>NC_141168.1:63371250-65840000 GCF_055505025.1 Bos grunniens | reverse complement strand
AATACATGCAAAAGGTTTGTAAAGTTCAAACAACTTGTAAATTATAAATAAAATGACCTGGTGCCACATGACTGAAAAAAGAAAATCACACACACACACACACATATGAGTTTAAATTACTTATTAAAAGCCAAAATCTTGTCTCTTTTTTGAAGGAACTGAAGTAGCATGAAGTGCACAATTTTCAAGCTGAGTTAGAAATAAATTACTTTAAAAAAAAAAGAAATAAATTACTTTTAAAGAAGAAGTTTCAGAAAAAACTAATTTAAACCAAACCACAATTCATTATAAAATAAATCTTTCAAATTTGACTGAAATACATTCATTTATTTTAAATATTTTTGTAATTTCTATTTTATTTTTTTATTTTTATTTTTTTAGTTTTCTGAATGTTGAGCTTTTTTTTTTTTTTTCTAATTTTATTTTATTTTTAAACTTTACATAATTGTATTAGTTTTGCCAAATATCAAAATGAATCCACCACAGGTATACATGTGTTCCCCATCCCGAACCCTCCTCCCTCCTCCCTCCCCATACCATCCCTCTGGGCCGTCCAGTGCACCAGCCCCAAGCATCCAGCATCGTGCATCAAACCTGGACTGGCAACTCGTTTCCTACATGATATTTTACATGTTTCAATGCCATTCTCCCAAATCTTCCCACCCTCTCCCTCTCCCACAGAGTCCATAAGACTGTTCTATACATCAGTGTCTCTTTTGCTGTCTCGTATACAGAGTTATTGTTACCATCTTTCTAAATTCCATATATACGCGTTAGTATACTGTATTTATGTTTTTCCTTCTGGCTTACTTCACTCTGTATAATAGGCTCCATCCCACTGCTGGGCATACACACTGAGGAAACCAGAAGGGAAAGAGACATGTGTACCCCAATGTTCATCGCAGCACTGTTTATAATAGCCAGGACATGGAAGCAACCTAGATGCCCATCAGCAGATGAATGGATAAGAAAGCTGTGGTACATATACACAATGGAGTATTACTCAGCCATTAAAAAGAATACATTTGAATCAGTTCTAATGAGGTGGATGAAACTGGAGCCTAATTTCTATTTTATATCTTTGAAATTTTGTTTTAACATCAAGGAACCTTAAAATTTTGCTGCAATATTCTTTTGTTTGTAATTTTCTTTTTTCTTTTTCTTATAATGGAGAGATGGCATCATGGGAAGGAAGAAAGTCTACACCTGCAGGCAATTTGTTTAAAATTTTTCTCTTGTTGCTTAAACACTTAAGAATTAAATACCATTTAGAGAAAAACACAAGGGCATCCAGTGGCTGTTTCTCATAACTGACATGAGACATCATCATGACCCCTTCAAAAGCCTTTCCAAATTTTTCAAAACTAAAATTATTTACTCAATAAGTCATAACTACCTTTTGTGAGCCATAGTAATCCATCATGTGAATAAATATTTAGACAATATTTTAAATGTGTGCAATGTACTTGACAGAATTACAACTGTCCTATAAATAGAATCTGATCAAAAACATTCTGCTTGTACAATAAAAGCCCAGCTAGAAACACAGTCAAGGAGAGAAAACTGACATCTAGGAAAACTTCCACAGTGGAAAGTGACCATCAGTGACATAAACCACTGTAGTTTTAAGAAGTTTTAAAAGTTCTTTTTGTTGAAGTAGATCTCATATAAAGAAGATATACCTACCTCAGGCAGATATTAACAAAACTTCTTAAAATGTACCACTTGTAAATAAAGATAACATATCTATTCAATAAGTAGCATTATACAACAGGGAAAAACCACAAAGTAGCACTATACATACTGACTGACAGGGAGCAAATTCCAAGGTACACTATTAAGCGAAAAAAGCAGGCTACATCAAAGCATATATGTTCATATTACCATTTATGAAAAAGTGACATATAAAGATACATACATCTTTATAACAGACATCAACTATTTCTAGAAGAATACTAAGAAACTGGTGTGACTGATTCCTGAAAAGTGGAAATGGATACTTAAGGCATTGCTTCTCAAACTTTTTCGTGACTACATACACATTAAAAGCAATACCAATTATATGGCACATTGGGACAACCAGAGTGCCATCTGTCACAGGCCCCACCTTGCTTAGCTGGAGTCAAAAACATATTTCATCATATCCTTAAAGTAATTGAGATATAGTAGGCTATGAGATACTATGTATTACCAGTTTTTAATAATTGAACAAGACAAACTTACCAAATGATATCATCTACTCAATCTTTTTGCAGTTTATTTTTTTTTAAACTTTACAAATTGTATTAGTTTTGCCAAATATCAAAATGAATCCGCCACAGGTATACATGTGTTCCCCATCCTGAACCCTCCTCCCTCCTCCCTCCCCAAACTTTATGGAGAAGGCAATGGTACCCCACTCCAGTGCTCTTGCCTGGAAAATCCCATGGACAGAAGAGCCTGGTAGGCTGAAGTCCATGGGGTCGCAAAGAGTCGGACACGACTGAGCGACTTCACTTTCACTTTTCACTTTCATGCATTGGAGAAGGAAATGGCAACCCACTCCAGTGTTCTTGCCTGGAGAATCCCAGGGACGGGGAAGCCTGGTGGGCTGCCGTCTCTGGGGTCGCACAGAATCGGACACGACTGAAGTAACTTAGCAGCAGCAGCAGCAGAACTTTTAATTGCACATTAAATGTTACTCAAATAATCTCTCAATTTTTCTAGTTTTAAAATGCTGCTGATTATAATATTTATAGAGTAACACCAGGAGTCTTCAAATCAGAGTTCCTTACATTATGTTACACTATGATATGTTTACTATATCTTGAGCATTTCAAAAATTTTAAAGGAAATTATTTTTTCAATCAAGAAAATGGTACTAAAATTCAGTCGAATTGTATCCATTACTCTGCTATATTTTATTTTGATTTTTAACACGTATAAAGCAGGTAAGCAAAAGTCCCATTTGTTAGCTTATGAAGCTCCAGCTTTTATTTTTGACTGAAAAAGGTAGAAACAATTTATCATTTTATTACTTTAATCAATGCAATTTGTTAGATTAAAAATACTTAAAATATAGAGGAAATTAATAATAATAGAATAAATTCTTGGTGGGAGTTAAACAGCTACTGTTGCTGATGTTATTTTAACCTCAGTAAATAGTAGATGTATGCTAGACAGGACTTTTTTGTAAAGAAAGTATGTTGTACATTTCAGAAGGACATTTTAGTTGGTTTTCACACCGAACTATATAATAGCTTTTTGTTTCATTAGTTTGTATTAAAAAGTTTATGCTAAGAACCACACTTGCATACACCTGGCGATTTTTTTACTTATGATAATATGTCAGATGATGGAGGTGTTTCAAGGAAAAAGAAGTCAAGATCACTTTTCAGAAAAGTCACAGGTAAAAGATTAGGACTCGGGGTGGGGGGAACAAGAGGAAACTATGTATGATTGGGAAAAAAGTGGACTCAACACTTTCCCCAATGGGATAAAATAAGGAGGATCCAGTGGCACTGAAATATTTCAGGAGTTTTTATTACTGACTCCCATTCTGCCTGTAACACCCAATCATTCAGGCAAAAATATTTGCATGTGCACCATGTCTAGATGCTGTGTTCAGCACTAGGAATTCAGTGATGTTGCCCCACAAGCTGTATAAAAGACTTGGATAGGAGATTGAACCAGAAAACAGTCGCTGTCAAATATTAATTAGACAGGAATTAGCGATGGACCACGCAGAAGCATGGCCTAGAGGAGCAACCCCACATCCAAGGAGCGGTGGCTGCACAGGCACAGGAGGGCAGAGAGGAGCTACTCCACGTTCAAGGTCAGGAGGGGCAGCCATGAGGAGATACCCCTTGTCCAAGATAAGGAGCAGCGGAGCACTTCACTGGAGCAGCTGTGAAGAGATACCCGACGTCCAAGGTAAGATAAACCCAAGTAAGACGGTAGGTGTCGTGAGAGGGCATCAGCGGGCACACACACTGAAATCATAATCACTGAAAACTAGTCAATCTGATCACACGAACCACAGCCGTGTCTAACTCAATGAAACTAAGCCATGCCATGTGGGGCCACCCAAGATAGGAGGGTCATGGTGGAGAGTTCTGACAAAATGTGGTCCACTGGAGAAGGGAATGGCAAACCACTTCAGTATTCTTGCCTTGAGAACCCTGTGAACAGCATGAAAAGGCAAAATGATAGGATACTGGAAGAGGAACTCCACAGTTTAGTAGGTGCCCAATATACTACTGGAGATCAGTGGAGAAATAACTCCAGAAAGAATGAAGGGATGGAGCCAAAGCAAAAACAATACCCAGCTGTGGATGTGACTGGTGATAGAAGCAAGGTCCGATGCTGTAAAGAGCAATATTGCATAGGAACCTGGAATGTCAGGTCCATGAATCAAGGCAAATTGGAAGTGGTCAAACAGGAGATGGCAAGAGTGAACGTCGACATTCAAGGAATCAGCAAACTAAAATGGATGGAATGGGTGAATTAAACTCAGATGACCATTATATCTACTACTGCAGGCAGGAATCCCTCAGAAGAAATGGCGTAGCCATCATGGTCAACAAAAGAGTCCTAAATGCAGTACTTGGATGCAATGTCAAAAACGACAGAAAGATCTCTGTTCGTTTCCAAGGCAAACCATTCAATATCACAGTAATCCAAGTCTATGCCCCAACCAGTAACGCTGAAGAAGCTGAACTTGAACGGTTCTATGAAGACCTACAAGACCTTTTAGAACTAACACCCAAAAAAGATGTCCTTTGCATTATAGGGGACTGGAATGCAAAAGCAGGAAGTCAAGAAACACCTGGGGTAACAGGTAAATTTGGCCTTGGAATACGGAATGAAGCAGGGCAAAGGCTAACAGAGTTTTGCCAAGAGAACGCACTCATCATAGCAAACACCCTCTTCCAACAACATGTGAGAAGACTCTACACATGGACATCACCAGATGGTCAACACCAAAATCAGATTGATTATATTCTTTGAAGCCAAAGATGGAGAAACTCTATACAGTCAGCAAAAACAAGACCGGGAGCTGACTATGGCTCAGATCATGAACTCCTTATTGCCAAATTCAGACTTAAATTGAAGAAAGTAGGGAAAACCACTAGACCATTCAGGTATGACCTAAATCAAATCCCTTATGATTATACAGTGGAAGTGAGAAATAGATTTAAGGAACTAGATCTGATAGAGTGCCTGATGAACTATGGAATGAGGTTCGTGACACTGTACAAGAGACAGGGATCAAGACCATTCCCATGGAAAAGAAATGCAAAAAAGCAAAATGGCTGTCTGGGGAGGCCTTACAAATAGCTGTGAAAAGAACAGAAGAAAAAAGCAAAGGAGAAAAGGAAACATATAAGCATCTGAATGCAGAGTTCCAAAGAATAGGAAGGAGAGATAAGAAAGCCTTCCTCAGGGATCAATGCAAAGAAATAGAGAAAAACAATAGAATGGGAAAGACTAGAGATCTCTTCAAGAAAATTAGAGATACCAAGGGAACATTTCATGGAAAGATGGGCTCGATGAAGGACAGAAATGGTATGGACCTAACAGAAGCAGAATATATTAAGAAGAGGTGGCAAGAATACACAGAAGAATTGTACAAAAAAGATCTTCAAGACCAAGATAATCACAATGGTGTGATCACTCACCTAGAGGCAGACATCCTGGAATGTGAAGTCAAGTGGGCCTTAGAAAGCATCACTATGAACAAAGCTAGTGGAGGTGATGGAATTCCAATTGAGCTATTTAAAATCCTGAAAGATGATGCTGTGAAAGTGCTGCACTCAATATGCCAGCACATTTGGAAAACTCAGCAGTGGCCACAGGACTGGAAAAGGTCAGTTTTCATTCCAATCCCAAAGAAAGGCAAAGCCAAAGAATGCTCAAACTATTACACAATTGCACTCATCTCACATGCTAGTAAAGTAATGTTGAAAATTCTCCAAGCCAGGCTTCAGTAATACGTGAACCGTGAACTTCCAGATGGTCAAGCTGGTTTTAGAAAAGGCAGAGGAATCAGAGATCAAATTACCAACATCTGCTGGATCATTGAAAAAGCAAGAGAGTTCCAGAAAAACAACAATTTCTGCTTTATTGACTATGCCAAAGCCTTTGACTGTGTGGATCACAATAAACTGTGGAAAATTCTTCAAGAGATGGGAATACCAGACCACCTGACCTGCTTCTTAAGAAACCTATATGCAGGTCAGGAAGCAACAGTTAGAACTGGACATGGAACAACACACTGGTTCCAAACAGGAAAAGGAGTACATCAAGGCTGTATATTATCACCCTGCTTATTTAACTTATATGCAGAGTACATCATGAGAAACGCTGGGCTGGAAGACGCACAAGCTGGAATCAAGATTACCGGGAGAAATATTAATAACCTCAGATATGCAGATGACACCACCCTTATAGCAGAAAGTGAAGAGGAACTAAAAAGCCTTTTGATGAAAGTGAAAGAGGAGAGTGAAAAAGTTGGCTTAAAGTTCAACATTCAGAAAACTAAGATCACGTCATCTGGTCCCATCACTTCATGGGAAATAGATAGGGAAACAGTGTCAGACTTTATTTTTTGGGACTCCAAAATCACTGCAGATGGTGATTGCAGCCATGAGATTAAAAGACGCTTACTCCTTGGAAGGAAAATTATGACCAACCTAGATAGCATATTAAAAAGGAGAGACATTATTTTGCCAACAAAGGTCCATCTAGTCAAGGCTATGGTTTTTCCAGTGGTCACATATGGATGTGGGAGTTGGACTGTGAAGAAAGCTGAGGGCCGACAAATTGATGCTTTTGAACTGTGGTGCTGGAGAAGACTCTTTAGAGTCCCTTGGACTGCAAGGAGATCCAACCAGTCCATTCTAAAGGAGATCAGTCCTGGGTCTTCACTGGAAGGACTGATGCTAAGGCTGAAACTCCAATACTTTGGCCACCTCATGCAAAGAGTTGAATCTTTGGAAAAAACTCTGATGCTGGGAGGGACTGGGGACAGGAGGAGAAGGGGACGAAGGAGGATGAGATGGCTGGATGGCATCACCGACTGGATGGACGTGAGTTTTAGTTAACTCCAGGAGTTGGTGATAGACAGGGAGGCATGGCATGCTGCGGTTCATGGGGTCCCAAAGAGTGGGACACAGCTGAGCGACTGACCTGAACTGAACTGAAAAGGCATAAGAATGAATAAAAAGCAGTAATCCAATCAAGAAGAAATGAAAATCTGAAAGTGGGGTGTAACAAAGACGATGAAGCAAAGAGGACATATCTGATGGACATCTATATTAGTATCTGTTTCACTTTGTCATTAATTAAAAGAAGGAAAACTAAAAATGACTCAGATTTTTTTGGTTTGGTTGTATGTTGTAGATACCACAACAAAAGCAGTCTAGTAGGATTTATCCTGTGGTAGCAGCCGGGAAGATTACCAATGATACCAACCTC
Organism: Bos grunniens; assembly: GCF_055505025.1. Taxonomy (NCBI): domain Eukaryota; kingdom Metazoa; phylum Chordata; class Mammalia; order Artiodactyla; family Bovidae; genus Bos; species Bos grunniens. The sequence continues at coordinate 65,832,542 of NC_141168.1, read as the reverse complement.
TGCTTCCTCTGTCCCATACAATCCCCTCCCCTGAAGTGTGGGTGGGATCTAGTGCCTTGCTTCTAAGGAGCTTGTTGTTGTTGTTTATTCGCTAAGTTGTGTTGTGACTCTTTTGCAACCCCATGGACTATAGCCCACCCGGTTCCTCTGTCCATGGGATTTCCCAGGCACAAATATTGGAGAGGGAATATGCAAAATGGTGGCATCTCATTTCTATAATTAAGTTTCAAAATAACTCTGATTTCCATTTTTTCACTCTAAGTGCTCACGCTGATGAAAGCCAGTTGCCGTGTTGTGAGTTATCCTATGCTTAGGCCCAGGTGAGGGTCCAAATGACAGGTCCAGATCTTTTGTGTGAACAGCAGAAAAATACTGAGGAAATAGTCTCCCAATATTTAAAAGCTATAATCAGGTTCAACAAAGGAGTTACTTACACAAATGATGAATTAGTTACGTTTGTTATTTCACGCATATCTTTCCCCTAAAAGTAAGCAAACTTCATTCATCAGTTGCAAACATAAGCTGGCCGTTGATACAAGAGTTCAGCAAAAATCTATGAAAACTTTCAAAACATTTGACAGAGCACTTGAGTTTTCTTGAGGTAAGAATAAAGTGCTTTATAGTAGCAAAGCATCGTTCTTTATATATGTATGTGTTGCTGGCTTTGTATGTGTTTATATCTGACACTGGATAGTTTCTGTAGAGTGGTGAGTTTCATCTGCTTTATATCCAAAGAGTAAGAGAAAGTAAGCCTTGTACCTCCTGCTGCAAAGTCACTTCAGTTCCTTCTCCAATGCATGAAGGTGAAAAGTGAAAGTGAAGTCGCTCAGTCGTGTCAGACTCTTAACAACCCCATGGACTGCAGCCCACCAGGCTCCTCAGTCCATGGGATTTTCCAGGCAAAAGTACTGGAGTGGGGTGCCATTGCCTTCTCCTAGACTTAGGCAATTTATCTGGATTCAGAAACCAATTCATTCATTTTTGGTGGTGCATCTTCTGAAGCAGATACTATGTAACCCTACTGTTTGTTCCCTAATAAATACATGTTGAACTGACATGAATTGATTCCTCTGCTTTACCACCGATAGCTAGTAAGATTCTAAGTCTCATCTTGTACTTTCTTAACTACATAGAGTGTTCTGCTCATAGATTCAATGAATGTTTACAGAATGAGTGGATGAATGAAGGAGTCACTCAGTTAATCAGTACAAGCAATGGTAGACTGAGAAGGGTATGAATGATGATGCTTGAAAAGAAAGGGGAAGCAATAAGGGATATTGCTTTAAAGTATGTCATCCATCAAAGGAATTTTATTTGTACACCTTTTAAAATGAAATTTTGGCAGCAATTTTAGAATAGATTTGAACACCATAGAGATAAGAAACTTCGGGAATGCTAATTGATAATAAGACACTATGATGTAAATTCATCATGGTATATAAGGAAAATGATGCTTACTATCATTGCTGTGTGTGACAGGCAGGAAAAACAACAGACAAGTTACTTGGCAACTGGCTGAAACAGCATCATTGTCACCAGTCTTGGAATCTCCAAATTGGAAATGATATTAAAGGTCATCCAGTCCCACAGGAAGCTCGACAGATGGCCATCTAGCCTCTGCCTAACCATTCTAGTCATCATTGCTTTCTGTGGTAGCCAGTTACATAGCTGAATAATATTAGCACTTGTAAGGCTCCTTAAATCTAGCAAAACCTAGCCATGTGAAACTTCTCATTGTCCCTGATTGAATACTTAGAAGTTTTAAAAATGATATCTACTTCTTACATGCAAAAGTATAGAGGGAATGGTACTGCACATGATAACTGAGGCTTTGGATCTGTGTCACAAATTAGCCACTTGTTAGTTTATTCTTGGTCATTTAACCTCTGAGCTTTACACACACACACACACACACATATATACAACGTAAGGTTGTTATGAGGATCAACAAAGATAATATATGTAACAGGGCTTTGCAAACTATTAAAATACTAAAGGTGCTATATTTCATTTTGATAGCCTTTGTATATTGAATATAGCTACTATTTTTCTTGCCCAGGTACATCCACAGTTATCGTTTGAAGTGTTACATGGCTTTGTGCAGAGGGCAGAAGGCACACCTAACCTGTCCTGGCCAATACACTAAATTGCCCCATTTTTAGGAGCAACAGCAAACTATGAAAGAAAACCTCAAGAGAATCTATTCACATTAATAATATTGCTCTGATAAATTAGGCCTTTTAAAATAATTCTTGAAAGTATATTTTCAAATGGCAAAAGATCCTTGATCATATTTGGGATATTGTGGTATACAGTTTAATATCTCCATCTAAATTGAAAGTGGGCTTTTAAAATATAACAATATTTTATTTTTTCTTTCAGAATGCTTTGTCAAGGATACCTCACAGTTACATTAAATTTTATCTTTCATTGACAGCAACACTTGCCTAATAGTTCAGCTAATAAATGATTTCATAACCAATATGGAAAAAGGAAAAGAGGGAAATACCATTTGCTAAGAGCTGACCATATGTCAGAACATACAGAGAGCCTTAAGTGAAGGTGAGGCTATAACAAATGCCAACCAATTCCTTTTGAAGAGATTATTTAAGTTAAAACAAATGGTATAATACCATCTAAAAGTTAAACTCTTACTTTTCCAGACTTTTCTAACTGAAATGAATCTTCTCAAAATTTTTCTAAATATTCCTGGATATCTGAAATTTTAATACACCTCCACCTCATCTGAAATTCATAGTTTATATACTTACCTGTTAAGTCCCAGTGATTCTCTGGAATTTACAACAGTCAGAAAACTGTTTACCTATAAACAATACTGTTTCTGAAATATCTGTGCTTCCTAAGCGTAAAATTGTCAACTAAAAATAGAAGAGTCTGATTTTTTAAAAATACTTTTATAAAATACTAATACATTTCCCAAGTCATTAGCTGAAAAAAAACTTCAGTTTGAGGGACTTTTTCAGGATATAATAGAGGCTCCAGAAGAGTCCCTTATAAGATGCTATTTTCTCTGTTGGTATATAAAGTGTTTTACTTTTCACAGCAGGGCTTCCCTGGTGACTCATATGGTCAAGAATCTGCCTGCAATGCAGGAGACCTAAGTTCAATCCCTGGGTCAGGAAGAGGGAATGGCTACCTACTCCAATATTCTTGCCTGAAGAATCCCATGGACAGAGGAGCCTGACGAACTATATCCCATGGACTCACAAAGTGTCAGACACAACTGAGCAACTAACACTTTACTTTTCACGGCTCTCCATGTCTAATGATGGCAAATCACTTAGTGGTACCAGTGATCTTCTTTCCCACTAATGCTGTTTCCTGAGAGTTTGTAGGGAACTTACTCACATAACCCTGCAAGTTCCTGGTATTCTCTCAGTCTCTTGGTCTTCCACCTCTTTCCAGGAAAGGAAGGGGTAAATTACTTTATTGGGAAACATGGGCCTCTCTTTTTTTCTCGCTTAATTCAGAACATAGATGTGAAAGAAGAATAATTTATTGGGCCACATAAGACATGCTCCCCACTCAGAATAATGAAATTGTCCATGGAAATTCTCAAGAGCAAGATTCAAATAAGTTTAAGAAATTGTAATGCTATCTGTCCTCTATATAATCCAGGTTTCAGTATAAATAGTTTTTTGTAAAAAATCTTAAACAACATGGTGTAGAATCTAAGTACACTTGGGGAAAACACATCAGTACATGTCAGAGAAAAGAGCTAAAGCACCTGGTGTGTCACAAATATGTTACAGGGATGCCAAACTGTGGCAGCTCCCTGAGGCATTCTTCCTTCGGGGTGGCAAGAGGGGCCCGGGGCAGCCAGAGTCCTCAGGCCAATCACCACTGGCCACAAGTTAACCCATGGTGAGCTCCAAATACCATCCATCACTTTCTATGCATGTCAGGCATGGATAAAATTGGGAGGCACTACCACAGAAGTAGTAGCTGAATAGAAAAAGTTAAGTGTGACAGCTTAGTTACCTGCCCATGGCATGGCAATCCCTCATCAGAATACAATGCGTTGCAGGTATAAAACGATGGACTGCTTGAATGTGGGTTAAATTACAGAATTTTAATACAGTTCACCAAAAAGAAAACACTTGGGCAACTTTCTGGGACCCAAAATAAATATGTCACTAGGCCCTTACTACTCACTATGTGGAAAATATAAACTGGATCACGAGACACATAAAGATTCAAGTCAAGGGCAAATTGTTCACCTCAAATGACAGAGGAGATTTTTTTTTCCTGGGCAGATATTTGTCTCTGCCTATTAGCATCACCTCTACTTGGATTGCAATTATGTAAATATAAAATAATTTTTATAAAAGAAAACTGAGCTCATTGTCAGTTGGACTCCAGAAAACTAAGAATTACTGACTTTATATTATTTCCATGTCACAGAAGAGCACAATAGAAGTCTGCAGGATTATATGTTTTGGAGCTCCTCATACATAAAGTTGTCACACAAACTTGATTTAATGTTCTTAGGCCTCAGTTACTTTATCTGTTATTTGAGAATTACAAAGCCAACAAAATTCAAATGCTATTATAAGAAAGGATGTAGTTAAAAAAAAAAAAGGAGAAATGCTTTAGAATACCGTAACACAATGGTAACGCTAAATAATGATTATTTTGCCTAAGGTCTTATTGTCGGAGAGTATTTGCTTAGTTACAGAAATACTAGTGAGTTGGGGACTCCAGCAGTTTGTAGAATTTCAGTATATCTGACATATAAAAAATAAAAAGTAGCAGGAAAATGAGCATGAAATAATCATAAATCATAATCTAAAGGAATAAACTTTGTAGTTTCATTTGATATATGTCTTTTTATTGCGCTTTATCACCTACTTATCTGGGCAGAAGCCAAACCTGATGACAAAGGGGAACTGCTTCCTGTAGCTTCACCCAAAACAGTCAATCTCAGCAAAGCCTAATAGTTAAGAGAAGAGGAACCAGAGCTGGGTATTAATGCTTGGGCAAGCCATTTAACTTTTCATTTCTTCATCTCTAACAAGAGAATAACACTACCTACCAAAGAGTTGTTTTAAAAAATTAAGCAAGACATGTAAAATTTTTAAAGGAATTCCTGGCCTAAAGTACTCTCTAAACAGTGTTAGCTACTCTTATTATTTAATCCTACCACAAGCGTCCATCCCTCAATACCCCACCACACCCCATTTAGCCACACTGAGTCCACAGAGGCAGAAATGTTAACATTAAGGTTTTTAAACATTAACTAAAGTCCATATCATGTTCATATTTCCACTGTTTTTACTTAATGTCCTTTTCTTGTTCCAGGATCCCATCCAGGAGACTATGTTGTATTTTGTCATTATGTCTCCTTAGGCTCACTTTCCTCGGCTGTGATAATTTCTCAAACTGTATTTTATACGATGTCCCTTGGTTGGGATCTGATGTTCTTCTCATGATTAGATTAGGCTTATAGATTTGGGGGGGCGGGGAGAAGACCACAATAGAAAATAGCAATTTTCATCACATCATATCAAGTTTATATTCTATGAACATCGTACATCACTTGCATCACTCCTGCTTTTGACCTTGATGATCTGGATGAGGAAAAGTTTGTCAGGCTTCTCTAATGAAGTTACTCTTTTTCCCTTTTCCATACTGTACTCTCTGGAAGAAAATCACCATGTACAGCCCACAATTAAGGAGTCAGGAATTAAGCTTCACCTCCTTGAGGGTGAAGTATTTACATAAATTATCTGAAATTCTTCTCTTCTGGAAACGTCTATTCTCCCACTTATCTATTGAATCCTTTGTCTATATAAGAATGGTATGGACTCACAGAGATGAATTTTATATACTGTGCTTTTCTTGAACATTTTCTTATTTTCTGGCATTATAAGAGTTCCAGCTGCATCTCATGTATTTCCTGCCCCAATCTGAGAACAAGCCCCATTTCTTCAAGGATCCCGGGTTCTTTTTTTAGGAGAAAAGTGTGAGAAACCAAGGTATAGAAAATAAGTACGCCTATTGCTTTTAGGCCGTCTCAACTGACAAAACAAGGAAATAAGTGTGTATACTAACCAATGTATATGCAAATATCTGTAAACACCTCTATCTGTAGTCATCTGCATCTACTTTAAGCTAAAGTTTGTTTTAAGCTAAACCTAAAGTCTATGCCTCCAACTCCATTACCACATGGGCCACTCTAGCCCCCTCCCCTTGCTTATCCACAAACTCTAAAACAAACTTGTGATTAATACCTTGTCCCATTAAAATACTTCATAAATAAGATACTTTTTTTCACTAAAACTTCCTGAACTTCTCCATGTGAAACAAAACTTTTCAGCCAGAGTATACCTTAAACAGAACTGAACAAATCTCAAAAATTCTACAGTGTAAAGTGTCCAGTAGTTATACTGAAAGCACCTCTCAATCACTGGTCTTGGTGAGTACTTCAGGAACAGAAGTTTATTGAAATGATGTCTCTCATCTAAAATTACTTAAAGAAAACCCTCATTTACTTACTCATAATACTTGTCACAGGTAGCCCAACATGTATCCTCTAAATGTAAATGTCAGATACTTACTTACAGATTCACAATAATGAATTCACTCAATATTTGTGATATACGCCTTTAACTATCTTAATCTCTGTTTCCATATCCTTAAAACTCATATATCATTCCCTCTGCTATTCTCCTTAGCACAGAAAAATATTCCTAACAAATGGATATTTGAGTATCAATAACAAATACTTCAGTACAAGACTACTAAATAATTCAAACTGGTGTTATTTTATTAAGTTTTAGAATAAAGCATGATAAATATTGATGAAAGGCAAACTCATAAAACTCATTAAGTTTTTCAAGTATTATTTTATTTTAAAACTAGTAATTTAAAATTTATAAATGAGGTTTATATCCCTCAACATTTTTAGCAAACATCAGTTATTTGGATTTCTAAGGCTGGGCTATATACAATCTCCAAGGAATAACAGTAAGTTCTGATTCACTAAGAAATGTGTTTGTATATGTGCTTAGTCACTTCAGTCATGTTCAACTCATTCCAGCCCTATGGACTGTAGCCTGCCAGGCTCCTCTGTCCATGGGATTCTCCAGGCAAGAATACTGGACTGGGTAGCCATTTCCTACTGCAGGGGATCTTCCTGACCCAGGGATCAAACACATGTCTCCTGCAACTCCTGCGTTGCAGGCTGGATTCTTTAAAGCTGATTCTTTACTGGATTCTTTACTGCTGAGCCCCTGCGGAAGCCCTAAGGAATAATATGAGCTTATTGTTGTTCATGGTACGGTGCTGGAGAATATGTCTAAAGACAATAGTCTCTAGCTTCTAGTAGATATAGTAGAAATTAGCCAAAATAGAATAAAATTTTCTAATTATTTATCACCAAGCTTCCCTGGTGGCTCAGAGGGTAAAGCATCTGCCTATGATGCGGGAGACCCAGGTTCGATCCCTGGGTCGGGAAGATCCCCTGGAAAAGGAAATGGCAACCCACTCCAGTATTCTTGCCTGGAAAAACCCATGGACAGAGGAGCCTGGTGGGCTACAGTCCACAGGGTCGCAAAGAGTCAGACATGACTAAGCGACTACACACACAGAATAAAATTTTAGAATGTACATATAATTAATTTATAACAGGCTTTATTTTGCTGTTACTTCTAGTGTTACTTCTAAATCTGCTTTTGGTTTTTTGTTTTTTGTTTTTTTTCCTGATGGCTCGCTTAGGTTCACTTACCTAAGTATCCTTACAACTCTTGGAAGACAATCTGAGGACCATTTTCTCAAAAAGGGAAACTATATCCCCAAAAGGCTATTGCCCAGTTTTGGAAAGCAACAAAATGTAAGTCTTGCAAACTTTTTTATTAAAGAAAAGCTAACTTTTATTATATCACTATAATCATTTACTTTTACTATATAAAAATATTTTACTAAATTTTACTGTATAAACACCATCAGATTTTAGGTATATTTCTATTCAAACTTTATCAAATCTTAAAATTCTGAATTCTGTCAATAAAATGAATGTAAAAATTGAAATACAAATTAATTCAAACAAGCATATCTTAAATAGCTAAGTGCAGTTCTTCAAAAGGGTAAGCTAGAGTTGACATAGATATTTAACACAAAGTTTTTCAGAAATAAAAACACAAAGAACAAAATAAAACTAATCGAGGAACACTGAGACTGGAGGACAGACAGATGTATCATGAAAGTTGCAGTGTAACACATGGATTAAGGTTCACAGTTGCAGAATGACATCTACACACCACTATATTTATATAGATAATCAACAAGAACCTACTGCATAGCACAGGGAACTCTGCTTGATATTCTGTAATAACCTATATGGGGGGAAAAACAAAAACGAATAAATGTCCCTTGGACAGCAAGAAGATCCAACCAATCCATCTTAAAGGAAATCAACCCTGAATATTCACTGGAATTATGCTGAAGCTGAACCTCCAATACTCTGGCCACCCGATGTGAAGAGCCAGCTTATTGGAAAATACCCTGATGCTGGGAAAGATTGAGGGCAGGAGGAGAAGGGGGGCAACAGGGGATGAGATAGTTGGATACTATCACCCACTCAATGGACATGAGTTTCAGCAAACTCCAAGAGATAGTGAAGGACAGGGAAGCCTGGTGTGCTGCAGTTCATGCAGTAGCAAAGAGCCAGGCATGACTTAGCAACTAAACAACAATGTATATATGTAACTGAATCATTTTTTTTTTTTTGGTATACTTGGACCAAATATCACATTGTTTATCAACTATCCTTCAATATAATTTTTCTTAAAGGTATACAGTTGCAGTAACCTAACCTCCAGAAGTAATGGGGGTATGTCAGGATCAGATTCTAGCCAAACCTTACTATTTCAGTTTCTTCTGGCACTCCTGAATGGTTTATGTCACTGATGGGGCATCTTGTTTGGTTTTACATTGGAAAAGAAGAGGGAATATTGCATACATGAAAGACATTCTCGTTGTGTTGTAAGAAAGTCATAATTACCTATAAAATTTCTTTAACAGATATGAAGCATATCTTTCTCTACTTATTAGTGAATTGAGCGGAGATGTAGAAAAGAATTGTTATGTGGGGAAAGGCACATTAAATCTACAGGCACTGCCAGCATTTATAGATGAAATAACGTAGATTTTGCAGATAATCAACTTTTTCAAAATCAAAGAGAAATTTAAAATATCATAGATTTCTCTTTGATCTAATACATAACACCATGTGTGTAATTGAATATATTGCTCTATATATTTTAAATTTCAAAGCTACTCTCACTTTATATTTACCAACAAGCAATATATAATTAAATCATCTTTAAATTTCTCTTACATATTTTTCATCCAAGCAGAAATAAGTTTATTTGTCCCTTTGAGACTTTACTTTTAGAGTATGAAAGTGTGAAAGAAGCTGAACAGGACGTGAATACATGTTCTAAAACCCATACTGCTCATAATAACAAAGAAAAAAATCTTAGTACATCTTGCACAGCCAATTGCAATGAAAACAGCACTTTGGTGTGTTATTCTAGTTCCACTCATATTTCTTTACCTATTTTTTTTAATTTGCCTTTTCCAAAAAACAGGCTTTAGTGCCAACCTGAAAGAAATGGCACTGATGATCAAGAATACAAGATTAAAATAATTTTATCATAAATTAAATTTCTACTTGGTCATCAAATTAGCAGCAAGATTAAAAATGATAGTATCTATCATTCTATCAAGTATAAATGATTCTAGTGAAAATCAATAAAATGTGTATCCACTGCTAAAAGAATTTAAAATAACTCTTCTGGGGAGAAATTTGGCAATGTTTCCCATGTGCTGCTCTATAGCTCTACCTCTAGAAATACACACTAATGAAATACTCAAACCTTGGAAAAAATATATGTAGAAAATTGTTAATAATAGCTTTATTTACAATAATGAAGAGCTAAAAGTAGCCTAACATTATAGAGAGAATCTGATAACTGCAGTGTATATTTATATATGGTATGTTATATATGATCTAAAGACGGTCAGTAAATGACATTTGGAGGTTATTTGAACTCAGAAGGAATAGTATAGGAGTGAAGACTTCTAGAATGGGGATGTGAGAAACTACTGGAAACCTCTCACTAGGAGAGATATCTATTAGTTGATCAAAATTAACAATTATCAAAAGTCTCTGGAAAAATGTTAAGTTAAACAAATATCCATCAACAGATGAATGGATAAAGAAATTGTGCTACATATATATAATGGAATATTACTTAACCATAAAGAGGGATGAATCAGCATCAGTTGAACCAAGGTAGATGTTCCTCAGTTAAGTTATGTTCAGACATGTCTGACTCTTTGGGACTCCATGGACTGCAGCATGCCAGGCTTCCCTGTCCATCACCAACTCCTGGAGCTTGCTCAAACTCAGGTCTATCAAGTTGGTGATGCCACACAACAATCTCAACTTCTGTCACCCCCTTTTCCTCCTGCCTTCAAGCTTTCCCAGAACCAGGGTCTTTTCCAATGAATCATTTCTTCACATCAGGTGGCCAAAGTATTGGAGTTTAAGCTTCAACATCAGTCCTTCCAATGAACACCCAGGACTGATCTCCTTTAGGATGGACTGGTTGGATCTCCTTGCAGTCTAAGGGACTCTCAAGAGCCTTCTCCAACACCATAGTTCAAAGTATCAATTCTTCAGTGCTCAGCTTTCTTTATAGTTCAACTCTTACATCCATATATGACTACTGGAAAAGCCATAGCTTTGGAAAGACGGACCTTTGTTGGCAAAGTGATATCTCTGCTTTTTAATATGCTGTCTAGGTTGGTCATAGCTTTTCTTCCAAGGAGTAAGCGTCTTTTAATTTCATGGCTGCAGTCACCATCTGCAGTGATTCTGGAGCCCCAATAAAGTCTGACACTGTTTCCATAGTTTCCTCACCTATTTGCCATGAAGCAATGGGACCAGATGCCATGATCTTCGTTTTCTGAATGTTGAGTTTTAAGCCAACATTTTCACTCTCCTCTTTCACTTTCATCAAGAAATGCTTTACTTTGTCTTTGCTTTCTGCCATATGGGTCGTGTCATCTGTATTTCTGAGGTTAATGATATTGCTCCCGGCAACCTTGATTCCAGCTTGTGTTTCATCCAGCCCAGCATTTCTCATGATATACTCTGCATATAAGTTAAATAAGCAGGGTGACAATATACAGCCTTGACGTACTCCCTTTCCTATTTGGAACCAGTCTGTTGTTCCTTGTCCAGTTCTACCTGTTGCTTCCTGACCTGCATACAGGTTTCTCAAGAGGCAGGTCAGATGGTCTGGTTTTCCCATCTCTTGAAGAATTTTCCACAGTTTGCTGTGATCTGCAGAGTCAAATTGGAGAAGGAAATGGCAACCCACTCCAGTACTCTTGCTTGGAGAATCCATGGAGGGAGGAGCCTGGTGGGCTACAGTCCATGGGGTCACAAAGAGTCGGACACGACTGAGCGACTTCACTCACTCACTCACACAGTCAAAGGCTTTGGCGTAGTCAATAAAGCAGAAGTAGATGTTTTTCTGGAACTCTCTTGCTTTTCCAATGATCTAATGGATGTTGGCAATTTGATCTCTGGTTCTTCTGCCTTTTCTAAATCCAGCTTGAACATCTGGAAGTTCACGGTTCACATACTGTTGAAGTCTGGCTTGGAGAATTTTGGCATTATTTTGCTAGTGTGTGAAATGAGTGCAATTGTGCAGTAGTTTAAACATTCTTTGGACTTGCTTTTCTTTGGGATTGGAATGAAAATTGACCTTTTCCAGTCCTGTGTCCACTGCTGAGTTGTCTAATTTTGCTGACATATTGAGTGCAGCACTTTCACAGCATCACCTTTTAGGATTTGAAATAGCTCAATTGGAATTCCATCACCTTCACTAGCTTTGTTCGTAGTGATGCTTCCTAAGGCCCACTTGACTTCGCATTCTAGATTGTCTGGCTCTATGTGAGTGATCACACCATTATGGTTATCTGGATCATGAAGATCATTTTTGTATAGTTCTGTGTACTTTTTCTACCTCTTCTTAATATCTTCTGCTTCTGTTACACCCATACTATTTCTTTCTTTTATTGTGCCCATCTTTCCATGAAATGCTCCCTTGGTATCTCTAATTTTCTTGAAGAGATCTCTAGTCTTTCCCATTCTATTGTTTTTCTCTATTTCTTTGTATTGATCCCTGAGGGAGGCTTTCTTATCTCTCCTTGCTATTCTTTGGAACTCTGCACTCAGATGGGTATATCTTTCCTTTTCTCCTTTGCCTTTCACTTCTCTTCTTTTCTCAGCTATTTGTAAGGCCTCCTCAGACAACCATTTTGCCTTTTTGCATTTCTTTTTCTTGGGGATGGTCTTGATCACTGCCTCCTGTACAATGTCACAAACCTCCATCCATAGTTCTTCAGAGACTCTGTCTATCAGATCTAATCCCTTAATCTATTTGTCACTTCCACTGTATAATTGTAAGGGATTTGATTTATATCATACCTGAATGGTCTAGTGGTTTTCCCTACTTTCTTCAATGTAAGTCTGAATTTTGCAATAAAGATTTCATGATCTGAGCCACAGTCAGCTCCCAGTCTTATTTTTGCTGACTGTATAGAGCTTCTCCATCTTTGGCTACAAAGAATATAATCAATCTGATTTTGGTATTGACCATCTGGTGATGTCCATGTGTAGAGTCTTCTGTTGTTGAAGAGGGTGTTCGCTATGACCAGTTTGTTCTCTTGGCAAAACTCTGTTAGTCTTTTGCCCTGCTTCATTTTGTACCCAAGGCCAAATTTGCCTGTCATTCCAGGTATCTCTTGACTTCCTACTTTTGCATTCCAGTTCCCTAGAATGAAAAGGACATCTTTTTTGGATGTCAGAATTTGCAACAATTTGCAAGAATTTTGCGAGTTAGGATTTTGTGAGAATTTTGGAGTTCTCTCAGGAGAAGATGACCACACATTCTTCTCCACCATCTTGCACCATGCATCAGATGATCCTAGAGCCTGTTATATAGAGTGAAGTAAGTCAGAAAGAGAAAAGTATCATATATGAACACGTACATACGGAATCTAGAAAAATGGTACTGATGAACCTATTTGCAGGGCAAGAATGGAGACACAGATGTAGAGAACAAATTTGTGGACATAGCAAAGTAAGGTGAGGATGAAATGAATTGAGATAGTAGCATTGAAGTATGTACATTACCATGTGTAAAACAGATAGCTAGTGGGAAATTGCTGTACAACTCAAGGAGCCCAGCCCAGTGCTCTGTGATGACCTATAGGATGGGGAGGAGACTCAAGAGGGAGGGGATATATGTATACTTATGGCTGATTCACATTGTTCTGTGGCAGAAACCAACACAACATTGTAGAGCAATTATCTTCCAATTAAAAGTAAATTTTTTATTTTTTTTTTAATCTCTGGAGAAGAGTCAAAAGATATGCAACCACAAGGGAACTTACTCGACCAAATCTACCAAAACTCAGTAAGAATTGTGGATTTCCAGCCAGGATAAGCTGCCAGCCAATTCTAGATGAACTTGCAGCCAAATAACAGTGTCCATCTCTCCCAGCTTCTATCTGGAATCAGACATTGGTGAATATTGGCAATCTCATTTCCACAGTGCTGCAGAAAGCCTACACCAGTCACATGGAAGTAGCTGGGTGGTGGTGCCTGTTCACCCACCCCCAACTCCCATGAATCAGGGAAGATTTGGGAGGCATAGTAGTAAAGAGTGCTGGCCCCCAGCCCCACACAGCTCCTTACTACAGGAAAGCAGCCCCTGGGGCTTAGCAGCTGAGTGGCAGCTCCCAAACAGCAGTAAAAAAATCCCTCATTTCCAAGAAGCTAGATAAGGGGGAAATGGCAAGAGAAGGGAGCTGTACAGAGAGGCAAGAATAAGATAACAAAGAATTCTGAAATTTCATATTATAGACACTGTTCTACTCTTTAAACATTAGAAGCCATAGGAAAAGCCTAACAAGGGGAATGACATTATTAGATTTATATGTGGAATGATTAGGTTATTCTGGAAGTAAAGATTGGTGGGAGAAGGTGAGAAGAGAAGTTAAGAAATCTGGTGAGAGGCTTGGATTAACAAACTAGGAAAAGGAATTGGATATAAAAAGAGTAGAGACAAAAAATATTTGTCCAGTGATCATGTATTTCATTGTCCAAAGAGGTTCCCTGTAGAGGGAGAGTGGGGCACTCTGAGTTACTCTGGGGCCAGGCATAAACTGGGACTGCTCTGGCCACACTGAGGCATTCACTCTGCCAGAGCTTGGATAAGAGAAATCCTTGGCCTGTTTCTTTCTTTTGGTGATCCTTCCTAGCCTCACATTGTCTCAAATAATATCTATGTGCTAATTTATAAATGTTTCTCTAGAGCTCACATCTCTGCTCTAAATTCCATGTTCCTATATCCAATTTCCTATTTACTGTCTACAATCAGATATCTAATAGAATTCCCAAACCTATCCAAACTTTAATTTTTAATGTTTCTCCCCAAATTGGTCTTCCCCAACTCAGAAAAAAAGGAAATACTATCAATTTTCAGGCAGAAACTCTGAATCCACTTTGATTCCTGCCTTTGCCTCAAACACCACATTCAATCTGTCATTGAATCCTGTTGGCTAAATCTTCAAAATACATCCAGAATTTGATCCCTTCCCTCACCTACACTATGATTACCACTCTTATCCAAGCTCTTACAATCTCTTGTTTGAATTCTTGCAATAAATTCCTAACTAGCTTCATCTTTGCCCCTTCCTTGCCTTCATCCCTACCTCTCTACAGGTGATTTTCAACACAGCAGCCAGAGTGATTCTGTCAAGAGGGAAATGATACTGTATTAATCAACTCAATGTTCTAGAGTAGCTCACAAAGCCCTATGTTCTCTATCCCTCAATCCCCAATTCTAGCTTCTACTATCTTTGTCATTGCGTGTTCTGCATGAGTTGCCCAATCTGCTTGCCGTTTCTCAAAATTCAAGACCATTAATGTGTGCTTACTCTCTGCTTAACATTTCAGATAACAGCATACCTCTTGCCTTCACCTTTCAGTTCTTTGCATAAATGCCAACTTTCCAATGAAGTCTTCCTTGACTATTCCATTTAAAATAGCAAAACCCATCCCATATCTCTTTCACACACAGACAAACCCCTTTTTGTTTTCTTTATCTCCAAGGCACTCATCTTTATCTTTTATGATTCATGAGACCACAGTCTAGTCTCAAGAGAAGGAATTTCTACGCATATTGTTTTGCACTCTACCCTCAGTACTAAGAGTGCCTAAGAAGAAACGAGTGAATGACTGAGTGAATGAAAGACAGGTTCACGATCATTTCCAAGCTTCTGGCTTATACATCTGGATGGATGATGATGTCAAGACAAAGACTGAATAAAAGAATTGAAAAATCAGGATTCTATTCTTTAAAATAAGATAAAACCATATGTCATTTTATAGAAATGTCAACTTCATTGAGGTTAATAATGTTAACAGGTAATTTTAAAGAAAGCAAGGATAATGTTTAGTCCTAGAAATTTATTATTTAATATTGTTAATAGTTTAACAAAGCTGGTAAAAATTAAACTATTTCTTTTTCTGAGAGGACATATGATAAAACCTAACATCTATATAGTCATACTATCCAAGAAAACTATCAAGCTTTATTTTATAAAGTAATGAGCTTATTTTCCACTATAAATCATATAAAATATTTAATATGCCTTGACACCTACTCCCATCCTGCAGGTATTAGACAACGTTGAACAAGTGACCATGGGGTCAGTTACAGAAGAGGACAAACACACATCCCTGAGTGAATAGCTTCTCTCTCTTGTGGAACACACACAGTTCTGAAGAAACTTCACAATGACAGTCCTCTTTATAAGAACATATATATATATAGATAGATAGATGCTTATTTTGAGAATTTAAAAGTAAGCAAAGTTTTTAATGTGCCTCTGTATTAACAGTAAAAAGGAAAAAGTTCTTAGTTACACCATCAGCTTGGCAATTTCTATTTGAAACTATAAAATTATTTTTCCTCTTTTTGTACATCTTTGGTAGCAGACTCTATTGATGTAGTTATAATATTCTAGGAGAGCAAGTGATTTAAGGAAAACATAAAACTGCCCCAATAACCTTTTCTAAAGAGGACACTTAGATATTTTTCTTTAGGTATACATGTATGGAATTTTTCCAGGGGAGGTTGAAATTCATTAAGAAGTAAGGCTACAAGGAATTTCAATTTTTATATGGCCAAACAAAATCAAGATCTTCCCAATTTTATTAAGCATAATACTTGGTCTTAATAAAGTAAAATTTGTAGAGTACTGATGCAAATGGATTCTTCTGTACTGATGGGGATAATTAGACTACAAGAGCTTCACGGGCTGGACATTCTAAGGAAGCCTTTTATCAAAGCAGTCACTCTACCTCAGTCTGACAGTTAACAACATATGATCTGATAAACAAATACTTTCACACAGAACAAAAGTGCCATTAAAGGCCAAAACTGTCAACACAAATTCCATTCTTGCAAAAGAAAAAAATACATAAGCTGTTGATCACCTCTGGTTGTCTTAACTAGCATGAAGGTTGTCATGGAAACGTTTCTGCGAAGTTCACAGTGATGAAACACAAACACTTCCAGTTTAATTGCTATTAGGGTTAGCATACCAGAGTTTATTTATACTCAGTGTGCATTATGACAAAATGTAATAGAAATAAAGCGTATAATGATCTAGCATAACAAAGCCAACATTTTCTTTTAAAAAATTAAATGAAAATGAAATTCAATGGCAGTTTAAACTTTTTCCCAGAAAAAAATAAATAAATTCCCAATTTCCTAAAATACCTACCCTGATATCTTTGTATTTTTTTTTCTGTAGTACATGATTTATAAAAATATTTCTGTATTTTTACTTCTATAGCATGTGATTTACCAAAACACTTACTTTTCACACTAAAAATCAACACACAAAATATATTAAGATAAAAATCCCAGAATGGCAGAAATTTAAATATTCTCAGCTACTTTTTCATATTAAGATTATGCAATTACTAATGTTTAACTAGGAATTTGTTTCTAGGGATGGTTTGCCTAGAAATTTTCTTTCTCCTAACTGCTTCCTTAAAAAAAAAAAAAGAAAATCTATAAAAATACTGAGGAAAAATAACAGTATAGGCATGGTTACAAAAATACATGGAATCATATTAAACATATGCTTAATAGGGTGGCTTTTTAATAGCAAATCTTTCTGATGTGTTCTAGAGACAGATTTTGTCTTAAAAGTTTGAACAAAGTTTTCTTTTTCCCTCAAGAGAAGTGTTTGGGTTTCATTTTGCCACATTTTCATCACACTTAAAGAATATTCTTTAAGACAAAAATAATTTTAACTTTTTAAATTAAATACCCAATATGTACCCAAAAGTAAAATAATTATGAGGTACAAGAGAAGAATAAGATAGTTCAAAACTTTATTTCTAGTTAATGATAGAAAAGTAAAGAACTCCCCTGGTGGCTCAGTATAATAAGAATCCACCTGCCAATGCAGGGAACATGGATTCAATCCCTGGTCCAGAAAGATTTCACATACTGCAGAGCAATTAAGCCCATATGCCACAATTACCAAAGTCCACACTCTACAACCCGTGCTCTGTAACAATAGAAGGCACCGCGATGAGAAGACCCACATGACTATAAACAGTAGCCCCCTCTCCCAACTAGAGAAAAACTGCAGTGAAGACCCAGCACTGCCCAAAATATATATGTAAGAGTAAAAAAGTATATATATATGCTGCTGCTGCTGCTAAATCACTTCAGTCAGTCGTGTCCGACTCTGTGTGACCCCAGAGATGGCAGCCCACCAGGCTTCCCCATCCCTGGGATTCTCCAGGCAAGAACACTGGAGTGGGTTGCCATTTCCTTCTCCAATGCATGAAAGTGAAAAGTCAAAGTGAAGTCGCTCAATCATGTCCGACTCTAGCAACCCCATGGACTGCAGCCTACCAGGCTCCTCCATCCATGGGATTTTCCAGGCAAAAATACTGGAGTGGGGTGCCATTGCCTTCTCCATGTGTATGTGTGTGTGTATATATATATAAAAGTAAAGATATAGAAAGCAATTAGAGAATAACATAAAGTAAAATACAGTGAAGTTTAAATTATGAAGTTCAGCCTATACTCCCTAGCAGCAAAGAGTAGTAAAAAAAGAAATGAACAGGCATAGGCTTCTAAGTTTTCACAGAAAAAGTAATATCACATGACTTGTAGTTATCCATCATTAAATTAAAGGATACTTACCTAAAATATTCTAAAAACACATGAGTAGCCAAAGTGCAATTTTACCATAATTTTTTTTTAAATATAAATTTTTAGCCTCAAGTTACTTACCAGTCAAAACAAAGTCTGCCATCGGGCTTTGAGTCAGAATTGTCCAGGGGCTAACATACTGATTATCTGTGATATAGCTAAATAGCCAATAATGTGTCACTAGGGCAAAGATGCACAAACAAGTTGATATCTATTGTATCACCAGGTCACAATAGTGTGCAAGCAACACACACAACATAATACTATTATCCTGGTTCACAAAGAAAAAAAACAAAACATAGAACTTTTAGTTAAAACCTCTGGATTTTTAGTCAAGGTTTTTCCACTAAATATCTAGGCTCAGTTATGAATGCTGAGCAGTGTTATTCCTAAGATATCTTCTTCCTCTGTAACTCTAGCCAACTGAGTATTCAACTTCCTCCCCACATTCCTGAATGAAAAGGACAAATCAGAGTGGAAGATGTGGTATCTCCAACATACCCAAGTCAAGAAGAAAAGATTCTGGCAGTCAGAGATCTAAGGTATTTCAGACAAAAGAAGCACAGAATGTTTTGTTTGTTTGTTTTAATGTCCTAAAAAGAAATGGAGAGTATGAAAAGGGACATAAGGCTAAGCAGCTAGGAAGAAAGAAGCTATTTCAAAATACTGGAGAACTTTACGCTATTGTGACTCTGGTTGTTTAAAAATTCTGAATTTCCCCAGAAGACTTTTAACTGGGTTTCCATTATCAGAAAGCATTTATTGAATGTCTAATTGCACAAACTGCTACACAAAGATATTTACATAGTGATAGTCCTTGGCCACCTCATGCGAACAGTCGAGTCACTGGAAAAGACACTGATGCTGGTTAAGATCGAGGGCAGCAGGAGAAAGAGGTGAAAGAGGCTGAGATGGCTGGATGGCATCACCAATTCAATGCATATGAACTTGGGCAAACTCTGGAAGATGGTGAGGGACAGGGAAGCCTGGCGTGCTTGGATCACATGGATCACATGTGTCCATGGATCACAAAGGGTTGGACACAACTTGGCAACTGAACAGCAAAAGTCCTTGAATTCCCGGGCTTTTAAAATCTAGATCAAACAACACTAAAATGGCATGTTTCAGGACACTATAGACAATAGACTAAATATCTTTTGTCAAGAAATTTTTTAAAATTCAAGTTTTGGAGTGTTCAGATCCCTGACTAGTGACTAATTTGAGGGTAAATAGAAACTTTCAGAACTAATTAAATAAAAATTTTTTTTAAAGTTTTAAAAGTTTTAAAAGTACATTAATAATAGGATATCTATACTGAAAATGTAAGGCCAAGGCTAAGAATCTGCTAAATAAGAGATGAGTCATTCTGGGGGAGAAAGGACCTTTGCAAGAATTCAGTAATTTACAAGAGTGTTAGTAGTTTAAATTAGGATAAGAGGTGGTGACCTGATGTTGAATTCCCTGCTTTTAATTGCTACATCTCCTTCATTTCAGGATAATACTGAGCCATGATCAACCACAGATGATCATGTTAACTAAAGTAGGAGAAATGCATTGATTAGTAGTTGAGGTTTAGTTGCACATTAAAAAAGAGGTCTTCTGTTAATTCTGACAGTGAAATAGTAATTATTATTGGAATACCCTTAAAATTTATAAGATATTAAGAAGCAAACAAAGCACAAGAGAATTTAATTTACCACATACCAATTTCTGATCCTTATTCAATCTATTTTAATCATTAATTCAATGGTATGTCCCTAATATTTGAATATACACAAATAACTATGTCCTGCATCTATCT
Source organism: Bos grunniens (assembly GCF_055505025.1). Classification (NCBI taxonomy): domain Eukaryota; kingdom Metazoa; phylum Chordata; class Mammalia; order Artiodactyla; family Bovidae; genus Bos; species Bos grunniens. Next base: position 65,812,388 of record NC_141168.1, on the reverse strand, counting down.
ATTTTCATTGTCAAATTCAGTATAAATTTTCTGTCATTATCATTTCTTATTCACAATACATTTAGTAAGAACTATGTTCTGTGTATTTCTCTATTTCCTTTATTTATTTTTATTTTCTAATACTGACTACAAATGTATAGCTACATCAAACAAGGAGTACTCTGGAAAAAGGAAGAAGGAAAGGAATAGTAAGAGAAATCTGATTTTAAATTGTTTTTAAATTGCAATAAAGTTATAGGTAGGCTTGTGCTCGAGCATTTCTGAGTACAACATCCATTTATTTCCATGAAGTTGAAGAAAACAATAAATGTTTTAGATAAAGACAGAATTTACAAACTGGAAAAAAAAAAAATCTGTCCTTTGCATGCGCTAGCTTGATGCAATCACTTCTTTTATAATTCATCAATCCAATGCCTTTTTAGTCTCTTTATATTCTCTGGATATCAAAAAAAAAAGGGAAAGTTCTGACATTATATGCAGTTATTCACTGACAAGTAAAATTAATTACTGATGAGTTTATCCCTTCTGAGTTCTACATTTTTATTTATCATTACAGAATGGGTCTTTCCCACCCAAAATAAACATTAGGCATTGCAGCAGGCAGACTCTAAGGTGGTCCATAATGATCTCCATCATCTGGTACTGGTATTCATGTCTATAAGACATACTTAATCCCTTCCTCTTGAGTGTGGTAAAGACCAGTGATATAATTTTTAATGAAGGAGATACACCAAAAGTGATGAGATAACACCACCATGATTATATTACATAAGACTGTAACTCCCATCATCCTTATAGACTATCTCTACAGACCTTCTCCTTTGTTGACTTTGATAAAGCAGACTTTCATATGCAGAGACCTACATGGCAAGAAACTGAGGACTGTCTCCAGTCAATAGTCAGCAAAGAACAGAGGCCCTCAGTCCAAAAATCACAAGGAATTGGATTCTGCCAAAACCATTTAAGATTAGAAGTAGATCTTTTCCCAGATGAACCTTCGCATGAGACTACAGCTCTGACTGACACTGTGACTACGGTTTGTGAGGGACACTGAAGCAGAGTACCCAGCTAAGGCATGCCCAGATTCCTGAGTCAAAGAAACTATGTATGAAATGATTAGTCATCTCACAGTAATTTGATTTTTGTGGTAATTTGTTATCCAACTATAGATACCTCATATAGGCATCAATAAAAATTAAAGAGATTTGGGGAGAGGGAAGTAGAAGCATCTAAAAGACCAAGTTGAAGGGTAAACCACAGAATTATTTTGGTTTAATCATTTCAAGATGACATGGGTAGGAATAAATGATCTATAATGTCTTCCTCCACATAGCTCCCATCCAGGATAATACAATTACCATCTGAATACTAGACAGCTGCCAAAGGGCTGGACTTTTTCAAAACAAAATTATGTACATCCCTTCATGACCAGATAATTCTAAAAGTCTATCATTTATTTCCCTTTAATACATAGCCATGTGTCACTATAAGAATCGTACAGGTTAATATACTATTTAATCATGACTGCTGACGGTTTTAGTTACTAAAGATTTAAGTCAAAATAATATTCCGGCAACATCAGTTAAGGGAGAGAGGCTTTTATAAAGACTTCTATATTGTTACATATCATGAGAATAAAGGCATTTAAGAAGAGTATACACTAATCTCACCATGACTATGCATTTGTGCACATACGCATCCACATAAATTTATCCCCATAAATTCATACTGAGTATGTGTGCTATCATGTGCTTGAATATTTGCATAAATATACCTATCAGGTCTCTATGCATTATTCAAAACTCAGGTCAAGTGTTCATATCCTCTGTACTTTTTTTCCTGAAGCTCATATTAGAACAGATCATTCCCATAGGTTGCTGGTTATAATGCTTAATTCACTTAATCTGCATTATGATCATGCACACACACACACACACACACACATGCATCCCCACTACATTTTGTCTCCTTGAGAGCATTACTAAGTACTCTTCATCTTTAAATTCTTAAAGACATAGCACAGTATCTTCCTTGCCTGCAGAGATTGCTATTTTTTTTTTAAGGAATCTATATGAAACTCAAATAAATTGTTATTTCTCCTTATTAATCCCTTTAAAAAGTTATGTTCTTCACTAGAACCAAGTTATCTTTTGTTTGATATGCACAATTTTCATAGTACATATGAAAGTGAAAGTCACTCAGTCATGTCCAACCCTTTGTGACCCCATGGACTATACTGTCCATGGAATTATCTAGGCCAGAACACTGGAGTGGGTAGCCTTTCCCTTCTTCAGGGGATCTTCCCAACCAAGGGATCAAACCCAGGTATCCCACAAATGAGTGTTTTGTGGACTAGTGTGATGGGCATGTGCCCAAACTGGCCTATTATCAACCTAAGACCAAGAGAGGGAATCCCTCAATTGGAAAATCTACTCTAAAATTAAAAAGTGGTTAGGCTTTCTTTGGGTAGGAGGACCATCTTGAGGGAAGGAAGGGCAAGAATTCTGACTCACTGAACACCAGGGACCCTGCTATGGTGAGGCTTTATAGTCTAGAGCGTGCGCGTGCATACTTATTGTCGTCCAACTCTGCAACCCCATGGACTGAGTCTGACAGGCTCCTCTGTCCATGAAAATTTTCAGGCAAGAATGGACTGCCTGAAAGAGTGGAGTGTTTACTACTTTCTCCAGGGGCTCTTACCCACCCAGGGATCGTTTGCAGGTGGATCCTTTACTGTCCGAGCCACCAGGGATGCCCCCAACCATCAGGAAACAGACTGACGCTTCTGCTCTGAAGCTGCGTTGAACAGGACAGCCACATTCTTACCTCACCGCCTCTTATTATATCACTTGGCCTTGGACAAAGAAAGATAAAACACAGTCTGTAACCACAAAGATCTCAAAGTCTATTGGAAAGCAGATCTATAACAACAGATTGTGTCAAGTTATGACATAGATTAAAACAGAGTCCTTTGTGAACTGAGAAATGGCAACACACTAATACAACCAAATAAATAAATGTCCCAATATTAGAAGAAATCCCAGGAAGCTTGAGAATCCACCCTAAAAAAGAATTTAAAATTTAAAATTAAATTATGGAATGATTTTAACGAAAGCATCACGATTTGATCCCCATGATTAGAATAAAAGCCAATTGCTTTCGAGAGGCTACTTAGTGTATTATCACTTTTAAATCCACGCATGGATAGTATTTAACATGAAAATGACCCCAGGTTTATTAGAACAGCACAATTAAGTTTGTAGTTAGGCGTGAGGGAGGACAGGTTATGTTAAGCAAATCACAGTATTCTTTTCCTTACAAGCCTACCTCCTCCCCAGGGCCAAACAATGTATCTCCAAACCACCACTTTGGCTGTAGTTGGAAGATATATTTACATTATGCAAATTTTACAGGCAAACACACACACACACACACACACATATACACGATGAGATAAAAATGGGAGAGAAGCCCATAAAAGGAAAATCAAGTCAAAAATATTTTGATAAATCAGCTCCTAAGCATATATGCTCATTTTGTAAATTCTCCCATAATTTCATACAGAAGACTAATTTCATCTTGTCAAAAAGTCTTTTAATGTATGTAAACTTCCCAGAAGCATGGATTCTGTTACAGCTTAACATAATGTCAAAAATCTGTTTAATAAGAAAATGCTGTGTATGGCAAAAGACTCAAATACTTACTTTACAAGGATTTTTAAAAAATGTTCTACAAACATTTATGTACTTCAGAATAAACACAAGACCTTTATCAAACTTTTGCATTTCATACTGAACATTTTGTTTATACACAAAGCTGAGAGAAGTATCAAAGTTGTCTATTTAAAATTTATAAATGTGTAATCTGCAACTAGTCACAGAGAACCAGATTATGTTCTAACAAGCTACTGACACATTAGCAAACATTACACCATAAAAAAATCAATATATGGTGGTAAAATCTCTTTATAATTAAAATATATTTTACTAAATAAATGATAAATACATAACAGTTGGCTTTTTGTATTTGTATTTTCATTAATTAAAAAACAACATTTTTATTGCTATGCAATATATGTAGCTGACCACATAAAAAGTGGTAAAACCTGGGAAATATCTGTTTATTATAAAATTTCCAGTGGCTTGTTAATTTCTTATTTTGACTGTAAACTGTACTTTATCGCAATTCAATACTGCCAGCTTCAAAATAAATCAGAATAAGAAGAGGCAAGTAAACTTGTGGAAAAATCAAGAAATATAAAACATTAATCACAGTGTTGTTCATTACACTTGCCGGAAACATACAAGTGAGTCACTTTTGCATAAAATTTATAACTGATGAGTACCACACCATTCCTTAAAAATTGTGTATAATTCAAATGCTGCCTATACTACAGCATATAAAAAGCTTTAGATCTACTAAGCTTTCATGCTGATCCATCAACTTAGAAAATGTTTGTAAAATTTTTTAAAATGCAGTGTAAACATTTCAGCCCTGAACCTTCTTTCTATGCCTTTGAACCTTCTCTTTCATGTGCAATACCTGAAGGCCCACTGAGAATAACTGCTGAAAGCCCCAAAGATTGGTAAAACAGAATTTCTGACTCAGGAAATAAAGATCAGCTGAATAGGATTCCCATACGGCAATCCAGATCAATGGAAAAGCAAGCCCAGAAATTTACAGTATCTATCCTAGACAGTACAACATGAAGGTTGTGTTTCATTGCTGGTAACAAAACTCCCAGTGGCCAAGAAAAAAAAAAAAAAAAGGGAGATACAAAAATTGTAGATCCAGTAATAAGGGACTACACTTTATTTTGACATTTTGCTTTAAGTGGAATTAAAAACACTGCCTTTATTTGGCGTCACTGATATGGTAAACAATTCCTGCAACCAAACTATTGCATTCTGCTGAAACAACTAAAGCAGTAATGAGACACGGATTAGTTTTAGGGAAAATCTTTACACATTTCCAGCAACTATCATCCTAGATGGTGATGATTTCATATGCTTTATGCCAAGAAAAATAATGATTTACTTCGCTTGTGAAGAAAAACTCAGAATACACCTATAAATAATTTAAAAACAAATTATAAAACCCAGAAAAGTTTATTACAATACTCTTAAATTCTGATGTACTGAATAATCCATGTGGAACGAGAACTGCCTCCACAATACTGGTACTGGGTGGCACTCCAGTTGATATTTCAGTTCCTTAAATAGCATACACTACCTCATAAGGCAATCCTTTCCCTTTTTGGACATGCCATTATTCTCAGCATATCTGGAACTGAGTAATTTGCATCTGTTTGGTCCTATTCTGACTACTGTGCTACATACATTCCCTGTTCTACATAACTATTCTCTTAAATATTGTGTACCATGGGCTTTCCCCATCTCTTTGCTGCTGCTGCTGCCACTAAGTCGCTTCAGTCGTGTTCAACTCTGTGGGACCCCACAGACGGCAGCCCACCAGGCTCTGCCGTTCCTGGGATTCTCCAGGCAAGAACACTGGAGTGGGTTGCCATTTCCTTCTCCAGTGCATGAAAGTGAAAAGTGAAAGTGAAGTCATTCAGATGTGTCCAACTCTTTGCGACCCCATGGACTGCAGCCTACCAGGCTCCTCTGTCCATGGGGTTTTCCAGGCAAGAGAACTGGAGTGGGTTGCCATTGCCTTCTCCACCCCTTCTCTTTAACTCTGCATTAAACAACCCAGTTCCTTACTCCAGTATTCCTGCAACATTGTTTCCCAATTCTTTGAAACTATGTTTATCTCCAGACACAACTTCAGTTTTAATTAAAGAGTGACATTCAAAATTTAATACAGTACTACACATAGGTTTCGGATAAGGCAATGGCAACCCACTCCAGTATTCTTGCCTGGAAAATCCCATGGACAGAGGAGCCTAGTAGGCTGCAGTCCACGGGGTCGCGAAGAGTTGGACACGACTAAGCAACTTCACTTTCACTTTTCACTTTCATGCATCAGAGAAGAAATGGCAACCCACTCCAGTGTTCTTGCCTGGAGAATCCCAGGGACAGGGGAGCCTGGTGGGCTGCCGTCTATGGGGTCGCACAGAGTCGGACACGACTGAAGCGACTTAGCAGCAGCAGCATAGATAGGTTTACCCATTTCACAACATTCTCTGCATCTCATCTAGCCACCATGTTTTTGTGGGTTTGCATTAGATTTCTACAGTAAAGACCCATATATTCATTAACCACTAGAACTCTTCTCTTGGATTTCTCAAACTCAGAATGTCCAAAATTGAATTCATCCTCTCCCTGACCCTTCACTTCTCCACTTCATCACACTCCAAATACACATCACCTCATAATTTTCCTACACAGTACCAGTGTCTAGGCTAGAAATGCTTAACCTAGGAGCACTCAATCCACCTCTTTCCCCTCGTATCACCCAATTCCATCAAATCTGCCATTCAGTTCAAGAGTCTGGGCTCTAAGACAAACTGCTGGAGTCTAAATCATTGCTCTGCCCTAAGCAGTTGTGTGGCCTTAACAAGTAACTTAGCTTCTCTATGACTCAGTTTCCCCATTTTAAAAATGTTAATAAGATAATTTGCCTCATAAGGCTGCTGTAAGGACTAAATTAAATCATATACCCAATGTGCTTGGTAAAGTGATCAGTCTACAGCTCATAATGCACAGCAATTACTAGTTGCTATTATAATCATTATCACTGCCTTACTATCTCTCACATTATCATTCTCATCACTGCTTATTGTTTAGTTCAGGTCCTTCACTGTTTTTCATCTACATTATTGTTGGAGCTTCAAACTGTTGTCTCTGCTTCCCTTCTTGTAATACTCTTTTTTATATAACTTTGATCATGCCATCTCCTAGTTCCAAATGCTTTCATGGTTTACTATCACTCTTAGGTTAAAGGCGCATTATTGAATGTGATATACAAAACCCTAGGTAAGATGGTAAATTTCTCTAGCCACATTTATCAGCTCTGTTCTCCTAGCACATGATGCTTGAGCCACAGTGATTTATCACCTCTGTTCTTCTAGCATGTGATGTCTGAGCCCCATCTGATCAACTATAATTTGCTCAAAATCAGAGATTCTCAAATTTTTTTTTTTTTTGGTGTGTTAACTAAAAGTGGCCAAAATACTCGGAGATTCTGCTCCTCACCCACCTAAATACCCCATTTTGTGAATGCTTATCTTCCAAAAGAAAAGGACTAAACAATAGGAGATATCATTATACAGGAATGTTTTCATGGGTGGTGTACATGTCTACTTTAGCAAGAATGATATTTTTTAGTCACTAAGTCATGTCCAATTCTTTTATGGCCTCTAGACTGTAGCCCACCACGCTCCTCTGTCCATGGGATTTCCCAGGCAAGAATGCTGAAGTGGGTCACCGTCTCCTTCTCCAGGGGATCTTCCTGACTCAGGAATCAAACTTGTGTCTCCTGCACTGGCAGGTGAATTCTTTACCACTGAGCCACCAGGCAAGTCCAGCAAGAATGATACAGACTGGTTTTATTCAAAGTACGGCTGAAAAATCAGCAGCATCAACATCACCTGGGAACTTGTCAAAACTTAACTATCAGACCCCACACCGATGTACTGAGTTAGAATTTCTGTGGATGGGGCGCAGGGATCTCTTTTGTAATAAGCTCTTCAGATTCCTACATTTGAGAAGTTCATGCCAACATTTGAGAAGTTCTGATGAAAATCATGCATGGTTTGTTTTTCACTCATGATTTGCCAACAATAAGACATGCAAGAGCTAAAAACTACTAGTGATACAAGTATGAATTAACACTGAAGGATACAATCCTGAAAAAATAAGATGATGAATCTATACTAATCATTTATAATTCAGACGCAAGACAGCAGCAAACACCATGACCAATTTAAGAGAGCCCAACTGATATACTGATAACACATTCAAGAAAATACTGGTAATTCCAGCCACCTGTCTGTTGAGCATGAGCAGTTGGAGCTTTACAACTTATCAGTATTTCATTGCACTTTGATTTCTGATGAAATACTAATATCTTGTAGCAGACTCTAGTAATGGGTTGCATTTTGGCAATGTTATATATATTTTAGTAAGCTTTAATATCCAACTTAGACTACTAGTAAGTATGAGCTACAGCCCATGGGGTCACAAAGAGTTGGTCATGACTGAGCGACTAAGCACAACACAAGTAGTCCTTAATTGTTCTTCGAAGTAAAAACCTATGCAAATTTTTTCACTCATGAGAATGGAAGAATGGATTTGCATTTGGGGATTAATTTAATTCTAAAATGGACTGTCCTTGCCAATCAGGAGATGACCAACCAGTTTGTCAATTATTGCTTGAAAGAACCAGAAAAGCCCTCATTTTCAACACTGGTACATGAAACAATCTGCCAGTAACAATTCAGAGTTTTCTTCTGGGAAGCCCCTCCTGTCCCCACTCACCCATTCGGTGGCAGCAGTCCCTTCTCTGTCTACCTCTAACATGTTGTGCCAACCTCTGTAACTGTACTTACTGTGTAGTGAAAAATCTGTTAATTTTTGTGCCTGTCAAGATCTTCTCAAAGCTTGATTCTGCTTAGGTAAAGACAGGAGTAGTCAAAAAAATTCTTGGCTGATATATAACCAGTCATTTACTATACCTGTCTATTCTTAGCTTCCTCACATACTTTTTATATCTTCAGTCATTCTGAAAACCATTAATTTTTCCCATTTTTAAAATCATGCTTTAATGATGACAAATTTCACACAGAATAAGAAATTATGCATAAGGGCAGTATGAGGGGCATAAATTCTCTATTAATTCATTCAGAATCTGGAATGAGAGCACAGTTTCTATTAAAACTTCACATTCTTTTTTGCCATTCTTATTCATAAATGTTACAAAACATTCAACCACTGTGAACCCAAGAAACAGCAGGTGGAAATATGGTAAAGGCTATGGTAGAAACACAACTAGAGTGGGAATTAAAAGATCCAGGTACTAACCTCAGCTTGACTAACAAACACTAGAACCCGATGCTGGGAAAGATTGAAGGCAAAAGGAGAAGTGGTGACAGAGGACAAGTGGTTAGATAACATCACCGACTCAATGGACATGAATTTGAGCAAGCTCTGGGATATAGTGGAGGACTGAGGAGCCTGGCGTGCTGCACCCCATTGGGTTGCAAAGAGTTGGACCCAATTTAACAACTGAAGAACAGCAACAACAAGAAACTATCCTAATTTATCAAGACCTCAGATTCTCCAATTCTAAAATACAAATTTGAAGTAATCCATGGGATATAATGAAAGCACTTGTCCCAGAGGTGGCTATAAAGATCAAAAAAGTAATGCAAATAATGTATATTGTAAACATTCCTAACAGCATTCACTATTATAATCATGTAACAACAAATAAGGGACTATAGGGCTATGCAAAACAGAATCATTTGTTATATCAAAGTAAAAATTTTCTCGTGAAACATCAAAATCATTTTCAACTGCCAGGTTTAGAGAGTTATTTAGACACAGGATCTTACTAAAGATTCTGCAATCAACTCTGAATACTTGCCATGTAAAAAAAAAAAAAAAACTGGGATGGGAGAGGGGAGGTGTTATCCCAGCTTCACAGGGATAGTCCCCAAAGGATAATCTTAAATTGAGACATAGGGAGGCATGAGTGCCCTTGAAGGAGCCAAAACAAAATGTCAAAAGCTTGAGGAGGAGGTAATTCTCTTGTGAAGACAACCCCTCACCAAATCCTCGTCACCTTCCATCAAATCACTCTTCTTTCACGTGAATTGTTAACCATAGTTACCCTGTGCATTTAAAATTTAATCTCATATATCTTACTATTATTTTTTCTTACTGTATACTGTATTTTCTTACCCAACTTTTAACCTCTATTCTTTGTGTCACATTTTTATTCAATTAACTCTTACCCTTAATTTCCAGAGTTCTAATACTAATCTTTTTTTCCCCTATTGCTCTCATTTACAGCTATAATTTTAAATACCTTGAGAGCTACCATTTTAAACGTCTTAGATGTTTCAAATTTTTACTCTGACTTTTGATTTTAATAATATTCTAGTCTTCTTAAACATTTTCCCCTTGTCATTTTTGCATTCAATTTATTTATTATTTATGATACCCATTTTTAGGGCCAGCAAAATGTTAAGTCCAGAAAAGAGCCTAAAGAAAGTTCTTATAAGGTATAACATTCTTATGGTATAAGTTCTTATAAGGTTTTTAGAAGGTATGGTAGCTTTCATTTTTGCAACTTCTTCTGCCACTCCAATTCCCCAAAAGATTCACTGGCCTAGTCCTCTCCAAAAGACCTTTAGCTCCCATGGGACAAAGCCCACTAATCACTCCCCCCAGAGCCACAAGGCTTACTCAGCAAATGACATCTGGATTTGCTCCAGTGATGTTGTTAGTTAACTTTTCATGTTATCCAGGCTTTATGCAAGCTATTCTGTGTATTTTAAAAATCCTAACTCCAAAATATGTAACAAACAGTATTTGGGTCATTATAAACTAAAAGACACGAGGAGCCATTACAACCAGAGGGATAATATGAAAATAAGTGTTTGATTACTATGTTATAGAACCTACTAGAGAGGTATAAAAGCGTCCATGAGAATGGCATTGAAACATGTATAATATCATATATGAAACGAGTCACCAGTCCAGGTTCAATGCACGATACTGGATGCTTGGGGCTGGTGCAATGGGACGACCCAGAGGAATGGTACGGGGAGAGAGGAGGGAGGAGGGTTCAGGATGGGGAACATGAGTATACCTGTGATGGATTCATGTTGATATATGGCAAAACCAATACAATATTGTAAAGTTAAAAAATAAAATTAAATTAAATTAAAAAAAAAAGAAAAACGCCATCATTCCTTCAATAAATATACATTAAGCAACTACCCTGTGCCTATACTCTGGAAGACACTGATATAGCAAGGAAAAAAAGAAAATAAGAAAACCCCTATATCAGAAATATGGACAGTTAACACATATTTCAAAAGACCATATTGCATTAGCCAAGCAAGCACTGGAAGCGTCTTAGACAATGACAGTGAATTTGGGTAAACTCTGGGATATAGTGGAGGACTGAGGAGCCTGGCGTGCTGCACCCCATTGGGTTGCAAAGAGTTGGACCCAATTTAACAACTGAAGAACAGCAACAACAAGCAACTATCCTAATTTATCAAGACCTCAGATTCTCCAATTCTAAAATACAAATTTGAAGTAATCCATGGGATATAATGAAAGCACATAGAAAAAAGCAGATTCACTTAGGTGACAGGTAGTCAAAGGGACACAGTAATTATTGATTCAAAACAAAACAGCCATATAAGTTATGTTCTTTTTCTGTTTCACACAAAGTTTATAAATTTTCATTTGTTTCAAGTAGAGAACTCATTTATTATCTTTATTTCAGTTCTTCCAGGATTTCAGTTTTTCTCTTTGGTTACTGTTTTCAATCTCTGATTCTCTAATGCGAGTAAAAACTTTAGAATAATACAACTTCAATATTTTCAGGCCATCAGGCTCTCAAGTCCACCAGCCATCACTATTAGGTTCATTCTAAGAGCTGAACATCAATAACTATAAGACACTGTGGGACTAGAAATAACACAACTAAACCTTCTGGAAGGAAAGCAATGTTTTATATTCCAAATAAGAAACTCAAAGAAGAAAGATCTTCCAGGAAGAGATCTATAGTACACTGTTGAAAGCATTCAAATCCATAGCACAATGAGAAATTAGGGATTAAACACATAAATTAGGAGTTGTTGTGTCAAAGAATTTAACTGACGTTGTGGAAATGAATAAAGTCAAATAGGAAACTGTATAATAATAAAATTTTTAAAAGAGTACAATATACCTTAATCCTGCTCATAATCAAGCTCACAGAGTTGTGCTTTGAAGATATATCTTTGGGCTTTACAGAAATACACAAAAGATCCCTTCAGAAGATCTATTGCTGGAATGTGGTCAAGGACATAGCCCCTTATGTATCACTCATTACTCTCTCCTGTTAAGGCCTGACATGAGAAGTCTCTTATAGAATTTAGTCCAAGGAATGGCATTCCCTTTTCTGAAGAATGCTATTCTTCCTTCTTTTTCAAAATGGATGCTCTAAAACTAACTGCATTCCACTTTAACTACTAGGAACCTCAGAAGCAAATTAGCAGCTTAACCACAGGTCTCCTGGTCTGCTTTCGGTAGACATCTGCCATTATTTCCACTTTCTGTACTGCATCCTGTAGCTGCATGAATTCCTATATTTGTTTATCAATTGCTGCATAGCAAACAACTCCCAAGCTCAGCAACTGAAAACAATAGCTTATTTCTGATAAGTCTGTGAGTAAGGTGTATGGTTCTTATTAGGACCTGGAATAGGCTCACTTTGCAGCTGCATTCACCTGGTAGGTTAGCTCTGGCAGAATTCCCTTGGGCCCAGTAGGCCTTGAACAGGCTAGATGTCTCCATATGGCCTTTCATCTTTGGGAGGCTAAAAGAGGCTTCCTCAATGGGGACAGTGGCATTCCAAGAAGGCCAGAACTTATTATCTGTCTACTTGCATCATATGTGCTTACGTCCCACTGGCCAAAGTGAGTCAGACACGTATATAAGCCAGAGTCACTGTGTACGTGACTCACTGCAAACGATTAATGTGGTCTTCCTAATAGGGCTATTATTAATACTTACTTCTCTTGCAATCCTCCTAATACTTGAATGTTATTCTTTAACAAAGTTTATTTCCTATCTGCTCCATATCTTATCTTTTTAAGAGCTAAAATATTCCTTATGGATGTTCTAAGCTCATACTAGTCCAACATATCAGTGAATGAATGCTTATGTAGGATTCAAAAGTATTTTAAAATTTAAAATGTACCATATGCCACAGCAAATGCTCACTCCCAAATTCTTAAAGATCTCACAAAAGGAATAAAAATTCCTTTGAATTTAAGTTGCAAAAGCTTTTACAAACATTAGTGCCAATCAGTTCCCTCACCATGAAGAAATGCCTCAGTTCCACTGGTGATGTTCCACACTCAAGCTCTTGAGGCACTCTGTACCTGTAATCAATAGCAAATTATCATAAAGTATCCAAAATGCCTGCAATCTTAAAGTCAGAAAAAGAACCATTATCTACATGAAGTACTTCTACACCAACTACTCCAGTTAGCAACCCAAGAAGATGCTGAACAAATGTAAAAATGTTAATCTGAAGAACAGAAAATAATATAAACAAAATGCCAAAATATCACCAAAGAATACATGTAAAGATGAAAGAAATTCATTAAACTTGTTTCATCTTACAAGTATTTTTAAGATACCTTAGTTAGTGTTAGTGTTAGTCGCTCAGTCGTGTCCGACTCTTTGTGACCCCATGGACTGCATCCCACCCAGCTCCTCTGTCCATGAGATTTTCCAGGCAAGGATACTGGAGTAGGTTGTGATTTCCTTCTCCAGGGGATCTTCCCAACCCAGGGATCGGACCCAGGTCTCCTGCACTGCAGGCAGATCCTTTACCGACTGAGCTACAAGGGAAGCCCTAAGATACCTTACATAACTTTAAAGATAAGTTGAACAGGCATTAAAAAATTAAACTATTAAAGACAAGACTATAGTCTTGTGACTAGTTTTAATATGTACTTTTGTATCCCACTGGCTTTTTTTAAAACACCAATTTCAAATTCAAGATTGTATGTTTTTGTGAAAATGAATGGGCTTTGTAATAAGATGCGTGAGTATGTGACTTGAAGGGTAACTAAACTGGTATCAGGTAAGGTGGGTCTCTGGACTGCCAAGGTCTGCACTATGACTGGGGCACACAATACTAAAAAAAGTCAAAACAGCCCTTCTGGCTGCAATTATGATGCCAAACAAGATGCTGTGCTGTGAATAGGTGGCAAAATGCTTCAGAGATTTTTCCACCAGGGGAGACAAAATGTGGAATTTTACTGATGCACAGTAGACTTTTTTTGTTGTCGTTAAATTAGGCCAACAGCAGAGTTATTTTTAGATTAGTTACTTCACTTTCTCTTCTTAATGGGCTGGTATACAAAATAGGACAGAAAATGCACCATATGCCGCAGCAAATGCTCAAATCCTAAATTCTTAAAGCTCTCATGAAAATAAAAGATATCTCTATCTTAAAATATGAGACTTCCATTCAGATGCAGTTAAGACTATAACTAATCTGACAGATATTTATCAGTTAACAATAAAATAAATTATATATTTTTACTTCAAAAACTAATATTTTGGAGGTTTTTTCCCTTTCATCATTTTTTAGTAAAATAAATAAGCTGTAAGGAAAGAGATAAAGTGTGAATGAATGCACTGACTTAGATTTATGATTAAAAGTTAACATTTAAATCATAGAGCATTTTCAAATCCTACAGTGACTAACATAGCTCTTGATTTCCTCAAGTTACAAAATTTAGATGACTCATCGACTTGCTCTTTCATAAACTCAACCTAAAGTCTCTTCAGGAAGGCTTAATTTTATAGAAAGATAAACTTTTAAAACTTTCTCTTTGGAAGCATGCTTGTTGCTTGGGCTATAACACTGACTGAAGAGGACTCAGGCCCTACCTGTCCCTGGCTCTGTGGTCTGCTGGACACAAACACTGCTAACTGCCTTCAGCAGAGGGACCGCTTCTGAACATCTACTGCCCACCAGACTGTACAAGACACTTAGCCTGAAACATTGATTAACCCCACAACAACCAGATGAAGCAGGATCCTCACTGTTCCCCAAGTTTACAAACAAGGACCACAAATCCCGAAGGTTAAATATTTATTCTAATATACTAGTAAGGTCAACCCTAAGCAAGAAAATAAACATGATTGTGATACTGTAAAATATATATATATATATATTCTTTGTATTTCAACATGATGATATTCTCATTTTATGATTGCAATCATGCTCCACAAAACTATACTATTATTTTGATTTATACTACTGTTATAAATTATGAAGATGACAGAATGCATAACATTAAAAACATATAAATGTACATAATATATAATATTGGTAAAAGTTAACTGCTTTAAAAAGAAATTCTCCCCACTTTTATGAATTACATATATAATTAAAACCATATTATGAAATTTTAAAAAATTAAATAGATTAATAAAGTCAACAAACATCTTTAATACAGCAAAACAATTCATCATGTTCTCTGAAATGCCCTGATTTTATTAAAGTAACAAAAGTGCAAGACAACAAACTGCTGTCTAACCCACCTCACACAGTTTACAATTAAGATGAGAAAATAAAGTTCTTATCCCCTTTAAAAAAGTAAGTAAAATGTCTAATGTCTTAATATTATTTTATTAAGATATAGTCTTGTGAGTTCATATGTTAAATGTACAGTTTATGTTTTTCCCTAAAAAAAGGGCAGATGAATATTGCTATAGTTCACCATTTTAAGTAATCTAGCTTTGAAAAGACTAAATGTAGAAATTAAATGATACATCTTTAAACTAATACTGATATTTAGGCATAAACATTAATTGCTAAAAAACACTGGTATGCTGATAAATTGGAGTTTTCAATCAAAACTATATTCACATATAACCTCAAGAGATAAAATGTATGACAAAAAACTAGGAAACCTAAAGAATATCATAATTGCTTCAAATGTTATTAAACCAACAATACTAATGAACTCCATGTATAAAGGATACCTTACACATGTGTGCTAAGTGGCTTCAGTCATGTCCAACTCTTTGTGATCCTGTGAACCATAGCTGATGCATACACAATTTTTACAGTTAAAAATACACTTAAGATAATTGGCATTTTGATATAATCCTAAACACCTTAATTCTGAGATATAACCTCTAAGAATAATCAGGTCTAATAGCGAGGAAAAAAATACTAGGCTGAACACAAGAAAAAGTATTCTAAAAACTTTAAAGAAATCATAATACCTTGCCAATAAAAGTGTTAACAAAAGCAAAAAACTGAATAACTAAAAATGTCAAAGGCTGCTTTTAGAGACGAATAGACTTTGACTGGAAAAGAGGAACAGAGAGGTTTATATGCATTTAAACTTCATCACACTTTGTGGCAGACAGTGGTCTTGGTCCTAAAATGAAATTCCATGTCTAAATTACTGTTAAGCAATTTTTATCTAGCCGGGTCAATTAATTTTAAAGAGAGCAACCCTGAAAATAAGAAACAAGAAAGAGGCGAAGTCCTCTAAATAAAATCATAATGCTAGACTTTTATTGAACGTTAAACCTGGTTCATACCCTTTTTCTCTATCAAGTAAATAATCCACTTGGAAGGTATATATGGGGAAAAAAAAAACAAATAAACCAACTTTAAAGTAGCAAAATGTCCTGACATTCTTATCAGTTGATGTAACTATATCTAAGCACTTTATGTTTTATCTTTCTCTGGTTGCTAAATTCACATTTAAATTACTTAAGACTAATTTTACCATATATTTACTTTAGAATTTTACTAAAGCTGAGTTCTAAGAAAGTACAATGAAAGCCCAATCTTTTATAATTTATGAATAGATTATTTCTAGGGCTGGACTAGATCTTGAAAACTGTATTACAGAACTTGTGCATTGGTTTCAATTCATCCATTATTTCCACTCAAAATGAGGACCCTCCCATAACACAATATTGTTAGAATAGTTACCAAGCACACACAGTAACCACTTTCCGAGCATGTGCTTTTTATTAGGGGATCACTAACATATGCTCCCAACATCCATAAGCTAAAGAATATGTACCACTTGCCAATCCTTTCTTCCACTGAGCACATATCTACTCAGTAAATTATTTCCAGACGAATGGGAAAAGGAATTATGTTTCTTTGACTAAATTATCTAATGATGTTCCTAGAACTGAAAGAGAGGGAAGAGACATATGTGTGAAACATCTTCAAAATATTCTTCCTAGTTGTTCCTTAGTGCCTGAAACCTGTAAGGAAAAGTCCAACGTTTCCAACCTCATTTCCTCAGTGTGCACATGTAAAACGGTGGTCGATGGAGGACACAGGACAGTGTATTACAAGATACAGTGGTACTTTTGAAGAGTTCATATCATAGAATACCACGGACTGGGCCATACAGGAAGATTCTAATTCCAATAGAAACTAGTAATTAATTAGCTTTATTATAAAAATAGAAAATTACTCCATTATCAGAACCAGAAAAACTGACTTCCTAAGAAAAGTCAAGAGTAAAATTCTCAGCTTAGCTATAGGCTCAGTAAGAAGTTCTCAGAACAAAAGAGCAGCAACCCAATAAAAGTACGTAAAATACCAAATTAAATGACATGGAGATCATGGTATCCAAATTCATTACTGAAGCAAAAAAAAATACTAACAGGGGAGTCAGACTGATACTCAGAAATGAGAAATCTTTTAAATTTATTATATAAGACTGTTTACAAAACATATGGCTCCAGAAAATTAGAATCATTGCAATGATGAATTTATTAATTTAAAAATATCAATTTTAAAGCCAAGCAATATGGTATAAGACTTTGAATGAATATGGAAAAGAAAATACTGCAAAACTGAGACAATCCTAAATTGGGGCAACATCTAGTTTTGCCACATCTAATAGCTTCAGAGAACTTCATGAATAAACAATTGTAGCTTCACTTGCAAATACCACAAACAAAATTCAAAATTAATTTTTAAGTTTCAGGTTTCAAGTTTCCAAGGATATCTGGTTCAGGCAGAGACAATATTTGACTTCTGAGTACATCCACAAAATCAGATTTTTCTCTAAAGAATATTCCTGGATCAGCTCTTTGTAACAACTGCCTAACCAAAGGGGGCAAGAAATGAGGAACAGGATCTATTTGCTTCTGGTAAATTGCCTATTTCCCTTTCTTCCAGATCCTCAGAATTCATGGAGACTGGTATGAGGAATGTTCCCTTAACTGAACGGGTGGTTCCATCCTAAACTCTGGCACTGTTTTTTAAGATGAAAACAAACAAAAACAAAGCCAATAAATGAAACAGCCCTACGGGGGCGGGGGTGGGGAGGAGGAGCTAGGAAAAAGCACAGTCTTGTGATCCATCGTTATCACTGAAGGGAAAGGCATTTACTATCTGGCAGCTACCATGTGGGAAACTGTGTGTGTGTGTGCATGTGTGCGTGTGTGTGTATGTGTGTGTTAGTCCCTCAGTCCTGTCCGATTCTTTGCGACCCCATGGACTCTAGCCCACCAGGCTCCTCTGTCCACGGTATTCTGCAGGCAAGAATACTACAATGGGTAGCCATTCCCTTCTCCAGGGGATCTTCCTGACCCAGGAATCAAACTGGGGTCTCCTACATTGCAGGCAGATTCTTTACCAACTGAGCCACCAGGGAAGACCACAGAAAATCTTACAAATGTTATTTTTGACTCATACCAAAAAGAAAAAAAAAATCCACTATGTATAATTTTCATCCATATTTTATAGATAAGAAAATCAAGTTCAGAGATCAAATAACTTGACCCAGATCACACAGCCAGCATATGCCTGTGCCTCTCCATCTGTCTAATCCCAAGCTCTCTTCTTGCCATGATGTCAAGCCCACATCTCAGTTAACAAACATTCCTGCTGGGCTTCCACTATGTGCAGCCATGCTACAAAGGACCACGAAAGAAACAGGAGATAGCACCCTTGCCCTCCAAACAGTTAACATCCAAGAGACACTCTGAAGACTCAGATGTCCAATCCATGAGAGGCAGTGCGTTTTACAGAGAGGGAAGAACACTAGACTATGGGAAGGGAGATGACTCACTCTGGATTGCACCACTTACTAGCCACACAACCTTGAGTAAACAAGTATTTCCGTTATTTTCTCATCAGCAGAGAGCATAGACTATAACATCTGCCTTAATGATCTCACAGAATTAGTTCCAAGATCCAACTGAGTAAAAAAAAATATAGAGCAGGAGAAAATATTTGCAGATGAAGCAATAGACAAGGGGTTAATTTCAAAAATATAGAAAGACTTCAAACAGCTCAATATCAACAAATAACCCAATCAAGAAATGAGCAGAGAATCTAAATAGATATTTTTTCAAAGATAACAGGCACATGTAAAGATGCTCAACATCCCCAATTATTAGAGAAATTCAAGCCAAAACTGCAACGAGGTATCGCCTCACACTGGTCACAAAGGTCATTGTCAAAAACTCTACAAACAACAAATGCTGGAGACAGTGTGGAGAGAAGGAACCCTCCTTCACTGCTGGGAATGGAAACTGGGGCAGCCACTGGTCCCCCCATGGAAAACAGTATGGAGGTTTCTTTAAAAACTAAAACTAGAACCTCCATATAACCAGCAGTCCCATTCCTGGGTATATAGAGAAAACCATAATTAGAAAAGATATACTTATGGCCTACATACATGCACCCCAATGCATATAGCAGCACTACTCAAAACAGCCAAGACACGGAAGCAACCTAAATGTCCACTGACAGATGAGTGGATAAAGAAGATGTGATTTACATACACAACACACACACACATATACACACACCCAATGGGCTACTATTCATCCATAAAAAAGAATTGAATAACGCTATTTGCAGCAACATGGATGGAAATAGAGACCATCATACAAAAGTGAAGAAAGACAGAAAAAGACAAATTTCACACAATAGTGTTTATACATGGAATCTAAAAAAAAAAAAAGATACAAATAGTTATTTACAAATCAGAAATAGATTCACAGACATAGAAAACAAACTTATGGTTACCAAAGGGGAAAAGGGGAAAGAGAAATTAGGAGTTTGGGAGTAAAATATACACACTACTATATATGACACAGATAAGCAACCAGGATTTACTGTATAGCACAAGTAATTGCATTCACTTATCTTATAATCTATAATAGAAAATAACCTATAAAGAATAAACACATATATAACTGAATCTCTTTGCTGTACACCTAAAACAAGTACAGTATTGTAAATCAACTATATTTCAATATATTTTTTAAAGAGGCTGATTAGCTACAAAATATTTTAGAAATACAATACAATAACACTGCTATTCAAAGCTCCATAGTCATTACAGATCTTTGGATCAGTTCAGTTCAGTTGCTCAGTTGTGTCCGACTCTTTGTAACCCCATGGACTGCAGCATGCCAGGCCTCCCTGTCCATCACCAACTTCTGGAGTTTACCCAAACTCATGTCCATCGAGTCGGTGATGCCATCCAACCGTCTCATCCTCTGTTATCCCCTTCTCCTCCTGCCCTCAGTCTTTCCCAGCATCAGGGTCTTCTCCAATGAATCAGCTCTTTGCATCAGCTGGCCAAAGTGTTGGAGTTTCAACTTCAACATCAGTCCTTCCAATGAACACTCAGGACTGATCTCCTTTAGGATGGACTGGTTGGATCTCCTTGCAGTCCAAGGGACTCCCAAGAGTCTTCTCCAACACAACAGTTCAAAAGCATCAATTCTTTGGTGCTCAGCTTTCTTTATAGTCCAACTCTCACATCCACACATGACTACTGGAAAAACCATAGCCTTGAAAAACCATAGCCTTGACTAGACGGACTTTTGTCGGCAAAGTAATGTCTCTGCTTTTTAATATGCTGTCTAGGTTGGTCGTAACTTTTCTTCCAAGGAGTAAGCGTCTTTTAATTTCATGGCTGCAATCACCATCTGCAGTGATTTTGGAGTCCCAAAATATAAAGTCTGTCACTGTTTCCACTGTTTCCCCATCTATTTGCCATGAAGTGATGGGACAAAATGCCATGATCTTAGTTTTCTGAATGTTGAGTTTTAAGCCAACTTTTTCACTCTCCTCCTTTCATCAAGAGACTCTTTACTTCTTCTTTGCTTTCTACCATAAGGGTGGTGTTATCTGCATATCTGAGGTTATTGATATTTCTCCTGGCAATCTTGATTCCAGCTGGTGCTTCATCCAGCCCAGCGTTTCTCATGATGTACTCTGCATAGAAGTTAAATAAGCAGGGTGACAATATACAGCCTTGATGTACTCCTTTTCCTATTTGGAACCAGTCTGTTGTTCCATGTCCAGTTCTAACTGTTGCTTCCTGACCTGCATGCAGATTTCTCAGGAGGCAGGTCAAATAGTCTGTTTTTCCCATCTCTTTTAGAATTTTCCACAGTTTATTGTGATCCACACAGTCAAAGGCTTTGGCATAGTCAATAAAGCAGAAATAGATGTTTTTCTGGAACTCTCTTGCTTTTTCAATGATCCAGCGGATGTTGGCAATTTGATCTCTGGTTCCTCTACATTTTGTAAATCCAGCTTGAACACCTGGAAGTCCACGGTTCACATACTGTTGAAGCCTGGCTTGGAGAATATCAAGCATTACTTTACTAGTGTGTGAGATGAGTGCAACTGTGCAGTAGTTTGAACATTCTTTGGCATTGCCTTTCTTTGGGATTGGAATGAAAACTGACCTTTTCCAGTCCTGTGGCCACTGCTGAGTTTTCCAAATTTGCTGGCATACTGAGTGCAGCACTTTCACAGCATCATCATTCAGGATTTGAAATAGCTCAATTGGAATTCCATCACCTCCACTAGCTTTGTTCATAGTGATGCTTCCTAAGGTGCACTTGACTTCACATTCCAGGATGTCTGGCTCTAGGTCAGTGATCACATGCATGATTATCTGGGTCATGAAGATCTTTTTTGTACGGTTCTTCTGCATATTCTTGCCACCTCTTTCTTAATATCTTCTGCTTCAGTTAGGTCCATACCATTCTGTCCTTTATTGAGCCCATAAATTCAGCAATAAAAAGATTACCTGACTCACTTTCGTGTCCCCTCTTTTTTATTCTGCTTTAACTTGGCTTGTTTAGAGAGTTGGTGCTCTAAGAGTGAAGGACTAACTGACTCTGGCTCTTGCTCCCTGCAGGGTTCTGACAGTGGGACTCATGACTAAACCACTTTCACTGGTTACATTTGCACCTAAGCCAGTCCAGGCACAAGCTCACTCTTAGCCAAAAGGTAAGGTTGTCCTATTTCCCCCCCATCTCGCCTACATTTCTTTTTCTCCCTTCTTCATCAGCTGCCTTATAAAATCAGAACTCCATGCTCAAGAGTCTAGTGCATTCTCAAACCCAAAGTTGTACCTATAATTATAAATTCTTTCTTTCTGTCAACTCACAGAAAAATGTGAGAGGATCCATTTCCTGAGGGAGACTTGAAGAAACTACGTTTAGAAACCTAGTGATGAAGAGATTCTCTAAGGAGGTGGAGAATTTGCAAAACAAGAAACAGCCTTTTACTGACTGAGTTTCCTAAACTAGGTTGTCCCAACCACAAGCATTCAAAATAAATGAACTAAGTGTTAGTCATTTAGTCATGTCCGACTCTGTGACCCCATGGACTGCAGACAATCAGACTCCTCTGTCACAAAGAAAACTGGAGCAGGATGCCATTCCCTTCTCCAGGGGATCATTCTGACCCAGGGATGGAATTCAGGTCTCCTGCATTGCAGGCAGATTCTTTACCATCTGAGCCACCAGGGAAGCCTAAATGAACTAAGTTTCTGTCTTAAAGACTAGTATTCAAACATAATTCATTATCAAAATTTTCACTGCAAACTGATCAATACTTAGAGCATTATATTCCAATGGGAAGAATTATTCGCAATTTCAAACAGTCAATTGACAAACTTCAGGAGACTATCTAGACTCCAAATATGTTTGATTCAAAAAGAGTTACTGTAATTCTTCAGGTAACTTCCAGATCTTCATTTTATTTTGTCCAATTTTAATACAACCACTATGATATGGCATAAATATAGCTCAGTGAAGATAAAAGAACAAAAAACTTTGTTAACTGACATGTCACAGGACAAATTTACACAACATGACAAACTTAAATGTCTCAAGCTTTAAACACATACAACACAACACAACTACTTCTACCTCGCTCTCTCTTTTTCTCTCTTTCTCTCTTTCTGCCCACACCCTTCCACCCCCAAAACTCTTCCCTTCTCTGTCTCTATCTTCTTTTAAAGGACGCTAATAGTATTTTCCCCTTTCTATAATTGCTTTTCTACATACGAAACTGCATTCTTCTATTAGATTACTTATAGAAACTTAAAATGCTCACTGGATCAAAAAAACAAAATCAGAAGTGAAAACTATTAGAACTTTAGAGGTTTTGGATTTATTCTTATAGGAGTATTTATATATTTTATATTCTAAATCACAATTTTATTTCTGATAGTCAGTGAAATCTGGGTTTTATTTCAACTCCCTAATTTCCTGAGGGGAGGGAGGGAGCTTTATTTTACTCTGCTTCCCAGATGGCTCAGGAGTAAAGAATCCACCTGCCAATGCGGGAGATGTGGATTCAATCCTTGGGCTGGGAAGATCCCCTGAAGAAGGAAGTGGCAATCCACTTCAGTACTTTCGCCTGGGAAATTCCATAGAAAGAGGTGCCTGGCAGGCTACAGTCCCTGGGGGTCACAAAAAGTCGGACACAACTGAGCACAGCACACACACATAATACTCTACTCCAGTGTTCCTAAAGTCTTCTAAAGCTGCTCTTCATACCAACTTATCTGAATCATGTAAAACATTTTCTAAACATGCACATTTCTGATCCCTATCCAGAACTACTAAGAAATCAGATAATCACAATTAGACTGGTTAGCAGTTTGACAATTTTCCCCATATGATTCTTATGACCAGAAAAATTATCACAAATGATTTTTTTCACTTATTTATATTATGCTTAAGACATTTCCTCAATAGCACCATCTATAAAATTAAATAAACTTACTATGCTAAAACATATTAGATCTTTTTATTTGAATAAATATTATTTTCTAGGAACAAAAGATTATTTCTTCAGTTAATAATATATTTGATTCGGCCTGCCAGGTGGCACGAGAGGTAAAGAACCTGCTTGCCAAGGCAGGAGACACAAGAGACATGGGTTCGATCCCTTTGTCAAGAAGATCCCCTGGAGGAGGGCATGGCTACCCACTCCAGTATTTTTGCCTGGAGAATTCCATGGACAGAAGGGCATGGTGGGCTACAGTCCAACGGGTCACAAAGAATCAGACAACGCTGAAGGGAGTTCGCATGCCGTTCGTCGATTTACTTATGGACTTTACAAGGGAGAATTCAACTGCCACATCAAAAGAAACACTACATTTACTTTAACTTTTACCAGTACATATTAAATTAAGAACTAGTTAAAATGACTAAATAGTATTGTTGAAAAATGTGATTAAAAACAGAAATAATGGAATAGCTCTTTATGAAAATAAAGGCTATATATATTAATAGTTTTTCAATTAATTTTTAACTTGTATCACTGTGTCATCAAACAGTATTGTTTTTAATCCTCTAGTTCTCTCTCTTCACCCCCTATTAACATTTTCAAAAAAAATAAAAAGAGAACTTCACTCTCTGAGTAAGACCATAATAGTTCATTATCTCTGCACATCTCAGCAGCCCCACACCTGACTACATTAGGTCTTTTTGCACTTTTCATTTTTTTGGTCACAGAAATATTGTAAGTAATGCAATGAAACCACATACTCATCTGTATTTTCTCATACGGCCAATCCCTGACTCATAAATATTTCATTTATTGTTGTCTTAACTCTAGAAGAGATTTGCCTGTATTTTTCAAGCTTTATTTTGAAACCTCTCTCTTCTGAAAGTGATTCTGACCATGACTTTGGTAAAGTAACACACACTACCTCATACAAAGAACTTTGATTCAATACAATGACAGCTACCTAGACCAATGAACTGAAAAATTTTAAGACACAAAAATATAAAATTCACATAATTCTGAACTAAGTTATTTCACAAGGAAATTCAATATTATATGATAGACATATGCTTTCTGATACTTAAAATGGTAGGAATACTATTCATGTAAGTGCCTTTAGGTCAAAGAAAGTAAAGAATATGCAAGATGAGTTCAGAGAAGGCATTTGAGGAGTACGGGAATTATTGGTTAGTTGAGAATTTAAAAAATCACAGACTACTTATTCAAGAAGTTGAATAGTGGAAGCTAAAAAAGATTAAATTCCAAGAAAGAAACAGAAATGATACTGTTCAACTTACAACTCTTCCATATGATAAAGTGACAAATGTTACTTCTAAGTCAAGTCTCCTGTCAAAAAGATATATGTTCTGAAGGGAAAAAAAAAAAGAGTCAAATAGTCTACTAAGCCTTTCAGTATAATGCATTTGCTCATAGCAAGGAAGAAAGAAGATCAAGGGAGAGAACTCTGCTATTCCTCATTCTTAGCCTTTTCATGCATCTTCCCATCTCCTTCAGCTTAGACTGTATAATCTACAAAGTTTACATCAAATATAAGAACAGAAACATTCCCTGAAACAGACCCTGCAAAGTTGGGTCTGTTTTGTTATCTTAAAAATATAAATAAAGAATACCAGAACATCTAAAAAACATAAAGAAGCACCATGAGCAAATACAGTAGCAGATCCCCCTTACCCAAAAGCACAGAAAACCTACTTAAACAGACTTTCTGGCTGATTGAGAACATTTTCGTGATAAGTTTTCAAATTCATGATTCCAGTCAGATACTTCACCCATTTAATCATATCCTGGGCCTCTGGTCTACACATAACCTCATGTACCAAAGAGTAGATAAAAAGCTGTGGGTCATGTCAAATCTTTGCCTCATACTTAATGTTGCCTCTGCGAGTCACGATGCTACATGACTCTTCTACCTGTTGGAGAGCTTCCAGATATTTTTGCTTTGCCTTGATCTCAGAGAAAATGATTTGAACACTGTTCTTGGTTCACTAACTAGAGCACTGATAACTCTGCTGGTCATTATACTTATTATCCAGACTGACACTGTAATAATAATAATGACAAAAGTTGAGTAATTAATGAACTCAGTTCAGTTCAGTTACTCAGTCATGTCTGACTCTTTGCGACCCCATGAACTACAGCACGCCAGGACCCCTGTCCATCACCAACACCCTGAGTTGATGCAAACTCATTTCCATTGAGTAGGTGATGCAATCCTGTTGTTCCCTTCTCGTCCTGACTTCAATCTTTCCCAGCATCAGGGGCTTTTCAAATGAGTCAGTTCTTCACATCAGGTGGCCAAAGTATTGGAGTTTCAGCTTCAGCATCAGTCCTTCCAATGAATATTCAGGACTGCTTTCCTTTAGGATGGAATGGTTGGATCTCCTTGCAGTCCAAGGGACTCTCAAGAGTCTTCTCCAACCACGGTTCAAAAGCATCAGTTCTTCAGTGCTCAGCTTTCTTCATAGTCCAACTCTCACATCCATACACAACTACCGGGTAAACCATTGCTTTAACTGGACAGATCTTAGTTGGCAAGGTAATGTCTCTGCTTTTTAATATGCTGTCTAGCTTTAATATGCTGTCATAACTTTTCTTCCAAGGAGCAAGCGCCTTTTAATTTCATGAGTGCAGTCACCATCTACAGTGACTTTGGAGCCCAAAAAAATAAAGTCTGTCACTGTTTCCCCATCTATTTGCCATGAAGTAATGGGATCAGATGCCATGATCTTAGTTTTCTGAATGTTGAGTTTTAAGCCAGCTTTTTCACTCTCCTCTTTCACTTTCATCAAGAGGCTCTTTAGTTCTTCTTCGCTTTCTGCCATAAGGGTGGTGTCATCTGCCTATATGAGGTTATTGATATTTCTCCCGGCAATCTTGATTCCAGCTTGTGCTTCCTCCAGTCCAGCGTTTCTCATGATGTACTCTGCATATAAGATAAATAAGCAGGGTAACAATAGACAGCCTTGAGGAACTCCTTTCCCGATTTGGAACCAGTGTGTTGTTCCATGTCCAGTTCTAACTATTGCTTCCTGACCCGCATACAGGTTTCTCAAGAGGCAGGTCAGGTGGTCTGGCTTTCTCATCTCTCGAAGAATTTTCCACAGTTTTTTATGATCCACACAGTCAAAGGCTTGGCATAGTCAATAAAGAAAATGTTTTTCTGGAACTCTCTTGTGTTTTCAATGATCCAATGGATGTTGGCAATTTGGCCCCTGGTTCATCTGCCTTTTCTAAATCCAGCTTGAACATCTGGAAGTTCACGGTTCACATGTTGTTGAAACCTGGCTTGGAGAATTTTGAGCATTACTTTACTAGCGTGTGAGATGAGTGCAATTGTGCAGTAGTTTGAACATTATTTGGCATGGCCTTTCTTTGGGATTGGAATGAAAACTGACCTTTTCCAGTCGTGTGGCCACTGATGAGTTTCCCAAATTTGCTGGCATACTGAGTGCAGCACTTTTACAGCATCATCTTTTAGGATTTGAAATAGCTCAATTGGAATTCCATCACCTCCACTAGCTTTGTTCATAGTGATGTTTCCTAAGGCCCCTTGAGTTTGCATTCCAGGATGTCTGGCTCTAGGTGAGTGATCACACCATCATGTTTATCTGGGTCATGAAGATCTTTTTTGTATAGTTCTTCTTTGTATTCTTGCCACCTCTTCTTAATATCTTCTCCTTCTGTTAGGTACATACCATTTCTGGCCTTTATTGTGTCCATCTTTGTATGAAATATTCTCTTGGTTTCTCTAATTTTCTTGAAGAGATATCTAGTCTTTGCAAACAAGACCCAATTTCCAACTCAGTCAGTCTCTCCCATCAGGAAGCTTCAATAAGCCTTTTATCCTTCTCCATCAGAGGGCAGACAGACTGAAAATAACAATCACAGAAAACTAACCAATCTGATCACATGGACCACAGCCTTGTCTAACTCAATGAAACTATGATCCATACCGTGTAGGGCCACCCAAGACAGACAGGTCATGGTGGAAAGCTCTGACAAAATGTGATCCACTGGAGAAGGGAATGGCAAACCACTTCAGTATTCTTGCCTTGAGAATCCCATGAAGAGTATGAAAAGGCAAAAAGATAGGACACTGAAAGATGAACTCCCCAGGTCGGTAGGTGCCCAATATGTTATTGGAGATCAGTGGAGAAATAACTCCAGAAAGAATGAAGAGATGGAGTCAAAGCAAAAACACCCAGTTGTGGATGTGACTGGTGATGGAAGTAAAGTCTAGTGCTGTAAAGAGCAATATTGCATAGGAACTGGAATGTTAGGTCCATGAATCAAAGCAAATTAGAAGTGGTCAAACAGGTGATGGCAAGAGTGAAATCAACATTTTAGGAATCAGTGAACTAAAATGGAATGGGTGAATCTAACTCAGATGACCATTATATCTACTATGGTAGGCAAGAATCCCTTAGAAGAGATGGAGTAGCCATCATAGTCAACAAAAGAGTCCGAAATGCCATACTTTGATGCAATTGCAAAAACGACAGAATGATCTGTATTTGTTTCCAAGGCAAACCACTCAAAATCACAGTAATCCAAGTCAAAGACCTGAACAATAAGGCTGAAGAAGCTGAACTTGAATTGTTCTATGAAGACGTACAAGACCTTCTATAACTAACACCCAAAAAAGATGTCCTTTTCATTATAGGGGACTGGAATGCAAAAGTAGAAAGTCAAGAAATACCTGGCTGCTTCTGCTGCTCCTAAGTCGCTTCAGTCAT
The DNA here is from genome assembly GCF_055505025.1 of Bos grunniens. Taxonomy (NCBI): domain Eukaryota; kingdom Metazoa; phylum Chordata; class Mammalia; order Artiodactyla; family Bovidae; genus Bos; species Bos grunniens. Next base: position 65,783,868 of record NC_141168.1, on the reverse strand, counting down.
GTCCAACTCTGTGCGACCCCATAGACGGCAGCCTACCAGGCTCCCCCATCCCTGGGATTCTCCAGGCAACAACACTGGAGTGGGGTGCCATTGCCTTCTCCAATGCATGAAATTGAAAAGTGAAAGTGAAGTCACTCAGTTGTGTCCGACTCCTAGTGACCCCATGGACTGCAGCCCACAAGGCTCCTCCATCCATGGGATTTTCCAGGCAAGAGTACTGGAGTGGGGTGCCATTGCCTTCTCCGAAGGAGAACTACTACTTGATAGAAATGAAACAGGAAGAAATAAGAAAAAATTTTGTCATAGAATTCTTAGAAGTCCATGTCAATTTTAAGCTCACAGTTCCAAGCCAGTGAACAAAATGCAGCATGGATTCTAGAAACAGAAACTTTAAAAGATATATCTATATTTATATCAACAACTATATGTGTGTGTGCTTGTGTGCACGCTTGGCAAATATAATCGTGAGCTCTACTGGCTCACTACCTGATTTTGGATGGTCTGTGAGGTATACATTTTTATAGTTTCAAATGGCTGAATCAAAATCAAAAGTATATCTTATGAAATATGAAAATTATATAAAATTCAAACATTAATGTCCATAAATAAAACTACTGGCACACAACCACATTCATGCACTTAGGTGCCATCCATAGCTGCTTTTATATTACAGTGGCAGAGTTGAATAGTTGTGACAGAGACCAATGGTCCACAACCTGTATTTACTATCTAGCCTTTTACAGAAAAAAAAAATTACCAACTTCCACATATATACAGTGGCAGAATTTATTTTGGGGGGCTCCAAAATCACTGCAGATGGTAACTACAGCCATGAAATTAAAATATGCTTACTCCTTGGAAGGAAAGTTATGATCAACCTAGATAGCATATTATAAAGCAGAGACATTACTTTGCCAACAAAGGTCCATCTAGTCAAGGCTATGGTTTTTCCAATAATCATGTATGGATATGAGAGCTGGACTATAAAGAAAGCTGAGCACCAAAGAATTGATGTTTTTGAACTGTGGTGTTGAAGAAGAGTCTTGAGAGTCCCTTGGATGCAAGGAGATCCAACCAGTCTATCCTAAAGGAGATCAGTCCTGAGTGTTCACTGGAAGGACTGATGTTGAAGCTGAAACTTCAGTACTTTGGCCACCTGATGCAAATAGCTGACTCACTGGAAAAGACCCTGATGCTGGGGAAGATTGAAGGCAGGGGGAGAAGGGGATGACAGAGGATGAGATGGTTGGATGGCATCACCAACTCAGTGGACATGAGTTTTGGTAAACTCCAGGAGTTGGTGATGGACAGGGAGGCCTGGCGTGCTGCAGTTCATGGGGTCACAAAGAGTCGGACACAACTGAGCAACTGAACTGAACTGAACATATATACAATGACTTGGCATGAAACTCTAAAATAAAAACGGTTTGGGATAAATATCAATATTTACTGAAATTATGAGATATTAAAAGTGAAATTATGAGCTTCCAGTCTCAGAAGACACTAACAAAACTAATTAGAAAATATCTTAAAAACAAAAAGCATTACACAGGGATTATTCAACCTCAGAAGTGATATTACATGGCAAGAAACACTACAGAAACATGACTCAAGGCTTTGATATTATTAAATTCTTAAAATGGGCTGTTGCAAATCTTCACCCCAACCCCCCCAAAAAAAACTAGGAACACTTCAAGATATTTAGATATGGAGAAAATAATAAAGAAGATATAAGCCTAGTGTTTGGGACAGTGGTAGGTTCTAAGATAACTGAGATACAGTCGAACTTCTTGATTCTTGCGTAGTTTACCTTCACCAAAAAGAAAAGTTATACTAAAATGTAAAATCAAATATGATTAATGAGAAAATCAAAGCTCAGGAATTAAAAAGAGGGCCATGAGTCACTTTAAATAAGTTCAGTCATGCAGAACCACTAGGTTAAAATTTTAAGGTGTCTTTAAAAAGTAGCTTGTATATGTTATCACTAAACTACACTCGATAACCTTGAAAGAGTTACAAACAACAAGAGCAGATGTAACACATAAGAGGGGACAAATGTTATTTTATTTTTTGAAGGTAAAAGGATTCTAGGAAATGAAGATCAGTGATCTTGACATTATTCCCCAACAAAATTCTACAACAGGTTACTAAACAGATGGTTTGTGAGCACTTATATTTAAAAAAAAAAAAAAAAAGCCTGCCATGGATTTGTTAAAAATAAGTCATGCTAAACCTTGTTTTCTTGTCTCACATGTTATTAGATGAGTGGATCAGAGAAATGCATTGGCTGTACAATGCCTGGACCAAGAAAGTATGGAGTAAGTCTTTCATGGCCAACTGTTAAGTCCACTTCCTATGTAACTTTGGGGGAAATTCTTGGATTAAGAGGCAAATATCATAGATTGGTCAAGTTTCTGCAGGTTTTGTGAGCAGAGGCACTGACAGCCTTTGTTCTAGACTATCTTTCTCATGGATGTCTGTATACCAAATTGCCTTTGAATATCCATAATACCTCCCTCTGAACAAAGGGAAGGTTTGCTTATAGCCCATTACAAAAGATCAGGGTTCCTAAACTTGAAGTTCCTCATCTGCAATACAGAGTGATACAGAGTGTACAACATGGACTTGGGCCACTCTGTGGAGCCCCTGATGGACTTAGGGGTGCATGCATGCTAAGTCACTTCAGTCATGTCGGATCTTTGAGACCCTATGGATCATAGCCTGCCAGGCTCCTCTGTCTATGAGATTCCCCAGGCAAAAACACTGGAGTGAGTTGCCATGGGCTCCTCCAGGGGATCTTTCCAATTCAGGGGTCAAATCAGTGTCTCTTATGTCTCCTGCTCTGGCAGGCAGGGTCTCTACCACCAGCACCAACCCCGGGTCTCCTGCACTGCAGGTTGATTGACCATCTGAGCCACCAGGGAAGTCCCTGAACTTGGGGGACAAGGAAACAAGCCAAGCATAAGGTTCCTGCTCTTCACTGTATCAGGAGTAATAAAGTCCTTTGTCTTCTATGCTAAGTCGCTTCAGTTGTGTCCGACTCTGTGTGACCCTATAGACGGCAGCCCACCAGGCTCCCCCATCCGTGGGATTCTCCAGGCAAGAACACTGGAGTGGGTTGCCATTTCCTTCTCCAATGCATGAAAGTGAAGTCACTCAGTCCTGTCTGACTCTTTGCGATCCCATGGCCTGCAGCCTACCAGGCTCCTCCGCCCATGGGATTTTCCAGGCAAGAGTACTGGAGTGGGGTGCCACTGCCTTCTCTGATACAGTTCCACAAAATAGTGTCTGACTAATTTGTTACCATGCAAGTAAAGTAAAATCTCAGATACTTCACAGTTCTGGACAACCTGTGACTCAGCTTTGCCATTGGTAAAATGGGGAAATAACAGTATAAATCCTCATAAAGACAGTATGAAAAATAAATTCACACACAAATTTCCTAGAAAAGTATCTACCGCTTAATAAATATTAGCCATTTTTATAATGACACTTATGATTAATTTCAGATGTATAACAGTAGGTAAATAATCCCATCCAAAGGATTAATGATAAATCAAAGAGCTCCTACTCACTGAGTTTAAAAAAGGCTCTATTCTTAACCTTGTTCTGATCAATATTTTCAAAAATAATTAAGCCTAGGTATTAATGTATTAATCAAAATTATGGATGACACAATTGTTAACATAGATAATAGAACCAAGATTTTTAAAAATCTTGACATGCTGAATACACTAAATGGTAAAGAAACAAATGTAACAGACATATAAATCCTATTTTTTTTACAATATTCAAACTGATATTAATTGCGATTTACATGAAATGAAGCAACATTCTAGTAGCAATGTAACATGACTGAAAAAAAATTGCAATTAGGTTACAGAAAAAATGAAGACAAATTTTCATTGCATCCTGTGTTGGTCAGAACATACATACGGTATGGTATTTAGCTCTGGACACATTTTAAAGGGAAACTTCAGCAAAGAGAAGCATATCCAGAGGAGGGTAATGAGAACTGTGAAGGGTAAAAGAAATCCACAGAGTGTATATAAAGGATAACCGAAGAAATATGACTTCTTTATCCTCAGAAAGGAAAGGTTTATTGATTATAAAAATTTTTCAGACATTTGCAAAGTTATCTATGTGAAATAGTCTGTGTAAAACCAAAAGGTGGAGTTAGAAATAATGGCTAATTGATTCCAATTCAATGTAAGGAAGAACTTTCTATCAATTAAATTTTGTCAATTATTGAATATTACAATTAGTTACTCATTCATGTAAGTTTTACAAAGCCACTAGCCAGGACTATGAAAATGGGGATTGCCTCTCTCACATACAGATATCTTTAAATTACTCATTTCTTACCTGTAAAAAAAGGCAACCCACAGAGGGTTTCTCCAGGCATTTTGTGTATTTTCATTCCTGTCTTGCCTCCCTGATTTCTGTTCCATTTCAGCCTAGTTGGCCTCTTCAAACTGACAATTTGTCCTTAGCAGCCCACCTGACTTTTTGATTTGAAAGTGAAAGTCACTCAGTTGTGTCCAACTCTTTGCGACCCTAAGGACTACACTCCATGGAATTCTCCAGGCCAGAATACTGGAGTGGGTTGCCATGCCCACCTACAGGGGATCTTCCCGACCCAGGGATCGAACCTGCATCTCTTATGTCTCCTCATTGGCAGGTGTGGGAGTACTGGTGTGGGCAGCCATTCCCTTCTCCAGGGACTCTTTCCAACCCAGGAACTGAATCCAGGTCTCCCGCATTGCAGGTGGATTCTTTACCAGCTGAGTCACAAGGGAAGCTCGACTTTTTGATTTACCTCTCTGATTATACTATTTTTCCATACACTGCAGTCCATAAGCCATCTGACAGTGGCCCCTGGGTAACTAACTCTGTCTCCATCTCCCACCTGATTTGGAAGGGAGAACAAAATTTTAATTTATTATCTCAAAGGTTTCAATTTTAGGATTCTTGGATTCTTCTTACTTCTTTTGCCACTTACAGATGGTGGGTGATCAGTAATCAATGAATAAACGAGTAAGTGACTGAATAAATGAATGGGTATTGTTAATCAACTGATAATGAGCTTCTTCTTCTTTAAAAGCTAACTACCTGAATGGGCTGTACATCTTTCAACTTGTCAAACAGATGAAAAGGAGTGAAAAGAACAACAAACACCTATGAGAACAAAGGAAAGAAGTATGAGAACAATAGAGACTAAGAGTGGAAATAGAAATGAGAGTAGACAGCTATGGAGAGGGCCCCAAACTAATTCTCAGAAAAGATCAAATAGTAAATGCTCTAGTTCATAAGCAAAGTCAATTTATAAGTCAAAATAAAATGCAATAATCTACAAAACGAACATACTTGAATAAGAAATGAGAGGAGAATTATAAACTCCTAAGAAATTATGATAGGAACAAGTGACTACATTCTCACGAAGGCAAAACTGATATACACAACAATTTGATGAATCTCAAACGCATAAGCTAGATGAAAGAAGCCTGCCTCTGAAGGTTACATACCACGATTAATAACACAGAGTTGAGTGTAATACGTACATATAGATATAGTATATACATATATATTATACATGAGTATTTTATACAATTTGTATAAATACATTATACAAGAGTCAGACAGGACTGAAGTATTATATACATGTATATAATGCATATAACACTTGTATATAACATATAACACTTCTCTATCCAAGGGATTCTCCAGGCAAGAATATTGGAGTGGACTGCCATGCCCTCCTCCAGGGGATTCTCCCAACCCAGGGATTGAACTTGAGTCTCTTATGTCTCATGCACTGGCAGGCAGGTTCTTTACCCTGGGGAAGCCTTATCCTGCTATTTGCATCATCATGGCTAGACCCTGAGCACATTATGCTGAGACAAGTCAGAGAGGCTTGTGCTGTCTGATACCACACATAAATGTGGAATCTAACAAAGTCAAACTTGTAAAATCAGAGAGCAAAATAGGTGGTTACCAAGAGATGGGGATGGGGGGATGAGATTGATGTTGTTTAAGGGTACACACTTGAAAGGAGTAGTAAATAAGCCATAGACATTCACTACACAGTATAATGAAGAGAGACAACAATATTGCACTGCAATTATGTGATGTGATAGATACGGCTACAATAGAGACCACGTTACAAACTGTAACATGGTGGACTTCACAAATGTAAACAGTGCTACAATATCAAATTCACTCAATTAAAAAGACTGTTGCTGCTGCTAAGTCGCTTCAGTCGTGCCCGACTCTGTGCCACCCCATAGACGGCAGCCCACCAGGCTCCCCCGTCCCTGGGACTCTCCAGGCAAGAACACTGGAGTGGGTTGCCATTTCCTTCTCCAATGCATGAAAGTGAAGAGTGAAAGTGAAGTGGCTCAGTCGTATTCGACTCTTAGGGACCCCATGGACTGCAGCCTACCAGGCTCCTCCATCCATGGGATTTTCCAGGCAAGAGTACTGGAGTAGGGTGCCATTGCCTTCTCACCTCCCCCAAAAAACACACTTTAAAAAACAAAACTCCAGGGACAGAAAATAGATCAGTGGTACCAGAGACTACAAGATGAGAGGAGCTGTTGACTAAAATTCACATGAAAAAATTTTGGAGCATGATGGAACTGTTCCACATCTTAACTGTGGTAGTGAGTATACAACTATGTTTGTGAAAACATACAGAACTGTACACTAGAAAGATGTGAACTTATTGCATACACATTTTCTTTAATTAAAACTTGAAAAATTTGTAGAGCTTAAAACAAATTTGTAAAGATGATCAATTAAAATGTTTTGTGTTGTTAATAAAGCACAATAAAATCATAGCAATATTTTCTTAGATCAGTTTCCCAAGGCAAAAGAAATAAAAGCAAAAGTAAATGAGAAAAAAATGGAACCTAATCGAACTTACAAGCTTTTGCACAGCTAACGAAGCCATCAACAAAATGAAAAGACGATCTATGAACTATGAGGAATTTGCAAATGACATGACTGACAAGGGTTTAATTTCCAAAATATACAAACAGTTCATACAGCTCAATATCAAAAAACCCAAACAATGCAATCAAAAAATGGGCAGAAAACCTAAACAGACATTTCTCCAAAGAAGACACACAGATGGCCAACAGGCACATGAAAATATGTTCAAGGTCACAAATTAGTTAAAAGCAAATCAAAACTGCAGTGAGGCATCACTTCACAGTGGTCAAAATGGCCATAAAAGTTAAAAAGTCTACAAATAATACAGAGTTCCTGGTAGCCTAGTGGTGAGGAGTCTAGGCTTTCCCTGTTGTATGACCCAGGTTCAATCCTGGTCTGGGAACTGAGATCCTGCAAGTCACACATGAGGTGGCTGGGAGAAAAAAAGAAGTCTACAAATAATAAATGCTAGAGAAGATGTGGAGAAAAGGAGATCCTCCTTCAGCATTGGTGGAAATGTAAATTGATGCAGTCACTTTGGAAAACTGTAGTGAGGTTCCTTAAAAAACTAAAAACTACTATATGATACAGCAATTCAATTCCTGGATATATATTTGGAAGAAACCAGAATTTGAAAAGATACATGCACCACGATGTCCATAGCAGCACTGTTTACAATAGACAAGACATGGAAGCAACCTAATCATTCGTCAACAGATGAGTGAAGATACAGAGTGAGTGAGTGAGTGAGTGAGTGAGTGTGTGTACACAATGAAATATTATTCAGCCATAAAAGAATGAAATACCACCACTGTAGCACATGAATGGACCTACAGATTATCTTACTAAGTGAAGTAAATCAGACAAAGATAAATATCTACACGATATCACTTATATGTGGAATCTAAAAAATAATACAAATGAGTTTATTTACAAAACAGAAACAGACACACAGACATAGAAAACAAACTGTGATTACCAAAGGGGAAAGGAGGACGGAGGGAGGGATAAATGAGTGGTATACAATTAACAGATACACAATATTATATAAAAAATAAACAAGGATTTACTGTATAGCATAAGGAACTATATTCAATATTTTGTAATAAACTATAAGGGAAAAGAATCAGAATATATAACTGAATCACTTGCTATACACCTGAAACACAATATTATACATAAACTATAGTTCAATTAAAAATAAAAAGATTACATCTGATAGTTTTCTCCTGAAAAAACAAAACAAATTATGTCTGATATTTAAACAACTTTGTAAAGATGAGCATTTAAAATATAACTTGTAAAATGAATAAATCATAGTGAAAGTAACAAGTAACAATTCTGAGAGAAAATTATCAGGATCATTTCTACAACATAGTAGCCAATACCTTATTTTAAAATGAAACATCAAATGTATAGCCAAATAGCTTTGTAAAAATAATCAAATATATTTTCAAATATATTATAAGTAGACATGTAAAAATAAAATAATCATTTGTATTCTATTTTAAATGTCCTCTCATAAAAATGTAGTTTGAATAATAAGAAAATAAGTATTAAATACTTTACTATTTATTCATAGCTTGTTACCATATATTCTCTATTATTGTACATTTGCCTTTAAAATTCGATCTTCTATAGTCATAAAAACAAGTTGTCTCTCAAAATAAAAACAATACTTATAATAATGATGTTCCTTTAATATAATAATACAAGTAAGCAAGTACTTAGTCACATTTTAGCATCTAGCATCGTTTCAGTCCAGTGGGAATGAGATTTTTCCAGGACACAATTAGAAGGATATCAAAGAGAACAGCTATGTAAAATCAAATACCAATTAGAAATAAAAAGTTACATTGCCTTTCTTCTACTTGTCCAATAGTTTCAGCAACAGACATGCAGGACTAGGGACAGTTTGAAATTACTGAAAATTACAAAACAGCACAGAATTGGAAGTGATACAAGGGCAACCTAAAAGCACACTTTTCTGAAAGTAGAGAAATATTATAAATAGATCAAGAAAATATAAATTTAAAAGTACTTTCTTTGGGACAACACAAAGGCTGTCAAATGAACTTTATTTTTAGTTACAGGAGTATACATTCTCTACAACGGGGGTCCCCAACCTCCAGAATCTAATGCCTGATGATATGAGTTGGAGCTGGTGTAATAACAATAGAAATAAAGGACACAATAAACGTAATGCCCTTGAATGATCCTGAAACCATTCCCCCTGCCCCACCCCTGGTCTGTGGAAAATTTGTCCTTGAAAATGGTCCTAGGTGCCAAAAAGGTTAGCTCTACAACATACAAGGTAAAATGTACTGAAAAATGAACATTTGCAAGCTTACATCACTGCTAAAAACTACTGCAATTCATAATCCCCTACCTTCTGAGACGCAATCTGTGGCTCCTTATTTGTCTACATATAGGCTAATTTGTCACAAGGAAAGTAGCCAGAATGAGAACAGACACTACACTACACACAGGACGGCACACTCGGCGGGGCATGCACACTTGGTGTAAATGCATGCATCACTTGACTAGGGGGTGGGGCAGCAAAGCAGTGAAGGAATAACTTAGATGAGGCTCTAAAGACTTTTCAGCAGTTCTTTAGGGAAGAAAAACAGATGTCTCAAGAAATGTGGGGCCTAACTTCCTATGTGGTGCACTGTATAAACCCTTGTGTTACTTACTCCCTTTAAGCCAAACTGCAGCAAAGACATGCAGCACCCCTACAGTTGGGAGTTGTGTTTTAATGTAGTACAATGCATAGATTGGACCATGAGGCAGCCCAACATTTTATGTCGGTTCTAAAAAATGTGTGTGTGTGTGTGTGTGTGTGTAAGGTCCATTAAAAAGGAGAGCTCTAATTTTAAAAAGACAAAGCTTATCAAACAGCTCATCCAACTGTACATTTTATTTCTGAGTTGATGCCACCAAAAGCTAAATATGTGAATGACCACAGGACCAAGGCAAAATTGTAAAGAAATGAATATTTATGGGATGTTAATGGTATGTGCTTCAGGGAACAGGATGCCAGGCAATTACTTATTTTTCTCAACCCTGACATGACCAACTCCACGTGCACTCACTTCTCCTCTCCCTGTCTCAGCATCCTGGTTAAACAAGGTGAGGCTCCGTTGCTGACCGGGAAGGAGGGGAGTGATGTGAAAATTCCAAGTGGGCTAAGACAAGTGAAGAAAAATTCCTTTTTAACCGAGCCCCCTGAGTTTCATAAGCAAAGATATTTATGGTAATTTTTTGTTGGTTTTAATTGTCTTTATTTTAGGAATTATCTTTTTCTCCCAGTCATTCTTACCTGTGTGTTTATATTGTAGTAAGAGACAACCTGTTTACAGCTTCAAATTTGACTTATGTATGTCATAAAAGGTTTCAGTTGAAAGTAACCTAAAAACTAATCCAATCTCTTTTTAATTTTGAAGGAAAAGATCCACCCAATATTGCACAATAGTTGAAAGTCAGACTAAGAAACTGGGTGCAGGTCTCCTGGCACTCACTGTGGAGCCCTGATCAGTAAACCAAGCAGGCCATGTTACTATCTGAGATAACTGTGCTTCCCAGGAGGAGTCATTTTCATCCACATTCTAATATGCATCACCATTATCAGAGAAGGCCTTTAATAAAAATATATTTCCTGCTTGGAACAAGGAAAAGAGAACACATTGGGACCTGGAATAGCCAGATGGTGACAAGAGGGCAATGATTACCTAAGGATCAGGATTAAAAAAAAAAAAAAAAGGCAGGCATAAGTTAGTAAGTTCTTTGAAAGGAAAAAGTGAGGTAGTAATATAATAAAGCCACACTGTGTCACTGTTCAGAGTTTTTCAAGGACCACACATTCACTCATGGTATAATAAGATATCAGAATTATTCTGAAAGATCTTATAATTTGTCTCAAAGAGGAAAGAGAAACAGGGAAATGAGACGAAGTAGGCAAAGACAGGCCTCTTTTCTCATTATCAATAGTGAGGATTACATACCCCTTTCTCAAGATATTTAGAACAAAACTGCTGAGCAAGCGAATACAAATTTTAAATATGTACAAAGTATGTGAAAGAGAACTCTACAGGACATTAGATTTACGAGAATAAAATCTGTGGATCCGTGTGGTATTATATGTACCAATGTGACCTGCACGAACCAAAGAATAGTATTTTAAATTCAGAAAGATGGACTTTCCAACAAATCATAAATCCTTAACCTGCTCTGTTAAAGATGGATACTGAAAGAATGAAAGAAAAGTTATAAATGATGATATGTGTGCCAATGCAAATAAAGTAAAACTATCTGTCTTATTATACCACAGAATAACAACAACAATCTAGATACGGTTTTAGAAAAGACCTTGACTTAACCCCTTTCCCTCCCTCTTTCCTCATCAACCCCCAGAAACACTTTGAATGCCCATGTTGTACTCATAGAATAAACATTAGGAACATCTATATACACTAATTATGCTACTCATATTAAGATGTTGTTGTTGTTCAGTTGTGTCCAACTCTTTGGGACCCCATGAACTGTAGCATGCCAGCCTTCCCTGCCCTTCATGATCTCCTGGAGTTTGCTCAAATTCATGTCCATTGAGTCAGTGATGCCATCCAACCATTTCATCCTCTGCTGTCCCCTTCTTCTCCTGCCTTCAGTCTTTCCAGCATCAGGGTCTTTTCCAATGAGTCGTCTCTTTTGCATCAGATGGCCAATGTATTGGAAACTCAGCTTCAGGATCAGTCTTTCCAATGAATATTCAGGGTTGATTTCCTTTAGGATTAACTGGTTTGATCTCCCTGCAGTCCAAGGGACTCTCAAGAGTCTTCTACAGCACCACAATTTGAAAACATCAATTCTTCAGTGCTCAGCCTTATTTATGATCCAACTCTCACATTCGCGCATGACTACCGGAAAAACTATAGCTTTGACTATATGGACCTTTGTCAGCAAAGTGATGTCTCTGCTTTTTAATACACTGTCTAGGTTTATCATCGGAGAAGGCAATGGCACCCCACTCCAGCACTCTTGCCTGGAAAATCCAATGGACGGAGGAGCCTGGTGGGCCGCAGTCCATGGGGTCGCTAAGAGTTGGATAAGACTCAGCGACTTCACTTTCACTTTTCACTTTCATGCATTGGAGAAGGAAATGGCAACCCACTCCAGTGCTCTTGCCTGGAGAATCCCAGGGACGGGGGAGCCTGGTGGGCTGCCGTCTATGGGGTCGCACAGAGTTGGACATGACTGAAGTGACTTAGCAGCAGCAGCTTTATCATAGCTTTTCTTCCAGATACAATGATGAGTTCTATGATTAAATATGTCAGTTCAATGGTCCTAAGCATTATGATATTGAAGCACTCAACTATTGTGCATTTTTTGTCCAAAAGCACTAATATCTACACACAACTTTCAAGTTAAGTTATAGTCTCAGGTCAAGAATAAAAAAGATACAGAAAACTGAACTTACAGCATGCTCACCCAAGATGAGAGTCATGTCTTGGCCAATACAGTAATGAACAGTTTCCCAAATATGGTATAAGACGAGTGCAAGATGAAAAAGTAAGGTGAAAAGGAATTCCAGTGACACACATACACAAAATGGAACAATGATACAGACAGAAGTAACCTGCTGGACCTCCACAAAGTCATACATTCCTTAATTCAATATTTAGTTTTAGAGTTCCTACCAAGTACAAGGCATGTTCTAAACACCGGATTAGAACAGTGCCCAAAAGAAAACTTTGTATCCATGGGATACACATTGTCATTGAAACTATAAATAAAGAAAAAATCTTTTAAAAGTCAGTTGATAGTGCTCTAGGGGAAATCAACATATGATAAAGGTGACGAGCATGAGCAATGACGATTTGTTATTTTAGATACGACAAGCAGAGAAGGCTGCCATAAGGATATGTTTGAGCTGAGACTTGAAGTTAGTGAAGATACCTGAGGACACAGCATTACAGACAGACAGAGGAAAACTCTGAAGTGGGAAATAGCTGATCCCATTTTGAGGAATGTCAAGGAAGTCAGTGTCTAGGGTTGACTGAATAAGAGGAAAATGATAGGAAATACTGTGAGACAGAGAGCAGGGGTCAAATAAAATGGACATTAGTAAGGTCCTTGTCTTTTATTTTCAGAGACATAAGAAGTTGTTGGAAGATTTACACCTTTCAAGAGTGACATAATCAGATAGATAAATCTTCAAAAGGTCACTGCTACTTGGAGAATAAACTGTTGTACCTGAAGGGAGAAAACAGGGAAAATTAAGCAGCTATTGCATCAAATCAGGGAGTAGCTGATGGTCTACCTGATCAGACGGGTAATGAGGGGGTAGTAATTAGGTGTATAAAACAAGATTTGGGGGGACATAATTTAGCTAAAGTAAAAGACCTAGTGAGAAAGGGGGGAAAATGAAGACAAAAAGGAAATGAAGAGCTAGCTACAGGCATACAAATATAGATCAACCAAATCCTGGAACATAAATTTGGGTGAAGTAATGGTGAGGAATATTTTTTAAGGATGTTGGGGATGTTTTTTTCTTTTTTAAATGAGATGATTTTATGACAGTCTACATATGCTAAGATGTTAAGATATTTGGATTAGTGTACTATAAGTTTCTCCTCACTATCTGCCAGCAAGAAATTTTATAAACACTTTCTCTGAAATATGTCTACCACAAGATTTTTTTCTTACCCCCTAAAATACACTTTAGGAAACTTTGTTATTTTTTCCTTAAATTGAGAAAAAGTTGCAAAGTGGTAGTTCTGTATGTGTACCAAAATGATACAAAACAAAAATGATGCAAAAAAGAAAACTTTCACAGAAAATAGCATCATAAAAGTTGAGAAGAAAGAAAAGAAAGAAATGGATACCAGAGAAACTATGTTCTTTGCAGTAGCATCCTTTCTTTGAGAAATTTAATGTCCTTAACCTGTTTTAAAATTTTTTTATGATAGTTTCATGGCACAAATCTTTCAGACTTGTTACAAAGAGCTTTAAAAAGCAACACTAAAAACTTAAATTTTAAACCAACATTATCTTCCACAAAGTATATTTTAAGGCTTCTAAGGCAGAAATCAAAGGAAATTGAGGAACATTAATAAACTAAAAATGCTGAGAGCTTTTAAACCCCTGGGGATTCATTTGCTTCATAGCAGTGTGCTTTTTCAACATTTAAATTTTATATGCTCTTGCTAATGAAAATAATTTGCTACAGCAGAAAGGAATGAAGATGTCAGCTCAGTATGACATATTTATCAATATAATGGAAAGGTATGTTCTGAAGATCCTTGATGGATTCCAGTGAAAAAAAAATAGTGTACAACTGTTTGGGAAGTTGAATTCATTCAGTAGAATATAGTTCCAGGAACACATATTTCAAATATCAAGGAATTAAAAAAAAAACTGAACTTGGACTCCACAGATAATTTGTGGACAAAATGGATTTTTTAATAAAATCTCACATTAAAATGTATTGAATTATATAAATTGAGGGAATGTAAGAATTCGAATTGTTCATGTAAAGGAAACTGGACAAATGATCAGATACAAGTCAATTTAGAGTGTAAACAATGTTCACAAGCCCAAAATGAAAAAAGTATTAGGATTCAATGTGAACTATAAGCTACAAATCATTACAACATAAAGTTGTTTTAAAATGAAATAGGAGTGATACAAACATACCTGATTTTACAGCATATCTTAATTTGGCTGCTGGACAAAATTTTGTCCAAATAAACACAAATTCCTAGTCACTCCAATTGCAAAATTGGGATTATGCACCTAAAAATAATTAGGCCAATATTTAACATTACAACTGATAAGACAGCAAGTCATTGAAGCATCTATTTAGAGAAAAAAACAGTTGAAAACCATTACTGCAAATAAGTCACCCACATACACAAGTTTACTTTTTATTTTAACATTAATAGTGTTGGAACATAATAAATCTAAATTTTCTCTGAGGATCTCTCTCCAGCATTTCAATATTCTAACACTGACTTGTTAGCTATAATATCTCTTTATATTTCACCAAAATTACTCTCCTTTTTTTGTGTATTTTGTCTGGAAAATTGGGGGCAGGGACTAGATGGAAATACAGTGCAAAGCAAAGAATATATATAACAATACATCAGAGGTAATGATAAGACAGAAGTAAATAGGCAAGTGGAAGTAAGTATCATTTAATAGATAGGAACACCTACAAGGAAAGACTATTCTACTTAGTAGTATTTATATAATTCAACAGTAATGAATTTTCATATAACCAATTCTGAGCTTAAAAAAAAAGTAATGATATGTTTAAGCAACCCTCCTAACTATGCTTAGTTAGGGTGTTAAAAAATAGTTATGAGACAAATGAAGTAGCTAACGTTTGGAACAACTTCATAAGAAAGCAACGAAAATGACTTAAGCCTCAAGGGGGAAAAGAGCCCAAAGAACTTAAATTATTTTTACCTGATAACACTCTGAAAGTGATATGCCTGGAGTCCAAGTATTGAATATGTTAAGAGATAAATGTCCACGTCATCCAAAAAAAGAAGAGACATTAACTATGGCATACAAAATTCAAATTACTCATTAAACTATCTGTGGACCATAAGCACTGGGATTTGTCTAAGTAAAGTTTCAAGAACCTGGATTACTTTTTCAGAAGGCTTAAGAAGGTAAACAACAATCTTTCTGGGTTGGATTTGATCAAATTTGTTAGAACTCTATGAATTAAGGACTACATAAATAAGGTTATTTTCAAAAATCTATGCAAATCTTAAAATCTTATTGGGCCTAAGATAAGAAATAAACTATCTTTTTATCAAAGGGCAGAATGAATCTGTGCACTGGTTAGAATATTTTAGATCCATTCATTTATCACTAAGAGTACTATGATATATCACAGAGTTAAAGAAAAAAATAACTGTGCCATGAATTAGTATTCAGTAATTATAATGAAATTAACATCATTTTGCAACTCAACAGTGATTTGCAACTTTGTTTAGCAACTCTCTTGCCAAGAGAACTTCTTACAAGTCAGTGGTCTCTCTGACTTCACTGAGAGACAGAAATACATGACCATTTCCATCATTCCATTTTCTATCAGTATTATAACTAATAGTTGATCTAACATGAGTGTCAACACAGAATGATAAGGCAGAGCAGCATAAATCTTTAAATGTATCACAAATGATATCTCTTTTATGTAATTAAGTACCATATCCCTCACATGTTCTCTTAAAATGTCTGGTAAATTTATCTGGTTATGTTCAATATTTTACTGTATGCTCTATGAGTCTCAATCAAGCCATGAAGGCATTTTCACATATTTAAACATACTTTTCATAGAGTACAATTCTAATAGTTATGCAAAGAGAGTTGTTTTGTGTTTCTGAGTCTTTGCTTGTACAAAAGGAATGTAACTTCTCATTATAGGTTACCTGTGATTTTAATGTTCACCTTTCTTCCTAATTTTATAATGTGTCACATACAACAATTTACCCCTATTTTAAGTTTATAGAATACTACAAGGATTTTTTTTTTCCCCAAGCAAACCCACTACACTACCATCAGTGCAAAGAAATGAAACTGGAAGACAGTTTACTCAGATATAACTATTAATCTATTCACATCATAATGTAATTAAAGGTCTCTTTTCATTTGAATATTCAGTTCTAGAATTCCTATCACGCTGAATCCTAAAGTATAAGTTGAGAAATTTTGAAAAATAGCTTAAAATAGTACATAATTGTTATTTGCATATATTTCCCTTTTTTTCTATTTTGGTATTAATTGTAGTGTAATGGTAATTTAATAAATTATGTATAAAAAAGAAAAGTTATTGTACTCGTATTTAAACTGAATTTAAAAATTATTCCCTTAATTTTTTGTATTCTTGTACTTAAAAAGTGAACTTTAAGATGATCTTTTAAAATTGAGTGTCTTCTGTCACCAACAGGGCTGTATCATCAGGTTTCTGGTCTCTTTAAAAGTTAGTAATTTAATCACAATTAAACATTTCTCTCACTTAGTTTTAGATAACAATGAAGCAGTGGGTTTATTAAAGAAGTACTGAACTAAGCAACTACTGAACATGGGTCTAGTCTAGTAATAAAATGGAAGGAAGGCAGAAAGGGGGAGAGGGAGAAGGAAAGAAGGAAAGAGAGAGGGAATGACTTTAAAAGCTTTAAAGCTGAAAATGACATTGTACAAACCTAATGATCACAGTGTACATAACTCCATACCCACTTTATTAATGCATACACAAATAACTCAAAATTGTAAATAATTGTTTAGCAGTATTAAACAAACACTACATTTTAAAATTCCAGGACACTGAGAATGTACCCATCCATAACTCACAGTGACAGAAAAGATAAACAGGACTTTTGACAACATAAAACATTTCCTGAGGTATGCCATAATGCAAAATTGAAGATGAAAATATCTCAAAGCTCATCTTTGTTTAGTATTGACCTCTAGCATAGACGTGCTATTAAACACACCCCTTCCGTCTCCACTGAAGCCTAAACAAACTATCTGAATTAGGAGAGTGTGCAAAGATGTGCCTTCCAGGCAAACTTTTGTTTTCCAAAAGTAAATCTCCCCAAATACTTCCAGCTGGAAAAAGTCCACTTGAGCTACTTGACACTAGAGCTTCACTTTCTCACCTTGGCTTACCTGCTACTACTTAATTATTCTTCTAAGCAGGCTCTGGGCAAGTTGGGGAGGTGGCTCTTTCAGCACTTCTGAATCCATGATGACTAGAAATATACACACCTAACACTCCCACAGGTCTTCCACGCCCTTTCTCCTTCCCGCCCTTCTGAGCACTCGCGTCGTGAAAGCCTGGCCACCTGGGAGCAAACAGTACTCGAGGAACAATCCTCAAGATCAAGAAACTGACTGGATTTCAACATGTGGTGAGAGAAACTGGGAGGGGGGGTGTGTGTGGCGGGAGGGATAGGAGCACTACAGACAGCAGCTGTCCATTAAGTGGTTTAAATCTGTTGGTTAAAAAGCTGAATAAACAAATACACAGATGGGTCTAGCTCCTTGGGGATTCCGGAATCTGAGGAGCCTCCCAAGCCGTGTCCAGTTCTGCCTCTCTCGCCCCGTCCCCGTGCAAAATGCGCGCGAGTTCCACTCTCAAATGCTCCAGACTCGCACGTGCCTTTCCTTCTCGTTGTTCCTAATGAGTTCACCCGCGCGCCAGGTGCTCTGAGAGACTCACCTAAGAGATCCCAGAGTCTGAGGACAGGAGGGCAACTTTTCCTCCCTGCTCTAGACCAACCCGAACACCCACGGCAAGGGACAGGTCCCCGCAGACGCTAGCCTTCATGTCAGGGTGTCGGGGCGCCTTCTGGCCGGCGGGGCGGGGAGAGGCGTGCGGGAGACACGCGGGCGCGGCCACCCAGTGGGTTCTGCCCGCGCCGCCGCCGCACGTGCGCCGCCGCGAGCGCGAAGGGGCGTCGGGCCCCGCGCTCCTCGCGGTAAAAGTCAACCCAGTGCGTCAGTCTGCCCTCCGCTCGCCCGGGGCCTCCGCGGACTTCCAGGTAAAAGTCAACCGAGAAGCCCTTCTTTTCTCCGAAAGGTATCTGCGCCCATCCCTCGTCCCCTCCCTGAAGAACCCGGAGGCGCGATTTCACCCCAAACCCACCCTCAGAGTATGGAGACCTCTCCAAAGCGGAATAAAAGTAAGACCAAGACATATCCCGGGTGAAGCGGGTCCTGCTAACCGTGGACAGGGGAAAGAGCGCGAGCGGGGGCAGCAGTCGAGATGCACGATCATCCCCAAGTGTCACTAGAGGCCAGGAGTTTCTTCACTGGAGAGGCAGGAGTGTCCCTTCTCTGCCTCCATTCCCCAAGAAGTACTTGTGAAATATACGCTAAAGTGTGTAACTTAAGAGACGAGAAGCGTGCACTTGCCCAACTGAGTAAATAAAGGTCAGCAGTTGGACAATAAAGTATGTGCTTCCAAACGCCAGATGTTTTTACTGTTGTTTCTCCTCCTCTGGGGTTGGGCGGGGGGGCGCGGAGAAGAAGGAAGAGACAACACACAATAAAAATAAAAGTAAACAAACACATCTGCTGTTTCCACACACATTTTCCTCCAGCCGCGGTCTGGAGTCTGTTGCCGGAGAAGGCAACATTTTCGAATACAAAACTAAAAATCATCCGTGAGCCAAAGGCAGCCTCCCCTCTCTGGACGCCCCCTTCCCCTCAGCACAAAGCTACATGAAAAAGAACAACAAGTGGTGATGTTAGGTCCGGAACGCGACCTCGATGCCGAGCCGAAATTTGACACATGTCACACTCGCCCAGCCGCGCCGAGCTCAGCGACTGGGGCGAAACTTTGCTGCCGCCGCCCCGGCAGCAGCGCGGAGCAGAGTAAAGTCGAAGCCCGGCCCGGCATAGAGGTGGCGGGGACGGCGTGAGGGGCGGAGGTGCCGCGCGCCAGAGTGAGGGTGAAGAAACTTACCGCTACCGGGGACGCTGGGCAGCGTCCCGGGAGGTGGCACCCGCGGCGCCGAGGCAGAAGCCCACAAACAACACACCCACGCGCGAGTCCCGACAACTGCTGCCGCTAGTCGGGGCGCGCCCGGGAGGGGGGGGGCTGGTGGAAGCCGCAGCTGGCGGACTCGGCCGCCGCATAAATAACCCGGACCGGCGCTCACGGGCTGGCTGCGCGGGGTTGGAGCCGGGGCGCAGCGGCCGCCGCAGAGCTGCACGAGCCGGCGTGTCTCGCGCTTTCTCGGAGGCTCGCGCTGTCTCGCGCTGCCGCTCCCCCCACCCGGATCTGTGTGTGTGTGTGTGTGTGTGTCTGTATGTGTGTGTGTGTGTCTCTATGTGTATGAGTGTGCGCTGGCGGGCGCGCGCACCCGGTCGCGCGCGCGAGTTGTTGGCAATGCAAACTGTACACACACGGCGCACGGAGCCGCCTCTTCTCGGAGGGGCGGGGTGGGGGAAGGGACGCCTCCGAGGATTCTAAAGTACTGCTGGGCCACTTGTTTGTGTTTATTTTACTTTGCCTTGTTATTGTTGACTGTTGTTGTTGATCCCCAAAGTGATTTGGAACCAGCTGGCTAGGATACCCATCACCCCAGCCACCTATCTCCCCGCGTTCCCCCAACTTCTTTAAGGGAGGGGGAAGCGCGGCGCAGAATATTGTTCGGATTTGCAGTGGAGCCTCCTGGCTGACGTCAGGTCCACCTGCTCTGTAAACAACTCGCTGGAGAACTTGTTTGTTCGGCGCCAGATCTTCCCCCACCCCCACCTTTCTCCCCACCTTCTGCTCCGCCCCCTCCCGCTCGGCCCAGACGGCGAGTCGAGGAAGGGGGTGGGGAGGGAGGAGAGAACAAAACCTTATGCTGTATTGGCAAAGCTGAGTTGTGTCTGCTGCTTCTTGGCAGTCCCTAAAGTACGTCCTCTCAGCAGACGGAGCTGCTGGCAAATGAAACAGGGAATTCCAAGTGAAGTGCAGGAAGCCTCGAAGGGATCCAAAGCCCTCGGTGGCAAGGAGTTAAAGTACTCGAGAGTCAGAAAGGGAGACCCAAGCGTGCGTTAAAACGCTGACTGGCCTTTCTTTTCGCGGTGTGCGCCTCTGCGGCCTGGGGTGGAGAGGCCGAGTATCTTTCTCACTCTTCATTGTTGTCGGGCTCCTGTCTCACTTGGACCCGGGAGTTCTCGGGCTTCCTCGTGATCCCCCAGCCCTGGTCACCGGCTCGGCGCCGGGCTGCGGTTCGGCCGGGGCGGAGCTTAGAAGGAAGGGGTTGCCGAGCTGAGACTTTGGGGGTCTGAGGCTCTCGAGACGGGCCTGTCAGTGACTGAGGGGAGCAAAGTAACCGGAATGAAAGGAAAGAAGAAACTGCCAGAACTGCCGCTCGCACTTCAAAGCCGAGACGCCGGCGTGGGGAGTGCGCGGGCCCAGCCTCCAGCGCCCGAGTCCCCGCTCTCGTCCGTGGGGTGTGACTCTGCCAGGTCCCACGCGGGACCGAGGGGAGGACGGGACGGGCCCGGATGGCAGGCGTGACCCGATTTGCGATGGGGGGGGAGCTGTTCAGGAGCCCGTATCCACCGCGGCTCCGGGCAGGCCGTTCCTCCCGCCGGCTACTGCCAGCCCCTCCCCTGTCCGCGGGCCGCGCGACCCTCCACCCCGCCGCGTCCTCTGCGCGCCGCGGCGGAACCGGCCGCTCTGCTCGCACTTCAGTCGCGAAGCGCGGCTTTCCGAAAGGCGCTGAAACTTTCCTCCAAATTCTGCAGCCGAGAGGCCGTGGTGAACAGACCTTGGCCCCGGGCTTTGCCCGCCAACACCCCCCGTGGAAGAAGAGAGGAGGGGGTGACTGAGGAGACGGACGAGCAGCACCAGCTTCTGCCTTTGAGTCTTTTCCTCAAAGAGCAGCACGTGAACTGATACACACACACACACACACACACACACACACACACACACACACACACACACACACACACACACACACACACACACACACACACACACACACACACACACACACACACACACACACACACACACACACACACACACACACACACACACACACACACACACACACACACACACACACACACACACACACACACACACACACACACTTGGCATAACTCTTCCCTCCAGAACCTGCAGTTCTCCCGTGAAGGAAGCAGCCCTGGCACCCACAACTGTAAACACACCGTCAGATTTTCTAATGAAACCAATTAAGTCAATAAGCCACGGGGCTGGTCCTGCGAAGACGGCCCCTGCCAGGAGCACAAGCAGAGGTAGAGTTGCTCTTTGAATCGCGGTGCTTTCTGTGAGCTTCAAAACTCCAGGCAGTCTTCAAGTGCTCTGTTTGTGGACTGTGTCCTCGCTATTATTTAAATTGTCTTTTTTCGAAATGCAGGCCGAATAGTGGGCAAATAAAAAATTTTAAAGATGGGAGCGGGGAGGGAAGGAGGGAGCAATCATTTAAATTACAAAACGCCAGATGCAAATAATCCCACCTCACCTTCTGAAGGAGATCATTTTACGTTAAGTAATTTGCGTTTATACTTCACTAGCAACCCTAAATAAAAGGCCGATTTTCTGAATTAACCTGAAAACATTTTGGAAAAGATCAGAACAAACGGCGTCGAAATCCTTGGAGATCTGAGGATGTATCTTTCCACTGGGTTTGTGAATAAAGGTAACAAAACAGAAGGTCTGCAGCTCCTTTTTTTTCCCCCCTTCTTCCCCTGTATACACCGACCCCAGTTACTTTTCTTTCTCTCTAGGGGTCCGACGGAGGAAGTGAACGGGAAAGGCTTATTATAAATGAGTCTGGGCAACTTGGAAGAGAAGTTCAAGTTCCCAACAAGGACGAAAGAGAGGGGGTTATGCTCTCGAGACTTGAGAAAGGAGCGGATTTAGTTAGCCGTTCACTCTGTACACAAAGACACGTTTTGGTGAAATTCAGTCACTGACGTTTCTTTCCTGTGAGTACAAACAGCCAGGCGCCAAGAGGTGCAAATGGATATCTGAGTTAGAGGAACATGTCTTTCTCGACTGGCCGAGTACTCTGCTTGCGATCTTCCTAAGCGGAGCTGAGCCTGCAGCCCCCTTGGGCGCCCTGTTTAACTTCGCCCCCTTTATCTGTGTCCTCTTCGCCTGCTATCATTCCCGGGCCACCCACTCTTCAAGCAGAGAAGTCGCCCGGGGAGTTGAGAACGCAGATTCTGCCTGGAACCCTGCCTTCTGCGGACCCCTCGCCCGCAGCCAATGGGCTGGGCCGGGGTTCGAGAGGTGAAAGTTCAGGCCCGGGGCTTACGGCTCGCTCCCCCTCTACTGTAGCCTCCCTTCCAGCCTGCTCCCGCGTCCACAGTGCAGACCCAGCCCGGCTACCAGGGGCTGCCATGGTGGCACGTAGTTTGTTGATGGGTGGTCATAAAATATATTTATTTGCAATTCCTTTCCCTCGCCCACCTCCCCCGCCCCGACATGGCCCCGAACACTGCAGGCTTTGTTCGCCTCGCTGCTGCTGGAGCCGGCTGGGGTTTAGCGCTCTGTGCTAACACACTCCAAAAAAGTTGAAGTATAATAATAGGAAAACCGGGTTTCCGCAGCTTAGGGAAACGCAGAAAGGGCAAACAGCGAACGAATAGTTTTCTTTTGCACAAGTCACTGGTCAGCCCACTGGATCACAGCAGCCTTGAAACGAAACTCTGCATATCAGAGAGACGGGGGAAGCCAAACTCTGTCCCTGTAGTCGCTACGCAGGGTTGCAGCCACAGCTCAAGTGTCCTTTGCAGCACGTGGGTCTGCAAAAGTCATTTAAAGAGGTTCCAGGGGAAAGTTAAACGGAGCTACTGGGTAATTGAAGAGTTTCACCAAGTGGCCCTCGAAGTTCTCTCACGAAAATTTATTTGATTTCAAGTTTATTTTACGATGGAACCGCAAATCAACAAATTCCGAGACACTGCTCTATTACGGTAAAGGCGAAAGATAAATTCGTTCGAAATGGTCCCTGCTAGCGCATCTTGACTGAAATAAACCATCCCAAATGTGACTGACTGAAGCCAGGATGAAAGAAAACAACTTAAGCGAGTGACAAGTGTTAGAAACGCTGGTTAATGCTTCTCGGAGTAAACTGTTTGGAATTTTAGTTATTATTTGTTATAAAAATATAATTATCCACACACTCAGGTCTGTTATTTCCAAAAGTTTCAGTTTAACAACAATTACATTTTTCTCCTTCAGAGTCGTTTAATTGGTATAATTGTGACTAATACCTAAAAATGTAATTGACTTGGAGAGAGATCGCTGGCAGAGACGGTAAGGGGCAGGGTTTTTAAAATCTTTTTTTTTTTTTTTCCTGTTAGAAATACCATCTTCAAAGTTGTATTACTCACTTCAAATAGATTGTAACAAAAGTCTTCTTTAAATGCAAAGTAAAACATTTTTCTTTTCACATAGAAAATCGGGCATTGTCAGGTTCCTATTTTTCACATCCATTACAGTTTTCAGAAGATGAGTAAATAAACAGACTCCTTTTAGACATTCTCCTATACTCAATCTGCTCCCAGACACATTTTAGGAAAAAGAGAACATTCTAGTTTCACCGAAGTCAAATCAAGGGTAATCTATGTTACAACATTAAATTGAATGTAGAGGTTGCAAAATTGGTGGAGTTACACCACCATCTGTCGTTAAGCTTTGGGACTACAAAATTTGGGACCTATAATAAATCTTAATGAGCTTTCCCAACTTTTTTAAAATCACAGGCTATAATTTTCATTTGTATTTTTATAACACATATCCTGAAATTACGTGGATCCTGAATGAACACACATGTGTTCATGAGTCCTTGCTTCTACCTGAGTTCTCCAGTCATCTCATCTTCAGAAAAACAAGCAAAAGCCAAAACTAAAACCCTTCATCTGCCAACCTCCAGAAAAAGCTTTTTCAAATCAACTGTGGGACTGCAGATTTTCATCACCTCTAGCAAGTTTCTTGTTTCTAATAGGCTACTGATAGGAAACATAGAGCCTAAACTGCAGGGTCCACCCTTGTCCTGGAGTGAATAATAGACTCTCACTTCTGTCTGGTAACGTATCTAATCTTGAAACATGTAAATGCAGCATATCTCTGCTAAGTGGTTGACTGTGAGTGTCTTTAAAAATTGACTGAAAGGCAGTTAATATCAGGTTCCAGTTTTGGTTGACCTCGCTGTAGAGACAAAGATCAATTGCTCTGGGCTAGAATCTTACTAAGAAAGCCTTTATCCAAATGAATATAGAAAGTGGACAATTCCTAGATAAAGAATTCCTGTGCTGACTCAAAAGCTTCCATTAAACAATGGAAACTCTTTTCCCCACAACACTCCAGTGGCATGTATGTATATCATATCTAATTTTTAAAGGATCTCCAAGTATCTCAGTATCTATACTGTTGCATCCCTTTCCATATTAGGACCCTGATTATCAAATTTCTATTTTCCAGAAAATATTTTTTAATGTAACAATTTATATTGGTAAGACAATCACTAGAAATAGTAGTATGAAGCTGAATCATACTAAATTATTTATATTTGACTCACAAAAATCAACATTTTCATATGCTTAAATTAATAGAACCCAGATTTTTCTGAGACGTAGTCTGTCTCTCTTAAGCATTAGTTAATTTGCCTAATTCCTGATATTTGCCCAATCCATGATATTTTCCTGCCACACTGATTCAAATATGTTGAACTGCCTCGTACAATAGCCCTTTGCTTTTTGATATTTCTACAATTAAATTATTCTTAGAATTTGTATGTCTCTTAGTTACTGTGAAATTTTAGAGCTGAAGGAAACTTCAAGATATTCTAGCCCAGTCCCTTCATTTAAAAAATCATATAGCAAAGGTTCAGAGATGAGAGAAAGATAAAACTAGTTAATAAAATGCTTATTATTAAACTGTTTCATGTTTTTAAGCATACAATGACCCTCCTTTCTTATTCCACAGGAGACATTTTTTGCCACACACCCTCACCTTTTCAAGTTTTCTTCATATCCATCAAAACTGATATGGCTCAATGATACCTTTCTTTGGATATCAGTAGAGTATTGCAGATGGTTAGCTATCATGTCACATCCACTGTAATACACAGGAGAAAAAAAGTCTGATGATTTGTTTCTCTTAAGAGTCAACCAGAGTCTGTAAGACTTCTTCAACAGTGTAAAGAGGTTCATCACTGTTGATTGCAAGAGTTCATCATAGAAAAACTGATGGTAAGAGGTGCAAACATAAACCACAGTTTATAATGTTTTTCAGGGTTAATAATCTTCAGGAACTCCTGGGCCATGGGGCTAGGTAGGGACTACTAGGGGGCTTTCACTACACTCTCAAGAAATAAAGGCTATGAGACAAAATATACCCTTGATTTTTTAAGCTATGAGCAAAAAGAATATCAAAATCCTGCATCAGTATAGATTTTTATTTAGTTTAATGACTATGTTGTTACTGTTTAGTCACTTAGTCATGTCCCACTCTTTTGCAACCCCATGTACTGCCTGCCAGGCCCTTCTGTCCATGGAATTTCCCAGGCAAGAATACTGGGTAGGTTGCCATTTCCATCTCCAGGAATCTTCCCAACCCAGGGCTTGCCTTGGCAGGTAGATTCTTTACCACAGAACCACCAGAGAAGCCCTTAATATTAATAACTATATGGCTCCAATAACCATTGTAGTTTACCCAAACAATGTATTGAAGTGGTTGTCATAAATGATATAAAAATTCAGTCCTTTGCCGTCTTCTCTTTCCCCTCTGGATTCTCCTTTTATATCTCCCCCTCCTTTTTCTGCTAGTTTTTGCTCCCTCTGCAGTAATCTTTGTCACAACTCTTACAATGACAACTTCCAAAATCCCCCATAGATATTTCTCTTCTAAGCTCTGGATTTGTTTGTTCAATTGCTTAATGATAGCACTGTTTGAATTGTGAAAAGCTACAAATTTGCCCTCTTCTCTCCTTGGCCAGCTACTCCGTATACCGTCTGATAAATAGTTAATGACACCTTAATCCACCCAGTTTCCAAAGCCAGAAGATGTGACCTTCTTCATCTTCTTATATCCAAGCAATGTTAGGTTTTGTTCATTGTTACCTATTTAATTTTCCACTATCCTCTTTCATCGATCCTTATTTCTTGCCTGGTCATTCTTGATGACTTTCTAATCACCTTCCTGCTTTCAGTTGTTCTTTGCTTCAATCCATCCTCCTCAATGTTTTCTAAAACATACCTAAAACGTATGTCACTTAGAATTATGCCAAGCTTCTCCATGGCTAATGGAATTTAATCTTAAATTCTAATAGTCTGATATAGCAAATATGTCTGACAAGTAGTTAATAATGTTTTTTTGGAATGAATGAAAGAATGAATGCCCCAGACAAATATATTTTAGATATTATATTCTGTCAGACTCTGTCAGATATATTTTTAGCTGTGTATTATTTTCAGGAAAAAAACTAACTCTACTTTGCTACCAATCATTTGGCTAAAATAGTAATAACCAAAGATTTTCATTATTTTTTTATGAAAGAACTTACCAGACAGATATAAAAGTATATTCAACCTGGCATTTAAATTTTCAACTGCACTGTTTAATGGCTTAACAAATATTTACATATTAATCGCTGTGGTAGGTATTCTGAGATCTATAAGATTAGGTCTGTGCCCAGATCATACATTCTAATAGGAGAATAAGATACATAAAAGTTTATCTCAATAAAACATAAATTTCAAAATAGCATAAAATAGAGGTATATGCATGATACAATGAAGCCAGGGAAAATACTTCTTAAGGCTATTTTTCATTTGTGGTGAACACTTTAGAAATAAATGTACCTTTCAGTAAAAAATTTATAATCAAACAGCAGCTTCAGAAAACTTATAATTTTTGGATAAAGTTGCAAAGTTGTGGTAAAAACATGATTATATCAAAGACAGTGGAGGATTTAACAATTGGCAAGAGGTATCAGGCAGTCCCTTGAATTATTTTATAGTACTCAAGTATTAAATGTACTTTTATCAAAGATTACCTCTAATTTGTCATGATTTCACTCCAGGAAAAGAGTTTTATAATAAATAGGAACTGAATGGAAAAAAAAAAAAGGCAAAAGAAAGTAAAGAACTGAAAAGAAAATAAAAGAACATCAATATTTGGAGTTTAGAAAGAATTCACATGTTTACCTCTCTCATCAGCCTCTAACTCAAATGAGGAGGAAAGTACCTTATCCTGGGCCAATATGGTTCCCTGGGGATAGTCATAGGAAATTGCATTCCCCAATCTTTCTCCCCCATCAATTACCTTTTTCTGGCTCATCAAGGTGCATACTGGTTTCCTTATACCCTTCTTAAAAAAAAAAAAAAAAAAAAAACACCACTCTCACCTCATTAAATATAGTACTAGGCAATACTTTCTTAGTTATATATTACCTCCTCTCTAAATTCTTCCCTTCCCCCACACACTTGTAATTCTTTTTCATTTTAACTCAGGAAAACATTACTCACTAATTCTTTCCTTATTTTTTTTTTCTCTCTCTCTTACTCTCTTCCAAGAAGACACACACACACACACACACACACACACACACACACACACATACATATACATAAACATACAATCATGGTAACATGCTTAAAAGCAGAGCTAGTGATATAAGAGGAGAAGGGAATGGCAACCCACTCCAGTACTCTTGCCTGGAAAATCCCATGGATGGACACAGGAGACTGGTAGGCTGCAGTCCATGGGGTCGCTAGGAGTTGGACACGACTGAGCGACTTCACTTTCACTTCTCACTTTCCTGACTGGAGAAGGAAATGGCAACCCACTCCAATGTTCTTGCCTGGAGAATCCCAGGGACGGGGAAGCCTGGTAGGCTGCCGTCTCTGGGGTTGCACAGAGTTGGACACGACTGAAGTGACTTAGCAGCAGCAGCAGCGGCAGTGATATAAGAAGTCAAGGAACAGAGAAACTAACATGAAAAACAACACAAAAACCTACAAGCTAGTACTATTAGCTCCTAAAACCTTGAAAAGTCCCCATATAAAGAGGTAGTGGGACAGACACTGTCATACCCCTCTGTGGGTTAAATTGATACAATCCAATTGGAAAGAAATTTGGCAACTTGTGTTGAGGCTTTTTAAACTAGTCCCATACCTACTTTGCAATCCAAAAGAAATGATCTGAAATACAGATGGAAAAGCTTTAGGCAAAAGCTGTTTATCATAAAATTATTTACAATAGTGCATATTTGGAAACAATATAAAAAGTCAACAATACGTAATGTAGTGTAACCACTAAAACAATATTATGAGATGTTTTAATAACACATACAATATTTTAGTTATATTATTCGGTGGAACAATAGTACATACAAATATAAAAAGCAGACCAGAAATAAACATCATTTTGATGTTACTCTCTAAGCTGGCCCACAATGATCCCTGCCCTCCTGACAGTCACACTCCTGTGCAGTCCCCTCCCACACTGTTTCAGGCTCCATCTTTTGGGTACAAGTGAGCAGAGACGTTACTTTGCCAACAAAGGTCCGTCTAATCAAGGCTATGGTTTTTCCTGTGGTCATGTATGGATGTGAGAGTTGGACTGTGAAGAAAGCTGAGCACTGAAGAATTGATGCTTTTGAGCTGTGGTGTTGGAGAAGACTCTTGAGAGTCCCTTGGACTGCAAGGAGATCCAACCAGTCCATTCTAAAGGAGATCAGCTCTGGGTGCTCTTTGGAAGGAATGATGCTGAAGCTGAAACTCCAGTACTTTGGCCACCTCATACAAAGAGTTGACTCATTGGAAAAGACTCTGATGCTGGGAGGGATTGGGGGCAGGAGGAGAAGGGGACAACAGAGGATGAGATGGCTGGATGGCATCGCTGACTCGATGGACGTGAGTTTGAGTGAACTCTGGGAGTTGGTGATGGACAGGGAGGTCTGGCGTGCTGCAATTCATGGAGTCGCAAAGAGTTGGACACAACTGAGTGACTGAACTGAACTGAACTGATGGTATGTCACTGTTGAGCTTGGGTTATAAAACACTGTGTGACTTCTGTCCAGAGCTCTGGATCTATCCCTTAGGTCACTTGCTCAGGCAAGCTGCCATGTTCCCAGTAGCCCTGTGGAGAGGCCTATATGGTGAACAAATGCTGTCTTCAGCCAACAGCCAGGGATGAACTGAGGCCTGCCAAGAACCACTAGAGTGAACATGGAAGCAAATTCTTCTTTCCCAATTAGGACTTCTTGAAAAGACTGCAACACTGGCCAGTAACTTTATTACAACCTCATGAACGAATCTGAGCAAGAACCACTCCATTAAACCACCCCTGAATTCCTGACCTTAAAAAGCTATGACCTAAAAAATGTTTGCTGACCTAAAACTGTTGAGTTTTTCATTTTTTTTTTTCTTTTTGGGGGTTGCGTAATTTGTTACATAGCAATAGATAGCTAATATAAATATGATAAGAAAGGTTGTATTTACATAATAGAATTTCAGGTGATTTTTTTTTCCTTTCTATTTTTCTTGTTTTCAAATCCTCTGTAATGAAGATTTATTAACTTATAATTGGCGAAAACAATTTATTAAATAATCATTTTTTTAAATTATACTTGAAACGATAGTGCCCTAAAGTGTTTTTTAAGAATTGCCACAAATTTAGTTCCCCCAATCAACATTCTCTAAGAAAACAAGCACAAACATAAATACATAAACATAAAATTACGTTTCTATACTGAATAGAGAGATAGAGTGGTATTTTACATTTTGTTAATACAAATAAATTGCATAATCCACATATGATAAGTACTTTCATGAATTAGCAGGGTATATGAACACCATTCATAACATTGTTTCTGAGAAAACCACATTCCAAGTTTTATACAACTTACAATGTAATCTATTTTAATTTATTACCTTTCTATAACAGTTGGCCTTCATAAGTAACCTTGGGTTCCAC
Source organism: Bos grunniens (assembly GCF_055505025.1). Taxonomy (NCBI): domain Eukaryota; kingdom Metazoa; phylum Chordata; class Mammalia; order Artiodactyla; family Bovidae; genus Bos; species Bos grunniens. Next base: position 65,753,456 of record NC_141168.1, on the reverse strand, counting down.
ATCCTCAGATTCAACCAACTGTGAACTGAAAATATTTGAAAACAAAAATTCCAGAAAGTTTCAAAAAGCAAAATTTAAATTTCCATCCTAACTATTTACTATTTATACTGCATTGCAACTATTAACATAGCATTTACATTGCATTAAGTGATATGGATATGATTTAAAGTATACTAGAGGATGTACATAGGTTATATATGGGACTGCATATATAAGGGACTTTGAGCATTTTATATAAGGGATTTGAGCATCCTTGGATTTTGGTATGTGCAAGGGGTCCTAAAATCAATCCCCTTCAGATGGTGAAGGACATCTGTATGTGCCAATCAAAAAATCACATAGGTAAAAGACCTTTTAAGCTTTGATTATAGGGAACAGGATAACTGTTAAAGTATTTTCAATCTTATTCCAGGTAAATGTATAAAAACAAGCTGAACTGATAAAGAAAGACTAGATTCTTACTTCATATTTAATCATACGAAACGATTGTCTCTTGAGGTTTTCCTAATTAGGTTATAGCACAGTTACAGTAGTTGAGTAGAGAAGGTCAATGCAAGTTTTAAATTAGTTTAGCAAAAATTAGCAAGTCAATAAGTATGTTTTTACCAAATTACAATAAACATGCTAAAACAAATGGATTGCCTAATCTGTTAATTATCATATTACATATTATTCATTATTATAAAAACCTCAAATTACAATTTTATGCTCAATTAATTTTTAAAAAAGTTTCTTAAGACATGGAAAACCATAAAAGTCATTTCTAGATTTTTAGAATATGTTTTATATAATCCATTTTTGATTACATCTAGATTGTCTTGTTGATTTAAATGTTATCAAAATATGGAACAAAAAATAGTGTTCATGTCATAGATGTATGCAGTGTGGGTTTACAAATTATTTATTTTCATAGTAACTACAAATAACAAGTATATTGTTGCATTTACTCTAGGAAAATATTATACAGAATTTTATAATTCTGTTCATGATCATAAAGATTATAAATACACATAGTCCCTCCCATACATATATGTCATAAGTGTTAGACAATTTTCTGCTAAAGCAAGATTTCATTTCCTTATCCAAAGATTCTCACATTTTTTACTTATTTTTTGAAGTTAAAAAATCTTTTCATTACTTCTATGATCCTTTGTCCATCATGTTGTTGATTCATCTTCTATAACAATTCTCCTTTCCACCTCCTCACTAAATTCTGTGAATCAGGATCAAAGACAAAGATGTCTGAACTGGTGAAAGAAATGTATGATATTTTAACCAATTGAAGAAAACTCATTGATACCACTTTTTTTTCAAATAACTAGGTCATTAAGGATCATAAATCATAAAGGTGCTTTGCTAGAAAAAAATCGAGTATCTGTTAAGCAAAATCCATGCTCATTATTCTATGATCCTATATGCAATCAAGTCGAGGTAATTTATTTTCAGATAAGAGATATGAAAACTCTATGTTGGGACACAGTAATACTGAGGAAAAGACACTAAAATGAACCACTAAAGGCAATTTGACCTCTAAAATATGGTTAGTAAGATGAGCTCTACCTCACAGATTTTAGCAGGGAAATGTGGTGAGCAAATGTAAGAGTTTCAAAGGAAAGGAAGTTAATACAGCTGCTTGACTATGAGAATTAGATAAACTGTGGTCATAAAATATAGACCCTTTTACTTCTTGAATTCAACCCAGTTCAGTTTATATCAGCAAATATTTATTGAGTCTACATCGTTTGTGTGTCAATAGTAACGTCTTAGAAAGAGAATCTTTAGGTTAGATGAGGGCTTAGAGGTCACCTAATCCAAGATTCTTCCCAAGGAAGGAATTTGGGTTTGCATTTTTGTAATGAAGTGATATTTTTTAGAGACTTATATTAAGAGTAGTCAGGAAATAGAGTCCACAGGTGTCTGGCTACCCAAGCTCTTTCCAAAAATTCTTGCATTTCAGTGAATAAAAGTCTTCAGTGCATTTCTTGATTACATGTTGAGCAATTTACCTCTGGACATTTGTAGCCTAAATCTGAAGCTGAACGTACTTATTCCTTAGCAGTTAGTATGGTTTCTGTTTCCCCCAGGCAAACCAAGACTCCTACTTGTCAGTTTCCTAAATGTTGACTTCTTTCTAGAGGTTTATCCTGGAGCAAACATATCATCCTTCTAGAATAAAGTCTGAGGTGAGACTTCCTTTAGGTGATCTTGTTTTTGCATTGCTTCCTCACTGTTGGCTTTGAATATAGCATAGGATATATACTATGGTTGCCTTGCTTACCAACCATCCTTAACTTCACATTGATTATTTGAGGGCAGTCTTTAATTCTACCATAATCAAGTTCAAGGTGTCAAGGATTTGATACCTCATCTTTGATGAGGAATCATCAAAAATGCCTCTAATGTCAAGACTCAGCTGGAAGAGAAAACCCATGCTGAGCACATTTGTTGAAAGAAGCCTATCAGTCCAGTTCTTTCCCATGGCAGAAGTGCTCAAGAAGAAGTGCTTCCTGGAAAACATTCTGGACTGCAGACACATGGCCTTTTGCAGTGGGTGCTTATAAGTTTCCTTATCTTGCTCATTCTAAAGCAGAGCTTTTCCTAAGACACTCATTGACAAGAGCAATTCATCTTAAGGTAGACATACAGAACAATCAGGTACATTTGCTTCTTCACAGATAACTTAGATGCTAAACATAAGATTAAACCTAAGGGGCTTGTAAGCAGCATGATCTGAGTGGAGATTGGTGGGGCAGCCTCAGTTAAAAGTGTTTTAAACAAATCCTGTCTTTAACCTTCATAACTATTAAAGAGACTAGGTAACACTATTATTTTGTCAAGTATGATTAGCCTTCCCAACTCGCAGACATGGTGTGCTGACTGTACTATGCTATCTTATATAAGTGACTTGAGCATCCATGGATTTTTTGTATCTGCTGGATCCTGGAACCAACCTTCCCTGGGTAATGAGAAATGAATGTGTAGACTTGGATTTCTAAAATACATGTTGAGGAAAAAATGTAAATAAAAAGATGATTGAACATATTGAACCTTGTATATTGGTTTTTGAATAATGATAGAAACAAACAGAAATCACCATGAAAAATGGTTCACCTCAATTAGAGAGATTTGAGATTAATATATAATTAGGATAAAAATTCACTGGAAAATATTAATCAGTTAATTGTATGTTTGAATTTTTATTTTTTTTTTATTTTTTTTTACTCTGATGAAATTTGCTTTATTTTTTTTTAATTTTTTATTTTCCAATATATTTTTAATGTTTTTACTTTTATTTTTTAACAGCAAAAACATTTTGTATTGGGGTATAGCCAATTATTGTATTAACAATATTAATAATAATGTATTAACAACATTGTATTAACAATGTTGTGATAGTTTCAGGTGAACAGTGAAGAGACTCAGCCATACATATACATGTATCCATTCTCCATGTATCCATGTTAGAATTTTTAAAATCACATAATGAAAGTATATCACTAATACATTTTCATTTTTCTTCGTGTATTCTGACATTTTCTAGAATAAAAAAATTCTATTTTCAGTTTTGGATTATTGATTCTGGTTTTGGTAGATTTCTCACTTTCATGAAAGATAATAAATTTATAGATGTTTAATTTTTGATGTTTAAATGATACCAAAGCTAACTGTAGAAACTTATTTAAAGTAACTTGGTTACTTATTAGATTGACCTTTCTTTAGATAGTTTAGAAAAACTGTTTCCCTTTCTTTTTTATTTTATCAGAGTATAGTTAATTTACAACATTGTGTTAGTTTCAGGTATACAGCAAAGAGATTCAGTTATACATATCTATCTGTCTATTATTTTTCAGATTATTTTCCTTTATAGGTTACTAAAAAATAGAGTATAGCTACCTGTGCTATACAGTAGGTCCTTGCTGGTTGTCATTTTATACATAGCACTACTGTATGTATTAATCCCAGACTCCTAATTTATCCCTTCCCCCTTTCACCTTTAGTGACCACAAATTTGTTTTCTATGTCTGTTGGTCTATTTTTGTCTTGTATATGAGTTCATTTGTATCATTCTTTATTTTTTTGATTCCACATATAAGCAATATCATAGGATATTTGTCTTTGTCTGGCTTATTTCACTTAGCATAATAATTTCTGAGTCCATTCATCTTGCTGCAAATGACATTAATTCTTTTTTATGGCTGAGTAATAGTCCACTGTATATATGGACCACATCTATCCATTCATCTGTTGATGGACATTTAGATTACTTCCATGTCTTGGCTATGGTAAATAGTGTTGTAATGAATAATGAGGTGCATGTATCTTTTCAAACTATGGTTTTATCCAAATATACACCTAGGAATGAGATTGTTGGATCATATGGCACCTCTATCTTTAGTTTGTTAAAGAATCTCTATACTGTTTTCCATAGTGGTCGTACCAATCTACATCCACACCAACAGTACAGGAAAGTCTCCTTTTCTCCACATCCTCTCCAACATTTAGTATTTGTAGTCATTTTGATGATGGCCCTTCTGACTCAGGTGAGGTGAAACTTCTTTGTAGTTTTTACTTGCATTTCTTTAATAATTAGGGATATTGAGTATCTTTTCATGAGTTTGTTGGCCATTTATATGTCTTATTTGGAGAAATATATATTTAGGTTTTCTGCCCACTTTTTGATTGGGTTGTTCTTCTTCTTTTTTTTAATACTGAGCTGCATGGGAGCTTAAGCCTTTGTATGTTCCATTAATTGCAAATACTTTCTTTTCCCATTTTGCAGGTTGTCTTTTGGTTTTGTTTATAGTTTCCTTTGCTATGCAAAAGCTTTTACGTATAATTAGGGCCCATGTGTTTATTTTTGTTTCTATTTTCGTTACTCGAGGAGATAGGTATAAAAAAATATTTATTTTCTAGGTAGAAATTTGAAGAATAACTAGAAAAATGGAAGAGAGTTATTTCTTAGACAGAAGCATCCATATAAACCCAAATTATAGCTTATTACACTAAAAATAAATATGTACATTGGACTACTTCAAAACACAGAAAACCTTTGTTCTTCAAAAAAACTATTAGAGAGGCATGCAAAGACAAGCTATAAACTGGAAGGAAGTATTGGCAACACACATCTGAAAAGAGATTTGTATCTAGAGCATATAAACTATACTCAAAACTTAAAGCTGAAGGAAGGAAGAAAGGAAAGAAAGAAGGAAAGGAAAGAAGGAGAAAAAAGAAAAGAAGTGATCAAGGAAAAATTCAGTTAGAAAACTGACAAAAGACAGGAGGAGACAATTTACCAGAGAGGATATACAAAAAACAAATATTCACGTGAGATGATGTTTAACATCACTAGCTATTACAGACCTATTAGGACTGATTAGTCGCTCAGTCGTATCCGACTGTTTGCGACCCCATGAATCACAGCATGCCAGGCCTCCCTGTCCATCACCAGCTCCTGGAGTTCACTCAGACTCACGTCCATCAAGTCAGTGATGCCATCCAGCCATCTCATCCTCTGTCATTCCCTTCTCCTCCTGCCCCCAATCCCTCCCAGCATCAGAGTCTTTTCCAATGAGTCAACTCTTTGCATGAGGTGGCCAAAGTACTGGAGTTTCAGCTTTAGCATCATTCCCTCCAAAGAAATCCCAGAGCTGATCTTCAGAATGGACTGGTTGGATCTCCTTGCAGTCCAAGGGACTCTCAAGAGTCTTCTCCAACACCACAGTTCAAAAGCATCAGTTCTTCGGCGCTCAGAACTTCTTTACAGTCCAACTCTCACATTCATACATGACCACAGGAAAAACCATAGCCTTGACTAGACGAACCTTTGTTGGCAAAGTAATGTCTCTGCTTTTGAATATGCTATCTAGGTTGGTCATAACTTTCCTTCAAAGGAGTAAGCGCCTTTTAATTTCATGGCTGCAGTCACCATCTGTAGTGATTTTGGAGCCCAGAAAAATAAAGTCTGACACTGTTTCCACTGTTTCCCCATCTATTTCCCATGAAGTGGTGGGACCGGATGCCATGATCTTAGTTTTCTGAATGTTGAGCTTTAAGCCCACTTTTTCACTCTCCACTTTCACTTTCATCAAGAGGCTTTTGAGTTCCTCTTCACTTTCTGCCATAAGGGTGGTGTCATCTGCATATCTGAGGTTATTGATATTTCTCCTGGCAATCTTGATTCCAGCTTGTGTTTCTTCCAGTCCAGCGTTTCTCATGATGTACTCTGCATATAAGTTAAATAAACAGGGTGATAATATACAGCCTTGATGAACTCCTTTTCCTATTTGGAACCAGTCTGTTGTTCCATGTCCAGTTCTAACTGTTGCTTCCTGACTTGCATACAAATTTCTCAAGAGGCAGGTCAGGTAGTCTGGTATTCCCATCTCTTTTAGAATTTTCCACAGTTTATTGTGATCCACACAGTCAAAGGCTTTGGCATAGTCAATAAAGCAGAAATAGATGTTTTTCTGGAACTTTCTTGCTTTTTCCATGATCTAGCGGATGTTGGCAATTTGATCTCTGGTTCCTCTGCCTTTCTAAAACCAGCTTGAACATCAGGAAGTTCACGGTTCACATATTGCTGAAGCCTGGCTTGGAGAATTTTGAGCATTACTTTACTAGTGTGTGAGATGAGTGCAATTGTACAGTAGTTCGAGCATTCTTTGGCATTGCCTTTCTTTGGGATTGGAATGAAAACTGACCTTTTCCAGTCCTGTGGCCACTGCGGAGTTTTCCAAATTTGCTGGCATATTGAGTGCAGCACTTTCACAGCATCATCTTTCAGGATTTGGAATAGCTCAACTGGAATTCCATCACCTCCACTACAGCATTTAACATTGCCACTATTTAAATATATATATTTAGTGGCAATGTCAAATGCTGGCAAGGCTATGAGGAAACTGGATCTCACATACATTGCTGGTAAGAATGTAAAATTACGGTTGTGACTATAAAGGGGTAGCATGAGAGACCACTGTGGTGGAATAATTCTGTATCTTGGTTGCTTTGGTGGTTACAGAAATATATATGTGATAAAATGTCATAGAACTATACACATGCACTGCACCAGTGTCAGTCTCCTGGTTTTAATGTTAAGCTATACCTGGTGGCTCACTGGTAAAGAATCTGCCTGCCAACGCAGGAGATGCAGGTTCAGTTCCTGGATCAGGAAGATCCTCTAGAGAAGGAAATTGCAACCCACTCCACTATTCTTTCCTGGGAAATCCCATGGACAGATATTCCATGGGGTGGCAAAAGAGTCAGACAGGACTTAGCCACTAAACAACAACAACAACAAGAGCAATAGTTATATAGGATGTAACCCTTGCGAGGAACTGGGTGAAGAGTACACAGAACCTTTCTGTAATATATTAAAATCTTCCTGTAACTATATAATTGTTTCAAAACAAAAAGTTTTTAAAAAGTAAATGTATAGAACCAACAGAAAGCCAAGAATTAAAAGGGAAGACAATGGATTGTAATATAATCACAGCATGGAACAGTCTATTTGTTTATGTTCCTGGACAGTATTTAAGAAAAAAAAATTCATTCCTTTATTAAACACAGTTATACCTATTTCTTCATGCCTAAACAAGTAAGAGGTTAATTAGGTTAGTTTTTCTTGTTCTAGAATGTCATATGAACTGACTCATATAGCTCTTTGTGTCTCGTTTCCTTCACTAGAATAATGATTTTGAGGTTAATCCATGCAGTATGTGTCAATAGTTCATTTCCTTTCCTAGATGAGTGGTATTCTATTGAAGTGATATACTACAATTTCTTACTCATGCACTCGTTGATGACTGTTTGGGTTGCTTCCAATTTTTAGCTGTTAGAGCTACCTGAATTTTTCAGTCAGTTGTGCTTCAGATCAGATCAGATCAGTCGCTCAGTCGTGTCTGACTCTTTGCAACCTCATGAATCACAGCACGCCAGGCCTCCCTGTCCATCACCAACTCCCGGAGTTCACTCAGACTCACATCCATCGAGTCAGTGATGCCATCCAGCCATCTCATCCTCTGTCATCCCCTTTTCCTCCTGCCCCCAATCCCTCCCAGCATCAGAGTCTTCTCCAATGAGTCAACTCTTTGCATGAGGTGGCCAAAGTACTGGAGTTTCAGCTTTAGCATCATTCCTTCCAAAGAAATCCCAGGGCTGATCTCCTTCAGAATGGACTGGTTGGATCTCCTTGCAGTCCAAGGGACTCTCAAGAGTCTTCTCCAACACCACAGTTCAAAAGCATCAATTCTTCGGCACTCAGAACTTCTTCACAGTCCAACTCTCACATCCATACACTGTAAAAAATAAAGCAAAACAAACACCAGTAATAGCAACAGTTATAGTAACAAACCTCCAAACAAAAACAAAGCCTTTATGTCATTTAGTAATTCCTCAAGAAGGACGGGGTCCAGAGCCCTCAAGAAGGAGAAAGGGGTCTGGGGCTCCCAAGTTGTTGAGAAATGTCTTGAGAAACTTCTAAGCAATAGCACAGTTAATCAACATATGGACATTCATTGTGCTTTAAAAATATCTGAAAATGCTTATTTTCAAGGTAGGTTTAGCAGCTTAAACATGTTACAAGTGATTAGATAATTTTAATTTTTTGTTCCAGCATCCTTGGTGTGTTGATTCTTCCCCTTATGCTTGGAGGCTGACTGCAGAAACTCTAGGTCTAAGTTTCTGTTCACAGCAAGAGAGGAACAGGGCATGCTCCTCTTCTGTGCCTTTTTACAAGAAAGAAAAACTTGCCAAAACTCCACAGAAGACTTCCACTCATGCCTCATTGCTCTGAATGGTGCCACCACTGGCTCAAGAACATCTGGGAAAGGAGGCAAAATTCTAAAGATGGCCTTCCCTGAAACAATCATATTTCATCACTTGGGATGGAGTTCATTGCCAAGCCACACAAATTAGGATTCTGTTAGCAGAAAGATATAGCGAATGACTAATAGATATGAATCTATCAACATCTGCAATATTACCTTCCCTTGATCTCTTTTTACTAATTTATTAATTTTTTCCTCAGGTGAGGGAAACTTATGTCCAATATTTTTAAAGATATACAATTCTTCCAATGGCACTCATATAGATATATACTAGAGTTTTTATTTGTTTGTTTTAAAAGAGACTACCGATAAACAATAGTCTACATTTGGGACAACATAAAATGACCAAAATATTTTTTCTCTAATTGTGATATTCTGTTCATACTGAAGAGATGCTCTAGAAATATCAGGATACCATCCCAACCTTACCATTTCCTAGGAGGAAATGTTTCAATTCTCTGTTCAACTTTTCCATATTTAGACCAACCATATTTATTTAAATAAAAATATTATATTTAATATGTATCAGCTGTATAAGAGTAACCTTGAATTTAAGATTTGATAAGACAAAAAAGAAAAGCTTTTATCACAACTTCCTACATACTTTTTCATCAGCTCATATGGTGCACATCTGGGTCTTTGATAGCTTATGTGTTAAAAAAAAAAACTAATAGATTCAAAATTAATTTTAAAATCCTGTGTTTTTCTCCAGCTAGTCATTTTAAAAGATATTATTGGCATAATCATAAAGCTATCTATGAAAGTAATTTGAAGTTAGAAATAAAAGTACATTCTTAAAATCTAAATGTTTTATATTAACAAATAACAATCTCACTGAAAAAGAAAACAGAAAGAAGCTAATAATTATTGAACACAACATATTCCAAAGAATAAGCCTGGTGCTTCATACACTGCCTTTGATTTAGACCTCTCCAAATATCCATGAAATAGATCTTATTTGCCATTTCCAGATAAGAAAATTAAGATTCAGAGAAGTAATTTGTCCTAGGTCACATTAAAAAAAATAAATCCAGTTCTATGGATTTATTATTCAAACTGCTAAAATTAATAAAGAACAAATGACCAACCAACCAAACACCCCGTGAAGCCAAATCAATGCAAACCTTGATAATATTAAGAGAACTCTTTATTTTTGTTGGATAAAGAAAAATTTAGGAAACCCAAGAAAGCATAAAATTTAAATGTGGAATATGTCTCTCACTTTATCATAATTGCCATCAGTAGCAAGCAGTTTCTAATGATCTAACATCTAGCAATGCTCACTTCTCTTCCACCAAAGCTCATGCCAGATAAATTTAGAAATGTTTAATTGAAGAAGATCTGTTCAATAATCAGGCAATTAAAATGGGCAGGAAAAACACAAAGTACCATAAAAGCAATGTGAAAAATTCTTTAGACTTTGAATCCAGTGAAAATGTAAAACAAACTTAAAACAAAAATGTCATACAATTTGAATTGAGAAAGCACTTGAAGAATCATCATCAAAGGACTTAACCCCAGTGAATTTTATGGGGTGCTGTCAAGCAAAAAGGAACTGTGATAAAAGAATAGACAGTAAGAGTGAGAAAAAGGGGACGGGGAGTAAGAGTATATGCTGAAAGAAAAAAAAAAGAATAAAGGGACTGGACTGTTTGTATCATAATGGGAAAAGGAGGTTCTTTTCTTACAGATGGTGATCAGTGGCCAGAGCCTGAATACAAAGAAACGAAGTGTGATGATACAATTATAAAAGAAAGATGATGGACAGATGAGAAAAGCCTTTCTATGGTCAGAGTAACAAGAGGACAAAGCCACCTTGGAGGAGCGCTTTAGGCCGAGTGCTTACCCAAGGAGCAGGTCTATGCTATGCAAACTGAACAAGTGACTCAGGCAGAAGTCACACTGTGTGTGTGTCTGTGTATGTGTTTTGGGGTGGCAGATGGGATTGTCTTAAGGCATAAGAGAAACAGTGCGTTTCCCTGGAACTCAGGTTTACTGTCTGGTAAACAATGGAAATAACTTCTAATTATCCTAAGGTATAGAATGTCAAATCCACAAGAATTTTTAAGATAAATTATTTTCCCAACTTTATTTAAATGCAATTGACATATGACATTATATAAGTTTAAGGTATACAATGTTGATTTGATACACTTACATATTACCAATTCTTACACAAGAGGATTAGTTAGTGCCTCCATCACTTTACATAATTATCATTCCTTTTTTGTGGTAAGAATATTTAAGAGTCACTCTTTTAACAACTTTTAGTTAAACTGTGCTTAGTCGCTCAGTCGTGTATGACTCTTTGCAACCCCATGGACTGCAACTCACCAGGCTCCTCTGTCCATGGGGAGTCTCCAGGCAAGAATACTGAAGTGGGTTGTCATGCCCTCCTCCAGGGGATCTTCCCAATCCAGGGATCAAACCCAGGTCTCCCTCATTGCAGGTGGGTTCTTTACTGTCTGAGCCACCAGGGAAGCCCATTCAAACACACAGTACAATATTATCAACTCTAGTCACCATGGTGCATATCAGATCCTCATGACTTGTTTTATAACTGGAAATGTACACCTTTTCATCCCATTCACCCATTTCACCCACTCTTCACTGCCAACTCCCTTCCCAACTGGCAAACACTAGGCTCTTCTCTGTATCTGTCTTTTGTTATGTTTGCCCACTTGTTTTGTTTTTTGATTCCACATAAGTGGAATGATATGATACCTGTCTTCCTCTGTCTTGCATAACACCATATAGGTCCATCCATGTTATCACAAACAGGAAGATTTCATTCTCTCTTTTATGGCTGAGTAATATTCTTTGGACTTCCCAGGTGGCACAGTGGTAAAGAATCTGCCCGCCAATGTAGGAGACACATGAGATGCAGGTTTGACCCTTGGGTTAAGAAGATACTCTGGAGAAGGAAATGGCAAACCACTCCAGTATCCTTGCTTAGAAAATTCCATGGACAGAGGAGACTGATGGGCTACATTCCATGGGGTTGCAAAGAACTGGACATGACTGAGCAACTGAGCACACACAGAATTCTTTATCAGTTCATCCATTGGTGCCTACTTAGGCTACCTCCATAGCTTGCCTATTGTGAATAATGCTGCAGTGAACATAGAGGTGCAAATATCTTTGTGAATTAGTGTTTTTGTTTATTTCAGGTAAATACCCAGAAGTGGAATTATTGATCTCATGGCAGTTCTATTTATTTTCCTGAAGGACAATCATACTGTTTTCCATAGCAACTGTATTAATTTATATTCCTGCTAATAGTGCACAAAGATACCCTTTTCTCCACATCCTTGCCAGCACTTCTTGGTGCTGCTACTGCTACTGCTAAGTCACTTCAGTCGTGTCTGACTCTGTGTGACCCCATGGACTGCAGCCCACCAGGCTCCTCTGTCCATGGGATTCTCTAGGCAAGAACAATGGAGTGGGTTGCCATTTCCTCCTCCAATGCAAGAAAGTGAAAAGTGAAGTCGCTCAGTCGTGTCTGACTCTTAGCGACCCCATGGACTGCAGCCTACCAGGCTCCTCTGTGCATGGGATTTTCCAGGCAAGAGTACTGGAGTGGGGTGCCATTGCCTTCTCCAGCGAGCACTTGTTATGTGCTGCCTTTTCCATGATAGCCATTCTGACAGGTGCGAGTAGTATCTCACTGTCATTTTGATTTGCATTTTCCTGATTATTAGTGAACATATACTTCTTTGATTGAAATGAAATATGATCTCAAAGATAAGACAAATGTTGATTCATATTATGCATTTTAAAACCCAAAGAGGTTGGGAATGAATCACTATCATGTTCAAAATTCTTCAACAGTTCTGCTTAGATTCAGAATGAAATCTAAAATCCTTGGCTTAGCACAAAAAACCACTGTGCCTGCTGTCTACTCTTGTCCCTTCTCCTTAATTTCCCTTGAGGCTCTCTTTTTTCAAAATCACAGCCTTGAGGTCTCCAGAATTTGTCAGGCCCACAGTGTCTCCTCTGCCTAGCCTGTGACTCTCTCTTTGATAATCTGGGGGAAGTTTTATTTGTTCCCTCTAAGCTCTCACTGCACTTTGTCTATATCTTGTTAAGAAAAATACCTCCAGGCATTTTTCTGAATAGTGTTCTCTTCATTAGACTCTAAACTCCTTGAGAGTAGGGACCAAGTCTTTTCTTTCACAAGAGGCCTCAAGTAAAGCGTATCATATATGGACAGAACCCAATAAATATGTGTTTAATAGATGTATTTTAATAAATGAACTGTTTTTTAGTTGCTAAGTTGTGTCCAGCTCATTGCAACCCCATGGACTATACCCACCAGGCTCCTCTGTCCATAGGATTTCCCAGGCAAGAATACCAGAATTGGTTGTCATTTCCTTGTCGAGGGAATTGTCCCAACCCAGGGGTTGAACCTGTGTCTCCTGCAGTTTTGGAGGCAGATTCCTTACCACTGAGCCTTCAGGGAATCCAATAAGTGAATTAGGTCATCTAATACAATATTTGGAACATAGTCATGGGATAAAATCTGTAAAATAAGGCTTTACTACAGAAAAAAGCCACAAGCATTGAAGTCATGTACTAGAAGAAAGGGATTTAAACTTAAAAAGAAAACTATATAAGTACTAATCACATGCCACATTTTTTCCATTCTATTTTTAGGAAATGTTTTTAGTATTTTAAAGCAACAAAATCAAATTTGTTTTTGATTTCCTTCAAATCAAATCCCACTGAGAAGTGTAAACAAATGAAACTGAACAATACACATTTTCTCCAATGCATGTGGTTGAGGCAGTTTTAGGGTTCCTGTGAGAAAAGCAAATGAGAGACACATTGTCAAAGACAGAATATTAATAACTTACTTTTACATGGGACTTTACAGTTTATAAATTGGCTTGACATCATGTCCTTTGAGCCTTACAATAACATTGTTAAAGTTGGCAAGGTAGACACTATCCCAATTAACTAAGTCAAGGAAGGCTTAGTGACCTGGCTAAGTCTTGTCAAGAATTGCTCTCACTGCAGTTATACACTGTAGCTACTCATGAAAATCAGGTCTTAGGATAGACAGCTGATCCTCTTGTGTACAGCTGGCATTTGAATACACACACACACACACACACACACACACACACACACGTCATGATAACCCAGGAAAGCTCCCAGTGGCATTCCTCAAGTGTAGGAGTTGCATGTCCCCCAGGCTCCCAGCTCTTTATTCTTTGCCCCAGTGGTATCGAATATACCCACACAAGCTGTTTCTCAGCCCTGCTGGTTCTAGGGCAACTCATTTTTTATAGTATTTTTTTAAAAATGTAACCTCTACACAATCCATATACCTCTCTATAAATGCCTAGATGGACTCTTTCATTTGGAGTTTATATATATATATATATAAGAAACTAAATGCCCAAAACCACAGGTCTCACAATGTGGAATGGGAATATCACACATTTAAAAATACAGAAATTCAAAAGCAACAACAAAAAGTAAAGAATTTCAAGGAATCAGGACCAACTATACATTTGGAAGGTGTCATCTCTAATACCACCCTCATTTCTGACACCAATTACAAGATCAGGGGTTCCCAAAACTACTCTCAGGCTTGATAATTCACTAAAGTACTCACAGAATTCATTGACAACTATTACACTCACAATTGTAATTTATCACAGGAAAAGGATATGGACTGATAGGATTAAAATCAGTCAAAGGAAGGGATGCATAGAGCACAGCCCAGTAAGTTTCCAAATATGAAGCTTACATTGTCCTCTCTCCAAGGAGTCAAGATGTGTTACTTTTTCAGCATTGATGTGTGACAATATCCATGAGGTATTGCCAACCAGGAAAGTTCAGCCAAGTTTGGATGTTCAAAATTTGTATTAGGACTTCATTCTGTAGGAACAATGAATTAACCGCCTTCCCACATAGTAGCTCTCATTCTCCAGGCTGACTCATGCTGTATGATTCAAAGTCCTCACCCTAAGTTATACTGCTGGTCTGCTTGGTATATCCAGCTTGTTTCCTAGGACAGTTCAGTGTGGCTGGTCTCACCCTAAGACCAGGGTGACCAGTCCCCACACTCAACAAGGATGCTTCTACCAGGTATCACATAGATTATTCAGTAGAAACTGAAGGCAAAGTTGAGACCTTTCCAGGGGCAAGACCTCTTTACTACATAGGCCACAACTGGCCTTTGGCCAAGGCTCTCCTAGAGCAAAATAATCAAGTTTGATTGAGAATCTCCATGTAATGTAACATTTATGACAGACATGGCAATAGTATCATTATAAATATACCCAACTTTTGGAAGAGACACAGTAAGGGTAGGAAATGTGTGCTTTGTCGCTCAGTCATGTCCAATTCTTTGCGATCCCATGGACTGTAGCCCGACAGGTACCTCTGTCCACTGGGATTCTCTGGGCAAGAATACAGGAGTGGGTTGCCATGCCTTCCGCCAGGGGGTCTTCCCAACACAGGGATCAAAAACAGGTCTCCCACATTGCAGGCAGATTTTTTTACTGTTTGAGCCACCAGGAAAGCCCAGAGGCAGGAATAGATTTTAAGAAAAAAAACTAATTCATATTATGAAACCATCACATTCATTTTCATATTTTTGTCTTTTGATCTACTGCTGTTTTTATCTTGTGATACATTTCTGTAGAACTGTTTAGCTGATGGTTAATTAAATGTAGTTCTTTATCAGTCCAGCCATTTTCTAACAGTATTATATCCTGATGAAGTTCTAATTTAGTTTCCAGGTACATTTGACCATCAATATCATATTATAATCCCACCAACAGTACTACTGTTAAAACATGTGACTTTATGGTAGTAGACACAATCTGAAGAAAACAGTCAAAAAATATTACTATATTCATTAATAAATAATATAGGCTATCATAACATATGAGCAAAAGCATCTCCCAGAGTGAAGCTACTGAGGTTTTCAGGCTTCTGTCAATCTTGCACATTTCCAAAAACAAGTTTCCAAAAGCAGGAATAGCTTCATTCTCTCAGACACATGGCATAGCTAAGCTAAGAAACATCATCATCTCTTGTCATGGGTGTCTTGAGTAGACAAGATAATATTGGATTTTCCTCACTGTAAAACTGACTAAATCCTTCTTTTACCATTAGCTACTTACTACTCCTTCTTCACTACCTTTATACCTATAATTTATTTTACTTTTGAAAGGGATGTTATGTTGAGACATTGTGCCAGTCCAGATGGCAATAGCAACAGTAGTCAAGCCAGTACCTTCTCTTCAGTCTACTTCTGTTCATGTAGAGTTGCATAGGTACAGAACTAGTGTGCTCTCTTGACCACTGGCCAGTACAGCTGCATTGATTGCCAACCTAACACTGCCAGATGGGATGAAGGCATATTTCACACTATCAGATCTTAGGAATTCTAATGTAAACTTTAAAATATATGGTTCCAGTTACCTACTTGCTGGTTACAATTACCCTCCCATCTTGGAACAGGATTTTTCTGATGGACATCACCATAGCCTACTTTAATACATACCTTAAAGCTCCATTGTTAGAAAAAGTCTTATCCCACCAGAGGAAGGACCTGAAAATGGATCATCATTTTCTGAGAGACTTGATGCTTTCTGTGTTACATTATTAAAGATCCCCTAAGGAACAGCATCCAGAGAAGGCAATGGCACCCCACTCCAGTACTCTTGCCTGGAGAATCCCAGGGACCGGGGAGCCTGGTGGGCTGCCGTCTATGGGGTCGCACAGAATCGCACAACTGAAGTGACTTAGCAGCAACAGTAGCAGCAGGGAACAGCATCTCTAGTCATAAATTTTACCCACTTTGGAACATCTAAGATTGTAGCACAGAGGTTTTCAAACTTTATAAAAATCCTCTGGAGAGATTCTGATTCAATGGGTCTCTAATGAAAACTGGGAATTTTCATGTCTAAGTTTCCAGTGGTTGCTAATGCTACTGTTCAGCAAATCACCCTTTGAAAATAACTGTTAAAACCCATAGTTTTATAAATCATTTGTTTATTTCTGCTTCCTTTCAAGTAGGTAAGCATTTTAATTGCAGGAGCAGTTTTAAACTCCAATACTTTGGCCAACTGATGCGAAGACCTGACTCATTTCAAAAGACCTTGATGCTGGGAATGATTGAAGGTGGGAGGAGAAGGGGATGACAGAGGATGAGACGGTTGGATGGCATCACTGACTCGGTGGACATGAGTTTGAGTAGGCTCCGGGAGTTGGTGATGGACAGGGAAGCCTGGTGTGCTGCAGTCCATGGGGTCTCAAAGAGCTGGACATGACTGAGTGACTGAACTGAACTAATGTTCCTATGACCTAGCAAAGCACTTAGTAAAGAATCAACAAATACTTTCTGATTAAATGAATAATAATGATGTTTCTAGCTTCTCTACTACTTATTTTGACACTGCTTCTATGGGTGAAATAATTTGCAAATTTGAGGACAGCAATATGACTTTATTTTTCATATATGTAGCTTAGTGTTTTACATATAACTAGCAATAATAAAACACTATTTATTATATTAATAATGCCAGCATGATATTTGCTAACAGTCTTTGCAGAAATACTTTTTACTAAATCACTATATATGTGTGTGTGTATGTGCGTGCGTGTATGTGTGTTCATGTGCTGAGTTTAGAAAATACTAAACCCAGTATTTTTATTTTATATGAATGATGGTATAAAATTGTTACATGAAATATTTGGCAGCTGTATACCTTACAGGCAAAATTAATGAAAAATAAAAAATTTATAGAATCTAGGCTAATTTGAAAGTGTGATGAAACATATCTTCACAAATTAAAGTTTGGAGAATGATAGAAAATACAAAAATGCATTGATAGTCTTTCTGAAGATTTCTCCCCATTCTGTCTTCTCATTAATTGTAAAATTAATGTTAATTTAGATTCTAGTTGGCCTCTTTAATGTCAGGTTCCCAAACTGAAGTGGAACTAAAGGCAAATCACCTTAATTTCCCCTCTTTTACATCACTTTGAGTTTTTAAACCAGCACTACTAAATTTGAGGAATTAGCAAGCCAAGTTACCCTGGGCCACGATTTAGTCCAATCTCATTAGTTAACTGAGGCCCAACTTCAGTGTCACCCATCTTACATAGAAGATGTAATTAAGAGGCCAAAGAAAGGAACAGTGTGTTTGAAGCTATGATAGGACTTACAAGGGTAATAATGAGAAACTACAGCAACTAGATTATTTAACCTTGCCAAAGAGAAAGTAAGTAAATAAAATTAAAGCTAGGCAATGGCAACCCACTCCAGTACTCTTGCCTGGAAAATCCCATGGATGGAGGAGCCTGGTAGGCTGCAGTCCAGGGGTCTCTAAGAGTCAGCACAACTGAGCAGCTTCACTTTCACTTTTTCACTTTCATGCATTGGAGAAGGAAATGGCAACTCACTCCAGTGTTCTTGCCTGGAGAATCCCAGGGACGGGGGAGCCTCGTGGGCTGCCGTCTATGGGGTCACACAGAGTCAGACATGACTGAAGGGACTTAGCAGCTTTGAACCAGTCCAATGACATGTCAGAACTAGTCACTGGATGTTGTTAACAGCATATACATTTAAAGCCAATAAAAAGAGGTACTTTGGCATCCAACACAACAGCACAAAATCAAACTATGAAATTCCACTGAACATTTAATGTTAATTTTAGTTTGAATTGAAAACTCAGACACAAAACTAAGGTTTAAGGGCATATGTTAAGTGTTGTCAACTGGAAAGAACCACTAACTCAACTGAAGATGTGTGGCTTTTGAGAATTTTACCTAATGTGGAAACACCAGGCATGACTGATTGATAAAAGCAATGTGAAATGTCCTATCTGTGTCCTATTTGAGAAATATTAACAAAATGAGTCAAAACAAAACCCCCTGTTATTACAAAAGATTTTTTCACCCTTGCTGAGCCTAAAATGCTAAACTTGACTACACTAGGGAATTGCAACTTTGGAAAATGAAAACCATACCAGAATCGGGAAGGTGTTTTGCAATCTGGTCCTAGTCAAAGCTGTAAACTAGGTGAAGCTTTCTTTTGAGGCTAGCCCACTTCCCTTTGGTGTCTAATACAGTACTCTTATTCTACTTCAGGGCTGCCCATTTATGGAGTAGACTTTCAAATCCTGCAGGGTTCAGATCTTTAATAGGTGATGATTTGCTAATCCTGTGAAGTAAACTGTGCTAATAATTGGGGAGGGTGCTGTAGACGATGACTTCCTAATTCAGTCAGTGAAAACTGCAGTCTCTTAGGATTATAGGAGACCTTAGAAGTTACTCTCCACACAGTACAAGAATCCCACCTAAGGGATCTCTTCAGTAACAGCTCCTATTATAGGAAGTCCACTACTTCACCAAGTGAAGTAAGTTTTAGATGTTAAAAAGTTATGTTTTTTATTAAGCTAAAATCAAAAGCTATCAGGATGCAGAGGAAAGAACATTTGCTGTGAACAAGCTGCAGCTGCTGCTTAGTTGCTTCAGTTGTGTCCAACTCTTTGCGACCCCATGGACTACAGCCCACCAGACTCCTCTGTCCATGGGATTCTCCAGACAAGAATACTGGAGTGGGTTGCCATTCCCATCTCCAGCAGATCTTCCCAACTCAGGGATCAAACCCTCATCTCCTGTGTCTTCTGCACTGCAGGCAGATTGAGCCATTGGGGAAGGCTGCTATGGAGAAAACCCAAAGCCAAATTCCAGCTTCACCATTCACTATCTGTATGAATCTGAACATTTTTTTAAAAAACTTCATTGGTCTCAGTGCCCTGATAAGAGCAATAAAAGAAAAATCTCTTTGGGAATCTGTGGGAGAAGGCGAGGGTGAGATGACCTAAGAGAATAGTATTGAAACATGTATATTACCATATGTGAAATAGATGACCAGTCCAAGTTTGATGCATGAGACAGGGCACTCAAAGCCAGGGCACTGGGACAACCCTGAGGGATGGGATGGGAGGGAGGAGGAGAGGGGTTCAGGATGGGAGTCATATGTACACCCATGGCTGATTCATGTCAATGTATGGCAAAAACCACTACAATATTGTAAAGTAATTAGCCTCCAATTAAAATAAATAATTTAAAAAGAGAAAAATCTCAAGAAATCACAACAATATTAATTAGTAGTTATTTGCAAAACATCATCTAGTGCTGGGTACAAGGTGATGATCCAATAAATCATGTACTAATTTTACTTTTTTCCTATTATTCCTAGCCTGTGTGTGTGTGTGCTCTTAGTTGCTCAATCCTAGCCTAGTTCTTCCTATATGAAACATAACATTATTCTGTTCCTTTTATTTCATGACAACTTTCAACATGTCTAAACCTAAGTGTCATATTTCTCCTTTTATTATTTTATTTTTCAGTCCAAATATCACCATATCTTTCAGCTATTCTTTGTATGGTATGTTCTCCCAATCCTTTACTATTATGTTTCTTTCATGTAAGTGCATAATTTTACTTTATAAATGTCATTATGGAATGGTGGTACCTGTAATTGGGGATGGTTCTCTAGAGATGGGTTGTTTAAAATAATTTTTGAGATGTTTATTTATGTTTGTTCCCCATTCTCTACACCATCTTATCTTTCTCAGACACTTTGCCCTGCTTCATAGTACCTTGTCATTATTGGAAATAATTTATTTATTGATGAGCTGGATAATTAATTCAGTAAGGATACCTTTGTTTATTGTTTCTTATCTATTTGATTCTTATCTCTTACCTATTCAGATAGTCACATGATGGCAGATAAGTCACACAATGGCAGGAATCTAGTGTTTTTGTTCACCCTTTTATAACTGTCACTTAGTACAGTCTCTGGCACATCAAAGATGCTAATGAGTATTTGATAAACAATAAATTCAAAAGCAGTTGGAATAATTATTCTAGATAGCGATAATGATACCTATACACATGGAATTGCCAACTCACAAATCTTGCATTGAAATATAATTGCTTAGAATTAAAAAAAATTATGGTAAAAGTGTATGTATCATAGGAAAAAGAGAACAATGGAGTGAAATGGTCCTGTCCTTGATTCCACTGACCAGGTCTTCCTTTTGGTTAGGTTACAAGTAGCTGCTCCCAGGCACGGAGACCACTGTCCACATATAGACAGAGGAACCATTTGCAAGTAGAGCAATATACTTGCCTACAATTGAGGGAATCTCCTTCCAAGAGCCAACTTTGGTTGGTAGATGAAAGGCAATTCCTGTGCCTTCACATGCCTAATGTAAGCAGAGTTGTGAAGGCTTCAGCAAAACATATTGTTGAGAGGTACTTTGTAGTTTAATGAGGCAATTGTCCAAGGTATTATTTAAGAGGATAATTTAATATGTAATAGTCCATGAGTATTTAAACTATCAGATAAAATAATTTTTTGATATTTCATTTTAAAATAAGTGTCAGGCTTAAAATATTATATTGACTCAGTGAAAATGTCTAATTCAAATGTATTCAGTTGCATCTGGAATTAGTCTATTCTTTTTTTTACACATAAAAATGTTTTTCAAATATTATTTAGTTACATTAAAACAATTTGTATCCTCTAAAAAAACCCCAAAGGGATGGATCTAAACTATCTATAGAAAAACATATTTTTGGAAGGGAACATCTGACAATACCTTGTTTTCCACTTATATTTTGCAAATGAAGTAGGCTTGATGATTCATTAGGTTAATAACAAAAGCAAAGAGAATGTTAACTTTCAATTTTAACAAATTATGTCAAAATTTTATATGCTTGAGGAATAGTTGGTTCAGGGTAGCCAAGTCAATGTCTCCGAGAAATAGCTGAGAAACACAGGCCACCTGAGGGCAGTTGGGAGAAGACACACTCCATCTAGGGGATACAGCCACTGCTTGGCATCAATGCATTGTGTCACTAAGGAGAATAGGATTAGTGTTGCTAGATCTTATGATCTTTTAAAAGAGAAGGTGTAAATCTATATTTTAACCTAAACCTTTTAATACTTAAACATTGCCAAAATATGAAATGTAAAAGAAATCACTATATTACCTGAATATGTTATGTCTGGGTCATATCTAGTAAGGTATGAAGTTAGAGAAAGAAAACATTTCTATTTTACCAATGAACAGAAATTTTCTCTCCAGTATTCAGAAAGAGGGAAAATAAAACAATTAAATATAATTTCCCACCAGATTAGCAAAAGAGAAAAAAACAGCACAAAGCTGAAACTAACAAATTTTAGTGTTTGTAAGCATGCGGAAAACTATGTGTTTTCATTACAGTGTTGTTTAGAGTATACAGGGTAAAAATCTTTTGGAAGACCAGTTGAGTGGTAGCTATCAAAGTTTTTTAAATCAAGTATATGTGTATACATATGTGTATGTGTGTGTGTATATATATATACACACACATATATGTTCTTGGACTGAGCAAGTCCATCCCATTTCTAGGAATCCATTTTAGAGAAAGAC
Source organism: Bos grunniens (assembly GCF_055505025.1). NCBI lineage: Eukaryota > Metazoa > Chordata > Mammalia > Artiodactyla > Bovidae > Bos > Bos grunniens. The sequence continues at coordinate 65,731,175 of NC_141168.1, read as the reverse complement.
TCACATATGTGTATAGTAGTAATATGTATAAGGATCTCACTTTCAGAATTGTTTATAATAGCAAAAGAAGAGTGAAGATATCCTATATATTTGTGAATATGTGAGGGATTCAATAAATGTGGTAATCTAAACTATGAAATATTGGACAAAAGCTAAAAAATGTGGAAGACCCATATTTACTTATAAGAAAAGTATAAGGTATGTAATTATTAAAAAATAATGGGTATAGAACAATTATGATTATATGAAAATAATATTTCTATGTATATATATGCATATGTGTTAGGTAGTTAAGAGTACTGGAAGGATAAGCGTAATGTAATTGTGTTTTCATAAAATATTTCTACATATACTTGTGTTAGTTCTTAGCAAATGGACTGAAAGAAGAACAGAAAGAAGAAGACTGGAAGAATAGGACAGAATTTTAACATATGTTTTCTTTCAGATGAGAACTTGGAATGGAGAGGTGAGCAGGAGCCTTAATCTTTTATAACTATTGTTTAAATCTTTCCCAATAAGAATATATCAGTGAATTGTTACATAAATAAAAGGAATAGTAAGGACAAAACAAAATTAAGTTAGTAAGTAGGATTATCATAGTGATGAAAGATAATAATATGAAAAATAAATCATTGCTTTTTAGTTAAAAGAATTAAGAGGCTATGGAAGCTATGTATTATATACAGAGTTCTGTACTGAAATGATTTCAAACCAGATTCTTCCATCTGATTGTCTGGGTTCAAATCTAAAGCAATCAGCTGTGTGACTCTGCCCAAGATTTGTGTGTAGAATATATTCCTGCTTATAGCAACTTACCAATAATAACTGATGGTAGACATAAAATACTTAGCATAGTTCCTAATATATTGAGTAAATGCTCTAAAAATAATGGCCATTATTATTCATTGGGGATTAAAGTTATGAGACTAAATCCAGAGTATTTACTTAAACATCTCTAGATATATTTTTGAAAGATACTGGTCAGCTACTGCCATCTTATTAGCTGTAATGCCTTCACCATTTATTCATCAAAATAATTGATTCTTTTTAAATTTAATTTTGCATGTTTCAGGTGTAGAGCATCATAATTTGACAATGTATACACTACAGAGTGATCACTATCACAAGTCTAGCTGACAGCCATGACCACGCAGTTGAACCTCTTCATCCATTTCACCCACGACCTAACCCCTTTCCCTCTGGTAACCACTAATCAGATCTTTGCATGTATAAGTTTGTTTTTGTTTTATATTTTTTGTTCATTTGTTCTACTTCTGTGGATTCTACATGAGTGAAATCATATGGCATTTATCTTTATCATTCTGACCTATTTTACTTAGCATAATACCTTCAAAGTCCATTCATGTTGTCTCAAATGGCAACATGTTTTTGGTTGAATAGCACTTCACTGGGGGAAAAAAAAATATATATATATATATATACACACTACATCTTCTTTGCCCATTCATCTGAATACATTTTAATGGTATATTTTTAATCAGAAATCAATACTGTTTTTGTAGTGGGTCAACAGCAGTACACAGGAACGGGGCTTTGGGGAAGTTAGTATTCAAGATTATGTACTTCTAAAATTCCCTCTCCCCCTTCAGCTGCTGTTTTGCTATTAGATATACGACTGAAGCGACTTAGCGGTGGCAGCAGCAGCAGCATATGTTACAAGAAAAATATAGTAGTAAAATATAGTACACCTTGAGACTGTTAACGTTGCAACAGAACAAATTTGATTAGTTACTTGCGTGCATGTTTATAAACATGCAATGTCATAATACGACCTCTAATAATGCAGCTCTAGAGAGAAGTCATTGTTTGGCCATTGGAAGCAATAGTAATTATTAGTCAGTTTTTCTGTCAGTGTCAGCTGTATGTGGAAAACAGATGATACCCAAACTGAAACTTAAATATGAAACAAAGTGTTAGTCACTCAGTCGTGTCCGATTCTTTGCGACCCCATGGACTATACCCCACCAGGCTCCTCTGTCCTTGGGATTCTCTAGGCAAGAATACGTGAGTGGATAGCCATTCCCTTCTCTAGGGGATCTTCCTGACTCAGGAATCTAACCAGGGTCTCCTGCATTGCAGGCAGATTCTTTACTGTCTGAGCCACCAGGGAAGCCTGAAATTTAAATGGATAGCCTAATAAACATCAGGCAGAAGTGCTGAAGGGTGTATTTTGTCAATATAATATTCCCATCACTTCTGGAGAAGCATCTACTGAAAGATAAGTCTGACTGAAGATAATCAGAAAGCCACATATAAAACTATTTTTGATTCTGCAAAGAGAAAACCACAGGCAATGACAGACACTGAAAGGAAAGAAGACAGGCATGACCAAAATGGGAGGGACTTTGGAGTAGATCTGGCACTCTTGTTGTATGACAACCTGAGTCTTTTAATACTTGAAATTTATTAAAATAAACATTCCTTCTATTTATATACTTTTTTTCTATTTTAAAGTGATGATCTTTGCAAAAGTCATCTCACTGACAGTTTAAAATATCTGCTTACTATTCCCACTTCTGACTAGAGAGAACAGAGTTTTATTATCATTAAAATCAAGAAATGTGTATGTGTCTTCATTTTGCCTATTGCAGTTTCCCCAGCCATTTTTGTAAAATATATTTTTTATTGACAAATGTAGTCTTTAAATTAACTCATGTTTAGAAGTAAGCACAAGTCCCATATATGCTAGATTCTGGTAAGGGAAATGTAATCTTTAATTTACCCACTTTTCTTTTTCAGGACATGGAAGAATTTGAAATGCATGCCTCCGGAAAAGGCACAGATTTGGAACAGAACACCTGCTAAGGCCTTGTTTTCTTCTAATCAGTAATCTCTGATTGAGAAAATTAGACATGCACACAGTATATGTGTGCTACATGTTGGGAATACTCAAGCTAATTTATTTTTGTTTTTCACATTGAATTTAGTTGCTTGAAATCCAGGCAAGTTTGTTATCCTGAGACATGTATGTCTTTCTATAGTCTACGAAAGCAACAATTTATTTGGAGAGATACAATATAATTCCAATGTAAAAGTAGCAATTCAATATTATTTTTCTATATTTGTTACAATTATCTACTTTATAACAGTATAGTTTTATATAATTGGCTGCAGTGTCTTGTAGTTTATAATGCAGTATCTTAATCATACTCAGCATTCAAAACATGTTTGCTAAATGTAACCATAATGAACTGCAGTACATTTAAGCTGGCTTTTGCTATTCTGTTAATTTCATTTTGGGGGTAATTTTTGTTATAGATACCTGCTGCTGAAAGATTATTTCCACTTCTCATGAAGACTGAAATAATTGTGTTTTGCTAGACTCTGTCTCTTCCACAATCAAACACTATTTATAGAACCTAAATTAAGGACTCACATTTTCCAGGAAATTCTATATTGTGCAAAATAAGTTCTTTTCAAGTCAGAGAATGAAACTGAATGATGTAGGGTCCAGGACCTCTAACTTTGAGTTCATCATAGCATCTTAGGAGCTACCTAGTAAACGCCTTAACTGCCAGGATAGGAAATGAGAACATCATATAACTTACAAGTCCTAGGCCATGGAGAGCTTTATAAATTAAAATGAACACCTCGAATGGCTGTTGGAAGCCAGAGCTATGCGCAGAGCATCGGTATAATGTGCTCCGTGTGGCTGGCATTGCTAAACAGACAAGCTGTCACGTTCTGTACTAGCTGAGTATTCCAGGGCTCTTTCGCCGTCAACCAAGGCAGAGGACACAGCAGCAGTCAAACCTCGAGGTGACAAAATCCTAAGGTAGTGTGGTGAGCCCTGCATGACAGAGGGAAATTTACAAGTGTAGGTGGGACGAAGTATCTCTTGCCACAGCACCTTATCATAATCCAAATGCCTCCTTGGACTGAGAACATCACTATTAAAATAAAGGCACATTGTGTAATGATGTGAGTATATTTTACTGAGTATAGTAAAAGAGATCTTAAATTTAAAAAAAAAAAAAAACTTCTAGAAAGGGTCATCTTACATGTTTCTAAAGAATTTAAAAAATATTTATAACACTGAAATAATTCAATGGGAGAAAAGAGTAACATATTTTGACATTCAACAATGAATGTTACAATGAATTTATTAACAGACTACATGAATATACTTCAACTTATTATCTTGAAGTACTTTAGAAAAAATTGTGTTGTATTTCTTATTCTATAAAAGCCCAAATTATTTATTTTTTAATTTTTTAGAATATTGTCTTCATAAGCAAAGAAGGATAATCTTTTAATGGCTTGTGTATAGGTTTAGGAGACAATCTATGAATTATGGCTATTTGGTGCCACCTAGTGGTCAAGGGCTTTTAAAATCAGTTTAAGTTAACCTCTGCTTTCAGAAAATTTGTAATGAAAAATAATTTACAGATGGCTGGATTGTCTCCTAAAAGAGATAAAAATTGAGACAAAATACATTTGGCATTCAGAGATATTAACTTCGATTATCTTTCACCCTCATCACTGAATAGACAATTGGTTTGACTGATACAGAATCCTTTCTGACTAGAAGAGATTCGGGATTGGCAGGTTTTTATGTTATTTTTATTGTTTTATTCTTTACTCTTGGTTGATTGGTTGGTTTCTAAGGTCCACGATAGAGCTAGTATTGATATAAACTTAGAGATAATGGATCATCTCAGATTATTACTAATTAATCATTATCAATATAAGTAAATGACATAATCATATCATTCTGTGGACAAAAAATAGCATATGCCTAATAGCATACAGAGGTGGCCCAGTGGTAAAGAATCTGATTGCCAGTGCAGGAGATGTAAGATCCCTGGGTCAGGAGGATCTCCTGGAGAAGGAAACGGCAACCCCCTCTACTATTCTTGCCTGGAAAATTACATGGACAGAGGAACGTGGAGGTAATTTACAATCCCTGGGGTCACAAAGAATCAGACACAACTTCAGTTCAGTTCAGTTCAGTCACTCAGTCATGTCCGACTCTTTGCAACCCCATGAATCGCAGCACGCCAGGCCTCCCTGTCCATCACCAACTCCCGGAGTTCACCCAGACTCACGTCCATCGAGTCGGTGATGCCATCCAGCCATCTCATCCTCTGTCATCCCCTTCTCCTCCTGCGCCCAACCCCTCCCAGCATCAGAGTCTTTTCCAATGAGTCAACTCTTCGCATGAGGTGGCCAAAGTACTGGAGTTCAGAAACAACTTAGCCACTACATAATAGCAACAACAACAATAATAAACAGAAGATATAAAAATGTGAGCTTTTTTTCAGAATTCAGGAATAATGGGCATCCCCATTATTTCAGTGGTCACATAAACATACCTCCTGCCCAAATATCTTATTCTTCAGAGAAGCTGTTCTACTCATAGTGTCTAAATGGAGTGGGTACACAGACCAAGTGGTTGTCCCTCGGGTACAGTTGATTGGCCTGAGCAGATACTTGGAGGAAACTGAAATGACTGAATTCTTTCTTTGGACCTTTGGGATGAGGACCCTGAGAAGTTAAATCAAGCAAATGAAAGTAGGGTTTAATGTGAAAATTTCTGATAAACCAAGGATGATGCAACTACAATGGAATGTCAAAGTCATTTTCAAGTGATGGAATTCACAAAGAAACAGAATAAGCCAGTCTACAGAGAAATTAGAATAGCTGAGCCGTATGGAGAGAAAAACAAAGATGAGGAGGACTTCATAATTTACTGGGGAAAAGGAGCATCTTAATTATTGACTTCCAGTTACATTCTTCCTGTGCTCAAGCTTTCAGCTCGTGTTTTGTCTTGGTTGCACCTGATGGTACCTTCACATTACTTCCTTCATACTTGATCTAGTTTTGACCTTTTCAACCAGATGATCCCACATTACAGAGTGGGATATTCGAATTCTAAAGTATTCCAAATTTGGTGAAATATACTTCACCAGATGGGAATGATGTCTTTTCCAAAATGTCTGTGAATATTGGGTGTTATCAGGAAGTTATAGAATATTTAGAAATATAAAATATGTGATTGAAATTTTAATTTTATACTGAATTTCCAGATCTTTAATTGTTGTTTTGATAATATTCTAAGATATGTGTCTTTTTCCCTCTGTGTTTCTCTTTTCCTTCCTCCTGTTTAGCAAATACCTAACTTGTTACCTCACAGGAGAGGTATTTGAGTATAGGGTGTGTCTGCAAATACTGATGTTTCTGGCTTAGGTTCCCATAAGCTCTAGGCCGCACTATATTTATTATAGGGTTTTGGGTTTAGGATTCTATATGGCATAAGCTCATGCCTTGGACCGACAGAAGTGAGAAAGAATTTCTCTAGTCTTTAAATATAATGGATTTGCAGTCTTAATGAATCTAAAGTAATTTGCTAACTATTTTGATTCTTCAGAGAGAGCGACTAATGAAACCTAAAAGACATGTCCTGCTGTGATCTATTTCTGCTTTACTGACTATGCCAAAGCCTTTGACCGTGTGGCTCATAATAAACTGTGGAAAATTCTGAAGGAGATGGGAATACCAGACCACCTGACCTGGCTCTTGAGAAACCTGTATGCAGGTCAGGAAGCAACAGTTAGAACTAGACATGGAACAACAGACTGGTTCCAAATAGGAAAAGGAGTACATCAAGGCTGTATATTGCCACCCTGCTGATTTAACTTATATGCAGAGTACATCAAGAGAAATGCTTGGCTGAAGGAAGCACAAGCTGGAATCAAGATTGCTGGGAAAAATATCAATCACCTCAGATATGCAGATGACACCACCCTTACGGCAGAAAGTGAAGAAGAACTAAAAAGCCTCTTGATGAAAGTGAAAGAGGAGAGTCAAAAAGTTGGCTTAAACCTCAACTCAGAAACCTCAGAAAACTAAGATCATGGTATCCGGTCCCATCACTTCACGGCAAACAGATGGGGAAACAGTGAAAACAGTGGCTGACTTTATATTTTTGGGCTCCAAAATCACTGCACATGGTGATTGCAGCCATGAAGTTAAAAGACACTTACTCCTTGGAAGGAAAGTTATGACCAACCTAGACAGCATATTCAAAAGCAGAGACATTACTTTGCCAACAAAGGTCTGTGTAGCCAAAGCTATGGTTTTTCCAGTAGTCATGGATATAAGAGTTGGACTATAAAGAGAGCTGAGCACCAAAGAATTGATGCTTTTGAACTGTGGTGTTGGAGAAGACTCTTGAGAGTCCCTTGGACTGCAAGGAGATCCAACCAGTCCATTCTAAAGGAGATCAGTCCTGGGTGTTCATTGGAAGGACTGATGTTTGAGCTGAAAATCCAATACTTTGGCCACCTGATGCAAAGACCAGATTCATTTGAAAAGACCCTGATGCTGGGAAAGATTGAGGGCAGGAGGAGAAGGGGATGACAGAGGATGAGATGGCTGGATGGCATCACCAACTCAATGGACATGGATTTGGGTAGACTCTGGCAGTTGGTGATGGATAGGGAGGCCTGGCGTGCTACGGTTCATAGGGTCTCAAAGAGTTGGACATGACTGAGTGACTGAAATGAACTGATCATTTCTTTATTGCCAAGGGGTGTTTCACTGAGGGGTGAAGGTGAGTGGATGGTGAAGGAATTTCTTGCTTAGACTTGCTGGGGATGGAGTAGGACCTAACAACTGGAGAAGAAAGCGGTCTGTAGGACTAGAGAACAGAGGGGCACTTAAGCCCTATTCTTGAAAGCATTGCTGAGGGAGGGTATGGAGTATGGCGACAAGACCCCAGGAAAGAAATGACTGTATATTCGGTCTAGGCAGAGGGGACCATCTACAGCCACAAAAAGTTTTCCGGTCTCCATAATACCTCAAAAGGAGCAGCAAAGGACTCTGGAATGTGTGGGGTCACGTGGCCAGGCAGAAAGACCTGCAGTGAGGACCAAGCTGGTTGGTTCCTTTTCCCCATCCTGTGTAAGACCCAAGAAGCAGGCCACCACCCTAGGAGGATTCCCGAAAGAACTGAGGTTAAGTCTTTAAGATACAAACAGAAAAGGGGCTGGAAGCTAAAATGAAGTTGTTCCATAAACAGTAGTTCTTGTCCTCTTGCGGATGAGCTGATATCCCACTACATAACGCTAGAATATAAAGTGTCCCACTGCTGTCTCATACCGACCAGAATTGACATTAACTTTACAAACACGTTAAGGAAGCTTGTATTCTTCCACTTTAGGAGATCTTGCCAAACCGTCTGATTATCACTCGAGTGCTTACTAAAACAAATGTAGTTGCCTAGGCTGCACCCTAAATGCACTGACCATACCAGGGTCAGGGCTTAGGGTAAACTTTTTGAAAAAGTGCCCTACATTCTTCAGATTTGTAACCAACTTGGGAACCACCAACTCTAGCTGATAAAATCGTTAAAACACACTCCGTGGTTAAATCAGTCTTTATCACTCAAACCTCTTTCAGTTAACTACATTTAATTTGGAGGATTTTATATTGAGGAAAATTTGTTACTTCCACTAAATTTACTTTAAAACTAGTATGTAAATTATGTATGCATAATTCAATTGTTAAAGATAACTGCTATATGAACTTCTCTGACATAAATAACTTTCTGGACAAGAGAAAAGCTATCTGAAATACCTAAATAGAGCAGATGTGCACTCCTCCTTCTTTTAACCTAACACTGACCATGTCCCAACTGTGAGATTAGAAGGGCAGGAAAGTTGGAGCATTATCAGCAGCCCCAGCTCTTCCCACCTCTTTACTTTCAGCGCTATGGGTACAAATTGGACCACAATAATGATTTGAGGGCTACTATTGGATCAAATGTTTTTTTTGGCACTAAAATATTAGCACACATACCTTAATTTTCCACCATAAATTACTAATTTAAGATAATTCTTTCCCAGAAAAGCACAAGTTAGGAAGAGAAAAGAAGTAGAGAGAACAGATAATCTAACATCCCTAAACTCTCAAAATTAGCATAGTGTTGGAGATTCATTTTTAAACAGAGCTTTTCAAATCATAAAGTAAAAACTAGAGTGTAAAGTAATAACTAGAACCTAAGAATATGTTTGGGGCAGAGTAAAGGGGTAGGTGGCTCCTGATAGGAGTCACTGCCCTGGCAGAGTGGGAGGTTAATGCTGGAGCAAACAGGATGGGACAGAGATGAAAAACAGGGCAGAACCACGTCTTTCAAAGTTTTGCTTCCAACCACAGGGCCTGAGTCATCTTATGCTTATATTTAGAACACATACAAGGTGCCTAATGTAAGGAGCTTCCCAGGTGGCACTAGTGGTAAAGAACCTGCCTGCCAATGTTGGGAAGATCCCCTGGAGGAGGGCATGGTAACCCACTCCAGGATTCTTGCCTGAAGAATCCCATGGACAGAGGAGCCTGGTGGGCTACAGTCCATAGGGTTGCAAAGAATCGGACTCGACTGAAGCAACTTAGCATGCCTGCACACACTCCCAATATAACTCTATTGAATTCAAATTAAATGGAGGAACTCCCAGGAGAGCCTACTTCCCTGCCCTTGAGGTAAACGGAAAGTACCAGTAGTTCTAGGACTCTGTCTCTGGCTTCCAATACTCATCCAACAGGCTTCCCTAGTAGCTCAGACAGTAAAGAATCTGCTGTAATGCAGGAGACCTAGGTTCTATCCCTGGGTCAGGAAGATGCCCTGGAGAAGGGAATGGCCACCCACTCCAGTATTCCTCCTGGACAGGGGAGCCTGGGGGGCCACAGTTTCTGGGTCGCAAGGACTTGGATATGATTGTGTGACTGAGCACATGTGGCATTCTAGTTCACGTTCACATCCTTTCACTGAGAATCCAGTCTTCATCTAGACACCTGAGATACAAAGATGAAAAATCCAGTTTCTGTCCTTAAAGCAAACACTACTAAAAACTGCCAAAATAACCATACATTCCATGCCAGAGGGATAAACAATGTACTTTGGGTGCATAGTGAAAAACACGAAGCCAATTTGAGATTTTGGGGAAAGTCCCCAGAGATGTCAAAAAGAGTAAACGTTGGAACCGATTTGGTAAAGAAAGGGAGAAGGACGTTCTAAGAGATGGACCTATATGACACTGGAGGTGGAAATACAGCACTGAGTGATGTGTGTGAGGAACATGCAAGCTAACACAGAGGGCAAACCCTGAGGGCTCAAGACACTGGTGATAAGAACAGAGAAGATGGATTTGAGAAAAATTTAGAAGGTGAAACCAACAGGCTTTAGCCAATCACTGGGCTTCCCTGGTAGCTCAGCTGGAAACAGCCTGCAATGCAGGAGTCAGTTCAGTCGCTCAGTTGTTCCAGCTCTTTGAGACCCCATGAACTGCAGCACGCCAAGCTTCCCTGTCCGTCACCAACTCCCGGAGCTTGCTCAAACTCATGTCCATTGAGTCGGTGATGCCATCCAACCGTCTCATCCTCTGTTGGCCCTTCTCCTCCTGCCTTCAATCTTTCCCAGCATCAAGGTCTTTTCAAACGAGTCAGTTCTTAGCATCAGATGGCCCAAGTACTGGATTTTCAGCTTCAGCATCAGTCCTTTCAATGAATATTCAGGACTGATTTCCTTTAGGATGGACTGGTTGGATCTCTTTGCAGTCCAAGGGACTCTCAAGAGTCTTCTTCAACACCACAGTTCAAAAGCATCAATTCTTTGTCACTCAGCTCTCTTTATAGTCCAACTCTTACATCCACACATGACTACTGGAAAAACCATAGCTTTGGTTATATGGACCTTTGTCAGCAAAGTAATGTCTCTGCTTTTTAATATGCTGTCTAGGTTGGTCATAGCTTTTCTTCCAAGGAGTAAGTGTCTTTTAATTTCATGGCTGCAGTCACCATCTGCAGTAATTTTGGAGCCAAATAAATAAACAAAGTCTTTCACTGTTTCCATTGTTTCTTCATCTATTTGCCATGAAGTGATGGGACTGGATGCCATGATCTTTGTTTTCTGAATGTTGAGCTTTAAGCCAACATTTTCACTCTCCTCTTTCACTTTCATCAAGAGGCTCTTTAGTTCTTCTTCACTTTCTGCCATAAGGGTGGTGTCATCTGCATATCTGAGGTTATTGATATTTCTCCTGGCAATCTGATTCCAGCTTGTGCTTCATGCAGCCCAGCATTTCTCATGATGTACTCTGCATATAAATTAAATAAGCAGAGTGACCATATACAACCTTGACATACTCCTTTCCCGATTTGGAACCAGTGTGTTGTTCCATGTCCAGTTCTAACTGTTGCTTCTTGACCTGCATACAGATTTCTCAGGAGGCAGGTAAGATGGTCTGGTAGTCCCATCTCTGTAAGAATTTTCCACAGTTCGTTGTGATCTACACAGTCAAAGGCTTTGGCGTAGTCAATAAAGCAGAAGTAGATGTTTTTCTGGAACTCTCTTGCTTTTTTGATGATGCATTGGATGTTGGCAATTTGATCTCTGGTTCCTCTGCATTTTCTAAACCCAGCTTGAACATCTGGAAGTTCACAGTTCACATATTGCTGAAGCCTGGCTTGGAGAATATTGAGCATTACTTTGCTAGTGCATGAGATGAGTGAAATTTTGTAGTAGTTTGGACATTCTTTGGCATTGCCTTTCTTTGGGATTGGAATGAAAACACCTTTTCCAGTCCTGTGGCCACTGCTGAGTTTCCCAAATTTGCTGGAATATTGAGTGCAACACTTTCACAGCATCATCTTTTAGGATTTGACATAGCTCAACTGGAATTCTTGGAGAAGGAAATGGCAACCCACTCTAATACTCTTAAATAGCAAATTCCTTGGACAGAGGAGCCTGATGGGCTGCTGTCCATGGAGTCGCACAGAGTTGGACACGACTGAAGCAATTTAGCAGCAGCAGCAACTGGAATTCCATCACCTCCACTAGCTTTGTTCATAGTGATGCTTTCTAAGTCCCGCTTGACTTCACATTCCAGGATGTCTGGCTCTAGGTGAGTGAGCACATCATCATGGTTATCTGGGTCATGAAGATCTTTTTTGCATAGTTCTTCTGTATATTCTTGTCACTTCTTCTTAATATCTTCTGCTTCTGTTAGGTCCATATCGTTTCTGTCCTTTATTGTGTCCATCTTTGCATGAAATATTCCCTTGGTATCTCTGATTTTCTTGAAGAGATCTCTAGACTTTCTCATTGTGTTGTTTTCCACTATTTCTTTGCATTGATCACTGAAGAAGGCTTTCTTACCTCTCCTTGCTATTCTTTGGAACTCTGCATTCAAATGGGTAAATCTTTCCTTTTCTTCTTTACCTTTGACTTCTCTTCTTTTCTCAGTTATTTTTAAGGCCTCTTCAGACAACCATTTTGCCTTTTTGCATTTCTTTTTCTTGGGGATGGTCTTGATCACTGCCTCCTGTATAATGTCATGAACCTCCATCCATAGTTCTTCAGGAACTCTATCAGATCTAATCAATGAATCTATTTGTCACTTCCACTGTATAATCATAAGGGATTTGATTTAGGTCATACCTGAATGGTCTAGTGGTTTTCCCTACTTTCTTCAATTTAAGTCTGAATTTGGCAATAAGGAGTTCATGATCTAAGCCACAATCAGCTCCTAATCTTGTTTTGTTGACTATAGAGCTTCTCCATCTTTGGCTACAAAAAATATAATCAATCTGATTTTGGTATTGACCATCTGGTGATGTCCATGTGTAGAGTGCAATGCAGGAGACCCCATTCAATTCCTGAGTCAGAACAATCCCCCTGAGAAGGGATAAGCTACCCACTTATTCTTGGGCTTCCCTGGTGGCTCAGATAGTAAAGAATCTGCCTGTAATGTGGTAGACCTGGGTTCGATCCTGGGTAGGGAAGATCCTCTTGAGAAGGGAACAGTGTCCCACTTCAGTATTCTTGCCTGGAGAATCCCCATGGACAGAGGAGCCTGGTGGGCTACAGTCCACGGGGTCACAAAGAGTTGACTGAGCAACTAAGCATACAGCCTATCACTGGATATTGAGGCAAAGGGAACTCAAGATGTCTCGTGATTCTGCCTTCACTGGTCAGGTGGAAGGTGGTCTCAGAGAGACAGGAAACATGTTAGGACAAGAGGCAGATTTAAGGCAAAATACAGCATATCAGATGAATTGCACTTGAAGTGTCTGTGGGACATTGATTACAGAAAACAAGCAACTGAAAATGCAGATCTGAAGTTCTAAATAGACGTCTAGGCTTCAGACACATATTTGGTGATTAAGCATACAGATTTGAATGATATTTAAAAACATGAGAAAGAACGAATTCATTCAAAGAGGCTTTAAAAGAGAAGAGCAGGGCAAAATAGGAATACCTTTGTTTATGGGTCAGTGGCTGCAGGGTGAGAGGTCATAGCCTGCTTGCAAGTGTCACTCATGATGCCCTTGGTCACTGTTGCCTTGGTTGACTTAGTCTCGGTCTGTACTTGATGATTGTCTGCCTGCTTCTCCTGATCTAGCTGACCTTGTGTATAAGTGCCCCCGGGCATGCTGTGTTGCTCCTGTTCATAAGAGACATCCCAGACAGAGTTTCTGGAGAAGGCAATGGTGACCCACTCCAGTACTCTTGCCTGGAAAATCCCACGGACAGAGGAGCCTGGTGGGCTGCAGTCCATGGGGTCACTAAGAGTCGGACACGACTGAGTGACTTCACTTTCCCTTTTCACTTTCCTGCACTGGAAAGGCAATGGCAACCCACTCCAGTGTTCTTGCCTGGAGAATCCCAGGGACAGGGGAGCCTGGTGAGCTGCCGTCTATGGGGTCGCACAGAGTTGGACACGACTGAAGCGACTTAGCAGCAGGAACAGCAGAGTCTCGGCCTCTTTGGCTCCATACTACTTGTAATGTCTTTATTTATCAAATTACTGGCTTCAATCTGTTGACTTCCTATGTGTGTACAGTCTTCCAGGTTCCTAGGCCTCTGTGACAAATACAGGGAAAGTCACATGGTAGAATGCAGTGGTCTGTAAACGTCTTTATTTTTAAAATCAGTGGGATCAATGTTTCAAATGAGCTCTAATAGATGAGAGATAAATCAGGGTTGTTCTAACTACAGCTGTTCTAAGGCTCACTGACGCCCTTTTATTTCTGTAATAGCCCCTTAGGCATCTCCTTAGAACCCTAGGGTTTTACCAGAACACAATTAGAAAATTCCTGTTATAGGTAAACAGCGTGCACTTTATGAGAACAACTGTTTAAACTCTGATGCTGCAGTTTCCTGGCTATTTGTCTTTGGACAGATTGCTTAGGCTTTCTCAGTCTTACGTTCTTCAGCTATAAAATATAATTACTTCATGGGCTTGTTAGCATCAGATGACATAATGTGTCAATGCAAAGCTCAAAGGGCATGGGAGCCTCAATAAATGTTAATTTTCTTGCTTTCACCATATCTTGGCCCTGATAGACAATTTATGGAATCAAAATAAAATGAGTCTCATAGTGGGAAAGGGTTGAGAGCTATCTAGTCCAGTCACCCTGGGGAGTTCCTTTCAAAATGTCCACATCAGACAGTCATTTAGTAACTGCCTGAAGACTGCTTAGAGACTGAAAGCTTAATTAATTTATTTTGTGTGTGTGTGATGGATTCTGTTTTACTTATGTACACCTCAGACTAAGCCAAATATGTGACCCATTCTTCTAAATGTTATTCTTTAGAACAGTACACACAATGGTAGTCATTCAAGTTTTAAAGCCAGAATATCAAGTATTATGTAAATTGTGATGTGATGCTGTTTTTGTTAAAAGATATATGGACATATACAATATATTAAATTTGCTAAAATTATATAAAATTTTAATAGTTAACTGCACATTTATATTATTGAAACATTTTTTTTCTTAATGAAATTATATACTAAATGATTTTTCCCTCTAGCATGTACTTTCAAATATATGATCTTTTGTCTATTTGGTCTTGATATTCATAACAACTTTTAATGAAAGATAGAGGAGATGTTATCTTTTTTCTGCACACACACACATATCTGGAACTCAGATGGATGAAATGACTTTCTGAGAGTGATTTTCTGCGGTTGGTTAGCAGTGGTGGAACAAGATTTAAGATCAGATTTACTAACTCATATTCCTCCCACTACATCTTTAATTTTGAACTCTTTTAAATCTAAATGTCTCAGTTTTCTCAGGTCTGTCACTTCTGAAATAATTCTCAGACTTCCTATAATTCAGGTAATTCATCCCTGAATACATTCTCATATGTTAATTTTGTAATTAAAATGTGGTATTTGGAAGTACGTGTAATATTCAGGAGTGATCTGAAAAAATATGATAGACTGGATTACCTTGCTTAGCACATCACACATGGGTTAAATTAAGATAGGCCACTTTTATTAAACATGCATGCCTTTTGGCTAATTTTAACATAATATCTTATATCCCATTATGAATGTCATATATATTCACTCTATGATGGTTGATAAGTACAGAAAAAGAAATAAGAAATCACTCATATATCACCCAAAGTTCATTGACCTCAAAATAACTTCTTTAAATATTTTGTGTTTTTTCCCACCAGAAAGGAAGAACTTCAGGAGCAGAACTTGGATTTATTTTGTTTGGTGTTTACTCTGTGCCTAGTTCAATGCTTGGCATATATTCAGTTCAGTTCAGTTCAGTCACTCAGTTGTGTACGACTCTTTGTGACCCCATGAACTGCAGCATGCCAGGCCTCCCTGTCCATCACCAACTTCCGCAGTTCACCCAAACCCATGTCCATTGAGTCGGTGATACCATCCAGCCATCTCATCCTCTGTCATCCCCTTCTCCTCCTGCCCCCAATCCCTCCCAGCATCAGAGTCTTTTCCAATGAGTCAACTCTTCACATGAGGTGGCCAAAGTACTGGAGTTTCAGCTTTAGCAGCATTCCTTCCAAAGAACACCCAGGACTGATCTCCCTTAGAATGGACTGGTTGGATCTCCCTGCAGCCCATGGGACTCTCAAGAGTCTTTTCCAACACCACAGTTCAAAAGCATCAGTTCTTCGGTGCTCAGCTTTCTTCACAGTCCAATTCTCACATCCATACATGATTACTGGAAAAACCATAGCCTTGACTAGACGGACCTTTGTTGGCAAAGTAATGTCTCTACTTTTGCATATGTTATCCAGGTTGGTCATAACTTTCCTTCCAAGGAGTAAACGTCTTTTAATTTCATGGCTGCAGTCACCATCTGCAGTGATTTTGGAGCCCCCAAAAATAAAGTCTGACACTTTTCCACTGTTTCCCCATCTATTTCCCATGAAGTGATGGGACCAGATGCCATGATCTTCGTTTTCTGAATGTTGAACCTTAAGCCAACTTTTTCACTCTCCTCTTTCACTTTCATCAAGAGGCTTTTGAGTTCCTCTTCACTTTCTGCCATAAGGGTGGTGTCACCTACGTATCTGAGGTGATTCATATTTCTTCCGGCAACCTTGATTCCAGCTTGTGCTTCATGCAGCCCAGCATTTCTCATGGTGTACTCTGCATAGAAGTTAAATAAGCAGGGTGACAATATACAGCCTTGACATACTACTTTTCCTATTTGGAACCAGTCCATGTCCAGTTCTAACTGTTGCTTCCTGACCTGCATATAGGTTTCTCAAGAGGCAGGTCAGGTGGTCTGGTATTCCCATCTCTTTCAGAATTTATTGGCATTTAATTAAAATTTGCTGGACTAATGAATAAAATGTTCAAGTATATATATTTATATTTTTGAGTACATAATAGAATCCACTAAGTTTTGTATCTTAATGTTTTTCTCATAATATGAATAGAATTAGTATTTTTATGTTATGAATTCCAACTCTCACCATAATTACTGCATAATATTCTATTGAGTGAATAGAATAACCTCATAATCTGTCCTATTTTGGACACCTACAGTACATTTAACATCTTACTGTAATGACAAATAAGGTTATCACAAACACCTTTTTGTGCATAATTTTATAATTTTGAGAAATATCTTTTGCAGATATTTCTAAAGTGAGACTATTGGTCCAGAGGTGTGAGCAGAGTACATGATGAATTTATGGCCACCTACTGTCACTGACAATACACAGCCTTGACGAACTCCTTTTCCTATTTGGAACCAGGCTGTTGTTCCATGTCCAGTTCTAACTGTTGCTTCCTGACCTGCAGACAAATTTCTCAAGAGGCAGATCAGGTGGTCTGGTATTCCCATCTCTTTCAGAATTTTCCACAGTTTATTGTGATCCACACAGTCAAAGGCTTTGGCATAGTCAATAAAGCGGAAATAGATGTCTTTCTGGAACTCTCTTGCTTTTTCCATGATCCAGCGGATGTTGGCAATTTGATCTCTGGTTCCTCTGCCTTTTCTAAAACCAGCTTGAACATCAGGAAGTTCACGGTTCACATATGCTGAAGCCTGGCTTGGAGAATTTTGAGCATTAATTTACTAGCATGTGAGATGAGTGCAATTGTGTGGTAGTTTGAGCATTCTTTGACATTGCCTTTCTTTGGGATTGGAATGAAAACTGACCTTTTCCAGTTCTGTGGCCACTGCAGAGTTTTCCAAATTTGCTGGCATGTTGAGTGCAGCACTTTCACAGCATCATCTTTCAGGATTTGGAATATCTCAACTGGAATTCCATCACCTCCACTAGCTTTGTTCGTACCAATGCTTTCTAAGGCCCACTTGACTTCACATTCCAGGATGTCTGGCTCTAGGTCAGTGATCACACCATCATGATTATCTGGGTCATGAAAATCTTTTTTGTACAGTTCTTCTGTGTATTCTTGCCATCTCTTCTTAATATCTTCTGCTTCTGTTAGGTCCATACCATTTCTGTCAAGGCTGTATATTGTCACCCTGTTTATTTAACTTATATGCAGAGTACATCATGAGAAACGCTGGACTGGAAGAAACACAAACTGGAATCAAGATTGCTGGGAGAAATATCAATAACCTCAGATATGCAGATGACACCACCCTTATGGCAGAAAGTGAAGAGGAACTCAAAAGCCTCTTGATGAAAGTGAAAGAGGAGAGTGAAAAAGTTGGCTTAAAGCTCAACATTCAGAAAACGAAGATCATGGCATCCGGTCCCACCACTTCATGGGAAATAGATGGGGAAACAGTGTCAGACTTTATTTTTCTGGGCTCCAAAATCACTAGAGATGGTGACTGCAGCCATGAAATTAAAAGACGCTTACTCCTTGGAAGGAAAGTTATGACCAACATAAATAGCATATTCAAAAGCAGAGACATTACTTTGCCAACAAAGGTTTGTCTAGTCAAGGCTATGGTTTTTCCTGTGGTCATGTATGGATGTGAGAGTTGGACTGTGAAGAAGGCTGAGCGCCGACGAATTGATGCTTTTGAACCATGGTGTTGGAGAAGACTCTTGAGCGTCCCTTGGACTACAAGGAGATCAAACTGGTCCATTCTGAAGGAGATCAGCCCTGGGATTTCTTTGGAAGGAATGATGCTGAAGCTGAAACTCCAGTACTTCGGCCACCTCATGCGAAGAGTTGACTCATTGGAAAAGACTCTGATGCTGAGAGGGATTGGGGGCAGGAGGAGAAGGGGACGACAGAGGATGAGATGGCTGGATGGCATCACTGACTCAATGGACGTGAGTCTGAGTGAACTCTGGGAGTTGGTGATGGACAGGGAGGCCTGGCGTGCTGCGATTCATGGGGTCGAAAAGAGTCAGATACGACTGAGCGACTGATCTGATCTGATCTGACTGTCATTGAACTCCCAGTTCTTTTCTACTTCACAATCTACATAGACACTAATCAACAAGTTTTAGGAGTGTTGCTCAGTCAGGTATGAATTCATGTTACTGTACTACCCCTGTCTATAGCTCCTCTTACTTCACAAGACCAACTACTTCTTCCTTTCTGGTCGGAATTAAGTAGCACTCCCACTTTTTGCTTCTGCTACCTTCTGAGAGATGAAATTGTCAGCAAGACAAGTCAAGAATGTCTGATGCTCAGCTTTTTAGTCTAATGAGATTTCTAACAGAAGTCTTTACAGTGGAAGTGCCCCATTATTGTTATGTCTTTTCTCCGTGACAGCCTTTTTAATCTGTTAAGAAAGTGATGCCCGTATCTTTTGTCACACTGGGCGGACTATTGTAGGATTTTCTACTGTATGCCTTCAGTTTCTCTGTCTTCATAAGGCTTTCATCTTTACCTGTCCACAGATTTCCACCTAGGAGCTATCTTTGTGAAAAACAAAATGAAATCTTTCATAAAAACAAAAGCATAATCTTTATATAGGTTTTAATTTTAGAGAGATCACACTCATCAATTGTAAAAAAGAAAAAAAAGCCTAGAAAATGCTAAAAAGTACAAAGAAGAAATCCTCAAATAATTCGTAATGCTACAACTTTAAAGATAGTATTTGTTAACAGTTTACAATTTTTTTCATTTTTTTTTCTGTGTAGAAGTGTGTTGAGTGTATATGTTATATGTCACTGGAGTTAAGAGCATGTGCAACTTTTGAGATTGTTTTTAACATCATATAAGCATCTTCTTATGGCTTTGTAAACTTTTTGGGAAAAAGGTTACTCTAATAGTTATATAAATTTTTCATGGAAACAGGCTGTAGCTAATTTAATCATGTTCCTGTAATTCTCTCTCCCTAATAAAGATAATTCTTTCACAAACATCTCAGTAAGTAAATCTGTACATACCCTCGTGACAATTACTTCCAGGCGGATTACTACCTAGGTGTGGACTTGCCTGAGAAGACCCATACTGCTTTTGGATGTGTCTACACACTCCTGTATTCATGGCCCCTTGCCAACACTGAACTTCTGTAGTCTTGCCTGATTTTATAGGTGAAATGGAAAGGATAAACTTTCTCATCATCTACGCCATCTTTCTTCTTTCTTAATTTGAGCTTTGTATCTTTACTGCACTTTTTCTTCCCATGCAGGAACTTGATATATCTTGTATTCAGATTTTTTTCAGTAACTTGGTTTTTGGGCTTCCCAGGTGGCAAAGTGGTAAAGAATCTGCCTTCCAGTGCAAAAGATGCAAGAGACACGAGTATGATCCCTGGGTTGGGAAGGTCTCCTGGAGAAGAGAACGGCAACCCACTGAGTATTCTTGCCTGGAAAATTCCATGGACAGAGCAGCCTGGTGGGCTACAGTCCATAGGGTTGCAATATGTTGGACACGACTGAGCACCACCAGCACCATAAATCTGTGCATAATTTAAAAAGTCACATTGTATTATAAAAATAACACAAGGTTTCTCACCAATAGCAGCAGTCCCCGGCTCACACCTAGCCACCACTAATTCTATTGTTTCAGAGGCAGTCACTGTCATCTCTCTCAGCTGTTGTCTGCCATTTTATTCCACATTTCTAAATAATCTGCTAAAACATCCATATAAACTATTTTAAATTCAGATATTATTGACTTACTGTTATGAAATTAGCTAAATTATGCACTTCTCACCCCAATTGGTACATAATTCTTCTCCACTTTACCTCTCAAACATAACATGGTTTTTGATTAGAATCAGTAGTTGATGTTTTTGCTTGTGCCACTATAGAACTATTATTCATAGTTTATTACCTTCTTGTACAAGTTTTATTATTTTGTTTTGTTGTTTGCTTTGTTTTAACTCATTCTCCAACCACTCAGAGCTATAAAACTTGTCTATATGATCAAACACACGGGATAGAATTTTTTCTTCCTTCGCTGGTGGCATTGCTTGTGGGACCTCTAGCCTCCTACACCAATCTCAACTGTTCACTCTCTAGTCCAGCTTCACGTTCATCACCCAAAGCTTCCTGTGCCCCTCTGTTGCCTGTAATTTCATGGTTATTTTTTCTGGAATTACTCTCTTCAGTAGTTTTCTAGAACAGGGTGTACAGGACAGGAAATTTTTGTGACTTGCGTGTTTTTTAACTTACTCCTACACCTGATAAACAGTTTGGCTTTTTACATGATGCTCGACTGGAAATAATATCCTCTCAGAATTTTTCAAATGGCTCCACTGTAATCTAGTTACAGGGTTGCTATTGAGAAATATGACATATCTATCTTCCTACCATCTGTATTTGTCCTGCATTTTTTCTCTGCAGGCAAAGTCTAAAATCTTCATTTTACTCCTAGGGTTCTGACATCACATCCTTTTTTGGTGTGACAAATCAGCCACCCCTTCAGTGCTTCTGGCAGCTTTAATGTCTCCAGAAAGGAAACCTGTGTTCTGGGTGGGGAAAGAGCAGTCATCTAGCTAGAGAAAGAAGCATGGCAGTGTAGCTATGGAGGAGGAGGTGATTTCCTTTGAATTTTTTTTTTCATTAATTTGTTGATTCATTCTTTTTTTGTTTGTTCAGCCATTCTTTTTGCATTCAACAAACATTTATTCGATAATAAAAATGTGTGAAGTATGGGGCCTGGCAATCGGGATACAGGCGAACATGATTTCTCCTCTCAAGGGATTTATAGTCTTATTATTTCTTTTACCCCTCATTAGCATTCTGATTGCTGTGTTTTTCTGTTCTTTCAGTTGAATATTACATCATATTATATATCTGTGTTTTGACACTAATTTTGACTTTCCTCCAACCACCTTTTCCCCCCATAATCTATTCAACAAACATTTACTGGCAGCACACTCTGCACTTCAGTGCTTGGGGCCAAGGGTACACAGGTGGGTAAGGAAGGAGTCTCTGCCTGTACCTTACTCTTCAGCTCACTCTATGTTTGCTCTTCCTGTGCCCCAGAGGCAGAGAGAATACTATGAGAGACTTCCTTCTCTCAGGGATCCTGAGAGTAAGTAGAAAATACATCTCTTTTTCTCTTAGACTCATAATATTAGGTGAAGTTTTACTCTCATCACATCTCCAATCCCAGTACTCTACCTAAGGAAGTGAGTCCCTTCTCTTCCTTCCCTGATCAGATGTATATGAAGTTTGGTGGTGGTACCCAGAAAGTGGAAGGCAGGATTGATGCTACTGGAAATAAATCTCTTAAACTTAAAAGATAAAAATTTGACAACTTAGCTCTCTGTTACCCCATAAGATGATGGAAGTTGCGTTCAACCATTAGAATGGGCAATATTCCAGGGCAAAAATGAAGTGTAGAAATGCACATCAATTAACAACTTTTCATTTTTTTTCTTCCCACAATCACTCTCTCTGTTTCTTTGGCACTAGGATTGACAAATGTCCATTACTTTACTAGCTCTGACCTTTGCGATTAAACAACATGACAAAATTTTCCCTGACTCTTCATTTTCATGCTCTGTGTACATAAGTTTTGGGGATTCTTGAATTCTTCTACTTATCTCCTAAAACTTAGAAACCTTTCTCAAAGAATTTTTTCAAAGAATTTTAATGTGTTTCAAAGCAATATTTGAGATAGGATGATCTCATATCTTGTTTAAAATTATTTACTATACCTGTCAACATCTTTATTTTTTTTGTTTTGTTTTTAATTTTTTTTTGAAGGATAATTGCTTTACAGAATTTTGTTGTCTTTTGTCAAATCTCAACATGAGTCAGCCATAGGTATACATATATCCCCTCCCTTTTGAACCTCCCTCCCATCTCCCTCCCCATCCCACCCCTCTAGGTTGATACAGAGCCCCTGTTTGAGTTTCCTGAGCCATACAGCAAATTCCTGTTGGCTATCTATTTTACATATGGCAATGTAAGTTTCCATGTTACTCTTTCCATACATCTCACCCTCTCCTCCCCTCTCCCCATTGTCCATAAATCTATTCTTTATGTCTGTTTCTCCATTGCTGACCTGTAAATAAGTTCTTCAGTACCATTCTTCTAGTTTCCATATATATGTGTTAGAATATGATATTTATCTTTCTCTTTCTGACTCACTTCACTCTGTATAATAGGTTCTAGGTTCACCCACCTTATCAGAACTAACTCAAATGCATTCCTTTTTATGGCTGAATGATATCCCATTGTGTATATGTACCACAACTTATTTTATCTATTCATCTGTCAATGGACCTCTAGGCTGCTTCCATGTTCTAGCTATTGTAAATAGTGCTGGAATGAACAATGGGATACATGTGTCTTTTTCAATTTTGGTTTCCTCAGGGTATATGCCTTGGAGTGGGATTGCTGGGTCATATGGTGGTTTTATTCATAGTTTTTTAAGGAGTCTCCATACTGTCTTCCATAGTGGCCGCATCAATTTACATTCCCACCAACAGTGCAAGAGGGTTCCCTTTTTTCCACACCCTCTCCAGCATTTATTGTTTGTAGACTTTTTGATGATGGCCATTCTGACTGGTGTGAGGTGATATTTCATTGTAGTTTTGATTTGCATTTCTCTAATACTGAGTGATGTTGAGCACCTTTTCTTGTGTTTGTTAGTTATCTGTATGTCTTCTTTGGAGAAATGTCTGCTTAGGTCTTTCCCCCACTTTTTTATCGGGTTGTTTGTTTTTCTGGCATTGAGTTGTTATGAGCTGCTTATATATTTTGGAAATTAATCCTCTTTCAGTTGTTTCATTTGCTATTATTTTCTCCCATTCTAAGGGTTGTCTTTCCACCTTGCTTAGTATTTCCTTTGCTGTGCAAAAGCTTTTAAGTTTAACCAGGTCCCACTTATTTACTTTTGTTTTTATTTCCATTACTCTAGGAGGTGGGTCATAGAGGATCTTGCTTTGATTTATGTCATTGAGTGTTCTGCCTATGTTTTCCTCTAAGAATTTTATAGTTTCTGGCCTTACACTTAGGTCTTTAATCCATTTTGAGTTTACCTTTGTGTATGGTGTTAAGAAGTGTTCTAATTTCATTCTTTTACATGTGGCTGTCCAGTTTTCCCAGCACCATTTACTGAAGAGGCTGTCTTTGCCCCATTGTGTAGTCTCACCTCCTTTGTCAAAAATAAGGTACCCATATGTGCTTGGGTTTATTTCTGGGCTTTCTATCTTGTTCCATTGGTCTATATTTCTGTTTTTGTACCAGTACCATACTGTCTTAATGACTGTAGCTTTGTAGTATAATCTGAAGTCAGGAAAGTTGATTCCTCCAGTTCCATTCTTCTTTCTCAAGACTTCTTTGGCTACTCAGGGTCTTTTGTGTTTCCATATGAATTGTGAATTTTTTTGTTTCAGTTCTGCGAAAAATGCCATTGGAAGTTTGATAGGGATCACATTGAATCTAGATTGCATTTGGGAGTATAGTCATATTCACAATATTTATTTTTCCTGCCCAGGAACATCTAATATCTCTCCACTGGTTTATGTCATTTTGATTTCTTTCATTAGCATCTTATAATTTTCTGTGTACAGTTCTTTTGTTTCCTTAGGTAAGTTTATTCCTAGATCATGGCATCCGGTCCCATCACTTCATGGAAAATAGATAGGGAAACAGTAGAAGACTTTATTTTTGGGGGCTCCGAAATCACTGCAGATGGAATTGCAGCCATGAAATTAAAAGACGCTTTCTCCTTGGAAGGAAAGTTATGACCAGCCTAGACAGCATATTAAAAAGCAGAGACATTACTTTGACCACAAAGGTCCCGCTAGTCAAGGCTATGGTTTTTCCAGTAGTCATGTATGGATATGAGAGTTGGACTATAAAGAAAGCTGAGCACTGAAGAATTAATGCTTTTGAACTGTGGTGTTGGAGAAGACTCTTGAGAGTCCCTTGGACTACAAGGAGATCCAACCAGTCCATCCTAAAGGACATCGGTCCTGGGTGTTCATTGGAAGGACTGATGTTGAAGCTGAAACTCCAATACTTTGGCCACCTGATGTGAAGACCTGACTCATTTGAAAAGACCCTGATGCTGGGAAAGAATGAAGGCAGGAGGAGAATGGGATGACAGAGGATGAGATGGTTGGATGGCATCACTGACTCAATGGACCTGGGTTTAGGTGGCCTCCGGCAGTTGGTGATGGACAGGGAAGCCTGGCATCCTGCGGTTCATGGGGTCGCAAAGAGTTGGACACAACTGAGCAACTGAACTGAACTGAACTGAAGGTTGGTCCAGTGGTTTGTGTAAGCTTTGTATAGGGTGAGATTTGAGCTTACTTTTTGTTTGTTCATTTTTCCTCTGAGGGGCAAGGCTGAGTGAGGTGGTAATCCTGTCTGCTGATGATTGGGTTTGTATTTTTGTTTTGTTTGTTGTTTAGATGAGGTGTCCTGCACAGGGTGCTACTGGTGGTTGGGTGATGCCGGGTCTCGTATTCAAGTGGTTTCCTTTGTGTGAGTTCTCACTATCTGATACTCCCTAGGGTTAGTTCTCTGGTAGTCTAGGGTCTTAGGGTCAGTTCTCCCACTCTAAAGGCTCAGGGCTTGATCTCTGATCAGGAAATGAAGATTCCACAAGAGGTTTGTTATGGCATTACATGAAATTAAAACAAATATCCAAAAATGAGAAGCCAAAGATGAACCCCAGACAAATGGCAGTTACAAAATCAGGCAAATAATCCTTAAAATAATGGAATATACACATATATACCCATGAGCAAAGTCAAAACAGTCCAATAAAAGTAAAATGCAGTAGATTGACTCAGCAAATAAAGAAAATAAATACTTATATTTACCAGTTAAGAACAAAACTAACTAAAGCACAAACTGGAAAACAAAACTAAAGCAAGGTGCCAAGTGGTGAATAAAGATATGAAAACAAAACTAACAAATATGTTGAGAGAAAAGGAAAGAAAGAAAAGAAAGCATAGATACACAAATTTAAATAGGTAGATGAAGAAGTTTATACACATTAAAGATTAACTGCAAGGGGAAAAGAACAGTAGGAAAGATAAACAAAGGAATAAATGTAGAAAAAATATAATAGGTTTAAAAAATAAAAATATAGAAAAGATAAAATAAAAACGGAGAAAAAAAATAAAAAGAAAATTCCAGAGAACTGCAAAAGCCCAATGTAGAGGCAGAGGTTTATAACAACAAGAAAAAGTGTGACTGAATATACCCATAAGCAAAATCAAAACAGTCCAACAAAAATAAAGTACAACAGACTGACCTGGTGAACAAAGGAAACCAAAAATTATATCTACCAGAACAAAACTAACTAAAGCACAAACTGGAAAACAAAACTAAAGCAAGGTGCCAATTGTAGAATAAAGCAATGAAAATAAAACTAAAAAATATGTTTAGTGGAAAGAAATGAAAGAAAAGAAAGAATAGATATGCAAAGTTAAATAGAGTTAGATAAATAAGATGTATATACATTAAAGATTAACTGCAAGGGGAAAAGAACAGTAGGAAAAGCAAACAAAGAAATAAATGTGGAAAAAATAATAATAGGTTAAAAAAATTTTTTAAGAGAAAAGATAAAAGAAAAAAAAGAAAAAGGAAAACTCCACAGAACTCCAAAACCCCAACATAGAGGCTGAGGTTTATAACAATAAAAAATGTGACTGAAGGGGAGAAAAAAAAGCTCAAAAGCTTAATTAGATTTCTTAGTGCCAATAAAATTGACAACTACAACAGAGAGGGAAAATAAAGGAAAAAAATCCAAAAGAATCTACAGAACAAGTCAAAACAAAAGAACAATAAATGCTTTCTTGAGTCACTGCTGTCACAGTCCTTTCCCTCGCCGGGAGTCACAGTCCATCTCACCTCCCTCGGATGCCCTCCAGCACTGCGCTGATCTCTGGACCTGCTGTGGGGGCAGCTCAGATTCTAAACTGGTCCTACTCCTGTGTGTTCTTGCCTCCAATGTCCACAGTTATCAGAACTAGTGTGTTTTCTTTTGTAGGAATTCTCAATGACCTTTCATATATTCCACAGATACAGAGTCTGCCTAGTGGATCATGTAGATTTAATCTGCAGCTTGTACATCTAGTGGGAAGCTTTAGGGTCTTCTTCCTTAGCCACACTGCCCCTGGTTTTCAATTGTGGTTTTGTTTTCACCTTTTTATGTGGGTTGTCCACTGAGGTTTGCTCCTGAGGCTGCCCAGGAGGACTTAGGTTTGCCCCTGTGAAGGCCAGGTGTGGAGGTGCTGCAGCTGCTTGGGTCTCAGGGGCGCTGGCAGCACCAGGCACTCAGGGGAGTTGGCGGCTAGGGCAGCAGGAAATATAGTGCTCTAGAAGGGTATGGCAACCAGTATTGGCCCATACGCTCCAGTATTCTTGCCTGGAGAACCCCCTCCCTGACAGAGAAGCCTGACAGGCCATAGTCTACAGGGTCGCAAAGAGTCGGACACAACTGAAGCGACCCTGAGCACATAGATGCAGGACTTTTCTTGCCTGTGGCAGCTCTGCCCCAGTGAGAGTTGAGCATGAAGGTGGCACAGCTGCTTGGGGCCCTGGCAGCATCAAGTGTGCAGGGACGTGGACTGCCTCCACTGCAGGAGTTATGGCCCTATCAGAGTCTTTTTTTTGAGCCTCTTGTAGCTGCCAATCAGAAGGCCTCTTTGGCCAGTCCTTCTCCATAGTTCTACCCGCTCAGGCACTTAGAGGGCTCCCTTGCCCGGGGTCCTTCTCTGTTGTTTGGCGCATCAGGCACCTAGAAAGGCCCCCCTGGCTGGGGTCCTACTCTGTAGATCAGGGCATCAGTCACTTAAAGGAGCACCCTGGGTGGGGTCCTACTCTAGTTCAGTGCATCAGGGTTTTGATGGGCCAGCCTCTCTATTGTTCAGCTGCTGATTCTGGCGTGTGGGGCTATGGTGATGGCTCTACCCCCTGCGCGTGACTCAGCAATATCACCTTGCTTCCATGGCTCCCCAACTTTCCTCCACAGGCTTTTCCCACCACAATTTCCTCCTCCTCCCCTCGATCCATCTGTCTGCAGTCAACAGCAACCCTTGCTCTAGGGTTGCTCCACAATCCCCAAACTCCAGGTCCCAGCTGCTGCACCTTCCAGGAGACCTACGTCCCTTTCTGGAGCATGTATGGCTGCGACGACTATCTGATTCTCGTTCCATTTAGACTGCCACAGATAAGCTGTTTCACTCTCAGCCTTAAATGTTTCTCTTCTGATTCAGGCAATTGCCCTGAAGTGGGGATCAGACCCCTGCTTCAGCTCCCCTACTGGCTGAGGGCAGGTCCAGTCCTACGAACACTCCTGTTTTCCCCCTAGTTCCTTCATCCTACCGAGTTTTGCCTGGGTCTATATATTCTTTTCCACTGGTCAGGTACTCCTGTCCGCTCTCAGCTGGTGTTCTGCATGCACTTCTGTGTCTGAAGGTCTATTCCTGTTGTACAGAGAGATGTACTCCACATTCACCTACTCCTCTGCCATCTTGTTCTGTCAACATCTTAAGTTTTGCGGTTTTTCTTTTTTATAGGACTAACAGTTCAGAAAACTTATAATTTCACCCTTTTATGTAAATGAATTGTAATTTGAAAGTAAATAACTAACATGAGTTAATATATGCCAGGCATATTCTACCTGCACTCTTCAAGTACTATACAAGTAAGCACTGTACAAGAGTTTGCTCTTATTCTTCTATTCATTTATTCATTCTGTGTCTTTTATATAATTTAGTAATTATACTAAATATTGGGGATACAGAATTGCATAAGGCTATCTTTTCTACCTCCAAGCAGCTTAAAATACACCTAGAAATATGCCAATTAAGTTTTTGCAATAACAGATTTAAGTAAAAAAAACTCCATACTTTATAATTGATGATGGATATATTATTTACAATGTAAGATGTGACTAAGCATTGTAAATTAAGCAAAATTTATCATGAATATTTCTCACATCATCTTTCTGCTTCCTGCTTTCTTTTCACATCCATCTTCTCTAATATAAATACTAAGTGGTTTGAGTACAAACCTGCCACACATGGAAACTGTCTTCTGCCCAGTCCTTTGGGATTCAAAGCTTTTCAGAAAGATTCTCTCTTTCCCATAAATCTTAGGTCTCATTTTATAATTGCCTGGATAAACCACTAACTAAATCATCAGAAAAAAAATATTGTGAATTTTAAAATGCTGAACTCCACTGATGCCTCCCCCACATATCTGACCTGGTAGGACTTGGGGAGAAGGAGAGGAAAGGTTAAAGAGTTGAAGTCAGAAGCCCAAGTCTGAACTTAAGAGAGAAAAAAACTTGTGCATATCAAATTCACGGGCTGTAGCAAGGTGGCAAATTGAACACCGTTACAGAGGAGAGCCCACAAGCAGGAGTTTGATATCCTAAACAATTCAAACTAGGATGAATATGGGATGAGATTGAAAGTGTCAATACACTTTCTGCTAACTGTGGTGCTGGAAAAGACTCTTCAGAGTCCCTTGGACAGCAAGGAGATCAAACCAGTCAATCCTAAAGAAAATCAACCCCGAATATTCATTGGAAGGACTGATGCTGAAGCTTCAATACTTTGACCACCTGATGGGAAGAGCCACCTCTTTGGAAAAGACCCTGATGCTGGGAAAGATTGAGGGTAGGAGGAAAAGGAAGTGACAGAGGGTGAGATGGTTGGATGGCATCATCATCTCAGTGGACATAGTTTGGGCAAACTCTGGGAGATTGTGAAGGATAGGGCGGCCTGTCATACTGCAGTCCATGGGGTTGCAAAGAGCTGGACACAACTGAGCGACAGAACAACAAGCAGGAAGAGTAGGATGAGCAAAAGGACTGAATACATGCCCACACAAGCCTGAATTGAAACTCTCCCAGTGTTTTTCCTCTTTCCTTTAGAATGTGATGATGCTTCTCTTACCAAAAGTCTATGCTAATTTGAATATGCAAAAGGACAAAAAGAAGCCTACACTGCAATCCTTTGCTCAGGAGTGGATGTGATATTGTGCAAGAGGATCTTTAATCTGGAAGAGACAAAAGTTTACTAATGCAGCTAGAATGGGCTTTTTCCTAACGCATTAGGATTTATCCACCTGGAACCTCCAACCCATGGTTATTCTCTCCATGATCTTGTCTATGATTTGACTAACCCTTCTCTCAACTGAAATGCTCATGTTCAGTCTGTTTCCCTCTTAACTCTATACGCTTCCATTAGAACTTCTCATGATTCACATACCTCCATAAACTGACGATACCCATACACATATTTCCATCACTGAACCATTTTTTAAGTTTCAGAGTCCTACATTGATTTGACTGCCTGACGTATCTGCTTAAATATTCCACAGGCATTTCAAATATAATTTGTACAAAAGTGAATATGTTTAATTTCTTCTAGACCTTTCACTTTCAGCTACATCTCAGTCAACTAACCAATCAAATACCAAAAGTCAGGGAGAGACTGGCATCTATGAGAGGGAGCTGTGAAAGAGGAAAGGTTTCTTCACCCTGGGAGCTCCCACTGCCATGTGGCAGTACTTCCCAGGCTGGGCAGGGCTGTTGGTACACATAGCAGCTGGGTGCTGAAACTCAGGCTCCAGCAGGTGGATCCTGGGAGAAGACTTGGTCCAACTGTGTAGAGACAGCTGGAAGAACCACACTCCAGCTTGTTAGCAAGTACAGGAGGGGCCATGGGTCCACCATAAGAGCGTGGTTATGGCGGCAGCAGGGCTCTGGCTTCTGCGGGCTTTGTGAGCACACACACATACACGGTGGGACTGAGGCAAACATTAGAGCCCATTATCAGCATTTGTGCAGCTGGGGCAGGCCAGGAGCAGCTCTAGCAGCAGCAGACTTTGTTGGTATGCATATTGGGTGGCATTACGGAAGCGCATATCCCAGGCAGACAACCCTTGGAGAGGAGTACTCAGAGGTTCCTTTCTAGGCAAGACTGCTCCAGTTCCTCCTACCTCACACCATAGCTTGGAGTCAGATCTGGGGCTGACAGATCCTGGGAAAGCTGTGCCATATAGGCAGCCCAGCTCTCAGGCAGCAGCACAACCACCTCAATTCCTGAAGCCATCATGCCCTGGTCTCCAGTGCCCATCTAGCACTAGGTCTGGGACAAACACAAAGGGGAAACGGGCACAATCTTGGGCTGATTCTCAGCAGAACCTTGGATGCCTGCATGGGTTGTGCATAGGTTACCTGTGACCCCACAGCCCTCACCTGCTCCAGTGTTCATCTCCTGATGTACTCCAAAGCACACACGTAAGGGCAACAGAGCCTTATCAAACCCAACCCTCAAGGCTTCTCCTCCAAAACTGGGGAGTAGACCTTCCCCTTGACAAAAACCATGACAGCCACAGAGCAAAGAGAAGGCCTCAGCCAACATCCAGCTTAGGCTCGGCCACCCCCCATACCAATCACAGTCGCATCAAGGGGATAACCACCAGCATACTCAGGAAAGACACAGCAGGCATCCATACCAAAAAATAGTCCTCACACCAAAAATACTAGACTCACACATCTACCCAGGGATGTTCCCACATAAAAACGGCACTTTAGGACCACAGCAGATAATTGAATATAAGTAGAGACAGAAATTGGGAGAAGGCAATGGCACCCCACTCCAGTACTCTTGCCTGGAAAATCCCATGGATGGAGGAGCCTGGTAGGCTGCAGTCCATGGGGTCGCTAAGAGTAGGACACGACTGAGCGACTTCACTTTCACTTTTCGCTTTCATGCATTGGAGGAGGAAATGGCAACCCACTCCAGTGTTCTTGCCTGGAGAATCCCAGGGATGGGGGAGCCTGGTGGGCTGCCATCTATGGGGTCACACAGAGTCGGACACGACTGAAGGGACTTAGCAGCAGCAGCAGAGACAGAAATTTCTCTGTCTCTACTTAATACAGAGAAATTTAAGTAAAATGAAAAAGCAGAGGAAGCACTCCAAATTAAAAGAAGAGAAATTCCCTGAAAGAACGACCAGTAGCATAGACATCTCCAGTCTGCTACAGTCTGAGTTCAAAACAGAAGTGACAAACATGCTAAAGGAAATAAGAAAGGTTATTGACAGAACTGCAGGTCCCTGTAACAAGGAACAGGGATCTATAAAGAGGAACTAGTAGAAATTAGAAAACTCAATTGCTGAGATAAAAACAGATCTGAAAGCAATGAACGGCAGACCAAATAATGCAGAAGAATGAATAAGTGATATGAAAGACAGAATAATGGAAATCACTCAATCAGAACAGCAGACAAATAAAAATATTAAAGCAATATAGCAAAAAGAAAATTATAGACCAAAATCTTTAATGAATAAATATGCAAAAATTCTCAAGAAAATATTAGCAAACTGAATCCAATAAGATAAAAAGGATTATATATGTGTGCATATATATTATACATATACATATGTATAATATATATATGTATATATAATACATACATATATATGTATAATATATATGTATATAAGGAAATATTATTCAGTCTAAAAAAGAATGAAATATTATTATTTGCAGCAATGTGGACGACCCAGAGAATATCATACTGAGTGAGGTAGGTCAGAAAGAGAAAGATAAATGTTATATGATGTCACTTATATATGGATTATAAAAAATAACATAAATTAATATATATAAAAAATAGAAACAGATTAACAAACACAGAAAACAAATTTATGGTTACCAAAGGGGAAAGCAGGGTGGGTGGGATAAATTGGGGGTATGGGATTAACAGAGACAAATTACTATACATGATATATATAAACAACAAAGATTTACTGTATAGCACAGGGAACTATATTCAATACCTTGTAATAATCTATAACGGAAAATAATCTGAAAATATATATACATAACTGAATCACTTTGCTGCACATTTGAAACTAACACAGCATTGTCATCAATGATACATCAATAAAAATAAATAAATAAAATTGCATGTGTCCCTTCTATTAAGCTACAAAATAAAACAGAACAAATATACTTGTAAGTTCTCTGTATACTCTTCTCTGATCATACACACTGTGCCATCCATTCTCCTTTCTCTTCCTGTTACCAATATACTGAATTTCATGTTTACTTCTGTGCCTGTATTTAAATCACAACTAGATTGCATGAGTCCCCAAACAAAATATATTATTTAGCTTTATTGACAACTGATACCAGGCTTCCCAGATGGCACTAGTGGTAAAGAATCCTCCTGCCAATGCAGGAGACACAAGTTTGATCCCTGGTCAGGAAGATCCCCTGGAGAAGTGAATGACAACCCACTCCAGTATTCTTACCTGTAAAATCCCATGGACAGAGAAGCCTAGGGTTGCAAAGAATCGGATACAACTGAGCTACTGAACACACATAACTGATGTCATACAGTAAAAATTTTTTGTAACTTACTTTTCCCCCTTAATATCTTGCTTGTTAGATTTATTCCTGTTGATACTTACAGCTGTAGTTTACTTCACTATTGTGCAATAGTTAAATATATGACATTTTATTCTTCTTTTCTCCATTGATAGACTTTTAGGGTTTCTAACTTTTTACTTTTACAAATAATACTATTTAAAACACTCTTATACACATCTCCTTGGGTTCATCTGTACGAGTTTCTCTAAGTGCATGCCTAGGAGTGGAATTTCTGGGTTCTGGAGTTTATGTATCTTCAACTCTACCAAGGTATTGTCAAATTTCTCCCCAAAGTTCTCATACCTATTTACATTCCTACTGATAGCTAAGTTCCCATTGTTCCACATCCTTACTGGCTTTTATTACTGTCACATTGTTTGCCGATCTGATGGGTAGGAAATGGTGTCTCATTGAGGTTCAATTTTGCATTTTCTTTAGACTGAGCTTTCTTTCATGTATCTATTAGCTGTTTGAGTTTCTACTTATGTCTATTTTCTTTTATAATGTAACACATACTTTCTTAAAATTAACAATGAAAGAATAAGTGGAAATATAATAATGTTAATCTTCTCCACCACCCTCAGACTTTCTCCCCATCACCCCCAAATCCATAGCCATATCAAAACAGATCAATCCTGTCTTTGGCCTGGCTTTTATTTGAGCCTCTGTGTATGCATTCCCCTCTGCTTGACTGAGCCTCCACAAACTCTTTCGAAGTATCCTTTCCTGGCCCTTCTGTAGCATTCCTCTACTAATACATGATGCACTTCATGTTTGAGTGACTTATTTTTATGATTATTCCATCCCTGCTTTTTCTACTGCCCTGCAACCAGACCTTAACCTCCTGAAGATCAGGGGTCAAATACAACTAGTTTTTGCTTTCCCAGAGCTCATCATATTGCTAGATATTAGTTAAATTTAACTTCATGGAAAGTTTACCAAGATCCTGGGGGGTAAAATGTGCCAATTCCACAGCTGCTCCTTGGTGGCCCAACAGCAAATCTGCCTAGAGCTATCTAGTGATGCTACTGAAATCTAAGGTTGAGTGGTTAACCTATTCATAGAACTAAGATTGTTCTAGAGTAGTGGTTCTCAGTCTTGGATTCTCATGCAAATCACTTGGGGAGATTTAAACAATACTAATGCCTGGCTTCTAGCTCCAGGGATTCACATTTAATTGGTCAAGTATACACCCTTAGAACTAGGATGGTCAGAAGAGACCCAGGTGATTCTAATGTGACCAGTTCCTAAAAATGCTATTGTTGTAAGGGCTACTAATAGAATTGGCTAAAGAAGGAGCTACTTTTAGCTTTAATACCAAGAAACCCTATACTGCAGGTGAGGGAAACATCTTAGAGTGGTTGCAGGTGTGAACTACTGCTCTCCTAATGACTACCATTAGCCACTGCTATCACAGGAAGGGGCTTCCCTTGTGGCTCAGCTGGTAAAGCATCTGCCTGCAATGTGGGGGACCTGGGTTTGATCCCTGGGTTGGAAAGATCCCCTGGCAATGGGAACGACTACCCACTCTAGCATTCTGGCCTGGAGAATTCCATGTACTGTATAGTCCATGGGGTCGCAAAGAGTTGGACAGGACTGAGCAACTTTCACTTTCATCGTAGGAAGGGCTAAAGGAAGGTGCTGCCCTTAGATGGTCAGAAGATGCTCTTCACGTAGTACCATCTTCTTGAGGATGCTATAAATACAACACTAGGGAGACTTCAATACACCCAGGTTTGTTTTCCTCCTTTCTGTTCTAGCGAACAACACATAGCAATGAGGGAATACTAGAAATCATATGACTTTTCTGGTGGCAATTTTATTATGAAATTCAAAGACTATCTGAAGGGTTATTTGAAACAAAAGAGACTGAATCATAACTCAACCTTCAGCTTTTTAAAGTGGATGAGTTTGAAGAAATTTAAACACAAAGTGAAACATGAAATATCCTATCCTGTAATGTCCAGATTATGTTTTATTTACTCATTGACTTTATCTGTTTCTTTACCTAACAGATGGGGCAGGAAAGAGATGTGTTAAAGGGTGAGTAAAGTGGTAGTCATACCATGTTCTGGTTGTATATTGCAGCATAGAAAACTACTTCAAACATTTAATGGCAAAAACAGCGGCTTAGTATTATCTTTCATGGTTCTGTATGTTGACTGAACTCACCCGGGTGGTTTTCACTGATGTCTCCTGGGTTTCAGTCTGTTGGATGCTGAACTCAGCTGGAGTCTGAAGGCTGGACTGGGCTGGATATTCAGACGACTCACGCATAAGCTGGCGCTGCTGGGGCGGACCCTGTCAGCTCAGAGCTCAGCGAGGACTCAGTGGGGGTTGTTCACAGAAATGCCGACGGACACGTGGCCCCTCCGCATGACTCGGTTTTCACAACGTGGTGGCTGAGTTCTGAGACGGAATGTCCTTGGCGTGAGCATTCTAAAAGGTCGAGAATGGAAGCTGCCAGTACTTTCTAGATCTGGGCTCAGACTCCCCAGAATGTAACTTTTGCCTCATTATACTGGTCAAAGCGGTCACAGTGTCCACCAAGTTTCAAGAGTATAGAAGATAACTTTATTCCTTGATGGTGGACTGTCCAAGGCGCATTCGAAGCAAGCAAGGGACCATCTTGGGAAACAATCTATCACACCACAGCTCTATTTTTAAGTTTTTATTTCTGTTAATAATTTGTCCAGTGGAATGTCCCAGAGTTATTGAAGAGTTCGCTATAAATGGTGAAATACTATATGTCATTAAGACAGTATGTAAATTGTGATGTGATGAGTTGCCTTCATGTTATGAAATCAGAAACAGTAACTTCAGAGTTTTATCTTGAGATTAGTTTTGATAAGTGAAACTCCAACAGATGTTTTGTTTATTTAATGGAATTATTTAGAAATTATTTTGCCTTTTCAAAAACATTATTAATAAAAATTATGCTTATTACCAGCCTTTAAATATTCGGTACAATATTTAGCACATTATGATGGCTGCATTGCTTTTTTTTAATGTGGGAAGGGGAAAGTATGGAATGTTTGATGGAAAATTCAATTTACTACAAATATATTATTTTCAAAGATGAAATAGTGACTTAACTAGTTCATTCTTATATCTTTAGAATCATAAACAGTGAAGTTATGGAATGGCCTCAAACATACATTTTTTGGGGTGAAACTTAATATGCATATACGTATATTATCAGAGGTATGTCTTCTTGGTATGTAAGAACAAATTTGTTGGATTTATTAGACCAATACTTGCTCCATGTAGTCAACTGACTAGTGCTCTGGTATTTGATAATTGATGGGAAGCTACAAAATTCCCACATAACTTTATGTTGTGATAAGGCTGGAGTATGAAATGTATAATTGTTCAATGGGCATTCATACTTGCTACATTTTTTCTGTTAAAAAAATAGTGTAAATAAACTGTATGCTCTCTTTTTCCCACACCATATCTATCTTGTTAATCCCTCTGACAAGCTGAGGACATTTTTGTCAGTATATGAAGAGATGGAAATAGCATCTTTGGCTATAAATGTGTCAAAATGACTGTGGTTTTAAAAATGGCAGTTTATGGGACAAGGGGTTATTCTCTAAAGTAGTATTTAGAATAATCTGGGAATTGGGAGTAGATAGGTCAAGAAGTCTTTTGATATATTGCAAAAAGATTGTCATTTAAAAAAAAACAAGTTGATTTGTAAGGTCTGGAAAGTCACTGTGGGAACTGGAGGGCTCAATCATAAAAACAACAAAATGGGAAATACTTTGGCTTTCACGTTATCATATTTCATTTCTTCCTCCAGCATAAACAGATTTCAAACTTTAATGAAGCACTTTTGTTATCATACCTTGCATCGGGTACCCCTTCATGGGACACCTTTGGGAATACCTAAAAGTGAGATGCCATACAGGTGCACAAATTCAAAGGTTTGAATTTGCTCCATCCTGTTTTCAGAAGAGAAGAGACAGAAGCAAACTTACTGGTAACATATGACATTTGAATATCTACTACAAAAATTAATCCCATTAAAATCTTTGATAAAAAATTAATGAACTGGCAGAGATGAACATTCCCTAATTAATTTAAAGTGGTCCTTGCTGCTGGAGGATTGGTGTATAAACTCGAACCCAAAACAAAATTTAAAGTGGGCTAAATTAGTTTGAAGAAGTATTTACCTTTTTAAATTTCTAAATTTGTGAGAAAGTATCAAGGTAAATTCTTACCTCTTTCAAGAGTGCAGAGAGAGATAGTCCATGATACATGAAGCAAAATTCTGGAACTGAAATGATTTCTTCTGGCTAAATCTTAGTCACGTGCATCAGTAGACAGTTTTTCCCTTTGGGTCTGTGAGAAAAGTATGAGGCTTTTATGTATGTGCATCTATAGAGAAAATGTCAAGACTCATTTAAAAAGCAACTTCATGCATTCATTTGTTCATTCATTCGTTAATTTATTCATCTATGTATTTCTGAGCAGTTATTAATGGTAAGCCGTTTTCTAGGTGATTGAATACACCACTGAACAAAACAAACATTCCTGCCCTCATGGAGTTTATATTCTAGCAGGAACTGGAGGTAAGTGTTAATAACTCATTCTTTCAAAATGGTAGGTTGGAAAAGAAAAACATGGCTTATGCAGATTAAGGTAAAGATATTTGCAGTAAAAACAAGAAAGAAAGTCTCTAACCAAATATTCAGTTGTGTACTGAAAACTAAAAATGCCTCATTCATCTGATGTTCTCCTACTATTCTCCATTTCTCAGTGATGTTTGCTTCTGTAAATTTTATACAGCTTTGTAAATATGAACCATTTTTCCTTGACTCTAAGAGGTCACCAACTGTAAGAGGCTCTTTTCAAATAATAATATTTTAGCAAAAGTATATCAATAAAAAACACTGCCAATAGTGACCAGACACTACCACTGATTACAAGACACATTTCAGGGGAAAAATGAGCTTCTTAAGTTTTAACAAATGCTGTATATGTAACTTGAGTACCCTCATGGTCTAACTTTATTTTGTGTAGTATAAGGAAGTCGAATCCCCTTGTTTTGAAGAAACTCCAAACTCTTTCTCCATATTGCATTGTTAAGTACCTCAAGCCATCTTGACCTCCCTGCTATTAGTAATAATGTATTTAAAGCTTCCTGGCTACTTCCTGACACAAGTAATGACTTTTCAACTATCTTTATAGGCTGGCAGCTGGGACCTACTAACTTTCTCCAGAAAGCTTTCTTTAATCTCCTTGGTTTTCTAAGTCTCAGTGCCCCAGCTCTTGGTATGTTGTAATAAAAGCTATAACAAACCTAGGCAGCATATTAAAAAGCAGAGACATTACTTTGCCAATAATGGTCTGTATAGTCAAAGCTATGGTTTTTCTGGTAGTCATGTTTGGATGTGAGGCTTGGAAAATAAAGAAAGCTGAGTGCCAAAGAATTGACGCTTTTGAGCTGTGGTGTTGGAAAAAGACTCTTGAGTGTCCCTTGGACTGCAAGGAGATCCAACCAGTCCATCCTAAAGGAAATCAGTCCTGAATATTCATTGGAAGGACTGATGCTGAAGCTGAAACTCCAATACTTTGGCCACCTGATGTGAAGACCTGACTCATTGGAAAAGACCCTGATGTTGAGAAAGATTGAAGGCAGGAGGAGAAGGGGACGACAGAGGATGAGATGGTTGGATGGTATATCACTGATTTGATGGACATGAACTTGAGCAAGCTCTGGGAGTTGGTGATGGTCAGGGAAGCTTGGTGTGCTGCAGTCCATGGGGTCACAAAGAGTTGGACATGACTGAGCAACAGAACTGAACTGAATATCATTTAAGACCCTTCCTTGACTCAAAGTTAACATATTGGGCCCTAGGAAAAGTCCAAACAAAGCTTTTACTACATGAATTTTTCAAATTTCTATATACAAGAGATTGTTTATTAAAAACACATAGAATCAGGTTATATATTCTGTTCTAATGCACACACATGTGTATATGTATATGTGTGTATATGTGAATGTTTGTATATTTTGTGTAATTAAATATTATAGGCAACTACATTATTCATTTTACTGGATTGTATAGTGTTCTACCATATGAATATATAAATATATATAATTAATAAATATTTATGTTGCTTCCATTTGTTATTGTTACAATATTGCTATAATGAATATCTTTTATACACACTTTTGTAAAGATGTATATGTGTGTGTTCTTTGAATACTGATGTGAGTATTGGGCTTCCCAGATGGCTCTAGTGCAAAGAACTTGACTGCCAATGCAGGAGACATAAGAAACACAGTTTTGATCCCTGGGTCTAGAAGATTCCCTCGAGGAAGGCACAGCAACTCACGCCAGTATTCTTGCCCAAAGAATCCGATGGATAGAGGAGCCTGGCAGGCTACAGTCCATGGGGTCATAAAGAGTTGGACACGACTGAAGCAACTTAGCAAGCACACATGTGAGTATTAGTGTTACATAAATAACTGAATGTATTTGTTAAATAAATTTCTAGAGGAAGATCTAGTGAATTAATTAATATTGGTATTTGAAATTTTGATGTGAAGTGAAAGTCGGCTCAGTCATGTCCGACTCTTTGCGATCTCATGGACTATACAATAGTAGCCGTTTCCTTCTCCAGGGGATCTTCCCAACCCAGGAATCGAACCCAGGTTTCCTGCATTGCAGGCAGATTTTTTACCAACTGAGCTATCAGGGAAGCCCAGTGATGAAAGTGAAAGTGGAAGTCGCTCAGTTGTGTCCAACTCTTTGCGACCCCATGGACTATACAGTCCATGGAGTTCTCCAGGCCAGAATACTGGAGTGGGTAGCTTTTTTTCTTCTCCAGCAGATCTTCCCAACCCAGGAATCAAATCAGGATCTCCTGCATTGCAGATGGCTTCTTCATCAACTGAACTATCATGGAAGCCCCAATTTACTGATTTTTGCTATATGGCCTGGATTTCCAGCTTCATGATAACAAGTTTCCCTGCACATTTA
The DNA here is from genome assembly GCF_055505025.1 of Bos grunniens. Lineage (NCBI taxonomy): Eukaryota > Metazoa > Chordata > Mammalia > Artiodactyla > Bovidae > Bos > Bos grunniens. The sequence goes on along the minus strand of NC_141168.1, from coordinate 65,691,124 downwards.
GAGTTGTGTAAAGAGCCTCCTAGTGGACAGACACTAACGTGTACTGAGCAAAGATATCAGTGGAGAGTGCTCTGTGAATGTGGATGGCCAAGCCTGTTTTACTCTGATTAGGTGAAGCTGAAATGTACTATCAGATGACTTTGCAGCAAGAAGGGGCAAGCAGCCTGATCCATGTGACATGAAGCTGCTTAGTCATGTACGACTCTTCACCATCCCATGGACTGTAGCTTCCAGGCCTGAGTACCGGGGTGGGTTGCCATTTCCTTCTCCAGCGGATCATCCCGACCCAGAGATCGAGCCCAGTTTTCCCGCATTGCAGGCAGATGCTTTACCCTCTGAGCCACCAGGAAGAAATTTTGATATTTCGGGCTAAATTGTTTCCCATATAACCTTGATAGAAATTATAAAGTCCTAGGATAGAAATCATAGAGGAAACAAAGCCTCCTGCTTTGAAATATTTGTCATGGACACTGTATAACATGAAGAAAATATTTAAATATGCTTTATTGGAGTAGTAGTATATTGATCAAAAATCATAGTGAATAGAATAATTTTGGCTTAGTGGCTTGGGACATCAAAAAATTTTATTAGAATAGTTTCCTATATGTCTATGTCTTAAGACAAAAGAGATGTTACTGTCATTGCAAGTATTTGATAGATGCTGATAAAATCTAAATGGTAATTTGAGGCATGACCATAACAATCATGAATAAAGATTTAGAAGCCAATTTTTAGCCTTATTCCCATTTATTGAACCTGTTTTTATTGTATTTGCTGTGACTGTATGTACTTACATGAAACTTATTATTAATTCTGTTTTTTTCCCCTATTTTCAAGTAACTCTCTAAACATGCAGATAATGGCAGAAAATCAGCTTGACACAGATCTCTGTGCTTTTGCAGTGCAGCAGACTCATCAAGCTGACTGCTGAATTATCTCATGATAAGATAATTTTCCTTCAAGTCTTAATACCACAGAGGTCACGTGCTCTGATGATATTCACGAGGGAACTGTCACTTTCAGGCTCCTAAGATCAGTCACTCTCCTATCTATATTTGGCTTATGGATTCAGCAAAGTGTGATAGCAGTTATTAGCTGCTCTCAGAAAATCCTCTTGCAAGATAGATTTATTTCCTGATTAATGATGGAAATGATCCAGTATTAATTTCAGTTTTTGATATCAACAATTTTATGTTAACATCATTCTTTCTATGTTCACCTTTCAAATTACTATGATCATTCTAATGATTAAAAAGCTATTATTCGATTTAGATTCACTCTGTAATTATCAATCGTAGTATTTCTGACATTTCTTACTAAATTTGGGTTCATGAGGTTGTACTCCAACCAACAAAAGCTTTTTCTCTAGAAGCTTTTTTTTTTAAATATGCATATTCAGTTAAATTTAAAGCATAGAAAAACAGGGAAGTAGTATTAGTCATACATTCTATCCTGAGTATGGTTTTTTGATAGTTTGGTGAATTTTTTTTATTGATTTTTATTCTTGAAATTAGGATACCTTCTGCAATCTTTTATTTGTAGTGATAGTTTTCTCAACATTTATCTTATAGGAACACCAAATCGCTTTTTCCATTATTCTATTTTTAAAGTTTTATTCTTAGATTGTTTGACCTTTATATTCTGTGTTATTCACTATGATTAATGAGAGAGCTTTTAATTGCAGCATAAGAAAACTACTCTCAACACCCCAAAGAATATAATAATTACCTTAATACTTCTCCCTTTGGGGCATATTCTTATGAAGTATATCAGTGAAGGCCACAAACAATTTAAAACCTAGAAAGTATTATACAAAACTTTTATATTCCCTTTTGTTTAATGAATTCTCTAAGTGTGAATGACAAATATTTGTGAATTTTTTTCAAGTACATACATATCTTCACCCACTGGATTTCATGTGGCTTATATCTATTGCCAGTGCTTTTTTTTTTTTTGAATACTACAGTATCTTCTCTAATAAAATATCTCTTCTTTATTCGTTATTTTGTTAGGGTGGATTCAAATTAAATATATGTGCCTCTTTTATTCCAAAAATCTGAAGACTGCAGATAGTAAGATTACTTCTTATTGCTATCCATTGGTCATTTACACTTACCAGTATTTAAATGGGCTTTCCTGATAGCTCAGTTGGTAAAGAATCCACCTGCAATGCAGGAGAGCCTGGTTCAATTCCTGGTCAGGAAGATCTGCTGGAGAAGGGATAGGCTGCCCACTCTAGTATTCTTGGGCTTTTAATATTGAGTTATTTCTTTTGAATTTTATTCTGCTTTTAATGCATGAAGTGTATTTTGAATTTTGAATTTTATTCTGCTTCTAATGCATGAAGCATATTTTGAATTTTATTCTGCTTTTAATGCATGAAGTGTATCATCTACAGTGAATCTTCACTATGGAAACATCTGGGTAAACTTTAATAGTTACTCTTCTTTACATATTGGACAATCATTGAATTGAGATCTTGAAGGTTAATTGAGTTCCTTTGACACCAGTCTGAGTCCTGTGATTAGATGTCCTTAAAGAAGCGAGAAATGAGATCAAGAATTGCAATGGTGTTGAAATTTAGAAGCAGAAAATATATTTTGGAAAGTTTATTCCTAATGATATTCTGCACAGCAACAAATGAGTGTGACATTAACAGTTATTCTTCGTTTTACTCAATGGGATCAGATTCACTGGTTGGTAACCCCTGAAATTGTCTCTGAATATTACTACCATGAGAAATCATTTTTTTAAGATGAAAACTTGTCTTCATGACAGATCAAAATTTTATGTAAAAAAACTGTTATATTAAAGAGAAATTTCCATTCAAGAGACGTAAAGCCCCAACTTACATTCTGCTTTCTTTGGATATACTTTTAATTTCTATATAGATTTAGAAAGAAAGTGAAAATAATAATTAAGATCACACTATAGAGGATAATTTAGGAAAAGTACTTATTTAGTAAAGATACAATTTAATAGTCAGAGTTCTCTTTAGAGTTGATTGATTTCTAAAGTTCAGATCCCGAAGACATTATCCATCCTCTTAGATTATACTCAGTTTATTGACCGAAAAGAATGGAATTTCAAATGATTGCAAAAGGTACATAAATTTTAATAGATAACAAGCTACTTAGTGTTAGAGGCAACTCTGGGAATTAGTTTCCAGGTTCGCAGTCAAGTATTCTATTGCAAAATGCTACTTAGACTCCTTCTAACCCATCCCTCTCAAAAATCATCTAAGCTTATTTAAAACAGTCCCCAGAATATTGCTTTAATTGTGTTTTGTAGCCATTATCATCTGTTAGAAAATAAATTAACATTAAATTCCTCATGATGCAACCTATGCTCCATTTGTTCTTTTTAAAAAGCTTTAGAAATACTGACAATAGCATAAACATGAAAAAGTGAAAGTGTTAGTCGTTCAGTCATGTCTGACTCTTTGCAACCCCATAAACTATAGCCCACCAGGCTGTTCATGGCATTCTCCAGGCAAGAATACTGGAATGGATAGCCATTCCCTTCTCCAAGGGTTCTTCCTGACCCAGGGATCGAACCTGGGTGCATTGCAGACAGATTCTTTACTATTTCAGCCACTAGGGAAGCCCAAGCATAAACATAAATATCTTCTTTGCTTCCTTTAATCTAAGTGATATTCTAGTTTATGATACTAAACTTGCTTCACATTGCTTTTACTTTGCAAGATCTTGAAATCAATACAGAAATGTTATTTAATGATTTTCAGTATAATTTATGTCACTCTTTACTTTTTCTGCCTTTGTAAAATATATGTAATATAGGTCATAACAGCCCTGTCTATAATTCTTTTTTTTTTAATTTTATTTTATTTAACTTTACAATATTGTATTGGTTTTGCCATATATCAAAATGAATCTGCCACAGGTATACATGTGTTCCCCATCCTGAACCCTCCTCCCTCCTCCCTCCCAATACCATCCCTCTGGGTCGTCCCAGTGCACCAGCCCCAAGCATCCAGTATCGTGCATTGAACCTGGACTGGCGACTCGTTTCATACATGATATTATACATATTTCAATGCCATTCTCCCAAATCATCCCACCCTCTCCCTCTCCCACAGAGTCCAAAAGATTGTTCTGTACATCAGTGTCTCTTTTGCTGTCTTGTACACAGGGTTATTGTTACCATCTTTCTAAATTCCATATATATGCGTTAGTATACTGTATTGGTGTTTTTCTTTCTGGCTTACTTCATTCTTATAATAGGCTCCAATTTCATCCACCTCATTAAAACTGATTCAAATGTATTCTTTTAAATGGCTGAGTAATACTCCATTGTGTATATGTACCATGGCTTTCTTATCCATTCATCTGCTGATGGACATCTAGGTTGCTTCCATGTCCTGGCTATTATAAACAGTGCTGCGATGAACATTGGGGTACACGTGTCTCTTTCCCTTCTGGTTTCCTCAGTGTGTATGCCCAGCAGTGGGATTGCTGGATCATAAGGCAGTTCTATTTCCAGTTTTTTAAGGAATCTCCACACTGTTCTCCATAGTGGCTGTACTAGTTTGCATTCCCACCAACAGTGTAAGAGGGTTCCCTTTTCTCCACACCCTCTCCAGCATTTATTGCTTGTAGACTTTTGGATCGCAGCCATTCTGACTGGTGTGAAATGGTACCTCATAGTGGTTTTGATTTGCATTTCTCTGATAATGAGTGATGTTGAGCATCTTTTCATGTGTTTGTTAGCCATCTGTATGTCTTCTTTGGAGAAATGTCTATTTGGTTCTTTGGCCCATTTTTTGATTGGGTCATTTATTTTTCTGGAATTGAGCTGTAGGAGTTGCTTGTATATTTTTGAGATTAGTCGTTTGTCTGTTGCTTCATTTGCTATTATTTTCTCCCATTCTGAAGGCTATCTTTTCACCTTGCTTATAGTTTCCTTTGTTGTGCAGAAGCTTTTAAGTTTAATTAGGTCCCATTTGTTTATTTTTTCTTTTATTTCCAATATTCTGGGAGGTGGGTCATACAGGATCCTGCTGTGATATATGTCGGAGAGTGTTTTGCCTATGTTCTCCTCTAGGAGTTTTATAGTTTCTGGTCTTACGTTTAGATCTTTAACAAATGATATGTTATATATAATGTTTTATTTAATCTCTATTCTCTGGTTGACAGATTTTCCTTTTAATTCTTCCATCTTCTATTGACAGCAATATGTCATAGATTTTTATCCATTTCAAATAAACCAGTTCTTCCCACCAAAATTTTCACTTTCTCCTGGCTTCATGCTTTTTTAAGAATGATATTTCTAGAAAACATTCCATCTACTTCATATATTCCTGGTACAAAACAGTAGGTTAGTAAATTGTTTTTGAGAGAAATAAGAAAAAGAGGAAGGGACTGTTATTTAGTGTTACTGTATCAGACACCACTATGCTTTATTATCACCTTGTTACCAACTAGGCAGATTCCCAGGTAAAATAATTTGTACATGACAACAGTTAATAAGCAGCAGGTTCAAGATTTTAACTCCAGTCTTTCTGACTCTAAAGCTACTTTCTACTTCATCCATGTCTTTGTAGAAGTATATAATCTGCTAATCTTTTGCAGTGATTTCTTAATATTAAAATAAGTAAAAGAGATAGAGATGGTAGTACTTATGAATGGTGATTCTATTTCTACACCAAATCTTGCATATAAACTGATTCTATTTCTACACCAAATCTTGCATATAAACTATTTTTATCATAGATAGATAGATAGTGAAGTCGTTCAGTCGTGTCCGACTCTTTGCGACCCCAGGAACAGTAGCCAACCAGGCTCCTCCGTCCATGGGATTTTCCAGGCAAGAATACTGGAGTGGGTTGCCATTTCTTTCTCCAGGGCATCTTCCTGACCCAGGGATTGAACCCGGGTCTCCCGCACTGTAGGCAGACGCTTTACCGTCTGAGCCACCAGGGAAGTCATACCTCCCACTATTTTTCTATTTCAGGCATTTGTTACATCCCATTAGATTTCCATAATAACCACTTCCTTTCTCTCTGGTTCACTTCTACACCTAAGTAAAGTTCTCAAAGCATATCTTTTATCTTGTCATTCTTCTGCTTTAAAGCATTTCAAGGTTTCTAATTATCTACAAGATAAACTTCAGTTTATGTTCTTAATCCATGTGGTCTCACTGTGCTTAATCACACACCTACACTGAACTATTTACATCTTTTGGTCTAATCATCACTTTTCCAAATTCATACTTAGATTTTTCCTCTCACTCCACCTGGGATAATCCCTTGTTTTGCCATCATTTATAGAAATATTTCTCAGTTGAAAGTAAAATGCTGCCTATTCAATAAATAGTGCTCAGGATCCCACCTGAAAGTGGTCTCTCTTGCGTCTCTTTTCACAGCACTTTGTAGCTCTGTGATAGCTGAAGTTATTAAGGATGCTTAGACTGCAAGAAAAAGAATTTGACGTGACAACTTTTTTTCATATATTTGAAGGGCCCTCAGCAAAAGGAGTACATCAAGGCTGTATATTGTCACCCTGTTTATTTAACTTATATGCAGAGTACATCATGAGAAATGCTGGACTGGAAGAAACACAAGCTGGAATCAAGATTGCCGGGAGAAATATCAGTAACCTCAGATATGCAGATGACACCACCCTTAAGGCAGAAAGTGAAGAGGAACTCAAAAGCCTCTTGATGAAAGTGAAAGTGGAGAGTGAAAAAGTTGGCTTAAAGCTCAACATTCAGAAAACGAAGATCATGGCATCTGGTCCCACCACTTCATCGGAAATAGATGGGAAAACAGTGGGAACAGTGTCAGACTTTATTTTTCTGGGCTCCAAAATCACTAGAGATGGTGACTGCAGCCATGAAACTAAAAGACACTTACTCCTTGGAAGGAAAGTTATGACCAACCTAGATAGCATATTCAAAAGCAGAGACATTACTTTGCCAACAAAGGTTCATCTAGTCAAGGCTTTTTGCGACCCCAGGAACAGTAGCCAAGACTAGACAAGGTTTTTCCTGTGATCATGTATGGATGTGAGAGTTGGACTGTGAAGAAGGCTGAGCGCCAAAGAATTGATGCTTTTGAACTGTGGTGTTGGAGAAGACTCTTGAGAGTCCCTTGGACTGCAAGGAGATCCAACCAGGCCATTCTGAAGGAGATCAGCCCTGGGATTTCTTTGGAAGGAATGCTGTTAAAGCTGAAGCTCCAGTACTTTGGCCACCTCATGCAAAGAGTTGACTTATTGGAAAAGACTCTGATGCTGGGAGGGAATGGGGGCAGGAGGAGAAGGGGACGACAGAGGATGAGATGGCTGGATGGCATCACTGACTCAATGGACGCGAGTCTGAGTGAACTCCAGGAGTTGGTGATGGACAGGGAGGCCTGGCGTGCTGCGATTCATGGGGTCGCAAAGAGTCGGACATGGCTGAGTGACTGATCTCTCTCTCTCTCTCTCAGATGGAAGAAGGGTAGGCTCACTCATGGTGGTCCTTAAAGGAAGAACAAGGACCAGTGTGAATATATTATGATGGAATAAGTTGCAGCAACTTTAGTATCTGCTTCAAGAAATATTGAATTCTTTCTTCAAAGAAAGTATTTCAGTAAAATCTGGATGTTCCCTGATTGTGGATATTACAGGATTAATCACCATTATTTATCTTATAGTAGTTTGCATTCATGATATTTTCCTTACAAGACCTGAGCTCTTTGAGAAGAAGAACTTTTGTTTATAGCTGTGTCTCTCATCATGTTTATTGGTTTGGCTTTGTTACACCAAGAAAATATAAACACATGCCTTTAGTACCACATGGTATAAATATAAAATCATTTTATTAAGAGAAAAACCTTAAAGGAAATAAATAGCAAAGTGTACCATCATCTAAATTCTCATAGTCCCAAATAGAAGTGGGCTTAGTTTCCCTTGGGTCCAGGCACCATGCAAAGTGCTCAGCTGAAGGGACATCAGGGGTAGGATACATCCTGTGTGTGTGTGTGTGTGTGCGCACGCGCACATGTGCACACTCAGTCATGTCCGACTCTTTGCAACCCCATGGATTGTAGTCCACCAGGCTCCTCTGTTCATGGGATATCCCAGACAAAAATACTGGAGGAGTTGCCATTTCCTACTCCAGGGGATCCTCCCAACCCAGGGATTGAAACTGCATCTCTTGCATTTCCTGAACTGGCAGGTGAATTCCTTAGCACTGCACCATCTCAAAAGCCCATAGGATGCATCTAGACGAGCTGTTTTCCTGCTGGCCTTGTTAGAAAGGAGGAGTTTCTGGATCTCAGACTCTAATATTAATCTATTTTTCTCTTGAGCTAAGACTTACTGAGCTAATTTCTCACTAAATTATCCAGATTGAGGAAATGAGTCACCCAGATCTGTTTCTTCTTATGCTTGCAATGCCTTTGCATAAAAACAATTACTCCTTAAAAGCAGTACTAAAAGAGAAAGAAGGTAAATAGATCTCTATCATGTTATATACTTATTTAGCACAGGAAAAGAGAGTAGGAAATGGAAATAAATCTTTGGACTTTTGTATCCAGTTAGAAATTAATAAATAATGTGTCCAGTAAGGAAGGTGTCAATTCATCAATTGGAAGAAGCAGAAACCAGCAACTCTGGCTGACTGTGGGAAAGGTTACGTACTGCAAGAAGGGCACTGAAGGAGGAGCTGGATGACTGGGGGCCTGGGCTTGTGAGGTTTAGAAACCAAGGCAGGAGCAGAAGAATAGAAACAGGAGAGCTAGGAAAGCTCTGAGGGTAAGAACTGGTTGATACTGATAATGCTACCTCAGGGATGGAACTTGAAAACATGCTGCTAAGTGAACGAATCCATGCACAAAAAGCCGCACATTATATAATTTAATTTATATGAAATACCCATCATACTTAACTCCACAAAGACATAAAGCAAATCAGTGGTTGCCTAGGCTAAGGAGAAGGGAGAATGGGCCATGAAGTGAGTGCTTAATAGGCTTAGGGTTTCCTTTTAGTAAGATGAATGTGTCTTGGAACAAGATTAAAGGTGACAGTTGTACAACATTGTGAATGTGCTAAATGCCAATGAGTTGTACACTTGAAAACACTCAATGATTAATTTTAGGTTGATCTTATAAAATTTTATCTCAGTTAACAGAAACAAACAGACTGGTTGGGACTACTCTGGGAGAAATGGAATTTCAATTGTTTCTTCTATTTTTGCTTCACTTACCCCAAATTACAACTTTTCATTTTGGCCAAATTTAGGCTATATGCCATCCTTCTTATTGAATACAGGTAATGAAAGAAAGTGGAGAAGGCAATGGCACCCCACTCCAGTACTCTTGCCTGGAAAATCCCATGATGGAGGAGCCTGGTATGCGGTAGTCCATGGGGTCGCTAAGAGTCAGACATGACTGAGCGACTTCACTTTCACTTTTCACTTTCATGCGTTGGAGAAGGAAATGACCACCCACTCCAGTGTTCTTGCCTGGAGAACCCCAGGGATGGGGGAGCCTGGTGGGCTGCTGTCTATGGGATCGCACAGAGTCGGACACGACTGAAGCGACTTAGCAGCGGCAATGAAAGAAAGAATCCTCCTCTAAAGCTTCTGAGCCAGAGTTATACCCTAAAATTTCATGGACCTGCAAGATTACAGAGACAATGGGGAATTTGTCATTTCCTCAAAGTAATAACATGCTGTTAGGAAGTGATGGTGGGTATGGGTCATACACAAACATGCCTAAAACATTCTTATTATTGGCAAAAAATCAGTAATCAGGGATAAAATAATTTTTGTAAGGAAAACTGGTAAAGATGTTTTTAAAAAGGAAACAAGTGTCCTTACACATATTTATTACTGCTTTAAGAATTTAGCCTTTTCTTAAAATATATATATAGCTACATTGTATGCAAACGATTGCTCGTAATACAAAAATAGCTAAGGTGGCACAGTGATAAAGAATCCACCTGCCAATGCAGGAGATACAAGGGACGCCGGTTTGATCTCTGGGTCAGAAAAATCCCCTGGAATAGGAAATGGCAACCCACTCCAGTGTTCTTGCCTGGAAAATTCCAAGGACTGATAAACCCGGCAAGCTACAGTTGATGGGGTGGCGAAGAGTTGGACATGATTGAGTGATTGAGCATGGACACATGCATTTCCTTTGAATAGTTCCTAGAATGCATATGTGCAGAATTCAGAGGATAAATAGAGCTGACAAACAGCCCCTTTGATGTCCACTGGGATGTAATACATATTTTTCAAACATTGTGGGAAAAGAGAAATCACAATTAGTTCTCCTTTTTTCATTAATCATAGTTCTCATTCTCAAGAGTCATTGTGGGATTATATTTGGTTAAAACTTAGTAATTTAGATGAATCTCCTTGAGATGTTTCAATAGGTCTGAGGTAGGATTACTGAGGAAAAATACAGTAATAAACAGACACTTGGCTCTTGGGGGGGGAGGAGCCAAGATGGCGGAGGAGTAGGACGGGGAGAACACTTTCTCCCCTACAAATTCATCAAAAGAGCATTTAAACATCAAGTAAATTCCACAAAACAACTTCTGAATGCCGGCAGAGGACATCAGGCACCCAGAAAAGCAACCCAACTCTTCGAAAGGAGGTAGGAAAAAATATTAAAAACAAAAAAAAAGAGACAAAAGAGGGAGGGACGGAGTTCCGTCCCGGGAAGGGAATCTTAAAAAGAGAGAAGTTTCCAAACACCAGGAAACCTTCTCACTGCCGAATCTGTGCCGAGCTTTGGAAGCACAGAGGGCAACATAACAGGGAGAAAAAATAAATAAACAATTAAAACTCGCAGATTGCGAGCCCTACGGTAACTCCCAGCGGAGAAGCAGCGCAGACGCCTGCATCCGCCATTAGCAAGCCGGGGCTGGGCAGGGAGGCACGGCGTGGGCTGCATCGCTGAGAGTAAGAATCTGGCCTGAATACCCTGAGCGCTATCTGAGCGAAATAATTTGGGCTAGCAAACCAGACTGTGGGATATCTACCACGCGAAAAGCCAGCCCTAACCTAAGACCACCAGGCCCGCGCACGGAACAAAGGACTGAACAGAGATAGCCGGCTGCAGATCTTCCCCCTCCGGTGACAGGCAGCCAGAGCCGGAAGGGGGCAATCGCAGCCCCAGAGAGACATTATCTATAAAACTGTAAGCAGGCTTCTTTGCTAACTAAAACTTCTTGGGGGTCTGGACGGTCAACATCTGCCTGAGAAGGTGCGCTGGTTTTACACCCAGATAACCGAGTGGCGGGGAGGCGATAAGTCGCAGCATTGGCGCTCGCCAAACACCTCATCACCTGAGCTGCTCGGACCTGGGAAGAGCACAAAACGCAGGCCCAACTGAGTCTGCGCCTCTGAGGACTACCCGAGTGCCTGAACCTGAGCGGCTTGGACCTGGGAGGTGCATGCAGCCCAGGGCCAGCCTTGGATTGTTCCCGGCGGAACAACCTAGAGTCCGAGCAGTGTGGACAGGGAGGCTACACGCACCGTGAGCGGGGGCAGACCCAGGGTGGCTGAGGCACTGCGAGCCCACGCCAGTGTTATTTGTTTGCAGCATCCCTCCCTCCCTCCCCACAGCGCGACGGAACAAGTAAGCCTTAAAAAAAAAAAAAAAAAAAGTGTCCTCCACCGTGCCCTTTGTGTCAGGGCGGAAACCAGATACTGAAGAGACTAGCAAACAGAAGAAGATATAACAGAGGGAAACACCTTGGAAGCTACAGGCAATAGATCAAAACCCTGTGGTTACTATGGACTACATAGGAAGGGACCTATAGATCTTGAGAAATATAAATCTGACCAAGGAACTAGCCAAAAATGAACTGAACCCACAACACCCACAAAAAAAAAAAACAAAAAAGTCCTAGATATATTTTTATTATTTTTACAATCATTCTTTCTTTTTTTTTTAATTAAAAAAAAAATTTTAAGTCCTCTATTGTTCCTTTAATTTTCACTTTTATAACCTATTACTTTGCAAAAAAAAAAAAAAGACCCTATTTTTTTCTTCTTCAGCAAACTTCATATATATATATATTTTATAATTTTTTGACCTTGTTTTTTTTTTTGCTTGTTTGTTTGTTTTGTTTTTGTTTTTTTCTTCTTTTCTTTAACATTGTATTTTTGAAATTCCAAACTCTACTCTAGATTTTTAATTTTCGCTTTTTGGTATATGTTATCAATTTTGTACCTACAGTTTTTTTTTTTAATATAATTTCTGTGACTTTTTTTTTTTTCTTCTCTGTTTCTTTCTCTTCTTCTTTTATATAACATTGTATATCTGAAATTCCAAACTTTACTCTAGATTTTTAATTTATGCTTTTTGGTATTTGATATCAATTTTGTATCTGTATTTTCTTTATAATTTTTGTGACATTGTTCGTATTTGTTTGTTTGTTTTCTCTCTTTATTTTTCTTCTTCTTTTTTTTTTTTAACATTGTATTTTTGAAATTCCAAACTCTACTCTAGATTTTTAATTTTTGCTTTCTGGTATTAGTTATCAATTTTGTACCTGTACTTTCTTTATAATTTTCACGACCTTGTTTGTTTTTGTTTGTTCATTTTTTCTCTCTTTCTTTTCCTTCTTCTTTTCTTTAACATCGTATTTTTGAAATTCCAAACTCTACTCTAGATTTTTAATTTTTGCTTTTATGTATTTGATACCAATTTTGTACCTTTAAGGACCCAATCTTCAGGACCCATTTTTCACTAGGGAGTGAGATTACTGGCTTGACTGCTCTCTCTCCCTTTGGACTCTCCTTTTTCTCCACCACGTCGCCTGTGTCTCCTCCCTAACCCCTCTCTACTCTACCCAACTCTGTGAACTTCTGTGTGTTCCAGACGGTGGAGAACACTTAGGGAACGGATTACTGGCTGGATCTGTCTCCCTCCTTTTCATTCCCCCCTTTTATCCTTCTGGCCACCTCTGTTACCTTCCTCCTTCTTCTCTTCTCTGTATAACCCCGTGAACATCTCTGAGTGGTCCAGTTGTGGAGTGCACATAAGGAAGTGACTACTGGCTAGCCCACTCTCTCCACTATTGATTCACCTCATCTCATTGGGTCACCTCTAACTCCCTCCTCCCTCTTCTCTTCTCCATGTAACCCTGTGAACCTCTCTGAGTGACCCTCACTGTAGAGAAACTTTTCATCTTTAATGTAGATGTTTTATCAATGGTGCTGTATAGAAGGAGAAGTTTTGAAACTACTGTAAAAATAAAACCAATAACCGGAAGCAGGAGACTTAAGTCCAAACCCTGACTCCAGGGAACTCCTGACTCCAAGGAACATTAATTGACAGGAGCTCATCAAATGCCTCCATACCGACACTGAAACCAAGCACCACACAAGGGCCAACAAGTTCCAGGGCAAGACATACCAAGCAAATTCTCCAGCAACAAAGGAACACAGCCCTGAGCTTCAAGATACAGGCTGCCCAAAGTCACCCCAAAACTATAGACATCTCATAACTCATTACTGGACATTTCATTGCACTCCAGAGAGAAGAAATACAGCTCCACCCACCAGAACACCGACACAAGCTTCCCTAACCAGGAAACCTTGACAAGCCACCTGTACAAACCCACACACAGTGAGGAAATGCCACAATAAAGAGAACTCCACAAACTGCCAGAATACAGAAAGGACACCCCAAACTCAGCAATTTAAACAAGATGAAGAGACAGAGGAATACTCAGCAGATAAAGGAACAGGATAAATGCCCACCAAACCAAACAAAAGAGGAAGAGATAGGGAATCTACCTGATAAAGAATTCCGAATAATGATAGTGTAATTGATCCAAAATCTTGAAACTAAAATGGAATCACAGATAAATAGCCTGGAGACAGGGATTGAGAAGATGCAAGAAAGGTTTAACAAGGACCTAGAAGAAATAAAAAAGAGTCAATATATAATGAATAATGCAATAAGTGAAATTAAAAACACTCTGGAGGCAACAAATAGTAGAATAACAGAGGCAGAAGACAGGATTAGTGAATTAGAAGATAGAATGGTAGAAATAAATGAATCAGAGAGGATAAAAGAAAAACGAATTAAAAGAAATGAGGACAATCTCAGAGACCTCCAGGACAATATTAAACGCTACAACATTCGAATCATAGGGGTTCCAGAAGAAGAAGACAAAAAGAAAGACCATGAGAAAATACTTGAGGAGATAATAGTGGAAAACTTCCCTAAAATGGGGAAGGAAATAATCACCCAAGTCCAAGAAACCCAGAGAGTCCCAAACAGGATAAACCCAAGGAGAAACATCCCAAGACACATATTAATCAAATTAACAAAGATCAAACACAAAGAACAAATATTAAAAGCAGCAAGGGAAAAACAACAAATAACACACAAGGGAATTCCCATAAGGATAACAGCTGATCTTTCAATAGAAACTCTTCAAGCCAGGAGGGAATGGCAAGACATACTTAAAATGATGAAAGAAAATAACCTACAGCCCAGATTATTGTACCCAGCAAGGATCTCATTCAAGTATGAAGGAGAAATCAAAAGCTTTTCAGTCAAGCAAAAGCTGAGAGAATTCTGCACCACCAAACCAGCTCTCCAACAAATACTAAAGGATATTCTCTAGACAGGAAACACAAAAACAGTGTATAAACTTGAACCCAAAACAATAAAGTAAATGGCAACGGGATCATACTTATCAGTAATTACCTTAAACGTAAATGGGTTGAATGCCCCAACCAAAAGACAAAGACTGGCTGAATGGATACAAAAACAAGACCCCTACATATGTTGTCTACAAGAGACCCACCTCAAAACAGGGGACACATACAGACTGAAAGTGAAGGGCTGGAAAAAGATTTTCCATGCAAATAGGGACCAAAAGAAAGCAGGAGTAGCAATACTCATATCAGATAAAATAGACTTTAAAACAAAGGCTGTGAAAAGAGACAAAGAAGGTCACTACATAATGATCAAAGGATCAATCCAAGAAGAAGATATAACAATTATAAATATATATGCACCCAACATGGGAGCACCACAGTACGTAAGACAAATGCTAACAAGTATGAAAGGAGAAATTAACAATAACACAATAATAGTGGGAGACTTTAATACCCCACTTACACCTATGGATAGATCAACTAAACAGAAAATTAACAAGGAAACACAAACTTTAAATGATACAATAGACCAGTTAGACCTAATTGATATCTATAGGATGTTTCATCCCAAAACAAGGAATTTCACCTTTTTCTCAAGTACACATGGAACCTTCTCCAGGATAGATCACATCCTGGGCCATAAAGCTAGCCTTGGTAAATTCAAAAAAATAGAAATCATTCCAAGCATTTTTTCTGACGACAATGCAGTAAGATTAGATCTCAATTGCAGGAGAAAAACTATTAAAAATTCCAACATATGGAGGCTGAACAACACACTGCTGAATAACCAACAAATCACAGAAGAAATCAAAAAAGAAATCAAAATTTGCATAGAAACGAATGAAAATGAAAACACAACAACCCAAAACCTGTGGGACACGGTAAAAGCAGTCCTAAGGGGAAAGTTCATAGCAATACAGGCATACCTCAAGAAACAAGAAAAAAGTCAAATAAATAACCTAACTCTACACCTAAAGCAACTAGAAAAGGAAGAAATGAAGAACCCCAGGGTTAGTAGAAGGAAAGAAATCTTAAAAATTAGAGCAGAAATAAATGCAAAAGAAACAAAAGAGACCATAGCAAAAATCAACAAAACCAAAAGCTGGTTCTTTGAAAGGATAAATAAAATTGACAAACCATTAGCCAGACTCATCAAGAAACAAAGGGAGAAAAATCAAATCAACAAAATTAGAAATGAAAATGGAGAGATCACAACAGACAACACAGAAATACAAAGGATCATAAGAGACTACTATCAACAATTATATGCCAATAAAATGGACAACGTGGAAGAAATGGACAAATTCTTAGAAAAGTACAACTTTCCAAAACTGGACCAGGAAGAAATAGAAAATCTTAACAGACCCATCACAAGCATGGAAATTGAAACTGTAATAAAAAATCTTCCAGCAAACAAAAGCCCCGGTCCAGACGGCTTCACAGCTGAATTCTACCAAAAATTTAGAGAAGAGCTAACACCTATCCTGCTCAAACTCTTCCAGAAAATTGCAGAGGAAGTTAAACTTCCAAACTCATTCTATGAGGCCACCATCACCCTAATACCAAAACCTGACAAAGATGCCACAAAAAAAGAAAACTACAGGCCAATATCACTGATGAACATAGATGCAAAAATCCTTAACAAAATTCTAGCAATCAGAATCCAACAACACATTAAAAAGATCATACACCATGACCAAGTGGGCTTTATCCCAGGGATGCAAGGATTCTTCAATATCCACAAATCAATCAATGTAATACACCACATTAACAAATTGAAAAATAAAAACCATATGATTATCTCAATAGATGCAGAGAAAGCCTTTGACAAAATTCAACATCCATTTATGATAAAAACTCTCCAGAAAGCAGGAATAGAAGGAACATACCTCAACATAATAAAAGCTAGATATGACAAACCCACAGCAAACATTATCCTCAATGGTGAAAAATTGAAAGCATTTCCTCTAAAGTCAGGAACAAGACAAGGGTGCCCACTTTCACCATTACTATTCAACATAGTTTTGGAAGTTTTGGCCACAGCAATCAGAGCAGAAAAAGAAATAAAAGGAATCCAAATTGGAAAAGAAGAAGTAAAACTCTCACTGTTTGCAGATGATATGATCCTCTACATAGAAAACCCTAAAGATTCCACCAGAAAATTACTAGAAATAATCAATGACTATAGTAAAGTTGCAGGATATAAAATCAACACACAGAAATCCCTTGCATTCCTATACACTAATAATGAGAAAACAGAAAGAGAAATTAAGGAAACAATTCCATTCACCATTGCAATGGAAAGAATAAAATACTTAGGAATATATCTACCTAAAGAAACTAAAGACCTATATATAGAAAACTATAAAACACTGGTGAAAGAAATCAAAGAGGACACTAATAGATGGAGAAATATACCATGTTCATGGATTGGAAGAATCAATATAGTGAAAATGAGTATACTACCCAAAGCAATTTATAGATTCAACGCAATCCCTATCAAGCTACCAACAGTATTCTTCACAGAGCTAGAACAAATAATTTCACAATTTGTATGGAAATACAAAAAACCTCGAATAGCCAAAGCGATCTTGAGAAAGAAGAATGGAACTGGAGGAATCAAACTGCCTGACTTCAGGCTCTACTACAAAGCCACAGTTATCAAGACAGTATGGTACTGGCACAAAGACAGAAATATTGATCAATGGAACAAAATAGAAAGCCCAGAGATAAATCCACGCACATATGGACACCTTATCTTTGACAAAGGAGGCAAGAATATACAATGGATTAAAGACAATCTCTTTAACAAGTGGTGCTGGGAAATCTGGTCAACCACTTGTAAAAGAATGAAACTGGACCACTTTCTAACACCATACACAAAAATAAACTCAAAATGGATTAAAGATCTAAACATAAGACCAGAAACTATAAAACTCCTAGAGGAGAACATAGGCAAAACACTCTCCGACATACATCACAGCAGGATCCTCTATGACCCACCTCCCAGAATATTGGAAATAAAAGCAAAAATAAACAAATGGGACCTAATTAACCTTAAAAGCTTCTGCACATCAAAGGAAACTATTAGCAAGGTGAAAAGACAGCCTTCAGAATGGGAGAAAATAATAGCAAATGAAGCAACCGACAAACAACTAATCTCAAAAATATACAAGCAACTCCTACAGCTCAACTCCAGAAAAATAAATGACCCAATCAAAAAATGGGCCAAAGAACTAAATAGACATTTCTCCAAAGAAGACATACAGATGGCTAACAAACACATGAAAAGATGCTCAACATCACTCATTATCAGAGAAATGCAAATGAAAACCACTATGAGGTACCATTTCACACCAGTCAGAATGGCTGTGATCCAAAAGTCTACAAGCAATAAATGCTGGAGAGGGTGTGGAGAAAAGGGAACCCTCTTACACTGTTGGTGGGAATGCAAACTAGTACAGCCACTATGGAGAACAGTGTGGAGATTCCTTAAAAAACTGGAAATAGAACTGCCTTATGATCCAGCAATCCCACTGCTGGGCATACACACTGAGGAAACCAGAAGCGAAAGAGACATGTGTACCCCAATGTTCATCGCAGCACTGTTTATAATAGCCAAGACATGGAAGCAACCTAGATGTCCATCAGCAGATGAATGGATAAGAAAGCCATGGTACATATACACAATGGAGTATTACTCAGCCATTAAAAAGAATACATTTGAATCAGTTCTAATGAGGTGGATGAAACTGGAGCCTATTATACAGAGTGAAGTAAGCCAGAAGGAAAAACATAAATACAGTATACTAACGCATATATATGGAATTTAGAAAGATGGTAACAATAACCCAGTGTACGAGACAGCAAAAGAGACACTGATGTATAGAACAGTGTTTTGCACTCTGTGGGAGAGGGAGAGGGTGGGATGATTTGGGAGAATGGCAATGAAACATGTAAAATATCATGTAGGAAACGAGTTGCCAGTCCAGGCTCGATGCACGATGCTGGATGCTTGGGGCTGGTGCACTGGGACGGCCCAGAGGGATGGTATGGGGAGGGAAGAGGGAGGAGGGTTCGGGATGGGGAACACATGTATACCTGTGGTGGATTCATTTTGATATTTGGCAAAACTAATACAATTATGTAAAGTTTAAAAATAAAATAAAATTAGAAAAAAAAAAAAAAAACAACAACAGACACTTGATTTTTAGAACCCAAAGAGTATAAAGAATTCAGCTGCAGTCCATGTCTGTTTCTACTCTTGTATCCAATCTGAACAATGTGCAATGATGCTTTCTCTGTGTGGTGACTAAGAAAGTTGCACCAGATGAAACCCTTAAATGTGTACAAAACTGAGTATAATCAGACCAACATAACTGTTTTATGTATCAAGAAAAAAAAAGCTTGGTTAGTCAAGTGTCTTCTTTGTGACAGTATTTATTGCAACAGAAATTTACCTGAAACACAGACAACTGGTATTGTACCCTTTATAAACTATAATAATATATCAGACAAGTATTCATCCAAATAGGGACTTTACAATACAATTCTATCTGACACACAGGTTGGAAAATGCAGACTTGGATATAGTTACAACAAGAGCAGAAAGACCACTGGATGTGGATTCCAAAGACCTGGGTTTGAGAGCTGAATGCTACAATCTTTGCAAACTAGGGCAGGTCACCTGAATTCTCTGCAACTTAGACTTCTGCCTCACAGTGATGTTGTACAGAATATTATATGTACAACATATCATTTGTTATGATATACTTTCTGTTTGTTTTTTTATGGAATTTTCCTCAAGACACAACTCTATTTTCTCAAAACACTGCTCATGATTTTCACATTGTTCAAGGTAAAATGAGGAAATACAGAAGTCAGTTAGTGCTACAAGTTACCCGTTCTAACAACAACTTTATTCTGCAAATACTGTCCTTCCACTGGCAAAATCACACATTTGCTTCTGTCGTGGGGACGTTCATCCAAGAACTAGTCAGTTTTGACTGTGGCTGCTCCTTATTGCCGACCCTCATCTCTTACTATCTCCTAAACTTAACGCTTCACTTACAATAAGGCTATTTAACACTGGTTCTTAGTTCTAGCCTACTTATCTTCAGTAACACAATTCCTGACAATAAAAGGAAAAAGAAAGCTAGCATGAAATATGGTAGGTTGCAAGGTACAACACTAGGTCAACGGGTTTGGAACTTGTAATAGTAAATACCAGATGGACAGGGGTTGACCTTCACTTATTCTATGTCAGTCAGGGAAATGAGTTGGGGATTGACAGGTGAGTGGTATAGAGAGGGGGAGAATAGTAAAGGAGATGAGAGACTGGGTCAAACTTGAGGAAGGGAAGGATAAACAGAAGTTGTATCCAAGCACAACAGGATATACTTAGATTCTATTTTAGATTATGTCAGATAACACTTTTACCCCTGTAGCTACTGGAAACTGACATTTAATTAGAGAATGACAAGCAAGAAATAGCCAGGTGACATGGAACCACTTAAGAATAAAGCCATCATTATTTCTCTTGCAGTTTGTACTTGCAAAAGTTTTGCATCTTCCTTTACTAAACTTTCACAATATTACTGTGATAAAGATGGTCAAAACCTAACTATTCATTCTCCACTGTGGACTAAACAAAAGGAAATTTGCTTAAATTGTAGTCAAGTAAAATCATCTTGGCTAAAAAGTCCATATCTGTGCTAGAATATATTTTTAAATGAATTTCCCATTTAGTAAACAGTTATTGAATTTACCAGGCTTCTCTCGTTGTAGAGAATCTTGCTGCAATGCAGGAGACCCAAGTTCAATCCTTGGGTCAGGAAGATATTCTGGAGAAGGGAATGGCTACTCACTCCAGTGTTCTTGCCTGTAAAATCCCACAAACAGAGAAGCCTGGTGGGCTATAGTACATGGGATCGCAAAAGTCCTGCACAACTGAGACTAACTTTCACTTTTCATTGAATTTAGTAATTTTTACTTTTTGCAACACATAAGTTTTAAGCCAGGATGATTGCATTGGAAGACCCAAAGTTGAACATAGACACAGGAGGCACAGGTAGCTTTCTACACTGTATGATTAAAAATCACTCGCCCCAAAAAGAATACATTTGAATCAGTTCTAATGAGGTGGATGAAATTGGAGCCTATTATACAGAGTGAAGTAAGCCAGAAGGAAAAACATAAATACAGTATACTAACGCATATATATGGAATTTAGAAAGATGGTAACGATAACCCTGTATACGAGACAGCAAAAGAGACACTGATGTATAGAACAGTCTTATGGACTCTGTGGGAGAGGGTGGGAAGATTTGGAAGAATGGCATTGAAACATATGAAATGTCATGTATGAAACGAGATGCCAGTCCAGGTTCAGT
Organism: Bos grunniens; assembly: GCF_055505025.1. NCBI lineage: Eukaryota > Metazoa > Chordata > Mammalia > Artiodactyla > Bovidae > Bos > Bos grunniens. The sequence goes on along the minus strand of NC_141168.1, from coordinate 65,670,095 downwards.
GCACGATGCTGGATGCTTGGGGCTGGTGCGCTGGGAAGGCCCAGGGGGATGGTATGGGGAGGGGGGAGGGAGGAGGGTTCAGGATGGGGAGCATGTGTGTAAAAAAAAAAAAAAAAAAAAAATCACTCGCCCTTAACTTTTTTCCCAAAAGACTATCACATTTCCTGAATTTTTCACATTATTGACTTTTGGGGATGAGCCACTGAGGACTCTACAGTGGAAAATTGTGTCTGGAATACACTGCACTTAATTCTAGTCATCTGCACTTAGACATTATTTTTTAAAGAACAAATTCCAAGAGATTGGAACACAGGTGTAGGGAAGTGAATCCAGAATCACTTAAGTCACGAAAGTCACAAAATTCCCTAGTGGTGGCTTGTGTGCATGAAAATACCTAGAGAAGGTAGTCAGCCATTTGAGAGTACAAAGAACATGTCCAGCAGTTAAATTATCTACTCAGCAAATGTGTACTGAGCCCATATAATAATGTGGAAGACATTGTCCTTGGTGCTGGGGCTAGGGTAGTTAATAAAACGGATAAAAATCTTCGTCCTCATGGACTTTGAATTCTAATCAGAAAGGCAATCAAAAATGGTAAATGAACCAAATATATAGAGTGTTAATTATTGACATGGGTTAAGGTGAAAAGGAAAAGACAAGAAAGGGGCCAAGAGGTCTGCATGTGTGTATGCACATGTGGGTGTGTGCACGCTTCCCAGAAAGGAACTTATAATTTTAGAGAAGGTTGTTTTATGGTGAAGGTTAAAGGAAGCCAAGGAATGAGCCACCAGATATCTGGGGGGAAGGTGCTTCAAGTAGAGGAAATAGCAAAAGGCACTGGATAATCTTATAAGTATAAAAAGAAACGAATTCCAGAAGGAATGATGAAACACTGCAATCCCTTCCTTAATAATTTGGTATAATGCCAGTCTTCCCTTTCTTCTCTTCACCTGGGGGCACATCACCTGATGAGTCAAGTGATGATGGCCTTGACCCATCACTCCCTTTGCCAGTGGGGCCACTGGTTCTTTGTGAAAAGCACTACTATCCATAGGCACTCTTGTGTACATTTCATCTCTTTTCAACCCACATTTTCATCTCCCTCTATTCATCGCTTGACTATTGATTTCTCCATCTCTGGAACTTGATTCCTCTGTCAAATTTTGTGACTTTACTACTCTGTTATCAACTTCACAATGTTCAGGTTTCTTAATTTTCTGTCACAATCTTTCTTTGCCAGCCTTTGATCATCCCCATCACCCTTGCCTTAGATTAGGTCTTTAACTATGATCTAAGTACGGCAACACACTTGCCTGAATAAATTCTACTGCCATCATCTCTCAACAGTGATCCCATCACCTCGTCCCATGTACCACCACTGTGGGCTTTGGACACACAGCCAGTTGCTGCCTGACTATGGAGTTGACACTGCTCCAGGACACTGGAATTGCTTCTTGTTGTCATTTGCTGCTCCTCTGACACTTTGCTCTCCGGAGGCTGATCAATGTGCAGTTCTAGTGCAAATACCACTACCAGCTGCCACAGAACTCTGCCCAGCTTCTTAAAGTGAAGGAAATCCCATTTCCTTCCAGGAGGTTTGTAGCTTTTTAGTCTCAGCTTTGTCAGCATTTCCAGTATGCCAGCTGATGTTGGGAATGCTGAGTTAGGCTGGTTCTAGAATATGATGGGCTTCTCCAGTGGCTCAGTGGTAAAGAATCTACCTGTAATGCAGAAGATGTGGGTTTGATCCCTGGGTCAGGAAGCTCCCCTGGAAGAGGGCATGGCAACCCACTCCAGTTTCCTGGAGAATGCCATGGACTGAGGAGCCTGGAGTTAGACATGACTGAAGTGACTGAGCACACACATACACTAGAATATGATACCTATCTGGGTACCATTCCCCAAAGGAAGGCAATATTTCCTTTTGAAATTTTCAAATAATTTCTCCTTAGGTAATGAGCTGTTTGCCTGCTTTATCAAGGGAAGCTACCCACAGGTACTCCATGGTGACTTGTCCTCTAAGGGAGGATCTAGATAGGAGGAATTGTTCAAGGATACAAAAATCACTCTCTGGCAAGAAAGAATTAGCTGAATAAAACACCCTTCAGCTAAGAAAATATGAGAAACGTCCTCCTAACCAACCCTTCTCCCAACATATTGATTTCATCTCTCCTGTATTGAGCCTCACAGTAGTAAAAAGAATTGCCCTACGTTTTTATGGAATTAACAATGTAGTTGAGAAGACTAAGATCAACTTACCTTAAGAGGAAGAACACTTTCTTTAGAGTCTCTTCACCCAGAGTTCTCAATTATTTGTTGAGGCTATTGCTGCATAGCGTAGAAAAGAGAAGATAATGTATTAAGTTTCAGATTTGTAAAATGTATAAAAGGCCATTTAAGTTGAGACATCTAAATAAATAATAAAGTAAATAAGGCATAGGTGGGCTTTTTGACATGAAAAGGGCACTAGGGTATCATCAAAATAGTGATGAGAGGGAAAAAAAGAAGAGTAGACTATTATCCTAAAGGAAGTTGATGCTGTTGTTTAGTCTCCCAGTTGTGTCCAACTCTTTGCGACCCCAAGGACTGCAGCATGCCTGGCATCCCTATCCCTCACCATCTCCAGAAGTTTGCCCAAATGTTCATTGCATCAGTGATGCCATCCAGTCATCTCATCCTTTGACGCCCTCTTCTCCTTTTGCCCCCAATCTTTCCCAGCATCAGGGACTTTTCAAATGAGTTGTCTGTTCGCATCAGATGACCAAAATACTGAAGCTTCAGCTTCAGCATCAGTCCTTCCAGTGAATATTCAGGGTTGATCTCCCTTAAGATTGACTGGTTTGATCTCCTTGCCATCCAAGGGGCTTTCCGGAGTCTTCTCCAGCACCACAGTTTGAAGTCATCAATTCTTTGGCATTCTGCCTTCTTTACGGTCCAGTTCTCACAACCGTATGGGACCACTGGGAAGACGATAGCCTTGGCTCTACAGACCTCTGTTGACAGAGTAATGTCTCTGCTTTTCAACACGCTGTCTAGGTTTGTCATTGCTTCCCTGCCAAGAAGCAATCGTTTTCTGATTTCATGGCTGCAGTCACTATTCCCAGTGATTTTGGAGCCAAAGAAGAGGAAATCTGTCACTACTTCCACCTTCGCCCCTTCTATTTGCCATGCAGTAATGGGGTCAGATGCCATGATCTTAAGTTGTTTTCTTTCTTTCTTTTTTTTAATATATAGTTTTAAGCTGACCCTTTCACTCTCCTCCTTCACTCTCATCAAGAGGCTCTGTTGTTTCTCTTCACTTTCTGCCATGAGAGTTGTATCCTCCACATATCTGAGGTTGTTGATGTTTTTCCCACCTATCTTGATTCTGGCTTATCTTGACCCTTCATGGATCACTGCCTTGTCATGGCAAAGGGGCTTGTGTAACTCAATGAAGCTATGACCCATGCCATGCCATTTAGGGCCACCCAAGACAGATGTGTCATAGTAGAGAGTTCTGACAAAACGTGATCCACTGGAGGAGGCAAACCACCCCAGTATACTTGCTGTGAGAACCTCATGAACTATCTTAAGGAAGTTGCTGCTGCTGCTAAGTCACTTCAGTCGTGTCCGACTCTGTGCGACCCCATAGAGAGCAGCCCACCAGGCTCCTCCGTCCCTGGGATTCTCCAGGCAAGAACACTGGAGTGGGTTGCCATTTCCTTCTCCAATGCATGAAAGTGAAAAGTGAAAGTGAAGTCACTCAGTCATGTGCAACTCTTCGTGACCCCATGGACTGCAGCCTACCAGGCTCCTCCACCCATGGAATTTTCTAGGCAAGAGTACTGGAGTGGGGTGCCATTGCCTTCTCCATATTAAGGAAATTAGGTATCATTAAAGATTATGCTGCTTGAGATTTCAATCAGGTCGGTTCAGTTCAGCCGCTCAGTCATGTCTGACTCTTTGCAACTCCATAGACGGCAGCACGCCAGGCCTCCCTGTCCATTACCAACTCCCGGAGTTTACTCAAACTCATGTCCATTGATTCGGTGATGACATCCAACCACCTCATCCTCTGTTATCCCCTTCTCCTGCCTTCAATCTTTCCCAGCATCATGGTCTTTTCAAATGAGTCAGTTCTTCGCATGAGGTGGCCAAAGTTTTGGAGTTTCTACCTCAGCATTCAGTCCTTCCAATGAATATTCAGGACTGATTTCCTTTAGGATGGACTGGTTGGATCTCCTTGCAGTCCAGGGGACTCTCGAGAGTCTTCTCTAACACCACAGCTTTCTTTATAGTCCAACTCTCACATCCATACATGACTACTAGAAAAACCACAGCCTTGACTAGATGGATCTTTGATGGCAAAGTAATATCCTTGCTTTTTAATATGCTGTCTAGGTTGGTTATAACTTTTCTTCCAAGAAATAAGCATCTTTTAATTTCATGGCTGCAGTCACCATCTGCAGTGATTTTGGAGCCCCCCAAATGTAAAGTCTCTCACTGTTTGCACTGTTTCCCCATCTATTTGCCATGAAGTGATGGGACCGAATGCCATGATCTTATTTTTCTTAATGCTGAATTTAAACCAACCTTTTCACTCTCTTCTTTCACTTTCATCAAGAGGCTCATTAGTTCTTCTTTACTTTCTGCCATAAGGGTGGTGTTATCTGCATATCTGAGGTTATTGATATTTCTCCCGCAATCTTGATTCCAGCTTGTGCTTCATCCAGCCCAGCATTTCTCATGATATATCCTGCATATAAGTTAAATAAGCAGGGTGACAATATACAGCCTTGACCTACTCCTTTCCTTATTTGGAACCAGTCTGTTTTTCCATGTCCAATTCTAACTGTTGCTTCCTGACCTGGATACAGAATTCTCAAGAGGCAGGTCAGGTGGTTTAATATTCCCATCACTTTAAGAATTTTTCAGAGTTTGCTGTGGTCCACACAGCCAAAGGCTTTGGCATAATCAACAAAGCAGAAGTAGGTGTTTTTCTGGAACTCTCTTGCTTTTTCAGTGATCCAACAGAGTTGGCAAATTGATCTCTGGTTCCTTTCCCTTTTCTAAATCCAGCTTGAACATCTGGAAGTTCATGGTTCATATACTGTTGAAGCCAGGCTTGGAGAATTTTGAGCATTACTTTACTAGCATGTGAGATGATTGCAATTATGCAGTAGTTTGAGCATTCTTTGGCATTGCCTTTCTTTGGGATTGGAATGAAAACGGACCTTTTCAAGTCCTGTAGCTACTGCTGAGTTTCCCAAATTTGCTGGCATACTGACTGCAACACTTTCACAGCATCATCTTTTAGGATTTGAAATAGGTCAACTGGAATTCCATCACCTACACTAGCTTTGTTCATAGTGATGCTTCCTAAGACCCACTTGACTTCTCATTCCAGGATGTCTGGCTCTAGGTTGCTGATCACACCATCATGATTATCTGGGTCATGAAGATATTCTTTGTATAGTTCTTCTGTGTATTCTTGCCACTTCTTCTTAATATCTTCTGCTTTTGTTAAGTCCATACTATTTCTGTCTTTTATTGTGCCCATCTTTGCATGAAATATTCCCTTGGTATCTCTAATTTTCTTGAAGAGATCTCTAGTCTTTCTCACTCTATTGTTTTCTACTATTTCTTTGCACTAACCACTGAGGAAGGCTTTCTTATCTCTCCTTGCTTGTTTTTGGAACTCTGCATTCAGATCTTTCCTTTTCTCCTTTGCCTTTCACTTCTCTTCTACTCACAACTATTTGTAAAGCCTCCTCAGACAATCATTTTGCCTTTTTGCATTTCTTTATCTTGGGCATAGTCTTGATCACTGCCTCCTGTACAATGTCATGAACCTCCATCCATAGTTCTTCAGGCACTCTGTCTATCAGATCTAATCTGATAGGTTTCAATAAGTAATGATTGTAATAAGTAATAATGATTCAATAAGTAATGATCTGAGAGGTTTCAATAAGTAATGATAAAACCCGTTGTTTATTCTTTATCAATGGAGTTATCTCATTTTAACTTCTCAAAAACCTTATGGGGTAGATATTATAATCCCTTGGGTTTTTTTTTTTTTTTTTTTTACAGATGACATTCAGACCACATAGCTTACTTTCCAAGATCATACCCAAGAATCTGGACTTCAGAGCTGCACTGAAAAAGACTAATGACTTGATGGCTTCTGAGATTTTATATATTGCTACATATTGTGAATTGCTTTGACTTTATGCTTGTGTGTAGGTATGTACATATATATATAGATGGCTAGGTGTTTGGTTTTGCCTCTGATCCTTAAACTAATCTTGTCTCTAATCAGAGGAAATGTATAAGATCCTGGACTCATAACCCAGAGCCTTAACCTTCTCTTCTATCTTTGACTCATTCAGGTCTTATACCTAATATTAAAGACTGAGTTCTCATCTTGTAATCCTCATCCAGGACTTCTTGTCCCTTTTTATTTCCATCTTGATTATGTGGGCAGTATTCCAGGTCTGCCTTTTGCATACTCTTCTGCTATGAAATTACAGTACTCAAGTGTATGAACTCGAATCTTTAATGTGTGAATCTTCCAAGTATTCAAGTTTACACAAAGCTCAGTTTGATGAAGCCCTCTCTCATGTGAGAAAATAAATCTAAGAAACTTTTCTGATGGTAACATACCAGCTTTGGTGATTGATTGCATCAGCAGGGAGAAAGTATTATCTGCATTATTACTCTCACTTTCTCTCTAGCTAGATAGATGGGATATTGAACATGAGCCTGCCCCACATTTCTGGCCTGAATTGTTGGATGAATGTTGATGCCTCCATTTGAGATACAGAGGAATTAATAATAGAAGATGGGGCCAAGAAAAGGATTAAGAATGAAGCCAGTCTGCTGACTAGCTGGCTGGTGGTGCCATCAACTAAAATAGAAAATCCAAGAGAGAAGAATGGGGAGACTATAGTAAATTATGAATGTAATTTTGGACATAATAAGTTTAATATGCCTTTGAGAATGAAGATAAATATATAACTCTTGACTTTAGAAGAGGGTTAATGTTAGAAAAATATGGAAGTTATCTGTATATAATTTTATGTATCTATAGTGGCTGTATCACTGAATTGCTTGAAAAAGGAGAGAACATATTAATTCCCAATAATATTTAAAACTATATCTTATATGAAAATATGGTTGGTCCTCTGTATCTACAGAGATTGAAGAAATAGTTGATACATAGGGCCAAATATCCCTAGAGAAGGAAATGGCAACCCACTCCAGTACTCTTGCCTGGAAAATCCCATGGATGGAGGAGCCTGGTAGGCTACAGTCCACGGGATTGCAAGGAGTTGGACATGACTGAAAGACTTCACTTTAGGGCCAACTATGGTATGCCACTTTATATATGAAACTCCAACATTTTCTGATTTTTTATATCCCCTTGTGAATATTGAGGGATAACTGTAATGGTAATATAGTAAGGGATAACTGTAATGCGAGGATTTGTGCTTTCTTACACTTATGTAAAAGCCAAATAAAATTTTATATTGATATTTTTATTGACTATAACTTACAGCCTAAATAAAAGCAGTGTACTTGCTTTGCAAATGTAACATCAACACAAGACCCTTGGCTTGACCAGATTTTTGCCCTAAAGTTCCACTCATGTAAAATTTTGAATCCATCTTTGTTTGTGTAACATATAAGTTTTTGGGATTCACTTTTATTAAGATATTCAAGACTTTGCTGGCTATACATTCAGTATGTTTTAAGAGGAGTTCTACTTTTATTTACTCTTGAATAGTATATGATATAATTCATGAGGACAGTAAGTAATTTCTCACTAAAATTAGAAAGTGAATAGGAATAGAAGTATAGCATTATATGTTTCTGAAACCCAATCTTGTGCCTACTATTTACAATAATAGTTGAATTTATAGAATATCATCAATTTAAAAACACTTATAGATAACAATTTCAAATTTTATTAGTTGATTACTCAAAGACAATGTTTGTATTTAGTCATAACACTACATTACTCTATAAGCTAATTTTTCTACTTGTCTCATTTCCATTTATATCGTATTACTTTGTATTAAATTAAAATAAATTTACATTAAACTTAGCATTAGGGTTGAGAGAAAGAATTTTTATTCAACAAGTAGAGAGTGATTTTTAAATTTACATATATTTTCAGAATTATATTTTGTGAACTTTTCTTACAATATTATGAAATTAAAATAATGATTATGAACTTACAAACTTAAAAGCACCTATTGGACAGATGATTAAAAGTCTCAGAAATTATTGTAAACACTATTTTGATAATAAACATTTTGTGCCAAAATATATCCTGAAGAAAGTGAAAGTGAAAGTATTAGTCACTCAGTTGTGTCCAATTCTTTGTGACCCTATGGACTGTAGCCTGCCAAGCTCCTCTGTTCAATTCTCCAGGCAAGAATACTGGAGTGAGTTGTCATTCCCTTCTCCAAAATACAGCCTATTCTGTCTATATTCTTTCAATAAGCTTTCTTATACTTGGTCATAATCTTTTATCAACTTTCTTATGAAAGGCAAGCATGGTGCTATCTGCGACTGTGAACTATTAGATAGATGAGACGTCAATAAAAGAATTAGTCCTGATTTTCTAACTTTCTGACTTTAAATCATTTAGAAAATTATTTTTTAACATTATTCAGTGATTGAAAACTCATTTCCTTCTCAAATGTGTGTTCTGCACTGCAAGTAAACATTTTTAATAATATGCTTGTATGTTGCTTAATAGTAGGAAGTGTGTCTTTTCCATTTTTGGTAACACCAGGCTTCCCAGATGGCACTGTGGTAAAGCATCTGCCTGCCAAAGCAGGTGACAAAAGAGACATGGGTTCAGTCCTTGGGTTAAGAAGATCGCCTGGAGGAGGAAATGGCAACCCACTCCAGTATTCTTGCCTGGAAGATCCCATGAACAGGGGAGCCTGGCGGGCTACAGTCCATGGGGTCACAAAAAGTCAGACATGACTGAGTGACTGAGTGCACAGTATGCGGCACAATCCTTAACACGTAGTAGGTGCTTTATGTCTGTCAACTAATGGAAGAGGCTTTTTTTTTCCACATTTATTGAGTAGCATCCATAATTCTCTGGTGATATAAAAATGTTCTCAGTTTAGATAGGAACCAGGGCTATGCATTTTAAACTGAGCCACTCTTAAAAATATTTTAACAAATATTCCTTTCTTCCTTCTAGGTTAAGTCAAAAGTTATCTATTCTGAAAAATAATTTTAAACTGAAATCAATCATTCATATCTAACTACTCAGCGAGAGTATAATATGGCCTATATGTTGAACATCATTTATGTAACTTACAGCCTTCCTGAGCTGTATTCCATTAAAGAGATCCTCCTGCTTTGATTTGGTTAAGGGTTCTTCTAAAAAGAATGAAAAGAAAAAGTCTGCGATAATAATTAGTATTCAAGAGTAGACTCTGATGCAAGGCCATAGTCTGCATTTCAGTGATTGAGAACTGAACTTTCTAAATTTTATTATCTATTATTAGAATAGACTTAGGGACTTAGTCCATAGATTTTTACATAAGCATTCCAGACATAAAGAGGATGAGAAAAAAGCCTGTCCCTTTCTAGTCCTGAGGAAATATGTGAAGGAAAGAGAGATGTGGGAGAATATGATAAACAGATATAGCCTTTCTATGAGTAAAGCTTCCAGTGGGAGCAGAGTGAAGCCTTGAATGAGGCCATCACCATTTGGGACTCTGGGTGGAGGCACCCTCATAGTTTTCCTTTCTTTGTATCATCTTAGCAAGGTCTCAGCGATAAGAGAGTTATTTTAAAGATACAACCTGAAATTTTATTTTTTTCAGTTCACTCTTGCTCTTTCCTGTACATTATAGGCCCCCGAGTAGCTAAGCATCTGACTGACAGTGTGTCAAGACTCGGCAGCGTGGTGGATTTCTGTGCGTGGATCACCTAGGCTTGTATGGAATGGGGCAGTCAGCTTACTGTTTATAGCAGCAAGATGAGCAAAAGTGAGGCTGAACCCACTAGGGGAGAAATCTACACATCACAGAGGCCAAAAAGAATGGTTCACGGTTTTCTTATTCACCTCGCAGCACTGGAGGACCACAGAGCATCCAGAAACCAGGCCAAAGGAACACAACCAGAAGGCTGGCAGAGCCAGACTACTTCACCAAAGGAGCCTCCCACCCCGGTCACCCTGACGCCTACCCAGACGCCCTCCCTGTTGGAGAGGAAACTGGGAGCCAGAACAAGAGTAAGAAATCGGAGAGACATGATAGTTTCCTGCACTTTCTGAATATTACCCAATATATTATTTCAATTGTCCTACTGGATTAAGTTTTAGTTAATGCTTCTCTGAATAAACCAGAGGAGGGACCTCTTAAAGAAGACCAGATCAGCTACATAAAAAGTAAAGAAATCGTATGCTGTCTAGGAATTAAATTTTGTAACCCAGCTTCATATTTCTATTAGAAAAAAAATGAAATTTATTCTCCCCAAATATTTAATTGTACATCTATTCCTTTAATATCTTTTATAGCAAATTATATTTATATATATTTATATTTATTTATGTGTATATATATATATATATATATATATATATATATATATATATATCTGTCTTTGTACTAGTCTTCAAGGCTGCTCTACAGAGTACCACAAACTGGGTGGCTTCAGGAACAGAAATTTACTTTTGCATAGTTCTAGAGCTTAGAAGTCCAAGATCAAGGTGTTAGTGGAATTGGTTTCTGGTGAGACGTCTCTCTTTGGTTAATTCTTGGTGTATTTTCAAATGAACTTTTCTTGGTGTATGAGCTCTTCCGGTGTCTCTTCCTCTACTTATAAGGACACTAGTCATTTTGGGTGAGGGCCCCACCATTTTGACCTCATTTAACCAACCTAGATAGTATATTCAAAAGCAGAGACATTACTTTGCCGACAAAGGTCCGTCTAGTCAAGGCTATGGTTTTTACTGTGGTCGTGTATGGATGTGAGAGTTGGACTGTGAAGAAGGCTGAGCGCCGAAGAATTGATGCTTTTGAACTGTGGTGTTGGAAAAGACTCTTGAGAGTCCCTTGGACTGCAAGGTGATCCAACCAGTCCATTCTGAAGGAGATCAGCCCTGGAATTTCTTTGGAAGGACTGATGCTAAAGCTGAAACTCCAGTACTTTGGCCACCTCATGCGAAGAGTTGACTCATTGGAAAAGACTCTGATGCTAGGAGGGATTGGGGGCAGGAGGAGAAGGGGATGACAGAGGATGAGATGGCTGGATGGCATCACTGACTCGATGGACGTGAGTCTGAGTGAACTCCGGGAGTTGGTGATGGACAGGGAGGCCTGGCGTGCTGCGATTCATGGGGTCACAAAAAGTTGGACACGACTGAGAGACTGATCTGATCTTATCTGAACCTTAATTATGGAGAAGGCAATGGCACCCCACTCCAGTACTCTTGCCTGGAGAATCCCATGGATGGAGGAGCCTGGTAGGCTACAGTCCACGGGGTCGCTAAGAGTCGGACAGGACTGAGCGACTTCACTTTCACTTTTCACTTTCATGCATTGGAGAAGAAAATGGCAACCCACTCCAGTGTTCTTGCCTGGAGAATCCCAGGGACGGCAGAGCCTGGTGGGCTGCCGTCTCTGGGGTTGCACAGAGTTGGACACGACTGAAGTGACTTAGCAGCAGCAGCAGCAGCAGTAACCTTAATTAGCTCCCTAAAGGTCATATCTCCAAAGCCAGGCAATCAATGAGGTTGCAAAGAGTCAAAAACGACTTGGTGACTGAACAACAACATTGGAGATATGGACTTTAAGAAGAAGGAAATAGCAACCCAGTCTAGTACTCTTGCCTGGAAAATCCCATAGACAGAGGAGCCTGGTAGGCTGCAGTCCATGGGGTCAGTTCGCAAAGAGTCAAACTGGACTGAGCAACTTCACTTAAAACCATTACAATATTGTAAAGTAATTAGCCTCCAATAAAATAAATAAATTTATATTAAAAAAAATTAAATGAGGTCATCAGGGTGGGTCTCTCATCTAAATACAATCACACTGAACAATAGGGCTTCAACATAGGCATTTGGGAGTGGGCAGGGGGAACACATTTTCCCTGGTGGCTCAGACGGTAAAGAATCTGCCTGCAATATAGGATACCTGAGTTCTATCCCTGGGTCAGGAAGATTTATTTCCGAGAGAAGAGAATGGCAATCCACTCCAGTATTCTTGCCTGGGAAATCCTGTGGACAGAGAAGTCTGGTGAGCTACAGTTCACAGGGTCACAAAGAGTCAGACATGACTGAGTTGACTTAGCATGCACTCCTGGGAGGAACACATCAAGTCTATTAATATATTAACTGAAGACAGGAACTTTATCATTATATCCCTAATCCCTAGCATGGTGACGGACACATTTTAAGACATAGATATAAAGAAGAGACTTTTGGACTCTGTGGGAGAAGGCGAGGGTGGGATGATTTGAGAGAATAGCATTGAAACATGTATATTACCATATGTGAAACAGATCACCAGTCCAAGTTCAGTGCATGAAACGGGGCACTCAAAGCCTGCGCACTGGGACAACCCTGAGGGATGGGATAGGAGGAAGGTGGGAGGGGGGTTCAGGATGATCCTGATCAGGATCAGGATCATGTACATGATCAGGGTGACACATGTACACCATGGCTGATTCATGTCAATGTATGCAAAAACCACTACAATATTGTAAAGTAATTAGCCTCCAATTAAAATAAATAAATAAAATTTTAAAAAGTACTTAATGAATGAAAAATAAACACAAAAGAAAGTAATACATACAAAATGCAGTATAATGTGGTGATTAAGAACACAGACTTTTGAGACTTTTCTTCCAGTTATATCTTTTATTCAAACCTAGTTTTTAAATCTGTAAAATAGGCATAATAATAATAATGCCTCTCTTGAATTGTTACAATATTAAATGAGCATGTCTGGTAAGTTATAAGCGCTCAGTAAATGTTAGCTATGACTGTTATCATTCGTGCTTCATTTGATCAGCCTATTTTTCATTTGCATGTCAGCCAAAACTGACTTCATTCTTGTCTGAGAAGCAGGATCAGAGCACCCTAGGTTGTAATCAAGAGCTGCAGGCATAGGAGTAGAGGGAGCATGTCATGGAGCCATCATTCTGGGCAGTCGTTCTCCAGGGATGGTTGCTGTCTGCTTGGGGGCAATATCTTGGCTCTTGTGGTGGCTAATATTCTTAGTGTTTTCAGGCAAAGTTAGGCTAAATTAATTTTAGAACTGACCCACTTACATATTTTTAAACTTTAGACTACAGCAGCTGAACAGCTAAGTTGGACAATTTACAAACTGTATTATGGCTTATATGGAGCAGGCCACTCTCAAAATAGGACCAAGAGGCTCGGAAGTCCAAGTGAGTGGTTCTTGACAGATTCAAGATATCAATTAAATCCTTAACCCTTAGTTGTCTGCTGGAAAGCTAACATTTTAGAAGGGGAAGAAAAGAAAACATGCTATAGGCTGTTTGAGGAATAAAAAACAAAAACAAATCAAATATAGATGTCATAGTGAAAGTCACTCAGTCATGTCTGACTCTTTGTGACCCCATGGACTATACAGTCCATCGAATTCTCTAGGCCAGAATACTGGAGTGGGTAGCTTTTCCCTTCTCTAGGGGATCTTCCCAACCCAGGGATCAAACCTAGGTCTCCCTCTTTGCAGGCAGATTCTTTACCAGCTGAGTCACAAAGGGAGCCCAGATTTCATAGAACTGTTATCAAATAAATAGAAGTTTAGGAAAGTTTCAATTACATTGAACTAACTTGCCAAATTTTGATTTTAAAATTTGAATTAACTCAGTAAATGTGCAGGCTCTTCAAGTGTTCAGGGAATGGTACAAGACTGACAATGTGAAAATATCTCTATGTCCTCAAAGACCTGAGACTTATATAGAAAGTTTATCCATTCTTCTTATATTACAAAACTCATAACCATATAAACTTTACATGTATATTATCACAAAGAACTAGTATATATAGAAGGAAATTTAAAGATACTAGAATTTTGTCTCATCAACCAAACTAAAGAATAAATTTACTTCATACGCTAGGATTTATTTATTGGCAAATAGTTTCTTCTTGTCAAAATTCTATTAGGATCTGATTTTCTAAGCCTATTAAAAATAATAGGAAAATCAATAATAATTTAGTGAACAACTTATTTCTACTTCAACATCCTTCATATAAAACGAATGAGAACATTCCATTTGACTACTTATTGAAAGAGAAATAAAATCATAATCTATTGACATAGAATCAATGTCTCCTGTTTTGCCTTGGCCTTGCTGTTTTATCTAAAGCAAGTAGATACTACCTTGTGAAAATATTTGGGTTTAAGTACATCCATTTTTAAATTAATCGGTTTTTCTAGTCAACTAAATAGAGTCACAAAAGGGACACTAATTCTGCCAACATTTTGCTTGTAGTAAATACTGTGGCCAAAAAATTCTGGAGTTTATCAATAACACCAGATTAATAGCATCTGATTGTGGATCATATCTTGATGGTATGTTACTAGCAACAGTTGTACATAGTTCTTCTAATACAAGGTATCACCAATTCTAAGGACATGAGTTTGAGTAAGCTCTGGAAATTGGTGATGGACAGGAAAGCCTGGTGTGTTGCTGTCCATGGGGTCACAAAGAGTCAGACATGACTGAGAGACTGAACTGAACTGAATACAAGGAATTAAAATGTTGCTTCAAGGATATGTTCATAGTTATTAAATTTATTAGCAGTTATTATCTATATTATGTGAGAAATAGTTCAAAAATACCAATATAGACTAAAATCATTAATTACTAATTATTTATGGAGCTGATTGCCTAAAAGCATTTTTCAATGACAAGACAAAAAATCTATAATTAAAAAGTGGAAGCATAAATGACATTCAAATTTAAAATTACTGAAAAATTAATATAAACACTTCTGCAAGCGGCGGCTGTTTTCATTCTTAAAGGAGAAATCATGGGATAATAATTCACTTCTTTATTAAAATATCAGTATCCCACATCTTTTATCTCCCTTGCAAAAAATGACTTTGAAAACTAAAATCACATCACTTCTCAACTTTGTGTTTTTATAACTGTTAAAAAGAAAAGTGCTATATGACTTGTAAGCTTGATGACAAATTTAATCTATACTAGCTGTAAAGTTGCACAAGATATTTTTATAATTTTTTTAGGTAAATGAATTAAAGGTCCAAATGGCAGAAAGTTACCTAAGGACTCTAGAACATCATCATTAAACTCTCCTCTGCCTTGAGCCCTGCCATGTTTTTAGTCCCCAACTTATTTTCAGATCTGTCTTTGTTCTTAGGACATATTTCAAACTCTATATGAAGACCTTACAGGGAGTCCTGGCATGGAGCATGCCTTCCACATGCTGGGCAAATAGAACCCACTGTAATTATCTCTATTTTATAACGGATGAAACTGAGATGCAGAAAGGTTAAGCCATTTGTGAGAAACCACATATAAGTAAGCATTCTTTGAGATGGAGATAGAAACCTTTAATCAAGAAGAGGTTAAAATGTCACGATTCCAAATCTGAAATAGATGGTCTGAAATGGCAGATTCTTAAGAGAGAATAATTAAAGGAGTTGATGCCTCATTGTCTTTAACGATATTCCTTGCTGTTCCATCAAATCACTGAATAGATAAGAGGTGAGCAATAAGTTTCAAGCTGATCTTTTGTGTAGCCAGATAATTTAGACAAAAGCTTGTAGGGATGGTATGGAAAGTGTATTCACCTGCCTGGCTTCCAAACTCCTCAACTTTCAGTAGAGGGTGAGTGAGTGACACTTAGACACATAGAGTGGATTAAAATGACTCTGTATTTTGATTTCCTTTTTGGAATTTACAGTGTCAGGCCATAGGCCATGTATGCTGATTGTAGTCATTTGAGCCCTGGAAATAGAGATTGCTATGCCACCTCTGAATTTTAGACTGGGCAAATGAACTTTATGTATATGCTATTTTCACTTCACCTATGTTAAGAAGACTTAACCTATAATGCTACAATATAAGATGGCTAGACCTTATTCTTTGCATAGTGATTATAATTTCAGTTGTTTAAGGGTAGAAGAAAATATTACCTTCCAAGCAGGCTAGGACATTTTTATTCACACTTCTCTTCATGTCTGGGAAAGATCTGGATCAGAAACTTGTAAACCTCCCACCCCCAATTTAAATTTTGATTAGTCTCCTGGGGAAAGGAAATAGCCTAGCCCTAAATTTAAAATTTTTACAACCAGGTGGAAGTAGTGGCAGTATGTATTTTTCTAACAATTCAAAGTCTATAATATCAGTTTTTAATGGGTCATTTCCCTTATGCCTTTAAGAAAGGGAAAAGTGAAAGAGAAAGTCGCTCAGTAGTATCCAACTCTTTGCGACTCTACGGACTATACAGTCCATGGAATTCTCTAGGCCAGAATACTGGAGTTGTAGCGTTTCCCTTTTCTAGGGGATCTTCCCAACCCAGGGATAGAACCCAGGTCTCCCGCATTGCAGGTGTATTCTTTACCAACTGAGCTATGAGGGAAGCCTCTTCTGCCTTTATATTATATTTAAAATTATACTTGAAAATGATCTAATGTTAGTATACTTGTCCAAGGATTCATAACTGTTTTCTTTTGTATTCTACTGTTATTTAAAGTTTCTTTTTTTTTCTTTTGAGAAGTCTATATAATACATGATGCAAATTTATCCCTTAGGGCCTCTTACATAAGTCAGTTCAGTTCAGTTCAGTTGCTCAGTCGTGTCTAACTCTTTGCGACCCTATGAATTTCAGCACGCCAGGCCTCCCTGTCCATCACCAACTCCTGGAGTTCACTCAAACTCACGTCCATCGAGTTGGTGATGCCATATAGCCATCTCATCCTCTGTCATCCCCTTCTCCTCCCGCCCCCAATCCCTCCCAGCATCAGAGTCTTTTCCAATGAGTCAAGTCTTCACATGAGGTGGCCAAAGTACTGGAGTTTCAGCTTTAGCATCATCCTTCCAAAGAACACCCAGGGCTGATCTCCTTCAGAATGGACTGGTTGGATCTCCTTGCAGTCCAAGGGACTCTCAGGAGCCTTTTACAACACCACAGTTCAAAAGCATCAATTCTTCAGTGCTCAGCTTTCTTCACAGTCCAGCTCTCACATCCATACATGACCACTGGAAAAACCATAGCCTTGACTAGACGAACCTTTGTTGGCAAAGTAATGTCTCTGCTTTTGAATATGCTGTCTAGGTTGGTCATAACTTTCCTTCCAAGGAGTAAACGTCTTTTAATTTCATGGCTGCAGTCACCATCTGTAGTGATTTTGGAGCCCAGAAAAATAAAGTCTGACACTGTTTCCACTGTTTACCCATCTATTTCCTATGAAGTGATGGGACCAGATGCCATGATCTTAGTTTTCTGAATGTTGAGCTTTAAGCCAACTTTTTCACTCTCCACTTTCACTTTCATCAAGAGGCTTTTTAGTTCCTCTTCACTTTCTGCATAAGGGTGGTGTCATCTGCATATCTGAGGTTATTGATATTTCTCCAGCAATCTTGATTCCAGCTTGTGCTTCTTCCAGCCCAGCGTTTCTCATGATGTACTCTGCATAGAAGTTAAATAAGCAGGGTGACAATATACAGCCTTGACGTACTCCTTTTCCTATTTGGAACCAGTCTGTTGTTTCATGTCCAGTTCTAACTGTTGCTTCCTGACCTGCATATAGGTTTCTCAAGAGGCAGGTCAGGTGGTCTGATATTCCCATCTCTTTCAGAATTTTCCACAGTTTATTGTGATCCACACAAAGGCTTTGGCATAGTCAATAAAGCAGAAATAGATGTTTTTCTGGAACTCTCTTGCTTTTTCCATGATCCAGCAGAAGTTGGCAATTTGATCTCTGGTTCTTCTTCCTTTTCTAAAACCAGCTTGAACATCAGGAAGTTCACGGTTCACATATTGCTGAAGCCTGGCTTGGAGAATTTTGAGCATTACTTTACTAGCGTGTGAGATGAGTGCAATTGTGCAGTAGTTTGAGCATTCTTTGGCTTTGCCTTTCTTTGGGATTGGAATGAAAACTGACCTTTTCCAGTCCTGTGGCCACTGCTGAGTTTTCCAAATTTGCTGGCATACTGAGTGCAGCTCTTTCACAGCATCATCTTTCAGGATTTGAAATAGCTCCACTGGAATTCCATCACCTCCACTAGCTTTGTTCGTAGTGATGCTTTCTAAGGCCCACCTGGCTTCACATTCCAGGATGTCTGGCTTTAAAACCACTTCAGTATTCTTGCCTTGAGAACTCCATGAACAGTATGAAAAGACAAAATGATAAGACACTGAAAGAGGAACTCCCCGGTCGGTAGGTGCCCAATATGCTACTGGAGATCAGTGGAGAAATAATCCAGAAAGAATGAAGAGATGGAGCCAAAGCAAAAACAATACCCAGCTTTGGATGTGACTGGTGATAGAAGCAAGGTCCAATGCTGTAAAGAGCAATATTGCATAGGAACCTGGAATGTTAGGTCCTTGAATCAAGGCAAAGTGGAAGTGGTCAAACAGGAGATGGCAAGAGTGAACGTTGACATTCTAGGAATCAGCGAACTAAAATGGACTAGAATGGGTGAATTTAACTCAGATGACTATTATATCTACTACTGTGGGCAGGAATCCCTCAGAAGAAATGGAGTAGCCATCATGGTCAACAAATAGTCCAAAATGCAGTACTTGGATGCAATCTCAAAAATGACAGAATGATCTCTGTTCGTTTCTAAGGCAAACCATTCAATATCACAGTAATCCAAGTCTATGCCCCAACCAGTAACGCTGAAGAAGTTGAAGTTGAATGGTTCTATGAAGACCTATGAGACCTTCTAGAACTAACACCCCAAAAAGATGTCCTTTTCATTATAGGGGACTGGAATGCAAAAGTAGGAAGTCAAGAAACATCTGGGGTAACAGACAAATTTGGCCTTGGAATACGGAATGAAGCAGAGCAAAGGCTAATAGAGTTTTGCCAAAAGAACGCACTGGTCATAGCAAACACCCTCTTCCGACAACACAAGAGAAGACTCTACACATGGACATCACCAGATGGTCAACACCGAAATCAGATTGATTATATTCTTTGCAGCCAAAGATGGAGAAGCTCTATAGAGTCAGCAAAAACAAGACCAGGAGCTGATTGTGGCTCAGACCATGAACTCCTTATTGCCAAATTCAGACTTAAATTGAAGAAAGTAGGGAAAACCACTGGACTACTCAGGTATGACCTTAATCAAATCCCTTATGATTGTACAGTGGAAGTGAGAAATAGATTTGAGGGACTAGATCTGATAGAGTGCCTGATGAACTATGGAATGAGGTTCATGACATTGTACAGGAGACAGGGATCAAGACCATCCCCATGGAAAAGAAATGCAAAAAAGCAAAATGGCTGTCTGGGGAGGCCTTACAAATAGCTGAGAAAAGAAGAGAAGCAAAAAGCAAAGGAGAAAAGGAAACATATAAGCCTCTAAATGCGGAGTTCCAAAGAATAGCAAGGAGAGATAAGAAAGCCTTTCTCAGTGATCAACGCAAAGAAATAGAGGAAAACAACAGAATGGGAAAGACTAGAGATCTCTTCAAGAAAATTAGAGATACCAAGGGAACATTTCATGCAAAGATGGGGTCGATAAAGGACAGAAATGGTATGGACCTAACAGAAGCAGAAGATGTTAAGAAGAGGTGGCAAGAATACACAGAAGAACTAAGTATGGTAAATAGCTTCATATATATGAGACTGTCTATAATGACTGATTAATACCTTGTGTGCTCAATCACTCAGTCATGTCTGACTCTTTGAGACCCCATGAACTGTAGCTGGCCAGGCTCCTCTGTCCATGTAATTTTCCAGGCAAGAATACTGGAATAGGTTGACATTTCCTTTTCCAGTGGGATTAATACTTTAACATATGTTTATTGTTGCCTCTTTTTAAAGGGTTTTTTCAGAAAGATAAAAAGTACTCTCTTTTTGACTCCAGACAGGCAGTGGAAAAATCACCTCCAAGTGGGGATAAGCAGAAAAATGACATATCACTGTTGTAGAAAACCTTTATCAATTGTGGAATCATCTTTGGATTTTCTTATTGTTATGGAATATGCTAATTATCCCAGTGTGGTTTACTTTGATTAAGAGGATAGATACCACTTCTGTTAAGGGGACTTGATTGATTCTCAGAGTTGCATTTTATAGAACATTCCTGTCTTATGTATAGATACAGTAAAAATGTCTAGAAAATAAGGGTTCAACTGCTACTGATCAGGAAGATACCTTCAGGAAGAGCAGAGAGACCCATTTCAAGCAATTTTCTTAATTATGAAGCAAGATCTACTTAGTAAGTTTGAGGGGAAAGACCACTGATTTGTGAGCCAGCCAACCCAGTGTTGGCTTTGCCTATGCTGCTAGTGCCCTCATAAAAGGAGAGGGGACATCCCTCTTTCCTACAGACCTGCTTCTTTTCACAATAAATGGAAGCAGAGGATCAAAATGCCTCTAGAATCCCTTCCAATTTAACTATGTTCTAGTACACAAACATCTTCTGGGAAGCCTGTGTACTTAGAGCTGTGGGAGACGTGATATCATATAAATGCTTTTCTAGCCCTTCAATAGCTAGCTCTCACTCCATCACACGTGAAAATAACTGAGACAATTAAACTGAAATTTTGAGCGAATCCTATAATAGGAAAGGAAAGTGAAAGTGAAGTCACTCAGTCCTGTCCGACTCTTTGCGACCTCATGGACTGTAGCCTATCAGGCTCCTCCATCCATGGGATTTTCCAGGCAAGATTGCTGGAGTGGATTGCCATTTCCTTCTCCAGGGGATCTTCCTGACCCAGGAATCAAACCCGGGTCTCCCACACTGCAGGCAGACGCTTTACTGTCTGAGCCTACTATGCAAGTAAAGGAAACGAGCTCATAATACTGTCTGATCTGAATCTAGTAACAACTATGATATTACCTTCATGGTCTGTTTCTTGGGCATGCGGATTTCCTGATAAGAGTGGAACATCATTCACCACAGCAATCCAATGTACTTCAACCTGATGCATATTTGATGTAGGTGACTTACCTAAATAATGTGCTGAAAGCTATGGACTAAGATTTTAACAATTAGAAGGAAGTCACAGGCTAATAAACTTTTAAAGAATTAAAAGGATGAACTCTAATCACTGCATACAAAATGCTTGTCTAAATCCACAATGGAGAAGTTAAGCTACATTTTCTGTGATAAATTTTGGTCCCCCTGAAGGCAAGGGAACATTCTTATTCATGCTTTCATAAGGTTAGACTATCGATGGGCTTCCCTGGTGGCTCAGATGGTATAAAATCTGCCTGCAATGCAGGAGACCTGGGTTTGATCCCTGGGTTGGGAAGATCTCCTGGAGGAGGGCATGGTAACCCACTCCAGTATTCTTGCCTGGAGAATCCCATGGACAGAGAGGCCTGGCAGGCAACAGTCCATGGAGTGACAGAGTCGGACATGACTGAGGGACTAAGCACAGAGTATGGATAAATATTTACTGAAGTGAATGTTATGAAATAGAAGTCTTAGGAGGGTCAGTCAATAGTGCCTGTCCCAGCACATGCATGTAAACATACAATGAACAAATAGTCAAAATTCAATATACAAATTTAAGCACACTGCAATAAATTTCATAGGGCATAGAGTCAGAATCAGAAAATTAAAAAGGACCTTGGAGATCAACTAATTGTTTTATGATAGTGAAATTTTGTTTTAATGAGAGAATATAACTAGGAATCATATTCTCATTCCATGGAAGCTGAGGATGAGAAATAATTTATATTTAATCTTTCTGAGGGAATTAATAAATTAAAATAAGTTTAAATTCCAGAAGTGTAAAAAGGGTAGCATCAGATCCTTCCCATCCCTACCCCTTTACACTTTAGGGCCCTAGGAACTTCTTGTGTTCTGTTGGGCTATTTCAGTGTGGTTTGAGAGTATATGTAGGTGTGTGTTTTTTAGATGAACTGATGGGATTTGGGGCTGGGAAATAGGAAGACTGAGAGTTAACATCTTTAATGAAACAAGATATGATAATTACAACTCTTCATCTTCTATGGTTGTTATGTACAAGCTGAGCCTTATAAGTTACTGTCTTTAAAGGAAAGTCACACAAACAGAAATAGAATAAAATAAAAATGATAATATCTAATGAATATTGTACTTTAAAAATGTAATATTTTATACAAATTTAAAGCAACAGATTACCTTATTTTTATTTTCACAAAATTACACATCGAGGGAGAATTGATATATTTGAAAGACAGTAAAATTAACTTCCTTTTTTGTTATGATGCCATATTTATGGCACACTAATTATTCTGCCAAGGCCTAAGAGAAAGAAAAATGGATATCAGACATGGATTTAAAAATTGCTGTGAAAATAGTGCAAGATGGAAAATTTTACCAGAGAATTTCATCTTAAAAATTGAGATAAAATTCACACATCTTAATATTCACTCTTCAAAGATATGATACAGTTTTTAGTATTTTCACAGATATGCACAACATCACCATTATATAATATTTTCATCATTGCTAAAAGAAATCCATTACCTATGGGCAATCACTTACCAATTCTCTTAACCTCAGCCTCTGACAACCACTAAGTTATTTTCTCTCTCAATGGATTTGCCTATTCTGAGCATTTCATAAAAATGGAATCATGCTGTATATGGTCTTTTCTGTCTGCCTTCTTCCACTTAGCATAATGTTTTCAAGGTTCATCTGTACTGTAATATGTACTTCATTTTTTTCTATTGTTGAATGGCATTTCATTGTATATACCACATTTCACTAAAATATCACGGTTTGTTTAGCCATTCATCTGCTGATAAACATTTTCTTTTTCAATTTTGGGCTATTATGTATAAGCTTTTGTGTAGATAGATGTTTTCATTTCTCTTGGGTATACCTAGGAGTAAATTGCTTGTTAATATGGCAACTCATATTTAACCATTTGAGAAACTGCCAAGCTGCTTTCCAAAGTGGCCATAACATTTTACATTCTCACCAGAAATGCATGAGAATATGTATTTCTCCAAATCCTCAACAACACTTGTTATTGTCTGCTTTTTGATTATTGCCATCCTTGTGGGTATGAAGTGGGACCACATTGTGGTTTTGATTCATATTTCCTTAATTACTAATGAGGCTGAGCATATTTTCATGTACTTATTAGCTATTAATAGATTTTCTTTGGAGGAATGCCTACTCAAATCCTTTGCTGATTTTTGAATGGGGCTATCTGTCCTTTTACTGAGATGTAAAGGCTCTTTGTGTATTTTGCATATGAGTTCTTTATACATCTATGCAAATATTTTCTCTCATTCTGTAGTCAGTCTTTGTATTTTCTTGAAAGTGTCTTTTGGAGCAAAAAGTTTTTAATTTTATGATGTCCAATTTATTTTTTTCTTTTGTCATTTGTGCTTTTGATGTCATGCTAAGAAACTATTGTCTAATCCAAGCTCACTAAGATTTATGCCTATGCTTTTGTGCAAAAGTTTTCCAGTCTAAACTCTTAAAAGTAAATGTAAGTCTTTGCTTAGTTTCTGAATTAATTTTTGTTTATTGGGAGCCAGGGTCCAGCTTAATTCTTCTGCATGTGGATACCCAGTTTGACCAAGATTAAATTTCACTCATTGGTGAAATATTGCAATCTTTACCACATAGATAAGGATTAAGAATGCTCTTACAGCCACTACTACTGAACATTGTATGAGATTCTTTTTTTTTTTGCTAGTGCAATAAATCAAGAAAGAAAAAGATACAAAGATGAGAAACCAAGAAATAAACTCCCACTATTCACAGGTAACATGATACTGTACACAAAAAGCACAAAATAACCTAAATAAATTACTATAATTAATAAATGAATTTAGTAAGGTCACTAGTTACAAGGTCAGCTTATCAAAGTCAATTGCATTTCTATATACCAATAAAAGGAAAACTAGAAAATAAAAATGAAAAAATGGAAAATGAAACATTTAGAATGATAGTATGTACACTAGCACAGAAAATTAAATATAAACAAATATAATATAAACAATTAATTATATAAACAAAAAATTAAATATCAACAAATATAAACAAATTAAATATAAACAAATATAAACAAAATTAAATATAAACAAATGGATCTAGTAACACATATGAAAGAGCTCCTCACTGAAAACTACAAAGTATTATTGAGAGAAACTTTAAAAGAGCTAAAACCATAGGCCATACCATGTTTGCAGACTGGAAATCTCAGTATTATAAAAATGTCATTTCTCTTTAAAAATCTATTCAAATAATCTATAGACTCAATGCATGCCAAATAAAATCCTAGCAGAATTTGTTTTTTGTAGAAATTAACAAACTTATTCTAAAGTTTAAATGGGGTTGCAAAGAGTTGGACACCATGGAGTAACTAAGCACATATAGAGAAAAAGAGCAATCTTTCCATAATTATGCTGTACACACTGGATATTTTTATGCAACAAAAATAAATCTTGATTATCCTACCTCATATTATATCCATAAATCAATGCCAGATAGACTGTAGATTTAAATGTGAAAGATAAATCATAAAGAATTTACCTGAAGGACTAACAAATGATTTCTACTTCTTAAATTCCATTCATTGAAAGACACCATTAAGAGTAACAGGACAGGTCACATAATGGGAGAAATAATATACATATAGACATGCATACATGTATTTCTGGGAAAAACATTAATATCTATATATCAATTTATTGATCAATCAATTTATCTGACTTCAACAGTCACTTCACAGAACAAGACATGCATATGTTCAAAAAGTGAGAAGATGCTTAACTTTATTAGACATCAAAAAACAAAAGTAAGATACCATTTCATAATGACCATGTGACAAATAAAACTATTGACAATACCCTGGGCCTGCAAGAACTCATAGTAACTCAGATCCTCATACATTGCTATTTGGAGTGTATATTGTCCCACCACTTTGATAAATTGCTTGGTAGTAGCTTCCCTCCATGGGATTCTCCAGGCAAGAGTACTGGAGTGGGTTGCCATTTTCCTTCTCCAGGGGATCTTCCTGACCCAGGGATCGAACCCAGGTCTCCCTCATTCCAGGCAGATGCTTTAACCTCTGAGCTACCAGGGAAGCCCAATAAATTAGAATATACATATACAAGTTTAGAATATATGTTCCTAAACTGTCTTTAGGGTTCATATATTAACAAACCAAAGGTCTTTCAACAGTAGAATGAATAGTAAGTTATGACCTTTTCATAAAATAGAAGAGGACATATCAAAGAGAATGGATGAATCTCACAAATATTATATTAAGCAAAAGAAACTAGACCAGAGTTTGGTTTCAGAAAAATTAAACTTAAAAACAAGAAAAACTAATCAGTGGTGATGGAAGTCAAAATAGTGGTTACCTTTAAATACAGCTTTTGAGAGTGGGTATGAGGATTTCTTGCTGGAGTTGGTAATCCATTTTTCAAAGTAGTTGGTTAAATGGCTAAGATCACTTTGGGAAAAATTCAGTGAGCTGTACATTAATGATTTGTGAGCTTTTAGTATAAATGTAATAGTTTAAAAGTTTTGCTTCAGTTGATACAAAAGACTTTGGTTAAGGCAGTAAGTTCTTATGAGGATATCAAATGCTGCTTCTGAGACAACAATAAAAATAAAACACAAAAACTAATGTAAATTAAACTATAGCACAAAATAATAGAGCTTTTATTAATTTATTCAAGTGGAATGTGATGCCTCACGAAGCAGTGAGTTTGCTGTCAATGGATTTATACAAGGTAAAGACAGAAGCATTCCTGTTTAAGGGTGGGCTTTGGATAAAATGATCTCCAAGGAGCTTTCCAATTCTAAGACAAAATAATGTCAACCTTACAGTGAAGAAACACAACCTCCCAAGTGTATATTCCAGACAATTTGCCAAACAACTGTTTATCTGTGAGAAAATCATTTAAACTATCAAGCTGACTCCACTTAGGAAATGTATTTCTCACTTCCTTATAAGTTTGACAATATTTTGTTATATAATTTAATATACATGTATATATATATATATGTTATTAAGATACTGAGTTAAACCATAGATTATGCCTAGATTTTTTTTATATATTTTAAGAAAAACCTAAAATAATCCAGTGACAGTTGACTACTCTATTGGTAAAAGATGATTTGCCATGGGAAAATTTAGAATGATGTCCACTATATTCACTGTACCAAGAATGCCTTATGAAAAATTAAGCAAGTTCTGTTTATTGCTCACCTAAATAGTCAGATGAGATACACATAATGTGTGTATGTTTTGATATAAACATCATCATGTATTTTTCATATTCCATAACAAAGAGATTTCTTATAAAGGATTTTGATTCAGTTTTGAATGAACTTCAAGTGCATGAGAAAGAGACTTGCAAATATTCTACTTTTAATTCACAGGACCAACTCCTCTTGGTTGTCAAATAATTATTTGCAGATATCAAAAATTGTTAAATTTTTTGGTTCAGGACTTGCAATAAAAATTGTGTATAGTCAACAGTAAAATTTAGACATGAATAAATTTAACATATAATTTTAGAGATTTTTCAGATCCTTTGCCTTCCACCTACATATCCAGCAGTGTAACATATATCACAGGTCCTGGCCCGGTTAAATAAAATAATGTATATTTGAGACAAAACTGGCATTGTTGTTGGCTTTGTTACAATATTAAACAATAGTAGGCATCCTACTCTGCGTGATATATTCAGTTTGAGATTCTTTAAGTTGTTGAAGAAGCATTAAGTATTTATCATCACCCAAAATTGTGCCAAACATTGCATAAAGTATATACCTGTCTTTGAAACTTTGAGAAAAACCCATGACTAATGCTGAATTTTTGCCTATAGTAACTCAAATAATATGACATAAAAAAGTAAGTCACATATATTAAAATTGTACCCTGTAAGTAGATTGAAAAAACTGTAGTACCTGCATGCTTATTTATGTAGGATCTCATGGTAAAATCTCAGAAACTCTTAATTTTCCAAAACTGAATTTTATATCCTTCCATGTCTTATATTGTTTCATTCTATCTTAAACAATTTGTTTAATTCTGTAACAATAAGGAAGGACTAGTATGAAGTGGAGGAGAAGGCAAAAGTCTTCTAGTGGTCTGAACCTATGGTGACTCAATGCAAAGAAAATATATTTATGCCTCTAAAATAATGAAGTAGGAAGTGAATCTGAAACTAATACAATTCTTTCTTATGTTTTCCCAACAGCATGCATTGTCTTTACATTTTCTTTACTATGGAAAATGTTTAGCCTGAACAAAGAATAGAGTATTCTGCTTAACAAATTATTTTGGCAGATAGAGAATTGCCACATTTTCCACATATGATTAATAGTTTTTAAAAATAATTTAAAAGTTACTTCAGGATTTTACATTATATATATTGACTTTACTATATTGCAGAAGTACAGAATTAACAATAAAAAGGATATTTGAATTCCAGGAAGATGATGGCTTATGTCGAAGTCCTTCATCCTGCTTACCACTCATCCACCCATCCACCTATCTATCCATCCATGCACACACCCATTTTGTATAATATGGGATATATGGAAATACAATGGTACACAAGATGAATAATTCTGCCCATGAAGAATTATTCTTTCATGAAGAAAATTGCACAGTGACTATACTAGATGATTGGATTTAAAAAAATTAGTGCAATATAATTGACATATAATATTGTCCCAGTTTGGGGCTTCCCAGGTGCCTCAGGGGTAAAGAATTCACTTACAAATGCAGGGGACTCAGGAGATGTGGTTTGATTCCTGGATTCGGAAGATCCCCTGGAGAAGGAAATGGTAAGCCCCTCCAATATTCTTGCCTGAGATATTCCATGTACAGAGGAGCCTGGTGGGCTGCAGTCCATGGGATCACAAATAGTCGAACCCAATGGAGTGACTGCATGCACCCTTAAGATTATTAGATAACTGTTCCAGTTTAAAGTGTACAACATGTTGAGTTCATAAATTTATATTTTGAAATATGATTACCACCAAAGTGTTAGCTAACACTTCTATCATGTCACATAATTTGGTGGTGGTGGTTTAGTTGCTAAGTCGTGTCCAACTGTCTGTCCATAGGATTTTCCAGGCAAGAATACTGGAGTGGGTTGCCATTTCCTTCTCCAAGGGATCTTTCTGACCCAGGGATTGAACCCAGGTCTCCTGCACTCCAGGAGCTAACGACTGAGCTACCAGGGAAGCCCCCATCACATAATTTAGATGATGAAATTTCAAGTGATCTTTTTCCTTGTGAATTTTATAACCACCATAATTGCATGTTTTTATTTCTTCATAAGCTTTCCATTTATTAACTCATTTGATCCTGTAACAACCTTGGAGGTAGGAACTATTAGTATTGTTATTGTACAGCTGCAGAAATAAAAGCACAGAAAGGTTAAGTAATTACCTAAAGCCCCTCAGCTAATAAATAGAAGCAGGATATAAGCTATACAGTGTGTCTCTAGACACTGTTCTCAAACCCCACAGTTGTATTATCTGTCAAATAGAGGTATGTTAATATGATCAACAATACTGCAATATTATCATCATCAAGAATAACCATAATAATATATACAATTTTTATTCTTTATATAGACTTGTCACTAGGCTCCCCAGGTGGTGCTAGTGATGAAGAACCCACCTGCCAATGCAGGAGACATAAGAGCTGCAGATTTGATTCCTGGGTCAGGAAGATCCCCTGGAGGAGGGCATGGCTTAATCCTTAAAGCATGATTGAAGTAGGACCCTTTAACAGTCCTTTAAAATAATAAATATCCATATTAGCTCTAAAGAGATTATATAATTCATTTTTATAACTGAGACCAGTAATTCCCAAATAGGAGTATAACAAAGTCTGAGGAAGAGAAATAAAACAGTGTAAGATATTATATTTACCAAAGGAGCATGGGTTAAAAAAGGTTGAGAGACTCTGTCACAAAGAAAAATTATTTGGACATCTTGGGAGATCTTTCATCAAATGGAAAAAAGAAAGTTCACAAAAGTTAATTGATTATAAAAGTAAACTAAATCTAGAACAAATGAATTTTAATGACTATCTTTCAAAGAATGATTAATTTGTTAATTATGCATTATAAAACTAAAAGTTGGTGTATGGATGGTATACTATGGAGAATACTGCACTGAAAGCAGAGACATCTGAGTTTAAGTCCCAGCACTGTTCCAAATGTTGGGGTCCTTTATTGTTCTTGATTTCAGTTTTCTTATGTGAAAATGAAGGGGTAGCCCAGAAGACTGTTAAGTGCCTCAGCGTTCTGCTTCTCTGTAACTCAACTAAACTTTTGTCGTTTTTTGTAAAAGTATTTTGTAGCCTCCGCATAAGAAAAAAAAAAAAAAAAGATGTGATAATTGCAGGATGATAGCTATAATTCTAACTAGAACCTAAGTCCTTGACCCTAAGGCCAACAAAGTAGTAGATTATGCATTATAACCATTCTGCAAACCAGAACCACTTGTGGGGCACCAGCAACCTGGAAGCTATCACTCAGTAGATCTGACAGTGCACCTGAGCCTGTGTAGTTTGAGCATCTCACTCAGTGATTTTTGTTCTGTATCAGTTGGCTTCCCTTGTGGTTCAGCTGGTAAAGAATCCACCTGCAATGCAGGAGACCTGGGTTTGATCCTTGGGTCTGGAAGATCCCCTGGAGAAGGGAAATGCTACCCACTCCAGTATTCTGGCCTGGAGAATTCCATGGACTGCATAGTCCATGGTGTCACAAAGAGTCGGAAATGACTGAGCGACCTTTACTTTCACTTGTGAATAATCATTGTTCCAGATTCTCTTTTGACAAAATGTTACTTGAGTTTAAGTTGCAGACAAAGACTTAGGCTAACAAGGGAAACAAATGCAATATTATAATTAATCTCAAAAAAACACTATTTCTTTTTTAGTCATCTGTGGATAAGATCAATATTTCTTATGTGACTTGCACTGTATCAGAGCTTATAGATCTTAGATAATTGAACTTATTTTTTTGCTGTGATAATAGAAGATCAAGGAATAGAAACTCAGTTGGCATTGAGATGGAATATTCAGAAAATATACACACACACACATATGCTTAAACATAGTACATAAGCTCATAAAGATACATAAATACAAAACTTTTAATCTCCATTATCTTTTGTTTGCTCTTCCAAATTCATGCACCACTTTTTTCACCCTTTTCCATCCTGCTCTGTGCTCTGGGAGACTGACCTGAATGAACTGTAATAGTACTCATAGCCTTTGGCCAACGGGTAACTGGTAGGATACTGTATGAAAGGATAAGAGTGAATTCAGTGTGTGTTTGCCCATGGATCACTCCTGCTCATCTTCAGCTGACTGTGTCCCTTGACTAAAGATCACTGATCCCCTTCAGCCTGGTGAATAGTTTATGACACTCTGTGCTTTGAAGTTTTGATACTTGGCCCCTTTCCTCATTCCTTGAAAAACTGTAGCAGTTCTGATGCAATTGGCTCCAGTTTACTGCACAAACTCCTGTGGATTTTCTGCATTTACACTTTTAAATAGATGCTTGTAAATAAGCCCTGCTGGAATTATCAAATTTTGTGCATGACGTCTATATTTCCTATTTACAGGGATCCTGATTGAAACAGTCTTTTATGTTAAAGGTACCTTTGAAAATATTTGGTTAACACAAAAGAAGTAAATGTATGGAAACTTGAACTGAAATTTGATTAAATAAATAAATAGTCATAATGGATAAAAACAGTATACTTAAGTAATTGAGGAAAATATAAAACTCATATTATTAAAATTGAGGTAGCAGTGAATATAAGAAAATGAGACATTGGCCTGATATGGAAAAAAAGTAAGGAGATGTGAATTTTAATTGATACAAACACCAAGTCACAAGGCTGAAACTGATAGAGCTTTCTCCATGCCCCAGAGACACTTGATCTGTGCTACTACATTCATCTAGGGGCAGCTCATTACCAGAATAATATAGGCAAGCTGGAAAGATTCATAGAGGAGTAACAAAATGATAAAAAGTGCTGAAGGATTGACCTATAAGAAGAGATTAAAAAGAGGAAATCACTCTGCTTTAGCTAAGCAGTGACTAAGGGGGAATATGTCAACCATCTATAATTATGCGAAGGTTATAAACTCCAAAAGATAGGCAGCAATTACTACAAATCTAGGGTGTAGTGCTCTGCAGAAAGATAAATTAAGAAAAGGAGATTTTAACTCAAAAAACAGGACCATTTCCTAATGTAGAGCTATTTTATGTCTTCTAAAGCTAAGTGTTCTATAATATAGCCTTTGAAAAAGACAAAAATGAAACAAATTACAAACCATTACTTATTATTGTATATGTAGATTCTTTACAATCTATTTCTATCTATCCTATCCACCTAACTAGCTGATCTAACTATTGGTGTATCTCAGAAATCAACCTTTCACAAACATATATAGCTATTTATTTAGCAATATATTAAATAAATATTTATTTAGTAAGCATCTCATTTAATTGTTAACATTACATTTTAGCAATCAAAGAAAAGAAAATTTAAGCAATGTTCTGAAGGTTACCCAGCTAGTAAGTATCACAGCCAGAGTACAAACCCAGGGGTCTTTATCTCCATGTCTCTGCTTATCATCCTTGAATAGTTAAACTACTTCAGTACATTATTATATCATTTCCACAACAATTCTCCATTCTTGAACAATCCATGTGGTTATCATCCATTCTAGCTATGTGATAAAGCCTAAAGTAGTTTTCATTTCCTTATCCTAGATAGATAATACTTATTTTTAATCTTGCAAAATAATTCCTTAATTCACTATTGTACACAATTCAAGTTATTCAGTAAGTCATAATTATTTATAAAGTTTAAATTTAAGAAAGTATGCTATTGACTTCTCTTAAAAAAATAATCACCTCTCACAATTTATTTGAGTTGAAAATACATTGAAAAAAAAACCGTGGTCATGGCTAGTATTTCAAATAATACAGAGACCATAAAGTGAAATGAATGAGTCCTTTTCACTTAAAACCTTCAACCTCTGTGGTTAGAGATAACTGCTCCTAGTAGTTTCTTTTGTGTATTTCCAGTAATTTTCTATGTACGTATCTGCGCATACTTTCTTTTCTTTCCTTAGAAGTGATTTTGGTTGTCTTTCCACATCAACACATAAATTGGTACTTTATCCTTTTTAATGACTGTAAAATATTCTATTGAATGGGTATAACATTATTTGTCAATTTCCCTGTTGATGGATATTTAGATAGCTTCTAAAATAATCAGTCCTATTATGAACATATATTTACATTCATCTTTGCAGACTTATCCCTTACTGATAGGGCAAATTTGTAGCTGGAGCATTTTCTAGGTCAAAGCATATGTATGTTTACATTTTTATAGGTATTTCCCAATTGTTATCTACAAAATAGATTTTACATTAATACAAAAATATGAGAGTCTAAACAGGCTGCTCACACTCTAAAATTCACATAGAACCCCAACATGTCATGGTATTAACTTCTGCTTTGTGAGCATAAAATGGCATTTTGCCAAACATTTTATTCTACATAAATATTTTATTCCTGGACCAGGTTTATCACTGCCTACTTATATTTCAAGTCATTAACATATTACTTGTTTATATTTTTCTGTGACTTAATTAAAAGAAACTTACTAATGTTTGAAATAACAGATTTGACTAATTGTTTGTCTTACACCTTAACTTACACTATTTCTTCCACCTGGAAAATCTACCTCATTCTAACCCTACATGTCTATGTCCTACCTACCCTTCATGATTTCTTTCAAATGATACCTTCTCCATCTAAATCTTGTTTCTTTCCTCAGAACTCCCAGCATCTTATTTAACCATTTAGAGTTACATTATACATAAGTCCATGATCAATGGTGGCTATCATTATTATTAAATACTGGATCTTTCGAATTCTATAAATGCTCTTATTCTCTCCTGCCTTCCTTTGCCTTCTTCAATGGATGGATCGAACTCAAACTACATATTTAGTATTGTGATACTATTTTTATTCTCTTTTAAAATAAATGGTTCAATTTTTAATTTTTAATATCAACAGGTTAAAGTAATATTTTATTCTAAAGTTTCAGATTTTTGAACACAGCAGAAAATGATTTAAGATGTCTCTTTAGAACTCATAAACACACTCAATTTTAAAAATTAAGAGTTAAATCTGAAACATGCTGCCGAGAGTTAATGTGGATGCTATCATATTAAAGGCCTTTGGAGGCAAGCAAGCATAGTTTACACGCCATCAGACCTATTTATAGAGCTGACTCCTTTTTGCAATGTCAACTGTAACCTTATACTTATTTTAAGCCTCAGTGTCTCAAATATCAGCCTCTACTAGTTATACAGTTCTCCCTTATTTGATATCAGAGAGCCTAATGGAGCCTTCTGAAGAACCTAGTCAGATTAGCAAAGATAACTTTTTAGAAGTTCCTAGTTTATCTGATTCTCTTTCTGAAGATGAAGAAGTTAAAGCTACCTTCAGACCTGGATTCTCCCCACAACCTAGCAGACGAGGTTCTGAATCATCTGAAGACCTTTACCTGGACTCTCCACCATCAGGTGCAAGAAGAGTTTCATTTGCTGATACCTTTGGACTCAATCTTGTGTCTGTTAAAGAATTTGATTCCTGGGAATTACCGAGTGGTTCAGCTGATTTTGACTTAAGGCAGGACGTTTTCCACACAGAAGAATATGTTTTATCTCCACAATTTGGCTTGCCTTCTTCAAAAGAAGATCTTATGCAACAACTTCAAGTACAGAAAGCAATACTGGAATCAACCGAGTATCCTCCTGGATCTACAAGTATGAAGGGCATTATTCGAGTTTTGAATGTTTCTTTTGAGAAGTTAGTATATGTGAGAATGTCCTTAGATGACTGGCAGTCATATTATGATATATTAGCAGAATATATTCCAAATTCATGTGATGGTGAAACTGACCAGTTCTCCTTTAAGATATCATTGGTTCCTCCTTACCAAAAAGATGGCAGTAAAGTTGAGTTTTGTATACGTTATGAAACTTCTGTTGGTACATTTTGGTCAAATAATAATGGCACAAATTATGTATTGATTTGTCAAAAGAAAGAACAAGAGCCGGAGCCTGAAAAACTACAGGAAGACGTTCCTAATAGACAAATAAAAGGCTGCTTAAAGGTAAAATCAAGGTGAGGCTATATCTTACATCATTACTTTTCATAATTTTAAAGTTTTTAAAAGTCATTCTTTATTTCACTACCAAGAAATAGCCATACTGTTTAAAAACATAGTCTTGTTATGTATAAAGCAATGGTGCTGGGCTTTAACAAGGTCAGTGATGTTTGGATAATAGTACTGTGTCATCTCTCCTCCAGATATAAGGAAAATATGGGTATAATGTAACAGATAGCACGGGGAGTGCAATATGTATATTTCCTACCTAATGAGCTATAAATTGCTTAAATTCAAACAATGGAATCTAGATTCTTAACATGTAAAACTGTTTATTTGCCATTTAAAGTATATTTATGTTTAATATTTTAAATACTATTGCCGTACTTAAAAACATTTCTGATGAGCATAAAACTGTGTTTCAATATGTACCTAGTGCTCAGAAATTCATAGACTTCCCCTCAAACTTTTCAATGACATTTAGTTGTATAGGGATGTCTGGAGTAACACATATTTAGTTACATTTTAAGAGCTATGATGACTTTAGTGATAAGCTAAGAGAAAGTAGTATATGAGTGGTATATGAATTATCCATAAAAATTTATAATTATAACCAAATGTAACATTATAGAACACAAAGTAGTATAATTTAGTAAAAGTAAATGGAGCAGAATAAAAAAAAAAATGACCCAAGTAGAAATAAGGATATTAGCTTTATAGATTAGAGATTTGGGATATGACCCTTCATTAGTAACCTTGCTCTCCTGTTAATGTAATAAAATAAAATAAAAATAAATGGGTATTCAGTTCGTTCTCTCTATTGTAGAGTTGGCTCATTTCCATGACAGTAGGTGAGTAGATAAAACATCCAGGAGGAGATGGATGTCTCCTGCTCCTCAGAGTGTCCCAAAGGAAAATCACATTGCTCTACCAGCCACAGGCAAAAGCTTGATTATTTTCTGGATGGTCCATCCTAACTGTCATTAGACCCAAAGATTCTAGTAACTGCACCAGAAATAGTGTAATATGATGAAAAGGGAACTGTTTTAGGAATCAAGACATCCAGATTCTAAGTGGAATTAAATAAAAACATAAAGAATTACACTGGAAAATTTTTAATCTTTCATGCTCTAATGCCTTGATCTATTATATGATAATAAATAATAACCACTAAATGTGCTATTCTAATGCATTAATGAACTAAATATAATGTAAGTGAAACAATTCAATCATATAAAATATTTCTGTTTTCATTATCCTTTAAAGTAATTTAAAGATTGGTTTACCTGACTTTGTGAGTTGTGCTGTCTTTCTCAGTCCAAATAAATTTCTTAGGTTTTAACTGATGCTATTGAGAAATAATAAAATCATAATCTGTGTGCTAAAATAATTTATGTTTATGAGATCACTCAGCAACATGTTAGCTATGTAGACAAAATATGTTCAACACTATTTAATAAACTAATTTGTATACATAAACATACACATATTAAATACAAATAAAATCATCATCAGTGAATAATGTATAGGCTGCAACTTGGTCTATATATTAGAGAAAAGCAAAATTTAAAAAAGGC
The DNA here is from genome assembly GCF_055505025.1 of Bos grunniens. Lineage (NCBI taxonomy): Eukaryota > Metazoa > Chordata > Mammalia > Artiodactyla > Bovidae > Bos > Bos grunniens. The sequence continues at coordinate 65,634,186 of NC_141168.1, read as the reverse complement.
ACAGCCGTATTGTCAAAGCTCTCATAAAAGAAGGAGTGTTTAACTCTGGATTTTTCTGCAAGTTAGAAATGCAGTTTAAAATTATAAGCATTACAAGCTGAACTATGGTAAAGATAGAGGATTCCTTTGATAGACCAAACTTGACTTGAACATAAGGACAAAAATGGATAACTGCTAGGCCTAATCTACCCCAGTCTTGATATTATTGAAACTTCTCCTAGTCTAAGATATGTATAACTGGATATATATCCATACCCACATTTATATTCAGAACAGTAATTGTTAGGTTCATAGCGGACACCATTCAAGTTTTAATATTGCTTTGGGGAAAAACTTGAGAAGAACTAAACCACAAAATGGTCTAAAGGCCTGTAAAGTTTCCTAATGAGTTATAAAAATGGAAAAAATCTCTCTCCTTCAAAACCACAAATACATTTTCTGCACTTCTATAACTTAAAAATGACCAACATAATTCAAACCACATTTTGAAAAAAAAAAAAATGCATTTGCCTCTGGAGAAGGCCTTTTGTGCTAAGTTTCAGTCCAACATGAATTTTTACATCTGATTTATATACCACTCAAAATGGAGTGTATAAAGGAAATCCTGACAGATCCTTAGAACAGCATGTGCCATAATAGAATATTTATACAGCTTTTCCATGATATAATTTATATGCAATGGGGTTTCAAATATTCCTAAAACTCACACAAGAGAGCATTATCGAATTTCTAAATGAATATTGCAGTTGGATTTCATTGTGAAGAATTTGGTTAAGGAAAAATAGCACATCTTATTAGTGTTTCTTTACGAAATGTGTACTCGGCTAAAGCAAAAATTCACTAACACTTATTTGATCAAAAAAGTTACAGCTTCTAAAATATCTTCCTCCCTTCAAAAGTTACAGAATTTTGTAATTTAATTTGTAATTTAATTTAGCCGTCAGTTGTTTGAGAAGACAAATGCAGAAGAGAAATATGTGTCAATTTTTACTTCATATATGCAGGTAGATTAATAATAGTATGTAATATAAGTCAGAGTTAGACTGAAAATAAGTCTGTCTTAACGTAGAGAGTAGCAACTAAAGTGAATTCCTCTTGATCCCAAAGTTAATTTGCTTTCAGGATCTCAGAGATTGTATCTTCTAAAAGCATCAAGAATCTCTTCTAAACAGTACAGAATGAACTGTGGGAACACATTTAGTGAGGTAGGATTTCTGTTATGTCAGTCACCCTAGGCATGATGTCTTCTCTATGGAAGATTTTTTCAGGTCAGAGTTTGCAAACCTCCACATTGATGTGGTTGTCTGATTTTTTTGTTTTTGGTTTTTCTTTATTCTTATTAATCTATCCCCTTTGGATCAAAAGAAATATCTAGTGGGGGAGGAAAAGAGAATTTGTAACTCATAGGCATGTGACCGAGAGTGACCCAGAGGTATTTAATTGCACTGAAAGGCATGCATCATGAGATACTTGATAAGTGTCACCACATATGTAGTACTGGAGTATGTGTTAGCAAACAAACTAAGCACACTGCTGATCTATGTCCCATGAACATTATTTCAAAATAAGTGACCAAAAGAATTAAATAAAATTGACGTAAGTAATATTAGATATATTAGATAAATAAACTAAAAATAACATGCAGAAGCAATATACCTCCAAAGTTAAAATTTGGGTTTCAGAGATAAACATATCTGGGTTTGAGTCTAAGCTGCACTGCATGCTAGCTGTGTGACCTTCTGCAAGTTAAACTCAATATCCCTTCTGTTAATTGTGAATAACAATTAGAATCTAATAGAGATTGTTAGAGATTTCCGTAAAGTAATACATACAAAGTTTTGGCCTAGTGTATGGCACATAGTAAGTTATCAGAAAATAATAACTCCTGTAAAAAGCCAAGGCTAACTCTAGCTTTAGGTGGATCTAAAAAACCCTAGGGAGGCCCAAACTATCCAAAAGTTTCTCTTTTCTTTCTTTTCAAAGTTTCTGAAATTTCTGTTTTGGAGAGCAATTTTCTTTGTTTTTTTTTCAGGATTTTAATCAACAAGGGAAACCCACTGAATTGTCAGTTTTCTTGAGATGTATGTTACCTGATATCTGGAACATCTTAAAGTTGGAAAAGATCTTAATGACTATTAAAATTTTCATGCTTAATAAATTAAAAAAATAAGGACTAGATCAAAAGGGTTAAAAAAGGCTTAATTGAGGCATTGAACAAATGTTATTTATCCCAGTTCATATTTATAATATTCATAATACATAATACATATTTATAATATTCATAATACATATTTATCCCAGTTAATATTCACTTAATAACTATGTGGCTACGGACATATTATTTTACTTCTTAAAGCCGCTATTTATTCATATGTAAAATAGGGGCAATGGTGCTTGTCCAGTCTTGTGATGATTAAGTTAACATAAAATGAGATTATATTTTTAAAGCTTCTAGTTAAGTGTTGGGCACATATATAGCTATCAAAACTCAAATATAATTGCCATCATTATTATCAAATTGTGTTCAGCTAATTTCTTGGTTCTTGGACTTGTGTTATTTCTTCTGACATCATAGTCTTCTTGTTAGGGTTTCAAAATTCATTCCCTAAGTGTTTATTAAGGGCCTGTGTTTCAGGTACTGTGTTGTTAGGCACAAGGTTGGAAACATGACTCAGTGAAGACCAGAGGCCCCAAGGAAACAGTCCTCACAGGGGCTGAGAGCAGAGGGGGTGAGGGGAGAGAACATTAAAGCCAAGCTCAGATTCTTCAGGTAAACAAGGGAAGCCACAGATGAAAAATAAGAACCACTTACGTTACATTTTGAGTTTTCTCAAATCTGTGATCAATAACTGGTCTTGAGTACTGGCCAGGGGACTGACCTTTTCAGCATATCCTTTTCCCTACCAACAGCTGCTAAATGTTCCCAACTGTTGGGTACACAGACTGACTTCATATGGTCTTGTATTTTATTAAGTGAAACCAATTTATTATTTTAAGTAATGAAATGGCATGATATAGGTGTTGGATGGTATTTATAACTTGGCCAGGTGAATGCAAATAAATTCCTGAAAGATTTCAAGGCCAAAGGAAAAAAAAAGATCACTCTTCAGTACCTGAAGAATAATAGAAACAGGCACATTCAAGAACAGGAATGAGAGAGAGGCTTTCTAAAGTATGACTTGAAGATTACAGAGAGTTTATCTTTCAGGGTGGTAAATTGTTAAAATGAGGCCAAGAAAAACACTGGAAAATGGTGCCTAATATATGCTCACATTGCATGTTCCAGTCAGAGCTATAGCATTGTGAGACTTCCTTAATTTACACTTACAGTATAATCTGGAGTCCTGGAAATAGTCCAAAGAAGTGTAAATAGCCCCATGAAGCCTTTAGGACTTAATATATTCCATAACCAACCTGTTTTGAGTCCTAACTAATTGTGGAACCCTGGTCTGTTTAAGGGAGGGACCTCTGGCAAGGCCACATGGAAACATAAAACACAGCTGCACAGGACCCGTCAAGAGGACTGTTTGGAAACTGCCGGCTGGTTGACAACAAGGAGCCAACTAGCTTAGAGTTTCCTTGGAGATCTACCAGGGCTTTGTGGCTTCCTGGTCTTATGGGAAATCCATATTCCTATAAGCCTTGACTTTCCCTAGAGTAGTTTTGAACCTTTTCTGAGAGAAGAAGAGGGTCTCATCACTCAAGAGTTTCTCTCAAGCCCTAGCTAAAGGGGATCACTATAGATGCCAGGCCTCAAATGGATCCTCTGGGATCTCTACGAGCCTAATTTCCCACCTGAAGCCCATCTGCAGCCTGTAAAAATGGAGCAGGGGCCAAGAACACGGGGCCAATAAAGCTCCAGGCAAAAGATGATTGTGAAGTGGGACACAAGTTTTTCACCTTCTTCCAATTCTGCTGACCATGACTCCTGTCCTTGTTCCAAGGTTTCACCCCAACAGGCCAACAGGAATAGTGTAAGGGCAGTTACCTTAAGGGCAGACACCTGAAGTGGGCCTGACTGCCCACTGTGTTGTCAGACTTAAAAGATCATACAGATATAGGTATGTGTGTGTTTATATGCGTATGCACACATTTACACGATACACACACACAAAACTCCTCTTCTTGAATACAGACACCTCCAGGACAGAAGGGACTATACCTACCTTATACCGAATTAAAGTCAACTGCACAAATGGGCTTTGAGTTTGGATTGAGACAATGGAAATGGATAATTTTAGAGAAGAGAGCACTATGGGCAGAGTTGAGTACAGAGTTCTGGTAAGAGCTCCACAGAAGCAGGAGGGCCCAGGGGGTCTGGAGTATGTGTGTATATTTGGGAGGGAAGGAGGATTCCAAAAGCAATAAGGCATATTGGAAACAGTGTAAGCAGTAAAGTAGGGCATATTTGGGCTTTCATTCTTACTAATTAGTAGCTGTATGAACTTGGATAAATTACACTTTGTATCCATTTTATTCAGATGTAAAAAAGGGATATAATTTCTACTTGGCAGAGCTGCTATGAGAAATTCATTAGCTAACATATATAAACATCTATCCCAGTTGCTGACACTTTGTAGATACTCAAAATGGCATTGGTGATAAATTCCATATTTTAAAATCTTGTATATGGCTAGTCCTTTGACCAAAATTAATGGAGAAATGTTTTTTTTTCCCCTCAATATCATTCCTGCTACCTAGACCCAGGTTAGTATAAATCCATAGTTTTGTAGCTCAGTTGGTAAAGAATCTGCCTGCAATGCAGGAGACTCAGGTTCAATCCCTGGGTGGGAAAGTTCCCCTGGAGAAGGAAATGGCCACCCACTCCGGTAATCTTGCCAGGAGAACCTCATCGACAGAGGAGCCTGGTGGGCTACAGTTCATGAGGTCACAAAGAGTCAGGCACGACAGAGTGACTAACACACACACACGTTTTAGAATTATGGATTTTTCAACAAGTTTGGGGGCACTAACTAGGGAAACTATATTCTATAGTATTGCTACTATGGGGGAAAAATGATTCCCAAATTCCAGAAACTTCTGGGCTACAAAAAATTTTTGGAACATCAGTCAGAAACTAGGTATTTTTTTTAATGAACTACAACATGTTTTTTCCTTAAGGTAGTTCTTAAGATGGTTCTTTTGGACTAAAAACTGAGTTGGCTATACAGTTTCATTTTATCATCTCTGTATATAAACATGAATAGAGAGTGAAATTTAATTTGATATAATTTTTTCCTCTAAGAAGATATATTATACACCTTTGAATTTTAATCATTTCTCTGCTTTTAAAGCATTTTCTGTACACCACCACTGTATAAAAAGAAAAGGGTCCTCAGGACATAGCTCTCAAATCTTTTCAGGTTTTTATTCTGCTTCTCTAATAACTTTTCTTGGGTAACTGGCACGGTAGTATTATTATCTATTATATAAATAATACTGCAATTTCCTGTTAGTATAGTGGTGAGTATCCCCACCTGTCAATCTGGAGACCAGGGTTCGATTCCCCAGTGGGAAAACACTGGAAACCTTTGGGCTTCCCTGGTGGCTCAGACACTTAAGAACCTGCCTGCAATTGGGAGACTCAGGTTCAGTCCCCGGGTTGGGAAGATCCCGTGGAGAAGGACATGGCAACCCACTCCCAGTATTATTCCCCGGAGAATTCCATGAATGGAGGGGTCTGGAGGGCTATGGTTCATGGGGTCGCAAAGAGTCAGACACGACTGAGCAACTAACACTTTCACTCTCATATAAATAGTAACTGGTTTGGAAACCTTAATCAGACCATCCTGCTGTTTAAAGATTTTATGATAAATAGAAATAAATTGCCACATTGGACTGTTACACAGCACTGTTTAGTAACAGAGACCAACTGTTCATTAAAAAAACCTGTCTTAGGAAATTTCATTGTTCCCTCCCCTTATAGTTAACCCTGAAAACAGTCTGTCTGTATTGCATACCAGTGCTATTCAAATTACAACTAGAAATGGGATTCAAACATCGTAAGACAATGATTTGTCCTGTGTGCAGCTGTGGATTTGAATTTCATTCACCCCTTTTGAAATTTGCAAAGTAAAAAAGATCAAAATATCCCCAAGGTTTAAATCTATAAAGCATGCCAAACTGTAGATGCTTTTACTAATTATGTGAAACAGATTTTATAGCCCATTTAACACTGATGGTACTTTGCTTATTTTACAGAATTAAACCATAATACAAAGCTAACCTATTGATGATGAAATTATAAGAAAAATCCCAAACTGGTTTCACTTTTAAAAATTATTATAGATGTCTTCACACAATTACAGATTACATAGAACTGCTTGGGTAACTTTCAGCTTCATAAGCCATATAGGAAATAAAACAGTATTTTTTCATTTTAATAAGATCTCCTCCTGGTGATTAATCTTAAAATAATATATTGTAACTACTTAAATATCTTGAATATTTTACCAATTGAAAAATCTCACCAAATTTTAAAATTACATTCAGGTACAAGCAGAAAAAAAAAAATATGATCCTCAGATGTAATCTTGAGTATGTATATAAGACTATTGTGTTTTAGTGTAAATGAAATTATAATCATTTTTACCAATGCTAATACAGCACTTGATCTGAACAGTCTTCCTTGAATTGTATTGTAGGAGAGGCCATCTAATTCTATCCTTTTCTTTCAGGCAAAATTATTCTGAAAACTACCCAAACCAAATGCTTATAATATTCTCTTATTAAACATCTCCTGGAGATATTGTATTCTTTAGTAAAGTATTATTTCAGGAAATTCTATATCTTTCATGTAGTCATTCCTGTTGTTCTATGTCTTTAATCTTGTCATTTTTAATGCTGATTCTCAATTGAAATAAATGTTGGAGTTCCTATCCTTTTACTTAAAGTTAGAATTACACTGTTTATGTGACTGATTTCTATTTGCTATGTCAAATAAGCTCAATAAACTTAGATCTCCCCTCGAGTTCCTAACTATTAAACTAATAAGCTAGTTTGTAGTATTTCAATGCAAAAGTCAAAGAAGAAAAAGATCATCACCAAGCAGTGAATGACAGCACTATTATAAGGACTGTGCACTGCCAGAACCATGGTTATTAGGGAAGCTGAATGGATGAGTAGGCTAGCTAAGAAGCGCTCCCAATCCTACCTCCTTTACCTTTGAGTCCTGATTATTGAACTCCTGTTGAAGTCAGAGAAGGGAATAGACTTTATTTTACTAAATTACAAAATTAAAAGTACTTCAGAAGATCATTCCATTTATTCCTCAATCCTACATGTAAAGTTAGCTGTATTAGATTTGTTGAAGCTCTCTTAGACAAATAATGAATAATTTTGAATAATCATTACTATTTTCTAGAAATCTAATTTTTAATTCAATTTCATTCAATAATATAATTTTATGAGTACACTGAAAAGAAAGTTTGAATAGATTTATAAAACTCAAATGTAATACTTCCAACTGAAATTTAAGCTATCTTAAATTTCAATGATTAAATTTAAGTATCATTTTGTAGAAAGGTTAATACTGTGTCTACAAACAGAAGTCATTTGAATATGTTAAAATTATTGATTGTGTCTATGTGTGTTTACAATTTTTTCCCATATATGATTTTTAATTGGAGGATAATTGCTTTACAATGTGTATTGGTTTCTGCCATACATCAACATGAATCAGCTATAGGTATACGTATGTCCCCTCCGTCTTGAACTTCCCTCTTACCTCCCACCACATTCCACCCCTCTAGGTTGTCACAGAGCTCCAGTTTGAGTTCCCTGAGTCATACAGCAAATTCCCACTGGTTATCTGTTTTACATATGGTAGTGTATATGTTTCCATGCTACTCTCTCCAATGTGTTACAATTTTAAAGGTATTGTTTGAAGGAATTAATATGTACAGAGTATTGGTATAGTCAATCTAGTTGATAATGTATTTATTAAATTAAACATGTGTGTGCTAAGTCATTTCAGTCATGTCAGACTCTTTGTGATCCTATGGACTATCCCTCAGGCTCCACTGTCCATGGGATTCTCCAGGCAAGAATACTGGAGTGGGTTGCCATGCCTTCCTCCAGGGGATCTTCCCAACCCAAGGATCGAATCTGCATCTCTTATGTCTCCTGCATTGGCAGGAGGATTCTTTACCACCAGCACCACCTGGGTTTCAAAAGTTCTAAACACGTCAATATATACATAAAATGAATGAATAAAATAATCACTTCAGCATGATATTCTTGCTGCTGCTAAGTCACTTCAGTCGTGTCCAACTCTGTGCGACCCCATAGATGGCAGCCCACCAGGCTCCCCCGTCCCTGGGATTCTCCAGGCAAGAACACTGGAGTGGGTTGCCATTTCCTTCTCCAATGCATGAAAGTGAAAAGTGAAAGGGAAGTCGCTCAGTTGTGTCCAACCCTCAGCAACCCCATGGACTGCAGCCTTCCAGGCTCCTCCGTCCATGGGATTTTCCAGGCAAGAGTACTGCAGTGGGGTGCCATTGCCTTCTCCTGATATTCTTGAGCTTCCTTCATATTTGTTTATACATTCAATATCTGTGCTGAGCTTCTAACATGGGAGAAAGAATAAGTAATTTTGCCCACCTGCGTTCAAGTCATCCTTGATGCATTGCTTTTTTGGTGGAAAGTACACATATATGTATACATGAGCTTTTCACTTTTCACAAAGATAGTAATTTTCCAGTATTTTATACTGTTTGTATTAGTAATAATACCTCATTCAAAGCTAACTTTGGTAAATCAAGTTAGGTTTGAGACCATGGCAGTTATACAAATATTCAAGGCATTTATTTACAAATATCATAAAACTCATGCAGTTCAGGGCTACTCCTGTGGCTGATTTATTCATGTTAGGCAACTTGCTTTTGCCCTTTCATGGCTTTGACAAGCTTCCTTAAAATACCTACATTTCTGGCAATATTTTCCCATAGAGTAGCTACCCCCATGATGCAAAATAAAACAACTCCTTAAATAAAAGTGTTGATGTTTGCCATGTTTGCATCTGATGTAACTTATAGGCAAAGAAATTACATTCAGTGAAACTTTACTGTTTATCAGATATCTTTATTTTAAGGAAGAAGACTTTTGTCTTATACCCCTTTATATATGTTTAGTCACAGTGTTGTCAATACTACCTTTCCAACAGTGGCCTTTCCCTGCACTTTCAAAAGTTTCAGAAACTTTTATGTGTGTACCATCTTCCCGATTGGACTGCAAGGTCCTTGAGGTCAGTGATAATATATTAGTTTAAGCATTATTCCCCACTGTAACTAACAAAGGGTTTCATGTGGAAAAGCTCTAAGAAAAATACTGATTAAACCTGATAACCATAAAGTCTGGTAAAATCCTAAAGTATTCATTCTAAATAATTAAGGAATGAATTATGCTTATTATAACATTAATGATGAGTTGTTTTATTGGTTTCACAATCTTTAAAACTCAGGGGCCTTCTGGTTATCTCCATCTGGATACCCAGGTGGCAAATTAACTCCGTTATGTCCAAAACCAAAGTTAAATTTCCCCTTCAATCCTAATCCCTCTTCCTTTATTCTATATTTTGTTTAAAATCATAGACATCATTCCAGTCATGCAAATAAGAATTATCAACATAAGAAATGATGATGCGATTTCTCTTTTGCAAACTCATGTTAATTCTGCACTCATATTCTATTCCGTTGCCACAGAAGTAATGACTGTGCATTTGATTATAAATAAACATTATTTTAAAAATAAAGAATAAAGTATACAAAAACCATATTTACATATTATAAAAACAACAGATAAGAGGGAACTTTATCTCTGAATATTTGCATATTTGTTGCCTAAATTGACTCAAAATTGAATTTAGAATTGAACATATCATCCATATTAACATCTTGTAGTCAGTCTAAATTTCCTTTCAGGTACCAGGATATCAAAGAAAGATCAAATTGAAAAATAAGTTAATACAGTCAATGGCACCCCACTCCAGTATTCTTGCCTGGAAAATCCGACAGATGAACCTGGTAGGCTGTGGTCCATGGGGTCACTAAGAGTTGGACACGACTGAGCGACTTCACTTTCACTTTTCACTTTCATGCATTGGAGAAGGAAATAGCAACCCACTCCAGTGTTCTTGCCTGGAGAATCCCAGGGACAGGGAAGCCTGGTGGATTGCCGTCTATGGGGTCACACAGAGTCGGACACGACTGAAGTGACTTAGCAGCATATGATACTAAAGGATCATTCAGTCTTCCCTTCTTTCTTGTCTTCTAAAGAACTGACTCATTTTCTTTGGGACCCTTTGGACTGTAGTCTGCCTGGACCCTCAGTCTGTGGGATTCTCCAGGCAAGATCGCTGGAGTGGGTTGCTATGCCCTCCTCTAAGGGATCTTCCCAACCCAGGGATCAAACCTGTCTCCCGTGCCTCCTGCAATGCAGGCAGATTCTTTACCCGCTGAGTCATCGGGGAAGCCCACTGAGTCACTACAATGTTACTATTCTGTAATGTCATGCAATCTTAATATCCCAAATAAATATCCATTAGTCAGCTTTTGGCTTCCTTCATACCATAGGGTTGCAAAAACTCAGACACGACTAAAGCAACTTAAAATACACACACACATGCCACGATCCAGACCAGTGGGAAAATAGAAAAATCCAACAGGTTGAGTAACAAAAGACCAAAAACAGATACTGTATGTCCACTGATCAGAACTGAGTCATTCATTCTTTCTTTTTGCCAGGACCATGGCCAATACTGATTATTCATGTTAGTTCTACCGCTGCTGCTTGCTGCACTCACTGATTCTGACACCTGTGGATTCCGATCTGGCTGTTGTTCTGTCTCCTTTTCTTTACCTGAATGACTTCCTTTGACTGGGTCTTTTGCCTCTACCAGATTCCTCCTGTGTACCTAAACCTAAACACCTAAACCATGTCCTCCCTGTCTTGAGACTGCAGATTCTTTGTCTTTGTTTATTTGAAACCATAAAAACAAAAGCAATTAAAGAGAAATAATGCAGTGTATGTAAATGGTTAACCTTAAAACCTACCTAAAGATAAAATAATGAATCTGCTACATTCTGTTGAGTACTTTAAACAATTACTTTATATATTTTACACTTAAAGAAAAGTTATAGGAATAGTATGAAGATGTCCCATATTCTTGTAAACTATATAATAGTCCAGTTGCATTGATTCTTGTAGGTAAAAGCATTTATCATTGAAAACCATAAGCAATGGTAACTTTCTGATGTGTAGCTAATTACTGATTTTTGCACAATATAAAGTAAATTTAAAATTTTTTGTGAAAATAACAAGCTCAGATGGAAATAGTAGTTATCACTATATTATAATGCTTTCAATTTTTAATTATAGTATTTTTCTCTTTATGATATAAGAATTAGGAAACATATTTTTAGGAAATTAGCATAAATAATTACATATTTTATATGGAAAAATAATAGTAAACCCCATGTATAATGATATATTAATAATCTTTGAAATCACTATCCTCAACTGTCATCTCATAGTTTTCCTAAGAGTCTTACTATAATTTTCCTAATATTCTAAAGAGCTTTACTATATTAAACCTGAAGTTTCCATCCAAAGTATAAATGTATTATTGAAGTAGGTAATGCATGGTATTTTTAAGTAGTTATATTTCATTTTCTCATAAGAAGTGTTTTAATGAAATGCTGAAAATTAAAGTTTTATTATCTACATTTGTTGTCCAATTAACTTTCAGTATGCAAGTATGGATGGGTTCCTACTGAAAATGACATTTGTGAGACTGAAGAGGGGTAGTCTTTCTTAGTACAATAGAATATACTTGTCTGTGACTAATTGTAACCTCTGAGGACATTAATTTTTCAAAAACCCTCAAAATTATGTTGGTGTGATTATAAGAGTTTTTTTTTTTCTGTGTTATTCTTCAGTTTCTGGAGAATCTCTTGACTACTTATGGTAATTTTGGACCAATTTGCTTTCATTCTTTCAGTTTTTATCTGAGCATCTATAACATTTATTAGAACTTGTCTACAAAACCAAGTGGGACTCTCATCTTATTCATGGACTGTAGCCCATCAACAGCTTTAAATTTATGATATTTTACTACTTTAACATGTGAGCTTGTTCTTTTATTCAGAAATATCTAATTATATAAACTTAAGGAATGCATGTTTCAAATATCTCTCTTATTATTTCTTAAGTGATATAAAATTATCTTCCACTAGAACCCTTTTATACATTGTAATCAATAAGGCCCACTCCATTTACATAAGAAGAAATTTAGGCAACAAGGGATTTGTTTGATCAAGTTCAGGAAATATATAAGATGAAAAGTTGTTTTGTGATTTAAGTTATTTTGTGATTAAGGTCTCTAATTCCCTGTGCTCCATTAAGCCGATTAATCATAAAGAAATTATGGAGCCCTTGTTTTCTTCTAGTTAGCTTCTATTTTCAAGCATTAATTTGGTTAACAGATAATATTTATGAACATGAGAAGACCGTATGTGCCAAATGGAATAAAACAGACAGAGGAGATCATAGGAGATATGAACATAGATGTTAGAGAAATGATATACTGCAGGCTGCCCTGATTAGAAACAGTATCACAGAGGAATTGAACTTAATCTTGAAATGGGTAGGTAGAGAAGAGTTAAGAGACTGTTTATACAGAATAAAAAATATTTGTGGACACAGGAGCAAATAGATAAGTAGGTGATTTTGTTAATCAATTTGACTGCCTGGAATAGAAAGAATTATGAGAGTCAAACTTGAAGAACAAGGTTGAGAAAGAACTGCACAGTCTTGTTAGACCAAGGATTTTGAATTTAGTTCCTATGCTCAGGGACGAAGTATTATTTTAGCTATATCAATTCAGAAAGTGCATGCAGGATAAATCAGAGAAAAGTGGAGAGAAAAGCATGAACTAGGTCACTGTTCATAAGAAGGGACATAGAGTTTCTACATTCATAACTTTATTACTGTTTTATATGTATGGAATGTTTAAAATGTAGAGTTTATCCTTTCTCATTTTTAATATCAATAATTGAATTCTGCTATAGGTCATCTTTAATGTAAATAAACATATACATATTATGCTACTAATTATTTTTTATTTAGACACTTCTATACTATTTCATGGCTGATTTATTTTACTATTCTGGTGATACTTAGGGGAAATTTACTGCTATAATTGTTTTTTCACCCAAATTCTTCCTTCAAAATCTAACGTGTATGTTTTAATTTTGTTAAAAAGGTTAGTCCAGGTATTTCAGTCTTTATCCTCTTGGATGGATACGTGGAAATCACACCAGTATGGTTTTTCTATAATACCAAGATTGAGAGGGTATTGATCCTGGTTCAGATGAAAAGAAATGGTCAAAGTATTACTAGCAAAGTTCTAACTTTGCTTTTCAGCTTGCATATTAAAAGGGTGTAGAAAAAAGATTAGTAACTAGAATAAATGATCTTCATACATTCGACAAATATTTATTAAACACCTACTATGTGCCAGGTACTGTTCTGAGTACTAGAGATACATCAATGGAAAAAAAAAATGATAATCCCTGTCCTCATGTAGCTTACATTCTAATGGAAGGAAAACTAATAGGTAATAAACATAAATATTAAGCAAATTATCTTGAAAGATGATATATGCAATTGAGAATATAAAGAGCAGAGCAGAACAAGAAGAATAAGAAATAAAGACTACTTCATGATAAGTGATTAGAGACTTGAAGAGAGACAGTCATGAAGAAATCTGGGGGGAGAGAGCTCCATGCTGAACAAAGCAACCACTGCAAATATTCTAAGGATATCCAAGATCTCCCCTTCTGTTTGCATTAGGTTTTCATGCTTTTCAGGTCTCCAGTACATTCTTGGGTTTATTTCCCACAGGATCCATCACTACTCACAAGGTCTCTGAGAGAAGGAGGGAGTACAGCATAGGTACAGATGAAAACACATCATTGGCAGTTTATCTTTGGCATCAACTCTTTTAGGGTCCCTTTTCTGCTTTCTCTGGCTGTCCAAATCTCTGTATCCTATCTTTTAGATCCATCTTTGCTACTGAAGGACTGAGTTGCAATTTTGTCTTGGTGAAGGTGCAGTTGTGTTATTGTATCTATCATGATTTTATTTTCAAAATGTTCCAGTTATCCTAACAATTGACTGCTGTGCTGTGCTTAATCACTCAGTCATGTCCAACTCTTTGCAACCCCAGGGACTGTAGCTGCCAGGCTTCTCTAGGCAAGAATACTGGAGTGGGTTGCCATGCCCTCCTTCAGGGGATCTTCCCAACCTAGGTATCGAACCCAGGTCTCCCACATTGCATGCAGATTTTTTACCTCCTAAGCCACCAGGGAAGCCCAAGAATACTGGAGTGGGTAGGCTATCCCTTCTCCAGGGAAACTTCCTGACCCAGGAATTGAACCAGGGTCTCCTGCATTGCAAGTGGATTCTTTACCAGCTGAGCTACGAGGGAAGCTCCAACAATAGATTATGAATATTGTAATATTGAATAAGTTTATGTACATTGATATCTGTGAGAAGAAAATATTCTTCATAAAATCAATGCCCTTAATAAATTAAGCAAATCATTTCACATTGATGATTTGGAAAGACAGTAAAAGTAATCTTGCAGGTTACTTCACTTTTGTAGCAAATAAGGAAAAAAGAAGACCTGAATGTATGCGGTTTTGATCTTTCTTTATAAAACATTATTTTACATATTATAAACTCCAAACACATTAAACTATCAGTATTATCCACAGATATATTTAAGTCATTACATTGCATATTCTGTTTTTTTCCATAACTGTCACCTCATCACTACCATTGTCATCTCAAGACTAATTGTCTCTTTTGTGGGGTCTAACCAACTGGTGTCCTTGGCAATGCAGTTTATTGTCCTTGCATTTACAATAATTGTTGGGGCAATTTGCCACATAGTGCAATTGGAAAACATTTTACCATCCCAGGTTTAAGTCTTAATAAACACCATCAATTTTATAATCAACAATACAGCTGTTAAGGTAGAGAAGATTAATGTTTCTTATCCTAAATAGCATCTAGATTTCCTTTCAGTTAAAAAAAAATCAGTAAATTTAAATTCATTGATGTATGAATTGGTAATATCTGTGATAAATACAAATTAATTGTTTTATAGACCTAACAGGAGCAGAAGTAAAATCTTTATAAAATTTACATTAATGCTAACCTACATGATTATGTATACCCTCTCCTCCTCCCACCCCACAGAAAATCTTCAGTTCAGTTCAGTTGCTCAGTCGTGTCCGACTCTTTGCGACCCCATGCACTACAGCACGCCAGGCCTCCCCGTCCATCTTAATAGCAGAGTATTGTTACTGAAGGATATATTTTCTCACTATCCATACTTTGATATAGTAAAAGCCAGTAGTGTAAAGCAGTGTTTCTTAAGCTTGGGTACACATCAGAAGGGGAAAACTAAGGCACTCCTGCCCAGATCCTCCTATAAGACCACACTTTCATTGGTCAGGGTTGGGTTGCAGGCACAGATTTTTAAAAATCTCCTCAGCTGATTCTGATATGCAATGAGTTGTGAACAGTATAAACAAAAGATGAAACACAGATATTTTGAGTTGTAACTTTAAAAAATTTTTTGAAAATCACTTAGTCTCAATATCCACTGAAAGAATAACACTATTAAACAAAGAAAAAATTAGCAAATAAAGTAATTCTGTTGCAAATGTGACATGAGGGATTTTTAAGCGTTAATAGCAACATTAAGGACTGTGGGAATTAAGATACCAAATGTAAGCTTTACAAACAGGGCATTTATTAAAGAAATTTTGTCCTATCATTTGTGATGACTTGGGAAAGAAAAAAGACTCATTAAATAGCATGGTAAAGTTTTCCATTTAGAATGAAATAAGCTTTCAGAAAGTATTTACTCTTTGAAAAGTGTATATTTTACAATTCAGAAAAAATCAAACTTTTAAATATGGTGTGTAATCTTATTAAAGGATATGATCTTCTTTCAGTCTGATCTCTTTGCAAGCCTATGCACATGCGCAGTTGCTATTGTCTTCCCTGAGTTTGAGTTATGGATCTTATTACAGTTGACCCTGTATGGATCCTGTATGGACCCTGTTATGGATCTTAATACAATGAGGATACCAGGGGTGCTGACCCTCTTTGTAGTTGAAAATCTGAGTATAACTTATAGTTGGCCTTACATACACTCAGTTCCTCTGTATCCATAGTTCTGCATCATCAGAGTTAACCAACTGCAGTTCAGGCAGTACTATAGTATTTACTATTGAAAAAACAATTGGCATATAAATGGACTCATGCAGTTCAAGCCTGTGTTGTTCAATGGTTAACTGTATTTTCTTCTATAGGATTCCATACTTCCCCAATCCTGAAAGGTATGGCTGTGATTTTAAAGCGCCAGTTTTCATTTATCATTCTTCAGACAGTAAGCTCTATGAAGGCAGTTGATTCAATCACAGCTTGTGCTAGTGGTTTAATTTCTAGCATGATCTAGCATGATGCCTAGCACAAGTTAACTATTTGTTGAATGAATAAACATTAAATTTTGTCCAACATTATTCTAACTTAGCCTGATTTCCAATCTAAGTTATAATAATGTAGAAGGACAGAATCCTTTTAAAGCCACTTGATAGCTGTATTCTTCAGAACATTAAGTATAAAGTCCTGTGCCGTCATGTTACAAGTGTGGCAGAGATCCCCATCTTTGGAAGCATAACTGCATCCCTGCAGGATTTAGCTCTTGTGTCTGACACCTTCAGCAATCCCAGCCTGTGTCCCAACTTCTTCAGTCATCTGTTCTTTGTCTTTTAGTTCATATTGGTTCTCATCTTGTGCTTCCCAAACATCATACTGCTCTTCTAATCATAGTAGTCTATCTTAGTGAGCCCTTCACACTTCATCTTAGGATTCCCTGGTAATGTATATCGCTTTACTTAATCAGGGATCCAAAAGCTTTCAACTGGGAGAGTCATCTTGGCACAGATGAGCTCCTCCTGCCTACTCCATCTCCTCTAGTGAAAGGCACCAGAGGAATAATACAGTGTTTGTGCTCTAAGCTTCTTAAATCAGTTGGATTTCTTTTCTTGAATCTGTAGATTTGTTTGCATCATCTCTGAATCTGCTTACATCTACTCCAGTCTAGAAATTAGCTAGGACCAATAACTGGTATATGTTTTCTAGCATCACAGTATTGAAATTAACATGAACAAGAATATGAGATGTAGATAATTGCATGTGATAACTACACTTATAGAGACTATTTATTTTAAAAATAATATTGCTTCCTATTTAAAGAATTTTAATCAAATAGATTCTATGTAGTGTATCGGCAAGTTAGCGAAGATCTTAAAGCTAATTTAAAAATTCTACTGCTTGGACATTATCAAAGTTAAGCACTCTGCACTCCAAAAGACACAGTCAGGACAGTGAAAATGGGAGAAAAGACTTACAAATCATGTATCTAATAAGTGTCTTACCCAAAAGAACTCTCACAGATCGATAATAAAAGACAGCCTAATCTGAAAATGAGCAAAGATTTAAATAGACATTTCTCTGGAGAAGATATAGTAATGATCAATAAGCTGCAGTCTATGGGGTAGCAAAAGAGTTGAACACAACTTAGCAATTGAACAGCAACACAAAGAGCATGAAAAAGAACTCAACATAATTAGCTACTATAAAGTAAGTGAAGTGAAAGTCACTCAGTCATGTCCAACTCTTTGCGACGCTATGGACTGTACTCCATGGAATTCTCCAGGCCAGAATACTGGAGTGGGTAACCTTTCCCTTCTCCAGGGAATCTTCCCAACCCAGGGATCAAACCCAAGTCTCCCACATTGTAGGTGGATTCTTTACCAGCTGAGCCACAGGGGAAACCCAGTTACTATGAAAATGCAAATCAAAACCACAATGAGATGCCACTTTACGCCCACTATAATGACAACAATCAATAAGAGAGATAATAATAAGTGTTGGTGAGAATGTGGAGAAACTGAAATTATAGGATTATCATAAACCCAGCCATTTCACTTCTAGGTATCTAACCAGGGGAAATGAAGACACATGTCCATCCAAACACTATGCAAATTGTTCACAGAAGCACTGTCTACCAGAGCCAAAAGGTGGAAACAACTCAAATACCTATCAACTGGTGAATGCGTAAATAAAGTCAGTGTATCTATACAATGGAATACTATTCACCAATACAAAATGAAGTATTGATACATCCTACAACACTGATGAACCTCAAAAACATTTTCCTCCATAAAACAGGGAAGAAGCAAAAAACACATATTGCATGATTCTCTTTAGTGTGAAAAGTGCAGAACAAGCAAATATATTAAGACAGAAATAAGATTAGTGGTTGCCTAGGACTGGGGAGAGGAGTAAAGAGTGATTCTAACAGTCACATCCTTTTGGGGGGTTCTGGAAATGTACTAAAATTAGATTTGAGTGGTAACTGCACAATTCTGTAAATTGAACAAATCTGAATTAAACATTTAAAATGGGTGGATTTTGTGGTATGTAAATTTTATTTCAATAAAGCTGTTACCTTAAAAAAATATATTACTAATTTTGTGTAGAGATACAAATATATTATGATAAACAGATCTTGATTTCTGAGCTGCACTGCAGAATTTAGGGTTTATAAGTTTAGAAATAAGGGTCTGTTTCTCCTAAAATTTAGTAGAGGAACAGTAGTAAAAGCTTGTTTTGTTTTTTAGATAAGGCTAGAATAAAATGAGAAGAAAATGAATATAGGTTAGCATATAAAGTCCCAGAAAAAAACTGTATTTCCATACATGGTGTGTGTATAAGCTTTAAAAGATACTTGAATACCTTTCCATGACTTCTATAGCTAATTCTATTGTGGGAATAGGAATATAAGTTTGATTCCCTTCTTCATAGTATGTTAATTCAAGAACTGAACAGCTTTCACTCTATAACATTTTTCTTATTGTTTCAACAGGGAATGCAGATATTAATTTCATCTTTTTTGCAAAGTGTAAAGTGTTGATGTAATAATAATAGCTAATACTTATTGATTGCTTGCTGTATGCCAGACACTGAGCAATTCAAATCCATTTCTTCACTCATGTGTTACATTGGCACAAACACTTACTTGGCTTACTTAATTGCACTATTCTTTCTTGTGTCCTCTTTCATGGCCTTTCTCTGCTCTCTTTTTCTTTTTTCTACTCCACTACTCTTTCCCCACCCACCTTTAGAGCAAATTATTCAACTGTTGGCTACACTCTTTGTTTCAGAGTTTCACATTTTAAAAGCAAGTGTTTTGTTCACATTGTTCTGCCTTTGGCCAAAGACCAATTTGATATTACAGAAAAATATCAAATCAGATTTTATGCTGAATTTTGATTGATTTAGTCAAAATGTTCAACTGGTTTGTTTATATAAACCTGCCTTAAATCAAAGAAAGGTGGGCTGAAGGGGAGGAGGTCTTTGAAAGTGAAGTGGTAGATTCCACAGAAGAGCAGAATCTTTTGTGAAAAAATCTGCAACAGAGGACAAAAGAAAGAAAATACTAGTTCACAAAAGGTGTGGGTGAAGGACTGGCAAAGCAAACCTATAACAGAAGATGTGGACATTTGTGAGTATGCCTCAGTGCATTGCATTAATAATTTGCATATTAAGAAGTCACGAGTCTTCATGTTAATGAATCCCTAACTAGTCTCTGACACAATAGACTGAGCGTCCCTGGAGGAGTCATTATGGCCCATCATGTCAATGATCCGCATATTAATGACTCCCTTACAGGCTCATCAACAGGTAGCCTCATAGGCTTCCATTGAGTTCTTTTTCATTTGCTTTTTAAATGTACCTTCTCCTCCCTTCCTTTTGTAATCTATTGTGAAGAATTGACAAAAAGGTGCATTAAGATGATTTTAATGTGATGTAAGTTCACAAAAGCATTAAATTTAGAAATAATACATTAAGACTTTCTGAGTCTGCCTACAAAACTTTTCAAAAGCAGTTACATACAAATCCAGTTTGATAATAGCATTATTATTTGGATTTCAACACAAACCATCCAATCTAATTTATCATATTTCTCTTTTCACTGATATATCAATTTATGCTATGATTAGCATAAGTAGAACAGCTAGTTTAAAAATGTTTGTGAAATTGAATTTCTTGAAAATGGAAATGAATTTCAATGGATTTCATATCATAAAGATTACTAAACACTTACTAAAACTATAAAACTAAAAAGCAGAAACTGCTAAGATATAGAATTTTAAAATATAAATGAATTTTAAATTAAGAGAAAAAACAAGACAATAAATAAATGGTCCTAGGATCTAAAAAAAGTATTTCATAACTTATAAATTTAACATTTAGTTAAAAGCAATCACATGAAGGCAGTACTTTAATATTTCTAACTTGATTTGGCTTGCTCTGACTTTTGTTGGTCCTAATTATTGTATTATTATATATGAAATGCCTGGCCGGATGAAGCACAAGCTGGAATCAAGACTACCAGGAGAAATATCAATAACCTCATATACGCAGATGACACCACTCTTGTGGCAGAAAGCAAAGAGGAACTAAGGGCCTCCTGATGAAAGTGTAAGAGGAGAGTGAAAAAGTAAAACTCAACGTACAAAAAACTAAGATCATGGCATCTGGTCCCATCACTTCATGGCAAACAGATGGAGAAACAATGGAAACAGTGACAGAATTTACTTTCTTGGGCTCCAAAATCACTGCAGATGGTGATTGCAGCCATGAAATTAAAAGACACTTGCTCCTTGGAAGAAAAGCTATGACCAACCTAGACAGTATATTAAAAAAAACAGAGACATTACTTTGCTGACAAAAGTCTGTCTAGTGAAAGCTATGGTTTTTCTGCTGGTCATGTATGGATGCAAGAGTTGGACCATAAATAAAGCTGAGTGCTGAAGAATTGATGCTTTTGAACTGTGCTATTGGAGAAGACTCTCGAAACTCCCTCAGACTGCAAGGAGATCAAACCAGTCAATCCTAAAGGAAATCAGTCCTGAATATTCATTGGAAGGATTGATACTGAAGCTGAAGCTCCAATAGTTTGGCCTGATGCAAAGAATTGACTCATAGGAAAAGACCCTGATGCTGGGAAAGATTGAAGGCAGGAGGAGAAGGGGATGAAAGAAGATGAGATGGTTGGATGGCATCACCAACTCAATGGACATGAGTTTCAGCATGCTCTGGTAGTTGGTGATGGACAGGGAAGCCTGGAGTGCTGGAGTCTATGAGGTCGCAAAGAGTCATACATGACTGAGTGACTGAACTGAACTGAATTATTATATTTATGATATCTGGTGATTTTTTACAAACATAAAAGGTATAATCTCCTATATGAAATACTGTAGAACTGCTCTACTAGTACTTATATTGAATTACACATCATTTCCCCTGATTTACTCTACAGATAAAGGGAAAGGTATTGATATATGCTTGAAACTCTCAAGAGACAGGAATGGGACAAAGGCTGGGGGAAGAGTTGTAGAAGATTGCCACTTTGCCCCCACTAAAAAGAAAAGAACAATCACATGCAAACTATACTGTCTTGGGAAACAATACAGGGCACAGATGCTCAGGGGAGTGGCTGCCACCCTAAGTTGGGCAACAGATCCTTTTGGGAGGTGAGGTTCCGAAAGATTTGATTTCACAGCCTGGAAGTCTCATGCTCCTTTGTTTTCCTTCCTGCTCTCAGCCCTTCCAAATACAACCTTTCCACATACACACTGGGAATATCAATTTACATTTTAAATTGCCTTCTTCTTAAAACAGTTTTCAAAACAATATGTAACACAAGTTCTGTAGAGCTTGGATGTCAAAGCTCAGTATTGAACAAACCAAGTATCTTAGTGATACTTACATGTAGATTTCACAGAGAAAACAGGTTTAATCAAGAGTTCCTTAATTGCAATTAGTTGGCTCACAGTCATGACCCTGTGATAATGACATTTTACACAACCACAAACAAATCAGTAATAAATAAAGCCTGAGAATTAGTATCCTTAGGAAAAAACAGATATTAATAATTCTCTGATAATATTTGAAAGGAAGATGAAGTATAAAATCCTTAGAAATTGCTTTGTAGGGGAACATGGAGAATCAGAATGTCAGAATTTTAAAGTAGTAAGAATCTCAGCTGGACAACCATTAATTTTTTGTCATCCATGGATGACAATTACTTCCATTAAGAGCTGAGGTAAAATAAGGACTTTAGACCAAATAAAGTTAAGAATTTTTTCTGGTATCTCTCTGATATACATTCTTTAGTTTTTCCTCCATCACTTAAAAACATTTACATTTCTCTCTTGCTAGAATATAATTGGCAGATTGTGGCAGAATAGTCCCTTGGACCAGGTTTACCTATAAGTTTTTTTTTTTTTTTCCATTTAAAATTCATGGATTCTGGTTGTAATTGCATTGCTCCCAAAGCAATCTACAATATTTTTGTTGTTCACATGTGAACTTCCAAGATTTGACTTCATTACAGACTAGATTCTCACATTTTGGTATTCCTTTAGAAGACACTCTAAGGAGATCTCATCTCTATAAAATTGCACATGATGCCCAGATTTGATCACAGAATTAAATCCAAATAATTTTTTCACTCTAATTCATGTGGGATGGGGTGAGCAAGAAAAAAATAGTACCCACCACTTTGACATGACAAAGCAGATTTGAAAATAGCAATCCTTGGCAGAAGACAGAATTAGGAAATGAAGCAACTTTGGAAAAGTAACTTACCAAAGAATTCTTCAACAGGTTATGTTTTTCAGTTGCTTCTTTCTCTGCTATTGAAATTTCTCGCATCAAGAAGGCATGGCACCATCATCGTCAGTATGTTTTCAAGATCAAGGACTGAAGCAATAGGCAGTGTGCTAAATTTAGAAATGCAGAAGATTTTTGGGAATGTAGCAATTCAGCTTTATGGAAAACAGGAAAGTGACTCAATAAAACCATCTTGTCACTAATGTGGTAGTATATACTCAGTTACCTGAATACTTAAGTCACTAGAGTTTACTCAAGGGTCTTATGTTGCCATGGTTTATGCTTACATTTTAAGAGTAATAAATTAACTTATATCATATGTGTTACACAATATATTTGCTCATCCCAATCACTTGTAGATATTGGTAATGTTTTTTCATTATTAAAAAGTTTTATCTGGACATAGTAAAATAATGGGGGAACAAATTATTGTATAATCTGCATTATAAATTGTACAAGACTAGTTGACAAATTGTAGTGGTAGGATTTCTGTAGGTATTAAATTTGAAATGCTAACTATAATATTTAATTGAGAATGTATCTTTGTATTGCAATGTTAATAGTTATTTCTATTGATTCTTCTAGCATTTATATGTCTTTTGACAATAAATTTTAAAAATTTCCAAATCATATTTCAAAATTATATTTATGGGATGCTATTAGTCATATAAATATGGAATTTTAAAGCAGAAGGCCTACTATTTAATATCAAAACTGAGAAAGGCAAATTTTTTCTATTTTGAACAATAAAGGAGTTGATAGGTAGTGGCTGCCAGGCTGCATAGAGAATGGTCAGCAGGCTCAATCTGGACTCAGCAAGGAAACCCCTTGATCTGTTATCAGTGCTTGCCATGGATGCTGGAGAGGGAGGCCAGTGTGAGAGTATTGTATTTGATATCCCTAATCTAATCCAGAGCTTTCACTTTGAAGATAAGGAATGTGACGCCCACAAAAACCATGTTCTTCAGCATATTAATTATTAGTCCCCAGATTCAGCATCTTAAGGAAATACAAAGTCATTTAAAAATGTTTATGTTTTCTCTTTGAGATTATTTTTGCTTCATTCAATCTAGCATTATCATCAAGGAACTGAATTTTAATGCATGTTTTCATCCTGAACTCCTTCTGGCATTGTGCCTTTAAACTTTTTTTCCTTAGACACTTTTGTTCACAATTAGACATTTATTGCTCTAATTGTCTTTCTTTTGATCAAATATTTCTTTTCTGTTTTCAGTTTTATTCCTGATCAAAAGAAGACTACTGGTGTTTTAACACCAAAGGATTAGATACTGAGCCCTTGTAGTTGGTTAATGTATTATGAACTTCACTTCTCATTAAGTACAAGTTTCTGCTCTCCTCCCTCCTCCAAATCATAAATGGCTGTAAAATGTCAGAACACAAGAAAGTCCATTTTTAGCGAAATGTCACAATGAGATTATGAAAATAAACAACATATAATGCATAATTATTTATTTCAGGAAAACCTTTTCAGTATAAGTATCCACTTAGCAACGCCAATTCTAATACTGAAATATTCTTCTTAAGTGTCCCTTAAAAACTCTTAAACGAGGCACATATTATTTCTAACTTAAAAGCTCTCTGTTCATTTATTTTCCTTTGTTCCTTTAGGGAAGGAAGGTAAAGGAAATCAAATGAGAGCACCAGCTTTGAACAAAGAGGGCAGACTTAACATACTTTTTGAGGAGTTCAATATTGACTTTTTAGCTGCTTATCAGAACAAGAGGTGATGCCTAAGAATTCCAAGCTGGTTATCTTTAGTCAGTGCTGAGTACTTTCAAGCAGAGTTGTTATAGAGACACAAATGCAACATTCATGACTCATTTTGGAAATGATCCTTTTTTTATGCCAACTTTTTGATTCCTCTTGGAACAGAGTTACACTTCTACTAACTACAACCTAATCCTGACATTTACCCTGACTGGCTGGGTAATTCCATCACATTAGACAGATTGTGTGGAACAGGTTTCATTCATATTTTAAGAGATATGTGAGCTTTTAGCACAATAGCATTACAGAAACTCAGGAAAAATGATATTACTACTTATACTAAAACTACTACATTTTGGCAGTGTTAAAATTAACCATAACTCTAAAAGCCTAAGTGCCACATACCTAGAAACTGCAGGAATATTAACAGGGTGCATAGATTCTGACACTGAATAAATCAATTGGGTAATAACAGAAAGTGTGAATTAGCATTCCCATGCAAACTGTGTTTGGTGAAGACATTTTTAAATAGAAAGGTACATTCACTGATGATCTAGTGATCTTTCTTTGGAGGGTGGCCTTCTGATAGTAAAGGTATGTTTTTAAAAAAACTAAGCAAGTATGTTATCATGGGCTGCCAGTTTTACACTTGAAAGTAACTTGTGGGAAAAATGGTAACTTGTGAATTAAAGACATGAGAGAATGGAGTAAACCTTAAAAAATATATAGATAATTGAAAGTAAAAGGAGAAGCATGGGAATTGGTTACTGCAGCAGTGGAGAACCGGTGATCAGCATGGTATTTACTACATGTCACTAATAATGATAATAACAATAGTGATAATAATAATAATACATTTATTAAACATTTCCACATATTGAGAATTATGTTAAATAATTTTCTTGTGTATAAGGATTAGGCAATAATTGGAGAAAAATGATACACAGAGAGCTTAAATGTTGTGTTGAGATTAAGGCTTGTTGGAGGTTGCATAGCTAGTAAGTGACTTAGTAATTGGTAAGTAACAGGAAAGACAGATTTGAATCCAGGTCTTTCTGCTTTTTTTCACTATGAACTGACTAAAATAAAAGCCAAGAAACGAGGCATAACCTACTGATGCCCTGTTCAGGCACACATACCCTAGAATAGAAAGGAAGGCTGAAAAGTGTCTACATGAGCACCCGAGAAGCAGATTACCCAGCCTGGAAGACATCAGAAGTCAGCCAACAGACTAATTCAAGAATGCCAATTTACAGAACAGGAGCCGTAGATGGCCACTGACTTAATTCTCCCTTGCTTAGGTCTTGGAAAGGGCAATACTTGGTTTCTAAGAACCAAGTATTCTTGAACTTGTGAACTCAAGAATACAACCAAGGTTAGGTAGAAAGAAGGCATCTTTAAAATCTACATCCAGGCAAGTATGTGTGTATTAGTTGCTTAGCGTGGCCGACTCTGCAATCCTATGAACTGTAGTCAGGCTCCTCTGTCCATGGAATTCTCCAGGCGAGAATACTGGAGTGGGTAGCCATTCCCTTCTCCAGGGGATCTGCTGGCTCAGGGATCGAACGTGGGTCTCCCACACTGAAGGCAGATTTTTCACCCTCTGTGATACCAAGGACACCCCATATCCAAGGAATCGATCAACAAATCACACTGATGCTACAAATTTGATTCCTCTTCACCCTCCTAATTGCCATCACTTTTATCATCATTTGTGCCTGAAATACTGCAGGAGTCTCATGACTTAACCTTCCTGCTTCACTATGGCTTATCCCATTCAGGCTCTCCTAAAGAGAGATCCTTAAGTGTACTTCCAGAGATTGGTCCCTAAATGTAAAACCTACCCTGTCTCTCTCCCATTTAACTCCTCCACTGCCCCCCTTGTCACTGCCACCCCTCCTCAAGCATTGATTTAAAAGTAAATAAAGAATTCAGACATTCAGTTCCACTTTTCCTGGCATACTAAGTCCTTTAAACCTGACTTAAACTAACCCCAGTTCTATTCCTTGGCGTTAAAGAACAAAACACAAACCACAGCTCAAACCCTCTGAACATCTCTTTGTTTCTGGAAGGTTCTCATCTTTTTGTGCTTTCTTACCTTTAATTCTTTGACCACTTCTTATTTTTTCTGCCTGGAATGACCTTATCTTTTTTCTCTAGCTGAGGAAGTCCTACTTCCCATAAACATAAATTTTCCTTTGTGAAAAACTTCCTGATTCCTCCAACTGAGTGCTCTCCTCATTCCTGTTCTTTGTTCTCTGGAAAATATCATATCCCATTATTTATTATAAAATTTATCACATTATAATAATTGCCTGCTGATGTATCTATTTCCATCATTACATTAGAGCTTCCTTGAGGTAATTATATATATACATATATAATTCATCTTGGATTTCTCAGTGTTTATTAGAATGTATGGCATATAGATTTCCCAATGTTTATTAGAACTTAGGGCATAGAGTGGGTGCTCAACAATGACCTGTCTTAAGATTAAATAATACTAATGACTGACTATAGTATATATTTAAGGTACACTATTAATGAAGTATCCCTCCACAAATG
Source organism: Bos grunniens (assembly GCF_055505025.1). Taxonomy (NCBI): domain Eukaryota; kingdom Metazoa; phylum Chordata; class Mammalia; order Artiodactyla; family Bovidae; genus Bos; species Bos grunniens. Next base: position 65,607,069 of record NC_141168.1, on the reverse strand, counting down.
ACATATCCTTTTGACTTTTTAATTTCTAAATTTATACTAGATTTAAATTTTTTAAAATTATTTAGGCCCATAGTTAAAAACTTTGCCTTTTAACTTTGGAGAGGGAGGTACTTCAAACATTATAAGACAGAAAAATATGCATGCTTTATTAGAATTTTTATGACACTGACTTTTTTTTAAATTTTATTTTATTTTTAAACTTTACATAATTGTATTAGTTTTGACACTGACTTTTAATGAGGAAAGAAAAGAAGAACAATGTTATGATAATGCTGATAAGAGGCAGACAGACAGGAAGAGTAGAAAGGACACTGTGCATTTATTCAGCACAATGACAGACACTTAACCACTAGGAAGACCAGTAAGAAACTCCCCTGCTCAAAAAGGACTCAGGGAAAAGAAAATCTCTTTAACAAGCGCTTCTAGGAAAACTGGTCAACCATGTGTAAAAGATTGAAACTAGAACTCTTTCTAGCACCATACACAAAAATAAACTCAAAATGGATTAAAGATCTAAATATAACACCAGAAACTATAAAACTCTTATAGGAAAACATAGGCAGAACACTCTCTGACATAAATCACAGCAAGAACCTCTATGACCCATTTCCCAGAGTAATGAAAATAAAAATAACAATAAACAAACGGGACCTAGTTAAACTTAAAATCTTTTGCACAATGAAGGAAACTATAAGCAAGGTGAAAGGCAGCCTTCAGAACAGAAAAAAAAATAGCAAATGAAACTACTGATGAATTAATCTCCAAAATATACAAGCAGCTCATGCAGTTCAATACCAGAAAAATGAACAACCCAATCAAAAGTGGGTCAAAGAACTAAGACATTTCTCCAACGAAGACATACAGATGGCTAATAAACACATGAAAAGATGCTCAACATCTCTCATTAGAGAGTACCAATCAAAACCACAATGAGGTATCATCCCATGCTGCTCAGAATGGCTGCCGTCAAAAAGTCTACAAACAATAAATGCTGGAGAGGGTGTGAAGAAAAGGGGACCCTCTTACACTGTTTGTTGGAATGCAAACTGGTACAGCCACTTGGAGAACAGTGCAGAGATTCCTTAAAAAATGAAATAGAACTGCCATATGATTCAGCAATCCCACTGCTGGGCATACACACCAAGGAAACTCGAATTGAAAGAGACACATGTGCCCCAGTGTTCACTGCACCACTGTTTACAATAGCTAGGACATGGAAGCAACCTAGATGTCCATTGGCAGACAAATGGGTAAGAAAGTTGTGGTACATACACATAACGGAATATTAGTCAACTATAAAAAGGAGCACTTTTGAGTCTGTTCTAATGAGGGGGATGAAACTGGAGTCTATTAAACAGAAAGAGACCAGCAATACAGTATATTAATGCATATATATGGAATTTAGAAAGATGGTAATGACGATCCTATATGCAAGGCAGCAAAAGAGACATAGATGTAAAGAACAGACTTTTGGACTATGTGGGAGAAGATGAGGGTGAGATGATTTGAGAGAATAGCATTAAAACATGTATGTTACCATATGTAAAACAGATAACCAGAGTTAAGTTCAATGCATGAAGTAGGGCACTTGAAACTGGTGCTCTGGGACAACCCAGAGGAATGGGTGGGGAGGGAGGTAGAAGGGGTGTCCAGGATAGGGGGGACAGGTGTACACCCGTGGCTGATTCAAGGTGATGTATGGCAAAAACCACCACAATATTGTAAAGTAATTATCCTCCAATTAAAATAAATTACTTTTTTTTTAAAAAAAAGGACTCAGAGTATAAAGGGGAGACTAGAAATTTTCTCTAACATATTTCATTTCTACCATGACTGTATATAGTTCTGGGGCCTATCATCATCAACCATAAAGTTCTTTGCCTTTATTTTCAAATTTTCTAAAGTTGTTTTAATTAAACCCCTTAACTGTAATTGGTCATATAACAGATACTTTGGGTTTTGGAGTGGGATTTTATCTATACACACCCTGTAACTTAGACCAGAGAGCAATCCATTTGTCTGAATATATTACCTGAAACTAGAATTTAACAATTTAGATATTTTAAATGATACAATAAACACCTGTAAAACAAAACAACTTATCATTTCCTCATTCCTCTCCTCTGACTCACCCCACTTTTACATAATCATAATCTTGAAAATCAAGCTTTCTTGTTTACATGAATGATATCCTATGTATTCCTTGATAAATATATTTAGATTATTTCAATAGCTTTTAGCACAATAAAAAAGAACCTACTCTGATGCAATGTTTTAGCACTGTTCATTTAATATTATATGTTGCTAAGATTTATCCATATCATGGTATGTCTCTGTGTATTTTAAATCAATTTTGAGTGCTATGTATGTTTCTCTTGTGGTATACCAAGTTTTGTGTCTACTCTTCCATTGATAAACATTTGGATTGGTTCAATTTTATGTAGTTGATGGCGATCAACTATCAACTGATAAAACTGACAGTCAATTTTATCAGTTGAATAAGTATAAAATTAAATAAGTATAAAATAGCATCTCCTTGTGGTCTTGATTTGCATTTCTCTGTTTTTTAATAACGCTGACCATCCTTTATATGCTTATCAACTATGTGCATTTTCTCTCCTCTCCTCTGATTCTATTGAAATGTTTGTGCTTTCTTATTGCATTGTAGAAGTTCTTTATATTTCTTGACATTTATTTTGTGTTGATGCTGTACAATGTAAGCATCTTCTCCCAGTTTAGTTATATTTTTGTTATAAAGAGGTCTTTCAATGAACAGAAGTTTTAAATTTTAATAGAGCTAAACTGATAATCTTTTTTTAATTTTAGTTTATTTTCCTTAATTTTAGTTTTTTTTCCTTCTTTAAGAAAACATTTTCTACTCTGAAGTCTGAAAAATATTCATATATTCTACTAAGAATTTCAAGGTTTTTGACATGTAAAGTCTTAATCCATCTGGAATTGATTATTGAATATTTATTGTGCTAATTTCACTTTTTTCCCATGAGGGTAGTCATTTTCCTTATCTCCGTTTACTGAGAGGTCCCTTATTTCACTGATGTCTGACATGCCACTTTTATCAAATACCAAAGTTCTAGATATGTATGGATCTGTTTCTAAGCTCTCAATACTTTCCTGTCTCAGTGCCAATATAATTGTCTTAATAACTATATCCTCATAGAAGTATTGAAACTACATAGAGGTGCTTCCTCTACTATTCCTTAGAAGTAGACCAGCTATTTTTAGTCCTTTATTCTTCTCTTTAGAATCATATCTTCAAATTTTGTGAAAACATGTTTTGAAATGTTGATTAGAAGTCAATTTGTAGATCAAATTTGGAGATACTATCTTCATAATTTTCCTATCTATGAATATGGTATATCTCTCAATATTTTCTAGGTCTTTAATACTTATTGATGCAATTCTATTCTTTTCCCTGTAGGAGTTTTACACATTTTCTATTAGTTTTTTAAACAAATATTTGATATAATACTTAAATTTCATCTATTTTGAATTCTTTTTCTTGTATTTACCTCTAAATCTAAGATTTCCCCTCTATATTTCTGTCTTTACATGTTTTTGTAAGATATCAAAAGAGTAATATCCACTTTGATACCTATTTGTCCTCACAGTGAGTTAAAAGCAAGTTCCTTTCCTTTTGATGAAATTATTTGATTCTGAAAGAAAGAATGGAATATGACTGGTGAGAGTCATATTCCATTCATATTCCATGAAGGCTTCCATATACAGAAGCCTTCAAAAGTATAAGTCATGTTCTAGTTCAGCAGAACCATGTCGGGAATTTGGTAAAAACAAAACCAAACCAGAAAAACCTGAGTTCTATGCTACTTCTAAGAGCTTGGCCTCTGTGATCTCTCTATTAGATTTCCAGAGAATTCTGATAGATACCAAGGTTTGAGAACCAAGGTTAACTCTTCAGATAGGTACTGTGTAAACAGAAATTTATTTTGTAATTATCATTTAAGTATATATATACATTAAATATTTTCTTTTACATGTAAAATATATTTCATTAAAATTTTTATGTAGTTCCTTTAAAAAAAAGAAATTATTTTAAAAATTTAAGCATTCTAAAGAATTTAATAAGAAAAATGATTAATAACATTTTGTTTAGGCAAAAACATAAAGCTTTAATGATATTTTCCTCTACAAAGGAGATTTTTCAATATTGTTATCAGATGAAAGATAAAGAAAGAATACTTAAATGCTGTTTAATGGTTTATTTATTTTAAAAAGTACATAGATTTTCTGGACATAGAGAAAGAAAAATGTGTCAACTTGCAGTTGGAGTCACAAAAATGAATCTTTGTATAATTATAGGTCTGATTAAACAATATAGATTATAGATTAAAACAGTATCACTTATGGTAATATAATATTTTCTAATGAAATTGGCTATGTAAAAACATTATTTTCATTTCGGGGCCCACTTCAAGGTAGAAAATAGTTTTGGCAAAGCTAAAATTGAGCATCATAAATGTTTACAAAGCTGAGTTACTTCTTACATGGTCAAGATGGAAGAATTTGTAATTTTCTTGTGATTTGTCAAAACAAGATTAGCCCTCTGGGGATTTGGATCAACACTGTCCATGCAATGAAAACTAGGTTCTATTATACAAATTCATCAGTCATTGTGAACTCTCTGGATTTCTTTTATTGCAGAAAAATCATTGAGAAAAGTCAGTAGGAGAAAATTCAGCTGAGATAGTACAAGAAAATGTGAATATTGGTCCAATCATTTCTGACAGACTGACTTGTGACATAACTATACACAAAGTGAGCTTTTCACTAACTATTTTCTTGCTATTGTAGTGGGCAAATTTAAATTCTTATACTTCTACAAATACACCTATAAACAGAATACATTTGAAAGGAAAAAGTATTTATCTTCCTCAATAAGTATGCAGAATATGAGATAAAAGCAAGTATAATCTGAATTATTTTAAAGAAAAAAAAATATGCTCCCATATGAATGACCAAAGTCTTGGCTGTAAAACTGGCCTTTGGCAATACACACATGAAGTCTTTAAACTGGGTATAAATTTAGCTGCCGTTTAGTTTCTGTTAAATTTGTTTGTTTTCTCCTTTTCTGGAGAGAGAGAGTTAATATTATGTCAGTTCAACTGGAAGAATTTTGAGTAAAATGGAACACAAAAAAATTAATAATTGGAACATTAGAAAGTAATTTCAATGACCACAACGGACTGTCAGTTCATAAAACTTCATCATTTAAAACAAGAGAGAAATATTTGGACTTTCAAAGTGAGAATTATGGGATAATCTAGATTTATATATATTTTTCCTTTGGCTGTATGTTTTAATATGAGTAAAATAATTTTATTTAGAATTATGGTATTGTGTAAATAATTTTTACATTTTTCTACAACTAATATACTTTATTGCATCATTCTAAGAGATCATTTTAATGAAAAAAACATACAAAGTACTGCAAGAAAATGTGAAAAGTTAAATAATATTTGTTTAGCTTGTAACTGGTTTGAATTTCCTATGATAAAAATGCTATACATTTATAGTCCCTGAAAAAGTGTAACATTTTGTTGTAAATTTAACAGTAAAGAAGAATCATCGGTAACATCAGATGAGAATAACTTTGAGAATTCAAAGGTTACAGGTAATATTTCTTTAATTTTTAAACAGAATATATTTCTTTTGTTAAAGCCTACAACTAGGACAATCTTACATAGGTACAATTATCTTAACTTTTCAGATACATATATCCCAACAATTGTTTGTTCTCATGAGGACAAGGAAGACTTGGAAACCAGTAATCAAAATGTAAAAGATGTAAACAGGGAACAGGATGAACGTAATGAAAAAGAATTAGAGCCGATGGTAAGTATTCTGGTTGCCAAGGTATTAGAGAAGATGAATCCATTTATGCTTCAAAGATGCTGCAATGTCTGCTTTTCAACAGCTTCAGCTAATATAATTTGCAAATGTGAAAGCATAGCCTATTCTGTCCTTGCGTCTCTGGCTTCATCAACAAGGCTAGTGATTTGATTTCAGTATGTTACTTCAGGTCTCTGCAGTGGCAAATTAATGACATTCATTTCTTATCTCTTTACCAGCGGCTCTGAGTAACAGTTTGTAGGAATTACAGAAGAGGTAGCGCTATCCTGATGTGCATTTCTAATCTTTGTGACAAGTGTACACTTATAAAATCGTCTGTAAAATGAGAGGGCTGGACTGGATGATTGTTAGGGTTCTGTCCAGTTCTACAAGTCTGATTCTTGCATTTAGCAGCTTTTTTTTTTTTTTAACTTACTTCCATCTTCATGAGAATCTCTAAGTTCTATATCATTGGAAAGTATTAAATTACCAAATGAGGATAAAATAGCTTGTGCCACAATTTTTAGACAGGAAACAAATTTAGAACTGTACAATTTAGTATTAAATTTGTTATAAATTTCACGCTTCGTGAACATTCAATCTATTTGGGATTTTTAGGGGGATGGTTTAGATAGCATTTTTATCACAAAGAAAGAAATAGGAGTAAATGAGTCACATAATGCAATTTATCCTTTACTGTATTTGGTTGGAGCTCATATCATTAGGATACATGGATTCATAATCATCAAAGATTAAAATGACATTTGCCTCTTCAAGTGTCATTGCTGAAACAGAAAAGAAATAGAGCTCATCTCTTTCCCCACGACATTCCACCCTTTCTATAGTGATATGGAAGCTGCATCACTAAAGTATGCAATTTACTTTGCTCCAACTTTAAGAAACTACAAAGTTGTCACCCACTGTGTGAATTCTCACCAGCTGAAAGTTAACACAGCCATTTTTTTCAAACCACAGAATATAATGAAAGGACTCTGAAAAATCACATACTTCACCAATACACCTCATTACAATGAGCAGGCGCAAATATAAAGTTTGTTTAGAAGTTACTGAGATTGTACATCCAATAAATGAACAGGGAGCTGTAATTTAGATGCTAATTTGCTCCATGCTGACGTTAATGCATAAAACAATGAAGCTCTATAATAGATGGAAATACAACCAAATCTGTGGAACCCACAGGCATTGGCTTACAAGACAGCTGTGCAGTTGACAAGTAACATGAGCCTTATGTGAGAAGAAGGGGAAAACGTAAGATTTGCATATAATTATTGAGATCATGCAAATGTCAGTTATGAGGAGAAAAAAAAACACAGGCATCTCACTGTTAAATCCTGACAGTTGGCATCACTGAAGAGCTCAAATACATTTGAGTACCAGTTGGCAGAGGGTCATTAAAACAGAATTTGCAGAGACATTAACTCCCTCACTTTTCTTTGAGTGACGTTTTGCTATTAATAGTTTGCAGAGGCTTTGCAGAAAACATATTAATAAGAGAAACTCTAATAGGGGCACCTACAGCAAGTGTAAATGCGGCAAGGGACATCCAGGAAGCCGCTCTCTAATTGATGAGCATGGAGCTATCAATGTGTATATCCTAAGTGAGGAGAAAGGGCAATGACAAGCAGGAATGGTTGAATAATACAATGTGATATTTGGAAGCTGGGAAGGAGAGTTATTAATTTTGGCCCCTTTTCTTATTAATCTCATTCCTAAGTCATAGCCTACAAGAATCTCCCCCAAACATTCATCTTTCAGAATTTGTGCAAAATCTACAAGTGAAATGAATCAAGGAAATCTACCAGATAATTATTAGTCAAGTTAATGAAACCTATCTAACTTGCTTTGTATATTTAAAAACAATAAAAATCATTATTTTTGTTGTTTTTATCCCTTAAGATAAACCAACACTTGCTAAGAAGTACTGCTTCTGGAGATGAAAAGAATACAGTCAATTTCCCAAATAACGCTGAGAGGTTAGAGAAGAAGCAAATCCATGATGATGTATACACTGACTTGTTTAAAAGGCCTTCATCTTCAAGTTCATCAGCAGAAAGATCCTTAAAGGGAGATTTTTACCACAAGGAAAAATATTTCTCAGGAAATGAGCACACTTATCCACCTTCAGAGGAATTTACTTCAGATACAGGAGAAATCAAGCTGTCATTGGGAAATACTAGTAGTGATGAGATAGTACAATTACATATTGGCAGCAAAGAAGTACTGGATGATAATGCTAATCCAGCCAAAGGGAGAGGCAGAGTGCAAATGTCTTGTCCCTCTGCAGACCAACTAATGGCAGACAACCTTAACAAAAAACTTGAAGGAGAAGCTAAAGAAATTGAAGTAAAAGATTGGGAATGTTTAAGAGGTGACTTCCGCTTGGATTCCCATTCAGAAAAATCGATAGAAAAAGGATCTTCCAAGAAAGATTATGGCAATGGTAAGAATGAGGAGGAGGAGCAAAAGATATATTTAGGTGTAAGTGAAAAACAAAGCAAAAGTTTTCAATCAGTCTTACATGACCAAGAAAGAAAGATGAGCCACTCTGAAATAAGTGTGGAAGGGATGGGAGCCAGTAACAGAGACCTAACTGCTCTGCCGAGTAAAGACACCAAAATTCATGACCAGTCAATCAGAGCAGATACGTTTCATTCACCAAGGACAAATCTAAGCCTGGAGGAAACTGTGTCAGCAACCTCAGACTCTGATCTCTCGGCTAGCAAAGGCACTGCTCTAGGAGGAATGCCTGGTCAAGCTGGTTCACCAAGAAATGCAAATGTTTTGAGGAATAAGTACCTTTTCCAAGCTGAAGAAGAAAAATCAGTTTGGATTAATCCTGAAGATCAGAATAAGAACACACAGCATAAACAAAGTTGGAATGTTCTGGAAAGTCAGGAAAGAGCAAGAGGGAGTAAGACAACTATAACAGAGCAGTCCAAAGAACAAGCAGATTGTGAAGACACGTGGGGGAAAAGAGATGACACAAGGAGCTTGAAAGCTAATCCTACAGAAGAATTGTTTACCTGCCAAGAAACAGCAAGCTGTGAACTGTCTTCTCTAGCTGATCATGGTATTACTGAGAAAGCAGATGCAGGTACAGCTTATATAATTAAGACAACATCGGAAAGTACTCTAGAATGCATGTCTGCTAGAGAAAAAGCAATAATTGCTAAGCTACCTCAAGAGACAGCACAAAGTGACAGGCCCATCGAAGTAAAGGAAACAGCGTTTGATCCACATGAAGGGAGAAATGATGATTCACATAATACCCTTTGTCAACGAGATACAGTAGGTGTAATCTATGACAATGATTTTGAAAAGGAGTCATGTTCAGGTATTTGTAATGTACATGTAGATGAAAAGGAGAAGGAAGAAACCATAGCTATATACAATCCTGGGGAGACACATGACAGGAAGAAATGTGTCATTGGGAATACAACATCTGGAGAAGAATCCTCACAGGTCATTACAGACAATCAAAAAGCAGCCTCAAAATTAGATTTACATTTGGGAATGTTACCAACAGACAAAAAAATATTTCCAGAAAATAGAGATCATGAGCAGGTCCAAGAATTATCAAAGAAAACAATTATAGATGTCATTATTCATTCTTCTTTAAACTCAGACACAAATAGAACTTCTCAGAATGGCTCTCAGGTTTCCAATCACCATGCTAAAAGTTCAGGGTCATCTCACGAACAGGCCACTACTACAGGGCATGCAATTACTACCATGACTCTCCAATCTATTTCTTCTAAATCAGAATATAATTGTAACCCAACAAGTGAAATCCAGGGTACTGAAAAGCACTCTCATCCTGCATCTCCACTGGAAGAAGTTTCCAAAAGTTCAGGAATAGTGACATCAGATAGTACAAAGGAAAGATGTATAGGCCAGATTGTCAAACAAGGAGAATGCAGTGTGGAGAAACCTCTAGGGCCAACGATTTTAATCAGTGAAGCTTCTGAGAACATAGAAGGGGTAAGGCATGAAAATGAAGGATTAATAAACTCTGGACAATCACTGTACTCTTCAGGCGACAAGGAATCTGACAGCCCTGCTTCTGATAGTCTCCCTGCCCAGGAAAGTCAATCTCAAAGTGAATCTCTGCTTTCAAAATACATCAACTCTAAAGTACCTTACTTCCTTTTGTTTCTGATATTTCTTGTAACCATCTATCAGTATGACTTAATGATTGGCTTGGCATTCTACCTTTTTTCATTGTACTGGCTATCCTGGGAAGGGGGAAGACAAAAAGAGTCTGTTAAAAAGAAGTAACCTCAGCACTATTATTACTCTCTCTTAAAAGATAAGCTATTTAGCCCCAAACGTTTGGATTGGTGAAAGAGACTATTCATTGTTCAAAGAGCCAGTGCAGTTTTTCTCTTGAAGGATCATTTAAAAAGGAATGCGTATGAAGTTTGCTCCTTCATATAAGTAATTATTCTATATAGGACCATTATATTTGGATCATTAAATACCTATATGAATATGAGATCTGAAGCACGTCAAGTTGAAATTAGGTACAGCTGTTGCTCCTTAGCAGGCTATGAAGTTTCAATGCTTCATGTCTCTTCACTACTTAAAGTGCCATTTCTTGCATTCATTTCTTTTGCAGTAAAGCTTCATTTTTTTCCCTGAGCATATTTTTCCCTCTGTGGTTTTTAAAAATAGATAAAACATGGACAATGACAGAGGACTTTTTTTGGTCTTTGAATATTGACTATGAAATTTGCATTTACCACTGTATCATTTATCAGCACACTTTGATAAATCAAATCTTTCAACTTTAAGTTCATATTTTTAAAAACAACATCCAAGCGTGGATTTAAGTTGAAGAAACACATTGTGTACCTGAATAACAATACACATATATACGTACTATCTCCTGCATACCTACAAAATCAGGACATTTGTAAGCCAAATTTGACAAAGATCAAAACAATTAAGAGATGATCTTTCAGTTTTGCAAAATTTGGGGGATGGCCTTTCTATAAGCAATATTTTTTCTCTTTTAAAGGAAGATTGTACAACACAGTTGAACAACTTTGACATCAACTATTATTCAGAGTTGTAAATTTAAATTAAAAGTTCCACAAACATTGCTTCAGAATGAATTTGTACCTATAAAGCATAAAGCATTAAATGATAATAATTAAAAAAAGATTTACAAATGGACTACTCGGTATTTTTTTTTTTTTGTCTTCAAGCAAATTTTTTAACTTTCCTTACTATAAAACAATAAATTATTCCCCAAGGTGCTTTAAGAGAATAAACAACTAATCGTTGGTAATAGTCATTATATAGTTACCAAGTTGTTAAATGATATCTCAAATTTTAAAAAGTCAAATAGGCAGACAAGGAGATCTTCTGATAGAGAAATGAATATCCAATATACCAATGACTGGTTGCTGCTATTAGCTATGGCTAAGTATGTGAAATAATGGAACTAATCATTTTAGTCACATAGGTATAATAAAAATATTACTATACAATCAGTTTCAACAACTATTAAATGACTAAAATATGCAAAATCTTGTGCTTTGTTCTACAGTAGAGCACTTCCTTTGATACCCCAAACAGCTAATCCTCAGGAAGGAGGCATTAATAAGTAATTTGATGCTTTTGACTTGGTCAGAAATATGGGACAGAGTCACACTGAGGGAGCCCATTTGGGTGATTTCTTTTTAACAGGAACTTCTTTCATAGAGAATGTAACATTGATCTTCAGAGAGAAAAGGTAATCTGTTTATTAACCTATGAAGGTAATTCAATGACTAACACTTGTATATACCATCCCACACTCCTAAGAAACATGCATGTATGGGAAGACAACACGAGAATGAAGCATTTAAACTGACTTTCATGTGGTAGTAGATAATTTCCTTAATTTTCTTAGGTTTAAGATAATATTCTTAATTTCTTAATTAGGTACACAACTATTTCCAAATCCCCTAATTGCATGCTTGACTCAAGTCCCATTGAAATTGAATGCTTGACTTTAACTTTTTAGTTGAACAAATACAAACATCCTGAAGTAGAACTGAGGGCAAATATTTGATTGTTTGAGAAAGCATATTTTCATTAAATACAAGTGGGATACTGTAGGCTGTACTTAGAATATTATCTCTAAAATTGCTCTCTTGATAATTTTGTTGACAGGTCTATATTACAACAAAGTTAAGGTTAGCATTTCTTCAGTTCTGAATGACTTGGTTTTTGCATTCTACCTTTAAGAGTTTCAGTCAATATGCAGTGTCTTATTAATGCAAAGAACACTATATTACTTATGAACACAGGTGTCTGAACTGTAACTATTTTCTTATACATAAAAGAATGTAACGTCTTTAATCTCTTTTATTTGACTTTAACATTAACTTACTAAACCTTGTCATGCATACTTGCAATACTACAAAGAAGTTTCCAAGGACTTAAAATATGTCATGTGTACTTCAGTGCAGGCAAAAAAGAAATAATCGGTGGTTTAACTGATTTTCCAATGACCACTTGTGAAGAATTGGAAATAAAATCATAAGAACCATGAAACTATTGCTAGGTGGAGGGGAGGTAGATTTTTGCAACCCATTTTGGTCACATCACTATGTTGAACAAGAAAAGTGGATCTCAGGAAGAACCGGCAGCCTCTGGTTAATAAAGATTTTACTCTGAACCATCATAACAAGGGTCACCTTTATAAGCTTAGCTACCTTCATCATGTCCCCTCAAGTATTGGTTAAGAGCCAAAAGAGGATGTGGCATGAGAATAAACAAAAAGAAGTGTATTATTGCACGTCTGTTTCTATAGTGGGTACGAAATGTGATATAATAACCATCACCTTTTATCTTGCTGGGCTGCTGTCTATTAGGGACAAAGTTCTAAAAATTAATTGATGAGTCAAGCAGGTATAGGTAGTACAATTAAATACCTTTAAAAAGTCACATCTACATAAGCCACCAACATCTCAACAAACTTTTCAATGTAAGAATAAATGAGCCAATGAGATGACATTCATCTCTCAACCTTCAAGAATATTGGCTTAATACTATATATATATATATATACTATCATCATTTTGTAAGAGAGATAGGATCATTTTTTATATGTTATCATAAACCAATCTTCTGGTTAAATGGAAAACAAAGAAGTATCCAGAGTAGATACAGGGAAATACATAAATTTTTTCCCAGATAGCACTCAGCATACTTTCTTAGTAATTTTTTAGTCATGGAATATTATTTTATATTGCCAGGCCTGCTGTCTTTATTAGGCTCAATTTTTGCATATAAATTTTGGCAAAAAAGCAAACAAAACAAAACAAAAAACTAGCAGGAGAACTAGTGAAGATGCAGGCAGGAGAGCAGCCACCCCAGAGTCAGGTCATCTGCTGAACTCTGAAACCTTTAAAATTTTCAGAGTGAATACAGAAATTGAACTAGGCAATAAAGATGGTGGTTTGCTAATTAAGTTCTGTCTTAGCTGATTCTGTGGAACTGAGGAATAGGATCTACCGTGATTCTGCAACAAGGTAAGAAAGAATAGGGAAGCACATGTTCTTCCAACATCTACACAGCTGTACTCCTACATAATAGAACAGCTTAAAAAGTTACTTTTATTTATTTAATTAATTTGCTTAATTTTTTTCTATTTCAGAAATAATTCATAATAAAACTCAGAGATGTAAGTTACTTTTCATCTTTTAAAAATGGATTCAGTCACTAATAAAATATATTTCCATAATTTTACCCAAACCTCTTTAAGACCTAATCAAATTTTCACTAGCTTTGAACATGTTTTATAAGGAATGTCATTACTATACTGTGCTAAAACCTTATTAAGCAAAAAACTCTTTAAGAAGTTCAGTATTGTTGTTTGTGTCAATTCTATATTTGTTAGATACCTACATACTACCTTCATTTGTCAGACATGAAACAATGTATTATATGAAAATTTAAGAAAAAATGAGCTAAGTCTTTTCCTAATATATTCAATTCTTTTGTTCAAGATAATAAAGAGTAGCATGGGTAAGTCAAAAGTGAATTACAGAGAAATCATTTTTGTTTGGCTGAGATGACACCAAGACCGATTTTGCAGCATACTTCAATGTCTAGTTAAGTTACTGGTCTTGGTTGGAATCAGTGCATTGTCCTTATTACCTCATCTGAACCATGCAGCCCTAATATCCATCGCTCATTGCCTCAAGTCTTCTGTCAGTCAAGCAGCTCACACTGTCCCAAGGACATGCCGTGTTCATCTGTTCCTCTGTGTCTGCTCATGTACACCTCTTTGTCTAGAAGATTTCAGTTAGCTTTCCTCCTCTCCTCCTTCGCAACTCTGTACATTTTTCTATGTACTACTTTAATCCTTTTGAAGTCTTCTACTATTTCAGTTGGTGGTATCTCTTCATTTTCAGGTCTCTTATGACACTAGCTGTTGTGCATGCACTAGTAATTTGACTAATTATCCTAACTGACCGCCTGTTTATTTAGGAGAGGAACATGACTTCTTCCATCCTATCACTTCTCAAGGTCTAGTTTGTAGGAATCCATAGTCAATACTTGTGGATAGAATAGAACTGTAGCAATGTCTTTTTCCTATCCTATCCCTGAAATGCGGACAGGATATTCTGACATCTGATTAGCAAAGCCAAAATGTTTTTGTATTAATAAGCTACCAAATACAATGTAGAAAAAGATAAAGAAAATGTACCTACAAGACAGAGTAGTGCAGTGGATTGGGGATGTGGGAAAGAGAAAAAAAATCTTTTCTCTCATACCTCTTAGCAATTAAATTGTTTTTTATATTAATTCTTCCTGGCACAGGAAACATTCCCTTCATTCTATTTCATGGGAAATATTATATAATTTGCTAAAAGAATAATAATGAATACCGTAATTCACTGGCTAATGTGAAAACTAATAGAACAAGGCATGTCTTCAAATAAAGAAGCTTAGTAGATTAAAAAACAACAGACATCACAAGGTATAAAGTGTAAGAAACTCAATCTTCCCATCTGCTGCCATGCCCTTCAAAAATGGCTGATCTCTCAATTTCACACCTGTTCTGCATGTCAACTTTTAGGATACGCAAACAGAACAACTAGCAAAGATAGTAAGTGGATTTTTTAAATGGAAACATTTCCCTGATTAGCACATGAGATTATCTATATATAACTCAAACACACACACATATGCATGCACACATACACACACATAAATACACGTATTCTAAGATCTAATAAATGACAGTAGTGATAGTAAATGAGTAAACAGTCAACTAATATCATATGGGGTGATATAGTAGTGAATATAACATCATATATAAAAGGTTTATCTTTTCTTTGAACAGACTCATTCTATTATATTTAGATATGAAGTTAATTTTATTGATTGATTGACTGATTGATTTTTGGCCATAGTACACAGTATATGAAATCTTAGTTTCCCAACCAGGGATTGAATCTGTACCCCTTGTATTGAAGTGTGGAGTCTTAACACTAGACCATCAGGGAAGTTCCTAAATATGAAATTAAAATAACACAAAGCTATGCCTGTTTAGCAGGTAGAGTCTAAAGGAAAGCAGTATATGGCCTAGAAATGTAGTAGCAAGGCATTTAGCAGCCTAAGACCATTAGACCATTTTTTAAACTCAAGAATTTTTTTAAAAAGCCAGATACATGTCTAGTCTATTGTAGAATTCATCAATATTATGTATCAGTTGACTTGGTTCTGAGTGGAAGCAGATTTAAAATTCCCTAAAGATACACTCTATAAAACATAATATCAAACAACAGAGACAGCGGGTTTAAAAAAATCACTATACAAGGTTAGAAATTCTCTTTGTAAACACTTAACCCATAACCCACTTTTAATAATTCTATGTAGGTAACTTTTATGTACAGTTAATAAAAATTTTTAGCATCAAGTATTTATGAATATATCATACATCTAAACCATTTTTATACATATAGTCTACAAGTGATATTTGCTACTACATATTAAGTAATTCTTCAGTTTACCCATAAATCTTTGGGAATTCAGTTGTAATTTTTCATTACACCTGAATTTTCTGTGTTTAATGAAACAATTCTAAGCCCTACCTAAGAAAGAGAATAAAAGCTTAAGAAAAGATAATTTATTTCCTATCTTCACAGATATGAACACGTATATTTTAAATACATCTTTACTCTTTGAAAATTGGAAATAAAAATAAGAGATTATAAATGTCATTCATATTTATTTCATAGTCTTTAGTGTTTGAGATCAGGCATATTTTAAGACTTTTTTTCCTACCATTTGAATTCTTTGGCCTACATGATCTTACTCCCATGTTTAAATTAGTATTTAAGTGCAGCATGTTAATGTTTTATTACATGAATAAGTAAAGAAATCAGTTGTAGCCTGAATCTTTGAGTATAACATCTATATTTGTATCTTTATTGATCTATGCATGTGAGGTTCAACTTTTAATGATAATAAGTAGTAATAGTTATAATGACTATTATTATTACCCTATAATAGCCAACTCTTGATTGTTAAATATAATTGGGCACTGATTTAAGTTCTTTATGTGAAAAACTCATTCATGTTTTACAACTTAATGAGAGAAGTACTATTACTTTTCCATTTTACAGATAGAAATAGATGCACAAAGGCTAGTTTTCCCAAGGTCATATGCTGGCACAGATTAAGACTCCAACAGTCTTTCCCCAGAGTTGATCCTCTTGAACATGGTACCATGTTGTTCCTTCAATTTAGATATACCAAGTTATCTTAAAAACTGTAGTTACATGTTACCATGCTGCATGGTGCCATACTAGTATATAAGTATATTACATACTGCGAGATATGAGTACACCATATCTCTCCCACAGATGATCATATCTTTGTAATGCTCTTATAAAGGAAGTTTCTAGAAATATTCTGTTCTCATCAATTTATTCAAATGACCTAAAAAAAATACACATTGACCTTCTTCCAAGCCACAAGCTGGTCCCAAATCTTGCCTAGTTTGAGTAAATGAAGATAGAGTTCAATAGTTAATTGCAATATCTTGTTGCCAGTTCAACAGTAGAGGTAAGATCTAGGAACAGAAGTGGAACAAAGGAAGGACTATTTGGTCCTTTGAGGACTCTGCTTCTTATGTTCAATATTTCATAAATGTGTTATCTTTTCACCACTATAATTTTTGGTATCAAGGAAATCACAATAAAACCTTCCAAATGTCTGACTGTAACTGATGTATTACATAACAACTACAGTGAAGATATATATTGATGTGACTGGTATAGTGCTTATTTATGACTGGTGTCTCAGTGTAATTATTACCAGCATTCCTTTCACTTTCAAAAGCAATGTGATTTGGATGAAAAATGAGGTCAGCCTAAAAGTCCAAGAAAATATCCTACTAATAGGTGTATTTCAGTCTGTGTCCAAGAATAAAGGGGGAACTTCCCATATGAATGCCATCTATAACCTACTGGCAGAATTCCTGTCCTTAGGTTTGTATAATATAATTCATACATACTATTCCCTGGTCAGCCGAGGTAAAGAAGAACAACATTTCTGCAGATTCAGTATTGCAGAGGGCAATTAAAAAAAAAAAAAAAAAAGTAGGGACGTTTTGTAAAGAATGTGCTGGTCAAAATCCATTAGAGAGAAGTCATTTACATTACTGACACTGGATAATCATAACACTTTGGAATCTGATACTATAGCCTAAAGCCTACTGAGACGGCTCAGGATATGATAATTCCATCATTCAGTATAGTAAAAGTAGGACAAGATGGAGGAGACTTATGCCAAAGTTGTGGAAGCCATTGCATGTTACTCAAAATTATAATGGCATATGTTGCTGGAAACTGTATTATGAGTATATGTATTGTTCAAAATTTGTAAAAGGAATAAAATTTTTGTGCATAAACTACATATTACTGACATTTAATAACCATGAAGCAAGACATTAGTATTTTAACAGCAAAATAATTAAAATATAAACAAATAATCACAAATATCCAATAAGAGACAAAGACATTTTAAGGCAAAATGAGTGTCAGTCCACCTACTTTTGGCCTTTACAATAACCTTCACTTTTGGCCTCACTTCACATAGGTGTGCTGTGCTAACACTGCGAATGATATTGGATCAGCATTTCTTTCACTTCTGCTTAAAGGGTGTGCATTGGAACCTTATCCAAAGAACAACTATCATAATTAAAGCTGCAAAATATATTCATAATGAATGAATGGCAAAAAGCTAGCATAGTTGTCCTTGTTGTTATTTAGTCACTATTTTGTGTCTAACTCTTTGCAACCCCATGGACTGGAGCCCACCACGTTCTCTGTTCATGAGATTTCCCAGGCAAGAATACTGAAGTGGGTTGTCATTTCCTCCTCCAGGGGGGATCGTCCTAATCCAGGGACTGAACCCACATCTCCTGTGTCCCCTGCATTGGCAGGTGGATTCTTTATCACCAAGACAGCTAGCAAGATGCATGGTGCCTAAAATAGAATTCTCCAAAGGTAGTCTTGCATCCTGAATGAATATATCCAAAAGTTAACTGTTAGAGTTCCCTGGATCTCAGTTCTTAACTCCTAGAAGAGAGAAATTTATTCAGATGTCCGTTCTAGATGCAATCCATTGTTTCCCAGTAACTGGAGGCAGAGGGTGATAGAGGGACTCACTGTAAAGGAAATGTTTGTGGGTTCTTGAAGGCAGGTAGGAATATGGAATTTGTAATGTGTGTTTCTAAAGTGCCAATTTTTATATTTTATAGATATATTTCTGCCTCTCTTTTTCATTTTGTAGATTTACATGGCCCAAATTTCTATAGATTTATAGTAGATATTGATACCAGGTAAGGCAAGTTCCTATACATTGTTCTTTAAAACTCTGTAACTCTTGCCCTTTGCTGTTCTTCCACATAAATTGTAGGATCAGCTTATCAATGTTTCATTAAAAACTTAAATTTTGATGGAATTTTACTGAATGTACGTATTAATATGGGCTTCCCTGGTGACTCAGATGGTAAAGAATCTGCCTGCCATGTGGTTCGATCCCTGGGTTGGGAAGATCCGCTGGAGGAGGGCATGGCAACCCACTCCAGTATTCTTGCCTGGAGCATCCCCAGAGACAGAGGAGCCTGGTGGACTACAGTCCATGGGGTCACAAAGAGTTGGACATGACTGAGCGACTAAGCACAGCACATACATTAATTTGAGGAGAACTGACATTAAAAATATTTTTTAAATGAAAATATTGTTTTTCCATCCAAAAGAATAATATATTTCTATGCATTTCTGTTCCTTCAATTATGATTTCAAAATATTCTCCATAAATGCATTGCATGTTTACTATTAGATATACTCCTAAATCTTGGAGGAAGAAATGGCAACCCATTCCAGTATTCTTGTCCAGAAAATCCCATGGAGAGAGAAGTCTGGAGGGCTACAGTCCATAGCGTCACAAAGAGTCAGACCATGACTGAGTGACTGACCACCACACTCCATAAATACCTTATGGATTTTTTTTTTTTACTATTTTGAATGAACCATTTTTCCTATAAGATCTTCCCTGGGGAAATTATTGATATTTTATAACACTTGATTTTTATTTGTCACTTATTCAACTACTTTGCCAAAGTTTCTCACTAGTTCTACTAGTTATTAGTTTAATATTTTGGTCATTATGGCAATAATGCATAAAACACTATTGAGTTTTATATGTCCATTTATGTTATGCATCTTGTCAAATTCTACCATTAGTACAACTAGTTTGTGTTATTTTTAATTCACTTCTATTTTCTTTCTCTTGTCTTCTTGAGATAAATGTATATCCTATTTATTTTTAATCCTTTCTCTTAAAAAAAAAGTTCATATAAACCAAATATTTTTAACCATGTTCAGTTGTTTTTGAGATAATTACCTATATCTTAAAAACATATATATGTGTATATACATATATACAATATTTAAACATTTTAATTCCCTTTTATTTCCCGTTTCCCATAATTTCCAGTGTAATTTAACACCTTAGTTATTTAACAAGACATTTAATTTTTTATGATTTTTTTAATTGGTATAAATTACATTACACTATGCCAAAGCCTTTGACTGTGTGGATCACAAGAAACTGTGGGAAATTCTGAAAGAGATGGGAATACCAGACCACCTAACCTGCCTCTTGAGAAATCTGTATGCAGGTCAGGAAGCAACAGTTAGAACTGGACATGAAACAACAGACTGGTTCCAAATAGGAAAAGGAGTACGTCAAGGCTGTATATTGTCACCCTGCTTATTTAACTTCTATGCAGAGTACATCATGAGAAACGCTGGACTGGAAGAAACACAAGCTGGAATCAAGATTGCCAGGAGAAATATCAATAACCTCAGATATGCAGATGACACCACCCTTATGGCAGAAAGTGAAGAGGAACTCAAAAGCCTCTTGATGAAAGTGAATGAGGAGAGTGAAAAACTTGGCTTAAAGCTCAACATTCAGAAAACGAAGATCATGGCATCTGGTCCCACCACTTCATGGGAAATAGATGGGGAAACAGTGGAAACAGTGTCAGACTTTATTTTTCTGGGCTTCAAAATCACTACAGATGGTGACTGCAGCCATGAAATTAAAAGATGCTTACTCCTTGGAAGGAAAGTTATGACCAACCTAGATAACATATTCAAAAGCAGAGACATTACTTTGCCAACAAAGGTCCATCTAGTCAAGGCTATGGTTTTTCCTGTGGTCATGTATGGATATGAAAGTTGGACTGTGAAGAAGGCTGAGCGCCGAAGAATTGATGCTTTTGAACTGTGGTGTTGGAGAAAGCTCTTGAGAGTCCCTTGGACTGCAAGGAGATCCAACCAGTCCATTCTGAAGGAGATCAGCCCTGGGATTTCTTTGGAAGGAATGATGCTAAAGCTGAAACTCCAGTACTTTGGCCACCTCATGCGAAGAGTTGACTCATTGGAAAAGACTCTGATGCTGGGAGGGATTGTGGGCAGGAGGAGAAGGGGCAGACAGAGGATGAGATGGCTGGATGGCATCACTGACCTGATGGACGTGAGTCTGAGTGAACTCCAGGAGTTGGTGATGGACAGGGAGGCCTGGCGTGCTGCGATTCATAGCGTTGCAAAGAGTTGGACACGACTGAGCGACTGATCTGACCTGACTGTCATAGAACGTGGTTGACAGCCATTGTTTGAAGTGATATTTCCTTTGTGATCTACTGCATTGTCAGTGTAATTAGTCTATGTACACATTCTTTTTGGATAGAGTTCTCTATGTATTTATTAGGTCATGTTTCATAAATTTGTTGTTCAAAATACATTCAAAGTCCAGAAAATATCTCATGCACCTATGGTCAACTAATTTATGACAGAGGAGGCAAGAATATACAATAGAGAAAAGACGGTTTCTTCAATAAGTGGTGCTAGGTAAATTGGACAGCTACCTGCAAAAGAATGAAATCAGAACATTCTCTGACACTATACAGAAAAATAAACTCAAAATGGATTAAAGACCTAAATGCAAGATGGGACACTTTAAAACTCTTACAGGAAAACAGAACACTATGACATACATTGCAGAAAGGCCTTTTTTGACCCATCTCCTAGAGTAATGAAAATAAAAACAAAAATAAACAAATAGGATTTAATTAAAATTAAAAGCTTTTGCACAGCAAAGAAAGCCATAAACAAAATGAAAAGACAACCCACAGAGAGAGAAAATATTTGCAAAGAAAGTGACTGACAAGGGATTAATCTCCAATATATACAAACAGATCATGCAGCTCAACATCAGAAATGCAAACAACCCAATCAAAAAAAAAAAAAAGTGTGGAAGATCTAAATAGATATCTATATGTACGTGACAGGTTAAAGCAAATTAAACAACAACAACAACAAAAAACCTGTGAACTTACTTTAATTTAAAACTGTATATGGTATTCTCTATTTGCTAAGAATTTGATATTTGGAAAGAAGGAAAGTACAGTCAGTCCTTTGTATCTGCATATCCATGGATTCAACCGAAGGATGGAAAATAATTGAAAAAAATTCCATGAAATTCCAAAAAACAAAACTTGAATTTGCCACCCATCTTCAACTACATTATATTTGAGCTTTCCTGGTGGCTCGGACAGTAAAGAATCTGCCTGCGGTGCAGGAGGCCTGGGTTGATCCCTGGGTCAAGAAGATACCCTGGAGAAGGAAATGGTAACTCAGTCCAGTATTCTTGCCTGGAGAATTCCAGGGACAGAGGAGCCTTGCAGGCAACAGTCCATGGGGTCACAAAGAGTTGGATGTGACTAAGTGACTAACAGTATGTATGTATAGACATCTTCCAAAAAAGACATAAGATGGCTGAGATCTATGAAAGATGCTCAACATCACTAATTATTAGAGAAATGCAAATCAGAAAAACAATGAGATATTACCTCATTCCAGTCAGAAAACATCATTAAAATGTCTACAAACAATAAATACTGGAGAGGGAGTGCAGAAAACGGAACCCTCCTACACTGTTGGTGGAAATATAAATCTCCGTACAGTCAGTATGGAGAACAGTATGGAGGTTCCTTAAAAAAATAAAAGCAGAGCTACCATTTGATCCAGTAATTCCACTCCTGGGCATATATCTGAAGAAAGCCATAATTGAAAAGATACATGCTCATTGCAACTCTATTTACCATAGCTAGGACATGGAAGCTATCTAAACTTCTATCAACAGAGGAATGAATGAGAAGATGCCGGGGCTTCCCTAGTGGCTCAGCAGTAAAGAATCCACCTGCCAATGCAGGAGACACAGGACTGAACCCTCTGGGAAGATCCCACGTGCTGCAGAGCAACTAGGCTCATGTGCCACATCTATTGAGCCTGTGCTCTAGAGTCCAGGAGCCACAACTTCTGAGCCCACATGCTGCAACTACTGAAGCCCACGTGCCCTAGAGCTCATGTTCTGCAACAAGAGAAGCCAGCACAATGAGAAGCCCAAGCACCACAAGTAGAGAGTAGCCCCTGCTTGCTGCAACTAGAGAAAAGCCTACGCAACAACAGAGACCCAGCACAGCCAAAAGTAAATAAATGAATAAAAATTATTTTTAAAAAAAGAATGTGTGGTACATATACACAACGGAACATAGCCATTAAAGAGCAAAATGATGTCATTTGCAATGATATGGATGCACCTAGAGATTGTCATACCGAGTGAAGTAAGTAAGACAAAGAAAGATAAATATCATACAATATAGCTTATATGTGGAATCTAGAAAAATGGTACAAATAAGCCTATTTACAAAACAAAAATAGAGGCACACATGTATAAAACAAACCTACAGTTACCAAGGGGTAAGGCGGGAGGAATACATTGGGAAATTGGGATTGAGGTATACACACCTATATATGAATTAGGTAAGTAATAAGAACCTGTTATAGAAGAAAAGTTATGACCAACCTAGATAGCATATTCAAAAACAGAGACATTACTTTGCCAACAAAGGTCCGTCTAGTCAAGGCTATGGTTTTTCCAGTGGTCATGTATGGATGTGAGAGTTGGACTGTGAAGAAGGCTGAGCGCTGAAGAATTGATGCTTTTGAACTGTGGTGTTGGAGAAGACTCTTGAGAATCCCTTGGACTGCAAGGGGATCCAACCAGTCCATTCTGAAGGAGATCAGCCCTGGGATTTCTTTGGAAGGAATGATGCTAAAGCTGAAACCCCAGTACTTTGGCCACCACATGCGAAGAGTTGACTCATTGGAAAAGACTCTGATGCTGGGAGGGAATGGGGCAGGAGGAGAAGGGGACGACAGAGGATGAGATGGCTGGATGGCATCACTGACCTGATGGACGTGAGTCTGAGTGAACTCCGGGAGTTGGTGATGGACAGGGAGGCCTGGCGTGCTGTGATTCATGGGGTCACAAAGAGTCGGACACGACTGAGCGACTGAACTGAACTGAACTCTATTCAAGACTCTATAATGACCTATTTGGTAATAGAATCTAAAAAGAACGGTCACGTTTGTCTATTTCATTGTGTTGTACAGCAGAATCTAACACAACACTGTAAATCAACTATTCTTCATTAAAGTGTAGTTCAATTCTAACTAATATTTAGCCTGCTTTGACAATCATTATTTCAATTTTCCTAATACTATGAAATTATCCATTTTTTCTTGTAATTGTGCTAGTTTTGCTTTAAATATTTAACACTCTTAGCTTTCAGCTGCAAATAAAATGCAAATTTTACCATTTCTTAGTGATTTTTTCCTGTATTATTGTACATGGCATTCTTATTAATAATTGCCTTAAATTATATGCCATCAGATATTAATACTGATGTACTGGGTTTCTTATGACTAGTGCGGTTTTCCTCATCACTTTATATCTCTTGCAGTTATACTTTAAAAATACAACCTATAATCTGTCTTTTAACACAGGAGTTTGAACCATTCATGGTATTTTGATTAGGTAATACATTTGGAATTATCTTTACCATGTTATTTTGAGTTTCTATTTAAAATTTTTCTTTTCCCTCTGTCCTGTACTCTTAAGGAATTTCTTGAATTACCCTTCTAATTCAGTAGTTGTGTCTTCTACTTTGTCTAATAGGAGTTATTTTTCATTTTAATAACAATGATTTTTATTAAATATATAGAATTTGTTCTTTTTCATACTTAGCCATTTTCATTTTTTCTTCTTCAAAGAATAATTCTGTATACCTGAAACTAAATCAATATTGCAAATAGGAAAATATTGTTAAAGAATGTTCAAACTACCGCACAATTGCACTCATCTCACACGCTAGCAAAGTAATGCTCAAAATTCTCCAAGCCAGGCTTCAACAGTATATGAACCATGAACTTTCAGATGTTCAAGCTGGATTTAGAAAAGGCAGAGAAACCAGAGATCAAATTGCCAACGTCTACTGGCTCATTGAAAAAGCAACAGAGTTCCAAAAATATCTGCTTTATTGATTAAACCAAAGTCTTTGTGTAGATCACAACAAACTGTGGAAAATTCTTCAAGAGATGGGAATACTAGAGCATATGATCTGTCTCCTGAGAAGTCTGTATGCAGGTCAAGAAGCAACAGTTAGAACTGGATATGGAAGAACAGACTGGTTCAAATTGGGAAAGGAGTGTGTCAAGGCTGTATATTGTCATCCTGCTTATTTAACTTATATGCAGAGTATATCATGTGAAATGCCAGGCAGGATGAAGCACAAGCTAGAATCAAGATTGCCAGGAGAAATATCAATAACCTCAGATGCGCAGATGACACCACTCTTATGGCAGAAAGTGAAGAGGAACTGAAGAGCCCCTTGATGAAAGTGAAAGAGGAGAGTGAAAAAGCTGACTTTAAAGTTAACATTCCAAAAACTATGCTCATGGCATCAGGTCCTATCACTTCAAAGGAAATAGATGGGGAAACAATGGAAACAGTGAGAAACTTTATATTTTGGGACTCCAAAATCACTGCAGATGGTGACTGCAGTAATGAAATTAAAAGCTTACTCCTTGGAGGAAAAGCTGTGACTAACCTAGACAGCATATTAAAAAGCAGACATTACTTTGCCAAAAAAGGGCCTCTTTAGTCAAAGCCATGGTTTTTCCAGTAGTCATGTGTGGATATGAGAGTTGGACTATGAAGAAAACTGAGCACTGAAGAATTGATGCTTTTGAACTGTGGTGTTGGAGAAGACTCTTGAGAGTCCCTTGGACTGCAAGGAGATCCAACCTGTCAATCCTAAAGGAAATCAGTCCTGAATATCCATTTGGAAGGACTAATGCTGAAGCTGAAATTCCAGTACTTTGGCCACCTGAGGGGAAGAACTGACTCGTTTGAAAAGACCTTGATGCTGGGAAAGATTGAAGGCAGGAGGAGAAGGGGATGACAGAGGATGAGATGGTTTGATGGCATCACAATTTCGATGGACATGATTGAGCAAGCCCCAGGAGTTGGTGGACAGGGAAGCCTGGCGTGCTGCAGTCCATGGGGTCTCAAACAGTCCGACACGACTGAGTGACTGAACTGAACTGATTGTAAATCAAGTATCCTTTATAAAATATAATTCCTTGATATTTGAAAATAAAAGTATTCCTTTATCACTTTGATTATCTTAAATGGTGATGTTTAAAATCTTTAGTGGAATACTCCATTTGTTTGAAGTGATTGTAACAGGTGTTGATTTGCTGCTGCTCTGCTGTGCTCCCTCATGTCCAACTCTTGGTGGCCTCATGGACTATAGCCTGCCAGGTTCCTCTGCCCGTGGAATTTTCCAGGTAAGAATACTGGAGTGGGGTGTCATTACCTACTCCAAGCGGGGCATTGTCCCGACCAAGGATCGAATCCATTTCTCTTGCATCTTCGGCATTGGCAGGTGGATTTTTTACCACTAGCACCACCTGGGAAGCCCTTTGTTGATTTGCTTTTAGCTACATTTAGTATTTTATTCCTTCATGTGTTTTAGAATTTTGGTTTAATAAATTAATTGTCTCTTTCCTTCTCAGAGTTCATTTCTCCCTATCTCAACACTGTTTGCCATTGTCTTCACCTGGCTTCTTGATCCTCACATATGGAGCATGATAATACCACCAGAATTGGGGACTTCCATACTGTGGAGAAAATAGAAATACCACAGATTCTGTCAACTTCAAAGTCCCTTGGTTGCTCTGTGCTATTCTTAGTGGGAAAGCTGGAACTTGTTAAAGTTACATTTTAGGTATAATCTGTGTTTTCATGAAAAGGAGAGACCACTTCAATCTGTGGTTTCTAATTGAACATGTCTTTAACCATCATTATCAAATGTTGTTTTCAGTTATTCCAATTTTGTATGTGTCATATCCAGGGATATTGCAGGAGTGGGAGTTAGGAAGGAGAAAAATTCAGCCCTGCATATTAGCTAAAATTGATGTTAAAGGGAGAGGGAAGATATTATGTATATTGGCTGTGTCTGTTTCAATACTATATATTTAGGATTACCATATATCCCAGTTTACTCCAAAGAAATAATTTGTTTAGAAGGCTTAATTGATCAATGCCAATTTTAACATTAGTAAGAGAGAGTTACTGAGTGTATTGTCTTTCATTCTCTTTTATGGGTACTGAGTATCCTAAAATTAATAAGAATTTAGACTTAAATAGACATAAGAAATTTACCTTGATTCATGAACATAACATTCCAGGTTCCTACGCAAAATTATTCTTTACAGCATCGAACTTTACTTCCATCACTAGACACATCCACAACTGGGCGCTGTTTTTACTTTGATTCCATCTCTTCATTCTTTCTAGGGTTATTTCTCCACTCTTCTCCAGTAGCATGTTGGGCACTTACTGATCTGGGGAGTTCATCTTTCAGTGTTATATCTTTTTCCCTTTTCATACTGTTCATGGGGTTCTCAAGGCAAGAATACTGAAGTGGTTTGCCATTCCCTTCTCCAGTGGACCACATTTTGTCATAACTCTCCACCATGACCTGTCCATCTTGAGTGGCCCTACATGGCATGGCTCCTAGTTTCATCGAGTTAGACAAAGAGCCTCTTGATGTGAAAAAGGAGAATGAAAAGTGAAAAAGGAGAATGAAAAAGCCAGCTTAAAACTCAACATTCAGAAAACTAAGATCATGGCATCCAGTCCCATCACTTCATGGCAAATAGATGGGAAACAATGGAAATTGAGTGACAGACTTTATTTTTGGGGACTCCAAAATCATTGCAGATGGTGACTGCAGCCATGAAATTAAAAGACACTTGCTCCTTGGAAGAAAAGCTATTACCACCCTAGACAGCATATTTAAAAGCAGAGATATTACTTTGCTGACAAAGATCCAGCTAGTTAAAGCTAATGTTTTCCCAGTAGTCATGTATGGGTGTGAGAGTTGGACTATAAGGAAAACTGAGCAACGAAGAATTGATGCTTTTGAACTGTGGTGTTTGGAGAAGATTCTCGAGAGTCCCTTGGACTGCAAGGAGATCAAACCAGTCAGTTCTAAAGGAAATCAGTCCTGAATATTCATTGGAAGGACTGATGCTGAAGCTGAAATTCCAATACTTTGGCCACCTGATGCGAAGAACTGACTCATTCGGAAAGACCCTGATGCTGGGGAAGATTGAAGGCAAGAGAAAAAGGGGACGACAGAGGATGAGATGGTTGGATGGTATCACCAATTTGATGGCCATGAGTTTGAGCTAGCTCCAGGAGTTGGTGTGCTGCAGTCCATGGGATTGTATAGAGTCGGGTATGACTGAGTGACTGAACTGAACTGAAATGTGAAGTTAATTTCTCAAATATTTATGATGGATCCATAAATCACACCATTATATATCCTTTTGTGGATTTCAAAATGTGTAGAGCTTATATTTTAAAATGATCATGTTTGAAAGGGAAGGAAATGATCTATTACTAGAGGGTCTTAGACATTTGATAAAATACTGGTTTCACTATGACCTAAGTATTCTCTAGGGTTTGAAAGGTACATGGCCAAATTACTGGTGCAGTCACACACCGTTTGTCCTGAAATTCAAGTTCATGCATTTGAATTAGTTGATACTAGTTTTTCTCATATTCCTCCTTCTTGTAGCAGGGAAACTGAACATGGGTTGTGCAAGAGCATATAATGTCATTGAGAAACCTGAGACAGAAAATTCAACTTTTGGATTTTTAGGCTTTCTCTTTGCCACTTTCATATTACATCCCATTCTCCTCTTTTTTGTTTCTATCTTTGCCCCATTGAGTATATTACATATCAAGATGACCTCAGAGATGAAAATATATATACATATAAGTTTAAGGACTACGTCAAGGCAGATTAGTGTTTGTTATGGTTCCACTAAAGTATAATCTCACTGAAATATGAAATATCACTTAATATTATATAGATTATTCTCATTAAATGACTAGAGAAAAGAGATTAAAAAATTATTTCAGTGGCTAAAATCACATTAGCCAAAGACTGATTTAGACTACTCTCATGTTTTAGTTTCAAAAGACATGACCAAATTGAACAACATCAAAATACTTCATTGCAATCTCACTCTTGGATATTTATGCCGCTCTACTGAACCACACCATACAGTATGGAAGAGCGAACAAGTTACCCAGTCCTGACAATTATAAAATTGCTTTCATCTTATTCAGAGAAGGCCTGGTATGTATTTATTTTTCATTACAGGAAAATACATTTTTATGGATTACCTCATCAAAAACATGCTGTAATATTACCTAGAAAAATGAGTATGGTTCCTCAGATAACAAAACAATTCTTGTATGGGGAAAGACTGGATTAAGTTGGGATTTTACTAGAATATTGAGTAAATACTTGACTTACAGTCAAGGCTACCTGGGGACCTTCAGAGAATTTTTTCCTTCCAACTTATAAATTAAAATTCTACTGTAGATGTGACCAAGTAGATTCCCTGAGAATATTCCTGAGTATATTCCCACTCAGGTCTTTCAAAGTATCCTTCTTACCACAAGAATAGTTTTTAGAATAATTTAGATAAAGTCAGTAGAAAGATTGAGTTCAAAACACAAAAGTTTAGACAACCATATGTTTTATTATGAGAAAAAGTTAGTAATTCTATAGCTATTTCTCACATTATTGCAACTATAACTGACCACAACTATTTCCTAAAGTAATAGATGTTAGTTAATTGATGTGTAAGTTTACAAGTACACAACTCTGTGAAAATGATAATCTGGGAGGCATTGGGAATGATTTTACAGAGAAGCTGGCTCATAAAGTTCTTAAAACTAGAATAGGATTTTGATAGGAGGTGAGAAAGTAAGAAGTGTTTTACCCAAGAAGGTTGAATTAATTTAACTCAACAAATAATTAGAACAAACTATAATATATAGGGTTAACTTCTAATCAGCACTGCTATGTGCTTGGCACTACTCTAAATATTTAACACGAATTATCTAGTTTAATCTATTAAAAAATACATATGTTAGGCACTATTAATATTTTCATTTTATAGATAGAGCCCTAAGGCACAGAGAGATCACTCAGCTATTAAGTGGTACTGCTGCTGCTGCTAAGTCACTTCAGTCATGTCCGACTCTGTGCGACCCCATAGATGGCAGCCCACCAGGCTCCCCATCCCTGGGATTCTCCAGGCAAGAACACTGGAGTGGGTTGCCATTTCCTTCTCCAATGCAGGAATGTGAAAAGTGAAAGTCAAGTCGCTCAGTTGTGTCCGACCTTCAGCGACCCCATGGACTGCAGCCTACCAGGCTCCTCCATCTATGGGATTTTCCAGGCAAGAGTACTGAAGTGGGGTGCCATTGCCTTCTCCCTTAAGTGGTACTATCAGGATTCAATTCAGAGCAGCCAACTCCAGAGCCCACACTGTTAAAAATGAGGATCCTGGAGTCAACAGCCTGGCTTCACATTCTGGCTTCATGTACAACACTGAGGCTAGTTCCTGGCCCCCCTGGGTAAGTGCCTGGATTGTCATTGTTTAGTTGCTCAGTCATGTTAGACTCTTTGCGACCCCATGTATTACTGTAGCCCACCAGGCTCCACTGTTCATGGGATATTAAAGGTAAGAATATTGAAGTGGGTTGCCATTTCCTACTCCAGGGGACCTCCCTGACTCAGGGATTGAACCTGCATCTTCTGCTTGGCAGGCAGATTCTTTGCCACTGAGCCACCTGGGAAGCCTGGATAAATATTAACTATTTTAATTATGTTAACTATTAACTATTATAATAATTAACTATTATTAATTATGTTAACTACTTTGACTATTTTAATTATGTTTATTGTTATTAATGAACTGCTCTGTCATTGCTACTTCTCTATGGCTATATGAAAGTTATTCAATGTACTGTAGATGATGCAAACATGCCAGATTGAAGGTCTTAGTCTTCAACGAACTTTCAGTTTTCTGGGAGCAACAGATATAAACCCAGCAGTATAATAGGCTAAGTATAGGGGAGATTAATTTCAACTGGGAGAGATTAAGGAAGACCCCAAAGGTGGTTTCTGATCAGAACATAGGATGGTTATGCTTACAGTTGAAGACACAAGAGGGAAGGCTCACAGGATGAGAGGACCCTGTGCACAAAGGCACAGTGTTTTAGAAATGTTCAGAATGTGTTTGGAGAATAGCTTAACTCATATTTACTTTACGGGAGGGGAGAGCAGTGAGTGCAAAGGCAGGAAAGCAAGCCTTAAGTTCATGTCTCCTGGAGCCCTGAAGAGGTCTTTAAACAAAGCAGTGGCAGTTCAAAGGCATTTCTGGAACACATTTTAGTAACAAGACACAGAGTAGATAAAAAGAGGGCAGGGTTACTAATATAGACATGAAAACTAATTCAGGCTTGCTGCCACCATTTTATTCCACCTTCATAATTCTAACTAAAATTTGATGAATTTTGTGTGTGTGCTGGACAAGTTGCTTACTATTTTGGTCCTCAGTTTCTCACCTACAGAACTAGGGAGTAAAAATTGATAAATATACGATCATCAGCTTCTAGAAGTCATGGACTCCCTATGCTTGACTTTGTGCCTAAATACTTTCACATGTAATTTTTGTTCATGATATGTGCCGTGCTTAGTCGCTAGGTTATATCCAACTCTTTGCAACCCCATGGACTGGGGCCTGCCAGGCTCCTCTGTCCATGGGGATTCTCCAGGCAAAAATACAGGAGTGGATTGCCATGTCCTCCTCTAGGGGGTCTTCCCAACCCAGGGATCGAACCCAGGGATCAAACCCAGGTCTGCCACATTGCAGGTGGATTCTTTACCATCTAAGCCACCAGGGAAGCCCAAGAATACTGGAGTGGGTAGCCTATCCCTTCTCCAGGAGATCTTCCTGACTCATGAACTGAACCAGGGTCTCCTGCATTACAGGTGGATTCTTTTATCTGCAGAGCTATCAGGGTTTATGATAGTGGTCACAAATACGAATATCTTCCCTTTCTAAGTAAATACTGATTTTATTTAATATTTCTATCCATTTAGCACATAACCCTATATTATTATTATTATTACCTTATTTTCATTTCTTCTCAACTAAAGTTCATTAAAGACCATATTTTATACTTTTATATATGAACACATTGATATAAGCTCAAATAAGTTTTACTTAGTTGATTAACAGCAATATGATATTCTATGTTTTGATTATATTCCTTTACCAGTGAGTCAAAAAATTTACCAAATTAAGCTTTTAGAACAAATTCTGTATGTGAAATGAAAAGGTTAATTTATTTTACTATCACTGCTTATGTAAACTAAAAATTTGCCATTATTTCTGTTGTGTGTATTTTTATATCTCATCTTCAAAACCGGGAGAGGTACCACAAAAAAGAGTGGAAGAGGATTTTTTTCCCTCAAAATAAATATACAAATCCACAGAGTAAGAAACAATCACACAAAGGTTACTTTTAAGATTCTGCAAAGTCTAAATATTTTATCTATTCCAAGTAAGGAGAACTGACCTCAAGTTAAATGGCTTCTATTTGGGAACTTTTGTTGTGATTTTTACATTGACCATATAGTCGCATTGCTCTTTGGACTAGAGTAAAACATAGTATTCCTTGACATTTGAAGTCTGAATGTCCCCTAGATACTTTAAGATGCTACAGCAAACAAAGTCCTGTTGGTCTGAAAAGCCACAAGAAGTAAATCTTAAAACTATTTATGGTTCTTCTGCTGAGAGTTTCTTCAAGAGTCACTTTCCAATTTCTGTCAAACATTTGCAGTTCTAGTACAAATACATTTATACTTTTTCAGAATCAACGCATATCAACCTTAGGATAGTGTTTGCCTTTCACTGTGAAACAGAGAGAGGTTGTGAAGAAATTTCCAAGGAATTAAAATATTAACTCTTAATATCCTATTTTAATTTTGCAAAAACTTAATGGACCCACTCTTAACCATCATACAGTTACAAAATTATCTGAAAGATTTAGAATGATCTCATTGCCAATTTGGGCTTTGAAGAAAACAAAATCAGGTTCATTAAAATGTTTCATAAAAACTCTCTGAACTGATTGTATTGCCAATCTAAACTTTAGTGGATCATCACTGACCATTCTTTATTCTGGTTACTTTTATTACTTTTCCCCACAGAAAGAGCAGCAATATGTTCCCTGTATTATTTTCCGACCATCACAGCTGAGGCAGAAGTGGCTGTAAATGACGCATCTCCCTCAGGAGTTGTATGGACTTTCAACATTTAAGGTGTCTCTGCTGACACCATTTTTTTGTTGTTGTTCTAGAAAAGGAAGAAAATTGAATTCAGTCCAGTTTGTCTGTAATGCTCATGTCTTAATATTTGTTCAAAGAGAAGAAGCAAAATCAATAAAATGTCTAATTGAGCCATTTTCACAAATTATCAATAGAAACTTATTATTTAAAAATCAACATTTGGAAAAAAAAATCAACATTTGGTACTTAGGCAAATGCCATATATTATAAGAATTATATGAATAAAAAAATTGAATTTGTGTTAGATTGTGAAAGGCAAAGGTTTATTGTCACCATCTCAACTAAATAATTCATAGAAAACATCTCTTGTGGCCTCTAATATATTAACCACCTGAATGAATGAAGGCTACTATTTAGAATTCACTAACATATCCAATAAAATGTGTGAAGTAAGCTCTATTGACTAGGTTTACATAATGCATTTTTCTTTTGACAATCATACCTCTTATGATATTCAAGGATATATCTGCTTTATACAATGTAAATGAATGACTCACTTATTTTGTTCTTGCTTCATTGTCATTTGACTGAACCCCACAGTTATATCCAATAAGAAGTAAGTTAAAAATTTAGTTTCTGTCAACTATTTTCCACTAGCAAACATAGTGACTCACCTTCCAAATAAAAGCATATCAACATGAAAGTTTCCCAAGGGTATATTCTAGGTCATAATCTTTATGTTAATGCATTCCTTACTGAATAGTAAATGGTAAGAATATATTAACTTATTCCTCTAACACATTACCTGTCAGCAGGTAATTATCCATCAAAACCTAAACAGAGAGAGATTGCCCTGTGACACCAGTGACCCCTGCAGGTAAAATTAAGGAAAAAACGTACACTGTAATTGGACAAAAGATACCACTGCATATTTCAGTGTAGCTAGATAATGCCAAAGCATAACATTTACCAGTAACTCCCCATAAGGCTTGTTATTATTATTTTCTAGCTGCCATTGGAGATTTTTAAATCTGTGGAATAAACCAAGCATACATTTTTGTATTTTATTAGCTATTATTTAACTCATTTAACTCATTTACATTTTGCATATCACGACAGTTTCTAGAGAACCTTGTCCAAATACAGAAAAGCTATTTAGAGTTACTTGATTAAGGATTTGAAAGAGATAACAAATAGTCATCTGGTTTATCCGCAGGCATGATAATTAATTTCAATAACCAGCACATGTATTCTGAAGAATTCCCAATGAGATAAATAATATTCACACATTATAGAAAAAGATGGTTAAGTGGCATTTACATTGCAAAGCTGGAAAACATTCCCAAAGTATCTGTTCCTCGGCATTATACTGTCGGACAGGGTGAAGTCAGCTTCAGGAAAGGTCACACAACCACTATGTATACTTTAAGTCTCAACAGCATACATTCAATGACCACTCACTTATTTAACATGTAGGAAATGCTTACATATGTCATGGGCTGCAGCCTGAAGAGATATGGAAAATAGCCAACAATAAGCATGGGGGATTTTTTAAAAGAATAAACCATCACATTCATAGTTTAAATAAGTGCCATTTGATACTGATTGTAATAGACACCAATTCAAACATTTCATATATATAATTGAGTCATTATTTGTAGTACTTATATCAACATTAAAATTCCCCAACAACCTATGAAAGGTATGAACAATTTTTAGAGCTACACTTTTTTTTTCACCTTAAGAGTTATCTTTTTTAAAAATGTGCTTTGGAATTTACTATTGTGTAGTTTTGTCTTTTATATTCTCCATTACCTCATGTAAAATGCAGAAGAATGATGATCTTTGTTACTCTTAGAATATAATGAAGGAGGAGTATGGTCAAATATTGTTTTTAAAAGAGCTATCAGTCAACTATAGAACTCCAAAATCTTAATGTTGTTCCTTAGCCACATAAAAAACAAAAGCAGAACATTCAATATCTTGCTAGTTCCTTGACTTCTGTCACGTGCTAGCAAGCAGACTGACAACAACATAAGTAGTACTAAAAATGCACCAGGAGTTCACAAGGAAACCAAGTATTAAGTGCTTATTAATTTTTCCCACAAACAGTTAATAAACATCTTATATATATAGGCAATGAGATGGAACCTGGGTGTATTGTGGTCAACAAAACAGATATATTCTCTTTATTCACAGGGCTTACAGTCTAAAGGGGGAACTGATAATAACAGGTAAATGAATAAATAATAAAAGGTGTAAAGTCTTCTTAAGGAAATAGTGCAGAAGGTTAGAGAATGACATGGATGGAATCTATATTAAAAGAGTAAGCAAGGAAGGCATCCCTCCAAATTTGAGATGAGGCCAGTACACAGAAGGAATAGCCCTGGAAGAGCAGAGGGAAGACCTGAGTGGAGGACCCAGGAAGGGAAAAAACTTGCTCTTGTTGAGGGACTGTTGATAACTACAAGGTAGCCGGTGTGGCAGTAAGGCATGTGCCGGACAGCAGGACAAAAGAACTGAATCAAGACGAGGCAGCTTCTCATGAACCATGATGAGGAGTCTGAATCTCATTTAATGTGTAATGGACGTCAGGTAGAGATCAACAGAACCTTCCCTTGCTGCTGTGTAATGATAATTCATGGATGGAAATAATAGGAACAAGGAAAGAACAAAGAGGATAGTACAGTAGATAAAAGCTAAATCTTACCATTAGAACAAATTATTTCCTCAGGTTCCTGTAAATGGATCAGGCATAGGGATATTGTCTTAAAAATACCAGGTTGTCATATTAATTCTAAAATTCAAGGTTTGTATAGCTTGAATTCAGTTTTGGTTATAACAGATAAACACATTGTCATTATTATAATGGTTTATTGTATATGGTTTCAAATGCTGAGTGTGGGCTCTAAAACTAAGTAAAATGATATCCCTTTTAATTAAAAAAAGCAGAAAAAGAATGTATTAATCTTCCAAAAGACTAGGAGAGAAATAATCTTCCAAAAGACAAATTAAGGATGAATTTTTCCCTTTATAATAAGCATAGCCCAAGCATAAAACAGTGATTAGTCAGTCTGTACATAATGCCAAACAGCCAGTCTAGTCACTGAGGAAAAATTAAGAAAGCCAGTTATTTAGCTTCAAGGAGAATTCAAAAGGGTGGGTTTTCTGTATTTAACATGTTATAATAAGCAATTGGCCTCATGTAACTACAAGTACTTCATTCACTTATATGTAAGATGGATAGAAAATGCCAACATAATGGGACTTCTGGGAGAGTTGTATGAAAAGCTTCTTGCCCAGAGCCTGGCACGTAGTAGGCATTTCATTTATAACCAGAGCTGCAGGACCATCTAAAGAGAATCTAAATGACAGATAGAATTAGAGATTATGAGGCCTATGCTAATTCATTAGTACCCAGATATAAATAAACATTTAAAATAAATTTTAAAAATAAAATTAAAAATCTACTTTGTATGACATTAATATAACTACTAGCTTACTTTTGGCTAATGTTATATATATTTAGAGCCTTTTATATCCAATCTTTGTGTCTTTATCTCATTTATGCAGCATAGAATCAAGTCTGTATGCTTATTTGGTTTTGTTCTTTCACTGAAGTATAATTGACAGACAGATGGGCTTCCCTGACGGTTCAGTGCATCAAGAATCTGTCTGCAATGCAGGAGACACAGGAAACATGGGTTTGAATCCTGGGTTGAGAAGATCCCCTGGAGTAGGAAATGGCAACCTGCCCTGGTATTCTTGTCTGGAAAATTCCATGGACAGAGGAGCCTCGTGGTCTACAGTCCAAAGGATCACAAGGAGTCAGACATAACTGAGCAACTAAGCATGAATGTATAATTAACATATAATGTTAAAAAATTTCAGGTTATTTAAAAAATTTCATCAAACAAATCATAAACTAGGAAACTGTTCTTCAAATATGCTACAATTTTTAAACTATAACAAAGTGAGAAGAATGCTGTAATTGGATTGAGAAGATAAGAAAGGTGGTAAAATTCAAACAAGCTTCAAGTATTCTTACAGTTTTTTTTCCCTTACTGAAATGTGCTTTTCATCTATATGTATGATCCAAAATATATCAGGTTTAGGAGAAAAATAATTGAGAATTGTATGGGTTAAACTGGTTCCTTCACAGATAGGCAGAAATCCTGAAGTGAAAGTCAAAGTGTTAGTTGCTTAATTGTGTCTGCTCTTTTTGACCCCATGGACTGTAGCCTACCCAGCTCCTCTGTCCATGGAATTCTCTAGGCAAGAATATTGGAGTTGGCAGCCATTCCCTTCTCCAGGGGATCTTCCTGACCTAGGGATTGAACCTGGGTCCCCTGCATTGTAGGCAGATTCTTTGCCATCTGGGCCACCAAGGAAGCCTGTAGAAGTCCAAACCGCTTAGTAAATCAGCAAGTGAACTGATTTGGAAGTAGTCTTTGCAGAAAAGTGGCCATGTGACCACAGAGGCAGAGGTGGGAGTGATGTGTCTAACAAGCCAAGGAATTCCATGGCCCACTGGCAAATATCAATAGTCGGAAGAGGCAAGGATGGATTCTCCCCTACAGATTTCAGGGAAACGATGGCCCTGATGGCACTTTGATTTCAGACTTCTAGCTTCCAGAACTATAGGACAATAACTTTCAGTTATTTTAAGCCTCCTCCTTTGTGGTACTTGTTACCACTGCCCTAGGAAACTAACAAGGGACTAGAGCTACACAGAGACTGAGCTGACTGTAAACTTCAATGACAGGTTTTTACTCCATCAAACAAGGGAAGCTAAAGACCACATAGAATGAGAAGGTACACATTCTTAACTTTGATTTTCATCTGGTCCACAGCATGCCTTAGCAAAAACAAAATGAATCCCACCAAAACAGCAAGCAAACAAACAAGCACCCTCCACATGCAGATTAATTATTGTTATCTTCCCTTTTGAGTCATTTATGCCTCATTTTAAGTGATAAATATTTATCACTGCTGGACTCCCGGAGCCTCACCTGCTGTAGAGAAATAAGGTCTATCCCACTGACTTTATGCATCTTTAACAAAGGTGCCATTGCAGTCGCACCCCAGAAATCTCTTTTATTGGTGATGATATATGCAACTAAAAGAACACAATCTGATTTTTTTTCAGACCTAGATACATGAAATTGAGCATACAGTGCTGCAAGTTAGGAGGATCTTGTTTTCAAGGCTGTAAACTGCATATAACTTTGTGAATGTATTCATATGCATGATATTAAAATAGCTATCTGTGTCTAAAATCCTAGATTATAAAAATAGCATCCAGCTAAGAACTGGAATTTTTTTAGCTGATACTCTTTCTGTGACCATTATAGTTTTCTGTGTCCTGTCTTCCCTGCACAGTTTTATTTGCCATCAGTCTTAATTCATTTTCACAAACAAATTAAGGCAGAGAGCCAGATGAGGTATGCAATTCTACTCTCTATCATCCACTTGCCTACACCTCTGTCAGAATCAATAAATACTCATTCAAAGGAAGGGGGCCAAACAACTCATTAACCCTCCTGCTCACTGTTTCCAAAATATGGGTGGCTTGTTAGGTGCCCTCTGAAATCCACAGTGCAAAGTGCAGCTCTTGAGTCCCATTAAAGAGCCAGCAATACAGGCATAGAGCATGAGGAAAGGGACTTAGCAGTGACAACTAGATGGGTGTATGTGTGTACTGTCATTTATCCACTCACAGCATTTTCCAAATAATACTTTTTCCCTTCATATAAGATATAGGTTGTCTTTGTTTTCAAAGACTCTTCTGAGCCTGATGTCTCTCATTGTTTAAATCTGTCCTTGAACATAAACAACACCCTGGAAATTTCAAATTTCATATAACACTTTTGAAAAGCACATAAAAAGAAAATTCTTCAAGCTCAGAAGAGTGAATAGTAATTGCTGACTTGTTTGGAGTGAATACTGAAGGAGACACGCTGTGTATAAACTCCTTCAGCAATTTATGTGAGGAATGTGGCTATCGACATCATAGAAAGTTACGTGTAATATCAGGGGTTAAAGGAAAGCAGAAAAGACTTTGACTGGATCTACATGCTTAGGTTTCTCTCTCTCCTTGACTTTAAAGTTAGAAGTGTGATGTCTTGAGTTTACTCTTCTAATTCTTTTGTGTCTCCAGTTTGGGGGATTTTATTGTTATTCCTTAAGAATTTTCTAACTCTAAGAGAAGTAATGTGAATAATAACATCATCCTGAACTCAGTAACCTCTACTTTATTTCTTTGGCTTGACTTGGCTTAAAGCCATTGTAGCTGCTGTTTATTATTTCAAAACACCATTAATATTTACTATGCAATTCACTCCCATGTAAATTTTTCTTTTAGAGAGCTTTGATTTAGAGCAACGTATGCATTAGCTGGAAAATATCATATAATTATTTACTCAGAAAACAAGAAAGAGGAAGGTTGAAGAAAGCATATCCCAGGAGATTTAAGACTGACAGATTAGAATCAGAAAATCTTTTGTCTGAAAAGTAAGAAAATGAGTGTAAGAACTAAGCACAATATACCCCTCATCTTGTCAAAACCAAAGAAGGCACTTTATATGTGCAAAATGCCCAATTCTCCATTCTCAGTACACAACTAACTTGGAAAATAATCAAGTTGAAAATAAAACCTGCAATCATAAAAAAAAATTATAGATTAAAAACCACTAGATTTTTTCAGAAGTAGGATTTTGTTGCTGCACACATTTAAATATTTATTCTAGTATATTAAATAATTATAACAAGGTTATAATTATATTAAATAATTATAGCAAAGTATAACACGGTGATAATTTACAATCAGAGAATATAAAGCACCAAAATTTTAAGGATAGTGAAAATAATCGTTTCCACCTTCTAATCGTTTATAAAATTCCAAGCTTAATGCTAAATCTTCATTTAAAAATTTCCCTCTAATCCCCACAGTACACACAGAGTAACACACAAAAGTGGTGGAGACAGAGGACTTGAGTAAATATGTTCAGGAGAATTGTAAAGGTTCCGCAGGAAAGTGAGCATCTCAAGGGGTCGTAAAGAATCGGAAAAGACTTTCCAGGAGACAAGAAACAGGTCTTCCTAGAAAAGGATGAGTGAAGGCTTAACTAGCTCTGCAGCTAAAACATGTGCTTATTGCCAGGGAAATGGTAAGATGCAAGGTAAGATACAAAACGGAAATTTCATGAATTCCACGCTAAGCAACTTGAATGTTTACTAGGCTTTGTATAATTTTAAAATATACAATTGGAAACAATCTCTTACCAAAAAACACAAGTATAGAACAAAAAAGCCTCTTTTTCCCCTTGAACCACGCGAGAGTATGGTGCTGATCCGATATACCCTTTCCCTGAATTATTCACAGTGTGTCTTCTAAAACATGGATATTCTCCTAAATAGCCATAACACAATTTTGAAATCAGAAAATCAACATCGATACACTACTGTCATGTAATTTTTAGACTCTATTTGAGTTTTCTCGTGGTCTTGTTGATGCTCTTTACAGCAAACACATCCAGTTCAAAATCACCTGTTTCATTTAGCCCTTTCAGTCATTTCCAGTCTGGAATAGTTCTTCAGTCTTTTACTTCAATGAGTTGGCATTATTAAAGATTACAGGCCAGATATTTTGTCACTGTCCCTCAATTTGGTGTCTGATGCTTCCTCATGATTTGTTCCAAGTCATGCATCTTCTGCAGGACATCGAAGAAGAGGGCTGTGCTTTTCTCACTGCATTCTGTCCGGTGATGTGCAATTTTAATTTGTCCCATCAGTGATGATGTTCACTTTGATCACTTGACTAAGATAGTGTCATCTAGGATTCCTGACTGTGAAGTTCCTTTTCTACTTTTGTAAATAATAAATATTTGCATGAGGAGGTAATTTGAAAGTGTGTATATATCCCCTTCCTCACTAATGGTTTTATTTGTTTACTTAATTCAATGGATTATAAGCAGTTACTTTCCTTATTTTGATGCTCAGATAGTTCCTGAGTTGGCCAATAGAGCCCCTTTAAGCTTTCCACTGTATCCTTTTGGCATCTCTCATTATTCTTTATTTTCTGTCACAAGTGGTTCTAAAATCATCCTGCTTTTTCCCTAGTTCTTGAATCAGCCATCTCTCAAAGGAGCCCTGGTTCCTTCTAATGAAGAGTGGCATGTGCCCAAATCAAGATCTGGGCACCAGGTTTGCTCACTGCTGTTGGAGTTGAGTGCCATTGCTGCTCTTGTGCCCTCTCACTGGGCATAGTTAGGTAATGTGCACACAAATACACACACATGTATGTGTGTATATATGCATAAAGTGTTGTGCTGTGCTGTGCTTAGTTGCTCAGTTGAATCTGACTCTTTGTGACCCCATGGACTGTAGCCTGCCAGGTTCCTCTGTCCATGGGGATTCTCCAAGCAAGAATAATGGAGTGGGTTGCCATACCCTCCTCCAGGGGATATTCCAAACCCAGGGATTGAACCCAGGTCTCCTGCATTGCAGGCAAATTATGTATAGTCTAAGCCACAAGGGAAGCCCAAGAACCCTGAAGTGGGTAGCCTATCCCTTCTCCAGGAAATCTTCCCACCCCAGGAATTGAACCAGAGTCTCCTGTATTGAAGGTGGATTGTTTACTAGTTGAACTACCAGGGAAGCCCATTAAGTGTGAATACAAGCATACATAATGTGGCAAATTGTATTTTCCAAGCTAGCTATAACAAGATCTCCCATCCCATATGATCCATATAATCTTTTTTACAGTATAGCATTAATGCTTCTCCCATTTAGAAGTGAGAGCCATGCTTGTCTCCTTCCTTGAACTGGTGGTTGCTATGGACTGAAATGTGTTTCCACAAAATCATATGCTGAAGCCCTAACCCGCCATGGTGTAGTGTTTAAAATGGGGCTTTTAGGAGTTAGGTTTAAATGAGGTCATGAGGGTGAGGCCTCATGATGGGGTTTGTGATCTTATCTGGAGAGATACCAGAGAGGGTACTCTGTGTTGCTCACTCTTCCATATAGTAAGAAGGCAGATCCCAACCATGCTGGCACCTTGATCTTGGTCTTCCAGCCTCCAAAGCTGTGAGAAAATAAATCTCTGTCATTTAAGCCACCCCATCTTTGGCACCATGTTATAGCATCCCAAGCTGATTAATACCTAAGACTATTAACAGAATGAGGTTTTGAGACTTAAAAGACTATACAACTTCTCTCTGGTCCTGTTAGGATACTTGCTCTTAGAATCCAGTCAGCATCCTGTGAAAAACCATACAGATACAAGGAAAGGACAGGTGTACATGCTATAGCCCCAGTGGAGACCCCAGCTAACACCAAGCATCAAACTCTAGCCTCTGGATGATTCTAGCTCCCAGCTGCCAAGTTGTCCCCAGCTTTCAAGTCTTTGCACCTGAGCTTCAGGATATAAATTGCCCACATGTGCTCTTTTCAAGTTCTTGATGCACAAAAATCATGAGAAATAACATGACTGTAATGTTTTACATCACTGCATTTGTGGGTAATTTGTGATGCATTAATAGATAACCAGAACACATACTTCCATTATAATGCAACACCACAGGATTCATTCTAGTTATCTCCCTTTCCTAATTTGTAGACCCCTTTCAGAAACTGGGAAACCTACTCTCATTTTCCTTAATATTTTTAGTTGTTTGATCAGTCCTCCTGCATGTAACCGATCCTTTATAGCTTATATTGCCCCTTCTCTTATGTGGATGCTCTCCTGATTCTATGCAGACATTGCTACCCTGAGATGGATCTTCTTTCCTGCTCATGGGACTCAGACACTTGATGCCAGACTGCCCTCACCTTTGTGTAAATAGACGCCTTATTCACCCTGCTTGGGCTTTGACTCTCCATCTGTGCAAAGATGACTGCCTTACTCTGTCTCATTCAATGGCATTGTCATTCACTAGTTTAGGAAAGAGAAGGAAATGAAAAAAAGAGAAGGGAAAGAGAGGGAAAAGAAGAGAAAAGAAAAAAAGGGAAAGAGATGGAAGAGGAACCATATGAAAATTTTGGAAATTTAAAATAGATGACTGACAAGATACAAAATGAATTTTAGAAATATCAGCAAAGCTGTTTTCCAACCGTTTTCTGTTAATTGTTTTTTCTTATGAAATGTTTATCAATTATTGAATAGAGTAACTGGTGGAAACAGGTAAAGATTATCATAGAACCAATGACTAAAACTGTGGTCCCTAGGTCAGAAATTTTCTTCATAGAAAAGAAGAAGGAAATACATTTTATTCATTTGTCTCAATTTATTTTGGCTTTCTTACTTTGTTCAAAGATACACATGTGGGGTCAAGTTCAAAATCAAAAGAAAACCTCTAAACCCCAACATACCACATTTCTAGCTGCTTTTTTCTGTATTTATCTACATGTAAGGCTAAAATTAACTAAAGAAATACAGTCAATTTCTCAGTATTGAGTTACTGCTTCATAGTTTTAATACCCACCACAATACCTAGCATATGTGTGCACACTAAGTCACTTCAGCCGTGTCTAACTTTAGCAACCCTGTGGACCATAGCCCGCCAGGCTCCTCTGTCCATGGGATTCTCCAGCCAAGAATACTGGAGTGGGTTGCCATGCCCTCTTCCAGGGAATCTTCCCAACTTAGGGATCGAACCAGCATCTTCTTAGATCTGCTGCATTTGTAGGTTTACCATTACTACCACCTGGGAAGCCCACCTACCATATAGTAAACAGTAAATATATTTCTTGAATGAATGAGACAATATGGTAATAAAGCTGTAGCTCAACAATTCTTTAAAGTTCCACAAACAGGACTGATGCCAGAAATTCCATATGGATACATTCCAGTACATATTCAAGTGATAATAACCACAGCTGGGATCACTTTTAATGCTCTTAACTATTTCTAACATCTCTATTAATATGCAAGCCACTTCTTGATTTAACTATTTGAAACATGTATTCAATTTCTGAGAAGATAGATAAGTGATATAGCTATTATATGACCTCAACACCTTGCCTTATCCATTCTCCTACAAAATTATAAAGCTATTTTAGTTAAATCAAAGAAGAGCA
Organism: Bos grunniens; assembly: GCF_055505025.1. NCBI lineage: Eukaryota > Metazoa > Chordata > Mammalia > Artiodactyla > Bovidae > Bos > Bos grunniens. The sequence continues at coordinate 65,562,941 of NC_141168.1, read as the reverse complement.
TTTTCATAATTAAGCCTGCATATAGTGTATACTATGGAGCCAAGCTTTTCAGTTTTATTTATTTTTCATTTATCATTTTACTTTTTCATTTTCATGGTGTTAATTCCTGCATTTCTTTTTTCTTACATTATATTCCATTGTCATATCTTTTTCAAACTCTGTCATATCAGAAATTCTATTAAATAACCTTTTCCCCAAATATATCTTTCCATTTTTCCTGCTTCACTTGGGACTCTATTTCCAGGTCATTTGCCCGGAGGTTCTCCTGGGTTGCATTCAGTTCTCCCGTCTTCCATTCTCTCTCTTTCTTGATTTCTGATGTCACTAAAGCTACTTCTTAATGTCAGATTTAAGAGAATTAAAATTTCTGAGCTCTTACATGAATGAAAATTTGTAAAGGATAATCTTTACATAAAGTCTAAAGAAATTGCTAGGTCACTACATTCAAATACATGCATAATAAAATAACTGTCTTTCCTAGCTCCTTTTCCTTAACCAGTTTGACTGAATTATGGGCAGAGTACTAGTGAAATGATTATAACTACTTTTCAAGACCATAAAAATAACTTGGAATCTCTCTTATTAATAACCTTAGGATTCAAATTTTATTAATATTGAAGCTTGTTATTATATATTAGAATTCATTCTCTTTGGAAATTGTTTTTGTACCTACTATCCATAAAGTGAAGAGGAACTAAAAAGCCTCTTGATGAAAGTGAAAGTGGAGACTGAAAAAGTTGGCTTAAAGCTCAACATTCAGAAAATGAAGATCATGGCATCCAGTCCCATCACTTCATGGGAAATAGATGGGGAAACAGTGGAAACAGTGTCAGACTTTATTTTTCTGGGCTCCAAAATCACTGCAGATGGTGACTGCAGCCATGAAATTAAAAGACGCTTGCTTACTCCTTGGAAGGAAAGTTATGACCAACCTAGATAGCATATTCAAAAGCAGAGACATTACTTTGCCAACAAAGGTCCATCTAGTCAAGGCTATGGTTTTTCCTGTGGTCATGTAAGGATGTGAGAGTTGGACTGTGAAGAAAGCTGAGCGCCAAAGAATTGATGCTTTTGAACTGTGGTGTTGGAGAAGACTCTTGAGACTCTTGAGAGTCCCTTGAACTGCAAGGAGATCCAACCAGTCCATTCTGAAGGAGATCAGCCCTGGGATTTCTTTGGAGGGAATGATGCTAAAGCTGAAACTCCAGTACTTTGGCCACCTCATGCGAAGAGTTGACTCATTGGAAAAGACTCTGATACCGGGAGGGATTGGGGGCAAGAGGAGAAGGGGACGACAGAGGATGAGATGGCTGGATGGCATCACTGACTCGATGGACATGAGTCTCAGTGAACTCTGGGAGTTGGTGATGGACAGGGAGGCCTGGCGTGCTGCGATTCATGGGGTAGCAAAGAGTTGGACACGACTGAGCGACTGATCTGATCTGATCTGATCTGATCCATAAATATACATACATATATATATACACACACACTAGCAGCTAATTTACAAATAGTTACCTCTGACTCATTTTCTTCTTCCCATTGGTTCCCTCCTCCCCAATACCACTACTGAGAGAATGAGTGTAGGAAAGATTTTGGAACTTTAAAAGAACTATTTAGAAAGTATGAACTTGAAAGGCAAAATTAATTTAGAAGGGCTAATCCTGGGGACATCTGTATGTGTGGTGATTCCCAAGTCACCTTATTATATTTCAAGTCACACTTTGTTAAACTTTTGATGTGCTACAGATTAAAAACTCATTTGGGGTAAAAAGAATTCTCCTTTAAAGATGTGAATATTTATTTTAGAGTTTAGTACGTGGTGTCAGGTTTCCACACTTTCAAAAGAATTACCTCCCACCTTCAAGCCCCCACTGCCACCCCAATGTTTCTCTGATACCTAGCTGAAGTTAGTAGCACTGGGGCAGAGAAAGTCCAGATAATATCAGTAAATGGTACAGCAGACTCAGAACAATAACAAGTCACCTAAAATATGTATCAAGTGAATGTGACCCTGGCATCACTAGCAGGAGGTAATATTTGTCAGGTAAACCCACAAGAAATAGAAGTGGTTCTAAAAAGGTAAGTGATGTTTGAGGCAGCTGCCCCATCACAGTATGAACTAAATTATCTGTGATAAGACTGGGACTTTTCCACGAATTCCCAGTGGCCTTCTATGACACATAAAATAAAACCATACTCTTTACCAAGTCCTATTAGGCTCTACAGAATCACACTTTTTTTTATTTCTTCAGCCCCACCTCCCACGACCGCCTTCTCAGCTGACTAAACCTCAGCCACACTGGCATCCCAGCTATTCCTTGAATATGCTAAACTTGTTCCTGGTTAGGCCTTTGCACTTGGTGTTATCTCTGCTGGGAATGCCCAACCCCAGACCACCTGGTATCTTTTTCATGTCATTCGTGGTCCAGCTCAGATGTCATCTCCTTAGAAAGCTCTTCCAATTGAAAATGGACACTCTTCATTTCCATCAGCCCCTTTTCCTGAATTCTCTATCTCTTCAGTCTGTTTGTCTTCCTAGCAAATATCTCTTTCTGAAATTATCTTGTTTGTCTTGTTGCCTGACTCTGCCCTGAGTCTATACATTTTAAAAGCAGGGACTTTGTCTTGTTAACTTTTGTCTCCAGTTCCTAAAACCATGCCTAGCTTGTAGAAGGTATTTGAAAAATGTATGCCAAATGAATAACTAAATAAATGAGCTACAAAGAAGATGGAGCACACGTGAAGATGGAACCTCAGCAGGCTAGTCTGAGAGGCTGGAAAAAGGCAGAGTAGGTTAAAACTATGATGCAGTGTTGGAACGAAAGCTCACATCTGCCACTCTGTGACAAGGAAAGAGTTAATCTTGCTAAATGTCAGTTTCCTCAGCTCTGAAATGATAATAACTATTATATAGGTACAATTTAAAGATTTGGTTAGGTGAGATGGTGAATATATAAATGTGTATATAAGGAGAAGAGGCACAGAAGGTTCTCAATAAGTAGTAGCAATTGTTACTACCAATATTGGGACAAATGGATTTTTTCATGTTCATTGTGTTAACACTGAAGATGGGGAAGCGTATGTGTCCCCTATTCAATTTCTTTATTTTTCTAAAATGTGTCTTTTATAGGATTTATTATATGTTTATAAAAATAACAATAACTTTAGTGTATTTTGCATATAAAATAAAATATTCGTATAGTCTTGGTTTTCAGATGTAGCCAAATAATAAATTGGACCATAAAGTATGAATACTATACCTAGCGATGAAATAGCAGTATACATGAATGAAGAGACATAATGGTTGGTCATAAAATATGATTAACCTAGTTGAAACAAAAGGCCTTAGTACCTCACAAGTAGTGATCTCATTAGTGGGTTATAGGAGTTCCACATGAGTGAAGAAATCATGTATAATGATTGCCCATTACATACCCTATTTATTCTTAGGGTGCCTTTTTTGAAGCTTGTTTTTTCTATTAAGTTTAAGCAAGAAGAGAGAAAAGTATGATATAAGAATATGCCAATTATATTTTAAAAGAACATTATTATTAGAACTTGGTTTCTATTAATCCAAAGAAACTTAACCCTTAATAATAAAGTGAGTTTGGTGTGTATTCTTTACATGACCAAGCCATTTAACATTGCTTTCAAATCAAGATTTTTATGAAGCAGAACCTTTTGATGGGCTATTTCTGTTCCCTCTCTCTGTTTTATTATTACCATTATTGCTTCTGTAGCCCCAGTTTCACCACCATTTCTGTGACTTTGGATAGTATAATTAACCATATTGGGCCTCAGTTTCCACACTTGTAAAATGAAAGGAAGGACACCAATGTGGCCCACCTCATAACTAAAAATTGTGACAATACTTGTGAATGCTGGAAGCACTTGAAATCACGATATGCTATTACACACAATGTGCTCTTACAGAGAACTCAGTACTTTTGTATAATGGGTGTTTAATAAATATTAACTGAATGGGCAGAACCACTGTGAAAAATAGCATCAGCCTTGTTATACAGAGATTCGTGATATAGGACTCTGACTTATCTTTCTTACATGTATTTTGTATCTGTAAGTGCCAAATGATAAAAATAGGAAAACCTATGAATACTTACCTCATAATTTCCTCCATTAAAATACTTTGAGGATTAACATTTAGCTATATTTCACCAATGCTAAGATTTTGTTGCTGCTGTTGTTGCTTAGTTGCTAAATTGTGTCGAACTCTTTGAAACCCCATGGACCAGGTTCCTCTGTCTGTGGGATTCTCCAGGCAAGAATACTGGAGTGGGCTGCCATTTCCTTCTCCATGGGATCTTCCCAATCCAGGGATTGAACCCACATCTCCTGCTTGGCAGGTGGATTCTTTACTACTGAGTACACAGTAGGAAATACTTTAAATTTGTATTTAATTGAAAATTTTGTACCTTTTAAACTGGTTGCTAATAGAAATTAGTAATTTAGTAGTTTTAAAATGTATTGTAATATTTTAACATCCTACAATATCTGCTGAAAATGTTCATATTTGAATAAAATTTTGTATTTCACTGTTTAAAACCATTGTGGTATTATCAGAATGCTGTGTACTCAAAACTTGGAGTTAAATTTTTGGACCTGTTAAAATAATCAAAGGATAATCTATGGCAGTTTATGACTCAAGGGTACAAGTAAAAGACTAAGATAAATAAAGTAGTGGTCAATTTTCTTTTAATCCAATGAAGTAAATTAATATAGTTTATCCATATGATTAACTCCAGCCAGAATATTTTATTTTCTATAAACCAAAATTTCAATCTGAACCATCCAGTTACCCCAAACCATTCCTCTAATTTGCCAGTGTGCTATGTTGGTCACCTCTTCAGCAAATTTTAGAGTGTGCAACAGGCAACACATTAGGATCAGGAGAGTAGAAATAGTTGAGCAGTCCTTATGCTGAAAGAGGTCACAGCCTTATAGGCAGTGCTAATAGAAAATAAAAAATTGCATCTATTTAATATAGGCAAAAATAATTTAAAGATTAATTTTTAAAATAATTATCAAAATCAAAATATCTTCTTTGGGTTAGGCTGTTAGCTTAACTCTCCACACTGACGTTTCAAGTGGGTTCATTTAACTGAGCTGCTTAGTAAAGGCATTTTAAGGTAAGATTTCAGGGCACAGACCCTAGAGCCAGACATGGGAGTTTGAATCTCAGGTTTAATACTCCTGTACTGTGTGACCTTATATTATTACTTAACCTCATTGTGTATGAGTTTCCTCACCTGCAAAATGTGGATAATAAGACTACTCACCTCACAGGTTGCAAGTTTTAGCAGCAAAGCACTTAGAAGAGAGCCTGACAGAGTGTAAATTATAAAAGTATAAGCTATTACCAGAAGAAATAAAATATGTATTTAAATAAACCAGAATATGTATAATTATGATATAACACGATAACTGCATATATCATACAGATATCTATATACCTATACATACATATAGATGACAAATAAAGCAATTTGTAATACTAGTAAACTGAAAGTTATGTCTTAGATGAGGAACATGCTGCTTATGTTGAGATGGAATAATAAGGAATAAATGACTTCCTTTTTGTTTATCCACTAAAATTTAAAATTTACCTTTTTATAATGGATATGGGTCAAAGTGAAGTTGTGTTGACATGGATTGGCATATATAAGTAACCATTGTTGGACTTCTCAAATATCGACGGTAAGAAGGAAAGATGTGAATCAAATAGAATATTTCCTAGCCATAGACATGAATGTTTTAATAACTTAATTTAACACAATTTATTATCTTGCACTCCAACACTTAGATCTATTTATAGAGATTTAAAAAAAGTTCTATAGCTCTGGATCTAATTTAAAGCATATGACAATTCTTAATGTTTTAAAAAATCTTCAGAGAAATAAAGCAGCCTCCTTTATTGAAATAAAATACTAAATCTCTGAAGATCTGAATCAGGTAATGTTTTAATTTTAATGAAATTGGCCTTTGTCTCTGAAAGGGACAAAATAAACAGATTGGCTAGTTCCTGAACCCTGCTACATCCAGAAATATTTCTCAATCCACGTAGAGATCTTCGGAAAGGAAAGCACCCTTGGCAGCTAGTCTTGTAGTAAGTGAGCAGCTCTAAATAGGAGAACATAAAGGCAAAAGGAGCAGTTGAAAAGGAGAGCATCAGAATGCTCTCAATGAAGAATCTCCTTCCTGGTTCATAATTGCTAAATTCTTAGTAAGCATTATTTTAATAGAAAGACTATCTTTAGTAAACTTTTAATTTTAATTACATAGAATTCATAGAAGTATTACTTATTATACTTGTGTTTTCATATTATATTTTTAAGTATTACTATATATTTATACCCTGCAGTTTTTCAAAGTAAGTAATAATTCTTATTCTCTATTGCTATATTCAGCTGTGATTTTCCTGCTCTATTATATTCCTTTTGGAGACTATATATAACAATTTAGTTATCATTTATGGATAGACATTTGTGTTGTTTCTAATTTTATTTTGTATTTTAAAGTTTTTTCTTTTATACACAATTCTATAATCATAATGAAAACATAGTATTGAATAAATAAAAGCAATGTGCAGAAGATTAGATGATATCAGTTGAATACAGCATGAAAGCAAGAAAAACTTGGTAATATCTTGTTTGAGGATATACACATATATAATTAAAACTTTTTTTTAGTAGGAAAAGGTTAAATATAAAATTTATGATAATGATTATTGCTAAGGATGAGATGGAGAAAAGCACACTGATTCAATAGTATTTGTAACATCCTTCAAAAATAAGATAGGTTCAAGAAGGCCCATATAAAAATCATTTTTAACATGTAATTATTTTGTGTGTATAAAAAGTCAAATATTTTCAAAATTAGAAAATATATTACATTTGTTCTTCAAACCAACTAACTCTGTGAGGCAGGCTGAGTAGAAACAACTTGCCTTGTTTAACAGATAAGGAAAATAAGATATAAGTGATTTAAGCAGGACCTAATTGATGGTGAATTTTGGAGAGGGATTAGAAACTTTTCACTAATCAATCAAGTAATCAATTCAATAAACATTTCCTCCATTACTCCTCTTCTCTGTGAGACAGTACCATCCATCTAGTGACTCAACTACAAACCAGAGTCATTCATAAGGCTTCCCTCTCACTACTTCTATAACTAGTCATCAATTCTTAATAATATTACCTCCTTAATAGGCTTAAGGAAGTTCTTTCCTCATTATTCCCATGGCCTGACCTTTATATCAATTCTTCTTCATTTTACCCTCAGGTTGGGACAACTACCTTCTTACCTTGTATCCAATTAATAACCGCGTGCTAAGTTGCTTCAGTCATGTCCAACTGTTTGTGACCCTATGGACTGTGGCCCACCAGGCTCCTCTGTCCAAGGAATTCTCCAGGCAAGAATACTGGAGTGGGTTGCCATTTCCTTCTCTAATAATAACCGCAGTTTTATCTAAAACAAATCCACTGTCAAGACGAAATCCAAAGTGCCCCTTTTAACATGTGACTCTGACCCCATTCCTAACATTTTTTAATGTCTCCATATTCTCTCCAGGATGAACTTGATGCTTCTCACTATAGCACTGGGCTTCCCAGGTGGCTCAGTAGTAAAGAATCCACCTCCAATGCAGAAGACATGGGTTCAGTCCCTGGGTGGGGAAGATTCCCTGGAAAAGGAAATGGTAACCCACTCCAGTATTCGTGCCTGGGAAATCCCATGAACAGAGGAGTCTGGCGGGCTACAGTTCATGCAGTTGTGAAAGAGTTGGACATGACTTAGCAACTAAACAATTACAACAAAAACATCATAGCATTACAAAGCCCTCCATAACTTGTCTTCTGCAGATCCACTTCTGACTATTCCACCCACTCAATGCCATACCTCTTCCTGCTGACATCTAGGACACAAACTCTTTTAAAGACTCTCACAGGCCCTGGGAATAATTTCTTTTGGAGATTTACACCTTATCAGACATATTATAGTAAATTGGCATTCCATGTGAAAAGGAGTTACAAGTGACTATAAAAAATGTGAACCATGCTGTAGTTGACTGGTTGAAACAATGCCATGTTATATAAAAATAAATTAAATCATTAATTCATTCAATATTGATTACATGGCTTCTACAGGTCAATCTTTATTTTAGGTACTATAACACTTTAGTGAACAAAACAGGTATGTTTCTACTTTTGCTGAGTCTAGAAAAGTTAAGGAGACTGTGATTAAAATGAAAACACAAATTTGAAACATTATTGTGGAAAATTTGACCCTGAAATTGTGTGCCTTTTTTCATCCCAACTTTTTCAGAGATCCTGGGAAACCATTTTGAGAAACTATACTAGATCATTGACCAATTCTCTTCCTGGTAAAAGAACTAATTTTACACAAAATATGCAGTAATAGCTTACCTTGAATTTTGTTTTAACTTTCTATTTTAAAGGAGCAATACTTTTAAGGTCCAAATAAGTGGAGCCACATAAGGACTTTGATACAATATTAAAGAATCCTGACCTTTAACACGTAAAATTATAATTCGGAATTTCTTTTATTAATTTTATCTACTCTTTGATGTACATAGTTAAAGACTTACAAGTTTGCCCTCTAAGTGTGTTGTGGACTCAGCCGTTGATGTAAACTGTCAATCAGCCTCTCTGCTCCTCTTTTAGAAGGACTGTCTATATCAAATGGCCATGACGTGTAACAACTGGTAGATAACACTCTGGGATTACTGCATGCTGCTTAAACGAATGACTTGCCCATATTGTACCCAGAGGCTTCCAGTTTTAAGGTGGGAACATTTACTTAAAACTAGGGGGAAATTACTAATAAGTTGATTTTGCTAACGATGAAATTTTTAAAAACTTGCTTTTTCAAAAAGAAGTGCCATCTCTGTGTAAATTAATGTTAATTTTTGTCAATATTAGGCAGGGCTTTTTTTCTTTGCTTATCTCTGTATAATGTATAGATAATATATTTGAAATTTTACTAGGGTGAATCATATAACATATCATAAAAATGCACAAAACAAATGATCAAAATCAAATTTCTAATAGACCTTTTCTTCCTCAGATTGATGTTCATTCCTTCACAAAGGAAGTTACTCAGAATGGTCCTGAACAAACCAACAGGGGACGCTATTAAATATTTGCCAGCTGGTGTTTCTAATTTATAATGTAAAAGAACTAAAGTGTAATGTATACACTATTTACAGAAATCTGGACATATGGGGGAAAATATGCAGAAACGTATCTGGCACCTAGGACTTTGTTAGAGAAGTAACGGAAGCTGTGAGAGGCATGCAGGTGGGGCAGAAAGAGAATGTGACCACAGAAAAGCCAAAGCAACTAAAATATACATTCTGTTCAGGGTTGTAAATGTCAAGAATGCACAGCTGAAGAAATTCCTGAGATACCAACTCTTGAAAGATTTGTGGATTTCAGATTGTTGATATTAAATCTAAATATGTTGGAATGAAATCCTTTGTGGATTTTTTTTTTCATTTTGTGCATTTTGGATACACTTTCCTGATCCATGTATATGATATGTGATCCATAAATGTGTATTTATTAAAATACAAGAATCTTCTGTCTCTGAGTCTACTGGTTAGTACACACGTATTAGCTTTTCTACTCTGAAGAGAAAGGTAAAATCAGTGTTGTTTAAGGCAGCAATGACTTTAATGAGGGTGAGTCATAGCACTCAAGGAGGCAAACCTATTTATTTTTATTACACAACACTTTTAACTGGGACTATTTCAAAAAGGGCAAATGACAGACGGGCGCCAAGATTAGATGCATCCTCAGTAGACAGCTGGCATGCCCTGCCAGAAGGAGGATTTAGAGGAGTGTGGCTGGTAAGAAATAGCCAACAATTGGGGGAAGGGGAAGGCAGAGAAAAATAAACTCCCTGAAGAAACTAAAAAAACAGGTCACAGTAATTTCCCTCAGGACTAAAATGTGTGACATGAGCTTTTGCATTAAGTCAGAAATTTCAAGAGCAAGAGGAACTAGGAAAGAACCAGAACCACGGGGAATAATGTTGCTATTGTATTTGGGAGGGCTCAAATAAAAAGTTACTGAGTCCTTTCCAATCTAACTTGCTAAATGGTGTGCCATTTCTCAAAAAGAATTTGCTTCCAGGAAAAGGAAATTAAGCTTGCTTTCCTATTTCAGATTTAATTATAGTAGTGAATTTATTAACTAATCAACTAAATGCACATGGTAAAACAAACAACAAAAAACCACTTTCTTGCACTGCAGCAAAAAGCATATTCCATGACTTATCAGGTGACAATACCTTGTATTGGACACATGATATCACTGAAGCAAAGTCATCATCGACCATATCCAGAAAGTTATAATACTGTTTCTAACTTCTTCTAAAATTGACTGTCCTGTCTATAGTTAGCGTTTCTAAGAATGTCATTCTCCTGCATTTTAATTAAACAATAGTTTAGTGTATAAGTTTGCATTTGGGTTTGGGGATCTTTACTTGAACACACTTTATTTGTTTTCTAGAAGCAATATAAAAATGATTGTCCAAGAAGTTTAAAATAAGCAATCAGCTCCCTGGGAGTAAATGGTGTACTTCTCTGAGATATGTGCATTCCAAAAGAGGCAAGGGTTTCAATGCACAAAATGAACACAGGAATCACCAGCATCTTCTTGATCTGAACTACAGAAGCTGCAGGGGAAGCTGCAGTTGCATTTTTATAGCCATGCACCCTTGGAAAGAGATGAAGCTCTGCCAGGAGAGCCTTAGGGATGTGGTGGGGGTGTGGGGGTGGGGAGTGATGCTTCGGTATTGTCAGGAATGGATAAATTGTCTGGAACTCAATAAGTGTTGAAATAATAAAGAGTAAAGAAATTAAAAGACGCTTACTCCTTGGAAGGAAAGTTATGACTAACCTAGATAGTATATTGAAAAGCAGAGACATTACTTTGCCAACAAATGTTTGTCTAGTCAAGGCTATGGTTTTTCCTGTGGTCATGAATGGATGGGAGTGTTGGACTGTGAAGAAGGCTGAATGCCGAAGAATTAATGCTTTTGAACTGTGGTGTTGGAGAAGGCTCTTTAGAGTCCCTTGGACTGCAAGGAGATCCAACCAGTCCATTCTGAAGGAGATCAGCCCTGGGATTTCTTTGGAAGGAATGATGCTAAAGCTGAAACTCCAGTACTTTGGCCACCTCATGCGAAGAGTTGACTCATTGGAAAAGACTCTGATGCTGGGAGGGATTGGGGGCAGGAGGAGAAGGGGACGACAGAGGATGAGATGGCTGGATGGCATCACTGACTTGATGGACGTGAGTCTGAGTGAACTCTGGGAATTGGTGATGGACAGGGAGGCCTGGCGTGCTGCGATTCATGGGGTTGCAAAGAGTCGGACACGACTGAGCAACTGATCTGATCTGAATAAAGAATGACTTTTGATATGGCACTTATAAATAGTTCTGTAGTGTACAAAAAATTGCTACAAATAAAGTTAATTATAGAGTCATAAAAATGTTTTCTAATATGTTGAAATTTGTATAGTTGTACTGTACTAACAATTAGGATTTAGGGAAAGATGGAGGAAATAAATGGTGAAAATAAAATAAAGTGATCTTTTAAAAAATTAAAGCATAAGAGATGTTTATTATGTCAAGTGATGATTTTCTAATTCAGAACTACTTAGAGAATAATTTCTTTGATATGTATTTTTCTTATATATGTTGTATTTTAATGTATATTTTATATGCTTTTAACAGCAACCAAAATTAATCTTTATAAGTTAAAAATTATATAAAAACAATATAATAATTCTTAAACTGATTTTCTGGTACATGAATGGTATGTCATGATTTTATCAAAAGACTAAGATTTTGAGACTATACATCTATTTAATACATAAAACAACAGATTTGTAGCACAGAAGCACATTGATTTAAATTTACAGGGACATTTCCTTAAAAGAAGCAAGCTCATGGTCACTTTGTATATGGAAATTTTGCTCTTCAGACAATCTCTCAGTAAGTAAAGAGAGAAAAAAAGACAGAACTTAATTATTGTGTATTAAAAACCCTTTAGTTTCCTGACTGAAATGTTGGTGGGGCCCAAAGTAAAGTGAAGAGAGAAGAAGAAAGAGTGAAGAGGAGGACGAGAATAGAGGACTTAAAGACAGCATGGTCTAAGTGATGGAAAATGGCTAAGGACTGTGAAAGAATAGGGTCTGATCCTTAGCTAGAAATCATTTATTATGCAATCCTGAAAAGAATAAACCTTGTCTCTGACTCCAGAGTTTGGTACAGACATTGCCTTTTATATGACAATTTAAAATATTTTATATACAGTATAGTAAAATGAGCTTCAGATTGACAAATATTTTTGACATGTACTTAATGCTCTTTTGGAAACTTTATTATGAAAAATTGCAATAACATAAAAAGGAGAGATTAATGAAATTATCACCTCATTGAAACAATGATCAACTCAGTTTTGTTTTATGTATACCACCTCATCTTTTGCTGCCCAGCTGGTCCTGGATTATTTTGAACCAAATGCCAAATGTCCTATCATTTTATCCATAAATATTTTGGTCCCACAGAGAATTTCCATATCTATAATAACACTGAAGTTTCTTTCATAGGAAGGGGGATAACCACATTTATTGAAGCGTCACAGCAAAGAGTATTTCCAGAATGCTTGAGGCCTGAGGCTTGAGCACACCCAAGGAGTGGACAAGTTGGTTACAGTCAGTCTTGTGCAATATAATTATTCATAGTACTTTTCCATGGTACAACCATATCACTTCAGTTGAAAAGTGACATGTGGACTATTAATTTAACCTATATCTAAATATCAGCATATTGAAAAGAAAGGAGTGTTTGATAAATGAAAAGCCTTGCTTTTAAAGCATTCACTTTGTAACTTGATATGTAGAACAGATTATTTTAAAATTAGTCTTAAGCAAAATAACTATGTGGTGTTAATATCATTACTAACTTGACTTTCTTTTGGTTCCAGCCTAATTTAGTGCTATCTGTGGTTATGTAACTATGCTGCCTGAGTGGCCTTAATTGTATTCATTAATAATAGAAGGCAAAATGTTTTTCAGAGTTTTCTCTAGACTGATGCATGCACAGGCACACATACTCTATAGTTGTAATCAGGCATTCCTCTAATCATCATGTGTATGGTGAAGAGAATACAAAATAATCTGAGCTTCAAATTTGCATTTTAAAACAGTGTGTCTTTTCATTGATACACCTGAAATACATCACTTCTCATCTACCCAATTGTGGTGATTCAAAAAAGCACTACTAGAAAATTTACCTCAAAAAATATGTGAAAGGATAGTTATTGTGCCAACTAACCCAATGTAGGAAGGGGGTGTCTGCTAAGACCAGTGTGTTCTCTTGGCAAAACTCTGTGAGCTTTTGCCCTGCTTCACTGTGTACTCCATTTTGTAATGCCAAACTTGCCTGTTACTCCAGGCTTCCCTTGACTTCCTACTTTTGCATTTCAATCCCCTATGATGAAAAGGATATCTTTTTTTGGTGTTAGTTCTAAAGGTCTTGTAGGTCTTCATAGAATCATTTGACTTCAGCTTCTTCAGCATTAGTGGTTGGGGGATAGACTTGAATTACTGTGATGTTGAATGGTTTGTCTTGGAAATGAACTGGGATCGTTCTGTCATTTTTGAGATTGCACTGAAGTACTGCGTTTCACACTCTTTTGTTGACTATGAGGACTACTCCATTCCTTCTGAGGTATTCTTGCCCACAGTGGTAGGTATACTGGTCATCTGAATTAAATTTTCCCATTCCCGTCTTTTTAATTCATTGATTCCTATAACGTTAATGTTCACTCTTGCCATCTCCTGTTTGACCACATCCAATTTACTTTGATTCATGGACCTAACATTCCACATCCCAATGAAATATTGTTGTTTACAGTATCACACTTTATTTCACCACCAGACACATCCACAACTAAGCATCATTTCCAATTTAGCCCAGCCTTTTCATTCTTTCTGGAGCTATTTTTCCACTCTTCCCCAGTAGCATATTGGACATCTATCAACCCAGGGGGCTCATCTTCCAGTGTCATCTTTTGGCCTTTTAATACTGTTCTTTTAAGCCAAAGATGGAGAAGCTGTATATAGTCATCAAAAACAAGACCTGGAGCTGATTATTGCTCAGATCTTGAGCTCCTTATTGCAAAATTCATGCTTAAGTTGAAGAACATAGGAAAAACCACTAGGCTATGCAGTTCAGTTCAGTGACTCAGTTGTGTCCAACTCTTTGAGACCCCATGGACTGCAGCATGCCAGGTTTCTCTGGAGACTAATCAACTCCTAGAGGCTACTCAAACTCATGTCCATCGTGTTGGTGATGCCATCCAACCATCTCATCCTCTGTTGTCCCTTCTCCTCCCGCCTTCAATCTTTCCCAGCATCAGGATCTTTTCCAATGAGTTGATTCTTCGCATTTGGTGGCCAAAGTATTGGACTTTCAGCTTCAGCATCAGTCCTTCCAATGAATATTCAGGACTGATTTCCTTTAAGATTGACTGGTTGGAACTCCTTGCAGTCCAAGGGACTCTCAAGAGTCTTCTCCAACATGACAGTTCAAAAGCATCAATTCTTTCGTGCTCAGCTTTCTTTACAGTCCAACTCTTACATCCATACATGACTATTGAAAAAACCATAGCTTTGACTATATGGACCTTTGTTGGTAAAGTAATGTCTCTGTTTTTTAATATGCTGTCTAGGTTGGTCATAGCTTTTCTTCTACGGAGAAGCCTTTTTTAATTTCATGGATGCAGTCACCATCTGCAGTGATTTTGGAGCCAAAAAAAATAAAGTCTGTCACTGTTTCCATTGTTTCCCCATCTATTTGCATAAAGTGATGGGACCAGATGCCATGATCTTAGTTTCCTGAATGTTGAGTTTTAAGCCAACTTTTTCACTCTTCTCTTTCACTTTCATCAAAAGGCTCTTTAGTTCTTCTTCACTTTCTGCCATAAGGGTAGTGTCATTTCTCCCAGCAATCTTGATTCCAGTTGTCCTTCTTCCAGCCTGGAATTTTGCAGGATGTACTCTGCATCTAAGTTAAATAAGCAGGGTGACAATATACAGCCTTGATATACTCCTTTCCTGATTTGGTACCAGCCTGTCCATGTCCAGTTCTAACCGTTGTTTCTTGACTTGCATACAGATTTCACAGGAGGCAGGTCAGGTGGTCTGGTATTCCCATCTCTTGAAGAATTTTCCACAGTTTGTTGTGATCCACACAAAGTCTTTGGCATAGTTAATAAAGCAGAAGTAGATGTTTTTCTGGAACTCTCTTGCTTTTTCAATGATCCAATGGGTGTTGGCAATTTGATCTCTGAAGCCGCTGCCTTTTCTAAATCCAGCTTAAACATCTGGAAGTTCACGTTTCACGTACTGTTGAAGCCTGGCTTGGAGAATTTTGAGTGTTACTTTGCCAGCGTGTGAGAGAGTGCAATTGTGCTATGCAAGTATGACCTAAATCAAATCTCTTATGATCATACAGCAGAGGTGATGAACAGATTCAAGGGATTAGATCTGGTACACAGAGTGTCTGAAGAACTATGGACAATGGTTTGTAACACTGTACAGGGGGCAGTAACCAAAGTCATTTCCAAGAAAAAGAAATGCAAGAAGGAAAAGTGATTGTCTAAGGAGACTTAACAACTAGCTTAGGAAAGAAGAGACATGAAAGGCAAAAGAGAAAGGGAAATATATTTCCAACTGAATGCAGAGTTCCAGAGAAAAGCAGGAAGAGATAAGAAGGCCTTCTTAAAGGAACAATGCAAAGAAGTAGAGAAAACAATACAATGGGAAACACTAGAGATATCTTCAAGAAAATTAGAGATAGCAAGGGAACATTATGCAAAGATGGGCACAATAAAGGACAGAAACGGCCAAGGACCTAACAGAAACAGAGAAGATTAAGAAAAGGTGGCAAGAATACACAGAAGAACTATACAAGAAAGGTCTTAATGACCTGGATAACCATGATGATGTGGTCACTCATCAAGGGTCACCTCCTGGAGTGTGAAGTCAAGTGGGACTTAGGAAGCATTAATTATGAACAAGGATAGTGGAGGTAATAGAACTCCAGCTGAGTCATTAAAATCCTAAAAGATGATGCTGTTAAAGTGCTGCAATCAATAAATCAGCGAATGTGGAAAACTCAGCAGAGACCGCAGGACTGGAAAAGTTCAGTTTTCATTCCAATTCCAAAGTAGCTCAATGCCAAAGAATATTCAGACTATCATACAACTGGACTCATTTCACATGCTAGCAAGATAATGTTCAAAATCCTTCAAACTAGGCTTCAGCAGTACGTGAACTGATAACTTTCAGATGTACAACCTGGATTTAGAAAAGGGACAGGAACCAGAGATCAAATTTCCAACATCTGTTGGATCATAGAAAAAGCAAGGAAATTCCAGAAAAATAGCTACTTCTGCTTCATTGACTACACTAAAGCCTTTGATTGTGTGGATCACAAAAAAACATGGAGGATTCTTAAAAAATGGGAATATCAGACCACTTTACCTGCCTCCTGAGAAATCTGTATGCAGGCCAAAAAGCAACAGTTAGAACTGGGCATAGAACTATGGACTGGTTCAAAATTGGGAAAGGAGTACATCAAGGCTGTATATTGTCACCCTGCTTATTTAACTTAGATGCAGAGTACATTATGGGAAATGTCAGGCTGGATGAATCACAAGCTGGAATCAAGATTGCCAGGAAAAATATCAATAACCTCAGATATGCTGATTATTTCTACTCTAATGGCAAGAAGTAAAGAGAACTAAAAAACCTCTTGATGAGGGTGAAGGAGGAGAGTGAAACACTGGCTTAAAACTCAACATTCAAAAAACTAAAAGATCATGGCATGTGGTCCCATCACTTCACAGCAAGCAGAAGGGGAAAGAGTGGGAACAGTAACGGATTTTATTTTCTTGGGCTCCAAAATCACTGCAAGTGCTGACTGCAGCCATGAAATTAAAAGATTCTTGCTCTTGGAAGAAAAGCTATGATACACCTAGACAGTGTATCAAAAAGTAGAGACATCACTTTGCTGACAAAGGTCCACATAGTCAAAGCTACGGTTTTTCCAGTAGTCATATAGGGATGTGAGAACTGGACCATAAAGAAGGCTGCATGCCAGAAAATTGATGCTTTTGAACTGTGGTGCTGGAGAAGACTCTTGAGAGTCCCTTGGGCTCCAAGGAGATCCAACCAGTCCATCCTAAAGGAAATCAGTCCTGAATATTCATTGGAAGGACTGATGCTGAAGCAGAAGCTCCAGTACTTTGACCTCCTGATGTGAAGAGCTGACTCATTGGAAAAGACCCTAATGCTGGGAAAGATTGAAGGCAAGAGGAGAAGTGGGCGACAGAGAATGAGATGGCTGGATGGCATCATCGACTCAATGGACATGGGTTTGAACAAACTGAGGGAGATAGTGAAGGACAGGGAAGCCTGGCCTGCTGAAGTCCATGAGGTTGCAAAGAGTCAGACAGGATTTAGTGATTGAACAACAACAACAACCCAATGTAGGGGCTTCCCCGATGGCTCAGTGGGTAAAAAATCTTCCTGCAGTGCAGGAGACACAGGAGGTGTGGGTTAGATCCCTGGGTCAGGAAGATCCCCTGGAGGAGGAAATGGGAACCCAGTCCAGTATTCTTGCCTGAAAAGTCCCGTGGACAGAGGAGCCCTGCGGGTTAAGGTCCAAAGAGTTAGACATGATTGAGCACACACAGATACAATCCTATGTAACTTCCTCTTTCCCTTTGGTCTATTAACTGAAGGATGTGTTAACTCTTAAAAATAGGTTTTGAAGTATTCCAGTCATAACTGGTTAACGTTGGAGATTTCATACTGTGAAGAGCATGACTCAAATCTTTCTTTTCCCATGTTGATTCTTCTCTGTGTGCTTTTCCTTTTTTCTTTTTAACCTTTTACTCTCTTAGCATTAATGATATGATTCAGAGTTATCAATTATATTTCTTAATTTGTTGAATGCATTTGAGAAATTGGCACGATATACTTTATAGGATCTTTATGAGTATGAAGTAAGTCTGCCTGTGTAAATTTCTTTACATGCTGGATATATAATAGTGGTTCAATAAACACTAGTCCTCTCTCCCCAGCACCCTTTTCTATACTGTATATACACAGCCTCTATAGTATTAAATATACATTTGACTATACTTGAATGAACCATGTATTTCCCTTGATATTCTAAGGAAGAATGGCTTTCCTTGGGTAAGGTCATTATATGTCAGATATTGTCCCAGAAACCTGAGCTGCATCTCTTTAACTTTTTCCAATTAAAAAAAAAAAATCTCTTTGGATTGCCAAAATGAACAGGGATATTTACTGGCTCTTAAGAAGTATGAGTTATCAGGTTAATGTAAGAGCTCAAGCGTTTCAGAGGACATTTGTCAGGTGGATTAGAAACATCTTTACTAACCAGAAGTTACCATAGTTCTGGCTCTACTAATTAGACACTACTAGGAGTTATAAGGGGAAATTAGCAAGGTAACAATAACAGTAACAGTGAAGTTTGCTTTTCTGATGGATGCAGAAATAAATGTTCCTTCCAAAGCTGTAGGAAGCTCTGGCTGATTCTGCATTACAAAGTCTGCTTGTAAGGAGACACAATACAATGCCCACTACCTACTGTGTCCTCCACAGTCATTCATCAGCTATGAAAATTGGCTCTGGGTTCATATGGAGATTTCCTGAACAATGTCAACAAAAAAAATAATTTTTGATGAAATATATTAAAAAGTGAGACATGTATATTTAACTTCAGAGGATATTTATTTAGAGACAGTGATTAGCACATATTTTTAAATGATGGTGCTAATCACAAATGAATCCCTTCTCATTAAATTAGGTTTTGAAGGACCTTTGCTTGAAATCTTCTAGTTAACCATCAGGCCGTAGTCATCATTTTAGCCATTTCATTGATCACCATGGAATTAAACCCTCAAATTTGTCTAGATCAGTGTAGATTTACATTATAAACTACAAAAGTTGGTCTATAGGTCCGACAGACATGGCAAAAGATATTAACACTTCAAAACACTGCCAATTTAGTGACCTACTTTTAGGGAAGATTAACCTATAGTGAGGATGTGAAACTTAATTAAATTCCAGTTAAATACAAATATTTTTCTTCACATACTGAGTCATCTGACTCAGACCCCGCAGGGTGCAGTGTTACCTTGCTTGGTGAACTGCATAATTATTTATAGATTTTCTCAACATTAAGCTTACCCCTTATCTAACTTTACACAGGCAGTCTAGTTAGTGACTCTCAGAGAGATACCCTGCTGTATAATATGGTACCACATGGTAGGTCAGGGCCTAGCTGCCCCTTTTTCCATTCTTTGTTGATAGTTTGAAAATATCAGGACAATGACTGCATGCCACATTGGTTTTATAATTCCTAATCTAATGTCTCTACAGGGGTTTCTAATTCCATATAACGTGTATAAAACAAAGAGATAAATGTTACTTATTATTGAGAATGGAAGTTCAAGGCCCTATTGTGAAGCTTTGTACTTATTGATAGAATTCTAAAACTAGGCTATAAAAAAGTCATTTGTTGATAAAGCATTAATGATAAATAACAAGTCTTCAGGAGGCTAAAATACTTAACACTCAAAGACATTTGAAGAATTTTTAAGAATGTGAACTAATGGAATGCAAATTGTATTTCTCATAAAGTACATTGTTAGTTCTACAGTGAAACTCAGTGTTAACTGAGTGAAAATTTTAAGTTATTAAAAGTAATAATTCGTGTGTATTTTATTAAAGCTAATTTTTTAATTAGAAGATGCATATGGTTGCCTTTAGGCCAACCAAACATGTTTCTCTTGTTTAAGAATAGAGTAAGAGAAAAACTTCATAGAAACATACTGCTGAGAACATTTCTTTACTGTTCAATGTAGAAACAATAAGAAAACAGAAGGAAGTGATAATAGTATCATCTAAGGGAAGGCCTCCTGAAGCCAGACAGAATCAGATAAAGCACAGATTACATTGCCCATTCCTTTTGATGGCCATAAAACTACCCTACAGATAGCCTTAGAAAAATTCCTTAGGATAACTGGTATGACCAATAGTCTGAGGGACAGATACCAGAATGCCAATGTACTAATTTGCAGTTAGAATTAGTGCAATCAGGTTGGACTAGATTACTCTAATGGCTTGACTAGCATTTTCTCTCTTGCATAGTCAAGCTACATAAAGAAAGTGAATCATAATCAGAAAGATATTATTTGAGAGTAGAATCTGAACAAAAAGAGTTAATATAAATATGGAATTGTCTCATTCTAACGTGGCATAACACAATATTCTCACAAAGTAAAGGATTTGCCAATAGAACTAGAAAGCAGCAGAGCCCACCAGTTATAATCACCTCCACCCATCTCCACTAGAGGGATAGATCTGTCATATGGACTAGAAATACCTCTCGGCTGAGGGCTGAGTCTTTTTCTACAGAGTGTTTGAGTGGGCATTGCTAACACCTGGCTCTATGACTCTATTTTTATGCTGATCAGTTGCTTTTCTGATAGACATAGTCCTTTTGAATGTGTATGAATGTGTGTGTATATATGTGTGTATATTTGGATTAGAATTAAATCCAAATGCATGGTCTATGAGCCACCCTGTTTCTTTCCAATGATTGGGTATGTGTTCTCCCATCCATTACTTGTTGATTTTACAATTTACTTCTCCATGGACAAGTTCATTTTATTTATTTCCAAGTTCCTTGTGGGACATCTCTGTGCAGGTTCATAAACCTATTAAGAAATGTTATCATATACTTTCTTTCATCAAAAAGTAAATAAATGGCCTTGGCATAACAATTTTGACAACTAATAAAATTGATCTTCTTCAAGTAATGAAGTCTGTTTAGTAGTGCTAAGCAAATTTCTATAATGGCCGCAAAGATTTAGTTAATGAATAATTCGAATTATCTGTGGCTAACTATCTGTTGAGTGGTTTATAGCATGTGGGCACTACCCATACAAATCCTGTATTAATCATCATATAAGCTGATTTACAGCATAAGGGAAAGGGAATTTGATGTTTGTTCCCAAGTTTAGGTTCCATATTACCACCACTCAAACCTTGTCTTGGTTTGGACACTATGATATAAGCATTATAATATTATGGAAGCAAAAAATATTGAACATTTAAAAGTGGAGTTTTAACCAGTATACACACTATTGTATTTAATTTTCCACAAACTGTGCTCCTTGGATTTTTTTAGAAGTATGAGTGGATAACGCTTAATAAGACTGCATGAGTAATGGCTTGAGTGTAGTGCTTTGAATGATGTTCTGATGGTTGCTTCAAGAGGAGTAACTCTGCTTTCTAAATTCTGTTAAAAGAATCAATTTGGTTTCCAAAAACAGGACTCTAATTTAAATATTTCTTAAGACATTTGTCAGCTTCTTCACTAATAACTGATTCCTTATGGACAATATCAGCACTTTAGATGCTACCTTATTAAAACCACAATGCTGGCTGACAGCAGAGAGATTTCTAGCATCACCTGTGGTATTGTACACAAAATCCTGGACGAGGGGTTAACAGATCTAGATTTTAATCCTGACTAACTGTATGATTTCAAATTATTTAATCCTTGGCTATAAGATTCTGTTGGGTTAGATTGTGTCCCCTTCAAAATTCATATTTTGAAATCCTAAACCCCAGGACCTCAGAATATAACCTTATTGTATATTGAGTTTTTACAGAGGTAATCAAGTTTAAAATGAGGTATTTAGGGTGGGCCCTAATCTATTATAACTTGTATCCTTATGAGAAAAGGAAACTTGGATACAGACATGCACACAAGGAAAACACTACATGAATATAAACAATCATATGTGCTCAAGACAGAAGCCTTGATCAGATTTCTTCCTCCCAACGCTCAGAAAAAACAGATCCTGCTGACAACTGGATTTCAGAAGTCTAGCCTCCCAAACTTGAGACGATAAGTACTGTTGTTTAAGTCACTCAGTTTGCAGTACTCTGTTACAGCAGCCCTAGCAAACTAATACAGTCTCTTAGGCCAAAAGGTGATAATGAAATCCTTCTATAACAGCCCTACAAATCCTTATTTTCATCTCTTCTGTGCTAATACAGTCACTATTTTAACTCTGTGCTTTCCAATCATATTTCTGAAATAAAGACCACATACAAGAAAATTATGGGAACAGAACCCTGGACAGCAGATTTAAGGGAGAGTATGTAAGAAATGGGAAGAAGAAAGAAATGGTAAATTTACATACCTTCTGTGTAAAAACTTGTTAATTAATGTTTAAGTCAAGCAAAATTAATTTGAAGGTTTGTATATTCAAAGTTTTTGTTTTGTTAGGTGCTGCTAAAATTTGTCCAGTCTTCTAGTGGTATGAATATCTGCTCTGTAAAACATTTTTAGAGTTGAAATTGTAGGGTTTTATATATGGGAGCAGATATCTTAAAGAAGGGGCTTTCTATATTTCTAGGAAAGCCTAGTCAGCTTTGCTCAGTGTTGACATAGTACAATGCTTAAACCTTTTCTGCCTCATGCATTATATGAGGCAAATATAGTTTCTTACCTCACAAGACTGTCAGACATTTGAGGTCAAGGAGTGCATCTTAAATATTTTTTAAATTCACTATATATAGTGCAGTAGCACAGGACTTGACACCTAGTATAAAGGAAAACAAAACCAAAGAACAAAGTATACTGAGTTTGAGAATGGTTTAGGTCTTGATTTCTTCTCTTAAAATTTGCATTGGTTTTCCTCCAAAAATATTTTGCTCAAAGTGTGAAACAACATAAATCTATCAATTTATACCATTTTGGTAACAGTATAAATTATAATTTTGAGAAATAAAAGTTACAATATGGTATTGTCACATACCAACTAGAATCTCCAAAATTTATTGGAATAATCAAAGACTATCTTTAAATATAGAAGTCCTTGCCACTAATCGTTTATCAGAATGTCAAGAGGAAGCCCAATTGCCAGTCAACCCCTGCCTTCTGGGCTCGTATTTGAAACCACTGTTTTCTTTCTGCAAAGCAGCCCTAATGGTCACTTTTAGCTGCCATCTGTGGATGACTGCCCACTATGCCCTTTATTATCACCATCAGCCAGGATACTCCAAAATGAATTTTGTACATACCATACAAAACACACTTTGCAAATCCATTCAGCCATTCTCCTGTGACCCAATAACCAATAGAGACAGAAACTTTATTTCAGTAGATAAAGATTATAACCAGAGTTTAAGAAGAGAAATAGATTTTTTCTTCTTTTTTTTTTTCAATGCCATTCTCCCAAATCATCCCACCTTCTCCCTCTCCCACAGAGTCCAAAAGACTGTTCTATACATCTGTGTCTCTTTTGCTGTCTTGCATACAGGGTTATTGTTACCATCTTTCTAAATTCCATATGTATGCGTTAGTATACCGTATTGGTGTTTTTCTTTCTGGCTTACTTCACTCTGTATAATAGGCTCCAGTTTCATCCACCTCATTAGAACTGATTCAAATGTATTCTTTTTAATGGCTGAGTAATACTCCATTGTGTATATGTACCACGGCTTTCTTATCCATTCGTCTTCTGATGGACATCTAGGTTACTTCCATGTCCTGGCTGTTATAAACAGTGCTGCAATGAACATTTAGGTACACGTGTCTCCTTCAATTCTGGTTTCCTCGGTGTGTATGCCCAGCAGTGGGATTGCTGGGTCATAAGGCAGTTCTATTTCCAGTTTTTTAAGGAATCTCCACACTGTTCTCCATAGTGGCTGTACTAGTTTGCATTCCCACCAACAGTGTAAGAGGGTTCCCTTTTCTCCACACCCTCTCCAGCATTTATTGCTTGTAGACTTTGGATAGCAGCCATTCTGACTGGTATGAAATGGTACCTCACTGTGGTTTTGATTTGCATTTCTCTGATGACTGATGTTGAGCATCTTTTCATGTGTTTGTTAGCCCTCTGTATGTCTTCTTTGAGCTGCCATCTGTGGATGACTGCCCACTATGGAGATGCCCTTTATCATCACCATCAGCCAGGATACTCCAAAATGAATTTTGTATATATCATACCAAACACACTTTGCAAATCCATTCAGCCGTTCTTCTGTGATCCAATAACCAATAGAGATAGAAACTTTATTTCAATAGATAAAGATTATAACCAGAGTTTACTTAAGAAGAGAAATACCTTTTTTCATAGCCTGTGGAGACCTTTACATTCAGTATTTTGTAACAATGTACTCAGACTTTAAGAGATTCAGTTAATGTGTAATTATAACAAAATTGAAAAGATTACCGGTAACAAAAATGACTTATGGAGTAGGTTAAAGGGTAGGGTTGGGGAAGATGAGAAAGTTGGATGCTATAAATGGAAAAACAAAAACAGCAAGGGTCACAATTCACACAGATCCTCGGTATATTATTTCTTGACTGCTCAAATGAAAATTGAATTATGGGGGATTTATAGTGAAGGAAAAACTCTACAAACTTTAGCAGCCTAATTGGTAGCTTAAAAAAAAAAAACAAAACTGTAAAGGGTTTTAAAACTACAATTCCAAATTCTATGAAAAAGAGCCATTTTAGTGCTTTTAGACCCTATTATTTTAAGTTTTAACATTTTTTCCTGAACTAAGTGTGGAAGATTAAGGTAACGTAATTTGGCTTCTGGGTCAGCCTTGGCATTCTTCACCTTGCCCAGATGTATATGATTACATTTTCTATTATGCGAGCCATGGAGACATATGGTATTTTCATCAAAAAGTGATGAAAGAAAATATCTTTAGGAAAGTTGAAAATATTGCCTAACTTAGGAAACAAGCTTCTGAGACTGGAGATTTTTTTCTGCTTGGCTACCTGGCAGTCTAAGTGTTGTATGTGTGTGCAGAGTGTTGAGGGATGGAGTATAGTTAGAGAACAAGCATGCACATAAATAAACCAAAAAATACATAACTCAAAAAATTTGGTCAAATTCTAGATTGCTTGTGATTGAGTGATACATGTAGAAATTGGTCAGTTTTATTTCTGAAAAAATTTGGGAAATGGTAAAGATACTTGCTAAAAGGTAAAACTACTTACTCATTCTCTATTATTTCTGGACTTAACTTTTGCTTAACTCAACAACAAAGCATAGGTGCATGCTAAGCCGCGTCAGTTGCGTCCAACTCTTTGAGACCCTGTGGACTGTAGCCAGCCAGGCTCCTCTGTCCATGGGATTCTCCGAGCAAAAATACTGGAGTGGGCTGCCATGCCCTCCTCCAGGGGACCTTCCCGACACCGAGACTGAACCTGCATCTCTTACGTCTCCTGCACTGGCAGGCAGGCTCTTTACCACTAGTGCCACCTTCATTGCCTGGGAAGCCCCACAGCAAAGCATAGGATTTTGTTAATCAAGACACCTAACTAATTAAATAAATGGGGAACAATATTAAGAATATTTTCACCATACTTTCTTCTTCTTTTTTTTTCTTTTCAGGTCCCTCTACAGCCAGAAGTATTTTTTTTCCCCCTAGAAGTGAAATGCAACTAAAAGTTGTATCAATGATGTAATGAAATTGTCTGGGACAAAAGATATAATCACATTTAGTGGTAAAATACCTGCCTGCCAATGCAGGAGACATAAGAGACATGGGTTCGATCCCTGGGTTGGGAAGATCCCCTGGAGAAGGGCATGGCAACCCACTCCAGTATTCTTTCCTGGAGAATCTCATGGGCAGAAAAGTCTGGCGGGCTACAGTTCATGGGATCGCAAGAATCAGATATGATTGAAGCGACTTAACACACACTTAGTCTTCTTTGAAAACACTTTTTAAAGAATTGATACTAAACCTGTTCTTTAATGAACAGGCAGTGTTAAGACATTAAATAGGAAATTTATCTTGATGTGAAAGAATGGAAGAAATTCAGGATTTTCGCTTTGAAATCAAGTATTTTCTATTAACCAGCTATCCATTAAGTACAAGAATGTGGCTGGAGAAGTATTTATCTTGGCAGTTATAATTATGCTTTTATGCTATCTACAAACACCAAGCACATTATTTTCACTTATTTATTTAAATAATCTAATTTTAAAAATCTATTTCCATTACTCTATTATTCAGGAACCATTTCTAAGTAGATCATTGGTCTTTCAAATGGAAATACTTTTCTCATGTAAAAACCACTCTGTGCCATTGTTCCTAAAATGATAAAATAATTAGAAACCCAGTCCAATAAAAATATTAGAATGTGCATCAAAGTAGTTACCTCAGATGATGTGTTCTTAATATTTTCCATCTTTTCCTTTAAATAGTTTTTTCTTTCTTAAGAAGCAAAGTGTAGAAAATAAATAACTTTGAGTAGAAAACATAATGTTCCAAGAAATGTAGTAAGGGTCAAAAATCTTTTAGGAAATATGCAGATTTAAATGTAATTACTGAATAATAAAAATGATTATAATAATAGAGAAAATACAGTTCAAGAGTAAATATAAGAAGCATAAGAGAATTTAATAGTAATAAAATTACACTCAAAAAAAATAGTCATTCTCTATGTTCACTATTTGTCTTTAATGTATTGGATTTTAGTGACAGTTCCTTCTTTACTATTTTTGCAATATGCTTTTGCTCTTGCACTCTGAATCTGTATGTTTGAACTAATTTGTTGTTGACAGCAAGTAATGATTATAAGTGTACATAGGTCCTCCCCTCTGGTCTTATTAATATATAGAAACAGTACATCTGTTTTGATATAATCATAATTTGGAAACCAATGGTTCATGATTATGGCTGATTTTTCTATTCAGATACCCTTTTTAAACTTTGATAAAGTCCTTAGTGTCATTCTTTTGAATAACTTCATTAAATGCATAAAATATAAAATAGTGCAAAATATGGAAGTTTAGAAAAATCCACTGTATATATGAAAGTGGTTTGCTTTAAGGACGAATAGTTACAGATTTGATAGTAACATTAAAGGAATAAATTTCAAAGTACAATGACTTTCTCGATATAAAGTGAAATGGGATAGGGAGAAATATTTGCAAATTCCACTTTTTATTTTTTTATTTTTATTTTTTTTTAGAAGAATCAGAGGCACAGTACAAAGAACAAACTTATGACTGCTTTGCCCGCAAGAGACAGAGGGCTTGACAGTTTGGCTTATAGAATTTGCTTTGGGATTTATTTATTTATTTTTTTTTGCCAATTAAATGAAATCAATTTATAAGTGAAAATATGTACCATGAGGTACTTTAGTTATTTTCAGTATTCATCCCACTTGCATAATATCTAAGACAGAACTATGTCATACCATATTCTTTTTTTTTTTTTCTGAAAAATTTCACAATATAATGTTGATAGTTTACCATGAAGAAATTAAGAAAAGAGAATAGTTTCTAATGTTTATCCATGTATTGACTGTTCGTAGTGCTCTTTACTCCTTCCTGTATTTCCAAGTTTTGTTTTGATATTATCATCATTCATAAAGGACTTTATCGTTTTTTATAGCTCGTGCATGCTTCCTTAGCTTTCATTTCTCTGAAGGTGTTTTCACCCCCATTTCAAAAGATACTTTCAATGAATATCTATTACAGAATTGACAGCTTTAATTTTTCAGCACTTTATTTTTTTTTTATTTGATAAATTTAACGCCTTTTATTGCCATACCTCATTTTACTGTGCTTTGCTTTAGTGAACTTTATAGATACATGTTTTTTTTTTTTTTTTTTCCTTGTTAATTTTCTGTTTAGTTGATCTATCCATAAGTGTGAGTGGGGTATTAAAGTCTCCCACTATTATTGTGTTATTGTTAATTTCTCCTTTCATACTTGTTAGCATTTGTCTTACATACTGCGGTGCTCCCATGTTGGGTGGATATATATTTATAATTGTTATATCTTCTTCTTGGATTGATCCTTTGATCATTATGTAGTGACCTTCTTTGTCTCTTTTCACAGCCTTTGTTTTAAAGTCTAATTTATCTGATACGAGTATTGTGACTCCTGCTTTCTTTTGGTCCCAATTTGCATGAAAAATCTTTTTCCAGCCCTTCACTTTCAGTCTGTATGTGTCCCCTGTTTTGAGGTGGGTCTCTTGTAGACAACATATGTAGGGGTCTTGTTTTTGTATCCATTCAGCCAGTCTTTGTCTTTTGGTTGGGGCATTCAACCCATTTACGTTTAAGGTAATTACTAATAAGTATGATCCCGTTGCCATTTACTTTATTGTTTTGGGTTCGAGTTTATACACCATTTTTGTGTTTCCTGTCTAGAGAATATCCTTTAGTATTTGTTGGAGAGCTGGTTTGGTGGTGCAGAATTCTCTCAGCTTTTGCTTGTCTGAAAAGCTTTTGATTTCTCCTTCATACTTGAATGAGATCCTTGCTGGGTACAATAATCTGGGCTGTAGGTTATTTTCTTTCATCATTTTAAGTATGTCTTGCCATTCCCTCCTGGCTTGAAGAGTTTCTATTGAAAGATCAGCTGTTATCCTTATGGGAATTCCCTTGTGTGTTATTTGTTGTTTTTCCCTTGCTGCTTTTAATATTTGTTCTTTGTGTTTGATCTTTGTTAATTTGATTAATATGTGTCTTGGGGTGTTTCTCCTTGGGTTTATCCTGTTTGGGACTCTCTGGGTTTCTTGGACTTGGGTGATTATTTCCTTCCCCATTTTAGGGAAGTTTTCAACTATTATCTCCTCAAGTATTTTCTCATGGTCTTTCTTTTTGTCTTCTTCTTCTGGAACCCCTATGATTCGAATGTTGTAGCGTTTAATATTGTCCTGGAGGTCTCTGAGATTGTCCTCATTTCTTTTAATTCGTTTTTCTTTTATCCTCTCTGATTCATTTATTTCTACCATTCTATCTTCTAATTCACTAATCCTATCTTCTGCCTCTGTTATTCTACTATTTGTTGCCTCCAGAGTGTTTTTAATTTCATTTATTGCATTATTCATTATATATTTACTCTCTTTTATTTCTTCTAGGTCCTTGTTAAACCTTTCTTGCATCTTCTCAATCCTTGTCTCCAGGATTCCATTTTAATTTCAAGATTTTGGATCAATTTCACTATCATTATTTGGAATTCTTTATCAGGTAGATTCCCTATCTCTTCCTCTTTTGTTTGGTTTGATGGGCATTTATCCTGTTCCTTTATCTGCTGGGTATTCCTCTGTCTCTTCATCTTGTTTAAATTGCTGAGTTTGGGAGTCCTTTCTGTATTCTGGCAGTTTGTGGAGTTCTCTTTATTGTGGCGTTTCCTCGCTGTGTGTAGGTATGTAGAGGTGGCTTGTCAAGGTTTCCTGGTTAGGGAAGCTTGTGTCGGTGTTCTGGTGGGTGGAGCTGTATTTCTTCTCTTTGTTCAGTCGCGCTATGGGGAGGGAGGGAGGGATGCTGCAAACAAATGACACTGGCGTGCGCTCGCAGTGCCTCAGCCACACTGGGTCTGCCCCCGCTCACGGCGCGTGTAGCCTCCCTGCCCACACTGCTCGGGCTCTAGGTTGTTCCGCCGGGAACAATCCGAGGCTGGCCCTGGGTTGCATGCACCTCCCAGGTCCAAGCCGCTCAGGTTCAGGCACTCAGGTAGTCCTCAGAGGCGCAGACTCAGTTGGGGCTGCGTTCTGTGCTCTTCCCAGGTCCGAGCAGCTCAGGTGATGAGGTGTTTGGCAACCGCCAATGCTGCGACTTGTCGCCTCCCCGCCACTTGGTTATCTGGGTGTAAAACCGGCGCACCTTCTCAGGCAGATGTTGACCGTCCAGACCCCCAATAAGTTTTAGTTAGCAAAGAAGCCAGTTTTATAGATAATGTCTCTCTGGGGCTGCGATTGCCCCCTTCCGGCTCTGGCTGCCTGTCACCGGAGGGGGAAGGTTTGCAGCCGGCTACCTCTGTTTAGTCCTTTGTTCCGTGCGCGGGCTGGCGGTGTCTTAGGTTAGGGCTGGCTTTTCGCATGGTAGATATCCCACAGTCTGGTTTGCTAGCCCAAATTATTTCCCTCAGATAGTGCTCAGGGTATTCAGGCCAGATTCTTACTCTCAGCGATGCAGCCCGTGCCGCGCCTCCCTGCCCAGCCCCCGCTTGCTAATGGCGGATGCAGGCGTCTGCGCTGCTTCTCCGCTGGAGGAGTTACCGTAGGACTCGCAATCTGCGAGTTTTAATTGTTTATTTATTTTTTCTCCCTGTTATGTTGTCCTCTGTGCTTCCAAAGCTCGGCACGGATTCGGCAGTGAGAAGGTTTCCTGGTGTTTGGAAACCTCTCTCTTTTTAAGACTCCCTTCCCGGGACGGAACTCCGTCCCTCCCTCTTTTGTCTCTTTTATTGTCTTTAATATTTTTTCCTACCTGTTTTCGAGGAGTTGGGTTGCTTTTCTGGGTGCCTGATGTCCTCTGCCGGCATTCAGAAGTTGTTTTGTGGAATTTACTTGACGTTTAAATGCTCTTTTGATGAATTTGTGGGGGAGAAAGTGTTTTCCCCGTCCTACTCCTCCACCATCTTGGCGCCTTCCCCTCTCCACTTTTTAAAATGTGTACACAAAACTGGTTTTAGAATGTATTTGAAATGGTTCTTTTTACCTCACTTTGCTCACTGGTTAAAACAGTATTCTAGAGATAATTTTGCAAGAAGTGTTTTCAGAATATAAATAGTTACATTACAGAAACTTGATTATTTTCTTGGGGAATATTTTGCAAGCCCTATGAATGCAAAACTGCCTCTAATAAATATTAAATTAAATATTTATATATTAAACATTTATAAAATTAAATATATATTAATTAAATTTATGTATAATTAAATATATATTAAGTGCTTAATATATATTAAATTATATATTACATGATATTTCCAAAGCAAATAGATCATTACTCAATCCAAAAGCCATTTTTAACGCTTATTATCTTCATCTCTTTATAGTGTTTGCTTTAATTTGCCCGGTCCTTCTATGTGAAATACTGGTTTCTATGACACTAGAACCCTTCTGCTTTCTCGTCACTGTCCATCGCTCCCTCTTTTGGGAAAGACTGTACACAGCTCAGTTCCTTTATTCCTCTGACAGCTCTGCCCATTCTGTCCCCATTACCTTAGTAGTTTCTTTCCGTCTTCTTCTCTGACCTGTCGGTATGCACCTAAGGGTGCAAGCTTCACCCTCTTCCCTTTCATACAACTCACTATTCCTTAATAACTTCATCACTCATGTTACCAGCCTAAACTAGTAACTGCCAACTCATCTTTTATCTCGAGTACAGATGCAATTTTTTTCTGTAAAGGCCCAGATAGTAGATAATCTAGGCTTTGCACACCATACAGTCTCTGTCACAACTACTCAACCCCACTGTTGTAGCACAAAGCAGCCATAGGCAACATAAATGAAGGAGCACAGCCATGTTCCAATTAAACACTGGAATTTGAATTTCATGCAGTATGGAAGTCCTAACTCCTACTACCTCAGAAATATAACTGTATTTGGCAATAGAATCTTTAGGAGATGGTAATTAAATTTGGGCCATTATGATGGGCCCTAATCCATTATGACTGGTGCCCTTATAAGAAGAGGACACAGAGAGAGAACATAGAAGGAAGACCATGTGACGACACAAGGAGAAGATAGCCATCCACAGCTTCAGGATAGAGGCCTCAGAAGAAAGCAGTCTTTCCAATACCTTGTGGACATCCAGCCTCCAGAACTGTGAGAAATAAATTACCGTTGTTTAAGCCATGCAGTCTGTGGTACTTTGTTATAACAGTCCTATAAAACTAATATAACATATTCTTTTTAAAAAACTAATTAATTATTTTTATAGTAGGTCCTTGTTGGTTATTTCTTTTAATAAAATATAGCAGTGTGTACATCACATTTCTTTTCATTTTTTTCAACCACTTAAATTAGGCAAAACTATTTTTACATCACAGGATGTACACAAACAGATAATGGGCCAGAATGGGGCTGCAGGCCCTCATTTGCTGACCCTTGATCTAGAGGTCCCTCTTTAAGCTTCATTTTATAAAGTGGGCAACAGCTTCACTTCATTAGATTCCTCAAACTCTGCCTGACCTCAGGAATTTGAACTAATTTGGCTTATACTTTCTCCTCTCTTTTGTTCCTTGACTTGTTGAGTAGAACTACCATCTACTTCTTCATCTAAACCTTAAACATGGAAGTTATCCTGGATTCCTCATTTCCTTCATTTCTGACATCTAATATCAAGCTTACTGATTCTACTCAATTTTTCTTTGTCTATGTGATGTTTTCTGTCACTGAATCTTTTGTAATGCTATACAAGCTGGTTTTAGAAAAGGCAGAGGAACCAGAGATCAAATGCCACCATCTGCTGGATCATGGAAAAAGCAAGAGAGTTCCAGAAAAACATTTATTTCTGCTTTGTTGACTATGCCAAAGCCTTTGACTGTGTGGATCACAATAAACTGTGGAAAATTCTGAAAGAGATGCAAATACCAGACCACCTGACCTGCCTCTTGAGAAACCTATATGCAGGTCAGGAAGCGACAGTTAGAACTGGGCACGGAACAACAGACTGGTTCCAAATAGGAAAAGGAGTACGTCAAGGCTGTATATTGTCACCCTGCTTATTTAACTTATATGCAGAGTACATCATGAGAAACGCTGGGCTGGAAGAAGCACAAGCTGGAATCAAGATTGCTGGGAGAAATATCAATAACCTCAGATATGCAGATGACACCACCCTTATGGCAGAAAGTGAAGAGGAACTAAAAGCCTCTTGATGAAAGTGAAAGTGGAGAGTGAAAAAGTTGGCTTAAAGCTCAACATTCAGAAAAGTAAGATCATGGCATCTGGTCCCATCACTTCATGGGAAACAGATGGGGAAAGTGTGGAAACAGTGTCAGACTTTATTTTTTGAGGCTCCAAAATCACTGCAGATGGTGACTGCAGCCATGAAATTAAAAGACGCTTACTCCTTGGTAGGAAAGTTATGACCAATCTACTCAGTTCACTTCAATCGCTCAGTTGTGTCTGACTCTTTGTGACCCAATGAATCACAGCACGCCAGGCCTCCCTGTCCATCACTAACTCCCGGAATTTACCCAAACTCATGTCCATTGAGTTGGTGATGCCATTCAACCATCTCATCTTCTGTTGTCCCCTTCTCCTCATGTCCCCAATCCCTCCCAGCATCAGAGGCTTTTCCAATGAGCCAACTCTTCGCATGAGGTGGCCAAAGTATTGGAGTTTCAGCCTCAGCATCAGTCCTTCCAATGAACATCCAGGACTGGTCTCCTTTAGGATGGACTGGTTGGATCTCCTTGCAGCCCAAGGGACTCGCAAGACTCTTCTCCATCACCACAGTTCAAAAGCATCAATTCTTCAGTGCTCAGCTTTCTTCACAGTTCAACTCTCACATCCATACATGACCACTGGAAAAACCATAGCCTTGACTAGATGGACCTTTGTTGGCAAAGTAATATCTCTGCTTTTCAATATGCTATCTAGGTTGATCATAACTTTCCTTCCAAGGAGTAAGTGTCTTTTAATTTCATGGCTGCAATCACCATCTGAAGTGATTTTGGAGCCCCCCAAAATAAAGTCTGACACTGTTTCCACTCTTTCCCCATCTATTTCCCATGAAGTGATGGGACCAGAAGCCATGATCTTACTTTTCTGAATGTTGAGCTGTAAGCCAACTTTTTCACTCTCCTCTTTCACTTTCAGCAAGAGGCTCTTTTGTTCTTCTTTGTTTTCTGCTATAGGGGCAGTGTCATCTGCATATCTGAGGTTATTGATATTTCTCCGAGCAATCTTGTGCTTTATCCAGCCCAGCATTTCTCATGATGTACTCTGCATATAAGTTAAATAAGCAGGGTGACAATATATAGCCTTGACGTACTCCTTTTCCTATTTGGAACAAGTCTGTTGTTCTATGTCCAGTTCTAACTGTCGCTTCCTGACCTGCATATAGGTTTCTCAAGAGGCAGGTCAGGTGGTCTGGTATTCCCATCTCTTGAAGAATTTTCCACATGAGCAATCTAGATAGCATAATAAAAAGCAGAGATATTACTTTGCCAGCAAAGTATGTATGGTCAAGGCTAGTCAAGGCTATGGTTTTTCCTGTGGTTACATATGGATGTGAGAGTTGGACTGTGAAGAAAGCTGAGCGCTGAAGAATTGATGCTTTTGAACTGTGGTGTTGGAGAAAAGTCTTGCGAGTCCTTTGGACTGCAAGGAGATCCAACCAGTCCATCCTAAAGGAGATCAGTCCTGGATGTTCATTGGAAGGACTGATGCTGAGGCTGAAACTCCAATACTTTGGCCACTGCATGCGAAGAGTTGACTCATTGGAAAAGACTCTGATGCTGGGAGAGATTGGGGACATGAGGAGAAGGGGACAACAGAGGATGAGATGGCTGGATGGCATCACCGACTCGATGCACACGAGTTTGGGTAAACTCAGGGAGCTGGTGTTGGACAGGGAGGCCTGGTGTGCTGCGATTCATAAGGTCGCAAAGAGTCAGATGCGACTGAGCAACTGAACTGAACTGAAATTTGTCCTAACCTTTACTCTTACTGTTCACATTCCTACCAGAGAGACTGTCTAAATCTAAATCTAATTACATTGTCCTTCCAATGAAAATCTTTTAAAGATTCTCTGTTATCTAAACCCTAAGCTTCTGAACATGACGTACATTGTCCTCCGTGAGGTATTCTTCATCAGATTCATTCTTCAGTGTACTCCTCTTTCAACAACAGTTCAAATTACATATTTTCCACTGCCACGAAGGGTCGCGAGGTTACTATCTCCCTGTCTTCATTTATGTTGTTCTCTTTTGTAATACTTTATTTTTCCCTCTGATTTGATAGGAATTTGTTCCTTGACGATGGGAAATATTTTTCATCATTAGCACTTATACAAGACTGAGCAAAAGAGAGGCACTTCATAAATACAACAGTTAAATATGATCAAAAAAGCTGTGTGAAAGATAATAACATATATACATTTGCATGTACACATATATATGATCTAACATGCGTGTGTGCATGTGTGTGTTTATGTACATAAATATATACACACAAGATCTCTATTTTCTGCCAAACAGTGGTATAACAGGTGCAACAATTTTTAGAGCTGGGTTGAAGGACGATTGAGCTCCAAAGAGTTTAGATCCAGAATCCCATCAGTTCAGGATGTATCCAGAAGTATCAGGGAAAATATCCTGTCCATTTCCTGCTCACTTCCTCATTTGGAGCCCATACATTGTCTTTTGTTTCTAATTATTAAAGCCCTATATGCCTTTCAAAGCTCAACTCAGGGATCCGAAAGCCTGTTCCTGCAATTCCAAAATTTAGTAACTATGACTTTTTCTCTTGTAACATTTAATACTCCCATTTAGCACTAGCTTTTAAATGTTCCTTCTGATATAGAGACTTGTCCTCCATTGCTTTGTAAAGTACTTTATTAAATTGTCATCTCAGCACACATCTTAGTCCCAAGCACCATGTAGG
Organism: Bos grunniens; assembly: GCF_055505025.1. Lineage (NCBI taxonomy): Eukaryota > Metazoa > Chordata > Mammalia > Artiodactyla > Bovidae > Bos > Bos grunniens. The sequence goes on along the minus strand of NC_141168.1, from coordinate 65,527,387 downwards.
CAGCAGGTAATTGAAGGACCCAGAACAGAAATAGCCCTTTGTTTAGATCACTCTTATAGCTCTGAGAGTCTACCCTGTACTGCATACATGAATTTTAACATTTATGGGGTCAGTGAATTTTTTGAGAACCCAGTAGATAGTATCCCTCTTCTCAGAAAAACCATGAATGTACACATAGACACATACACACACACACACACACACACGCATACCTCATGTATGCACACACAATTTTGAATATGATTTTAAGGCTTCATCAATTCCAACTTACAAGGCTGCAAGTTTCTTTACCTACAGAAAATGTATTGTATCTTTTAATAATCAGCACGGTACCTAGCTGCTCAATAAATCTTGTCTGAAATAAACAGTATTGAACTCAAGCCCTTACTAGAAAACATTTTCTGTATTTGTATTCCATGCAGTACTTAGCACAGTGTCTTGGCCATAAAAGTAATTTAATAAATATTTGTCGAATCAAATTGAATTCTGCTTTCTTTGTATCTTGGAGAAATACCAATTACAGAGATATAGGTAGATGGGGCTAAATAAATATTTAGGATGACTCTTTCAACACTTAATCTTATTGTTTTAACGTTCTACAGATCTGAATCCACTAATTTAAGTATATTAGTGTTAATAGATACACTCTTTTAATCTTTTTAAAGGAAGTGTTTAAATTTTAAAGCATTTAGGTAGAAAGAAAGAATTCATCTGTCCTTTTATAAATGTCACTACATTCTATTTTAAGAATAAGTGAATAAGGACCAAGTCTGAGAATTCTAAAATAAAGCATTTCTACCAGTGAAGGGAAGGTTTGAGGCACCTTTTTCTTCCACAATCAACCCAAATGTCTCACCACTTAAAACAGATTCTCTTCTGCTTGGGTAGCAATCCTGTTCTTAGCACTTTTTGGAATAATGAACAACCCTCTTCATAATGACAGAAGTTTGAGCCTTAAAAATAAAATAAATAATTAAAAAGGAGAAGGGAGAGCTGACTGATTGAAACGACACCAAATTTTTATTTTCAATGGCATTTGTAGCTGCTAGAAGTGACACAATTTGTGTCAGTCTAGGAACTTGAGGTAACCAAACATAAGTTGTAATTGACCAAATTAAAGTCAGAAGAATTGTAATTAGTTCATTAAATAAATGATGTGGAGAATTTCCCAACTTAGTGGTGAGGGACAAAACAATAGATCATCTGTTCAATAGAAAACAAGGTGAAAAGGGATAAAACGAGAATAAAATCCTAACTTCCCCTTCAAAGAAAGCAAAGAAGAGACAAAAGAAACATTAAAAAAGGAAGATTCAATTAGCAAGGAAGGGAGAAAGGAGAGAAATCCAAGTGGGATTCTCTATGAAGGAAAAGAACGTGATGAGAGTTTAGATCATAATCTATAAATAGCCTTTTATTTTATAAATCCTTCATGTGGTGCATAGATTACACAGTAAGCCTCCCTTGTCCTTAAAATGTACAGTCTCACAGCACATTCCTTTTAAGGCAATACCAAGCACAAAGAACTAGGTCTGGAAAATGACTTGGGCCTCTCTCTTTCAAAAACCAAGAAGAAAATTGATGAGGAGAGAATCTGGGAACATTGCACAAATTGTCAGGAGCGCGCAGGAGGCATAACTCTTAGTTTTGTCTATGAAATATTTCAGAGAAATAGCATGTTCTACTTCTAATTTACCAGTGTGAGGGATAATTTTAATTACTATTCTGTAATGAAACTTTCAGCAAGTAACACAGAAGACCACTTTACCTGTCATTCTTCACAAACATGTCAGGTCCTGTGTGGTTTGTCTCTTCTCATCCCTTTGTTCTGATTTTCAATTCTATAATATGCTAGAGGTGATGGATGGGGGCTGAGGATGGAAAAACAGAGCATGTGAGAGGGTTGATATTTTACAGTTAATTCCTTGATATGTTTTGTTGTATTTTCAAGAGCTCCTTTCCATAATATTTCCAAACACTTGAAATAAAGAAGCAGTCTTTCAAATCCTATACCAAACATAATATTCTCATCCAATTTTTTAGCAGGGCAAAGGGTTGGCAAATGTAACTACCATCATAGTTGGCACTTCTCTAGAATATTCTTTATTGCTAGGCATTACGATTTGTTTTTAAAAAGAAATGCTATTTATAAAGAGAAATTAAAATAGATTCTGACACGCCTGAGCTAGGGATGAATTGTACACGTCTGCATTCTTAGTTCTCTCTTCCCATTTGGCCTGGAGAACCGGAATGGCTGTGGAAAAAACATTCATCCATGGTTTGATGAACATGGCCAATGGATTCCCCCTCTTGTCAGACAGGTTTCAATACATTTAAAAATCTATGCCATCTTTTTTTAGGGAGATAAATATATCACATCTTTTTTAGTTACTTGTTTTGAGAATCACTGTCTTCTGAAAATTTCTTCTTGCCAAAAAGATTACATAGAGTTTTGCATTTACTAATTCCCTTGAAAAGAAATGGGTAGCACTTTAAGGTACCCATTTCCCTGGTAGCTCAGCTGGTAAAGACTCCACCTGCAATGCAGGAGACCTTGGCTTGATTCCTGGGTCAGGAAGTTGCCCTGGAGAAGGGATAGGTGACTGACTCTAGTATTCATGGGCTTCCCTGGTGGCTCAGATGTTAAAGAATCTGCCCGCAATGTGGGAAACCTGGGTTAAATCCCTGGGTTGGGAAGATCCCCTGAAGGAGGGCATGGTAACCCATTCCAGTATTCTTGCCTGGAGAATTCCTATGGACAGAGTAGCCTGGAAGGCTACAGTCCATGGGGTCAAAAAAAGGCTGACAGGACTGAGCAACTAAGCACAGCACTTTTAGAATCATGTGTGTGTATGTATATATATATATACTCACCAAAACATTTTTTTCACTCTGAATATCTAAATATCACTGAGCTTTTAAAAATGTCAGTGGAAAAATGCTTTACTATAATAAACTAATGTGTGTCAGTAAGAGAAGTTGGAGAAGGAAATGGCAACCCACTCCAGTGTTCTTGCCTGGAGAATCCCAGGGACAGGGGAGCCTGGTGGATTGCCGTCTATGGGGTCGCACAGAGTCGGACACGACTGAAGCAACTTAGCAGCAGCAAGAGAAGTTGCATTTCTCCTATAGAGAGGACTATCTTCCTCCAATAGAGGACTAACTTTCCTCTTCTTCAGAATAAGAAAAGTCATTCATTTTGCCACTTTCTAAAAAAGTTCTTTCTAAATTCAATATCCCTACTTTCCTTGTCTAAATTTCTTTTGCTGACCATAAAAAATGTTGCTTTATACATTTCCAATTTTGGAATTTTTGTCACATGTCATATGCTCTCTATGGGAAATCTCATTCTGCACCATAATTTAAAATCTTTTCTTTGGATCAGTAGCTCCAAAATCTACACTTCCAGTCCAGAACTCACTCTTTAGCTTTAAAACATCCACTTGCTTGTTCAACATGTTCATAAAGAAGGTCGTTATTCAGTGAGAACCTAATCCAGATCAGCTCTCATTCTCAGCTTCCATCTCCTAATTAGCATATCACAATTGACCTGGGTATCATTGTTAACATCTTCTCTTTCAGAATTTCCTTTCATCCCTGCCTGACATGCTGCTGCTGAGTCGCTTCAGTCGTGTCCAACTCTGTGCGACCCCATAGACGGGCCACCCACCAGTCTCCCCCGTCCCTGGGATTCTCTAGGCAAGAACACTGGAGTGAGTTGCCATTTCCTTCTGCCTGACATAGTGGCATCCAAAAATACATCATATCCTGCTAATGTTTCCTCTGATAGTTCTCTCAAAGTCATCTCATCATTGCCACTCCCACTATTGGTTCTATTACAGTGTCTTACCATCTCTTGCCTGGAGTTGCTTTTGGAGATAAGAAAAATTCATCATGCCCAGTAATGACCCATATTCCAAAAATTTCAAAATATGTCTATATACCTCCCTCATTTTGCCCTGATTATTATGGTCATTATGCAGAAAGTGGTCAAGAGGAGATGATCCATTTCCATAGAAGGTCATATCCATGATCAGTCTTTCTGAACTGTGTGGACCAGGAAAAGGTGAGGGGGAAGCAGAGAGCTTCTGAAGTCAATGTTTTATGGGACCATTCCCACACTCAGCAATACCAGATGATAGTGAACAGTAGCATGCATGGAAGACCATCAAAACCTTGAGTACCATCCTCTTGTTCACTGGCTGTTGCATGATTTTCAAACTACGAATGGACTGGAAAACTGAAAGCCTGATACCTATTAGTAGCCAGTTGACAGACTGGACTAGAACAGCAACATAATAACCTGAGGAGGTATCAAAAATGGTGCAGTATCACTGATAATCCTGAAGGGAGGCCTAAGGTCAGATGTAGCTAATCTGCCAGGAAGAGGCTTATAAACTGCTGGTTTATAGTTTCCCAAGTGGCAGAATAAACATCTAGGCTACTAGGCAACAGCCCAAGATTCATTAAAACTGTAACTAGGTTCACCAAGGACAATAATAGCTATGGCTATGAGAACTGTCTTGAGCTCTACCCTACTAAGAGAAACAACCGCAGACTCTGATCCTGGATAGTTGGCACTAAGGTAGAAAAGCCTCAACATTTCAGTGTACACCACCAGATATCTGCTTCGCTGAATCATTCAATGAACCAGGCCTAGATATTCAGGGGAAATTCTGTGAATTCAGGTTTCCATTTAGCCAGAAGATTTTCTTTAGGCTCCACAGATGATAGGGAGATGGGTCAATACATATTTTGTGTGTCCCCCTAGCACTTCTCCAGATGTACCTCTTCTTGATCAGAAAAGTTCCCCTAGATTTTATGAACATTCACATCACCATCACATGAAAAATCAATTCAGTTATACTTTCAGCAATGGAGGTCATGACAATGCCACATTGAATTAACTCAAAGGATCTCACCTACAAGAGATCACTGTAACTTCTTTTCCCCACTGCAAACCTTGCCCAAAGCCTGTCAGTTGAATTTGGGTGTCCCTTTCCCCTCCTGGAGAAGGGAACAGTTACTGACTCCAGTATTCTTGCCTGGAGAATTCCATGGACAGAGGAGCCTGGCAGTCCATGGGGTCGCAAAGACACTACTGAGTGACTTTCACTTTCATTTCACTTCCCCCCTCATTGGACTATATAGGATAGTAATTTTTTGCCTACACCAAACAGAGCTGTAAAAGTCTGAGTCCTTACCCTCTCCAAAGCTCCCCAGATTACTAAAATGGGTATGTATGGACTTCAGTTCCTCTTCAGGATGGGGAAGCTTTTCGCCTTCCCCCCTAATTATCTTTCTTTTTAAGGTAGTTAAGTAAGGCTAGAGAAGGAGAGAAGGAATGTGCAGGGTGAGAGTTGGAGCTAGGCTATTATATAAAGCACATCTACTTTAGGTCTCTAGTGATATGGTGGCTGTTCATGGCTCAACCAAGCAAAATTCTAATGGTATTGGCCCACCAAAGACCTATATGGGGCAGAAAAGTCATCATTGCTGGCACCAATATTTTAGATTTAGGAACCCTTTGATTCAGCAGCCAAAGACAAATATATTTGAGACTATGGCCCTGAGAAGTGCATACATTGATTGACTTGGGCTTAACTCACATAGCAGTCTTATCTTTTTTTTTTTTTAAGGAATCTAGCTGAATCTACATTATATAGCAGTTTTTTGTTTGTTTGTTTGTTTGTTTGTTTTTTAAAGGAATCTACCTTCATCTACATCATTCGCTATCCCATTGTCAAAGCCGTATATCTTAAGTTCACACCCAATTTCAATATAAAGGCTAGGACAATTTTCTACAGTGTCAAGACTGACTGCAATAATTTATCTAAATGTCTTTAGATGTGCTTCTCATTCTCCACTGGGTGAATTCTATAAACTCCACTGGAATTGTTAGCCCTATCAGGGCAGTAAGAGTCCAAAGTCCTGTCAATGCTTCACCTGGGGTTTCTCAAAGGATCTTTCAGAGAAATCTCCATAAGAGGGCCTTAGCTCCCTTATTGCAGCCATGAACCACTGCAACAAACAAACAAAAACAACAACAAAAAGACCTTTTTGACCTTTTCCTGTAATCTTTGAATGGATTTAAGTTTGTCATAAGAGACTGTGGTTCGGGCTGACCTATGAGACTTCCAGCCACTGCATTATCCTAAACAAGCAGTTAAGTCTCCGGCCTCTCATTTCTTCATCTCTCAAGCAAACCAGCCAACATTCTAAAATTTGTCTGAGTCCTGCCCATGCTATTTAGGAATTTTCCTCTTTCGACCCAGTGTAGTGCACATTCTGTAGGTATTGGCTGAAATGGATTGGAATTACCTGCCTACTCAGGATGACTCTTAAGTGTTGTTGTCTGGGTGACAGTGGGGCAGACCTGAGACTGACTGCTGGATTATCCAGGAATCCTCACCCTCTGCCTTCAAAGCAGAGCTAGCAACAACAAGGGTACTATTTACACATCTGTTTCTGAACCTACCTCCTGGTACTCGGCCTACAACCACCTCCCTAACACTTCCTCACTCATAAGTAATAAAACAGTACCATTTACTGAAAGGCTGGCCATGCAATTTGATCTATATGTTTATTACTGATTCCTATGGACCTCCTTGAATACCATTAATTGCCTTGCAAGGCAATAATTTTTCCTCTTCCAGAAAGCATATCTTTGTCATTATCCTATATTCACCACCAAACTCTCAAGAACTGTGAAGGGTCTGAGCTTTACTTTACAGGGGAGATAACAAGTTAACTGGACACAGTTTTATGGATACTAGCAGTAGACGTGAGACTCCTTTTCCAATGTCAACGGACTTCATTACTCATAGCACAGAAACCAGCATGAAAGTCAGCATATATTATGCATAGTTTCTGAGCCCAAGTTCTTACAAAAGGGCCAGATGGTAATTGCACATGCAATAGGTTGCACTCCAGGAGATAAACTCTGAATGTAGGAACCCAAATCTTTTATAATGGGCAGTCATCATGCCTGACATTGCCCTGGAGAGAGACATTATTTTTATTATACAAGACAGGAAGCAAATCTCCCCCTTCCTCTGGAGGGAGATACCATCTCTATCTTCTAAAATTGTTTTCTGTGCAAACATCCTTAAAAAGATAATCTAGAATAAAGGGTTCTTCTTCCAAGACACCTAGAAACATGAAAGACCCATAGAGATTCTTTGTTACTTTCCCCTCTACACACTCAGGTACAGCCCAGGAACCAGATGCCAGATTCCAGGATTCAGTACATTTAGATTTATCCCATTTCACCATAGTTAACATAGTACTTAGATTTTAAACCTTTCCTTTGAGAGTTCCTGTTATATAGGGACATGTCCCAGTTCAAAAATCAAAGCATTCAAAGCAAAGTTATTTTGCACAAATTCCTTATTCACTTTTCTAGTTTTCTTACTTCCTATTTATACTCATACCCTTATCGTGGAAAATATTTCTTACTTGATAGATGATATTTCTAAATTTTAAATACTATTTTAATAAATGAAATAAATTTTATTTTATTAAGTTTATACCCAGTATGTTTAGAATATGACTAGGAAAAAAAATCTACTTTATTCTGGACAGGTATTTTAAAACCTAGAAAAGTATAGGCAGTACTCAAAGATGGAGATGATATTGTTAAGGTTATGAGCAAATAAAGATTTACACTCTGCATATGATTTAGTATTTGCTATTTCCCCTCAAATCTGAGAATTCCATTACAGAATGAAGTGGAGGAGGGAGGTATCCCCCTCATATTTCATTTATTTGATTAAGTTTTTACAGAGATAGGATTTCAATTCAATAACTCTGAGATATGTTGTTTTAGCCCCTTACCTTAATACCCTCAGTCAGGCTCCATATAAGATGTTTATACAAAGAGATGATGGAAAACCAGGGTTTTGGTATAAGATCAGAGTAAATGTTAGGATATCTATAGCAGAATATACTAATGGCTCAAATTAATTCATTTTAACAGGATGTACTTAAACTGAGTCTAGCTCAGTCAGAGAAAAATATGAGAAGTCCAAAATATATGCACATATCTAGCAGTGCACGATTACAAAAAATTCTTTATAAAATAAAGAATTGAAGAAAAGTCTCCCTTCATCATCCTAAAATTATATCATATTGTAATTTAGAGAATTAAAAACAATCCTAATGAGTTAATATCAATCACTTATCTTTTGTCAGGCTACCTATGAATAAGCTGCTCATTTACAGATTAAAATGGATCTAGAATAATCTTTGTTGTTACTCTCTTTTTAATTAAGTGTAACCACTTCTAAGATGTATAGATAACTTTGGAAATACTTAATATATCTTTAATGATGAGGAATCTCAGTACTTACTGACAGTGAGATGGAAGGTATTACATTTTACAACATAAAATTTGTTTTCTATTCCAGGATTCAAGTAATATGATAAGTAAGGCTTATGACATGTCCTTTAAAGACACAAGGAGAGAAAGCCATGCCATTTGCTTCTAATTTTAATTATTCTGGTGAGCAATAATTTTCCAGCTCCTTGTCAAAGAAGGAAGAATGGTAAATTAATATCTAACATACATATCCACCCAAGATCAGAATTCTTTAGCCTTCATGTAGAAACCACTGGATCATCAGAGAGTTTACCTACATTCCATGGAAAAAACTATTCAAACTCATGTCTGGATTACACAGGTGATCCCATCTGTCAGTTCTTTGAAATCCTTTCTGGTCTCTGGCCTTGTTGTTTTTCAGTTGCTAAGTCACGTCTGACTGTTTGCAGCTTCACGGAAAGCAGCATACCAGGCTTCCCTATCCTTCACTATGTTCCAGAGTTTGCTCAGATTCATGTTCACTGAGTCAGTGATGTTATCTAACGACCTCATCCTCTGCTGCCCCCTTCTCCTTTTGCCTTCTGTCTTTCATAGCATCAGGATCTTTTCCAATGAGTTGGCTCTTATCATTAGGTGGCCAAGGTGTTGAGCTTCAGCTTCAGAAATAGTCCTTCCGATGAATATTCAGGGTTGATTTCCTTTAGGATTGACTGGTTTGATCTTTTTGCAGTCCACGTCTCTGGGCTTATTTGTTCTCTATTTTCAACGAGTTTTCTGGTAAGAGAGCACTAGTCAAGGTGAACTGGGAATCAGAGTGTTACCAACTTGTTTGTGATACTTTCTCACCTGGCTCTCTGCAGAGCTCTAATAACAAGAGGAGGTGCTACTGGTCTGTTAATAATTAATAGCACCCAGTGCAAATGAAGCACTTCTGTCATAGGGCTTCATCAGTAAGGTCATGATACAACAGGGGCTGCAGGTTCTGTAAGCGTAAGTGGTATTTGCATATGTCAGAACAGACTGTGCATGCTAACAGCACAAACACTTCACATTTGCTTCTGTTTACTCCCTTGCTAACACCCCAAAGTACAGAAGTCCTGTGTTAATTGCTCAGTTACATACTGACTGTTGATGTGTTCTCCACAGAGCTTTTCCTAAGTGCACTGTTGCAAATAAACTGCTAATGACTTTGCTTACTCCAGGCACCCTTTCAAGGAAATCTACAACAGACATACACACACATACACACAAAGAGATTAATGATTCCTCTATTTAGCAATGTGTCTTGTGACTAGGTTTGCATAAAAGCAGTATCAATTAAGTAGCAATTATCTGCAAAGTGGGAAAAAAAGAGGGAAGATATAAATAAGCAATGAGTGTGATGCTAAAATCTCTGAGAATAACTAAAATTGAGCTCTGAGGCAACGGCACCGACTAGTGAAATTTTTTCCCCATATTCTCTTATACCTGAAACCCACAAAACCCCTGTGAAATCCTGAACAAGTGCAGGCACTTAAGTTCTTAGGTGATTCTTTTATGCTTTATTTTCAAGGTGACCACTATTTTGAAAGAGCAAAGAAACAAGGGAAAACAGAGTTGTATCTAAACACTACTAACACTGGGATGACACGGAGGGATGGGATGGGGAGGGGGGTGGGAGGAGGGTTCAGGATGGGGAACACGTGTAAACTCATGGCTGAGTCATATCAATGTATGGCAGAAACCACTACAGTAGTGTAAAGTAATTAGCCTCCAACTAAAATAAATAAATTTAAAAAATAAATAAATAAAAGAAAAAGAGAGAGAAAGAGAGGAATGATTGATCCTATAAATGTTTATTCTGTGAAAGGACTCAACTAAAAGATATTATATTTTCTAATCATCTTAATAACAGAAGTCAGCACTGTGTTCCAATTTATCCCTCTATTTTTTGTCAAGCAATGTACCTCGTAAGACTTATGTGGAAAACTCTACATTATTTGCCAATAAAGAAAAAGAACAAATGGGGTTATGAGGCAATGCAAAGTGTAAAAGATCAATTTTTCTTTACTAACTTTGGCTTGTAACAGCCAGTTAGGTTCTTTCAGCTCTGGGTCCCCTTAGGAGATAATCAGAAAGGCAGAGACCATGGTGGCATCCTTTTGGTGTTGGTCTTTATCAACAAGGATGGTTTTGACCTCAGTCTCTTCTATTAACAACAAAGGACTGGACAGAATATGAATTAGAGAAGTTGGTAAATGTTTTAAGGTTTCTTCAGAGGATCTGGAGCCCAGTAATTCCTTTGATTAGTCAGGGCTCAATGACTATTATAGGTCAAAAGTGTGGGGTTTTTTTTTATTTTCTTACTTATAATGATCATACTTTCCTGATCCTAAATGATGACATTTAGTTTGACAAAATATATGGAGAAAGACAATTATAAGTGTGAAATGTATTGGCCAGAATACCATTAGGCTAATATAATAAAAAGACCTCACAAAACAGAAGTTTACAGAACAAGGAAGAACGTTTCACTGTAATATTCCAATCCATAGCTTCTGTCTGTTGAGTTGCTCTACCTCATTTGGTAAGTTATGGGCTTTGGTGGCCAAGAATGTGCATCACCCAGATTTTCTTAAAGAAAACCTGCCGTAAGACTAGCTGCTGCATGTTCAGATCTTCCAAGACATTCTTGTTGAGGCCATACTAGCTCCTAGGCTACTTCCAGCCAAAGACTAAGTGTGGCAGGGTTGTCAGAGTCAGGCCATCTTTGCCGTGGTGATGCAAGATTTCTCGTGGTAAATTTTGTTTAAGGAGTCCACATTGGCTGGGCTGACACTTCTCGGAGATGCTTTGCAGTCTGGAACATACCCTGCCTATCCTTATTCCCTCTTGCTCTCCTTTCACAGGTGTCAGAACTGCACTGAGGCCCAAAGGCTCTCCCTGCTTCTTCTTCTCGCTCTCCACTGGTATTAATACCTTTCACATATATTCCCTCCAATATTTGCCATAAGTTCAAGCTCATTTAGATGCATTATTTTCTTGCAACTGAAAAGTTTTAAACACCTGCAAGTACCCATTCTCTTATCTGAAACCCTTTGGGCCAAATGGTTTTCTGAATTCATAATGTAGTACATCTACCTTGTATTATATACTGACTCCATTTGGAGTATTACAGAGAGACTATGCAGTGAAATCCAAACACATATACAAAGTGCAATAAGTAGAGGCTATAGATGATCTCTCATAGATACAGGTCACTTTTTTTGCCACTAAATAAGTCTAGATCAGAATGGGAATGGTCTATAAATAAATTATAAGAAAAAAGATGTTTGGTTTTAAGAGCTTGAAAAAAGGTGTTTGGATTTCAGAATTGTGAACCTATATCATTTGTACTATTGTTAAGAGTTATTTTACTATCAGATTCATAATTTCTTCCATCTTACTTTATTGAGCTATTAGAATCCAATCCAATAGTCCTCAAGCTTCAACAACAACAAAGATCTCCTGGCAGCAATTTTCAACTCTCAAATTTTCATTCAGTAAGTCTAAGGTAGGGCCTGAGAATCTGTAATTTTAACAATCTAGGTAACCCCTATCACTGCCGTGATTGTGATGCAGAAAGTCTTGGAATGAAAATATTGTTCTAAACTTTAGTTTACCTTTCACTGTGGTAAACTATTATTGTCCTTAACTCCAAGTTTAATCTCCTGGATTTTGAGTCTTTTTTTTTTTTTTTAAACATCATATCAGATCAGATCAGATCAGCCGCTCAGTCGTGTCCGACTCTTTGCGACCCCATGAATCGCAGCACACCAGGCCTCCCTGTCCATCACCAACTCCCGGAGTTCACTGAGACTCACTTCCATCGAGTCAGTGATGCCATCCAGCCATCTCATCCTCCGTCGTCCCCTTCTCCTCCTGCCCCCAATCCCTCCCAGCATCAGAATCTTTTCCAATGAATCAACTCTTCACATGAGGTGGCCAAAGTACTGGAGTTTCAGCTTTAGCATCATTCCCTCCAAAGAAATCCCAGGGCTGATCTCCTTCAGAATGGACTGGTTGGATCTCCTTGCAGTCCAAGGGACTCTCAAGAGTCTTTTCCAACACCACAGTTCAAAAGCATCAATTCTTCGGCGCTCAGCCTTCTTCACAGTCCAACTCTCATATCCATACATGACCACAGGAAAAACCATAGCTTTGACTAGATGAACCTTTGTTGGCAAAGTAATGTCTCTGCTTTTGAATATGCTATCTGGGTTGGTCATAACTTTCCTTCCAAGGAGTAAGCATCTTTTAATTTCATGGCTGCAGTCACCATGTGTAGTGATTTTGGAGCCCAGAAAAATAAAGTCTGACACTGTTTCCACTGTTTCCCCATCTATTTCCCATGAAGTGGTGGGACCAGATGCTATGATCTTCATTTTCTGAATGTTGAGCTTTAAGCCAACTTTTTCACTCTCCACTTTCACTATTATCAAGAGGCTTTTGAGTTCCTCTTCACTTTCTGCCATAAGGGTGGTGTCATCTGCATATCTGAGGTTATTGATATTTCTCCCAGCAATCTTGATTCCAGTTTGTGTTTCTTCCAGTCCAGCGTTTCTCATGATGTACTCTGCATAGAAGTTAAATAAACAGGGTGACAATATACAGCCTTGATGAACTCCTTTTCCTGTTTGGAACCAGTCTGTTGTTCCATGTCCAGTTCTAACTGTTGCTTCCTGACCTGCATACAAATTTCTCAAGAGACAGATCAGATGGTCTGGTATTCCCATCTCTTGAAGAATTTCCCACAGTTTATTGTGATCCACACAGTCAAAGGCTTTGGCATAGTTAATAAAGCAGAAATAGATGTTTTTCTGGAACTCTCTTGCTTTTTCTATGATCCAGTGGATGTTGGCAATTTGATCTCTGGTTCCTCTTCCTTTTCTAAAACCAGCTTGAACATCAGGAAGTTCACGGTTCACATATTGCTGAAGCTTGGCTTGGAGAATTTTGAGCATTACTTTACTAGCGTGTGAGATGAGTGCAATTGTGCGGTAGTTTGAGCATTCTTTGGCTTTGCCTTTCTTTGGGATTGGAATGAAAACTGACCTTTTCCAGTCCTGTGTTTTTAAACATAGAAACAGCTAATTCATTCTCTTGTTTTCCTTTCTGAGTCTGGCTAATTTTGCAGACAAGTCATATAGCCATTGCTGCTACTGCTAAGTCACTTCAGTTGTGTCCAACTCTGTGGGACCCCAGAGACAGCAGCCCACCAGGCTCCCCCGTCCCTGGGATTCTCAAGGTAAGAACACTGGAGTGGGTTGCCATTTCCTTCTCCAATGCGTGAAAGTGAAAAGTGAAAGTGAAGTCGCTCAGTCGTGTCTGACTCTAGGGACCCCATGGACTGCAGCTTACCAGGCTTCTCTGTCCATAGGATTTTCCAGGCAAAAATACTGGAGTGGGGTGCCATTGCCAACTATTAGGAGAAGAAAATGGCAACCCACTCTAGTATTCTTGCCTAGAGAATCCTGTGGACAGAGGAGCCCGGTGGGCTACTGTCCATAGGGTCACACAGAGTTGGACACGACTGAAGCGACTTAGCATGCATGCATACATTGGAGAAGGAAATGGCAACCCACTCCAGTATTCTTGCCTGGAGAATCCCAGGGACAGAAGAGCCTGGTGGGCTGCCGTCTATGGGGTCGCACAGAGTTGGACACGACTGAAGCGACTTAGCAGCAGCAGCAGCAGCATATAGCCATTGGCTTCCTAGAATAATATTAACTTCACCAGTAACTCTTCAGGGATGTTTATCTTGCAATGGCCAGACTTAGCTTTTTGAACTCAAATAGAGCTGAATAGTTTCCACTTATCTTTGAGTTTCTGTCTCAAGAGTATCAGCTTGAACTTAAAAAGTTGTTCAAGGAGGGCCCTGTTCCCATTATACTTGGAGTTATAGGTAGAAAAACTTTAGATACACTGTAATGGGTAAATGAGTCCACAACAGGTACAGCAGGACAATTGGCAAGAAATGAGTTTCTAAGTGTCCTCTCAACTCAGGACTACTTTTCGCTTGGTTTTCTTACAGGACCAATTTTTTTTGGAAGGAGTAAAACAGTTATATTTCTAAACTTTCATTTCCAAAGATATTTCTGATTTCTACTTTAAGCTGAGTGTTCTTCCTGAAACTGGAGTTTAATCAAGTCTAGAAGTGATATGTTAAGAGGCAAAGTTAAGGGGGTGTGGAAAAAAACAATGTTTGTAAAGGGATCTGGGTTTTTATTTGGGCAATATATTTTCTGCAAACAAATGTTTGCTCCCCTCTTAATACGAATTTAAAATATTTTGTTAAGCACAGTTTGAATGCTCATTAACACTAATATTAATAAGGGAAAACACAAGAAAAGTCAAGTCTAATAGCATCCTTTAGAACTACTTAAATACCATCATCTACAGGTTCACAATTATCAAACTGAAGAATATGACATTTTGCTAGGATTTAACTGGACTTAGAGGTTAAATGTAGTGTATATCCCTGGGGAAACAATTTTAAGGAAATGTTAGAAAAAACTAGTAATTTTTATACTAAAATAAACACAGGCACTATGGCACAGAATATGAAGTTTGTGTGCTTTAATTAGTAAAACACATGCCTGTTAAGAAATATCATAAATAAAAATGCCTCTTTAGTCCAAGATCTCATATCCTACAGAGGTCTGTCTTCTTTCTCAGTGATTCAGGGTAAGTTGGTGGGAAAGTTTAGAAAACACTGCAGTTGATTGTGACATGTGTGGTTAGGTATTTCCTGTAAAGAGTGTAAACGTGCCTACTTTGTTATTCTAGTGCCTGCTCTTGAATTCTCCATCTCAATTTGCAATATATATGGAGTTGAAAACTGTATGAAAATTGTGTGTTTTAGTTATGCTACCAAGGATATGCAACAGGATGTTAAAACTGAACTATTTCTGACTCTGTTTTGGCTAAAGCCCCAAGACAACATTTGCCAACTATTCTACATTCTAAAGTTAGACCACCTATGAAGGACTTGCAAAGAAATGGAGGAAATCAAGAAGAAACTCACAAGGCCCTTTTCCTCCTTCAGGTAAAAACCTATAGGAGTCAATAGGCATCAGGAGAGGCCCTGAATTTAAATGTCTGGACATTTTAATTGCTGAAATGAAACTTTCTTTTTGTGACTAGATGTGATCAGAAGACTTTTTCTTGCCTATGAGTGACCAAAAAGTCATAGTATTTCCGTTCAATTTCATCTGTGTAGCAGAGAAAATAACCCTAGAAAGTGGGTTTTAATGAGCATTAAAAAATAAAGTTTTTTAGTACTACCTGCAACTAGGACGTGAATTAGGAAAAAAAGAAGCCATATAAGGTAACACTTAGAGATTTCTAACAATTTTTTTTTTCTTGTGTCTGCTTACATTTATGAATCTTGTTTCCATCAAAACTGGACTTTTCCTTTCAACTTTATATTACATTCTCTGCTTCCCTCTGCTACATGAACTCTTTCCCCATTCAATGCTGCTCTTGGTGTTCATTTACATATTGGGATGTTATTGACCTACTTGGCTTCCCAGGTGACCCAGTGGTAAAGAATCCGCTTGCCAATGCGGGAGACATGGGTTTGATCCCTGGGTCAGGAAGATCCCCTGGAGTAGGAAATGGCAACTCACTCCAGTATTCTTGCCTGGAAAATTCCATGGACAGAGGAGCCATACAGGCTATAGTCCATACGGTCGCAAATAATCACACAACAATTGAGTCCCCACACACACATTGCAGTCCTATCTTTTACATGGTCTGTATTCTCCCATATGATGATGCTGGGATGGATGATTTTCTGATTTCATGGCTGCTGCTGCTGCTGCCAAGTCCCTTCAGTCGTGTCCGACTCTGTGCGACCCCATAGACGGCAGCCCACCAGGCTCCCCCATCCCCGGGATTCTCCAGGCAAGAACACTGGAGTGGGTTGCCATTTCCTTCTCCAATGCATGACAGTGAAAAGTGAAAGTGAAATCGCTCAGTTGTGTCTGACTCTTAGCGACCCCATGGACTGCAGCCTACCAGGCTCCTCCATCCATGGGATTTTCCAGGCAAGAGTACCGGAGTGGGGTGCCATTGCCTTCTCTGGATTTCATGGCGAGTGTCTCCTAATTTCCAGAAACACTTAAACAGGCTAAAATCAGAAAATTACATTCTAAGAAAATATGGTAAATAAGTAGCAGTTATAACTTCTCTAAAAAGTGCCTATCACTTGGCCTACAAATTCCTGACCTACTTACCAGTTTATCTAACCAGGAGGAATAGACAGGAATCCAGGTTATATAAATTGACCCAATCCTATATTATTATGAGATCTCAGACTTCCAGATCACAGGACTTTTTCCAAAGTGAGCAAAGAAAGGATTCATTTTATCATCAGAGAAAATATTTTAAGAATCTCTTTAAGTATATGAAAATTATTTTAAAAATTCACTAAAACCAGAGACATAAATTCACATTGAGATATTTGCTAAAGGTCAAATATCAAATACTGAGAGGTGTTAAAAAATGATATTAAGAAGTCACTAATAATAGATACAAATATGAACAGATATTTATGAGGCACCAAATGTGCCCCATAAAGGCATTGTGCTGGTTCTGGCCATATCCTGGTAAATAATGGATAATTCCTGATCTCCATGTACTCACAGAAGTAGAAAAGAAAACATGCATAAGTAAATTACTATTTAGAATCATGCATATGATAAGAGGATCTGTGAAAGATAAAGTGACAGATGACTGCAGGAAAGAGGGTTATCTCTGTTAAGAAATCAGGGGGTCCTTCTGGTCAAAGGTCAAGTCAACAGTCTTGAAGAGTAGCCCTGGAGATGATAGGAACGTACAACTGAGAAGCAGAAAAGAGGGATACACACATGCAAAGCAGCCTAGTGTACTCAGGGACAACCTAGTAGGCTGGCAAAGCTGCAACGTTAAATGTACCTGAACAGAAGTGATTGCAAAGAAGGCTAGCATGGTGGGAAGGAGCAGGGGATAAAAGGGCTTTGCTAAGAAACTTCATCTTGAGAGCAATGGGACATCAGTCAAGGATTTTATGCCAATGAGAGAGAGATGAGGAGATGAGCACTTTAGAAGAATTCATCTGGTGCAAAATAAGACATGAAGTAGAGGATGGGGGAATCTGTAAACAAAAAGAAACCAGATTTCTAGTGGCAGAGGAAGTAGAGAGTGGAGAGAAAGAGCGAGGATGACATTTTAGAGGTAGAGCACTCAGGAAAGGAGACAGTGAGTGAAAGAAGAGAGAGAAAAGGAAAGGGGAGGGGGGGAAGGTGTGCAAACAAGAAAGGAGATTGGAAATGATAATGCAATTAAAGAAATAACTTGCCCCAAATTTTGAAATCTGGATACAGTAGGCAGAATAATGCCTCCCCTGCCCCACTCTGAGATCCCACCCTAATCTCTGGAACCTGCAAATATGTTCCCTTATTTGGCAAAAGGGACTTAGTTAATGTGATTAAGTTAAGCATTTTTAAAAGGGGGGTGGGATTTTCCTGGATTATCCAGGTGGACCGACTGTAATCACAATGTAGTCATTTTAAAGTTTTTTTCTGATAGTTCCAACATCTGGGTCTGGTTCTGTTGCCTTCTTAATGTCTTAACCATGTTTTTATTTTTTAATTTTCTTTCTCATTTGTGTATCATTTTTTAAAATCAAATTCCAAACACTGTGTATAAAAGAATAGGAGAGAATCAGATAAATAGCATCCGTGGTCAAAATGTGTTCATCTCTTCTTTTACCAGGGTGTTAATGTAGACCCAGTTCAATGTAGTGAGCAGTTTGCCTGGATTTCGTTGCACAGGCTTCATATTTTTCCTGTAGCAGACACACATGCTCTTGTGTTTAGTTAGAAGTTGGGGTGCCAGAAAGTTTTCCTGCTCCATATACAGTTCTCAAGGGGACCTGCACACCTGTGCCACCTGTTTCTCTCCTCACTCTTGCCCCTCCCAAAACATTGATTGTTGCTTGTTATTCAAGTAACAAGTGTATGATTCTGTGGGGGCAGAGGTGGTTCCTCCTTGTCCTCTATCTTCAGGACTGTGTACCAGAAACTAAAGGGTGGGGCTGCTTCCATGTTACAGCTCCTCTTCCAGTGGATGACAATGCCTTCTTTAGTCCATTTGGGCTGCTGTATAACAAAACACTATAAACTGGGTGGCTTACAAACAATAGATATCTGTTTCTCAGAGTTCTGGAGGCTGGGAAGTCCAAGATCAAGGTGCCTGCAGATTTAGGGTCTTGTCAGGAACTGGTTTCTGTTTCATAAATGGTTGTTTCAAAAAAAAAAATGTCATTTTGTGTATCCTCAAAAGGGGGAAGGGCAAGTGAGCCCTCTGGAGTCCCTGTTATCAGGGCACTAGTTCTATTTATGAGGGATCCACCTTAATAATCTACTCATATCCCAATTACATTGGGGATAAGAATTTCAATGTATAAATTTGGGTGGGGGGTGAGGGACACAAACATTCAGTCTCTAGTATCTTCCAAAACAGCTTAGGCTCTAGAAGGGCAGGCAGATTTCCCTCCTTGTCTCTGGCAGCCCACTGTGTCTTCTATCTCTGGTGCATTTGGCAAGTATAAATTTCCTGGCTCTCCCTAGTGTCCTTGCTGCTGCTGCTGCTGCTAAGTCGCTTCAGTCGTGTCCGACTCTGTGGGACCCTAGAGACGGCAGCCCACCCATCCCTGTGATTCTCCAGGCAAGAACACTGGAGTGGCTTGCCATTTCCTTCTCCAATGCATGAAAGGGACCCCATGGACTGCAGCCTACCAGGCTCCTACGTCCATGGGATTTTCCAGGCAGGAGTACTGGAGTGGGGTGCCATTGCCTTCTCCACTAGTGTCCTTAGATATCTCTTTTATATCCGTGCAGGACACCGGAGAATGAGATTATTTCTGCTTCTCTCCACCATCAGATGAATTTTCTCAAGATCTCTGCAGGATGGTCGGGGAGGAATCAGGTGTTCTATTCTCTTTACACTCAGAAGCAGCTGATATTTCCCTGGAACAGGGAACCAAGAGATTTTCCTGTCCTTGCCTATCAATAGACCACTGGGTTTTTAAGCAGTATATAGCACTTTACATGGTACTGGTCTGAACTGGTCTGAATCCTGTCAGTTGGTCCCACCTAGGTCTAACGGGGAGACCTGGAAATGTAGTTTTCTATGTATACAGTCAGAGAAGGCAATGGCACCCCACTCCAGTATTCTTGCCTGGAAAATCCCATAGATGGAGGAGCCTGGTAGGCTACAGTCCATGGGGTGCGAAGAGTCGGACACGACTGAGCGACTTCACTTTCACTTTTCACTTTCCTGCATTGGAGAAGGAAATGGCAACCCACCCCAGTGTTCTTGCCTGGAGAATCCCAGGGACAGGGGAGCCTGGTGGGCTGCCATCTATGGGGTCACACAGAGTTGGACACGACTGAAGCGACTTAGCGTAAGCAGTGTACACAATAAGAAAGTAAAGCAAGTGTATAAGCACATGGCATTGTCTCTGCTTTACCATGATAATGGGAAAGGGACTCAACTTAGCATTCCCTATAATTTCAATCAATCTCCTTAGCTTTGTAATCATGACTCTTGAAAAATTGAACTTCTGTCTATGTCTCCAGCTTTAGTTTCCCCACATTCCACACATATGCT
Source organism: Bos grunniens (assembly GCF_055505025.1). NCBI lineage: Eukaryota > Metazoa > Chordata > Mammalia > Artiodactyla > Bovidae > Bos > Bos grunniens. Next base: position 65,507,394 of record NC_141168.1, on the reverse strand, counting down.
GAGGTGCAGGCTAACTATTTGCACTTTTCTTAAATGCTGTGCTCTCTCTCAAGCATTCTCTTTGCATGTGCTTTTCCCCTTTTCTTCACTGAATTCCCCCTTTTACATTGTTAACTCCAGAGAATTTTCTCTGGACTTTCTTCTGTCACTGTAGAAATCCTACATTTTTCTATTATAGCAGTTATCAATCTGTATTATGATTGATTATAAATTCTTTGAATATAGGACAGAAAAGTACAAAGACATGAGGATGGATAGCAGATTTCATTTTCATTCATGATGCTATAGCTGTTCCAGTGGTCGGGAAGCAGTCTGAATACTCCACTGACTACAATGTTTACTCAATTCCTGTGTTTCTGCTGTCCCCTCTGTCTCCTTTTGCATACGTGCGTGCTAAGTCGCTTCAGTCATGTCCAGCTCTTTGCGACCCTATGGACTGTAGCTCACCAGGTTCCTTTGTCCATGGGATTCTCCAGGCAAGAATACTGGAGTAGGTTGCTGTGCCCTCCTCCAGGGGATCTTCCTGATCCAAGAATCGAATCCATGTTTCTGACATCTCCAGCATTGGCAGGTGGGTTCTTTGCCACTAGTGCCACTTGGGAAGCTCTCTTTTGTATACTCTGCTACTCATTAAATGGTTTTTAAAAATATAACTCAAACTATTTAAAAAGGAATATTTTAATAACATATAATAGTTAACACATTGATAATTTTTATTCTAAGTATTTTGATATATCAATTCATTTAAATTTCAAAACAATCTTATGACTGTGGTATTATTATAATCCCTATTTAATAAATGAAAGAAAGGGATGCTAACAAGCAAACAAGATTAGGAAGCTCCTTCTCTTGTCCTCTTGGCTTCTGGTTTCTCTCTAGTTTTCTCTGTTGGAAGAAACCACCAGGAAGCCAACTGGCAAAGAAGAAACGTAGCTTGCAGACAAAATGAAAAGAGGTTGGACTTACTAATCTAAAATCTCAGAGAAAGGACCTTACAAAACTGGGACTCAAAGTACTGAGCAGAAAGTATTAGCCGTCTAGAGCTGGTAGCAATCTTGTCATCACTAAGCAGACTACAGAAGGGTACATTTGAAGCTGAGAAACAATAGTTTAATAACTAACACAGTGGCTTATATGTGCAGAACCTACTAGAATGTGCTTCTGCATTTGGGGGTCCTGTCATGATTCTGAATTTAGGGGTGCTATTACGATTCTCACCAAGAGTTTGTATTATCTGCAACAGATACCTGAGTTGTTTGTCTGAAACACTTCTGAGAAATTTAAAGTCTTAATTTTGCTCCTTAAAACAACTAATAAGTTTTATTTTACTAATTTATCAAAGCTTCTTCTGGATATCTTCTCTGACTCTTATACGGAACCTGTTTTTACCTGTTAAACCACAGACAGGACAAACTCCACAAATGAAAATGGTGCAGCTGTAAAGCAGGCTCACTGATGACACTTATAGGCAGAAAGTAAACAAAACTCATGTAGTTTCCCTGAGTCTCACTGTCCAACAGAGAGTTGTTCTTGGCCTGGTGGGGCTGGATGTACAATGGGGGTACAGGCCGTTGTACCTTCCTTACACATATGCAGCTCTACATTTTTATGGAGAAGTTAAGGAGGAGGCAAGAAGGATCACCAGACTGACAGCCTAATAATGATGTCTCTGTCAACCAAAGTCCAGTCAGGCAATAGAAACTATACCAGTTATTTGAGCAGAGGAATCTAGTATAAAGAATTACTAACTTGGTATAAACTTGTTAACTATGTAATCTGTAGGTTAAAGGGCACTCTAGTCACTGGCTCGCTTCTGCTGGATTATTTGCTAAAGGGGAGAAGGGGAATGGTTGAAATCATCACAATTTAGAAAAGGAGGTTCAACCATTGGAATTTAGACAACAGAGCAGGATCCCCACAACCTGGGACCCAGACCACTGAGGAGGAGGTGTCATACTGGTGGTAGTGCTGTCTCATGGTGGGGGAGGGGATATCACAATGAATCTGGCTTTGTAAGTGTTTGAAAATCTATAAACCATGGAAAGAATCTTCTTATGGAAAGAATAACCATTGCCAGGATGAGAAGTCCTGGTACCATTGCTAGGATGGTGCTCAGAGAAACAGGAAGCATAAAGAAAACAAACCAGGAGAGACTTCTTCCTCCTTTTTTATCATAGAAGAATTCCTCTAGTGTTTTCTGTTACATAGCCTAATAGCCTTCACTATGGACAGAGATACAGAAATGTGCTTTGCAGAGCCTCAGCACTGGCATCACAAAGCCAAGTGTAGAATAGTGAGTTTAGCACTAGAGAAAACAGCTTATAAGGGGCACAAATGGAAATGAGAAGGTCTTGGACTCTGTTTGGAGGAAGGGGCTTGCTAAAGAGAAGACCTTTCTAATTCTTGTTGTAATTCAGTGACTTGATGAGTTTTCCCACAAGCTTCAGTTTCAACTGGACACTGAGCAGTCCTTCCTGACGAGCCAGCTAGTCTGGAGGATAGCAGAGGGGCATCATTCATAGATAGAGGGATCCATCTCCTTAATGCTTTTGTAAATTTTGAAAATCTTAAGAGTGGGATGGTAAAAAATGTACTCTCTAAAATGCCAAGGAGTGTTCCTAGGAGAGGAAGCTTATCCTGAGATGCAGAAATTGCAAGACCTGGGTAACTCTTTGGCACACAGTGGTCTCAGTGGGTGGTATGATTGTGCATCTGAATTGTCTTTGGACACTGGGTCAAGAGATCTCTCTGGTAAAAGGGTCTTTAAGAAACAAAGATAGCTCAAAATTTTTTTAAGTAGTTCACATGATTAAAGTAGTCTATTGAAAAGATTTATCTAGCAGTGACATATTAGATGAAAAGGAGGAGTGAGAATACGGGGACAGGAAGCCCAGTTAAGACACCTAAGCCTATGATCTGACCTGTGGTTATGACTGGGGAGCTAGGAGGACAGAAACATAAATACCATACAAGAGGAAAAGGAGAACCAAGTAAAATTATAGCACATGAAACTTATCACATCATTTTATAGCCTGTTGTTAATATGTCCATCTTCTTTGCTAGATTCTGAGCAACAGGTTTACAAAAACATTTTCTCACTAATCACTGTTATGGGATGAGGAGGGAGAGAAACACTAATGGAATAGTTGTAACATCGTCAAAAACCAAGAGCAAGACTTGTCTGAGAGCAGCTTAGTGAGGAGAGTACCCTCGCTGGAGATTTGGGGCAGGCTGCCAAAATACTGTGTGAGTGGTGCTGGCAGCTGCTGGACAGTAACCTGAGCGATACTGGCAGGCTCAACCTAGAGCAATCGGGAAAGTCGTGGAGTCCAGTGTCATCAGCATGTCATGCAATAATAGCTGAGTCTATGAGGCCGTCAAGTAGATAGAGAGGGGCACACATTTCTTCAGTGCCTCTAGTGGTGGCCAAAGAGAAGGCATCTATAAACTCCGTGATCCTGTTCGTGGAAGGGACCACCTCAGGGATAGCACAATTACAGTGATGATGATGATGATAATGTAGCACCTAAATGCTAAGTTCCTTCCATGAGCCAGGAGCTAAATATTACACATATGTACCTTATGTAATCCTTATAGGTGACTGTAAAGTATATATCATATTTTACTCTACAAATTATGGAACCTAGATTTAGTAAATTAAGTTAGTCAAGATTATATGGAAATAAATGGAAGACCCAAGTTTGCTGTTTCAAGACTATGATGTGAACTCTTGTGTTTTGTAAAGAGGCTCTGGACCAAGCATGACTTTTATTACCACAATCACTCCTGTGTTTGCTCACCGCTTGCTCCTAGGCTTTTGAGAGTTCTCTCTAATAGCTTGTAATGATGGAGCAGGCTTAATTAAACCCAAATTTCTAAATATGCTTGAAACTGTAGTGAAAAATAACATTTTATAACTTGTCAGAAAAATTACCATAGGTATTTTAGATCAAGTGTAATTAAACCCAAATTCCTAAATATATTTGGACCTGTAGTGAAAAATAATGTTCTATAATTTGTCAGAGAAATTACTACAGGTATTTTAGAATCTAATAAATTATTAGATGAAATGAAAATAAGTTATCATTGTTTGGTTTTATAATGCAGATATGAGTTATGTAAAATTGTGAATTGCAAATACTTGAAAAGAATGACACTTGTACCTTACAGAGAAAAGAAATTGGACACAAGTTGGAAAATAGCTTTGGCCTCTTTCTTTTGACCTCATAATCACTTGTGACCCTGGGGTAGCACTAAGCCTTCAAATATAAACCGATTTTCTCTGGTGTCTGATTGCAAGTTGTAGGCTTTCATTATGAATATGGCATTGAACATACCATTTCTTATCATTATCTGTCAAGAAGAAAAAGCAATGGGAGGATTAAGGAGGTCCTTAATGGATAGCTTAACACTGATGATAATTTATCAGATTTTCTATGTGCAACATTCCACACACTGCAAAGGTGTTGCCATAAGACCCTGAAGAACAGACATGGGAAAAATTCTGAGTAGTGATAGGGAACTTATCACTCAACATAATATATAAGTGGCATTTAAAGTTCAGAACCAACAAACCACTTTAACCATCATATAAAAGATCGAATGCCTTTCTTAATTGGATATTACATTCTTTCTCTCAAGTGGACCTCAGCCTACTTAAGAATTATAGAAATGATTCCCCTATAGCTTTGGAAACTTGGTATAAGATGGTAGAGAGAAGAATAATGAGATAAATTGAGTTTCCAACTAATTTCCCTTTTTTACCTCTCTCTCTCTGTGTCTGCCTTTTTTTTTTTTTTTTTTCTTTATCTTCTCAACCCTTGCTCCCTACAAGATTGTGTGACCTTGGACAAGAGTGACCTTGTGTCACTCTTGGCTTTAATTTTCTCCTTACTAAAGCTGAGGCAGTTGGATTTGTGCTTTATTTCTATGATTTCAACCATTTGATGATTTCCTCTCTTCATTTACCAATCTGCAAAGCTGAAATTGGTTAAAATTTAAAAAACAGTAGAGGAGCAAAAGAGAGAAAATAGAGTAAATATTGCTACTCTTTAGTTTAGAAAAGTATTTGTTATTTTAAGAAATATTTGCTTAAAATATAAAATATTTTATATAAATAAATATTATAATTATTATAAAAAAACACAAAGGTACTTGCTTGTAATTTTTTTTAACATTAAATGTCTTCTCTCCTTTAACCATCTGTTCCTCTTTTATACTATAATACTCTCTTTGAGGATATTAATTTTTGTCATTTTAAAATCCCATTCTGATTGCTCTATTAATTCTGTTTCTTCAGGTGTAAATTCAGATCAGTGGCTTTATTGCTTTGCTGTTCATGATGCTGGTGCTTCTTAAATATTTGTGATTTGTGATTCTTGATCATGAAATCAAATTTTAAACTGCTATTCCCCACTAGATTGTCATGTTAACTTAAATCTGCTGTAGATTTCTGTAGGTGTTTTTCTGTAGATTTCTGTAGGTGTTCTGTAGGTCTTTATCTGGTTAAGAAGCTCCTGTTTATTCTTTGATTGCTAGAAATTTTTATCATGAATTGATTTTATGTACTGTTTTTAATATCACTGACAATATTTTTTATTTTTAGTTCTATTGATTATTTTCCCCAATCTTTTCTTCTTTCTAGCCTCTATTATACTTCTATTTAATTTCTATTTCTTCATTTCTTTTGTTAATCATTTTAAAATTCAGTACTCAGCAAAATATTGCTTAACTTTCTCTGTCTGTTATGACTGTGTTTTCAAGGTCCATTTATATGAGTGCAGCTGCTCTCCTTGTGAGGTGTTTGCAGGACACAGGGTCCCAGCTACTTGCAGTGGTTTAATGGCACGCTTCTATTTCAAGTGTTAATAGCTCATTCTTCAGTGCCCTGGGGCTGTGTCATGTCCAATACCCTATTGCCCATTTATGGTATCAATTGCACATATATGGCTTTCAGTTTCAGCAGTAAAGAAATTACTGTATTAGCAGCATCTCACAGGGCTGGCTCATGTGCCCTTGCTGCAAAGGAATCTGGGAAAACAAGCACTGGGTAAATTCAGCCTCTTTTGTAAAAGGTGGTTTCTTCCAGCAAGAAAGCAAGGTTGATACACAACTGAGAGTCTCTAGCAGGTAAGCATATGAAAATATTCTGGAGATAAATTCATCAAAACAATGACACATAGTAGATTATGACTGATTTGAAATGTTTGTTCTACATTTTCTAAATTTTCAGGAATATGATCATGATATTTTCATAAATAATTCATTTAACTGAACAAAAAGTATCTTGGTTGAGCTACACCTAATAGTTTATAAAAACTCAAATTCTTCTTTTTCCTTTCCAAAGATAATGAGGTCACCCTGGCTGTCTCCTTCACAAGAGGGACAGACAAGCAAATAATACATGCCCATCATCTGTTTCTAGTAAGTTCAGAAACTGAGATATGGAAGGTACTTTAATAGAGATAGTAATAATAGTAGTAATAACTGCTACTACTACTACTACTGTTACTACTAGTGGCTAACATTTATTGAGTACTTGCTATATACAAGGAAATTTTCTAAGCACATCATTCATTTCATTGCTTTTAAAAATGAAATAATGTAAATGTATTATTTACCCATTTTACTGACCACAAACTAAAGCCCAGATATCTATTGTCAAGGTACTGATTTGGCACCATGGCCAGCTCTGTCTGGTCACATCAGGGAACATGTCCTGTGTGGACTAAACTCTGATGAGAGAACACAAGTTTATCAGGCTAAGAATCAAGGCCGTAGGTAAGTTAAGGGAACACTTAGTATAAAGATGCAGGAGGGATAAAAAGAAGAGAAGCTGTATTTCAGTCATTCTCAAGATCAGAGACAGGACAGAGAACAATGAAGTTGGAGATGCAGATAGATGGCCAATCAGGGAAACAAGATATTTTTTGCAATACTGAGTCTGAATGACATAAAGAGAAGGGATTAGAGCAGGAGATATTTAAAAGATAAAGAGCACAGAATTTGGGGATGTAAGAAATAAGGAAGGGAGGCAGTCTGAGAAATTTTGGGTTTCTGGCTTGGGTCTGAGGAGGCCTTACAAATAGCTGTGAAAAGAAGAGCAGTGAAAAGCAAAGGAGAAAAGGAAAGATATACCCATTTGAATGCAGAGTTTCAAAGAATAGCAAGGAGAGATAAGAACGCCGTCCTCAGTGATCAATGCAAAGAAATAGAAGAAAACAACAGAATGGGAAAGAGTAGAGATTACTTCAAGAAAATTAGAGATACCAAGGGAACATTTCATGCAAAGATGGTCACAATAAAGGACAGAAACCATAGGGACGTAACAGAAACAGACAATATTAAGAAGAGGTGGTAAGAATACACAGAAATACTATACAAAAGAGATCTTAATGATCCAGATAACCACGATGGTGTGATCACTCACCTAGAGCCAAACATCCTGGAGTGTGAAGTCAAGTGGGCCTTAGAATGCATCACTATGAACAAAGCTAGTGGAGGTGATGAAATTCCTGCTGAGCTATTTCAAATCCTAAAAGAGGAAGCTTGTGAAAGTGCTGCACTCAATATGCCAGGAAATTTGAAAACTCAGCAGTGGCCACAGGACTGGAAAAGGTCAGTTTTCATTCCAGTCCCAAAGAAAGGCAATGCCAAAGAATGTTCGAACTACCGCACAATTTCACTCATTTCACACACTAGCAAAGTAATGCTAAAAATTCGCCAAGTGAGGTGTCAACAGTATGTGAACCGAGAACTTCCAGATGTTCAAGTTGGATTAGAAAAGGCAGAGGAACCAGAGATCAAATTGCAAACATCCGCTGGATCATCGAAAAAGCAAGAGAGTGCCAGAAAAGCATCCACTGCTTCACTGACTACGCTAAAACCTTTGACTATGTGGATCACAACAAACCGTGGAAAAACCTTCAAGAGATGGGAATACCAGACCACCTTATCTGCATCCCAAGAAACCTGTATACAGGTCAAGAAGCAACAGTTAGAACCAGACATGGAAAAATGATCTGGTTCCAAATTGGGGAAGGAGTACATCAAGGCTGTATATTGTCACCCTGCTTATTTAATTTACATGCAGAGTACATCATGCAAAATGCCAGGATGGATGAAACACAAGCTGGAATCAAGATTGCCTGGAGAAGTATCAATACTCTCAAATATGCAGATGACACCACCCTTATGGCAGAAAGCAAAGAGGAAGTAAAGAACCTCTTGATGAAGGTGAAAGAAGAGAGTGAAGAAGCTGGCTTAGAACTCAACATTCAAAAAATGAAGACCATGGCATCTGGTCCCATCATTTCATGGCAAATAGATGGGGAAACAATGGCAAGAGTGACAGAATTTATTTTCTTGGGCTCCAATATCAGTGTAGATGGTGACTGCAGCCATGAAATTAAAAGATGCTTACTTCTTAGAAGAAAAACTATGACAAACTAGACAGCATATTAGAAAGCAGAGACCTGGAGACAAAGGTCCATCTATCCAAGCTATGGTTTTTCCAGTAGTCATATACAGATGTGAGAGTTGGACCATAAAGAAAACTGAACGCCGAAGAATAGATGCTTTTGAACTGTGGTGTTGGAGAAGAGTCTTGAGAGTCCCTTGGAATGCAAGGAGATCAAACCAGTCAATCCTAAAGGAAATCAGTCCTGAATATTCATTGGAAGGACTGATGTTGAGGCTGAAGCTCCAATACTTGCGTCACCTGATGTGAAGAGCTGACTCATTAGAAAAGACCCTGATGCTGGGAGAGGTAGAAGGCGGGAGGAGAAGGGGACGACAGAGGATGAGATGGTTGGATGGCATCACCAACTCAGGTGGACATGATTTTGAGCAAACTCTGAGACTTGGTGATGGACAGGGAAGCCTGGTGTGCTGCAGTCCATGGGGTCTCAAGTAGTTGGACACAACGGAGTGACTGAACTGCACTGATTGTAAATCAAGTATACTTTAATAAAAATACAATTCCTTGCTATTTTAAAATAAAATTTATTCCTTTTATCACTTTGAGTATCTTAAATTTAGATATTTAAAATCTTCAGTGGAATACTCCATTTGTTTAAAGTGATTGTAACAGGTGTTGATTTTCAGACATGAGTTTGAGCAAGCTCCCGTGATGGTGAAGGACAGGGAAGCCTGGTGTGCTGCAGTTCATGGGGTCACAAAGTGTCGGACACGACTGAGCAACTGAACAACTGTCTTGGGTAAGTGGGTGGATCGTTTGTAAAGGCTCTATGCTTAAAGAATGAAGCATATTTAAAGCAAAATGGTCTAATCTCTATTTAGAATGATGCAAATCAACTACCCAATGAAAAATTTCAAATCTCACGATTTCTTTAGAAGTTAGAAAACCTAAGCACAATAAAAAGGTATATATTTTCCTGTGTGACATAAAATCACATGCATTTCAAATTTAGACATCTGATAAGAAAATGTTACCGTGTCTGTGGCAGGATTAATTTTTGTTCTGTCAGAACTGACCTAGTGCTATAGTTATTTTAAGCCCTAGAAATAAAAAAGTGCTATGGTTGCCAAATACTAGGTGCCATCTAGTGGCCATTGAGAGTTAAGACAAATGTTCAGAAGAACTCCAAAGTATTCTGATAATTTCCTTTACCTTTTTTAAAATTGTGAGTTATATTTATCGCTTTCTGAATGATATAATCCATTTTAACCATGTTTCTAACTCCTCAAATTTGTATTTGTACAAGTGAAATTATCTTTAGCGCTATTGGTGTCTGGTTAGAATTTTGATTGGTTTAACCTTTCAACTTTGTGTCAAGAGATTTTTCTTACTTCATTTTAGTTGAAGGGATATTCCCATTTAGAACATTCTAATTAAAATTAATGTTAGAGATTGTATTGTTTTCCAAAGGTCTCAATCTATGTTTTCATTTTCTTCCCCAAATTAAATCTAAGCTGGGGATGCCCCACAAAGGTAGACAAAGTGTCAAATAGAAGTATTTGACTGACATTAATAATGTTCATAGTTATTAATTTTGAATGTAGAAAATCAGTAGCTTTGGATCTACACAGAATATACATGTAAAGTCTCATAAAAATATTTAACATTTTAGAATTCCCATATTTAGAACTAGGGAGAAATATGGACAAAATCCAATTCTAGTGAATGTTAAGAATTCTATATCCAAAAATGTGTTAGAAATAAAAGATTAATAAGTTAGAGTGCATCTAATGTTATGCCTTTAATAAGCATAATTATGTGATGTATTACTTGATATTGATACTTATTCTGATTATAACAAAAATCTATAAAGAAATGGTCAATGATATACTGCTTAGTTTGTCAAATCAAAGTGAAAATTGAGGAAAATTAATATTAATATCATCTTGACCTCTGGCACTTATATACATTTATTATATAGTTTTGATATAAAATATTCATTACATTTTGGTAACAGTTATCACTCATTTTTGATCAGTTACTTCTAACTTGGGAAATTCTACATTAACCCCATGATAATGCAAAGGTTTATCAAGTTTCACTAACCTGACCTGAAAGGACATCACTTTAGAGTAGCAATTCTGGTGAATTAATGGGGCATGAAACATTTAGAACTTCTGAAATACCATTTGTTTAGCAGAAATTATATACAAAATGTATATAATGCATAGGTAAAGGTCACCTTCAATTAACAAGTATTTACTGAATATCTACTATAAACTAGGATCTGGGGATATATCTGTGAACAAGATAGACAAGGTTGTCACTAAAGGGATATTTAGTGACATGGTACTTTATTTATTTTTAGCTCAATTATCTTGATGCCATTGCTGTATTGAATCAGAGCCCACAAAATCTTTATGAATAACCTATTGGCACTCTAGATCACACCTGATCCCTCTCTTAAAGGGATATTTAGGAGAGATATTCAATGGATAATTGAAAAAATTTTTTAAAAAAAGAAAAAAAAAAGAAAAAATTATGGTGGATTGGAAAATATGAGACTACTTAGATGCAAAATAGAAAAATAATTAAGGAGGGTCTTAATTTACTTGATAATTTGAAAAGGTTGGAAACTACTTATCTAGGCCCTTCTATAAGAACTTAAGGGATTTATATTCAGAGAGTGGTTTGGGGTAATATCCTTTCCTATCATAACTAGCTCCATTATAATGAGTTAACACCTGTTGCTGAGTTTTAAAAATAAAACACTAATGAAAACAGTAACCCATCACTATAACTGTGTCTCATTATCTAAAGCTTTGAAGAGATTTGTTTAACCAGGATATTGAAATGTTTAACTCAGTAGAACATAACATGAAATTATTTTTTTTACCAATCACTGCCCTAATGAGAACAATGTTAAATCTTACCTTCCTTCTGGGTAACAGATCTCCTAAGGATATCTGAGCAGATTTCTATAGCTTTCCAGTCATTTCCAGTTATTAAAATCTCAGTCACTCTTAGTCCAATTTATTTTCTCTTGAGTAGACCCTGAATCAGGGAAAGGGGAAGAAAGCTGGTATGTTACTACACTCTTTATCTTGCCTTTCAATCTAGATTCTTAAATCTGGAATCGGGTAGAAGGATTATAGAGAAAGGGCAAAAATCTTTTCCCTAATTGGGCACATGGTGGATGCTCTGTTGAGTGCACTGTGTTCTTAGGTATCACTGGTTAACGCTGTATGGAGGGAGTGTTGATGCTGGTCCTCTTTTAGGAAATGTGCCTTAGCTGTGTTTTAATAGCTGCTCCAACACAGCCTTGCCAGATTCCCTTCTTCTTCCAGAATAAAACTTTAGCTCCATAACCCACTCTCAGCTTGTATCACTGGGGTCTCAACAAGATGATTTACATTCAGGTATCCTCATCTGTGTCCATTTAATCCCTAGGAAACTGATGCATCCTTGCCATGCCAAACAGTTTTGTTAGGTGGATACGGGGCATAACAAATGCTAAATTTAGAGAGTGTGAGGGAAACCTTACTTGAATACCAGTAATTTCAAAATTAGGGTAGTAATAGGTACTGTGGTATTGGAGAAGACTCTTGAGAGTCCCTTGGACTGCAAGGAGATCCAACCAGTCCATTCTAAAGGAGATCAGCCCTGGGATTTCTTTGGAAGGAATGATGCTAAAGCTGAAGCTCCAGTACTTTGGCCACCTCATGGGAAGAGTTGACTCATTGGAAAAGACTCTGATGCTGGGAGGGATTGGGGGCAGGAGGAGAAAGGGACGACAGAGGATGAGATGGCTGGATGGCATCACTGACTCGATGGACGTGAGTCTGAGTGAACTCTGGGAGTTGGTGATGGACAGGGAGGCCTGGCGTGCTGCGATTCATGGGGTCGCAAAGAATCAGACACGACTGAGCGACTGAACTGAACTGAACTGAATAGGTATTGTGAGGGCTTCCCTGCTGGCTTAGAGGATAAAGTGTCTGCCTGCAATGCGGGAGACCTGGGTTCAATCCCTGAGTAGGGAAGATCCCCTGGAGAAGGAAATGACAACCCACTCCAGTGCTCATTCCTGGAAAATCCCATGGACGGAGGGGTCTGGGAGGCTCTAGTCCATGGGGTTGTGAAGAGTCGAAGATCAGGATGTGAGACATATGAAACCATTGCCTAATTTATGATTAAAGTGATCTTTGATTCCCCAATATTCTTAGGTATATTTAATGCCCAGCATAGCCTAGGGAAGGCAATAGAGAATAAGCAGTGTCATTTAAAATTTTTAAGTTGAAGACCCACTAGCTGTTTCCAGGTTCAAGATACTAGACTCAAGGGAGCAAAGAAATTTGAAGAGTGAGTGGAAAAGGGAGATATTTAATTCAGTTAAACAACCAGGTAAAGTATACCACTAACACTGTACGTATATACTTAGTCGCTCAGTCATGTCTGACTCTTTGCAACCCCATGGACTGTAGCTCACCAGGCTCTTCTGTTCATGGGGATTCTCCAGGCACTGGAGTGGGTTGCCATGCCCTTCTCCAGGGAATCTTTCCAACCCAGGGATCGAACCCAGATCTCCCACATTGCAGGTGGATTCTTTACCATCTGAGCCCCCAGGGAAATCCAAGAGTACTGGAGTGGGTAGCCTAACCCTCTCCAGGGGATCTTCCCAACTCAGGAATCAAACCAGGGTCTTCTGCATTGCAGGTGGATTCTTTACCAGCTGAGCTACCAGGGAAACCCATTGCTAATGCTGCTGCTGCTGCTAAGTCACTTCAGTCGTGTCCGACTCTGTGTAACCCCATAGACGGCAGCCACCAGGCTCCCCCGTCCCTGGGATTCTCCAGGCAAGAACATGAGTGGATTGCCATTTCCTTCTCCAATGCATGAAAGTGAAAAGTGAAAGTGAAAGTCGCTCAGTCGTGTCCAACTCTTAGCGACCCCATGGACTGCAGCCTACTAGGCTCCTCCATCCATGGGATTTTCCAGGCAAAGTACTGGAGTGGGGTACCACACTAGTAGCTGGTTATTTTAAACAAAACTGGTTATACAGATGCTACTTTAGGTGACATTCCATACCATATAAAATAATTTCTACAAAACCTAACATTTTTGTTGCAAAAAATGATTTTATTAAAGAAATAATGGATAAATATAACCACTCTTTGAAATGATATGTTTCCTTTTTCTTCATGTCTTATTGTAAACTATAAAAAATGCATATTGAAAATCATCTATAAATACAGGGGCTTATTATGATTACTTGGTGGGCGTTAGACAATAAAAAAGCCCACATGATTTTTTAGTTGCATGGCACTTTATTTATTTTTAGCTTAATTATCTTGATGCCATTGTAGAAATGATGCTGTATTGAATTAGAGCCCACAAAATCTTTATGAATAACTTATTGGCACTCTAGATCACACCTGATTAATGCTAAAATAAATGTGAAAGCAGTTTTATTTCTGTTAGAAATGTTGGTTCTACTTATCTTTTTTTAAATGGTAGAAGAAAGAAACAGAAAGTTGGGTATGCATGAGACTGATTATGGAAATTTTGCTGGTAACATATTCAAATTTCTATTTCCATCAATGCTACACTACTTGTTCAAGTGAGGAAACACACGGATTCATTTATTTTGAGATGTCTTGCCTCATCTGGCAATAGAGAAATGGGAAGCTCACTTAAATAATATCTACAAGTATGCTATAAATTTTATTCATTTTTTCTGGTGTTAATCTCTCTAAAGCATATTATACACATTCCAATATTTTTAAAATTAGATAAATATTTGCTTGAGATAAAGGCAATATAAAGTAAAACTATTAAAGGTAGTTATGGAAAGGGAGAAATATATGCCAAGAAGTGAAAAAGAAATACAACAAAATTATTTAAAACAAATCAATAAAAATTAAATTTAGTGGAAATAGTTGGTTGGAAAGGAAACTATATGCCAAGAAGTAGTAGCAGTAGGGAAAGAATGGCAAGAAGTATTGAGAAAGATATCTGCTTTAAAAAGTGTCCACACTATTGCCCTTTACCCTTCTCTTCATTGGAGTCTGACTGGAAATGAAGGCAAGGCTAGCACTGGAAAGGTTTAAGTTTGTTGATTCTTCCCTTTCAAAATTAAATAGGGACATTGCTTAAACATAAAACATACACAGGCTTCTTGTATTTATTTCCTACACCTGTTCAAATGCCAATAAAATTACAGTAAAGAAACAATACATAATAGAGAGGGTGTGGAGAAAAGGGAACCTTCTTACACTGTTGGTGGGAATGCAAACTGGTACAGCCACTATGGAGAACAGTGTGAAGATTCCTTAAAAAGCCAGAAATAGAACTTCCATATGACCCAGCAATCCCACTGCTGGGCATACACACCGAGGAAACCAGAATTGAAAGAGACACGTGTACCCCAATGTTCATGGCAGCACTGTTTATAATAGCCAGGACATGGAAGCAACCTAGATGTCCATCAGGAAACGAATGGATAAGGAAGTCCTGGTATATATGTACAATGGAATATTATTCAGCGATAACAAGGAATGTATCTGAGTCAGTTCTAATGAGGTAGATGAATCTGAAGTCTATCATACAGAGTGAAGTAAGTCAGAAAGACAAACACAAATACTGTATGTTAATGCATATACATGGAATTTAGAAAGACAATAACGACAATCATATATGCAATGCAGCAAAAGAGATGTAAAGAACAGACTTTTTGGACTCTGGGAGAAGGCAAGGGTGGGATGCTTTGAGAAAACAGCACTGAAACATGTATACTACCATATGTAAAATAGATGACCAGTGCAAGTTTGATGCATGAAGCAGGGCACTCAAAGCCAGTGCTCTGGAGCAACCCGGAGGGATGGAGTGGGGAAGCAGGTGGGAGGGGGGTTCAGAATGGGGGGAACATGTGCACCCATGGCTGATTCATGTCGATGTATGGCAAAAACCATCACAATATTGTAAAGTAATTATCCTCCAATTAAAATAAATTAATTAATTTTAAAATTTACAGTAAAGAAATAGTGAAGTGTTGGAAACAAAGAAAAAATAAAGTTGGAGGAAGAAGAATGAATGAAAGCTTTCTACACAGTTCTATCTGTAAAGTGCAGGATTGGTAAAGATGGTAAAAATGCTGAGTAGGAAGCTGATAGCTTTGCAAACATAAGCAATTTGCTCTTTTTTCCAATGGCTAAGTCAGTTTGACTCTTTGAGATCCCACAGACTGTAGCATGCCAGGCTCCTCTGTCCTCCACTATCTCCTGGAGTTTGCTCAAATTCATGTGCATTGAGTTGGTGATGTTGTCTAACCAATTTAGTCATTGCTAAATTGCTAACTATGAGTACATATCATTTAAAATAAAACTTATTTTATACAACTACAATTACTGATTTGAATATCTCCATTTGGGAGTTATTTCAACCACAAACTCAATGCAATATTACTTGCATGTGCTAAAGCTTTCTATATCATCAAACATGAAAGAAAAAAAAAAAAAAAAACTCAGATGGCAAAGTATTAGATAATGTTTAGTAATGTGTTGTTGCAATTCTCTCCTAGTACTTGGGAGACTTCCACAAAGTAGAGCTATTCTATTTTCAGATATGATAACTTTGCCTGAAAATGTACTACTTTAGAAGACTTCTAAATTGTCTTCTGGAACTATTCAGTTCAGTTCAGTAGCTCAGTCGTGTCTGACTCTTTGCGACCCCATAGACTGAAGCACACCAGGCTTCTCTGTCCATCACCAACTCCTGGAGTTCACCCAAACTCATGTCCATCGAGTCAGTGATGCCACCCAACCATCTCATCCTCTGTCACCCCATTCTCCTCCGCCCTCAAACTTTCCCAGCATCGGGTCTTTTCCAATGAGTCAACTCTTTGCATAAGGTGGCCAAAGTATTGGAGTTTCAGCTTCAGCATCAGTCCTTCCAATGAACACCCAGGACTGATCTCCTTTAGGATGGACTGGTTGGATTTCCTTGCAGTCCAAGGGACTCTCAAGAGTCTTCTCCAACACCACAGTTCAAAAGCATCAATTCTTCAGCGCTCAGCTTTTTTCACAGTCCAACTCTCACACCCATACATGAGCACTGGAAAAACCATAGCCTTGACTAGATGGACCTTTGTTGGCAAAGTAATGTCTCTGCTTTTTAATATGCGGTCTAGGTTGGCCATAACTTTCCTTCAAGAAGTAAGCATCCTTTAATTTCATGGCTGCAGTCACCATCTTCAGTGAATTTGGAGCCCCCCAAAAATAAAGTCAGCCACTGTTTCCCCATCTATTTGCCATGAGGTAATGGTATGCCATGATCTTAGTTTTCTGACTGTTGAGCTTTAAGCCAACTTTTTCACTCTCCTCATTCACTTTCATCAAGAGGCTCTTTCTTCTTCACTTTCTGCCATAAGGGTGATATCATCCACATATCTGATGTTATTGGTATTTCTCCCAGCAATCTTGATGCAAGCTTGTGCTTCTTCCAGCCCAGTGTTTCTCATGATGTACTCTGCATAGAAGTTAAATAAGCAGGGTGACAATATACAGCCTTGACATACTCCTTTTCCTATTTGGAACCAGTCTGTTGTTCCATGTCCAGTTCTAATTGTTGCTTCCTGACCTGCATACAGATTTCTCAAGAGGCAGGTCAGATGGTCTGGTATTCCCATCTCTTTCAGAATTTTCCACAGTTTATTGTGATCCACACAGTCAAAGGCTTTAGCATAGTCAATAAATCAGAAATAGATGTTTTTCTGGAACTCTTGATGATCCAGCGGATGTTGGCAACTTGATCTCTTGTTCCTCTGCCTTTTTTAAAACCAGCTTGAACATCTGGAAGTTCACGGTTCAAGTATTGCTGAAGCCTGGCTTGGAGAATTTTGAGCATTACTTTACTAGCGTATGAGATGAGTTCAATTATGCAATAGTTTGAGCATTCTTT
Source organism: Bos grunniens (assembly GCF_055505025.1). Classification (NCBI taxonomy): domain Eukaryota; kingdom Metazoa; phylum Chordata; class Mammalia; order Artiodactyla; family Bovidae; genus Bos; species Bos grunniens. The sequence continues at coordinate 65,490,020 of NC_141168.1, read as the reverse complement.
GGTATTGCCTTTCTTAGGGACTGGAATGAAAACTGACCTTTTCAAGTCCTGCTGACTTTCCCAAATTTGCTAGCATATTGAGTGCAGCACTTTCACAACTTCATCTTTTAAGATTTGAAATAGCTCCACTAGAATTCCATCACCTACACTGGCTTTGTTCGTAGTGATACTTCCTAAGCCCTACTTGACTCCACATTCCAGGATGTCTGGCTCTAGGTGAGTGATCACACCATCGTGATTATCTGGGTCATGAAGATCTTTTTTGTACAGTTCTTCTGTGTATTCTTGCCACCTCTTCTTAATATCTTCTGCTTCTGCTAAGTCCATACCATTTCTGTCCTTTATTGAGCCCATCTTTGCATGAAATGTTCCCTTGGTATCTCTAATTTTCTTGAAGAGATCTCTAGTCTTTCCCACTCTATTGTTTTCTTCTATTTCTTTGCACTGATCACGGAGGAAGGCGTTCTTATCTCTCCTTGCTATTCTTTGGAACTCTGCCTTCAAATGGGTATATCTTTCCTTTTCTCCTTTGCTTTTGGCTTCTCGTCTTTTCTCAGCTATTTTTTGGCCTCCTCAGACAGCCATTTTCCTTTTTTTGAATTTCTTTTTCTTGGGGATGATCTTGATCCCTGTTTCCTGTACAATGTCATGAACCTCCATCCGTCCATAGTTCATAAGGCAGTTTGTCTATCAGATCTAGTCCTTTAAATCTATTTCTCACTTCCACTGTATCATCCTAAGGGATTTGATTTAGGTCATGCCTGAACGGTCTAGTGGTTTTCCCTACTCTCTTCAATTTAAGTCTGAATTTGGCAACAAGGAGTTCATGATCTGAGGAACTTTTAATGATGCATATTATTACAGTTTAAAAGAAAGAAGAAGAAGCTAGCGTGAAAGAAAGAAGGTAATGTTTAAAGATATGTTTCTCCTCAGGCTTCCAAGAATTACTTAAAGCCTATATTCTTGAAGATATTATATGACCTCTCTGATACCTGACCTCATTGTTTTCTTAGTTTAATTGGACAAAGCCCTCTGCTAGGTGCTAAGTTTAAGGTCAGTGACAAAGTTTAGTCCAGTTACTTTATGCTCAAAAAGTACACTCCAGATATCACACTATCTTGACAAGATCTCATCAAAAATATTAAGGCATTACAAATAATTTTTTATAGAATAAAGATGTTCTTTTTGTCCCAAAGGATCTTATGGGCTAATTTCTGTTAAATTAATAAAACACTATTAGGCTGAGGTAGCTCTAATGCCATGGAGTGACCTATGTGAGGAAATCAAAACCTAAACCTGTTAATGCCTCAAGGTTACAACTTGAAACCTTAGGACAATCAATTGCGAACAGTCAACTAGGCTTTTATCTATAGCCAATCAATAATCATCTTACTTTGCTTTCATCTTTTTACTATAAAATTCTCTCCTGATCTCCTGTGGGATGCAGTGCTCCTAACCACTTCCAGTTTGGCATTGCCCTATTCAAATCAATTTTTGTGGAAATAAACTCTTAACATTTTTAATAGCCCTCTATTTATCTTTCAACATTACCAATGAATTTTTTGGTCAATTTTAATTTGAAAATTAAACAGTTTGAACAATAGTTCTCTTGAAATTTTGAAACAGTTGTTGCATTAAATACATCAATCCATACAAAAAAAGGTTAGCTCAAAAAACTGTGTTCAACTGCTGACAATATTGTCCTATTATAGTTCAGTAGAAGGCCTGACATCTTATTTTTGTGCCACTATTCCAGTAATAGAGCTACTTGCTTCTAAAAATATTTAGTGATTTCCTTTCTCATGAAACAGTATTTTTTTTTTTTATTCTTGCAGATAAGAAAAACAGCTAACCCACTGAAAAATAATCCAAAATATTGTGCAAAGAGAAGTAAGATAAGACACAGGTTGATTCAGAAGGATTATTTGCAGAACAACCTTGTAAGAAATTTATTGAACTGCCTTATTGAGTGAATGCATTATTTGGGAGCAGAAAAACATAGAGTAAATAATCCAAGAATGTGATTGGGTTTACTGACTAAATAAATAAATAGTATGAGGCAAATTGAATTTTATTCAATGTCTTACTGAGGACTATAGCCCAGGAGACAGATACCTCTGAGGAACTGTTCCGAAAGGGAGAGACCAATATATAAGTGATTTTGTTTAAAGAGTGCCTGCACTCTATCTACCATACGTCTCAGTAGAAGGTCATTGCTTGTCACAATATTGGCACAGATATTTCAGTTAATAATTTTAGTGCTTTTGAAAGTAAGGAAAAATGAAAGGATCCATGTTCATAAATAATTTTTTCACTGAAATATAATTCTCTAAGGGTTTATACTGCTTGTTTGCCCTAAAGAACAGAGTGCTTCATCCTGAATTTCTTTCAGGACATACACTGTAGGTCAGCAGCTGCAATGGCTAATGACTCCGTCCTTGTACAACAGGATGGTGAGCAACATTCTTTGTTTTACAGATTTAAAATTTTTGTCATCCTGAAAACTGGCTCAAACACTCCCCTTAGAAATATGTTTTACCTGGCTATTTAGTAGATTCTTTGAAGTATGTTCAAATGTTTCATTTTAATAAGAGTCCATGCAGAGTAAACACAGGTTGCCACTTTCTGGGATATGCGTTAATTTCATAGTGGGTTATAATTATAATTCAAAAGATGTCAGATTAATTCATCTCTTTTTTTCTGGTCATTTAGAATTTTTGTTGCTTATATGAAAGACATTAATGGCGGTAGCCAACTTAGCCATACCTTCTGTTTTATATAACAGGATGGCAGTAAATTCTACCAATCAATTGTATCTCAAACACTAAAATATCTTGTTGGTTGTCTCAGAGACTAGAATCTTATGTTAGAAGAGATTGATTCTAACATGCCTGCTTTATTTTAACCTGTGCATCCTTGAACATAATTTAAACAAGATACTCTAAGAATCTCACTGATGGAAGGGGAATTGGAGGCCACCTACTACAAAACTATCCAAAACTACAATCTCCTTAAAGAGTTCAAGGGAACAGGGTGGGACAGCCAACCTCCCACAGAAAGTCCCTCTTAAAAGGAAAGAATATTCATTCATCAATTTCTCAATTCCTTTATTTACTCACTTACTTATTAACTATTCAGTCTTAGATTGCCCAAGTCTAATAACACTTTGGGATTTGAATTTAGAGGTGTAATTAAAAATAACCATTATTTCATAGGTGATTTTGTTCATAGACCATCTTAAATGATAGGATTATGATATTGTATATTTTAAGGGCAAATGCAAATTCAAAATAAGGGGTTTAATTATCCCTGTTAAAAATTGGGAAAGATAGGCCCCGTTCCCATTTCTTAGTGCATTTTCTTTTGTAAACTTTCAATTGTAAATTCTTTCTCTGCCCCTTTGAGGTGTATGTAAATCTTTTTAAAAGTCTCTTGCTAGTTTTACAACCAAGAAATATCTTTCTTAGGGGCCTGGGATCCATCCCTTTGGAATGTAAACATCAAGGGAGAGAGTGCCTCTCAGTTTCTGTGGGAAATGCAATTCCAGTTGCAAAACTATCTCCTGTCATAAAGATATGAGAAATTTGTTTTTCCTTTGTACAGACCTAATTACCAGGTGAATTTAGCATAAACAGTGTGGTAAATGGCACTCTCAAGTTCTCTTACTTGAGAACTTGCTATTATGTATCTTGAGGCTCTATATATAATGGGTCATAACTGCTCAGCGATATAAAAGAATGAGATCTCTTTCTGTCTTTGCAGTCTCTTAGCGGATTGCTTCTGATGTGCATGCTATGCTGTTTACTGCTTATTCAATAATAAAATTGCTTTCTTTCTCTTCTACATTCATGGAGAGGTTTTCTGGCATGGGAAGATTTTGTTTTTAACTATATTTCTCAAGCAACACTTAAATACTTCCCAAGAAGAGCTGTTAATATGAGTCACTTGAGAGGCTTAATAAACAAATTCCTCCCACAGATCTGCTGAGTTAGAATTTCTTGGGGCCCAAGAATTTGTGTTTAAAAATAAATGCTCCCTGTTGATTCTAATGGATGGGCACTGAGATCCTGAACTAATTTGATTATTTGTATTGACTTATATAAACATCTGCTAAATTCATGCATGTGAGACATTTCATACCCAATGAAAAGACAAATTATTCAAGTTCAGGGACTCTACCTTATTTGAAATTTGACTTTTATATACAATGAGACCATAATGGTACTTGGTGTATAATGGTGACTCAATGAATCCTGCTTTGTTGGTTGGCATTTTGACAATGCCAAAGTGAAAAAAATTTTATAACCTTTCTCAGAATTCCATTTTAATTTCTCTCTTTTTTATTCATCCTTAGCTACTTACCCTCATGAGAAATGGAGTTATTTTCAGCCATATCAACAAACAAGGATGTCACTATCATCACAACTCCGGCCCTCCAAGGGTCAATTCCTGAGCCCTAAGGTAGTTTTCTACCAGGAATATGGTAGTCATCAGGCTAAAGCCACTCCCCATAATGAACACTGAGGAACTCAACATGTACCAGCCCAAGATAGCTGAGGTGCATATCAAAGGAATGATTTCAGTGAGCCCAGACTTTTGCATCTTCCCATACATAGAAAAGTGCTAAATTCCTTAACTTGGGATATTTGGTTTTAATTCACAAAAGATACTTTTGATGTTCAGACTACCTGTCCTTTGTTGCAAACTATATAACCTGACTCCTCCCCTGCGTCCTCAAAGCAGTTCTCTCAGGTTTACTAGAGATGCTGTCTCTTCGGTTTGAAGTCCTAAAAATTATGACTGAATAAAACATAACTCTCAACTTGTTAGGTTGTGACTATCTTCAAGTCAACACTAAATTTCTGATACTCCCTATAAAGTCCCATCATCTCTTGTTAGTATACTATTTAGCATGCTACATTATAAACTAAGTTTTCAAAATTTACATTCTACCCTGAATTATAATGCTCAAAATTCTACAAGTCAGGCTTCAACAGTACATGAACCATGAAGTACCAGATGTTCAAGCTGGATTTAGAAAAGGCAGAGGAATCAGAAATCAAATTGCTAACACCTGTTGGATCAAAAAAGCAAGGGAGTTCCAGAAAAACATCTACTTCTGCTCTATTGACTATGCCAAAGCCTTTGACTGTGTAGATCACAACAAATTGTGGAAAACTCTTAAAGAGATGGAAATACCAGACCACCTGACCTGCCTCCTGAGAAATCTGTATGCAGGTCAAGAAGCAACAGTTAGAACTGGACATGGAACAACAGGCTGGTTCCAATTTGGAAAAGGAGTACGCCAAGGCTGTATATTGTCACTCTGCTTATTTAACTTCTATGCTGAGTACATCATGAGAAATGCTGGGCTTGATGAAGCACAAGCTAGAATCATGATTGCTGGGAGAAATATCAATAACCTCAGATATGCAGATGACACCACCCTTATGGCAGAAAGTGAAGAACTAAAGAGCCTCTTGATGAAAGTGAAAGAAGAGAGTGAAAAACTTGGCTTAAACTCAACATTCAGAAAACTATAATCATGGCATCTGGTCCCATCACTTCTTGGCAAATAGATGGGGAAACAATGAAAAGAGTGACACAATTTATTTTCTTGGGCTCCAAAATCACTGCAGATGGTGACTGCAACCATGAAATTAAAAGACACTTGCTCCTTGGAAGAAAAGCTATGACAAACCTAGACAGCATATTAAAAAGCAGAGATATTACTTTGCTGAAAAAAGTCCATCTAGTTAAAGCTATGGTTTTTCCAGTAGTCATGTATGGATGTGAGAAATGGACTATAAAGAAAGCTGAGCCCTGAAGAATTGATGCTTTTGAACTGTGGTGTTGGAGAAGACTCCTGAGAGTCCCTTGCAACCTGTCAATCCTAAAGAAAATCAGTCCTGAATGGTCGCAAAGAGTTGGGACTGAGTGACTGAACTGACCCTGAATTATTATTACTTAAATCTATTACGTTTGTTCATGTTTAATTACCATAAGAAAGCAAATCAAAACAAAACATTTGGATCATTTTTCTTAATTTTCTGGTGGTTGTAACAAGTGATAGTGCTATAAAATATTATCAGTTATGACATCTTTTATTTTTAAAAGTTTTCTCATTTATTAATGCAATATCATAACTTATGAGATTCATAGATACTATATTCTATGGATGGGCATATTTATTTTGCATAGTAACCTGTGTTAGGAATACAAATAAGAAAGAAATAGTTTATTTATTTAAATAATTAAATTAAAATTTTAACTGGCAATAGCTATGTTCAATATTCAAGTTTATTTCTAGATTTTTCTCATTCAGTTTATTACAATTCTTATTAGGACAATTTTCAAAATAATGCATGTATTTACACCTGTGTTTATTATTAAGAATATGTGTTTATTATTCTGCCCCTATTGTTTTATAAACAATGGGGAAGCAGTCTTATAAAGAGAACTGAAGTGTTACAACCATTGATTGATTGGAAATAAACTACATTATGTAATTTTTGTTGGTTTTACTCAAAGATTTCCTGGGTGGAACTCATCAGAATTACTCATTGTTAAAGTACTGCCTCAGGGTTTAGTTCTCGGACTCTATTTTTTTAATAGTTATTTAAAACTTAGGTTCACTTGGAGGAAAGTCTAATTATTCAAAAATTTACTGATATATATATATGTATGTATGTATGTGTTTTTATAAACTGTGCTTGCTTATGTAACTTCTGAAAGACCATTCAAATTCAGTATTACCAAGTTGAATATTATCTGACTAACCAACAATGCCTGACAGACTGGGAGGTTATTTGGAGATAATCACAGCCCTTGGGTCCTGTGAGGCACTGGGTGCGGCTAAGTGCCTTTAATTCCCCAAGGGTGTTATTAGCTCATGATAACAATACTTCCTTGAGTTGTTTTATTGCTTTTATAAAAAGTCTTCATTGTGAAGAAAATGTTTATTTTTATGCAGGAGGAGGATGAGGTTGACAGTTTAGACTGTTGAGTGAATAGAGTTACTTCAGACTTATGGTACATGCCATGACAAATTTGCTCATTTAGAATACTTCCCAGCCAGTCTGGATGCTTTGACTACCTCAGTACTGCTATAAAGCCCAACTTCCATATAAAACAGTTGTAAAATAGTGTTTTCAAGTTAATGTTGTGCATTCTCTAAAATTAAAAAGTGACCCATTTTGTAGAAAAGCTGCATATGAAAAGCTGACCAATGATTCAGTGCAGAACAGTATTTGGGGTACAGGAATGAATGGTCTCAAGCCCCATGATTAAAGAGATCAATTGATGTGGAAAATATAAATAAATGCAGATGAAACTGTGACACACACAACAGAAAGTTTTCCTTTGATACCACTGTTTCTTCCCCATAAACCCTACTTGAGTGGTTTTCCAAGTAGAATAAAATCCAAACTTTTTATTATGACCTGGGAAGTCTTGTTGACTTGAGAAAATTTTTTAAAAAGCAACATTAAGAGTTGTGAGTTGAATTATTCAGTGTCTTATTAAAGACTATAGTCCAGGAAACACAGCCTCTCAGATAGCTCTGGGAAACTGCTCATAGATGTAACAAAGGAGGTCAGTATATACATGGTATTTGGTGAAGGGTACAGGTAATCGAGCATCCATTTCAGTAGGGGCTTGCTGCTAGTCTTAATGTTTTAGCACTTTTCTAAGTACTGGAAGATGTAAGAATTTGGGTTCATAAAATTTTGTTCTGAAAATATCTATGTGAAGGTCTGTTCTGCCAGTTTTCTCAGAGCACAGAGTGCCTCACTCCTGATCTGCACCCCCTGAATTCCTTTCAGGGTGTGTTGTAGGTCAGTAACTGCAGTGGCTAATGACTCAGTCCTTGTCGAACCGGATGGCAAGTGACATTTTTTTTGTTGGCAGCTTCAGCTAGTTCAATAGTCATTTTTTACCTCATTCTCAGGCTCATCTTTTACCTCCTTATAATACACTAACCCTGTCAATCTTCCTTCTCTCATTTGAAAAGACCAAGCTTATATTAAGATTTTGCACTTGCTTTTCTCTTTGAAATGGAATATTCTTTCCCCAGGTCTTCACCTAGCTGTCTTTTCTCATCATTCCAGTCTCAGCTAGGATATTACCACCTCCAAGAGGTCACCCCTCTAAAACAAATGTCTCCTACACATTCTACTCCATACCCTGTTTCAGTTTCTTCACTGCACATATTAATAACTGACATTATTTTATGAACTTAAATGTCTGAATTCACTAAGTAGAATAAGTTCATGAGGGTAGCAACTGACTTTCTTGTTTGCATAACCCCAGCTGCTAGAAGACTGTCTCACATACAATAAACAATCATATGAATATCTGTTTAATTAATATATATCCAACTTTACCATTACATACCTTTTTAGTCGACTGTCTGTCATCCATTTTCTTACTTCTTCCTAACAGAACTAAAAGGTTACATTTTTCATCTTCCCCCCTTCATCTGATCTGTCAGGCAAACTCGACCAATGTCAACTGTGGGCAATGAGTCCCCTTGGGCATGTGACCCTATCTGAACCAATGAGACTTGAGGAGGGGCTTGATAGAGACTTTTGAAAAAGTTCTTCCTCATTTTTTGTAAGAGCTTCAAGAACATCTTTCTCTTTGTTCCTCTGATCATGATCAATGGAGTCATGAAATTCACTTGTGATGAGTGATCAAAAAACAAAGACAAAAACACACTTCACTTAAGCAAGAGTGTTTATATCATATGTTGGATATAATTTGTTCAATGTGAGGATTGATGAAATAGATTTTAATGAGAATACAAATTTATTATAGAGTTATTTTATGAAGCTTCTAGGATCCTCTGATTCAGAGAAGCAAGGAGTAATCTTACCTAGGCCACTCTGCATGCACTAATAAGATCAGGCAAATCAGACCATAAAAAATAATTATGCAGGCACTATTTTTTAATATATATAAACAGTGCTTCATATTTCATTCTATACACACTCAAATTTATTTACAATGCTTTGAGTTTCAATTTTTACTAGCAGAGTAGGTTACTAAATTAACTATTCAAGAGTACTGAATAAATGGTTTTAACTGCTAGTACAGTGTACCAGAAAAGAATATTAAATTCTCTAGAATTTCTAAACCAGCCTTTGAATCTAAAAGTCAATATAAATAGGGAAAGTTTGGGTACCAAGAGGCTTGCTATCTAAAACTAAACATGATGTGTATGTTAGTAAAGTAAGTTAGAATTGAAAAAGGATGTATTTTGAAAAATAAATATTAATTTAGTCAAACAGGAAAGCATTTACTTTTGAAATATAGAGAAACATATATAATGGATGATATAAAAAAGGCTAGGCAAACTATACACAAAAGTACTTTTACTTGTATAATGCTCCTTTCCCCCTAAAAAGTTATATTCTTTACTTTTCTACACTAAAATGTCATATACAGAATATTTACTAAGAAAAAGCCTGGTAGCTTTGAATAATAATAATAGTAGCTAACATGTATTAAGTACTCACTGTGAAGAAGGCTGAGCGCCAAAGAATTGATGCTTTTGAACTGTGGTGTTGGAGAAGACTCTTGAGAGTCCCTTGGACTGCAAGGAGATCCAACCAGTCCATTCTGAAGGAGATCAGCCCTGGGATTTCTTTGGAAGGAATGATGCTAAAGCTGAAACTCCAGTACTTTGGCCACCTCATGGGAAGAGTTGACTCATTGGAAAAGACTCTGATGCTGGGAGGGATTGGGGGCAGGAGGAGAAGGGGACGACAGAGGATGAGATGGCTGGATGGCATCACTGACTCGATGGATGTGAGTCTGAGTGAACTCTGGGAGTTGGTGATGGACAGGGAGGCCTGGCGTGCTTCGATTCATGGGGTGGCAAAGAGTCGGACACAACTGAGCGACCAATCTGATCTGATCTGATGTGCCAGGCATTGTTGCTCTAGGAATTTATGTGTATTAACTCAACTTAATCTTCTTAACAACCTTAGGAGAAAAGGAAATTCTCTAGCAAGGGGAACGATTTGGCAACTAAAAGAGGAAGGGCAAGATTTTAGCCCAAGTAGTTTGACTTCAAAGTTTATTTGTGGAACAAAATTATGTAAACCCCAAAGCTGATTTGTAAAATAAAGTAGCAAAGCAGATTTTCAGCCAAGGAACAAAACTTTTAGGGTGTCTTTGACATGATCCTCACCATCTATCAGTTCAACTTCAGCAAATAAATTAAGTATTACCTTTCTCTTGATGCACAGATTATTCTAGGGAGAATAATCATTGAACAGATTATAACAATATAATGACCACAGATATTATTTATTCTTAATTTAGTTGAAAAAGCCACAGCTATCATTTCACCATGGTGTATAAAATTACAATAGCATAAGATGATTTTTGATATTTTTTTAAGACAATTTTCAGAATTTCTTAGACCGTGTTACTATGTTTTTGGTCCCCAAAATTGTCTTGACCTCTTCCAGTATTTTCAGTTACTCTTATTAGGCAAGAAAGACCAAGGACACAACCATATCTTGCGTACCTAGAGATCTGCACCACAAAAATAAGGTTCTCATGAAATCATATTAAATTACATTTGAAAGGAGAGATTGACCTCAAATGATGCAATGAGAAGGGCACATCATATTTATTATATATCTTCTCTTAAATCTAATTAGCTCAATCCAATCAAGAGAAAACATCAAACAAACTGAGGGGTGTTTACAAAATACTAGACAATTCCCCTTCAAAAGTGTCAAAGTCATGAAAGATAAAGGAAAGATGGAGAAATCATCACAGATTAGAAGAGATTAAGGAGACATCATGACTAAACACAATGTGGTAATGTGAACTAGATCCTACAACAGAAAAAGGACATCAGCAGAAAAATGGGAGAAATATGAATAAAGTCTATAGTGAATAGCTTTATGTCAATGTTCATTTCTTAGTTTTAATAAATGTAACCTGGTTACATAGCTCATAGCTTCATTGACCATTTGTTATCTACTATTGTTGGCAAAAATCCCACAGAAGAAATGGAGTAGACCTCATAATCAACTAGAGTCTGAACTGCAGTACTTGGGTGTAACCTCAAAAATGACAGAATTATCTCAGTTCATTTCCAAGGAAAACCATTCATCATCATGGTAATTCAAGCCAAAGAAGCTGAAATTGATCAGTTCTATAAAGACCTAGAAGATCTCCTAGAACTAACTCCAAAAAAAAAAAAAAAAGATGTCCTATTCATCACTGGGCATTGGAATGAAAAAGTAGGAAGTAAAGAGATAGCTGGAGTAATAGGCAAGTTTGACCTTGGAGTACAAAATGAAACAGGGCAAAGGCTAACAGAATTCTGCCAAGAGAATACATTGATCATAGCAAACATCCTTTTTCAACAACACAAGAGACTACTTTACACATGGACAAAACCTAATGGTCAATACCAAAATCAGATTGATTACACTCTTTGTAGTTGAAGATGGAGAAGCTGTATATAGTCAGCAAAAACAAGACCTGGAGCTGACTGTAGCTCAGATCATCAACTTCTCATAGCAAAATTCTGGCTTAAACTACAGAAAGTGGGGAAAACCACTAGGCTAGCCAGGTATGACTTAAATCAAATATCCTATGAATACAGAGTGGAGGTAACAAATACAGATTCAAGGGATTAAATCTAGTAAACAGTGAGTCTAAAGAACTATGGACAGAAGTCCATAATATTATATAGGAGCCAGTGAACAAATCCATCCCAAAGAAAAACAAGAAAGCAAAGTGGTTATCTGAAAGGCTTTACAAATAGCTGAAGCAAGAAGAGAAGTGAAAAGCAAGGGAGAAAGGGAAAGGCACACCAATCTAAACCCAGAGTTCCAGAGAACAGCAAGGAGAAACAAGATGGCTTTCTTCAATGAACAATGCAAAGAAATAGAGGAAAATAATAGAAAGGGAAAGACTAGGGATCTCTTCAAGAAAATTGGAAATATCAAAGGAATATTTCATCCAAAGATGGGCACAATAAAGGATAGAAATGGTAAAGACCTAATAGAAGTAGAAGAGATCAAGAAGAGATGGAAATAATCCACAGAAGCACTGTACAAAAAAGATTTTAATGACCCAGGATAACCATGATGGTGTGGTCACTAATCCAGAGCCAGACATTCTATAGTGTGAAGTCAAGTGGGCCTTAGGAAGAGCTGCTGTCAATAAAGCTAGTGGAGGCGATGGAATTCCAGCAGATCTATTTAAAATCCTAACACTACTTAAAATCCTAAAAGATGATGCTATCAAAGTGCTGCACTCAATATGTCATTATATCTGGAAAACCCAGCAGTGGCCACAGGACTGGAAAGGGTCAATCCTCATCTCAGCTCCCAAAAAAGGCAGTACTAAAGAATGTTCAAACTACTGGAAAATTGCTTTCATCTCCCATGCTAGCAAGGCCATGCTCAAAATCCTGCAGCTGGGCTTCAGCATTGCATGAACTAAGATTTTTCAGATGTTCAAGCTGGGTTTAGAAAAGGCAGAGGAACCAGAGATCAAATTGTCAACACTCACTGGATCATAGAGAAAGCAAGAGAATAAAGTCTATATTTAATAATTTCATGTCAACGTTTCACTGACTATGCTAAAGCCTTTGATGTAGATCATAATAAATTGTGGAAAACTCTTAAAAGATGGACTACAAGACCATCTTATCTGTCTCCTGAAAAACCTGTATGTGGGTCAAGAGGCAACACTTAGAAACCTGTATGGAACAACTGACTGGTTCAGGATTGAGAAAGAAGTACGACAAGGCTGTTTATTGTCACCCTGTTTATTTAACTTATACACAGAGCACATCATGAGAAATGCCAGGCTGGATGAGTTACAAGCTGGAATCAACATCAGCGGGAGAAACATCAACATCCTTGGACATGTGAATGATATCACTTTAATGGCAGAAAGTAAGAGGAATAAGAGAACCTCTTGATGAGGGTAAAGGAGGACAGTGAAAAAGTTGACTTAAAACTAAATATTAAAAACTAAGATCATGGCATAGGGCCCCATCACTTCATGGCACATAAAAGGGGAAAAGGTGGAACCAATGACACATTTCCTCTTCTTGGGCTCCAAAATCACCACAGATAGTGACTGCAGCCATGAAATTAGAAGATGACTGCTTCTTGGCAGGAAAGTTACAACAAACCTAGACAGTGTGCGAAAAAGAAAAGACACTACTTTGCTGACCAAGATCCATGTAATCAAGGTTATGGTGTTTCCAGTAGTCATGTACAGTTGTGAGAGCTGAACTGTAAAGAAGGCAGAGCACCAAAGAACTGATGCTTTTGAACTGTGGAGCTGGAGAAGACTCTCGAGAGTCCCTTGGACAGCAAGGAGATCAAACCAGTTAATCTTGAAGGAAATCAACCCTGAATATTCATTGGAAGGACTGATGCTGAAGCTGAAGCTCCAATACTTTGGTCCCCTGATGCATACAGCCATCTCATTGGAAAAGACCCTGATGTGGGAAAAGATTGAAAGCAGAAGAAGAGGGCGACAGAAAATAAAATGGCTGGATGGCATCACCAATGCAATGGGCATAAACTTGGGCAAACTTCGGGAAATGGTGAAGGACTGGGAAGCCAGGTGTGGTGCAGTCCATGGGGTCATGAAGAGTCACACACGATGGATTACTGAACAACATCAGCAACATGGTTATATAAAGTGTCAACAATAGAAAAAGCTGAGGAAAGGCAATATTTTTGCAATACTTCTATAAATCTAATGTTATAGAAACAAAATGCTAAAATAAATATATACACAGATAAATAAATAAGTAATTATGTTGCCACCATCTCTCTCAGAAAAGGAGGGGTTGAGACTTTCACTAAATGGAGACTCAAAGTAACCTCTATGATTTGACTCCTCCACACAATGGTAAGTACCAAAGTAATGTGAAGACGATTTCCTTCTTCCCAAAGGATCAAAAGTCAATATTGGCTCTCTTATAAGTTGGTACCAGATTTATTGCCTGGCTTACCTTGGAGAGTATAGATACAGATTGTAAATTTTACTACATGGTCCTAACAGTTGATTTATTTAGGATCTAAGCACATGTGCAATTGTACATGATTCAGTAAATAGAGGTTGCCCTGAGAAACAAAGAATGTTTATTCACTCTTCATATTTGTACTTCATTTAAATTATGATGATATGACTATTTTTTGTTGATGCGCTTAAGGATCTAGTAGTAACACTATGCCTGGATTCTCCAAAATGTGGCCATAAAATCAGATTTTTAAAATTTGTATGACACACATTGGTAATACTGAAATGCATGCTTGTCTTTTTTTTTTCCTTCAACAGCATCTCACCACCTAAACTTCATACTTCTAAATTTACCTTATGTTCCACTCCCCAGCCCCACCCCTTATCTACGTTCTTTCAGAAAGAAATAATTTGTAAGAGTAAGCTAAAGTGGAAAAAAGTGAAAGTGAGGGTCACTCAGTGGTGTCCGACTCTTTGCATCTATTCTCCAGGCCAAGTACTGGAGTGGGTAGCCTTTCCCTTCTCCAGGGGAATCTTCCCGACCCAGGGATAGAACCTACGTCTCCCACATTGCCGGCGGATTCTTTACCAGCTGAGCCACAAGGGAAGCCCAAAAATACTGCACTGGGTAGCCTATCCCTTCTCCAGAGGATCTTCCTGACCCAGGAATCCAACCGGGGTCTCCTGCATTGCAGGCGGATCCTTTACCAACTAACTGAGCTATCAGGGAAGCCCTAAGAATACAATTTTCCCCTTTGATTTTATTATTCATTTTTCCTTACACTTATTTCCTTCTTGTAATACTTGAGAACATATAAAAATATTGCTTAGTCACTTAAGAGCTAAAAACAACCAAATAAAAATATAGTGGTAAACATTTAATATCAAGTTATAAAACTTTCATTTCTAAATTTCATCAAGTTCTCATTTCTGAAATGGCTGTTGAGAGAGGTTGTTTCCTGTATTATTGTTAAGTGACACTGTTTGCTTCACTATTAGTAACAATTTTATATCTCTTCTGAAAATTGCATAAATTATTGTGCAAATTTTCTAATGCATTTGCAAGAAAAAAATTTTCTTTTAATGACTATTAATGAACCCCTGTTTTATGCAGGGTGTGAAAAGTTGCCAAGATGTGTAAAACAATTATGATGACAAAAAGCATGAGTTTAAAAAGACTTTTCTTGTGTAATGTGTGTGAAAATCCAGAATAAGTCCTAAGGGAAAAATTAATTTTAATAAGCTTTTAGTCTTGCTTAAAGATTGTGTAAATTTCAGGCATGAAGACTTGTGTATTAATATATTAGGAATAATATGAAAGTTTCATCCTATAGAATAAATCTATTTCATCATCAACCTGATAGTTTACCCTTGAACTATAGGGACACTTGATCATTTACTAGAGAAAATATGTGTTATGTCTTCTAGGAGTGAAATACTGGGTAAAATGTTTAAAAAGGTGGAATCTTATATAATTTTAATGCAAATTTATTTATTATTAGAAAGCACTAAAAGACGCTTACTCCTTGGAAGGAAAGTTATGACCAACCTACATAGCATATCCAAAAGCAGAGACATTACTTTGCCAACAAAGGTTCGTCTAGTCAAGGCTATGGTTTTTCCTGTGGTCATGTATGGATGTGAGAGTTGGACTGTGAAGAAGGCTGAGTGCCGAAGAATTGATGCTTTTGAACTGTGGTGTTGGAGAAGACTCTTGAGAGTCCCTTGGACTGCAAGGAGATCCAACCAGTCCATTCTGAAGGAGATCAGCCCTGGGATTTCTTTGGAAGGAATGATGCTAAAGCTGAAACTCCAGTACTTTGGCCGCCTCATGCAAAGAGTTGACTCATTGGAAAAGACTCTGATGCTGGGAGGGAATGGGGGCAGGAGGAGAAGGGGACGACAGAGGATGAGATGGCTGGATGGCATCACTGACTCGATGGACGTGAGTCTGGGTGAACTCCGGGAGTTGGTGATGGACAGGGAGGCCTGGCGTGCTGCGATTCATGGGGTTGCGAAGAGTCGGACACGACTGAGCGACTGAACTGAACTGATTTCTGTTATAAACCCATTGATAACTGAAATCTAATCTTAAAAATTCCATTTTAATAGGTTCAGAGTTTACATTTTTAAAGTATGTAGATTTTAAATCTTTAAATATGAATAAACTATTTAATGATCTAGATCCAGGTAAACTTTGAAAAAGTCTAAAGATTCTAGAGGCTACAATACATTACTTTCTCATGAAATGGTCATTCCTGAACCCAAACATAATAACTAAGAGGAAATTTTATATAATTGTAATGGCTAAAAGTCAAGGATATATTCCAGCATTTAACGTGGAAGAGTCTCCATGAATATTTCCAGAACATTTGTTTTTACTGGGCTCATTATTGCTAATAGCTTTTTTCCTTGTCTTTGTTTCATATTTAACTTCCAAAAGACCCAAATTATGGGATAAATTTTCACAATTAACCCCTGAATGTGAAACAACTGAAACAAAATAAAGTGTTTCAATAATATCAGAGATATTATTGATATCTTTGAGAGAATATGAGAATAGAGTTGTGGTTAACAATCTAGGCTTTAGAATCAAAAATAGTTTGGTTTCTAAATAACCTAATCCTGATTCTGCCACTTATTAATGCTAAGAATTTGGCCAAGTAGCCCATCCTCAGTTTCCTCAACTCTATGTGTTAAATAATTATAAACAGTTCCCACTTCATTAGGTAATTTTGAGATTATATAAAGTACATTGGCACTTAATTAAAACTGTCTTTATACTGGCTATAGAATAGTTAAGATCTTAAGGGGCTGGGAGATGGGAATTTTAATGTTGCTATTGATGGGGATCAGAATATGTCCCCTAAAATACTACTTTGGCATATTAATTTATTTTGAATTAAAGTTACTTAAGAACCAGATGGTTCAAGAAGGTCATTCTGACCTCCTTTGTTCCCATGAAAGCAGGAAATAAATCTCTCATGTGAAAGGTACCCTCTCCATGCCAAGAGAATAGAAGGAAGGCATCTTTATCATCAGAGATAAGGAATTTAGGGCTGAGAAGGCTATATAAACAAACTATAAAATGGATCACTTTGGTCACTTCTCTGAGACTCATATTTTAATAGACTCCCATATGCATGAAATTAGATTTTCTCCTCTATCTTATGTCAGTTTAATTATAGTGCAGCCAAAGAACCTGGAAAGGAAGAAGAGAAAAGTTTCCCTCCTCTACACTATATAATTGGAGAAGGCAATGGCACCCCACTCCAGTACTCTTGCCTGGAAAATCCCATGGATGGAGGAGCCTGGAAGGCTGCAGTCCATGGGGTCAACTGAGGGAGAGAAGCAACAGAGCATTCACAAAGCAAGAAAATCTTATCTCATCTCAGATTTCAAATAGAATGTTCTCTTCTACCAAAAATCGCAGCCTATAGCTCTTGCTAGTGCAGCAGAGCTTCTGAATGAACATATGATAGTATTATCCCTGGGGCCAGTAGGGGCTCCGCCTATTAAGGGCCAGGAGGGACTACTGGAGCTCTCCTAATGTTCCACTTCTTGGTCTTAATGATGGCTTTATAAGTGCATTCACACTGAAAGTTCATTTAGCTGTGTACTTATAATTGTTATACTTTTCTGCATTTATACTGAAACAGGAAGGGGACAGGATACAACCTTTAAAAGAAGGACACAGCCATTGAGGACATGACATAAACTCATTAGAACCAACTAGATTCAAGATGGTGGATGACTGACTTCCAGTAGACCTTGAGCCTTACCATATGCTCATTTTAATACATCAGTGTGCTAAATGACACACCCATAGGTGTCATGTTGGTTCCCAGATTATCCATAGAAGGCTAAAAAGTGGACGGTAACCAAATTCCTGGAAATATCCAACCCTTTCCCAAAATAGCTAGCATAATCTTTCCACTCATTAACCTATAAAATTACCCAACCTATGCAAACTAACCACCACATATTTCAGGGCCTCTCGCCTTCTGAAATGGCTCACGCTATGTCTGTGGGGTATGTATTTCCCTGAATGACTTCTTCCATTTTACTATGGCTGGCTCTTGAATTCTTTCCTGCTTGAAGCCAAGAACCCAACTCTTGATGGCCATCTCAAGGACTCCTCTGAGACCTGGGATGTAACCATCCTCTTGCACCCTACTTTCTTTCCTGAAATAATGCTATACTTTAGTAAAATTTATAATTCACACTCTCTAACAACCCTTGCACATTTATGTTCCCATAATTTATTTACCATCTATATTTCCCACTAGCATGTAAATTCTATACAATTCCTATTGGATTTTCAGGTCTGTGTTGTCTGTTTTGTGCACTGTTATATTTCCACCACCTGGAAAAATCTTCGGCACCTTACAGGGACTCAAACATAATTATAAACAAATAAATGAGACAGAATATTGGCTAGAGGATTAATGGTGTTATAGAGAAAATGAGAGAGATATAGACCAGATAATCTGGATAAGACCACTGGTTTAATATCAATAAGTAGAGAATTAAGAGATATATCTACATAGCTACTTAACAATGTTCTGGTCAAAATGCTTTTAAAATCTATTTATCTGAGATAGAGGATTTCCTGTCATTTATAGGTATGAACAAATCTGTATAGTAAGTATACTTTAGTTAAGTGGAAAAATCTCCATTTCAGAGCAAGTTTTGGCAAGCCGTGGGTAGCATACTTGCTTTCTTAAAATTAAATTATGCTCCTGGGGAGTAATTTACCTGCAAAAAGTTAGTTCCTCAGGTGGGGCATATAATGTTTCGATCAGTCATGAATATCTTTACTTTGGCTTGCACTCCTTTGAGTTCCTTTATGGGGAACTTTCTTACTGTTATAGGGGCAGAAACATTTTCTCTTCTTTCCTTTTAGTTTCTTTGGCTGGATTAAAAATTAAATTGATACAAAACAGATTAAGAGGAGGAAAACAATTTAAAGTTTGTATATACTGGAGCCCCAAAGACATAAGACTCAAAGGCAAGGCAGACAGACAGTTGAGCCTTACTTATATACAATCCCAGTGGCTCACATGCTAGTAAAGTAATGCTCAAAATTCTCCAAGCCAGGCTTCAACAATATGTGAACATGAACTTCCAGATGTTCAAGCTGGTTTTAGAAAAGGCAGAGGAACCAGAGATCAAATTGCCAACATCTGCTGGATCATGGAAAAAGCAAGAGAGTTCCAGAAAAACATCTATTTCTTCTTTATTGACTATGCCAAAGCCTTTGACTGTGTGGATCACAATAAACTGTGGAAAATTCTGAAAGAGATGGGAATACCAGACCACCTGACTTGCTTCTTGAGAAATATATATGCAGGTCAGGAAGCAACAGTTAGAACTGGACATGGAACAACAGACTGGTTCCAAATAGGAAAAGGAGTACGTCAAGGCTGTATATTGTCACCCTGCTTATTTAACTTACATGCAAAGTACATCATGAGAAATGCTGGGCTGGAAGAAGCACAAGCTGGAATCAAGATTGCCAGGAGAAATATCAGTAACCTCAGATATGCAGATGACACCACCCTTATGACAGAAAGTGAAGAAGAACTAAAGAGTCTCTTGATTAAAGTGAAAGAGGAGAGTGAAAAAGTTGGCTTAAAGCTCAACATTTAGAAAACTAAGACCATGGCATCTGGTCTCATCACTTCATGGCAAGTAGATGGGGAAACAGTGGCAGACTTTATTTTCTTGAGTTCCAAAATCACTGCAGATGGTGACTGCAGCCATGAAATTAAAAGATGTATACTCCTTGGAAGGAAAGTTATAACCAACTTAGACAGCATATTAAAAAACAGAGACATTACTTTGCCAACAAAGGTCCATCTAGTCAAGGCTATGGTTTTCCCAGTAGTCCTATATAGATGTGAGAGTTGGACTATAAAGAAAGCTGAGTGCCGAAGAATTGGTGCTTTTGAACTGTGGTGTTGGAGAAGACTCCTGAGCGTCCCTTGGACTGCAAGGAGATCCAAACTGTCAATCCTAGAGGAAATCAGTCCTGAATATTCACTGGAAGGACTGATCCTGAAGCTGAAACTCCAATACTTTGGCCACCTGATGCAACGTACTGACTCATTTGAAAAGACGCCGATGCTGGGAAAGATTGAAGGCTGGAGGAGAAGGGGACAACAGAGGATGAGATGGTTGGACGGCATTACCGACTCAAGGGACATGAGTTTGAGTAAGCTCCAGGAGTTGGTGATGGACAGGGAGGCCTGGCATGCTGTAGTCCATGGGATCTCAAAGAGTTGGACACAACTGAGCGACTGAACTGAAGTGGCTCAGCAGTAAAGAATCTGCCCATTATGCAGGAGCTGCAGGAAATGCCGGCTCAATCCCTGGTCAGGAAGATCCCCTGGAGGAGGGCATGGCAACTCCAATATTCTTGCCTGGAGAATCTCATAGACAAAGGAGCCTGGTGGGTACAGTCTACACAGTTGCAAAGAATCGGACAGGACTGAAGTGACTTAGCATGCACAGCTTGAAAACCACCCTGAGCTAAAGAATGGGATATAGATGGATCTGGGTCTTCACAGGGGAGGAAGATGATTCATAGGATAAACAGCAGATGTTTGGTAGTCAGAAGTTTGTCCCACTATGCAGATAGGTCTTTCCAATAAAAATGTTATCTCTGTCAATAGCTTACTTACTGATGTAGGCTCCCTATTTACATGCTTTTAAGCAATTAAGAGCAAAATTAGTTTTTCTGGAGTTTGCTGGGTCTTGATTCCTTCAACTCAAAATAATCCGTATATCAAAGTGACATATTTTGAGTGGCATATTCTGCTTCCTTTCACTAATCAACATTATATTGAAATATGATACAATATTGGGCTTCCCAGGTGGTGCAGTGGTACAAAGTCTGCCTGCCAATACGGGAGATGTGGATTCAATTCCTGGGTCAGGAAGATCCCGTGGAGTAAGACAAGGCAACCACTCCAGTATTCAGAAATACAGAAAACAAAACAAAACCAGAGAACAATCATGCATACATTAGAAATGTGGAAAAGTTTTAAATCATTACTGTCAGGTCTCACCTAAAGACCCTAGAAAACCAAGAACAAAATGAACACACAGTGAAGAGATGGAAAAGAAGAATAAAAATAAGAGCAGGAATCAATGACACTTGAAACTGAGACAATGAGGAATGTCAATGAAATAAAGATTTTGTTTTTTGAAAAGATCTATAAAATTGCCAAACCTGCTGCTAGAATGACAAAGACAAACACAGTGAAGACGTAGCAGAGTAAAATCATATACAATTTTGCCAATGAGCATGGAAACAAAAATGTGTAACAAAACATCAGCAAAGCATCTTATATATACTATGTACTTCTATATGGACACACACATGTATGTCCATGCGTGTATGGACACACACATGTATGCACGTATTTGAGTGTATGTATATATGTGTGAATATACATAAACAAAGTTGCATTTTAACAACGAATTACTTATCATTGAGAAGTCTAATCATCTAATGTAATACATTAACAAATTAAAATTAAAATCTCATTAGGTACAGAACATTTTTGATAAATCTTCTCTCCTACATCTTTAGAGCAGTACCTCTGAGCTATCTAAGAGGCAGTTTCCCTGACTCTAACCCTCAGTAAAGTCCCAGAAGAAAATGTCACTGCTCTTACATTATATATGTGCATTATCATGTGTGTGTGTATTCAGTTGACACCATACTATTAAAGATTTCTACAGTAAAACTGAAAAAATAAGAGCACCAATTGTGATTACATTATATAATCTATAGATATTATCTATGTATGTACAGTAATATCTATAACTCCCCCAAAATTATATATACAGAAAGATCCATTCAAAAACACTATAACTAAATCAGAATAGAGGTCTTTTTAAGTGTTTAAATTTAGTAATCCACATCTGTTTGGATAAGTTTGCTTTTCTTCTGTTAATCTGTTTTTCATTATGGGGTGGGGAAATGTCAGCCGAGAACATAGAAGAGTAGAGGAAAATTTATTTTTCCTACCCTACAATTGATAATTGGACTACATTAAATTTAAGACTTTCATCAAATGATTACAAAGATAGTGAAAACACAAGCTAAAAAGTGAAAAGGTATATATCTTCACCAAAGAATGTCAATGATTAATAAGGAAAGAGGCAAACAATTGAGAAATAGGCACATGACAGAAAGTCATCTCATAAAAGAGGAAACTTGAATGACCAATAAACATTGAAGTATTTTTAAAGTTCCTGCTATTTAGGGAAATACAAAATTTTAAACGACTTGTGTCAAACCCGTGAGATTGGCAGAAATCATTCCCAGGAATTGGCAAAAACCTGAAACCAAAGGCACTCTCATATTTGCTAGTAAGAGTATAAAATAAACAACCATTTTGGAAAGCATTTTGGCAATAATCAGTAAAGTTGAAGTTCTTCAAACTTTGTTATCTAATAAATTCACTCTGGTATCTGTTCTTGTCCATGGGGTCACAAAGAGTTGGACATGACTGAGTGACTGAACTGAACTGAACTGATCTGCTCTTGGAGATACCAACAACACTGTGTGTAATAGTAAGAAAAAACAGAAATATAAATGATTATAAAGAGGAAAATGGACAAATACATTTAGAATTTCTACAATGAAACATCACATAGCAGTTAAAATGAAGAATAGAGTTAAGAAAACAATAGCAAAGAAGCAGATTGCAGAAGGATCTGTGTAGTGTTGCACACTTAGGTAAAGATAAAAACATGCAGAATAATACCACAGCTTACACAAGCAGGATGGTGGCTACCTTTGAGTCAAAGAAGAGAAATGCATTCCTTCAGGAAGAAATAAAACGGAATTTCAAAGGTATTTGTGATACTTTATTTCTTAAGGTGCTTAATTTATTATTTTCAATACTTTTTTGTATAGGTATATGAAATATTGCATGACAACAAAAGGAAAAAAGGAAAACTTTCCTTAACAGCTTCTGCTTGAAAGGTCAGGCTTCATTGGAATGTGCTTAGGGTAAAATACGTCCAATCTAAGAATGTAAGCTACCAGAGAGATTCCTGGATGATGTCAAGTTTTCCTAGCTCAAAGGGCTTGAAACAAACTCTTATTCTCCCATAGTCTTATTTCAAAATATGGCTAGGAAAATATCTGAATCTGTGATGAAGGTGTTGAATGAATATTATATACCATTATTAAAGCTATAAATATCAATAGAGTTTAATTGGTTTTAAAGCCACACCTTTGTTCTATAGCTGAAATACACTTCCAGTCTCCCAAGCTTACCACTATAAGATTTGGTTTCTTATCTTGGTTATTTCATTACTTCTCATGATTTGTTTGCATGTTTTGCAATTACATAGGGCATATCTCTATCTTCTATTGTATTTTGACTTAATTGAGGAGAAGGACTGTGCTTCTGCTGTGTGGAAGAGAGGTGGCAAGTATGGTAGTGCTGTCTGTGCAAAACCAAAAGTTCATGGGTCTTGTTTATTATGAAATCTCCTTTCATCATAAAGATTAATGCCATTTATTTTATAAAGAACACCCAGAGATAAAGTTATCTCATTTGGTAATGTGGATTTTGTTATTATCATTAATATTACAGATGCTATGGACCAAGATAGATGGTTTACACACCTCTAGGTAAGATCACTTTCCACATAAGCTGCTCTTACCCAGATACGTGAACTGTGGCAGTCATATTTCTCATGGACTTGGAACAGGGAGGACCTAGAGATATAAAAATAGTGCTTGACACTATGCCTGATTGTCACATGTTATAGACTGAAAGAGGATATTATTTTGAAATCAGGCATGTCTGAGCCCTCCTGCCCAAGCTGCTGCATGATGAAGCCCTGTCTTTGGAGACAGTGTCAATAACTGAGAACGTTAGAGGAAACGCACTTAGGAGTCAAGAGCATGTGACAATTTTTCCTACAGTGATTTTTATCTGGTTCCTCTGTTTTTAACATTGAAAACAATCTAATAATATCTCTGGTTTGCTACTAAAAAGACACAGTCTAGGAAAATGTAGATTTAGGGCAGTGGTTCTTAAGCAGGGTTGACATTGCCACCCCAAGAGAAACCTGGTAACTTCTGGAGACATTTTGTGGTTGTCACAAATTGGTGAAGGGGGAGGTTGTACTGGCATCTATTGGACAGAAACCAGAGACATTAATAAATATCTTATAATGAGCAGAGAAACCCAGCCAAATGATTATCCTTCAAAATAATCATTGGGGCAAATGCTGAAAAACCCTGCTCAGAGGCAGAACCTATAGTATTTTTGAAGGCTCTATGTGTCTGTATAATTTTCATAGTTATATGTATACAAACTCTCTATGATTTCATATCTCTGGTTTTCAACCTCCCTTCCCTGTGCTGTAACACACATATAAATCTTTGCTCTCTTACTATTTGGCCACTGACATGGAGACATTCTTTAAAATAAGAACAATATTTGGTTTGTCATTTTTGCTGTTGTTCACACTACAAAGCAATACTTAGCTGTAGCATATGAAAGATTCACAAATGTATAAAGAACGGTCTTGAATGGTAGGAATTCATATAATTTTATTTATTTTGGAATTTTCCTCTGAATTTTCCCAATTAGAAATAAGACTGCTTATCCAGTTTTGTATCATTTTTAAAATTTTATATTAACCAGTCACATTTGGTCATCTATTATCTTTAAACCACAATTTTGATGCTTATAGAATAGCTCATTACAGGAGTCCTCAAAATGAACAGATATCATATTTTGGACATTTCTGTTGTTTCCAATCCCCCTCTACATGAGAAAGAGTGCTATATTTATATCTTTATATGCCCCTTCTGATATATCTTGAAAGCAAAGTCCTTAATGTTGACTTTCTGGGTCAAAGATTATGAAAAATATTGGAAAGCCTCTTGTTACTTATTATTGATTTACTATTTATAAAATTAGACTGATTTAAACTGCCATCGAGATGTATGAAAATGGAAGCTTTCTACACTACTGAATATTAGTATTATTATATCAATAAAATACTTCTGAACTGGTGAAGGTGTTCGAGGAGCAGAAGACGATAAGGACAACTAGATATTTGGATATTGCTTTCATCTTAGGTTGCGTTTATTGGAGGTCAGCATTATTTCAAGACAAAGCAGACACTGCCTAAGCTCAGAGTTCACCAGCTCAAAATTGTTGGGCAGGCAATTCATGATCAAGGAGGCCTTGGCACCATGAGTGTACCAGGCACTTCCAGAAGAAGGAAAAAGAAAAAGCTGCAAATGGAGATTCACTGGCATCAAACTACCTTTTCTCAATTCTGTTTAGAATTTTCTCAGTCATAGAGCTTTTGGATAGGAGGAAATGTTAGATAACTTAATCCAACTACTTTATGTTATCAACAAGGAAAATAAAATCCAGGAAATTTCAGGGATTATCAGAATACACAGTCAGGTAACGGTAGAATTAAAACAGCACTCCAGGCTGGCTGACTTAGCAGTGGACAATGCCTTGATTTGATTTGGCCCAGGATAGTGAAAGTACATTGTCACACACAAGCCCAGAACATGAAAGGACCCAGAAAGTCTTGCAGGAAATCAAGTTGTTTACTTTAAGTAAATTATTTCTACTAGGCATTTACTTGATTTCCTCAAAAGTATAGAGTCATGAATTTATTCTCTCAGACTGGCTGAAGAGTCAACATTGACAGAGATTGAAGACAATCGGAATAGCCACAACAATGGAGGCGGCCACAACGGTGGTTTAAGGTCATACAGTTTAAAATAGAAGCAATACACACTTATAATTCATCAGACACATAGATCCATTATATAAGATCAAGGTAGAAGCCATCATTCCTTGAGCAGTATCAACTTTAGCTAAGAGACAATGAGTGCGGAAAGAAATATATATATATATATATATATATATATATATATATATGAAATGTGCATGTGGTTGTGCTCAGTCTTGTCCAACTCTTTGTGACCCGTGGACTGTGGCCCATCAGGCTCCTCTGTGCATGGAATTTTCCAGGCAAGAATAATGGAGTGGGTTGCCATTTCCTACTTCAAAGGCTTTTCCCGACCCAGGGATGGAGGCTGCATCTCCTGTATTGGCCGGCAGATTCTTTATCAGTGCACCACAGGGGAAGCCCATATATATATATATAATGGTTTTTGTTATTCAATCGGTAAGTCATGTCCAACTCTTTGCACCCCCCAATAGATTACAGCACGCCAGTCTTCCCTGTCCGTCACTATCTCCGAGTTTGCTCAACTTCATGGATTGACAGGTTCTATCTCCTTGTAGTCATATATATAATGCACACGTATAATCAACATGCACATATACACATACCTTTTTTTTTCTCTTCTTTTTTCTATCTTGTTCATGTATTAAGATACAGGTAGAACCTAACAGCAAAATAAAAACTTCCTGGCTAGGTTTTATCAACTATTATTTTATCCTATGGGAAAATCTCTAGGATATTGCAAAAACCTCCAAACTTATAGGTCAAAGGAATTAACAAGGGAAATGTTAAATTGCTTTGTTTCACCTGCCCTAAATTAGTATTCACCACACCTCACAAGAGAAAACAGCTATTATTAAGACTTTCCCATTACTTTCAAAATAGTTTATACATGTATTAGACTGTCAAGTTAAATAAAGTTATTTTTGGATGTGTATCAGACACTTAGAAAATGTTTTAACTCTTCCAGTAAAAATTTAATGATTGTACAACGGTCACAGTTGGTTTAGATTATATAATGTTCTAAGGATGACATCTCGGAGAAGGCAATGGCAACCCACTCCAGTACTCTTGCCTGGAAAATCCCATGGACGGAGAAGCCTGGTAGGCTGCAGTCCATGGGGTCAGTAGGAGTCGGACACGACTGGGTGACTTTACTTTCACTTTTCACTTTCATGCATTGGAGAAGGAAATGGCAACCCACTCCAGTGTTCTTGCCTGGAGAATCCCAAGGACGGGGGAGCTTGGTGGGCTGCCATCTCTGGGGTCGCACAGAGTCGGACATGACTGAAGCGACTTAGCAGCAGCAGCAGCAAGGATGACATTTAAATGGAAACACATTAATAATTCAGGAGATAGTTTAGTTTAATATCTGACTGTAGCACTTACCCTCTTAGTGTTTAAATAATGAAACTATTATTGTCCATTAAATAAATCCTCATTAACATTAAAAGTCTTTTATTTGATCATCTTGTAGCTATATATCATTATTTAGCCAAACATATAGCTACAAATTCAGTTAAGCCAACTGATAAGTATCTTACCTAAACAGTAAATATTAATTAGGATTTCTAAAATCTAGATAAATGAAATATAACCCTTCAGGTAGGATGATAATTTCAGTTCAGTTCAGTCTCTCAGTCGTGTCTGACTCTTTGTGACCCCATGAATCGCAGCACGCCAGGCCTCCCTGTCCATCACCAACTCCCAGAGTTCACTCAGACTCACGTCCATCCAGTCAGTGATGCCATCCAGCCATCTCATCCTCTGTCATCCCTTCTCCTCCTGCCCCCAATCCCTTCCAGCATCAGAGTCTTTTCCAACGAGTCAACTCTTTGCATGAGGTGGCCAAAGTACTGGAGTTTCAGCTTTAGCATCATTCCTTCCAAAGAAATCCCAGGGCTGATCTCCTTCAGAATGGACTGGCATGGACATAATTGAGGGATACATCTCATTCTGTTATTGTCATAAGCTGGGACAGAACTATTCTACCACTGATGATAATCAAGGACAGACAGTTTGGGAATAGCAGTGCCTGGAAAGGATAATTTAGGTTAAGACATATTTAGTATCAGTAGTGCCAGGTAGCAGGAAGATAAATATCAACAGGGGCATGAACTGTGGAAACTAACTTACAGAGAGAATCAAGACTAAAGAAAATTGATGGTCACTTAAATAATAAAATCTTTTAAAAATAATTGTACATCATTGTGAGAACTGTAGAACTGGGTATAATAAGGCAAATGATGACATTTGCAAATGTGGAAGATAAAGTTTTAGATAATCATGAGGATACACAGTTGCACAAACTGTGCCTCAATTAATTTTGAAAAAAAAACAAACAAGTCAACCAATAATATCAAACCATAATGCACAAAGATCATATTTTCTAATAAAATTACTTGAATATTTCTTCCGTTTTATGGAGAATGCAAATTAACAGTAAAATGGTCATAACTCAAGAGAAGTAAAAGGCAAATTGAAAAGACCAAAACTATCAACTGAATCTCTGAAAAATAAAATATGATAGGAGTGGCAAGAATAGTCATTTATCATGTCAGTTCAATTCTAATAGTTATATCCGTGAGTTAGAATGTTAAGGTCACCATTTGATATAGAAGAAATTGGAAACCACCAGTGAGAGCAAATGTTCAAGAGGTCAGCGCACATTAGATTTAAAGGTCTTTAACAACTGTGTGCAGATTGCACATAGAAGGTGATGTAATATCATCCCCCTGTAAGGTTATATTAATACAGCTAGTCAACCTCAAGTGCAGAAGCAAAACTTCACAGTGA
The DNA here is from genome assembly GCF_055505025.1 of Bos grunniens. Lineage (NCBI taxonomy): Eukaryota > Metazoa > Chordata > Mammalia > Artiodactyla > Bovidae > Bos > Bos grunniens. The sequence goes on along the minus strand of NC_141168.1, from coordinate 65,461,445 downwards.
TTTGCCAGAAACTGTAATGCCAGTTCATTTGTAAAAAAATTCACTGTGTTGTTAGCTACATATTTTTGGCAACTATTTTTGCTGCTTATTTGTTTTAGGAGATGTGTTTTCTCTCTTTCTGGCTCAGTGAATCTCTTACGTGATATTGAATCTAACCTCACAGGTTTCCAAAGTTGTACTCAGAAATGATATCTATTCTGAATAGGTTGTCTGGATGGGAAAGCCTATTTTTACTAAACAATTGGTTTGATTGGAAATCCAGCAAAATCTGGATACATATCCTAAGATTTTTACAGCATCCCAACGCCTTTAATGAGTTTTCGTTTAAAAGATTTCATATTATTTAATATCCTATGCATTTTTAAAGTTGGACATTCACAATAGGAGTTTTAATTAAAAATTTTTCAACAAATATTGAACAAGTATTCAGTATGGCCAAGGCTCACAGTAGGAATTTCAGAGATACAAATAGGAACATAAAAAAAAAAACTACTTTCATTATGTTCACCATCTCACCATGTCTAGAGATGAGAAGATGAGAGAATATAGAAATAGTTGCAAGCAGAGTAAAATTGTGATGCTTGACTTTCTGGTATTGTGTTGTGTTTTATTATTTCCTGTGTCTTTTGGGGGGTTGTCTTCAGTAAATGTTCTGACCAAAATTATAAAATAGAAAACAAGCAAACAAGAGACTCTATGTCTCTAACTAAGAGATATTATGTAGGAAATCTCAAATAGTGACGAATTGGAAAACCATTTATATTGGTTCCAAGATTGTCTTTGTTCTTATGTATATATAGTCCTCTCATACTGCCTCCTAGGAATGAAACTCTAAACAAGTATTTAAAGCCACATCACAGTATCTAACCCACAAGTTACTGGAGAAATTGCTCTCACAACTTGCTCAGTTGCCCCACATTCTACAACAAAGACAACAACTACTTAAATATAAATAGTACTGAAAGTGATGGTATGGTCAACTTTGTGGTTTAAAAAATTGAGTTGTAGGACATAAACTGAAACAGTTTCACTAAAACACTGAATGGAGTGGTAAAAGAAACTAAATGCCAGGGAAGAGTGTGAATATATTCATGTCTAAATTACAGTAATATGAACAGGAAAGTAAGATTTTATCAGACTTTGTACTATGCACAATCTTCTTGAAAATACATTAGTCATCCAAATCCAGGAACAATATATTGAATAGGCAGGATTTGGCTAAGCATGTTTTTAATTCTTGATAACACTTTCTCCAGGTAGAAAAAGATATAACCTTAACTTACCATAATCAAAACCATTCTTCAGTTTTCTTTTTTTTTTTCTCGCCTCCACCCCGCCCACCCCCACGCTCCCAGTTTTCTACATTATTTTATTTATGTGTAACAAAATTAACACATTAATTAAATTTACACATTAATTAATTAATTGTCACCCTGCTTATTTAATTTATATGTAGAGTAACTCATGTGAAATACTGGGCTGGATGACTCACAAGCTGAAATAAAGATTGTTGGGAGAAACATCAAGAATCTCAGATATGCAGATGATACCACTTTAATGGCAGAAGGTGAAGAGGAACCAAAAGCCTCTTGATAAATGTGAAAGAGGACAGTGAAAAAGCGGCTTAAAACTCAACATTCAAAAAACTAAAATCATGCTACCCAGTCCCATCACTTCATGGCAAATAGATGGGGAAAAAGTGGAAATAGTGACATTTTATTTTCTTTGGCTCCAAAATCACTGTGGATGGTGACTGCAGCCACGAAATTAAAAGATGCTTGCTCCTTGGAAGAAAAGTGAGAGTGAACCTTGCTGTGTATTAAAAAACAGAGCATCACTTTGCTGACAAAGGTCTGGACAATCAAAGCTACGGTATTCCCAGTAGTCAAGTATGGATTGTGACAGTTGGACCATAGAGAAGGCTGAGCACCAAAGAACTGATGCTTTCAAACTGTGGTGCTGGAGAATACTTTTGAGAGTTCCTCGGACAGCAAAGAGATCAAACCAGTCAATCCTAAAGGAAATCAACCCTGAATATTCATTGGAAGGACTGATGCTGAGGCTAAAGCTCCAATACTTTGGCCACCTGATGTGAAGAGCTGACTCACTGGAAAAGAACCTGATGCTAGGAAAGACTGAGAGCAAGAGGAGGAGGGGGCAACAGAGGATGAGATGATTGGATGGAATTCCCAACTCAATGGACAGGAGTTTGAACGAACTCAAGGAGATAGTGAAGGACAGGGAAGCCTGGCATGCTTCAGTTCATGGAGTTGCCAAGAGTTGGACATGACTTAGCAACTGAACAATAACAACAATAAAACTTTTTAGGGAGACTAAACAATGGACAAACAAACCAATGTAGAAAGGTCTTAATGTTTATTATTAAACAAAATGATACATGCCTACTTTAACAAAGGAAAAATCTTTAAAAAGCCTTGAATAATAGGCTAATTACTAGAAAACTGTCTTAGTTTTTACTTAACATTGATGTAATCTCATAAGTATAGCTAGATACTATAATAATTTATTTGATAATTTTGAGCTGGTAGATGAGTTGAGAGATTCTTTGAGAGAAGTATCCATAAGTGGTAGAGATCAAGATCCCCAAAAAACACAAAGAAATTAACAAAATAAAGGTGAATTAAACTAACATTTGGAACCAGAGACCAAATTGTGAACATCTGCTGGATCATCGAAAAAGCAAGAGAGTTCCAGAAAAACATCTATTTCTGCTTTATTGACTATGCCAAAGCCTTTGACTGTGTGGATCACAATAAACTGTGGAAATTCTGAAAGAGATGGGAATACCAGACCACCTGACCTGCCTCTTGAGAAATCTGTATGCAGGTCAGGAAGCAGCAGTTAGAAGTGGACATGGAACAATAGACTGGTTCCAAATAGGAAAAGGAGTACGTCAAGGCTGTATTTTGTCACCCTGCTTATTTAACTTATATGCAGAGTACATCATGAGAAACACTGGGCTGGAGGAAGCACAAGCTGGAATAAAGATTGCGGGGATAAATATAAATAACCTTAGATATGCAGGCAGATGACACCACCCTTATGGCAGAAAGTGAAGAGGAATTAAAAAGCCTCTTGATGAAGGTGAAAGAGGAGAGTGAAAAAGTTGGCTTAAAACTCAACATTCAGAAAACAAAGATCATGGCATCTGGTCCCACCACTTCATGGGAAATAGATGGGGAAACAGTGGAAACAGTGTCAGACTTTATTTTTTGGGGCTCCAAAATCACTGCAGATGGTGACTGCAGCCATGAAATTAAAAGATGCTTACTCCTTGGAAGGAAAGTTATGACCAACCTAGATAGCATATTCAAAAGCAGAGACATTACTTTGCCAACAAAGGTCCGTCTAGTCAAGGCTATGGTTTTTCCTGTGGTCATGTATGGATGTGAGAGTTGGACTGTAAAGAAAGCTGAGCACTGAAGAATTGATGCTTTTGAACTGTGGTGTTAGAGAAGACTCTTGAGCGTCTCTTGGACTGCAAGGAGATCCAACCAGTCCATTCTGAAGGAGATCAGCCCTGGGATTTCTTTGGAGGGAATGATGCTAAAGCTGAAACTCCAGTACTTTGGCCACCTCATGCGAAGAGTTGATTCACTGGAAAAGACTGATGCTGGGAGGGATTGGGGGCAGGAGGAGAAAGGGACAACAGAGGATGAGATGGCTGGATGGCATCACTGACTCGATGGACGTGAGTCTGAGTGAACTCTGGGAGTTGGTGATGGACAGGGAGGCCTGGCGTGCTGCCATTCATGGGGTCACAAAGAGTCAGATACAACTGAGTGACTGAACTGAAGTGAAACTAACATATTTTAATATTTTTGTGATTAATTCCAAATGTTTATCACATTAGAGAATGATTTAATCACTATTGGAGAAATGGTCAAAAATAAAATGGATTGCAATAGAGAAAAATACCAAAACATTAAAAAAAAAACACATTGCAAGAATGAAGATAAAATTACATTGTAATACACAAAGTACTAGACAACAATTTAACCAGCTCAGATGAAAAGGGAAAATTAAAAAGGAGCAAAGATATTTAAAGGAAACTTTCAGTTTATTAACTCCAAGTTGATAGGGGTTCATGCATTCATTCACTGTGCTAGATAATGGGACTCTATTGGACATGACTAACCTTATACCTCTATTCATGGAACTTAGAGTCGACAGAAACAGTCAACATGTGAGTTATCAAAGGAATATTCATGTAATTAAAAATACTATGAAGGTGATAAAGTATCAAGATGGAGAGTAATAGGTGGCTGCCTGATTTAAACAGAGTAATAACGGAAGCGGAAAAGGCAATGGCACCCCACTCCAGTACTCTTGCCTGGAAAATCCCATGGACGGAGGAGCCTGGTAGGCTGCCATCCATGGGGTCGCTAAGAGTCGGACACGACTGAGCAACTTCACTTTCACTTTTCACTTTCATGCATTGGAGAAGGAAATGGCAACCCACTCCAGTGTTCTTGCCTGGAGAATCCCAGGGATTGGGGAGCCTGGTGGGCTGCCGTCTATGGGGTCGCACAGAGTCGGACACGACTGAAGCGACTTAGCAGCAGCAGCAGCAGCAGTAAGGGAAGACTTGTCAGGGGAAATGGTGGTTAACTTACTAATTGCATGTCAAAAAGGAGCCAGAAACTTGAAGATCTGTGAAAAGGGAGTTTTCCAGATAGAGGGAAGAACAAGAATTAGTCTTCAGATAGAAGAAACTAGATTGGTCCCTGGAAGAGGAAACAGTTGCTGTAGCAGATGATGTATTTAAGTAGAGAAAAGGGGAAGCATATTTTTGTATAAGAGGCAAGGGAAAGACATATGAACTAACATATCAATAAGTAATTATTAATGTAGATAACATTAATAGAGCTATTTCAAATCCTAAAAGATGATGTTGTGAAAGTGCTGCACTCAATATGCTAGCAAATTTGGAAAACTCAGCAGTGGCCACAGGACTGGAAAAGGTCAGTTTTCATTCCAGTCCCTAAGAAAGGCAATGCCAAAGAATGCTCAAAATACCACACAGTTGCATTCATCTCACACGCTAGTAAAGTAATGCTCAAAATTCTCCAAGCCAGGCTTCAGCAACACATGAACCGTGAACTTCAATATGTTCAAGCTAGTTTTAGAATAGGCAGAGGAACAAGAGATCAAATTGCCAACATCCACTGGATCACTGAAAAAAGCAAGAGAGTTCCAGAAAAACATCTATTTCTGCTTTATTGACTATGCCAAAGCCTTTGACTGTGTGGATCACAATAAACTGTGGAAAATTCTGAAAGAAATGGGAATACCAGACCACCTGATCTGCCTCTTGAGAGACCTGTATGCAGGTCAGGAGGCAACAGTTAGAATTGGACATGGAACAACACTGGTTCCAAATGGGAAAAGGAGTATGTCAAGGCTGTGTATTGTCACCCTGGTTATTTAACTTATATGCAGAGTACATCATGAGAAATGCTGGGCTGGAGGAGGCACAAGCTGGAATCAAGATTGCTGGGAGAAATATCAATAACCTCAGATATTCAGATGACACTGCCCTTATGGCCGAAAGTGAGGAAGAACTAAAGAGCCTCTTGGTGAAAGTGAATGAGAAGAGTGAAAAAGTTGGCTTAAAGCTCAACGTTCAGAAAACTAAGATCATGGCATCCAGTCCCATCACTTCATGGAAAATAGATGGAGAAACAGTGGAAACAGTGGCAGACTTTATTTTGGGGGGCTCCAAAATCACTGCAGATGGTAACTGGAGCCATGAAATTAAAAGATGCTTACTCTTTGGAAGAAAAGTTATGACCAACTTAGACAGCATATTAAAATGCAGAGACATTACTTTGCCAACAAAGGTCTGTCTAGTCAAGGCTGTGGGTTTTCCAGTAATCATGTATGGATGTGAGAGTTGGACTATAAAGAAAGATGAGTGCCGAAGAATTGATGCTTTTGAACTTTGGTGTTGGAGAAGACTGTTGAGAGTCCCTTGGACTGCAAGGAGATCCAACCAGTCCATCCTAAAGGAGATCAGTCCTGGGTATTCATTGGAAGGACTGATGCTGAAGCTGAAACTCCAATACTTTGGCCACCTGATGAGAAGAGCTGACTCATTTGAAAAGACCTTGATGCTGGGAAAGATTGAAGGTGAGAGGAGAAGGGGACGACAGAGGATGAGATGGTTGGATGGCATCACCAACTCAATGAACATGAGACTGAGTAAGCTCCAGGAGTTGGTGATGGACAAGGGAAGCCTGGCGTGCTGCAGTCCATGGGATCGCAAAGAGTTAGACATGACTAAGAGACTGAACTGAACTGAATGTAGATAAATTCTAAAATTGATCCAGTCTAACCCCTTTCCTCGGAGAAGGCAATGGCACCCCACTCCAGTACTCTTGCCTGGAAAATCCCATGGACGGAGGAGCCTGGAGGGCTGCAGTCCATGGGGTCGCTGAGGGTTGGACACGACTGAGCGACTTCACTTTCACTTTTCACTTTCATGCATTGGAGAAGGAAATGGCAACCCACTCCAGTGTTCTTGCCTGGAGAATCCCAGGGACAGGGGAGCCTGGTGGGCTGCAGTCTATGGGGTCGCACAGAGTTGGACACGACTGAAGTGACTTAGCAGCAACCCATTTCCTGCTTAATGCAAGTCTCATTTCTCCTATTTGGATAGAACATTCATCTCCTATGTTAAGGAAAGAGACTAGACAAAGGAATTCTCAAAGGAAGGCATTTCTGTATTTGGTTTTCTGTGTGTTTTAGCATATCTGAAACATTCAGCATTCCTGAAATTTATCTTTTGGAGGGTCATTGGAAGACCAGAGACCTATTTTACATAACTTACACAGACTGCATACATTTTTTAAATTATTTGTTTTCAAGTTTCTTGAGATGACGCATCAGTTTGGGTGGCTGTAACATATTAGACTTTCAAAGAAGTAGCCTAGGGTCCAGAATCACATTTTTCATTTGTATTAAAATTTCCACTAAGCTATGGTCCAAATTGTCTTATTTTTCTTAGGTACTGTGTCTGGGGGACTTAGATTTGCTAGAATGTCCTACTTCAAGCTGATTTCAGAGACAGCGTAATTTGTTACATTTTTAGAAACTAGGTGAATCTGCAGAATTGGGCCATGACAGCGTAATATAAATGACTTTCAAAGTAAAATTGAAATAAATAAAGCTTGTGGGTATATAAGAGAAATAGAGACAGAGACAAAGAGCAGACTCCATCTTTAAGTTTAGAAATTTAGATAAATGATTCTCCCTTCTATTTCCTTTGCCCCAGTGGTTTCTTATGTAGTAAGAATTTAGTTGCCTCTTTCATTATACTAACAAAGGAAATATGTGAAAAGCAGGAGTTTCAATTTCTCTGTGGAAATTGAAATATTGATAATCTGGCCTCTTACTAAGAACTGTAAGTGATGAACTCTCTTCCTTCAAACCAGTTCTTTTCAATACATCAGAAAAGATACCTCTTTAGAGAAAACTATCAGACAGACCTGAGTTCTGTTGATATCTGTTCTCTGGCAGAGGTTTCAGTTTATTCTTAACAAAAGTAAAGCCACCAAAATTTCTGGGCACAGTTTCTAAAGAAAACCTTCACAATCCCAGAGAAGGTTTGTAAGATGGTAATGGGTAGTTAACACAGGCAAGTCCTAAAACCATTACGGAGGACACCTATCCTCCCCACCAGTGGGTCCCAGAGCGTGCAGCCATGGCTGCTGACTGCACAGCTTTCAAAGATAAAATGGAACATGTGGACATTAAGGTGCTGACTCCAGCTAAATTGGTTAATGACTAGAATCATCTAAATGAGGTAGCAAGCTGAAAGACTCATAATCTCTCCCTGTGAGCAGATTTTAATTAAATAATTATAATGTCCTTGTTGTAATTATTTATCAGTAACTGTGCTCCTGAGTATTGCCTCTTTTGCCATCATCTGTTCTGTCAGCTCAGCTGAACAATGAGATATTCACTTGGCCATGATGAGGGGAAAATGAATGATTCTTATTCACTGCAAAATAACACTGGAAGAATTCTGGCAGTGAGGCAAGATTCTGGGCTCTCCATTTAAACTTTGTATTTTTAGGAGAGGAACTTCAGTATCCTGATTCAGATATTGAACTTCTGAGAGGTTTCAATAATATGACCAGAAAGAATGATTTTTTAGTATCTATAACTTAACATTACATATTATAGCAATGGTATTTAAAAAGTATATGTTATTTCCTATTTTGAGATTGTGGAATCTATAGCATATAATATAATGTATGTTTCCAATAGCGAAAATTAGGAGTGATACAAAAAAAATAACTAAGTAACTCTTTATTGATAATACCTATAATTGTTCAAAATAACAGGAAGAGAAGGGACTCATTAAACAGTGAAGCTGATTCCTGAGTCAAAAATGGGACTACAAGAGAACATAGAGATGGATTTAAACCATGTAAAAGAAAGCAAGATCTTCACAGTAGACTTCCTCTAAAAAACTTACTCTAGTGAATAAGTATGTTTCTCTGTTTCTTCTGGGGATTCAGGAAAAAAAAAAGGGAATTTAACTGTAGTATGTGAGATTTAGCTTTAATAAAAATAAATATATTATGAGTGTGATCAGGGTAATAGTAAAGCACTGTTACTCAACACTTGATGTTACAGGTCTCCTTCCTATAACCTTTCCAGTCTGCAAGCTTGCTAAGTCACTTCAGTTATGTCCAACTCGTTGCAACCCTATGAACCATAGCCTGCCAGGCTCCTCTGTCCATGGGATTCTCCAGTCAATAACACTGGAACGGGTTGCCATTTCCTTCTCCAGGTGATCTTCCCAACCCAGGAATCAAATTGGCATCTCTTGCGTCTCCAGCATTGGCAGGCAGTTTCTTTACCACTAGTGCCACCTGGGAATCCCAGTCTGCACCTCTTCCCATTCTGATTACATCTTCCTACTACATAAGGCATTTGAATAATATACCTTCAGATTTAAACCTCATAGGAGACTTTGCATTTAGTGTGAAAAATCTTAAAAACAAAAATACCTCAGAAGCAAAAAGAATATTTGGGAATGATGATTTTTCCAAAACAAACCAAAAAAGAGTTCAGTTCAGTCACTCAGTCGTGCCTGACTCTTTGCAACCCCACAAATCACAGTACGCCAGGCTTCCCTGTCCATCACCAACTCCAGGAGTCCACCCAAAACCATGTCCATTGAGTTAGTGATGCCATCCAACCATCTCATCCTCTGCTGTCCCCTTCTCCTCCTGCCCCCAGTCTTTCCCAGCATCAGGGTCTTTACAAATAAGTCAGCTCTTCACATCAGGTGGCCAAAGTATTGGAGCTTCAGCTTTAGCATCAGTCCTTCCAATGAACACCCAGGACTGAGCTCCTTTAGGATGGACTGGTTGGATCTCCTTGCAGTCCAAGGAACTCTCAAGAAGAATCTTCTCCAACACCACAGTTCAAAAGCTTCAATTCTTCAGTGCTCAGCTTTCTTTACAGTCCAACTCTCACATCCATACATGACCACTGGAAAAACCATAGCCTTGACTAGATGGACTTTTGTTGGCAAAGTAATGTCTCTGCTTTTTAATATGCTGTCTAAGTTGGTCATAACTTTCCTTCCAAAAAGTAAGTGTCTTTTAATTTCATGGCTGAAATCACCATCTGCAGTGATTTTGGAGCCCAGAAAAATAAAGTCAGCCACTGTTCCCCATCTATTTGCCAGGAAGTGATGGAACCAGATACCATGATCTTAGTTTTCTGAATGTTGAGCTTCAAGCCAACTTTTTCACTCTCCTCATTCACTTTCATCAAGAGACTCTTTAGTTCTTCACTTTCTGCCATAAGGGTGGTGTCATCTACATATCTGAGATTATTGATATTTCTCCCAGCAATCTTGATTCCAGTTTGTGCTTCTTCCAGCCCAGCATTTCTCATGGTGTACTCTGCATAGAAGTTAAATAAGCAGCAGCAGCAGCAGCTGCTGATGCTGCTGCTGCTACTGCTAAATCGCTTCAGTCGTGTCCGACTCTGTGCAACCCCATAGATGGCAGCCCACCAGGCTCCCCTGTCCCAGGGATTCTCCAGGCAAGAACACTGGAGTGGGTTGCCATTGCATTCTCCGAGCTGTTTGTATAGATGTCTACAATTATCTATGTAAGTAACCATCTGTTAAGTAACCATTAATTTAAGCTAAATATGAGTCCATACTGATGTCCCTGACTCTCATCTAGTACCACCTGGTTAATTTTAGTCTTTGGCCTTTACTTATTTGTCACTTCTCACTCCAATCTTAAGAAACCTGGATTCCATTATACATATCTATTATTTATTTGCTTAATCCCAATATACATAGTGGTACCAGAACTGTTAACCTATAATCACATAGAAAATGTCTTTATTAACTACAGTACAGTGCTTATATATACTTTCTTTTTAGTCCTTAGCTTTATGCCATGCTAAGTTGCTTCAGTTGCGTCTGACTCTTTGTGACCCTATGGACTATAGCTCACCAGGCTCCTTTATCCATGGGATTCTCCAGGCAAAAATACTGTAGTGGGTTGCCATGCCCTCCTCCAGGGAATCTTCCCAACCCACTCACTGAACCCACATCTCTTACATCTCCTGCATTGGCAGGTGGATTCTTTACCACTAGTGCCATCTGCCTTAGTCTACTTATTTTCTAATGTACTTAGGTTAAATTTTCCCCACTCCCTTCATTGAAGTTATATCATACATCTGGAACTCAGTCAGACCCCTTTGTCACAATCTGCATTCCCTTGGACAGCAAGGAGATCCAACCAGTCCATCCTAAAAGAAATCAGTCCTGAATGTTCATTGGAAGGACTGATGTTGAAGCTGAAACTCCAATACTTTGGCCACCTGATGCAAAGAGCTGACTCATTTGAAAAGGCGTTGATGCTGGGAAAGATTGAAGGCGGGAGGATAAGGGACGACAGAGGATGAGATGGTTGGGTGGCATCACCGACTCAATGGGCATGAGTCTGAGTAAGCTCCGGGAGTTGGTGATGGACAGGGAAGCCTGGCATGCTGCAGTCCATGCCGTCACAAAGAGTCAGACACAACCGAGTGACTAAACGGAACTGAAATGCATTCCACTCTAACCCCACAACAGCCAAATTGACCTTTTTAAATTGCATTCACTAAGGTCTTGCTTTTTGTGCTGTAAGTCTCCATGAGTTCTGATAAGTGTATATTCCCCAATCTTCTGTATGTACGTAAAAGTCCATAAATAATTAGTCTTTATTTTGTATATTCAGTATTTTCATTTTCATTTAACCACATATTTACATTCCCCTTTGTCCTTCATTCTTTACTGAATTTCCCTGTTTCCATTTGTGATTTTTAATTTTCGGCCCAAAAAATCTTTTGAGTATTTTTTTTAGTGCTGGTTTACAAATAATTCCTTAGGTTTTTTTCTGGCCAGATCTTCATTTCACTTTCATTTTTGAAAGCTATTGTTGATGATTCTATTACTAAGATAACTCATCAGAGGTCTCAATTGAAAGCCTAATTACCAGGGCCCCTTTTTCTTTCTAAGGTCCATATGTCAGTTTTTGTCTCTCCATAACTGTAGTCTTCTATAAGCTTTGCTCAGCTTCTCAGCTGACTTAGGAACTGGCATATTGCCTTGAATGAAAAAGAGAAGTCAAATATCAGACTTACCTCTGTGCCTTCTTTTTCTCAGAGAACCTGCCCCTCAAATTACTTGTACTGCCTTGTGAACTTTCCAGTGACTTCAAACAGACCTCAAAAAGTATCCAGCTTCTCAAATTGCCCTCAATAAAACAGTTAATGTTATAACAACCAGTCTGCTATACAAAAATCCTAGAAGAGCAATTGAAATTCCAAGTGAGGAAATTTCTGTCTCATACTCAGCGGGGTTGAAGTTTCTGGAATTCTACAACATAATCTTAGTTTTTTAACCAGTGTGATATCATCCTCAGCTGGTTTGATTATAAAATAGTATTAATTTTATACTATTAATATTAGTATAAATATATACTAATATATATTAGTATATACACCAATATATATATTAGTATATATTTAATATATATATTATATATTTATATATAAACAATATATATTAATATATAGTTAATATATATAAAATATATGTATTATTGTGTATTATATATTATAATAATATATATAATAACTTAATTATATATTAACATTTATACTATATTATATTAGTATAAATATATCTTATTATATTAATAAGATATATTAATTAATATATCTTATTAATTCAATATATATTGTCCAGCAATATTGTATCAGAAATGTGTTCTTATGAGTTTTAGTAGAATGTTTGGAAACTATATCTTCTTTCCAAGGTAGACATTCACTAAAAATTAGTTAATCTTTTATTTAACCTGGCATATCTGGTTGTTTTCTGATCATACCTGGTTTGAGAAACTTTTTGAAGGATTGATACTGAGAGTCTCAGCATGGAAAAGTAGAATTCATTGCTTTTATCATTTTTTGTTTGTTTCTTTTTAAGGTCATATATAAATCACAAGTGTTTGAATTTCTAGAAATGTTATAATCATGATATCTGCAATGAATTAGTTAGTTAATGCTGACATATATTATCAACCATTTTCTCCTTTAGCTGTGGCCACTATTTCTTTATAATTTCAGCTTAATTTTGCAGAACACTGTCTAGGACACAGGCCAGACAGCAAAGACACATGATTAAAGTTAATAGCCACACTACAAATAACACCTTGTTGATATTAAATAGTGTTGGCCTTAAAAACACGAAACACTGCTCTTTCTGTTGTTTTTAAATTATTTGAATTATTTTTAAATGAAAAATGTTATATAATAATGAATACTTTTATATTTTACATTACTGAGCCCTCTAAATTATTTTTGTTTTGTCCTGAATTAGCATACTTAAAATTAAATCATCTTATTTTGAATTATATCAGCTACTACTGGGATGATTGAAAAATATATCTGTATTCCATGACACATAGTATTAAAGATTAAACTTTGTTACTGTGCAATGGTCTCTTGAGCCTGGTCTATATGGTAAAATACTCTATAAAATTACAATTTGTTAAACATAGCCCAAATTCAATAAAAATGAAGGATGATATCTAGTTAGGGGCTGAGATGGTAGCATAATTTTGCTTTAAAACTAAGTCATATATCAGGGTAAAAAGACTCCAAGTATCAATACATATCTGAACATTTCTAACTGCAAGAAAATTTCCTATTCAAGCAGACATTTCAGGTACAATATTACAAATATATGTTGTAGCACCACCTAGCAAACTCCTAGTGCATTTACCACATCACAAACATTTTGCTCTTTTTCCAGTAGTGAACATACTTTTCTAAATATCTGCAGAGTCATGGAAAATTACACATTTTATGCAGCAGGAAAAATAGAAAAATTTCAAGACCAGCTTATAAAAACATATTTCATGTTTATACTTTTAAATTCTGTTTATTATATATATGCCTGTGCATTAGAATAAAATTTACATGCTTTTTTTCTTTATTAACAAAACTTATATAACTTATAATAACATATATAATTAACATATGCCAATATTTGACATTTTCTCAGTTGTTTATTTCACCGGTGGACAGACAAAATAAAATCAAAGCTTTGTCTATTATATCTAGGTAATGACAAAAACGGGAAGGTCCATACATTTTATTTTTTTAATCACTATTTCTGATGGCAGTGCAGACATTTAGCAAATAGAAGACAGTGTTTTAAGTGGAAAAACATGGTTAGAGAGAAACCAACTTACTATTTTTACAATGCTAAGCTAATTACATAACTGCCCTGAATCTTAGTTTCCTAAACTTTAATATGCCATGATGATAACAATAACAGGGTTATTGAGAAATGTTTCACACAGAATATAATTCAATAGATATTTATCTACCAATGAGTTTGCTTTCAGCTATTTGACAAGTTAACCTATTAAGAAAGTAAACAGAAAAATATCATTTATTAAATTCCTACTTTGTCTTGACTGGCTTGATTTATTTTGCCTGATCTTGGACAAAAAGGTCAGCACATTTTGTATATCAATTCTCCAACATAATCTTGGCAAAATAGTCATTTCTATTAGTTCAGAAAATTGCTTGCAAGTTTTCATCTAGAAAAATTAACTATTTGATTAACTGAATTTTTTTTCAACTGCTCTGAGTCTAAAATTATATCTAGATGAACAAGTCACTTGTAAAGAAAAAAAGTTGCATTCCAACAGAACCAAGAGAACTCAATGAACTTGTCTGAGTTGTCTGATTCTAGCAATATAACTAACTTTACAGAGTTAAAATATTTTTCCACTAAGAAAATGCACAAATAAAACAACTCTGGATTTTTATGTATAGAAACTGTTCTCATCCTGCAGATTGATAGCTGATTTGAAGCTTGGGGCACAGGCTGGGTCACAAGCATCATAATGTCAGCCTGTCAACGATCACATTTCTCAAACACAGCATCTGGTTACTTTGGACAGGGACTGGCCTGCTGGAACCTGACAGTTCCATCACTGCCAGCAGTCTTATAATAGCTGATGGAAACTGCAAACAGTAACCTTTTCATTTAGCACTGACAAAGATTCTGCCCCAAAACCTAAAGCCTGAGAGACACCAAAAAAGATTTAGCTCAAGTCAAAGTTTTGGTTTTATTTTTATTGTATTTTTGGTCCTTTTTCTTTTTTTAAAAAAAATTAAGGGTGTTTTCAACCAAGTGGATTGTTTACAAACAAAAATACTAAGAGCTCTGAAATCATGAGTCCTGTAATTAAAAGTGCTGGGTCAACTGCTTTGCCTCCAGCGTTAACATCTAAATAACACCATTCTGATGACACAGGAAGGAAAGGCTACCCTTTTATCACTGGACTATATAAAAGTGACAGAAAGAAATTAGCAGTAAAGGCTTTTCAGAAGAAGGTTGGCCTCTTGGGTATAACTAAGGAACCTCTGAGAAACAGTCAGTGGTATTTCAGCACTTGAGTTCCATGCTTTGCTAGGTTATTTCAGACATTACAAGTAATGTATTGTTTAGTGGTACCCATGTACACCATTAAATGCATCACAGTGTGGCATGGATTCAGCAAGTTTTAGTCATAACATGCCAGCTGGAGAATATTAAGGGGGGAAAAATCCGTTTTCAATTTCTGCTTAATGTTCTGGTGAAAATAATGTAAGTCACTTCTGTGAAAGTATTTACCTTCCAAACACTCTTCAATACATAGGTACTAAAAGAGAATTTTCAGTAAAGCAGTATTTGCTCACTCCCTCTTCCTTACCCAGTTTTTGCATTCATTTCTTACTCTTCATTGATGCATATAAGTTTCAACATGTTTCTTTTACTTCTAGAGTTAATTAACCTTAACACTATACTGACATTGGCAAGTTTACGGAGCAACAAAAGTGTCCTTGTAGGCAAGAATTACACAAACACTGTGACTGTATTTTGCAATTGTTTTCTTGAACATTTTATAGTTATTAAAACCTTATGGTGGTCTTTCACAATATGTACTGTGGACTATGAAAAAAATGTGTAATTTTCATTTCTGCCATTAAAAATAATTTTCATTTGCTTTGCTGCCCCAGTCATTAAAATCTACCCAGAGAATTCCTCTTTGTCTCATGAGCATGTCTACTAAGTACTGCTCCATATTTAACTCGCTCTTAGATCACCCCATGGCTTGAGAATTCTTTTAATCTCTTTTCCATTTATAACTGTACTGCTTGACCTTTCTTCAGCAAGGTGTCTTGTATATAAAATGTCAGTGAGAGGATTACAGACATGGGACAAAGATATAGTTTAATTAAAAAAGGTCCTGTGAGATTGAAAAAGGTTACTGGCCTAGATCACAAATATTTAATGCCAGATGACTATTTATGAGGTTAAAAGAAAAAAAGAAATTACTGGCCATTTGTAATTGACCAACCATTAAATTTACAATGATTAGATTATACTTCTGATTAAAACTTTTGTATTTATAGTAGATTAAAGCTATGAGTTATAAGCTATGCCAGTTATAAAATAAAAATTAATTCAAGTTCCCTATAAGTGAGACAATACAACAGAGGTATATAGACCTGCTTATTTTTAATGTCAGAGTTTGAATATATAAAAACTCATTCATTGTTTGAAGCCACTATATGAAGCTATGTATGGATTGATTAAACCAAATGCATCCATGTAGCAAATGGCTTTCCCATTCATTTATCTTTCCATCCAACCTCATGTATATATACATATGTATACAAGTCAAAATACTGAACACCAAGTTATTTAACCACTGATTTGAAAAGGATGCCAATTATTCAGAAAGGATACCTAAACAATCAAAAAAGGATACTACTATTAAAATCTAGTCTGACTAAAACGTATAAGGCCAAAAGAAAACACACACACACACACACACACACACACACACACACACCCCTACCTGTCAACATGAAGCTGAAACTGATATGTCAACAACTAGTAATTCAGCAAGGAGGGTGTTCGACTCCAGAATTTGATATTAAAACTACACTCCTTACTGATTATCATAGTACATGGGGATGTTGAAAAATGCTGAGAGCAGTCTCATAATTTTCTGAAACCAAAAATGGAAATATCTATTTGCTGTTTCAGTCCACGGGGTTGCAAAGAGTGGGACACAACTGAGCGACTGGACTGAACTGAACTGAATGATCTTAAGTTTTGAAAACAAACAAACACGGAGTATAATATTCAGATGAACATATTAAAAAAAAACTTAATTAGATGCAAAAAATCTTAATTAGATGCAGATCAATATTAGTTATCAGTGTGATGAATCTGCCCAACAGGCTGGTGTTACTTTAAGCTCTGTTAACAGAAGTGCATCTATAATAAGGGAAGTGTTAATTCTATCCTGTTTGGCTTAGGTCACATTTCAAGAGGAGTATCATGTTTGATTCCATGTGTAAACACTCTTAAAAGTTTACTGGCTATCATACTTTAGAATATAGAGACCCAAGGCCTGGGGGAGGCAGATAAGGGAGTTCCAAGGAAGCTAACAATCTGTGGGTTTGAGAAAGTCCGCTTTGGTGGTCACGGTTTACTATTTGAAGGTCTCAGACAAGATCAATAGTCAAAACTGGGGCGGGTAGGTTAGGTTGCCAGATAAAATACAGGACACCCAGTTAAATCTGAATTTCTGATAAACAATAAATATTTTTGCATTGGGCAAACTTACACTAAAATTATTTGTTGTTTATCTGATATTCAAATTTAACTGGGCATCCTGTATTTTTATCTGCTAACTTTGGCAAACCTAGGGGTGTGGATTAAAGAAAGGGGTGTTCAATCAACAGAAAACATAATGACAAGAATTTGAGAGGGGAGAGAGTTAAACTCCACATTAGTGAAGGCAATACTGTAGCAAAATGATTGTCAGTCAGTATTTAAATGATATTATTATAAATATTTCATTGACAATGGTCAGAATTTATAAAATTACATATAGTTTACTAAAACTTTTAGAAATGTTCCTCTGCTGCTACCAATCTGGCTGTGTTCACATTCTCTTCAGTTTTCAGTGCCAGGGGTCTATTCCAGCTGGGTATCTGCAAGGTACAACTATTGGGCTCAACTCCTTCCCACCCTCTTAAGCTCCCGTGAGAGCCTTTGGGACCATTGTGCAGGAACAGCCAGTTCTCTCAGTTGCCTGTCTGACAGCCTGTCCAGCCTGGGACCTTATTCCTTCCCTTCCCTAGAGAAGACTGCAGGGACATTAGCACTCACAGTTGACAGTTACCAACTGAGCGCTAAAGAGGAAAGAGGGGTGCCTGTGCTTAAGGTGCCGATGTTGGAATGAATGCAAGGAGGCAAGAAAGGAGGATGAGAAAGAGATTATAGTGCACTACTAAAGGTGAATAGAACTGCCGACTGATGCCTAAAACAAGGATTCATAAAAGTGGGCAAGCAGTTCAGTTCAGTTCAGTCACTTAGTCATGTCTGACTCTTTGTGACCCCCATGAACTACAGCATGCCAGGTCTCCCTGTCCATCATCAACTTCCGGAGTTCACACAAACTCATGCCCATTGAGTTGGTGATCCATCCAACCATCTCATCCTCTGTTGTCCTCTTCTTCTCCTGCCCGCAATCTTTCCCAGCATCAGAGTCTTATCCAATGAGTCAGCTCTTCGCATCAGGTGGCCAAAGTATTGGAGTTTCAGCTTTAGCATCAGTCCTTCCAATGAATATTCAGGACTCATCTTTAGAATGGACTAGTTGGATCTCTTTGCAGTCCAAGGGACTCTCAAGAGTCTTCTCCAACACCACAGTTCAAAAGCATCAATTCTTTGGTGCTCAGCTTTCTTTATAGTCCAACTCTCACATCCACACATGACTACTGGAAAAACCATAGCCTTGACTAGATGGACCTTTGTTGGTAAAGTAATGTCTCTGCTTTTTAATATGCTGTCTAGGTTGATCATAACTTTTCTTCCAAGGAGTAAGCATCTTTTAATTTCATGGCTGCATTCACCATCTGTAGTGATTTTGGAGCCCCCCAAAATTAAGTCTGCCACTGTTTCCACTGCACTTTTTATAAATGGAGTCCTGGGATATCAGAATGAGAGAGTCAATTCCTGGGCAGATTGATAAGAAGTCCGGGGTCTCTGAGGAGGAAAAAGGAGTCTGGGGCTCTCAAGGAGGAGGAAAGGACAAATATCTTTTTTCTACATTCCTTAGTAAGGATTATATAACAATAATGTATCCTGCTTGAGGACAGTTTCTCCTTCTTGAAAACCTGACTAATCCTATTATCTTAGAATGTGTATTATGGGAGTGGCTGGTAAGATCTTTCTATTGTTAGTTCTAATCCTGTTATCTTAAAATGTAAATTGTGGGAGTGGGTCTAGAAAGATCTTTACAACCTTCAGACATTCTTTTGATTTATTGTGATAACCAATTGAAAAAATATATAACTCCCTCTTCTAAGACTAGTGAGGGGGACAGTTTCTGTCTCCCTTCTAATATAATATCTATGTCAGAAGCTTTCTCTGCCCCTTTTCATACTTTAATAAAACTCTGCTACAAAAAGCTCTTGAGTGATCAAGCCTGGTCCGTGGTTCCAAAGCTAAATCTTGAATCTGACAGAGTAAGCTATCAAAAGCACTGAAAACAAACAGAAATTCAGCACCAGGAAATTCTGAGAGCAAAGTATAAGACACCAGCAATAACTACTGATAACTGCAATGTTGAAAAATTTTATAGCTAAAGATAAGTGAGATAAATACACATATTAACTGTAAGTAATTTTTTTAAGGTTCTCCAAATAAACAGAATCAATCTCTATGTGAAGAGATTTATTATAAGGAATTGGCTTGTGTGATTATGAAGGCTAAGAAGCCCAAAATTTGCAATTGTGGCATGTTCAAGACCCAGGAGAACCGATGGTGTGGATTCAGTCCTAAGGATGGCATACTGGACACTGAGGAGAATCAATGGTGCAGTTCCAATCTGAAGGGAGGAGATTTGGGAGAATTTATTGTACAGATGCCTCCAATGGATGGAGGAGCTTGGTGGGCTACAGTCCATGGGGTCGCAAAGAGTTGGGACACGACTGAGCGACTTCACTTCACTTCATTGTACAGATGAAGACAGAAGGCAGTTTGCTGGAAAATTCCCTTTTGCTCTGGAAGGTCAGTCTTTTTGCTCTAAGAGTTCCTTCAACTGACTGGATGAGACTCATCCATATTATGGAAGACAACCTACTTACTCAAAGTTAACCATTTTAAATGTCAATCTCATCCAAAATCATCCTGCAAGTTGACACATTGT
Organism: Bos grunniens; assembly: GCF_055505025.1. Lineage (NCBI taxonomy): Eukaryota > Metazoa > Chordata > Mammalia > Artiodactyla > Bovidae > Bos > Bos grunniens. The sequence continues at coordinate 65,441,604 of NC_141168.1, read as the reverse complement.
TAACCATCACAGTAGGTAATACCACATTTTGTTTACCCATTCATCTATGGATGGACATTTGGATCTTTTCCATTTTTTGGCTGTTGTGAATAATACTGCTATGAACATGGTGGTAAAAATACCTGTTTGAGTCCCTTCTTTCAATTATTTTGTAATTTACATTCAGAAGTGGATTCGCTGGATCATATGCAAATCTATGTTTAATTTTTTGAGGAACTGGCATAATGCTTTCCACAGTATCTACATCATTTTACATTCCCACCAGCAGTGCACAAGTTTTCCAGTTTCTTGACATCCTGGTCAAAACCTAGTATTTTCTGTTTTTGTTTGTTTGTTTTGCTTTTTAAAGAATAGCCATTTTAATGGACTTAAAGTGGTGACTTACTGTGGTTTCTATTTTCATTTCCCTAATAAGAGTCAGTGTTGAACATCTTTTCATGTTCTTATTAGCCATTTGTATATATTCTTTGGAGAAATACCATTTCAGTTCTTTGTCCATTTTACAATTAGGTTGTTTATTTTTATACTTGAGTTATAGGAGTTTTTTTATACATTTTTAATATAAATTCCTTATCATATATTTTCTCCCATTCTGTGGACTGCTTTTTCAGCTCTCTTAATAATGTCCTTCAATGCACAAAGTTTTTATTTTTGGTTAAGTCCAAATTTATCTAGTTTTTCTTTTGTTGCCTGGGTTTTAGTATCATATCCAAAAATATCATGAAGCTTCTTCCTCCCTGTGTTTTCTTTCAAAAGTTTTATAGTTTTGGGTCCTCTTATGGTTATATCTTTTATCCATTTTGAGTTAATTTTTGTATATGGTGGAAGGTAAGGATCTCATTTCATTCCTTAGCATGTGAATATCCAGTTTTCCTAGTGCCACTTTTTGAAAAGACTGTCCTTTCTCAGGATTGAATTTTAGAAAGTGGAAAAATCAAGAAGAAAATTAACCTGTGGTTAAGAGAGATCAACTTCAAACTAATAAAAGATTCAACTTCTTAATCAGAAAGCTTACTAATTATTAATTGATTTTCTCAGTAAAAACTATGACATAAATAATTTAAATTAGTGCCAACTTTATACTGATTATTATACACATACTTTTGTTTTATTCTAAAGTCCCTGTAGTAATACTCTGCATATGCTTTTCCTAAATTATTATTGACTATTTCATACTTTACTGAATCATCCTCACTGTTTTTTTGTTACTTTTAAGAGGATCATATTTTTCAGCTTGTTTTTTTTCCTATAAATCTTTTTCCTATCAAATCCATTCTTTAAGCTCTCAAGTCAATTAGAATAGTTTTCTCATTTTAACTAACATACACTGAAGCTCTTACCTTTAGATCGTCTGCAAAAGTGTGCTAGTGTGTTATACTCCCTTTCTAGAACCATTACTGAAGATGATAAAATCATTAGCTGAAGAGCTGCTGCTGCTAAGTCGCTTCAGTCGTGTCCAACTCTGTATGACCCCAGAGACAGCAGCCCACCAGGCTCCCCTGTCCCTGGGATTCTCCAGGCAAGAACACTGGAGTGGGTTGCCATTTCCTTCTCCAATGCATGGAAGTGAAAAGTGAAAGTGAAAGTGAAGTCGCTCAGTCATGTCTAACTCTTGCGACCCCATGGACTTCAGCCTACCAGGCTTCTCTGTCCATGGGATTTTCCAGGCAAGAGTACTGGAGTGGGGTGCCATTGCCTTCTCTGGCTGAAGAGCTAGGTAATTCCAAAGAGTGATGAATGTACAACAGTTCTTTAGACTGATGATATCTAGTTCTAGCAGAAGTTTATAAAGCTGTTGATCAAACATTGATGTCACCCCAAATGTAAAGACTGGAAAGGCATGAAGTTCTTAAGATTAATTTAAAAAATTCATTTCTCATACATTTATATATCAACCTCACTTTAGATTCTTCCACTCAAAGACACTGGAGTGACTATGTTTGCTCCCATAACTTTATCCTCAAAGGACAAAATAATTTGCTTTATTGCTAACAATAAAGTCCCATCTTGTTTAAGAAAATAAATGATATCATAGCATTTTGCCTATCCCTATGCTTATTGGGATTAGTGTATTTGAAGGGAGAGTGAAAAAAACAATGAGAACCTGAAATTGTGTACACTTTTTCAGCTGCCTACTTTTTAAAATATATATCCAGCAAGCCATTACAAAGGAAACTTCAAAGTTCAGTTCAATACAATCCATTTGTGTTTGTTTTCAAAGTAGCTGTATTTTAGACAGTTAATAAAGTGTCTATTTACCCTAGTAGGTGGAGGGACAGATATGTGTGAAAATCTAACTCTGCAACTGAATGAGAAGTCCAGTAGTCAGAAAGTCCATCTAGTCTGGTTTTAAAAATTTATCTAATACAGAGAGCAACTAAAAATCATACCAATGAAATTAGAGTGGAAACTTGTATGCAAAAATCTTCAGGAATGATGATTAAAATATATTTGGGGTAGGGGTGACCATATTTGTAATATTTCTATTGTAGTGAGATATCAACCAATAAGAAATCCTATGTACACATATTCAGAAGCCAACATTACCATGTACCAAGCACAGTCAAAACTTTTCTTTTAAATTTTACCTTAAAAATTAGCACAGGAAGCCAAAGTCTTATCCTAAAGTTTTAAGCAACAATAAAAGTAAATATGAACATAGATAAGACTCTGAAATATGCTGTAACTCCTTTGGGATCATGAAACAATACAAATAAATCAAATATATAGTTAGATTAATTCAGGTTATGGTGATTAACAGATAAAGTCCATGACTATTAGGTTATAAAATTATTGGTGCAAACATTAAAATATTTCAATAGTTACAGTGAGATTAAAGCTAATTTGTAATTGGTAGTAATGAGATCAGAATTTGCTTTACTATGAGATAACTAAAATGCACTAGAAAGGCAATCTAATATAATGAAATAGTGACATGGGGATTCTCTGACTTAATAAATTAATTGAAGGATTCTACAGGCAGAGTGAGCATTTACTGTTGGAAGTACTGATGCTGAAGCTGAAGCTCCAACAATTTGGCCACCTGATGCGAAGGGCCTACTCATTGGAAAAGACTCTGATGCAGAGAAAGATTGAGGGCAAGAGGAGAAAGGGAGGACATAGGATGTGATGGTTGGATGGCATCGCTTACTCAACAGACATGAGTCTGAGCAAACTCCGGGCAAGTTTGGCAGTTCTTGGGGTCATGAAGAGTTGGACATGACTTAGCGACTGAACAACAATCCAGAAGAAAAGAGATAAACATACTCCAATGGTTTGTTGAACAAGAAATTCATAATAGGCAAACTTGAAAATGAGGTATAATCTGTCATCTGATCCTGATCTATATAAACTAGCTATTTACATTGGAATATTGAAATACACATTTTAAGTAGATATTTATGGCTCAGCTGGTAAAGAATCTGCCTGCAATGCAGGAGACCTGGGTTCGATCTCTGGATTGGGAAAATCCCTTGGAAAAGGGAAAGGCTACCCACTCCCAGTTTTCTGGCCTGGAGAATTCCATGGACTGTATAGTCCACGGGGTCACAAAGGGTCGGACACGACTGAGTGACTCTTACTTTCACTATGGTTGAAGTGGAGAAAGGAGCAATGAATAGAGATTCAAAGTCTCATAGTTAAAAGCACAGCATTATCTATTTTGGACTTCCCTGGTGGCTCAGATGGTAAAGCATATGCCTACAATACAGGAGACCTAGGTTCGATCTCTGGGTTGGGAAGATCCTCTGGAGAAGGAAATGGCAACCCACTCCAGTACTCTTGCCTGGAAAATCCCATGGACGGAGGAGCGTAGTAGGCTACAGTCCATGGGGTCGCAAAGAGTTGGCTCAGACACAACTGAGAGACTTCACTTTCACTTTCTTTCTTTATTATCCATTTTATTCCTATTTAAACTAATCAAGTGTGACAGCACAACTTGCATATAATAACACTATAGCTGACATTTAATAAACAAATATTAATTGAATGAGTAAATAAAAAGCAGTACTTTTTCCTAATACAATTTTGTAGCCTTAAGGTTGTTAATTATAAATTAACTTTCATTCTTAATATCTGGCTATCCCTGTAAAAGAAATACAATTAACAAGAGTGAACCTCTCCCCTTCAAATTTTCTCTGACTCTGTTCTTTCTCTTAAATCACAACCCCAGCATGTAGTGTTATTTGGAAATGAATTCTGATGTTTTTATTAGTTTTTATTAACTGATCATTTGACATGTACCTGCATTATAGTTGAAAAATAAATAGAACATGTCATATTTGCTTTTCTGACACTTGAAAACATGGAGTAGTTTTCAGGTGACGGGAGTAGAAAAATAGCTGTGAGAGGCAAGTAATATTTAATATTTTGCTCCATTTTTTTTCCCTGTGGTCACCCATCCCTAACTGTACTGACAGCTTAGAAATGTCAATTCTAAATAAAAATTTACCCACATGGGGCTTTAGTTAGCAATCTAGGGTCATGCAGATACTTTTGGTTGAAAATCTAGATAAGAATAGAAAAGGAAAATAGAAGAAATCCCAAATATTCCTACTTTCTCTTTTCATCCTTCATGTGGTAAAATTAGTCTAGTTCTCAGGACAAAGATCATAGCGCCTCAAAATCTTAGATATGTAGCCTGAGGTAAAAAAGAAAAACACAAAGTAACTTTTATTATACCAACTTCATACAGATCAGATAAAATTAAATAATACAGGATAGTCATAGACAATAATGTCACTGTGTAATTTTTCACAGATTTTGTCTCATGAAATTTATCCTAAATTTCATTCTCTAGCATTCATTTTATTAAATAATAATTTTCAAAGTTCAATAAAGCTCTTAAAGTTACTTAGATATGCTTAAAATAATTCCCCATCTTTCTTTCCAGGTTTCATTGATTCTATTAATCAGTCAAATATAATAGATTTATTTTTCCAAAAAATATATCTTAACAGCTTATTTTTATAACACAACCAATCAATTTTCACACATGTGCATTGTGAAGGGCGAACTTTTGATTATGTGTGAAAAATCTATGGTAAATGAATAACAAGACACATGTATTCTTTAAAAAGGAAAACATGCACATTCAAAGGGTTCTGCAGGAAGGGCTAATGGTAAGGAACCTGCTTGCAATGCAGAAGACATAAGCAACACGGGTTTGATCCCTGGGTTGGGAAGATCCCCTGGAGAAGGGAATGGTAACCCACTTCAGTATTCTTGCCTGGAGAATCCCATGGACAGAGGAGCCTGGTGGGCTACAGTCCAAAGGGTACAAAGAGTTGGACACAACTGAAGTGACTTAGCAGATATGAGTGCACATTCAAAATAAAAGGGACACACTGATTATGAGGAAAGTAAATTTGATTCACAAAGAATTTGAATATTAATAGACTAAAATATGGAACATTTTACTCATTTTAAAAGCCAACCAAAGAGATGCATAATTATTTTAAAATATATTGATAAAATATTTAAATTATATGTCACAGAAATTAAAATATTTGGAATAAAAAGAACTACTAAATAATACAAACTTAAGTATTAGAATAAGTTATAATTGTTTATTTTTTATTATATTATGATACTATTGTCAAGAATCACTCATTCTTAAAAACACAGTTTGTCTTTATAGAGTATAAGATATTTCTAAAATTACAATGCATGTGCTATGAGCAATGCAGTGCTATGCACTGTCCTCCAGAGGGCAGTGCAGTACAAACTCAGAGGGCACAGAGTGCACCAAAAAACCAAATGTTAAGTAATTTCATTTTATTCTAGTGGTAACGAAAATACAGAAAAAGTCCCAGGATCTGCTGTAATGCCAAAATTCCTGACTGCAAGATATAAAGTGTTGCAAATTCTCTAATTAGTTTGACCATGTGTCAATCATTTCAATTTCTTTTACTGGAAATTGTTTTTCAAAATGAATTAATTGACAAAATTGATCTTCTGTTGGTTGAACATCAGTAGATGTTTTTTTTAAAGAAGATAAAATGGTCCTGGAACTCTTCAAGACTTTGATACACATCGTATGAGCTCCTTATAAAAGGAGTATTTCTCTACTTTCAATACACAATAGAAGGCACACACTTGATTTTATGAATTTGGTTTTTCCTGCTTATGGCTCTCCAAAAACATTTTCTAAGCTATAAGTTAAATCTGTTTATAGCAAATTATAAAGCAAATATAATTTTTATAGTTCTTGGAAAACTCCTAAAACCTCTGAACTACTATTGAGAACTATTCAGCAATACAAATAATACAAATAAAGAACTAGTGTCCAGCATACAAAAATGGCTCCATAAAGGCTGCATGTGTGAGCTGAGGCTTAGTCACTCAGCTGTGTCTGACTCTGTGACCCTATAGACTGCAGCTGCCAGGTTCCTCTGTTTATGGATTTTTCCAGGAAATAATACTGGAGTGGCTTGCCATTTCCTCCTCTTTGGGAACTTCCTGATCCAGGGATAGAACCCATGTCTCTTGCATTGGCAGTGGATTCTTTACCACTGAGCCACCTGAGAAGCCCCCATAAATGTTAGTTATGGTTATTATTAAATATATATAGAGATTTTTAAAACTGTGATTAAAAAACTCCCAACAAACAAAAGTCCAGGGCCAGATGGCTTCACAGGTGAATTTTATCAAACATTTAGAGAAGAATTAACACCTATCTTCTGAAACTACTTCAAGAAATTTCAGAGGAAGGAATATGCTCAAATTCTTTCTATGAGGCCATCATTACCCTGATAACAGAACCAGATGAAAACACCACACACAATAAAAGAAAATTACCATTCGGTATTACTGGTGAACATAGATGCAAAAATCCTCAACAAAATACTAGCATTCTTAATCCAACAGAACATTGTCATACACCATGATCAAGTGGGATTTAGCCCAGGGATGCATGGATTTTTCAGTATCTGCAAATCAGTGCGATGGCACCCCATTCCAGTACTCTTGCCTGGTAAATCCCATGGACGGAGGAGCCTGGTAGGCTGCAGTCCATGGGGTTGCGAAGAGTTGGACACGACTAAGCGACTTCACTTTGACTTTTCACTTTCATGCATCGGAGAAGGAAATGGCAACCCACTCCAGTGTTCTTGCCTGGAGAATCCCAGGGACAGGGGGGCCTGGTGGGCTGCCGTCTATGGGGTTGCATAGAGTCAGACACGACTGAAGTGACTTAGCAGCAGCAGCAGCAGCAGCAAATCAGTGTGATATATCACAACAATAAATTGCATAAAAATCATATGATCATCTCAATAGATGCAGAAAAAGCTTTTCACAAAATTCAACAGCCATTTATGATAAAACTCTCCAGAAAGTGGACATAAAGGGAACATACCTCAACATAATAAAAGCCACCTATAACAAACCTACAGCTACCATCATACTCAATGGAGAAGATCTGAAAGCATTTCCTCTAAGATCAGGAACAGGACAAGGATGTTCACTCTTGCCACTTTTATCCAACATAGTTTGGAAGTCATAGCCATGGCAGTCAGAGAAGAAAAATAAATGAAAGTAATCCAAATAGGAAAAGAAGAAGGAAAACATAACTGTTTGCAGATGACATAATACTAAATATAGAAAATCTGAAAGATACTACCAGAAAACTACTGGAGTTCATCATTGAATTTTGTAAAGTTGCAGGATATAAAATTAATACATAGAAAGCTCTTGCATTCTATACACTAACAACAAAAGAACAGAAAGAGAAATTAAAGAAACAATCCCATTTACCATAATATCAAAAAGAATAAAATACCTGGGAATAAACCTACCTAAGGATGCAAAAGACCTGTAATCTGTAAACTATAAGATGCTGATGAAATAAATCAAAATGACACAGACAGATGAATATACCACGTTCTTAGAAGAATCAACATTGTTAAAATGACTATACTACCCAAGGCAATCTACATATTCAATGCAATTCTTATAAAATTATCAATACCAAAAGCATTTTCACATGCTTCCTAGGTGGTGCTTGTGGTAAAGGATCTACTTGCCAATGCAGAAGATACAGGAGATGTGGGTTCAATCCCTGAGTCAGAAAGATACCCTGGAGGAGGAAATGATACCCCACTCCAGTATTCTTGCCTGAAAAATTCCATGGACAGAGGAGCCTGGTGGACTACAGTCCATGGGGCTGAAAGAGTCAGACACAACTGAGTCACTGAACACAAACACAGATTTAAAAAAAAAAAAAAAAACTTAAAATCTGTACAAAGACACAGAAGGCCCCAAATAGCCAAAGCAATCTTGAAAGAGAAAAATGGAGGTGGAGGTATCAGGCTCTCTGACTTCAGAGTATACTGCAAAGCTATAGTAACCAAAACCAAATGGTACTAACACAAAAACAGAAATACAGGTCAATGGAACAGGATAGAAAGCTGAGAAATAAGTCTACCCACCTATGGCCAGTTAGTCTATGACAAAGGAGGAATGACTGTGCAATGGAGAAAAGACAGTCTCTTCAATAAATGCTGCTGGGATAACTAGACATACATCTAAAAAGATCAAACTAGAACATTCTTTAATATCATATACCAAAAAAACAAAAAACAAAAAAACTCAGAATGGATTAGAACCTAAATGTAAAACCAGATACTATAAAACTCTTGAGAGGAAAATATAGGCAGAACACTCTTTGACACAAATCACATCTATATCTATTATAATGTCTCCCAGAGTGGTGGAAATAAAAACAAAAATTAACAAGTGAAACCTAATTAAACTCAAAAACTTTTGCACAGCAAAGGAAACCACAAATGAAATGGAAAAAAAAAAAAAAAACACAACAGAATGGGAGAAAATATTCTCAGCCAACAAGGGATCAGTCTCCAAAATTTACAAACAGCTCATGTGGTTCAATATCCAAAATACAGACAATCCAATCAAAAACTGGACAGAAGACCTAGGTAGATATTTCTCCAAAGAGGGCACATAGATGGCCAACAGGTACATGGAAAGATGCTCAACCTTTGCTAATTATTAGAGACGCAAATCAAAACTACAATGAGATATCACTTCACAACAATCAGAATGGCCACCATCAAAAATTTACAAACAGTAAATCCTGGAGAGGGTGTGGGAAAACAAGAACTCTCCTAGAACGTTGGTGGGAATGAAAACTGATACAGCCACTATGGAGAATAGCACAGAGGTTTCTTAAAAAACTAAAAATACAGCTACCAGATGACTGAGTGGTCCCAGTCCTGGGCATGTATTTGCAGAAAAGCATAGTTTGAAAGGACACACACACCCCAGTTCACTGCAGCACTGTTTACAATAGCCAAGACATGGAAGTAACCTAAATGTCTATTGATAGATGAATGGATAAAGAAGATGTGATACATATATACAATGGAACATTACTCAGCCTAGAAGGATGATGGCGAAAGTTGCACAATGATGTGGACGTACATAGTGTCACTTAAATGAACAGTTAAATGTGGTTAAAATAATGTTTTATATTATGTGATGTTTATCATAATAATAAAAAAAAGAATGAAATAATGCCATTTGCAGGAACATGGATGGACCTGGAGATTATCATAAGTGAATTAAGTCAGATAGAAAAAGGCAGACATCATATATCACTTATATGTAAATCTATAAAGAGATAATACAAACAAACTTATTTGTAAAGCAGAAATTGACTCAGAGAATGCTCTTATGGTTATCAGGGAGAATGGGTGAGGAGGAAGGATAGACTGAAAATTTATGATTTACATGTACACAATGCTATATTTTAAATGGATAGCCAACAGGACCTACTGTAAAGTTAATTAAAAATTTAAAAACTAGATATTTAAAAAATATATACCCATATCTGTCTATATATGTATACTTACACAGACAGATCTTAAAAAGCAAAACCCCCAAATGTCTCTATTTCCTTCTAGTCATTGTATTTTGCAAACATCATATTAAACAAGTAATTTAGGTTTGTTGTAAAGAGTTTGACTATATTTTTTATTTAACTGTAACACTATCTAAGCCCCACCCTATTTTTTCCCCTCTTGCCCCACACCTGAAAAAAACCAATAAGAAAGCCAAGATGTCTTGAGTTCACATTATGCAAGAGGAATCCTCACTCCGTTGCCATTCCCTAACTACAATGAAATCAAAGTTACTGCCCCTCCCTACTCTTGCAAGTCATTTTTAGACCTACTGGAGAGCCTGCCCTGCTGTCCCCAGAAAGCCCCATTATGTGCATAATAAATCTTTTCATACCCTCTTGGTACAGTTGTGTGGCATTACCACTTTCCACATTCAGATTAAATTTTGGATGGGTGTTGATCCAATTCCCCATGGGTAAACCACAGACTAAGTTTGAGAGCTGTCTTTTTGATGCATTTCTCCAAATTTATGCATTTGCTCCTTTTGAAACAGACAGTTCATCTATTTGATAGGGAAGTTCATTTTTTATTATTGTTTTAATACAGTTTTCTCCCAAACTATGAAAATCCTATGAACAAGAGAGAATTGAAAAATTCTAGGGCCGAATTCTTATAGTGAAAAATATTTTGAACAAGTCTCATGAGAATCCATTTAAACATTTAATCCCTCAGTAAGCTTCAAATATCCTTTGAGAACTTGCACCATGATTTACCTCCATTTTCAGAGACTTACTTTATGAAGAATCTCTTTTGAGGTGAGATAAAATAACAGGACAGAGAGCCATAATGCAGAATTCTTGCTAAAAGACTTTGAGCTTGAATTTAGTAACATCTGCCTCTGATCACAAACTCATAAGGAGATCAAAGTGGAACATTTTAAAGAATATCACAAGAATAGTTATTAATATTTAGAATGTGTGAAATTTTATAGCACAAATGACCCAATTTCTTTAATAAATACACCTCATTAAAAGAGGGAATTGCTATCTTTTAAAATATGGTATACTTACATGGAATATTACTCAACCTTCAAAAAGAAGGGAATTCTACCATATGTGACAACATAGATGAACCTTAAGGACATAATGCTAAATGAAATGAATATGTCACAGAAGGACAAAGGCTGCATGCTTTCCACTCTTACCAGGTATCTAATGAAAGTAACAGAATATTTCACTCCCAAATATGCCTCCTTGGCATAAAGATTATTTGAACTGATAATTTTGAGAAAAAGCAGACACAGGAGGGGATCTGAAAATAGAGTAGAGCTACTTTTTGGAAGAGAAATTTACATGTGTAAAGGAAATCTCCATTTGTGAGGATGTCTCCCTCTCCACAAGAAGAAGAGATGGATGACTATTTCACAGAAGAATCTTATCACTGGAAGAGACATTAACTTTTGTTGTGGTTGTTGTTCACTCCCTAAATCCTGTCCAACTCCTTTGCAACCCCGTGAACTGTAGTCCCCCAGGATCCTCTGTTCATGGGATTTCCCAGGCAAGAATACTGGAGTAGATATCCATTTCCTTCTCCAGAGAATCTTCCTGATCCAGGGATTGTCTCCTGCATTGGCAGGCAGATTCTTTACCACTGAGCAAACAGGGAAGCCCATGGTAAACATTACCTTCCTTGTTTAATGTGACTTTCCTGGTACCAGTTTCTTGTCCCTATCCCTCAAAGTTGCTCCTTTTGTATTTAGTCGAAGACAATATTTCAACTGCTGGCTTAGCCTACTTCTGAGAGTTATTCATTTTCCCTTGGGTATCTCCCATGTGTACACAAAGTACTGTTGCTGTTCACTCACCAAATCATGCATGACTCTTTGCGACCCCATGGATGGCAGCAAGCCAGGCTTCTCAGTAATTCACTATCGCCCAGAGTTTGCTCAAATTCATGTCCATTGAGTCAGTAATACTACCTAACCATTTCATCCTCTGCCAGCCCCTTTTCCTTTTCCCTTCAATGTTTCATAACATCAGGGTCTTCTCCAACAAGTCAGGTCTTCACATTAATAGCCAAAGTATTGGAGCTTCAGCTTCAGCATCAGTCTTCCTTCTAATTGGATACACAGGGTTGATTTCCTTTAGGATTGACTGATTTGAACTCTGTTCAGTCCAAGGGACTCTCAAGAGTCTTCTCCAACACCACACTTCAAAAGCATCAGTTCTTCAGCATTTAGCCTTCTTTATGGTCCAACTCTCACATCTGTACACGACTACTGGAAAAACCATAGCTTTGACTAGATGCACATTTGTTGGCAAATGGTGTGTTTGCTTCTTAATATGCTGTCTAGGTTTGTCATAGCTTTCCTTCCAAAGAGCAAGCGTCTTTTAATTTTATGGCTGTAGTCACCACCCCCAGTGATTGTGGAGCCCAAGAAAAAATCTGTCACAATTTTCACTTTTTCCCCATATTTTTGCCATGAAGTACTGGAACTGGATGCCATGATCTTAGTTTTTTGTTTGGTGAATTTTAAGCCAGTTTTTTCACTCTCCTCTTTCACACTCAATAAGAGGCTCTTTAGTTCCTCTTCAGTTTCTGCCATCAGGGTGGTATCATCTGCATATCTGAGGTTGTTGATATTTCTCCTAGCAATCTTGATTCCAGCTTTGGATTCAACCAGCCTGGCATTTCATATGATATACTTTGCATATAAGTTAAATAAGCAGGATGACAATACAGCTTTGATGTACTCCTTTTCCAATTTTGAACCAGTCTGTTGTACCATGTCTGGTTCTAACTGTGCTTCTTGACCTGCACACAGATTTCTCAGTAGACAGGTAGGATGGTATTTCCACCTCTTTAAGAATTTTCCAGTCTGTTGCTGTGACCCACACAGTCAAAGGCTTTAGTATAGGCAATGAAGCAGAAGCAGATGATTTTTCTGAAACTCCTTTGCTTTGACCATGATATAATGAATGTTGGCAATTTGATCTCTGGTTCCTCTGCCTTTTCTAAATCTAGCGTGTACATCTGGAAGTTCTCCGTTCATGTACTTTGGAAGCCTAGCTTGAAGGATTTTAAGCAGAACCTTGCTAGCATGTGAAATGAGCACAAGTGCACAGTAGCTTGCACATTCATTGGCATGGTGCTTCTTTGGAACTGGAATGAAAACTAACCTTTTCCAGTCCTATGGCCACTGTTGAGTTTTTCAAATTTGATGACATGTTGAGTCCAGCACTTTAACAGCATCATCTCTTAGGATTTGAAATAACTTATCTGGAAGTCCATCACCTCCACTAGCCTTATTCATAGTAATGCTTCCTAAGCCCTATTTCATTTCACACTCCAAGATGTCTGGCTCTAGGTAAGTGACCACACTACTGTGGTTATCTGGGTCATTAAGACCTTTCTTATATAGTTCTCATGAGTATTCTTGCCACCTCTTCTTAATCTCTTCTGCTTCTGTTAGGTCCATACCATTTCTGTCCTTTATTGAGCCTATCTTTGCATGAAATGTTTCCTTGGTATCTCCAATTTTCTTGAAGAGATCTCTAGTCCTTCTGATTCTACTCTTTTTCTCTATTTCTTTGTATTGTTCACTTAAGTAGACTTTCTTATCTCTCTTTGCTAATCTCTGGAACTCTGCATTCAGTTGGGTATAGCATAGCATAGCACAGCATAGCATAGTGAAGTTGCTCAGTAGTGTCCGACTCTTTGCAACTCCATGGACTGTAGCCTACCAGACTCCTCCATCCATGGGATTTTCCAGGCAAGAGTACTGGAGTGGGGTGCCATTTCCTTCTCCAGGGGATCTTCCTGACTCAGGGATCAAACCCAGGTCTCCCACATTGCAGGCAGACGCTTTACCGTCTGACCCACCAGGGAAGTCTCAGTTGGGTATATCTTTCCCTTTCTCCTTTGCCTTTCACTTCTCTTCTTTTCTCAGCTATTTTTAAGGCCTTCTCAGACAACCACTTTGCCTTGTTACATTTCTTTTTCTTTGGGATGATTTTAGTCACTGCCTCTTATACAGTGTAATGAACCTTTGTCCATAGTTCTTCAAGAACTCTGTCTACCAGATCTAATTCTTTGAATCCATTCCTCATCTCCACTGTATAATCTTAAGGGATTTGATTTAGGTCATACGTGAATGGCCTAGTGGCTTTGCCTACTTTCTTCAGTTTAACCCTGAACTTTGCAATGAGGAACTTATGAACTGAGCCACAGTCAGCTCCAAGTCTTGTTTTTGCTGACTGTATAGAGTTTCTCCATCTTTGGCTACAGAGAATATAATCAATTTGATTTCGGTATTGACCATCTGGTAAAGTCCATGTGTAAAGTCTTCTCTTCTGTTGTGGAAGTGGGTATTTGCTATGACCATCATAAAAGTTTAAATCAAATAAATATGCAAAGGACTCTTTTGCCATAACTCTTTGCAAATATTGGGGACTTATTAAAAAATGAACTATGAGCATGAAATTCATCAACAAAATATTTTCAGTATATATAACATTCCATTTCTAATGTCTGGTAAATTCAAATAATACGAAGGTATTGATATGCCAACTTAAACATAGACTTATCTTTGTTCACAAGATAATGTAAATGGGCAAAGTACATGGAGCTAGACTTAGTAAAAACACATGATTTGAGAATTCTGATAAGGAATGTTGAATCCAAAACCAGAATCCATTGTTATCATAGGCAGTCTGCCCTGTCTTTAGAAAAAAAAAGTTGCTGTTACACAGCCATCTGCTCACATCCCAAGCTGTTTACCTGGCTGTTTGCTCTACTTGTCAGAATAGCTCTTCAATATTCTCACCATGGCATGAGGGTCAGGTACCCACCTGGTGCTAGTGACCCAGGGTTGTTTTTCTTCTGCTGCTAAATTTTTTAACTTATATCAGCTTGGGACTTGGAGAATTCAGCTGTCCAGTTGCAGCATATTAGCCAGTCATCCCCTCAGGGAGGCATCCCTTCTTCTGTGTCCCTGATCCAACTCTGTTGTTCTTTCCATTTAGAACTGACAATACAAAATGTTGATATGTGTGTTAGTCATAAATAAACTATCCAGAAAGTATAATGTTTACCAACCTGCATCAGCATTTTCCTTACATCAGCCTGACTTGAAAGGATGAAAACTGATTCATCTATGCAAGACATTATTATTGTTATGGTTGTTATTGTTTCTGTTTATTTGACCATTTCTTTTTGGTGGGATGAACACTAGTGGATATAGCCTACTGTTTTTGTTGTTCAATAGATAATGTTGTGTCCGACTCTTAGCGACACCATGGACTGCAGCATGCCAGGCTTCTCTGTCCTTAAGATAATGTTACATTAAATTTAATCCATTCATAACTAAGTCTTATTGAAATGAATACCCATAGGTTTATTTCTTCGCCAACTCAGTTCAATGAAATTGCATTGAGTACCATATACACACCAAACTTGGGATTAAGTGCATGGGAATACAAAGATCATTAAGATGTGATCTCTAACAAGAGGCTTATAGTTAATCTTCCTGGGTTAGATTGATGGTGTTACATGATGGATTACAGCCATGTAATCAAATAACTGTGGTAGAATATGACAAATACATCCTAGGAATAGTGCAGGTCGTATACAAATAATTTAACAATACTTAGAAGTATCAGTGTCCTATAAGCCTATGACTAAACAAATGCACGGAGAAGGCAATGGCACCCCACTCCAGTACTCTTGCCTGGAAAATCCCATGGATGGAGGAGCCTGGAAGGCTGCAGTCCATGGGGTCGCTGAGGGTCGGACATGACTGAGTGACTTCACTTTCACTTTTCACTTTTATGCATTGGAGAAGGAAATGGCAACCCACTCTGGTGTTCTTGCCTGGACAATCCCAGGGACGGGGCAGCCTGGTGGGCTGCCGTCTATGGGGTCGCACAGAGTCATACACGGCTGAAGTGACTCAGCAGCAAACAAATGCAAATGATATAAAAAGAACAAACACCCCAAAGTTTCAGATGTCACATGCTGTTCTCATAAATACATTTGATTAAAAAGTTAAAGCTGCAATGTATAAACAGTATATACTGGACACCTTTGGCTATTTAGACTAGAATTATTTAAAGCTACATAACATAAAAAGATCAATCTTTAATGGTCATTAGCCATATTTGAAGTGCTTAATGTGATTATTGGTTACTGCACTGGATGACACAGGCACAGGGCACTTCCATCATTACAGAAAGTTCTACTGGACAGTGCTAAATTACAGTGCCAGGGTCTATAGCAGCCCCTTTCAGCTTAATGTGCAAATGAATTCCCTTGGTATCTTGTTTACACGTTAATTCTGGTCAGACAGATGGCATAGGGTTTGAGATCCTGCAGATGGTGACTGCAGCCATGAAATGAAAAGACGCTTACTCCTTGAAAGAAAAGTTATGACCAACCTACATAGCATATTCAAAAGCAGAGATATTACTTTGCCAACAAAGGTCCGTCTAGTCAAGGCTATGGTTTTTCCAGTGGTCATGTATGAATGTGAGAGTTGGACTGTGAAGAAGGCTGAGCGCCGAAGAATTGATGCTTTTGAACTGTGGTGTTGGAGAAGACTCTTGAGAGTCCCTTGGACTGCAAGGAGATCCAACCAGTCCATTCTGAAGGAGATCAGCCCTGGGATTTCTTTGGAAGGAATGTTGCTAAAGCTGAAACTCCAGTACTTTGGCCACCTCATTCGAAGAGTTGACTCATTGGAAAAGACTCTGATGCTGGGAGGGATTGGGGGCAGGAGGAGAAGGGGACGACACAGGATGAGATGACTGGATGGCATCACTGACTCGATGACATGAGTCTGAGTGAACTCCGGAAGTTGCTGATGGACAGGGAGGCCTGGCATGCTGCGATTCATGGGGTCGCAAAGAGTCAGACACGACTGAGCGACTGAACTGAAATGCACTGCCAATAAGCTCCTGGATGACATTGATGTTGCTGGTTCTTTGATCAAACTTTGTGTAGCAAAGTTTTATATTATTCTATTAATACCAATGAGGTGGTAATGTGTCAAATGTTTTTTTCCCCTAGTTACCTCTTTTAATTAAAGCAAGGAAAAGTTAGGTGATTACTATATTTTTAATAGAAACAGTTTTTCCTCTAAAATCTTTGATATTATATTCTACAACTCAAACATATCTATAATAAGGTCTCCACATGTTAAAGACTTTAGCCCTAAAACCTAAAATAGAGCAAAAAACCTAAAGTAGAGCAAAAAACTTAAAGTATAGCAAATAACTATACACAATCTATATCCTTCCCATTCTGATTCTTGGCATTTATGAATCTATTAAAAAATCAAGAAAGTTTCAAGTTATTTTTAAATTAAATTGAGTTATCCATCTTAAATACAATTCTAATGTATTTAACTAGTACTCTAATAATGCCACATGCAGTTTTCTCCTGTGATTAGTTCATTTCAAAGCTTTACTTTTCTCAATATAGTTTTTCCTAGTGAAATTACAAGTGATTTCAAAGAAAAATAATTTAAACTTAAAAGAGACTCATTTGTGTTCTAAAAAATAGGGCTGTTGTTATTTAAGAAGGAATGAGAAATGAAAATAGCCCAAATTCCTTGCTAGTAATAGAATGTGTGCCACTTCTATTTCTGTTCCCATTCACTGTCTTATAAAACTAAATGAGGAACACCATTTCAATATCAGTTCAATGCATCCAGTTCCCCAAAACAGATGAGGGATTGTATCAGTTTTCTCTCAATATTTCGGTTCCAACAAGATTCTCCGAAAAGCTCTTCATTAAGTTTTGATGTTGCACATTGCTTATCAGTGTGGCCTCTAATCCTATGTGGAAAAAAAGCAAAACAAACAAAAACTGTTTTCTTTTTATCCTTCTTTTATTTTGGAAGTGATTAGACATTAAGACTTCCAAAATCTCTTGGAGACATTGTAATGTCCTCAAATTGTGCCTTAAAGACCTGACAGTATTAATGCAAATAACCCTTGTAATACATGCCCAAGGAAAATGGTTCTATTAATCATAGAGTCACAGAGAACTTTTATAAAGTCATATTATGTGTTTCCCATCTCTACTGAAATTATCCAGGTTAAAAAGTTAACACAAACAGGAATCTTGTTTCCTACTAACAAACTAAAACATAATCCATTAGTTCACTCTTCAAATGCTTTCCAATCCTATTAGAAATAGTTACTGATTTAGATGGGTTTCCTTGGTGGCTCAGTGGTAAAGAATCCATCTATCAATGAAGGAGATGTGGGGTCAATTCCTGGATAGGGAAGATCCCCGGGAGAAGAAAATGGTAACCCTCTCCAGTATTCTTGCCTAGGAAATCCCATGGACAGAGAAGCCTGGCAGGCTACAGTCCATGGAGTCACAAAATGAGTAATACAGGACTTAGTGACTATAACAAAAACAACTGATTTAGATAAAATATCATGAAGAGGAAAGTGTTTAGGTATGTGTGTGTGCATGCTCAGTCATGTCCAAACACTCTTTGCAACCCCATGGACTGTAGCTCTCCAGGCTCCTCTGTCCATGGTATTCTCCAAGCAAGAATACTGGAGTTGCCATTTCCTTCTCCATGGGATCTTCCCAACCCATGGATAGAAACCATGTCTCTTGAGTCTCTAGTCTATTCCTTCTCCAGTGGATCTTCCTGACCTAGGAATAGAACTGGGGTCTCTGGCATTGCAGGTGGATTCTTTACCATCTGAGCCACCAGGATTTGGGGGATAGAGCCAATTATGGCTAGACTGGGGAAAGTTACAGTTAAGCCCTTAGTGAGAGAAAATATGCTTGAGGTGGTACAGAGAGCATTGCTTCCATTTGGTCTTCTGAAACAATCCTGCTCTTTCCATTTCTTTAAGCTGTCTAGGTTAGAAGAAGAAGCTGTGGGCCAAACTTCCTATTTATATTTGCCCATCTGAAGACATTCACGAAGACTTCTGTTTCATTTGTTTCTCACTTTAATCAATAGATACAGGCCATTTTAGCATGAAAATAATGATGAAAAGGAACAAAGGGAAGCAAAGGTACAAAGAATAGAGACCAGGGGTGGATGGGAAGCAAGCAAGCAAACAAACAAAAACTCTGGAAGAATTTGTTTCTACAGGTTAAAAAAACCAGAATGAAGATAAGGGAAGGGTGATTTACTAAATTAGGTTTCCTGAATAACCTGCTCTTTGTTCTTAGAAATAGGTAGGAGACAAGGTCTGAGACAAATAGGATTCCCCTTCTTTAGCTGTGTTTCCTTACTGTTTTAATCTATATTAATCATTTTGTGGAACAGAAATAATTGATGAAAGAGTATAATTTTCAAAATGATTGACTATTACTTATTATGTAGAGAAAGAAGTTCTGTCAAGCTGACTGACTCACTAAAGGAGACAATTTTACTCTATAATAAATTGTTATGATAAAAGTGACCAGAAGTCAACATAATGTCTATTTCTTCAGGTCCTCAATAAACACAATTGAATGCTTCCCTTCCCCTTCAATGAATGACCAGGTTTGATAACCAGATAGAATAGAACAAGTATGGAGCAGTAAGTAGGATTTCCAATATGATCTAGTAATTTTTTATATTCAGGTTGCCTATGAGCCACATTAATATTGATGATTCAGGGATTACAGATGTCTATTTTTTTTTCTTAAGAGTGTGCCAGCTAGTGGGATTCATATCTGTTCTCCTTATGCAAGTAGGTATTTTCACACACACTTTGATTTGAGGGGTTACTCAAGTTTCCTCCTATCCAACAGTAGTTTTCTATTTATTTATCAAAGTGCTACTGTACTTCACTACTTTAGGAATTCTATGATTTAAAAACAAAAACCAGATTATTGGAAGGCAAAAGAGAGAGTCTCTTCGTAGATAGAATAAGACAACCAAGATATTTGGCCAAGATCATGAAGCCAAAATTTATGTTTTTGAGGAAGATAAGGAAAGAGTGAAAATTTTGCTTCTTTATTATTAGCAAAGGCTTTAACCCAAACTCCCATATGTAGATAGCTGTGTTAGATCACTTGAGAGACTTGATTTATATTGATTGCTATTTATTTGTTTTAAACTCATTTGTTTTTGCCTCACAGACTCAGTGATTTCTTTTCCTTGGGGATAATATGAATCTTGCACAGCTTTCTCAAAACAGAAGGCCCCTCCCAGGTGGGATGTAGCCCTAGTCCAATTTACCTGAAGTGTGTAATACATTAGTAAAGCTGCTATGAGCACTCATGTATAAATATTTTTATGGGCATTTATTTTAACTTCTTTAGATAAACATCTGGGAAAGGAGCTGCTGGATCATGCAGTAAGCATGCATTTAACTTGAAAGAGGCTGCCAAACTGTTTTCTAAAGTGGTTGTCCCACTTTAAGTAGCCTCACCAGCAGGTAGAGAGCTGCCTCACACCTTCAACAATACTTGTTACAGCAAGTGATAATTGGCAACAGATGAGTGGCTCTTTTATATTAATATAATGATTAATATAATTTTATATTAATATACTAATACTACTCAGCAACAAAAAGAAATAATCTACTGATACAAAACAACATGACTATATCTTAAAAAATCTTGCCAAGTGAAAGAAGCCAGACACAAAAGGATACAGAGTACATGAGTCCATATTTCTGAAGTCCATATTTTAGAAAAGGCAGAACTAACCTTCAGAGACCAGAAGCTTTTCAGTGGTTGCCTGAAGCATAAGGTATGCGGTGATGGAGGCAGAGACATAACTGGGAAGGACACAGGGACCTTGTGTGTGGGTTGATAGAAATAATCTATATTTTGAATGAGATGATAGTTACATAAGTATACATCTATCTCAAAATGTAACAAGTTTATAGTATTTATATAGTATTTATAGTATATAAATAAATTTTATATAAATATTCATTTTATTGTATGTATATTAATCTTAAAACAGTTTTGTTTTTAAATGAAAGGAAAATCAATCTAGTTTTGAAAGTTAAAGAAGGGGAGAAGAGAGAGAAGGTGAATCCAAAAAAGACCAGTATTCAAGAAAAGCTTCAGCTTGTAGCAGAGTGGCCCTAAGGAGGCTTGAACTGCTCTTGTTCCTAGAATGTGGTGTGGGAAGTGAAGCCCAAGCTCTCACTGGAAGCCAAATCTGTCTGAATTAGTTGACAAGATGGGTGTCTGGCTGTTAAGGTAGGAAAGATTCTGTGAAGGACAGAAGGGAAATCTCTAAAATCAACTTCTTCTGGTTCACACACGGGCTTTGTCTGAACCTAGTGGTATTAGCCTCTTCCATTGGCTTTGTTTCTTTGTTCTCTTTGGTTTTAAATACTTGCATCCTTTTGATGGATTTACCTAACCAGTCTCTCTCCCTAGTCCTGGTTTTTGTGTGCAATTTCCCTATTTTGTCATTTGGGATATGATAACAGAGCTTTGAAAATCTTTCTGCCATTGGCATATCCAAATATCTATTTTTGGGGTGCCTAATAATGCAAATCAAGTAATATCATTTTTATTATGATTCATGATAATTCATATGATTCATGATAATTCATGAATAAGTCAGAGGAATTTTATACTACAGTCTTGATTTCAGCTAGAAAATACTGAGAAGCAAATATTTAGTTGTATACTTTCAAGAAATACTCTTTCAGAAATAAATACTGTTTCATAAATAAATTTTAATTAACTGTGGTACAAAAATGGAGTTAAACAGATTTATGTTTATTTTATCAGAAAATGAACATAAAATATTGGCCATATATTTATATCTAAAAAAGACTATTTTTCTGTATGATTTGTGTACATGTGTATAAATACTCTTTTTGCATTTGTAAATATTTTTATATGTACACATTTTCAGCATAACATTATTTGAATTTGTCATTATTTTCCAGTGTGACTGGAAAGTCACTTTAAAAGAAAAATACTGTTGACCTTTGTTTTTCTACTTTAGACTTTTAATTTTTCCTTGCATGATATTCAGACTTAATAAGTGATAAAGAATTATTAGTTTCAAACTTCCTATATTCAATGAATTTTAAATCTAAAATATCTATTATAAAAACTCAGTCTTTAACGATGCTATGTACAAACAAAATTGTAAGATTTATAAAAAGTAACTTTACCAACTCTCAGAGTTTTCTTGCTGCTGCTGCTGCTGCTGGTAAGTCACTTCAGTTGTGTCCGACTCTGTGCGACCCCAGAGATGGCAGCCCACCAGGCTCCCCCATCCCTGGGATTCTCCAGGCAAGAACACTGGAGTGGGTTGCCATTTCCTTCTCCAATGCATGAAAGTGAAAAGTGAAAGTGAAGTCACTCAGTCGTGTCCAACTCCTAGGACTGCAGCCTACCAGGCTCCTCCATCCATGGGATTTACCAGGCAAGAGTACTGGAGTGGGTTGCCATTGCCTTCTTCCAGAGTTTTCTTAAATGACATTTGAACACCAAGTGATTATATTTTATTATTTATCAATTATTTACTAAATGAGACAGTACTGTTTGTTTGCTTTCTTCCTTCTTTCTTTCCTTCCTTCTTAAATTTCAAACAAGCGAGTTCAGTTCAGTTGCTCAGTCATGTCCATACTGCGACCCCATGGACAGCAGCATGCCAGGCTTCCCTGTCCATCACCAACTCCCAGAGCTTACTCAAACTCATGTCCATCGAGTCAGTGATGCCATCCAACCATCTCATCCTCTGTCGTCCCCTTCTCCTTCTGCCTTCAATCTTTCCCAGCATCAGGGTCTTTTCAAATGAGTCAGTTCTTCGCATTAGGTGGCCAAAGTATTGGAGTTTCAGCTTCAGCATCCATCCTTTCGATGAATATTGAGGACTGATTTCCTTTAGAATTGACTGGTTTGATCTCCTTGCAGACCAAGGGACTCTAAAGAGTCTTCTCCAACACCACAGTTCAAAAGCATCAATTCTTCGGTGCTCAGCTTTATAGTCCAACTCTCACATCCATACATGACTACTGGAAAAATCACATCTAGACTACCTGACAGAAATACAATTCCTTTCCATGCTCTTTTATATTATTTTTGCTCATCTGAATAGCCTGAAAAAGACAGTATAATTTAGAGAACCTTGCTAAAGTTCCTCTTTTGATTGCTTCTCATTTTATTAGAAAAGTGCTGAATCAACTTAATAGTCATTCTGGAGAAAGGTACCATATACATTATCAACACCAGCCTGCACCAAGGGAAAAAAAAATCTTTGAATGTTGAGATATTAATTAGCAAATATAGAACTAAAAATGATAGATGTAGTTAAATGCTATTTTTGTTATATCAGCCCAATGCAAGCATTACCAGGGAACAAATGTAAGGGCTACTGAATACTTCTCCATTTAAATGTCATGTGTTATAGCCATCGTTAACCAAACTGATTGATATTGCTGATATCTGTATCTGAATATTATTATGCAAATGATTTTAAAATTCTTAAATGGAATAAAATTTCAAAAGGTGTAATCTGAGTTTCTGCCCACTAAGCTAGATTATCTAAACCTAGTGTTGTCCATTTTAGGTTAAAGGAGACTCTCAACTCCTCTTCGTTATTTTTCCCTCAGAATTGTGTCACTTCTTTGATATCTACAAGTTGTACTGAAGGTTTTGTCAGAACTGGTGTTGACGATAGTGTTGACACATTGTCTATATGAAGGTCTGTAAGGAATTCAGGGCTGGTGCTCAAAGGGTGGTGTATTCCACAGAAAAATACCAACAGGGTCAACATTATGTAAAAATGTACAGAAGGCGTACATAAGATAGAAGGAAAATTACAGATTGTTAATTCAAAGCCTTTATTTAATGTGAAAATATGTTAAGAAGCTGGCACAGGTCACAGAGCAAATTAGTGGCAGAACTGAGTTTGGAGTTGGGGGCTCATGAGGGTCTGCTGCCCTGATGGAAAAGTTTGTTGTTTAGCCCTTACCATCTCCCATGCTATTACTGACTGTCCTATGCTCTGTTCAACACATGTCTTGATGATCTATTCCAAATTACTGATTAGAAGAAAACTTGACTACAGAAAGTCACAAAATTCTAAGGAGGCCTAAGAGTTTCCTAAACATTCTCCAGGACTAGACAATTCACTATCTTAAATATAACTGTGTAAAATCTGAGACAATGTAACAAGGATCTTCTATATAGATCTTGCATACATCCTTAAGATTCCCATATATCTATTGTCCTTCTCACAGTCTCCTAGAGTAACACAGCTCAATAGTCCTTCCAATATTTTCAAAATTGGGTCTTGTTTTCCGTTTCAGAATTCATCTCTCCAGACCTATTAAAAGTTATTCACACAATAGTGTCCATATATCTTTGTCATCGTCACTTCATTCCCGTGAATGTGCTTAATTGCTAATGTTGAACCTCTCACAATTTATTCTATAGTAATAATAATAATTTCAAACACAGATTTAAAATGCAATTTGCTTATGAAAGTTTACATGTGAATAAATACCCCATATAATCTAAATGAGATGGTTCTGAGCAGAAATGTTGATGACCCTTTATTTCTGCTGCTGCTAAGTCGCTTCAGTCGTTTCCGACTCTGTGCGACCCCATAGGCGGCAGCCCACTAGGCTCCTCTGTCCCTGGGATTCTCCAGGCAAGAACACTGGAGTGGGTTGCCATTTCCTTCTCCAATGCATGAGAGTGAAAAGTGAAAGTGAAGTCGTTCAGTCGTGCCCAACTCTTAGCGACCCCATGGACTGCAGCCTACCAGGCTCCTCTGTCCATGGGATTTTCCAGGCAAGAGTACTGGAGTGGGTTGCCATTGCCTTCTCCGAACTCTTTATTTCTAGTCCTATCAATTTGTTTCTGCAAAATCACTCTAGCAGAAGACTTAAAGGGAAAAAAAAGAAAGGCAGGGGAAATTGGTGTTTTTTTTTCTCTATACAAATACAACCCAATCTTGATGATTGCTTCATGCTAAACTTATTTTACGTATATATTATTTAATATTTTAAGGACACTGACGGAGGAGAAAGAAGGAGAATATAAAAACAACATGCAGCCAGAAATGAAGAAAACTCTGAATCAACTGTCTTTGCGTAGGAGATGAAAGCACAAGAACCCTACCACCTTGGCATGCCATTCAGTTACATCACTGTAAATAAGAATATAAGATTTGAGTCAACATCTTGGAATTCAGATTTACACTTTCTTTTTTGGTTCTCAATTACCTTAAGAAAACTTATCCAGATTATCTACATTAGATCATACAGCCAGGCAACAGTTTTGTAGTATTTGTCATTGTTATCGTGCGTGTGTGGGTTGTCATTCCAGGTGGCAAGACTGGACAAAGGTAATAGCTCAATGTTTTGGATAATAAATCATGTAAGGCACTACTTCTTAAAGAAATATCTGTGCTCAGAGTGTCATAGTTGGGCTATGAAGTACACCATCATGGTCTCTCCATTTATGAAGTACATTTTAATTTCTGGTTCTAAGGGGAAGAAAATACATACATGATGATACAATTTTGCATGTGCTTCAGTATTTAATTTGATTTGAAAATTAGATAGTAGAATATACTGTATTTTTTAAAGTCTTATTGCCTCCACTTAACTCATACAATTTAGGCATAAGAGTCATTTAGTCTCTGCATAATTTTTAATTAGCTCAACTTTCTCTAATTATTACATTAGCTGAAGTTCTTAAAGCCTTCCTGCTCCTTATCTCAGAAGGGTAGAGTATAACAAGGGTGAAGGACCCTTAGAGGACTAAGGAGATAGTAATTTATAATTAGTATGACAAGCTGACATTTCACTTATGATGAAATCATTTTTGAAAAAAGGATAAGTCATATTTTAAAAATACATGTATTAGTAAGTACAATTTTTAAAATTGCAATGAATACAATTAAATTGTGTATGTTCTCAAATTCTTTAGCCTTAGGAGAAGGATACTCCTCCTTTAATATTCAACTGAAGCCCCCAAGTCTCTACCCTGTATAATCAGGCTAGGAGTCCAATGATCTCTCTAAGTGCTGTATTTCATGAATTATGAGGAGCATAACTGTTCACACTTTAAGATCACTGAAGTAGGATGTTTCCTGCTGTCAATGAAATCTTGCAGTCTTTGTCAGCCAGACAACAGTTACGAAATAGGTATCATTGTCAAGACATGTGTGACTTTATAGATATCCCTGGTGGCAAAACTGGCTAATGTACATTTCAACATTCTGAACACTTGAATGTAAGGACAATTTGAGGAAGAAATAGGATATCTATTTGTTGTACAGAACCCTCATTAATTCCACAGCAAGATTATAAAAAGTACCAGCTTCAAAATTAGCATCACTGGCTTGGAAAAAATATCCTAGAATCAATAGTATACTTAAATAGAAAGTTAAAATGTAAGTTATAAGAAAAATTATATGATAACTTAATTGGCAGTATTTTTTTTTTCTTTGTGGTATATAAAATAACAGTGCACCTTAAAATAACACCATCTTAGAGTCAAAGAATACCAAAATTCTAGAAATTTTCAGGGAGTCATTATATGCTCTACCATTTATATTGACTCTGGCTTTTTGATGATACCTGCCTTCACACACCTAACAGGGCCACTTCTTGCACTTCTTACAATGGCAGTTTGCCTTACGGGAGCCACAAAGCAGAGTTGCTATCAAGCTATGGCATTAAAAATTCTTCACTGAAGTCTTTGGATGTGAGGGAAAAAAACAAATAACATAATGCCACACAGCAAATTTTAACCTGGAATATCTGGTAGCATACTTTTCCCTGATTCTCCATTGAGATGTCCTTTCTAGATTTCTCCTTGATCTTGCTTCTCTCTATCATTGCAAGAAACAACTTGCCTAGCTAAGAAGGAAATACCTTAGCCAATACTGAAACCACACTGGTGTCTAAAAATTTGCTGAGTTCTCTCCCAGTTAAAAATAATGGTGGTCTTTCACATTATTACATAAAGTAGCTAATTTTCTTATTGACTCAAATTCCTTCCCTCTAGAATAGCATTTTTGCTTTACTATTTCATAGCTAAAGAGCCTATTAAAATGAAATGTCTCTTTGCAAGATGTCTGCATGCTTTCCAAAACCAAAGAACAGTATAGTCTTAAAGATAAATTCTTTTTCTATTGCTAAAACAGACAACAACAAAAAAACATTAGGCAGCTTGTTAAAATATCAGCTTGTTTATGACATATAAAAAATTTGCTGGAAGAAAATATAACAACAACAACAAAAAAAAACCCACTAAGATTTCAGAGACCATCTTGATGATTTGAACTTTGATGCTATTAATATATTTGTGACAGTGAAAGTGAAAGTCACTCAGTCGTGTCCGACTCTTTGCAACCCCATGGACTGACTATACAGGCCATGGAATTCTCCAGGCCAGAATACTGGAGTGGGCAGCCTTTCCCTTCTCTAGGGGATCTTCCCAACCCAGGGATCCAACCCACGTTTCCCGCATTGCAGGCGGATTCTTCACCAGCTGAGCCACAAGGGAAGCCCAATATATTTGTACTAAAAGCTTAATAACACAAATGATGGGTTTTAATAGACACTGATATCCTCTGAATACATGAATATCAGATACTCACTAGTGAGTGAGACAGATTTACAAGTGGGAATTGGTGAGACTCGAGTACAGATTCTACTTCCAAAGTCTCCAGAATGGAATACACTAAAGATAGGCAAAGTTACCAATAACTCAACGTGATCTATAAATCCTGCAAATAAAAAACAAAATACAGGCTACAAAGTAGAGCGGTAGTTTTCAAATTTCAGAGTGTTAAACTTTAGAGACATAAGCTTCACCCAAGGAGCTTGTTCAAAACTACAGAGTTCAAACTCCCAGCCTCTAATTATTCTGAGTAAGTAAGTCTTTGAGAAGTCTAGAAATTTACATTTTGTCACAAAAATATCAGGCAATTCTGAAGCAATAGTTTAAGGCATCATATTAAGGAAGGAAAAAAACTGCTATAATGTCTATATCTCAAATAGGAAAAAAAAAGACAAAAAACCCAAACACATGTTAAAATAATATGGCCAAATGGTCTGGATCATTTGCTTGGATATCTGGATACATAGTCCAACAATTAGCAGATTTATGATAAAAATAATTTACAATACTTTTAAGAATCTAATGGATAAATTAGGCCTTCATATTTAATGATCTTCAGAGAGAAAAAAGTCTTAGTATGATAATTTAATTGCATTACTTCAAAAAATGTCAGTTATTTAAAATATGCATACACAGAACATCACAGTCCTGATCTTGCACACTGTATTGGTGTTCAGTGGAAAGTAAATTTCAATAATTATCATCATTATACATTAGCTCCCTCATGCAAACACATGCCCCACATAACAGAATCAGAGTCACAAGCAAATGCAAGTTTCTGAGTGACTTTCTCTAGCAGCCCTTGTGATCACCACCCTCCTCTGTATAACCCTTAGGTAAGACTTCTGTGGAGTTTACCATTACCCTGCTTTTTCGATTGGAACTGACCGATTCACCTTAAGGCCAGGAATCTCAAAGCATTTTACCTATGGACCCTAAGACATGTGCCCCAGGTCCTATTCTCTGTCCGCACTCTGCTTTGACCTCCCCATGTAGCCCCTTAAAACATATTATGTACTTCCTCCAGGACCCATGAGTAATACATTGCTCTATTTGAATTTCTTTTATGATCTGTCATTGAACCTCTCCTCACCATATGGCACCTTGTGCTCCATTTAACAAGTGTTAATTGAACAAAGCCAGAACACAAGACAAAGGTTTTACCATTTTAGGAATCTTTCTGAATATAATCTTGAATAAATACAAGTTTACCTTAATCTATTCCACTACACGCCTTTTTTACTGTAATCACTAAACTTCATCACTCTAAGTGTCATTAGTTTTTCCTTAACACATGACTTGAAGACCATGGTCTCTGTTTGATATTAGAAATGTTACATAATTAGGAGTTAAACCAACTGAAAGTATACTGCTCTTGTCAATTAATATCTTTCCTTTTCCCCAAATTTTTATTTAATAATATTACTTTGGGTAAGAATCAGAGCAAAGGTAGGCTGCATGACCTTTTAAATTTCCTTCCAACCTAATGATTCATGAATATATTACAATGCAGTAGAAAGTAAATAACTCTATCCTTAAAACACAAATAAATAAATTAATTAATTAAATAAATACTTTCTCCTTTTTATATTTAGGCTCAATTCATGTTTGCTCCATTGCTCCCAAATTACTTGGGGTTATTGCAAGGTTGTAAGAGGAAACTTGCTGATGGGTACACAGTAAAATTATACAGTAGCCAACCACCTGCCCTCCCACTGCCTGAAAACCAGAGAAGGAAGAATGTCAAAAATATGTGTAAGATAATTCAACTCATCACTATTTATGTACCTAGAAATATAAAGTTCCATACACACACATACACACACACACACACACACACACATATAAACAGAGAGAGAGAGAGGCTGATAGAGGTCATGTAAATCAATAACTGTAACAGGGCTACAAAAAATAGCACAAGAATTCATATTATTTTTAAGGAAAATCTTTTCAAGCCCACTCCCTGCCGTTCAACCTGTACAACTTAGTGTTAAGCCTTTATTGTGCTGATTTGATGGATAGAGAAGAGAGAACATAGAACACGAGAGCGTTAATTGCTTTACACTGGAAAAGGCACGGAGGTATCACTGAGGAAGAGAAGAGAGTGAGAAGGTGGGAGGGCAGGCATCAAAAAGTAGGTGGAGTAGATGGAGTACACTTGACTCAAAGCGTGAAAGGAGGAGAACGAAAAAGAAGAAATTTTGGAGTTGCCAAGGGAAATGGAATTTGGAGAGAAATGTATAAAGCATATTTTGTGAAGTTTTGAACTGTATTTTTGTTATTCTCTCTCTTGTTTCTTGTTTATTAAGAAACTTCAGTAAAGTCATTATCAAAGATAGAAGTATTTCCCAATATTTTGTAATTTGGTTTGTGATTTTTTAAATGCAATGAAATGGAACTTGAAGCAAGATAATGACTCAGATATTTTCAAGTTATATCTGAAACAGATATTATCTAAGCTCAGATAATACAAAACCCAAGTCAGGAATTTGTTCTTCCATCAGAAGTACAAATCTGGTTAATATAATCATTAGGGAGGGGGACTTCCCTGTAGATGGATTCTGGGTTATCAGTTTGTCTGAGATTTCAAACATAACAATTATTTACAGACGAACTTAGAAACGAGGAAAAAAGGAAAGAATGAGGTGTGTGTGTTCACACTTATAAAGACTGCCTCTCTGGTTAGATAAGTGCGACTATTCAGACTGCCAATAGGTCTCAAAGTGTCCAGAGTTACAGCCTTAAGTCACTAAACTCTTGAAATAGACTAATATTTAATGGATACATGGAAACTTACATATAAGCTTTCATAGGTTATACACATTATTAAGAGGATGTAAAGTTTTTCTCAGAGATCTCCTGTAAGGCAATACTTTTATCAAATTTTATTTCCTTAACAACCCAATCACAACAAACAGAAGCACACAAAAGTGAACAGATTAACATGCCTCATTTGCTAAATCTCCTCTAAATATTTCTAATAACACAAGTAACTCATATTCATTGTGCAAAATAAAAAATTAAAAGGAAAATATCAATCAAAATATTCATAGTTGCTAAATATTTTGATATATATAATATATATAAGCATTAATATTTTTTCCTTAAAATTTTATATAAGCTATCTAATTTGCAGGCGTACAGTGGTTCACAGTATTCCTTTTTAATGCTTTTTATTTCTTAAGGTCAATAGTGATGTCCTTTCATCTATGAGTTCAGTAATTTAGTTTTTTCTTGGTTAGGATAATTTCTATTAGTTTCACTTAGTTCACTGAATCTTATGACTGTAGTGTCCTATGGGCTAAAAAATTAATTCAATAATTTTCAACTATTATACTTTTCACTTTTAGAATTTTATATATGGTTCTTTTGTAGCTTTCTTTTATGTGCTCAATTCATATCTGTTTATCAATCTTTTCTATTAAATCATTAAAAATGTTTATAATAGCAGGCTTTTTAAAAATTGAAGTATAAGTGACATATAATATTATATTAGTTCTGGGTATACAACATAGTGATTTGATATTTTATAGATTACATGTCACACAAATTTATTATAAAATATTGAGTATATTTTCTGTGATGTATATTACATAAAATAAAGCCTGTGACTTTTGTAGTTTATAAATGTTAGTTTGTACCTTTTAATCCCATTCACATATTTTTCCCCTACTCATATCCCTTCCCCTCTGGAAACTATTAATTGGTTCTTTGTGTCCTTGAGTCTGTTTCTGTTTTGTTATATTTTTTGTTTTACTTTTAGATCCAGTGAAAACACAACTATTTGTCTTTCTGTGCCTGACTTAACTTCACTAAGCACAATACTCTACAGATCCATCCATGTTGTTGCAAATGACAAGATATCATTCTTAATATGACTGAGGAATATTCCACAGTATGTATATACCACATCTGCTTTATCCATTCATCTTGATGGACACTTTGGTTGTTTCCATATCTTGGCTAATATAAATAATGTTGCTTTGAACACTGGGGTGCGTGTATCTTTTGAAATTAGTGTTTTACATTTCTTTGAATAAACACCAAGGCATGAAATTCCTGGATCATATGGTAATAAAATTTTTATTTTTTGAGAACCCTCTATGTTGTTTGCTATAGTGACTTCACTAGTTTCCATTCCCAGCAACAGTGCCTGAGGGTTTCCTTCTCTCCACATCCTTGCCAACACTTGTTATTTCTTGTGTTTTGGATGATAGCCATTCTGACAGGTGTGAAGGGATATGTCATTGTGGTTTTGACTTGCATTTTCCTGATGATTAGTGACATTGTTGAGCATACTCTCATGGGCCTGTTGGCCATCTGTATGCCTTCTTTGGGAAAATACCTATTCAGGTCCCCTGCCCATTTTTAAGCAGATTGTTTTTTGATATTGAGTTTATGAGTAATTTACATATTTTGGACATTTACGTGATATCAGACATATCATTTGCAAATATCTTCTCCCATTCAGTAGGCAAGTTTTTCACCTTATTGATGATTTCTTTCATTGTACAAAAGGTTTTTTGCTTCATGTAGTCCCACTTGTTTATTTTTTTTGTTGTCCTTGCTTGAGGAAAGAGATTAAAAAAATATATTGCTAAAACTGATGTCAAAAAGCATCCCATCTGTTTTCTTCTAGAAGTTTCAAGTCTTACATTGAAGCCTTTAAAAAATGGCCTTTATCACTATTTTTTGCATCTGATTGCTGTGGCTAGGACTCCCAACTCTATACTGAATAAAAGTGGTGAAAGTCGCATCCTTATTTTGTTCTGGATTTTGTAGGTAAAGCTTTCACTTTTTCACCATTGAGTGTAATGTTAACTGTGGGTTTGTTATAAATACTTTTTATTATGTTGAGGTAGTATGTTCCTGCTATATCAACTTTGTTGAGAGTTTTCATCATGAAGATGTGATAAACTTTATCAAATGATTTTTACGCATCTATTGAAATGCGCATGTGATCTTTATCCTTAGTTTTGTTAATGTGGTGTATCATGTTATTTGATTTGGGGATATTAAACAACTCTTGCATCCCTTCAATAAATTCACCTTGATCCTTTTAATGTATTGTTGAATTTGGTTTGCTAATATTTTGTTGAGGATTTTTACATCTATGTTCATCAGAGATATTGGCTTGTAATTTTCTTTTATTATAGTGTTTTTCTCCGGTTTTAGTATCAAGGTAATGCTGTCCTCATAGAAGCAGTTTGGAAGGATTCTCTCCTCTTCAATATTTTGGGATAGTTTGAGAAGGACAAGTATTAACTCTTCTCTAAATACTTGGTTGAATTTCCCTGTGAATCTGTCTGGTCCTGGACTTGTTTGGTGGGAGTTCTTTTTTGGTCACTGATTCAATTTTATTATTAGTAATCAGTCTATCCAGATTTTTTATTTCCTCTTGATATAGTCTGAAAAGATTGTATGTTTCCAGGAATTTACCAATTTCTTCTAAGTTGTTTAATTTGTTAGCATTGTTTATAATATTGTCTTAGAATTGTTCGTATTTCTGTGACATCAGAATAAAAAGTCATTTCTAATTTTATTTCTTTGGTCCTTCCCTCTTTTTTTTTTTTTTTCCTTTCCTTGATGAATTTGGCCAAAGTTTTATCAGTTCTTTAGATCTTTAAAAAACATCATATGAGTTTCATTAGTTTTTCTACTGTTTCTTTTTAAAGTCTATTTAATTTATTTGTGCTCTGATATTATTTCCTTCCTTCTAAAACCTGGCTTTGTTTCTTCTTATTTTTCTAATTCCTTTAGGTGTAGTTAGGTTGCTTATTTGAGATTTTCCTTGTTATCTAAGGGAGGCTTGATTATATAAACTTGCCTCTTAGAATTGCTTTTGATGCATCCCATATTTTGGAAAACTGTGTTTGTGTATTAATTCATCTCAAGTTATTCTTGATTTCTTTATTGACGCATTGGCTTTTTAGTAGCGTGTTGTTTAGTCTCCATGTGTTGTTTTTTTCCAGCTTTCCTCCTGTAATGGATTTCTAGTTTCATACTGTTGTAGTTGGAAAAGATGCTTGATAAAATTTCAATCTTCTTAAATTAGTTGTGACTTGTTTTGTGACTTAGCATGGGATATATCTTAGAGAATGTTTCATCTGCACTTGAAATCAGATATGTGTTCTTCTGGTTTTGGATAGAATGTTCTATAGTAGATATCTATAGACAGTCTTTGTTCATTCTAAGCTCTGACTTTGCTTACTTGTTTATTTTCCTGTTAACTGCTTTTTATTTTGATTACAAGGCACTATTTCCTGCTTCTTTTTCTCTGTGTGCTAATTTTGAACTCTATTTTATTTTTGAGAGAGTCCTGATTATTTAGTATTCTTTTTAAGTGTTTTGAATTTTATTTTGACTTGAAGTTAGTTTACCAGCAGATTTTTAAAAATTTTGTCAAGCTTATTTTATGCTTATTAGAATTGATCTATTTTGCATTTTTCTTTAATCTTACCAATAATGTGTAGTCTTTACCTTAAGGATGGCCTTCTAGGATTTTACTTCAACATAAAAAGAGCTCAGCAGTATCTCTCCACTCTAGCTGGGCTGGAGGTCCAATATATCTTAGGATTTCAGGACTTATGATATATCTGATTAGATCTCTCTTCCCCCACCAGCTGTTCTTTGCTAAACTTCATGGTGTCTTAATCTGTATGTGACCCCAGAATACATTCTTGCGTAGGAACTGTTTTACTTATTTTTGTACATTCAGAAGTGTGTCACAGAGTGCTTGACATATGGTTACATTCAGGAAATATGATTTTAAATTAATTAAACTGAGTGTCTATTCAAGAATAGATAATGATTAAAACTCAGTGTAAATAAATGAAGTGAGGCCCTGTTAAAGGATTTAAATAATAATTTTCTCATGCTATAAATAAACAAATATTTCAAAATAATTTGCAATATTTTTTTCAGTAAAATCATACAATATGAAAAAGAATCATGGAAAAGAAAAACTGCATCTACTGTTCTGGCATTTGGCTTGTCCTAATATGCTGAGCTCATCCTAGTACTATGTTTATTCATCTCGATTTATTAACACCAGTTGTACCCATCCAAAGTGCTGAAGATGGAGAGTTACAGTTTACAAAAATGCTCAACAGTATATCTGCATCTACAGTTTCATCAAAATATTAAAATTTGAGTTATTTACTACAATTTTAGAAAACCATAGTATATCAGAAAATGTGCTTCTAGTTCTTGCTTTGACTGTTTATATCTGTTATACGCTTGTCGTTATTTAGCTCGACAAGACCTCGGATTTCGCACTGCCAAAAATGAAAGTCATATTAGTTTCTTAGAGTTGTTTTGGATCTGTTAATTGTTCTAACATGCAAAACATTTTTGTAGCATGATTTCTTACATGGTAGGCACTCATTAGTATAACCAATTTGAATTGAAAGTGAATCTCAATCAAAACATTACTTCTCCCACCGCTGGGCATACACACTGAGGAAACCAGAATTGAAAGAGACACATGTACCCCCAATGTTCATCACAGCACTGTTTATAATAGCCAGGACATGGAAGCAACCTAGATGTCCATCAGCAGATGAATGGATAAGAAAGCTATGGTACATATACACAATGGAGTACTACTCAGCCATTAAAAAGAATACATTTGAATCAGTTCTAATGAGGTGGATGAAACTGGAGCCTATTATACAGAGTGAAGTAAGCCAGAAAGAAAAACACCAATACAGTATACTAACGCATATATATGGAATTTAGAAAGATGGTAACGACAACCCTGTATGCGAGACAGCAAAAGAGACACAGATATAGAACAGTCTTTTGGACTCTGTGGGAGAGGGAGAGGGTGGGATGATTTGGGAGAATGGCATTAAAACATGTATAATATCATATAAGAAATGAATCGCCAGTCCAGGTTTAGATGCATGATACTGGATGCTTGGGGCTGGTGCACTGGGATGACCTAGAGGGATGATATGGGAGGGATATGGAAGGAGGGTTCAGGATGGGGAACACATGTACACCCGTGGTGGATGCATGTTGATGTATGGCAAAACCAATACAATACTGTAAAGTAAAAAATAAATAAATAGAAAAAGTGATTAAAAAAATTACTTAAACTTGTAACAATATAAGCAAACTGGTTTGTGCATGTAATTATAGAAAAAATGGACAGTTTATAACAACATTTTCAAATAAACTAAGAAATTAATATTAAAATGTTTTACTTTCTCCAGTTGTTATAATTTTCTATATTAAATGTACATATATTTTAAAGCAATTTTTAAACTAAAAATGATATATTTTATCTCTATTTCATTGGTTGGTAACCTATTTCAAAAATGATTGATGAAGATTCATTTAGTTTTAAATTTCACTTGCATTTGTAAATATCAACCACAATTAGAAAATATTAACCATTGTATTTTCAATGGAAAACTTATTTTTTAAAAGCTTGTGTTCATTTTAATCTGTTTTTTCTGTTTTGCTGTATTGATTTTCTATTGAGAATTAGCAGCCCCCAGCACTATAGTGTGTCTGTGTGTTAGTCACTCAGTCATGTCCAGCTCTCTGTGACCCCGTGGACTGCAGCCTGTCAGGTTCCTCTGTCCATGGAATTCTCCATGCAAGAATACTGGAGTGGGTTGACATTTCCTTCTCCACAGTGCTGTAGAAGACTATGTAAATTATTTCCTGACAAGCCTTGGTAGCACATATGCTTCTTTTAAGAATAACTAAGAAGCAATTTGCTGATTAGTACACTATATTTCCTTGTGCCCAAGTCTTTCAAGAACATTCAATATCTGTTCCACTTAAATATGACAAATACTCTAAGTACTCAGTCTTATTTCCCCTGTAAGTCATTCAAAATCTGTAAAGCACAGATACATTTAAAATCAAGATGAAGTAATAATTTCTGTTTTATACCATATTGTAAATTAAAACAAGAGTATAAGTGGTTTTCAAATATCCACAGGAAATTAATAATAAAACTACTAATTTTTTCTATCACAGAAATTAAACAAAAATGAATAAAAGTGTTTACTCCAAAAAATTGAAAGAAAATCAGCTAACATAAACTCCATCATGAATATCATCTTAATTTATGTTCATTATAAAAATTAAAAT
Source organism: Bos grunniens (assembly GCF_055505025.1). Taxonomy (NCBI): domain Eukaryota; kingdom Metazoa; phylum Chordata; class Mammalia; order Artiodactyla; family Bovidae; genus Bos; species Bos grunniens. The sequence goes on along the minus strand of NC_141168.1, from coordinate 65,405,050 downwards.
CATAAAATTAAGAAGAAAAAAATTTTTATGTATCTCTTAAAACTGATGAACAAATACTAATATTTGTTCAGGTGAATTAAAGTATTTTATTAAACACACCCTTTGTACCTTTTAGATTCTCTATTTGTATTGGTGAAATCAAATTGCTCCTAGCTTCTCCAATACTAACTACAGATATAATATTTTAGCACTTAGGCTCAGAGTTTCCAGTTGCTTGGTCAATCCTATATAGCACAGTCTCCCACTTTCTTAAATATTGCAAGGACATTTATGTAAGTTGAAGAATCAGTCTTAGCCAGAGCTCATCTGGAACACCAATCTGGGACACATCTTAGACTTCACCAAATGCACTGGTCAAGAGGATCTACTTCTGGTCCTTCCAACATTTCTTCTACTACAGCAGGACAAGACAACTGCTGCCCTTAATGTCAGAGTGCATCTTGAGCTGTTCATAAGTACCCTGGCAAAGTGAAAGGGAGAACATTCCTATTTTGATATGATCAACTAAAGGTCTCACAGCAAATTTGAGTGAAATACATTAAATTGTTTGAAAAACAGCTCTTTCATCAGCTGTGACACACAAATCTAAGGTCTAACAGCTTCAGGCCTCAAAAACTTCACCTGATCACTCTCATCTGAATCAATTTCATTAAGAAGTAAGATCAAACACTTTAAATATTTTTAATAGCTAGAGTTATATGAAATGAAACTTAAGGTCACACCAAAGTCAATGCAGGTGACACAAGAGATTAAGGTTCAATCCTTGGGTTGGCAAGACCCCAGAGAAGGGAGCAACAACCCAACCCAATATTCTTGCCTGGAGAATTCCGTGGACAGAGGAACCTGGCGGGCTACAGTCCATGGGGTCTCAAAGAGTCAGACACAACTGAGGGACTAACACTTTCACTTTCACTTTCAAAGCTTAACTAAATTCTCTAGTAGTTTTGAATTTGAAGACTCATTTGAAAATTTCCTTGATTTTCTATGTAATATCTGGCACTTTCATTCTGAGTTCTAGTGTGAACTGCTGGCGATGGTGTTGGTGGGGAGCTTCACTAATTAAATTTTGCTATCTCCTCTCCAATTTTACCCTACACAGAAGAATAACATTCAAATAAAATGACAAAAGCACTAAAATGAAAAAAAGAATATTTAGAAGCTCTCAAATCTTAACTCAATTTAGAAATGAAAAATAACTGCTGACAGAAGGGTAAAATTGTCTTTTTATCTGGTCTGGTCTGAAAATAGTTACTAGTAAACCATGTTATAGTCAATACCATTAAAGCTAACTTAAAAAAAAATCCTCATTACTATTCCTCTCCCACATGCAATCCATCTTTATTTCCTGTAGCTTCTATTACTTTATTTCTAAATTATAGTCTCAAATCCATTCATTTATTTTCATTTCAACTGATGGCAAATTAGTCCAAGCCTCTGGTGCCCTGCAGAGGGATTAATGCAATTGCTTCTCCAATTAAAATATTTTTAAGTGTAACAGTCCTTTTCATGAATAATCAGGGTTGATTTCCTTTAGGATCGACTGGTTTGATCTCCTTGCTGTCCAAGGGACTCTTAAGAGTCTTATCCAGCACCACAATTATAAAGCATCAATTCTTCAGCACTCAGTCTTCTTTATTGTTCAACTGTCACATCCATACACGAGTACTGGAAAAACCATAGCTCTGACTGTACAGACCTTAGCCAGCCAACTGATTTGATGTCTTTGCTTTTTAATATCCTGCCTATGTTTGTCATAGCTTTCCTTCCAAGGAGCAAGCGTCTTTCAATTTCATGGTTGCAGTAACCATCTGCAGTGATTTTGGAGCCCAAGAAAATAAAGTCTGTCCCTGTTTACATTTATCCCCACCTATTTGCCATGAAGTTTTGGAACAAGATGCTATGATTTTCATTTTTTGAATGTTGAATTTTAAGCCAGCTTTTTCACTCTCCTCTTTCACTCTCATCAAGAGGCTCTTTAGTTCCTCTTCACTTTCCTTCATTAGAGTGGTATTATCTGCATTTCTAAGATTGTTAATATTTCTTCGGCAATCTTGATTCCAGTTTGTGCCTTTTTCTATTAGTTAATTTATTTTTGTTTCTTAGCTACATGGTGTGGCATGCAGGATCTTAGTTCCCTGGCCAGAGATCTAACCCATACCAGCCACACTGGAAGTGTTTAGTCTTAACCACTGATTCATGAGGGAAGTCTCTGCTCAATACCTTTGACAAATTGAACTGAATTATAAAATGCCCATGGTTGTGAAATTCATAGAGACTATGATATAGATATTATATATATATGTCTATAATATATATCCCTCCAAATCTATATATTTATATACCTATGTGAATGATATGACCATAACTATTACTATGAAAATACAAGTTACTAATATTCTTAAACACTTGTATAATTTTAACCAAACAGTGAATTTCACCTTTCACAGATTTTCACCAATAATTTTTTCTACAACTTTGAATATCTATTGTTACAGAACCAAAAAACATAATTTGGTCATGTTTCAAATATATAAGTAGAGAAGAAATATTTGATTTGAAGGAACTATTTAAAAATACTGTTTTCAGACCAATTTACTTTTAATGTATATCAGTTATTTTTTAAACATATGCAAAATTACTTGAATAATTAATATTTTCCCTTTGTTGTATAGGAAGGTGTCAAATTGCTAATCTCTGACTCAGAATTTCCCAGCACTCACTGTGAATTTGTTAAAAAAAAAAAAAAAATAGAAGCTAGAATGCTAAACTCTAAAAGGAACTTCTATTTTAACAAAAATACCAAAGAGTTAATTAAAAAACATAAACTTGGCTGGCACATTCTCTGAAACATACGAGCCTGCTAGTTAAGAGGTAGGTAGGTAGAAATTTTAACTATTCTATTTTCTCTGAATTTCATTTTAAAATAGATGTATTTGGCACCTATCTAAAGAGATAATTGGCTCACCTACTTAAAACTGCATGAAGATTTGGTTTACCCTTGTACTCACCCACAACCCATTATTACCTACCTTCCCATAGCGATTTAGATACTCTATTTGCCAATGAATGGCATGGAGGTTTGCTAGAATTGGCATGCTACACTTTTGGATGCATAGTCTCCATAGATGAGGGAAGAGACAGAAACCTGGGAACAAGTCATAATTGGAGTGGGAAAGTTTCACCAGCTGTACTGCTTTAAAGTACCCAAAAACTTTCATATGGACAGCAAAGGATTCCATCTGGTCAGTAAGGGTATAGCAGTAAATGCCAGAAGACATTGGAAAATTTGGGTACTGTCTAACAATAACAGCCACTCTCCATTCCATCTCAGGAGTGAGGATCTATGAGAAAGATGTTAATAGCAACCAAACAGAGACTAAGCGGGAGTAAGAGTATTACTGACATAATACTACTAACAGTTATGTTAGGAACACCAGAGCTGAGACGCAAGGACTGAGATGAAAATAAGACAAGCTTCAAGGATTATAATACAAATTTTCAAGAATACAAGAATACAATATCAATATTAAAAATTGCTTTGGAGGTAATAAATAACAATACTGACATAGGGAAAAAAGTAAAGTGATGTGGAATATGAACATGAGGAGTTCAACCAGAAGATGGAGGATAGAAGATGAGTTGAAACATTAATGAAATATATTGTCCATGGGAAGATAACATAATCGAAATCTAACATAAAATTATTTATTTATAGTCTTAAGAAGCCAAACACTTAAACAGAATAAATATTCAAAACATAGCTGAAGAAAACATCTTGGAGATGAAACAGACCAAGCTGAACATATCAAAAACGTTCACCATTGTTTAGATCACAAAAAGTCAGACACAACTTAGTGACTGAACAACAACAGTGACAATTCAGGAAAATGTTTTTAATTGAAAAATAAGAGAACGTGGACTATAAGTAATAGACAAAAAACTAAGAAATCTAAGAAACAAAAATCACACTGGCTTAATGCTTCTAAATGTTAGTCAACAATGGTCAACATGTACAGCATCAAGAAAGTATCTTAATCCAGTAATCAGTTCAGCCACTCAGTTGTGTCTGACTCTTTGTGACCCCATGGACTACAGCACGCCAAGCTTCCCTGTCCATCACCAACTCCCAGAGTTTACTCAAACTCATGTCCATTGAGTCGGTGATGCCATCCAACCATCTCATCCTCTGTCATCCCCTTCTCCTCTCACCTTCAATCTTTCCCAGCATCAGAGTCTTTTCCAATGAGTCAGTTCTTTGCATCAGGTGGCCAAAGTACTGGAGTTTCAGCTTCAACATCAGACCTTCCAATGAATATTTCCTTTAGGATGGACTGGTTGGATCTCCTTGCAGTCCAAGAGACTCTCAATAGTCTTCTCCAACACCACAGTTCAAAAGCATCAATTCTTCTGTGCTCAGGCTTTCTTTATAGTCCAATTTTCACATCCATACATTACTACTGGAAAAACCATAGCTCTGACTAGACGGACCTTTGTTGGCAAAGTAACGTCTCTGCTTTTTAATATGCTGTCTAGGTTGGTCATAGCTTTTCTTCTAAGGAGCAAGTATCTTTTAACTTCATGGCTGCAGTCACCATCTGCACTGATTTTGGAGCCTGAAAATTAAAGTCTGTCACTGCTTTCATTGTTTCCCAATCTATTTTCAATGAAGTGATGGGACCAGATGATGATCTTGGTTTTCTGAATGTTGAGTTTTAAGCCAACTTTTTCACACTCCTCTTACACTTTCATCAAGAGGCTCTTTATTTCTTTGCTTTCTGCCATTAGGGTGGTGTCATCTACATATCTGAGATTATTGACATTTCTCCTGGCAATCTTGATTCCGGTATATGCTACATCCAGCCTAGCATTTCGCATGATGTGCTCTGCATATAAGGTAAATAAGCAGGGTGATAATACATAGCCTTGATGTATTCCTTTCCCGATTTGGAACCAGTCTGTTGTTCCATGTCCAGCTCTAACTGTTGCTTCTTGATCTGCATACAGATTTCTCAGGAGGCAGATTTAACCCATGAATGATATATTTAGCCAAATTACTATACATATAAGAAAGTAAGATAATTTCATAAATCAAGGACTTAGAAAATATACTGACAATGAATTATTTCAGAAAATAAAATCATCAAAAAATTTAAGTTATTCATCAATGATTTCAAAACTAAAAACTAATGAATAGAGAACTTGTGGTGCAAAATTGTTAGTGGCATTCACTAAAACCATTTAAACAGTTGTTCAACTGATAGTACTAAATTTTTTGAAGCATCATTAAATGAGAAAATTGCCATCTAATATTCAGGATTTAAAACAAAAGCTAAAGTTCAAAATGGAGAGAGGGTAGATAATTTTTTAAAGGTCACTAATTTCATCCTATCATACAGAAAGATGTTAAAAGATACTGTTTCATTTTTTATTTAGGTAATTTAAAATTTTCATATCAAAGCATTTTAAATCCATTAAAGTATCATAAAGAAAGTGAGAGTTTAGTCTCTCAGTCATGTCTGATTCTTTGTGACCCCATGGACTGAAGCCCGCCAGGCTCCCCCAGGGCATCTTCCAGACCCAGGGATCGAACTCAGGTCTCCCACATGAACATTTAGCAAATCATAGGGAGTAATAAAACATCCATGTGCCTACTGCTGCTGCTGCTGAGTCGCTTCAGTCGTGTCCGACTCTGTGCGACCCCATAGACAGTAGCCCACCAGGCTACCCCATCCCTGGGATTCTCCAGGCAAGAACACTGGAGTGGGTTGCCATTTCCTTCTCCAATGCATGAAAGTGAGAAGTGAAAGTGAAGTCGCTCAGTCGTGTCCGACTCTTAGCGACCCCATGGACTGCAGCCCACCAGGCTCCTCCATCCATGGGATTTTCCAGGAAAGAGTACTGCAGTGGGGTGCCATTGCCTTCTCCGTCCATGTGCCTACCACTCAGGTTAAACAGATTTTTTCTTTTTTTTTTTTAATTTTATTTTATTTAACTTTACAATATTGTATTGGTTTTGCCTTTTGTTATATGTGCTTCAGATAGCTTCCCCTTCCTTTTCATTTTATTTTTTTAAATAAAATATTAAATAAGCAGTTCATGGTTCTTCGTATCGCTCCCCTATCCCTATTCGCTCACCTTCCTTTACAGTTGCTATTACTATCCTGAAGTATAACTTGCCTGCCTGCATTGTTTCTGTGGTTACCAAATATGTTTTTATCTTTCACCAAAGCATAAAACTGATTTATATGTTTTAAAATTCTACAGAATGTGTCATGATTTATGTATCATTTTAAAACAGTATTGAATGAAAAATGCAAATTATAGAATTATGGAAATCCTACAGCAGTTAAAATGAATGAAGTTGACTTATATATACTAACATAAGTAAATATTAGAAACATACAGTATAAAAGCTTGTATTCTGACATTAGGAACCAAGAACAACTGACACCTTCTGGTATTTTGTGTTTGTGAAATATTAAATTATGGTCCCTGCCAGCCACTTGGTGCAACAGCCAGTTTTTCCATGGCCTGTGAGAGGCACAGTGTCCTCAGGCTGTAAATCACTGGGTTCAACTGAGATTATATAACAGATGTTTGTAAAATGGGAGATAAGAGACTGAGAAGTCCTGCTCTTTTGGACATATAGAGTAGTCTGCACTCTCTTGCTTGCTTTGTAATTTATTACACAATGTAAATCTACAACTATTTGTTTGTTGTTTGATTTTTAAATTTTGTCAACAAACCATTTTTGCTCAATGAACTCAACATAAAAAGTACATATTTAATAAAATGTTAAGTATTACATTTCTATTTCTCAGTAAGTTTGATGATGAAGTGTGTGATTTGCAAGATAAATGTTTTAATATTTGTCATTCACTCTAGAGATCCTAAGGTTCCCCTGGTGGCTCAGATGGTAAAGAGTCTGCCTGCAATACAGGAGACCTGGGTTTGAACCCTGGGTCAGGAAGATCCCCTGGAGAAGGAAATGGAGAAGGCAACTCACTCCAGTATTCTAGCCTGGAAAATTCCATGGACAGAGGAAACTGGCAGACTACAGTCCATGGGGTCATGAAGAGCTGGACACAATTAAGCAACTTCACTTTCTTTCTAGAGACCCTAGTAATAATAACAACCACAAGAAAGCCAGAAGATATAAATCTGCTGAAGAAGTATCAAAATCTACTCAAAACTCAGTAGTTAATCAGAGAAGACTAAAGGTGACGATTTAAGATGTGCAGATGCAGAAGGTAGATTATGTGTCACTTTACAAATACTGACTTTTCGTGTAGATAAAATTACTATTTCCTAAATTGACTTCACTCATTTTCAAGTCAAGTTTCTTCATGTATGTGTAAAAACTGCATCAATATATTTTAATAATTTAATTGCCAGAAGTAAAATTTTGCAGTAGTTTTTTCTTTCCACTATTATCAAATGCACCAAGTAGAGGATCAGTTAATTTAATTTGAATAATATCTTTATTTATATCGTGTTATTGAAATCAAACTGAATGTTTGGTAATTCATTCTGTCTGAGGCAAAGCAACAGATCTTATTTTTACTGCTGTTATAAATTCAGTTAAACTAAACAAGAGTAAATATAAATAATATTACTCATTTGTGATAATAATGTGAAGACAAACCTTTGTGAAACACAGAACAATGCAAACTATGTCCTTACTAAATTGAGCACAGTGTTGATGGGAATGTAAAACAGTGCAGTCTCTATACTAGAAAACAGTATAGAAGTTCAAAAAAATTAAAAATACAACCACTAGCCGATCTAGCAATTCTACTTCTGAGTATTTGTCTGAAGAAATGAAAACTCTAACTTAAAAAGGTATTCTTACCTCATGTTCACTGCAACACTATTTAAAATAACCAAGTTTAAAAACAACTGAAATGTCCAACAACAGATGATTGGATGAAGAAAATATGGTACATATATATGATGTAACAGTATTCAGCTTTAAAAAGGAAGGAAATCCAACCATATGCAACAACATAGATGAACATGCAGGGTTATGCTAAATGAAAAAAGCCAATAACCGAAGGGCACACGCTGCATCATTCTATTTATACGAAGTATCTAAAACAGTCATATAAAACACCAGTAGAATGGTGATTGCCAGAGATTGAAGGGTGGGAAAATAAGGAGTTGCTGTCCAGTTGGTGTAGTCTCAGTTATATAAAATGAGTAAGTTCTAGAGATCTGCTGTACAGCATAGAACCTACAGTTCACAATCCTGTATTGTACACTGAGAAAGTAATTATATTGTGTTCTTGTTGTTCAGTCACTAAGTAATACCCAACTCTTTGTAACCGGGCTTCCCTGTCCTTTATCATCTCCCATGTGTGTTAGTCACTCAGTCATGTCCGATTCTTTGCAACCCATGGACGGTAGCCTACCAGGCTCCTCTGACCATGGAATTCTCCAGGCAAGAACACTGGAGTGGGTTTCCATTTTCTTCTCCAAGGAATCTTGCGAGCCAGGGATCAAACCTGGGTCTCCTGCATTGCAGGCAGATTCTTTACACTCTGAGCCACCTGGGAAGCCCTACCTCCTGGAGTTTGCTCAAATTCATATCCATTGAGTCAGTGATGCTATCCAACCATTGTATTCTTAGCAGAATAAAGAAGCTCATAAAACATTAAAGGTTAGTTAGTTATAGTATAAAAGTAACTGAACAACAAAATGTGATGATGCTAATATTGAATAAAATAATAGCTCAGACTGTCAGTATGTGATGTCTCCCTGCTCAGTTCAGTTCAGTTCAGTCACTCAGTTGTGTCCGACTCTTTGCGACCCCATGAATCGCAGCACGCCAGGCCTCCCTGTCCATCACCAACTCGCGGAGTTCACTCAAACTCATGTCCATCAAGTCAGTGATGCCATCCAGCCATCTCATCCTCCATCGTCCCCTTCTCCTCCTGCCCCCAATCCTTCCCAGCATCAGTCTTTTCCAATGAGTCAACCCTTCACATGAGGTGGCCAAAGTATTGGAGATTCAGCTTCAGCATCAGTCCGTCCAATGAACACCCAAGACTGATCTCCTTTAGGATGGACTGGTTGGATCTCTTTGCAGTCCAAGGGACTCCCAAGAGTCTTCTCCAACACCACAGTTCAAAAGCATCAATTCTTCGGTGTTCAGCTTTCTTCACAGTCCAACTCTCACATCCATACATGACCACAGGAAAAACCATAGCCTTGACTAGATGGACCTTTGTTGGCAAAGTAATATCTCTGCTTTTCAATATATTATCTAGGTTGGTCATAACTTTCCTTCCAAGGAGTAAGCGCCTTTTAATTTCATGGCTGCAATCACCATCTGCAGTGATTATGGAGCCCCCCAAAATAAAGTCTGACACTTTTTCCACTGTTTCCCCATCTATTTTCCATTAAGTGATGGGACCAGATGCCATGATCTTTGTTTTCTGAATGTTGCGCTCTAAGCCAACTTTTTCACTCTCCTCTTTCACTTTCATCAAGAGGCTTCTTAGTTCCTCTTAACTTTCTGCCATAAGGGTGGTGTCATCTGCATATCTGAGGTTATTGATATTTCTCCCAGCAATCTTGATTCCAGCTTGTGCTTCTTCCAGCCCAGTGATAATCATCATCAAATGGATCTTAGAAGTACTAAAGTCTTTGAATACCTATTTCAGTCAAACTAGATGTTGTAAAAAGATATTTAACTTTACTATGAATTTATCTTGTAAAGTTTGGTTATATTTCATTCAAAATATTTTGGAAATCTCTATTCATAGTATTCCACAAAGAAATACTTCAAGTTTTAAGGATCTGGGCAAACTGAAACTAGTAAAAACAACTTGCAAATAAGCTCATCCTTATGAACTATATGGTAGACCAGAATAAATGAAGCCTCAGATGGCATACAAGTTTTATTTTTGAAATACTTTTTAATTATTTTGATATATGAAAAGAATATTTTTTATGAAACTCCTTTTAAAGTTAGATGTAGTGCTGTCTCTATGTATCCATGGGGTATTAGTTCAAGGACCTGCCGCAGAAACCAAAATCTGCAGATGCTCAAGATTCATAGTCAGTCCTTGGTCTCCTAGGCTCCTCATTCATGGGTTTAACCAATTTCAGGCCAGTGTAGTACTGCATGTATATATTGAAAAAAATTTGACTATAATTGGACACATAGAATTCAAACTGCTGTTGTTCAAGGGTCAGCTGTATTTACATTATCTAGGAATGAAAAAAAACTGATAAGATCTACAATTCTGGCACAACTTAAGTTGCTGAAAATTTAAAAATTTTCATAAGTTGAAACAACTTATGCTATAATTTTTAAAAATTTGACAAAAATTATATCCCCAATAAAGGTAAGGTGGTAGCATCCAAGAAAATACTCAGACTAAAGTGTTTCTATGCTGTAGTAAAAGGAGAAAACAAAGGAGAAAAAAAAAATAGCAAATTTAGTTCTTTGGTTATTCCACTAGGGAAACTGTTAGATATACAAAAATGGGTTTGGTAAATAAACATGCTAAGAAAGGGACATTATTTTTACAGAGTGTTAGTCTGACTCAAAAAAGGGGTCAGTTAAGGAAGAATACTTACAGCATTTCAGAAACTAGAGTTAGCCATGGATGATGGCTTCATGGCAGAAGTTAGTGAGCATGGTCTGGGCAGAGAATTGTCAGATTTATAAACTAGGTGACTTGTTGAACAAGCCAGCAGTCTTTGGAACATTTGAATCTGGGTGGTATTACTGCTACTGATACCTTAGCTTGACACATAAACTGTAAAATGAGTTACAATATTTTATTTGTTCTTAGATTATCTGTGTTGCAGGTCACAGTTTGATACAGTTAATCTGTTTGCAAGTCACAGTTGTTTTTTTTTCCCTTCCTTTTTCAGGTTGTCATTTTCTGGTTCAACTCTCATGTCTACACCAAGGAATACACATCTACAAAAAAATTTTAATGACAATAGTATTCTAAATGTGTGAATGAACCATACTTTTAAAAATAATCCATTATTATTTTGGACATAGATGATTTTCATTTTAATGTTAGATATTACTTATCCTTCTACATTTATGAGTGAGCACTTGCTCAGCTATTTCCTTAAATAAATTCCTAGAACTGGGATTTCTAGGTCAAGGAAAAGAACTTCTTAAAAAAGGCCTCTGATTAAAAAAAAACAAAACTATTGAAGTAGAGTTGGCTCTCCATACCCGTAGATACAGAATATGTGGATAAGAAGGACTCACTGTACTACACTGTCTTATATAAGAGACTTGAGCATCCTTGCATTTTGGTATTTGTGGGAACCAAGGGACAACTATAATCTCCAGAGCCTGCATCAGCTAAGCATGAGTTTTTGGTTTACCTCCACTAGGTCAAGGATAATTCATTCATTCATTTATTCAACAAATATTTATTTAATGTCTATTATGTAAGGGACTGAGTAATATCAGTGTACATGTTTTATGAATCATGGTGGTAAAGAACTTAGGAGAGCTTAATAAGTGCTCTGAGAGCATGTGGCTCCATCTCACTCAGTAAAGTGTGAAGGACATTCTGGCTACAGCTGCCTGTTGAGGCAAGATAAGGAGAGATTCACATGAAGAGCAGCTGGCACTTCTAATACTGGCTAGGACAGCGTGTTTGATATTCTCTGTGAGCCACTTGATACTGAAGGAGGCCAAGAGTCGTCTTGAGAAGGGAGAGGACCCTAACAAATACAGACTGGAGACAAACAACTAGAGGGAGAAACAAAGCTGAGAGGGAAGTGGGAATTGCAGGCAGTCAGTAGGAAGAGTGATTCATGTTTTTCAGAAAATTATATAGTGCAGTAGAGAGTCTCAAAAGAACCCACAAATCACCCTTTCAGTGAGAGCATGGGGCTTCCTGATATAATAAAATGTACCACCAGTCAAGCAATAACAGCACAAGTCTCAGAATTCCCTATCTTTTCTTTCAACTCTACTTTCTCTAAGAACATTAGGAGAAGTAAAAAACTGACCATGCCCTCACTCCCTACTGTATGTCGTCCAGTTGAAAGTCAAGTCTGAGCCAAGAGAGGGAAACTACTTTGAATTGGAGGAAATTTTGAAATTTTAATTTAGTTTAGGCTAGAGTTTTTATTACCTGAATTTGAGGATATACCTATAGCTGGAAATGAATGCCAAGCTACAGGACCTGCCTGAGATATAGTCAAGGAACAACTGAAGATATCTAGCAGAGAGGACATCAGAAAGCAATAAATAGATAGAAATAAAGCTCTTTTATAATTGTACTTTAACAAGCTTGCTCTGTGCAATAAACTGGCTAAATAGGCACTTACAATAAGATCAACAAATCCTATTAAAGTAAGGTCACCTATATCAGCTATACAAGAAGAGTGCTAACCTAGATTCCAAAGTCCCATGAAAGCTTCCTGTGAAATGTAATTTTGCAATTTAATTGAAAAATTTTAAATGCAGTAGAAGGAATCCTGACGGTAGGAATCAGCCAATTATGTCACAGGCAGTGAGCAACCAACATTGCAGAGGTAAGAAATGCAGTACTTCATTACATCATCTCACTTGCAAGAATTTTCAGAAGTACAACAACCCTGAAAAGCGGCCTAGGTGAAAAAGTTCTCATTACTTTTTGACTGTGGCATACTTGGCAAGAAGTATAGGAGCATGAGGCTCTCAATGCCCAAAGGTCCAGTTAATAAGAATGGATTCATTTCTTTGTTACCCTGACAGTGGTCCTACAGTGAAAAGAATACATGCATCATAGGCTATCTGCTTCTTCAACTCTTCCCTCCTAGTGTGGGAAATAGAATATGAGCAAGGAGTTACCATCCCTCGCCAAAAAAAAAAAAAGGCTGTTAGGCTTTAGAAGTGAACAGTGACTAGATGCTAAAGAGCATTACAGTGCATTTTTAAAGAATGCAGACTCTGTGTTTTGGAACTCCCTGGTGGCTCAGCTGGTTAAGAACCCACATGCCAATGTAGAAGATGCAAGAGATGTGGGTTCGATCCCTGGTTGGGAAGATTCCCTGGAGACGGAAACAGCAACCCACTCCAGTATTCCTGTCCTGCCTGGAGAATCCCATGGACAGAGGAACCTGGCAGTTACAGTCCATGGGGTCACAAAGAGTCAGACATGACAGCACATACTCACGCACAGACTCTATGTTTAGAGCAACAGGAGCTACTCAAATATTTTAAGCTTGACAGCTGTTCTGGGAACAACTGAGAAAACTGGACTGGAGGAAATTATCAGAGGCAGAGTGACCACTTAGAGGTTGTAGCAATAATTTAGCTGAGAAATTAGGAGAACCTGATCTAAGGTATTAGCAATTAGGGACATAAATATTGGACACGTAACTGGAAGCTAACTAACCAGGACATAAGTGACAATTTGGATACAGAGGAAGTAAGAGAATACTTGGTGGCAAGTTGCCAAGGGGGCCCTGCTACACCTTACTAAGCCCGTGGCATGTAGCCAACAGAAATCATAAAGAGGAGGGCATACACAGATTTTTAAAAGAGTAACTTTCTCCACTGGCAAACACAGCCCTGTGGTGCCTTGGCATTACACAACAGAATACTACTACCCTTCTTCTGTTGAGAGGATTAAGAAGAGAAAAAAGTGAAGACCCCTAAAAGACGGAGGGCTTTTTGAGGTGGGGTATAATTGAGAGGCAGGAGTTGTCTGGAATATTATTTTCCCTATCATTCTGTGTTAGACCTTTAGATTACCTGCTGAAAGGTAAAACTGACCTTTTCCAGTCCTGTGGTCACTGCTGAGTGGCTTAAAATAAAGCCACTTTAAAATAGGAGCTTAAAATTAAATTAGAATTTTATTATTTGTGAAGAAGCAGCTCAACCTGAGGTTTATACTCTTTTGTCTTTGCCTAAAAGTGAATAAGCTCTGAAATTATTTTTTAAGTACAATTTGCAAATCCTGGAAAACACAATGACTAAGCAAACTCATGCACAAACAAGCAAATAAAAACAACAAACACACATGGAAAAAGATTTCAACAGTCCAGAAACTAATTATCTTACGTGTCTTGGTCTATGACTTTCCTAATCATCACCCCTGCCAATAGAATCTTTTAGCCATATAGTTACATTATAGTTATATTTATTCAACTATGAATAGTGTTAAAGTCTATGATATCTATTCTTTGCACCATACATACTATTTGCTTTGGGACATCACATTATTTATTTAAAGAAAGAGCCATTTAAAAAACTTTTTATGAGACACACTGAAATGATCTGTGATTCATGACTCATGATCCAAAATTCCCACATCATCTGACTGCACTGTGCAAAATCTTGACACCCAAATAGAACATCAAAAATTGCCAATAGGTTGAGGAGCACCACCCTTTGATACTTCTATTCCACCTCTCCCTTTCATTCCACCACTGCCATTTGCAATGCTTAAAAGTGTTGTTGAAATGGATTGTAGATACCTATCTGTTGGATCATCGAAAAAGCAAGAGAGTTCCAGAAAAACATCTGCTGCTGCTGCTGCTGCTGCTAAGTCGCTTCAGTCGTGTCCAACTCTGTGCGACCCCAGAGATGGCAGCCCACCAGGCTCCCCCGTCCCTGGGATTCTCCAGGCAAGAACCCTGGAGTGGGTTGCCATTTTACTTATCTACTTCTGCTTTATTGACTATGCCAAAGCCTTTGATGTGTGGGTCACAAAAAAACTGTGGAAAATTCTGAAAGAGATGGGAATACCAGACCACCTAACCTGCCTCCTGAGAAATCTATATGCAGGTCAAGAAGCAACAGTTAGAATTGGACATGGAACAACAGACTGGTTCCAAATCGGGAAAGGAGTACGACAAGGCTATATATTGTCACCCTGCTTATTTAAGTTATATGCAGAGCACATCATGAAAAATGCTGGGCTGGATGAAGCACAAGCTGGAATCAAGATTGATGGGAGAAATATCAATAACCTCAGATATGCAGATGACACGACACTAAGGGCATAAAGCGAAGAAAAACTAAAGAGCCTCTTGATGAAAGTGAAAGTGGAGAGTGAAAAAGTTGGGCTTAAAGCTCAACATTCAGAAAACTAAGATCATGGCATCCGGTCCCATCACTTCATGGGAAATAGATGGGGAAACTTGGAAACAGTGACAGACTTTATTTTGGGGGGCTCCAAAATCACTGCAGATGGTAACTGCAGCCATGAAATTAAAAGATGGTTGCTCCTTGGAAGAAAAGTTATCACTAACCTAGACAGCTTATTAAAAAGGAGAGACATTGCTTTGCCAACTATTATATCCATATATCAGTATCTAGGTTGAAAATTGTGTACTACAGGTATAGGCACTGAAAAGGGAAAATGATCAATGAGAGCAAGAGAAATGAAAGGAGACTCCATTTAAAAAGTGAGACATAAAACTGACTTTGAGGAATGAATAGAATTTACAAAAGGAGACTGACAATGCTTTATAAAGCAAGGAATCAAAAATGTGCAAGGTGTGCTTTATACATGAAGAAACATGTCAGACCAAAATTTGGGCATACCAGTTGTAGAGACAGTAGGAAACAAAATGACAGAGGTAAAATGAGGCCATATGGTCACATTGTTGCTGACTCTGAAAAATATAACTCTCTTCTATCATTCAAGCAGTAGACATTATGTACCTATGTGGCAGGCAAAGGGAATATTCAAGCAGCAGTGTAGGATAAACAATAAATAGTTTGTAAGAATGAAAATGTACCTAAAACAGTTATGTAGCACTACTCTGCAGAAAATAGGTGTCTACTAAGAAACAGTAATGTAAAGACGTCTCTAGAAGGACAGAAACATTTTAGGGTTCCAAATAATGCACTGCACTAATCAGGATGATTTGTCATTTTGGGATCATTTGCTGGTTTTCTAACAACCAATTTATTCTCAGTTCTGAATCATCAGTGTTGCTCTCAGTTGCTGATTTGTATGGTGAGTTATGCTTAGGAATATATGTTGGTTTTCTTCTAGGGAAGGCATCCTGGCTAACTATTTCTTTATCTTTGATATTTCAGCTGTTATATCCTCTTACTTTCTAATGTATTTTCTAAAAAAAAAAAAAAATAGAAGAGCTTTCTTTCTGTCACTGAGCTAGCTGCAAGTTATAATTGTACTCAGGATTTTATACTACTACATAGTTTCTCAAAAGCAAAATGTAATGTAAACAAATATATTTCCACAGTTGGTGAGTGAGAGGATGAGGGGAGAGAGGAAGGGGCTAGGGAATATATTTATGCAGCTAAAGCAGAAATATTTGAGATGCTCAAAAGGTAAAGTAACAATTGAATCTTTTTTCAACTATTCTTTTTCTTTGCCTATAAATAAAACTAGGAATGGAATTAAAAATTATAAAAGTAATGTAGCTACACGATTGCACATGTTTCACATGAAAGCAGTTTAAAGTATCTTATCTGAAGAAATTTGCTGTGGCATTCTTCAACAGTGCAAATATACTCTGTATTAATGATCAATATTTCTTGATTTTCTAGTGACCAACTGGGCATTTGTGGGTTAATTGAAGAAAATAATTTTTAAATGACAGTATAATAGCTCCTGAGATATAGCCTTAGATGTTAGTAGGTGATGAGTTAATTTCTATCTGCAAAAACCTGCTTTCCATTTTCATTCACCTGGGGAGATGGGTCAGAGTAACTGGACAAGTCTGAAGTCCCTGGGCTTTGCAAGGGTCATAAGTGAAAATATAACTTGTGAAGATTGGAGGCTAATTATCTTTCTGCTATGAAATAGTGACCAGATGTTTTCTTCTGCATCAAGTGATAATTTGGGGACAGCTTAATGGAGCTGATTGTAAATAACACATTTTTAACAGTTTATAAAATCTCCAGATTATACTAATTTGGGTTATAATCCCTGATTTGATTGAGAGATCTTGTAAAACAAAGAAACTGGTAAATGGAAATGTCTGAAAGCAACCCACTTACTTTAAAAAGATTCTCCAGCTTTTGGCAATTTAGTAATCTCTGCATGAATAAACTATGTAAATTGGTGCCATTTTCATAAGCTAAAGCATAGATTACTCACTACACTGAATACTGCAAAAGGAAATAAATTTTGCTATCACTTTTCAGAATATTCTATAGGCAAGAAACAAAAGATGGAGCATAATTTTCATGTAATGTTTGGCTAAAGGACCACTTACTGAGACATTATTATAGATTTTTAAGAAACAGCTTGTGTGCTAAGTTGCTTCAGTTGTGTTTGACTCTTTGCAACCCTGTGGACCATAGACCGCCAGGCTCCTCTGTCTATGGAATTCTCCAGGCATGAATACTAAAGTGGGTTGCCATGTACTCCTCCATGGGATCTTCCCCACCCAGGGATCTAACCTGTGTCTCTGACATCTCCTGCACTGGCAGGCAGGTTCTTTAGCACCACCTGGGAAGCCCCAAGAAACTGAGTGGGTGAAATTTACAGCATAGTGCCATGAAGAACCTTAAAGTACTTTGGAAACTCTGTTTCTAATCATGTTCATCATCTTAAACATGTAGAGAACTCACAACAGCTTTTAAGGATGAGAGTACCATTTAGGATGATAGGGTAGAAAAAGTTGATACAAAATATCTTAAAAACTATTCTAAGTTTTACAATTACATTTCTTTCATGATGAGAAAAATAGCGAAATGTATGTTTAGATAATTTGGCTAGGAAGTTTATATTTTATGCATATGTTCATACTTAATATAGCATGATTTAAACTTAAGCCATGTTGGTAGGGACTAGTATTATTTAGCTAAACTATGGTAATGGAATTCCTGCATATCAAAACTTGCCAGTGTTTATATTTCCCTGGGTGGCATTTGCTCTCCCATTTCTTGAGGCTGTAAGTGTAGAAAGGTTGCAGAGAAAAAAGCTGGATTACTGAGATGGGAGAATTATTAGGAGGTAGTTCAAAAATACGGAAATCATTGTATTGAAATATATGGTATATACTTACTTAACATGTTTATAATTTTCATATTACTAATATTTAACAACATGCTTTTATGATTTCATAAGGAGTGGGTAGCCTATCCCTTCTCCAGCGGACCTTCCCAACCCAGGGATTGAACCAGGGTCTCCTGCATTGCAGGCAGATTCTTTACCAACTGAGCTATAAGGGAAGCCCAACTTCATAATAGTTCATCAAAAATAGATAAATTTTACTGAGTGCTTCTACATGCTAATGCGAGTGTGCTCAGTCACAGCCTGAATCTTTGTGACTCCATGGACTGTAGCCTGCCAGGCTCCTCTGTCCATGGGATTTTCACAGCAAGAATCCTGGAATGGGTTGCCATGCCTTCCTGCTGTGGATCTGCCCAATCCAGGGACTGAACCCGCATCTCCTGTGTCTCCTGTCTTGCTGTCGAATTATTTACTGATACCCATGAGCCACCAGGGAAGTCCCCTATGATTCCAAATCATTGTATATTATATCATTAGTCCCCTTAATATTTTGAGATAGGTACTATTATTATATTTTACTATATTTCATAAATGAGAAATACAAAGTAAAAAGAGATGAAGTTAACACTGCACTGTTCAGGGTGAGAAGCAAAGAGTTGGACACAACTGAGTGAATAGATTAGAATAAGAAAATAGAATAGAGTGGCCAGGTGCAGATAGGGGCCGCAGTATACCCATATAAGATTTCCTTCTAAGTGCATTGGACTATAGCCCTAATTCATCTTCTTTTCTTATCATTCCTATTATCTAGTCAGAATGCTCCTCATTCTCTATGTATTTATTGGCTACAGCATGCAGCTTGTGGGATTTTAGTCCCCCAACCAGGGATGGAACCCGAGTCCACAGCAGTGAAAGCCTGAGTCTTAACCTTCGAACTGACAGGGAATTCCCTCTTTTTTTTTTTTTTGGTTAACTACTTTAATAACTAACTGGCTCTCATTTCCTCTTTTACCCCTTCCAAGGCATGGCAACTACAGCTATATTTAAATATAGATATTGGATTGAGACCTCCCTCTATTTAAGATCACTCAGTGACTTCCTATTATGCTTAGAATACATTCTAACACCTTACTGTGACTAGAGTTAAGGTTGTAAAATATTAATATCAATAAACAGAAACTTCAATTAAATACAGTCAGGAAACCAGAAGGGGGAGCTCTTATGCCCTGCAATGATAGCAGATTCGACAGGAAGAAGAAAGTTCTCTTCTTTCCTGGAAAGGACTCAGCTAATGAAAAACCATGAGCTCCTGGTTTATCGGAGCCCTCTCAACCTTCTTGGTTGTTGTTTAGTCACTAAGTCATGCCCAACTCTTTTGCGCCCCCATGGACTGTAGTCCACCAGGCTTCTCTGTCCATGGGCTTTCCCAGGCAAGAATATGGAGTGAGTTGTCATTTTCTTCTCCAGGGGATCTTCCCAACCCAGGGATCAAACCCACATCTCCCGCACTGGCAGGCAGATTCTTTACTGCTGAGCCATCGGGGAAGCCCTATAAAGTGTTCCCCTTCTTTTCTAGAAAAATATCTGGCAGTCTACTATTTCAGGTCAATATTTTGGTGACTCATATGTAGACAACAGAAGACCGGCAAAAGCTCTGGGTCCGGAGGGCAAACAAGTGCAGTACCCGCAGTTGAGTCCATTATTGCTCCCGACTTTTCTCACTGACCTTGGCGTTTGAAGGTACGTCTTTTTTCTAGATCTGAGTTCACACTATCTTGGCATTTGAAGTTCTCCAGACTGTATTAGGAATCTACATTAAAGTTTTGTCTTTCTGGTTAAGGCCCTGTTCTGTATGTGAGTACTCATTTGGCACTTCAATCTGATTTTGAGTTGAGACTGTTTCAACTGGAGCTAGCTGAGAAGCTACTAGCCCATTCCTTCAGTAAAAGGGCTGCTTCACTGCAGTGTGCTGGTTCAACTGTCAGCCCTTTCCTTTGGAACAGGGGCTGTTCTCTGGAAACTGGCTGAAAAAGCCCTTGGCCTGGCTCCTCTAGGACTAGGCTGTTTTCTTAGACTTGGCTAGCATTAGCTTGCAAGCTGTTTGGATTCAGCTGTAAGCTGTTTGAGCTGTTTGAAAATGATTCCTTTACTCCAGACAAAAAACTGAGAAATGGGATCTAAGTTATCTACATACTTTGAGGACAATACCCCTACAGGGACTTCAGGAAATTTTATGTTTGAAAATCATGGTCCCTCTGCATGTGCAATTCTAACTAAATGGGCTTACCTGACCAAAGGCAATTTAGAATATCAATGGACATTATGGAGAGATTTGAAATCCCCAACATTAAATTTCTTAAAATTGGATTGGAATGTGACAGCTCAGAAATTTCCATAACTGAATGGTTTACCTATATCAATCAGTATTTTTAGGCTTCCAAGTGTTTTCAGGAGCCTATAATTGCCTTTTTGCAAAATAAGATTGTAAGATTAGCAAAAGCATAATAGATCAAGATAGCAGAGTAATAAAACATGGAGGTCACTCCACCATCCTGCCAGGAACACATCAAAAATACATCAACATATGCAACAATTATCACTGAAAACTGGCAGAAGAACTCCTATACAACTAAGGCTACAAGAAAAATACACATATAATCAGGTAAAAAGGGAAGAAAAGTTATCGAGTCAAGACATATGCCTCTGAGAGGGGACTCGGACAAAAGGGGTGAATACACAGGTGACAGCTGCCCTGGAGAGTGAGGGATGAGGGACAAAGACGGTGCCCCAGTTCTGGGGTCCTACATGGGGGAGATGAGTCCCTTGACTGGTTCCAGAACCTGTGAGACTGACAGGAGGGCAGTTGGAAGCCTGGACTCCACTCGTGAGGAATGCACCCAAGCTGGCTGCCCCCGAGGCAGGACTGAGAGGAGTCTGCTGTAGCAGCTGTCAGTTTCCCATAATCACCCTGGTATGAACCCCAGCTCCAGCAGGGCAAAAGCTCTGGCCTTGTTCACTCCATGTCACAGCGTGTCACTGGATCTGGAGTGGCCTCTGGTATACTACTAGAACACAGAAGAGTGGAGCCTGGCTGGGGCAGCAACAGCTATTGGTGTTTGTCCAAAATAGCACTTGAACTTGTCAGAACCTGTCTGGTTAAAATTAAGTCTTCTCATACAGTTGGCTAATAAACACATGAAAAGACGACCCTTATAATCACCTTTAGATTGTATTAAAGAAAATTCTGGTCTTCCTTCAGATGTTAATTCCACCTGGGTAGTTTTTAATTTTGTTTATCAGTGGACTGAAATGGGACCTCTCCCCTTTAGTAAAAAGGACCAGAACAGAATAAAACTATGTCCACTCCAGATTTAGTTAATCTGGCAAACCAGGTCTCTCTCACTCAAGATAAATAACCTAATAAGACCAAAAAATTCTTAATCTTCAACTCCAGCAAATGAATGTTCCTTAACAAAACCAAAACTCTGCTAGTTTCTGCTATTATTGCAAAGAGCCAGAACAATGAAAGAACTTATTGCAAATTTATGTGCCTTAGGCGGCTTCATCCTCTAAACAGCCCTTCCTCCCAATTTTCATTGACAAGGCCCTGAGGAACTACAGGGCCTCTTCCCAATCCTCCCACTTCCTTGGCTTGAAGAAACATTTATCTCGATTGACTGATACTGAAGGCACACCACTGGTACTCAACCCACTAGTACAAAACAGCTCCTGCCTTGGAGGCCTGAAACCATTCACATAGTGGGGGATCTCTAATGAAACTGAGGAGTTTCTTATCTATGAATTGATTCCATTTTCTTGAGGCTCTTTGAGAGATATACACTCTTTTCTCCTTAGTTCCTCTTTCCCTATCCATTCGCTAGGCTGAGGCTTCTTAGAGAAGTATGATGCTGGAGTATCTTTCTCCTGAAAGGGAGAAATAATTCTACAATTTGACAGTATTCATCAAAGTACAGCCATACTTTGGAGATATTGGGGGTTCAGTTCAGACCAATGCAATAAGGCAAGCATAACAATAAATAGAGTAACATATTTTTTTGGTTTCCCAGTGCATATAAAAGCTGTATTTACACTATATTACTATACTATAATCTATTACGGAGAAGGCGATGGCACCCCACTCCAGTACTCTTGCCTGGAAAATCCCATGGATGGAGGAGCCCTGTAGGCTGCAGTCCATGGGGTCGCGAAGAGTCGGACACGACTGAGTGACTTCACTTTCACTTTTCACCTTAATGCATTGGAGAAGGAAAGGCAACCCACTCCAATATTCTTGCCTGGAGAATCCCAGGGACAGGGGAGCCTGGTGGGCTGCTGTCTATGGGGTCGCACAGAGTCGGACACGACTGAAGCGACTTAGCAGCAGCAGCAGCATAATCTATTAAGTGTGACGTTGCATGGTGGGAGGTGGGAGCGGGGATTGGGACAAGGGGACACGTGTACACCCGCAGATGATTCATGTCAATGTATGGCAAAAACCACCACAATATTGTAAAGTAATTAGCCACAAATTAGAATAAATAATTAATTTAAAAAAGGTTCAGTTCAGGTCAGTACAGTTGCTTGGCCATGTCCAACTCTTTGAGACCCCATGGACTGCAGCACACCAGGCCTCCCTATCCATCACCAACTCCCCGAGTTTACTGAAACCCATGTCCACTGAGTCAGTGATGCCATCCAACCATCTCATCCTGTCATCCCCTTCTTCTCCTGCCTTCAATCTTTCCCAGCATCAGGGTCCTTTCCAGTGAGTCAGTTCTTCGTGTTAGGTAGTAAGAATAGGAAACAGGAGTCCAGAATGGCGATGGCTAAAAGACAAGGAAGGGAAAAGCCCGCGAAAACAGAACAAAGGAAGGGCCAAGAACCGGAGTGAGGACCTCAGGTAGAACAAACAGCACTCCTGCCTAGCCCAATTTACATATGGCAGACCCAGGGGGAGGAAAAAGCATAAAAAGAGGAGCCAAAGGGCCAGGGGTCTTTCTCAAGCATGTTCGTTTTTTTTTTTCTCTCTCTCTCTTCTCTTTGCATCTTTAGGTCAGCATGTCCTCACGCCTCGAGGATGTATTTTCCTATTATTTTCTAAATAAAACTGAGCTATAACACAGAGCTGTAACACTGATTTGTCCAAGGGCTATAACATGATCTGTTCAAGACCCAAGAGCTATAACACGGTCTGTCTGAGAGCTGTGACATGCCGAGGGATTTAATGTCACTTGCTTCAAATTTTTGTTGAGACAAGACAGAACCGAGGAGATTACACTCCCCTGAAATTTGCATCAGGTGGCCAAAATATTGGAGTTTCAGCTCCAGCATCAGTCCTTCCAATGAATATTCAGGACTGATTTCCTTTAGGATGGGCTGGTTGGATCTCCTTGCTGTCCAAGGGACTCTCAAGAGTCTTCTCCAACACCACAGTTCAAAAACATCAATTCTTCGGTGCTCAGCTTTCTTTATAGTCCAACTCTCACATCCATATATGACCACTGGAAAAACCACAGCCTTGACTAGACGGACGTTTGTTGGCAAAGTAATGTCTCTGCTTTTTAATAATGCTGTCTAGGTTGGTCATAACTTTTCTTCCAAGGAGCAAGTTTTTTAATTTCATGGCTGCAGTCACCATCTGCAGTGATTTTGGAGCCCCAAAAATAGTCTGTCACAGTTTCCACTGTTTCCCCATCTAATTGCCAAGAAGTGATGAGATGGGATGCCATGATCTTAGTTTTCTGAATGTTGAGTTTTAAGCCAACTTTTTACTCTCTTTCACTTTCATCAAGAGGCTCTTTAGTTCTTCTTCTCTTTCTGCCATAAGGCTGATGTCATCTGCATATCTGAAGTTATTGATATTTCTTCTGGCAATCTTGATTCCAGTTTGTGCTTCATCCAGCCCAGCATTTCTCATAATGTACTCTGCATCTAAGTTAAATAAGCAGGGTAACAATATATAGCCTTGACGTACTGCTTTCCTGATTTGGAACCAGTCTGTTTTTCCAAGTCCAGTTCTAACTTTCGCTTCCTGACCTACATACAGATTTCTCAGGAGACAGGTCAGGTGGTCTGATATTCCCATCTCTTTAAGAATTTTCCACAGTTTATTGTGATCCACACAGTCAAGGCTTTGGCATAGCCAATAAAGGAGATGCTTTTCTGGAACTCTCTTGCTTTTGTGATGATTCAATGGATGTTGGCAATTTCTAAATCCAGCTTGAACATGTATGTACCTTAATTTGAAAATATCTTATTGCTAAAAATGCTAACCATCATCTGACAATGCAGAGTTGCCATAAATTTTCAATTTGTAAAAAACACAATATCCGTGAAGCACAATAATGCAAAGTGCAACAAAATAAGATATGCCTGCAACCAACCAGGTGAATTAAATGACCTTCTGACATCTTTTATTCTTTTCATCTATGGGGGCTTCCCTAGTGGCTTAGATGATAAAGAATCCACCTGCAACGCAGGAGACCTGGGTTCAAACCCTGGGTTGGGAAGATCCCCTGGAAAAGGGAATGGCTACCCACTCCAGTATTCTGGCCTGGAGAATTCCATGAATAGAGGAGCCTGGCAGGCTACAGTACATGGGGTTCCAAAGAGTCAGACGTGACTTTCACTTTCATGGCAGTATTAGAGCAGATTCTTGAAACACTGATTATTTGTCCCAGTTGAATCAGCTACTGCTTTCCTTATGGGCAAAATCTCCAGCTGAAATTTAGCAAAATTCACAGGGTACCTCCCATCAAAATTCAAATAGACCCCCCAAAATTTCTTCCCAGAATTAATCAATACTTTATATGTAAAGGGGCTTCCTAGGTGGCGCTAGTGGTAAAGAACCCACCTGCCAGTGCAGGACACATGGGAGACAAAGGTTCAAGCCCTGGGTCAGGAAGATCCCTCCTTGCGGGAGGGCATGGCAACCCACTGCAGTATTCTTGCCTGGAGAATTCTATGGACAGAGGAGCCTGGTGGGCTACAGGCCAGAGGACTGCAAAGAGGGTTTCCCTGATGCTTTTCAGATAGGAAAGAATCTGCCTGTAATGCAGGAGACCTGGGTTCAATCCCTGGGTCAGGAAGATCCCCTGGAGAAGGGAATGGCTACCAGCTCCAGTATTCTTGCCTGGAGAATTCCATGGACAGAGGAGTCTGGAGGGCTACAGTCCATGGGGTCGAAGAGAGGTGGACATGACTGAGTGACTAACACTTTCACTATAAGAAGCTCCCCGAGGCATACCCATAATAGAATATTACAAGACTCATGGTCTCATTATCCCTTGTACTAGCCCTCGTATCATTCCCTTTTCACTGATGAGAAAACTTAAAGATGAATGGTAAAGGATTGTCCAGGATCTGTGAGCAGTAAACATGATTATCCCTGGACACCCTGTTATTTTTAACACTCTTACATTACTAACATCCATTCCTACTGATAGCTTATAGTGAACAGTGGAAGAAAGGCAAATTCCAAAGGAAATACATAGGTTCGTTAACATAGCTTAAGAAAAACACATTGGTTAGCTCAAGGTTTGAGAAAAGTTCAGGTGGAGCCAGGTGTCGTCAGGGCAACACAGAATTTTAAGAAAAAAAAATCTGACACTTGTAGTTTGTTTCCTTCTGCTGCTTAAGGGAGAGAGAAAAAATGTCTGACACTTGCAGCCTATTTCCTCCATTTGGAGACCCCTGGCCTTCCTGCCTGTAACCCTCTCACTACTACTACTACTACCACTACACCAGAAGTCAATTCTTTACTGTAATGATTTATGCAATGCATTCTTTAGTATTCCACTTGATGAAATTAGCCAATACCTTTTTCCCCTCACCTGAGAAGAAAAACAATTCACCTGGACAGTATAGTCTTAGGGGTTTACTGAAAGTCACTCAGTTTTCATAAACTCTGAATGACATCAAGTTTCCTAGAGGTTCTACTTTCTTGCAACATGTGGATGATTGCCTTCTTTGCTCTTCTTTTCAAGCATCCTGATAGGAAGACAGCATCCACTTGCTAAAGTTTTTAGCCTTAAAAGGGCATAAGGTCATCAAACAAAATTGTAATCTGCCCCAATGTTTAGGGCATTTGATATCAGAACAAGGGCTACACCTAGATTCAGACAGACTTTATGGTATCCTAAGTTTTCCCAAACCCCAAACTAAGCACCAATTGTGAGGTTTTTTTTCAAGCTAGTTGATTTTTGCTAAACCCAGATTCCAAAGTTCTCTCTTATGGCCAAATCTTTGTATGTTTTATTCAAGAATAACAACCCCAACCCAATTTTACAGGAAAAACCAGATGACAGCCTTTGGGGCCTGAAAGGAGAGTTTGATGAACTCACCTGCCCTTGGGCATCCCAATTATCAGATTCCTTTTCTGGTACCTTTTTGTATATGAAAAGGAAGAGAACGCCGCTGGGTTACTCACCCTTATACACAGGCACTACAGTTGCCCCATAGAGTGCTATAGCCAGCAACTGGACCCTGAGATGTAAGCATACACCCTTAGCCTTAGAGCCATTATGGTGACTGCCCTTTTGGTTAAGAACACTGAGAAAATCATCACGGGATCCTCCTTTAACTATTTTTGAACCTCCTGCAGTAAAAACTCTCTTAAATTCTCATCATGCTCAACATTTCTCAGCCAACTCTCCTCCTAAAGAAGCCCTTTTGTTAACTGCTCCTCACATAACTCTCTTACATAATAACCTTAACCTTGCTCCTCTTCTCTCCTCCATCTTTAATGCTGACAGACAACCTCCTGACTACTCATGATGATTTGCAGGAAATTCCTTTTGGCACCACTGACTTCCCGCGGCTCACAGACAGTTCTTTTCAAAAGGTGACAATGGCAAATAATGTACTAGATTTGCTTTTGCAGCTCTTTTCAGTGTTGTTGAGGCAGCATCTTAATCTATGGATAAAGGCTGAATTATACACTCTTACATGGACTTGTACTTTAGCCAGGGACGAAACTGACTAAATACAGACTTATAGTACATATCAGAGTAGCTCATGATTTTGGAATGCTGTGGAAGCAAAGTGGTTTTCTTACTTCCATCAGAAATGAAAGTTTTAAACGGCCTTATATTCATGAATTTTTGGAAGCAATACTTTTACCTGCCTCCTTACCTATTATTAAGATTCTAGGACATTCTAAACTTGATTCTGGGAAGCTATGGAAAATCATTTTGCTGCCATTTCAGCAAGGAATACTGCCTTTAAAGGGACCCACATCAGCCAAATCTTTGTAATGGTCCAAAGAAATATTTCTGCAAATGATAATTTAGAAACACTAAGCAAAGAAACCTAATAACTGGTCTCAGAAAAGGTAAAAAAGGACTAGAAACTCAATAATTCTTATTTAGTAAAACAACAAGGCTCATATTTGGATCAAATGACAACCATGTCCTCAGTTTAGTGCAGTCATTCAGTCATGTCCAACTCTTTGCAATCCCATGGACTGCAGCATGCCAGGCTTCCCTGTTCATCACCAACTCCTGGAGCTTGCTCAAACTCAAGTCAATTGAGACCGTGATACCATCCAATGATCTCATCCTCTGTCATCCTCTTCTCCTCTGTCCTACTGAAGACTAAAAGCTCATGTTTGGATCAAATGACAGCCATCCTCTACTGAAGACTAAAATCCCAGTCCTCAACATTGCACATGCATTAATCACTGAACTACTGACAAAATGATAGTTTTCACAAATTGATATTTGGCAGGGAAACAATAAGGCCACATAAAGTGCCTACTTCACTTGTCTGAAGTGTCTGAAGTACAACCCAGGGAAGCCTTTTCATCCTGCTCCCAACTTGCTGAACTGCCTAGTGGACGATGTGAGGTCTAGCAAATGGATTTAATATAACTTCCTCTGTCTCATGGATATCAGTATGTTTTAGTCATGGTATGCATGTTTTCACACTGGACTAAAGCCTCACCTTCAGGTTACTAACTCTTTCATGGCTAATTTCCTTTTGGAAAAAATGCTTCATACCTAGGGAATTCCTCTTAAACTTCATAAAGATCAAGGAACCCACTTTTCTGACTAGATATTTCAACAAGTCTACATTGTTTGGTTTTACAACACTTTCACTGTGCTTACCACCCTCAGTCCTCTGGATTACTCAAATGCACTAAGGACATTATTCAGACTCAATTGGAAAAATCTGTAGAGTTCCTCCAACCACATGGTCCTAAAGCACTGCTGCAGTCCTTCTAAATCTCAGCTTCGCCCTTCTGGAACCCATAAATTCTCACCCTTTGAGACAGTCACAGGATGCCCAATGTACTTGGCTCCTACTTCTTTCAGACTCACAACTTCATGATAAAAGGAGAAATACGTCACTATTGCAAAGGCCTAATTGCTTCTTTAAAAATAACCATGCTTTAGTAGAGCAATCTTTTCATAGTACACTCTCTGGAGACAGACTTAAAGCATCACACCTTGCAACCTAGAAATTTCATCTATTTGAAAAGACCCTCCAGAGTCACTCTCTTCAGCCTCCTTGGAGAGGCTCCTTTCTGTTACTGCTAACCAACTCTTATGCTACCAGACTTCAAGGAATAGACTCTTGGATTCACGTGACGTACCTAAAGAAAACACAGAACCATACTGTACCTGCACATCATTTGGTGGCCTGAAAGAAAAGATTTCACAGAACTGAACTAATGACATCTGATAAGACAGTTTTCCCAAGATATCTGGACCAGGCCTGTTGGAAGTTTGTCACCAAATCTTTGATGAAAACTCAACACTTCAGATGATCTACAATGTCTATGATCTTGATAACACATGGACTTCAGATAAAAGTTACCTAAGAGTTCTCCTTCCTATTCCTCCTTGTTACTCAAATGTGACCTCAGTAGGTTTTCAATCTGTATACTCTCTTTCTGATGTAAGATGCTACACTCAGGAAAGGCCCTTCCTGGTACTGAGGGACAGAAAAACACTGCAACTAAAAAAACCTCACTCTTGATCAGCAATGTGTTTAGAAAAAGATCTTGGTTAAAAGGGGAAAATGTAAAAAAATTAATGAAGAGAAACCTCAATTAAAGAGAATCAGGAGACAAGAAAGGGGAAGTCTCATGCTCTGTGATTACAGAAGAGCCCAACAGGAAAAATACAAACTCCTCTTCTATCCAAGCAAGGACTCAATGAAAAACCATAAACTCTTTGTTTACTGTATCCTTCCCAATTTTCTTTTTACCTTTAGTAAGTGTTCTCCTTTCCTTGCCACTTAGGAGACTTGCACATGGTTCATTGTGTTTGCAGACCCCAAATTATATTTTTTTGCTTATCTCCCCAAAATAACCCATCTTTTCCAGGAAAATTTCTGGAAATCTATTTGGTTTAGATCAACAAGGTCAAGTGAGTTAACAGACATTAGCACTAAAAGCAGTGGTGTGGCACAGGAATTAAGTGTCTTCTTAATTAGGACTTAAGAGTCAGTCAGGACTAACTCTTCAAAGGCACAAATAAGCTTGCTAAGAAAGACAACAGTGACACCTGAGTCACAAACTCACATATTCAGAGGGCCTGGGATGGCAATAAAAGGTGGATTAGATTGGGTTGTAAGGAAAAGTAAGGTAGAGTGAAGACTGGACAGTTGGGAGATATACACAGAATCAAAACAGGGCTGCTACCATATAATTCCAAGTGTTCTCATGTTGGGCTACTGCCACACAGTTGACATATCTTTTGACTTTTTCCCAAGGGAAGTCAGAGTTCATAATTTTACAAGAAATATCTGAATCTGTAAATAATTGCACTTGATTAAACCACTACAAAAGACTGTATAGGCCCAAAAGAATCATCTACACCCCATATCCAGATGTTAGCTACTGGTATGAGACTTTCAAAAATCTAGAATTGGGGGAAAGTCTCTGATGAAATGGCACACAAGACCAATAAATTTTGATGAGGGCACCAGAAAGAAAGAAATTTGAATTTTGTCCAAAGAGTTACTTGTTTTTTTTTCAAGTAACAAATATCACACATCAATATATACATAGGCCACTGTTCTAAAAGTGATACACATATTTACTTAATATTTAAAAGTATCCTGGGAAATTGATACTATTTTTATCTCTTTTTATTAATGAAGGAACTAAAAACCAGATAAAATATCAATATGTCCAAGACCCCACTACTAGAAAAGGATGAAAAAGGACTGTAGGGGAGTGTGAAAGTATTATTCACTCAGTCATATCTGACTCTTAGTGGGCCATGGACTGTAGCCCGCTAGGCTCCTCTATCCACAGAATTCTCCAGGCAAGCATACTGGAGTAGGTTGCCATTTCCTGCTTCGGGGGATCTTCCTGACCCAGGGATTAAACCTGGGTCTCACAGATTGCGGTCAGATTTTTTTTTTTTTTTTTTTATCATCTGAACCACCAGGGAAGCCTGCAGGGAACTGTGCTATGAGGCAAAAGAGCACCACAGGGAGACAGGTTTGAGACTGATGAGGCAACATGGAGCTTTGCCTAGGATATGCCTTATGCAGCATTCACTGGTAATTATCAGTCCCAGTAGGCCATTTCTAGGAATTTCAAAACATCACATAATGAGCCTGTCCTAGCTTTAATAGTAAATAGGCCAGCTTGTATGCTGTGTAGTTCTGCAAGTGCTTATATATATTGTCATCTTTCTTCCCTCATCTTCATGCTGTCCACACCAGGCCATCTGTTCCAACTCCCGCCCGCCACCCCCCAACCCCCTTCAGTATGAGGGTGTTACTCCATCCTCAAGGAAAGCAGCCACCAACACTAAAGCAGAAGAATGCAATGACATAATGGTGATTGTTTTTTTAAAAAATCAAGTTCACACAGAAAATGCAATGCTAGCAAGAATTCTGTCAGGTCACAGCTGTTTCACAGTGAGTCATCCATCATTCTGAGGACTATCCCACATGGACCAAAGTAATGAAATCCCACACACCAGGGAATAAATAAAGTTATACTAACTCAAGAATGCCTCCCATCAAATATTCACATGAAACTTTCACACTAGTTAGGTGGAGTATGAAGCATTCTTGCATCAATAGACTAAGAGTTTTTATTTTTTTATTTTTTAAAGGAACTCTGAGAATATGAGAATTTTGAAAATGAATGATTTGCCTTTTCATAGAGAGTACTGCATTCTACCAGAGCTTTGGAAAATTATGTAATTTCTTTTGCCAAACAATATAAAAGATTCAATAAATTAAATTGCATTTAATTGGACCCAGCAACAGAACCCAAATAGTAAATAGGCCCAGTAGGAGAAATAGACAGCTGTCAAGTAGTAAGATACAAATATGGTCCACAAATTCTGACATTTCCAGAGTGTATCAACCAATTGCCTGTCATGGAGCTGGAAATTTCAATTCTATAGGGATAAAGCATCATGCCCATGAAATAGTAGTAAAGGGTCATTAAATATATTAACACAGATTGACCTATTCTCTTGCAAAGGAAATCGTTGGTGGAGTACCAAATGGAGATTTTGGGTAGCCTAGACATTGGGTGTATTGGCAAAAGGAGAAAGGATAGCATCAAGAGAAAAAGAAGATGACAAATAAAACTTCTCCTTTCTGATACGTTTGCCTAGGGTTGGTCATGTTGCCTTGCTATTTTCTTGGAAAATAATACAAGCAGTGAAAGAAAGAAGAAAAAGAAAACACAGTGATAAACACACACTCACACACACAACCAAGCAAGCAAAATAGAACAAGTTCAGCTCAGTCGCTCAGTCCTGTCTGATTCTTTGAGACCCTATGAATAGCAGCACGCCAGGCCTCCCTGTCCATCACCAACTCCCAGAGTTTACTCAAACTCATGTCCATCGAGTCAGTGATGCCAACCAGCCATCTCATCCTCTGTCGTCCCCTTCTCCTCCTGCCCCCAATCCCTCCCAGCATCAGAGTCCTTTCCAATGAATCAACTCTTCGCATGAGGTGGCCAGAGTATTGGAGTTTCAGCTTCAGCATCAGTCCTTCCAATGAACATCCAGGACTGATCTCCTTTAGGATGGACTGGTTGGATCTCCTTGCAGTCCAAGGGACTCTCAAGAATCTTCTCCAACACCACAGTTCAAAAGCATCAATTCTGCGGCACTCAGCTTTCTTCACAGTCCAACTTTCACATCCATACATGACCACTGGAAAAACCATAGCCTTGACTAAACAGACCTTTGTTGGCAAAGTAATGTCTCTGATTTTAATATGCTATCTAGGTTGGTCATAACTTTCCTTCCAAGGAGTAAGCGTCTTTAAACAAAACTCAAAACATGGAAGGCCAATATGTATTTTAACTCTTGACCTGGAATGTACATACTACCAATTTGTCTTGCAAGGTTCCTGTGTAGATAGGTTTTGTCCTTAACTTTGAAACTAAGAAATTTCCTGGAAAGCTTTCACAAGACAAGTACTTATTTCTCTATCACGTCCCTATATTTTCTCTATCAGCAAGTACTGATTCAAGCTCTTCTTAAAACCATCCCCCCAAAAAGATCCCCTATCTTCTCTGGCAAACTTTATGTTGTTAGATGATTCTCTTTAAAAGGTAGTCCTAATCCCAGAGCTTCCATGTTAATTCTGAAGTCACAGAGTAAATAATTGAAGAGGCTGACCTAATACTCTTGGCCTCACTTAGACCAAAAGATATCTTACAATAGCAGCAACATATAGACCTTCCTATTCATCTGGCATTAACTTAATATTTAAAACTTAGAGCAATGTTGTAAAATAGAAATTAATGTGATTACATCTTTAATCTATAATTTCCTAGTGGCCACACTAAAAAATAAAATATATTTATTCTTACTATTTTAAATTTATTTACATAAAATATTTTTAACCCAATAAAATATTTTTAATTTTTATTTTGTCTATTAAACCAACTTATCACTTCAACAGTCAACATAAAGTTTATCAAGTTGATATTTCACCTTCTTTTTTCATATAAATCTTCAAATTCATTGTTTTTTTTACATACAGCTCATCTCAACTGTACACTAAATTTTCAGTGGTTAAAGTGAACCATAGTCCTAGGGAAGCAATAAAGTTGTTTAATGAAAAAGTATTTCTAAATAATTCATTTTAAAATTTTAAATTAATTATAATTAAATGAAATTGAAAATCCAGTTTCTTGGTTGTATCAAGCACATCACAAGTATTGTTGGCTACCGCATGGGTAACACAGACCTAAAGGATGGTCTTGTTGAAGTTTTCACATGAGGTAAACGTGATGGCACTTCCCAGTAGCCTTACTAAGGAAAAACACTAACACTCAAGGAAGAAATCTAAAGCAAATCGAAACCATAACCAAAATGAAGCACTTCTAGGAGAGAAAATATCCGTTAGGACAAAGGGCTTTCTGTATGATCAAGCTTACATATAGAAATGAAAATTACCCTACCTTTTGATTAGATAATATGCAAATGTGAGGAACTCACATTTGCAATACCTATGGTGTTGTGGGGAGGGGTGTAATTTCCTTGGTTCTGTCTCGTCACAACAAAAGTTTGAAGAAATGGGCCAGCATTACAGCCCTCGGACAGACCGTGTCACAGCTCTCAAACAGATCAGTGTTACAGCTCTGTTTTATTTAGAAAAAAGGAAAATATATCCTCGAGATGTGAGGGCATACCTAACCAAAAGACGTAAAGAGGAGAGAGAGAGAGAGAGAGAGAGAGAGAGAGAGAGAGAGACCCTGGCCCTTTGGCTCCTCTTTTTATATATTGTTTCTTCTCCTCTTGGGCCTGCCCTATGTAAATTGGGCTAGCCAGGAGTGCTGTTTGTTCTACCTGAGGTCCCCACTCTGGTCCTCAGACTTTCCTTTGTTCTATTTTCGCAGGCTTTTCCCTTCCTTGTCTTTTAGCCACCGCCATTGTGGACTCCTTTTCCCTATTCTAACTACTTAAAAGTGTCAATATCAGCAATAGAAAAGATTTACTCTTAAAAATCAAACTAGAGCTAAATCAAACTAAATCCTCTGTCTCTAAAACTCTGGGTTAGAATCAAAGAAGATTTGTCTGTAAATGATAATAAAAACATCAATATGTTTGCTATTAAAATAGATGAATGGAAAAAGGTTACAGTGTCATTTATAATGCCCAAATATTTAGTTTAATCATGTAATAATTTACTTAATTCGATTTTTAAAGACTGAAGATTCTCACGTATATAGATCACTGATTCAGTGAATCAATAATATTGATTGTTTCACCACACGGAGAAATAAATACACAAACTTGTGTTCCGTTAATAAAGTTTCATTAGCTTATATACAATACTTTCTCCCATCTTAAAAGAACAGCCCTCTTTGACACAAACCCTCCTCTAGCTATTTCCCTATTTCACTGCTCCCCTTTTTTGAAAATTTCTTCAAAAAAAGTCCTCTAATCCAACTCTCCACAAATCCTCTCTGCCTATTTTCTCCTACTCTCTTGAACCCACCTGAATGATTCTCACACCTAGCACTTCCTTGAAACTTGTTTTTCTTGTCAGTAATCTCCATATTGGTGAATTCAATGATCAGTTCTTAGTAAGATCAGATCTTATTTAAATTATTTCTCTCCTTCCCGAGATTTTTTTTTTTAACTTCAGAAAAACGACAGTCTCCTGAGTTTTATTCTGTCTCACAACTTCCTTTACTGATTCCCCCACTTTTCTCCACTTGTAAACATTCACATGCATTAGGATTGAATTTAGGATTCAGTCCTTAGAACTGTTTTATATATACAGTCACTTACACAATGATTTTGTTTAAGCTTTGAATATTATCTCTTTGTGGGCAACACTAGCCTTTATAGCTCCAGGAACTTTATCCTAGCTCCAGGCTCATACATCCAAAGGGCAGGTTGGGTTCTTACTTGGATGTTGTAAGGCATCTCAACTTAATATCAGACTTCTCATCTTCCTCCCTAAGGTGTTTGCCCATGTCATCAATGACAAGTCATTCTTGCAGTTCCTCAAGGCAAC
Organism: Bos grunniens; assembly: GCF_055505025.1. Taxonomy (NCBI): domain Eukaryota; kingdom Metazoa; phylum Chordata; class Mammalia; order Artiodactyla; family Bovidae; genus Bos; species Bos grunniens. The sequence goes on along the minus strand of NC_141168.1, from coordinate 65,370,170 downwards.
ACCTCAGATAATCCTTCACTTCTCTTACTCTCCTGCCCCACAGCTGTTGCCTTAGTTTTCATTTATTTGATTATTAAAGAATTAAAAGTTTCCAAATGTATATTTACTCTTTTTAACTTATTTACTGGGGTACAGTTGTTTCACAGCATAGCGCTAGTTTCTGCTGCACAGTGAAGTGAATGTCGTATGTATACAGGTACGTAACCCCTCCCTTCTGGATCTCCTTCCCATCTAGGTAACCACAGAGCATCAGGTAGGGTTCCCTGTGCTCTACAGCAGGCTCTCACTAGTATATTTACTCTTTATATTTTATCTGTTAAGTTATTGTTCACATATTTGTGTCAAATATGTAAGGGAAGATATGTTCAGAGTTCTCTTTCTCCTCCTCCCCTTTCCCTCCACTCCACTCTAGGCAACTTTTTTTTTTTTTTCCACTTTTTGGTTCACTGTTATTTCTTTCCCACTTTTCTTAGATGAATACCAGTATATTATACATACTTTTCTCCAACTTGCTCCTTTTTTTTTTTACCTAAAAAGCTATCTTGGAAATGAAAACACAACAACCCAAAACCTGTGGGACACGGTAAAAGCAGTCCTAAGGGGAAAGTTCATAGCAATACAGGCACACCTCAAGAAACAAGAAAAAAGTCAAATAAATAACCTAACTCTACACCTAAAGCAACTAGAAAAGGAAGAAATGAAGAACCCCAGGGTTAGTAGAAGGAAAGAAATCTTAAAAATTAGAGCAGAAATAAATGCAAAAGAAACAAAAGAGACCATAGCAAAAATCAACAAAACCAAAAGCTGGTTCTTTGAAAGGATAAATAAAATTGACAAACCATTAGCCAGACTCATCAAGAAACAAAGGGAGAAAAATCAAATCAACAAAATTAGAAACGAAAATGGAGAGATCACAACAGACAACACAGAAATACAAAGGATCATAAGAGACTACTATCAACAATTATATGCCAATAAAATGGACAACGTGGAAGAAATGGACAAATTCTTAGAAAAGTACAACTTTCCAAAACTGGACCAGGAAGAAATAGAAAATCTTAACAGACCCATCACAAGCATGGAAATTGAAACTGTAATCAAAAATCTTCCAGCAAACAAAAGCCCCGGTCCAGACGGCTTCACAGCTGAATTCTACCAAAAATTTAGAGAAGAGCTAACACCTATCCTGCTCAAACTCTTCCAGAAAATTGCAGAGGAAGGTAAACTTCCAAACTCATTCTATGAGGCCACCATCACCCTAATACCAAAACCTGACAAAGATCCCACAAAAAAAGAAAACTACAGGCCAATATCACTGATGAACATAGATGCAAAAATCCTTAACAAAATTCTAGCAAGCAGAATCCAACAACACATTAAAAAGATCATACACCATGATCAAGTGGGCTTTATCCCAGGGATGCAAGGATTCTTCAATATCCGCAAATCAATCAATGTAATACACCACATTAACAAATTGAAAAATAAAAACCATATGATTATCTCAATAGATGCAGAGAAAGCCTTTGACAAAAATCAACATCCATTTCTGATAAAAACTCTCCAGAAAGCAGGAATAGAAGGAACATACCTCAACATAATAAAAGCTAGATATGACAAACCCACTGCAAACATTATCCTCAATGGTGAAAAATTGAAAGCATTTCCTCTAAAGTCAGGAACAAGACAAGGGTGCCCACTTTCACCATTACTATTCAACATAGTTTTGGAAGTTTTGGCCACAGCAATCAGAGCAGAAAAAGAAATAAAAGGAATCCAAATTGGAAAAGAAGAAGTAAAACTCTCACTATTTGCAGATGACATGATCCTCTACATAGAAAACCCTAAAGAGTCCACCAGAAAATTACTAGAAATAATCAATGACTACAGTAAAGTTGCAGGATATAAAATCAACACACAGAAATCCCTGGCATTCCTATACACTAATAATGAGAAAACAGAAAGAGAAATTAAGGAAACAATTCCATTCACCATTGCAACGGAAAGAATAAAATACTTAGGAATATATCTATCTAAAGAAACTAAAGACCTATATATAGAAAACTATAAAACTCTGGTGAAAGAAATCAAAGAGGACACTAATAGATGGAGAAATATACCATGTTCATGGATTGGAAGAATCAATATAGTGAAAATGAGTATACTACCCAAAGCAATTTATAGATTCAACGCAATCCCTATCAAGCTACCAACAGTATTCTTCACAGAGCTAGAACAAATAATTTCATAATTTGTATGGAAATACAAAAAACCTCGAATAGCCAAAGCGATCTTGAGAAAGAAGAATGGAACTGGAGGAATCAACCTACCTGACTTCAGGCTCTACTACAAAGCCACAGTTATCAAGACAGTATGGTACTGGCACAAAGACAGAAATATTGATCAATGGAATAAAATAGAAAGCCCAGAGATAAATCCACGCACATATGGACACCTTATCTTCGACAAAGGAGGCAAGAATATACAATGGATTAAAGACAATCTCTTTAACAAGTGGTGCTGGGAAATCTGGTCAACCACTTATAAAAGAATGAAACTGGACCACTTTCTAACACCATACACAAAAATAAACTCAAAATGGATTAAAGATCTAAACGTAAGACCAGAAACTATAAAACTCCTAGAGGAGAACATAGGCAAAACACTCTCCGACATACATCACAGCAGGATCCTCTATGACCCACCTCCCAGAATATTGGAAATAAAAGCAAAAATAAACAAATGGGACCTAATTAACCTTAAAAGCTTCTGCACATCAAAGGAAACTATTAGCAAGGTGAAAAGACAGCCTTCAGAATGGGAGAAAATAATAGCAAATGAAGCAACCGACAAACAACTAATCTCAAAAATATACAAGCAACTCCTACAGCTCAACTCCAGAAAAATAAACGACCCAATCAAAAAATGGGCCAAAGAACTAAATAGACATTTCTCCAAAAAAGACATACAGATGGCTAACAAACACATGAAAAGATGCTCAACATCACTCATTATCAGAGAAATGCAAATCAAAACCACTATGAGGTACCATTTCACACCAGTCAGAATGGCTGCGATCCAAAAGTCTACAAATAATAAATGCTGGAGAGGGTGTGGAGAAAAGGGAACCCTCTTACACTGTTGCTGGGAATGCAAACTAGTACAGCCACTATGGAGAACAGTGTGGAGATTCCTTAAAAAACTGGAAATAGAACTGCCTTATGATCCAGCAACCCCACTGCTGGGCATACACACTGAGGAAACCAGAAGGGAAAGAGACACGTGTACCCCAATGTTCATCGCAGCACTGTTTATAATAGCCAAGACATGGAAGCAACCTAGATGTCCATCAGCAGATGAATGGATAAGAAAGCTGTGGTACATATACACAATGGAGTATTACTCAGCCATTAAAAAGAATACATTTGAATCAGTTCTAATGAGGTGGATGAAACTGGAGCCTATTATACAGAGTGAAGTAAGCCAGAAGGAAAAACATAAATACAGTATACTAACGCACATATATGGAATTTAGAAAGATGGTAACAATAACCCGGTGTACGAGACAGCAAAAGAGACACTGATGTATAGAACAGTCTTATGGACTCTGTGGGAGAGGGAGAGGGTGGGAAGATTTGGGAGAATGGCAATGAAACATGTAAAATATCATGTAGGAAACGAGTTGCCAGTCCAGGTTCGATGCATGATGCTGGATGCTTGGGGCTGGTGCACTGGGACGGCCCAGAGGGATGGTATGGGGAGGGAGGAGGGAGGAGGGTTTGGGATGGGGAACACATGTATACCTGTGGCGGATTCATTTTGATATTTGGCAAAACTAATACAATTATGTAAAGTTTAAAAATAAAATAAAATTGGAAGAATAAAAAAATAAATAAAAAAACAAAAAAAGAAAAAAAAAAAAAAGCTATCTTGGATACCACTATGTAGAATGTAGTGTAGAGCTCTACATCTTTTTTTAAAAGGAGCATAATACTCCATTGAGTGGATGTATTCTCATTTAAATTTAACTATTTCTTTGTTTATGGGCATTTGACCTTGTTTATATGTCTTTTATTTTTATAGTGTATCATTGGGATAGATCCCTAGAAATGGGATTGGAAGGTCAATAGGTAAACTCATGCACAATTTTGCTAGCTATTGCATATCACCTTTCTACCAAAAACATATGAGAATACCTATTTTCCCATACCCTTGGCAAGTATTTGTTTAAACATAAAAAATTTCTCAATGAAGCTTCATTCTCTCTTATTAGTGCCTAAGAACACATTTTAATATGTTCAAGGGCCATTTGTATTTTTTCCCTATGAACTGTCCATTGCCTGTTTTTCTATCAGGATGTAGTCTTTATTTTCTTACACTCTGCTTCTTGTTACATAGTTTTGAATATCACTGGCTTCTTCCTACTCTCAGTGGTTGGACTTCATCCACCACTTTTGGGGATTTCTTGTCATTTAGTCTGTTTGCTTGTAAACTTTTAATTTGATAATTTCAAATTTATATAAAAGTTACTAAGATAGCACAAGGAATTCCCATATGTCCTTTACCTACATCATCAGTTGGTATACTTTGCCCCATTTATTTTCTCTCTCTCTCTCTGCCCTATATATATACATGTATATTTATACATGTATATTTATACATGTAATTTGCTTAGAAACACATATGCATACAACTTCAGTATATATTTCCTAAGAACAAAGACATTCTTTTGTATAACCACAGTAAAATTATCAAAAATCAAAAGAGATAAGATTGATAGAATGCTGGTATCTAATCCACAGTTTATATTCAAATTTTGCCAACTGTGTACATTTACTTCTTTTTCTCAATACAGTATGTCATCCAGGATCATGCATTGCCAACTATGTGTAAAAACTCTTGCCTAATTTAATCTTGTACAGCTTTTCAGTACTTTTTTTTTAATCTTAATATTTTTTGAGGAGTACAGACCAGTTATAGAATGTCTCTGCACTTAAATCTATCTGACACATTAGGCATTAGTTAAAGTATCTGACACATTCTTTTTAGATTAATAAACATATGCATTTATGGCAAGATCACAACAGAAAATACATATGCTTTTCACTATTGGGAGAAACATGAGGTTGGTTTGTCCTGTAATTAGCATTATTATCTTATATTGCTTAAAGGAGTATCCACAAGATTTCTTCACTGTGAGGTTATTTTTCCCTTATATAATTAATAATTTATTTGGGGGAAAATATTTAATATTATATAAACACTGTTTTTCACCAAGCTTTCACTCACTAGCTTTAGCATCCAATGATTTTCTAATTGTATTACTTCTTCCTTATTCATACACTGACACTACTTAAGGGAGATCTTTCTCTTATCACTCCTTTATTTACTTATTTGTATTCTGATTTATATCAGCTTGGACAAATGGATTCTTACTTCATAATCTATTCCTATCATTATTTCAGTTCATTCTCAAATTCACCCAGATTTGTCCAAAAGAAGACATTTAAGTTGGCTCCTTTCCCTTTGGTTATATCCTCATCACATTATGAACACTTTACTAGATAAGAAAGCCTTTCTGAGTGATCAGTGCAAAGAAATAGACGAAAACAATACAATGGGAAAGATTAGAGCTCTCCAGTATTCTTGCCTGGAGAATCCCATGGAGGGAGGAGCCTGGTAGGCTACAGTCCACAGGGTTGCAAAGAGTTGGAAATGACTGAGCTACTTCACTTTCTTTCACTTTCAAGAAAATTAGAGATACCAAGTGAACATTTCATGCAAAGATGGGCTCAATAAAGGACAGAAATGATATGGACCTAACCGAAGCAGAAGATATCAAAAGAGGTGGCAAGAATACACAGAAGAACTATAAAAAACAGATTTTCATGACCCAGATAATTACGATGGTGTGATCACGAACAAAGCTAGTGAAGTGGAATTCCATTTGAGCTATTTCAAATTCTAAAAGATGATGCTTTGGAAGTACTGCACTCAATATGCCAGCAAATTTGGAAAACAGCAGTGGCCACAGGACTGCAAAAGGTCAGTTTTCTTTCCAATCCCAAAGAAAGGCAATGCCAAAGAACGCTCAAACTACCACACAACTGCACTCATTTCACACATCAGTAAAGTAATGCTCAAAATTCTCCACGCCAGGCTTAAGCAATACGTGAACCATGAACTTCCAGATGTTCAAGATGGTTGAATGGAGCACAAGCTGGAATCAAGATTGCTAGGAAAAATATCAATAACCTCAGATACACAGATGACACCACTCTTATGGCAGAAAGTAAAAAAGAACTAAAGAGCCTTTTGGTGAAAGTGAAAGAGGAGAGTGAAAAAGTTGGCTTAAAGCTCAACATCCAGAAAATTAAGATCATGGCATCTGGTCCCATCACTTCATGGCAAATAGATGGGGAAACAATGGAAACAGGGACAGATTTTATTTTGGGGGCTCCAAAAGTCACTGCAGATGGTGACTGCAGCCATGAAATTAAAAGACACCTACTCCTTGGAAGGAAAGTTATGACCAACCTAGACAGCATATTAAAAAGCAGGGACATTACTTTGCCAACAAAGGTCCATGTAGTCAAAGCTATGCTTTTCCAGTAGTCATGTATGGATGTGAGAGTTGGACCATAAAGAAAGCTGAGCGCCAAAGAATTGATGCTTTTGAACTGTGGTGTTGGAGAAGATTCTTGAGAGTCCCTTGGGCAGCAAGGAGATCCAACCAGTCCATCCTAAAGGAAATCAGTCCTGAATATTCATTGGAAGGACTGATGCTGAAGCTGAAACTCCAATACTTTGGCCACCTCATGTGAATAGATGACTCATTGGAAAAGACCCTGATTCTGGGAAAGATTGAGGGCAGGAGGAAAAGGGGACGGCAGAGGATGAGATGGTTGGATGGCATTACCTACTCAATGGACATGAGTTTGAGTGGACTGTGGGAATTGGTGATGGACAGGGACACCTGGTGTGCTGCAGTCCATGGGGTTGCAAAGAGTTAGACATGACTGGGCAACTAAACTGAACTAACCAGTTTATAAAACAGCAAGATATTTCAGATTCATCTTATATCTTCCATGATTCATATCTGGAATCAATTCTTTCCCTCCAATGTGCCCTTTGGTAACCAGAAAGGTGTACCTACTTGGGCCAGGACTTTGGAGAAATTGCAGAGCACCTCAGCAGGTACTGAGGACATTTCTCAAAGAGGCTCTGTCTGATCTTCAATCTTCTGGGAACTCCTGTGGGAAAGCAATGGGGATAAATGAAGACAAATATCTTGGGAAAGAAAATTGGTTTCTTCTGTCAAAATTAGGAGGTGGTGCTGGCTCTCTTGTAGAAATTTCAAGAAATATGCTAGATTTTTATTTTTATAATTTTATACTTCTTATATTTCAAAATTATTTTTATATTTGCATTTCTCATTTTATGTTTTACTTCTAGATTTAAAAACATATAATTTCTTTTTTTTTGCATTTTTTGTTGTTTAGTTTTTTTCAATTTTTCCCTTTTAATTTTGATCTATTTTGTGGACTAGATTATATTAAGTCAATCATTCCACCAAGAATGACTGCTAAATCTGTGTAAAATGCTTTTTAAAAATCTGTTTGAAGGCATTAATTAAATTAAGAAATCAGCAAGGAATCAGAGAGTCAATGTTTCCAAAGAAGATGAACATATAGGTGAATCTAATTTTCTATTTCTGAGGCATTTTTCCAATCTATAAAACATAGCTGAGAGACTGATAAGTTCAGCATAAAATAGTAGCCAGGAAGCTGAAAAGCAGAACAGAGCTTTCAGAAGTTTTCTGGGGCTGGAGGAACAAAATTTAGAGATTAGAACTCACAAAGAGGTGGGACATTGGTTAACAGTCCAGGATTTCACTGAGACTGAAATTGAAGATTTGCCACTTGGGTGGAGTAAGGGCAAGCCAGAAATAAAACACCCTTCACAAATATTGAAATATGTCTCTGAATTAAGGCACTACCTTATTGATTTAAGATTATCAACTCTTTATTATCTTTTGCCAACACAAAGGAAATCCTATGAAGAGAATTATAACATCATCAGAACTTCAAATTATATCTATTAGAATTCATAACAGTGTTCTTCCTTCCAGCAAAAGTTCTGCACACCAGGAGACAAGGCCAAACAACCAAAGCAAAAAGGAAAAAAAATGATGTAGAAATAAACCATATGAACCAGACATTGGATTTAATTAGATATCAACTCTAAAATAATTGGTATATTGAAATAATATGCTTGAAAAACTAAAGAATAAAATGAAGAATTTTAGCCCAGGACTGGAAACTCTGACATGAAATCAAATGGAAAATTTAGAAATAGAAATAAGAAAACTAAAAGTAAGATTCAATAAATGTGCTTGACAGAAGATGACCCAAAGTAAGGATAAGGATTAGTGAACTGGATTAGTGATCAGAAGAAAATAAATATTCACAACAAATCATAGAAAAAAAAAACTGGAACATACAAAAATGAGGACAAGGGAATGGAAATAGAGAACATATAGTGTTACCACAACCTAAAACCCCAGGATACCCCATGGGAGTTAGTGTCACAGTGAGGACCACCTGTTGACAGCTGGGACAAAAGTAGAGAAGAGGCATGTAAGCGGGAAGAGAAGTCATGGATGATACCCAGAAACTACAAAGATACCATACCGAGGAGACCTGCCCTGGTTTCTGTTCATCTTCTACCTACCAATATTTCAGGTATCCCACACAGAAGCCAATGTGCAGGGGAACATGGCAAATGTAGCTCCCTATGTTACTGTGTGTGTGTGTGTGTGTGTGAGAGAGAGCGAGAGAGAGACAGCGGATGGATATGAAAGCAAATTATCAGTTAACCTGCACAGATGCCAACTTTTCTAGTTTCCAGGGATAAAGCTAATTCCTCCATACCTATTTTCTTACTGTTGACCACTTTAATGGGGAACTGAGAAAAACAGAGATTTATGCCTGTGCTCAGGATGATATTTTACCCTGATTTCCAAGTTAGTTTATTTTAAAAAATACAAATAAAAAAAACATACTGAGATTAATCCAAAAACGACCAGCGAATCAAGCATTTTAACTGAGCTGATGAATTAACGTACTTTTGGGGACCATTTGGAGACTAGTGAGTGATTTTTTTCATCAGCAAAAATATGTAAACTAGTTTGTGTTCCTATTTACAACATAAGCCCAGGTACCTCAAAGAAGTTGCACTTATTTTAGCTCTTCGTATTTACTTTGTAAACAGAGCTTCTCATAGAAAAATGGTTCATTGTTTTCTGATAAGATATTTTCAGATTTTCTCTCTTTCCTTGTTTTCTCTTTTCTTTTTTGTAAATATTATCCTCTGTCATACTGAATACTGAATTTCATGTACAAACTGAAATGTCACTCAGAAGCATTTGACTTGACACAATTTGCAGGAAATTATTTTAAGTGAAACTGTTTTTCAGGCAATTAAAATTACTAGAACAACTTTGGAAATTGACTAAATATATTATTTTTTTCAACTAATGAGTTCTCTAAAGTGAACTGGTAATCAAAAATCATGCTATTCTTGTTTTTTGTATAACTGGCTAGCAGGTAATAAATATGATAATGTCTTCTTTGAACTAGAGCCAGGACTCTAAGCTACAACATTGATTAAACAGTGATTATGTACTTAAATTGTAAAACTGATTAAATAACTAGAGCCTATCATCTACCAATTATGGTACTAAGACTTACAAAGATGAGTAAAACAGTATCCAGTCTCAAACTGAACACAATATAGTGGAAGGGGTAGATTAGTAATAGATATTTAATTTATGAGGTGTAACTAGTAAAATATAATGAAAGATAAATAAATATAAGGCTTTTTTTCCCTTTAAGAATTCATTTTATAATGCTAAGTAGAAAGAATAGGAATTTAAATTATGTTCATGTATATTTCTAATTTGTTGGATAGGTAAATACAATTCTATAAATAAAATCAGCTGTTCACAGCAGGAACTCATGAGATATGTGGTTATAAATTATGTATATTTTTTAAACATTCGATATTTTTCATGTTATTTTATTTTTTTCCCCTTTGGCAGTGAGTTAAACTTTAATTAGAAAAAAGTAGAATATATAGAATATGTTAAAAGATAAATTTATCATTCACTAAAAATGGCATTTCTTTGTTCTAAGGCAGGATTTGGGAAATGACAACCAGCAGGCCTAATCCAGCCTATAGCCTGTTTTTATTTTATGGTTATAGATTATAGATAAAGGTTGGGGCTTCCCTGATGGTTCAGCAGATAAGAATCCACCTGCAATGCAGGAGATGCAGGTTCGATCTCAAGAGGGGAAGATCCCTTGGAGAAGGAAATGGCAACCCACTCCAGTATTCTTGCCTGGGAAATCCCATGGACAGAGGAGCCTGTCAGTCTTCAGATATGGGTCACAAAGAATCAGACACAGCTGAGCAATAAAATTACAACAGTAGATAAAGGTTGCCATGATAAACTATGCCTAAAAACCACAACCAGTGAATAGGTATTTCATCAAGACCCTTTACTTGCGTCTACTTTATGGAGAAGAACCAGGGGAAAATCATCAAGATATACTACAAGTTATTCAGAGTTCAGAAATTGCCCCAAGGTCATTTTTTCAGGCTAGAGCTAATCCTTTATGAACATCACTTCAAGCCCAGTTTGTGTGGATTACTGGATTTAATTCTCAAAACAATATTGTGCAGCATATTTTTTATTCTACTTTTAATAATAATCAAACTGAGGCATGAATAGATCATATCCATAGGAAGAAGTGAAGCCAAAATTTAAATCCGGACAGATTATTCCAGGGCTACATTATAGCCTTCTGCATCTGAAGGAATCTGAAATGCTATATATCTCCAAAATGGAATGGAGGTTGGCCTTGAATTTAAGCTTTACAAGGTAGTTATCTAAGAATCCACCACTGAACTTAACATCTCTATCTAACTGGAAGTACAATGCAGCTGTAACCACCTCTATATATCAAAAACTTTGTCTGCAAGTTGGCTGCATTATCCTAGTAGACCAACTTGGTAAAGTGCTCTGAGTTGATAGAATATACATAAAGATATTTTTTTCACCCTGGAGATTTCAATTTGAAGAAGCTAATAAATTACAAAGTTGCAAATCAAAATCATGCTTTTTTTTCATTAATAATTCATGTCTGATTAACGATAATAGAGAATGAAAATAGCATGATATTTATGTGGCTACTGAAAGCTTTTCCATGGAAATTTCATCACCTTTATTATAATCAAATGTAATAATACTATGATTTTAAAATCCTTCATTTGCTATTTCTATGCCCAACTCCTGAATTAAAAACATACAAGATAACTGTAAAACAACTAGGCGATCTCACATTTCCTTTTTTCCCCTTAAGATCCCACACAGATATGAGATGAATAAAATTATGCCAAAATACAAACATTAAAAAAAAAAAAATCTAGACAAAAATCACAGTAGGAAAACACAGTGTGTCACCATGTTATGAACTGTCAGCTCTCTTACCCAACAGCAATATAGAAGGGTTTTAATTTGGTTTATATAATTTGAATTTTTCTAATTTTATAACCCAGCAATGCTAATTATAAAGTGGCTAAAATTTTTCCATTTGAGTCACTGAAATTTCTTTTTATGAAGAATGACAAAGCATTGAATGGATATTTTTTCACATTTTCCCTGGCTATACTGGTGTCATAGATACAAACTGCATCATAGTTATTCCTTAAACATGCCAGATGATTCTTTTATGGATGAGATACAGTTTAGCATTATAATGTGAAGTCAAGGAAAAGAATTATTTGTCCCAGGGTTTAAGAAATTTCTGTTTGAAGCATTGTTAGTATAACATTTATAACACATAAGCATATTCAAAATTACCTGAGACAAAATTCCAAGACATATACATATACTTCTCTTCCTTATAGTAATTTACATCATGTTATAAAGGAGTGCTGTAAAAGCTGATAAGACGATATGCCTAAGTTTTGTGAATATCAAAATAAGTTGAATTAAGAAAAGTTTTCTTCCACATCTTGTTCTAAGAGAACTGTAAATCTTCATTCAAGGGTTTTTTTTTTTTTGAAAAATATATACATGATCATTTCTGGCAATCTAAAAATGAAAAGTTTAGTTGCTCAGTCGTTTCTGACTCTTTACTACCCCATGAGCTGTAACCCTCCAGGCTCCTCTGTCCATGGGATTTTCCAGGCAAGAATATTGGAGTGGTGGCCATTTCCTTCTCTGGGGAATCTTCCCGACCACTAACCATTAAAAAAAAAAAAACTCCAAGATCTATGCTATTTTAAAATAATTTCCTGGTCCCCAAGAAATTTTTCATGCTTTATTTGTGACCTCACATGCATAACATAGGAACACTCACTATCTGTTTGCTTACTTATCTAAGATAAATGGTAATTCTAACACCTACTAGTGACATTTTTGTTGGGGGCCAGAGTGAGGTACTCCGCCCGTGACAAAGGTCATGAGGAAAGAGGCTCGACATACGCAAAGGCGGGATCGAGCCTCAGGAGTCCCCCTGGAAATCCTTGAGCGTCTACCCCCATAACCAGAGCCTGCCTACTTTACTACTTTGTGCTCTTACCTACACCTCTGACTTTACGGGGGGCTGTCCCCCACCACCTCTTTTGGAGAAGGAGTTAACCTAGAGCTCCAGTCAATAAAAACTCTTGGGTGTGACAAGAGTGTTTTAACCTACAAACTCCTCTGAAGGTTCTCTAGCCTGCCTGACAGGCTCGTCGGGCCACATGTGATTGCTCACAGCCTCTCAACCGTGAGAGGCACAAGATGCTTTAAACCCTCTAAAAACAGGTTCTTTAGAGAAGTTAGAAAACTTTAAGTATAGTGGGCTAATTAGAAATTGTGTTGGTGAAGGGTTTTTCATTTGTTGAGCCAATGTTTGTTGCTAAGTCTCCATATCCCCTGCCCTTACACACATTAATGAATATATAGAAGGAATAAGTATTAACCTTTGATATTAATCACGTTAGACCTTAGGCTAAGTAAATTCTTTCCTTAACTAAAACCCACTACACCCTCACCCTGTAGGAATGTAACTTTATTTGGGTGGCGTCTGTTTTGAGAATAATCAGCCCTGGAGAAATAAGTGTCCTGATTGACTGACCGCTGTCACAAGGAGAGGGTCGTAAATTGTCAGCAGGCCCCCCTGGCCAGAAGATGATGTAACACCCCTAAGACCTCTGTATACATTTGTCTGAAGCACCTGACTTTAATAAAAGTCAGGACTGCTGTCCCCACGTGACTTTTGTATAACATCTCAGTGTATAAAAACAGACTCTGGAAAATAAAGAATTGGGATCAGTTTCTCGAAATACTGGTCTCCCCATGTCGCTCTCTCTCTCACTCTGGTTGAGTCTCCATCTGGAGCGCGGAACCCACCATGCTTACTAATTATGCCTGGGCTTCTAAGATCCGACCGGGGAGGCCTCAGTGTCTCCTCTCCTTCGGGAGAACGGAAGGACGCCTGCGGCCTATGTAAGTGGTGCAAACTTCTTGTCTTGAAGTTTTATTGGTCTCCCGCGTAAACCAGGCTACTCAGCCTCTTTTCTCCACTGAATTTTCCTACTGAGCTATCCTCATCCTATTACTCTTTATATCTTTGATAAAATATTTAAATAAATAGGTCGCCGACGCCGTCCCCGCTTCGAATACCCTGGATCAGCCAGGGCAGAACCCCGGCAGGCATTTTCACACAGTCAATGATTTATTATGGAGTGTGAATGAATGGAGCAGAGGTTGAGATTTCAAGTGCACTTTACTCAATTTTTAAAATCCTTTACTTATCCTAATAATAATTATAGACCACTTCACACGCTTCTTAAATTTTTACCATTACTTAAGGTGAGCTTACCCCGTGGCTCAGCTGGTAAAGAACCTGTCTGCCAAAGCAAGAGGATGCAAGAGAAACAGGTTTGATCCCCAACTAGAGAAGATTCCCTGGAGAAGGAAATTGCAACCCACTCCAGTATTTCTGCCTGGAAAATTTCATAAAAAGAGGAGCCAGAGTTCATGGGGTTGTAGAGAGTCAGACACTATGGAGCACCCATGCACACACACATCTCACATTCTTTTTAAATTTTTATCATTACATAAGGTACAGATATATACACAAACATATCAGGGTACTATTATTTTCTGTTATCTGCTCATTGATATATCTGATTTTTCAAAGCGTGTACATTTGACAACTTGATAACATAAAAATTAAAGAAAAACTAGCAGTCTTAGACTCAGGTAATAAAAATCTAGATCTCAGGAGGGAAAAGACTAAGGAATGCTAGTTATTTTATTGTAGGTTTTATTTATCCCATAAGGGATACTTACTTTGTTACCAAGGTTGCTATCGTCTTACACACACACACACACACACACAAACACATATAATAACATATATAAAATGCTATCCCATATTTAAATATGTACAATATTTGCCACCATAGCAACTGAAATACAACCAAATAAATTTGAAAATCCTTTCTTCATTTTAATAACTTGTATAGTAGTCATGTATGGACGTGACAGCGGGACCATAAAGAAAGCTGAGCACTGAAGGACTGAATTGTGGTGCTGCAGAAGACTCTTGAGAGTCCCTTGGACTGCAAGGAGATCAAAGCTGTCAATCCTAAAGGAAATCAGTCCTGAATATTCATTGGAAGGGCTGATGCTGAAGCTGAAACTCCAATGCTCTTGCTACTTGATATGAAGAGCCGACTCATTGGAAAAGACCCTGATGCTGGGAAAGACTAAAGGCAAGAAGAGAAGGGGATGACAGAGGACGAGATGGTTGGATGGCATCATCAACTCAGTGGACATGAATTTGAGCAAACTACGGGAGATAGTGAAGGACAGGGAAGTCTGGTGTGCTGCAGTTCATCGGGTCAATGGGGAGTTGGAGAAGACTCAGCAACTGAACAATGACAACATAGTATTAAAAGTGGAATTTCTTGAATATTTTATAGAAAACAACAGATCAAAGTAATATATTTTTCCTAATACCTCGTTTAAGACACATTAAATAGCACACCATGAAATTTCAAGAACAGTAACACAAATATCTTAAAAACAAAATAATTCTTCTAAGGGAAAACTGGTGGTTATTTTCTAATGTGTTGATTGTTTTTAAAGTCTAAATAATGTTCTACCATGGTTGTCTTCAGGCAAATGAAAAGAAATACATATTATATCAAAATATTGTTAACTTTCTCTTTTCTTGAAACCATTCAGTATCATTTCCAATGTATTCCTGTCAATGTGTGAACATATAGAATATATTTATATTCTATATAAATACTATAAATAATATAAATACTATATTTATATACTCTGTCCCTAGTTCCTGGCACACAGCTTCTTAAACCTTTATAATTTCCTAACTGATAAAAGCACTTGGAGCATGTTTTGTTCTAATAGTTGGACTTTCCTGAGTGATAGCAATATCTTTTGTCAGGAGCCGCGTTAGGCGTTACTGACAAAATGGAGGCATGGCCCCAACCCCCTCTCCTTATCCCACATGCACCATCCCAGGATGAAGGAGTTAGGCCTTGTGATTCTGACTTGTTCTTTCCCTTCTTTGGTTGAGTTGCCTAGAAAGAATGTTAAGGTGTTTATTGTTCTTGAGAGAAGCATGAAAAAGCACAAAGCCTTCTGCAGTTGTACCCAGAAAATAATCTATAAAGTAACCATTGACATTTGTTCAAGGATCTTTACAAAGAATGTTCCAGGATGAGCACATAGGCTGCAGCTTGAGGCCATGGGAAGGATTGTTATCTGAGACCTGTTTGTGAGGGGAATGTTTATGGCAAAAGAAGTTTGCTGAGCTTAGGGTTTAGGAATAATTAAGAATAGCTAGAAGCCTTTTTAGGAGATAGTGATCTTAAGATGTTAGGGGCAAACAGGATTTAGAAAGATAAGAAATAAACTGAGGAATGTAGCATGAGTTACAATGTAATCACAAGTTAAGTATAGGACACATAGGAGGAAGTAGATAATAGTAAAGGGATTCTGAGAGAATTGCTGAAGCAGGAACTCTGTTTGTAGGGCAACAATGACTTGTGGAAACAATAAATCTGGGTGGGGGAAACTAAAAATGTCAAACCTCTGACCTAATGCTTTTGTCAAAGTATAAAAGAAAACCTGAGGCTTGAAATAAACATGTAGTCCCATACCTTGAGTCAGAGGCTATACCATTGTCTGCCCACATTGCTCACTCCTTCAGGCTGATTCCCTGGCTGCTGGAGCTGGACTCCGGCAATCTTTTATTCTAATGAGGTGACTCTTGTAGAATCCTGGATGGGGTTGGTCACCAAAAAAATCAAGCCATAATTAGAAAAGTGGAATTTTCAATCCCAAGCCCCATTCTCCAGAGTGAGGAGAAGGGCTAGGAATAGAGTTAGAGATTTATCATGCCTATATAGTGAGTTTTCCTTTTAAAAAATCATGAAAGTGTGGGGTTCAGAGAGCTTTTAGGTTAGTGAACACATCCACATACAGGGAAAGTGATGCACCCCAACCAACTCCATGGGGAGAGAAACTCCTGTGCTCAAGACTCTCCAAGATCTTGCTCTATGTATCTCTTAATATGGCTGTTCATCTGTATCCTTCATCACATCCTTTATTATATAATGTTATAATATTATATAATAAATTGATAAGTGTAAGTAAGTGTTTCTCTGAGTTCTGTGAGCTGTTCCAGCAAATAATCAAATCCAAAAGGGAGGAGGTTATGGCAACTTCCTATTTTTAGCCAACTCAGACAGAAATTGTCAAAATTCTAGGGACATACTCCTTCTAATTGGGATCTGAAGCAGGGGGCAAAGTTGTGGGACTGAGCCCTTAACCTGTGGGATCTGAGGGTATTGCCAGGTAGAAAGTGTCAGAATTGAGTCAAATTGTAGGACACGTAGTTGGTGTCACAAAGAATTGCTTGTTGTGGAAAAAAATTGGTATCAGAAATGTTTTGAGTGTGGTAGTAGTGTGTCAGTAGAGGAAAAGCACACTGGAGGACTGAATTGTTCCTACTCACAATGCATGTAAAATTGGCGTTTCCCTCATTAATGTCTCCCAAAGAGCAAATCAATTACTATGAAGAAAGACAAGAAGTTATAAAAATTGAGGGAAATAAAAATGTCTTTAATTTTTGGACATTATAAGTGATAATTTAGTAAACAGCCACTCCTTAAGAATTTTATATTACTAAAATATAAGGGGGGGTGGTGGTGGTGGTTTAGTCGCTAAGTTGTGTTTGACTCTTGTGACACCATGGACTGTAGCTTGCCAGGCTCCTCTGTCCATGGGATTCTTCAGGCAAGAATACTGGAGTGGGTTGCTATTTCCTTCTCCAGGGGATTTTTTCAACCCAGGAATCGAACCCAGGTCTCCTGCATTACAGGCAGATTCTTAACCGGCTGAGCTATGAGGGAAGCCCAAAATATAAAGGGAGTAAGACAATTAATATGTATTTTAGATCAATGAAACTATTCTGTATACTACTACAGCGGTGGATACATTGTGTACTTGTCAAAACCATTAGAATGTACCACACCAGGATCGAATCTTAATATAAACCATGGATTTTGGATGATAAGGTGTCAATGAAGTTTAATCCATTATAACAAATGTAACATTCTGATTCAGGATATTGATAGTAGAGGAGGTTGTGCATATGTAGAGCAGGGCTGTATGTACTTTCTGCGCAAGTTTTCAAGTTTTTACAAACCTAAAACTGCTCTAAAAAATAAAGTCTATAAAATACATGTAACAAAATGTTATATAAATGCCACCAAAAAATTCTATCAGGATTTAGTCATTTTATGGAAGGAGGAGCTGAGAAGAGTTTATGATGGAAGGATAAGTCTTGGCAGAGAGAAATTTGAAGGGCATTTGATAGGAACAAGAGTTCTTGATGACTCTTACCCTCCATCCTTCTGAGGCAAGGGTTTGTGGAACACACAGACAAGGATTTATAGCTAAATGAGAACTAAAGCATACTTTATTATACTGAACACTCATCTAAACAACACAGAAAATTCAAGCCTCCTATAAACAGTGTTGGAAAAAAAGATGCAAGATTGGGTTTTGTTATTCCTCCTACTCTTTGCCCCCAAATGAATTATCAACCCATGTGGAGGGGGAAATCTGGAGAAGAGGCTAATGCTGCTCTCCAGTAGCAGGTGACCTTCTGAGTGTCAGGCTCTCCCTTTTGTCCTCTCAACACCTAGCAACTGATAGGAGGGACTTGTGCTGAATCTCTGATCTCCTCTTGCATTCAGGCAGAAGCATGAGATGAAACAAGACTAGTTGTTCCCAATATCAGATTCCTTTCCATCTTGCCTCTGATAATTCAATATTTGATTTGGTGCTAAAACTTCCAGAAAAAAAGTAAATATTTGCTTTCTGTGCTCATTAATTATTTTCAATGTTGATACATACTTGCCTAAACTCCTCATGTTACGATAATTTTTAGACTTCAGTTCAATTCAGTTGCTCAGTTGTGTCCAACTATTTGCAACCCCATAGACTGCAGCGTGCCAGGCTTCCGTGTCCATCACCAACTCCCAGAGCTTGCCCAAACATGTCCACTGAGTCAGTAATGCCATCCAACCATCTCATCTTCTTTTGTCCCCTTCTCCTCCTGCCTTCAATCTTTCCCAGAATCAGGGTCTTTTCCAATGAGTCAGCTATTTGCATCAGGTGGCCAAAGTATTGGAGTTTCAGCTTCAGCATCAGTCCTTCCAATGAATATTCAGAATTGATTTCCTTTAGGATGGACTGATTGGATCTCCTTTCTGTCCAAGGGACTCTCAAGAGTCTTCTCCAACACCACAGTTCAAAAGCATCAATTCTTTGGCGCTCAGCTTTGTTTATAGTCCAACTCTCACATCCATACATGACTACTGGAGAAACCATAGCTTTGACTAGATGGACCTTTGTTGGCAAAGTAATGTCTCTGCTTTTTAATATGCTTTCTAGGTTTGTCATAACTTTTCTTGCAAGAAGCAAGCATCTTTTAATTTCATGGCTGCAGTCACCATCTGCAGTGATTTTGGAGCCCCCCAAAAATAAAGTCTCTCACTATTTACATAATTTCCCCATCTATTTGCCATAATGTGATGGAACCAGATGCCATGATCTTAGTTTTCTGAATGTTGAGTTTTAAGCCAGCTTTTTCACTCTCCTCTTTCACTTTCATCAAAAGGCTCTTTAGTTCCTCTTCACTTTCTGCCATAAGTGTGGTGTCATCTGTGTATCTGAGGTTATTGATATTTCTCCTGGCAATCTTGACTTCATTAAGGAAAATGTCCATGCTATACACTAAAATAAATATCCAATTTACCTTTTGCCTTATGATCAGTGTACTAAGTAAATTACTACCTTTTCATAAGATAGCAAAACAACAGTAGCAAGAACAACAGTGTTTTTTAATGTGAGTATTCTAGATTCAGACATAAGCATTCTTAGAAAATATAAAAAATAATGCACCTTGATAAAGACACTCTTTTAGGGTTAGAGAGCAAAAGTTATAGCATAGAAAAGCAGCCAAATGGGACAGAGAAGTCGGAACTAGCACAGGTTTTTGTTTTAAAGAAAAAGTCTGCAAGAGAGGGCACACAGACTTGAAGTAGGACAAGGACAGTTCTGAAATGAGGTTTTTAATGGGTAAGAAATGTTACTGCCTGGCTTTGGAAGAGCTGAATAGATCTGGCTAACAGAACAATTAAGAGCTATTTTAATAAGTTATCACCCAAATGCATATGAAAAAAAATGTCATTTAGGATTTGTTTTACTATATGTATTTTAGAGCCAGAAGTTAGGACATACAGTTCATCATACCCCAAGCTCCTATGCCTTATTTCACCCTTATTTCACTTATTAGTTTATCTAATCAAGTACCCAGGCTCTTAAGCAACCTGCAAGAAATAGGGATAATCATCCTTCACTCATCTGTACAGACATAATGAATATTCCAAACAAAATAAATTCAATTGTTAAGTTGGAAAATGTATTCAACAAAACATAATACACATTTTAATTGTACAGATGAACAATTAAATATTCAGAATACTAGACCAAAAAGACCATGTTAAAAAAATACAAATAAATTTTGAGGAGGACCTGGAGAAAAGGGAACTCTCCAAAACTGTTACTGAGAATGTAATTTGGTACAGCCACCATGGAAAATGCTTTATTGACTACACTAAAGCCTTTGATTTTTTGTGTGGATCATAAAAACTATGGAAAATCCTTAAAGAGATGGAAATATCAGACCACCTTATCTGCCTCCTGAGAAATCTATATGCAGGTCAAGAAGCAACAGTTAGAACTGGGCATGGAACAACAAACTGGCTCCAAATTGGGAAAAGGATACGTCAAGGTTGCATATTGTCACCCTGCTTATTTAACTTATATGTAGAGTACATCAGACAAAATGCCAGGCTAGATGAAGCACAAGCTAGAATCAAGATTGCTGGGAGAAATACCAATAACCTCAGATATGCAGATGACACCACACTTATGGCAGAAAGTGAAGAAGAACTAAAGACCCTCTTGATGAAGGTGAAAGAGGAGAGTGAAAAGCTGGCTGAAAATTCAACATTCAAAAAATGAAGATCATGACATCCAGTCTCCTTCATGGCAAATACATGGGCAAAGAATGGAAACAATGACTGACTTTCTTAGTCTCTGAAATCATTGCAGATGGTGACTGCAGCCATGAAATTAAAAGACACTTGCTCCTTGGAAGAAAAGCTATGAAAATCCTAGATAGTGTGCTAAAAATGCAGAGATATCACTTTGCTGACAAAGGTCTGTACAGTCAAAGCTATGGTTTTTCCAGTAGTCATGTACGGATGTGAGAGTTGGATCATAAAGAAGGCTCAGCACCAAAGAATGGATGTTTTTGAACTGTGGTGCTGGAGAAGACTCCTGAGAGTCCCTTGGACTGCAAGGAGATCAAATCAATAAATTTTAAAGGAAGTCAACCCTGAATTCTCAGTGGAAGGACTGATGCTGAAGCAGAAGCTCCAATACTTTGGCCACCTGATGTGAAGAGCTGATTCACTGGAAAAGACCCTGATGCTGGGAAAGATTGAGGACATGAAAAGAAGGGATGACAGAGAATAATAGGGTTGGATGGCATCATTGACTCAATGGAAAAGAGTTTGAGCAAACTTCAGGAGACAGTGAAGGACAGGGAAGTCTGGTGTGGTTCAGTCCATGGGGTCACAAAGAGTTGGATACGACTGAGAGACTGAAAAACAACAACTATGCAAAACTGTATGAATATTCCTCAAAAATATAAAAATAGAACTACCCTGAAACTCAACAATTCTACTTCTGGGTATATAGCTAAAAAAAGAAAAACAACAAATTCAAAAAGAGACACACACTCCACAGTTCATAGCAGCATTATTTACAATTGCCAAGGTATGGAAGCAACCTGTGTCTATCAACAGATGAGTGGATGACGAAGATGTCATATATATGCACACACATACCCACACTCATATACACACACAATGGAATACTACTCAGACATAATAAAAAATGACATTTTGCCATTTGCACAACATGAATAGACTTGGAGGGCATTACACTATGTGAAATAAGATAGAGAAAGACAAATATTATACCATTTATATGTGAAATCTAACAAGTAAAGCTAGTGAATAAAGGGCTTCCCTGGTGACTCAGACAGGAAAGAATCTACCTGCAATGCAGGAGATCTGGGTTCGATCCCTGGGTTGGGAAGATCTCCTGGAGAAGGGAATGACTACCTACTCCAGTATTCTGGCCTAGAGAATTCCATGGACAGAGGAGTGTGGCAAGCTACAGTCCATGGGGATGCAGAGTTGGAAGGGCTTCCTTGGTAGCTCAACTGATAAAGAATCACCTGCAATTCAGGAGACCTGGGTCCAATTCCTGAGTCAGGAAGTTCCCCTGGAGAAGGGATAGGCTACCCACTCCAGTATTCTTGGGCTTCCCCTGGTGGGTTAGACAGTAAAGAATCCACCTTCAATGTGGGAGTCCTGGGTTCAAACCCTGGGTTAGGAAGATCCCCTGGAGGAAAGCATGGCAACCCACTCCAGTATTCTTGCCTGGAGAATCTCCAGAAACAGAGGAGCCTGGCAGGTGACAGTCTATGGTGTCACAAAGAGTCGGACATGACTAGGCAACTAAGAACACACAGTGAATAAAACAAAAAAGAAGTAGACTAACGGATATAGAGAACAAACTAGTGGTTCCCAGTGGGGAGAGGCAAGAGGGGAAGGGGTAATATAGGGGCAAAATAGTCGTAAAAAAGGATTAGATGGAATCAAGTTTGTGAAACTTCTAAAAACTGTAAAGCACTAAAGAATTTAAATAACTTTTCATTCAATGAAAAAAAGGCTGTTTAAAATTTGTAAGTATATACAGATTAAAAAAACCTTACACTAGTTCAAAATGTTTACTAAAACATAGTACAGGTATAGAGATTTATGAAAGTCCTTTAACTAA
The DNA here is from genome assembly GCF_055505025.1 of Bos grunniens. Classification (NCBI taxonomy): domain Eukaryota; kingdom Metazoa; phylum Chordata; class Mammalia; order Artiodactyla; family Bovidae; genus Bos; species Bos grunniens. The sequence continues at coordinate 65,347,591 of NC_141168.1, read as the reverse complement.
ATCCTATAGGCATACCATTCTCAAATCAAGTTGTTTGCCCAGTCTCATGTGTCCTTTGGAATCAGATTGTATAGAATGGAGGAATGACACAGAAGAGACATGGAGAAAGGGTAGCTACCCAAAGAATGAAAGTCAGGAGAAATCAGTACCAAATAAAGATTCTAGGGGAACATCTTATTGGAGGGAATAAGGCTGTCTTCACTAATAATTCCCAAAGGTTTTAAAGGAATCCCTTTCTTAATACTTAGATCCATTATCTTACAAAGATCAGCTAAATGATAAGCTTGATTAGTGAGATGAACATTTTTCAGAAGCATTGCTTGCTGCAATTTCTATGCTGACATATATTGATAAATGTCTTCAAATATACTCTCCCTCTCCCCATCCTTCATAGCTATTGACATATTTGTCCTTTTCCACAAGGAATCCTGAATAGAGAAGGCAAGAAAGCAAGTTTGGGGTTGGGCAATACTAAAACTAAGACCAGGTAGAATAGCACACTCAGAGTGGGTGTGGAAAAGAGATGAGCTTTGAAAATAATTTTATAATTGAGCTAGATGTGAAATCTGGTTTGGTGCAGGCACAGTGTTGACTGAGGAAACACTGTACCCGCAGTTTACTTTCAAGAGTCATTGCCCTTTATCTGCTTTATTTGTACTTCTGGGGACCTGGAGTACCTTTGTTCCCCATAACCTTCCATCTCTTTCTTTTTTCTACCCATTTGTCATCTCTTTATCCTCCTTCTAATTTCATTATTCTAATCTGGAATGGCCTTTCAATCTCTTTGCATCATTCTGGGTATTTTATTATCTCATAACTGAAGATATTGAAGCTGAATGAGTATAGGAGTCAGCAGTTCAACAATTCATTCTATTCTCCATTAAGACCACCACTAATTATGGTGCCTTTTTTTTATCTCCAGATTGTTTTCCCCTTAGTATAAAAGTACACATTTATGGATTAAAAAACATGTCATATACATCATACTTCATATCCTGAAAGGTTTTAGATAATTTATAATCGCTATCTGACTTTCCATTATAATCATGTATTATAATTCATATCATAATGCTTTATAATCTTACAGTTGTAACATTATAAAAACATCTCCAAGTTTGTAGTGCAATACTTAATTATACCTCTCACACTAAAAGATAATAAGAAATAATTAGCCTATTTTTCCAGAGAAAGATGCTTAACCATCCAAGGATAGCCATCATATTATTATGAGGGTGCACTGGAGCAGCATGGGAGTTTGAACAATGTTAGAAGGCATTGTTTGGGGTCAAGGCAAGATAATGAAGTGCACTAACAGAGCCTTTATACCAGCATTTTCTAAACTCGGTTCCACAAGTCTCAAGTATCACAAGAACATAGCAGTGGAATGTTTGGAAAATATTTTTGTTTCCAAAAGTTTAAGAAGTATACATTTACCTACATAAAGGCAATACGAGCTAAGTAAAGTACTATTTTTTTTGCTTTGCTAATACTATACTGATTAACTGTTGTTTAGAATTTTTTATTGGCATTTATATATAAGTAGTAAAATATTGTCTGATAAATTCATTAATTAAATAGTTTGAGGTAGGCAAAAATCTTTCAACTGTCATAAAGCTTATGCTAACCAAGTAGCCAAAAGTTTCTTGAAAATGAAAAGAGATTATTGGGAGTCACTAACTTAGGAAGAAGTCTAAAACAAATACTCATGGATGTTGGCTGAGCCTTTAAATATGTTCCTCTGTGAAAATCTGACTTTAGACCTTCTCCTGGACGTCTTACAGCAGGAGTAATAATGCACTAAGCCACCTATTGTAGTAGGACAGATAGCATGAGGACTGGTACTTGAGCAAATGGATGTAGAAAATAAAACTGTCAAGTTCCTGTGGACATGTTCATATTTGTGTTTGAAATTCAAATGATTTTTGGGCAGAGAATTTTATGCCTTTGAAAGGACAGAAGCAATCAATAAAATAAAAACAATAAAGGATAAATGCTATTGTGGAAAAAGCATTGGATTGGATTATATTCTAGGCTCCGAAATTCAGGTGACTGGGAATTTAATTCCACTTATCGCTTACCTGGGTTGGGAAGATCCCCTGGAGAAGGAAATGGCAACCCATTCCAATGTTCTTGCCTGAGAAATCCCATGACAGAGGAGCCTGGCAAGCTACAGTCCATGGGTTCACAAGAGTCAGACATGACTGAGCGACTAAACCATCACCACCATCACTTACCAGCAACATGGTTTTGAGATAGTTACTGAGTCACTTTGTTCCAAACGTCTCCATTTATAAAATACAGATAATAATATGTAATTTTAAGTGTATGCTTGTATATATTAAGGACTCCTAAAAGAAAGAGCTGTTACTATAATTATTTATTTTCTGGATGACCTTAGGCAAGGCACTTACATTTCTTTATTTTCTAAATGTAAAATAAGGAACTATGATTAGATGATCTGTAACTCCTTAGACATGGTCACTGAGATAGTCTTAGAGTGCTTACAGTTTTAAAATACTTAATAAATGAGAACATACTGAAAATTAAACCCAACAGGGACTGAATTTACAAGACTTACTCTCATTTCTCAATGGACTGAGATTTGCTTTTTCAAAATAATATTGTATTTTTATACCTTGAACTTCATGATTACCCAAGTTTTTCAGAGGTGAGTTTTTTGTATTATTCTTCTGATTTCAAAATATAAATCCTGGACAGTCAGTCTTTCCTACCTTGTCCATCCAAAATGGACATAAGCCTCATGCTTATGTATCTAAATATATAAAAGTATACTGTTTTATTTTTTTAATTGGAACCCTGAAATCTTGGATATTAAGGATCAGGATCTGTCACTGAGTCATGTTCAACTCTTTGCAGCCTCATGGACTGTGGCCCAACAGGCTCCTTTGCTTATGGAATTTTCCAGGGAAGAATATTGGAGTAGGGTGTCATTTTCTACTCCAGGGGATCTTCCTGACCCAGAGATAGAACTCACATCCCTTGTATCTCCTGCATTGGCAGGTGGATTCTTTACCACTAGCATCACCTGAGAAGGCCTTGGGTATAAGAAATGTCAAATAAAGGTTGGTAATTGTTAGGCCAAACTTATCTAGTTCCTAGGTAGCGACTGTGATAAACTCAGTTGGTTAATGCTAGCATAGGCTGAAAGGGGACTGATTCCTCTTCTCTAGATGGAATAAAAAAACAATTTAATAGTGAATCAGTGGTGTTATCTCTCTTTAAAACAACCAGCATCTATTTTCTTGTTCTATGACATGAAGTGTGTTTTATGGCATTTGACCAAGAGAGACTCTAACAAGCCATGGACTCATATACAGAGTATTCATCAATCCTTTCTTTGCTGTCTGAATGTTAGGTTTCCAAACCTCTCCAGCTGAATAAAAGGTGAAATGAATTGCCAGATTTAAATTTAATACCCAGTTTCCATGTAGAATAATTATGGCTGTGCTGAAAACCTTGATAGAGTGATAATGAGTGGCCCAATCTACAATGTGTAATAGATCAACTAAAATATTTTACTCAATTCTTTCAGCAGACTTGGCTTCTATATGGCTGTGAAATAGCAAAGACTTTAGGCACTAAAACCTGAATACTAGGCCTCAGCACTCTTCTCCCTCAAACACTTTTACCATCTGAGCCACCAGGGAAGATAGGCAAAATATACATACACACACACAATTTTTTTTTAATGGAACAAGATTATGATTTTGTTGAGAAAACATAAGCAAAGAAGTAAAATAATTTATAGAAATGTAGACAAGGAGAGTTTAAACATAGGTTTTCAGATGAAAAGGAAAAAGAAGCAATAAATAAATAAATAGCATTTTGAAGTCTGCTGCATACTACACTCTGAAGCCAGACCCTCTTCTGTTTTCAGTGGCTCTCTGACACCACTAGAATGTTTAGCTCCTTTAATAAATAAACCATAATTTCTCATTTTGTGTGAGTTTAAGTATATGGAGTACTTATAATGTACCAAGTAATGTGCTAGAAGATCTAGGACTACAATGATTAACAGATAAACAACCTGCTTTCTTAGACTTTAATCTACCGTAAATGAGGAGAAAGGGACGACAGAGGATGAGATGGCTGGATGGCATCACCGATTCAATGCACATGAGTTTGGGTGAACTCCGGGAGTTGGTGATGGACAGGGAGGCCTGGCGTGCTGCGATTCATGGGGTCACAAAGAGTTGGACACAACTGAGCGACTGAACTGAACTGAAGTGTTAGATATGAATCAAACAGTTAAACAAAGGAATGTGAAAGTACATACTAGTCAATTCTTTAAAAGAAAGAAACATGGCACACTTAACATGGGGCATTTAACATAGTCTAGAGTTTGGCGACAAAAGAAAAAGCAAAGACAAAGTTCCTGTAGCAGGAAGGAACAAGATATATTTGAGGAACTCCAAAAAGGATACCAAAATAAACAGATAAGGAAGGTACAGAAGAGATATAGGTAGGTGATAAGAATAGGTCAGTACTTTGGCCACCTCATGCGAAGAGTTGACTCATTGAAAAAGACTGATGCTGGGAGGGATTGGGGGCAGGAGGAGAAGGGGACGACAGAGGATGAGATGGCTGGATGGCATCACTGACTCGATGGATGTGAGTCTGAGTGAACTCCGGGAGTTGGTGATGGACAGGGAGGCCTGGCGTGCTGTGATTCATGGGGTCGCAAAGAGTTGGACACGACTGAGCGACTGAACTGAACTGAACATTTCTGAGCTAGGTACAATGGGATGTCCTACAAAGGGAAATAGGAAGGGAATGTATTATAGAAATATAGAAAGAAAAAGTCTGCTTTCAGAGAAACTTAGGGAAAATAATGTTTTATGAAATGCAAAGTGATCAACAGAGAATGAGAACTGAGCAAAAAGTACAACAAATGTAAGACAACAGAAATCATTGGTGGTCTGAGGGAGACCTGGAACTGCAGTGACGGTGGCTGAAGCAAGGCAGGCAAGATCAGAGGTTGAAAATGCAGATGTATAGACAGGTTGTATAGGCAATTCTTTTAAATAGTTGCCTGTGAAGAGGGAGAGATATTATTGAATAGCTCCATCCCACCGAGGATAACTGGTAGACTTAGACATCACTTTTCCTGAAAAGATTTCTCTGACACTCCATCTTCAGCCTTGAGACTATATTAAAGTCTTCTTATATAAGTTCTTGCATTACTCTTATTGTAGCACATATTATACTCTTTTGCCACAGGTAGTCTCTTCTTATTAAATTGCAACCCATTTGAACAGTAGAGTTGAATCTTTTTTACAATTGTACCCTCAGCACTTAACTCTCAAAAAGTTTCTGTTGACTTTAAAAGCAGAATAACAAATAACGTGGTAACTTCTTAGACTTATATAAATATTATACATGTATGTATATGTACACATATACATATATATATATGATAATGGTAAAAGAAGAGAGTGAAAAAGCTGGTTTGAAACTCAACATTCAAAAAACTAAGATCGTGGCATCCAGTCCCATCACCTCACGCCAAATAGAAGGTGAAAAAGTAGATGCAGTGACAGATTTTATTTTTTTGGTCTCCAAAATCACTGCGGATGGTGACTGCAGCCATAAAATTAAAAGACCCTTGCTCTTTGGAAGGAAAGCTATGAAAAAACATTGACAGCATTATTAAAAAGCAGAGACATCACTTTGCTGACAAAGGTTCATAAAGTCAAAGCTATGGTTTTTCCAGCAGTTATGTACAAATGTGAGAGTTGGATGATAAAAAAGGTTCAGAGCCCAAAAATTGATGCTTCTGAATTGTGGTGCTAGAGAAGACTCTTGAAGTTCCTTAGATTACAAGGAGATCAAACCAGTCAATCCTAAAGTAAATCAACCCTGAATATTCATTCATCAGTCCTTTGACTGATGCTGAAGCTGAAGGTCCAATACTTAGAACAATTGATGTGAAGAGTCAACTCATTGGAAAAGACCGTGATGCTGGAAAAGACTGAAGGCAAAAGAAGAGGGTGGCAGAGGATGAGATGGTTAGATAGCATCACTGACCTAATGGACAAGAACTTGAGCAAACTCCAGGAGATAGTGAAGGACAGGGAAGCCTGGTGTGTTGCAGTCCATGGGGTCACAAAGAGTTGGACACAACTTAGCGACTGAATAATAACAACAAATATATATACATATGTGTATGTGTAAGTGTGGTACACGATCATTCAAAAACTGATTCTGAATTAAACCAAAAGTAACTTCTGTGTTATAGGGATGTTAATGGCCTTAAAAATGTTAATGTCTTAACACAAACTTTGTTAAAGAAACTGTCTTTTTATTGATGCTATAACTTAAAAATTCTAAAACTGAATTAAATATTTAAAGTTTAAGATACTGAATAACATGCTATTAGATGATGATTACCTTTGATTATCCCTATATAAAGTATTATTTTTTCCAGTGGAATTAGTTACTAAAAACAGAACTATCTATAAGCATGCTTTTGTAAAGACTACACATTTTCCCAAATGTGAAAATATAAAATAATAATGAACATGCATTCTTCAGACTTCTTAAATGAAGGCAAGTATACGAAATGTCAATATAAGAAATGTATTTCAAGAAAATCTAGGAATAACAACAAAGAAAGCAGAATCTGTTAGTGAAATTGTGCAAATTACCAACCAAATAATAGTGTGAATGCTATTATTCTTTTGTTATTTTTGAAAGCAAGGTGTTTTGTATCAGAGAATAAAACATCATTTTTTACTGTAGGAAACACACTTCCTCATGTATTAGAATGGAAATCATCTACCCATCAGCTGTCACTTCAGATCTGAAGCAGCATAGTAGTAGGCTCCCAGGCAACTGCTAGAAATATCTCGTAAATACCTTTTCAGAAGGATGTGGCCTGATGCACACACAATGCAGTGGTATGGCTGCTAACGTGATTTAGATGTAAATTAGTATTTCTCCCACTAGAACAGAACAGCTGGAGAAGCACCTATAACTTTCCTTGCTACTGCTCAGCACTCATCATCACCTTGAGCTTTTTCTTTAGCCTTTAAATCACTTCATTTCTATTAAGGACTTTTTTTTTTCAGAGCAACTTTAGGTTTACAACAAAAATTGAGAATATTTCCTCTTTATTAGATGTAGATTGTGAATTTTGGCAGCAGTAGCAATATCTGGTTTTGTGTCCTTCCCAGGGTGACTTATGAGGCACATGCTGTTGATGGCTTACAATATTATTGATTTTAAAATTTGATCAGATGGTGCACACCAGGTGTACATACAGTTAAGCTACTATTATCTGCTTTGTAATTAATTATTTGTGGGAGATATTTTGATTCTTCATCAATCTTTCCTCCACTTCTATTGATGGTTTTCTGGCTCCATCATTACTTAGTCATTCATACAAGTAGGAGTTTTTACTTTCTCCTCATTTATTTATATCAGTTATATATTTATGGATTTCTACTTTACTCACTATAGTCCATTAATCTCATTATTCATTTTAATGCACAAAAATGTCCTAGATTTGAGAAGCCTCAGCCCCTTCAACCTGTGTCCTGTATTCTTTTGACATATCCCTCTTATTCTTTATTTCCTCACATTCTGTCACAATAATTTCTAGGTTCATTTTGAAACTTCCTTGTCCCTAGCCTTAGAATCAGATATTTCCACAAGGGATCTTGACTTCTTTCAGTGAAGAATAATATTTAGAAATCAAGGTCTGAGCACTTAGTGTGGTCCTTTGATTGATTCTTTAGTAGTTTAGTTGCTAAGTCATGTCCAACTCTTGCGATCCTATGGACTGTAGCCTGCCAGGCTCCTCTGTCCATGGGGTTCTCCAGGCAAGAATACTGGAGTGGGTTGCCATTTCCTTCTCCAGGGGATCTTCCTGACCCAGTGATCGAACCCAGGTCTCCTGCATTGTAGGTAGATTCTTTACCAACTGAACTACAAGGGAAGCCCTAAATGTGCTTATAACATGTTTCTAACCCCTCTCAGTTAGGAAACACACACACATTAATACACTATGACACATACTCAAATAAACATTCACTGTTTGGAATTTAAGCTAATCCAATAAATAAAACACAAAATAGCTTAAAATGGTAGAATTCTCATATAAATAACCTTGCAATCTCAGTACTTTTCCTGGTTAATATCTAATTCTTGAACCATAAGAAAAGCAAGACAAACTACAAACAAAAAATTAATAACAGTTGCTAACTGTTACCTAGGGAATTAATAAAAGAACCTATGGTGTGTTTCATTTGGCATGACCATCTTAATCCTGGTAGGGAAAGTTTCTCTTTAAATGAGGGCCTTAAAATTAAAATCAGCATTTCAAAGAGATAGATTAACTTATATGCAGAGTACATCATGAGAAATGCTGGGCTGGGTGAAGCACAAGCTGGAATCAAGATTGCTGGGAGAAATATAAATAACCTCAGATATGAAGATGACACCACCCTTATGGAAGAAAGTGAAGAAGAACTAAAGAGCCTCTTGATGAAAGTGAAAGAGGAAAGTGAAAAAGTTGGCTTAAAGCTCATCATTCAGAAAGCTAAGATCATGGCATCCAGTTCCATCACTTCATGGGAAATAGATGGGGAAACAGTGGAAACAGTGGCTGACTTTATTTTTCTGGGCTCCAAAATCACTGCAGATGGTGACTGCAGCCATGAAATTAAGATGCTTACTCCTTGGAAGGAAAGTTATGACCAACCTAGACAGCATATTAAAAAGCAGAGACATTACTTTGTCATCAAAGGCCTGTCTAGTCAGGGCTATGGTTTTTCCAGTGGTCATGTATGGATGTGAGAGTTGGACTGTGAAGAAAGCTGAGCGCCGAAGAATTGATGCTTTTGAACTGTGGTGTTGGAGAAGACTCTTGAGAGTCCCTTGGACTGCAAGGAGATCCAAGCAGTCCATTTTAAAGGAGATCAGTCCTGGCTGTCTATTGATAGGACTGATGTTGAAGCTGAAACTCCAATACTTTGGCCACCTCATGTGAAGAGCTGACTCATTTGAAAAGACCCTGATGCTGGGAAAGATTGAGGGCAGGAGGAAAAGGGGATGACAGAGGATCAGATGGCTGGATGGCATCACCGACTCAATGGACATGGTTTGGGTGGACTCCGGGAATTGGTGATGGACAGGGAGGCCTGGCGTGCTGCAGTTCACGGGGTCACAAAGAGTTGGACACGACTAAGTGACTGAACTGAACTGAACTGAAAGAGATAGGAATGCTATCATCACGACTTTTCATAGTAGCCTTTTAATCCTAATCATACAAACCAGATCTTGCCTTCTCTCCAATTTTGTTACTATATTAATAGTTTCAGGAGGATAACATCAAACGGATGGAACAATGAGCACCTGAAAGTCTCAGAGTTTGTAATTTCAAATGCTTCTTCAATGACCTCTCCATGACAAACTTCTGGAGCCATAGAGGAGATGAGAAAAATTGCAACAGTGTGGTAAGTTAAATTTATTTATCTTTTAATTTCGTATGTTTCTTGTTTTTATATTAAAATATCTTTTACTTTATAAAATTATAATGAAAATTTACAAACACTACCAAAAAAGTGGCTGTGGGTCACTAAATTCAGGAAAGGAAAATTCTGAAATTTCTGATTTTAAGATATTCTTGGATGAATGCTAAAATGTCCCTTATAATATACATGATAATATATATATAATATACATGATAATTGTGATTATATTGATTATAATATGCAAAATTCAAGTTTTATCTTACATATTTTACATATTCTTTTGGTAGAAGCAAGCTGATATGAGTATTGAGATAACTCTTCCAGAGCTCATCATGTACTTCATAAGCCAGACAATCTCTAGGAAGGACACTCCATACATATGTCATAGACTATGACTGCTAATACAGGGAATGCAACTTTTAAAGCAATTATACTACAGTCTTCTCAAAGTCGTATGGTAGAAGTCAACTTCGGTCTCTCTAAGAAACAGCTCAACCCGAAGTCAGTGTTCAAAGAAAAATTGGTTTTGAAACTAGAAAGAAAAATAAACTGGAATCTGAGTTATAATGAAGTAAGGCTAATAATAATCCAGAAACTGTAGAAACTGATAGGAGAAAGACAGAGACATAGAGAGAGAAAGAGAGAGAGGCTGGGGAGACAAGGGGTGGACTTACAAATTAAAGTTCTTCCATTATTGCACCTTCTGAGCCACAACATTTTTCTTGAGAGAAAATTGTTTTATTTAGTACAGTATTTTAAATTTTTTGAAAGGTGACTTCCCACCCTCAACTCACAGACTAATTAAGTCTGGAAAGTGATGTCAAAATAAGGAGAAGACTATGTATCTCCGCTTACAGAAGGAAAGAAAATCTGGAAGAAGAGAAGATGGAGAAGAGCATGAAAGGTGAAGCAAGTATGGAAGTATGAAAAGTAAAGACTTGAGCACCATGAAGACAGATACATACCCACTGAAAATCATATGACAGCCAGTATAGTCACTTTTCACAAAACAAGCTCTATTTTCACTTCAGTTCAGTCTCTCAGTCGTGTCCAACTCCTTGCGATCCCATGGACTGCAGTACACCAGGCCTCCCTCTCCATGACCAACTCCGGGAGTTCACTCAAACTCATGTCCATTGAGTCAGTGAAGCCATCCAACCATCTCATGCTCTGTCATCCCCTTCTCCTCCTGCCTTCAATTTTCCCAGCATCAGGGTGTTTTCCAGTAAGTCAGTTCTTCCCATCAGGTGGCCAAGGTATTGGACTTTCAGCTTCAGCATCAGTCCTTCCAATGAATATTCAGGACTGTTTTCCTTTAGGATGGACTGCTTGGATCTCCTTGCAGTCCAAGGTACTCTCAAGAGTCTTCTTCAACACCCCAAGTCAAAAGCATCAATTCTTCAGTGCTCAGCTTTCTTTATAGTCCAACTTTCATTTGGTGGTTTAGATTGTGGTTGTATTAAACAACTATGCTCTTTTACTCCAAATCTTTAGTTTGAGGCAAGATGACTTTAAGTCTGAGTTGCCATAGGCAGAGGGCAAAAAGGACTAAAATTTTTCACTCTGCTGTGTGAAAAGGACCTTTGGTTAACTCTATAGTTGTATATCTCCTAGTAATAAAATAGGAGTAAAATGTCAACAGTACATTAATTATAGTGGAAATGACTCATGTTTGGTTAATTATATCTAAAGAGGAAGAAACTCTACGTGAACTATAAAATCTGAAAGGAAGGCATAATGAGAGATACATACTTGGAAAAGTCCTTGTAAACATGATGACCATCTCTCCACTGGAATATCTGCATGAGGAACACTTATTTCTCAGTTGATTGTGGGAGCTAACCTCCTCTGATATTACTTCCAAGTGACTTTAAATATAAGGGTTTCAAGGGATTAGAGAAGCCCTTCTTAGTGCTGAATATGATTACAGAAGGAGTCATTTATGTGAGGCATAGGATATAGTCTCAGACTTCAAGTCATAGGCCTGCCAAACAAAAATTTAATAGGAGAGATACTATGCTTGCTTCTGAGGGTCATTCTAATTTTTAACTAGGCTAGTGGTAAAGTTCTAGGCCATCTTAACCCAGCAGACTGCTGAATTTAAGCCAAGGAGTTTTTGTAGATTTTGACTCGTTCACTCTTGTTCAGAGGACTGAAGGTTATAGGAATCTGCAAACATATGCATAGTTCCTGTACCCCAATGTTCATCGCAGCACTGTTTATAATAGCCAGGACATGGAAGCAACCTAGATGTCCATCAGCAGATGAATGGATAAGAAAGCTGTGGTACATATACACAATGGAGTATTACTCAGCCATTAAAAAGAATTCATTTGAATCAGTTCTAATGAGGTGGATGAAACTGGAGCCTATTATACAGAGTGAAGTAAGCCAGAAGGAAAAACACCAATACAGTATACTAACGCATATATATGGAATTTAGAAAGATGATAACGATAACCCTGTGTACGAGACAGCAAAAGAGACACTGATGTATGGAACAGTCTTATGGACTCTGTGGGAGAGGGAGAGGGTGGGAAGATTTGGGAGAATGGCATTGAAACATGTAAAATATCATGTATGAAACGAGATGCCAGTCCAGGTTCGATGCATGATACTGGATGCTTGGGGCTGGTGCACTGGGACGACCCAGAGGGATGGTATGGGGAGGGAGGAGGGAGGCGGGTTCAGGATGGGGAGCACATGTATACCTGTGATGGATTCATTTTGATATTTGGCAAAACTAATACAATTATGTAAAGTTTAAAAATAAAATAAAATTAAAAAAAAAAATGGAATTAAAAAGATCTTTTCTGTCTTAGTTAATGTGCTCTTGTATTCCCAAAATGGGAATTATATATAATAAGAGCATTTTTAGCATTGCCTGAGCATCAACTTTTGAAGAAGCAAAGACTTCAGGCCATTCAGACATTATACACACCTGAAGCAGACAAAAGTCTCTTACTTTTTCCTAGGTATGAATTCTATAAAAGCCAACTGCTATCTGGTTCCTGGTAAAGTTGACTAGGGCTTCCTGTACTCACATTAGGAAGAATTCTTCTGATAAATAGTACATTGTAAAAATATGTTTTGAATTATTTCATCTTTTTGGCAGGCATAGTAAGAGTCTAGTGTCTCTAATATCCCTCTTGTGTTAAGAAAATTTTGTTCATACCATGACATCAACCAAGCAAATCAGACTGTCGTATAGGAATTATATTGTTAGGTAATTCCCATGGTTCCCAAGGTTGTTCTAGTCCCTGTTATAATACATTTGTGAAGCATGGCTTTTAAAATGAACATTTAAAAATTATTTTAAAAGTAGAGCTTTGACATCAGGCTCTGCCATATTTTAACAGCAGCTTTTGTTGCTTGGTGAACAAAAGGAAGTACTGATACCTGAGCAGGCAGTTGTAAAAATCCTAACAAATCAGCTATCCATTTTCATAGCTTAAAAAAAATTCTTATTGAAAGTAAAACTCTATTTCTAAAAATTTGCTCTACTGCATGTCAGACACTATGCATATATTTATTGGTAGTATATATATTGTGTATTTACTGATACTTCAAGAATCAAGACTTGTAGTTCCCGTAATTGTTATGAATTTGCCTAGTTATACACACAATTTCAGACAAAATATAATCTTCCAGGGTTTTAAAATAAATAGCTACAAATAGAAAGACTTAAGTTGGCCATTTTATCTCAAGTATATGACTCATCAGTAAACATTATCAAGTATGCAATATAAACTGAAATATCAGTTACTTCAAGTTAGATTTTTTTTTAAATTTTGGTATTCTCAAAAGGGAGAGACAATAGCCAATTTCAGTTGTGCAAAAGATATTATATATCAATATATAAATTGATATAATACCAAAAGATATTAGGAAGCAAGCCAGAAGATAAGAAGAATTATCATGTAATAGCTTCATAAGAGGTTTCATAATATTTTGTAAAAGCTAGAATATTCTGTCTACAATGCTACAATGTTTTACTAAACCCAAAAATTGTCTAATTTTTTTTCTCATGCTAGGACATTTTGTCTGCAAAATGGGCCAATTCCCAGATTATAGCACTGTTGCCTACAGCTGAGAAAAGATGTCCTAAATGTTTTACCACAGATAATCAGAAGTGCAATTTGTCTATTGAGGTCTTATGCATCTGTAAAGCAAAGAAAATTTCACCAAAGTATTAATTTCACATTGTTCTTTAGTTTCAGAGGCTACCAGCAAATCATCTAGTTCAAATAGTTACAGATTCTACTGGTAAGATAAATTCCTCAAAGTTTTCCTATAAATGACTTGAGAAAATAGTAGAGGAATCTGAAAAATTGTGAGGAATTTTGTTGGGGTCCTTCATAAGTAAAATCAAATAAAAACAGATCCATGATCCATCTCTGAGAGAGAGAGAGGAAAAAAAAAAGTAGACTACAGATTGATCACAGAAAGACGGCAGACAATGGGATCAAAGTCAGCAGAGTTCTAATGAGATGGATGAAACTGGAACCTATTATACAGAGTGAAGTAAGCCAGAAAGAAAAACACCAATACAGTATACTAACGCATATATATGGAATTTAGAAAGATGTTAACAATAACCCTGTGTACGAGACAGCAAAAGAGACACCAATGTATAGATCAGTCTTGTGGACTCTGTGGGAGAGGGAGAGGGTGGGGAGATTTGGGAGAATGGCATTGAAACATGTATAATATCATGTATGAAACGAGTCGCCAGTCCAGGTTCGATGCATGGTACTGGATGCTTGGGGCTGGTGCACTGGGACGACCCAGAGGGAGGGTAGGGGAGGGAGGTGGGAGGAGGGTTCACGATGGGGAACGTGGGTATACCTGTGGCGGATTCATTTCGATATTTGGCAAAACTAATACAATATTGTAAAGTTTAAAAATAAAATAAAATTAAAAAAAAAAAGAAGAGCTGCAGGTTTAGGAATTACAGAGGTTAATGGGACAACAAATTGATCTTTTTGAAATCTCATACCAATCTATATGAACTTTCCTGGTGACTCAGCAGTAAAAAATTCTGCCTGCAATGATGGAGATGTGGGAAACGAGGGTTTGATCCCTGGGTCTGGAAGGGCCCTGGAGAAAGAAATGGCAACCCAATTCAGTATTCTTACCTGGGAAATCCTATAGACAGAGAAGCCTTGTCCATGGGGTTGCGAGAGTCAGACAAAACACAACCATAGCCACCAATCTATGGTGCATGCTTAGGTGCTAAGTCGTTTCAGTTGTATCTGACTCTGCAATCCTGTGGACTGCAGCTTGCCAGGCTTCTCTGTCCATGGAATTCCCCAGGCAAGAATATTGAAGAGGTTGTCATGCCCTCCTCCAGGGGATCTTCCTGACCTAGGGATCCAACTCACTTTTCTCAGGTCTCCTGCATTGACCGGCAGGTTATTTACTACTCACACTACCTGGGGAGCCCATAATCTATCTAATGGTCAACAATTTTTGTCAAATTTACCTTCCTCTCTCACTGGAAATATGAGACTATTACAGAGTGAATGCCCCTTTTGAAAACTATCTGTTGATTTTTTTTCTAATTCTTTTGTAGCCAGTTTTATTCTTTCTAATTGAGTTCTTGAAAAAGGGTGTTGTTTTACAAATAGCCAAAGCTTATTTTTTTCCCAAGGGAGTTCCGCAAACACTCCATCTGGAATACAGAATATGATAACTTGCATAGCAAGATTCAGCACAAAGAAGGCATGTTTCTCAGTCAGAGAGCCTATCTGTATGGGAATACAGAATACACAGCAAGGAACAAATAAAGGATGACTTGAAATAGCAACAATCTGATCTGTTGCCAGATGGAAAGTGAGGATTTTCCAAGGAAATTGCACAATAAGGAGCTATCAGAAAAGGCAAGAATCAATTAGCCTGAGGAAAAGTTATTGACTCACATAGTTCATCATAGTTACCACCTCCAAGACTGTCTCAAACTGTTCATTTTGAGCCATTTGTCAAATATTTCCTAGCTGAGGGTTGTCCTTCGAGGCTCTTTGGACCCTCTTATACTTAAAATTCCTGCATCTTTCAGAGTCTCTTTCTGCGATTTCTCTTCCAATGTGCTAGCTTCTTACAATAGCAATTTGTCATCTTTTTTTTCTTGATTTCTTCTCTTCATAGATTGACCAGAATAGGGATTAGTTCCTATAGAGTTCTAACTGAGCAATCTAATCTCTTCTTTGTCCTTCTCAAACTTAGTAATTACCACTAAAATTTGAGTATTAGTCTGTCCTTGCCATCCCACCACGTTTTGCCTAACCTGGACTTGGATAGTAGAGAATTGAACCTAGACAAAGGCAGTTTAGGCCAGTGGGCAATTGTGATTTGCCCTTTCATTTATGCCAATAAATTCTGAGACAGTCTTAACAAACCAGTGATGGAAACCAGTGGGAGATCTCACCTATCTTCTGAGCACACCACAGCAATTTCGCCCAGCTTAACTTTACCATAAAGATATCACGCATGACTGTTAGCTACCACTCTCAAAAAATATCTAACACTCATAGCTCTTCCACAGGTGTGAGGAGGATGGGGGACAAAGGGAGTGGCAGATAGTTAACTTCCCTTGGCCACTATTTCCCTTGATATGGTGATTGTCTGGACCACAAAATTTGGTCTATCAAAGGTAAAAATCTGTTGGTTGAAGAGATCCAAGCAGTAGTTAGTGCACATCTTCCATGTGTCTGACTGTAAACTGAAAATATGCTTCTGAGTATTTCCACAAACTATGAGGGCATAGGGAAAGGGAGCCTTTAAGTAAGTTATATCAACTGATGAGAAAGGCCCATAAATTACCTAGGATCTCTGTGTAGCTTCTAAATGGCAGTAGCTCTGCTGAAGATCCAAATAGAAGGGGATAATTTTTTTCTCTTTGAGACAGGAAAAACAAACTACATGGCATTTTGCTCTTTTTTCTTGTGTTGGCATTCATCAGTTTAACACTTTGTTGGTTTTCCTTTTTCCAAATGACTAGGGCATTTACTCTCCATCCAGTTGCTTTCATAAAGGAACACTCTCTTACATCCAAATTCATAATCATTCCATGATTTTGTCTCTTTATTATGTCTGCCCTTCTAGCTAAGTGGTGTGTGAAAGCTAAAGGAATCCTGAAGGTAGAATCTGGTTTACAACATGATGTGGACCCAGAACTATGCCTCAAGGTACATAATCCTATATTCTCAAATGGAGGAGGTCATTCATTAGCAGCTTCAAAAATAAATATATTCTCATTCTTCTTTATAAGGAAATCAGCTACTGACAGGAAGCACCCCTTTATAATATCATCACATCCCCCTCTGAGGTAGAAGGAGCAGAGAGAGCAGAGAAAAGAGGAGGAGGTTTCTGTGAAAGAGAAAGTAACTTTAATTCTCATTTCTTCTACTTTTTCCAGCCTTCCCTTCTGTCTATGCAAATCATTTTTACTTTCCTCTTAGAATGATGTTCATTCCATAAATATCCATTTGCTTGGGATGAGTCCCTTCTAAGAATCTCTGCCAATGCGTTACTTTATCCAAATCAAAAGAACTGGATATTGTTAAAATAACTATACTACCCAAGACAATCTACAGGTTCAATTCCATCCCTATCAAATTACCAATGGCATTTCTCACAGAAATACAATAAAGAATTTTAAAATTTATATGGAAACACAAAAGAGCCTCAGTAGCCAAAGCAATTCTGTGAAAGAAAAATGGAGCTGGAGGAATCAGGCTTCCTGACTTCAGATTATACTATAAAGCTATAGTTACCAAAATAGTATGGTACTTGCACAAAGACAAACACGGATTGATGGAACAGGATAGAAAGCCCAGAAATAAACCCATGCATCTATGGTCAATTAACCTACCACAAAGGAGGCAAGAACATACAATGGAGAAAATACAGTCTCTTCAATAAGTGGTGCTGGGAAAATTGGACAGATATATGTAAAAGAATGAATTAGAATTTTCTAATACCATATACAAAAGTAAACTCAAAATGGATTAAAGACCTAAGTATAAGACTTGACACTATAAAACCCCTAGAAGAAAACATAGGCAGAACACTGACATAAATAACAGCAATATACTTTTGGATCTGTCTCCTGGAGCAATAAAAATAAAGATAAAAATTAACAAATGGAACTTAAACATTTTTGCACAGCAAAGACAGCCATGAGCAAAATGAACGACAACACACAGAATGGGAGAAAATATTTACAAATGGCGCAATTGATACAAAATATAAAATGAGTGCATACAGCTAAGCATCAAAAAAAAAAAAATCCAAAAATGAGCAGAAGATCCAAATAGCATATGAAAAGATTCTCAATACTGATAATTGCCAGAGAAATGCAAATCAAAATGAGATGTCACCGCATACCAGTCAGAATGGCTATCATCAAAAAGATAGGAAATAATAATTTTTGGAGAGGATGTAGAGAAAAGAAAATTCTTATACACTGTTGGTAGGGATGTCAATTGGTGAAGCCACCATGGAAAACAGTATGGATGTTTCTCAAAAAACTGAAAATAGAACCACCATTTGATTCAGCAGTTCCATTCCTGGTGTACATCTGAAAAAAATGAAAACTAACTTGAAAAGATACGTGCATCCCAATGTTCACAGCAGCATTATTTAAAGCAGCCAAGATATGGAAGCAACTTAACTGTCCACCAACAGATGAGTGGATAAAGAAACGTGGTGTGTATGTGTGTGTGTGTGTGTGTGTGTGTGTGTGTTGTGTGTGTGTGTGTGTGTGTACTACTCAGCCTAAAAAGGAATGAAATTTTGCCATTTACAATAACATGGATGAACACCTAGGGTATTATTTTTAGTCAAATAAAAGACAAATACTGTGAGACCTCATTATAGTTTTGATTTGCATTTTTCTAATAATTAGTGATGTTGAGCATCTTTTCATGTGCCTATTGGCCATCTATATGTCTTCTTTGAAAACATTTTTATTTGAATCTTGTGCCCATTTTTGATTGGATTATTGTTGAATTCCTTTTTTTTATATTGAATTCTATGAACTGTTTATATATTGGATAATAAGCCTCTATTGATTGTATCATTTACAAAAAGTTTCTATCACTCAATAGGCTGTCTTTCTGTTTTGTTGACGGTTTCTATTGCTGTGCAAAAGCTTTTAGGTTTAATTAAGTTCAATTTGTTTATTTTTTGCTTTTATTCCCTTAATCTTAGATAGTTCTCTTCAAGAAGTAGTGCTGAATAAACTGGCTATTCTTTTACTATATGTAAAAGAGTGGAATTAGAACATTTTCTCATACTATTTTTCTCATATAAAAATAAACTCAAAATGGATTAAAGACATAAATATAAGACTGGAAACCATAAAACTCCTAGAGGAAAACATAGTTAGGACTCTCTTCAACTTAAATCATAGCAATATTTTTTTGAATCTGTCTCCTATGTCAAAGAAAGGAAGACTTCTTATAATTCAGGGTCTTTCCTCACTGTTTGTGTGGCCATGGGACTTCAATTGTCCACTCACTTCAGGGCTGGCCAAACATTTCCTGTGCCTGTTGTCAAAGCCATTGGAGAATATAATTAACAATAAACTCTCCCTCAAACCAAGAAATCCTCCTCACAGAAGTAGTAAAGAAAAAAGACACTTTTATTATTGAATGAGCATTCAACTAGAATATGCTTTCATCATAGACAATCTGCTAAGAGATTGCAAAGGCAGAAAGGAACTTCATCCTTGTATATAACCAAAAGGACACTATAATCACACATGTTTCCAAGATAAACAATAACAAGTCCTCAAGTAAGGATCATTTGTCACACTGAATTCATCCTGACTTGTATCTGTTAATTGGTATATTTAGCTAGAGGAAAGCAAACCTTTTTTGTCCTTATGATAGGAGGTAGTTTGGCAAATTGAAGCAAGACATGCATTGAAGTTAGGTTCCTACCCTCCTACGAAGCTGGATATAGGAATACAACCTCTCTTGATGTTTATATTTCACAGATATGATTCTCTTGTCCTTGTGAAAAACATTGCTAGAAATAAAGCTGACAAAAGGTCCATTTAGTTTTAAAAAGTATTCATAAACATTTTAAAGGAAGGAGAAAATGCTTGCAATTACCAGTTTTCTAAAATAAATGCTATAAGAAAAAATTGGGATAGGTCTCTTCCCTTCTTTTAAATAGAGAGAATTAAGCTTCTTATTTTTAATTTATTTGCCTTAAATGTATGCCAGGTTATTATTTTTTACTGTAAAATATAATTTCTCCATAACACATAAATAAGTAGGAAAGGAGGTTGATAAAAAGTCCAGGGTTCCTGAGGAGGAGAAAGGGGTCTGGGGCTCTCGGAGTGGAGACAGAGGTCTGGGGTTCTCAAGGAAGAGGAAAGGACAAACTTTTTTCTCCCCCTAAATATTCCTTAGTCTTAGCCATATAAAATGCTTTCTTTCTTTAAGCCCGGAACTTACACAACCAACAATTCAGTTTAAACTCTGGACTAAGGATTAGGGTTTGATGCTGAAACTCCAGTACTTTGGCCACCTTATGTGAAGAGTTGACCCACTGGAAAAGACTCTGATGCTGGGAGGGATTGGGGGCAGGAGGAGAAGGGAACAACAGAGGATGAGATGGCTGGATGGCATCACTGACTCGATGGAAGTGAGTCTGGGTGAACTCCGGGAGTTGGTGATGGACAGGGAGGCCTGGCATGCTGTGATTCATGGGGTCACAAAGAGTCGGACACGACTGAGCGACTGAACTGAACTGAACTGAAGGATTATATAACAACAATGTATATATAATCAAAATCAAGCAAAAACAATACCCAGTTGTGGATGTGGCTGGTGATAGAAGCAAGGTCTGATGCTGTAAAGAGCAATATTACATAGGAACCTGGAATGTTAGGTCCATGAATCAAGGCAAATTGGAAGTGGTCAAACAGCAGATGGCAAGAGTGAACATCGACATTCTAGGAATCAGCAAACTAAAATGCACTGGAATGGGTGAATTTAACTCAGATGACCATTATATCTACTACTGCATGCAGGAATCCCTTAGAAGAAATGGAGTAGCCATCATGGTCAACAAAAGAGTCTGAATTGCAGTACTTGGATGCAATCTCAAAAACAACAGAATGATCTCTGTTTGTTTCCAAGGCAAACCATTCAATATCACAATAATCCAAGTCTATGCCCCAACCAGTAATGCTGAAGAAGCTGAAGTTGAATGGTTCTATGAAGACCTACGAGACCTTTTAGAACTAACACCCAAAAAAGATGGGTGTAATGTCCTTTTCATTATAGGGTACTGGAATGCAAAAGTAGGAAGTCAAGAAACACCTGGAGTAACAGGCAAATTTGGCCTTGGAATACGGAATGAAGCAGAGCAAAGGCTAATAAAGTTTCACCAAGAAAATGCACTGGTCATAGCAAACACCCTCTTCCAACAACACAAGAGAAGACTCTACACATGGACATCACCAGATGGTCAACACTGAAATCAGTTTGATTATATTCTTTGCAGCCAAAGATGGAGAAGCTCTATACAGTCAGCAAAAACAAGACCAGGAGCTGACTGTGGCTCAGATCGTGAACTCCTTATTGCCAAATTCAGACTTAAATTGAAGAAAGTAGGGAAAACCACTAGACCATACAGGTATGACCTAAATCAAATCCCTTATGATTATACAGTGGAAGTGAGAAATAGATTTAAGGGACTAGATCTGATAGAGTGCCTGATGAACTATGGACAGAGGTTCATGATATTGTACAGGAGACAGGGATCAAGACGATCCCCATGGAAAAGAAATGCAAAAAAGCAAAATGGCTGTCTCGGGAGGCCTTACAAATAGCTGTGAAAAGAAGAGAAGCAAAAGGAAAGGAGAAAAGGAAAGATATAAGCTTCTGAATGCAGAGTTCCAAAGAATAGCAAGGAGAAATAAGAAAGTCTTCCTCAGCAACCAATGCAAATAAATAGGGGGAAACAACAGAATGGGAAAGACTAGAGATCTCTTCAAGAAAATTAGAGATACCAAGGGAACATTTCATGCAAAGATGGGCTCGAAAAAGGACAGAAATGGTATGGACCTAACATAAGCAGAAGACATTAAGAAGAGGTGGCAAGAATACACAGAAGAACTGTACAAAATAAATCTTCATGACCCAGATAATCACGATGGTGTGATCACTCACCTAGAGCCAGACATCCTGGAATGTGACGTCAAGTGGGCCTTAGAAAGCATCACTGAACAAAGCTAGTGGAGGTGATGGAATTCCAGTTGAGCTCTTTCAAATACTGAAAGATGATGCTGTGAAAGTGCTGCACTCAATATGCCAGCAAATTTGGAAAACTCAGCAGTGGCCATAGGACTGGAAAAGGTCAGTTTTCATTCCAATCCAAAGAAAGGCAATGCCAAAGAATGCTCTCAAACTACTGCACAATTGCACTCATCTCACATGCTAGTAA
The DNA here is from genome assembly GCF_055505025.1 of Bos grunniens. Lineage (NCBI taxonomy): Eukaryota > Metazoa > Chordata > Mammalia > Artiodactyla > Bovidae > Bos > Bos grunniens. The sequence goes on along the minus strand of NC_141168.1, from coordinate 65,325,629 downwards.
AGTATTGCTCAAAATTCTCCAAGCCAGGCTTCAGCAGTACGTGAACTGTGAACTTCCAGATGTTCAAGCTGGTTTTAGAAAAGGCAGAGGAACCAGAGATCAAATTGCCAACATCTGCTGGATCATAGAAAAAGCAAGAGAGTTCCAAAAAAACATCTATTTTTGCTTTATTGACTATGCCAAAGCCTTTGACTGTGTGGATCACAATAAACTGTGGAAAATTCTGAAAGAGATGGGAATACCAGACCAGCTGGCCAACGTATTGGAGTTTCAGCTGTAGCATCAGTCCTGAGTGTTCTTTGGAAGGACTGAGGCTACAGCTGAAACTCCAATACTTTGGCCACCTCATACGAAGAGTTGACTCATTGGAAAAGACTCTGATGCTGGGAGGGATTGGGGGCAGGAGGAGAAGGGGACGACAGAGGATGAGATGGCTGTATGGCATCACCGACTCGATGGACGTGAGTTTGTGTGAACTCCGGGAGTTAGTAATGGACAGGGAGGCCTGGCATGCTGCAATTCATGGGGTGGCAAAAAGTCGGACACAACTGAGGGACTGAACTGAACTGAACTGAACAACCATGTAGCCTGCTTGAGGCCAGTTTCTCCTTCCTGAAAACCTTCTGGATAATCATGTTATCTTCAAATGTAAATTATGGGAGTGGGTCTAGTAAGATCTTTACAACCTCCAGACATTCTTTTGATTTTCTGTAATAACTAATCAAAAAGTATATAATTCCCTTGCTAACACTAGTGAGGGGGGCACTCTCTGTCCCCCTTCTGAAATCTATGTCATAAGTTTTCTCTGTCCCTTTTCATACTTTATAAAACTCTGTTACACAAAAGCTCTTGAGTGATCAAGCCTGGTCCCTGGTCCCGAAGCTAAATCTTCTTTGGATCAAGAATCTGACACCATTCACTGTAAGCTATCAATACTTTGGCCACCTGATGCGAAGAACTGACTCATTGGAAAAGACCCTGATCCTGGGAAAATTGAAGGCAGGAGAAGAAGGGGACGACAGAGGATGAAATGGTTGGATGGCATCACCTACTCAATGGACATGAGTTTGAGTGGACTCCAGGAGTTGGTGATGGACAGGGAAGCCTGGCGTGCTGCAGTCCATAGGGTCACAAAGAGTCAGACATGACTGAGTGACTGAACTGAACTGAACTCACTAACATTTTCAAGTTATTTGCATCTTCAACTTCAGTCATGGAATATATGAGAGAAAAGGAAAACGCAGGGACTATTATGCTGTGCTGTGCTTCGTCACTCAGTCATGTCCCATGGACCGTTAGTCCAAAATTTTTTGTTTGTTCAAAGAAAGCATTAACTTTTGTATTTTTTTGTTATTCAGTCGCTCAGTCATGTCCGACTCTTTGCAACCCCATGGACTGAAGACTCTAGGCTTCCCTGTTCTTCACTGTCTTCAGGAGCTTGCTCAAATTCATGTCCACTGAGTGAGTGATGCCATCCAACCATCTTGCCCTCTGTCATCCACTTCTCCTCTCGTTTCTATCTTTTCCAGCATCGGGGTCTTTTCCAATGAATTGGCTCTTCACATCAGGTGGCCTAAGTATCGAAGCTTCAGCTTCCATCCTTCCGGTGAATATTCAGGATTGATTTCCTTTAGGATTGACTGGTTTGATCTCCTTGCTGATCAAGGGACTCTCAGGAATCTTCTCCAACACTACAGTTTGAAAGCTTTACGTCAGCATCAAGAGGGATGACTGTAAAGCGCAACCTTCTTTATGGTCTGACTCTCACATCCATACATAATTACTGGAAAAACCATAGCTTTTACCAGCTGAACCTTTGTCGGCAAAGTAATGTCTCTGTTTTTTAATACGCTGTCTAGGTTTGTCATAGCTTTTCTTCCAAGGAGCAAGAGTCTTTTAATTTCATGACTGCAGTTACTGTCCACAGTGATTTTGGAGCCCAAGAAAATAGTCTTTCACTGTTTCCATTGTTTCCCCATTTATATGCCATGAAAGTTATGGGACTGGATGCAATAATCTTAGTTTTCTGAATGCTGAGTTTTAATCTATCTTTTTCTTAAATTTTGTATTATTTTGAAGAAAATAACTTCTTTTAAATGTTGAATTTCTCCATGCAAGTAAAAGATATATTAACTAATTATATAAAATATTTACTATTTTAATATTTTGCACTATAAAAACTTCAATTTCACTTATTTATTTCCCAAGGTTAGTTACTTAAAAAAAAAAAAAAGTTTACCCATTGGGAAATTGATTAATCCTAACCAGGGCAATTTTTTTTTTTTCTTTTTCTCTTACAAGATGTCATTCTTTCTGAACATTTAGTACTCAAATTGACAGCTTTATATATTCTAAAACCAATAAAATATAACATATATAACAGTGGAATACTGAACCAACCTTACGTTATGCTACATCTCAAAGAAGGAATATGTACAGAAATGTCTGCTGGTAGTCTGTCCACCTAGCACCCTTAGATGGCTTTGCTAAGGATCCAAGTGGTATTATTAAGCTTCTCAATACATTTTCAAAGGATGGGGAAAGTGGAGGAGATAGTTATTATTTTTTGTGCAAATAAGGGGACTTGGTCCAAAAACTGTTCAGGCTATGTGTTTTAGGAACTGGCTGGAATATGTCATTGCATAGATGAGATGATGCCAGTTTGCTAGTTTCAGTTCAAGCTTTGGAAATAGCTGTTTCATTTTAACTGGTGCCAAGTCACATTAAAATTCCACTGCTTTGATTCTTCTAAAAGAATCTAGTAAATCTAAAAGAATCTAGTAATTGTCCCTCCAATTACTATGATTCCTTACCTGGAACACGTCTGGGTAGTATCCAAAAGAGAAATGGTTCTGAAAAATTAGCTTTTCTAAGTTTTAATATTAGTGACTACTTATTCATGTCTTAAAAAGTCTATTTATTTCTCAAACTAAAAGTTAAAAATTAGGCTTGACATAGATAAAGAAAGGATGGCCACTGTGATGTTTATCAAACTCACCCAAATAGCCAGTTGTCACCTATTAAAGGAACATGTACTTCCAGCTTTTGTTTGATGTGTTGAAAACTGACTCCTATACACACAGGGCAAGGGAATACCAGAAAAAGAAGCACACTACTCCAGATTGGTAGGTGGCAATTTTATTGACTATGCCAAAGCCTTTGACTGTGTGGATCACAATAAACTGTGGAAAATTCTGAAAGAGATGGGAATACCAGACCACCTGATCTGCCTCTTGAGAAATCTGTATGCAGGTCAGGAAGCAACAGTTAGAACTGGACATGGAACAACAGACTGGTTCCAAATAGGCAAAGGAGTACGTCAAGTCTGTATATTGTCACCCTGCTTATTTAACTTATATGCAGAGTACATCATGAGAAACGCTGGACTGGAAGAAGCACAAGCTGGAATCAAGATTGCCGGGAGAAATATCAATAACCTCAGATATGCAGATGACATCACCCTTATGGCAGAAAGTGAAGAGGAACTACAAAGCCTCTTGATGAAAGTTGAAGAGGATAGTGAAAAAGTTGGCTTAAAGCTCATCATTCAGAAAACGAAGATCATGGCATTTGGTCCCATCACTTCATGGGAAATAGATGGAGAAACAGTGGAAACAGCGTCAGACTTTATTTTTGGGGGCTCCAAAATCACTGCAGATGGTGACTGCAGCCATGAGATTAAAAGACGCTTACTCCTTGGAAGGAAAGTTATGACCAACCTAGATAGCATGTTCAAAAGCAGAGACATTACTTTGTCAACAAAGGTTCGTCTAGTCAAGGCTATGGTTTTTCCTGTGGTCATGTATGGATGTGAGAGTTGGACTCTGAAGAAGGCTGAGCACCAAAGAATTGATGCTTTTGAACTGTGGTGTTGGAGAAGACTCTTGAGAGTCCCTTGGACTGCAAGGAGATCCAACCAGTCCATTCTGAAGGAGATCAGCCCTGGGATTTCTTTGGAAGGAATGATGCTAAAGCTGAAACTCCAGTACTTTGGCCACCTCATGGGAAGAGTTGACTCATTGCAAAAGACTCTGATGCTGGGAGGGATTGCGGGCAGGAGGAGAAGGGAACAACAGAGGATGAGATGGCTGGATGGCATCACCAACTCGCTGGACGTGAGTTTGAGTGAACTCCGGGAGATGGTGATGGACAGGGAGGCCTGGCGTGCTGCGATTCATGGGGTCACAAAGAGTCGGACATGACTGAGTGACTGAACTTAACTGAATTTTATAAAGCAAGGCAATTTACTTAAGGCATCTTGGGCTGCAATAAGATGAGTAGGTCTCCTCACCCACCTCACCCACGTGTCCAACTCTTTGCGACCCCATGGACTATACAGTCCATGGAATTCTCCAGGCCAGAAGAATACTGGAGTGGGTAGCTTCCCTTCTCCAAGGGACCTTCCCAACCCAGGAATTGAACCCAGGTCTCTCTCATTGCAGGCAGATTCTTTACCAGTTGAGCCACAAGGGAAGCCCAAGAATACTGGAGTGCATAGTCTATCCTTTCTCCAATGGATCTTCCTGACCCAGGAATTGAACCAGAGTCCCCTGCATTGCAGGTGGATTCTTTACCAACTGAGCTATCAGGGAAGCCCCCCCTCACCCACCTACCAGAATCCTAAAGTTTATGTAGAGGTCTGAACTGGGCTCAGTCACTTACACAGTCCAGATGGCCTCAACACTACATCACTATCTCAAGGCTGTGTCCTTGGGCAGCTTCTAACATGGGTAACACAAACAGAGGGCACATTCCAAGGACAGAACAGGATTGAGCAGCCTCTGATTATCCAGGTTCAGATTTTGGGTCAATGGGCAGTCATATCCTCTAAAAGACTTTCCCCAACACTGATAAATCATGTAAGATCTGCCTCTACATACACTATCCTGGAAGTTTTGAAACCTGTCTTTATATGCCTTGCTTTATTTTTTTAAAATTGTACTTATTCTACATTTTTCAATCATGCAAAACAGGATCCTTTGGTGAGTTGAAAGAATCCCTATTGAGAAAGACTAAAAACTTAGTGTTCTGTCCTTCAGACCATTTCTCTCCCAACAGATGTATCAGTTTAATTGGAAATATTTGATTAAACTTATTTCAGTGGGAGCTAATAGGAAATCCGAAAATGGGATTGTATCAGGATTACATCAATGTATCATAACATGCCCAGCCCTATTGTGCTTGGATTGGACACTCTGGACTGGGTGGAAAATATCATTTTCTGTCATCTCTTTATTTTCCCCCTTTAAAACAGGGTGGGGGGGAAGCATGCCAATGGTATACTTCTACCATCAAATATAAAAGTAGTTTTAATTAAGCCTGCTTTCAATTACTCTCAGAAAGAATAATTTTAAGACTCAAATGAACATTTTGGCAGCTATCCTCTAACATTTAATTGGTATATATTTATGAATCCTGGAGAGTAGGTAAAATCACTCAGATACTTGAAGATATGTTTTGAAACCTGTTCTTCTTAGACTGTTTCACTACTTGACATTTTGCAACCCATGGGCTGGATGCTTGGGGCTGGTGCACTGGGACGACCCAGAGGGATGGTATGGGGAGGGAGGAGGGAGGAGGGAGGAGGGTTCAGGATGGGGAACACATGAGAAATAAAGGAATAAATTTAAAAAAAAAAAAAAAGAAAAAGAAAAAAAAAAAAAGAAGAACTTTTAATGATTGGACTGGATGTTTGAAATGCTAAAATGTTCATGTAATACTACACAGCCCCAAACTTCGAGGTTTTGATTGACACATAGTCCAGGATTTGAGTAGCTTTATAGTTACATTTTGAAGAAATATTGGCCCTGCTTATAGACACAGCCTTGTCTTATCTCGTACCATATGTGAGTTGGCCCTCTACTCAGGCACGCATTCCAATTAGAGCATTTTATTTTCATAATATTTCATTCCAAACTTCAATACATCAACTATTTGCCAAAGAAAATTCATATGACATAAATTGTCAACTTAGATAATCCATAATTAAGTTTCATGGAAATGTGCCTAAGAGAAAATCAGTCTATTAGTTTCTAGGCACTTTAACTTTTAACTTTGAATCAAATTGTGTGATCAACAAGCTACAATCTTGAACTATACAATTTTGATGGTTTATAGAATTTTTATTTGACTTTTGATTAGTAGTTATTTCAGCTTCCATGGAGATATACCATATATGTAATCCAGCTGTCACCAGTTCCTACAGAGCATATTCTAAGTTGATATAAATTTTAAGTTTGTTGGCTTCACCAGCACAGCAACAGGCTGTCCAATCCCTTCAAGTGTCACAGCCCCTTACCACTCAGGTATATCTCTGAGTCCAGAAAAGATGTCTTATCTAAGTTCTACTTCAACAGTAGCTGTGATGCTGCTTTAGGAGCTATCACTTATCAGAACTGGCCTCAGGATGTCTTAGCCTTTCTGTCTCCTCCACCAAAGACAGTATTTCTTGTGGTCTGTGTCATCAAGACCTCTATCATACCCCTTCTTCTGTTCCATGTTAGGATGCCAAACCTGATGGGTAGTCTATAATAGTGCCAGACAGAGAACATGAGCCTCCTTTTTATATCTTTGTTATGTTTGAGGAATTTCAAAGCAGTATTGTTTGAATCACAACAAATTACATAAATAGCTATTTTGGTTTATTTACAAGCCTCTATATCCTTATGACCCAAACATATATTAAGGTGAATAGGAATATTATTATTAGTGCTTTTCTGCTTCAGTCACCTTGACAATAGTGATGGCTGGCTATTTTCAGAGTCATGTCTAGATCTTCTGTAGCACTTTCCTACATACCCAAAAGAAACACTATTCCTGCTTCTTCTCTGGACATGACACTATGGCCTCAAAGCTTCCCTACAGGTTGATGTGCAATGCAGGGAGGTAGAGGAGCTGATGGATCTCTCCTCAAGCACTTGTCCTGAAACTAATGCTTGTTCCCATGGTCAAGTGAAGTCATTTATGAACACATCTCATGTTTTTGATGCTAATTCGTCTCCATATCAAGTTCTCCAAATCATCTCAAGAATGAGACAGTGTCTGTAATAAAAGCATTTTCATTCTCTCTGTTGGTCTTCCTGGTTGATGTTCCTATACCAAAACAAATCTCTTTCTAACCACACAAAAACTAAAGCATCTAAGCAGAACACCACATGCAAATCAACACCAGTAAGGTTACAGGCCCATAGGCGCCAGAAACAGTAATTCATTTTTAGCTCAGTCCTAACTGGCCAGAAAACATAAATTGAAAAGTAATGAATAAAAAAACTGGAATCTGGTGTCTGCAGCTCTGTCTTCCCAGATTCTGTCTACATCAACTGGGTTTGTATTTCTGATCTTCCATTTGTTGTACTCACATGCTTATTTGCAGAATCAAACACTTTAATTTATTCTTTCTGGTTTAATATGTCTCAGACAAGGCTCTCATCCAGCTTAAAGGCCCCTTTTCCTGAACTGTCCCTCAGTGGCCACAGGCTGTCATTGCTGTGCCTATCCAGCCTTGGAAGTTTAGTGACCAAACACGTAATGGCAGTGGCAGGCACACAGTAGGCACATATGACAGGCACAGTAGGCACAGTGATAGGCACATATGTAGCAGCACAGTGGCAGGCACATAGTAGGTGCCTGATGAATGTCTGCTGATGATTCTGAAGTCAGTACCAATAATAAATTATTTTATTATAGAATTGCACTGTTCTCCAGCTGTTTCTCATTGATTTCTGTCTCACTCTATCTTTGAGTCACATTCCCCAAGGCTTTGGCTGAGCTACAACCTGGTTGTAAGCTGGACATCTCTGGAAAATGTGCTAAATTTTTTTTAGGATAATAGTTCTTTTGGCGGGGGAATAAAGGAAAACAGTTGTTGTGTTAATGGTATTGTGTGAAAATGAATACAGTTCTGCCAATAGAAATCTAAGTCAGATAGCTCAAAATGCCACACTCACTGTGTACTAAAGGCTGAGACAGCATTACACACAGCCAAAGGCTTTCCTAGGTCCAGCTAAATACATTAACCAAAAAGCAACCTACTTGGAAGGAGTGTACACATGTGAATTAGATCTGTTCTAGTTATAATCAAACATATTGTAAGTAAATCTGTTGGTGTCCACAAAGATAAATGACACTCCTAAGCACTGTTTCTTTGAAAAAAAAATATCAATTATTTCAGAGTTATCAAAATTGCTTTGCCAAGAATATGCCTTATATTTTGAATTCCAGTTGAAGAACCCACTAAGCATCAGTGTAACTCTTATGAGTACCTACATCACTTGCAGACATAAAAAATGACTACATTAATGCCAAGGTATTAACAAGCTCTACTATTTACAAGACAGTGGCAACAGACCACTTCCCCTATCTAAGCTTAGACATTGCATACCCTTTGGAAATCCCCACGCCCCCACAAAATTAAAATAGACTTAAATAACTTATGAATGCTATGCAATGTCAGCATGTGCTACATCTCTATTTAACTGTTAACTCTTCAAGGGCAAAGACTGACTATACTTCTCCTGAATTATATTTTCCCAGGTTATCTTTGAATTGACTTGTCAAACTCCGTAAATCAGGAGTTCTTAAACTGAAGTTTTTGCACAGAATTCAGGGAAGGTAAGTATTCCGATATGGAAAAGGCTGACATTTTTATTTTCATAAACCTCTACTGAAATTTAGCATTTCCTTCAATTATGAAGGTGAGAAACAGCACAGAGTAGTATTAATAGTATCTAGTAGGAGCTTCCTGGGTAGCTCAAATGGTAAAGAATCTGCTTGTGATGTGGGAGACCTGGGTTCTATCCCTCGGTTGGGAACATCTCCTGGAGGAGGGCATGGCAACCCACTCCAATATTCTTGCCTGGAGAATTTCATGGACAGAGGAGCCTGATGGGCTACACTCCATGGGGTCACAAAGAGTAGGACATGACCAAGTCCTTTCACTTTCACTTTACCTTTGTAGGGCTTTCCAGGAGGCAGTAGTAGTAAAGAACCTGCCTGCCAATGCAGGAGACATAAGAAAAGGAGGTTAGATCCCTGGGTCAGGAAGATCCCCTGGGGGAGAGCATGGTAAACCCACTCCAGTATTCTTGCCTGGAGAATCCCCTGAACAGACAAGCCTGGTGGGCTACGGTCCATAGGGTTGCAAAGAGTTGGACATGACTGGAGCTACTTAGCAGGCCACACGCATACCTTTGTAACCAATACAAATCAGGGGGTATTTTACATCATTTTACAATAATTTCTGATATTTACATTTCCTTCATACCAAACTATTTTAAATTAAATGAATGACTGGAGCAGCCACTAAATTACACAGGATTAGAGTTGTCCATTTACAGATGATAGCGTAACCTAACTGCCAAATTGTGGGCAACTCTGTGCCTGGTGACCATTCAAGCAACTAACAATCAAGTTGTATGTTTATATTAGTAATTCAGATATCTATCTTCTTTTCAGTACTCTATGTTTATATATATATATATATATATATATATATTTTTTTTTTTTTTTTTACCACAAATAAGATCTTTTATTTGTCATCATTAAAAGCCTGAATTTTAAACAGATTCTTGGACCAGTGGCTTATATCCATCAGCTCATTTAGTCTCATCCCCAGTAGCTTTTCTAAAACTATTGCCTTCACCATATAGCTCCATGAATTTTCCCAATTGAAACTTAGGCTTCTTCAGCATTTTTACTTTTCTAACAAAGACATTATAGAATGGATAAATAGATTAGTGAGTCTTTTCTATGTCTTTTCCAATACAGTTTGGAATCAATTTATTGACTACCTCTTCCAAGTCATTTGTCTGCCCCTCTCAGGTCATGATTTCCATCATCGTCTTCTGGATCTAGCAGACCTTCTGGTGCTGGGCATAAGCAGTCTTCAGGACATGATTGCTGTATTTTTCAGTAAAGCCCACACAGAACAGACAAAGCAAGTAACCATCCATAGTCTTAACATCAACATAACTTCAATCATGATCTACCAGTATTAGATCATGGAGCACATTTTATCAAGGGAGTATCACCAACTCAATGAACATGAATCTGAGCAAACTCCAGGAGATACTGAAGGACAGAGAAGTCTGGCATTCTGCAGTCCATGGGGTCACAAAGAGTCAGACTCGACTTAGCGAGTGAACAACAAGATCCCCACCATGAAGTCTTCCCTAGAGGAAGAATTCTTTCCCCAAAGAGGAACCAGTTAGTCACCCTGAAGAGTCAGGAAACAAGAGAGTTCTCAAGAAAAGGAGGAAATTAACTTCCAGGGAGGAGCCACTCAGCAGTGGACCTGAAGAGGCTACTGCTAGCAAGAACAGAGCTCTAAGAAAAAGAAAATGTTCTGAAAGCTATCTTAGGAAAATTAGAATAAATTAACGCCTAATGAGGCATAACTTGGAAAGATAGTTCCCAACCCATCCTTTAGTGCTCAATAAAAAATCAAAAAGATCCATTCCATGGAAATTAGTAAGGCAGTTTTTTCCCTGAACAATCTCAGTAACTAGCCTGGATTGTCTAAATGCAACTTCATCTTTCTGCAGATCAGAAAGGCTCACTTCAAAAACATGACCCTAAAAAAAAAAAAGAAAAAACATGACCCTTGAGGCGATCAGATACTGTTTTGGTTCCTTGAGTTCTCATGACTAGTGTTTTCATATAAGAAATATGTATTTCAGATAAGAAATACTGGGAAAACACTAGTGCTTTCACATAATGCCAATCTTTCTTAGAAAATCAGTCAACCACTTTCTTCTTGGGTCCCTTTTTGCCAACTTTCATAAGATGCTTGTTCTTGCCAACTACCATGGTGATGCTCAGAGAGCCAAAAGAGACAGTTTATACTTATTAAGATAAGGAATTAAGTTACTCAAAGTATACCTTAGCCCTCAACATTCTTTTACCTAAACTAAGCAACAACAGTTTGTACAATTGTGTCATTAAAACAAATAAATTTTACTTTTGTCTTGTTTTGTTCATTAATGGATTATAAAGAGATATATACCTTCAGTTCAGTTCAGTTCAGTTGCTCAGTCATGTCTGACTCTTTGCGACCCCATGAATCGCAGCATGCCAGGCCTCCCTGTCCATCACCATCTCCCAGAGTTCACTCAGACTCACGTCCATTGAGTCAGTGATGCCATCCAGCCATCTCATCCTCTGTCGTCCCCTTCTCCTCCTGCCCCCAATCCCTCCCAGCATCAGAGTCTTTTCCAATGAGTCAACTCTTCGCATGAGGTGGCCAAAGTATTGGAGTTTCAGTTTTGGCAGCATTCCTTCCAAAGAACACCCAGGACCAATCTCCTTTAGCATGGACTGGTTGGATCTCCTTGCCGTTCAAGGGACTCTCAAGAGTCTTCTCCAACACCACAGTTTAAAAGCATCAATTCTTCAGCGCTCAGCTTTCTTTATAGTCCAACTCTCACATCCCTACATGACTACTGGAAAAACCATAGCCTTGACTAGACAGACCTTGGCTGGCAAAGGAATGTCTCTGCTTTTTAATATGTCATCTAGGTTGGTCATAACTTTCCTTCCAAGGAGTAAGCATCTTTTAATTTCATGGCTGAAATCACCATCTGCAGTGATTTTGGAGGCCCAAAGCATAAAGTCTGACACTGTTTCCACTGTTTCCCCATCTATTTGCCATGAAGTGATGGGACCAGATGCCATGATCTTAGTTTTCTGAATGATGAGCTTTAAGCCAACTTTTAAGCCTCATCAAGAGGCTTTTTAGTTCCTCTTCACTTTCTGCCATAAGGGTGGTGTCATATGCATATCTGAGGTTATTGATATTTCTCCAGGCAATCTTGATTCCAGCTTGTGCTTCTTCCACCCCAGCATTTCTCATGATGTACGCTGCATATAAGTTAAGTAAGCAGGGTGACAATATACAGCCTTGACGTACTCCTTTTCCTATTTGGAACCAGGATATCTTCAGTTCAGTTCAGTTCAGTCGCTCAGTCATGTCCAACTCTTTGCGACCCCATGAATCGCAGCATGCCAGGCCTCCCTGTCCATCACAAATTCCCAGAGTTCACTCAGACTCATGTCAATCGAGTCAGTGATGCCATCTAGCCATCTCATCCTCTGTCGTCCCCTTCTCCTCCAGGATATCTTAGTAAATCATAAAAATTTTTAAGCATCTTCTTAACTCTTTAGTATGCTATAATATTTCAATGAATATATGTTCCAAAGAATAAAAAATAATGGATGTGAAATCAAATCTAGATCTCTCATGTCAGTGATGATTCAGGATCCTTGATTAATTAAAGTTTTTCTTTCTCCTTCAATATTCTATTTGATTAATTTGTCCATAAAAAAGAAAAACTTGTAGTCATGTGTTAGTATGATGCTATGAAGCATGCACTGTATGGCTACTTTAAAAATGTTCAACTTTGAGAAGGGAGAATTGCTCTTTGCACCTATTAACCATTCACAAAAGTGGATAGAGCAGTAAATGACAAAAATAGAGAAGTACAGTTGAACCAAATATTTAACTTGTAGACAAAAGAAACATTTTCTCAAAGAACTGAGTCCAGCAAAATCAATTGTGGGGTATCAGATCAGTCACTCAGTTGTGTCCGACTCTTTGCGAACCCATGAATCGCAGCACACCAGGCTTCTCTGTCCGTCACCAACCCCCAGAGTTCACTGAGACTCACGTCCATCAAGTCAGTGATGCCATCCAGCCATCTCATCCTCTGTCATCCCCTTCTCCTCTTGCTCCCAATCCCTCCCAGCATCAGAGTCTTTTCCAATGAGTCAACTCTTCACATGAGATGGCCAAAGTACTGGAGTTTCAGCTTTAGCATCATTCCTTCCAAAGAAATTCCAGGGCTGATCTCTCTCAGAATGGACTGGTTGGATCTCCTTGCAGTCCAAGGGACTCTCAAGAGTCTTCTCCAACACCACAGTTCAAAAGCATCAGTTCTTTGGCGCTCAGCCTTCTTCACAGTCCAACTCTCACATCCATACATACCACAGGAAAAACCATAGCCTTGACTAGATGAACCTTTGTTGGCAAAGTAATGTCTCTGCTTTTGAATATGCTATTTAGGTTGCTCATAACTTTCCTTCCAAGGAGTAAGAGCCTTTTAATTTCATGGATGCAGTCACCATCTGCAGTGATATAGATGGAGTTTTAGCATCATTGGAATTAAATACACATTTAAGGGCCCTTTATTCAGGGATTCATTTCCAAAGTTTCTGTGCTACATATCTAGAATTTTCCCAGTAAGAATTATCATTTATTCAAGCTGAGTCTTCGAACTGAACCGAATCTAATACTCTAGGAAACAAAGTCACACTGAATAAGATTCAATTGCTGAGCAATCAGGTGAAACAGAAATTTTGTGTATGAGACCATTGATTATTTACTGTCAGGCTAGAGAGAAAAGACTTTGCCCTAAGTGGAAGATTTGGTCACACCATATAGGCATGATGGTTCTATATAGTTATTACCTTAACAATAGACTCTGCCATAAATAAACAAAAAGACAATTTATCTGAGGCACTAAGATTTATCCCAGTAGAACATTATGATTATGCAGTTTCTCTGTGACAGAATTACTTTCATGAACTCATAAATCTATTATACACCATTTCCTATAATATTGCTTTCCCATAATTTCCTTTATCAGGTAAGACCTCACCTAGACAATTAATATAAACTGTGATGAGAGCATCTGGGTTACTAAGAAGTTCTAATAAGTCGTTGAAGATTATAGGAAATAAGTAGAACATAAAACAGTGTTTTTAGTTCTGGACTTTCTATTTTAGCAACTGACTAGAAATAACAATTATACCACAGGGTGATAGATTTTTGAAAAATATTCACAATGAGAACAAATTTTATTTTACTAAATTTTGTATTTAGTTTCACTTACCATAACACTAGAATTTATATTACAACAATTTTACTCATTTGGCTTCATTTCCCATTTAAGAGATGATGCAGATTTGAAAATCATACATGCAGCATAGAATTCAAATGTCATGCGTATGTTTTTGTTTGTTTGCTTTCTTTCCAAAACCCTTGGCAATTAGCAAACAATGGGTGAAGTATGTAGTTTAAAGATAGAGTTCACCAAATTGCCTAATAAGCTATAAGAAGATGTAAGAGAAAGTGTGGAGTCCAGATAACTTTACATTTTGGGTCTGAAAAAACTGGATGTCCAATAATGAAAATTCAGGAAGGAGATTTAGAAGTAGAGTTAATAATTCAGTTTTGGATACCTCAAATTTAGATGACTATTAGATATCTAAGTAGAGACAGTAAGAAGGAATTTGGTGGTAACAGTCAAGAGAAGGGTTAATACTTAGGCTACATGTTGGAAATCACAGCACATAGAAATAAAACTTAAAGCCTTATTCAATGGATAGGGTCTCTTAGAGAATGAATGGTTAGATAGAAGAGAATAGGTTTCAGGCCTGAGAGAGACCACTTTTAAAACTTAGAAACGGTAAAGGTGAGGAGGTTCCAGCAAGACACTGGGAGGAGTGGTCATTGTGTTCCAAAAAATTTCTGGAGAATATGGTGTGAAGAAATGTTTAAGGAATAAAGATGAAACTGGAAGTTTCAAATGCCACATTGACTTTGGCAACAAGGATATTACCAGTAAGTAACCTTGATAAGAATGGCTTCAATGGAGTAATGGAAAATAGAGCCTGACTGCAATGGTTCCATACAGCCTAGAAAACAAGGAACTGGGGAGAGTGACTATGCACAACTCTATCTAGAAGTGCTAATACAAAGGGAAACAGAGAGGAGAAGCCTGTGGGAAGAAGATAAAGTTTCAGGATCTGTACTTATAACAGTTGCTTTAAAATGGATGATATGTCCATTGTGATGGAAATGAAGCACAGTGAGAAACACTGATGATTTAATGAGTGGGATGATAGTTGGAGTATAAAAGTTTTCAGTAGGTGATGTGGGATAGGATCCAGTACACAAATAGAGTGACTTTAGATTGGGGGTGGAAAAGGAAGGCTGGGTGCAGAGCACATTCTTTGTAATGTAAGAAAAGGAAGTATACACAGTGTAGTATACATACAGTTCACTTACAGGAAGATGTAGAGGTTCTTTTATGATTATTTTAATTATTTTGTTCATTTAATAAGATAGGTTATCATCTGAGAATAGAGATGCAGGAGGGATCAAAGATTAAAAGATAGTAGACAAGCTCTGAAATGTATCCTCAGAGAACAGGGATGTAAATTGTTTATGAAAATGTCATGGAAGTATTGAACAGCACTGGGGGCTCACTTGAATTCTGTGATTTAGAACCCAAAGTGAGATAAGTCTTTTTGGTTGTTATTTTCTCCAGTTATACTGTTCTGATGTGTATCTCAAGTAGGCAGAGAGTTTGATTTAACAAGTTTTGGAGTTTTGTCAAAAGGAAAGGAGAAATTTAAAAAATAATTACAGAAAAATGCAAAACAGTAATTATAAAAGTGAATCATGAAATCTTATTAGGTATAAGAAAAGAAATGAGGATGTAACATGGGTGACAGTGAAAAGCTAAAGAGAATATACTGGAGTAATGAGTAGTCAAAATTGACGTGCTAGAAAAAACTAAGAGAAAGATATGGTTAGTTGCCTAAGACAGGGATACTTCAAGTTGAGATTTTAGATGGGTTGTAGTTATTGCAAGAGGAACTAAAGAGCCTCTTGGTAAGGGTGAAAAAGGAAAGTGCAAGAGCCAGATTAAAACTAAATATCAAAAATCTAAGATCATAGCATCTGGCCCCATTACCTCATGGCAACTAGAAGGGAAAAGGTGGATGTAGTGACAGATTTCCTCTTCTTGGGCTCTAAAATCACTGCAGATGGTGACTGCAGCCATTAAATCAGAAGACGATTGCTTCTTGGCAGGAAAGCTATGACAAATCCAGACAATGTGATGAAAAGCAGAGATATCACTCTGCCGAGAAGGCTATATAGCCAAGGCTATGGTCTTCCCTGGAGAAGGAAATGTCAACCTACTCCAGTACTCTTGCCTGGAAAATCCCATGGACGGAGGAGCCTGGTAGGCTGCAGTCCATGGGGTCGCTAAGAGTCAGACGGGACTGAGCGATTTCACTTTCACTTTTCACTTTCATGCATTGAAGAAGGAAATGGCAACCCACTCCAGTGTTCTTGCCTGGAGAATCCCAGGGACAGGGGAGCCTGGTGGGCTGCAGTCCATGGGGTCACTAAGAGTCGGACATGACTGAAGCGACTTAGCAGCAGCAGCAGCATGGTCTTCCCAGTGGTCATGTACAGTTGTGATAGCTGAACCGTAAAGAAGGCTGAGCACCAGGTGCATGCAGAACACCATCTGAGAGCAGACAGGAGTACCTGACCAGTGGAAAAGAATATATAGAACCAGGCAAAACTCTGTAGGACAAAGGAACTAGGGGGAAAACAGGACAGTTAGTAGGGCAGGACCTGCCCTTAGTGGGTGGGGGAACTTAAGCAGGGGTCTGATCCCCACAGTGGGGCAATTGTCTGAGTCAGAGGAGAAACATTTAAGACTGAGAGTGAAACAGCTGATCTGTGGCAGCCTAAATGGAATGAGAATGAGACAGTCCTTGCTGCAGCCATACATACCCTGGACAGGAATGCTGGTCTCCTGTAAGGTGCAGTGGCTGGGAGCTGAAGTTTAGGGATTGTGGAGCAATCCCAGTGTGAGGGCTGCTGTTGTCTGTGGAGAGAAAGACTGAAGGGATGTGAAGAAAGTGATCGTGGTGGGAAATGCTGGTGGATAAAAGCTAGGCCACCATGGAAGCAAGACGATACTGCTGAGTCACATGCAGGGGATGGAGCCATCACCATAGCCTCTCTCTCTCCACACTCCAGCATCAGCAGCTGAACAATAGAGAGACTGGCCCATCAAACGCCTGATGTATTGAACTACAGAGTAGGATCACACCCACGGTGCTCGTTTCAGTGACTGATGCAAGGAACTACAGAGTAGGACCCTACCCAGGGTGCCCCTTCAAGTGCCTGATGCACTAATCTATAGAGTAGGACCCCAGCCAGGGAGGCCCCTCTATGTGCCTGACACGAGGAACAACAGAGAAGGACCCCAGGCAAGGGAGCCCTCCAAGTGCCTGAATGGGCGGAGCGATGGAGAAAGACTGGCCAAAAAGGCCTTCTGATCGCCAGCTACAAGAGGCATGAAAAAAGACTCTGATAGAGCCATAACTCCTGGGGCGGAAGCAGACCAAGTCCCTGCACACTTGGCACTGCCAGGGTACCCACAAGCCAAGCAGCTGTGCTACCTCTCACTGGGGCAGAGCTGCCACAGGCAAAAAAAAAAAAGTCATGTCTGTGTGTACAGGGTTGCTTCAGTCCTGTCCAACTCTTTTTGACTCTGTAGACTGTGGCCTGCCAGGCTTCTCTGTCAGAAAGGGGTTTCTCCAGGCAAGAATACTGGATCCTATTGGACAATACTGGTTGCCATACCCTTCTAAAGCACTATATCTCTTGCTGCCCTAGCCCAACTCCCTGAGTACCTCGTGCTGTCAGAACCCCTGTGACCCAAGCAGCTGTACCACCTCCACACCTGGCCCTCACAGCGGCAAACCCAATCCCTCCAGGGCAGCCTCAGGAGCTAAACCCCAATGGACAACCCACATGTAGAGGTGGAAATAAAACTATAATTGAAACCCAGGGGCAGTGTGGCTAAGGAAGAAGACCCAAAATCTTCCCACCAGCTGTACAAGCTGCAGATTAAATTCACATGATCAACTAAGCAGACTGTGTTGATGGAATATAGGAAAGACCATTGAGAGCTCCCACAAAAGAAAAACACTAGCACTGATAGCTGTGGACATTGGAGGCAAGAACACACAGGAGTAGGACCAGATTAGAATCTGAGCTGCCCCCACAGCAGGTCCAGAGATCAGCACAGTGTTGGAGGGCATCCTAGGGAGGTGAGGTGGACTGTGACTCCCAGCGAGGGAAAGGACGCTGACAACAGCGACTCAAGAAAAATATTTATTATTTTTATTTTTTTACTTGTTCTGTGGATTCTTTTGTATATTTTTTTCTTTTCTCTTTCCTTTTCTTCCCCCTCTTTTGTAGTTGTCGATTTTATTGGCACTAAGAAATCCAATTAACCTTTTGAGCTTCCCGCCTGCCCCTCAGTCACATTTATTATTGTTGTTATAAACGTCTGCCTCTACATTTGGCTTTTGCAGTTCTGTGGAGTTTTCCTTTTTTTTTCTTTTCTCCTTTTTTAATTTTAATTTTTTTAACCTATTATTATTTTTTATACATTTATTCCTTTGTTTGCCTTTCCTACTATTCTTTTTCCCTTGCAGCTAATCTTTAATATATATAAATCTTCATCTACCTCTATTTAACTTTGCATATATATTCATTCTTTCTTTTCTTTCTTTCCTTTCCTCTCAACACAATTGTTAGTTTTGTTTTCATTGCTTTATTCCCCACTTGGCACCTTTCTTTAGTGTTGTTTTCCAGTCTGTGCTGAAGTTAGTTTTGTTCTTAACTAGTAAATATAATTTTTGATTTCCTTTGTTCACCAGGTCAGTCTACTGTACTTTATTTTTGTTGGACTGTTTTCACTTTGCTCATGGGTATACATCCATGGTTTTGTAACTGCCATTTGTCTGGGGTTCATCTTTGGTTTCTTGTTTTTGGATATTTGTTTTAATCTAACTTAATGGTATAACAAACCACTTGTGGAATCTCCATTCCTGACAAAAGATCAAGCCCTGAGCCTTTGGAATAGGAGCACTGACGCCAAGACCCTAGACTACCAGAGAACTAACCCTAGGGAGTATCAAATAGTGAGAACTCACATAAAGGAACCCACTTGAAGACCCTGCATCACCCAGTAGCACCCTCATCTAAACAATAAACAAAACAAAAATACAAACCCAATCATCAGCAGATAGGATTACCATCTCACTCAGCTTTGCCCATCAGAGGAAAAACCAACAAACAAACAAAAACTCGGCACAAATCTCACCCCATAGGAAGCTCACACAAAACACTGAGGGCAGAAACCAAAAGGAAGAAAGAATTCAACCTTTTTCACGGTAAGAATTCAACTTTCCTTGAAGCTTGGGAAAAGAGACCTCAAACACAAGAACTTAAAAAAAAATAATAATGAAAAGGCAGACAAATACTGCACAAATAAAAGAACAAACTAGAAACACAGAAGTCCAAATAAATGAAGAGGAAATAGGCAAACTACCTGAAAAAGAATTCAGAATAATGATAGTAAACATGATCAAAAACCTTGAAAATGAAATGGAGAAAATGCAAGAATCAATTAACAAAGACCTAGAAGAATTAAATAAAAAACACACAGAGACAAGCAACACAATTACTGAAATTAAAAATACTCTAAAGGTATCAATACCAGAATATTTGAAGCAGAAGAACCAATCAGTGAGCTGGAAGATAAAATGGTGGAAATAATTTCTGAAGAGCAGATTAAAGTATAAAGAATAAAAAGAGCTAAGGACATTCTCAGACACCTCTGGGACAATATCAAATGCACCAACATTCAAATTATAGGGGTCCCAGAAGAAGAAGAGAAAAAGAAACTGTATGAGAAAATGTTTGGAAGATGGCAGAGGAATAGGACGGGGAGAACACTTTCTCCCCCACAAATTCATCAAAAGAGCATTTAAACATCGAGTAAATTCCACAAAACAACTTCTGAATGCCAGCAGAGGACATCAGGCACCCAGAAAAGCAACCCAACTCTTCGAAAGGAGGTAGGGAAAAAATATAAAAGACAAAAAAAAGGGACAAAAGAGGGAGGGGCGGAGTTCCGTCCCAGGAAGGGAGTCTTAAAAAGAGAGAAGTTTCCAAACACCAGGAAACCTTCTCACTGTCAAATCTGTGCCGAGCTTTGGAAGCACAGAGGGCAACATAACAGGAAGAAAAAATAAATAAACAATTAAAACTCGCAGATTGCAAGCCCTACGGTAACTCCCCCAGCGGAGAAGCAGCGCAGACGCCTGCACACGCCATTAGCAAGCGGGGGCTGGGCAGGGAGGCGCAGCGCAGGCTGCATAGCTTAGAGTAAGAATCTGGCCTGAATACCCTTAGCACTATCTGAGCGAAATAATTTGGGCTAGCAAACCAGACTGTGGGACATCTACCACGTGAAAAGCCAGCCCCAACCTAAGACACCGCCAGGCCCGTGCACGGAACAAGGACTGAACAGAGATAGCCGGCTGCAGACCTTCCCCCTCCGGTGACAGGCAGCCAGAGCCAGAAGGGGTCAATCGCAGCCCCAGA
Organism: Bos grunniens; assembly: GCF_055505025.1. Classification (NCBI taxonomy): domain Eukaryota; kingdom Metazoa; phylum Chordata; class Mammalia; order Artiodactyla; family Bovidae; genus Bos; species Bos grunniens. The sequence continues at coordinate 65,305,363 of NC_141168.1, read as the reverse complement.
GAGATATTATCTATAAAACTGTAAGCAGGCTTCTTTGCTAACTAAAACTTCTTGGGGGTCTGGACGGTCAACATCTGCCTGAGAAGGTGCACCGGTTTTACACCCAGATAACCGAGTGGTGGGGAGGCGATAAGTCGCAGCATTGGCGCTCGCCAAACACCTCATCACCTGAGCTGCTCGGACCTGGGAAGAGCACAAAACGCAGGCCCAACTGAGTCTGCGACTCTGAGGACTACCCGAGTGCCTGAACCTGTGCGGCTTGGACCTGGGAGGTGCATGCAGCCCAGGGCCAGCCTCGGATTGTTCCCGGGGGAACAACCTAGAGCCCGAGCAGTGTGGGCAGGGAGGCTACACGCCCCGTGAGCGGGGGCAGACCCAGTGTGGCTGAGGCATTGCGGGTGCACGCCAGTGTTATTTGTTTGCAGCATCCCTCCCTCCCTCCCCACAGCGTGACTGAACAAGTGAGCCTAAAAAAAAAAAAAAAAGTGTCCCCCACCATCCCCTTTGTGTCAGGGCGGTAACCAGACACTGAAGAGACCAGCAAACAGAAGAAGTTATAACACAGGGAAACGCCTTGGAAGCTACAGGCAATAGATTAAAACCCCGTGGTTACTACGGGCTACATAGGAAGGGGCCTATAAATCTTGAGAAATATAAGTCGGACCAAGGAACTAGCCAAAAATGAACTGAACCCACAATACTCATAACAAAACCAGAGAAAGTCCTAGATATATTTTTACTATTTTTTACAATCATTCTTTCTTTCTTTTTTTTTTAATTAAAAAAAATTTTTTTAAGTTCTCTATTGTTCCTTTAATTTTCACTTTTATAACCTATTACTTTGCAAAAAAAAAAAAGACCCTATTTTTTTTCTTCTTCAGAAAACTTCATATATATTTTTTTTTTATAATTTTTTGACCTTGTTTTTTTTTTTTTTCCTTCTTTTCTTTAACATTGTATTTTTGAAATTCCAAACTCTACTCTAGTTTTTCAATTTTAGCTTTTTGGTATATGTTATCAATTTTGTACCTATAGTTTTTTTTATAATTTCTGTGGCTTTTTTTTTTTTTTCTGTTTCTTTCTCTTCTTCTTTTATATAACATTGTATATCTGAAATTCCAAACTCTACTCTATATTTTTAATTTATGCTTTTTGGTATTTGATATCAATTTTGTACCTGTATTTTCTTTATAATTTTTACGACATTGTTTGTTTTTGTTTGTTTTCTCTCTTTATGTTTCCTCTTCCTTTTTTTTTAACATTGTATTTTTGAAATTCCAAACTCTACTCTAGATTTTTAATTTTTGCTTTTTGGTATTAGTTATCAATTTTGTACCTGTATTTTCTTTATAATTTTCGCGACCTTGTTTGTTTTTCTGTGTTCGTTTTTTCTCTCTTTCTTTTCCTTCTTCTTTTCTTTAACATCGTATTTTTGAAATTCTAAACACTACTCTAGATTTTTAATTTTTGCTTTTATGTATTTGTTACCAATTTTGTACCTTTAAGAACCCAATCTTCAGGACCCATTTTTCACTAGGAGATTACTGGCTTGACTGCTCTCTCTCCCTTTGGACTCTCCTTTTTCTCCACCAGGTCGCCTATGTCTCCTCCCTAACCCCTCTCTACTCTACCCAATTCTGTGAGTTTCTGTGTGTTCCAGACGGTGGAGAACACTTAGGGAACTGACTACTGGCTGAATCTGTCTCCCTCCTTTTCATTCCCCCCTTTTATCCTTCTGGCCACCTCTGTCTCCTTCCTCCTTCTTCTCTTCTCTGTATAACTCTGTGAACATCTCTGAGTGGTCCAGTTGTGGAGTGCACATAAGGAAGTGACTACTGGCTACCCCACTCTCTCCACTATTGATTCCACCTCATCTCATTTGGGTCACCTCTAACTCCCTCCTCCCTCTTCTCTTCTCTATGTAACGCTGTGAACCTCTCTGAGTGACCCTCACAGTAGAGAAACTTTTCATCTTTAATGTAGATGTTTTATCAATGGTGCTGTATAGAAGGAGAAGTTTTGAAACTACTGTAAAAATAAGACCGATAACTGGAAGCAGGAGGCTGAAGTCCAAACCCTGACTCCAGGGAACTCCTGACTCCAAGGAATATTAATTGACAGGAGCTCATCAAACGCCTCCATACCGACACTGAAACCAAGCACCACACAAGGGCCAACAAGTTCCAGGGCAAGACATACCAAGCAAATTCTCCAGCAACAAAGGAACACAGCCCTGAGCTTCAAAATACAAGCTGCCCAAGGTCACCCCAAAACCATAGACATCTCATAACTCATTACTGGACATTTCATTGCACTCCAGAGAGAAGAAATACAGCTCCACCCACCAGAACACCGACACAAGCTTCGCTAACAAAGAAATCTTGACAAGCCACCTGTACAAACCCACACACAGTGAGGAAACGCCACAATACAGAGAACTCCACAAACTGCAAGAATACAGAAAGGACATCCCAAACTCAGCAATTTAAACAAGATGAAGAGACAGAGGAATACCCAGCAGATAAAGGAACAGGATAAATGCCCACCAAACCAAACAAAAGAGGAAGAGATAGGGAATCTACCTGATAAAGAATTCCGAATAATGATAGTGAAATTGAACCAAAATCTTGAAATTAAAATGGAATCACAGATAAATATCCTGGAGACAAGGATTGAGAAGATGCAAGAAAGGTTTAACAAGGACCTAGAAGAAATAAAAAACAGTCAATATATAATGAATAATGCAATAAATGAAATTAAAAACACTCTGGAGGCAACAAATAGTAGAATAACAGAGGCAGAAGATAGGATTAGTGAATTAGAAGATAGAATGGTAGAAATAAATGAATCAGAGAGGATAAAAGAAAAACGAATTAAAAGAAATGAGGACAATCTCAGAGACTTCCAGGACAATATTAAACGCTACAACATTCGAATCATAGGGGTTCCAGAAGGAGAAGACAAAAAGACCATGACAAAATACTTGAGGAGATAATAGTTGAAAACTTCCCTAAAATGGGGAAGGAAATAATCACCCAAGTCCAAGAAACCCAGAGAGTCCCAAACAGGATAAACCCAAGGAGAAACACCCCAAGACACATATTAATCAAATTAACAAAGATCAAACACAAAGAACAAATATTAAAAGCAGCAAGGGAAAAACAACAAATAACACACAAGGGAATTCCCATAAGGATAACAGCTGATCTTTCAATAGAAACTCTTCAAGCCAGGAGGGAATGGCAAGACATACTTAAATGATGAAAGAAAATAACCGACAGCCCAGATTATTGTACCCAGCAAGGATTTCATTCAAGTATGAAGGAGAAATCAAAAGCTTTTCAGACAAGCAAAAGTTGAGAGAATTCTGCACCACCAAAGCAGCTCTCCAACAAATACTAAAGGATATTCTCTAGACAGGAAACACAAAAATGGTGTATAAATTCTAACCCAAAACAATAAAGTAAATGGCAACGGGATCATACTTATCAGTAATTACCTTAAACGTAAATGGGTTGAATGCCCCAACCAAAAGACAAAGACTGGCTGAATGGATACAAAAACAAGACCCCTACATACGATGTCTACAAGAGACCCACCTCAAAACAGGGGACACATACAGACTGAAAGTGAAGGGTTGGAAAAAGATTTTCCATGCAAATAGGGACCAAAAGAAAGCAGGAGTAGCAATACTCATATCAGATAAAATAGATTTTAAAACAAAGGCTGTGAAAAGAGACAAAGAAGGTCACTACATAATGATCAAAGGATCAATCCAAGAAGAAGATATAACAATTATAAATATATATGCTCCCAACATGGGATCACCGCAGTATGTAAGAAAATGCTAACAAGTATGAAAGGAGAAATTAACAATAACACAATAATAGTGGGAGACTTTAATACCCCACTCACACCTATAGATAGATCAACTAAACAGAAAATTAACAAGGAAACACAAACTTTAAACGATACAATAGACCAGTTAGACCTAATTGATATCTATAGGACATTTCATCCCAAAACAATGAATTTCACCTTTTTCTCAAGCACACATGGAACCTTCTCCAGGTTAGATCACATCCTGGGCCATAAAGCTAGCCTTGGTAAATTCAAAAAACTAGAAATCATTCCGAACATCTTTTCTGACCACAATGCAGTAAGATTAGATCTCAATTACAGGAGAAAAACTATTAAGAATTCCAACATATGGAGGCTGAACAACACGCTGCTGAATAACCAACAAATCACAGAAGAAATGAAAAAAGAAATCAAAATTTGCATAGAAACGAATGAAAATGAAAACAAAACAACCCAAAACCTGTGGGACACTGTAAAAGCAGTCCTAAGAGGAAAGTTCATAGCAATACAGGCACACCTCAAGAAACAAGTCAAATAAATAACCTAACCCTACACCTAAAGCAACTAGAAAAGGAAGAAATGAAGAACCCCAGGGTTAGTAGAAGGAAAGAAATCTTAAAATTAGGGCAGAAATAAATGCAAAAGAAACAAAAGAGACCATAGCAAAAATCAACAAAACCAAAAGCTGGTTCTTTGAAAGGATAAATAAAATTGACAAACCATTAGCCAGACTCATCAAGAAACAAAGGGAGAAAAATCAAATCAATAAAATTAGAAACGAAAATGGAGAGATCACAACAGACAACACAGAAATACAAAGGATCATAAGAGACTACTATCAACAATTATATGCCAGTAAAATGGACAACGAGGAAGAAATGGACAAATTCTTAGAAAAGTACAACTTTCCAAAACTCGACCAGGAAGAAATAGAAAATCTTAACAGACCCATCACAAGCACGGAAATTGAAACTGTAATCAAAAATCTTCCAGCAAACAAAAGCACAGGTCCAGACGGCTTCACAGCTGAATTCTATCAAAAATTTAGAGAAGAGCTAACACCTATCCTGCTCAAACTCTTCCAGAAAATTGCAGAGGAAGGTAAACTTCCAAACTCATTATATGAGGCCATCATCACCCTAATACCAAAACCTGACAAAGATCCCACAAAAAAAGAAAACTACAGGCCAATATCACTGATGAACATAGATGCAAAAATCCTTAACAAAATTCTAGCAATCAGAATCCAACAACACATTAAAAAGATCATACACCATGACCAAGTGGGCTTTATCCCAGGGATGCAAGGATTCTTCAATATCCGCAAATCAATCATTGTAATACACCACATTAACAAATTGAAAAATAAAAACCATATGATTATCTCAATAGATGCAGAGAAAGCCTTTGACAAAATTCAACACCCATTTATGATAAGAACTCTCCAGAAAGCAGGAATAGAAGGAACATACCTCAACATAATAAAAGCTAGATATGACAAACCCATAGCAAACATTATCCCCAATGGTGAAAAATTGAAAGCATTTCCTCTAAAGTCAGGAACAAGACAAGGGTGCCCACTTTCACCATTACTATTCAACATAGTTTTGGAAGTTTTGGCCACAGCAATCAGAGCAGAAAAAGAAATAAAAGGAATCCAAATTGGAAAAGAAGAAGTAAAACTCTCACTATTTGCAGATGACATGATCCTCTACATAGAAAACCCTAAAGACTCCACCAGAAAATTACTAGAACTAATCAATGAATATAGTAAAGTTGCAGGATATAAAATCAACACACAGAAATCCCTTGCATTCCTATACACTAATAATGAGAAAACAGAAAGAGAAATTCAGGAAACAATTCCATTCACCATTGCAACGGAAAGAATAAAATACTTAGGAATATATCTACCTAAAGAAACTAAAGACCTATATATAGAAAACTATAAAACACTGGTGAAAGAAATCAAAGAGGACACTAATAGATGGAGAAATATACCATGTTCATGGATTGGAAGAATCAATATAGTGAAAATGAGTATACTACCCAAAGCAATTTATAGATTCAATGCAATCCCTATCAAGCTACCAACGGTATTCTTCACAGAGCTAGAACAAATAATTTCACAATTTGTATGGAAATACAAAAAAACTCAAATAGCCAAAGCGATCTTGAGAAAGAAGAATGGAACTGGAGGAATCAACCTACCTGACTTCAGGCTCTGCTACAAAGCCACAGTTATCAAGACAGTATGGTACTGGCACAAAGACAGAGATATAGATCAGTGGAACAAAATAGAAAGCCCAGAGAAAAATCCACGCACATATGGACACCTTATCTTCGACAAAGGAGGCAAGAATATACAATGGATTAAAGACAATCTCTTTAACAAGTGGTGCTGGGAAATCTGGTCAACCACTTGTAAAAGAATGAAACTAGAACACTTTCTAACACCATACACAAAAATAAACTCAAAATGGATTAAAGATCTCAACGTAAGACCAGAAACTATAAAACTCCTAGAGGAGAACATAGGCAAAACACTCTCTGACATACATCACAGCAGGATCCTCTATGACCCACCTCCCAGAATATTGGAAATAAAAGCAAAAATAAACAAATGGGACCTAATTAAACTTAAAAGCTTCTGCACATCAGAGGAAACTATTAGCAAGGTGAAAAGACAGCCTTCAGAATGGGAGAAAATAATAGCAAATGAAGCAACTGACAAACAAGTAACCTCAAAAATATACAAGCAACTCCTACAGCTCAACTCCAGAAAAATAAATGACCCAATCAAAAAATGGGCCAAAGAACTAAATAGACATTTCTCCAAAGAAGACGTGCAGATGGCTAACAAACACATTAAAAGATGCTCAACATCACTCATTGTCAGAGAAATGCAAATCAAAACCACTATGAGGTACCATTTCACACCAGTCAGAATGGCTGCGATCCAAAAGTCTACAAATAATAAATGCTGGAGAGGGTGTGGAGAAAAGGGAACCCTCTTACACTGTTGGTGGGAATGCAAACTAGTACAGCCACTATGGAGAACAGTGTGGAGATTCCTTAAAAAACTGGAAATAGAACTGCCTTATGATCCAGCAATCCCACTGCTGGGCATACACACTGAGGAAACCAGAAGGGAAAGAGACACGTGTACCCCAATGTTCATCGCAGCACTGTTTATAATAGCCAGGACATGGAAGCAACCTCGATGTCCCTCAGCAGATGAATGGATAAGAAAGCTGTGGTACATATACACAATGGAGTATTACTCAGCCATTAAAAAGAATACATTTGAATCAGTTCTAATGAGGTGGATGAAACTGGAGCCTATTATACAGAGTGAAGTAAGCCAGAAGGAAAAACACCAATACAGTATACTAACGCATATATATGGAATTTAGAAAGATGGTAACAATAACCCTGTGTACGAGACAGCAAAAGAGATGCTGATGTATAGAACAGTCTTATGGACTCTGTGGGAGAGGGAGAGGGTGGGAAGATTTGGGAGAGTGGCATTGAAACATGTAAAATATCATGTATGAAACGAGATGCCAGTCCAGGTTCGATGCACAATACTGGATGCTTGGGGCTAGTGCACTGGGACGACCCAGAGGGATGGTATGGGGAGGGAGGAGGGACGAGGGTTCAGGATGGGGAACACATATATACCTGTGGTGGATTCATTTTGATATTTGGCAAAACTAATACAATTACGTAAAGTTTAAAAATAAAATAAAATTTAAAAAAAAAAAAGAAAATGTTTGGAGATTATAGTTGAAAATTTCCCCAACATGGAAAAGGAAATTGTCAATCAAGTCCAAGAGGCACAAAGAGTCCCATACAGGATAAACCCAAGGAGAAACATGTCAAGACACATATAATCAAACTAACAAAGACTAAACACAAAAAAGGAATATTAAAATCAGTAAGGGATAAGCAACAAGTAACATACAAGGGAAACCTCATATGCTTAACAGCTGAACTTTCAGCAGAAACTCTGCAGGCCAGAAGGGAAGGGCAGGATATATTTAAAGTACTGAAAGGCAAAAATCTGCAACCAAGATTACTGTACCCAGCAAGGATCTCATTCAAAATTGATGGAAAAATAAAAAGCTTTTTGACAATCAAATAGCTATGAAGAGAAGAGAAGTGAAAAGCAAAGGAGAAAAGGAAAGATTTAAGCATCTGAATGTAGAGTTCCAGGAATAGCAAGGAGAGATAAGAAAGCCTTCCTCAGTGATCAATGCAAAGAAATAGAGGAAAACAACAGAATGGGAAAGACTGGAGATCTCTTCAAGAAAATTAGAGATACCAAGGGAACATTTCATGAAAAGATGGGCTCAATAAAGGACAGAAATGGTATGGACCTAACAGAAGCAGAAGATACTAAGAAGAGGTGTCAAGAATACACAGAAGAACTGTACATAAAAGATCTTCACGATCAAGATAATCATGATGATGTGATCACTTACCTAGAGCCAGACATCCTGGAATATGAAGTCAAGTGGGCCTTAGATAGCATCACTACGAACAAAGCTGGTGGAGGTGATGGAATTCCAGTAGAGCTATTTCAAATCCTGGAAGATGATGCTGTGAAAGTGCTGCACTCAATATACCAGCAAATCTGGAAAACTCAGCAGTGGCCATAGGACTGGAAAAGGTCAGTTTTCATTCCAATCCCAAAGAAAGGCAATCTCATAGAATGTTCAAACTACCACACAATTGCACTCATCTCACACGCTAGTAAAGTAATGCTCAAGATTCTCCAAGCTAGGCTTCAGCAATACATGAACCATGAACTTCCAGATGTTCAAGCTGGTTTTAGAAAAGGCAGAGGAACCAGAGATCAAATTGCCAATATCCACTAGATCATGGAAAAAGCAAGAGAGTTCCAGAAAACCATCTATTTCTGCTTTATTGACTATGCCAAAGCCTTTGACTGTGTGGATCACAATAAACTGTGGAAAATTCTGAAAGAGATGGGAATACCAGACCACCTGACCTGCCTCTTGAGAAACCTATATGCAGGTGAGGAAGCAACAGTTAGAACTGGACATGAAACAACAGACTGGTTCCAAATAGGAAAAGGAATACATCAAGGCTGTATACTGTCACCCTGCTTATTTAACTTCTATGCAAAGTACAGCATGAGAAACGCTGGGCTGGAAGAAGCACAAGCTGGAATCAAGATTTCTGGGAGAAATATCAATAACCTCAGATATGCAGATGACACCACCCTTACGGCAGAAAGTGAAGAGGAACTAAAAAGCCTCTTGATGAAACTCAAAGTGGAGAGTGAAAAAGTTGGCTTAAACCTAAACATTCAGAAAATTAAGATCATGGCATCTGGTCCCATCACTTCATGGCAAATAGATGGGGAAACAGTGGAAACAGTGTCAGACTTTATTTTTTGGGGGCTCCAAAATCACTGCAGATGGTGACTGCAGCCATGAAATTAAAAGATGCTTACTCCTTGGAATTAAAGTTATGGCCAACCTAGATAGCACATTGAAAAGCAGAGACATTACTTTGCCAACAAAAGTTCGTCTAGTCAAGGCTATGGTTTTGCCAGTGCGCTGTATGGATGTGAAAGTTGGACTGTGAAGAAAGCTGAGTGCCGAAGAATTGATGCTTTTGAACTGTGGTGTTGGAGAAGACTCTTGAGAGTCCCTTGGACTGCAAGGAGATCCAACCAGTCCATCCTAAAGGAGATCGGTCCTGGGTGTTCTTTGGAAGGACTGACGCTAAAGCCAAAACTCCAGTACTTTGGCCACCTCATGTGAAGAGTTGACTCATTGGAAAAGACTCTGATGCTGGGAGGCTTGGGGGCAGGAGGAGAAGGGGACGACAGAGGATGAGATGGTGGATGGCATCACCAACTCGATGGACAAGAGTTTGGGTGAACTCCGGCAGTTGGTGATGGACAGGGAGGCCTGGCATGCTGCAATTCATGAGTTCGCAAAGAGTCGGACACGACTGAGTGACTGAACAGAACTGAGACAAGCAATAGTTAAGCGAATTCAGTACCACCAACCCAGCTTTAAAACAAACATTAAAGGGACTTAATATAGTCAAGAAATACAACAGAAGAAAAAAGATCTACAAAATCAACTGGAAACAATTAAGAAAATGACAATAGGAACATATATAAAAATAATTACCTTAAACGTAAATGGATTAAATGCTCCAACCAAAAGATACAGACTGGCTGAAAGGATACAAAAACAAGACCCAGATATATGCTGTCTACAAGAAACCCACTTAAGATCTCAAGACATCTATAGGATGAAAGTGAAAGGATGGAAAAATATATTCCATGCAAATGCGAAGCAAAAGAAAGCTGGACTAGCAATCCTCGTATCAGACAAAATAGACCTTAAAATAAAGATTACAAGAGATAAGGAAGGACACTTCCTAATAATTAAGGGATCAGTCCAAGAGGAAGACAGAACAATTATAAATATCTATGCACCCAACTTAGGAGCACCTCAATACATGAGACAAACACTAACAGACACGAAAGGAGAAATTGACAGTAACACAGTAATAGTAGGAGACTTTAACACCCCACTCACACCAATGGACAGATCATCAAAATAGAAGATTAATAAGGAAATACAAGTATTAAATAATACATTAGATGAGATGAATCTCAATATCTTCAGGACATTCCATCCAAATGCAGAATAATACACCTCCTTCTCAAGTGCACATGGAACATTCTCCAGGATAGACCACATCTTGGGTCACAAATCAAACCACAGTTAATTTAAGAAAACTTAAATGATATCAAACATCTTCTCTGACCTCAATGCTATGAGACTAAATATCAATTACAAGAAAAGAAAAAACTGTAAGAAATCAAACACATAGAGATTAAAAAACACGTTTCTAAATAACCAACAGGTTACTGAAGAAATCAAAAGGGAAATCAAAAAATTTCTAGAAACAAATGATAATGAAAACACGACAGCTCAAAACCTATGCAATGAAGCAAAAGAAATTCTAAGAGGGAAGTTTCATAGCAATACAATCCTACCTCAAGAAACAAGAAAAACATTAAATAGACAACCTAACTTTATACCTAAAACAACCGGAAAAAAGAACACAAACCCCAAAAAATAAGTAGAAGGAAAGAAATCATAAAGATCCGAGCAGAAATAAATGAAAAAGAAATGAAATAAACAATAGTAATAAAACTAAAAGCTGGTTCTTTGAGAAGATAAACAAAATTGATAAACTTTTAGCCAGACTCATCAAGAAAAAAAGAGAGAAGAATCAAATCAACAAAATTATAAATGAAAAAAGAGAGGTTATAACAGACAATGCAGAAATACAAAGGATTATAAGAGACTATTATGAACAACTATATGGCAATAAAATAGATAACCTGGAAGAAATGGACAGAGTCTTAGAAAAGTTCAATCTTCCAAGACTGAACCAGGAAGAAATAAAAATTATGAACAACCCAATTACAAGCACTCAAATTGAAGCTGTGATCAAAAATCTCCCAAGAAACAAAAGCCCAGGACTAGACGGCTTCATAGGAGAATTCTATGAAACATTTAGAGAAGAGCTAGTGCTTATCCTTCTAAAACACTTTCAAAAAATTGCAGAGGAAGGAACAATTCCAAACTGATTCTACGAGGCTACCATCACCCTGATACCAAAGCCAGACAAAGACAACACAAAAAAAGAAAACTACAGGCCAATAGCACTGATGAACATAGATGCAAAAGTCCTCAACAAAATTTTAGCAAATAAAATTCAGCAACACATCAAAAAAACTCACACACTATGATCAAGTTGGGTTTATTCTACCGATGCAAGGATTCTTCAATATATGCAAAGCAATCAATGTGATACACCATATCAACAAATTGAAAACTAAACACCATATGATAATCTCAGTAGATGCAGAAAAAGCCTTTGACAAAATTCAGCATCCATTTATGATAAGAACTCTTCAAATAATGGGCATAAAAGGAACCTACCTCAACATAGTAAAGGCCATTATGATAAACCTACAGCAAACATTATTCTCAATGGTGAAAAACTGAAAGCATTCTCCTTAAGATCAGGAACAAGACACGGGTGTCCACTTTCACCACTATTATTCAACATAGTTCTGGAAGTCCTAGTACAGCAATCAGAGAAGAAAAAGAAATAAAGGGAATCCAGACTGGAAAAGAAGAACTAAAGCTCTCACTGTTTGCAGATGACCTGATACTGTACATAGAAAACCCTAAAGATAGTATCAGAAAATTACTAGAGCTAATCAGTGAACTTAGCAAAGTTGCAGGAAATGAAATCAATACATAGGAATCACTTGCATTTCTATATACTAAGAATGAATAATCAGAAAGGGAAATTAAGGAATCAATCCCATTCACCATTGCAACAAAAAGAATTAAATATCTAGGGAAAAACCTATCTAAAAAGAACTGTACACAGAAATTATAAGACATTAATGAAAGAAATCAAAGATGACATAAACAGATGGAGAGATATTCCATGTTCTTGGGTAGGAAAAATCAATACTGTGAAAATGACTATACTACCAAATGCAATCTACAGATTTAATGCAATCCCTATCAAATTACCAATGGCATTTTTCACAGAACTACAACAACAACAACAACAACAACAAAATCACAATTCATATGGAAAAACAAAAGACCCCTAATAGTTAAAGCAGTCTTAAGAAAGAAGAATGGAGCTGGAGGAATCAACCTTCCTGACTTCAGATTACACTGCAAAGCTACAGTCATCAAGAGACTATGGTACTGGCACAAAAACAGAAATATATACCAATGGAACAACATAGAAAGCCAAGAAATAAACCCATGCACCTATGGGTACCTTATTTTTGAATATACAGTAAAGCAAAGACAGCCTCTTCAATAAATGGTCCTGGGAAAACTGGATAGCTACATGTAAAAGGATGAAATTAGAATACTTCCTAACACTATACACAAAGATAAACTCAAAACGAATTAGAGACCTAAATGTAAGACCAGAAACTATAAAACTCTTATAGGACTACATAGGCAGAACAGTCTATGACATAAATCAAAGCAAGATCCTCTATGACCCACCTTCTAGAGTAATGGAAATAAAAACAAAAGTAAACAAGTGGGACCTAATTAAACTTAAAAGCCTTGCACAGCAAAGGAAACTATAATCAAGGTGAAAAGACAACCTAGACTTGGTTGACTAGGAGACTAGGAGAAATAATAGCACATGAAACAACTGACAATGGATTAATTTTCAAAATATATAAACAGCTCATACAACTGAACACCAGAAAAACAAACAACCCAATGAAAAAGTGGGGGAAAGACCCAAAAAGACATTTCTCCAAAGAAAACATAACAGATGCCTAACAAACGCATGAAAAGACTCTCAACATCACTCATTATTAGAGAAATGCAAATCAAAACTACAATGAGATATCACCTCACACCATTCAGAATGGCCATCATCAAAAATTCTACAAATGATAAATGCTGAAGAGGGTGGGGAGAAAAGGGAATGCTCTTGCTCTGTTGGTGGGAATGTAAATTTATACAGCCACTATGGAAGACGGTATGGAAATTCCTTAAGAAACTAGGAATAAAACCACCATATGACCCAGCAATCCCACTCCTAGGAAACCAAAGAAAAGAGGAAATCTGAGGAAACCAAAATTGAAAGAGACACAGGTATCCCATCGTTCATTGCAGCACTATTTACAATAGCTAGAACATGGAAGCAACCTAGATTTCCAACAACAGATGAATGGATAAAGAAGTTGTGGTACATATACACAATGGAAGATACTCAGCCTTAAAAAGGAACACATTTGAGTCAGTTCTGATGAGGTGGATGAACCTAGAACCTATTATACAGAGTGAAGTGAGTCAGAAAGAAAGATAAATACCATATTCTAATGCATATATATGGAATCTAGAAAAATGGTAGTGAAGAATTTGTTTACAGGGCAACAACGGAGAAACAGAGATAGAGAACAGACATATGGACATGGAGAGAGGGAATTCGAGGGTGAGATGTATGGAAAGAGTAACATGGAAACTTATATTACCATATGTAAAATAGATATCCAATGGGAATTTGTTGTATGCCTCAGGAAACTCAAACAAGGGCTCTGAATCAAGCAAGGGGGTGAGATGGGGAAGGAGATGGGAAGGAGTTTCAAAAGGTAGGGGATATATGTATACCTATGGCTGATTCATTTTGAGGTTTGATAGAAAACAGCAAAATTCTATAAAGTGATTGTCCTTCAATAAAAAATAAATAAATTTTTAAAAATTAAATGAAATTAAAATTAAAAGGCTGAGCACCAAAGAATTGATGCCTTTGAACTGTGGTCCTGGAGAAGGTTCCTGAGAGTCGCTTGAACAGCAAGATCAAATCAGTCACTCTTAAGGGAAAACAACCCTGAATACTCATTGGAAGGACTGATACTGAAGCTGAAGCTCCCATACTTTGGCCACCTGATGCAAATAGCAGACTTACTGGAAAATCCCCTGATGCTGGGAAAGATTGAGGGCAGAAGCAAGGGTGTCAAGAGGGTGAGGTGGCTGGATAGCATCATGGATGCAAAGGACATAAACTTGGGCAGACTTTGAGAGATGGTGACAGACAGGAAGGCCTGTCGTGCTGCAGTTCATGGTGTCCCAGAGTTGGGCATGACTGGGAGACTGAACAACAAAAACAAGTTATTGCATACCACAAGATCTGGAATTCATTAGATTATTTTGCTGTGGTAAGTGGAGGGATAAAATCATAGAAGTAAGCAGGTCAAGAAATTGATGTCAGAGTATTAAATTTATTATAAGGATAATGTACATGAAGTTGAAATTACTCAGGTTGAGAATGGGAATAATGGTGAAGAACAAGATCTTGAAACATTTGCTATTATCATTGGTAAGTAAGGATAAAGGACCATTAGGAATAAAGATGACTGGAACAAGGAGGTATAATAACATGAGAATCAAACCTGGGCTTTTTATAGAGGTTGAAAAAACAGGAGAAACAAAGACAGATGAATTTAACACATCACTAGTAGTTGGAGAAGGCAATGGCACCCCACTCCAGTACTCTTGCCTGGAAAATCTCATAGACGGAGGAGCCTGGTAGGCTGCAGTTCATGGGGTAGCTAAGAGTCGGACACGACTGAGCAACTTCACTTTCACTTTCATGTATTGGAGAAGGCAATGGCAATCCACTCCAGTGTTCTTGCCTGGAGAATCCCAGGGACGGGGGAGCCTGGTGGGCTGCCATCTATGGGGTCACAGAGTCGGAAACTACTGAAGTGACTTAGCAGCAGCAGTAATCTGTAGAATGCCACCACCTTAGATGGCTGCAGAGGAAGCTAGCTTCCAATCAGACCAAAAATGGCTGCATAGGAAGCTAGCTTCCAATCAGAGCAAAAATGAGGGTCTGTTTATGGACTATGCAGAGCCAGGTGGTAAAGAGATTCTGGGTAATGAAAGATGCCTGTAAGCCTTGGACTTCTTAAGTGTGTTGACTAAAGTAAATAGAAAGGGGAGACATCATGGAGTCATTCTCTTAGGGAAAAGTTTCTATTCTAGTTTCTCTCTTGCAACAGTTCTCAAGCAGCTTATAGTGGTAAGCTGGGAGTATACCTGATGGTGATAAAATTGATCCCACCAAGAACATGGAGTACTCTATGTCCTACACCAGTTCTGTAGAAAGAGACTGTCAAGAGCAGGGGGACAGCCTCGCTAGAAGCATAACAAAATAAAAGGTTATAAAATGTAGCATTTATATCTCAAAACTCATCAGATCCTATAGGGTTTTGGAATGACCCTGAAATGCATTAGCAGTATATGGTGAATATCTGTTACTGAATTTTCCAAGATAATTCTGAGTTGTTAAATTGAGGGTTGGTCTTTTATGGAAAATAGCAGACTTTTGCAGAAAAAAAAATTGTTTGCAAGTAAAATCCATGCTTTTTCATTACTATATTCTGAGGTATAACTAAATATTCAGTGGAGGTAGCAAGAAGGAAATAGGTGATCATGGAGGGCAGTGGAAAGGCAATGAAGAATTCATTATTACAGGAGAAAAAAAGTGATCTGTAGGTAAACAAATCAGTTTCTGCCAAAAATTCAAGACTAAAATAAAAGTAATTTCATTATTTCAAAACCTAACAATATGTGAGTTTAAATAAAATGCCACCAAGAATAACTTCTGACAGCCGTCTACACAGTCTACCTCTCCGAACTGAATGACAAACTACAAGTCTAAAAACTTGTCCAAAGTTCTGTAACAATCTGCAGAAAGATTGTCTAACATTGGACAAATCATTACAGATGAGGTGCAACTATCCATCAAGTGGATTTGTTGTTCCAAAAAAACATCTGAACCCATTATTTAAGAGGTAAGATTTCCATTTCCATTACTGTCTTTCTGCCTACAGGTCTGTGCTGCTCGGAATATAAGATGTATGTTAGAGGGAAATGCTCAGTTTAGAGAAATAGTTATCATTTTCTCTCTAACTCTCTAGGAACAGTATGGCAAATAATCAGTAAAACATAGACAGGATTTATAATGAAGTCTTACAAATTTTATTTCTATCATCCATATGAAGAAATCCTATAATTTATTTAATCCTTTAATATGATTCTTTAGTTAGGAAATAAATTTTCTAAATGTAATTATGAATTTATTCATTGATTCATTTATAATTATTTTATTAGCATCTACTCTATGTCACACATTGTGCTAGGAACTGCAAATATAACAGTTAAAATAGACATAATTCATTCAGATAGATAGTCACAACAAACAGACACAATGAATAAATAAATAATTGGATATTATAATTAATATATAGGTAAATACCAGATTGTCTCAAAAATTACAATGTTTTAGGGACACAGCTAAGACTGAAGTCAAGAAAGTTAAATTTAAGCTTATATTCCCACAGGTTACTTATTATTTACTTTTATTTACTAAACATACACCTGATGGATGGAAGAATGGATATTATCTGTATGAAAATTATTAGAGGCAAAAAGAAGAGGATGTGCCAAGGTTCTGAGGCAAGATAAAGGAAAGAAAATGTCCTGCAACTAAGCTATCTAAAAGGGCTTCTCTTACATTAGCAATCCAAACTAATACTGTTGGCCTTTATGCTATCTTGTGATACTTTAGAACAATACATCCAGATCTGAGTGTCACAGTAAAGGGTAACACGTCATATATTGAGACATTGCCCTAAGATGGTCCATGGTAGTTCTCAAATTTTTATTTTGAGGAAGGGAAGCCAGATGGTACCAGGAGGTGCAGTATATAACAAAGTCGGTAAGTAGAAGAATGAGCAGTTAAAACAGAAAATCAAATTTAACCTATACTATAAACAACCAGGACAATAGAAGGTGCCATAAAAAGACCAGAGTCATGATTACCACAGACTTATCAAGGCCTCAGATGCCAAGCCATCTGGTCTATTCTGTCATTTGAGTACAACACATTATCTGTATCTTCCTAACTCATAGAGTTCTGACTAAAGATTTGACTGATAAAATTGCAGGCTGTTTCTGGACACCTATGGATGTTCCCTGAAAGAACAAAAGACTAGAAATAAAACTTAGCTCTACGCTAAGTCGCTCAGTTGTGTCCAACTCTGAGACCCAGTGGACTGTAGCCCTCCAGGCACCTCTGTCCATGGGGATTTTCCAGGCAAGAATACTGGAGTGGGTTGCCATGCCTTCTTCCAGGGATCTTCCCCACCCAGGGGTTGAACCCAGGTCTCCCGTAATGCAGGTAGATTCTTTACTGTCTAAGCCACCCAAGGAAGTCCAGAAATAAAACAGAAAGTTCCAAAATAAAAAAATCACACCCAAGTATGGATGCAGCAATAAGGAGCCAACACCCTTAGTTAAATGATGTGTTAAGACAATCTAAAACCAGTGAAAGAAAGTGACAGTGAAAGTTGCTCAGTCGTGTCCAACTCTTTGTGATGCCATGGACTATACAGGCCATCATTCTCCAAGCCAGAACGCTGGAGTGGGTAGCCTTTCCCTTCTCCAAAGGATCTTCCTGACCCAGAAATTGAATTGGGGTCTCCTGCATTGCAGGCAGATTCTTTACCAGCTGAAACAGCTCATATGCATAGAATGTCAGTAAAGAAAAATGTCTTGAACAAATGCCCTGAAAATGGCTCAAGGAAGTAGAAGGAAGAATGAAAAAAGAATTCAGAACAAAAGTTAGTAAAAATAGTATGGTTTAAAAGCAAAAAGACATTAAAATAAGTTTAATGTCTTGATTGCAGTGAGGATCTCATACATATATCAAATGTGTGTGTGATATCACATATCATATTATATATATATGTGTGTGTGTGTGTTAAAACATCAGATTATATACTTTAAATATATTCAAATTATTGTTTGTAATTATACCTCAATGAAACTGTTAAATACATTTGTCAAATATATATTTGTCTTCTTTTATCTGAGAGAGTTAGCTTGTGAAATATATGGTCTACATTCCTTATCCACTCTGCTAAATAAGCAAACCAATACTTTAGAAATTCTTAGTTCTAATGAGATAATAATCTGTACCTTTTGGAGTAAGAACTCTCATGTTGGCTGTAGGATTGATATCCTGAAAAGTTATAGAATTACAGAAAAATATCCTTTCCTCAAACACAATCTTTACAAAGTTATGTAAAAGAAAAAATAGAAATGTAGTTGAAGAAGTTGCCTTAAAAAAACTATTTAAAGATAATATCATTTCAGCTGATAATTATAGAGCTTTAATTGGTCTGCAAGCTTCCAAAATTCTCTGTAGGTTAAATGCAATAGCAACAGATGGCAGAAAATTTGGAAATCACAGTAACAGGCATAGCATCTTAAAATATAGATATATACCTTGAAAAAATTTCAACAAAGCCTTACATGTAACATTCTTATCCAATGCACATATTTAAAGTAGGTTATTTTTCACTGATGAAGTAAATTTAATGTGGATTTCTCAAGAGAAACCTGTATCAATATTCTTTCTGAATCTAAAGGGAAAAAATCTATTTTAGCAGATTTGATATCTTTCATGATGATAAGCATTTGTTGATATGTAAATTTTTTTCTTGGTTTATCATTTAATTAGAAACATTAAAAGAATTTACAATTCTTAAGCTAGACCTATATCACTCACTTACTGATCACTCACCCAATGAGTAAATTGCCTGACTTCTCTTTCTAGGAGACATTCAAGATAATCAGACTGAAGCTCATTGATTTGGTTGATTCATCCATTCATATATTCCTACAATACTGTTGAGTATTTTAATATATATCAAACACTAGAATAGACAGTGAGTATTTAAAGACAAGAAAGACACTTCTTGTGGTCCAGAAATCTGCTATCTATTCCTTTGCTTCATTCATCCCATTACTTCTTTGCCAAACTTTACTGAGCTCACCCCAGTCCACCACCCTAGAACAAGTGCAGCTGGCTCTGTTTACTTCATGAACTTGGTATTGGGTAAACAGAGCCAGATGCACCTGTTCTAGGGTGGTGGACTGGGGTGAGCTCAGTAAAGTTTGGCAAAGAAGTAATGGGATGAATGAAGCAAATAAGGAGTGTTAGATGATACACAACATACAAAGTCAGGAATTTACCAAGCCCTTTTTCTCTCTTTACAACAAAATGTGACTGACCTTATATTACATTTTTCTATATTGCTTACAGATATGCCAGTGTGTTAGACTGAACTTCCAATAAAGCAGCTGAGTCATTTGATGGGAGCACTTGGCCAAAGCTTCATTGACAAAGCAATATAAGTGTCTGAGTGGTTAAATAGATATTCAATTAAAGTTCAGTGCAAAGGATATACTAAAATTTCTTTATCTGCTATTCCCTTCAATAAATTCCCAAATTGGGCTCATAATATTTCCTTCAGTGAAGTCTGTCGGGCTTTGGACTCAGAGAGACCTGGATTTATCTGCCAATATTGACATCAAAATTTGCTTGAATTTGGGTTTTGTCTGTATCATCTTTGGCATTATCATATGCACTGCAACATGAATATAAGTACTATCCACTTCATGTGGTTGTTGGCTGTTGTAAGAATTAAATGAGTTTTAAGTTTGTAAGGTACACTGGAGGTTACTTTTTAAATTTATTTTAATTGGAGGCTAATTACTTTACAATATTGTAGTGGTTTTTGCCATACATTGACATGAATCAGCCATGGGTGTACATGTGTTCCCCATCCTGAACCCCCTACCCACCTCCCTCCCCACCCCATCCCTCAGGGTCATCCCAGTGCACCAGCCCTGAGTATCCTGTCTCATGCATCAAACCTGGACTGGTGATCTATTCCACATAGGATAATATACATGTTTCAATGCTATTCTCTCAAATCATCCCACCCTCGCCTTCTCCCACAAACCAAAGTCTGTTCTTTACATCTGTGTCTCTTTTGCTGTCTCATATATAGGGTCATTGCTACCATCTTTCTAAATTCCATATATATGCGTTAATACACTGTATTGGTGTTTTTCTTTCTGACTTACTTCACTCTGTATAATAGGCTGCAGTTTCTTTCACCTCATTAGAACTGATTCAAATGCATTATTTTTAATATCTGAGTTTGATGGACAGGGAGGTGTGGCGTGCTGCAATTCATGGGGTTGCAAAGAGTCGGACACGACTGAGCAACTGAACTGAATTGAACTGAACTGAATATTCCATTGTGTATACATACCATAGCTTTCTTATCCATTCAATTGCCAATGGACATCTAAGTTGCTTCCATGTCCTAGCTATTGTAAACAGTGCTGTAATGAACATTGGGGTACATGTGTCTGTTTCAATTCTGGTTTCCTCTGTGTGTATGCCCAGCAGTGGGATTGCTGGGTCATATGACAGTTTCTATCTCCAGTTTTTTAAGGACTCTCCACACTGTTCTCCATAGTGGCTGGCCTAGTTTGCATTCCCACCAACAGTGTAAGAGGGTTCCTTTCTCTCTGCACCCTCTCCAGCATTTATTGTTTGTAGACTTTTTGATAGTAGCCATTCTGACCAGTGTGAGATGGCACTTCATTGTGGTTTTGGTTTTCATTTCTTTGATAATGAGTGATGTTGAACATCTTTTCATGTGTTTGTTAGACATCTGTATGTCTTCTTTGAAGAAAGGTCTGTTTAGTTCTTTGGCCCATTTTTTGATTGGGTCATTTATTTTTCTGGAATTGAGCTGCATGAGCTGCTTGTATATTTTTGAGACTAATTCTTGTCAGTTGTTTCGTTTGCTATTGTTTTCTCCCATTCTGAAGGCTGTCTTTTCACCTTGCTTACAGTATCATTCGTTGTGCAAAAGCTTTTAAGTTTAATTAGGTCCCATTTATTTTTGCTTTTATTTCCATTACTCTGGGAGGTGGGTCATAGAGGATCCTCTATGATTTACATCAGAAAGTGTTTTGCCTATGCTTTCTTCTAGGAGTTTTATAGTTTCCGGTCTTTAATACATTTTGAGTTTATTTTTGTGTATGGTGTTAGAAAGTGTTCTAGTTTCATTCTTTTACAAGTGGTTGACCAGTTTTCTCAGCACCACTTGTTAAAGAGACTGTCTTTTCTCCATTGTATACTCTTGCCTCCTTTGTCAAAGATAAGGTGTCCATAGGTGCATGGGCTTATCTCTGGGCTTTCTATTTTGTTCCATTGACCTACATTTCTGTCTTGTGCCAGTACCATACTGTCTTGATGACTGTTGCTTTGTAGTACAGTCTGAAGTCAGGCAGGTGGATTCCTCCAGTTCCATTCTTCTTTCTCAAGATTGCTTTGGCTATTCGAGGTTTTTTGTATTTCCATACAAATTGTGAAATTATTTGTTCTAGTTCTCTGAAAAATACTGCTGGTAGCTTGAAAGGGATTGCACTGAATCTATAGATTGCTTTGGGTAGTATACTCATTTTCACTCTATTGATTCTTCTGATCCACAAACATGGTATATTTCTCCATCTATTTGTGTCATCTTTGATTTCTTTCATCAGTGTTTTATAGTTTTATATATATATATATATATATATATATATATATATATATATATATATGCCTTTTGTTTCTTAGGTAGGTTTACTCCTAAGTATTTTATTCTTTTCATTGCAATGGTGAATGGAATTGTTTCCTTAATTTCTCTTTCTGTTTTCTCATTGTTAGTGTATAGGAATGCAAGGGATTTCTGTGTGTTAATTTTATACCCTGCAACTTTACTATATTCTTTCATTAGCTCTAGTAACTTTCTGATGGAGTGTTTAGGGTTTTCTATGTAGAGGATCATGTCATCTGCAAACAGTGAGAGTTTTACTTCTTTTCTAATCTAGATTCCTTTTATTTCTTTTTCTTGTCTGACTGCTGTGGCTAAAACTTCCAAAACTATGTTGAATAGTAGTGGTGAGAGTGGGCACCTTTGTCTTGTTCCTGACTTTAAGGGAAATGAGAGGTTACTTTAAGAGCTCAATGAATAGCTATAAGAATACACACTCTATAAAATGCACAGTTATACATTCCCAGCCAGAAAGCATTTGCTTTGACATGGTATTTAAAATCCAGATAAAATAGAAATAGGCTTGAGAATCTTTTCACTAAAGTGGAAAGTCCAGATATTTTGAACATGTGATACAACAGCCTAAGGACTTTTCTGTTTCACAAGAACATTCAGATTCTAATTTGAAATAACTGAAGCTCCATGATGTTTGTGCAAACCTAGAAAAACTGCATTTACTGGACTCTCTGTATATGCTGAATGAAGATCAATAGTGCAACTTGTTAAGAATGAATATATCATGTAGTTCTAACCATCATGGAGTGTCAAAATCAAGGTGGTGTCATAATCAGGTGTACCCATTTTTTATTCACTCTTCCACTCTGCTCAATGCCTTCTTCTATACTATGAGTGCCCAAGTGGTAAGTATATTTCATCAGAAGAAGTGATTTATGAAAGAAGTTTACTCAACTGGAGTAATTTTTCTATAATGTAGAGTGAGGTTGAAAATTCAACTGATACTACAATCTGGATATTAAAAAAAAAAAAAAAACCCTTATAGATTATCTATATACTTCTACACAGGCCCTCACACACTATTTAGCAGGGAAAAATTAACTCAGCATCATTTACATTTATCATAACTTAAGTAATAATTAAGCTAAGTAATTAGACTTCCTAGGATTAGCATATTTTCTTGGATGGTGATCTTCTTTCCTCAGTTCTTCCCCTAAGGTGGTATCTCAGAACATGAATAGAGGAATGTTTGCTTCATTAGATCTCTAAAGAGTGAATTATTGGGAATCTTTTTTCATGGCATCTTCTGATGTTTTGTGTGATGCTCAGACATGCTCTCTGAGCTCAAGATTTGTATGTCAAGGTGCTTACTTGACATTTTATATGTAATAAGCATCACAATCTGAAATGTCCAAAAGATAACTCATGTTTTATTCCTTTGGGATGTTCCCCATTCATGTGAATGGTCCCATTATCACCTAGTTTCTCAAGACAAAACCCCAGGATTCATTTGCTTTCCTTTACCTCCCCCATCTAGTCTTTTCCATCCTACTGTTTTCCTCTATTTCTTTGCATTGATTGCTGAGGAAGGCTTTGTTATCTTTTCTTGCTATTCTTTGGACCTCTGCATTCAGATGCTTATATCTTTCCTTTTCTCCTTTGCTTTTTGCTTCTCTTCTTTTCACCTGACCTGCCTCTGAGAAACCTATATGCAGGTCAGGAAGCAACAGTTAGAACTGGACATGGAACAACAGACTGGTTCCAAATAGGAAAAGGAGTACGTTAAGGCTGTATATTGTCACCCTGTTTATTTAACTTATATGCAGAGTACATCATGAGAAATGCTGGGCTAGAAGAAGCACAAGCTGGAATCAAGATTGCCGGGAGAAATATCAATAACCTCAGATATGCAGATGACACCACCCTTATGGCAGAAAGTGAAGAGGAACTCAAAAGCCTCTTGATGAAGTGAAAATGGAGAGTGAAAAAGTTGGCTTAAAGCTAAACATTCAGAAAACGAAGATCATGGCATCTGGTCCTATCACTTCATGGGAAATAGATGGGGAAACAGTGGAAACAGTGTCAGACTTTATTTTTTTGGGCTCCAAAATCACTGCAGATGGTGACTGCAGCCATGAAGTTAAAAGACGCTTACTCCTTGGAAGAAAAGTTATGACCAACCTAGATAGCATATTCAAAAGCAGAGACATTACTTTGCCAACAGAGGTCCGTCTAGTCAAGGCTATGGTTTTTCCAGTGGTCATGTATGGATGGAAGAGTTGGACTGTGAAGAAAGCTGAGCACCGAAGAATTGATGCTTTTGAACTGTGGTGTTGGAGAAGACTCTTGAGAGTCCCTTGGACTGCAAAGAGATCCAACCAGTCCATTCTGAAAGAGATCAGCCCTGGGATTTCTTTGGAGGGAACGATGCTAAAGCTGAAACTCCAATACTTTGGCCACCTCACGCGAAGAGTTGACTCATTGGAAAAGACTCTGATGCTGGGAGGGATTGGGGGCAGGAGGAGAAGGGGACGACAGAGGATGAGATGGCTGGATGGCATCACTGACTCGATGGACATGGGTTTGGGTGTACTCCGGGAGTTGGCGATGGACAGGGAGGCCTGGCATGCTGCGATTCATGGGGTCACAAAGAGTCGGACATGACCTATGACTGAACTGAACCGAACTGAACCTCCCCCATCTAATCATCAGAAGAGCCTACCAGCTCTGCTGAAAATGTAGCTAGGATCTATCCTTTTCTTTCCATCATCTTTACCATTATTCTGGCCCAACCCTCATTATGTCTTGACTAGACTCCTAAACTAACTTTTGTATCATTTCCACTTTGTTCTACTCTTGGAAGCAGACTGATATTGAAAATGTCAATGGCTATCATTCATATGGATTGAAATCTTTTTTAGTAACATCAAAACTGAAGTTAAACTGTTCTACAAGCCAGTATGATCCAGTTTCTGCTACATCTCCAATGTTATCACTCTCACTCTCAGCCACAATGATCTCTTTTCTGTTCCTTGAGAAAGACAAACTCTTATGTGCCTTTGAGCCTCTTCAATTCACCATTCTGTGTGCTTAGGCTGTTAGCAAGCCAAAATGTCACATTATCAAAGTGGCTTCTGATCATAGTGTCAAGAGTGGTAAGAACTCAGTTCTCTGCTTTCTATCACATTACCATTTTTAACTTGTACTATATATATCACAATTTGCAATTATATCATTAATTAATTAATGTGCTTATTTATTTTACTAGTTTTTTGTCTGTCTCCCCCTTTGTTATAAGCTCCATATGATGGGGACCTTATCTATTATAGTGCCGTCACTATTGTATCTTTCTCACTTAATATTTACTGAGCAGAATGGAAGAAGAATCATACTATATGTTGTAGTTTAAAATTTAGTCAGTTATGCTTAAATATTATTTTTAAATTACAAAATGCCTTCCATAGTTGGGATAATGTAGCTTTAGTCACTTAAAACATCTATTGCTACTACTACTATATTGTCTTTAAACATTCCATAATAAAAAACAACCATGCCAACAGATACTTCAAACAAAAGCATGGTGCTTTGACTGGGCAGACATGATAAGAATTACTGGAGTGTTGGTCATATCTCCAGCTCTCACTTAGGATTCTGCCAGGAGTATGTTAGGAGCTAGTGATGATGAATTCCTTGAAGCCCCAGTCATTCAGATAGTTGATATAAGCTACATTCACTTGGAAGAAATGTATAGCTTCTATACATAAATCAGTAACTTCTATGGAAAGTGCACTTTGTCTGTAACCATGCAGATTTAAATTTTATGCCCAAAGTGCTGATAAAACAGATAGTCCAGATATTCTTTGCATTTCCTTGGTGCTGGGCCATGAAGCATGATATTGCATGAGACCAGGTTCATCCAGAATTTTCACTTGTCCTGAGATCTGAAAAGACCTAATGAAATTTAATTTGATTTGCTGGGAGCCCTATTGGCTCAACCATATTAAATTCATCTAAAAGCTTATCTCTGAAAACCTAAAAGAGTTGCTTTGACATTAATTTTTTCATCTTGTTTTGTATCATTGTGAATATCATGAATATCTCCAGAAATTACTCAAAATTGCACCTGTAGTTGTTGAAGCTTTACATTAGACACTTCAAACATGTGAACTTTCCTCAAATTTAAGCACAGAAAGAGAGTTCAAGAAAGTCTTCCTCACAGGAAGATTTCTTAGGAAATAAACTGAAGTTAAGCAATGGAGTGCTTGTCTTCTCTCTTATTAAAGATTCTCAGAATTAATTTTCAAAGACACTTCTCACCTTTACACCTTTTGCTGAACTTATTCAGGTCTGATTAATGTGTTAAATAACTCAAACCAGCTGATATTAGTGTGGAAACACATCCATTGGCCTTCGCTCCTACATTTATTGTGTGCTGTGTACTTTTGGTTAAGTTTTTTAACCTTTGTAAGCCTCTATTTTTCCCACTGTAAAAAAGGAATTCTAGCAATTGCTATGGTATATGATTTTCTAGAATTAACTGAAATAAAGCAAGTAAAAGCCTTAACTAGGGGCTTGGCACTGTGTGTCCAATATATGGTAACTACTATCATTAGCAATATCCATGGCTATCACCTTTAATTATTTAACTATTTGTGTCTAATATATATGTTTGGCTATAAATTTTTAATACATTTCTGCAGAAAGTTTGTTGTGTCTTCAATAGTTAAGTGACAAAATTACTCCATTTTACTCAAATTTTTCCTATTTTTATTACTTATTTTGTGCTGCTGCTGCTGCTGCTAAGTCGCTTCAGTTGTGTCCGACTCTGTGCGGTCCCATAGACGGCAGCCCACCAGGCTCCCCTGTCCCTGGGATTCTCCAGGCAAGAACACTGGAGTGGGTTGCCATTTCCTTCTCCAATGCAGGAAAGTGAAAAGTGAAAGGGAAGTCGCTCAGTCATGTCCGACTCTTAGCAACCTCATGGACTGCAGCCTACCAGGCTCCTCCATCCATGGGATTTTCCAGGCCAGAGTACTGGAGTGGGGTGCCGTTGCTTATCTCTTAAATAGGTAAAATGTAAGGATATAGACATTATATGTTTTGACTGTTTTTTATGTTGAGCCTAATTTTTAAGATGACTCTCACCATGCTTCAACTGAGTACAGTTGTGTAACAGGGGCCATTCTTCCCTTTGGTTCAGGTTTCAGCCTTAAAAATACAAAATGCCTCTGCCTATAGTGAGAAGGAACTTAGGCCTTTTTTTTCCCCCCACCTAGGGGAGTATTAAAGAGTCTTCTTTCAACCCTATGTCCATCTCCTTACTAACTCCTAAGCAAAGGAGAGCCAGCAATGGAATTTGTTAGAGCCTATGACAGTCACTAGGCTTTCCAATTGAGAAGTGTTACTGCATCTTGTGTGGGTGCTTAGTCGCTCAGTCGTGTCAGACTCTTTGCAACCCCATGGACTGTAGCCCACCAGGCTCTTATGTCCATGCGGATTCTCTAAGCAAGAATACTAGAGCGGGTTGCCATGCCCTCTTCCAGGGGATCTTCTCAACCCAGGGATCAATCGAACCAGGTCTCCCACATTGCAGGCAGATTCTTTACCATCTGTGCCACCAGGGAATCCCAACTAAGGACAAAAGCAACCATATGGAAGCCTTTCTTACCCTTTGTTTTGTTGTTTGCTAAGAAGATTTAGACCTTATTTTGTGCCGTTTATCTTACTTTTTAATCTCCCTGATGGGAAGCAGCCATAAAAGTATTTCTGGTACAGAGAGGCAAGGTCACACACACACAGGCCCTCCCTGTTTCTGTCTCTTGCCTGTGGATGCGTGAAGTGAAAGTGAAGTCGCTCAGTCGTGTCCAACTCTTTTCGACCCCATGGACTGTAGCCTATCAGGCTCCTCCATCCATGGGATTTTCCAGGCAAGAGTGCTGGAGTAGATCGCCATTTCCTTCGCCAGGGGATCTTCCCGACCCAGGAATCGAACCCTGGTCTCCCGCATTGCAGGCAGACGCTTCACCGTCTGAGCCACCAGGGAAGCCCCATGGGTATCCCCAATTCCATAAGACTGATTCAGGAAGGGGATCTGGAGTCTGTTTCAAGATTCAAATGTTCTAAACGCAGTGGGTAGGGAGTGGGAAGCTTCTGTGTCTGACTTATCAGAGAAGCCTTGCTTTGAGAAAGTTGTAGCTTGCCTAGGAGTTAAGGCTTTAATTTGGCTATCACTTCTTATGTATAGCATGGCTTCAAAGGATACCCACAACAAGAGACAAGGTGAATGAAAGCTTTAAATTATCTGCAATCCATAACATTATGCTTTTTCTTTCAGAACAAGTCCAAGAATGTTTTCATACCTACAACAAAAAGAGTTATTAAAAAAAAAAAGACAGTCTATTTGCATTCACAGATTTTCATTGAATATTTTTATTTTTCACCATGTATTATTCTCCTTAAGTTCAACCTAGAAAGGTTTATCAGTACAAAAATTTATTTTAAAAAAGACTCCTAACAGTGAAATAAACACTAGTTCTAAATATAACCTTCATGCTCTGCACAAAAAGGCACCCATAATCCCCTCAAGAACCGAGCCATGAAATCTGACCACTGTTTAATGTCAGTGAGACTTGCAGGCTCTATTTATATAAATTGGCAGACACTTATATAGTTTCTACATTTCTAAATGCGATGGCATGCCTCACTTATGTGCTAAAACTTCACAATCTCAAGAGTAAAAAGAAAATCAATTTTACTTTCAAAATCAAATTTGAAGACCATAAGAAACTACAATAACAAAATAACAATAACCAAATAGTCTGACTTGTTCCCAGAGCTGTTAGTGACATACTACTAAAAAAGCTAATTT
The DNA here is from genome assembly GCF_055505025.1 of Bos grunniens. Taxonomy (NCBI): domain Eukaryota; kingdom Metazoa; phylum Chordata; class Mammalia; order Artiodactyla; family Bovidae; genus Bos; species Bos grunniens. Next base: position 65,276,582 of record NC_141168.1, on the reverse strand, counting down.
TTAATATGAATTGCTGGAGAACAAATTACCACTTATATGAAATTCAACAGTAAAGTGCCTAAGAGCAAAGGCACAGGCTCTGGAGTGAAACAGAATTGGGTTTAAGTCCTTAGTTGGGTGAAGTCAAATGGGTTATACAATTATTATAGACCTAAATTTCTATAGACCTATAGGAAAGAGGTGAAAATTCTTTCCTTATAGGGTTATGAAAAGTATCAGTGAAAAAGTTGTCAAGCCCATAGAACAGTGCCTGACAGGAGAGCTAAAAAACAGTAGTGATCTGTTAGATTAAGTACCTGGTTAGAAGGTACTAATCAATAAATACACTCACAACAAAAAAATGAGACAATATAAGAAAATTTATTTCCATTTTAATATGTATTTCACAGCTGCCTACAATATATTTTAAAAATATTTTCATTTTTATAAAAGAAGACAGTAATAATTTAACTAGGTATTTATTAGATCATATAGGATAATAAAAGGAATTAACAATCTAATTTACTCCCCAAGTTCTGTGTCTTTTCTTCCTCTCCCTTTTTCTTCCTCTGACTTACCTTCTGCTGGATTAATCTTTCCAAAGAACAACTATCATCTTTCTAGTCTCTTGTTCAAAATTCTTCACAGATTCCCAATTGCCCACTGAATAAAGTCCAAACTTACCTTGCTTTTCAATACTCTCCACAAATTTGGTCCTAACTCATCCTTCAGACATTATCCCTTACCCTTTTCCTTTATAAATCTTATGCTTCAGCCAAACTGAACTAGATTTTAAACTCCTCAAAGTCAGAGGAGTATTTGTCTTCATTTATTTGTCTTTGCAACCTTATTGTCTACTACACTACAATGATCCGTGTCCTTCCCAGCCAATACCAATATGAGGAGTTTATAGGTTTGCTGATTTTGTCCTTGCCACTTTCAAAATTTGTATTGTCATCTGTCATCATTTTCAATGCTGTTTTAGTCTTCTGAAATGTTAATGATTCCCAAATAACTCTAGTGCACACCATTTCAACAGCAACATCAAATAGCTAATAATAATAATAACACATTCCCAGAGAAAACATTCTGATATCACTCTGTTGATGCCTTCTTCATTTAAGACTTAACCCATGCCTTCCCTGAAAATACAGCTATCATAGACACTAAAATCTTTCGCTTAGCTTACTATGGCAGAATAGATGTTGAGATATTATTTTTTGAATAAAGGAATGAGTTAAAGGCCTCAATGAAGTACACAATATAGGCTTTCTATTTTTTTTCCACTCATCTGTAGTATATCACTATTACAAAGAAAAAATTTGTTCTAAAGGCCATAATATTTTCCACTTAGTATATTTTTAAAAAGTAATGGCTTCTTACAAGAAATGGTATGCCTATTATTGCCCTCTTTTTTTTTTTTCTTTAAAACATTGAGAGCTACAATTTTCTCTTATTTAAGTACTTACATTGTTAGTGTGTGTGTTAGTCACTCAGTTGTGTCCAACTCTTTGTGACCCCATGGACTGCAGGCCACCAGGCTCCTCTGTCCATGGAATTCTCCATGCAAAAATACTGGAGTGGGTTGTAAGTGGCAACTGATAAATATTACTTAGAATTGCATACATGTAGAGCACTTTGTTCGGAGAAGGCAATGGCACCCCACTCCAATACTCCTGCCTGGAAAATCCCATGGACGGAGGAGCCTGGAAGGCTGCAGTCCATGGGGTCACTGAGCGTCGGACACGACTGAGCAACTTTACTTTCACTTTTCACTTTCATGCATTGGAGAAGGAAATGGCAACCCACTCCAGTGTTTTTGCCTGGAGAATCCCAGGGACGGGGGAGCCCGGTGGGCTGCCGTCTATGGGGTCACACAGAGTCGGACACGACTGAAGTGACTTAGCAGCAGCAGCAGCAGCAGCAGAGCACTTTGTTAGATACTATAACAAATGGTTAAAGCAATAGTTCTAAAAACGTATTCACACTTGCTACCTATGCTCCCTTAGTTCCTTTCTCTTCTTTACCCAATTGGACCTTGCTCCTAATCACCCTGTTAAAATCACTCTTGTCAAGGTCAATCACCTCCCACTCACAAAATCTAATCCTTGTATTTCTCTTCTTAGCTCAGCAGCATTGCCATAACATAAAAAGGGGTCTCTTGATTTCCCCTGTGCCCTCTACACACTTCTCCAGACATTTCCTCAATTCTTCTCCAGCTCAGTAACAAATCACTGCCCATTTATTCAAGCCCAAAACTTAGAACTAATCCTTTTTTTTCCTTCCTTCACTTCCTGCATTTAAGCCAACAGAACTAAGTTCTGTTAATGCTTCCTACAAAATGCATCCTATTTCCTCGCATCTCCACTGCAACCATATTAAAGATAGATTTACTTAAAACTATTGAACTACTACTACTACTACTGTGTTGTGTTCAGTCATGTCTGACTTTTTGCAAGCCCATGAACTGTAGCCCAGCCGGCTCCTCTGTCCATGGGATTTCCCAGGCAAAAATACTGGAGTGGGTTGCCATTTCCTTCTGCAGGGGATTTTTCTGACCCAGGGATGGAACCCTCATCTCTTGCATCTCCTGAATTGGCAGGTGGATTCTTTACCACTAGCACCACCTGAGAAGCCCACTACTACTACAATATCCCCCTAATTGGTCTCCTGCCTACATACGTATCTTGACCATCTATTATTCATTTAAAGGTAATCAGAACTTCTCACTTCCCTTCTTTTAAGTCTTCTACCAATTTTTTATTGGATGTAGAGTAGAACCCCAAATGTTTACCATGGCCTGTGTAGAAGGCCTTCATGAGGTTCCCTCCAATACCAGAAATCTCTCTTAGCTCTTCTCCTACTAACATGTTCCTTAAATAAACCAATCTCCTTCACAGTATAAACTTTTGTATCATTTCCATCTCTGTTTGGATATACCTTCCTCTGAGTGTGTACATTATTTAGGTTTCAGTTCAAACATCACCTTCTCAAAAAAGCTTCCCTTGTCATGCAATCTAGAGAGAATTCTTATTTCATTGGTTTCATAACATTTACTACAGCAATGAAATGAGTCATAATCTTGATCATTTATTTTCTTCCTTCTTTATGTATTGTCTTCTTATTTGTCTAAATTAGATGTTATCTGAGATCCAGGAATTGTCCTCTTGTAAACTGGTCTAGACCAGTGGTTGACAAACTATTACTTCAAAGCCAACCCAACCCACCACCTTTTTTACAAACAAAGTTTAACTGAAACACAACAATACCCATTCATTTAAGAACTGTTTGTGGCTGCTTTCACACTATAAGGACAGAGTCAAGTAGTTACAACAGAGACTATAGGGCTCTCAAGTCAAAAATATTTACTATGTGACCATTTACAGAAAAAAATTTGCCATTCATATGCTAGACTTATGGGAAGCCAAGGTAATTGAATCTGTTTAGAAAAATAGCTATATAGTCAAGGAGGAAACACATTTTGAGCATAAATAGCAGTAGACTATCAAAGAAGCAGAGAAATCATCCAGAGACAGAATACATAGAATTTGATGACTTCCTGGGTATAAGGAATAAAGAAAGAAAATGAAATGACTCCAGGGTTTTAAGTCTTGGTACTTAGAGAATATTAGTACCATTGGTGAAAACTGGGGTATAAGGAGAAGGATGTGATTGGGAAAAGGACAACAAACATGATACTGGACATGCTAAGCTCAAAGTCCCAGTAATACATTGTTGCAGAAATGGCTAGTGGACAGTCAATGATCTAAAGCTCAGAAGAGTGACTGAAGATAGAAATTGTACCTGAGATCCAGACATGCCCCAGTAATAATAATATAAAAAATTGCATATGTAGATAAAGATTTAGGAAAAGAATTTTTTAAACAAAAAGGTATTCAAGGATAGAACTTTAAGAATACATGTATTTTAAGGACAAGAAAAGAAGAGCCAAGAGAAAAAATAGTCATCTAAGAAGAAAAATTATAATAGCTTCTAGAAGAAATAGTTTTTCAGTCTTAACTGTTGGAAAAAAATTCTTAAATGTAAAAGAAAAAGGAAAAAATGGAGAAAATTTTTCATATTTATAACAAATTTGGTAGTGGTAAGCACCATGTTCCTTCTAGTTGCGGTTCTGTTATTCTTAATTTGCATCTTCCACTTTGTGAGCTGAAATTGCTGTTCCAGTTTCTGCCATCATGTCCCATTCCAGCTGGCAAAAAGGAGGAAGGGGGGTAGACATGATCCTTCCCTCTTTCTCTTTATGGACACTCCCCAGATGTTGCGTACATCAATACTGCTCACATCTCACTAGCCAGAAAGCAGATATAAGATGCTGGAACTTATTATATCAATGACAATGTGCCCAAATAAAATATGTGGATTTACTCTCAACTTAAAAAGGAAAGACAATAGTGAGGATAGCTGGCAGCTCTGTCAAACACTGCCCCAACTAAAAAACAACAACAAAGCCATGGGATATGAGAAAAATAACAAAGAATACAAATGGCCATTAATAATAATCAAAGAAATGGAAATCATAACAATACACTAGACAATTCCACATCATTGACAATTAAAAAATGCTAACACAGTATTTTCAGGTAAATAGGCCTCACCTCCTATCCCTAGACTTCAGTCTTATGCAGACCAAATCACTGTCACACATAGACTAGTACAATTGCCTCACAACATTCTCCTTATTTCTGTTATTGCCATTTCTAGTCAATCTTCCAAACTGCTCTCAAGAAAACCAAACCAAAACCATTTTGGTCTTTAAGAAAACCAAAATCTTAATAAGCTTATTTTTTCCCATTTTGAGAGAGTGCTAGTGCTCAGTGGTATCTGACTCTTTGGACTCCATGGAATGTAGCCTGCCAGGCTCCTCTGTCCATGGGATTTTCCAGGCAAGAATACTGGAGTCGGTTGCCATTTCTTTCTCCAGAGGATCTTCCAGACCCAGGAATCGAGCATGCATCTCTTGTGTCTTCTGCATTGGCAGGCAGATTTTTGAAGACTGCACCACCTGGGAAGCCCAGCTTTTTTCCACAAGGGAAAAATAATCCAGGATTCTGACATGGTACAAGACCTGTGGATCTTGACCTTTATCCTACATACCAGCCATTAAGAACTGCTGACCATTCCCCTAATGCACCTGAATAATTCACACATCTTCTGATTCTGCTCACTTAGCCTGGAATGTTTTCCTGAGCCTCTCTGACAAATGCCTACTTATCTTTGAATTCAGCTCAAAAATAACTTCTATAGTTTCTGACCTCTCTTTTTACCACATATAGAATTGATTTCCTCAGATATGCCCCTTCTGCACCTTGTATATGTTTGTATTACTTTATCATGCATTTTTTTTTTTTTTTGGTTTTGTCTACTTCACTTTTTAAGAAATTAACCTTTTTGAAACAGGATTGCACCATCTCTTTTTTAGATTGCCTTTAAGTATTTTAGTGCTTGCCACAAAATAACCCCTCGCTAAATGTTACTGGTAAGAACGAGGACTCATCTAATAACAATGTCTCCTTAGATCCTGGATTAGAATAAAAAGGATCAATCTTACCTGAGGGTTCATGGGAAATGTTATGACACATAAGATGGCCCCATGACTTGACACTTGAACACTGTCCTGGCCTAACCTTTTCATGGAAAAAGGAAAAACCAAAAACACAACACCTTTCCTTCTTTAGGTTTTTAGAGATCCATTATTACAGTGTCTTTCAGTCTATTCTCAAATTAAAACCCTTCCCTATTTTCATCTGAGGTAGCATATTCAAAAGAATTAAGAGAGGTTCCAGGTGTTTATATGCCAGGAATCTGGTCTTCTCTTTTGAGTTCAAAATAGACCATGCACAGACTCCTACATGATCCAGGCTATATATCAATTATAAAAAGAGCCTACATTAATTTTCCATTGATTACCTTTACTAATCTGTAGTCTTTAGGGGAGGTAACATGAGAAAGTTAAAATTGAATAAACAGTAATATTCTCAAACCTAAGGAGATATTTTTTAATAACAATTAAATTAAAATAGGAGAGCCATTGGGCAATAATCTGACTGGCCATATTTATTTCCTGAGGAGGTAATGTCAGATGTTTAGTAGAGAATCTGGGATGAGGAAGGTTTAGAAGCCCTCAGAATTATTCTGCAACTCTTAGTTTTCTCTAATTTTATTTGTGTATGCAACTTCCACATGATTGATATCAAGCCTTTGTTTCATTAGGCCTCTGGAACCCCATAACTTGTTAATGTTTCTCAATAGACTGAAGAATGATTAATGAATTTGTGTGGCAAGGCAGGGGGTAAGAAGGAAGGCATGTCAAGAACAAATGACTAAGATCTCCAGCAGTTTTTCCAACAAGCAAATTCAATTAAAGGAATTCTTTTATACTTTATTATCTCGTTGTTCATCTGTTCACTTCTTTAAAAGCAATATATTGCTTCTTCATGAAGTCATTAGTTTTTCCTAAATTAAAAAAATGTGTTTTTCTGTATATTTTGAGATCATAGTTTTCTTATGGGTGACCTGTAAGCATTACCTAAGATTATAAATGAACAAAAGATTATCCCTCAGAATAAAAGCATGATATGAACATTTGTTTTTATGTTTGTCAATATTTGTTCTGGCCTAAGGCATCACTTCATGGGAAATAGATGGGGAAACAGTGGAAACAGTGTCAGACTTTATTTTTGGGGGCTCCAAAATCACTGCAGATGGTGATTGCAGCCACGAAATTAAAAGATGCTTACTCCTTGTAAGGAAAGTTATGACCAACCTAGATAGTATATTGAAAAGCTGAGAGATTACTTTGCCAACAAAGGTCCATCTAGTCAAGGCTATGGTTTTTCCAGTGGTCATGTATGGATGTGAGAATTGGACCGTGAAGAAAGCTGAGACCGAAGAATTGATGCTTTTGAACTGTGGAGTCGGAGAAGACTCTTGAGAGTCCCTTGGACTGCAAGGAGATCCAACCAGTCCATTCTGAAGGAGATCAGTCCTGGGTGTTCATTGGAAGGACTGATGTTGAAGCTGAAACTCCAATACTTTGGCCACCTCATGCAAAGAGTTGACTAATTGGAAAAGACTCTGATGCTGGGAGGGATTGGAGGCAGGAGGAGAAGGGGACGACAGAGGATGAGATGGCTGGATGGCATCACTGATTCGAAGGACATGAGTTTGAGTGAACTCTGGGAGTTGGTGATTGACAGGGCACCTGGGGTGCTGTGATTCATGGGGTCGCAAGGAGTCTGACATGACTGAGCGACTGAGCTGAACTGAACTGAACTGAAGGCATTTCAAGTGTCTAGTCAGAGACCATTTCTATTCTCTTGTTCTTTGTTTCTTCCTTTAAATATTACCCAACTACAGTTGAAAGAGAAGCATCTTTCTTCTCCAGTTGCAAAATTATATAAGGTAAGTCGGGAGCTCCTGGAGGGCAAGTTCTTTACTTTGTGGCAAGCACTGATTTAAGACTGAAAACAAAAGAGAGAAAGGTATAATAGGGTGTAGAGGAGGAGAGAGAGAGGGTAGGAAAAAGAGGATAGGCACACAGATCCTGAAACATGCAAATCCATGGTTCCAGTCATTCCCAGTGGCTATTTCACTCTAGCCTTCTTTATAGTTTTATAACTTGAATGAATATTTCACTTGAACTCCCTTCCATATGAAACTGCTTTGAATTTGGTTTCCACTCCTTGCAGTTGAGATAGCACTAACAAGTGCTATTCAAATTTTAATTATAATAATAAAATTAAAAAATTTTGTTTTATTCTCAGGAATAATTCAATCGATAAATGCAAAAATATTAATTCAGAAATGAACAAGAATGCCCTTGATTTTGTGAATTCAGAATATGCCAGCTTACCTCTGTCTACTGCTGAAGAGAATGATTATAGAGGAAACAAATCAGGGGTTGGGGCTGGGAGGACTACCTTGCCTCCACAATGTTGAAAGCTGCTGAAAGTGTTAACATTTCTCATGTCCTTACTTAAATGCAAAGCTTGCAAAATGTCTAACTCCTGTTATTCTGCTTTCTTATAGGATCTGGCACACAACTATACATACAGAAACTGTGGGGAGGATATTCACGCTTTTGTCTAATTAATGCACAGCTTTACTGGACTTCTGTCCAATCCCTGACAATGCCAACAATGATAAGGGACCATTACAGTCTAATGAGCTTGGAAAAATCGGAAGCCCAAGTCGCCTGTAGAATGTTAAAGCTAATCTACTTGTGTGGAGGAGAAAATGTCTTAAGACATTAATTCTATTCATTAAAAATGTCTTCGTGAATTAGTAAAGAAATGTTCTTATCACTTGATAGCTCTATTATGTAAGTGTATTTTTCATTTTTTTTAGGCTGCAAGCTGTGTTGACTAAACGCAGCAGGAAGGAACAAATAAATTAATTCTTCTTTTCATCAAAAAGCAAAACTGAGTGTGCCTAAATCAAGCTTTTTGTCTTAGTAAGAGGTTCCTGAAGGATGTGCTATGTTTGATATTAGCAACTTGATGTAAAACTTAAGTGTATACATTTTTGTGCAATGTAAACATAGGTTAGTTACTGATGTTCATGCTGGGTAGTATTAATTTATATTTCATTAATACTTAAGCCATTACTCATAACTGGAAAATTATATAGAGGATATGGAATAAATGGGCTTCCCAGGTGGCTCAGGAGTAAAGAATCTGCCTGCTAATTCAGGAGACACAAGAGATGTGGGTTCAATCCCTGGGTCAAGAAGATCCCTTGGAGAAGGGATGGAAATGAACTCCAGTATTCTGGACCAGTGGACCAAGGAGTCTGGCAGGATACAGTCCACAGGGCTGCAAAGGGTCAGACATGACTGAGCTACTGAGCACACAGTAATTCCCTAATTATTCTTCCTTATCCTTGACACTGTAACTTGTATTGTTGTATTCTCTATCTCTACCCCCGTAGAGAAAAGGCTTTAATGAAAGACTTCTTGTAAAATACTTTTCTACAGAATGGACTCATGCAATAAGTACGATAGCGTGCTACTATGAGGTACTCAGTAGTAAGTCTTCTCGAATAGATCAGTACCACTACTGCACAGTACCACTACTATGCTGAATACTGTTACAAAGAAACCCCTGTTTACTTCCAGAAAATGAATTACATTTAAGTTGAAGAAAAAGGCTTTCTTGAAAATGACTTCAAGTAAGACATTGTAAATTCACCATGACTTCTGCATCCTTCTGAGAGATTTTCCTCAGAAATTGACATGCAGCAAATCATCAGCGTCTATGTATAGCTCCCATTACTATACAAATTAGCAATTTTGTTCATCAGTGAAAACTCAATAAAACACATCTTGGATATTTGTTAAAAGTTTTTTTTTTTTTTTCTTTCTGAATCATTTCCCCTGAGCCAGTTTCTATTGATAGAATCTATCTACTCACATTAATGACAGGAAGAAATGATTAAGTTGTCACTAGTGATTGGATGATCCATGAAATAAAGGACACTAAGTGAGGCAGATGAAACCCAGGCTATCCTCCCCATGTCTGCTGGAATAGAATTAAGAAATAATCTCCGAAATATTACCACTTCTCATTTCTCAAATTTATGTGGATGAAAATGATAATAACCCATAACTCATATTTTGCAGGATATTTAAGAGACATTTTTTTACCCCTAATAACATCCCCTGGGGAACAGCCTACTATACTTTTAGGATGTGCCTGAGATAAGGATAAATCTATGTAATTGTAATTAGGGTAAGATCTTAGTAACTGGTAAATGTTACTATGTCTAACTGTAAAATGGGAATTGTTAGTGGATAAAAAGGAAAGAGCTATTTTGCACCCAATTCATTCATTTAACACATATTTAGTGAGGACCTTCCATAAATCAGAAGTTGTTCAAGTAATTGAGAAAATAAAAATGATTAAAATATAATCATTCTCCTCAAAGTAATCCCACTCTAGATAAAGATGAATTTGAAAATTGATGCTTAACATATACCACTATTAGGCTATGAAAGTGAAAAGAAGATCATAGGAAAAGGTTAGCAAATGTGAGCAAAGAGGGCTAAGAAAAGCTTTCAGGAGAATGTCATGCTTGATCTGAACCTTGAGCTATCTAGGAGACTAAGTGTAAAGGAGTCTCCTGAAACTACAGCAAAGTATGGCTGCTGATATGGACATAATTCCAGGAAAGATCAGAAACAGCAAACTCAAACACCGGTGGGATGTGGCCTGTAGAGTAGTTTACCTGGAGAGAAGGGTAAGAAACAAGGACTATTGTCTAAGGCAAAGCTAGAGAGAGGGTTGCTAGGGCCATAAAAGTCCTCAAATGTTTCCAGGAGAAATTTGAATTCTATTCTAAAGATCTGTAAGGGGACACTAAAAATGTTCAAACACAGCTAGATTTATATTTTGGAAAGATACTTAATACTCTGGCATTAAGAGTGGAGCAAGATTGCAGGCAGAAAACCAGTTAGCAAGAGAAAGAGAAGGAAGGAAAGATGCCCTTTCATCTCTGTTAGAAAATTGGAAAGATAGCTGTGCTTCTGCCTGGAAATGAAACACAAAGAATTTTCTTCCTTTGAAAGGTGAATAGTGAAGGAAAGGCCAAGTTCAATTGGATATTCTAGTTTCAAAGTCATGTACAACACAGAAATAGGGAACAGGAGCTCAGAAAAAATATCAATTAGAAATAGATTTGGAGAAGGAAATGGCAACCCACTCCAGTGTTCTTGCCTGGAGAATCCCAGGGACGGGGGAGCCTGGTGGGCTGCCGTCTATGGGATCGCACAGAGTCGGACACGACTGAAGTGACTTAGCAGCAGCAGTAGCAGCAGAAATAGATTTTGGGCATCATGATGCTATGGGTATAAGTTTCCTTGGTCCTTATAACCTCCCCCTTAAGAGGACAATGCTGCACTGGATTCTCTGTTATAGGTTTGCCCACTTTTGGTGATCATATGGGTCTTTTGATATATTCATTAAGTAAATTTTTAAAAGAAATGATATTCCCAAGTCTTTTCCCACACTGAGTGGATCAGAATCTTCAAAGAAAGGCCTAGAGACCTGTTTGTCTTATTTTGTTTAAAAAAAAAAAATACTTTTAGACAATTCTTATCAGCATGGAATTGTGGAATCTGCTGGTCTAATAGCAACATTTGTTAAGCATTTATTATGTGTTAGGAACTCTAAGCTTTATGCTCATACAGTTTCTATATCTTACAACAACATAATAAAATAGATATCTTCTCCCCAATTCCAACATGATGAAACTAACATTCATGGTCTTGTTCAAGGTCTCAAAACTAATGAGTGGAAATAGCATCTCCTACTGATTCCAGTTTCTGCACTCTTTACTTTAAAATATATCTTGCCCTACATTGTGTTGAAGGATGCCTAGCATGACACTTAAAATGTATTTTCTTAGTAAATTACCTATTATATTACAGAGAAAATTATAGAGAAAAATGAAAAAGTGTCAATAACATTATCTTTGATGTTGAAGTTCCCAAATGTATCTTTTTTCCCATTGCTCTGCTAAGCAGCAACTTTACTCTCAAGTGCTGAGCTTCACACCTTTTATTTTCTCCACTACTTTCCTCTTTTCCTCCTCATCTATTTCCTCTTTGTTCTCTTGACAAAAGCTAGAAACAAATATCCACTGAATTCTGGTCTACTTTAAGCCAAGATGATTGAACAATTGGGATAATAAGAAGATCCTTTACCAAAATGGAGATGAAAAGAGAGAAACAGTACTGAATCTAATATAAATAGAATAGAAAACACAAAATATCTCATTAAGATATATTTCAATGTTAGACACATTTTTGTTCCACTAGTCTTCTGTTCAGCAAGTGCAAACACATTTTCTTCACTACAGGTGTTCTAGTAACATTTAGACTCTTCTGAAAATTAATAATCCTAAGGCCTTCGTTCAAAATCATGTGCCATTTAGGTTACTGTGGTCCTAACTATTGCAAAGATTAAGTCATGTTTTTAGCTTGCTCTTCTTCCTGAGGTTTATAATATAGCAAGCATTTCTGAGTATGACCATCTATCAACCAATACCTACTGAATGCCCACAGAATGTAGCATTATACAGAGTGCAAGAGTGGTATGTTAAAAAAAACTACAGATAATATCTGACAGGTTTCAAAATAGACAAGATAGAACACATACAAGCAGCATTCTGGAAGCATAGAGAAGGTTCAAGAAGCCGGTAGAGATAAAGCTAAATAAGCATTTTTAGGTTCACAGATAGACAAAATGTCAGACAAGTGGCATCATAAACAGGCAACACCCAAGGCCAAGCAAGGAGTTCTATGCAACAAACTATAAAGCCCATTAGTGGAATATCTTGCATTGCAAGACAATAAGGAAGTACTGAAATAATAATGAAAATGGCAAAAGATCACAAAAGTCAACCTGAACATGTTCCCACCAGTTAAATCTGCAACAATCTGAACATCTGAATAATGACCATAACAAGTTATAGCCCATAACTAAAATAAGAATACATGAATACATATTGTTATCTGCCAATCAAAAAATCAATTAACCAATAAGAAAGAAATGTTCTTTCTTACAGAAGAACATTTTAATAGCCATTAAATATAGAAGGAATGACAGAATTAGATAATCATCATTTGGTAACTACCAGCAAAATAACTGAGTCAAGGAAAACTCATCAATGGATGAGCTAAAACCAGAGGGTGAAAGTTTAATGAGGAATAAGATTTTTATATAGCCTCAAAGTGTCCCACCACAAGATACTTTTGTTTGTCATTTTCATTAATACATTTTTTAACTGAAGTATAGTTATCAGTATTGTATCAGATGTACAGAAATACAGTATTTCAGATGTACAATGTAATAATTCTGACCTTTTTATAGATTATATTCCATAACAAAGTTATTATAAAATATTGACAATATTCCCTGTGTTATGTATTACATCCTTGTAACTTATTTATTTTATACCTAGTAATTTATATCTTTTAATTAATTTCTTTCATCTATTTTGCCCTTTCTCCCACCCCTTTCCCTTCTGGCAACCACTGGTTTGTTCTCTGTATTTTTTTTTTTTATATGTTTCTGTTTTGTTATATTTGTTCACTTGTTTTATCTTTTCACTCCACATGTAAGTGAAAACATATGGTATTTCTTTTCACTGTCTGACTTATTTCACTAAGCTTAATGCCTTACAGGTCCATGAATATTGTTTCAAATGGCAAAATTTCATTCTTTTTATGAATTTGCAAGTTCCATTGTGAGTATGTGTGTATATATACTCATACTCATATATATATATACACACTCATATATATATATATAGAGAGAGAGAGAGAGAGAGCACATTTTTATCATTCATCTGGTGACGAACACTTATATTGCTTCTATATCTTGGCTATTATAAATAACGCTGCTATGAACACTTGGATGCACATATATTTTTGAAAAGTGCTTTCATTTCTTTGGATAAATACACAGGAATGGATTGTTGTATCATATGTTAGTTCTGTCATTGTCCCACTCAAGATGGCTTCTTCCAACAACACAAGAGATGACTAGACACATGGACATCAAAGACAGTCAACACCAAAATCAGATTGATTATACTCTTTGCAGCTGAAGATGGAGAAGCTCTATAAAGTCAGCAAAAAAAAAAAGAAAAGAAAAGACCAGAAGTTGACTGTGGCTCAGATCATTAATTCCTTATTGCAAAATTCAGAATTCAATTGAAGAAAGTAGGGAAAACCACTAGACCATTCAGATATGACCTAAATCAAATCCCTTACAATTACAGTGGAAGTGACCAATAGATTCAAGGGATTAGATCTGAGAGACAGAGTGCCTGAAGAACTATGGATGGGGGATCATAACACTGTATAGGAGGTGGTGACCCAAACAATCCCCAAGAAAAAGAAATGCAAAAAAGGCAAAATGCTTGTCTGAGGAGGGCTTACAAGTAACCGAGAAAAGAAGAGAAGTGAAAGGCAAAGGAGAAAAGGAAAGATATACCTGTCTGAATGGAGAGTTCCAAAGAACAGCAAGGAGAGATGAGAAAGCCTTCCTAAGTGATCAATGCAAAGAAATAGAGGAAAATAATAGAATGGAAGAGATCTCTTCAAGAAAATCAGCGATACCAAGGGAACATTTCATGCAAAAATGGGCTCGATAAAGGACAGAAATGGTATGGACGTAACAGAAGCAGAAGATATTAAGAAGAGGTGGTAGTTTGATAGGGATTGCATTGAATCTATAAATTGCTTTGGGTAGTATACTCATTTTCACTATATTGATTCTTCCAATCCATGAACATGGTATATTTCTCCATCTATTAGTGTCCTCTTTGATTTCTTTCACCAGTGTTTTATAGTTTTCTATATATAGGTCTTTGGTTTCTTTAGGTAGATATATTCCTAAGTATTTTATTTTTTCCGTTGCAATGGTGAATGGAATTGTTTCCTGAATTTCTCTTTCAGTTTTCTCATTATTAGTGTATAGGAATGGAAGGGATTTCTGTGTGTTGATTTTATATCCTGCAACTTTACTATAATCATTGATTAGTTCTAGTAATTTTCTGGTGGAGTCTTTAGGGTTTTCTATGTAAAGGATCATGTCATCTGCAAACAGTGAGAGTTTTACTTCTTCTTTTCCAATTTGGATTCCTTTTATTTCTTTTTCTGCTCTGATTGCTGTGGCCAAAACTTCCAAAACTATGTTGAATAGTAGTGGTGAAAGTGGGCACCCTTGTCTTGTTCCTGACTTTAGAGGAAATGCTTTCAATTTTTCACCATTGAGGATAATGTTTGCTGTGGGTTTGTCATATCTAGCTTTTATTATGTTGAGGTATGTTCCTTCTATTCCTGCTTTCTGGAGAGTTCTTATCATAAATGGGTTTTGAATTTTGTCAAAGGCTTTCTCTGCATCTATTGAGCACAGCAGGATCCTCTATGACCCACCTCCCAGAATATTGGAAATAAAAGCAAAAATAAACAAATGGGACCTAATTAAACTTAAAAGCTTCTGCACAACAAAGGAAACTATAAGCAAGGTGAAAAGGCAGCCTTCATAATGGGAGAATATAATAGCAAATGAAGCAACTGACAAACAACTAATCTCAAAAATATACAAGCAACTCCTACAGCTCAACTCCAGAAAAATAAATGACCCAATCAAAAAATGGGCCAAAGAACTAAATAGACATTTCTCCAAAGAAGACATACAGATGGCTAACAAACACATGAAAAGATGCTCAACATCACTCATTATCAGAGAAATGCAAATCAAAACCACTATGAGGTACCATTTCACGCCAGTCAGAATGGCTGCAATCCATAAGTCTACAAGCAATAAATGCTGGAGAGGGTGTGGAGAGAAGGGAACTCTCTTGCACTGTTGGTGGGAATGCAAACTAATACAGCCACTATGGAGAACAGTGTGGAGATTCCTTAAAAAACTGGAAATAGAACTGCCTTATGATCCAGCAATCCCACTGCTGGGCATACACACTGAGGAAACCAGAAGGGAAAGAGATACGTGTACCCCAGTGTTCATCGCAGCACTGTTTATAATAGCCAGGACATGGAAGCAACCTAGATGCCCATCAGCAGATGAATGGATAAGAAAGCTGTGGTACATATACACAATGGAGTATTACTCAGCCATTAAAAAGAATACATTTGAATCAGTTCTAATGAGATGGATGAAACTGGAACCTATTATACAGAGTGAAGTAAGCCAGAAAGAAAAACACCAATACAGTATACTAACGCATATATATGGAATTTAGAAAGATGGAAACAATAACCCTGTGTACGAGACAGCAAAAGAGACACCGATGTATAGATCAGTCTTATGGACTCTGTGGGAGAGGGAAAGGGTGGGGAGATTTGGGAAAATAGCATTGAAACATGTATAATATCAGGTATGAAACGAGTCACCAGTCCAGGTTCGATGCACGGTACTGGATGCTTGGGGCTGGTGCACTGGGACGACCCAGAGGGAGGGGAGGGGAGGGAGGAGGGTGGAGGGTTCAGGATGGGGAACGCGGGTATACCTGTGGCGGATTCATTTCGATATTTGGCAAATCTAATACAATTATGTAAAGTTTAAAAATAAAATAAAATTTAAAAAAATAAAATAAAATAGTATCCTTGAGCAAAGTTGTAAGGTGGGTGAAAAAAAAAAAAACGAAGAGGTGTCAAGAATACACAGAAGAAATGTACAAAAAAGATCTTCACGACCATGATAATCACGATGGTGTGATCACTCACCTAGAGCCAGACATTCTGGAATCTGAAGTCAAGTGGGCCTAAGGAAGCATCACTATAAACAAAGCTAGTGGAAGTGATAGAACTCCAGTTGAACTATTTCAAATCCTGAAAGATGATGCTGTGAAAGTGCTACACTCAATATGCCAGCAAATTTGGAAAACTCAGCAGTGGCCACAAGGCTGGAAAAGGTCAGTTTTCATTCTAATCCCAAAGAAAGGCAATGCCAAAGAATGTTCAAACTACGGCAAAATTGCACTCATTTAACACTCTAGCAAAGCAATGCTCAAAATTCTCCAAGCTAGGCTTCAACAGCACGTGAACTGAAAACTTCCAGATGTTCAAGCTGGATTTAGAAAAGGCAAAGGAACCAGACATCAAATTGCCAACATCCACTGGATCATCGAAAAAGCAAAAGAATTCCAGAAAAATATCCACTTCTGCTACATTGACTATGCCAAAACCTTTGTGTGGATCACAACAAACCATGGAAAATTCTTAAAGAGATGGGAATACCAGACCACCTGACCTTCCTTCTGAGAAATCTGTATGTAGGTCAAGAAGCAACAGTTAAAATTGGACATGGAACAGACTGAGTAAATCAAGGCTATATATCATCACCTTGCTTGTTTAACTTATATGCAGAATACATCATGCAAAATGCCAGGCTGGATGAAGCACAAGCTGGAATTAATACTGCAGGAAGAAATATAAATAACCTCAGATATGCAGATGACACCACCCTTTTGGCAAAAAGCAAAGAGGAACTAAAGAGCATCTTGATGAAGGTGAAAGAGGAGAGTAAAAAAGCTGGCTTAAAATTCAACATTCAAAAAACTAAGATCATGGCATCTGATTCCATCACTTCATGGCAAATAGATGGGGAAACAATGGAAAGAATGACAGAATTTATTTTCTTGGGCTCCAAAACCATTGCAGATGGTGACTGCATCCATGAAATTAAAAGATACTTGCTCCTTTGAGGAAAAGCCATGATAAACCTAGACAGCTTATTAAAAAGCAGAGACATTACTTTGCCAACAAAGGTCCATATACTCAAAGCTGTGGTTTTTCCAGTAGTCTTGAATGGATGTGAGAGTTGGACTATAAAGAAAGTTGAGTGCTGAAGAAGTGATGCTTTTGAACTGTGGTGTTTGAGAAGACTCTTCAGAGTCCCTTGGACTGCAATGAGATCCAACCAGTCCATCCTAAAGGACATTAGTCCTGGGTGTTCATTGGAAGGACTGATGTTGAAGCTGAAACTCCAATACTTTGGCCACCTCATGCGAAAAGCTGACTCATTTGAAAAGACCCTGATGCTGGGAAAGATTGAGGGCAGGAGGAGAATGGGGTGACAGAGGATGAGATGGTTGGATGGCATCATCGACTCAATGGACATGGGTTTAGGTGTACTCTGGGAGTTGGTGATGGACAGGGAGGCCTGGTGTGTGGCAGTTCATGGGGTCGTAAAGAGTCAGACACGACTGAGAGACTGAACTGAACTGAAAAAATCATTATTTGTAAAATCAACATCTGCTGGATGAGGGAAAAAGCAAGAGAGCTCCACAAAAACATCTATTTCTGCTTTATTGACTATGCCAAAGCCTTTGACTGTGTGGATCACAATCAACTGTGGAAAATTCTGAAAGAGATGGGAATACCAGACCACCTGATCTGCCTCTTGAGAAATTTGTATGCAAGTCAGGAAGCAACAGTTAGAACTGGACATGGAACAACAGACTGGTTCCAAATAGGAAAAGCAGTACGTCAAGGCTGTATATTGTCACCCTGTTTATTTAACTTATATGCAGAGTACATCATGAGAAACGCTGGACTGGAAGAAACACAAGCTGGAATCAAGATTGCCGGGAGAAATATCAATAACCTCAGATATGCAGATGACACCACCCTTATGGCAGAAAGTGAAGAGGAACTCAAAAGCCTCTTGATGAAAGTGAAAGTGGAGAGTGAAAAAGTTGGCTTAAAGCTCAACATTCAGAAAACGAAGATCATGGCATCCGGTCCCATCACTTCATGGGAAATAGATGGAGAAACAGTGGAAACAGTGTCAGACTTTATTTTTCTGAGCTCCAAAATCACTGCAGATGGTGACTGAAGCCGTGAAATTAAAAGACGCTTACTCCTTGGAAGGAAAGTTATGACCAACCTAGATAGCATATTCAAAAGCACAGACATTATTTTGCCAACAAAGGTCCGTCTAGTCAAGGCTATGGTTTTTCCAGTGGTCATGTATGGATGTGAGAGTTCGACTGTGAAGAAGGCTGAGTGCCGAAGAATTGATGCTTTTGAACTATGGTATTGGAGAAGATTCTTGAGAGTCCCTTGGACTGCAAGGAGATCCAACCAGTCCATTCTGAAAGAGATCAGCCCTGGGATTTCTTTGGAAGGAATGATGCTAAAGCTGAAACTCCAGTACTTTGGCCACCTCATGTGAAGAGTTGATTCATTGGAAAAGACTCTGATGCTGGGAGGGATTGGGGGCAAGAGGAGAAGGGGACGACAGAGGATGAGATGGCTGGATGGCATCACTGACTCAATGGACATGAGTCTGAGTGAACTCCGGGAGGTGGTGATGGACAGGGAGGCGATTCATGGGGTCGCAAAGAGTCGGACATGACTGAGCGACTGATCTGATCTGATGTATGTAGTAGCAGGAAAAAATGTGAGTCTACAATTAATGTACATGTACATTACATGTATGGTTAGATCCCATAAACTGAAAGATACTGATACATTCTCCCCTATCTCTTGAAGGTTTTATATATTCTGCTTTTGAAAATTTTCTATTAATTTAAACACTGGATATATTAATATACAATCCTAAATTAACTAGCATTATGGTTTTATATAGATTTTTGTTCTCTCAATGGACACTGGTTGTCTAATGCTAATAAAAGCCATGCGCTAGGGACTAAAACAATGCAGAATACTACTCAATCCTCTGTTGGCTTGTCTTGATTCAAGACTCAATTTTATTTGAGTTGTAATGCATATATTTAATTTATTCCTTCAAGAGTAATATTTCAACAAAAGTTTTATAAATATTGGACAGCAGAGAGTTCAAGTTTATAGCATTTAATAAGTATCCAGAGTATATTTTATGTTACCACTTAGTATATACTGATTTATATACATTAATGATCAAACATTTAGGGAGAAATTCAGGTTAACAGAACCAAAGACATAAAGCATATGTTCCTAAAAAGAAGCATACATTAGCTCTTCGAGCAAATGAGTTGAAACATAAGAGAAATCTCACTTTTGTGTAAATGATTCTATGGGTAACCATAGGAGACAAAATACCCTTAGAAAACAACTTTGCATTCATTCCAACTTATATAAAAATGGATAATCTAGTGTCCAAAGGAAACATCAACAGAATGCCCATGATACATTTAAATAAAAAACAAAAAAACATTTAAGCAAGTGCTACTAAACACCTACTGTAGACATCAACTTTTTTTTCAAAAATTCTTTTAAAGTTTATTTCTATAGAAATCATGTGACTTTTTGATGGCCCTCTCATATTACATAACGTGTCTTTAAATAATGAGCAATCTGGCTTGCTGAATACAGTAGTTACAAAACCTGGCTTTGTCTTAGCATCACTTAGAAGATTTTCTAAATCATTCCAACACATCCACTAACTGAGAATCTCTGTGGGTGGGTCCCCAGAGACTGTATGCCTAAAATGCTTCCTAAGTAATTCTGATGCATCCGGATTTAGGGAACACGGCAAGCCTGCTCACGATAAACTAGATGAAAGCTGGATGCTCATTACCTAAAATGATAACTCTCTTCTTGCAATAGTTGATGATTAGTCATTCTATCTGACATTAATTAGATAGCACTGCTAACACCACTCCTAATTTGTGACAGTAATATAATGTTCCCAAAACAGACAAAAGAGATTATTTTCTTGTTCTCTCTAGTTGGAGAGCCAGCAGGTGTTTATTCCAAACTCACTCAAAAAAAGTATGGAGTTATTAAATAACTAGTGGAAGAGGAGGGAAGCCAGAACACAGCCATGTTTTATTCACTGGAAATTATTACATGACTCATCAGGAGACTGTTTCTAAGTGCAGGTTATATCAAAAGCTTCTGGCCTGTACTAAATTCATTTGGTTATACCTTTAACTGTGTAATTAGAGTCAAAGACCATAAAATGATCCATAAAAGTTATATATAATCATGTGTTGTTCCTGATAAATTTGTACCAGTGATGACAAAAACAGTAACAGAGCCTAAATCATAATTTATCCCTGGCATAAAAGGTCGATCTCAATAAGTTCAGTTTAATAATTTATCAAGAAGTAAAGTCTTGCAACAGAGAAGGCGATGGCACCCCACTCCAATACTCTTGCCTGGAAAATCCCATGGACGGAGGAGCCTGGTGGGCTGCAGTCCATGGGGTCGCTAAGAGTCAGGCACGACTGAGAGACTTAACTTTCACTTTTCTCTTTCATGCATTGGAGAAGGAAATGGCAACCCACTCCAGTGTTCTTGCCTGGAGAATCCCAGGGATTGGGGAGCCTGGTGGGCTGCCATCTATGGGGTCGTACAGAGTTGGACATGACTGAAGCAACTTAGCAGCAGCAGCAAGGTCTTGCAAAGCTTAAAAAAACTAAAATTTGCAGATACTGAAAGTTGTCCATTGTTTTTGTTTATTATGATGGAACTGTCTATATTAAGAGGAAGCCCAAAAGAGAGTCAACAGTGGTTAATAAATTGATGTAGGACTTAAATATGCTTACAAAACAGAATATTAATGTTTTTAGTCATAGGTCTGTGGAATTAATGGTGTAGCTGAGAGACTGAGAGTTATAATGGAAAGGCAAAGTGGAGAGAGCAGAGGGACATTAATAATCTCATGAAACAGTTGGGGGATGAGTGATCAACAGATGCTCTCTAAAGTTGGATGGAGCAAGAAATAGAGTTTTCACTTAAGATTTTACTTTTCAGAGAAGTTTTAGGTTCAAAGCAGATTGAGAGGAAGGTGTAGGGATATCCCATAAACCCATTTTCCCCTTACAACTACAGTCTCCTCCATTATCAAGATCCTCGCAGCAGAGTGGTACATTTGTTATAACTGATGACCCTACACTGGCATTTCATTATCACCCAAAGTCCACAGTTTACATTAACATTCACTTCTGGTGTTGTATCCTATGGGTTTGGACAAATGCATAGTGACATGCATCTATCATTATGCTGTCATACAAAGCATTTTCAATGCCCTAAATATCCTCCATCCTCTGCATATTCATCCCTTTCCCCATTGTTCCAGAATCCATGGCAACTACTCATCACTTCACTGTCTCCATAGTTTTGCCTTTTCCAGAATGTTGGAGTCATACAGTATGTAGCCTTTTCAGCTTGCCTTCTTTCACTTAGAAATAATTTAAGATTCTTCCATATCTTTTCACAGTTTGATAATTCATTCTTTTTAGTCCTGAATAATATTACATTGCCTGGATGTACTACAGTTTATTTATCCACTCACCTACTGAAAAGGATGCTCGGTTGCCTCTAGCTTTGGGCATTTATGATTAAAGATGCTATAATCATCTGTGTGCAGGTTTTTGAGTACATATAAGCTATCAACTCCTTTGGGTAGGCACTAAGGTGTGCAATTGCTGGAACATATGGTGAGAATATGCTTACTATTTTAAGAAACTGCCAAACAGTCTTCCAAAGGAGCTGTACCATTTTTCATTACCACCAGAAAGGAAGATTTCTTGTTCTACATCCTTACCAGCATTTGTTGTTACAGTGTTCCAGATTTGGCCATACTAGTAGATTTGTATTGGTATCTCACAGTTGTTTTGATATGAATTTTAGGAATTTTATAGAAGTATAAATTTATACTTTTGCATTTTACATTTAGCTCTATGATTCATTTTGAGATAACTTTTGTGAAGGGTGTATGGTCTGTATACAGATTCATTTTCCTGCATGTAGATGTTAGATGTTCCAGCACCATTTGTTGAAAAGACTATCTTTGTTTCACTGATTTGCCTTTGTTCTTTTGTCAAACTAATTCTAAAATTTACTTGGAGAGGCAAAAAACCCAGAATAGATGATACAATATTAAAGGAGAACAAAGATGGAGGACTGTCACAACCTAACTTTAAGACTTACTATAAAGCTAAAGTAATCAAGAAAGTGTAGCACTGGCAAAAGAATAAACACAAAGATTAGTGGAATGGAACAGAGAACACAGAAATAGACCCCCATAAATACAGTCATGTATTTATGATGGTGCTGTTGAGTTTAACTGTGTCCTTACTAATTTTCTATCTACTGTATCTGTCCATTTCTGAGGTGGTGAAATATACAGCTATGATAATGGAGTCATCTATTTCTCCATGCAGTTCCATTAGTTTTTGCCTCACATAATCTGATGCTCTGTTCTGAGGTGCAAACATGTTCAGGGTTGTTATGTTTTTGGTGAACTGATCCCTGATGAACTGAATTCATCACTATGAAATGCTTTTCTTTATCCCTGATAACTTTCCTTGCATTGAAATTTATGGTCTGAAATTAATATACCTACTCTTACTTTATTTTGATTAGTGATAGCATGGTGTACATTTCTCCATCCATTTACTTTTAGTCTATATGCATTTTTATATTTAAAGTGGTTTTATTATAGACAATATGTGCGTGCATGCTTAGTCATGTCTGACTATTTATAACTCCATGGACTGTAAACTCACCAGGGTCCTCTGTCCATAGAATTTTCTAGGCAAGAATACTGAAGTGGGTTGCCATTTCCTACTCCAGGGGATCTTCCTGACACAGGGATTGAACCTGCCTCTCATGCATTGGCAAGCAGATTCTTTACCACTGAGTCACCTGGGAAGTCCACTTTAATAATCACTGTCTTCTAACGTGAATTTAAACCACATACGTTCAAAGTAATTATTGATATCATTTGATTAATATCTACCATATTTGTTATTGTTTTCTATTTGCTACCCTTGTTCATTGTTTCTATTTTTGTCTCCCCTGTTTTTCTATCTTTTGTGTTTTTACTCAAATATTTTATATAATTCCATTTTCTTTCATTTCTAGGAGTATCATTTATGCTTTTTTAAAAAAAAAAACTGTTTTTAGTGGTTGCTTTAGAGTTTGCAATATACATTCGCAATTAACTGAAGGCCACTTTTGAATAAAACCATATTGCTTCATAAGTATGGGAGTATCTTATAATAAAATAATCCTAATTTATCCTTCCTGACCTTGTATCATTACTGTCATTTATTTTTTTACATATAAGTATTTTTATCCAATATTTACTGAAAGATCTGATTGAGCTCCAGAGGTGAAACTAACAAAAGTATAGTGACCTCCAATTTCACTGGGTCCTTTGGGAATTTTTAACAGTCACAGTTGTCCACACTCACCTTCCAGAAATTCATCAATTACAGTTAGAGTTTTCCTGTCTTGTCACTGGTTCCCCTGGTAGTTTCCAATTGTGACTCTCTGCTACAGGAAGCCATGACTCCTTGTGTTGACCTGTTTATCTCTCCAACCTGGGCGGGGGGGCAGTGGTTTGCCCAGTGTCCTCCCCTCTCTTCTGATTCCAAGAAGAATTTATGTTTTTTTCAAAGTATTCAGCTTTTTACTAATTGTCAGGATGGAGTGGAAACTTCCATGAACCTTACATGTGAAACCAGAAACTGAAAATACAGAAATACAGTTTTATATTACAAAAGTAGTTAACAAATAAAAAACTCTAATAACTATTAAAATGGATAAGATTTTATTGAAATGAATCTTCAAATTTCACAATGCTAAGTCAATTCAATTCAGTTCAATTCAGTTCACTCAGTCGTGTGCGACTCTTTGAGACTCCATGGACTGAAGTATCCAAGGCTTCCTTGTCCATCACCAACTCCTGGAGCTTACTTAAACTCATGTCCATTGAGTCAGTGATGCCATCCAACCATCTCATCCTCTGTTATCCCCTTTTCCTCCCGCCTTCAATCTTTCCATGATCAGGGTCTTTTCTAGTGTCAGTTCTTTGAATCAGGTGGCCAGAGTATTGGAGTTTCAGCTTCAACATCAGTCCTTCCAATGAATATTCAGGACTGATTTCTTTTAGGATGGGCTGGTTGGAACTCCTTGAAGTCCAAAATACTCTCAAAAATCTTCTCCAACAACACAATTCAAAAGCATCAATTCTTCAGCGCTCAGCTTTCTTTATAGTCCAACTCTCAAATCCATACATGACTACTGGAGAAACCATAGCTTTGACTAGTTGGATCTTTGATGGCAAAGTAATATCTCTGCTTTTTACTATGCTGTCTAGGTTGATAATAGCTTTCCTTCCAAGGAGCAAGTGTGTTTTAATTTCATAGCTGCAGTCACCATCTGCAGAGATTTTGGAGCCCAAGAAAATAAAGTCTCTCACTGTTTCCATTGTTTCCCCATCTATTTGCAATGAAGTGATGGGATCGGATGCCAAGATCTTAGTTTTCTGAATGTTGAGCTTTAAGCCAACTTTTTTACTCTCCTCTTTCTTTTTTTAATTTTTTTTCCTAATTTTATTTTATTTTTAAACTTTACATAATTGTATTAGTTTTGCCAAATATCAAAATGAATCCGCCAATTCATCAAGAAACTATTTAGTTCTTCTTTGCTTTCTGCCATAAGGATGGTGTCATCTGCATATCTGAAGTTGTAGATATTTCTCCCATCAATCTTGATTCCAGCTTGTGCTTCATCCAGCCCAGCATTTTGCATGATGTAGTCTGCATAAAAGTTAAATAAGCAGGGTGACAATATGCAGCCTTGATGTACTCCTTTCCCGATTTGGAAACTGTCTGTTGTTCCAATGTCTAGTTCTACCTGTTACCTCTTGACCTGCTTACAGATTTCTCAGGAGGCAGGTCAGGTGGTCTGGTATTCCCATCTTTTTCAGAATTTTCCACAGTTTGTTGTGATCCACACAGTCAAAGGCTTTGATATAGTCAATAAAGCAGAAGTAGATGTTTTTCTGGAACTCTCTTTCTTTTTTGATGATTCATAGGATACAGGCAATTTGATCTCTGGTTCCTCTGCCTTTTCTAAATCCAGCTTGAACATCTGGAAGTTCATAGTTCACATACTGTTAAAGCCTGGCTTGGAGAATTTTGAGCATTACTTTGCTAGTGTGTGAGATGAGTACAATTGTGTCATAGTTTAAGCATTCTTTGGCATTGTCTTTTTTGGGAATTGGAATGAAAACTGACCTTTTCCAGTCCTGTGGCCACTGCTGAGTTTTCCAAATTTTCTGGCATATTGAGTGCAGCACATTCACAACATCATCTTTTAGGATTTTAATAGCTCAACTTGAATTCCATCACCTCCACTACCTTGTTCATAGTGATGCTTCCTAAGGCCCACTTGACATCCCATTCCAGGATGTCTGGCTCTAGGTGAGTGATCACACCATCATGGTTATCTGGTACATCAAGATCTGTTTTGCATAGTTTTTCTGTGTATTCTTGCCACCTCTTCTTAATATTCTGCTTCTGTTAGGTTCATACCATTTCTGTCTTTTATTGTGCCCATCTTTGCATGAAATATTCCCTTGGCACCTCTAATTTTCTTGAAGAGATCTCTAGTCTTTCCCATTCTATTATTTTCCTCTATTTCTTTGCACTGATCACTGAGGAAGCCTTTCTTATCTCTCCTTGCTATTCTTTGGAACTCTGCAGTCAAATGGGTATATCTTTCCATTTTTCCTTTGCCTTTAGCTTGTCTTCTTTTAAGGCCTCCTCAGACAACCATTTTTCCTTTTGCATTTCTTTTTCTTGGGGATGGTCTTGATCTCTGCCTCCTGTACAATGTCACAAACCTCCATCCATAAGTTTTCAGGCACTGCACCAGATCTAATCCCTTGGAACTATTTGTCACTTGCACTGTATAATTGCAAGGGATTTGGTTTAGGTCATACCTGAATGGTCTAGTGGTTTTCCTTTCCTTGCTTTCTTCAATTTAAGTCTGAATTCGGCTATAAGGAGTTCATAATCTGAGCCGCAGTCAGAGCTCCTGGTCTTGTTTTTGCTAACTGTATACAGCTTTTCCATCTTTGGCTGTAAAGAATATAATCAGTCTGATTCCAGTATTGACCACCTGGTAATGTCTATGTGTAGAGTTGTCTCTTACGTTGTTGGAAGAAGGTGTTTGCTATGACCAGTGCGTTCTCTTGGGAAACTCTGTTAGCCTTTGCACTGCTTCATTTTGTACTCCAAGACCAAATTTGCCTGTTACTTCAGGTATCTCTTGACTTCCTACTTTTGCATTCCAGTCCCCTATAATGAAAAGTACATCTTTTGGGGGGTGTTAGTTCTAGAAGGTCTTGTAGGTCTTCATAGAACCGCTCAACTTCAGCTTCTGCAGCATTACTGGTCGGGGAATAGACATGGATTAGTGTGATATTGAATGGTTTGTCTTGGAAATGAACAGAGATTCTTCTGTTGTTTTTCAGATTGCATCCAAGTACTGTATTTTGGACTCTTTTGTTGACTATGATGGCTACTCCATTTCTTCTAAGGGATTCTTGCCCACAGTAGTAGATATAATGGTCATCTGAATTAAATTTGCCCATTCCAGTCCATTTTAGTTCACTGAATCCTAAAATTTAGATATTTACTCTTGCCACCTCCTGTTTGACCACTTCCAATTTACCTTGATTCATGGACCTAACATTCCCCATTCCTATGCAATATTGTTCTTCACAGAATCAGACTTTACTTCCATCACCAGTCACATCCACAACTGTGTACTGTTTTTGCTTTGGTTCTGTCTCTTCATTCTTTCTGGAGTTATTTCTCCACTCTTCTCCAGTAGCATATTGGGCACCTACCTACCTGGGGAGTTCATCTTTCAGTGTCCTACCTTTTTGCCTTTTCATACTGTTCATGGGGTTCTCAAGGCAAGAATACTGAAGTGGTTTGCCATTCCCTTCTCCAGTGGGCCATGTTTTGTCAGAACTCTCCACCATGACCTGTCCATCTTGCGTGTCCCTATACAGCATGTCTCAAGGTTTTATTGACTTAGACAAGGCTGTGGTCCATGTGATCAATTTGGTCAATAGATAAACCAAATATCATACTAACATTAATAAATTATGTCTAATATTTAGTTGCTTTGTAATAACTTGCATAAAAGTTGAAAAGAGATATTTTTTATGATAGGAAGAACAAGGAATAGTATGAGTTTGTGAACTGAATGGGATGGTAGACAGTTACTCTTAATAATCTCTTCTGCACTACTTGATCCTTTTAACCCTTATGCAAGCATTACTGTGAAAAAAATATTAGAAGAGGAATAAGAAAGATAATTGAACTCTATATATTTTAAAGATGACTCTGGTTTATATAGCTGACAAAATTAAACCTCACAGATATTAATTCAAAATCAGGTTTCAATGATCTTTCTTGTAAATTTCAGGAAACTGAGTCCTAAAATCTCGCACTCAAGCTGCAGTTTCAATCTTGGATTTTTTGTTCATTTTTGAGAATATAATGTTTATAATTCTTTCAGCTTGATAGGCTCCAATATGGCTTCTTAAAATTTTACTTTCCACATTTCTTCCTAAATTACTAGAATTTTCTTTTGATTACTGAAGCTCATTTTCAGAATAACAGAAAGGCAAAGCTACGATTTGTGATGATCCTCCCATACAAGCACAGTCATCTAGACAAGAGCAAAAATGAATGGTCTAGATGGAAAGCCATGTCCCTACTGAGGAAGAAATTATTTGATTTGATTTCTGAATGTCTTAAATAGTATTTTTGATGCCTCTCAAGTTTTAGGCTGTTGATTATTCTTTCCTTCAGTTCCTCAGTTTGCACTCCTGTGCATGCCCCCTTGATACTGCAGCACATTATTTTGGATGATGCTTTAGTACCTGTTGGAATTCCTTTAAATGAGGTTTTGTGAAAAGATGTTATAAAGCCATACTCAAAGGATTTTTAAAATCCAAGATATTTAATTACATTTTTCCAGATGTGCTCAGTTTTTCTGTGAATAGACCAGACTGTTCCTATGAACTCTCTTAAAACTCAAAGGTAACTTACAGCATCAGAAACAAGTGATTCAGGCATATGCTTAATTGTACCCTACTAATCTTACTCTTTCATCTTTGAATGATTTTATACTTCAGTGACAATAGAAAAAGAGAGTTGGGGGAAATAATATTACCAGAACTTAGGGGGAAAAAAGAAGAAGAAAACCAGGAAGAACATTAAATGCATGCTAAGTGAAAGAAGCCAATCTGAAAAGGCTACATATGTTATGACTCCATCTATTGGCTTAAAGCTCAACAGTCAGAAATCTAAATCATGTCATTTGGTCCCATCACACTTCATAGGAAATAGATAGGGAAACAGTGGAAACAGTATAAGACTTTGGTTTTTTTTTTGGCTCCAAAATCACTGCAGATGGTGATTGCAGCCATGAAGTGAAAAGATGCTTACTCCTTGGAAGAAAAGTTATGACCAACCTAGATAGCATATTCAAAAGCAGAGACATTACTTTGCCAACAAAGGTCCGTCTAGTCAAGGCTATGGTTTTTCCGGTGGTCATGTATGGATGTGAGAATTGGACTGTGAAGAAAGCTGAGCACCGAAGAATTGATGCTTTTGAACTGTGGTGTTGGAGAAGACTCTTGAGAGTCCCTTGGACTGCAAGGAGATCCAACCAGTCCATCCTAAAGGAGACCAGTCCTGGGTGTTCATTGGAAGGACTGATGCTGAAGCTGAAACTCCAATACTTTGGCCACCTCATGCGAAGAGTTGACTCATTGGAAAAGGCCCTGATGCTGGGAGGGATTGGGGACAGGAGGAGAAGGGGACGACAGAGGATGAGATGGCTGGATGGCATCACCGACTCGAAGGACATGAGTTTGGGTGAACTCTGGGAGTTGGTGATAGACAGGGAGGCCTGGCGTGCTGCAATTCATGGGGTCGCAAAGAGTCGGACATGACTGAGCAACTGAACTGAACTGATATGACATTCTGGAAGAGGGAAAAATGGAGACAGTAAAAAAATCAGTGGTGTCCAGGGGCTGGTGGAGGAGAGGGCGGGATGAATAGGGAGAACATAGAGGATTTTTAGGGGAGTGAATCTATGTACATAGATACGATACTACACTAGGGGATAATGTCATTATGCTATGCTATGCTAAGTCACTTCAGTCGTATCCGACTCTGTGCGACCCCATAGACGGCAGCCCACCAGGCTCCCCCGTCCCTGGGATTCTCCAGGCAAGAACACTGGAGTGGGCTGCCATTTCCTTCTCCAATGCATGAAAGTGAAAAGTGAAAGTGAAGTCGCTCAGTCGTGTCCGACTCTTAGTGACCCCATGGATTGCAGCCTAACAGGCTCCTCTGTCCATGGGATTTTCCAAGCAAGAGTACTGGAGTGGGGTGCCATTCAGGCCAAATCCATGAAACATATAACACCAATAGTGAATCCTAAAGTAAACAACAGACTTTGGGTGACAGTAAGTTGACAGTGTAGGTCTAACAATTGTGATAAATGTACCACTGTAATGTGGGGTGTCCATAGTGGAGGAAGTTGTGTATGTGTGGGGAACACACAGAAACTGTACTTCCTGGTCAGTTTTGCTGATAAACTAAAATGCTTAAAAAACAAAGTTTATTGATTTTTTTTTAAACCAAGTTGTGATACAAGTTACTGTTAACATTTTAAAATTAAGGGAAAGAGTTGCATGTAAAACATCACAGAAATATTTTTTCCTTATTTAAATTTCCAACCACTCTCTCCCTAAATGTTTGATTCAACTGTAATTGCCCACTAGTTGACCTATAGTAGGTAGTTTTGATACTCTTTCTTCTTACTGTAAATTCAATATTTATCTTTACACAACAACTATTAGTTATGATAATAAGTACAAGTAGGTAATTACAATTACATGTAAAAATTGAGTGTTTCTCAGCAATTCAGCGATTAGAAAAGGAGTAAATGGGATTCTGCTTAGGCATTAAGAGTGAGACCTCTGCTAATACACAGGCATGTTGGGGCTCAATATCTTTCTTAATTAGAATCACTGGGATAAAAACAAATACTTTATTACTAAGGTTACTGCTAAACTAAACCTTCCGTTTCTCTCTCTCTCTTTTTTTTTAAATATTTTTCTATACAAAATTCTTCCCTTGAATGAAAAAAGGATTGCTTTTTAGGAACCTGCTGTCATCTAATGCTTTACAAATAAGCTGAAGAGCCAGAAACTTGACTGGGGATGATCCTGCTGCCCTGTTCCAAATACATTAAAGTTAATGAAAGACGAGGCCAGAGCAAAAGTAGATAGACTAATTTTCTCCATGCATCCCTACTCTGTGAATTCTCAGACTACCAGACTGTCCGTGAAGACATGGTGATCAAGAAAGTATATTTTGGGTTGTCAGATTGCTAAAAGTGTAGTTGTGGTAATCAAGAGAATCTCAAGAAAAGGGAAAGCTGAAGGTCATGGTTTTACATAGGAAAAAAGTTCAGAGTAAGTGTGGACACAGTGGGAAAACAGTCACAGGGAGGAGAGTTTTTCTGCCTGCCATAAGGAGTAGCAGTATCATTGTGTCCTGCAGCCCCAGGCAGAAAGTGTGTAGCCTAAGGATCCTACTACCTTTTAAGTATAAAAGTATGTTACTGTTGGACAATTTTACTAGTTTAACATGTTAACTACTTTAGCAAAACCCATATAAAACATTTCTTAAAATCTTTATTTTCTCAAGACTAGTCAAATCTAAAAACCTATGTTTTGTATTTCACGTAAAACATTTTCTTCCTCAAATATTTCCTGTCTTGGTTCTTTGGAAATTACAGTGATGGGACTTCATGTGACGTTATTTTGCCTTTACTGAGGAATTAAATTCATGCATGAAGAGGCTATGAAATATTCCTGGAGGACAAGTCATCATTAATAGTGCATCTCTAAATCCCGTAGAAGTGGTGCCGGTCCAGGTTCGATTCATGCGACAGGGTGCTCAGGGCCGGTGCACTGGGATGACCCTGGGGGATGGGATGGGGAGGGAGTGAGGAGGGGGGTTCTGGATGGGGAACACATGTGCGCCCGTGGCTGATTCATGTCGATGTATGGCAAAAAACCACTACAGTATTGGTAAAGTAATTAGCTTCCAATTAAAATAAATTAATTAATTTTTTAAAAAAGAGAGACTCACTGAAGATTTCTGGCTTGGAATTGTTGCTTTCTAATTGGAGACTGAGATGAAAGTAAGGATGCTGAGCCCACTAGTGTCACTCATCTTTAAGCGCTCCACTTGTCGATAGAATGTTTTATGGGAAAATAAGTAGGCGTGGGAGTGAACTTGGGTTACCATACTTGTGCATTTCACACCTATACAGCAAAAATGTCTTTGTCATCCCTTTGGGAAGAAACAAAATTGACAGGGACAGATGGAAGCTTCGCCTTCTTTCTCTGAAGAGGCGAATTAATACAATTAAAATGAGAGATGTGCTTACATGGACTGACTTGCTAAATAGGCTAACCTTGATATTTAAAACATATAAGTATTTTAAAAATATAGATAAATATTTATACAGGTTCAACATTAAAGGGAAAAATTAAATGAATCGATAAGTGGTAAGGGTGAGGGTCTTCACTAGGCTTCTAAATACTAGTAGACATCCATTTGAGAATATAGCTATAGCTTAATTTAATAAAGGCAAACAAAATTTATGAAAATAGTAATACAGAATAAAAATCCTTAACAACATGAGAGAATTCAATCACCTAATAGTAACTGAAATAAAGCATTATAAAAATGCCTGCTTTAATATAGAAAATATTGTCTATTGACCACAATAATAAAGCCCTACTTGTTAATAGAAAAAATAAAAACAAAATTTTAATAAATGAATTCTAGCTTCTTAAGGTGATAAAGGGCAACATATAACAATTCAAGTCTATTTCAGTGTCAGAAATCTGTGTATAAAGAAAAAACATGTAAAGCCACCTTCCTTTGCACAAATGGGAACATTAAAGATAAATGTCTTGGGTATTTATCTAAGATCTTCAAGTTTACAAACTACAGTATTAGGTGTGGCAGAAAGTGAAGAGGAACTAAAAAGCCTCTTGATGAAAGCGAAAGAGAAGAGTGAAAAAGTTGGCTTAAAGCTCAACATTCAGAAAATGAAGATCATGGCATCTGGTCCCATCACTTCATGGAAAATAGATGGGGAAACAGTGTCAGACTTTATTTTTTGGGGCCCCAAAATCACTGCAGATGGTGATTGCAGCCACGAAATTAAAAGATGCTTACTCCTTGGAAGGAAAGTTATGACCAACCTAGATAGCATATTCAAAAGCAGAGACATTATTTTGCCAACAAAGGTTCGTCTAGTCAAGGCTATGGTTTTTCCAGTGGTGATGTATGGATGTGAGAGTGGGACTGTGAAGAAAGCTGAGTGCTGAAGAATTGATGCTTTTGAACTGTGGTGTTGGAGAAGACTCTTGAGAGTCCCTTGGACTGCAAGAAGATCCAACCAGTCCATTCTAAAGGAGATCAGCCCTGGGTGTTCTTTGGAGGGACTGATACTAAAGTTGAAACTCCAATACTTTGACCACCTCATGCAAAGAGTTGACTCATTGGAAAAGGCCCTGATGCTGGGAGGGATTGGTGGCAGGAGGAGAAGGGGATGACAGAGGATGAGATGGCTGGATGGCATTACCGACTTGATGCACATGAGTTTGGGTGAACTCCGGGAGTTGGTGATGGACAGGGAGGCCTGGCGTACTGCAATTCATGGGGTTGCAAAGAGTCAGACACAACTGAGCGACTGAACTGAACTGAACTGATAAAGTCTTAAAATATCAAAGTCAGAGGAACTGATCGGCTTTGATTGATATTTCTTCTTTTACATTGCCAAGCCAGAAAGATGCACCTGGGTTCTCAATCCCATTGACATCTAGATATTTTTAAAATAGTTACTTATAATGGAACCTCATTTATTAACTACCTCAGCAGAGAATAGATATTTTGTTTCATATAAATATATTCCACCATATCTGATGCTGCAGGGGAAAATATAATAGACCTGCAATTTAAAAATTAAACAAAACAAAATCTGAAGTGCAATTCTATAAAAGCACATTTTCAAATCAGTTTAACTTTCTTCCATTAAGAAATATTAAATATTCTTCATGAATTTCTAAAAAAAATGGATATTTATGCAGGCGGATTATATCTTTAATGTGTACATAAAATAAAATAAATGACTTCACTGAAAGTGACGACCATAAGTAAGTTTTTAACATCTAAATATGTTGCAATAAGTTCTTTCTCCATCACCTGTTTAGTAAGCAATAAAACCATCTGATGCATTTGGGTTTATATATTTTCCTATTTAGGAAGACCAAAGGAAACAGTGCCAGTAATTAAATGAACTTAGTACAGAAAAGTAATTTGTAGGTATATTAAGTAAAATATTGTTTATAAAAGTAGTATGATTATGAATAGAATTCATTTTAATAAGCTGCTGGTAGAATTTTCTTCCTCTTTTAGGTTATTAATTTATTATTTCACATCGGGAGTAAAGATGTTCCCATTTCCCCTCTTATTTTTCACAATTTCCCAAATGAAATGGTTATGAAACAGAATTCAGTATTACTATTTCTCCTGTAATAGTGTTCTTGGAGGAAGTTGACAGATCTTAAATTTGTGATGATGATGAAGGTTCCATCCATCCACAAATATACTAGTAAAGCCATTTTTGTGACACTGCTCTCTTTGTACTTTCCAGGTCACTGCAAACAGGACAGAAGGCTCTGAGCTATGTGCTCTGCTAAGTGGAACTATTCTGTTTACATGCACCAATGCCCCATATGTAGGAAACCACAGTGCAATCAGAGCAAGATACCAAAAGGATAGATTCATTTTATAGCCTGGCTTCAGAACAAAAAAGACAAGGCCTCTCAGTCTCAAATGTTTAATTTGATTGATCAAATATTAAGAGCTGTATTGCTCAATGGTCTTTATCATGTTTAGTGACCATGAAGGAAAGAATTCAGGTGATGCCTTCTCTTTATCTATTTAATAGAAGTATCCAGTATATGACAAAACTTAGATAGACTATTCAATAACAGTGAGTTTCTTGAAATGATTTTACAAAGATTATATTCTTGAAGAAAATGTTAAAATATGGTAAAAATATGCATCATTAGAATAACAGCTGTTTCAACTAGAAGCATCATCTGGTTGAACTTTGTTTTATGCAAATAAGGAAAATGCCACTCCAAAAGAGGAATGGATTTATCCAAGTGCCTGCAAGTAGTTGTATAAAACCATCTAATTCTGTGGCTGGCATTCTTTCTATCATACTTCATTGCCTCTCTTATACAAGTTAGTTGACAATGAAATGCAATATTTGCTTTCCCGGATCTTTCATTTCTATCCTGAAGCCACATTTTCATGTAAACTGATACTTCCTGAAAAAATGAACTAGTAAATAGGGTCAACTTAAATGTGCAGTTTTCCATATGGTGCATTTTGAGTAACTGAATGAGTTCACAGTCCAAAATTGATTCTCCAAGTCTATTGCTTTATATTAATATATGATCATTATATTTGCTGTTAAATATTAAGGTATTATTGGGAAAACTCTAGTTAACATGCAAACTTGTTTATACCCCATTACAGAACATACCTAGGGATTGGTACCTACATAGGACCCACTGCAGAGAGCAGTGAACACAGAAAAATTCTGATTGTGGAACATGGTGACCACAGAGCTTAAACACATGTTGGTAATTACAGTCAGGAACTGTGGTAGATGACTGAGAGGAAGGGGGTGATTCAGTCAACAGAATAACGCACTGGGTATTCAGTGTTAGTTGTCATAAAACAAGAATCCAGGAGTGCTGAATAAAACTTCCTACCTTACTACACAGAATCATCAGTGCTAGACACATATTTGCAAGCTTCTTTGAAAACATGTGTTTCAGTCCTCTGGGCCCTACTATATGGAGAGATAATTTTTAATCAAACATTTTTTATATTGGGGAAGGATGCTGATGAGAGAAAGGATATATATATATATATATATATATATATATATATATATATGTAACTGATGCACATTCTTGTATGGCAGAAACCAACACAACATTGTAAAGTAATTACCCTCAAATTAAAAAAAAAAAAAAAAATGAAAAGAACAGGAATTAAAAAACCTATTGATATTTAACTATCCCTAACTTGATCATTTTGCAAAAATCTAAAATACAAAGATCTGAGATCCATATATTTGACTTTAGTTTCTAATTCCTTATTACATATATGTCAACTATGTTTCAGTTAGTTCAGTGCAGTCGCTCAGTTGTGTCCCACTCTTTGCACCCCATGGACTGCAGCGCAACAGGCTTCCCAACTCACAGGGTTTGCTCAAACTCATGTCCATTGAGTCAGTGATGCCATCCAACCATCTATTACTCTGTTGGTCACTTTTCCTCCTGCCTTCAATCTTTTCCAACATCAGGGTCTTTTCCAATGAGTCAATTCATTGCATCAGGTGGCCGAAGTATTGGAGTTTCAGCTTTAATGTCAGTCCTTCCAATGAATATTCAGGACTGATTTCCTTTAGGATTGACCGGTTTGATCTTCTTTCAGTCAAAGGGACTCTCAAGAGTCTTCTCCAACACCACAGTTCAAAAGCATCAATTCTTTGGCACTCAGCTTTCTTTGTAGTCCCAACTCTCACACCCATGCATGACTACTGGAAAAAACATAGCTTTGACTAGACAGATCTTTGTCAGCCAAGTAATGTCTCTGCTTTTAAATATGCTGTCTAGGTTGGTCATAACTTTTCTTACAAGGAGCAAGCATCTTTTAATTTCATGGCTGCAGTCACCATCTGCAGTGATTTTGGAGCCCAAGAAAATAAAGTCTCTCACTGTTTCCATTGTTTCCCCATCTATCTGCCATGAAGTGATGGGATCAGATGCCATGACCTTAGTTTTTTGAATGTTGAGTTTTAAGCCAACTTTTTCACTCTCCTCTTTCACTTTCATCAAGAGGCTCTTTAGTTCTTCACTTTCTGCTATAAGGGTGGTGTCATCTGCATATCTGAGGTTATTGATATTTCTCCCGGCAATCTTGATTCCAGTTTGTGCTTCATCCAACCTGGCATTTCTCATGATGTAATCTGCTATAAGTCAAATAAACAGGGTGACAATATATAGTCTTGACGTACTCCTTTTCTGATTTGGAACCTGTCTGTTGTTTCATGTCTAGTTCTAACTGTTGCTTCTTGACCTGCATACAAATTTCTCAGGAGGCAAATCAGGTGGTGTGCCATTCCCATCTCTTGAAGAATTTTCCAGTTTGTTGTGATCCACACAAAAGCTTTGGTGTAGTCAAAAAGCGGAAGTAATGTTTTTCTGGAATTCTCTTGCTTTTTTGATGATCCAGCGAATGTTGGCAATTTGATCTCTGGTTCCTCTGCCTTTTCTAAAACCAGCTTGAACATCAGGAAGTTCACGGTTCATGTACCGTTGAAGCCTGGCTTGGAGAATTTTGAGCATTACATTGCTAGGGTATGAGATGAGTACAACTGTGCAGTAGTTTGAGCATTCTTTGGCATTGCCTTTCTTTGGGATTGGAATGAAAACTGACCTTTTCCAGCCCATGGCCACTGCTGAGTTTTCCAAATTTGCTGGCATATTGAGTGCAGCACTTTCACAGCATCATCTTTTAGGATTTGAAATAGCTCAACTGGAGTTCCATCACCTCCACTAGCTTTGTTCATAGTGATGCTTCCTAAGGCCCATTTGACATCCCATTCCAGGACATCTGACTCTAGGAGAGTGATGATACCATCATGATTATCTGGATCATGAAGATCATTTTTGTATAGTTCTTCTGTGTATTCTTGCCACCTCTTCTAACTTCTGTTAGGTCCATACCATTTCTGTCCTTTATTGTGCCCATCTCTGCATAAAAATGTTCCCTTGGTATCTCTAGTTTTCTTGAAGAGATCTCTAGTCTTTCCCATTCTATTGCTTTCCTTTATTTCTTTGCACTGATCACTGAGGAAGGCTTTCTTATCTCTCCTTGCTATTCTTTGGAACTCTGCATTCAGATGGATGTATCTTTCCATTTCTCCTTTGCCTTTAGCTTGTCTTCTTTCCACAGCTATTTATAAGGCCTCCTCAGATAACCATTTTGTCTTCATGGATTTATTTATCTTGGGAATGATCTTGATCACTGCCTCCTACACAATGTCACAAACCTCTGTCCATAGTTCTTCAGGCACTCTACCAGATCTAGTCCCTAAAAATCTATTTCTCACTTCCACTGTATAATCATAAGGGATTTGATTTAGGTCATACCTGAATGGTCTAGAGGTTTTCCATACTTTATTCAACTTAAGCCTGTATTTGGCAATAAGGAGTTCATGATCTGAGCCACAGTCAGTGCTCTTTGTCTTATTTTTGCTAATTGTATAGATTTTCTCTATCTTTGGCTGCAAAGAATATAATCAATCTGATTTCGGTATTGACCATCTGGTGATGTCCATGTGTAGAGTCATCTCTTATGTTGTTGGAAGAGGGTGTTTACTAGGGCCAGTGTGTTCTCTTGGCAAAACTCTGTTAGTCTTTGCACTGCTTCATTTTGTACTCCAAGACCAAATTTGCCTGTTACTTCAGGTATCTCTTGACTTCCTACTTTTGCATTCCAGTCCCCTATAATGAAAAGTACATCTTTTGGGGGGTGTTAGTTCTAGAAGGTCTTGTAGGTCTTCATAGAACCACTCAACTTCAGTTTCTGCAGCATTACTGGTTGGGCATAGACTTGGATTACTGTGATATTGAATGGTTTGTCTTGGAAACGAACAGAGATCCTTCTGTTGTTTTTCAGATTGCACCCAAGTACTGTTTATTGGACTCTTTTGTTGACTATAATGGTTACTCCATTCTTCTAAGGGATTCTTGCCCACAGTAGTAGATATAATGGTCATCTGAATTAAATTTGCCCATTCCAGTCCATTTTAGTTCACTGAATCCTAAAATTTAGATATTTACTCTTGCCACCTCCTGTTTGACCACTTCCAATTTACCTTGATTCATGGACCTAACATTCCACGTTACTATGCGATATTGTTCTTTACAGAATCAGACTTTACTTCCATCACCAGTCACATCCACAACTGGGTGCTGTTTCTGCTTTGGTTCCATCTCTTCATTCTTTCTGTAGTTATATCTCCACTCTTTTCCAGTAGCATATTGGGCACCTACCGACCTGGGGAATTCATCTTTCAGTGTCCTACCTTTTTGCCTTTTCATACTGTTCATGGGGTTCTCAAGGCAAGAATACTGAAGTGGTTTGCCATCCCCTTTTCCAGTGGAACACGTTTTGTCAGAATTCTCCACCATGACCTGTCTGTCTTGGGTGCCCCTACATGCATGGCTCATAGTTTCACTGAATCAGACTAGACTGTAATCTACTCCTATTTCAAGACCCCTTATCTGTAAGCCTCTCTCTCTCCCTGATGCCTGAATTCCATTAATACTTCACTAAGAGGCCAGAGACTATAACAAGACACCAGGACATGGATAAGGTAAAAGAAGGTCCTCCTCTTCTGATCCAAAGATATTAAGGGAAGCAAAGGGAATAATGAGGAAAGAGAGACAGGAAATAATATGTACATGTTCTTATGAAGAAGGACAGGGTTTTGCTTTCTTGGTCTGCTCTTCATTTGCTTGTGTTGAGGACAGCACCCAGAAGGTCTCTGATCTTAGAAGGAGCAGATGAAAGTAGCTGTTCTGTGAGCCAGCAGGCCTGGCATGGTGTTTACTAGACCATGGGTAGGTTATAAAATGTGGCAGAGTTTCAGTGGGTACAGGCAATGGTAGGAGCCAAGCAAGATGAGGAAAGGGTGCCAAGCTCCTACCATTCTAGAAGAGGCCAGACCAGATATGCGTATTGATACCCAAGTTCAGTCCAAGTGTTGGCAGGCTGACCAGAGCACAGGCAGATGAGGAACAATAACATGGTGGAGAAAGACAAGGGGATTACATGGAGATGACCTGCCCCCCCTCCCCCCACAGCAAAGGCACCAGTCACTTCTCATTTCCTAGAAATGAATAAGGGGAAAGAAACAGAGGTTTGTGGAAGACGAAGCAAGTATACAAATGAAACAGAGTGAAAACTAAAGGGACCACTTAAATGACTGCCTTGGACTAAATTGTAAACTGAATTAGATTACATGTATTTTTTCTTTGTTTTTTGCTATCCAGATCATTTACATGAGTGGGGTATGAGTAATTTTGTAAATCTACCATGCATTCATGCACAGTCAAACTGACCATGAATTCATTGAACCAGATTATATTCCTATTACTTAGTGAAGGAAAATAGATATTGCATTAATTTATATCTTATAGCCCCTCAATACAACCCTGGAATAATTTTGTTCCTTATAGAAGATAAGGAACAGATGTAAAGCATATTCAATTAATTCTATTTAAACTGTTTTTATTTACATAAACTTTAAAATAGGCATTCGGGATTATATTCTAAATAAAAATGTTGTAGATCAGAGATTGGGCTTCCCTGGTGGCTCAGTGGTAAAGAATTTGCCTGCCAGTGCAAGAGACGGGTTCTATCACTGGGTCAGGAAGATCCCTTGAGAAGGAATAGCAACCTGCTCCAGTATTCTTGCTGGGAAAATTCCATGGATAGATAGGCCTGATGGGCTACAGTCCACGGGCTCTCAAAAATCGGACACGATTTAGTGACTAAGCAACAACAACAAAGATCAGAGATTCCTAAACTTTCTTAGTTCAAAGCACCTTCACAGTTTTAGTAACTTTTCTAACAAGTGATCAAAATCAAACAAAATGATAATTAAAAATAAATAACAGTTCCTTTTATTAAGTAATTAGGGCCAGCAAGTTAATAATACATTTTTATACCTGAACAAAACCACTGCTATTTGGAAAAATAATGCAAAAAATTTGAAAGACAAAAATTTTAATTTTACCTTTAAATAACTGCAGTTACTTACTGACGAGATGTGTGTGTCTGTTGAGTACTGCACAGTTTCTCAAACTGTGCATTCAGACTAAATAAGGTCAATCACCCTCTTTTTCTGTTCCATATTGATTTTTAAATAGTAACTACTTTTTATCAGAGAAATTGCTGAAAACCCAACTTTGCGAAGATACTATTTTAAAAACTTTTTATTTTTAATTATTTATTTTTGGTTGTGATGGGTCTTCATTGCTGTGAGGACTTTCTCTAATTATGGCAAGTTGGGGTTACTCTCTAGTTGCAGTGTGTGGGCTTCTCATTGCAGTGGCTTCTTTTGTTGGGGAGCATGGGCTCCGGGGTTCACGGGCTTCAGTGGTTGTGGCATGTGGGCTCAGTAGTTGTGGCTCCTGGGCTCCAGAGCACAGGTTCAATAGTTTTGGTGCATGGGTTTAATTGCTCCACGGCCTGTAGGATCTGCTTGATCAAGGATCAAACCCATGTCCCCTGCATTGGCAGGCAGATTCTTTACCACTGTGCCACCAGTGAAGACCCGGAGATATGACTTTAATTTTTAAAAGTTTAGTGTGATTTCATGAAGATATTGTGACATACCTCAACCTAGTATTTCATACAATGTCTGATACCTATTGGGCATCACTGTGTTTCCCTGAAAAAGCCAATATGCCTCCATGTTGCTGCTCCTGGGCACCTTGGAGTACAGAAGCTATGTTCCTTTAGCCCACTGATTTAAATTGGATAAGAATAGCTAGATGAATATTACTTATAACATTTTTAGAACAATGTTTGGCACTCAGCAAGTACCTGGTAATCATTACCTATTATAGTCAGCTCTCTGTATCTGTGGGTTCCTCACCTGCAGATACAGAAGACTGACTGTACTATGCCATTTTATATAAAGAACTTGAGCATCCATGGATTTTTATGTCAGGGACCTAAGACCAATCTCCCTCTGCTCTCCATACCAAGGGACAGCTATTTAATTACTATTTCTAAGTAAGACTTTCTCTGATGAAAACAAGCCTGTTTTAGTGACCAAGCACTTGAACTTTTGCTTCATCTCATTTACTGAAAGGTACCCCTTTCTACTTCTAGTCAATGACCTCATAGCACTTTTTCACATATCTACTGTAGCAGTTACATAGAACTGAAATTTCTTCATGTCTGGATCTAATTGCAAGCAGTTCAAGGGTAAAGAACACTCTTACTCATTCAACATCCCAAAGCCTTGCACTTTGCGTGGCATAAAAACTGCTTAATAAACATGCATTGAATGAATGAATAACCAAATGCAGAACAGCAGTTCCCTGTGGTACTGAGCACTGAGTCATAAAGAACATGACATATTTAATTATCAAATACCACTTGATATTGTAGAGGATCTTTTCTTATAGAGTTTTGATCTTAGAATAGCAGGCCTAGCTTAAAGAGACTAGTCAATTGAAAGCAGATCATATCCAGACAAATGATTTAAGCTTCCAGATTTAAATCATTTGAAATTTTTCCTAGACCACTAAAAAAATCAATACGGTTGACAGAATGATCTTTATGCAGTCATGTCAAACATTAGATCTTTTCAAATCTGAGTATTAAGAGTTTAATAAAATGTAAACCAAGTGTCAGAGAAAGTGAAGACTTGACTAAATTTATTTCTGAGGTAGAATATATACTTACTATACCATCTGCCTGAAAAGACTTGTCCAACACAGATCAAGGAATTAAACCAAGGATTTTCATTTCATGCATGCTTCAAATTTTTAAGGTTTCCCCAGGCACTTGAAGTTTTTTTTTAATTAGAAAAAATTTTACTGACCTATAAAACTGTTAGTTCCAGGTGCTCAGTGATTTACCATTTTTATACATTATAAAATGATCACCACAGTAAGTCCCATTACCATTTCTTACCATACAGTGTTATTAAATTATTACTGACTGTATTTCCCAAGTTATATAATTCTTACCTGTGGCTCATTTACTTTGTAACAGAAAGTTTTCACCTCTGAATTTCCCTGACCTATTTCTCTTGTCCTCTCAAACTGCCTCCCCTCTGGCAATACCTGTTTGTTCTCTGTATCCATGACTCTGTTTCTGTTTTGTTATGTTTGTTCCTATGCTTTGGTTTTTAGATTCCACATATAAGTGAAATCATATGATATGTATCTTTGTCTGACTTATTTCACTTAGCATAATGCCTTCTAGGACCATACATGTTGTCAAAAATGGCAATACTTCATTCTTTCTTATGACTAATATTTCATTGTATTTGTATTCCACATCTTCTTTATCCATTCATCTATGGTTACTTCCATATCTCGGCTATTATAAATAATGCTGCAATGAACGCAGGGGTTACATATATTTTTTCAAACACTGTTTTTATTTTCTTTGAATAAATACCCAGGATTTGAAGTGCTGTGCCATACGGTAGTTTCTTTTTTTAATTTTTTGAGGAACCTCCACACTGATTCCCATAGTGGCCGCACCAATTTACAGTCCCACCAACAGTGCAGGAGCATTCTCTTTCCAACACCCTCGCCAGCACTTATTATTGGTTGCATTTTGGATAACAGCCATTGTGACAGGTGTGAGGTGACATCTCATTGTGGTTTTGATTTGCATTTCCCTGATGATTAGAGATGCTGAGCATCTTTTCATGGGCCTATTGGCCATCTGTATGCTTTTTTCAGAAAAATGTCTATTCAGGTCCTCTGCCCAATTTTTACCAGAATTTTTTTTTTCTTTTTTTGATGCTGAGTTGTATGAGTTCCCAGGAATTTTTAAACAGAATATCTTTGATGTTCAAATAAGTTGAATTTGACATAGTTAATAATATCTCTTAATTTATTATTTAATAATGAAAATGTTTGAGCAGTTGAGGAATATATAGCTAAACATTGTTCAATTTATTTGGCTGTTGAAGATCTGTAAGTAAATTATACCAAAACAAAGTTGTTTTTAATAAATTTTGGCAAGCAAATCTGTCACAAATTTGGAAGATTTTAAGATTATCTTTTAGCATAAATGTTGATATACCAAAACATTAAACTATAGCAATTTTAATTTTCAAGTGAACCTACTGTCACCAATCTTTTCACTAAAACAGTGACTTCGTGAAGGGACACAGATGAGGGGCTTGTGGAAACGGGAACTGGAATTCTTATTTTCTAATTTTAGACTTGCACACCATTGTATTCAGAAAATGTATGTCAATGAAGGTTATGAAGAAGATCAAAGAATCTTCCTCACTAGAACGTAATGTCCCACAATAGAGTGGAATTTCATATATATCCTCCTTTTTATATCCCTAATAATATCAATAAGGCTCATCATTTAAAGAATTCTTATTTTTCAAAGAAAGATTATTTTAATCACAAACCAAAGTATATGAATTGTTTTAGAGTTTCCTTTAACCCTCAACTAACAATGTCCAAAGAAAATTAAATAACATAATCATGTATTGTTTCTGGGTATATAGCATTTGCAAGTTTTATACTAGTAAATTGGTGTGGTTCTCTCCTTAAATTGCTAAGCATTGTTCATGTATCCTAGAAAATGAATAAAACAATGAACTCAAAACAATACCTAATGTAGAATTTAAAATATTACCATGAACTAGTATTCTACCAAGTGTGTGTTTATTCTGATTTAATATTAAGCTGTTATGAAAATAGCAATTTTCTAAACATTTATAACTCTAGTTTCTTTAATCAAATGCCTCCTAATATTTTTTTTGTTTTCCATTTGTTTTTTAAAACAAAGTTATTAAAGGGCATGCTTTGCTTTAAAATTTTTTCAATGAATATACAGAATTATGATTCAAAATTTTAATCAGTAAACATATGGCTAAAATTAGTCATTTCAACAGGATAAATGCCTTTGTGCTCACTGGGAAAATGCACTATATTATTTATAAGTAATATGTTAATACTGGGCTTCCCAGGTGGTGCAGTGGTAAAGAATCTGCCTACCAGTACAGGAGACTCAAGAGACATGGGTTCCATCCCTCTTTCAGGAAGATCTCCTGGAGAAGGAAATGGCAACCCACTCCAGTATTCTTGCCTGAAAAATTCCATGGACAGAGAAGTCTGGAGGGCTACAGTCCATGGGGTCACAAAGAGTCAGACACGACTGTGCATGCATGCACAAGCGTTAACACTGTAAATTTAAGTATTCATTCATACTGTAGTGGATAATGTCATTAGTAACCCTAAATGTTCATCTGCTTTATTGCCTTGCATTAAAAAAGGCCTGCAAGCATGCATATTGTCACTTCAGTCCTGTCCAACTCTTCCACTCTATGGACTGCAACCTGCCAGGGTCCTTTGTCCATGGGATTTTCCAGGCAAGAATACTGGAGTGAGTTGCCATGTCCTCCTCAAGGGTATCTGCCCGACCCAGAGTCTCGACCCTGACCCCCACTCATCTTTCCAAACCTGAGTATCCAGTGTCTCCTACATTGCAGACAGATTCTTTACTGCTGAGCCACTGGCAAAGCCCCAGTTATAGTCCATGGGGTCGCAAATGAGTCGGACATGACTTAGCTAAACAACAACATTAAAACTCAATCATTAGT
This sequence comes from Bos grunniens, assembly GCF_055505025.1. Taxonomy (NCBI): domain Eukaryota; kingdom Metazoa; phylum Chordata; class Mammalia; order Artiodactyla; family Bovidae; genus Bos; species Bos grunniens. Next base: position 65,231,710 of record NC_141168.1, on the reverse strand, counting down.
TTATGAAGTGACTGGACAATAAAATACATAGTATAAAATAATCATACCTCAGAGCTTTTTCATTATATAGCTAACTACCAGGAATGAGCTGTAGGTGAAACTGGCCTAATTCAGTTCTGGAAAAACTGAAAATCACAGAGCCCTCTGACTTCTACTTACTGAAGAAAGTCCTTAAAACCTCACAATCACACAACCCTTATAAGTCATGTTAGAAAGAGGTAGAACTGATATTCCAACCTGAGTACACCCAGGAGCTGGTTGTCATTTCAGGCTATCTCCAGTTGCAGAGATCTGCTAACTACAGTTACTCATTTCCAGGACAGAATGAAAAAATTATTTTTATCTCTGACATGAGGAATGGGGTTGTACTTTACCCAAAAAACTGTGAGGTTGCTATCCTCCCAACATAGTGAGAGTAGAATGAGTAATTTTGATAGCTAGATTTCATGCCAAATCTTCCATCTAAATACTTTTAGAAGAATGGTACATCGTATACATGGTAAAGTTTCTGTTCTGCAGCCTTAATTCCAATTTTACCTCAGAAGAAGTCAATGTCTTACGTTAGATATCCATCTATCTGGATTAATTTCTTTTTGCCTTATTATAAGATATTCACCATAATAAATTAAAAATGTTCCCTACAGGCTCATAAAAATCACCAGTGTGACAATGCAGCAAGTTTTTACTAAAGGGAAGAAAAATGAATGTCATGTTAGTCACTGTTCTTGCTTTTGTTGCTGAACAGAATCACTTACCTAAAGAGATTCTATAAACATTGAGGTCACTGCCATCTACTTTTTATTTTAAAAAAATCCACTCTCTCAGTCAAAAATATTTTTTAAATATCTTAAAATACATGAATAATGAGCATAATCTAAAATTAGAGACAGCTTTGTGGAGCAGATGACATGATATAGTTCTTGGAAGATGGGTAGAACCGTGACAGGTGGAGATACAGTGGAAAGATATTTTGGGCTAAGAAACTGACATGAGAAAATGGAGTATATTCAGAAAATGAGGAGTATACTGTTATGGAAGGAATGTAAGGCATTTAGGGTGAAGGAAGAGGAAAAGTATATATATATATAAGATTTAAAAAGTATATTGAGACCTGACTGATTCTAAAGAGTTTTGAACCCCAGGATAAGGTGTTTGCGCTGTATTCAATTGATAACCAGTTGGCGAGTTTTCTGGAACAAAGATATATTTAAAAGAACAAAATATTTACACATATTTTAAATAACTTCCTATAAGGGTCCAAGGAAAGGATTATATTCTGAAGAGTGGACATACATCACATTAAACAACTTTTTAAAAAGGAGCACAGATAAATACCCAACATTTTTCAAAAATTTTGCAGTTTTTCACATAAACATTTTTGACATAAGAACATCTACAACAGCCTGGAACATACACTTACTATAGATAGTGCTTGCTCAGATATTTGAAGATGAAATATGTCATTACTATGAGTTATTTATTCATGGGGTCACAAAGAGTCAGACACGACTGAGCGACTGAACTGAACTGATGTGTTATTTAGTGTCAATCTGCGCTGAAAATAACTAGATTAATATCATCACTAATAAACTTTTTAATTAAGTTGTACATCCCTTTTTCTTCACTAAGTACACACCAAAATAACAATATGACATACTTTTAAGTTACTTACATTTGGTAGAGATTTAATTTAAATCTCAATAGCTGATTGCTTTTCTTAAAAAAAAAAGAAAAAGAAAAAACTTCTTAAGCAACTTTTAGAAAAGAACTATTGAAAGCTTCAAGTTTCTATACAAATGTCAGATACAGTAAAGTATTCTGAAAGACTTCATTTGAATATAATAGACTAGTTAGTTCAGTCGTTCAGTCGTGTCTGACTCATTGTGACCCCATGAATCGCAGCACGCCAGGCCTCCCTGTCCATCACCAACTCCCGGAGTTTACTCAAATTCATCGGCATCGAGTCGGTGATGCCATCCAGCCATCTCATCCTCTGTTGTCCCCTTCTCCTCCTGCCCCCAATCCCTCCCAGCATCAGAGTCTTTTCCAATGAGTCAACTCTTCACATGAGGTGGCCAAAGTTTTGGAGTTTCAGCTTCAGCATCAGTCCTTCCAGTGAACACCCAAGACTGATCTCCTTTAGGATGGACTGGTTGGATCTCCTTGCAGTCTAAGGGACTCTCAAGAGTCTTCTCCAACACCATAGTTCAAATACTTATCATTAAAATAAGTGGTAAAACATTGTCTTTATATATACTTAGAATCTATCACATCTCATTTGTTTCTACTTTTTCTATATTCTTATTTTCTGTCATTTTCTAGTTATATATTCAATCTTTTTTCCATATTTCTTTCCGTTATTTTTTCTTGTCTAGTGCTCTTTTTCTGCTAAGTTTTTAAAAAGAAGGTATGGAGGGAGAAACACCACTTTTAAAGTATACAATCTTTTTTTAATGTAGTTTTTGTACTTGTAAATCACATTGGAAAATTCAGAAGAGCATAAGGAAGAAAAGAAAAGCCAACCATTCTCCCAATGCATAGCCATTAAGATACAACCAGTGACTATATTTGATGTATCTTTTCATTTTTATAGTGTATAAATGTATGCAATGTCTTATAAAATCATAGTAATGTACTTTAATCTGCTTTTTTAAGCTTAAAATATATCATATATTTTACCAGTAATAATTTGAAAAACTAATTTTGATAGTGTAAGTAATTCTGCTATATATATTATAATTATCTCTTATTTCTAATAGAATGATCCCAATTCTTTCTGCAATCTTTATAAGAATCTCTTAAGCTATTCAGATAATATATCTATAAATTGTTCTAAACTTCATCAAATGCATAAACATTTTAAGAAGATATTGGCTAATGTATTAATTATAAAGAAAATATGTGTATTATAAGGAAAAAATGTTTGATGATACTATTCAAAGATAAAAGCTATTAACATTTGTCATATTTCCTTTAGACCTTTTTTTAATGTATCTTACACATATAGTTTATAAAAAACAGCTTTCTTGATTATATATTATATTAGAACAGTTTTCTTATAGCCATATATATTATTCAACTTATAACTGAGTGACTAGTAACTACTATCTAAACCATGTGATCAAGGTGAAAAAAGGAGAAAAATCTAGAATTCACAAAAATATTAAAAATCTAGAATTCACATTTAAAAATCTAGATTAAAAATTTTTAAATTCTAGATTAAAAATCTAGAATTCTATATTTCTAATGTATATTTCCATGTCTACATTTCTAATGTATATTTTCTTAACTTTTCCTTTTTTCTATTTAAACAGGTTTATCAAAATATTAAACTGTTATACTATTACATTCAAGAACTTTTTCTTCTATCTCTATGTAATCTTGTGCGTTAATTTTAAATAGCATCTATGTACTAAAGTCTATAGGAACTATATTTTCAGAATGCAGATTTTCCTTGTCTTTCATAAACTTATGAAAGAATATCTCTTGGACACATATACCATGTACTTTTATACATATAATCTTATAAACATATATAAAATAATGTATATGTGATTACACTGTCGGATTAGAGGGCAGGGCAGTTTTACTGTTTAACAAGATTGGTCTCCTGAATTTCTATGCAAGTGTTTATGCTTGAACATTCACAAAGTTCCTCATTTCCTACATCTTCACCAACATTTAGTATTAAATTCCTTCCTACCACATTCTAATTCAGCCTGTCTACTAGTCTGTGCAGAAGATAGAGTAATTTTAGGGAATGACATTGAATTATCCTAAATTCAATCAGGTGATGGTGACACAAATTTGCAGTTGCAATTCCAGATGTTTTATTGCTTGAACAAATCAATACATCCCCTAACACCTTGTTTGCAACTACTGATCTGACCAACGCTTTTCAATCTGTACTTGTTCTGATGGCTTGTATAGACCATCTGAAGGTTTTTCTCAGTTGGCAAGACCAGCAATATACCTTCAGTGTCTTACCTCAGAGGTGTGTAAACTAACCAGACTTACATAATAATTTAGTCCACAGGAAGGAACTTGATCATCTTTTCCGTCCTTTACTTTTTCCATCATACTAATCCTTAATACTGATAGTATGGGAAGTCCTAGTGACAGCAATCAGACAAGAAAAATCAATAAAAGGAATCCAGATTGGAAAGGAAAAGGTAAAACTGGCATATGATACTATACATAGTAATCCTAAAGATCCACCAAAAAACTATTAGAATTCACCAATGAATTCAGGAAAGTAGCAGGATTCAAAATTAATATGCATAAATCTGTTCAGTTCAGTCCCTCAGTCGTGTCCGACTCTTTGTGACCCCATGAATCACAGCACGCCAGGCCTCCCTGTCCATCACCAACTCCCGGAGTTGACTCAAACTTACATCCATCGGGTCGGTGATGCCATCCAGCCATCCCATCCTCTGTCGTCCCCTTCTCCTCCTGCCCCCAATCCCTCCCAGCATCAGAATCTTTTCCAATAAGTCAACTCTTCGCTTGAAGTGGCCAAAGTACTGGAGTTTCAGCTTTAGCATCATTCCTTCCAAAGAACACCCAGGGCTGATCTCCTTTAGAATGGACTAGTTGGATCTCCTTACAGTCCAAGGGACTCTCAAGAGTCTTCTCCAACACCACAGTTCAAAAGCATCAATTCTTCAGTGCTCAGCTTTCTTCACAGTCCAACTCTCACATCCATACATGACCACTGGAAAAACCATAGCCTTGACTAAACAGACCTTTGTTGGCAAAGTAATGTATCTGCTTTTCAATATGCTATCTAGGTTGGTCACAACTTTCCTTCCAAGGAGCAAGCATCTTCTAATTTCATGGCTGCAGTCACCATCTGCAGTGATTTGAAGTTGAACGGTTCTATGAAGTCCTACAAGACCTTTTAGAACTAACATCCAAAAAAGATGTCCTTTTCATTATAGAGGACTAGAATACAAAAGTAGGATGTCAAGAAACAGGAGTAACTGGAGTAACAGGCAAATTTGGCCTTGGAACACGGAATGAAGCAGGGCAAAGGATAATAGAGTTTTGCCAAGAGAACGCACTGGTCATAGCAAACACCTTCTTCCAAGAACACAAGAGAAGACTCTACACATGGACATCACCAAATGGTCAACACCAAAATCAGATTGATTACATTCTTTTCAGCCAAAGATGGAGAAGCTCTATACTGTCAGCAAAAACAACACTGGGAGCTGACTGTGGCTCAGATCATGAGCTCCTTATTGCCAAATTCAGACTGAAATTGAAGAAAGTAGGGAAAACCACTAGACCATTCAGGTATGACCTAAAGCAAATCCCTTATGATTATACAATGGAAGTGAGAAATAGATTGAAGGGACTAGATCTGATAGATAGAGTGCCTGATGAACTATGGACAGAGGTTCAGGACATTGTACAGGAGACAGGGATCAAGACCATCCCCATGGAAAGGAAATGCAAAAAAGCAAAATGGCTGTCTGGGGAGACCTTACAAATAGCTGTGAAAAGAAGAGAAGTGAAAAGCAAAGGAGAAAAGGAAAGATATAAGCATCTGAATGCGGAGTTCCAAAGAATAGCAAAAAGAGATAACAAAGCCCTCCTCAGCAATCAATGCAAAGAAACAGAGGAAAACAACAAAATGCGAAAGACTAGAGATCTCTTCAAGAAAATTAGAGACACCAAGGGAACATTTCATGAAAAGATGGGCTCGATAAAGGACAGAAATGGTATGGACCTAACAAAAGTAGAAATCTGTTACATTCCCACAAAATAACAACAAACTATCAGAAAGAGAAATTAAAAACAAATACAATTTATAATTTTATGAAGAAGAATAAATATCTAGGAATACATGTAACAAAGGAGGTAAAATACCTACACTTGGAAAACCATAAGACACTGATGAAAGAAAATAAAGACAACACAAGCAAATGGAAAGATGGTTCTCATGAATTTGAAGCATTAATATTGTTGAAATGACTAAAGCAATTACTCTTCAAGACAATCTACATATACAATGCAATCCCTATCAAAATACCAATGGCATTTTTTCACAGAGCTAGAAAAAATAATTCTAAATTTGAATGGAAACACAAAAGAGCCCAAATAGTCAAAACCATCTTGAAAAAAAAAAAAAAAAAAACAGCTGGAGATATCACACTCCCTGATTTCAAACTTTACTACAAAGCTACAGTAATCAAAACAGTCTGGTACTGATGTCAAAACAGAACAAGAGAACAGAACAGAGGGTCCAGAATTGAACCCATACTTACACAGTCAATTAATCTATGACAAAAGAGGCAAAAACATTAAACGGTGGGAAAGACAGCTTCTTCAAGAAATGGTGTTCAGAAAACTGTACAGCTACATGTGAAAGAATTTAACTGGACTGCTTTTTCACATCATACAAAAATAAAGTCAAAATACATTCAATACCTAAATATAAAATCTGAAACCATAAAACTCCTAGAAGAAAACATAGGCAGTATGCTGTTTAACATCAGTCTTAGCATTGTCTTGGGGCTATGTCCTGTTAAGCAAAATAAAGAAAAGTAAAAATAAAGAAATGGGACTATATCAAACTAAAAATATTTTGCATAGCAAAGGAAGCTGTTGAGAAAACAAAAAAGTCACCTATTGAATGGGAGAAGATATTTGCAAATTGTAATCTTATAAAATAATAATATATCAAAAGTACCTAGAGAACTCATAAAATTCAACATCAAGAAAGCCAAACAACTCAAAAATGGGCAGAGGATCTAAATGGAGCATTTTTGCCAAAGCGTGTATACAGATGGCCAACAAGCACATGAAAAGATGTTCAGCATCACTAATCATCAAGGAAGTGTAAATCAGAACCACCACATCACCTCAGATCTTTCAGAGTAGTTACTATCAAAAAGACAACAAATAACAAGTATTAGAGAGAATGCAGAAAAAAGAGAATGCTCATTACTGTGGATTGAAAAAAGTCATACAGCTACTATGGAAAACAGTGCAAAGTTTCCTCAAAAACTGAAAAATAAAATTACCATCAGTTCAGTTCAGTTCAGTTCAATGGCTCCGTCGTGTCCGACTCTTTGCAACCCCATGAATCTCAGCACGCCACGCCTCCCTGTCCATCATCATCTCCATATGACCCAGCAATTCCAACCCTGGGTATTTATTTATCCAAAGAAAACAAAAATAGTAATTTGAAGACATATATGCACCCCCATGTTCACTGAAGCATTATTTACAATAGCCAAGATATGGAAGCAATCTAAATGTTCATCAACAGACAAATGGATAAAGAAGGTGGGGTATTACACAGCCATAAGATAATGAAATATTGCCATTTGCACAACATGGATTGATCTAAAGTGCATTATATTATGTGAAGTAAATCAGACAAAGAAAGATACATATCATATGATTTCACTTATATGTGGAATCTAAAAACTAAACCAAATGAACAAACATAATAAAACAGAATTGTGGACATAGAGAACAAACAGCGTTGCCAAAAGGGAAAGGTTTTAAGAGGATGAGAGAAATAGATCAGGGAAATTAAGATATACAAATGTTTAGTTATAAAATAAATCAGTTCTGGGTATGAAATGTACAGTGTGGGGAATATAGTCAATAATATTGTAATAACTGTATGCTGACAGAAGGTAACTAGACTTAATGTGGGGAAAAATAACAAACACAATATTAGAAGTATAAAAGCAAAAAAAGGGAAAGAGTAGATCACCTACAAACAAAAGTTAGAATAACATCAGATTTCTAGATGTTATTTCTATATGATGTCTCCACCACTAGAAACAAAAAAAACAGTGAAATAGTACATTTAAAATATTTAAGAACTTTATATTCTCAGGCATACAAGATTTTAGATACATTGCTACATATAAAGTCACAATGAGAATATTCCTGGAAGAAACAATAAAATAAAAATGATACAAATCAAGATAGTTAGTTCTCCAAGAGAGAACTAGTATAACATGTATATACTAGATACTTCATAATAGTTGTTGAATAAGGGGTTTTCCAGGTGGTGTCCTGGTAGAAAATCTGCTTGCCAATGCAGGAGAGGCAAGAGAGGCAAGTTCGATCCCTGGATCTGGAAGATCCTCTGCAATAGGAAATGGCAACTCACTCCAGTATTCTTACCTGGAAAATTCCATGGACAAGAGGACCCTGGCAGGCTACAGTTTGTTGTTATTGTTCAGTCGCCCAATCATGTCCGACTCTTGTGACCACATGGACTATAGCCCACCAGGCTCCTCTGTCCATGGGATTCTCCAGGCCTAAATACTGGAGTGGGTTGCCCTTTCCTTTTCTGGGGATCTTCCCAATTCAGGGATCAAACCTGGGTCTCCTACACTGCAGGCGGTCTCCTGCATTGCAAGTGGATTCTTTACCGACTGAGCCACCAGGGAATAGTTCATTGGGTCACAAAGAGTCAGACATGACTGAGCACACACATATACACAAACACACACAAGGTAGTGAAAGTTTTTATACATAAATTACTTTACAGTAATATGATCTATTAATCTCGGAGAAATTACAGCCCTATTTAAATATTGTAATAATATAATCTAGTATCCTGAAACATAGGGCAGGGAGGATGGAGGAGGGTTCAGGATGGGGAACATGTGTATACCTGTGGTGGATTCATGTTGATATATGGCAAAACCAATACAATATTGTAAAGTTAAAAAATAAAATAAAATAAAAAATTTTAAAAAATCTGCTGCTTAATTTGTTTCAAATAATGACAGAAAAACTGATATTGGATTTACCTCTTATATGTACACATTCATATGACTATGAAAACATATAAGGCAGAAATTACCAGGCATTCCTCAACAAGCAGAACAGAACTTGAGAGAAGGGAAAGAGACACAGTAGGATAAGCAACATAATTAGTTATGCTCTCTTCTTGGAAACACACTGACTACTATGGTTAAGAAATAAGAGCCAACATACATGCTGAGCTGATAGGGCACATGTATGGGCTAAAGGATCTTAAAAAGGTGGAATTTTCAGAACAGCATATCAGAACGGATGGAGTCACCTAGATGTGGGTCCCAGGAGTCAAGGGGATTACTCTGGAGTGCTTGACAAACATCTAAGCTGTACACCTAGAGAAAGACTTCAATATAGAGGCTGCTTCAGAGCTAAGAGATAAAAAAACAAGCCACTTGAAGTTTTGAAATACTGCAACGAGGGGAGTATTGTCTGAGTCAGAGTAAAGAGATTCTACTGAACCCTTTCCACTTTCATCTGAGACCCCATAAATGATAAAATACAGGACTAAGGATCATGTACTAAAAGTAGATTAATGATAAAACAGTAATACATTTGCTTAAACAAAACGAAAGCTGAGTGACAGATTTAAGAAGATCTAGTAAATTTAACTGTCTGTCAAGACAAAATTTGACAAAATAAAAGCAACATCATCAAGAATCCCTACAATCTATCATCCATCAGATCAGATCAGATTAGTCACTCAGTCATGTCCGACTCTTTGCGACCCCATGAATTGCAGCACGCCAGGCCTCCCTGTCCATCACCAACTCCCAGAGTTCACTCAGACTCACGTCCATCGAGTTGGTGATGTCATCCAGCCATCTCATCCTCTGTCGTCCCCTTCTCCTCCTGCCCCCCAATCCCTCCCAGCATCACTGTCTTTTCCAAAGAGTCAACTCTTCACATGAGGTGGCCAAAGTACTGGAGTTTCAGCTTTAGCATCATTCCTTCCAAAGAAATCCCAGGGCTGATCTCTTTCAGAATGGACTGGTTGGATCTCCTTGCAGTCCAAGGGACTCTCAAGAGTCTTCTCCAACACCACAGTTCAAAAGCATCAATTCTTCGGCACTCAGCCTTCTTCACAGTCCAACTCTCACATCCATACATGATCACAGGAAAAACCATAGCCTTGACTAGATGAACCTTTGTTGGCAAAGTAATGTCTCTGCTTTTGAATATGCTATCTAGGTTGGTCATAACTTTCCTTCCAAGGAGTAAGCGTCTTTTAATTTCATGGCTGCAGTCACCATCTGTAGTGATTTTGGAGCCCAGAAAAATAAAGTCTGACACTGTTTCCACTGTTTCCCCATCTATTTCCCAAGAAGTGGTGGGACCGGATGCCATGATCTTCGTTTTCTGAATGTTGAGCTTTAAGCCAACTTTCTCACTCTCCACTTTCACTTTCATCAAGAGGCTTTTGAGTTCCTCTTCACTTTCTGCCATAAGGGTGGTGTCATCTGCATGTCTGAGGTTATTGATATTTCTCCTGGCAATCTTGATTCCAGCTTGTGTTTCTTCCAGTCCAGCGTTTCTCATGATGTACTCTGCATATAAGTTAAATAAACAGGGTGACAATATACAGCCTTGACGTACTCCTTTTCCTATTTGGAACCAGTCTGTTGTTCCATGTCCAGTTCTAACTGTTGCCTCCTGACCTGCATACAAATTTCTCAAGAGGCAGATCAGGTGGTCTGGTATTCCCATCTCTTTCAGAATTTTCCACAGTTTATTGTGATCCACACAGTCAAAGGCTTTGGCATAGTCAATAAAGCAGAAATAGATGGTTTTCTGGAACTGTCTTGCTTTTTCTATGATCCAGCGGATGTTGGCAATTTGATATCTGGTTCCTCTGCCTTTTCTAAAACCAGCTTGAACATCAGGAAGTTCACGGTTCACATATTGCTGAAGCCTGGCTTGGAGAATTTTGAGCATTATTTTACTAGCGTGTGAGATGAGTGCAATTGTGTGGTAGTTTGAGCATTCTTAGGCATTGCCTTTCTTTGGGATTGGAATGAAAACGGACCTTTTCCAGTCCTGTGGCCACTGCTGAGTTTTCCAAATTTGCTGGCATATTGAGTGCAGCACTTTCACAGCATCATCTTTCAGGATTTGGAATAGCTCAACTGGAATTCCATCACCTCCATTAGCTTTGTTCATAGTGATGCTTTCTAAGGCCCACTTGACTTCACATTCCAGGATGTCTGGCTCTAGGTCAGTGATCACACCATCGTGATTATCTGGGTTGTGAGATCTTTTTTGTATAGTTCTTCTGTGTATTGTTGCCATCTCTTCTTAATATCTTCTGCTTCTGTTAGGTCCATACCATTTCTGTCCTTTAGTGAGCTCATCTTTGCATGAAATGTTCCTTTGGTATCTCTGATTTTCTTGAAGAGATCCCTAGTCTTTCCCGTTCTGTTGTTTTCCTCTATTTCTTTGCATTGATCACTGAAGAAGGCTTTCTTATCTCTTCTTGCTATTCTTTGGAACTCTGCATTCAGATGTTTATCTCTTTCCTTTTCTCCTTTCCTTTTCACTTCTCTTCTTTTCACAGCTTTTGTAAGGCCTCCCCAGACAGCCATTTTGCTTTTTTGCATTTCTTTTCTACAGGAATGGTCTTGTTCCCTGTCTCCTGTACAATGTCACGAACCTCATTCCATCTATAAAGCCCAGCAAATAATCTAAAATCATTGTATCTGCAAAGAAGTAGAGAAATATGAAATATTACTAAATAAAAAGGAGTCCGTAGAAAGAAACTTTGAGATGATCTCAATATTGAAATTATCAAACAAGGATGTTAAAACTACTTTTATTGATATGCTTAAGTATATACAAGAATAGAGTAAATGAATGTGTGGAGTCTTTCAGAAGAGAAATTGTAAATATTCAACAATAGCCATATAATGTTCTAGTGTTGAAAAATATAATAAGTGAAATGAAAGATCCACTGAATTAGCTTAACAGAAGTTAGGATATAGAAGAAGAAAAGGTCAATAGAATTTAGGACAAATAAAAATATTCAAGCTGAAGAACAGAGAGAAAAGACAAAACAAGCCAAAAAAAAAAAAAAAAACAGAGCCACGTGAACAAAGAAGTGACATCAATTAGTCTAAGAAATGTGATTCAAGCTACAGATAAAGAATAAAACAAAATGAAAAAGAAAAAAGGAAGGCACTTAAAAATAGTAGCTGAAAATTTCTAAAATTTGGTAAAGATATCCAAGAAGCTCAGCAGACTCCAAATTTGATAAATACAAGTAAAGTAAAGTCATTCCCCAACACATCTTAGTCAGACTGCTGAAAGCAAAAGATAAAGGGAAAAAATGTAAAAAGCAACCAGAATTCAAGCCATATTAAATTAACTGACCTTACTGTGGTAATATAAGCATATATTGCAGCTTTCCAGGTGGCTTTAGTGGGCAAAGAACCTGCCGGCAATGCAGGAGATGCCAGATATGGGTTTGAGTCCAGGGTCAGGAAGATCCCCTAGAGGAGAGCACTCCAGTATTCTTAATCCCATGGACACAGGAGTCTGGCAGGCTACAGTCCATAGGTCACAAAGAGTCAGACACAGTGACTGAGCACACACACACTTTAAACTTATAAATGTTATATGTTAATTGCTGGATGGAAGAAAGATATATATAAAAGAACAAAAATAAGGATACATGAGACCTCTCATCATGAACAATGGCAGCCAGAGATAATGGCAAAACTAACTCTGAAGTACTAAATGTACTACATCCACTGAAAGCATCCTTCAAAAATGAGATTGAAGTAGTGATATTTCAGATTTTAAAAAAGCTGAGAAAATTAACCACCAGATGACTGTACTAAAAGAAATGTTAAAAAAAACATTGTTCAGGCTGAAGGCAAATCATGTCATATAGAAACTTGAACATAAAGGGGAAAAAGAAAGAACATAAAATCAAATAATAATAAAATAGAACATATCAAAAATAGAAAGATATAGCTAGACCACTCAATAGCTAAGAATTTATAACTTAAATGCAAAATGAAAGAGAAGATTTGAACTCAATTATATAAGATTTTAAAGAACAAATTAAACCCCAAAATAAGAAGACATAATAAATATAAATGCACAAACCTATGAAACAGAAAATAAAGAGGAAACATTAATGAAGCCAAAGCTAGTTTTTTGAAAGGTTAATAAACTAACAAACCTATGGCAAGATCAAATTAAAAAAAAAAAAAGAAAAATCAAAAGAAGTATTGAGAGTATTACATTACAGACAATACAGATATTTTAAAAATAATTTAGAATATTATAAAAGACTTTCATAATAAATATGACAATTTAGGTTAAATGAATATATTTCTTATAAAACACAAATGACCAAATAAGACACTTGAAAAAATAGAAAAATAAAATAAAATTTAAAAAAAAAATTAAAAATAAGAACATCTGATTACCTTTTTATATATTACAAAAACTGAATTTGAAATAATCTCAGCATGAAGATAGCTCTAGGCCAAGGTTATTTGTCAAATAAAATTCATCAAACATTTAAGGAAGAAATAACCCCAATACTACATAAATACTTTCAGAAAATAAAGGAGGGAATAATTACTAACCTGTGCTTTGAGTGAAACATAATACTGATACCATAATCTGATAAGGACATCATAAAAAAGAAAATTACACACCAATATCCCTCTAACCATAGGTACTGTCAAGAACTGTAAAAGCTACCAAGTTGGCCTGCCACAATTTATTGGATTCTAGAACAGAGGAGACTCTTCTATATTCAATACATTTGGGTCAGTTTCTTTTGTTGCCAAGTCCTTCACAGTTATGCTAATGGACTCATATGAAAGCATGCACAGACAGTGGATTATATTGCAGAAGAAAAATCCTAAGCTTAGGGAACCCAAGTCTTTTGCTATGGGCGTTAAAATATGCCAACCCTTTGTTCTGGGCTTCCCTGATGTGGCTCAGTGGTAAGAATCTGCCTGCCAGTGCAAAAGATGTATCCTTGATCCCTGGGTCTGGAAGATACCTTGGGGAAGGAAATAGCAACCCATTCCAATATTCTTGCCTGGGAAATCCCAAGGACAGAGAAGCTTGGTGGGCTACAGTCTATGATGTTGCAAAGTCAGACATGATTTAACAGCTGAACTCACACCCTTTGTTCCATGAAGAGACCCTATTTTTATTTTCCAAGGCTATATGCTTACAAATACCCTTGAAAACTGGAAACAATCCAATTAGCCAACAATAGGAGAATTGAGAAAAAAACAGAAGACTGAATAAAAGTAGAATGTTATATTAATAACAAAATATAAAACTCTCAGCAATGAAAAGAATAAACAATTGATCAACAACATAAATGATATTTCTAATAAAAGCAGTTCAGAAGAAAAGATAAACAATTATATGATCATCTAAAGTTCAAACAACAACATAACAACATCCTCTTGCAACAACACAACAGAAGATTCTACACATGGAGATCACCAGATGGTCAACACTGAAATCAGATTGATTATATTCTTTGCAGCCAGAGATGGAGAAGCTCTATACAGTCAACAAAAACAAGACCGGGAGCTGACTGTAGCTCAGATCATAAAGTCCCTATTGCCAAATTCAGACTTAAATTGAAGAAAGTAGGGAAAACCACTAGACCATTCAGGTATGACCTAAATCAAATCCCTTATGATTATACAGTGGAAGTGAGAAGTAGATTTAAGGGACTAATCTGATAGATAGAGTGCCTGATGAACTATGGACAGAGGTTCAGGACATTGTACAGGAGACAGGGATCAAGACCATCCCCATGGAAAAGAAATGCAAAAAAGCAAAATGGCTGTCTGGGGAGACCTTACAAAAGCTGTGAAAAGAAGAGAAGCAAAAAGCAAAGGAGAAAAGGAAAGATATAAGCATCTGAATGCAGAGTTCCAAGGAATAGCAAGGAGAGATAAGAAAGTCTTCCTCAGCAATCAATGCAAGGAAATAGAGGAAAACAACAGAAGGGGAAAGACTAGAGAACTCTTCAAGAAAATCAGAGATACCAAGGGAACATTTCATGCAAAGATGGGCTTGATAAAGGACAGAAATGGTATGGACCTAACAGAAGCAGAAGATATTAAGAAGAGGTGGCAAGAATACACAGAAGAATTGTACATAAAAGATCTTCACAACCCAGATAATCACGATGGTGTGACCACTCACCTAGAGCCAGACATCTTGGAATGGGATGTCAAGTAGGCCTTAGGAAGCATCACTATGAACAAAGCTAATGGAGGTGATGGAATTCCAGTTGAGCTATTTCAAATCCTGAAAGATGATGCTGTGAAAGTGCTGCACTCAATATGCCAGCAAATTTGGAAAACTCAGCAATGGCCACAGAGCTGGAAAAGGTCAGTTTTCATTTCAATCCCAAAGAAAGGCAATGCCAAAATCATGCTCAAACTACCGCACAATTGCACTCATCTCATACGCTAGTAATGCTCAAAACTCTCCAAGCCAGGCTTCAGCAGTACGTGAACCATGAACTTCCAGATGTTGAAGCTGGTTTAAGAAAAGGCAGAGGAAACAGAGATCAAATTGCCAACATCCACTGGATCATCGAAAAAGCAAGAGGGTTCCAGAAAAACATCTATTTCTGCTTTATTGACTATGCCAAAGCCTTTGACTGTGTGGATCACAAGAAACTGTGGAAAATTCTGAAGGAGATGGGATTACCAGACCATCTGACCTGCCTCTTGAGAAACCTATATGCAGGTGAGGAAGCAACAGTTAGAACTGGATATGGAACAACAGACTGGTTCCAAATAGGAAAAGGAGTACGTCAAGGCTGCATATTGTCACCCTGCTATTTAACTTATATGCAGAGGATATCATGAGAAACACTGGGCTGGAAGACGCACAAGCTGGAATCAAGATTGCCGGGAGAAATATCAATAACCTCAGATATGCAGATGATACCACCTTTATCGCAGAAAGTGAAGAGAAAGTAAAAAGCCTCTTGATGAAAGTGAAAGAGGAGAGTGAAAAAGTTGGCTTAAAGCTCAACATTCAGAATATGAAGATCACGGCATCTGGTCCCATCACTTCATGGGAAATAGATGGGGATACAGTGGAAACAGTGTCAGACTTTATTTTTGGGGGGCTCCAAAATCACTGCAGATGGTGATTGCAGCCATGAAATTAAAAGACGCTTACTCCTTGGAAGGGAAGTTATGAACAACACAGATAGCATGTTAAAAAGCAGAGACATTACTTTGCCAACAAAGCAAAGTCTAGTCTGTCTAGTCAAGGCTATGGTTTTTCCTGTGGTCATGTATGGATGTGAGAGTTGGACTGTGAAGAAAGCTGAGTGCCGAAGAATGGATTGCAGTCCAAGAAGTTCCTTGGACTGCAAGGAGATCCAACCAGTCCATCCTAAAGGAGACCAGTCCTGGGTGTTCATTGGAAGGACTGATGCTAAAGTTGAAACTCCAATACTTTGGCCACCGCATGGGAAGAATTGACTCATTGGAAAAGACTCTGATGCTGGGAGGGATTAGGGGCAGGAGGAGAAGGGGACAACAGAGGATGAGGTGGCTGGATGGCATCACCAACTCAATGGACATGAGTTTGGGTAAACTCCGGGAGTTGGTGATGGACAGGGAGGCCTGGCATGCTGGGATTCATGGGTCGCAAAGAGTCGCATACGACTGAGTGACTGAACTGAACTGAAAGTTCAAAAACTAACCTAAATAACGTGTAGAGAAAAAAAATAAACAAAACAGCATGATATTTGCCTATGGTGGGAATTGTGGGTGTGGGGAAGTTTGGAGATGAAAATTGATTTAAAGGAGGTATAAAATAAATAACTTTCTGGGAATAAAACAAATTGGGGTATTTTTTAATAATCTTGATGATTATGTCAAACATGATTGATCATAAATATAAGGTCTGTGTATTTCATTGAATATAATGTGGTAAATTGGGGAGAAGAAAACATCAAATTATTCTTCTGACATTTGGATTCATTATATCAAATTTCAAAAAGAAAAGCATCTCATTGGGATTGCTTTGAGTTGCTCTATTTTCTTAAGGAGAATTACCACGTTTATAATAACTGCACAATTTGAGGGTTCTCCACTCTTACTGAAAAGTTTTCCTACCCATTTTGCATCTATTGTTGCTGATTTAATGTTTTCTTTTCTAATGTGTCATTGTTTCTCTGATGGAGTGCAACATATTTACTGTATAATCAGACTCTAATATCAAGATTGCTATCAGTTTTTATTTGTTTTGTGTTCTAGGCAAATAATCATATCTAAAAATAATAATACATTTATTTTCTTTCTGAAAATGCATTTTATATTGATGATTGATTATCTAATGGAAACTATCAGAAAATCCAGAGCAGTTATAAATTCTAACAGAGAGAGAGGACAGCTTTATTCAACACTGCATGATCTCTCTGGTTACTGCAGGATCCTTGCCACATTTCAGGTGCCCTGCTCTCAACTGTGGTTGATCAAATCAAAAGTTTTTTTTAAAAGTACTGTGTCTTTATTGTCTCTCTATTTATCTTTGCCTCTAAAACTCTTCTCAAATTAGGCAATTTATGTTCTCCAGGGTGTTCTCCATTTTCATCTTGGGAATACTGACTCATTTTTTCCTTGTAAGGCGGTGAGTCAACTTTCAACTAAGGACTCTAGTCTGGACTCATCCATTATTTTATATCAGAAATTCCTGAGAGTTTCTGACATCCTTATGGACCTTTCTCAGTTTTCAGACATGCTATATGTTTGCCCTTATTTTCATAGTTTGTTAGTAATTGAATTAGCAATCTAAGAAAGAGACAGTTAAAATTCTGTCATTAGTCACAGAACTCAGAAATCTTGATATATTTTATCTGGGGATGCTTCTTCTTCCTTATTTGAAAAGAAGAAAACATAATAAAGCAATCAGGTTCATCAGCCAGTGGATGCATTCATTTGGCCATATGTTTGTGGCTGACAAATAGATTCAGCTACAAATGAGGACCAAATAATGATCATGTATTACCAGGAGAACGTGAGTGCCTGCTAAGTCACTTCAGTCAAGTCTGACTCTTTGCGACCTCATGGACTATACTCTGCCAAGGCTCCACTGTCCATGGGAATCTCCAGGCAAGAATACTGGCGTGAGTTGCCATGTCCTCCTCCAGGGCATCTTCGGGACCTAGGGATGGAACCCCAGTCTCAGGTCTCCTGCATTGTCAGGAGGGTTCTTTACCACTAGCGCCACCTGGGAAGCCCTGTGAGACAACACTATGGGGCAAATGGAATTGGGGAATTCAATGGAGAAACTCCTGCTAAAATATTCTTGGTGAAGGGGTTAACATGGACTCTGGAGATGGTTGATGGTGTGAGAATGCAGAATTTCCTGTCTACTAATAGTTGCTTCTCCCAGTGGAGAAGTACAGGTTGCCTATTCTGAGGTACAAGCAGAATACCCCTTTCAAAATTTTCCCATCAGGATTTTTGACAGAGGTCTAGGCTTTCAGCTCATAAATTTCAAATACCTTTAAGTATGGATTACTTTTTCTTCTGAAGTACAGTAGGCATTTATGGCACCCCTTTAGTCATTTAAAATCAAATAGCTTTATTTGATCCCTTAGGCTTTCTGTTTGTTTTCATTGCTTTTACTGAAGTACAACATACATTCAGGAAAGTATACAAATCACAAATACAGCTCACTGAAATTTCACACACCCTTATATAACAAATCTCCAGATCAAGTAATTAATATTACCAGTATTACTCTAGAAATGCCCTAGTGCCTTCTCCTGGGTACTTTTCCAATTTGACTTCTAGCTAAAGAATTGATGCTTTTGAACTGTGGTGTTGGAGAAGACTCTTGAGAGTTCCTTGGACTGCAAGGAGATCCAGCCAGTCCATTTTGAAGGAGATCAGCCCTGGGATTTCTTTGGAAGGAATGATGCTAAAGCTGAAACTCCAGTACTTTGGCCACCTCATGTGAAGAGTTGACTCATTGGAAAAGACTCTGATGCTGGGAGGGATTAGGGGCAGGAGGAGAAGGGGACGACAGAGGATGAGATGGCTGGATGGCATCACTGACTCGATGGACGTGAGTCTGAGTGGACTCCGGGAGTTGGTGATGGACAGGGAGGCCTGGCGTGCTGCGATTCATGGGGTCGCAAAGAGTCGGACACAACTGAGCGACTGAACTGAACTGAACTGATTGTAGGTTAGTTTTGTTTTTAAATTTTATGTCCATTAAGTAGCTCTCCCTTATTTGTGGAGCATGTTTTTCCAAGATCACCAGTGAATTCTGGAAACCTCAGATTATACCAAACCATATATGTATTGCTTCTTCCTATAAATATATACCATGATAAAGTTTAACTTAAATTAGGCACAGTAATAAATTAATAAGAAAATAGAATAATTATAACAATATATTGTGATAAAAGTCATATGAATGTGGTCTCTCAGAATATCTTGTACAAAATAATGCCTTTTCCATCTTAACTTAGGGTTTATCGTACACTACAGTCATTAACTTTTGCAGTCTGAGATGTGACAGCAAAACTAGCATGAATTTCTCTTTCCTTTTCCACAATTTCAGGAACAGAGGATTTATTCTAACTATAGATCTTGGCAACTTCAGCATACAATTTTTTTTTTTTTGGCCTTATTTAGGCCAAAAACTTCCAACTTTTCACTTAAAGGAAGCACTTTACAGTTTCTCTTTGGAATATGCAACAGTCAATCTGATAACCAAGATGGCTACTAAGTGATTAATAGCAGGATATGCTGAACAAAGGGATGATAGAAAATATAGGCTTTTAGATTTTACTAGTCTTGAAAAATAAAAATTTAAGAAATAATTTTTTAAATTCCAACCTGAAGTAACTGATATTCCAGTTTATACTGCACACTCGATAACATTTAGGACTTCCCAGGTGGCATTAGTGATAAAGAAGCCACCTGCCAATGCAGGAAACATAAGGGATACCAGTTCAATCCCTAGGTCTGGAAGATCTCCTAGAGATCCAAAAATATACCCCAGTATGTTTGCCAGAGAATCCTATGGACAGAGGAGCCTGGTGGGCTACAGTCCATGGGGATGCAAAAAATTGGACATGGCTGAACACAGCACAACCTCAACCAGCTAAATCTTAATATCCATGTGTTCTCTAGTCCAAACAATTATATATTCAACAGATATGCCAAACTATGATTATTATAGTACATGTACAAGACTGCTCATAGGAGCATTACATTTTAACTGAAAACTGGGAAATGACTCAATTGTCTATTAATAGTAGGAAGAATAAATATATAAATTATATATGCTGCTGCTGCTAAGTCGCTTCAGTCGTGTCTGACTCTGTGCGACCCCATAGACTGCAGCCCACCAGGCTCCCCCGTCCCTGGGATTCTCCAGGCAAGAACACTGGAGTGGGTTGCCATTTCCTTCTCCAATGCAGGAACATGAAAAGTAAAAGTGAAGTCGCTCAGTCGTGTCCGACTCCTAGCAACCCCATGGACTGCAGCCCACCAGGCTCCTCCATCCATGGGATTTTCCAGGCAAGAGTACTGGAGTGGGGTGCCATTGCCTTCTCCATAAATTATATATATACACATATAAATATAAATATATATATATATAATTCTATAAAATAATGAGAAGACACTAGTGCCACACAACTCTGGATTCAGAGGAATATATACTGTAGACTTGTATACTGGTGCCCCCTAATCTGTGGCTTTTCTTTCTTTGATTTCAGTAAGCTTTCAAGTGTGTGTGTGTATGACCATGTGCACACATGAACGCATGCTTAGTCACTCAGTCATGTCCGACTCTTTGCAACCCATGGACTGCACCCCACCAGGCTCCTCTGTGTATGGAATTTTCCAGGCCAGAATACTGGAGTGGGTTGCCATTTCCTCTAGGGAATCTTTCCAACTCAGGGATCAAATCTGCATCTCTTGCCTCTCCTGCATTGGCAGGTGGATTCTTTACCACTGTGCCACCTGGGAAGCCAGTAAGCTTTAATATATGCTATTAAACAGGAATTGGTTTTACCATTTTTCTACTCCTACCAGCTGTTTATGAGATTTCTAGCTCTCAATATACTCACCAATACTTGAAGTTGTCAGTCATTTTCATTTTAGCCCTTATAGTGGATATATAGTGATATTACACTGTGGTCTTAATTTCTGTTTCCTTAATGACTCATCAATGTATGCATCTTTTTATGTCTCTCTGGCTTCTTAGGTATCCTCTTTATAAAGTATTTATTCAGGTGTTTGCCCATTTTTTCAACTCATTTATGAATTGTTAGTTTATATATTTTTAACAGAAGTGTTTTGTTAAGGATAGGCATTCATTTATTTATTTTTATTTGGAGGATAATTGCTTTACAATGTTGTGTTTGTTTCTGCTGTACAACAAATTGAATCAACTATAAGCATTCATTACCCCTTCCCTCTTGAGCCTCCCTCCCACCCAAAGTTATGTATTGAAAATATATTTTCCATTCTGGGGCTGCCCTCTCCAAATGTTAATAGTGTCTTTTAATGTGCATATATTCATAATTTTAACATACCAAATGTAATTAATGGAGAAATGTTGAAGCTTTCCTCTGGAATTGAAATATGACAAAGATGCCTACTAATACCGTTTCTATTCAACACTGAAACGAAGTTTGTAACAAGTGCCGTTAGGCAAAAAAGGAGGAGGAGGACTAGGAAAAAGAGAAAAGGGAGAGGAACGGAGATGCAGAGGAGGAGAGAGAAAAAAAAATTAAAAGAATTGTAAGGACTGGAAAGAAATTATTAAAGTTTTTATAATTCATAGACAAAAATAGTACTTTAGAAGGTTAGAAGGTCCAAAAGAACGTGAAAACTATTAGACAATGGGGCGATTGACCAGATCACTGAACACAAGGTTAATATTTTAAAAGTCAATTGTTTTTTCTATATACAAGAAATGAGCAAATATAAAATGAAAATTTAAAACAATTCTATTTTTATAAAAGCAAAAAAAAACCAAATAGCTAGAAATAAATCTAACAAAGGGCTTCCTAGGTGGTGCAGTAGTAAAGAATCTGCCTGCAGGCACCCAAAACTGGTGCTACGTGACAACCTGGAGGGGTAGGGTGGGGAGGGTGGTGGGAGAGGGTTTCAGAATGGACAGGACACCTGCATACCTATGGCAAATTCATATGACAAAAACCCCCACAAGACTGTAAAGTAATTATCCTCCAATTAAAATTAATTAATTAATTTTAAAAAAAGTCCACCTCCCAAGGCAGGAGACGCAAGAGATGTGGGTTTGATCCTCAGGTTGGGAAGATCCCCTGGAGGAAGAATCAGCAACTCACTTCAGTATTCTTGCCTGGGAAATCCCATGGATAGAAGAGCCTGGTAAGCTACAGTTTGTGGGGTTGTAAAGAGTCGGACATGACTGAGTGCACACACACACACACACACACACACACACACACACAAACACACACATATCTAACAAGAGATATGTAAGACTGCCAACTGATTGCATCATGGATTAAATTGCAAATACACTCAGTGGAAATTTATACATAAATTCTTTAAGTCTTATATTAGAATGCAAAGGGTCAAAAATAACCAAAGCAATGTAAAGAACAAACTTGGAAGTCTTTAAACGTCAACTTTTTAGTCCGCAGAATTATTTCACTATCATATTTATTCTATCAGTGTGCTCTACTTAGCTGAGACAAACTGATGCTTTGCCTAAAGCCCTCCAGTTGTTTGAACTCATTGGTCCTGTACTATGTTACTAAAGATCTCTGAAGAACTGTGTAGCAGAGTAGTTAATACCATAGTTACAGTAGGGGACCCAACCCTTCAGGAAACCAGATATACCTTGAACTTTGTCTTGGGCATAAATACCTTATTTCATTTTGTAAGTTTTCCTTTTTATTTTTTTTCTCTTATAATCGCTAAGCTTCTTGCCTTTACTTTAGCCTTTTATCTTAACTTTAATATTTTTAATCTCATTGCTATCTCTTTTTTCTTCATTTTGAAGCTTAGCTATTTTTCCCATGATTATTTTCAACCCAAAGTTGGGGAATGAGAAGTTTGTTTTGTTGTGAGCTATCCCTTCAGTTATTAATTCCAACAAACTCATTTGTGAACAGAGCCATGAGAAGCTGAATGGTAAACAGTTTGAGAAGTCATACTCATTGAGGTATAAAAATCAAGCAGTTTATTTTTGAATATTTGCATCCTACTGTCTAACACCCTTTTTGCTGGGTAATGAGAACTCTAATTATTCCCATATTTCTCTGCTGTTAATCAATTAATTTATTGATTATTATTAATAATATTAACAATATTATTAACAATATCATATGAACTGTTTGATGTTCCAGTCCTTTTCTTAATTCCTTTATTTATTTTATAAATGAGGAAGCTTGGGCTAAGAAACTTGCCCAAGATCATACAGCTAATGAGTAATGTAGTTTGAAACCCAGCAGTCTGGTTTTGAGCCAATAATCCTAAAAAAAACCTCATTAAGAGAAATATTACTCCTTCAAGATAATTCCCCCAAAAAACTCAGTACATCCATTCTTCATTGAGGGCTCTTATCTAACACATACTCAGTATCTTATAAAATCCCTGAATCTGAAGGCAAATTTGGGGTATATACAGTCAGTTCTTGATATCTGGAGTAGTTATGTTTTATAATGTCATCTCAAAACACAGAATTAGTGACTACTGAATCATTGCTCTTAGGGGAAATGAAGGGTTACTTTCCTTGGGAAAATACAGAGAAAGGATTTTGCACACCTGTGGTCACAATATTGGTTTTCAACTTATTAATACATAATCTTGTTTTATGTGTGTTTCTATTTAAAGACACCTCATTTAATAAAGACACCTCATTTAATACAAAGGTCCATCTAGTCAAGGCTACGGTTTTTCCAGTAGTCATGTATGGATGTAAGAGTTGGACTATAAAGAAAGCTGACTGCTGAATAATTGATGCTTTTGAACTGTGGTGTTGGAGAAAACTCTTGAGAGCCCCTTGGACTGCAAGAAGAACCAACCAGTCCGTCCTAAAGGAAATCAGTCCTGAATATTCGGTGGAAGGACTGATGCTGAAGCTGAAACTCCAATACTTTGGCCACTTGATGGGAAGAGCTGACTCATTTGAAAAGACCCTGATGCTGGGAAAGATTGAAGGTGGGAGGAGAAGGGGAAGACAGAGGATGAGGTGGTTGGATGGCATCACTGACTCAATGGTCATGAGTTTGAATAAACTCCAGGAGTTGGTGATGGACAGGGAGGTTTGGCATGGTATGGTCCATAGGGTTGCGAAGAGTTGGACACAGCTGAGCGACTGAACTGAACTGACTGAACATTTAATATTGGGCTTCTCTGGTGATTCAGATGCTAAGAATCTGCCTGCAGTGTGGGAGACCTGGGTTCAATCCCTGGATTGGGAAAATTCCCCTGGAGAAGGGCATGGCAACCCACTCCTGTATTCTTGCCTACAGAATCCCATGGACAGAGGAGACTGGCAGGCTGCAGTCCATGGGGTCACAAAGAGTCAGACATTACTGAGCAACCTTCACTTTCTTTTTTCTTGTTTTACTTTCATTTAATATTTACTGTTAATTCATTAACATTGAACTAATGGCTAACCACACTCTAACTCATGCTTGAATGAAGCTAATAAAGAGTATCCAACACACATTTTTTCCATGAGGCACATCATGGCCTTCCTGTGCTTCGGGGTTATTTTAACCAGTGAAATAAAAAGAAAAAGCACAAAAATGTGAAAAACATGCCACTAAACGTGCTGTTAAAAATAACACTTGTTTACAGTGAGAGATGAAATACTGCCTGGTTCTACCACAACTGAGTATTGACTTTAGGGTTACAAGTACATTTTAGCAAGGAACCAAGTCCATAAATTTGGAATTTATGAATAATTATGATCTGTATATTATTTTCTAGAAAGCAGGTGCTTTGTTATCACCAGATTCTCAAAAAGTTCTATGAGCTCTCACTCTCTAAGGTAAGAACCAAGATCCAAAATGAAGGAAAGTTCATCTGTGCTCCAGACCAACAAACTGAGAATGTTAAATCTGAACACTCTCATGTGTCCTCAGTATAACTGCTTCTGCTATATTTTGATGGGAATCAATAATTTATATTGAGGACTGAGGAGTCATTTAAATAAAAGTACTCTGAAACTCATTTAAGAAAAAAAAAAAAAAAAACTCCAAATAACCTAGTGATCAAATTACCTAGTATTCTAATGTTATAATTAAGCTTTGATCAACAGAATATCTACATTTATTGTAATAATCATGAAGAGAAAAGATGTTATTCACAATGTCATATAGACTTATCTTGAAAGAAAATATAGAAGAAAGTTTCCTCTGATGTAAAGACAGTGATGTGTTTTTTTCTCTGAAGTACTGGCTTGTTTTCATCTCAGGAGCACTATAAATTTTGCTATGATTTTGTTTCCCTGTTTAATGTTCACTGTTGAAAGTTTACCAAATTTATGGTCCAACATCAGCAAATGTACATATGTATACCACCCTCTTAATTTTGTCTTTCCAGACATCATTTTACTCATGTTCTAAATTTTCTCCCCTTCTTTCCATTTGTTTTATTTTATTGCACCTTAAATCACATCTTAAGAATGAGTGTAGCTAAATAATAAATTCTGCATAAATTTCATTTATAATCTTTTTGAAACTCAAATGGGAGAATGAAAAGTACCAGTATAAATATGGATGCTGCCTTCTGACCAAATAAAAGGTCTAGAGTTATTTTCCTCCAGAAGTTCTTTTAATACTCTATTACATTTCTTCTCCAAGTGTGGTCCCTGGACCAGTAACATTAGTAGGAATCAAGAACTTGTTAGAAATGCAAATTCTTTGGCATCACTCTGCAGCTTCTGACTCAGAAACTCTGAGAGAAGGGCACAGAAATCTGGGTTTCAACAAGCCTACATATCCAAGGTGACTGGGATACATGCTCCATACTGCTCTATTAAAAAGCATCACATGACTTTCACTCATGCTCTTTTTTGCCCTAAAGACAGGTTTATAATTTAATAGTATTCAATTTTGAATGCATTATAATCATCCAGAAAGACTTTTAAAATCATGACGCACAGACTGTACTCCAAAACAATTACATGAGAAGCTGGGATCCAGTTATCAGTATTTTTAACTCTCTCCAAATGTTCTGATAGGCAGTCAAAGTTGACAATCACTACTCTTAACTCCAAAGACTGGTTCATAGGTCCCATCATGAAATCAGTGAATATTCCTGGCAAGTTGGATACTTCAGGCAAAATATCCCTCCAAGAACTCCAAACCACTAAGTTGCTATAGTATCATTTTGAGAAATTAGTAAACTGAATTCATATCTTGTGTATACTAAAATAGATGCAAGATAAGTCCAAGATTTATATGTTTAAAATGTTGTTCTATTAAAGTCCTAGAAGTATATGTGGATGAAATTTTGCAAAATTGTGATATAAAAAAGACATTAGAATTACTGTGACATAAGCCCAGAAGCAAAAGCAGAGGGATGGATGTATTTCACTGCATAAAAATGAACACAGGATGACACCTTTAACTTTGAGCAGGTGGATTATTTCCTGTGCTACCTTTGCCTTCACTGCAGTGTTAATCTAAACATCAGAACTGAGCACAAGGTCTTCACTAACACAGAGAGGGAAGATAATCTCCTCATAGGCAAAGAGAATTCTGTCAGTTTCTCAGCATTTCTGTGGCCCAGTTTCATGGCAGAAAAATATGGGAGAACAATGCTGAGACAGTTTTTGTCTGTCTAAAAGGAAATTAAAATTCTCTCAAGGGTAGAAGAAGGTTTGGATATAAGAGCAGAGAAGACTGGTATACTGCTTCCTGTGTACCTTCCAGTGTTCCTTCTTGGAACACTAAGGAAAAGGCCTCTTCACAGGGGTCTCCATTTGCATCCTCATAAAGGAATGAGAGCAACTGGAATGTCTGAATGAAGAACCCAAAGAAATCCCACCAACCTTCTGTAGCCTCCAAGAATAATAAGAGAGAAGATGAAATTACCCTGAAAAGTATACAACTATGATATAAATTTCAGGAGCCATCTTGAACATCTAAGGTCTCACAGTAGTAACAAGAGGAAACACCAGATGGCAGCATGGACTACTGTACAGTTAGGGACCTCAACCATTGTAGTGAGGCCCACATCAGTGGGTGTTATAGTCATCTCAGCAGCACCAAACAGGACAAAACGCAGCTGAAGGACAATCACACTCCCTCAATGCCACGACCCTCTAAAAGGCCTCCAGAACTTACATGACTCTTGGGAGATACAGAGGGTAAAGGAATGGAGGGAATCCTGAGTTGCCATAGTTTAAACTTGAAATGATTGGAGTTACACTGAAGTGAATTAAAATCAGCTGTTATCAGGTGGAACAGGAGGTGGGGTTGAAAGAGTGCTGAAAACAGAAGTGAAATTGAGG
This sequence comes from Bos grunniens, assembly GCF_055505025.1. Lineage (NCBI taxonomy): Eukaryota > Metazoa > Chordata > Mammalia > Artiodactyla > Bovidae > Bos > Bos grunniens. The sequence continues at coordinate 65,204,410 of NC_141168.1, read as the reverse complement.
TATTCAATAATGAAGGAAAATACTACTAAATGCTACTATATTTTATTTTTTACACACATGACTATAGCTTAAGGAAATTATACGTTAAAAATTTCTGGCAAAAATTTATAAACAAAGTCAAAAGATAAATTATCAAGTGAGAGCAAAATATTTAAACAACATATTTGCCAAACAAAAGGCAAATTCCTTTCACACACACATACATATATCCATATATGTGTGTATATATATATGTATGTATGTATATATGTATGTATGTGTATATATGTATGTATGTATATATGTATGTATCCATATATGTGTGTATATGTGTGTATATGTATGTACATACATATATATATGTATGTACATACATATATATATGTATGTATGCTAAGAACTCTTAGCACCAAGGAAAAGATTATTTTTTATTATACAAAGAGAAATCTACAATAGTAACTGTACAATTCCTTTGTCTGGAATGTGTCCTGTTATTAGAATTCTATAATGGACTAAAAAAATAAAATAAAATAAAAGCAGTCAAATATTCAACCTCATATCAAGAAAAACTTTTACCTCATTGACACATTTATTACTAAAAAACTGGTTTACTGGAAGACCTGAATCTACAATAAATTGTTTAAAACCTAGATAGTAAATCATTCCTCATTATACTGTACTATCATCATCACAGAATCCACTATTGACTGTCTTTTCTCATTCTACACGTTACCAGGAACTCCTTGGTTTCAGGTTTCTCCTCTCTAGTAAGGCTGACTACAAAGCCAAACCCTTTCTACATAGTTCTCCCTCTTTTTTTCCTTCCTGTGAATAAACAGTTTTGGCCAGTCCAATTTTAATCTTTAGGAATTACCTTTGAATTACTTTTGGGAAGCAGATAAAACTAATATGGAGAGAACATAGCTCCCAAAGTCACTACTGTGTATGCCAGGCTTTAGGGTATTATTTCTAAATGGCATCACAGAAGACTATAGATATTTTAAACTTAAGGTAATTGGTAAATATTTTAAAAACAATTAATTTTTTAGTAGTTTTCTTAAGTATAGTAAATGTATAAATTATAGAGAGGTAGAAGGAAGAAAAAGTGTCGTTTGTAGTTCTCCCATCTAATATCAGTGGTCAACATCTTACTGCATTTCCTTCAGTCCATAGCACATCCTTAAAAAAATGTTTCTTATTTTTGTACTTTACATTTTTATATCAGCAAGGTCTTTCCTGAGAACTTTAAACTTTCCTCAAGTATCTTTTATGATAATACAAAATGGATAATCTACTGGAATATTTTTCACTGTTATGACATGCTACCTCTACTTTTGACTTATTGAAAGTGTGGAAACTGGTTTTTGTATACAGATTTGGGACTTTTTTTTTTCTGAAACTAAAACTGTTCAGGAGAGTAACCCAACTTACTAGATCAGAACATGTACATTTTTAAAGCTCTTTATTTATTTTGCAAAACTCTCATCTCAAGTGTTCAACTTCGCTTCCACTGGAAATGCACAAAACTGCAGTTTACTATTTACTGGGCAAGTATTGGATGTTAGGCACTGTGGTGAGTAATGGGAACACATTAACGAAACTAATTTGCAGTTCCCTCAGTGTGTACTGCTTTTATTTGTTCTAGGCCTTTGCACATGCTGTTGTTGCTACCTGAAATGCTCCTCCTTCTCTGGATAACTGTTGATTGCTTCTGTTTAGATTTTGTTACTATTAGAAACTCATCGTACGTGTGTTCTTTATGGAATCCATCCTTTCCCTGTCATAGGCATTATCACTTTGAGTTATAATTTCATGTTTACTTCTCTGTCTCTTCCATGGATTGGAAGCTCCTTGAGGACAGGGTTCCACAGTCACATTTGCATATACACTATCTAAAAATGTTTGGTACCTAAATCACTGCAGATGGTGACTGCAGCCATGAAATTAAAAGACGCTTACTCCTTGGAAGGAAAGTTATGACCAACCTAGATAGCATATTCAAAAGCAGAGACATTACTTTGCCAACAAAGGTTCATCTAGTCAAGGCTATGGTTTTTCCTGTGGTCATCTATGGATGTGAGAGTTGGACTGTGAAGAAGGCTGAGCGCTGAAGAATTGATGCTTTTGAATTGTGGTGTTGGAGAAGACTCTTGAGAGTCCCTTGGACTGCAAGGAGATCCAACCAGTCCATTCTGAAGGAGATCAGCCCTGGGATTTCTTTGGAAGGAATGATGCTGAAGCTGAAATTCCAGTACTTTGGCCACCTCATGTGAAGAGTTGACTCATTGGAAAAGACTCTGATGCTGCGACGGATTGGGGACAGGAGGAGAAGGGGACGACAGAGGATGAGATGGCTGGGTGGCATCACTGACTCGATGGACGTGAGTCTGAGTGAACTCCGGGAGTTGGTGATGGACAGGGAGGCCTGGCGTGCTGAGATTCATGGGTTCGCAGAGTTGGACATGACTGAGCGACTGAACTGAACTGAACTGAACTGAACCACATAATAAATACATACATTTTTTAATGTTGAATGAATGAATTACTACTACTATCAGAATGTGTTCATTTTAACTACTAGGGTTGTCTGTGTGTGTGTGTGTGTGGTATATGATAGTTTCTGGTTCATTTTTCCTTCTACTTTATTTTTTTTAAGTATTAATTTTATTTATATGGGTAGCATCTATCAGTATATTCCTTTTTGATTTGATGTATTTTAATTTTAAATTCAACAGATGTTTCTATAAAAAATTTCAAATAGCACTGAAGGATCCAAAGTGAAATACAGACATTCTCTCACACTTTCCCATGGACCATTTTTAAGTTAATGCATATTTTTTCAAATATTTTCTGTGAATACATACGAAAAAGTCATATGCATTCCTTTCTTCTTTTAATTAAGTAAGATAGTACTATGAATATAGTGTTCTGAAATTTCCTTTTTGTTCCTTAATCTTGGTTATGTATATTTATGAATGGTGTATTACTGTCAAATTAACATATTTGTGTGCACTATTTAAAATAATATTATTATCATAGATTTCCCATAATTTTTCTGTCTGGTTGTCCATCAGACATTTAACAGGTGTATATTTTTCTCTCAATAATGTATATATTACTGAAAAAAAGTATTACCCTTTCCTTTTTTGTTGTTGTTTAGTTGCTACGCTCAGTTGCTCATTTGTGTCTAACTCTCTGAAACCCCAGGGACTACAGCCTGCCAGGCTCCTCTGTCCATGGAGTTTTCCAGGCAAGAATACTAAAGTGGGGCACCATTTTCTTCTCCAGGGAATCTTACTGAGCCAGGGATTGAACCGCATCTCCTGCATTGGTACATGGATTCTTCACTGCTGAGCCACCTACATTAAATTATAGTCTTTTCATTGTTTTATTCTATTTTTATCTTATTTTAATTTTAGCATATAACCATAACTCTCCCTCATGAATTTAAGATAGTTCTACTTTTGCCTAACATCCCATCCACTCTCAGCATGTTCAGACTTTGCATCTGTAATTATCCCTTTTCTCTTTTTTATTATTAATTTTTCCTTCTCTACTGGATCATTCACATCAGTTCAGAAAACATGCTATAATAATTACTTTCTTGAAAATAAAATAAAAATCTCTCCACCACCCATGTGTTACACCTTTTTATTGCAAATCTACTCAAAACAGTTGTCTGTACTCATTTTCCAGTTTCATCTCCCATTCTCTCTTGAAACTGTACAATAAGATACTCATTCACACTGCATTAAATCTACTCTGGTCAAAGCCACCCATCACTTTTAGATTATTAAACATAATTCTCTATATTCATTTACTTGAGAATCAATCTCTCTTTTTAAAAAATATTTTCTTTACTTAAATTCTAAGTCTTTATAGTCCCCTGATTCTCTTTGTATCTTTCTTTTTGCTGCTGCTGCTGCTGCTAAGTCACTTCAGTCGTGTCCGACTCTGTGCGACCCCATAGACGGCAGCCCACCAGGCTCCCCTGTCCCTGGGATTCTCTAGGCAAGAACACTGGAGTGGGTTGCCATTTCCTTCTCCAATGCATGAAAGTGAAAAGTGAAAGTGAAGTTGCTCAGTCGTGTCTGACCCTTAGCGACCCCATGGACTGCAGCCTACCAGTCTCCTCTGTCCATGGAATTTTCCAGGCAAGAGTACTGGAGTGGGGCCCCATTGCCTTCTCTGACCTTCCTCTTTACTCCTTCTCAATCTTTTGCTAGATCCACTTTCTTATTCTGCAAAAACTGTGGATCACCTGGAGGCTCCATCTTTCAGATTCTTTTGTATTTACACTCACTTCCTCAATATCATTGTCTATTGTAAATGTATTCTATAAACAGGTGAGTCATTCCCTGTTCTCCAGAATTTATATACAACAACCAGAATATCTTCCTTACATGTCTAGTAGCCATCACAAAGATAACCAAAAAAGAGCTATTGATACCTCCTTAGCCATCTTCAACTATCTTCTGATGTACTCTTTCACTCTTGCAAATAACACCACCATTTGCTCAAAACCAAGACCTTACTATTGCCCTTGAATACTTCTCTCTCAAAGTATACATCCATTCCACCAGTAAATCCATCTGGCCTTTCAACATTCATAATCTGACCATTTAGCATAATCTTCACCACTCTCAACATTATCTAAGGCACCAGCATTTGTCTTTAAGAGTTATGCCATAGCCTCCCAACCGATTTTCCTCTTTTTAAGCTACTACCACCTCCCCCCACCCCATTCCATGCCCTGCCATGGTTTATCATCCACACAAAAACTGCAGTAATTATTTTCAAATGAGCTGCTTATTCTCTTTATTCAATAGCTTTTTATCATACTTAGAATAACACCCAAATCCTGCAGTATGACATACAAAACTCTACATGATCTGACCCCTGACAAGTTATCATTTTCAACTCACTCTCTCTCTTTCTCTTTGTGACAGCCATGGTGGTCTTCTTGTTGCTCCTATATCATCACCTGCATATTCCTAATTCTAGCTCTAAGTGCTTGCTATTCTCTCTACCAAGAATGGTCTTCTCTCAGACATCTTGGTGGATTGCTCCTTTACTGAATTCAGATCTCTGTTCAAACGTCCTCTTCCCTTAGAAAGTGTCACTACTCTGTACCCCTATATCTGATATGGAATCTCCACTAGTTTTTATTGTCTTCTCCCACTTTATTTTTCTTCTTTATACTTACAACTATGTGGTATTATACTTTAGATATATTTGCTTGTTTACTTTCTTTCTCCTCCACTGACCTTAAGAGACAAGTTTTTTCTACTTTGTTTAATCCTTTAGCCAAGTGCCAAGAATACAACCTATGACATAGTAAGTACTCCATAAATATATGCTGAATGAAAGAAATATTAAATATTTAACTCCTTAGTCTAATAGGCATTTATTTTAGTATATGGTATAATATAACAACTTGAATACTGTTGTTCTAATATAGTGAACCAACTTTATAAAATCAGTTTACTGTATGCTTTTTCATTTTATAGTGATTTATTAAAAATCCTCTCTCACATGCTAAATTATTTTATAAGTTATTTTTGGGGGTTCTTTAATATATTAGATTGGTTACTCTGCCAGTAGGACTTTTAAAATTAGTTCTATGATACACTTTTATATTTTATAATAATAATCCCTCCCTCTTACTTTGATTTATAGAAAGTTCGCCATTATAATAACTTTGTATTCTTTCAAAATACATTTAGAATACTTTGTTACATGGTAAAATGTCACTGGAATTTTTATTGAAACTATAATTGATGGGTGAATGATTGATACTTTAAAATAATTATTCTTCCTATTATAAGCATCTCTTACTAAAAAGCACTTAGGTAGAGTGTTATAGTTTTCCTCATGTGAATATCACATATTTTCTAATATTAAGGTCATTCTTTTGTCATGTATCTGCTTACAGGGATTGAAAATGATATTTCTGAATTATACATTTTCATTTATTCTTATTTCAATTGAACAATTCCACTTAAAATTGCATTAAAATAAAAAAGTAACTAGAGATTTATTTAATTTTGGAGGTGAAAGGCTTAAAAAACTGAATTCTGAAAACTGAAATTCTATTGAACCTGAAAACTGAATTCTGAAAACTCTATTATTGAAGGAAAATAAAGATGATATAAATAAATGGGGAAATATCCCATGTTCAGGCCTCCCAGGTAGCTCAGATGGTAAAGAATCTGCCTGCAATGCAAGAGACCAGGTTCAATCCTTGGGTTAGGACGCTTCCTTGGAGAAGGGCATAGGAACCCACTCCAGGATTCTTGCTTAGAGAATTCAATGGACAGAAGAGCCTGGCGAGCTGCAGTCCATGTGGGCTATAGTCCATGGGGTCACAGAGTCAGACACAGCTGAGGGACTAACACTTTTTTTTTTAAGTTTTTATTTTTTATTTATTTATTTTAATTGGAGGCTAATTACTTTACAATATTGTACTGGCTTTGCCAAACATTGACATGAATCAGCCATGGGGGTACATGTGTTCCCCATTCTGAACCCCCTCCCACATCCCTCCCCATCCCATCCCTCAGGGTCATGCCAGTGCACCAGCCCTGAGCCCCCTGTCTCATGCATCAAACCTGTACTGGCGATCTGTTTCACATATGATAATATACATGTTTCAATTCTCTCAAATCATCCCACCCTTGCCTTCTCCCACAGAGTCCAAAAGACTGTTCTATACATCTGTGTCTCTTTTGCTGTCTAGCATAGGGGTTATCATTACCATCTTTCTAAATTCTATGTATATGCGTTAGTATACTGTATTGGTGTTTTTCTTTCTGGATTACTTCACTCTGTACACTTTCACAATCCTAAATTCACTGATTGGAAGAATTAGTACTTCTAATTCTTCCAATCTGCTAAATTTTCAATACTACCCAAAGCAATATACAGGTTTAATGTAATCCCTATCAAAACACACATGACATTTTTCACAGAACGAGAACAAATGGTTCTAAAATTTATACCCCAAATAGCCAGAGCAATCTTGAGAAAATAAGAACAAAGCTAGAGGTGTCATGCTCCCTGACTTCATATTGTATTGCAAAGCTAGAGTCATCCAAACAGTATACACAAAAGCAGACATATAGATCAATGGAACAGAACAGTGAGCCCAAAAATAAACCTATGCATCCATGATCAATTAATATATGACAAAGGAGGCAGGAATATACAATGGAGAAAAGATAGTCTCTTCAATGAGTGGTGCTGGGAAAACTGAACAGCTACACATAAAAAAATGAGATTACATTTTCTCATATCTTATATAAAAATAAACTCAAAATGGATTAAAGATCTAAATACAAACCTGGAAACCACAAAATTCCTAAAAAAAAAATAGACAGAACACAATTTGACATAAATGCTAGCAATATTTCTTTTGATATATCTCTTGAGGGAAAGGAAATAGAATCTAATTAAACCAAAGAGCTTTTACACAGAAAACGAAACCACTGGCAAAATGAAAAGACAACCTACTGAATGGGAGAAAATATTTGCAAATATGACTGACAAGGACTTAATACCAAAAATACATAAACCACTCAGGTAACTCAACATCAAAAACCCAAACAACCCAATTAAAAAATGGGCAGATCTGAATAGACATTTTTTCTAATATACAGATGGCATATAGATATTCAAAAAGATGCTCAACATTGATAATCATCAGAAAAATGCAAATCAAAATCACAATGAGATATCACCACACACCTGTCAGAATGGCTATCATCTAAAAGTCTACAGATAACAAATGCTGGTGATGATGTGGAGAAAAGGGAACCCTAGTACACTGTTGCTAGGAAAATAAATTGGTACAGCCACTAAGGGAAGCAATACGGAGGTTTCTTAAAAAGCTGAAAATAGATCTATCATATGATCTAGAAATTCCACTGCTGGTATATATCTGAAGAAATTGAAAATGCTAATTCAAAATGGTACACGTACCCCAATATTCATACCAGTATTATTTATAATAGCCAAGATATGGAAGCAACCAAAGTGTCCCTCAGCAAATGAATGGATAAAGAAGATGTGATATATATACAATGGAATACATAAAAATAGTGAAATTTTGCATCTACAATAACATGGATGGACCTGGAGGGTATTATTCTTAATGAAATAAGTCAACAGGGAAAGAAATAGTGCATGTTATCACCTACTTGTGAAATCTTAAAAAATTAGAATAATGTATATAACAAATCAGAAACAGACTCACATGTATAAATAACAAACTAATGATTACCAGAAGGGATGGGGGAGGGGAAAGATAAGGGTAATGAATTAACAGTGCAAACTACTATGTATAAAATAAAAAAGGTGCAAGGATATATTGTACAGCACAGGGAATATAGTCAACACTTTATAATAACTTTAAATAGAGTGTGTGTATACTCAGTCATACACTCTAGTCATGTCCAACTCTTGGCAATCCCATGGACTATAGTCCACCAGGCTCTCCTGTCTATGAGATTTTCCAGGCAAGAATACTGGAGTGGGTTGCTATTTGCTCCTCCAGGGATCTTCCCAACCCAGGGATTGAACCCGTGTCTCCTTCATTGGCAAGTGGATTATTTACTACTGAGTCACCTGGGAAACTGCTTAAATAAAGCATAATCTATAAAAACATATAATCATTATGTTGCAAACCTGAAACTAATATAATGTAAATCAACTGTACTTCAATAAAGAAATGGTAAAATAAAAGTAAAAAAAAGATTTTTCAGTAGTGCTGTTTTCATATGCTCAGCTGAAGTCAATCAAAGAAAACACAGTTAATTCATTAAGTAATATATCTGTTTCTCACAGATAAGACTCATTCTAAAATCAAGTTTCTGATGACAAAATAATAATGATAATAACAACAATAAAAACCACCCCCATTCAGTAAATGTTTCAAAATGGAAGAATTCAATTTTGGAGTTTTATTTTAATTTTTTCTACCTTAAGATGCTATAAAGTTAAACAGAAGTGCTTTGGTCTTAATAGTCAAATTCTTATAATCAAAACTCATAGTTAAATTCTTAGTTATTGCTTCTCAGATTCCTCCTCCTTTCTTCTACCACGTAAAGCTGGTTACCCTCTCTTCTAATCATTCTGCAGCCTGATTCATGCTTCCTGATTCAAAACTAAAATCCACCCAAGAAAGGCCAGAGCTGGAGAATAAGTAAGTATGGTAGTCAGGATTTGTGGAAAAATAATATGTACTATTTGTTAGGATCAGCATCACACTGTTTCTCTTTTCATTAAAAGGATAACCTAGAGTTGACTGCTGCTACTAAGAATGTCCCTGCCTGTGATTGATGTTACATATTTACACAGAAAAATATTTCCTTACAGCTGTTTTCCAACATTTAAATAAATCACACCTCCCACCATATGGTAGAGAAAAGGGGCCAGCACAGCTCTCAGTCGGCAATGCTCAGCTTAACCTAGTGGCATTTATTAGGCCACATGGGTTTAGGCTACAGCATTTATTATAACCTGTGACAATAAGAAAATGTGAGATGAAATACATTAAATAAGTTAAAAATACAATTTACATATCTGAATCACAGTTCAATTTCACTAAGTGAACAAACACTAAATTAGCTTATTCCCCTTTAAGAGAACAAAACAGTAACTGATTTCAGTGTACAAGGTAAATTAATCACTATATGCATTTCATTCATGAATTGCACATCTCAGACCTCACAGTGCAACTATACAATATTTTTTGACTTTAAAGTCTGTTCATTGGTTCCCATGAAACTGATAACTTGGACAAAATTGAAGACATGGGAAAGAAACCCCTGAAGTTTGAATAGTGTGGTGGGATGGATTTCTCTATAGACATGATCACATTCTGATGGGAATATCATGATGAACTCAGTTCCCAGGGGCCAGCACCAGCAATAAAAGTAAAAATGCCTTGGTAATCCTGCATTGGTTAAAATTATCTTAACAATAGCCCACTGTGGTATTATTTACAGTTCCCTTTGTTATTTAATAAAGAATATTCACCTTCCCCTAACCAAATAACTTACTGCACATTTTTAATTGTCTAAAGGGTTATGGTGTTGTGTGCACGTGCATATACGTACGTATGTGTGTCTATATGTGCACAGGGAGGGGTAATTTTAAGATAAGACCTGTGAGATATCATCAGTCATTAATGTCTTTTTAAGTACAGATAAGATAAATTATGGTAGAAAGTGAAGAGGAACTAAAAAGCCTCTTGATGAAGGTGAAAGTAGAGAGTGAAAAAGTTGGCTTAAAGCTCAACATTCAGAAAATGAAGATCATGGCATCTGGTCCCATCACTTCATGGCAAATAGATGGGGAAACAGTGGAAACAGTGTCAGACTTTATGCTTTGGGCCTCCAAAATCACTGCAGATGGTGACTGCAGCCATGAAATTAAAAGATGCTTACTCCTTGGAAGAAAAGTTATGACCAACCTAGATAGCATATTCAAAAGCAGAGACATTACTTTGCCAACAAAGGTTCCTCTAGTCAAGGCTATGGTTTTTCCAGTGGTCATGTATGGATGAGAGAGTTGGACTGTGAAGAAAGCTGAGCGCTGAAGAACTGATGGTTTTGAACTGTGGTGTTGGAGAAGACTCTTGAGAGTCCCTTGGACTGCAAGGAGATCCAACCAGTCCATTCTAAAGGAGATCAGCCCTGGGTGTTCTTTGGAAGGACTGATGGTGAGGCTGAAACTCCAATACTTTGGCCACCTCATGCGAAGATTTGACTCAATGGAAAAGACTCTGATGCTGGGAGGGATTAGGGGCAGGAGGAGAAGGGGACGACAGAGGATGAGATGGCTGGATGGCATCACTAACTCGATGGATGTGAGTTTGAGTGAACTCCGGGAGATGGTGATGGACAGGGAGGCCTGGCGTGCTGCAATTCATGGGGTCGCAAAGAGTCGGACACGACTGAGTGACTGAACTGAACTGAAGATAAATTTAGACCTCAAGGTATTATAGATTCCTTAATCCAGTGTTCCATTCTATGCATGCTACCTCTCCAAGGTGATTTTCTTTATACTACCATAGTAAAGAAAGAAACCCCCAGAGCAAGGAGCTGTAACTAAGGCAGAAGCTGAGCTATTGCTCTGCACTGTCTTCCTCACATGAAGCTGTTACGTACTGTACTGTGTCTGCTTACAGCAAATTCTTAAATTGAAGACCTAATCTCCAATGCAACTGTATTTGGAAATAGGGCCTTTAGAAATATAATTAAGATTAAATGATGTTATATGGATAGGGTCCCTACAGGATTGGTCTCCTCATAAGTAAAAAAGAGACACCAGAGATTGCTCTTATTCTCTCTATACACAAGCACAAAGGAAAGGCCATGTGAGCACATACCAAAAAAGCAGCCATTCACAAGCCAGAAAGAAAGCTTTCACCAGAAACCAAATTTGCTAGCAGCATGATCATGGACTTTTAGCTTCCACAACTTTTAGAAAATAAATGTCTGTTGTTTAAGCAGCCCACTCTATTGTATTTCCTTACAGCAGTCTGAGCTGACTAATACAGAAGGTCATCTTTTAATCATTTGCTCTCCTCTTTGTGGCCTCCAAATTTCACCCGTAACTTCCTACCTTCATTCATTTCTTAACTTCAGCATTCTCCCAAGTTAGAGAAATTAGAGATTTAGATACTGTCAGTGTTTTTGTCTCTAATGCAGTTGTGGATTTTTTTTCTAATTCTGCAACATGTGACATTATTTTCTGCTAACCATTCAAACACAGCTGAGTGTTGGATCCATGTCTTCTGGTTTTTCCTCTGGACATATTGCTCCTATTATTGTCAGAAGTGTCAGTGGGAGTAGACAAAGATTGGACCCTAAATATTGCTTACTTTTCTCACTGGACTCCTAATTGGAAACACGTAATGTCACAGATGCATCAAACCCTCTCTGAACCAGTGTGGTGCCAGAATCTTTTAACATATATTAAGACTGTCTTTAAAACATATATTAAGATTGCCAAGTTTTAGGATGATAGGGATGACCTTGATGAAGGGCCCTCAGAATTTGAACTTTTGCCTGTGCCTTGAAGCTTAGGACATGCTTCATGTTCATCATATTCATCAAAAGCAGGGGCATCACTTCAAAGAAAGTCCTGAGAGGTCACTTTTAATAATAGAAATAGTAGTAATAGTAGTAAAAAGTCTGTCTTGGTGGGTCATTTATGGGATGAGGGGGCTGTGTATTCTTCTTACATCAGTACATTTATTTCAGTTTCTTATTAATTCTTATAGTTTTCAGTTCATTCTTTTTTTCTTAGTATATAATTATACCATCTGCAAATGAGGATAATTTTACATTTCCTTTCTAATAATTATACCTCTTATTTCAGTTTCATAACTTATGGCTTTGATTAGTGCTTTCGGAACAATTAGATAACAATGATAATAACAGGCATTTTTGTTTTCCACCTGATTTTAACTGGATTCTATTAAGAATGAAGTCCACCACTGATTTGAGATGAATATTGCTACAAAAACAATATATGTTGATGAAATTTTATATGTGAGTCCAGAAAGATATTTTAAAAATAAGATATGAGTGTAAAGTTTTTCCAGGTTTATTTTCTGATATTATTGAAATTACCAAATTGCTTTTTTTCTTTTCTATTCTGTTGTAGGAAGTAGTACACTAATTGTTTTCTTAATACTGAACTAATTTTGTATAACAATTATGATTTTGAATACAAAATGGATAAACCAGACCACCCTCTAAGGAATGTTTAATCACTAAACATGTTGAACATATTTGTGTCCTATAAAAGATTCATATTCAACTGTGATCCCAATCAGCAAGTTTTTCTTCCCACTAAAGGGAATAAATTATAACCCTTTCAATTGTGGCAGTAAATAGCAAACAGACTGCTGAAAGACTTCTTTACACATAAAGACTTCTTTATACGTAAAGAATAAAAACAGGCATAGGACAGCACATGCAAATCAGAAAGGAGCCATTCTCCGCTTAATACTAAGTAAATAGAAGGAGGCATTTTGTAAAGTACATTAAAGGAAACATTGCAGTACAAATCAACTGGTAAAGACTTGTCAACTGAAAGCAAACTTTGAGCAATTACATTAGCAAATAATTAGAATAATTTGTAAACAGTAGTAAAGACCCTGCAACAAAGGAACCACATGGACCTATGTCCCTTTCTTTTGTGCCCATAGCATTCTGGGCTTATCTCTATTATTCAGTAGTATATCTAGTATTGGAAAAGATTCTACTGAACAATAGGACTTATGATTGCAGTTATGAGAAATAATTCAATGGCATTAAACAAGAAGTAGCCTGACACTACACAGTGGGAGAAAATCTGTCTCCAGCTGAGATTCCTGCAACTAAATATTGATTCTTGTCCAGAGGAGATCTATTTAACTCTCCCCATATTATAAGCGCAACAGAGAAAGGCATGAACAGAAAGAACTCTTATCATGGCCAAAATGCAGCAGGCAGAGACATTAAGTGGAAAGTAACTTATCATACATTATAGTTATTGGAAGTTCCCATACAGAGCTGGCATCATATATAATATATTGAAAAGTCAATCTATCCCCTAAGAAATACGTGATAAAGATTTGGAAGCGAGTATCCTGTAGTGAAAAGATGGTGGGAGTTAACCATCAGGGAGCTGAATCTTGACTGAGATATTTCTGCAAGTCCATAAGCAACTACATAAAATCTGAGACTATTTTTCTTCACCTGTAAAATAGAGATAAAAATATCTACGTTGAGAAGATACTGGAACTAGTTGAAATGTATATCTGTAGCTCAGAGCCATGGGAAGATCCCTTGGAGGAAGACATGGCAACATACTTGCCTCGGAAATTCCATGAACAGAGGAGCCAAGCGGGTTACAGTCCATGGGGTCACAAAAGAATCAGACACAACTTAGCAACTTCAAAAACAATATATGCTAAGGATTCAATAAGAAATGGTTTTTGCTTTATTATTATTCATTCAATCTCCGAATGATGATAAGCTGCCCATGAAAGAAGGAGACTGCATGACAATCATGCGCAGGGAAGATTAAGATGAGATTGAATGGTCTTAAGACCCATCTTAATGGGTCTGCTTGAACGAAACAAAGAATACATTCCACAGAATTTGCTGGGACTATACCCAAAAATTAAACCAAGACAAAGGAGCTTGGCCTGAAACTTTGCAGACTTTTTAGTTCATGAAGAATTAATCTCTGTTACCACTAAGAAGAAATAATACGACATTTGTGGCAGAAATTTCTCAAGACTCACTTTAATGACAGAGTAACTTGAAAGTCATGAAGAAGGTGCTCTGGAAGTAGATGTAACTTGGAGCAGTCACTGTTGGCAGAGGATGCTCAGCTTGGTGGAGCAGAGCTTGGCAGGAAGCTGATGCACTGCATGGGCACAGGTGCCCCATGTCACATTCAGAAAGATACACAGTGACAATCCTGTTCTGTGCAAGAACTGGGACCACTTATTGGACTACTGGGGCTTCCCTGGTGCCTCAGATGGTAAAGAATATGCCTGCAATGCAGGAGACCTGGGTTCAGTACCTGTGTTGGGAAGATCCCCTGGAGGAGGACATGGTTTTATTATTAATAAAGCTCCTTTGTCTTGGTTTAATTCATGGGTATAGTCCCAGCAAATTGTGTGAAATGTATCCTTCCTTGTCGTTCAAGTGGGCCCACCACTATTCAGTCTCATTTTCGTCTTCCCTGCACATGATTGTCATGGTCTCCTGTTTCCATGGGTATCTCATCATCATTCTGAGACTGAATGAATAATAATAAAGTATTATTAATAATAAAATATCATTATTAATACCCACTTCAGTATTCTTGCCTGGAGGACCCCCAAGGACAGAGGAGCCTAGCGTGCTACAGTTCATGGAGTCACAAAGAGTCGGACATGACTGAGCAACTAAGCACATTCAATAAGAAATGGTTTTTACTTTATTATTATTGAAGCAAACCTAGAGAAATATAACAGATACTTTGAAATATATTTAAATAGAAATGAGACCTAACACAAAGAAGTGATATTTTCATTCACTGTGGAACAAGAATGCGGAACACAGAAAAATATGAATAAAACTTGGGAAAAGAGGACCTCAGTATGCATGAGGATGGAGATGGAAGGCTCTCCCCTAAGCTCTATTAGCTCTTAGTCAAACTTAGCCCCTCAGGTAGGAAAATGGGACAATTACATCTGAGTACACAACGTACTCAAGACAATTTCCCCATCAGTCAGTCCCTCCCATCAGGAAGCTTCCATAAGCCTCTTATCCTTCTCAAACAGAAGGCAGACATACTGAAAACCACAATCACAGAAAACTAACCAATCTGATCACATAGCCCACAGCCTTATCTAATATGAAACTATGAGCCAGGCCACATAGAGCCACCGAAGATGGACAGGTCATGGTGGAGAGTTCTGACAAAATGTGGTCCACTGGAGAAGGGAATGGCAAACCACTTCAGTATTCTTGCCTTGAGAACCCCATGAACAGTATGAAAAGGCAAAAAGATAGGACACTGAAAGATGAATTTCCCAGGCCGGTAGGTGCCCAGTATGCTACTGGAGACCAGTGGAGAAATAACTCCAGAAAGAATGAAGAGACAGAGCCAAAGCAAAAACAACACCCAGTTGTGGATGTGACTGGTGATAGAAGCAATGTCCAATACTATAAAGAGCAATATTGCATAGGAACCTGGAATGTTAGGTCCTTGAATCAAGGCAAATTGGAAGTGGTCAAACAGGAGATTGCAAGAGTAAATGTCAACATTTTAGGAATTAGTGAGCTAAACAGGACTGGAATGGGTGAATTTAACTCAGCTGACCCTTAAATCTATTACTGTGGGCAAGAATCCCTTCAAAGAAATGGAGTAGTCGTCATAGTCAACAAGAGAGTCCGAAATGCAGTACTTAGATGCAATCTCAAAAATGACAGAATGACCTCTGTTCATTTCAAAGGCAAACCATTCAATATCACAGTAATCCAAGTCTATGCCCCAATCAATAATACTGCAGAAGCTGAAGTTGAGTGGTTCTATGAAGACCTACAAGACCTACTAGAACTAACACCCAAAAAAGAAGTCCTTTTCATTACAGGGGACTGGAATGCAAAAGTAGGAAGTCAAGAAACACCTAGAGTAACAGGCAATTTTGGCCTTGAAGTACAAAATGAAGCAGGGCAAATGCTAATAGAATTTTGCCAAGAGAACGCACTGGCCATAGCAAACATCCTCCTCCAACAACACAAGAGAAGACTACACACGGACATCACCAGATGGTCAACACCGAAATCAGATTGATTATATTCTTTGTGGCTAAAGAGGGAGAAGGGCAATACTGTCAGCAAAATCAAGACCAGGAAATGATTGTGGCTTAGATCATGAACCCCTTATTGCCAAATTCAGTCTTAAATTGAAAAAAGTAGGGAAAACCACTCGACTATTCAGGTATGACCCAAATCAAATTCCTTATGATTATACAGTGGAAGTGAGAAATACATTCAAGGGATTAAATCTGATAGAGTGCCTGAAGAATTATGGATGGAGGTTCGAGACATTGTACAGGAGACAGGGATCAAGACCACACCCAAGGGAAAAAAAATGCAAAAACTCAAAATGGCTGTCTGAGGAGGCCTTACCAATAGCTGTGAAAAGAGAAATGAAAGCAAAGAAGAAAAGGAAACATATACCCATTTGAATGAAGAGTTCCAATGAACAGCAAGGAGAGATAAGAAAGCCTGCCTCAGTGGTTAGTGCAAAGAAATAGAGGAAAACAATACAATGGGAAAGACTAGAGATCTCTTCAAGAAAATTAAGAGATACCAAGGGAACATTTCATGCAAAGATGTGCACAATAAAGGACAGAAATGGTATGGACCTAACAGAAGCAGAAGATATTAAGAAGAGGTGGCAAGAATACACAGAAGAACTATACAGAAATGATCTTCACTTCCCAGATAAGCATGATGGTATGATCACTCTCTTAGAGCCAGACATCCTGGAATGGGAAGTCAAGTGGGCCTTAGAAAGCATCACTATGAACAAAGCTAGGGGAGGTGATGGAATTCGAGTTGAACTATTTCAAATCCTAAAAGATGATGCTGTGAATGTGCTGCACTCAATATGCCAGAAAATTTGGAAAATTCAGCAGTGGCCACGGGCTGGAAAAGGTCAGTTTTCATTCCAATCCCAAAGAAAGGCAATGCCAAAGAATGCTCAAGCTACCACACAATTGTGCTCATCTCACAAGCTAGCAAAGTAATGTTCAAAATTTTCCAAGCCAGGCTTCACCAGTACATGAACCATGAACTTCCAGATGTTCAAGCTGGTTTTAGAAAAGGCAAGGAACCAGAGGTCAAATTGCCAACATCCGTTGGATCATCAAAAAAGCAAGACAGTTCCAGAAAAACATCTATTTCTGCTTTATTGACTATGCCAAAGCCTTTGCCTGTGTTCAGTTCAGTTCAGTTGCTCAGTTGTGTCCAACTCTTTGTGACCCCATGAATCACAGCATGCCAGTCCTCCCTGTCCATCACCAACTCCTGGAGTTCACCCAAACTCATGTGCATCAAGTCGGTGATGCCATCCAGCCATCTCATTCTCTGTCATCCCCTTCTCCTCCTGCCCCCAATCCCTCCCAGCATTAGAGTCTTTTCCAGTGAGTCAACTCTTCGCATGAGGTGGCCAAGGTGTTGGAGTTTCAGCCTCAGCATCAGTCCTTTTGACTGTGTGGATCACAACAAACTGTGGAAAATTCTGAAAGAGGTGGGAATATCAGTTCACCTGACTTGCCTCTTGAGATATCTGCATGCAGGTCAGGAAGCAACAGTTATAACTGGACACAGAAGAACAGACTGGTTCCATATAGGGAAGAGTACATCCAGGCTGTATATTGTCACCCTGCTTATTTAACTTCTATGCAGAGTACATCATGAGAAACACTGGGCTGGAGGAAACACAAGCTGGACTCAAGATTGCCGGGAGAAATATCAATAACCTCAGATATGCAGATGACACCACCCTTATGGCAGACATTGAAGAGGAACTAAAGATCCTCTTGATGAAAGTGAAAGAGGAGAATAAAAAAGTTGGCTTAAAGCTAAACATTCAGAAAACTAAGATCATGGCATCTGGCCCCATCACTTCATGGTAAATAGATGTGGAAACAGTGGAAACAATTACAGACTTTATTTTGGGGGGCTCCAAAATTACTGCAGATGGTGATTGCAGCCATGGAATTAGAAGACATTTACTCCATCAAAGAAGAGTTATGACCAATCTAGACAGCATATTGAAAAGCAGAGACATTACTTTGCCAACAAAGATTCTTCTAGTCAAGGCTATGGTTTTTCCAGTAGTCATGTATGGAATGTGAGAGTTGTATTATGAAGAAAGCTGAGGGCCAAAGAATTGATGCTTTTGAACTGTGGTATTGGAGAAGACTCTTAAGAGTCTTTTGGACTGCAAGGAGATCCAACCAGTCTATCCTAAAGGAAAGCAGTCATGAATATTCATTGGAAGGACTGATCCTGAAACTAAAACTCCAATACTTTGGCCACCTGATGTGAAGAACTGTCTTATTTGAAAAGACTCTGATGCTGGGAAAGATTGAAGGTGAGAGGAGAAGGGGACAACAGAGGATGAGATGGTTGGATGGCATCACTGACTCAATCACATGAGTTTGAGTAAACTCTGGGAGTTGGTGATGGATAGGGAGGCTTTGCATGCTGCAGTCCATGGGGTCACAAAGAGTCAGACACGAGTGAGCTACTGAACTGAACTTAACACGATGTAAGTTTTACAGGTATTTGCATTTATGTTCATGTTAAGGTATAATAATATATGCACTATGTCAATTTGAAGTTGGGATCCACAATTCTCAAGGAATCTTCTTTTGATCTCCATGAAACTCTATGTTAGATAACCATATACAGACATAGCCTCAAAAGATACCCCAGAAATTCTGGAGTCCAGCATGAGTAGAATGAGTAAGCAGTACCTCTTTAAGAATCATGTTTTAACACTCATTTTTGTCTCGCTGAATTATGCATCTTATCGTATGTCACCTGGTCTTTTTGATGTTTGTTTCAGTGCCTATGACTTATTTGACTGTGAGTTCCCTGAAAAGAAGGGATAGACCTCCCATTCCAGTATTCTTGGGCTTCCCTTGTGGCTCAGCTTGTAAAGAATCCACGTGCAATGCAGGAGACCTGGGTTTGATCCCTGCGTTGGGAAGATTTCCTGGAGAAGGGAAAGGCTACCCACGTTCGTATTCTGGCCTGGAGAATTCCATGGACTACAGTGCAGGGGTTCACAAATAGTCAGACACAACTGAGCAACTTTCATTTTCACTTTTCCCTGAAAATAGGTACAGTTTTGCTCACCCTGTGTTTCCTGATACCATGTACAACAAGCATAGCTGCCTTAGGGCCACTGTAGGACTTAGATGTTTTTTAGAAGTGTCACTCCATATCATTTGAAACATGTTAAATTTTAAGAGCCACATTATGGCTCATTTAAAAGATTATTTTTAGTATAAAATCTTACAGATATGTATAATTTTATTTTTTAATTTGGCTATAAGCCAAACACCTATGAATGGTGCTAAATTCTTCAGTCTCATAATGCATACCCAGGAATTCTTCCAATGTGAAATAATCTAAATAACATAATTTTTTCAATAGTCATGAAATTTTAATGGGCAGGAACCTTAACTATTAATGAGGTTGTAACAATATTAATTTTGGTAGTTATTTAGACATTTACTATTTTTAATTCTTCTGGATTATTTTCTTTTTTATATTTTGCAATCAAAGATTTTTTTCAGTTCTTTTATACTGTTGATGACCTTTGAAGAGCCAGAAGACCTAAGCAGAAGACATAGTAGGAAGCCAATTAGTGTTTTGGGGTTAGATTGGTAATTTGAGAATATACACATACCACTGCATATTAGCAAAAGCCATAGCACAATTTATGGTACAATTTTATTTAGTGCTATCACCACTAAGCCATTTATACACAGCAGTTGCTGGCCGTGTTGGTCATAATGTTGGCAAATCGAGAAAGAAACACTTCCAGGCCAGAGGCGGAAGTTATCCCATAGATGTCAGCAGGGGGAAACCAATGTGAAAGAAGATGAATAGAAGTCCAACACCCTCAGATTTTGGAGAGAGAAATTGGGCCTCACATGTATTAGCAATATTAGAGCCAGACCTTGTGGCTGATACTCATTAAGCGAGAAACAGCTGGCAAGTGGACTCAAACATTTCTCTGGTCACATCTTCTCTAAGGATGCCTGCCTTGACAAACCCTGCTCTCCAAACCGTGTGTGAATGACTGCAAAGAACAAATTCTCCTGAGCACAAGGGACCATCTTATTCCTCAGACGTACTGTGACAGAAAGCAAACACCTTTAAATAGTTGAGAGACATCCAAGGGAGCAGTTTGATCGATCCTACGTTGAGATGGCCCATGTTTGCTTAGTCACCATCACCCTGGTGGCAATTCTGTTACTTTTTAAAGATCCTTTACTTGTCCACACTGGACCTATAGGTCTCAACTGGGTCAGTATCTGCCCAGGAAGCAATACTGCAAGACTGCACTGTCATCACTAGGCAGGCTGAAAACAGATTTGAGAGTTTTAAAGCATATCTGATTGAATAAGTTTCCTAAAGAAATTTGGTATTTTGACCTCAGACTGTTCTTTCAGTATTGTTCCAGGGTAAGGATCCTGGACACTAGACTTGGAACAGAGTCTTAGTAGGCAGTTAGTTACAACTGAAAATTTAATTTGCCTTAGTAATTTCCAAGTATACCTGAACTTTTATTGGGTATCTAACTCTGAATTATGGTTTTATTTAGTAAGTTATTAAAAATTTTTCTTAAAATGTGTTGAGTATAGAATTACCAGTCATCTGTTGGTATGAAGTGCAGATCTGTACAAAATACATCTCTCAGCAATATGTCTCCAGAAATTTGATAATTGTATCCATGTTTGGACGCTCTCTTACTAAAGGTTTTTGTGAGACACACAAATGACAAGTATTGTATTATAACTGTCATACTTTATAAAAAATTACTATGTTCCTGGAGCAAAATTATCTAGCCCAAAGGTGCTAAGCCTTAGAGAGGAGGGCTAGAAACTAACATGCACTGAAGATATACTATGTGTTAACACATAAGGTTTCTATCTCTCTCCTTCTCACTCTATAGAAACAGATATAGATTTAGACATAGGTATAGATAGATACATCTTTTATAAGCATTGCATCACAATTGTGTTTGTCCATAACTGACCATTTTCAAAGCAAAATCTGTTACCATGAATAACATAAGTCTGGATGATTTGGGAGCACTCTCTTACTTGCTTAATGATATTCAGTGACTCCCTGTCCCCCACTGGATAAAGTTTGAATAATTCTGCCTGCTTTTCAAGGTCCTCACTGGTCTTACTACCCAGTCTGTCTTATTTCTTCTTCTTTTCCACATAGTCCCTCTGAGCAATGTGGATCAGTATTTGCACTGTCCTATAAATATATTATACTCAATGTCACCCCAAGCTTTGTTATTTCCTCTTCTGTCCCCTAGGCAAATGTCACCAGTTCTCCAAGGATCCCTCCATAGTTCATCATTTAGCAGAGTTCAGTGAGCAGAAATGCTACAAAGACTATTGTTGTTGTCATCTTATAACATAATCTTACTTATAGTATTCACAAAGCATGTATTTAAAACAATGATATTATAAGGAAATCAGGGGACATTTATGGCAAAGGAAGCTCTGAGGCTTTTTCTCTTTAGAATAAAGCAAAATGCATAGCTGAAGCTAGACTGCAAATTCCAACACTATGCTCCTTAGAATATAAGGGGTCACATTTTTCATAAGACTTTAGGTCAACAATGTGGCTCCACTGAACTACTTGAATATAAGCTTGACAAACTCCACTCTTAAAGTTGTCAAGTTCTGAAAAACAATCCACAGTATTTGAGGGTTTCCCAGGTGATGCAGGGGTAAAGAATCTGCCTGTCAATGCAGGAGATTCAGGTGATGTGGGCTCAATCCTTAGGTCAAGAACATCCCCTGGAGGAGGAAATAGCAACCCACTCTAGTATTCTTGCCTGGAAAATTCCAAGGGCAAAGGAACCTGGTGGGCTACATACAGTCCATGGAGTCGAAAAAAGTCAGATGCAACTGAGCACACATGCATGCAGTCACAATACTTGTATCTGTGATGCTTCCACATTCATAATAAATAAAACTTGAAGATAAATAAAATATCGATCTTGTTTTTCTTTTCATGAAGGGAAACTGTTCTCTAAAATGGCTTCATAATTCAGAATAAAACTCATAGATACTAAGCAGGATAGTTGATATTTTTCAACATAGGCATTACAAGTAATTGTAGCCATCAAAGTCATACAACTTTTTAGTTCGAATGACATTCATTGTTTAGTAGATGTTTCCCACACTATGGTTTAACAAAATCAAGTGGTGGTAAGAATTATTTATGGCAAGTTTCTTATATTTAAGAATTTTTAAGCACAATTTTAAAAACTATCAGTTTTGGAAGACTGAAGATAGTGTAATGGCCCATTCTTAGATACATAGAAACATACATGCAGTTATGCAAGATGATCTGGTTAGAATCTGCTACTTTTCATCTAACGTTGTTGATTGGATAATAATTTCCTTCTATATAATCAAAAGTTGCTTTTTAGTTTAAAAACAAAATCCAACAAGGTAACACAGGCTCTGTGCTAGGTACCAAGTGGTCAAAGTCAGACACAGTTCCTGTCCTAGATCTTTCAGGTTTGTGGAGAAGACAGAAATGATGCAGCAGGAAAGTAACAGCAAAAATAGACATGTTTATGCCCTCAAGGAATTAGGCTACTGTTAGGGAGGGACAGTATTATGTAAGTAAACAAATGAATACATTATTCCAGATCACGTTTATCTTATGGAGAAACCACAGTGTATAGTGCTGAAGAACAAGGAGGGGGCTAATTCTGAGAAAGAGCTAAGAGATGCTTTGAGAGATACATAAGCTGAGGGCTACAGTGTGAGAAGAATTCAGCCATTTAAGCAGTGTTGTGTGTGTGTGAGTGAGTTGCTCATTTGTGCCCAACTCTTTGTGACCCCATGGACTGTAGCCCACCAGGCTCCTCTACCCATGGGGATTCTCCAGGCAAGAATACTGGAGTGGGTTGCCATTTCCTTCTTCAGGTTAAGCAGTGTTAGAGAAAGACAAAACCATGTATAAAGGTCCTAAAACAAACAAACAAAAAGGTCTATTTGTTCAAAGATCAGAGTGTATGCTAACTAGAACCAGAGTATGGAAAAGAAGAGAGATATGAAATAAATTTGTAAAAAAATAGATTGCAGGGGGAGGTCCAAAGATGGCAAAGGAATAGAAGAGGGAGACCACTTTCTCCCCCACTAATTCATCAAAAGATCATTTGACTGCTGAGCAACTTAAACAACTTCTGAACACTGGCGGAGGACACCAGGAACCCAGAAAGGCAGCCCATTCTCTTTGAAAGGAGGTAGGACAAAATATAAAAGACAAAAAGAGAGACAAAAGAGTTAGAGACAGAGACCCGTCCCAAAGACAGAGTCGTGAAGGAAGAGAAGTTTCCAAACATCAGGAAACCCTCTCACCGGCAGGTCTGTGGGGAGTTTTGGAATCTCAGAGGGCAACATAACTGGGAGGAATAAAAAAAGAAAAAACCCACAGAATATGCGCCTAACCACAACTTCCAGTGGAGAAGTAGCCCAGATGCTTGCGTCTGCCACCATTGAGTGGGGGCTGAACAGGGAGCCATGGGTTGCATGATTAGGGTGAGGACCAGGCCTGAATGCCCTAAGGACAATCTGAGGGAGCTAACGTGAGATAGCAATCCAAACTGTAGGATAGCTAGAGAAAGGGGGGGGAGAGAGGAAAGACAGAGAGAAAGAGAACTTTCCTGTGAAAAGCTCTGACCTAAGGCACAGCCTGACTCGCTCACAGAACAAAGGATTGAGAGAATATCAGAGGAGAGCTAGCCAGCTGTGGACCTGCCCATTCCCCAGCCGGAGGCATAGAGGCAGGCGGGCGACAGCCAGAGCCAGAAGGCAAGAGGCAATCTTGGCCCCAGAGACAACATCCCTCACCAAACTGTAAGCAGGCTTCCAGTTCCTAACCAAGTCTTCCTGGGATCCTGGACAGGTGACATCTGCCAGGAGGGTTGCAGCCAGAGATCAACTCCCCAGAGGAGACACACAGCACACTTGAGTAGGCGCTCTCACTGCGCACCCGGGAAACTGAGCGGCTAGGACTGGGTAGGTAATAAGATGCACAGCCCACCTGGGACAGTGTGCTCGCCAAGCACCTGGTCACCTGAACTGCTTGGACCTGGGAATGGCACAAAACGTGCGCCCAACCGAGTCTGTGCCTTTGTGGAGTACCCGAGAACCTGAACCTGAGCTGCTTAGACCCAGGAAGTGCATGAAACCCAGGGCCTGCTTTGGACAGTTCCCCTGCAGAGCAACCTGGAGCCTGAGCTGTGTAGACAGGGAAAGGACACACGTCATGAGTGGGGGCAAACCCAGTGTGGTCCAGACATACTGTGAGCACTCCCCACACACACCAGTGATATTTGTTTGCAGTGTTCCCCCCTCCCCAGAGCACAACTGAACAAGTGAGCCTAAATAAGTGACCACCTTCACCCACTTGTGTCACGGCAGAAATTAGACACTAAAGACATCCGCAAACAGAGGAAGCCAAGATAAACAAAGAAGAGGGAACCGCTCTGAAAGTGATGGGTGCAACAGATTAAAACCCTGTAGTTAGCATTGTCTAAGCATTGGAAGGGGCCTACACACCTTAAGAAGAAGCATCAGACCAGATCAGATCAGATCAGATCAGTCGCTCAGTCATGTCCAACTCTTTGTGACCCCATGAATCGCAGCATGCCAGGCCTCCCTGTCCATCACCAACTCCCAGAGTTCACTCAAACTCATGTCCATCAAGTCAGTGATGCCATCCAGCCATCTCATCCTCTGTTGTCCCCTTCTCCTCCTGCCCCTAATCCCTCCCAGCATCAGAGTCTTTTCCAATGAGTCAATTCTTCACATGAGGTGGCCAAAGTACTGGAGTTTCAGCTTTAGCATCATTCCTTTCAAAGAAATCCCAGGGCTGATCTCCTTCAGAATGGACTGGTTGGATCTCCTTGCAGTCCAAGGGACTCTCAAGAGTCTTCTCCAACACCACTCTCAAGAGTCTTCTCCAACACCACAGTTCAAAAGCATCAATTCTTCAGCGCTCAGCCTTCTTCACAGTCCAACTCTCACATCCATACATGACCACAGGAAAAACCATAGCCTTGACTAGACGAACCTTTGTTGGCAAAGTAATGTCTTTGCTTTTGAATATGCTATCTAGGTTGGTCATAACTTTCCTTCCAAGGAGTAAGCGTCTTTTAATTTCATGGCTGCAGTCACCATCTGTAGTGATTTTGGAGCCCAGAAAAATAGTCTGACACTGTTTCCACTGTTTCCCCATCTATTTCCCATGAAGTGGTGGGACCGGATGCCAGAAGAAACATAAGCTGGAACAAAGAACTATCTGAAACTGAACTGACCCCACACTGCCCTCAACACCTCCAGAGAAATTCCTAGATATATTTTTACTATTATCATTTTTTTTATTTTTTTTATTTTAAAGTTCTTTATTACTCCTTTAATTTTCATTTTTATAAACTACTATTCAGTTCAGTTCAGTTCAGTTGCTCAGTCATGTCCGACTCTTTGTGACCTCACGAATCGCAGCACACCAGGCCTCCCTGTCCATCACCAACTCCCGGAGTTCACCCAGAAAGACCCCATTTTAGAACAAATTTCATACATATATATTTTATAATTTTTGTGATTGATTTTGTTTTGTATTTTTAATATTGTATTTTTCAGAGTCTAACCTCTACTCTAGATTTTTAATCTTTGCTTTTTGGCATTTGTTATCAATTTTGTATCTTTAAGAATCTAATCTTCAGTACCCATTTTTACTCAGGAGTGTGATTATAGGCTTGATTGGTCTCGCCCCTTTAGACTCTCCCTTTTCTCCCCCAGGTCACCTCTATCTCCTCCCTCCCCCTTCTCTTCTCTACATAATGCTGTGAATCTCTCTGGGTGTTCCAGGCTGTGGAGAACTCTAAGGGAACTGATTACTGGCTAGATTGCTCTCTCCTCTTTTGACTCCCCCTCTTCTCCTCCTGGTCACCTCTATCTCCCTTCTCCCTCTTCTCTTCTCCACATAACTCTGTGAACCTTTCTGAATGTCCCTCACTGTGGAGAATCTTTTCACCATTAACCTAGAAGTTTTATCATCTGTGCTATATGGATGAAGAAGTCTCAAGGCTACTGTAAGAATAAGACTGAAAGCCAGAAGCAGGAGGCTTAAATCCAAAACTTTAGAACACCTGAAAACTCCTGACTCCAGGGAACATTAATCGACAAGAGCTCAACCAAAAGCCTTCATACCTACACTGAAACCAAGCTCCACCCAAGAGCCAACATATTCCAGAGCGAGACATACCATGCTAATTCTTCAAGAACACAGGAACATAGCCCTGAGCATTAAAATACAGGCTGCCCAAAGTCACACCAAACTCATAGACACCTCAAAATTCACTACTGGACACTTTATTGTGCTCCAGAGAAAAGAGATCCAACTTCACCCACCAGAACACTGATACAAGCTTCCCTAACCAGGAAACCTTGACAAGCCACTAGTCCAACCCCACCCACAGGGAGGAACCTCACAATAAAGAGGAACCACAAACTTCTAGTATACAGAAAGGCCACCCCAAACAGAGCAATCTAAACAAAATGAAAAGGCAGAGAAATATTCAGCAAGTAAAGGAACATGATAAATGCTCACCAAACCAAACAAAAGAAGAGGAGATAGGGAGCCTACCTGAAAAAGAATTCAGAATAATGCTAGTAAAGATGATCCAAAATCGTGAAAACAAAATGGAGTTACAGATAAACAGACTAGAGACAAGGATTGAGAAGATGCAAGAAATGTTTAACAAGGACCTAGAAGAAATTTTTTAAAAAGTCAATCAATAATGAATAATAATGCAATAACTGAGATCAAAAGCAATCTGGAGGGAACCAACAGTAGAATAACAGAGGCAGAAGATAGGATAAGTGAGGTGGAAGATAGAATGGTGGAAATAAAGCAGAGAGGGAAAAAAGAATGAAAATAAATGAGGACAGCCACAGAGACATCTGGGACAATGTTAAATGCCCCAATTTCAAATCATAGGACTCCCAGAAGGAGAAGACAAAAATAAAGGGCATGACAAAATACTTGAGGAGATAATAGTTGAAAACTTCCCCATAAGGATACCAGGTGATTTTTCAATAGAAACTCTGCAAGCCAGAAGGCAATGGCAGGACATACTTAAAGGATGAAAGAGAAAAACCTAAAACCCAGATTACTATATCCAGCAATATATCTGCATATATTATCTCGTTCAGGTATGAAGGAGAAATCAAAAGCTTTACAGATAAGAAAAAGTTGAGAGGGGGAGG
Source organism: Bos grunniens (assembly GCF_055505025.1). NCBI lineage: Eukaryota > Metazoa > Chordata > Mammalia > Artiodactyla > Bovidae > Bos > Bos grunniens. Next base: position 65,176,812 of record NC_141168.1, on the reverse strand, counting down.
AGCCAAGATGGCGGAGGAGTAGGACGGGGAGAACACATTCTCCCCCACAAATTCATCAAAAGAGCATTTAAACGTCGAGTAAAATCCACAAAACAACTTCTGAATGCTGGCAGAGGCCATCAGACACCCAGAAAAGCAACCCAACTCTTCGAAAGGAGAGAGACGAAATACACCTCCACCCACCAGAACACCGACACAAGCTTCCCTAACCAGGAAACCTTGACAAGCCACCTGTACAAACCCACACACAGTGAGGAAACGCCACAATAAAGAGAACTCCACAAACTGCCAGAATACAGAAAGGACACCCCAAACTCAGCAATTTAAACAAGATGAAGAGACAGAGGAATACTCAGCAGATAAAGGAACAGGATAAATGCCCACCAAACCAAACAAAAGAGGAAGAGATAGGGAATCTACCTGATAAAGAATTCCGAATAATGATAGTGAAATTGATCCAAAATCTTGAAACTAAAATGGAATCACAGATAAATAGCCTGGAGACAAGGATTGAGAAGATGCAAGAAAGGTTTAACAAGGACCTAGAAGAAATAAAAAAGAGTCAATATATAATGAATAATGCAATAAATGAAATTAAAAACACTCTGGAGGCAACAAATAGTAGAATAACAGAGGCAGAAGATAGGATTAGTGAATTAGAAGATAGAATGGTAGAAATAAATGAATCAGAGAGGATAAAAGAAAAACGAATTAAAACAAATGAGGACAATCTCAGAGACCTCCAGGACAATATTAAACGCTACAACATTCGAATCATAGGGGTTCCAGAAGAAGAAGACAAAAAGAAAGACCATGAGAAAATACTTGAGGAGATAATAGTGGAAAACTTCCCTAAAATGGGGAAGGAAATAATCACCCAAGTCCAAGAAACCCAGAGAGTCCCAAACAGGACCTGTGGGACACGGTAAAAGCAGTCCTAAGGGGAAAGTTCATAGCAATACAGGCATACCTCAAGAAACAAGAAAAAAGTCAAATAACCTAACTCTACACCTAAAGCAACTAGAAAGGGAAGAAATGAAGAACCCCAGGGTTAGTAGAAGGAAAGAAATCTTAAAAATTAGAGCAGAAATAAATGCAAAAGAAACAAAAGAGACCATAGCAAAAATCAACAAAACCAAAAGCTGGTTCTTTGAAAGGATAAATAAAATTGACAAACCATTAGCCAGACTCATCAAGAAACAAAGGGAGAAAAATCAAATCAACAAAATTAGAAATGAAAATGGAGAGATCACAACAGACAACACAGAAATACAAAAGGATCATAAGAGACTACTATCAACAATTATATGCCAATAAAATGGACAACGTGGAAGAAATGGAAAAAATTCTTAGAAAAGTACAACTTTCCAAAACTCGGCCAGGAAGAAATAGAAAATCTTAACAGACCCATCACAAGCAAGGAAATTGAAACTGTAATCAAAAATCTTCCAGCAAACAAAAACCCCGGTCCAGACGGCTTCACAGCTGAATTCTACCAAAAATTTAGAGAAGAGCTGACACCTATCCTGCTCAAACTCTTCCAAAAAATTGCAGAGGGAAGGTAAACTTCCAAACTCATTCTATGAGGCCACCATCACCCTAATACCAAAACCTGACAAAGATCCCACAAAAAAAGAAAACTACAGGCCAATATCACTGATGAACATAGATGCAAAAATCCTTAACAAAATTCTAGCAATCAGAATCCAACAACACATTAAAAAGATCATACACCATGACCAAGTGGGCTTTATCCCAGGGATGCAAGGATTCTTCAATATCCGCAAATCAATCAATGTAATACACCACATTAACAAATTGAAAAATAAAAACCATATGATTATCTCAATAGATGCAGAGAAAGCCTTTGACAAAATTCAACATCCATTTATGATAAAATCTCTCCAGAAAGCAGGAATAGAAGGAACATACCTCAACATAATAAAAGCTATATATGACAAACCCACAGCAAACATTATCCTCAATGGTGAAAAATTGAAAGCATTTCCTCTAAAATCAGGAACAAGACAAGGGTGCCCACTTTCACCATTACTATTCAACATAGTTTTGGAAGTTTTGGCCACAGCAATCAGAGCAGAAAAAGAAATAAAAGGAATCCAAATTGGAAAAGAAGAAGTAAAACTCTCACTATTTGCAGATGACATGATCCTCTACATAGAAAACCCTAAAGATTCCACCAGAAAATTACTAGAAATAATCAATGACTATAGTAAAGTTGCAGGATATAAAATCAACACACAGAAATCCCTTGCATTCCTATACACTAATAATAATGAGAAAACAGAAAGAGAAATTAAGGAAACAATTCCATTCACCATTGCAAGGGAAAGAATAAAATACTTAGGAATATATCTACCTAAAGAAACTAAAGACCTATATATAGAAAACTATAAAACACTGGTGAAAGAAATCAAAGAGGACACTAATAGATGGAGAAATATACCATGTTCATGGATTGGAAGAATCAATATAGTGAAAATGAGTATACTACCCAAAGCAATTTATAGATTCAACGCAATCCCTATCAAGCTACCAACAGTATTCTTCACAGAGCTAGAACAAATAATTTCACAATTTGTATGGAAATACAAAAAACCTCGAGTAGCCAAAGCAATCTTGAGAAAGAAGAATGGAACTGGAGGAATCAACCTACCTGACTTCAGGCTCTACTACAAAGCCACAGTTATCAAGACAGTATGGTACTGGCACAAAGACAGAACTATAGATCAATGGAATAAAATAGAAAGCCCAGAGATAAATCCACGCACATATGGACACCTTATCTTTGACAAAGGAGGCAAGAATATACAATGGATTAAAGACAATCTCTTTAACAAGTGGTGCTGGGAAATCTGGTCAACCACTTGTAAAAGAATGAAACTAGACCACTTTCTAACACCATACACCAAAATAAACTCAAATGGATTAAAGATCTAAACGTAAGACCAGAAACTATAAAACTCCTAGAGGAGAACATAGGCAAAACACTCTCTGACATACATCACAGCAGGATCCTCTATGACCCACCTCCCAGAATATTGGAAATAAAATCAAAAATAAACAAATGGGACCTAATTAACCTTAAAAGCTTCTGCACATCAAAGGAAACTATTAGCAAGGTGAAAAGGCAGCCTTCAGAATGGGAGAAAATAATAGCAAATGAAGCAACTGACAAACAACTAATCTCAAAAATATACAAGCAACTCCTACAGCTCAACTCCAGAAAAATAAACGACCCAATCAAAAAATGGGACAAAGAACTAAAAAGACATTTCTCCAAAGAAGACATACAGATGGCTAACAAACACATGAAAAGATACTCAACATCACTCATTATCAGAGAAATGCAAATCAAGACCACTATGAGGTACCATTTCACACCAGTCAGAATGGCTGCAATCCAAAAGTCTACAAATAATAAATGCTGGAGAGGGTGTGGAGAAAAGGGAACCCTCTTACACTGTTGCTGGGAATGCAAACTAGTACAGCCACTATGGAGAACAGTGTGGAGATTCCTTAAAAAACTGGAAATAGAACTGCCTTATGATCCAGCAATCCCACTGCTGGGCATACACACTGAGGAAACCAGAAGGGAAAGAGACACATGTACCCCAATGTTCATCGCTGCACTGTTTATAATAGCCAGGACATGGAAGCAACCTAGATGTCCATCAGCAGATGAATGGACAAGAAAGCTGTGGTACATATACACAATGGAGTATTACTCAGCCATTAAAAAGAATACATTTGAATCAGTTCTAATGAGGTGGATGAAACTGGAGCCTATTATACAGAGTGAAGTAAGCCAGAAGGAAAAACATAAATACAGTATACTAACACATATATATGGAATTTAGAAAGATGGTAACAATAACCCAGTGTATGAGACAGCAAAAGAGACACTGATGTATAGAACAGTCTTATGGACTCTGTGGGAGAGGGAGAGGGTGGGAAGATTTGGGAGAATGACATTGAAACATGTAAAATATCATGTAAGAAACGAGATGCCAGTCCAGGTTCGATGCACGATACTGGATGCTTGGGGCTAGTGCACTGGGACGACCCAGAGGGATGGTATGGGGAGGGAGGAGGGAGGAGGGTTCAGGATGGGGAACACATGTATACCTGTGGCGGATTCATTTTGATATTTGGCAAAACTAATACAATTATGTAAAGTTTAAAAATAAAATAAAATTAAAAAAGAAAAAAGAATAAAAAAGAAAGAAAAAGCTGAGAGAATTCAGCACCACCAAACCAGTTCTTCAACAAATGCTAAAGGATCTTCTTTAGACAGGAAACACAGAAAAGGTTTATAAACTCAAACCCAAAACAACAAAGTAAATGGCAACGGGATCATACTTATCAATAATTACTTTAAATGTAAACGGGTTGAATGCCCCAACCAAAAGACAAAGACTGGCTGAATGGATACAAAAACAAGACCCCTATATATGTTGTTTACAAGAGACCCACCTCAAAACAAGGGACACAAACATACTGAAAGTAAAGGGCTGGAAAAAGGTATTTCATGCAAATGGAGACCAAAACAAAGCAGGAGTAGCAATACTCATATCAGATGAAATAGACTTTGAAATAAAGGCCGTGAAAAGAGACAAAGAAGGACACTATATAATGATCAAAGGATCAATCCAAGAAGAATATATAACAATTATAAATATATAAGCACCCAACATAGGAGCACCACAATATGTAAGGCAAATGCTAACAAGTATGAAAGGGGAAATTAACAGTAACACAATAATAGTGGGGGACTTTAATACCCCACTCACACAATGGATAGATTAACTAAAAAGAAAATTAGCAAGGAAACACAAACTTTAAATGATGCAATGGACCAGTTAGACTTAATTGATATCTATAGGACATTTCTCCCCAAAACAATGAATTTCACCTTTTTCTCAAGTGCACATGGAACATTCTCTAGGATAGATCACATCCTGGGCCATAAATCTACCCTTGGTAAATTCAAAATACTGAATTCATTTCAAGCATCTTTTCTTATCACAATGCAGTAAGATTAGATGTCAACTACAGGAGAAAAAAAACCTATTAAAAATACAAACATATGGAGGCTAAAAAACACACTTCTGAATAACCAACAAATCACATAAAAAAACTGAAAAGAAATAAAAATATGCATATAAATGAATGAAAATTAAAACATGACAACCCAAAACCTATGGAATTCAGTAAAAGCAGTGCTAAGGGCAAGGTTCATAGCAGTACAAGCTTCCCTCAAGAAACAAGAGAAAAATCAAATAAATAACCTAACTTTACTCCTGCTGCTGCTGAGTCACTTCAGTCGTGTCCGACTCAGTGCGACCCCATAGACGGCAGCCCACCAGGATGCCCCGTCCCTGGGATTCTCCAGGCAAGAACACTGGAGTGGGTTGCCATTTCCTTCTCCAATGCATGAAAGTGAAAAGTGAAAGTGAAGTCGCTCAGTCGTGTCTGACTCTTAGCGACCCCATGGACTGCAGCCTCCAGGCTCCTCTGTTCATGGGATTTTCCAGGCAAGAGTATTGGAGTGGGGTGCCATTGCCTTCTCCAAACTTTACTCCTAAAGCAATACAAAAAGAAGAAATGAAGAACCCCAGGGTAAGTAGACGGAAAGAAATCATAAAAATTAGGGGAGAAATAAATGAAAGAGAAAGAAAGGAGACTATAGCAAAAATCAACAAAACTAAAAGCTGGTTCTTTGATAAGATAAATAAAATAGACAAATCATTAGCCAGACTCGTCAAGAAAAAAAGGGAGAAGAATCAAATCAACAGAAATAGAAATGAAAATGGAGAAATCACAACAGACAACATAGAAATACAAAGGATCATGAGACTACTCTCACCAACTATATGCTAATAAAGTGGACAACTTGGAAGAAATGGATGAATTCTTAGAAAAATATAACCTTCCAGAACTGAACCAGGAGGAAATAGAAAATCTTAACAGATCCAACACAAGCATGGAAATCGAAACTTTAATCAAAAATCTTCCAACTAACAAAAGCCCAGGACCAAATGGCTTCACAGCTGAATTTTACCAAAAATTTAGAGAAGAACTAACACCTATCCTACTCAAACTCTTTTAGAAAATTGCAGAGGAAGGTAAACTGCCAAACTCATTATATGAAGCCACTATCACCCTAATCCCAAAACTAGACAAAGATGCCACAAAAAGAGAAAACTACAGGTCAATATCACTAATGAAAATAGATTCAAAAATCCTCAACAAAATTCTAGCAAACAGAATCCAACAACATATTAAAAAGATCATACAAAAGACCAAATGGGTTTTATTCCAGGGATGCAAGGATTCTTCAATATTCACAAATCAATCAATGTGATATATTATATATATAACAAATTGAAGGAAAATACCATATGATTATCTCAACAGACGCAGAGAAAGCCTTTGACAAAAATTCAACATCCATTTATTTAAAAAAACCCTCCAGAAAGCAAGCATAGAAGGAACATACTTCGACATAATAAAAGCCATATATAATAAACCCACAGCAAACATTATACTCAATGGTGAAATATTGAAAGCATTTCCCCTAAAGCCAGGAACAAGACAAGGGTGCTCACTCTCACCACTACTATTAAACAGAGTTTTCAAAGTTTTAGTCACAGCAATCAGAGAAGAAAAATAAACAAAAGGAATCCAGATTGGAAAAGAGGAAGTAAAACTTTCTCGGTTTGCAGATGACATGATCCTCTATATAGAAAACCCTAAAGACTCCATCAGAAAATTACTAGAGCTAATCAATAAATATAGCAAAGTTGCAGGATATAAAATTAACACACAGAAATCCCTTGCATTCCTATACACTAACAATGAGAAAACAGAAAGAGAAATTAAAGAAAAAATTCCATTCACCATTGCAATGAAAAGAACAAAATGCTGCTGCTGCTGCTGCTGCGTCGCTTCAGTCGTGTCCGACTCTGTGCGACCCCATAGACGGCAGCCCACCAGGCTCCCCTGTCCCTGGGATTCTCCAGGCAAGAATACTGGAGTGGGTTGCCATTTCCTCCTCCAATGCATGAAGTGAAAAGTGAAAGTGAAGTCACTCAGTCCTGCCCGACTCCTAGCGACCCCATCGACTGGAGCATACCAGGCTCCTCCGTCCATGGGATTTTCCAGGTAAGAGTTCTGGAGTGGGGTGCCATTGCCTTCTCCAAAGAACAAAATACTTAGGAATAAATCTACATAAAGAAACAGAAGACCTATATATAGAAAACTATAAAATACTGATGAAAGAAATCAAAGATGACACAAATAGATGGAGAAATATACCATGTTTGTGGATCGGAAGAATCAATATAGTGAAAATGAGTATACAACCCAAAGCAATCTATAGATTCAATGCAATCCCTATCAAGCTACCAACGGTATTTTTCAGAGAACTAGAACAAAGAATTTCACGATTTGTATGGAAATACAAAAAACCTCAAATAGCCAAAACGATCTTGAGAAATAAGAATGGAATTGGAGGAATCAACCTGCTTGACTTCAGACTATACTACAAAGCAACAGTCATCAAGACAGTATGGTACTGGCACAAAGACAGAAATGTAGGTCAATGGAACAAAATAGAAAGCCCAGAGATAAGCCCATGCACCTATGGACACCTTATCTTTAACAAAGGAGGCAAGAATATACAATGGAGAAAAGACTATCTCTTTACCAAGTGGTGCTGGGAAAACTGGTCAACCATTTGTAAAAGAATGAAACTAGAACACTTTCTAACACCATACACAAAAATAAACTCAAAATGCATAAAAGATCTAAATGTAAGACCAGAAACTATAAAACTCCTAGAGGAAAACATAGGCAAAACATTCTCTGACATACATCACAGCAGGATCCTCTATGACCCACCTCCCAGGGTAATGGAAATAAAAGCAAAAATAAACAAGTGGGACCTAATTAACCTTAAAAGCTTTTGCACAACGAAGGATACTGTAATCAAGGTGAAAAGACAGCCTTCAGAATGGGAGAAAATAATAGCAAACAAAGCAACTGACAAAGAATTAATCTCAAAAATATTCAAGCAGCCCATGCATCTTATTCCGGAAAAATAAACGACCCAATCAAAAAATGGGACAAAGAACTAAAAAGACATTTCTCCAAAGAAGACATATAGATGGCTAACAAACACATGAAAAGATGCTCAACATCACTCATTATCAGAGAAATGCAAATCAAAACCACTATGAGGTACCATTTCACGCCAGTCAGAATGGCTGCTATCCAAAAGTCTACAAATAATAAATGCTGGAGAGGGTGTGGAGAAAAGGGAACCCTCTTACACTGTTGGTGGGAATGCAAACTAGGACAGCCACTATGGAGAACAGTGTGGAGAATCCTTAAAAAAAACTGGAAATAGAACTGCCTTATGATCCAGCAATCCCACTGCTGGGCATACACACAGAGGAAACCAAAATTGAAAGAGATACATGTACCCCAGTGTTCATCACAGTACTGTTTATAATAGCCAGGACATGGAAGCAACCTAGATGCCCATCAGCAGATGAATGGACAAGAAAGCTGTGGTACATATACACAATGGAATAGACTCAGCTATTTAAAAGAATGCATTTGAATCAGTTCTAATAAGGTGGATGAAACTGGAACCTATTATACAGAGTGAAGTAAGTCAGAAAGAAAAACACCAATACAGTATATTAATGCATATAGATGGAATTTAGAAAGATGGTAATGATGACCCTATATGCAAGACAGCAAAAGAGACACAGATGTAAAGTACAAACTTTTGGACTCTGTGGGAGAAGGCAAGGGTGGGATGATTTGAAAGAATAGCATTGAAACATGTATATTACCATATGTGAAATAGATCACCAGTCCAGGTTTGATGCATGAGACAGGGCGCTCAGGGCTGGAGCACTGGGATGACCCTGAGGGATGGGATGGGGGAGAGGTTGGAGCGGGGTTCGGATGGGGAACACATGTACACCCCTGGCTGATTCATGTGAATGTATGGCAAAAACCACTACAGTACTGTAAAATAATTAACCTCCAATTAAAATAATTTATTTAGAAAAAATATAGATTGTGGTCAGATCATCATAACCATATAAGATGTATCATGGAGTTTAAATTACATCCTAACTACAACAAGAGAACATACAGGGGTACTAAAATAATTTTAACTTTAAATCGTTCTTCTTGGCAACTAAATAGACTATGAAATAAGGAAGTCCAGTATCGTGCATCGAACCTGGACTGGCAACTTGTTTCATACATGATATTATACATGTTTCAATGCCATTCTCCCAAATCTTCCCACCCTCTCCCTCTGCAACAGAGTCCATAAGACGACCCAGAGGGATGGTATGGGGAGGGAGGAGGCAGGAGGGTTCAGGATGGGGAACACATGTATACCTGTGGCAGATTCATTTTGATATTTGGCAAAACTAATACAATTTGTAAAGTTTAAAAATAAAATAAAATTAAAAAAAAAAGAAATAAGGAAGTCCAATTGGACACTATTACTGTCCTCCAAGGAAGAAGAGAGGGTATATTGTACCAGAGTGCTTGCAAGGAAGATAGAAACAGAGATCTGAGGTAGATTTTGAAGATAGACTTTAAAAATCTGTTGATGAATTGGCTTGGGTAATGCAAAGGATTAAGAAAAGTAAATTAAGGATGCTGCCCAGATTTCTGGCTTAAGTAACTGAAGGGGTATTCTTCACATCTACTGAGTTGGGGAAGTATGAAAGCAGAATGAAATTTAAAGCAAGAAGGGGTGTTTGAGAGTGAAATTCAGTCATAGTCACAGAGATTTTGAGATGCTTATGAAATAGTCTTTTCAAAATGTCAAGTGGGCAGTTAAATATGTACATGAGGATACATTTGAAATGAGCATAACTGAAGGGTTCTCAGTTCATAGATGATATATAGAGTGATAGTAATGAGCAGTATTACCAAAAGAGAAAGTGCAAAGAAAGAAGAAAAGAGGATCTCACAAGTTCCAGGGCAAAAAGTAAAACTAAACAAGAGATTGAGTAGCCAATGAAATATGGGACAGTAGACATCATGCAAATAAAACAAGACAGTGTTTCAAGAAATGTGTTGCATTACTGAGAAGTCAGGTACTCTTTTGGTTTTTATTCATTTATTGATTAATACCTGGAAGTTTATTGTAAAAGGTAAATACTGTTACCAAATAATGTAACAGTAATAATAATTCAGATAGAGTTGGTAAACTACTTTCACATACTTTATCTGACTTGATTCCAACAACAAGTATATTTTATTACTGATTGTATTATACACTTAAAGACACCAGGGTTCTTGCAAGCAACTAATATTTAATAATACATTCAATATTTATTCAATAAGTTTTGTGGACTCCTGTTGTGAGAGGCAAGTTCTAGATTCTGTGGATATATCTGTGAACAAAAGAAATCACTTCCCTGCACTCACAGGAATAATATCCTTTGCAATAATTAAAGTGTACCACACAGGGCTAATTATTCAGATGTGCAGAGTTTTGACTTCAGATATTCACTTTTTAAAATTCTAATACATTTTATTAACAGTTCAGAAGAGTTAAGCATACACACATTGTTGTACAAGAGGTTCACTTTTTTGAATGGTTATCACTGTGGTGAATACAAAAATAATACAAGATTTATGAATCTGAAGACATACTACATTTAGTAAACTAATATATATGGCCACTCTGTGTTGATTTATGACATATTGAGGGAGATCTATTTGCATTTTAAATCTTTCAAGAATCTTACGTATGCTCAAAGAGTTCTTAATAACAGCAATGCTTGCCAAGTTAAAAAGCATGAAAGGCTCTCTTGTTTCTGTCTAACCATTTGGGCACTGTCCTGATAATCTATCAATGTAGTCACTGGAACGTACAGGCTCCCTGATCTCCCATGGTGGTAGTGGTGGTTTAGCAGCTAAGTCGTGTCCAAGTCTTTTGTGACCCCATGGATTATAGTTCATCAGGCTCCACTCATTCTCTGTTTTCATGGCTGTCAAGTCCTTTGACAAAATTCAAGGTTACTAAGTTGGTGCTTTTCTCAAACAATACAGAAAAAAAGAAATCTCAATGTATTTAACAGCATAAACTTTCTCTTCATTCTCTTATCCTCTTTTCCTTTAAGAATTTATTCCTGTCTAAAATAATCTATGAATGACACAAAACATGTGGCATCTTATCTTTGAGTCAGATAGCATTAGCACTTGGTGGATTTATCAATATGTCTGGCACTTAATGAGATTTATGGGTGGGTCATTATGACAGGACAATGAGATTTATGTGTGGGTCATTATGACAGGACATATGTAACATTGATTTTTGTGACTGGACTCATGCTAACTGAACTTGACTGTATAATCTTGTGTAAGAGCTTCTGACCCTCTGAAAAACTGCTTTGCATTTGTGCTTGTGTATTGGATAAAATCCATAGTTTAGATTTATTTGCCCTTCAAAATGACCATAATGGTTTCTGCGGCTTTTTTTCTTTTTTTCCCTTCTGGAATTTACGTTGGCTAAAGAACACTTTCTTTCTAAGAACTGAATTTCACTGTTGCCATAATGGAAACATTCATAAAGCAACTTCAGTTTTACAGAGAGATGTCTTGTTTAATGTCTTCCCTGGCATTTCATAGGGTTAAAGAAGACTTAAACAATAACCTTCATGTGCAGTACATACAGTCTGCAGTCACTGGCACATGAGAGCAGATAAATAACTATGCTATTTCCACTTTAAAATAAAATAAATAAAAGACTTAAATTCCACTGAAGCAAGTGTGAGCCAGACCAACGGTTCTCAGGATGGTGGTACTAAGAGTGGGATATTTTGAGTTGTCATAACAATGCTGGGCACCACTTGTTTTTCATGAGAGAGAGCCAAAAATGTGTGTTCTATAGTACATAATGTGGTATACTGACCAAACATTGTTCGACATTCCACATGACTTCCAAAAATATCCCACTGGTCACTTACACAGTAAACAGAAAAAGTCTGTTTATAACCTGAGTCTTTGGATTCTAAGTAAATTTTACAATAAGCATAGTGTATTTTACATGGTTTTCCCTATAGGGATTTTTCCAGGAATGCCAGTACTAAAAAAATTGTGGAAAATTTTATTTTGTTTTATCTGAATTTTAGCCAAGAATTGTTTATAATTTCATAAAACCATATCTCTGACAGCAATGTTACTTGTGACGTTTGAGTCACCAATATAACCAATTCAATATACCTGCCTCAATCTGCATTTGAAACAGTCACATTTCTGGAATCCCATGTAGAGATGCAAGCATCCCACCACTTTGATTTTCTTGTGTGGTCATGACTATTTTCATATTAAAGTATACCTTATTTCATTTATTTTTCTTTTATAATAAAACAGATCATTATATTGACTTTTAATATTATATACAGGATATGGTCATTGTCATTTAGTCATTCAGTCATATCTGACTCTTTGTGACCCCATGGACCATCAGGCTCCTCTGTCCACGGGATTCTCCAGGCAAGAATACTGAAGTGGGTTGTCATTCCCTTCTCCAGGTGATCTTCCAGATCCAGGGATTGAATCTGTGTCTCCTGTATTGGCAGGCAGATTCGTTACCACTAAGCCACAAGGGAAGCCCCTATACATTGAATATAGTATCTACAATTTAATCTTGAAATTAAAAAGGAGCATTACAAAACATTTGTTACAAAAAGGGTTACTAGTTGAATGATACAGAGAACCTTTGACTTCTGAAACTTACATGATAAGGGGAACTGTATCATCTCCTCACTAGAAGGTTTTAGAGGCTCTTATTTAGGACAAATTACAGCAGATTCCCCACCAACTATTTGAGAGCACTGACTAGGTATATTAAGAGATGTACACCAGGAATTTACACTTTAGTATCTCTCTATATATGATACAATGGTTTGTTTCATGACAGTCCTGAGCATGAGAAACCCTACCCTGATCTCTTAGATCAGATCATAGCCTGGAAGAAATCTCATTCTAATATAATGAGTTAACATATCAAAAGCAGAATACTGGCTTCAGTTTGTTCAGCCATGTGTTGGTCCTTGAATTGTATCTGTCACCTAAGTGGTTTGAGGGCCCTGCTGCCTCAGACAGCTTAAACAAAGAAGCCTTTTCCCACAGATATATCAATATATCAAACTTCTTTTCTCATTCTGCTTGACACTCCCACTATGACTCAACCTGGTATTAAGAGTCCAGGAAAATTCAGTTGGCTGTGTGCCCTTAGTTCTCCTCTCCTTCACCTGTTCCCCTTCCTCCAAAGGCTTCCAGAACCATATACAAGTTTGCCCACTGATGTATGATGGTCATCTCTTATTGCTTTTGACATAGGTTCAGCTTTTCACTGTCGTCACTGAACTTTTAATTATATGAAATTCACATAATGAAAAGTAACTTTATAAGGTTATGATAAAATCCTGGCCAAAGGCAAGGAAGCATTTTTAAAAATCATCCTAATATATCTAGGTACTCTAGTGTGATGGTTTTTGTATACAGAATCTGAACCCCAAATTCTCAGGTTCCAATGATAGCTGTGCCATTTACCAGCTTTGTGACCTTGGTTTAGGTACTTAATCTCTGGTTTAGTTCTCCTGTACAATGGTGATTATAACAGTATATATCTATCACACAGGATTGCAAAGTGGATTAAACCAGTCAATTTACATAAAGTTCTTAAAACAACAGCACCTTGCACATAATAATTATTCAATAAATATTAATTATTATCTCACAAAGCTAGTGGAGGTGATGGAATTTCAGCTGAGCTACTTAGAATCCTAAAACATGATACTGTTAAAGTGCTGCACTCAATATGTCAGCAAATTTGTAAAACTCTTCATGGTCACAGGACTGGAAAAGGTCAGTTTTCATTACAGTCCCAAAGAAGAGCGATGCCTAAGAATGCTCACACTACAGTAAAATTGCATTCATTTCACATACTAGCAAGATAATGCTCAAAATCCTTCCAGCTAGGCTTTAACAGTATGTGAACAAAGAACTTTCAGATGTACAAACTGGGTTTAGAAAAGGCAGAGGAACCAGAGATCAAAGGGCCAACATCTGCTGGATCATAGAAAAAGCAAAGGAATTCCACAAAAACATCTAATTCTGTTTCAATGATTACACAAAAGCCTTTGACTGTGTGGATCACAAGAAACTGGAAAATTCTTAAAGAAAGGAAATACCAGGCCAACTTACCTGTCTCCTGAAAAACCTGTACACAAGTCAAGAAGCAACAATTAGAACTGGACATGGAAAAACTGACTGGTTCAAAATCAGAAAAGGAGCACACCAAGACTATATATTGTCAACATGCTTATTTAACTTCTATGGAGAGCACTGATACATCATGTGATGTGCTGGGATGCATGAATCACAAGCTGGGATCAAGACTGCTGGGAGAAATATCAACAACCTCAGATATACAGATGATACCACTCTAGTGGCAGAAGCAAAGAAAAACCAAAGAGCCTCTTGATGAGGGTGAAGGAGGAGAGCAAAAAAGCTGGCATGAAACTCAATATTCCAGAAGACTAAGATCGTGGCATCTGGTTCCATTACTGCATGGCAAAAAGAAGGGGAGGAGAAGGCAATGGCACCCCACTCCAGTACTCTTGCCTGGAAAATCCCATGGATGGAGGAGCCTGGAAGGCTGCAGTCCATGGGGTCGCTAGGAGTCGGATACGACTGAGCGACTTCACTTTCACTTTTCACTTTCATGCATTGGAGAAGGAAACGGCAACCCACTCCAGTGTTCTTGCCTGCAGAATCCCAGGGATGGGGGAGCCTGGTGGGCTGCCGTCTGTGGGTCGCACAGAGTCGGACACAACTGAAGTGACTTAGCAGCAAAAAGAGGGGGAAGAAGTGGAAACAGTGACAGATTTTATTTTGGGGGGCTCCAAAATCACTGTGGATAGTGACTGCAGCCATGAAATAAAAAGGTGCTTGTTCCTTGGAAGAAAAGCTATGACAAACCCATCGAGCATATTAAAAAAGCAGAGACATCACTTTCCTGACAAAGGTCCATATCATCAAAGCTATGGTTTTTCCAGTAGTCATGTACAGATGTGAGTTGGCTTATAAAGAAGGTTGAGTGCTAAAGAACTGATGCTTTTAAACTGTGGTGCAGAGAAGACTCTTAAGAGTCCCTTGGACTATGAGATCAAACAAGTCAACCCTAAAGGAAATCAACCCTGAATATTCATTGGAAGGACAGCTGCTGAAGCTGAAGCTCCAGTACTTTGACCACATGATGTGAACAGCCAACTCATTGGAAAAGAGTCACTCATGGTGGTAAAGACTGAAAGCAAAAGGAGAAGAGAGTGACAAAGAATGAAATGGTTAGATAGCATCGCGGACCCAAAGGACATGAATTTAAGCAAACTCCAGGAGATAGTGATACATGAGGGAGCCTGGCATGCTGCAGTCCATGCAGTCACAAAGAGTTGGACACGACTTAGTGACTGAACAAAAACAACAAATTATCCCTAGGACTGTGTTTCTGTATCTAGGAATATTCATTTATACTTTCAAAGACACTTACTTTCCCAGATTTTTCAAGTGAAAATGCTCCTATGTTCATCTTTCAATTGATCTGTACTTAAGCAAAAGCATGAGTCCCTTTTTTCTCAAAATCACAATTATGTAAAAATGTAATTTTCAATTACTTCATGTGTAATTTCCAATGACCTCATGTACTTTAAAGTGTATATTATGCCTTCCTTCTTGTAAAATGTGAACCAAGAGGTGCTTTGGGCATAGAAGGCAAAGGTAGTTTTTACTTAAAGGCTTAGTCATTTTGTTTAATTCTGATTCAAATATGGCCTAGATTTGTCTATAAATCCAGTGACACTACACACAATTCTGGGAACCTTACAGCACTATTCTTTTTTTTTTTTTTTTTTTTTTGAGTATTTGTTTCTTTCAACTAGAAGATAAGATTTCAACCTTCTATTCACATTGTTCTTCTGATATGTCTAATACCTCTTCATTATTGTTCAGAACACTAGTGATTACTACTGAACCCAAACATCAATTAATGCTTGGTGATGATTATGATGTTATGTAGCCAAAACAGAAAAGTCCTTGATTATTCTCTGTCTCTGTGTCATATCTTCAGGGCATATATAAACAGAACACTAGATGATCCCTTCAGACTGACTTGCCTAATAATCAGTAAAATTGATTTTCTACCCTGAATTTACTGTAACTTTTTGTCTCACCTAGGAAGCACAGCCTAAAGGTTATAAAGTTCTAGCCTTCTCTCCTCCATATAAATTAATAACACTAGCATTACTCCCTTCTATTTATTTATATTTAAAATACCTGATATTGTTGTTTTTCAGTCACTAAGTCATGTCTGACTCTTTGTGACCCCATGGACTGCAGCATGCCAGGCTTCCCTGTCCATCACCTATTCCCGGAACTTGTTCAAACTCAGAGCCATTGAGTTGGTTATCCCATTGAACCACCTCAACGTCTGTTGTCCCCTTATCCTCTTGCCCTCAATCTTTCCCAGCATCAGGGTCTTTTCCAATGAGTCAGCTCTTCATATCAGGTGGCCAAAATATTTTGGCCAAAGTATATTTTCTTTTACCTAACATGAGAGCTAAGAAAATTCAGCCAGATTTAATCCTTACTCTCAACAGTTTACATTTCTTTATATTTACTTTTCTTTTCCCTTCTTTTTCTATTTTTACAGCAATCACTTTGTGGTTTTTATTCCTGGACATTGTTAATGGCTGAATTCTAATCATCTGTTTAGAACAATGGGGTTGATGACAGGTAAGGATGAGATATGCTGCTGCTGCTGCTACGTGGCTTCAGTCGTGTCTGACTCTGTGCAACCCCATAGATGGCAGCCCATCGGGCTCCCCCGTCCCTGGGATTCTTCAGGCAAGAACACTGCAGTGGGTTGCCATTGCCTTCTCCAGTGCATGAAAGTGAAAAGGGAAAGTGAAGTTGCTCAGTCGTCTCCAACTCTTTGCGACCCCATGGACTGCAGCCCACCAGGCTTCTCCATCCATGGGATTTTCCAGGCAAGAGTACTGGAGTGGGGTGCCATCACCTTCTCCAAAGGATGAGATCTACAGAGCCTGAAATCCTGTCCTCAGAAATTTTTCGTTTGTCTCCTGGGATCCATTTTAAGACAGTCTCATTTTATATAATGTCACGTAATTGTTAAATAACACCAGGAATATACACTCAAATTTTCAAAAAACTAGAATAAATCTTCTATCCATATAGACATAATTAGAATGATACATTTTTATGTTTCCCCATTTCCCTTAGATATATTTGCCATATTTCCCAAAAGAAAAGGAAACAAATCCTATGAAATCTGTCAGGGGGTTCCCAAAGGACATTCATTACTTGCTTTAAAAGCACCAAACTTCAGAGAAGCCTGTAGCTGTCCATAACTCAAAGGATTCCTCATTCAAAGACTAATGTCTCTGCTGCTGCACATCATTGTGATTTTGCACTTATAATAGAGGATTCAGAGTTATTAAAGAGGTCTCAGTAAATTAGCATTCTTTTATGATCAATTTTAATTAATCATTTGAGTAAGGCAGTGAGCCACTACATACATCATATGGAGGAATTTATCACAGTGTCACTTGCTTATTAAAAATTATTATTTAAAAATGACCCTTATTATCATATTGGCTCCTTAAGGTGGAGGAGGGAAAGATATAATATGAGGTAGAATGGAGAAAAGAAAGGAACTGAGATAAATAGAAATAAAATAGATGATAAAGACAGGGATGCATTATAATATTTAAATGCTAACAGTTTGTCTTTCTTTGTCACTCTTCATGCTTAGCAGAGCAAATGAACAAAAAAGTGGATAAAAGCACAGTATGTTAAATTATTATGGGTACATCACATAAGCAGTTTGTCGGATGTTTCCATCTCTGCTGGAAGGCTGGCTTAAAACTGTGTGACCTATTCTTCAGATGTCAAAGATAAACTTCAGCAATTGTGTGATTCCTCCCACTCTGCTAGAGATAAATATGTTCATATTTTTCCCAGCTAATCCTCCTTGTTGGGTGATAACATAAGATGGCATTCATATGACATACAGAGATTCAAGATAGGTAGACAAGCATCCGGCCATCTGTAATACTGTCTGCTCACTAGGTCATCTCGTTATCAGGGTCCTTTCAGATTAAATAAATTTGCTGCAAGTTAATGCAAAAATAAATCCACAAATCTGAATCCTCTAAGGCAGTGGTACCAGTCCTTTCTTGCACAAAAAAACTACATGGGAACATTTTTTAAAATGCTGATATCCATGTACTTTTATTTTTTATTTTTTTTAATAGATCTTGATTTATTTTTATTTATTTATTTATTTTACTTTACAGTATTGTATTGGTTTTGCCATACATCAACATGAATCTGCCACGGGTATACACGTGTTCCCCATCCTGAACACCCCTCCTTCCTCCCTCCCCATACCATCCCTCTGGGTCGTCTCAGTGCACCAGCCCCAAGCATCCAGTATCAGGCATCGAACCTGGACTGGCGACTCGTTTCATATATGATATTATACATGTTTCAATGCCATTCTCCCAAATCATCCCACCCTCGCCCTCTCCCACAGAGTCCAAAAGACTGTTCTATATATGTACTTTTAAATATAAATTTAATCAGTCTCTCGAGGTTTGGGGTCTGGACATCAGTATCCTTTTTGTAAAAGCTTTGCAAGTAATTCTAAAAGTGCAACTAGATTTAAGAAACACTGTTTAAAGCCTTTGAGAATAGTAAGTGTACTCAAATCTTGTCAAATTTCAACCAAATTTGAAAAAAATGACAGGGCATTTTAAGTGGATCAGAGATTGAAATAAAAATATATGTGTTTAAAAGTGAGACATTAAAACCAAAAGTAAAGGAACTGTAGGAGAAAACAACTGTGAACTTGATTTTCAGCAAATGATTGTTTGAACACTCACTAAGTACAACAGGTTCTATTTTGGTTAAATGATAAACGTAGGTAAATAAGGTAAATAAAAGATCTCACTAGATAGTGTTACTTTACCATGGATAGTGACCGACGTTTTTACAAACACTTCCTGAACAAAGGATGAAGTGAGCAAAGTGAGTGTTGTAGGAAATGTAGGCAAATGTTAGGGAAAACATTTTGGAAGCAAGAATCTTCAACACTTCAATGAAAAAAAATACTAAAAACTGTGACTCTCTTGCATAGATTGTTTAAAACAGTCACTGTCTGCAGTGATTTTGGAGCCCAAGAAAAGAAAATGTCACCGTTTCCATTGGTTCCCCATCTATTTGCCATGAAGTGATGGGATTGGATGTAACAATCTTCATTTTTTGAATGTTGAGTTTTAAGCCAGTTTTTTCACTCTCTTCTTTTGCCCTCATCAAGAGGCTCTTTAGCTCCTCTTCACTTTCTGCCATTGGAGTGGTATCATCTGCATATCTGAGGTTGTTGATATTTCTCCTGGCAGTCTTGATTCCAGCTTGTGATTCATCCAGCCTGGCATAATATGATACTGGATATAATATACTATCTTACATTGATCATTTTGCTAGAAAAGACTGTGTTGTGACAATTGACAAAACTTGAATAGAGTTGCTGTGTGAAGAGTATATGGGAGGTCTTTGTATTGATCCTGTAATTTTTCTGCAAATTTGAAATTATTTTAAAAGAAAACTAAAAACAGACACAATAATATTTAAGGTGGGTATCAGGATTTAATATTGTCCTTGTGCTCATTTGCTAAGTTGTTAAGGTGGGTATCAGGATTAAATATTAGTGAATAAATTAAAAATTACAAAATCACAATTAAAATTAAATTTTAATGAACAAAAAATGTAATCAAAATTAAAAAAAAAATAAAATAAAAAAAATAAAACTCAAGTAGACTCACATCTGTCTGATGGAGTCATCATGTGTTATAGTTTTAGCACCCTATGATTTTCATCTGGTTTCTCTTTCTAAGGTCCTGCAAATTTCTCCAAATCCACCAATTATGTACATTATTGAGAAAAGAGGAAATTCTACTTGTTAGTCAAAATCAGAATTCTAGGTTATATCTTTCTCTCTACACTTCATATCATTACCCTCAGTATAAATTAGCCCTGAACCAGAGATAGTGAGTTATTTTGGTTGTTGTTCTTCATATTTACTTGGAAGAATGTATAGAAATATAATGAAATAATAATTTTTAAATTACTTGAAAAACTTAACCTACAGTTTACTTCATCTACAAGTTAAAAGAGCTTCCATGATGTATGCTGGTGAAATTTTAATTGCAATTGAGTTTGTTTTGTGTCTCCTCTTTTTAAAGAATTCTAAGTAACCTGCAGATGAATTAGTCCTTATGATGTATCCATATTGAAAAGAGTATAGGTAAAGAATCTTCCTGTGGTGCAGGAGACCAGGGTTCGATCCCTGGGTCAGGAAGATCTCCCAGAGAAGGGAATGGCAATCCACTCCAGTATTCTTGCCTGGAGAATTCCATGGGCAGAGAAGTCTGGAGGGCTACAGTTTGTGGGGTCGCAAAGAGTTGGACACAACTGAGCCACTAACACACACACATAGATGCTCACTTGATCTTTCACTGGCTTTCTTCTCATTATCCACTCATGCAAAAAAAAAAAAAAAATGGAGCTACTAATATGTGCCAGAAACTGTGCTAGACGCTAAAAGTGTGTGCGTGTGCTCAGCCATGTCTAACTCTTTGCGGCCTCACAGACTGTAGCCTGTCAGGTTCCTCTGTCCATGGAATTCTCCAGGCAAGAATACTGAAGTGGGTTGCCATTTCCTGCTGCAGGGGATCTTCCCCATCCAGGGATTGAACTCATGTCTCCTGCAGCTCCTGCACTGCAGGCAGATTCTTTACCGCTAAGCCACTGGGGAAGTTCCTGATGCTAAAAAAAGTACCATAGAAAAAATATTCTAGTGAGAAGAGACAGACTATAAACACATAAATAAATAATGCAACTTGGAAATAAGCACAATAATTAAAATTAACTAGGGTACAACAATGGAGTTAAGAGTTGTGATTTTAACTGAGATGAACAAAGATGGCCTCTATAAAAATAAGGCTTTGGGGCATTGTCCTGAAGAAGTGAAGAGGCAAATCAAACACTTCTGTCAGATATTTCAGAGGAATATCTACAGAAAACAGCAAATACAAAGACTTGAGGCAGAGGATTGCTCTGTGTATTGGAGAAAGAGTGAGGATGTGGGAAGGTTGGACAGGCAAGGGAGTGTACAGAAAAAGGACAGAATGATTCTCTACTCAAACATATTTACTTGTGATAAACTATTCCTCTCTTTTTCTGTGATATTCATCTTGATCCCTGACTCTATAAATGGGCATTTGAAAAAAGCTTAAGAGTTCCTGATTTTAGTTTGATATATTAATAATATGAAAAAGAAGGATAATTCACACATTAACAAGAAACAAGGCACATTCAAGTAGGATTGCTAAGAGTACATACGTAAAGGAGTATTTATAGAGGAGTGGGTTTCCAGAAGCTAACAACAGTAAGAAACCACCACCTGCAGTGTAAGGGGAGTAATGATGTTATAAGTCTAAAAACGGGAGCTGTAGCCATGCAAGAGGGATTGCTCACCACAAGTTATAGGTTAGGCACCCTCTGCAGATTAGAGACCCAAAGGAAAGGAACCAGGGGAAGTTAAGGCCCAGTCTCTTTCTTCTCACACTCTCTCTTCTCACACCCATCAGTGCCTTCTATTGACGCACTTCACCTGGAACTCTAAGGGCAAGGAGCCTTGGTAACTTTGCTACAGAGTTCTGCAGTCTCAGGCATAAAGTAGAAAGAGAATTGGGGATAGGTAAGAAAAGTACATCATGAGAAACACTGGGCTGGAAGAAGCACAAGCTGGAATCAAGATTGCCAGGAGAAATATCAATAACCTCAGATATGCAGATGACACCACCCTTATGGTAGAAAGTGAAGAGGAACTAAAAAGCCTCTTGATGAAAGTGAAAGAGGAGAGTGAAAAAGTTGGCTTAAAACTCAACATTCAGAAAATGAAGATCATGGCATCTGGTCCCATCACTTCACGGGAAATAGATGGGGAAACAGTGGAAACAGTGTCAGACTTTATATTTTTGGGCTCCAAAATCATTGCAGATGGTGATTGCAGCCATGAAATTAAAAGATGCTTACTCCTTGGAAGGAAAGTTATGACCAACCTAGATAGCATATTCAAAAGCAGAGACAGTACTTTGCCAACAAAGGCAAAGTCAAGTCAACAAAGCCTAGTCAAGGTTATGGTTTTTCCTGTGGTCATGTATGGATGTGAGAGTTGGACTGTGAAGAAAGCTGAGCGCTGAAGAATTGATGCTTTTGAACTGTGGTGTTGGAGAAGACTCTTGAGAGTCCCTTGGACTGCAAGGAGATCCAACCAGTCCATTCTGAAGGAGATCAGCCCTGGGATTTCTTTGGAAGGAATGATGCTAAAGCTGAAACTCCAGTACTTTGGCTACCTCATGGGAAGAGTTGACTCATTGGAAAAGACTCTGATGCTGGGAGGGATTGGAGGCAGGAGGAGAAAGGGACGACAGAAGATGAGATGGCTGGATAGCATCACTGACTCCATGGACGTGAGTCTGAGTGAACTCCGGGAGTTGGTGATGGACAGGGAGGCCTGGCGTGCTGCGATTCATGGGATCTCAAAGAGTCGGACACGACTGAGCGACTGAACTGAACTGAACTGAAGAAAGGCAAATAGAGAGAAATCATCACATGCTATATGCACATTCATACTTTATCAAGCTTTTAGTTCAGAAGCAGTTACAGCAGTAATAGTTAACAAGAATCAAATATGTAAATATGCATGACTTGTAAGGAGGCAATAAGATATTCTACTCGTTAAAGCCTATGAAGCTTCAAAGGAATTTACACATTTTTAATTTACCACCCCAAAGAGGAGTTTGTATGCATATACAAACCATGTATTATTTTTAAGCATGTATGTGTTATGTCTATTATATTGCTTTAAGTGAAATTGAAGTCACTCAGTCGTGTCTGACTCTTTGCGACCCCATGGACTGTAGCCTACCAGGATCCTTAGTCCATGGGATTTTCCAGGCAAGAATACTGGAGTGGGTTGCCATTTCCTTCTCCAGGGGATCTTCCCGACCCGGGGATCGAACCTGGGTCTCCCACATTGTAGGCAGACACTTTACCATCTGAGCTACCAGGGAAGCCCCTAAGGATCGACGAAATTGCTATTCCATTCAACTGAGTCATCTCGGACATCACTTGTTATTCAAGACCTCAAGTGTGTTTTGGAGGACCCCTCCATAGGGGCATTAGTGGTTCAGTGGTAGAATTCTCGCCTCCCATGCAGGAGACCCAGTTTCGATTCCCAGTCAATGCATCATATGATGGTCCTGTTTGTTTGGGCTTCCCTTGTGACCCAACTGGTAAAAAATCCACCTGCAATGCAGGAGACCTGGGTTCAATCCCTGGGACATGGGTTCTATCAATGGGTTGGGAAGATCCACTGGAGAAGGGAAAGGCTACCCACTCCAGTATCCATTATTAGCTACCTATAAGGATGATTCCCTAGTACTTTGGAGGGCCAGATGCATACAATTGTGTCTCATTCTTGTTAGCTAAAAAGAAACTATATATTCTGAATACCCTATGCCAGAGATCTCTGCAAATTTCCCACTAGGTATCAAAGTAGTTGTATTGCCACAGTGTTTGGAGCTATCACAATTTTACTCTCAAAACTCTTTTTTGGAGGCTATTAAAATCAGACGTGATGCCATACATTGACACATGTTCATACTTTTCATTAGAATGGGCTCTGGTTGACAAGGATTTGAACTAAACTTATTTTATCTTAAGTCATGATTATATTTCATTCATTATTACTCTTTTATTATATAAGTTTCAGGCATACAGCTTGTAGTTTAACATCTGTATACACTAGTGTGGTCACCACCACCAATCTAGTTACATCTATCACCATACAGTTGACTCTCCTTCACCAATTTTGCATACCCTCTCTCACCTCCTGCCCCTGTGGTAATCAATAACACTTTTTCTGCATCTATGAAATTATTTCTGTGCTATTTTCTTTGTTGATTGACTTTGTTTTGTTGCTCTTTTTAGATTTCATTGTGGAATCTAAAAAGAGTAGGAGTAAAATCATAAAGCATTTGTCTTTCTTCATCTGAATTATTTCACTTAACATAATATCTCTACCCCTAGCAAGGTAGACTGATATCACAAAAACTGTTTCTGCCAGTGTCTTAGACCCCAAGGAGAATGTCATGTCACCTTGTTCCTGCCTCTCTGCCAGATGCTTCAACATTAGGAAGTGGGTCCTCTTCACTGAGGGTCCATGTGTTCTCAATCTGGTGTTTTTGAGCAAGCTTTTGAGTCAAGTGAGTTTGCATATAAGCCCCTTAAGAGCAAGTTTTACATTTGCTATATTTCTATAGTTTCTTATACATATCCCCCATTGGTTTTCAAACCTAGGTGCTTTCTGGACCCTTCTCTCCTATGCTGGATGTAAGGGTTGGGGTATATGATGTGAAGGTCAAATCTCTCACTCACTGGGGATAATAACTGTACCTTTGTGATCCTTCCCATTGTGGATTACCACAGCTGGGATGTGTTATTTTTTTCCCTTGGCATGGCCATCTCACTGTTTTTCCTATTCATCTCAATATTCTACTTTTACCCTTTAAAGAAACTGTTCATCCTGTTTTCAGGTCCCCTTCAGAGAAAATTACTCCATATGTAGTTGTAGATTCACTGTGTATGTGGGAAGAGGAGAGTTCAACATCTTCCTATGCTACCATCTTGAACCCCTTTCTCTTGTGGTGTGATTTTAACCAGACAGTATAGAACTTAGCAGGAAATCATACAGAGGGTTTTCTGTTATAAGAATATTCTTCTAATATTTTATGATCCTTTATGTGGATGCTAATTCAGATCAACAGCTATACTGCTTTCCATGAGTGTTTCCATTTGTGTGTTATTTAATGATTATATAGGATAAAAAAACATGAATTGTTTTTTCAATAACTTTCCAGAGTTAAAGAACAGCTGAGATGAGATCCCTTGCCTCCTCCCTTAGGGCCAATGTTATTGACAAACTCCAGGAGAAAGGAATTATCAATACATTCATGATCGCAGTGCTTTAAGATATGGTCCTCTCCACTCCAGAGGGTGTACATTTAAAGGCAGAAGAAAACAATTAAGGAAGAAAATTAGAATTAAATGACAACTTAGTTATTATCAATCTGCTTCAAAGATCAAAAATGCTCAGAATACACAGAAAATCTGGGTCAGAAAAAAAATTGCTGAGAGAAAAGACCCAATACTTCTCCTTCCCCTGAAAAGAAAATTTTGGAGCTGGAAGGAAACAAAGTTATCATGAATCCTCTCACTTCACTAGTGAGAACACCAAGGCTAGTAGAGATCAGGCACCTGCTATATACTCTAAAGCTAATTGGTAAGCTAGCCACATTCAGGTGGCCTTCCGAGGAGCAAAGCCTTAGACAAAGAGTCAGGATGAATGAAGTTTACTGAGGGAGTGATCTCAGAAGATATTTGAAACTGAATGAGGGATGCAGGAAAGGGAAAGAGCCCAGCAAGGATAAATCACAGGTAAGCCTAACCTTCTCCTGATCCATGATGGTGCTGGAGCAGTAAGCACTTTGCAGAACTGATCCCAACTCAGGCAAAGCAGCTGGAGTTTTGCATCCATTAGTCATTGGATGTGGGCTACCTAGAGGTAGGAAATAGGAATAACTTCCCAGGTGGGCCATCTCTTGGAGGCCTGCTGTGAGCCATGTGTATCCAACTCTGAAACTGACAGGTAGTGCACCAGTCCAGTAACAGAGTATTGAGCAGGGCGTCAACAGCATCTTCTACAGAACCAAAATCCTAATTCAAGTATCCAGACTGCTACATACCTTCTGTTCAGCATATATATGATGTTGTTCATAGCTTATTTTTTTTCTAAGCAGTATACCTTAATTCAATCTCTTATGCTTTCTTTCCTCTCATTCTAATCAGATCAGATCAGATCAGTCGCTCAGTTGTGTCCGACTCTTTGCAACCCCATGATCGCAGCACGCCAGGCCTCCCTGTCCATCACCAACTCCCGGAGTTCACTCAGACTCATGTCCATCCAGTCAATGATGCCATCCAGCCATCTCATCCTCTGTCGTCCCTTTCTCCTCGTGCCTCCAATCCCTCCCAGCATCAGAGTCTTTTCCAATGAGTCAATTCTTCGCATGAGGTGGCCAAAGTACTGGAGTTTCAGCTTTAGCATCATTCCTTCCAAAGAAATCCCAGGGCTGATCTTCAGAATGGACTGGTTGGATCTCCTTGCAGTCCAAGGGACTCTCAAGAGTCTTCTCCAACACCACAGTTCAAAAGCATCAATTCTTCAGTGCTCAGCCTTCTTCACAGTCCAACTCTCACATCCATACATGATCACAGGAAAAACCATAGCCTTGACTAGACGAACCTTTGTTGGCAAAGTAATGTCTCTGCTTTTGAATATGCTATCTAGGTTGGTCATAACTTTCCTTCTAAGGAGTAAGCGTCTTTTAATTTCATGGCTGCAGTCACCATCTGCAGTGATTTTGGAGCCCAGAAAAATAAAGTCCGACACTGTTTCCACTGTTTCCCCATCTATTTCCCATGAAGTGATGGGACATCAAGATAAGTCAAAAAATCACTAAATTTATTTCCTCCTGCCCTTTTCTTCCTTCAGCTGCTCCGAGTTGCAAGAACTGATGTGCTCAATGTCCCTGATACTGTTTTGGCATACTGCACTATGTTGTGTCCTTGAATTAGTATGGGTTTTTATATTGTGTTAATTTGTTGTTCAGCCACCCAGTCGTGTCTGGTTCCTTGCGACCCCATGGACTGCGGCACGCCAGGCTTCCCTGTCCTTTACCATCTCCCAGAGCTTGCTCAAACTTGTGTCTATTGAGTCAGTGATGCTATCCAACCATCTCATCCTCTGTTGTCCCCTTCTCCTGCCTTCAATCTTTCCCAGCATCAGGGCCTTTTCTAATGAGTCAGCTCTTTGCATCAGGTAGCCAAAGTATTGGAGCTTCAGCATCAGTCCTTCCAATGAGTATTCATGACTGATTTCCTTTAGGATTGACTGGTTTGATCTTGCAGTTTAAGGGATTCTCAAGAGTCTTCTCTCATACCACAGTTCTAAAGCATCAGTTCTTCAATTGATGAGGAATGGTCTCACATACACACATGACTACCAGAAAAACTTTAGCTTTGATTATACAGACCACTATCAGCAAAGTAATGTCTTTTATTTTTAATATCCTGTCTAGGTTGGTCATAGCTTTTCTTTGAAGGAGCAAGTGTTTTTTAATTTCATGGCTGCAGTCACTATCTTCAGTGATTTTGGAGACAAAGAAAATAAACTCTCACTGTTTCCATTGTTTCCCCCTCTATTTACCATGAAGAGATGGACCCAGATGTCATAATCTTTGTTTTTTTAGAGATGAAGTTTTAAGCCAGCTTTTTCACTTTCACTGTCATCAAGAGGTTCTTTAGTTCCTCTTCACTCTCTGCCATAAGGGTGGTGTCTCTGCATATCTGAGGTTATTAATATTTCTCCTAGCAATCCTGATTCCAGGTTGTGCTTCATCCAGCCAGGTATTTCAAATGACGTACTCTGCATATAAGTTAAATAAGCAGGGTGACAATATACAGCCTTGATGTACTCCATTCCCTATTTAGAACCAGTCCATTGTTTCATGTCCAGTCATAACTGTTGCTTCTTGACCTGCATACAGGTTTCTCAGAAGGCAGGTAAGGTGGTCTGTTATTCCCATCTCTTTAAGAATTTTCATAGTTTGTTGTGATACACACAGTAAAAGGCTTTACTGTAGTCAATGAAGCAGAAATAGATGTTTATCTGGAACTCTCTTGCTTTTTCTATGATCCAGTGGATGTTGGCCATATGTTCTCTGGTTTCTCTGCCTTTTCTAAATCCAGCTTGAACATCTGGAAGTTCTCAGTTCATGTACTGTTGAAGCTTAGCTTGGAGAATTTTTACCATTACCTTGCTAGATTGTGAAATGAGTACATTTGTGCAGTAGTTTGAACATTCTTGCCAAATTCAGACTTAAATGGAAGAAAGTGGGGAAAACCACTTGACCATTCAGGTATGATCTAAATCAAATCCCTTATGATTATACAGTGGAAGTGAGAAATAGACTTAAGGGACTAAATCTGATAGAGTGCCTGATGAATTATGGATGGAGGTTTGTGACATTGTACAGGAGACAGGGAGTAAGACCATCCCCAAGAAAAACAAATGCCAAAAAGCAAAATGGCTGTCTGACAAGGCCTTACAAAAAGATATGAAAAGAAGACAAGCAAAAAACCAAAGGAGAAAAGGAAAGATATACCTATTTGAATGCAGAGTTCCAAAGAATAACAAGGAGAGATAAGAAACCCTTCTTCAGTGATCACTGCAAAGAAATAGAGGAAAATAATAGAATGGGAAAGACTAGAGATCTCTTCTAGAATATTAGAGATACCAAGGGAACATTTCATGCAAAGATGGGCTCGAAAAAGGACAGAAATGGTATGGATCTAACAGAAGCAGAAGATATTAAGAATAGGTGGCAAGAATACACAGAAGAACTATACAAAAAAGATCTTCATGACCCAGATAATCACAATGGTGTGATCACTCACTTAGAGCCAGACAACCTGGAATGTGAAGTCAAGTGGGCCTTAGGAAGCATCACTACAAACAAAGCTAGTGGAGGTGAAAGGATTCTGCTGCTGATAAGTCACTTCAGTCGTGTCCGACTCTGTGCGACCCCACAGACGGCAACCCATGAGGCTACCCTGTCCCTGGGATTCTCCAGGCAAGAACACTGGAGTGGGTTGCCATCTCCTTCTCCAATGCATCAAAGTGAAAAGTGAAAGTGAAGTCTCTCAGTCATGTCTGACTCTTCGAGACCCCATGGACTGCAGCCTACCAGACTCCTCCGTCCATGGAACTTCCCAGGCAAGAGTACTGGAGTGGGTTGCCATTGCCTTCTATGATAGGATTATAGTTGAACTATTTCAAATCCTGAAAGATGATGCTGTGAAAGTGCTGCACTCAATATGCCAGCAAATTTGGAAAACTCAGCAGTGGCCACAGGACTGGAAAAGGTCAGTTTTCATTCAAATCCCAAAAAAAGGCAATGCCAAAGAATGTTCCAACTACCACACAATTGCACTCATCTCACATGCTAGCAAAGTAATGCTATGCTCCAAGCCAGGCTTCAGCAATATGTGAACTGTAAACTTCCAGATGTTCAAGCTGGTTTTAGAAAAGGCAGAGGAACCAGAGAGCAAATTGCCAACATCTGTTGGATCATGGAAAAAGCAAGAGAGTTCCAGAAAACATCTATTTCTGCTTTAATGACTATGCCAAAGCCTTTGACTGTGTGGATCACCATAAACTGTGGAAAATTCTGAAAGAGATGGGAATACCAGATCACCTGACCTGCCTCTTGAGAAACCTGTATGCAGGTCAGGAAGCAGCAGCTAGAACTGGACATGGAACAATGGACTGGTTCAGAATTGGCAAAACAGTACATCAAGGCTGTATACTTCACTCTGCTTATTTAACTTATATGCAGATTACATCATGAGAAATGCTGGGCTGCATGAAGCACAAGCTGGAATCATTTGCTGGAAGAAATATCAATAACCTCAGATATGCAGATGACACCACCCTTATGGCAGAAAGTGAAGAAGTAAAGAGCCTCTTGATGAAAGTGAAAGTGGAGAGTGAAAAAGTTGGCTTTAAGCTCAACATTCAGAAAACAAAGATCATGGCATCTGGTCCCATCACTTCATGGCAAATAGATGGGGAAACAGTGGAAACAGTGGCTGACTTTAATTGGGGGGCTCCAAAATTACAGCAGATGGTGACTGCCGCCATGAAATTAAAAGACCCTTACTCCTTGGAAGAAAAGGTATGACCAACCTAGACAGCTTATTAAAAAGCAGAGACATTACTTTGCCTACAAAGGTCTGTCTATTCAAAGCTATGGTTTTTCCAGTAGTTATATACGGATGTGAGAGTTGGACTATAAAGAAGTTTGAGTTCTGAAGAATTGATGCTTTTGAACTGTGGTATTGGAGAAGACTCTTGAGAGTCCCTTGGACTGCAAGGAGATCTAACCAGTCCATCCTAAATGAGATCAGTCCTCAGTGTTCATTGGAAGGACTGATGTTGAAGCTGAAACTCCAATACTTTGGCCACCTGATGTGAAGAGCTGATTCATTTGAAAAGACCCTGATGCTGGGAAAGAATGAGGGCAGGAGGAGAAGGGGATGACAGAGGATGAGATGGTTGGATGGCATCACCGACTCAATGGACATGAGTTTGGGTAAACTCTGGGAGTTAGTGATGGACAGGGAGGCCTGGTGTGCTGCAGTCCATGGGGTCACAAAGAGTTGGACACAACTGAGCAACTGAACTGAACTGAACTGAACCATTCTTTAGCACTGCCTTTCCTTGGGATTGGAATGTAAGCTGAGCTTTTGCAGTCCCGTGGCCACTGCTGACTTTTCCAAATTTGCTGGCATGTTGAGTGCAACACTTTCACAGCATCATCTTTTCAGATTTGAAATAGCTCAACTGGAATTCCATCACCTCCACTAGCTTTGTTCATAGTGACATTTCTTAAGGCCCACTTAATTTCACACTCCAAGATGTCTTGCTCTAGGTGAGTGATCACACCATTGTGGTTACCTGGGTTATTAAGATTTTTTTGTATAGTTCTTCTGTGTATTCTTGCCACCTCTTTTTAATATCTTCTGCTTCTTTTAGGTCCATACCATTTCTGTCCTTGATTGTGCCCACATTTGTATGAAATGTTCCCTTGGTATCTCTAATTTTCTTGAAGAGATCTCTAGTCTTTCCCATTCTATTGTTTTCCTCTATTTCTTTGCATTGTTCACTTGGGTAGCCTTTCTTATCTCTCATTGCTATTCTTTGGAACTCTGCATTCATATGGGTGTATCTTTCTTTTTCTCCTTTAGTGATCACCTAAAATTCACTTTCACAGCCTAGGTACCCACTTTATTACTTCTTCCTTAAAGCTATTGAACAAAGTATTTAGAGTGAATAAATCCACTCAAAAAGGAAATACTGAAAATGTAAGGGAAAAAATACATAAAAAGCTGGACCTCAGGAGAAGAGTCAAAGAATCACACATCTTAAATACTAGAAGTGTGTGAATTCATGCTGGCACACTTAAGTAGGTCATCTAATCAGTTGTTTGCTGTGCTGTTGGATATGAAGCATGATAAAGTAAGCAAGGAAGAAAATGTGTGTGCTCCATCTCTATAATACTAGAGAACAATTAGAAGAGATCCTGACCAACCACCTCCACAAAAGCAGTTTTAACCTCAGACCAATGAGGAGTGACATAGCAAACTACTGCTGATGTCTGACTAGCACAGGGCATTGAGCCAGATAAAAACTTTCCCTTTACTGAAGATTTTGATCCTTGGACAGATCTGCTGAACCAGCTGAAACCTTGAAAGGACTAAGCTAACCACCTCAAGAATAATGTACAACAGCAGAATGAGTTTACAAACAATTTAATTGTAGTATATACTATAGTAAAGATCAGACAGCAACATACACTAGTAAATTTTAAGAGACTGGTACATTGTGAAAACTTGTCTGTATTATGAAGGATGCATTTTGTCTCAGATACGGTACTGTAAATGATAACTTGTTCTTAAGGTCTAAATAATATTTTGAAATTAGTTTTTCTTTCTTTTCTCTACCTTAGTGAATCATTAAAACTGAAATTAAACCTACAAAGCAACAACTCTATCTATAAATTCATTCTAACACTGAATTCATTCATTCCCAGCTCCTAGAACATTATTCATGTCCTTCTATTCTTTGCAACATACATAATTAAATTAATAAATTATAATTTAGGTTAGCCTATTATAAAGAGACTCAATTTAATGAAACAGTCTTTAGAAGAGATCTATTCCTAGTACCTTCTGTTGTCCTTTCGAGAGCATCAACCAGTATCTGAAGTGGGTTAGAGGAGAGCCTGTGACACTGGACTGAAAGCCCAGCCCAACTCACACCTATTAATTTGGATGAGTTCCTGAACCTCTCAAAGCACTAGCTTTCCTACCTCTGAAAGAGAGTCATGACAATAGTTACTTCAACAGGCATTAGTCAAGATCTAATGAATTAATGTGAGCAATGCCCTCTGCCCCATACCTGACAGAGTAAGTGCTCAATAAATGATTGCTTATTATCATGTTTGAAGAAGAAGTCATACAATAGTTTTACTATATACTGCTCTATTACAGAAATGTAACTGTATAATTAAAGTTGAAAGGAAATGCTCCTATTAATGAAAATTTTACATTTCCAGAATATAAAGCTGATTCTACTTCCTTGCATAAGATCCTTCAGTGATTCCCCATAATCTGGCTGACCATATGCAAATGCTTTGTCATGCTATACAAATTCTCTCATCATCTCCCTTCTTGCCCCACTACTCCCTGGCTTTACCTACTCTCTCTCTGACTTGAATAAATGCAACTATCATATTCACAGTCCCTGAATATTCCATGCTATCTGTGTCTCTGCACCTCTTTCTATACTGTGGCCTTTATGTGGAAGGCCTTCTCTTTTCCTTCCTTTAATCTCCTGCCAAATGTGCTCCTCCTTTATTACTCAACTCATGAATCTTTCCTTCTGGATAGTCTTTGCTGATGCTTCCCACTTTCTAAGCAAGAGTAATAATGCTTTCCTTTCTATTAGATTCATTTGTCTTACCAGGCATTAAAGGCAGGTGTTCACCTGTTTGCCCCTATTAAGCCATGAGTTTACTGATGGCAGGCATGGACTTTGTTCTGTTTGTTATCTCTCCAGCATGGAACATGATCTGTGACTTCTGTCACTAATATTTGCTTTAATAAATGAATTTGTGACCAAACATACGAACATTTTTTTTTTTTTACCAATTCTTACCACCTCCATTGATCCACCCTGATCCCAATCCAAATCAATCACTAAGTTTCCTGGCACACATCTATCTTTCCATAGTCTTTGCCCAGCAAAGCCATCAGATTGCTACTCAGTACCCTCCAATGATTTCCCATCCCATTTAAAGTAAAGCCTGCTGCTGCTGCTAAGTCACTTTAGTCATGTCCAACTCTGTGCGACCCCATAGATGGCAGCCCACTAGGCTCCCCCGTCCCTGGGATTCCCTAGGCAAGAACACTGGAGTGGGTTGCCATTTCATTCTCCAATGCATGAAAGTGAAAAGAGAAAGTGAAGTCGCTCAGTCGTGTCCAACTCTTCGCAATCCCATGGACTGCAGCCTACCAGGCTCCTCTGTCCATGGGATTTTCCAGGCAAGAGTACTGGAGTGGGGTGCCATCACTTTCTCTGAAGTAAAGCCTAAGTAATTACAATTACCTCAAGGTATGAGTGACCAGGACGCTATTGCTTCATGAACCTCATTTACTCTCACTTCCATTCTCCACCACATCACTCCACTCATACTGGCCTCCTTTTCATTTCTTGAACATACTAAGCATACACTTGCCTCAGAGCCTTTGCACTTTACAGCTCTCTCTAACTGGAAATCTCTTTACTCACCTACCAACACAGCTCCTTCCCTCACTTTGTTTGACCCTAGGCCCCAATATCAGTTTATTTTAGAGCCCTCTCTGTCAATCCATATAAAATAACCCCAACAACAACAATCATGCCCCAATTCCATCAACTTTCTTATCCCTCTTCTGCATTTTTCTTCCTAGCACTCATCTCTATCTTATTTGTATTTAATATACTTTTGCATGTGTTTATTGCTTGTCTTTCCCATTTGTATATAAGCAATTGATAAGTGTGCATTCAGTAAGTTAGTATTTTTAATGTTATGCTCAATATAGAATAATATTCTCTTCTTTCTGGCTAATTAATAGTTTTGGTTGAACTTCTGCCACCTCCATTTCTTTTCCTTTCTTTTCTTAACAGAAAAAACATGGAATGGGACAAAACTGAGAAATGTAAGTTAAAGAGCCACATTTAGAATGTTATTCTTTTTATAGTATGAAGGCAGAGGGCTTTGGGAAACTTTATATAGTAGGGAATGAGTCTTTGAGTCTATTTTTTATTCCTACATACATCACCTTCCCCATCATACTATTTTCCTTTCTCATCAGGTAGTCATTACTTTGTATTTTTTCTCCCCAGTTTGGAATTCTCAGTGATTTCACACCACTCCCCCATTCTGATCACTGGTCACTTTCTTCTATATTAGACACTCTCAAGAAAGAGCTTCTATCTTTCTTCCTACTTTAGAGACTTCTCAGGAAGCATCAGAAACTCATGCATGCTAAATCTTGAGAGGATTTGAATTTTGCCAGAGATTAAAGTCTTAAAATAGAACACTGAAGTTCTACCGTAGATTATGAAACACCAGCAAGAATGAGCAGGAGCTAAAAAATTTTATGTTAGTCTTGTTAACCCCTAAATTACACTTCTAGGAAGTCATCTGTGCAGTGCAACGTACTAGGTAAAACAGAAAACTAATTAGCCATCTCAAGAGTTGAACTCTAGCTTTTGCTAAATATCAAGCATATAGTGGACACCATGAAGACATGTGTTATTTCTTCAATTAAAGACTTTGTGTCTTAACTTTAAAGGAGAATTTCACAAGGTCTCTGGGTCTCTACAATTATGATTTTACTGAGTTTTATTGTTTTACAGCTTCCTTGTTATTTTTCCTATACTTTCCATGTCTTCTCCTGGTCCAGAATTCCTAGCAAACTTCTAAGTATGTAGGCCATAATAAACTGACATTTTTTCCATAGGCAATGGGAACATTTTTATAGAACTTTTGAAAGTACTTACATATAACTACCAAATGGGCCCTCATATAGGGAAGTTGAGTGAGTCATCCAAGGTCACTGAACTGGCTAGTGACAAAAGATGGATGAATCATCTTTTGATTCACGTAGAATACCCATCTATGTGAGGGAGGGCTCTTGGTGCTGTATCATCCTCATATACAGGATGACATTACTGGACTATGATTGTCAGGACTCACACTTTGAGTTGCAGTTCCAATAATATTGATGGATTTGCTTTGATCCACTCACAAATTCCTAGCTTTATTCATGACCCACAGTATATGCTTTTTTTTTAAATATTCAGTTAATTATGAAAGTCTAATAATTACAGAAGATCCAGAAGTGGCCAAGTGTTTTGAAACCCTACAATAGGATTTTCTAACCAACTGATTTAAATTGAGACCTGGCATTCTGAGCAGCAATCAGCAGAGCACCAAGTAATGAGTTCCAGGAATACCTATCCAATTAGACATGCCTGGGCTTACAGTCCTAACAGGTGTTTAGTCTTTGTTTTTGTAATGCAGTTTGTTGTTGCTAAAATATTAAAATATTTTAATGTATTTTTATCACACAAAGGTTTCTTGGTGAAGGGCATGGATTTTTTAAAGCAATTAATAAATTACGAAATTGTTTTATAAATATTTTATGATGACTGAGGTGATCAAGTCAAAATTGCACTTATGCATCATGTTTTTAAAACCAACATTTTACTTCATTATTTTTGACTCCTAATCCAGTAAGGACTCTAGGAAAATAGTTAACTGTAAGGGAAATACAGAGGGCTTCCCAGGTGGTTCGGTGGTAAAGAATCCACCTGCCAATGCAGGAAACTTGGGTTCGATCCCTGAGTAGGGAAGATCTCCTGGAGGAGGGATTGGCAACCTACTCCAGGATTCTTGCCTGGATAATCCCATGGACAGAGGAGCATGATGCACTACAGTCCATGGGTTCACAAAGAGTCAGACATGACTGGGCATGCACACACGAAAAGTAAACAGAGGAACTGAGGCAGAAAAGCTAAATCAGTATTGAGACTCCAGATTGAATCACTGAACAAGCCTGTGACAAAGCAACTTTGTCCTTTCCTAATCCTCCCTTTACACTTGCCATTTGTTAGCATGGGTCACTGCTGTCACATTAACTACTATGTATTATGAATGCTATCAGCAGGTTGAACTAAATTCCTATGAAACCTTCATTTGGAGATTTGGGCCTTGTCTTCATTTCTCTGGGGTTGTGCTTAGATGTGTTGCCATGTAATTCGGGAAGGTAGGGATCAAAATGGTCCCAAATGTGTCTTTATTTCAGGCAGTGATCTGCAGATAGGATATGTTGTGTTTTCAATAAATACTTGATAACCAACACATATTTACTTAATGTTATCTTTTTCTTGCATGCGTGCATGCTAAGTCACTTCAGTTTTGTCTGATTCTGTGACACCCTATGGATTGTAGCCCACCAGGCTCCTCTGTCCATGGGATTCAGAACTAGAGAGAGTCTATATAATGAGAAAGTTTCTTGGATATTTGTTTTTTAAATTAATTTTTATTGGAGTATAGTTGCTTTATAATGCCATGTCAGTTTCTACTATACAGCAAAATGAATCAGCTCCACATAAACATATAACCCAGCCCTTTTGGACTTTCTTCCCATTCAGGTCACCACATTTCATTAAGTAGAGTTCCCTGTGCTATACAGTATGTTCTCATTAGTTTCTAATTTATATATAACATCAGTAGTGTATATGTATATCAATCCCAATCTCCCAATTCCACAACATTATCTTAATGAATTATCAAAATGCAAAAAATCACATAGACTATTTGGAAGGGTAATATTAATACTGTTGCTGCTGCTGCTACTGCTAAGTTGTGTCAGTCATGTTCGATCTGTGCGAACCCATAGACAGCAGCCCACCAGGCTCCTCTGCCCCTGGGATTCTCCAGGCAAGAATACTGGAGTGGGTTGCCATTTCCTCCTCCAATATTAATACTAATACTCCAAAAGAAAGAGATCCTTTCACTGCTACATAAACTCTACCCTGTCCCCTTATATTCAGAGATCAGGGGAAGATAAAAGCCTACAGATATAGTCTTTTCTTTTTCAAAAATTTTTATGCAATTTTAAAGGTTACTTTCCATTTATAGTTATTAGAAGAGACTGACTAAATTCTCCATGTTGTACAATACATTCTTGTAGCCTATCTTACATCCAATAGTTTGTTCCTTCTACTTCCACCCTCCTATATTGCCCACTCCACCCTGGGAACCACTAATTCTATTCTCTATATCTGTGAGTCTGCTTCTTTTTTGTTATAGTCACTCATTTGCTCTATTGTTTTAGAATCCACATGTAAGTGATATTATCTAGTATTTGTCATTTTTTGTCTGGTTTATTAAACTTAGCATAAGACCCTCCAAGTACATCCATGTGGCTGCAAATGGAAAAATTTCATTATTCTTTTTATTATTGAAACATAGTTTATTTACAACATTAGTTTCAGTTATACAGTAAAGCGATCTAGTTATACATATATAAATATATATATTCTTTTTTACATTCTCTTTCATTATAGGTTATTATAAGAAATTCAGTATAGTTTCCTGTGTTATACTGTAGGTCCTTGTTGGTTGTCTGTTTTATATATAATAGTGTATATATTTTAACCTCAAACTCCTAATTTATTCCTCTCCACCCTTCCCTTTGGTAACCATAAATTTGTTTTCTATGTCTGTGAATCTATTTCTGTTTTGTAAATAAGTTCATATTTATGCTTTTTTTTTAATTTAGATTCTACATATAAGCAATATCATCTTGTATTTGTCTTTCTCTGGCTTACTTCACTTAGTTTGATAATCTCTAGGTCTATCCATGTTGTTACAAATGGCATGATCTCATTCTTTTTTATGGCTGAGTGATAGTCCATTATATGTGGTGGAGGTATACCACATCTTCTTTGTCCATCTATTGATGGACACTTAAGTTCCTTCCATATCTTTGCAATTGTAAATAATGCTGCTATGAACTTTGGGATCCATGTATCTTTTCAAACCCATGCTTCAGTTTTGTTTTTTTTTTTTTAATGTATATATACTCAGAAGTGGAATTTCTGGATCACATAGTAGTTCTATTTTTATTTTTTGAAGAAACCCCATAGTGTTTTCCAAAGCGGCTGTAGCACTTTGGATATAGTCATTTCTTGACTATTGGCAGAAGATAATTTCAAATTAAACCAATTTGTTCTTTTCTTACTCCCATGGCATTTAGTGTAGATGTCACCCGTCATATCATACATTGGAACCTCTTTAGGAAATAAAGGGAAGGAGACTTAGCACTGGACACTGTGAAACACATTTTGCCAAGTGTCTTCCACAGAGCAAAAGCATTAGAATCACTGGTTATCAAAGACTAAACAACCAGAATGAAACAACTTGAACCAGATTTTCCAAGGCTGGAACCCAGTAACCTGCATTTTAAATAAGTTCCTGAATGAGTCACATGCTAGAGAACTACTGACTTGCTGGAGGGTAATTTATAACTCTCATTCTGCTCACTGCCTTTTAAGAGAGTTTAAAAAAGGAAGATTAAAGTACAGGAATTCACTGAAGCTATTTGCAGAAGCAGTGGGTAAACAGTGTCCAATGCAGCAAAGCCTAGAACAATCTAACTATAGTACAAATATAAAGTAAGGTAACCCTTTCCATAAATATTCTTAAAGACATATGTCTCCTGGTATAAAAATATCTTTGTGAGAAATAAACAAAAATTGAGAATGGAAAAGTTGGCAAAGAAATTTTAAAAAGCAATTGATCATTGACCACATATAACAGACCACTTCCCCTTTTGTTAACTTTTGCTCAATGTAAATCAAAAGTCCACAGGAATATCACTTAAAAACTGTATATTTTAAAAGTTTGCTTCCTGACTTTCTAATCTAAATCCTAGATGTGAAAATAATTAGCTTTTAATTGGGAAAATTCATCAGGTTATATATTGAGTTAGATAACATGAATTCTTGGCCTGAGTTAAGATAAATAGAAATACAGTGTATAAACAAAAACAAACAAGGCAATGTGAGGGGGGAAGAGACAGGGGATAGAGAAATAAATGGCTAAATTTACTTGGAAATATGTATTAAATACTTCACATCTACCCATAAGAGATTTCAGAGTACTATCTTCCAAGGGATAAAGTCATCCTGAAATATTTTTCTGTAGTAGAATTATGCAAAGAAAAATAGTATATGTTTGCATTTGGGGTGGGTATGGCCAGAAAGCATTTAAGAAAATGAAACACTTCACTCACCCTAAGCACTGACTGTAATAAAATCTTGGCACTTATGGGTTTAACATTCATAGGTTTGACTACTGTAGACTGACCTGGGTCCCTTGCATGCAGTAATCTGTAATTTTGATGAGAAACAATTTGATTACATGTATTGAAAGGGCAGAATATCAGAGCGAGTCTTGCAGTCCATCAAGGCACCTGGGCAGCAGCTGAGCAATGAAAACATGACCATAATTATACATGTGGAATAATACTTATGCACCATCCCCCACTACCACATCAAAGTTAGTTTTTAAAATTGGTGATAGAAGTAAATAAAAAGTCAAAGAAACAGATAGATCTTTGCAGGAAAGAATTTTTAAAGAATAGCATATCATTGACAAGAAGAAATGTGTATGTGCTATAAACTCCTGGGCATAGCATAATTATTAACCATATAGACCTTGGAACCAGACTTCTTGAGTTTTAATCAAACTGATTTCTGGCAAATTCTCAGCAGTACCTGCTTATTTTTCTCATCTCTAAAGTGAAAATAATGATCTCTCAAAGTGTTATAATGAGGATTGAAGTTAGTTAATATTTATAAAGGGTTTACAGTAGTACTATATAAGTATTTGTTTAAATAAATTCAGATAGAATTAGCATGACTATTCCAGCTAGGACAGAGATAGCTCATTAAATGAGAGAGAAAGTCTTAGCAACATGTGAAAAGTCAACTTGCATAGCAGGCATGTGTAGCATAATGGAAATATGACTTTCAGGAAATCCAGGAGTATATAAACAATATATATATTTTTAATTTTGGGAGTTTTTATAAGGATCATCCTCTCTGAAGAGCAAACATCCACTATATTTTACATTGAACTGATAAAGACAATCAACTATTTCAATGGGGAAAAGCTTTATGTGCCAAAAAATATAAAACAACTTCACATAATACTCAACTGATAAAAAATAATGGCATGTATCTGTCTTGGGGATTCATACAAACTTTTATTCTATAGTAACATCATCTATGAAACAAGCATATTGTCTTGATCTTCTTCTTTCCTTTTTTTTTTTTTTTTTTTTGCTTTTTCAAGTGTATTCCTTGGCACTTGACAAATAAATGAACCTAACCATAACTGTAATCATAACTTGACTATATATCCTCCATTTCCTCAAGAAGCTGTATGAGCATAAAACATATATTCTCCCCTTCTATTCTACAAGGCTGTCAGTGAGGCTGGCCTTTAAATAGGACTCTGGTGCACTCCAATTTACAAGCAAGCATTACTTATTGTTGGGAATGCTCTCTAAAAATGAAGAATGCAGGTTCTGTGCTATTGGGAAGAATAAAGCAGCTTTCAAAGAATGGTGACATCCACACAACAAACCTGCTGTCATTATACTGAAATAAATGGGAGAAATTCAATTAAACTCACAGTCTGAGAGGTAATTTAAAGGCCTCTTTCTTCAGCTTGGTGTGTATAAACGCTCAATTTTTATTCCTCACTTTGCTAGAATCAGTAATATCAAATACATAATAGAACCTGCAGCTAAATGCTTCTTTTGTTCAGAGCAGACTATTTCTATGATTCTACACTCATAAACTACCCAGCCCCCAGTGTCAAACTGCAATTTCCCTGTTAAGCAATTCACTTTAAGATAATTATTTCCCTGCAGTTTTGTTTAAATTCCAATTTTAACAGGTCCATGTGGCTTGTTTAAAAAAAAAATGCAACTTGAGATATAAATGATACATGGTAGTTGATCTCATTTATCTTCATCACCAAGGTATCTCATTCCTCTTTACAGGCAAGGAAAAAGTAAATGTCATATGAGATACTAGATTTCTCTCAGTAGTCATAGGGTGCACATTATTACTGCTCTTTCTCTTCTCAGGGACTGAAACACTTTTAGAAAAATATTCTGAGTGACATAAAATAGGGAAATGATTTAAACTGTGATCCATGCTAAATTCCTGTTATCATCTCTATGCAGTTAAATTATTAGCAGCAGGGCCAAATGACTACCATCTCTTTAGGCTGTTGGCTGCCTAGTTGGTTCCACTACTGCCAATGATGTGCTGCTTGAAAGACCAAAAAGGCAGCTGAGGTCATCCTGCCTTTGAGGTCTAAGTAAAATTCAATGTTAATTTTAATGTCTTTCCTCTGCTCCTGATAATTTCTAGGACCTAAAATTTCCTGGCCACTTTTGGCTTTGAATTTTTTGTTTCCAGTGGATTCAAAGACTTCTATCTTGTAGTCATTCTCTTCCTTCTGCTCTGTGAAAGCCCAGATCTGGAATTTATCCCTTTCTCCAATTTTTCCCAACCCACTCACTCAAGGTTATCATGTTGAGTACTAAAGGTTTGGAGGACCAGGACTTTAAGTTTTAGCAAATTTAAACATTTTAATACAGACTAGGCACTGACCAGCCTTCTCTCTTCTAGAAGGCTTTTTCTCCTTTCAGATCCCCTCCATTTATTATGTACATCAATTTAGCTCATCACTGCCTATTCAGTCCAAAACTTGACACTAAATGTCTTCAGATCCTGAAAGTAAGGGTCCCATTCTTTTCATTCTTCAGTAGCACCTAAGAACTAGTTGATGGTTTGAGGGTTTAGAATTTTCATTCTCGCATACCAGTCTCTACGCATACTTTCCTAACCATTCCCTGCTCCTATATATATATATATATTCCAGTACTCTTGCTTGGAAAATCCCATGGACAGAGGAGCCTGGTAGGCTGCAGTCCATGGGGTCGCTAAGAGTCGGGCACGACTGAGCGACTTCACTTTCATGCACTGGAGAAGGAAATGGCAACCCACGCCAGTGTTCTTGCCTGGAGAATCCCAGGGACAGCGGAGCCTGGTGGGCTGCAGTCTCTGGGGTCGCACAGAGTCGGACACGATTGAAGCGATTTAGCAGCAGTAGCAGCAGTATGTATATATATATGGAAATTCCCCGCTCCTATATATATATATATATATATATATATATGTGCAAACTCTACCATTCACATGAGGGATATTAAGTCCATCTGGGACCATTAGGACCAACAAAGTGGTTTTACTCCTTTGACTTAACCTGTCATGTCTGTTGAAAATATTTGAGGTGGTCCAAAACTAATTGAGCACCTCAAACAAACAACTAAGTAAACAACTAACTTGGTCCTCCTTCCTTTCTCTCCCTCCCTCCTTTTCTTTCCTTCTTGCCAGAACAGCTAAAACCAAAGTTTTACCAGAAACTCATGCTCATTTGTGAGAATGAAGGAAATCTGGGTCAATAAATTTATACTCATAATCAAGAAACTTGCAGGTCCCTTCCAGAATACTACTGTTAATATTTTTTTCTCTAAATGCATAAAGCCTAGATTCAGGTACTGTGTTATATATCTTTGTGAATTGAATTTAAATCTCTGACTCCAAAGAGGTAAAATAAAATTTGCATTGTTTATGAATGCAAATATTTAAAACCGCACATCAGTTAAATGTCTTATGCTCTTTGTGTGTCCAGGCCATGAAATATAAAACAGACCCAGAATAACACTGGCAAAAATAATATTTCTCTAGTCCTGCTCCTCTTTGCCTAATTAAGAAAAAAAAGTAGGCTTCTCAAATCCCTTCTAAGTAATTCTAGAAGCCACCTCTCACTCTGTTCTCAAGAGCAACCAGACAGGAATTCTCATCCCTTTTCCTCAGGCCCTACTTCATGGAGCAACGTCTGCTACTGAAGATTCTGAAGCCAAAGCCAAAGGTATCATGATTTGTGCCTGGGCTCCCTGCTGTTCTACTGTCCCTTGATTCCAAATGTAGATGAGCATGGCTTCCTGTTCAGACATCTATCGTGTGCTCAAACAGTACCCCTTCTCCCATGTTGAAGTAAACATTTGTGACATAATCAAGTAAGGTTTATTGCCTTATACTTTATCTATCTTGCTGTGATTTTAGTAAAGTATCTCTTCTTTTTAAATTCTCAAATATAATTTCCTCTCTGTAAGACATATAGTGTGTTAGGCTGGAATCCAAGCATAGATGCTACTCCCACCTCCAACTGGCTCACTGCTTATCTTTCTCTTTATTTAGGTAAGGTAAGGCCTATACCTTTCAGAGGTCCCTAGACATCCTTCCTCTCCGTGGAACTCTGAAAATACGCAGACCTTAAATTAGTAAAACAAAGACTCAAGCTGTGAGCCTACCTGCCATAGATTTGTCAACAGGTAAACACAGGATAGGGCAGAAATAGAAGCTGGAGATCAAGTCTTTCACTTGTTCTAAGACCCTAAATTTCCAGTTCTTGGAAAGAAGGATGATATTTTTAATGCTTCCCCTCTCTTCCTCCCTTCTCATTTTTGTCTTTCTTTCTGATTGTCTATGCTAAAGAGTACTGGCTTTTAAATTTTTCCTACAAAAGGTAGAGATAGGTCCAAAAATAAACTTGATCAGGAGGAATGGGTACTAAGTCAGGATTAACACTCTAAACCTGAGTAACAGAGGATCTTCAAAAACAACTTTAGTTTCAGTTCACGGTTAACAGCTGCACAGTTTAAAGAGAGCCTTCCAATAAGAAATCTGTGTGCTTAAAACCATCTGCTAGTGACTAATAACTAATGACTATTTTTGTAATTTTCTCATTAGTATCAGTATCTATTAAGAAAGTAGGTGATGGTAAGAGAATAAATAAAATAAAATATCTGTACAGAATATTTTTATCCTCTTAAAATTACTCCAGAAACATAAGATGGCATCTGACTTACACTATTGCTGGGAACATAGATAATAAGCTAGAGGGGCTCATTGCCCTCACTCTTTTGCCTCTCACAGTGGGACTACCTTCTGAGAACAGTGAGCATTTGGCATGCTGCCCTTCTCAAGAATAAAGTGCATCCTCAACTGTCAATTGCTGACTGGTAGGCTTTGAAGCTAGGTGAGATCTTTGGACACATGAAAAGGTAATTTGCTGATGCACACTTTTCTCATAGTTTTTAAATTACTTTCTTTTATTCTTTTTCATTTTTCCCCAGTCATATGTTTCCTTTGATCTACTTTGAGGAAAGTTTATCTTCCTAATGTTGCTTAACTGTCAACAAGTCCCCCTCAAATGAGCCCAGAGATTAAGCCTTGATTATCTTTAGCATTGTAAGCTTAGAAAAAAGTGGTGGGAAAAGGAAGTAGCCTAAAATCAAAGCTTTCAAAATGCTTCACATTACCCTGGCATCACTGTGAAACTGTTTAAACAGTAGAAGTTATAAAGAAAGTTATCTTTGTGTCACTGTAATATATCTATATTTCTTCTTTAATGTCAAACACACTAAAAATGTTTTTATTTTTTAAATGATTTATTTATTTTAATTGGAGGCTAATTACTTTAAAATATTGTAGTGGTTTTGCCATACATTTACATGAATGAGCCATTGGTGTACATATGTCCCCATGCTGAAACCCCCTCCAACCTCCCTCCCCATCCCATCCCT
Organism: Bos grunniens; assembly: GCF_055505025.1. Classification (NCBI taxonomy): domain Eukaryota; kingdom Metazoa; phylum Chordata; class Mammalia; order Artiodactyla; family Bovidae; genus Bos; species Bos grunniens. The sequence goes on along the minus strand of NC_141168.1, from coordinate 65,132,058 downwards.
CAGGGTTATCCCGGTGCACCGGCCATGAGCGCCCTGTCTCAGGCATCAAATCTGGACTGGCTATTTACTTCACATATGGTAATATACATGTTTCAATGCTATTCTCTCAAATAATCCCACCCTCACCTTCTCCCAGAGTCCAAAAGTCTGTTCTTTATCTCTGTGTCTCTTTTGCTGTCTCACATATAGGGTCATCATTACCATCTTTCTAAATTCCATACATATGCATTATTATACTGTATTGGTGTTTTTCTTTCTGACTTACTTCACTCTGTATAATAGGCTCCAGTTTCATCCACCTCAGTAGAAATGATTCAAATGCATTCTTTTTAATAGCTGAGTAATATTCCATTGTGTATATGTACCACAGCTTTCTTGTCCATTCGTCTGCCAATGGGGATCTACATTGCTTCCATGTCCTAGCTATTCTAAACAGTACTGTGATGAACACTGGGGTACACATGTCTCTTTCAATTCTGGTTTCCTCAGTGTGTATGCCCAGCAGTGGGATTGCTGGGTCGTATGGCAGTTCTATTTCCAGTTTTTTAAGGAATCTCCACACTGTTCTCCATAGTAGCTGGCCTAGTTTGCATTCCCACCAACAGTGTAAGATGGTTGCCTTTTCACCACACCCTCTCCAGCATTTATTGTTTTTGACTTTTGGATAGCAGCCATTCTGACTGACATGAAATGGTACCTCATTGTGGTTTGATTTGCATTTCTCTGATAATGAAAGATGTTGAGCATCTTTTCATGTGTTTGTTACCCATGTGTATGCCTTCTTTGGAGAAATGTCTATTTAGTTCTTTGGCCCATTTTTTGACTGGGTCATTTATTTTTCTGGAATTGAGCTGCATGGGCTGCTTGAATATTTTTGAGATTAATTCTTTGTCAGTTGCTTTGTTTGCTATTATTTTCTCCCATTCTGAAGGCTGTCTTTTCACCTTCTTAGAGTATCCTTCATTGTGCAAAAGCTTTTAAGTTTAATTAGGTCCCACTTGTTTATTTTGCTTTTATTTCCATTACTCTGGGAGGTGGGTCATAGAGGATCCTGCTGTGATTTATGACGAATGTTTTGCCTATGTTTTCCTCTAGGAGTTTTATAGTTTCTGGTCTTACATTTAGATCTTTAATCCATTTTGAGTTTATTTTTGTGTATGGTATTAGAAAGTGTTCTAGTTTCATTCTTTTACAAGTGGTTGACCAGTTTTCCCAGCACCACCTGGTAAAGAGATTGTCTTTTCTCCATTGTATATTCTTGCCTCCTTTGTCAAAGATAAGGTGTCCATAGGTGCATGGGCTTATCTCTGGGCTTTCTATTTTGTTCCATTGACCTACATTTCTGTCTTTGTGCCAGTATCATACTGTCTTGATGACTGTTGCTTTGTAGTACAGTCTGAAGTCAGGCAGGTTGATTCCTCCAATTCCATTCTTCTTTCTCAAGATCGTTTTGGCTATTTGAGGTTTTTTGTATTTCCATACAAATTGTGAAATTATTTGTTCTAGTTCTCTGAAAAATACCGTTGGTAGCTTGATAGGGATTGCATTGAATCTATAGATTGCTTTGGGTTGTATACTCATTTTCACTATATTGATTCTTCTGATCCACAAACATGGTATATTTCTCCATCTATTTGTGTCATCTTTGATTTCTTTCATCAGTGTTTTATAGTTTTCTATATAGTTTTCTATATAGTTTCCCACCACTTCATGGGAAATAGATGGGGAAACAGTGGAAACAGTGTCAGACTTTATTTTTCTGGGCTCCAAAATCACTACAGATGGTGACTGCAGCCATGAAATTAAGACACTTACTCCTTGGAAGGAAAGTTATGACCAACCTAGATAGCATATTCAAAAGCAGAGACATTACTTTGCCAACAAAGGTTCGTCTAGTCAAGGCTATGGTTTTTCCTGTGGTCATGTATGGATGTGAGAGTTGGACTGTGAAGAAGGCTGAGTGCCGAAGAATTGATGCTTTTGAACTGTGGTGTTGGAGAAGACTCTTGAGAGTCTCTTGGACTGCAAGGAGATCCAACCAGTCCATTCTGAAGGAGATCAGCCCTGGGATTTCTTTGGAAGGAATGATGCTGAAGCTGAAACTCCAGTACTTTGGCCACCTTATGCGAAGAGTTGATTCATTGGAAAAGACCCTGATGCTGGGAGGGATTGGGGGCAGGAGGAGAAGGGGACTACAGAGGATGAGATAGCTGGATGGCATCACTGACTCGATGGACATGAGTCTGAGTGAACTCTGGGAGTTGGTGATGGACAGGGAGGCCTGGCGTGCTGCGATTCATGGAGTCGCAAACAGTCGGATACGACTGAGCGACTGATCTCTGATCTGATATATAGGTCTTCTGTTTCTTTGTGTAGATTTATTCCTAAGTATTTTGTTCTTTTCATTGCAATGGTAAATGGAATTTTTTCTTAATTTCTCTTTCTGTTTTCTCATTGTTAGTGTATAGGAATGCAAGGGATTTCTCTGTGCTGATTAATAACTAAATGTTAGAATTACAGGAGTGTTTATACATTTTCCCTTCAGTTCTATTTTTATCTTGGCAGTCCGACTGGTATGCCTTTGCATGTTTACAATATTTTTGCTTTTTTCTTTGTAGTCTCAAGAAACTGTAATAAGAGCCTGTGTCTATATACACCAAAACAAGTGATAAATTAAAAGACTAATGTTATCAGTTTTTTGGACAGCATTTTACCTATGACAAAATGAACTGATTAAATAGCTGTGTTTAAAAACAGAAAAAATAGAGCCAAAGTTTAAAAAATTAAGAATAATAAAGGACTCATTTTCTATTTCCTAATATGTTGGATCATGGGAAAAGGAAGAGAGTTCCAGAAAAACATCTATTCCTGTTTATTGACTATGCCAAAGCCTTTGACTGTGTGGATCACAATAAACCGTGGAAAATTCTGAAAGAGATGGGAATACCAGACCACCTGACCTTCCTCTTGAGCAACCTGTATGCAGGTCAGGAAGCAACAGTTAGAACTGGACATGGAACAATGGAATGGTTCAGAACTGGGAAAGGAGTACATCAAGGCTGTATACTGTCACCCTGCTTATTTAACTTCTATGCAGAGTACATCATGAGAAACACTGGGCTGGAAGAAGCACAAGCTGGAATCAAGATTGCTGAGAGAAATATCAATAACCTCAGATGTTCACATGACACCACCCTTATGGCAGAAAGTGAAGAAGAACTAAAAGGCCTCTTGATGAAAGTGAAAGAGGAGAGTGAAAAAGTTGGCTTAGAGCTCAACATTCAGAGAACGATGATCATGGCATCTGGTCCCATCACTTCATGGGAAATAAATGGGGAAACAGTAGAAATAGTGTCAGAGTTTATTTTGGGGGGCTCCAAAATCACTGCAGATGGTGACTGCAGCCATGAAATTAAAAGACGCTTACTCCTTGGAAGGAACGTTATGACCAACCTAAATAGCATATTGAAAAGCAGAGACATTACTTTGCCAACAAAGGTCCATCTAGTCAAAGCTATGGTTTTTCCAGTGGTCATGTATGGATGTGAGTTTTGGACTGTGAAGAAACCTGAGTGCCAAATAATTGATGCTTTTGAACTGTGGTGTTGGAGAAGACTCTTGAGAGTCCCTTGGACTGCAGGGAGATCCAACCAGTCCATTCTAAAGGAGATCAGTCCTGCATGTTCTTTTGAAGGACTGATGCTAAAGCTGAAACTCCAATACTTTGGCCACCTCGTATGAAGAGTTGACTAATTAGAAAAACTCTGATGCTGGGAGGGATTCGGGGCAGGAGGAGAAGGGGATGGCAAAGCATGAGATGGCTGGATGGCATCACTGACTCGATGGGCATGAGTTTTGGTGAACTCCAGGAGTTGGTGATGGGACAGGGAGGCCTGGCGTGCTGCGATTCATGGAGTCCCAAAGAGTTGGACACGACTAAGCGACTGAACTGAATTGAATATTGCTGTAAATAAGTAGGCAATATTGAATGTGTCAAAATTATTATTTCTGTGAAACAACTTCAAAATGCTAATCTAGGGATTATGCATATTCTACTGTTTGTATGTTCAAAATGCAAAGGATATATTCTCCACACTTTGTGCTTTTGTGAATGTCACTGAAACTAATCTCTTCATATTCACCTAACATGACTAACAGTTAAAGTTAGCTCAATACTACCTGGGCCTTCCCTGGTGGTTCAGTGGTAAATAATCTGCCTGCAATGCAGGCAGCCACAGGAGATGCAGGTTCAATCCCTGGATCAGGAAGAATCACTGGAGGAGGGCATAGCAAGGCACTCCAGTATTCTTGCCTGGAGAATCCCATGGACAGAGAAGCATTGGGACCCACAGTACATAGGGTTGCAAAGAGTCTGACATGATTGAAACAACTTAGCATACATGCATGCAATAACTACTTTCACCAGGCTTACCTGGTGGCTCAGTGGTAAAGAATCCGCCTGCCAGTGCAGGAGACTCGGGTTAGATCTTCGGGTTGAAAAGAACCCCTGGAGGAGAAAATGGCAACCCACTCCAGTACTCTTGCCTGGGATAATCCTGTGGACAAAGAAGCCTGGTGGGTTACAGTACCTGAGGTTGCAAAAGAGTCAGACACGACTTAGCAGCTAAACAATAACAACTATTGTATCTTACATGCAACACTTTCATAAAAGATACAGAGATTTTAAAGTAGATGTAATAGTAATTTCAGGCTTCCCTGGTAGCTCATCTGGTAGAGAATTCACCTGCAATGCAGGAAACCCAGGTTCAGTTCCTGGGTTGGGAATATCCACTGGAGAAGGTATAGGCTACCCACTCCAGTACTCTTGGGCTTCCCTGATGGCTCAGACAGTAAAGAATTCACCTGCAATGTAAGAGACCTGGGATTGATCCCTAGGTTGGTTGGATCCCCTGGAGAAGAAAATGGCTACCCACTCTAGTATTCTGGCGTGGAGAATTTCATGGACAGAGAAGCCTGGCAGGCTACAGTTCATGGTGTCCCAAAGAGTCAGACATGACTGAATGACTTTCACTTTCAATAGTAACTTCAAGTGGAGAAACCTGGCATATATCCACTTAACAAACTAATAAGTCACTTTGACAGCACACATCCTCAGTATGGTATGACAAGAGCACATCACCTCTGTGGTATTCTCCAAACTCTACAATCTATCCATGAGAAAACATCAGGCAAACCAAAACTGAGGGTCAAAATACTTGACCAGTACTCTTCAAAGCTATCAAAACCATGAATGATAAGGGAAAGACCAAGAAATAACCACAGGTCAGAAGAGACTAAGGAGACACAATGCCTAAATGTAATGTGGTATTTTGGGTATCTCCCCAAAAAATGTTAGAACAACAATGGAAATTTGAATGAAGACTAGTCTAGTTAATAGTATTGTCAGTTCAGCTCAGTTGCAGTTGTGTCCAACTCTTTGCAACCCCATGGACTGCTGCATGACAGGCTTCCCTGTCTGTCACCAACTCCCAGAGCTTGGTCAAATTCATGTCCCTATGGACATGATGCCATCATCATTGGTGATGCCATCCAATCATCTCATCCTCTGTTGTCCGCTTCTCCTCCTGCCTTCAATCTTTCCCAGCATCAGGATCTTTTCCAATGAGACAGTTCTTCACATCAATGGCCAGAGCCTCAGCTTCAGCATCAGTCCTTCCAATGAATATTAAGGACTGATTTCTTTTAGGATTGATTGGTTGGATCTCCTTACAGTCTAAGGGATCTCAAGAGTCTTCTCCAACACCACAGTTCAAAAGCATCCATTCTTCGACATTCTTCTTTCTTTATGGTCCAACTCTCACATCCATACATGACTACTGGAAAAACCATAGCTTTGATTAGACAGACCTTTGTTGGCAAAGAAATGCTCTTTAATATGCTGTCTAGGTTGGTCATAGCTTTTCTTCCAAGGAGCAAGTGTCTCTTAATTTCATGGCTGCAGTCACCATCTGCAGTAACTTTGGAGCCCAAGAAAATAAAGTCTGTCACTGTTTCCATTGTTTCCCCTACTATTTGCCATGAAGTGATGGGACCAGATGCCATGATCTTAGTTTTTTAAATGTTGAGTTTAAAGCCAGCTTTTTCACTCTCCTCTTTCACTTTCATCAAGAGGCTCTCTAGTTCCTTTTCACTCTCTGCCATAAGGGTAGTATAATCTGCATATCTGAGCTTATTGATATTTCTCCCAGCAATCTTGATTCCAGCTTGTTCTTCATCCAACCAGGCATTTTGCATGATGTACTCTGCACATAAGTTAAATAAGCAGGGTGACAATATACAGCTTTGACGTATTCCTTTCCCAATTTCAAACCAGTCCTTTGTTCCATGTCCGGTTCTAACTGTCGCTTCTTGACTGCATACAGAGATCTCAGGAGGTAGGTAAGACCAGAGATCTCAGGTCTGTTATTCCCATCTCTTTAAGAATTTTCAGTTTATTGTGATCCACACAGTCAAAGGCTTTGACATAGTCAATAAAGCAGAAGTAGATGTTTTTCTGGAACTCTCTTGCTTTTTCTATGATCCAACAGATGTTGGCAATTTGATCTCTGGTTCCTCTGCCTTTTCTAAATCTAGCTTGAACATCTGAAAATTCTCAGTTCATGTACAGTTGAAGCCTGGCTTGGAGAATTTGGGGCATTACTTTGCTAGCATATGATGAGTAAAACTGTGAGGTAGTTTGAACATTCTTTGGCATTGCCTTTCTTTGGGATTGGAATGAAAACTGACCTTTTCCAGTCCTGTGGCCACTGCTGAGTTTTCCAAATTTGCTGGCATATTGAGGATAGCACTTTCACAGCATCATCTTTTAGTGTTTGAAATCGTTCAGCTGGAATTCCATCATCTCCACTAGCTTTGCTCATAGTGATGCTTCCTAAGGCCCACTTGACTTTGCATTCCAGGATGTCTGGCTCAAGGTGAGTGATCACACGATCATAGTTATCTGGGTCAAGTCTCTTTTGTATAGTTCTTCTGTGTATTCTAGGCTTCCTTGGTGGCTTAGCTGGTAAAGAAACTGCGTACTATGTGGGAAACCTGGGTTCGATCCCTGGGTTGGGAAGATCCCCTGGAGAAGGAAACGCCTACCTACCCCAGTATTCTGGCCTGGAAAATTCCATGGACTATATAGTCCATGGGGTGGCAAAGAGTTGGACAGGACTGAGCAATTTTCACTTTCTGTGTATTCTTAGCACCTCTTCTTAACATCTTTTGCTTTTGTTAAGTCCATACCGTTTCTGTCCTTTATTGTGCCTATCTTTGCATGAAATGTTCCCTTGATATCTCTAATTTTCTTGAAGAGATCTGTAGTTTCCCATTCTATTGTTTTCCTCTATTTCTTTGCACTGATCAATGAGGAAGGCTTTTTTATCTCTCCTTGCTATTCTTTGGAACTCTGCATTCAGACGGGTATATCTTCCCTTTTCTCCTTTGCTTTTAGCTTCTCTTTTCTCAGCTATTTGTAAGGCCTCCTCAGACAACCATTTTGCCTTTTTTGCATTTCTTTTTCTTGGGGATGGTCTTGATCACTGCATCTTATACAATGTTACAAACCTTCATGCATAGTTCTTCAGGCACTCTATCAGATCTAATCCCTTGAATCTATTTGTTATTTCCACTGTATAATTGTAAGGGATTTGATTTAGGTCATACCTGAATGGTTTAGTGGTTTTCTGTACTTTCTTCAATTTGTCTGGATTTTCCAATAAGGAGTTCATGATCTGAGCCACAGTCTTGTTTTTGCTGACTGTACAGAGCTTCTCTGTCTTCGGCTACAAAGAATATAATCAATCTGATTTTGGTATAATGGTATTATACCAACATTCATTCCTTAGTTGATAAATGTAATATAGAGTATATAAGAAATTGACTTTAAAGGAAGCTAGTGAATGATATACAGAAACATTCCATTCTACATGTTCGACTCTTCTATAAGACTAAAATTATTTTGAAATGAAAAGGATTAAAAATGAACTATAACTTTGAGAGCTTATATAAGTTTGTTAATTCAAGATATTTAAACAAAATATCTATAGTGATTAAAGAAGGTCAGTTTTAGTATCTATCTATCCACAGCTAGATATGTAGACAAGATATACACACATAAACATTCACAAATACACATACACACGCACACATTATCTTCCTCATTAAGCATGAGATGGCAGGGATGAGAGGTGTGTTCTGCTTTAGTGTAGACAATAAGATGCACACATATAAACTAAAAACTTCTGATGAAATCTGAGAAGTCAGTTTAATATTCATATTTCTCTTTCCTGAGCCCATTAGCTCGCTTCTCCATAATGTACTAGTTCATCTATATTAGTGACATCTATAAAGGTAGTAAACAAACTATAAACAAACTGACATCTCCAGTCAGTTTGTTCCCTCTGAAATTCTTACTCCTTATCCAATCTGGCTTTGCAAATACATAAAATAATCTGTGTTGCATCACATTATTTAAAGCAGCTTCCAATGATATTCACTGACTTTAAGCGTGGCTTAACTGTTCCAACATCTGATGCAAATGGTTTCTTTAATTCTCTTCAGATCAGGCCACCATCTTTGAGTCTAACTGTTGCTTATTATCATCTGTTTAGCAGTCTGCTCTACTTGTCTTCCGTCTGTTCAGGCTTAAGCAAGCTTATTGTTGAGCAATAGCATTCCTTACTATTTCTAAAACAGGTTTTATTTTATGTAATTTGACACAGCTGAACTACTCCCCTGGCAGTAACTACCCCACTAAACCAAGCTCATCAAGCTCACTGGTAATAGCAGAGGAGGATATTTAGCCAAGAATCTTTAAAGTGTTGACACTTTAAAGTGTCAGAACACAAAGAAGCAAATCCTCAGGATACATGTTTCTACCTGTTTACCTTCCAGGATTGAATGATCAATTCAGAAAAACTGGAGGTATTATCTCATCTTCTATGATATTTATTCAGTGGAATTTAAAATGTTATTAGGAAGGAGATTTTAACCATAAGTGACATATACTAGCCATGCACAGGGACTATAAAATTGTAATGTTTTTCATAAAGCCACAGAAATCTCTTTACAGCTCAAAGATTAAGATTAATTTGTGTCCATTTTAGGGGGCAATGGCAGGCAGAGGATGGAAGTGACTGCTCACTTTTTACATCACACTTTACAGCTTTCAAAATGATCTGGTTATATGTATGCATGCAAAGAATTTGGGAATAAAATATTTTAGGAATTCAGCAAATGACTGGCAGCTTTGAAAGAACACATTGATGTAAGGATATTCTATTATACTAATTACATTTAAAAGAAGAGTGGAACAAACTCATTCTCTTCTCTAAGGCTGGAAAAGAAACTGCATTTTTTTTTTTTATTTTAACAAGATGAGATAAGAAGTCTGAGACAAGAAAAATATAATGTTGTCATCTATGAAATACTACTCTTTCCCTCTGCCTATATCACATAAGAAAATAATGATGCTGCGAATGTCATTTGTTTCCATTTTGTCTTGCATTTTATGCTTAAATTCTCATATAAAATCACAAGATTTTATACTTAAAATTTCATTAGATTTTGGTGTAATCAGATCAGATCAGATCAGTCGCTCAGTCGTGTCCGACTCTTTGCGACCCCATGAATCGCAGCACGCCAGGCCTCCCTGTCCATCACCAACTCCCAGAGTTCACCCAGACTCACGTCCATCGAGTCAGTGATGCCATCCAGCCATCTCATCCTCTGTCGTCCCCTTCTCCTCCTGCCCCCAATCCCTCCCAGCATCAGGGTCTTTTCCAATGAGTCAACTCTTCGCATGAGGTGGCCAAAGTACTGGAGTTTCAGCTTTAGCATCAGTCTTTCCAAAGAAATCCCAGGGCTGATGTCCCTCAGAATGGACTGGTTGGATCTCCTTGCAGTCCAAGAGACTCTCAAGAGTCTTCTCCAACACCACCATTCAAAAGCATCAATTCTTCGGCGCTCAGCCTTCTTCACAGTCCAACTCTTACATCCATACATGACCACAGGAAAAGCCATAGCCTTGACTAGACAAACCTTTGTTGGCAAAGTAATGTGTCTGCTTTTGTTTGTTTGTTTTGTTTCTAAGACTATGCATTTAATTTATGAATCAATAGCTTGTTTATAATCAGCATATTGAGAATAAGCCAGTGCAGATGAAGTGTTTGGCAACCTCTTGGTGCAGCAATTTAACGATTTTTTTCTCTACATTTCTATTACTTTGTTTGCTCAGCAAACCCCTTCTGCATGGACTCTACAAAGTGGATCACTTGTGCATGTTCACAAATGCTGATTAATTTAATGGAGTCCACATGACCATTCTCTGGGTGAGAGCCATCACAGAACGCCTCCTTCAAGTGTTAATCTAGAGGGTGGAACAGTCAAGCCCTGGAATCAGGAGCGGCTTTGTAGCTACATTAGAGACTTCTTTTGCAGACTTTGAACAAGTTACTTATATCCATGGGAAGCAGTTTCCTCAGTTATAAACCAGGAAGAATAATCCTGGGAATAACACACTAATGTGAGTAAAGCTCTTAAAGTGTGTCTGCTTTTGAATATGCTATCTAGGTTGGTCATAGCTTTCCTTCCAAGGAGTAAGCGTCTTTTAATTTCATGGCTGCAGTCACCATCTGCAGTGGTTTTGGAGCCCCCAAAAATAAAGTCTGACACTGTTTCCACTGTTTCCCCATCTATTTCCCATGAAGTGATGGGACTGGATGCCATGATCTTCGTTTTCTGAATGTTGAGCTTTAAGCCAATTTTTTCACTCTCCACTTTCACTTTCATCAAGAGGCTTTTGAGTTCCTCTTCACTTTCTGCCATAAGGGTGGTGTCATCTGCATATCTGAGGTTATTGATATTTCTCCCGGCAATCTTGATTCCAGCTTGTGCTTCTTCCAGCCCAGCATTTCTCATGATGTACTCTGCATATAAGTTAAATAAACAGGGTGACAATATACAGCCTTGACGTACTCCTTTTCCTATTTGGAACCAGTCTGTTGTTCCAGGTCCAGTTCTAACTGTTGCTTCCTGACCTGCATACAGATTTCTCAAGAGGCAGATCAGGTGGTCTGGTATTCCCATCTCTTTCAGAATTTTCCACAGTTTATTGTGATCCACACAGTCAAAGGCTTTGGCATAGTCAATAAAGCAGAAATAGATGTTTTTCTGGAACTCTCTTGCTTTTTCCATGATCCAGCAGTTGTTGGCAATTTGATCTCTGGTTCCTCTGCCTTTTCTAAAACCAGCTTGAACATCTGGAAGTTCATGGTTCACATATTGCTGAAGCCTGGCTTGGAGAATTTGGAGCATTACTTTACTAGCGTGTCAGATGAGTGCAATTGTGCGGTAGTTTGAGCATTCTTTGGCATTGCCTTTCTTTGGGATTGGAATGAAAACTGACCTTTTCCAGTCCTGTGGCAACTGCTGAGTTTTCCAAATTTGCTGGCATATTGAGTGCAGCACTTTCACAGCATCATCTTTCAGGATTTGGAATAGCTCAACTGGAATTCCATCACCTCCACTAGCTTTGTTCGTAGTGATGCTTTCTAAGGCCCACTTGACTTCACATTCCAGGATGTCTGGCTCTAGGTGAGTGATCACACCATTGTGATTATCTGGGTTGTGAAGATCTTTTTTGTACAGTTCTTCTGTGTATTCTTGCCATCTCTTCTTAATATCTTCTGATTCTGTTAGGTCCATACCATTTCTGTCCTTTATTGAGCTCGTCTTTGCATGAAATGTTCCTTTGGTATATCTGAGCTATTTGGTGTCATACAAATACAATAAAAAGAATCAATACTATATATTTCATCAAAATAAGCATGTGATACTTGAATTGATTCAATAACTTTCTGGGAAAACGCAGAAAGACATAATTATTCCATGGGAGCAGATTTATATACTTAGAGTATATGCCCATATAACTGGAATACAGTGCAAAGAAACACTGCAGGGACATTCTTCCAGAAAAGAACGTCTTAATAGTGTGTGGTCTTATTACCTTGTTGGCCTATTTTACCTGGGGGAAGTAAACTAAAATGGGTCTCATGTATCCTATGCCTTATTCATTAACAGTGAGCACTTCATCTCTGTGCCAAAAGCAGAACCAACCAATCTGCCTAATATTCCTTACCATGTTGCCTTTAAAAGGGACTTATAGTCCTATAAATAAATAATATGAGAAGTAAATGGTGATTTCGTAGCCAAGTAGTGTTCAACTCTTTGCTATCCCATGGACTATAGCCCACCAGGCTCCTCTGCCCATGGAATTCTCTATGCAATAATATTGGAATGGGTTGCCTTTTCCTTCTCCAGGGGATCTTCCTGACCCAGGGATTGAACCCATGTCTCCTGCACTGCGAGCAGATTCTCCACCACCAAGCCACCAGGGATTCCAAGAAATAAATAAGACAAAGTTATTGGGGAACTGGTAATAAAATAGATTACTAACATCAAATAAAATAAATTTACTATGGGTAATTATGTTATGCAGAGATCAAACTGGAGTAAGGAAGTAAATATTTCTATCACACTTTTGGTCATTGTGGCATAAATGGCTGTGCATGTGTGTGTGCTCAGTCATATCCAACTCTTTGCAACCCCATGGACTGTAGTCCACCTGCCAGACTCCTCTGTCCATGGAAATTCCAGGTAAGAATATGGAGTGGGTTGTCATTTCCCACTCCAGGGTATCTTTCCGATTCAGGGATCAAATCCATATCTCCTCCCATTTCCTGCACTGGTAGGCAGATTTTTTACCACTGCACCACTCCAGAAGTTATAGATGGCTAATCTCCAACAAAATGTTGTATTTCCCTTGCATATGGAAGATTCAATGCTGTGAGCTATTAACTCACCCATAAACTACATTTCCCAGATTCCTCTTGCATCCAAGAACCACTGGTTTAGCTCTTACTTGTGGATGTGGGCAGATATGTTTGTCACCTTCATGGTATAGTTTTAAAAACACAAATGTTAATTATCCACTCTTTGTCTTTTCACCTAAGATCCCCATGGGATGTAAAAACCACAAGATGGAAGGAGTGTGGATCCCAGAATTACCACATGGAGGAAATTCCAGCGCACCAGGAATATTTATGCATGCGTGCATGCTAAATCGCTTCAGTCATGTTCAATTATTTGAGACCTTATGGATTGTAGCCCACAAGGCTCCTCTGTCTATGGGATTCTCCAAGCAAGAATACTGGAGTGGGTTGCCATGCTCACCTCTAGGGGATCTTCCCAACCCAAGGGTCAAACTTGCATCTCCTATGACTCCTGTATTGGAGGCAGATTCTTTACCACTGAGCCACCAGAGAAGCCCAGGAATATTCATAGAGAGCCATGAAGTTTGTGAAACATAAACCACTAAGTTGTGAGAACTAAAATGTGAGTTTCATCACATCACATTAAAACTCTAAGGTTTAGCTGTTACAGCAACTAGCATTACCCTATTTTACATAGTCAGGTACAGATGAAGATACATGAAAAGAAGTCAGCATCTTTGATAATTATGTACTACAAAGGTGTCAGAGTAAGGGAGACACAACAAATAGAAAACAAACTCTCTTGGCAGAGATTGTTTGAGTTTTTATGCCTGATATTCTGAGCAGAAGAAAAATACAAGTCCACAATTACTAGACCTGCAAAGAGCTTGAAAGAATGTTCTTTCTGAGACAGGAAAAATAACCAAACATGAAGTTTTCAAAAGGAGTAAATTAATTAAATTAGAAATAATGGCTGCCCACTCATTAGGAAAGATTCTAAACAGAGGATTAGAAAAAATTATAGAAGGGATATGTAACCCACAGTGACTTGCCTGGGTATCCATTGCTATAGATTTCATTTCCTACACATATATAGTTCCAGAGTCATGGTAGGAGTGGGCAGAGGGGACGGTCAGAGAATCACTCATATTCTTCTTAAAGGCTGAATCTTAGTCACAGAGAAGTTCCCTCTCTGTTAAAATATCAGTTAATAATGACATGTACTTAATTTCTCTATATTTCTCCATATGCTCCCTCCCTCTGTACACTTTCAGTTCCTTTTACATGCACAGAAATTTGTGTAAGCCTGTATTCAGCACTAAAGAGGTATGGGTTGGCTATTTCTGTAGGATTATTCTCTCACTCAGCAGTGATGGCTTTAATATAGGGGCTTTGTCTTACTCTTCTCTGTATCCCCAAGAGTCATTTATTCATAAAATATTCATGGAACATCTACTATGTGCCAGACCCTATGCTAGGTACAGAAAATAGGTGAACAAGACCACAAAGTCTCTAACCTTTTGGATATTACATTCAACAGGGGATTTAAAACATTTAATTATTTCAAGATAAAATAATTTCTATGATTAAAAAAAGAGCAGAAATAGGGAATAGTAGAAGAGAGGCTTCTTTAGGTAGGGTAATCAAAGTATGTCCTTCTAAGAGAAGAAATTAAAAGATGGATCTGAAGGAAGAGAAATAGCTATCTATGTAAAAAGCGTGTGTGCATTTTGTGGTGGGAAACAGCTAACAGAAGAAAGAGTATGTGCTGGGGCTCTGAATCAGGAAATGCTTGGGGTATTTACATAATTTTAAAAGGCCAGTGAGTGTGAATGCAATAAATGAAGAGAGCATGGTCTAGAATGAGGTAAGGAGGTAGATAGTTTTAGAAACTATAGTAAGAAATTTGGATTTTAAGTACAATAGAAGACCATTGCAGTGTTATACCCTAGTGCCACCTGGGAAGCCCAATGTTGCCCTGGTGGCTCAGTCAGTAAAGAATCTGCCAGCAATGCAGAAGACCAGGTTTGATCCCTGAGTCAGGAAGATCCCTTGGAGAAGGAAATGGGAACCCACTCCAGTATTCTTGCCTGGAAAATCCCATGGACAGAAGATCCTGGCGGGCTACAGTCCATGGGGTCACAAGAGTCAGACACAACTTAGCGACTAAACCACCTGACATTACCTAATTTGAATTTTGAGAAGAGCACTTGTATGTGGGTAATGGATTGGTATGTCGGAAAGATTTAGCAGGTTATTTAACTGATCCCAAATGAGAGATGTTGAAGACTTAGACCAAGATGAAGGCAACAAAGATGGAGAGAAGAAGGCAGATCCAAGATGAATTTTAGCCATTTATTTCACAGAATGTACTGAGGACCTGAACATAAACACTGACAGTGTAAGGAATCCAGGATAATCTCAGGCTTGAGAAGCTACTTATAATGAGGAGATGGGGAAGATGTGTTATTGTAGTGGGAGGAACAGATGGATACAGGTTGGGGAGGGTGGAGTAGGAAGAAGTCAAGAGTTCCATTACCATGATTTGACAAGCGACTCAGATATCCAAGAGCAGATATCAAGTAAACAGTTATAGGCTAGTCTAGAGTGGAGGAGATCTGAGTTAAGTCAGACACCTGGGACTACCAGCATTAGACATAATTGAACCTATGAGAATTATTCATAGGTAATTGAGGGGTAGAACATATGGAGAGAATTCAATATCATTTAGAGTACTTCATACACATTTGTTGAATAAGAACGAGAATCCTGACCTCGTTGCCAATGCCCATAAACAGATCCCTGATTTGCTGCACCCTGTACCTACCACTTTTCCTTTTTGTATCCCAGTTGCCTACTTTGATTTTCACATGGTGTCTGCTGTCTAACTTCCCAGATATCCCATCCATTCCTTCAACTCCCTCATATCTAAGGAGACCCTGCAGAACAAGTAGATTTACTTCCTGATGCCAGAATTCCTGTTTGTCATATTTTGATCTGATTTGTTGAGCCTTGCAAATGGTGTGATTTATATTCTGATAAGAGCAAAAACAAAAAATATGTGCCCAGATGGCTCCCAAACTAAGGGAAGGGTGAGATCTACTAGCAAAACTGTATAAAGAAAAAAGATAAAAAGAATAGAGTCTAGAATAACCAGGGTACTAGTATGTGTTTGGATATTTAAAGGAAAATATGTAAATTTAAACCTGTAAATTTTTTTTCAGGTTTAAAACATAATTGAATATACCTCATAAAATTCTGTGCCTTCCATTAGAGGTAAATCACTTTGTATATTCTTAAGCAATTATGTGACTTTAACTTCTTTTAATTGAAGCTTTTTCAGATCTTAAAGGCTGTGCTTCACTTCTCAATCAAACATAGTATATGTTTAAGGAAAAAACGATGCATAAAAGTTGTCTGGTGTAAAAGTACATATTACTCTTTACTGGCATTTTTTGTTAAAAACTTCACTTAAGTGGTCTAAATTTTTGAACATTAGCTTTACCTTATTACCATAGAATCATGATCTTTTGAAGGCAATTGAGAGTACAATTAACCTGAAGAAAAGGATGTCATCATTTTCTGATTGATTATCTCAGCTTTCAAAAGTCAGTCATCCAGAACCAGTGTTTCTAATAAAATTTTCAGAAATGAGATTTGATCTATATTTTCTTGGCTTTCTGAATACAAAACAGACTTTGTGGGATGCATGCCTAATGAGTCATCCTTGTTTTTCATGAAAAACATGATTTTCCAGTACTGTAGCATTTTGCTCTTTACTGATGCATTTGCATAAAATGAATATATTACAACTTGGATGTTGTGATTTAGTTAATTATGACAGTCACACTGATGCCTTGATGATTTCACGAATCTGGAATGAACCCAAGTTCTTTAAGGGTCTTAGCTCTAATATTAAGAATTCTTATAGAGAGAATCTTTCTTAATTGTATTTGATTATGTTAACATTCTTTGAGTCCTGGAATGGACATGTTTACCATGGATATAAAAAGTATAAGGTCTCACTTTAGCAGCAAATCTGCCATGGAAGAATATGGAGCAACACATAAAGGAATGACATGAAGTAATTAAATGTACTGTTGTATTATTGTTCCCACTCAATGTGCTTTAATACTTATTCATTGGTTTTCATTTAAGCAAATTTCAAATTAGTAGTCATTAATTCAGATTTTCAGTATTCTTGTACCATGGACATACATAAGCACATAAAGAAGTCTAGCCACTGACCCAGTTGTTAATAACATTAATATGTACAGAATATCTCTATAAGACCCCACTTGCCTCTATGCCTACACTCATTCACTTATACATTAAATAAAATTTCTTGAGTACTTACTGTGTTCTAGGCACTGTCCAAGGAATTGAGGATATAACAAAGTCCCTCCTTTCATGTATTTTTAGTGGAATAGACAGAAAATAATTCAATAATTAACTATTTTAAAATGCTATGAAGAAAATAACTGGAATGCTGTGATAAGGCATATTGGTGACCAACACTGAACATTCCCCTCTTCTTAACCAAGCTTTATACCAGTTTCCTTCTGACTATAGTCAGCTGAATTCCCTTTCCTTAGAAGATTTACTTTAGAAAACTTGCAATTGCAATTCTTTCTCAGTCCCTTTGAGATGAAAATCTTCTCGCAGCCTCTGACCAGCTTTACAACCCAAGGATGTCTTCATCAAGGACCTGGGGTATCCCTTTGAACTGCAATGATCAAGAAAAATAGATACCCTATCTTCCAGGCTCTGTTGGAGGGTAGGAGCCTAACTTCACCAGTGAACACAGCTGGCCTGACAACCCTTCTCACCAAATTTCCTCCAAAAGCTACCCATTTGCTCACCTCCGAACTTAAACACTTTCCTGCTTTTTGTTTCAATGGAGTTCAATCTGTCTCCTTTATTGTAACAGTCTTGAACAAGTCTTCTTTGTCTGTTTAATTTCACAGCACAATTTTTCTCTGAAAATAGGGAGAAGGAAATTCTGCCATCTACTTTAAGTAGAGTGAAGAAAAGGCATCCATGAAGGGAAGGCCTTTAAGCGCTGGCCTAAATAATGAAAGCAGCAGCAATGGGTGGAATCAAGGAAGAGCAAGTACTTCAGAGCAGATGAAGCCAGAAGCATTAAAGCTCAGAGGCTCAAAAGAGCTTGCTATATTCTCAGAAGACCAGGGTGACAATGACACAGGAGTGAGAGACAGTGGTGTAAGACTGATGGCAAGCAGCGACCAGGTCACACTATATCTTATAGGTCAAGGTTGAAAGGTTAGATTTTATTGCAAGAGTATTGGGAAACCATTGAAAAGTTTTAAGAAAAGGAAAAATATGACCTAGTTTGGGTCAAAAAAAAAAAGTCCAGCAGCTCCAAGGAAGATAAATTGGATGCAGTTAAGAGTGGTTCCCAGTCATGGCGTCAATCTTTCAATCTTCATTTTGGAAAATATAAGTACTTTCAAAGAGTTCAGATCTAAGAAATATAGGTCAGGCGACTTGGGAGTTTAGAGAACTGGGAATAAATGTAAGATTGATTTTTCCCTAAAGAAAATTTACTTGGCATTTGGTCTTCTGAGATAAAAGTAAAGAGAATTTAATTAAAATTAAATGTTTATTTAATATATTAAACCAAATGCAATGGTAAACTATTCCAGTTATACCAAAGAGCACTAAACATGTGTTAACTGATTTCTATGTTGATGGAGTTCTCTCAGAAGATGTGTGGACCTGACTGACTCACAATTGTGCTCTAAGAGATTCACATATCCTTCTTTGTTTCTAGTTTCCCCCTACCCCTACCACTAATCCAGTTAATGAAAAATGAAGGAGCAGGCATTGTTAGCACAACAGGCCTACATAACTGTTTCATGAATTTGGGAACTATAGACAAACTAAACCCAACCTATGGTTTATTCTGCCTAATGCTGCTTTTCACACTCCCACTTAGAACAAAGTGCAAAGAGAACATTTTCTTTTATGACACTGACCTCTAAAGTTTAAGAGTTAATTTGACCATTCAAATTTCTCTAGCTGGGAAAATAAGATGTAATTTCATGTACTAAGTGTATAATGAATGTGGAATGATGATTAAATGAATGAATGAGTAAAATAAATAATACCCTCAAGATATTATAAATAAGAACATCCATCTTCTATAATCAGAAAATTGTGAACCAACATCTAAATGAGTTTAGCCATTCACAAGAGTAGCCCATTTCAAAAGATGCCTTGATTTGTTAAATAAATTTTAATTATCTACTGCTGGTTCAGCAAGCTTTCTCCCTAAAGGGCTGGACAGGAGACATTTGGACTTTGCCAACCAAAGTCTACAAAGTTGCTACTATTCAACTCTGCCATAAATGACTGTATTTCAATTAAACTTTATTTATGGACATATAAATTTAAACTTCATGTAATATCCATGTGTTCTGAAATATTCTTCTTTTGCGTTTCTTCAATCATTTAAAATTATAAAAGCCATTTCTGGCCCACAGGCTTTACAAAGCAGTCATGTAACCAATTTTCTGACCTCCTGATCTCCCTAATGTCAGGCACTGGAGAGACCATGGCAAGGAAGATAGCTTTGTAAAGGTGGTGATGATGGGACTAAGAAAGAAAGTGAAAGTGAAGTCGCTCAGTCGTGTCCGACTCTTTGCAACCCCATGAGCTGTAGCCTACCAGGTTCCTCCGTCCATGGGATTTTCCAGGCAAGAATACTGGAGTGGGTTGCCATTTCCTTCTCCAGGAGATCTTCCTGACCCAGGGGTTGAACCCAGGTCTCCCACATTGTAGGCAGACGCTTTACTGTCTGAGCCACCAGGGAAGTTCTGATGGGACTAAGGTATCCACCAAATCCTATTTATTTGATCAAGGATTAACTTCAGTTAGACCAGTAAAATGTAATCCTGAAAATTTTGCATTAGGTTCATTCAAGTCTAGCATGAAGTTGTGACAGTCTTGATAAGCAACAAGAAGTAAAGAATAATTTCTGAAGGAAAGTTACACAGCTCAAAATAGCCTGGAGTTAAAACTCCTCTCCGGGGCCTCCCCACCATTCTATGCAAAACAAAGAACTCTCTCACCCAAAGGGAAAAAAAAATGGACATTAAGATTGATTACAGCCAGCTCCCAGCCAGTCCAGCCTCTGGCTGATCTCCAGAATTCCTTGCCCCAGCCATTTAAGAGATAACTACTCCGAACAATCTTAGAGAACAGGCCCCCTTAAGACAGCAGATTTCCACATATATGCCTATATATCCTATATATACTCTTTTCTTGGGTTAGTGCAGCAGCCCACTAATCTGACTGCTGCCCCTTTTCACATTATTAAAGGTGATCTGTTCCTGTAAAGTGCCGGTCTCGTTCTTTTTCTGAACCTCCCCTTCTCTAACTCCCTTACTCTAGAGTTTTAACATATTTAAAAGCCTGGTAAGGGGGAAACACTTTTACAAAGGAATTCTCTCTTTAGGAAGAAATGATATAGAATGAAGCAAAAGCAAGTTTTCAGTCTGACTTATGACTGAAATATCCCTACATCTGTTAACCTCCTTTGATTCTAGCATCACTAAGAAACTTCTGATTTCCAACTCAGTTTCCCAGGTATTCTGATATTACAAAGGTAATATGCTCAGTAGCAGATGTAATTATTTCTACCACTGGAAATGAACTTCCTCAGTATGAATTAATAAACTGGTAAGCTTGGATAGTTTCAATCAAGTCCCCAGAGTTTTCTATGTAAAAATAACTTCCTGAACATGGAATACTGAGAACCAGATCCTAACTCCTCGTTGAGCCCACAAAGGTAGTGGTTTCCCTTGAGGCTCTGCCTACATAGCAGGGACATAGTTTTTAACTGCCAAGTTGTCAGTCAAGCATTATGTTTCTTTCCTGCAACATTTTCTTTTAAACACTTCTTATATTTATTTTTCATTTGTTCTGAGAATATTTCAATATGTATCTCTATAAGAGCTCTTTATAATCATAACCACAATACCATTGCATACATGAATGTGTTCAGTTGTGTCCAACTCTTTGTGACCCTGTGGACTGTAGCCTACCAGGCTTCTCTGTCCATTAAATTTTCCTGACAAGAATACTAGAGCAGATTGCCATTTCCTACATCAAAGCTATGTCTCTTGTGTCTCCTGCATTGGCAGGTGGATTCTTTACCACCACACCACAATACCACTGCTGCTGCTGCTGCTAAGTCACGTCAGTCATGTCCGACTCTGTGTGACCCCATTGACGGCAGCTCACCAGGCTCCTCCGTCCCTGGGATTCTCCAGGTAAGAACACTGGAGTGGGTTGCCATTTCCTCCTCCAATGCATGAAAATGAAAAGTGAAAGTGAAGTCGCCCAGTCGTGTCCGACTCAGCGACCCCATGGACTGCAGCCTACCAGGCTCCTCCGTCCATGGGATTTTCCAGGCAAGAGTAACAATACCACTACTATACTTAAATTCAGATTAATTCCATAATATTGATGAATATGCAGTGTTTGATTTTCAGTATCATAAATACTTTAAATTTATACTTTTCTATTTTATTTACATTAATATATACATTTTTTTCATTATTCTATATATGCATGCATTTACAGAGAAACAAATGATTACTCTCTATGGTAGAAAATAAAGTTCTGTAAAATTTGACCTAAAGCTCTTTTTTCCAGCCTCAACAACAGCCTTTCTCTGTAGTAAACAGAATGCTGGACTGAGAATCAAGAGACCAGTTTTGGGGTTTTCTCTGCCACTTAATATATGAGATTAGGAAATTAAAGGTTCTCTCTAGGACATATTTCTTCACCTCATGAAACAAGCAGGTGAGTAAGTAGATGCTCTCAAAAAGCAAAATTCTTGGGTTTTATGATTCTGTAAGAGTGCCCTGTCTGAACCCTTTATAAATATTTAAACATGTGATATCCTTCTCAAGTCTAGGATTTAGTCTAGTGAAGAGTGAAAAATGTGTCATCAATCTTTAAATGGAGGGAGTCACATTCATTTGGGGCTTCCCTTAGGGCTCAGCTGGTAAAGAATCTACCCTCAATGTGGGAGACCTGGGTTTGATCCCTGGGTTGGGAAGATCCCCTGGAGAAGGGAAATGCTATCCACTCCAGTATTCTGGCCTGGAGAATTCCATGGACTGCATGTCATGGGGTCACAAAGAGTCGGACACAATTGAGCCACTTTCACTTTCAATTTCTTTTCACATTCACTTGACTAGTCACATACTCTGTGTATCTTTTCTAATTTACTAAATAACGATCCCTCCTACTCCTTAGTTTAGACAGCACAGAAAGACCTACTTTAACCAATATATCAATGTTAATGGTTAAAATAACTGGATCTTTTCCTTAAAACTAAAGAATCTTCTAGAAGAGAAAGCAAAAACAAAATCAGTGTTAACAAAATACATATTTAAGGCCTTCCTTTTCTTTAAACTTTAGTCATCAAAATAAATACCCGCTAATTGTAAAAAACAAGAATGAGATATATGATGCATCCCCACAACTAACTTCATACTTTCTACATGTGTTTCAATATAGGAACTTGAAATTAAAGTTTCTCTTTTGCAGTTTAATATCTTTTTCTACTATCTTCTTCTTAGAAGGTAAAGACATTTCTCTTTTAAATGCAAAGATTAATTATAGTCCAAAGGTTTTAAGAAATCAACCTTCTAGTGATAATTAAAGGTTACAGTTTAGAAGAAGACTCACAACATAGCCACTTAAAGGCTAATTATGAAGATGTAAGAAGTGATCTATAATCAAAGCTAACACTTACAAACATAACTAATAAAACAACTATTTCTAAAAAATGTATTAAAGCATAAAATTTTTATCATGATTTAAAATTAGATATAAAGCCTTTAAGTATATTTGAATCATTAACTGAATTGCACAATTATTTAAAAGAGATTTCAGTCAATCGCCTATGCCTATCTCTGTGCTTCATCCAGAAATAAGGAAATGAATATCCAATATTACTCTCTGTAAAAGCTGTATTTTTTTTTTCTTCTTTTTACATAGTCCTTAAATTTAGAAGATAAGTGCTATAAAAATGACTAAAAAGTAATTTGGTGAGTTTGGTACAACCTAAGTAAAACTAAAGAAACATCCTAACATTTGTTGGGGAGGAGCTAAATATGAGATACAAGAAAAAGAGGAGCCAATAATGATATCATGGTTTTTGGTGTGAACAACTGGAAGGATGGAACTGCCACTTACTAGACAGGGAAGAGTGCCAGTGTAGCACATTTCAGGTCGACACTTAGGAGTTTAATTTTGAAGAATATGAAATACTTTTTAGATATACACATGCGAAGTACCAAGTAGGTAGCTAGAAATAAAAACCTGGGAGTCAGGGAAAAGGTCAGGGTGGAAGGTATATTTGTGGGAATTGTGACCCAATAGGTGGTATTTGAATCCATAACAGATGTGATTGCCAAGTGTAAATAAGTGTAAATACAGAAAAGGACCAAGGAGCCAACATTAGGTATTCTTCGTTTAAAAGTCAGAGGCATTGACAGTGGAGACTGAGAAGGAATCACCTGTGTGAGAGGGGTACAGCCAAGAGAGTGTGGCTGGAAGACAAATGAAGGCAATATTTGAGGGAGGAAGGCGTGCTCAGCCCTACTGACTGCTGATAAGTCAAGTAGAATAAAGACAGAATTTCGACTTTACCTTCAAAATATACCCAAAATATGACCACGTCTCACTATACCCAAGTGATCACTTTGATCCAAGTCGTCAGCATCTCAGCATTAGCTTCTGAACCAGTCTCTATGTTTCCACCCCTGCTCCCAACAATATATCATCAACACAGCAGCCAGAATATTCTTTAAAACAATGTTTGGTCATGTTACTTCTCTACTCAAAACTCTCTAAAGACTTCCTATCTTATTCAAGGTAAAGTCAAAGCCTTACAATTACCTTCAAGGTTCTATGCCCCCTGGCCCTTCCATCTCTGGCTTACTCTACTAAAGCTAGATTGCCTCTTTGCTGTTCCTTGAACACACTATTTATACTCATACCTCAAAACCTTTTTATTGGCATTTATGGTTCCTTCTACATGGAATGCTTTCCCCCAATATATCAACATGGCTTACTCCTTCACACTCTTTAAGTCTTTGCTTCAACTTAGTCATGCTGCTGCTGCTGCTATGTCGCTTCAGTTGTGTCCAACTCTGTGCGACCCCATAGATGGTAGCCCACCAGGCTCCGCTGTCCCTGGGACTCTCCAGGCGAGAACACTAGAGTGGGTTGCCATTTCCTTCTCCAGTGCATGAAAGTGAAAAGTGAAAGTGAAGTCGCTCAGTCGTGTCTGACTCTTCACGACCCCATGGACTGCAGCCTACCGGGCTCCTCCATCCATGGGATTTTCCAGGCAAGAGTACTGGAGTAGGGTGCCATTGCCTTCTCTGAAACTTAATCATGAGGTCTTTCCAAAATATTTAAAAATTTACCCCTACCATCCTACAGTCCACTGTCCTTCATCTCTGCTTTATTTTTATTTTTGGTATTATCATTTATTCATTTGTATTTGTCTGACTTCCCTCACTATGATATGAGTTCCAGAAGGCACATATTTTTTTCTCTTGCTCAAGCCATAATTTTGTACCAAGAACATGCCTAAGACATAGTACATACTCTGTAAGAAAAAATAGCTGAATGGGCTTATCCAGAGTTTTGAGGGACACTCTGTATCATGAATCCATCCTATTTTAATTTCCCATAGTCCATATTTTCCTTTGATTTATATTTATTGGTCTTTTAATTAGCTGCAGGTGTCTAAAACATAAAAACATTCAAATATTTTCCTGGCTACCAATCCATATGCTCTGTTCCTAAGGGTACAGACCAAGCATACATTGGATAGGTCTTGGCTCCAAATCTCTGCTTTGGCACTGTGCAGAAAACAGTTAACCACAGCTGACCTAAGACTGCTATTTTTAGAAAGGCCTGCTTGCAAATTTGACACTCAACTGGTATTATGGGAAGTTAGATTTTGGGAGATTTCTCACTGCCCTAACTGATAAGAATGGTGCGCTATGCCTAAATTGGCTGTGCAAACAATATGGTTTATGTAAAACACCTGCTTTCCTTCTGGAAGTTTGGAATGCCAAGAAAAAGCTAAGTGACCAATCTCTTAAGAAAAACCCTGGAAACTGAATGTCTAATGAGCTTCCTTGGTAGACAACACTTCACAATTCATCCCTGGGGCAATTAAGCTTGTCATGTATGATACTTGAGGGGAAGAATTCTGGATTTTGCCTAGTTTTCTCTATACACCCCTCCGTGAACCATTTCCATTTGGTAATTTTGCTTTGTATTCTCTCACTGTAAAACAAATAATAGCCATCGGTATGACTATATGCAGAGTTTTGTGAGTTCTCCCAGAAAGTCATCCAAAAGGTGTGTATACACCTGGGAGAGAATTCTTTGTGTACATCAGAGTACACTCTTAGGGGTTATATTAGAATTCTGCCTACCACAAAATCCTAATGCACAAGACTCATAAACTTGGGATTTTGTAACGTTTCTAATCCTTGGGAAGGGTGCTGGAGGCTCCTTATCTGGTCATTCACTGAATTCTTACTGCCTGCCTACTATGAGCTCAACCCTAGTGAGCTGAGCTAGACAATAAAAGAGCTTGTGGGTTTTATTTATTTTGCTTCTCTCCTTTAAGGTTTTGTCATACTGAACTAGCCTACTCCATGGATCCTTCTCCAGAGGCATCCTCTTATCAGGAAGCACTTCACAGCACCAGTCACATGATAGAAATGGTGAAGAAATAAACTGTGCGAAAGAGAAGAATCCCTGGGAACCAAGAGCAGCCCAGGCTCCAGAGCCAGCTCCATTGTAACTCCTTTACAGTTTTCTAAAGTGAACAAGTGGGTGGCTCTTGACACAGATTAGGCTTTTTTTTATTTTTCTTAAGATGTAGAATGAGGAGGTATCTTTCAGGTTTCCTTGCTGGCTGTTAGAATCTGTTAATACTAGTCTTTGTATTTGAAATAATCATTCCACGGTCCGATGAAAAAAACCTACATATATAGACCATTTCCCACCAAAAGCACAATAGTAACTATAAAAAATATATGTACATGTAAAACACATGTATGTGTTTGTTAAAGGAAGTGGTATGCCATTTACCTTTTATGTATTCTCCTAAAGCCCCATTTCTTTCTTTAATTCAGAAAAACTATCCTGCCTTTGTGGGCTTCCCCAGTGCCTCGGCAGTAAAATATCCACCTGTAATGCAGGAGCTGCAGGAGACATGGGTTCAGTCCCTGGGTTGAGAAGATCCCCTGGACGAGGGCATGGTAATCCACTCGAGTATTCATGCCTGGAGAATCCCATGGACAGAGGAGCCTGGTGAGCTACAGTCCATAGGGTAGCAAAGAGTCGGACACGACTAAAGCAACTTAGCACAGACACATGTATACTGCCTTTGTACAAAATGCTGATTTGTCTATCACATGCATTCCTATTCAGGTCTAATCACTGCTCTTCAGGTAAAATAAAATTTAAGAGACAAGCACAAATAATCAAGGAGATAGGTGCACTGAAGTACACGAATGGACTAAAGTGATTAGGATTCTTGGGCCTAGAAATACAAAGTTTTAACAAATATATTAAATACTATGACAAATTCATCTACCAAATTCCTAAGTTATCAGTGGTAATCACATGAATTGAAAACAAGTGTTAACTTTTTGAGAGAATATAGCCAACATTATTTTCTGTCTTTCCTTATACACTAGTTTTTAAAAGAATCTGTGCATTTCCTCTTTCTGTCACCAGCTTGAATATGTGCTTAGTAAATAAATAAATACATTTTTAATAAACAGGTTTGGGTAAGAACTAATAAGTTCTTATCAGTGTTAGGAAAAATACAAATCCCAAAGAAAGGCAATGCCAAAGAATGCTCAAACTACTGCACAATTGCACTCATCTCACATGCTAGTAAAGTAATGCTCAAAATTCTCCAAGCCAGGCTTCAGCAATATGTGAATTGTGAACTTCCAGATGTTCAAGCTGGTTTTAGAAAAGTCAGAGGAACCAGAGATCAAATTGCCAACATCTGCTGCATCATGGAAAAAGCAAGAGAGTTCCAGAAAAACATCTATTTCTGCTTTATTGACTATGCCAAAGCCTTTGACTGTGTGGATCACAATAAACTGTGGAAAATTCTGAAAGAGATGCAAATACAAGACCACCTTATCTGCCTCTTGATAAACCTATATGCAGGTCAGGAAGCAACAGTTAGAACTGGACATGGAACAACAGACTGGTTCCAAATAGGAAAAGGAGTACATCAAGGCTGTATATTGTCACCCTGCTTATTTAACTTCTATGCAGAGTACATCATGAGAAACGCTGGACTGGAAGAAACACAAGCTGGAATCAAGATTTCCGGGAGAAATATCAATAACCTCAGATATGCAGATGACACCACCCTTATGGCAGAAAGTGAAAAGGAACTCAAAAGCCTCTTGATGAAAGTAAAAGTGGAGACTGAAAAAGTTGGCTTAAAGCTGAACCTTCAGAAAACAAAGATCATGGCATCCTGTCCCATCACTTCATGGGAAATAGATGGGGAAACAGTGGAAACAGTGTCAGACTTTATTTTGGTGGGCTCCAAAATCACTGCAGATGGTGACTGCAGTCATGAAATTAAAAGCCACTTACTCCTTGGAAGGGAAGTTATGACCAACCTAGATAGCATATTCAAAAGCAGAGACATTACTTTGCCAACAAAGGTCCGTCTAGTCAAGGCTATGGTTTTTCAGTAGTCATGTATGGATATGAGAGTTGGACTGTGAAGAAAGCTGAGCGCCAAAGAATTGATGCTTTTGAACTGTGGTGTTGGAGAAGACTCTTGAGAGTCCCTTGGACTGCAAGGAGATCCAACCAGTCCATTCTGAAGGACATCAGCCCTGGGATTTCTTTGGAAAGACTGATGCTAAAGCTGAAACTCCAATACTTTGGCCACCTCATGCGAAGAGTTGACTCATTGGAAAAGACTCTGATGCTGGGAGGGATTGGGGGCAGGAGAAGAAGGGGACGACAGAGGATGAGATGGCTGGATGGCATCACCAACTTGACGGACATGCGTTTGGATTGACAGGGAGGTCCAGCGTGCTGTGATTCATGGAGTCGCAAAGAGCCAGACACAACTGAGCGACTGAACTGAACTGAACTGAACCTTGGCAGAAGGAAATAAAAGGAAGCTATGGTAAGGAAGCAGTAAGGAAGATATATACAAAGATTAAAGGGAACAAATAGTTTGCTTTGGGCAACATCATCAATAGGGTAATCATGTATCCCCCTCAGATTCAGAGAGGAGTTTTCTAGGTACAAAGTTTTGACAGAACTATGGAGTGATATTAGAGAAATACCCAAACGTTGATTTTCTTAAATCTAATTACTTTTGACTAGCATTTCAGAGTCGGAAACAACTGAGCGATTGAACTGAACTGAACTGAAGCATTTCAAAAAAGAGAAGTTTCATACTTCAAATAGATCATGACATGTGTATTTCCTATTTCTACCTGTGTCAGATGTATTTGTCCCCTTTACTATAAAGTAACACCAAAGGTAAATCAAGAGTTCAATTGGTTAGTCTCCTCAATATCATTACCTTTAAATCTTCAATAAAACCAAAAATTCACCACAGTTTGACCCACACAAAAACCTGTTCTTTTTATCTAATTTCAAATTTGTCATTCAAAAAATAGAGTAATTTGCCAAAGGTTTAACATTTGCTTTGCTATACCGTATGTTTAAAACAATGACCTATCTTGACACGTTTTGCCCTGAGTTTAATAGAAGTCAAAAAAATTATTTTATGAGTTAATTTTTAATATCTACCCTATAGAAAATCCCTCATATGCCATGCTGCTGCTGCTGCTATTAAGTCGCATCAGTCGTGTCCGACTCTGTGCAACCCCATAGACGGCAGCCCACCAGGCTCCCCCATCCCTGGGATTCTCCAGGCAAGAACACTGGAGTGCGTTGCCATTTCCTTCTCCAATGCATGAAAGCGAAAAGTGAAAGTAAAGTCACTCAGTCGTGTCCGACTCTTAGTGACCCCATGGACTGTAGCCCACCAGGCTCCTGTGTCCATGGGATTTCCCAGGCAAGAGTACTGGAGTGGGGTGCCATTGCCTTCTCCACTTCATATGCCATTGTGAGGCCTAAATAAAAAATTTTAAACTCTTTAAGGTAGCTTGATAGAATCTAGGTCATAGAGTATCTTTTTGTTCCACATCTCTTATAATTCAATGTCTACAGTACAAACTTTAAAAAGGACACTTATTCTAGAATAGGCCATGTTCTACAGAGCAAAGCAAAAATCAAGTGTTAGCAATTTTTATGCGCAAGTACAGATATTCAAAACCAGTACTGTAGTTGACCCAATTATTTTAAATATTAAGAGAAGAGGCTTGATGCCACTAATCTATTTTCTTAGAGCCTTCATAAGAAAGAACGTGGATCTTAGGGGCAGGTATTCTACCTCCACTGTGACATGGGCTGAAAGTGAAAGTGAAAGTTTCTCAGTCTTGTCCAATTCTTTGTGACCCCATCAACCACACAGTCCAAGCAATTCTCCAGGCCAGAATACTGAAGTGGGTACCCTTTCCCTTCTCCAGGGGATCTTCCCAACCCAGGGATTGAACCCAGGTCTCCCACATTGCAGGCAGATTCTTTACCAGTTGAGCCACAAGGGAAGCCCAAGAATACCAGAGTGGGTAGCCTCTCCCATCTTCAGCAGATCTTCCCAACCCAGGAATTGAACAGGGGTCTCCTGCATTGCACGTGGATTCTTTACCAACTGACCTATCAGGGAAGCTCTGGACTAGTGACATGGACTAGTTTGCTCCAATTTTATCTGTAAAATGGGAATAATTAAAAGAGTGTTACTCCTGCTACTCAACTTTCCTCACACTATTTATTCTCCCTGAAAATATCCACTAATTCCTGTATGTTTAAATTATTGTCTACATGTTGATATTGTCAATCCACAGCTACTGTCAACAAAATTTCCATGAGTTCCTGACACCTATGAAAAGTTAAAGTGTTAGTTGCTCAGTCATGTCTGACTCTTTGCAACTCCATGGACTGTAACCGGTCAGGCTCCTCTGTCCATGGAATCTTCAGGAAAAATACTGGAATGGGTAGCCATTTCCTTCTCCAGGGTATCTACCTGACCCAGGGATTGAACCTGGGTCTCCAGCATTGTAGGTGGATTGTTTACCATCTGAACCACCAGCACAACTTCTATATCCACTTTCTATTGGTCCTACACATTTTAATATCCTATAGTTTCCCAGATGACTCAATGGATAAATAATCTACCTACCAATCCAGGAGATGCAGAAGCTGTAGTTTTTATCCCTGGGTCAGGAAGATTCCCTGGAGTAGGAAATGGCAACCCACTCCAGTATCCTTGCCTGGAGAATCCCATGGACAGATAAGCCTGGTAGGCTACAGCCCATAAAGTTGCAAAGAGTCAGAAATGACTAAAGTGACTTAGCATACACAAGCAATCTCTACAAAGATGTAGAGAATTTTTCACTAGGCTCAATTTTTGTTCAGTGAAAACAATGAATTTTGCTTTCAGAGAGGCAGTATCTTTGGAGGAGTTAGATAACTCTGTGCTTTAATCATGGCCCCATTACCCTCTAACTAGCTCTGCAGACAGACATTTTAAGTCTGACCCTGGAAGAGAGTAGGCCTAAAGGTTCCTGGCAAAGGGATCTTGATATTTCTTTTTTCTGGTATTGATGGCTACAGAAGCAAGAGAAAGTCTGAATATAGACTCTGAAAGACCTTTAGAGGGCAAATTCAACAATCAGATAAAAGTGAATGAATCAGAGAACCAGCCAAAATGTTGGAAGATTCCTAGGAAGGGTCATAGAAAAACTTCTGAACTTCGTCTATGTCAACATAGCCATAGAGCACATTGTACAAGGTGGTTATTAAGGGTGAAGGGTGCAGAGGATGAAGAGAAAAGCTGTTGCCAAAAGTTCATGACCCACTAGAAGTAAACATACAATGGTTTAGCTTAGGTTGCTGGCTTAAATAAACAACATAGGTTATAGGGTCACAATGAAGAGAAACAAATGGGGCAAGGGAAAGACATAAGTTTTTTTTTGAGTTTAAAAAAGTCTCTCTATGAGTCCTCCAATGGCACCACTCCAGTACTCTTGCCTGGAAAATCCCATGGACGGAGGAGCCTGGTAGGCTGCCATCTATGGGGTCGCACAGAGTCGGACACAACTGAAGCAACTTAGCAGCAGCAGCAGCAGCATGAGTCCTCCAAAACATGCGAGTAATTACTAGGGGACAGTAACACTTTGGGAACAGGAGTAATAAATACTGAAAGAGTTGAGAGAAGTAAAACAAGTATACTAGATCTCAGCAGAGAAACCATGTAAAAAGCTTTTCACTAATATGTAGAATCTTAAAAAAGCTAAACTCATAGAAATACAGAGGGACTGGAAGGTAGAGGAATTGGACAGATGTTATTAAAGGATATAAATCTGCAACCAGAGATGAGTAATTCCTGGAAATCTAATGCACAGCAGAGTGATTATAGTTAACAATACTGTATTACATGCTTCAAAGTTACTGAGGGACTAGATGTTAAATGATCTTACCACAAAAAAGAAATGATAATTCCATGATATAAAAAAGATGTTTGCTAACACTGTGGTGGTAATAATATTGCAATACATATATGTATCAAATCAACACACTGTATACCTTAACACACACTGTTTTATATATATATATGTGTGTGTGTGTGTGTGTGTATGTGTGTGAACCATATCTCAATTAAAAAACAAAGTTTCTTCAATGCAGCAGAGAGAATTGGCAGTTTTCAGTGTAAGAGATGATGTTTGGCAAAAACCAACACAATTCTATAAAGCAATTATCTTTCAATTAAAAATAAATAAATTTAAAAAATTTTTAAAAAACATCAAATTTGTCATAAAAGCAGTGACAGGAGAGTGACTGGGGGGCAATCAATCAAACCATGGTAGGGAGCAAATGAGAAGCAAGCAATAGAGGTAATGGGTGTAGAAGGCTGGCAGGAGAGAAAAGGAAGGAGTTGCCTTGGTAGCTTGAGGCATAAACAAAATTATAAATATAAAAGTATTGAGCAGCTTTTGAAGCTGAAAAATAAAAAAGGAAAGGGAGAAACAAGAGAAATTTATGGTGCAAGAATATGATGAGATGATCTCAGAGCAATACAGAGATTGGAGGCAAGAATCCAGTGAGGTCAAAAGAATAGAAATAGCTGAGTTCCTGCTCTCAAAGACAAGATACAAAAATATACTTAAGTTTGTAGGATCAGCGTCTCTTTTCTTTAGGATGATTCAACAATAATGAAAACTACCTACAGATGTTTAATTGACTTAACTCTTTCATTTGAATTTCTATTAACTTAAGGCTGCGGTGCCTCTTGAGAAATTTGTATGCAGGTCAGGAAGCAACAGTTAGAACTGGACATGGAACAACAGACTGGTTCCAAATAGGAAGAGGAGTTCGTCAAGGCTATATACTGTCACCCTGCTTATTTAACTTATATGCAGAGTACTTCATAAGAAATGCTGGGCTGGAAGAAGCACAAGCTGGAATCAAGATTGCTGGGAGAAATATCAATAACCTCAGATATGCAGATGACACCACCCTTATGGCAGAAAGTGAAGAGGAACTCAAAAGCCTCTTGATGAAGGTGAAAGAGGAGAGTGAAAAAGTTGGCTTAAAACTCAACATTCAGAAAACCAAGATCATGGCATCTGGTCACATCACTTAATGGGAAATAGATGGGGAAACAGTGGAAACAGTGTCAGACTTTATTTTGGGAGGCTCCAAAACCACTGCAGATGGTGACTGCAGCCATGAAATTAAAAGATGCTTACTCCTTGGAAGGAAAGTTATGACCAACCTAGATAGCATATTCAAAAGCAGAGACATTACTTTGCCAACAAAGGTCCATCTAGTCAAGGCTATGGTTTTTCCTGTAGTCATGTATGGATGTGAGAGTTGGACTGTGAAGAAAGCTGAGCACTGAAGAATTGATGCTTTTGAACTGTGGTGTTGGAGAACACTCTTGAGAGTCCCTTGGACTGCAAGGGGATCCAACCAGTCCATTCTGAAGGAGATCAGTCCTGGGATTTCTTTGGAAGGAATGATGCTAAAGCTGAAATTCCAGTACTTTGGCCACCTCATGCGAACAGTTGATTCATTGGAAAAGACTCTGATGCTGGGAGAGGTTGGGGGAAGGAGGAAAAGGGGACGACAGAGGATGAGATGGCTGGATGGCATCACTACTCGATGGATGTGAGTCTGAGTGAACTCCGGGAGATGGTGATGGACAGGGTGGCCTGGCGTGCTGCGATTCATGGGGTTGCAAAGAGTTGGACGCGACTGAGCGACTGAACTGAACTGAACTGAAATGCTATTCAAGATATACTATATTTCATTTAATTTTAAACAGCAAAAATATTAATAGATTTGAATTTTATAATGCTTATCATAAGGTTAATCTTATAAGATAGATAACCTTCATGGAACCTTTGTAGTCATTTTTATCTCAATAATTCAAGGCTTATTATAAGATTTTACCAACTATCCCTTATATATAGCTGAATTTTTCTGTTAATGTAAAAATAATTAAAAGAGAAAACCACAGCTTCACTTCCATGAAGACTGGAAAATCAATTTTCTCATTATTTATTGCCATTAAAAACTTTCATTCTATTTTTTAAATTAATATTTTCCCAATAAAAATATAGATTATGAGCAACACTTTATTACACAGTATAAATCCAGGAACACAATGTAAGGCTGAACTTTACTCACTGCTATGTGAATTTATTTAGCCCTGGATAATTAACAGATGGATTTTCTATAATCAGTATTTATTATACTATAATGCTTGCTAAAATGAATAAGTATTTTATATGTTATTCCAACTAGATATATAACCAAAAGGTAAAAATTCACTCAATTGATAGTCGAATTAAAATTCCATATTAACACTCGTTTTCTTATATTTACAAGAAATGAGCATTTCAAAATCTAAATAGCTTAAGATATACATGTTCTCCATACAAGTTTTTGCACATGTGTTTCATAGATAAAGTACTATATAAATTATAGAAAATGTTTTTAGAGCTTCTATTGCCAGTACTCATTTATTAACTCATTTATTGCTCACAATGACTATCTAAAGGGGAATTTGTTATTATCTCTGAAACTGAGTGCCCCAACAAGTTTATGATTAACTACTCTGTCTAAAAATTTACTCTCATTCTTGTCTGCACCTGTTCCCCGTGAAGACTGAGAAATATCAAAGAGGGGACTGTAACTAAGCAGAACCCTGTGGGGCCTTCCTAGGACATGCCCCCTGCATCATGTCCTTTGCCTGTGTCCTGTGAATAGAAAAACTAGCCTTCTGGGTCATCCCCAAGTGCCAAAGAAAAAATTTAATAAGATAAGTGAGAAAATGCAGAAAGAAAGGAAAACAAATAAGACAAAATAATAATAGTAGAGCCATTAAACAAAGTTAAGGACCTTTAGTTCCTCTTCAAGGGTTATAGATAATTTTCTAAGCCATATCTTGGAACTATTTTGCAGATACTGAAATTGCTACCAGGTGGAAGAAGTTAAGTGTATGTTGACCACAAGCACATAGATTCCAGATTGTTAGGAACAAGATTGATGATGCTGACTCTCAATCACATCACTACCAATCAGTCAGAAGAATGTCCATAAGCTGACCACATACCCCGCAGCCCTCTCCCTCATCCTGTCTTAAAAACCTTTCCCTAAAAGCTACGGGAATTTTGGTGTTTTGAACATTATCCATCCATATTCCTTGCTTGGCCTTACGATGAACTGCACTTTCCTTAATCATAACATGGTGTCAGAGATTGGCTTTAGTGTGCACAGGCAAGCATATCCAAGTTTGGTTTGGTAACATCTCCCATTTTACAGATGAAAACAGCAGAAAGAGAGGTTAATTTTCCCAAAGTCAAATACCAAATGGATGACAAAAGAGTTCAAACACAATCTGTTTGACTGCCAAGTCTAGTACTATGTCCACTGTGCTATTCTATCTTCATTGTCTTTGACTATGGGTTAAATTTCTGGCTCAGGTTAATCCCAAGTGACCCCCCCCAAAAAAATTCAAATAATAAATCTGTTTTACCTAATTTCAAACAGGTTGTTGAAATGAGTCAAATTTTGCATCATCTGAAACCTTAGGCAAGGCCTTATCTAGGCCACAAATGGACAATAACTTGAAAAAAAAAAACAAAAAACTTCTCATTTCAATAAGCAGATATTTGGATTTGAATTCATGTTCCTATGAAGATTGCATTAAAACCTTCAAGACCTAAGGACTATCATTTAAAATGTAAATATACTGAAGAAGTAATTTACCTTACCCATCCTTGGAAGTACTTGAACAGATAATCTAATACTTGATTCATTGTGTATCTATACCATGTTAATCCCTTTCTGGAAAAAAGCTTGTGAAACTCTCAAATACCAACTTTCAATGGTAGATGTTTTCATGTACCCAAATAAGGTCCCAGCTGATTTCTGCCTTGGTAACAATGAACCCCAAAGCAATGTTTTGTGAGCATAAAAGTGAGTCTCTGTGGTATCTCCTCTACCAGCCACAAGACAGCTGAACTCTCTGTACAAGTTGATCATCCTGTACATTGAAGTTGGAGAAATATGAGCAACCAAGGTTTCTAATAGTTCCTAGCCAGCAAATCTAACTTGATCTTTATTAGTCTTGCACACATATTCTACTATTTAATTTCTAAAGAGTTCTGAAAAAAGCCATTTTCATTTTATCTTTACTCTACTTAAGGAACATTGAAAGAGCTGTCATGTGTCACAAGCTCTGAACCAT
The DNA here is from genome assembly GCF_055505025.1 of Bos grunniens. NCBI lineage: Eukaryota > Metazoa > Chordata > Mammalia > Artiodactyla > Bovidae > Bos > Bos grunniens. Next base: position 65,096,328 of record NC_141168.1, on the reverse strand, counting down.
TTGAACTTCCCAGACATTTTCCTTATATCTACTAGTTATAATCTAACATTGACAGCAGTATAAGCAGTTTAAGCAGTTTAAGGTATGAACCTTAAACTAATATTTAAAATAGTAGACAAAATACAGACAAAAATGTTATTTCAATCCATAAACTGCTGATAATGAGTCATTTTGTGGGGGAAAACAAATTTCATATCAATGGGAAAACAGGCTCATTTTTCTTTGTACTGATGAGTGGGGAAAAAAGAAAAAGTGAGATTTTGAGCCAAGCCACTGTTGAATAAAGCATTTCACCAAACTTTTGGGTATAAAATAGAAGCCCAAGACTGAGCTTGGAGATGGGACTAAAGGGTTCTGAAATGATCTTTAAGCTAGAAACTAAAGTTCAGTTCAGTTCAGTCGCTCAGTCATGTCTGACTCTGTGACCACATGACTCAGCATGCCAGGCCTCCCTGTCCATCACCAACTCCTAGAGTTTACTGAAACTCATGTCCATTTAGTCAGTGAAGCCATCTAACTATCTCATCCTCTGTCATCCCCTTCTCCTCCTGACCTCAATCTTTCCTAGCATTATGGTCTTTTCAAATGAGTCAGTTCTTCGCATCAGGTGATCAAGGTATTGGAGTTTCAGCTTCAGCATCAGTCCTTCGATTGAATATTCAGGACTGATATCCTTTAGGATGGACTAGTTGGATCTCCTTGCAGTCCAAGGGACTCTCAAGAGTCTTCTCCAACACCACAGTGCAAAAGCATCAATTCTTCAGTGCTCAACTTTCTTTATAGTCCAACTCTCATATCCATACATGACTACTGGAAAATCCATAGCCTTGACTAGATGGACCTTTGTTGGCAAAGTAATGTCTGCTTTTTAATATGCTATCTAGATTGGCCATAACTTTCCTTCCAAGGAGTAAGCGTCTTTTAATTTCATGGCTGCAATCATCATCTGCAGTGATTTTGGAGCCCGCCAAAATAAAGTCAGCCACTGTTTCCACTATTTCCCCATCTATTTCAAATGAAGTGATGGGACCAGATGTCATGATCTTAGGTTTCTGAATGTTGAGCTTTAAGCCAACTTTTTTACTCTCCTCTTTCACTTTGATCAAGAGGCTCTTTAGTTCTTCTTCGCTTTCTGCCCTAAGGGTGGTGTCATCTGCATATCTGAGGTTATTGATATCTCTCCCGGCAATCTTGATTTCAGCTTGTTCTTCATCCAGCCCAGTGTTTCTCATGATGTACTCTGCATATAAGTTAAATAAGCAGGGTGACAATATACAGCCTTGACGTACTCCTTTCCCTATTTGGGACCAGTCTGTTGTTCCATTTCTAGTTCTAACTGTTGTTTCCTAACCTGCATACATATTTCTCAAGAGGCAGGTCAGGAGGTCTGGTATTCCTATCTCTTTAAGAGTACCTGAAGAACTGTGGATGGAAGTTCATGACATTGTACAGGAGCCTGGGATCAAGACCATCCCCAAGGAAAAGAAATGGAAAAAGGCAAAATGGTTGTCTGAGGAGGCCTTACAAATAGTTGTGAATAGAAGAGAAGTGAAAGGCAAAGGAGAATAGGGAAGATATACCTATTTGAATGCAGAGTTCCAAAGAATAGCAAGGAGAGATAAGAAAGCCTTTGTCTGTGATCAATACAAAGAAATAGAGGAAAACAATAGAATGGGAAAGACTAGAGGTCTCTTCCAGAAAATTAGAGATACCAAGGGAACATTTCATGCAAAGATGGGCACAATACAAGACAGAAATGGTATGGACCAACCACAAGCAGAAGATATTAAGAAGCGGTGGCAACAATACACAGAAGAGCTATACAAAAAAAGATCTTCACAACCCAGATAATCACAATGGTGTGATCACCAACCTAGAGCCTGATATCCTGGAACAAGAAGTCAACTGGCCCTTAGGAAGCATCACGACAAATAAAGCTAGTGGAGGTGATGGAATTCCAGTTGAGCTATTTCAAATCCTAAAAGATGATGCTGTGAAAGTGCTGCACTCAATATGCCAGCAAATCTAGAAAACTCAGCAGTGGTCACAAGACTGGAAAAGGTCAGTTTTCATTCCAATCCCAAAGAAAGGCAATGCCAAAGAATGTTCAAACTACTGCACAATTGCACTCACATGCTAGTAAAGTCATCCTCAAAATTCTCTGAGCCAGGCTTCATTAGTACGTGAACCATGAACTTCCAGATGTTCCAGCTGGATTTAGAAAAGGCAGAGGAACCAGAGACCAAATTGCCAACATCCGTTGGGTCATCAAAAAAGGAAGACAGTTCCAGAAAAATATCTACTTCTGCTTTACTCACTATGATAAACCCTTGACTGTGTTGACCACAACAAACTATCGAAAATTCTTAAAGCGACTAAAGTTAGCAAAAAAATAACTAAAACACTTTTTTTAAGTACAGGCACATCTAATATTCAATTACAAGTTCTTCATCCTACAGTTTAAAACCCTTTAGATAGGTCCAAAAAATCAAGGCTCACTCTCTATACTTGAAAACTTGACCTAATGAGACTATGGACATGAGTGTGTGTGTCTGTGTGTCTGTGTGTGAGCTTTAAGGGAAGGAATAGAGATCTTTCTGAGCATATTATGGGGCAGAAAAAGGAAAGCAAAGTGATCCAAAACCTAGGAAAAAGCATTTGTAACCAAAGACATCTAGGAGAAAGGTATACAGCCCCCTTGGGATTCAGGCACATTTCATTTGGATTTTAAGGACAAGAGCCTCTTGACAGTCAACTGAGTGACTCTATAAAGCCCACTATCTATAGCATTATTGTGTCATCTACTACAAATTTGAATTATACAAACAACTGCATACCTAATATCAGGATGACAAGCAGATATAATTCATTTATATTCACCAGTTCTGATTGATTATGTTTTAGAAGAATATCTAACAATATTATTTGAAAATGAAAAATAAAAGTCAAACAAAATTTATTTTTAAGTCCATCATCCACTTAGCCTAATATTATCTTTCATTAATACAGAGTTAGAAATTAGAAACAAACTATTTGTCCTAAATTACATACTTTAGAGATTTAATTATTTTTAGTCAAATTAAACATGTTCATTTTCATTCTTAAGCTCAATACACTTTTTTTTTTTTTGAAACTTTAAAATTAAACTTATTTTATTTGATTTTATTTATTTATTTTTTTTTTATTACAGAAGGAAAGAATGAATAATTTTCTGAGTCAGAAAATTTGACTCCTATTTCACCTATGGATAGAACCACATTCTTACTTTAGAGTATATTCAAGAGCAGATGTACATTTTCTCTAAGTCATTCTTGCTGGTATAAGGAGTATATTACCTTAAGTCTCTTTTTTTTTTTTTTTTTTAAAGAGCAGTTTTAGGTTCACAGCAAAATTGAGAGAAAGGGATAGAGATTTCTCATACACTGCCTACTCCCCCCACATGCATAACCTTCACATTATCAACATCCCATACAAGAGTAGTACATTTGTTACAATTGATGAACCTACACTGACACATCATAATAACCAAAGTTCAGTTTATATTAGGCTTCACACTTGACATTCGTTGTACCTTCTACAAGTTTAAATATTCCATTATTTTTACATATATATGTTATGTTCAAATTATGTTTTAAATGCCCTCTTAAAACCTTTCTCAAGGAATCTTTTTTTTTTTTTGACAGCTTTAATTTTTCAGCACTTTATTTTTTTTTGTTTGATAAATTTAACGCCTTTTATTGCCATACCTCATTTTACTGTGCTTTGCTTTAGTGAGCTTTATAGATACATGTTTTTTTTTTTTTTCCCTTGTTAATTTTCTGTTTAGTTGATCTATCCATAAGTGTGAGTGGGGTATTAAAGTCTCCCACTATTATTGTGTTATTGTTAATTTCTCCTTTCATACTTGTTAGGATTTGTCTTACATACTGCGGTGCTCCCATGTTGGGTGGATATATATTTATAATTGTTATATCTTCTTCTTGGATTGATCTTTTGATCATTATGTAGTGACCTTCTTTGTCTCTTTTCACAGCCTTTGTTTTAAAGTCTAATTTATCTGATACGAGTATTGTGACTCCTGCTTTCTTTTGGTCCCAATTTGCATGGAAAATCTTTTTCCAGCTCTTCACTTTCAGTCTGTATGTGTCCCCTGTTTTGAGGTGGGTCTCTTGTAGACAACATATGTAGGGGTCTTGTTTTTGTATCCATTCAGCCAGTCTTTGTCTTTTGGTTGGGGCATTCAACCCATTTACGTTTAAGGTAATTACTAACAAGTATGATCCCGTTGCCATTTACTTTATTGTTTTGGGTTCGAGTTTATACACCATTTTTGTGTTTCCTGTCTAGAGAATATCCTTTAGTATTTGTTGGAGAGCTGGTTTGGTGGTGCAGAATTCTCTCAGCTTTTGCTTGTCTGAAAAGCTTTTGATTTCTCCTTCATACTTGAATGAGATCCTTGCTGGGTACAATAATCTGGGCTGTAGGTTATTTTCTTTCATCATTTTAAGTATGTCTTGCCATTCCCTCCTGGCTTGAAGAGTTGCTATTGAAAGATCAGCTGTTATCCTTATGGGAATTCCCTTGTGTGTTATTTGTTGTTTTTCCCTTGCTGCTTTTAATATTTGTTCTTTGTGTTTGATCTTTGTTAATTTGATTAATATGTGTCTTGGGGTGTTTCTCTTTGGGTTTATCCTGTTTGGGACTCTCTGGGTTTCTTGGACTTGGGTGATTATTTCCTTCCCCATTTTAGGGAAGTTTTCAACTATTATCTCCTCAAGTATTTTCTCATGGTCTTTCTTTTTGTCTTCTTCTTCTGGAACCCCTATGATTCGAATGTTGTAGCGTTTAATATTGTCCTGGAGGTCTCTGAGATTGTCCTCATTTCTTTTAATTCGTTTTTCATTTATCCTCTCTGATTCATTTATTTCTACCATTCTATCTTCTAATTCACTAATCCTATCTTCTGCCTCTGTTATTCTACTATTTGTTGGCTCCAGAGTGTTTTTAATTTCATTTATTGCATTATTCATTATATATTGACTTTTTTATTTCTTCTAGGTCCTTGTTAAACCTTTCTTGCATCTTCTCAATCCTTGTCTCCAGGCTATTTATCTGTGATTCCATTTTAATTTCAAGATTTTGGATCAATTTCACTATCATTATTTGGAATTCTTTATCAGGTAGATTCCCTATCTCTTCCTCTTTTGTTTGGTTTGGTGGGCATTTATCCTGTTCCTTTATCTGCTGGGTATTCCTCTGTCTCTTCATCTTGTTTAAATTGCTGAGTTTGGGAGTCCTTTCTGTATTCTGGCAGTTTGTGGAGTTCTCTTTATTGTGGCGTTTCCTTGCTGTGTGTGGGTATGTAGAGGTGGCTTGTCAACGTTTCCTGGTTAGGGAAGCTTGTGTCGGTGTTCTGGTGGGTGGAGCTGTATTTCTTCTCTTTGTTCAGTCGCGCTATGGGGAGGGAGGGAGGGATGCTGCAAACAAATGACACTGGCGTGCGCTCGCAGTGCCTCAGCCACACTGGGTCTGCCCCCGCTCACGGCGCGTGTAGCCTCCCTGCCCACACTGCTCAGGCTCTAGGTTGTTCCGCCGGGAACAATCCGAGGCTGGCCCTGGGTTGCATGCACCTCCCAGGTCCAAGCCGCTCAGGTTCAGGCACTCAGGTAGTCCTCAGAGGCGCAGACTCAATTGGGGCTGCGTTTTGTGCTCTTCCCAGGTCCGAGCAGCTCAGGTGATGAGGTGTTTGGCGAGCACCAATGCTGCGACTTATCGCCTCCACGCCACTTGGTTATCTGGGTGTAAAACCGGCGCACCTTCTCAGGCAGATGTTGACTGTCCAGACCCCCAATAAGTTTTAGTTAGCAAAGAAGCCAGTTTTATAGATAATGTCTCTCTGGGGCTGCGATTGCCCCCTTCCGGCTCTGGCTGCCTGTCACCTGAGGGGGAACGTTTGCAGCCGGCTACCTCTGTTTAGTCCTTTGTTCCGTGCGCGGCCTGGCGGTGTCTTAGGTTAGGGCTGGCTTTTCGCATGGTAGATATCCCACAGTCTGGTTTGCTAGCCCAAAGTATTTCGCTCAGATAGTGCTCAGGGTATTCAGGCCAGATTCTTACTCTCAGCGATGCAGCCCGCGCCGCGCCTCCCTGCCCAGCCCCCGCTTGCTAATGGCGGATACAGGCATCTGCGCTGCTTCTCCGCTGGAGGAGTTACCGTAGGGCTCGCAATCTGGGAGTTTTAATTGTTTATTTATTTTTTCTCCCTGTTATGTTGTTCTCTGTGCTTCCAAAGCTCGGCACGGATTCGGCAGTGAGAAGGTTTCCTGGTGTTTGGAAATTTCTCTCTTTTTAAGACTCCCTTCCCGGGACGGAACTCCGTCCCTCCCTCTTTTGTCTCTTTTATCGTCTTTAATATTTTTTCCTACCTCCTTTCGAGGAGTTGGGTTGCTTTTCTGGGTGCCTGATGTCCTCTGCCGGCATTCAGAAGTTGTTTTGTGGAATGTACTCGACGTTTAAATGCTCTTTTGATGAATTTGTGGGGGAGAAAGTGTTTTCCCCGTCCTACTCCTCCGCCATCTTGGCGCCTTCCCTCTCAATACACTTTTATTTGTGAAAAATAAAATCAAGAGTGACTGAAGCACTAATAATCCTTTCCCTTAATTTTATATTCTTTCCTCCTTTTATTTTCAGAAATGTTTATTAATTGTATCTCATGTGTCAGGAACATTATATGCAGTGGAAAGTAGATTCAGGGTAGGGTGTCTCTGGAGATCATCAAGGGAAGGCTAACTCTCTCTGCCTCCAACTAAATGAAACTTACACACAATACACATCAGTCTCATGGTTTTTTCACTACGCTTATATTATCCTAAGTTTCTACAAAAATCTCTCTCAAAAGAGTAGTTCAAGTTTCTAAAATTCTTTTCTCCCTCCTCTGATCAAAAATTATAGTGAATATATGACTGGTACATTTATATTTAGTCTTTTAGAATGATGACAGGGATATGATCAAATGCTCAAAATCTGGGTTCCAAAAATCACTGGATTATTTTAGTTCATTATTTTCCAATATTACTTCAAAACTGAACAGTGACAAGAATCACTTTATATGTTTATATGAAAGAGCCATTTAAAACTCTGGACCATACTCCTTCCAAACAAAGGAAAAAAAGTAAAACTCATCATATTCTTCCAGATGCTGTTATAAGAGATGCCAAAATGAGTTGCTGTAATGGCAGAGATACTCAGTTTTTTAAAAATATCAACTACAAGATATAGTTGAATCATCTTCAAAACATTATTTGAGATATTTTTGGAGAACTGAATTGTGTTCTTATTCATATAATTACCCGAAGCAAATGTTTCCTTAGTGGTCAGTGAAGTAAACACAGTCCTTCTACGTGAAGGCAATGGTTCATATTCATATGTCTTCAAGTCAGAAAAAAAGTAATCTTTCACAAAATCCCAAATTCATACAATTTACATTTCACCTGGAAATTAGATATCCTGTAAAAATACCCTTTGCTACTAGTTCTTGTTAAAAGAAGTGACAAGTAACTCTCTTTCTAATGTTCCACACCTGGAATAAGCCATGATTATATCTCTTCTTCCCTAGTTTTGAGTCAAGACTGATTTAAGTAAAATTGTCTCAGTCTAAATTGATTACTACAGTGGTCTCACAAAAAGGACCAAAAAGAATTTTCCTTCTTAGATTTAGTGTTTTTAATATAAGCACATATGTTTATGTTACCATTGTGGTAAACAAAATATGACATCCAAAGATGTCCACATCCTAAACCCAGAAACTATGAATTTGTTACTTTACATGGCAAAAGCAATTTTGCAAATGTAATTAAAGACCTTGATGTAGGGAGATTATCCTGAATTACCCTGAAGGTTCTTATAAGAGGGAAACATAACAATAAGTCAGAGAAAGATGTGAAAAAAATAGCAGCAGAGGTTGGAGTCAATACACAGTAAGGAACGCAGGCAGCCTCTATAAGTTGTAAAAGGCAAGAACAGATTTTCTCTTAAAGCTTCCAGAGAAACACAGTCCTGTCAATTCTTTTTAGACTTCTGACCTCCAGAAATGTAAGAAAATAAATGTGTGTTCCTTTAAGCCACTAAATTTATACTAATTTGTTACAGCAGCCATAGGAAATTTATACAACCATATCAGCATTTTAAAATCTGGATATCTTTTTATTTTTATTCAGATCACATTCCCCAGAGTCCACCAACATTTTATAATAGAATGAACTCTGACATCACATTTCTAGAAAAATATTATAGTGCTTAAAATTTGTGGCAAAATAACTACAGATATCATGATTACTTTTACCTAGCTTAACTTAATAAATACTCATACCATCTGTATCAGTCATATAATTAAAAACTCAACCTGTATGTACCATTTTCCTCCATTTTAAAGATGAAATAATAGCAAAGATGTTGTCCAGCTTTCACTAGGGATACACTCCAATAAACCATTTCTCCATTTCTAATAGTAATGAAAGGTTTTCCTTTAAAATAGGGGGTAAATTTTCTTGATTCACTGGAGGGAAAAAAAAAAAAGGCATTTGTATATGACCACTTTTTTTTTTAGAATGACCATAATAGCCTCTCATAAGCAGAGTAAATGCATAAATATGTCTCAACAAAAGTAACTGACATTGGTAGTCCTTCAAAGAAGCTTGCATTCTTTGCAGTGACATTAAAATACTGTATACTCTCTTAAAGCTAAGATAACAATGTTTTAAATATATGTTAAAACCCTTTGAACATGCATAACGTAAAATGGATCACAGTTACAAGAGCATAAAGCATTCAGTGCTTAAGTGCTCTGAATTTAGTCAATGAAAAAGAGAAGAGATTTAAAATCTTGAATGACTGAGGGTATTTTTTAGGGAAGAGTTGGGAAATGTTAGAATATTGAAGAGAACAAAGATGAGATAATTTATTGCCAATGGTAAGAGGGAAAAAATGATACTCTATGAAGAGAAGCAAATGCATTTCTCAAAATGAGTTACAATTCTGAATTCAATGGTCAAATTGGTATTCATGACCAGAACTAATTACAAGGACTAAATAGAAAATCAGTAATATTTTGAAGGGCTACTGAGTTTTTCTGGTTGCTTTTTCCTCTAACTATTTTAAAATAAAGTGTACTGAACTTTTGCACAGGTTTTTATTTTGTAGTAGATTTATTGTTGCCCCACAGAGGAATGTCCTTATGTTTTTGATAGATACTCTTTGATCTTTAAGGTTCTTTCTGGGATCAAATTCTTAGGTACCAGTTATGCAAAGAGCACCTCAATTCAACTACTTTATCTTGGTCAAAAAATACAATTTGGACCTCAACATAGTAAAGGCCATATAGTAGCCTTATGCAGATAAGCCCACAGCAAACATTATTCTTAATGGAGAAAAATGAAAGCATTCCTCCTAAGATCAGGAACAAGACAAGGGTGTCCACTTTCACCACTATTATTCAACATAGTTTTGGAAGTCCTAACTACAGCAAGCAGAGAAGAAAAAGAAATAAAAGGAATCCAGATCAGAAAAGAAAAAGTAAAGCTCTCACTATTTGCAGATGGCATGATACTATACATAGAAAACCATAAAGATACTATCAGAAAATTACTAGAGCTAATCACTGAATTTAGCAAAGTTGCAGGATACAAAATCAATACAATTCCATCCCTATATACTAACAAAGAAAAATCAGAAAGAGAAATTAAGGAATCAATCCCATTCACCATTGCAAAAAAAGAATAAAACATTTAGGAATAAATCTACCTAAGTGGACAAAAGAACTGCATACAGAAAACTATAAGACACTGATGAAACATATCAAAGACAACATAAACAGATGGAGAGATATCTATGTTCCTGGGTAGGAAGAATCAGTATTGTGAAAATGACTATCACCAAATGCAATCTACAGATTCAAAGCTATCCCTATCAAATTACCAATGGCATTTTTCAAGGAACTAGAACAAAAAATTTAACAACTCATATGGAAATACAAAAGACCCCCAAATAGCCAATGCAGTCTTCAGAAAGAAGAATGGAGCTGGAGGAATCAATTTTCCTGACTTCAGATTATACTACAAAGCTAAAATCATTAAGACAGCAAGGTACTGGCACAAAAACAGAAATATAGACCAACACAACAAGATAGAAAGCCCAGAAATAAACCCACACACCTATGGGTAACTTATATTTGGACAAGGAGGCAAGAATATACAATGGGGCAAAGACAGCCTCTTCAGTAAGTGGTCTTGGGAAAACTGGACAGCAGCATGTAAAAGAATGAAAACAGAATATTTTCTAATACTATAAACAAAGATAAATGAAAATTGGATTAAAGACCTAAATGTAAGACCAGAAACTATAAAACTCTTAGAGGAAAACGTGAGCAGAACACTCGATGACATAAATCAAAGCAGGATCCTCTATGACACACTTCCTAGAGTAATGGAAATAAAAACAAAGTAAACAAGTGGGGCCTGATTAAACTTAAAAACTTTTGCACAGCAAGATCAGATCAGATCATATCAGTCACTCAGTCGTGTCCGGCTCTTTGTGACCCCATGAATCGCAGCACACCAGGCCTCCCTGTCCATTACCAACTCCCGGAGTTCACTCAGACTCACTTCCATAGAATCAGTGATGCCATCCAGCCATCTCATCCTCTGTCGTCCCCTTCTCCTCTTGCCCCCAATCCCTCCCAGCATCAGAGTGTTTTCCAATGAGTCAACTCTTCACATTAGTTGGCCAAGGTACTGGAGTTTCAGCTTTAGCATCATACCCTCCAAAGAAATCCCAGGGCTGATCTCCTTCAGAATGGACTGGTTGGATCTCCTTGCAGGCCAAGGGACTCTCAAGAGTCTTCTCCAACATCACAGTTCAAAAGTATCAATTCTTCGGCACTTAGCCTACCTCACAGTCCAACTCTCACATCCATACATGACCACAGGAAAAACCATAGCCTTGACTAGATGGACCTTTGTTGGCAAAGTAATGTCTCTGCTTTTGAATATGCTATCTAGATTGGTCATAACTTTCCTGCCAAGGAGTAAGCGTCTCTTAATTTCACGGCTGCAGTCACCCTCTGCAGTGATTTTGGAGCCCAAAAAAATAAAGTCTGACACTGTTTCCACTGTTTCCCCATCTATTTCCCATGAAGTGATGGGACTGGATGCCATGATCTTTGTTTTATGAATCTTGAGGTTTAAGCCAACTTTTTCACTCTCCTCTTTCACTTTCATCAAGAGGCTTTTTAGTTTCTCTTCACTTTCTGCCATAAGGGTGGTGTCATCTGCATATCTGAGGTTATTGATATTTCTCCCAGAAATCTTGATTCCAGCTTGTGTTTCTTCCAGTCCAGCGTTTCTCATGATGTACTCTGCATAGAAGTTAAATAAGCAGGGTGACAATATACAGCCTTGACGTACTCCTTTTCCTATTTGGAACCAGTCTGTTGTTCCATGTCCAGTTCTAACTGTTGCTTCCTCACCTGCATATAGATTTCTCAAGAGGCAGATCAGGTGGTCTGGTATTCCCATCTCTTTCAGAATTTTCCACAGTTTATTGTGATCCACACAGTCAAAGGCTTTGGCATAGTCAATAAAGCAGAAATAGATGTTTTTCTGGAACTCTCTTGCTTTTTCCATGATCCAGTGGATGTTGGCAATTTGATCTCTGGTTCCTCTGCCTTTTCTAAAACCAGCTTGAACATCAGGAAGTTCACACTTCACATATTGCTGAAGCCTGGCTTGGAGAATTTTGAGCATTACTTTACTAGCGTGTCAGATGAGTACAATTGTGCGGTAGTTTGAGCATTCTTTGGCATTGCCTTTCTTTGGGATTGGAATGAAAACTGACCTTTTCCAGTCCTGTGGCCACTGCTGAGTTTTCCAAATTTGCTGGCATATTGAGTGCAGCACTTTCACAGCATCATCTTTCAGGATTTGAAATAGCTCAACTGGAATTCCATCACCTCCACTAGCTTTGTTTGTAGTGATGTTTTCCAAGGCCCACTTGACTTCACATTCCAGGATGTCTGGCTCTAAGTCACTGATTACACCATGGTGATTATCTGGGTTGTGAAGATCTTTTTTGTACAGTTTTTCTGTGTATTCTTGCCACCTCTTCTTAATATCTTCTGCTTCTATTAGGTCCATACCATTTCTGTCCTTTATTGAGCCCGTCTTTGCATGAAATGTTCCTTTGGTATCTTTGATTTTCTGGAAGAGATCTCTGGTCTTTCGCATTCTGTTGTTTTCCTCTATTTCTTTGCATTGATTGCTGAAGAAGGCTTTCTTATCTCTTCTTGCTATTCTTTGGAACACTGTATTCAAATGTTTATATCTTTCCTTTTCTCCTTTGCTTTTCACTTCTCTTCTTTTCACAGCTATTTGTAAGGCCTCCCCAGACAGTCATTTTGCTTTTTTGCATTTCTTTTCCATGGGGATGGTCTTGATCCCTGTCTCCTGTACAATGTTTCCATAGTTCATCAGGCACTCTATCTATCTGATCTAGGCCCTTAAATCTATTTCTCACTTCCACTGTATAATCATAAGGGATTTGATTTAGGTCATACCTGAATGGTCTAGTGGTTTTCCCTACTTTCTTCAATTTAAGTCTGAATTTGGCAATAAGGAGTTCATGGTCTGAGCCACAGTCAGCTCCTGGTCTTGTTTTTGCTGACTGTATAGAGCTTCTCCATCTTTGGCTGCAAAGAAGATAATCAATCTTGTTTTGGTGTTGACCATCTGGTGATGTCCATGTATAGAGTCTTCTCTTATGTTGTTGGAAGAGGGTGTTTGCTATGACCAGTGCATTTTCTTGGCAAAACTCTATTAGTCTTTGCCCTGCTTCATTCCATATTCCAAGGCCAAATTTGCCTATTACTTCAGGTGTTTCTTGACTTCCTACTTTTGCATTCCAGTCCCCTATAATGAAAAGAACATCTTTTTTGGGTGTTAGTTCTAAAAGGTTTTGTAGGTCTTCATAGAACCGTTCAACTTCAGCTTCTTCAGCGTTACTGGTTGGGGCATAGACTTGAATTACTGTGATATTGAATGGTTTGCCTTGGAAACGAACAGAGATCATTCTGTCATTTTTGAGATTGCATCCAAGTACTGCATTTCGGACTCTTTTGTTGACCATGATGGCTACTCCATTTCTTCTGAGGGATTCCTGCCCACAGTAGTAGATATAATGGTCATCGGAGTTAAATTCACCCATTCCAAAGGAACCTCTAAACAAGGTGAAGAGACAACCCTCATAAAGGGAGAACATAATAGCAAATGAAACAACTGACAAAGGATTAATTTCCAAAATATACAAGCAGCTCATACAACTCAATGCCAGAAAAGCAAACAACCCAATCAAAGAGCGGGAAAAAGATCTAAACATTTCTCCAAAGAAGACAGACAGATGGCTAGCAAACACATGAGAAGATGCTCAACATTGCTCAGTATTAGAGAAATGAAAATCAAAACAACAATGAGATATCACCTCACACCAGTCAGAATGACCATCAACAAAAAGTCTACAAACAATAAATGCTGGAGTGAGTGTGGAGAAAAAGGAACCCTCTTGCACTGTTGGTGGGAATGCAAATTGATATAACTACTATGGAAGATGGTGCGGAGATTCCTTAAAAACCTAGGAATAAAACCACCATATGATCAGCAATCCCACTCCTAGGCATACACCGTGAGGAAACCAAAACTGAAAAGACACATATACCCCAGTGTTTATTGCAGCACTATTTACAATAGCTTTAACATGGAAGCAACCTAGATGTCCATCGACAGATGAGCGAATAAATAAGTAGTGGTACATACACACAATGGAATATTACTCCACCATAAAAAGGAATGCATTTGAGTAAGTTCTAATGAGGTGGATAAACCTAGAGCTATTATACAGACAGAAGTTAAGTCAAAAAGAAAAAGATAAATATCATATACTAAAGCATATATATGTAATCTAGAAAGATGGTACTGATGAATCTATTTGCTAGGCAGCAATGGAGAAACATAGAGAACAGACTTATGAACATGGGGAGAGGGGAGGAGAGGGTGAGATGTATGGATAGAGTAAGATGGAAACTCACACTACCATATGTAAAATAGATAGCCGGTGGGGATTTGCTGTATGTCTCAGAGAACTCAAACAGGGGCTCTGTATCAACCTAGAGGGGTGGGATGGGGAGGGGAATGGGAAGGAGGTTCAAAAGGGAGGGGAGATATGTACTCCTATGGCTGATTCATGTTGAGGTTTGACAGAAAACAACAAAATCCTGTAAAGCAATTATCCTTCAATCAAATAGTAAATAAATTAAAAATATATATTATTTGGGAGTGGAAGTTTAATATAGGATTAGCTATGTGTACTCTTGTTTTATTTATCCTAGAAAATGACCCCTGCTTTTGTTCCTAATCCTTACCAGAAGTAAACATAGAGATCTAAATGTCTTGATGAGGACATTTAGAACAAACGTGGAAGTCACATGGAAACCAATTTTCAGAGAAAGGGGGAAAAAATTCCAAAATCTAAATCAGTATGTCACCATTAGAACAACTGTTCGCAACTATCACAAAAGTATAAATCAGTTATTGAGAATTCTCTCAATTTACCTTGGATGAGCATATGCAGGTGAAATGAAGAGAGTTAACCAAGCTGTTAAAGATAATTCTTTACAAAGCACTTTCACATTATTTTAACTGATTCTCAAAACCACCTTCTTAAATTTATATTACTAAACCTAAATAAACTGATGCCCAAAGAACCTAATCCAAAGTCACATATACAATAATTATAAGTATCCAGAGGGAAACTCATTCAAATTTCAGTTATTATTCATTTACTAGTAGGTTGTTTTGATCTTGTGGGATATAGCTAATGCTGCCAATTCAAATGCCAAGAATAACCACACAATAACCAATAACCACACAAGGTTGTTAACCCTTAGAGAAATATTGTGAGAAATTAAAGAAAAAAGGTGAAAATGCTTTGAAAATAGCACTCCCTAATATAATAGCCCAACTGTTAGATGGACTCAAGCTTAAGACCAGAAAATTAGATTGAACAATAAAGACAGGTTGCCTTTTCAGAGGTGACCTGAGATGAATGCTTCATTCTGATATCACAAATAGTTCTGCTGTGTAGCCATAAGCCCCATCGATGACATTGATAATGACATTGAAAAGTGATAAACAACAAAAAAGTTTATTTTATGGAAGGACATACTTTCCAGAGTTGGCTTTATGCTCTGTTATTAATATTTCATCCAAAGATGGATGGATCAGTTGTGGAAAATTTTGTTGTGGGCCAGTGACAAATCTTCCAGGTGATGTTTAAGGGTCAGGGACCTTCACAGAAGGAATAGAAACTGTGACCAGGGTTAAGGAGAAGACTAGATTTTTTAGAAATACAGTTCCTTAATCCATTTGTCTCCATTCATTGTCAGAAACAATAAAAATGAATGTCACAACCAGTTTGACTCAACCAGTTTTAAAATAAACACTAGATTCTAAAAATACAGAAAGACTGACAATTAGTATTTAAAGGGGAAGGAGAGAAATTAAAAGGATCATTTGATAAGAAAGCATTGCAATAATTATAACAATGCATATTATTATCTTTTTTATTTCTAATCACTGTTCATTCTGACTGGTTCATTTAACTGGTTATTTTTAATCACAACACTTTTTCAAATTTAATTTAATAAAATGCAGTGATATCAATTAAAAGCAGTGAATCAGGGAGAAACTAATGATTATAGATAATGCAATTGTCCTGGTTAGGTGATCTAGGAGAATGTGCTAAATTGGTATGAATAGGAATGCATGAAGACTTTAAAAAGACAGTGAACATGAGTACAATACTATCATTTTTTCTTTCAGGTATACAAATTAAGTACCCAAAGTACATTATCTTCTGGTCAGAACATGCAAAATTCACCAGTAAGGACACTGGATAACAGTCATAAAGTACTTAAATCATAGGTAGCTCTTGGTCCTGAGATATCATTTCTAAAAGTATTTTAAAATGTCAATTGGGTATGGTCACTATTAGCATAAGGACATACTTACCATTAGCATGAGAGTATAAAATATTACTAATTAAAAAGGGGATCTATTTAAGCTTACATTTTTCTTGTTAAAAAAAGAATTTAGACACTGACCATAGTCATCATGAAGATTCTCTATCCTTCTACTTCAATAACTCGCCTCAAATCTCAGTGTGACTGCATGCTAAATTGCTTCAGTGATGTCTGACTCTGCGACCCTATAGACTATAGCCCACCAGGCTCCTCTGTTCATGGGATTCTCCAGGCAAGAATACTGGAGTGGGTTGCCATGCCCTCCTCCAGGGGATCTTCCTGACCCAGGGATTGAACCCAGGTCTCCTGCATTGCGGCCAGTTTCTCTACCATCTGAGCCACCAGGGAAGCCCAAAATCTCAATATAATTGTTTAATAAATGGGGAAATCCCTGCTTCCTGGAATTCACCCCCTGTTTTGCCAGAACTAGGAGTAAGGCTAGCTGAGAGTCCTCCCACTTAGATAATGCATATATGTTGGCTCCAGTAGAGCCCCCTCAGTTTAGGTCATTAATAATATCGTGTCTTCTATATACACAGCTGAAGTTCTGATTATATATCAGTGGAACATGCCCTCTAAACTTATTTTTTCTAGTAGAGGCAATACATTTATATTAACCTCAACTGTACTTTCTCCCCCAAGCAAGATAGCTGACCAGGGTTGGAAATGTAATTTGTGGTTCACATCAAGCCAACAAATATGTCTTGACTCAAGTGCCAACTGACATGTCTCAGTATTGTAGCCCAGGTAAAAAAATATTCCATAACTGATAATCATTGTCTGCCAGGATCTCAGAAGGGAAAAGTAATAGTAAATGCACAACACAACTTATTTATCATTCTTACTGACCCCCCAAATCAACTCATCATACTGATTTTATTTTTATATTGTTTTAGTCAGCTGAACCTATCAGTCAGTTCATGAAATAACATTGATAACTATCCAGCAAAGATAAGACAGGTCACTAAAACACTGAGAAACTAATCATGGAATTTTTGAGATGTTGATTTAACATTAAAAAAAAAAAAAACTAGAGATATACAGCCTTAATTTTCTCTTAGAAATATTAGGGAAGAATGACAGTTAATTTTAATCCAATAGAAAGAACAATCATGTTGATGTATGGCAAAACCAATACAATATTGTAAAGTAATTAGCCTCCAATTAAAACAAATAAATTTATATTAAAAAAGTTTAGTTCTAAAGGTTACTACTTCATCAACAATACTAGCATTACTAAATTTTTATTCCCATTTGTTTGTGTGTATGTTTTCTTTTTCAAAGTTTCAGATCATCACAAGGCACACAAAGCACAAAGTAGCTTAATCTAATTCTAAATAAAGATTTAGAATTCTTAGGAATAAGAAACTATCAGTAAGCATTAATATGCCTTATAAAATTATACAATCTGAATTGGAGGAATATAATAGCCACCTGAGGGTAGTTTTTCAAATATAGAATTATTTTCATACCAAAATACAGTTAATAAAAATACATTTTCATGCTTATTTTATTTAAATTTGGAAAGAGGAATAAAAATGGTGTTTTATTTAAAAATAAATGAGAATATTGGGATTTAAAGCCTTCTCTGCTTTCTCCCTCTGTTGCAATCTATATATGGAGTTGCTCTGTTTTATTTTCCAGTCATCCATTTCATTTTTTCAGGCTCCATACCTCCATAAAGTTGCTCAAGGGAAACAAGATCTTTATACATCCAAACAAATCTCACTCTCAGATTTTACCCCTAAGGCTATCATACTTAAAATCTGCAATCTGAAGACCAAAAGAATTTGCCAGTACCACAGTTCATTTACAAGAATGATTACATCAAAAGTATAACCTAAAAATTTCTATCTTGCCTCTGATGACAAGAAAGCAATAAAAGCATATTCAATAACAAAAGCCAGAAGAAAATACACAACTAATGCTAGTTGCATTATGGTTCCTGTTTTCTTTATATTCTATTTTTTAACATGACTATATTACATTTAAAATGAAAATTTTATGTCTCTAACAATATTTTTTGAAACATTGAAAATGCTGTTTCTAAAAATTAGTCTTAAAAATATGTCATTGGATATAGTTTTATTCTTTTTAAATCATTCTTTCAAAAAGATAAGCTAGTTCTAGCCTACCACTCCTAAACTGAAGTATGTAAAATACCTTAAGGATTTCAAGAAGAAGAGCATGTCAAAATCCACCTGGTAAGCCAGAAATATTCATTAGAAGTAGCAAGGTTCGTTCCTTCTTAAAGGCCACATTTTTAATAACTTTTTACTAAATGTATCTTATAATTTTATAACAAGAAAGTTATACATTGAGGTTGAATATGACAAATTTTTTTCTTTTTGTCAATCCTATGATGAATAATATAAATATTCCTAGAATTTATTCAGGTATAGGTTCTCTCAGATCTCAGATGGTATCACACATGTCCCAGGCAAGATGGCAAACTTTTCAGATGAAAAATTTTTGAAATTAGTTGCTGGAAATTGATTGGAGAAGGAAATGGCAACCCACTCCAGTGTTCTTGCCTGGAGAATCCCAGGGACGGGGGAGCCTGGTGGGCTGCCGTCTATGGGGTCGCACAGAGTCGGACATGACTGAAGCAACTCAGCAGCAGCAGCAGCTGGAAATTGACAACTTCCCAAATGATAATCAGCTTAGAAACTGTACACCTGAAACTCATCACCAGTTTTCTCAATGTACTGAAAAATTTACTGTAAAACTTTTATAAGTAGACATTTCCTAGGTACTGGAGACATAAAGAACTATGAGACACAGACTCTTTCAGTTACTGTCCATTTGGTAGTTGCATCAGTTAGGCTATTTTCATTCGCAAGAATCAGAAAATTCAAGTAGTTTAAAAATTAAGATTTTTATTAACAATATCAATGAAAAGATTTCAATTTTGATCAAGAATCTAGGCTGGCTTAACTCTTATGCTATATTTTCTTGTAGTGGTCAAATGGCTATAGTATTCCACGTTTATATCTACATGTCACAAAAAGGAGCTCTTCTACACATTTAACCATCAAAGTCCTACTTGGATATGATTTGACCAAACCAAATAATCACCATGGCTATGAATATATCCTGTGCTGATCTGCTTAAGCGTTAGTTACTGCCAATCCCTGAACCAATTTTTAAGATTATATCAACCTGCAAATATCAATCATTGTCAATCACTGAGGCTTGACTTGAAGCTAGTATCACCTGTACCTCAGAGATACCAACCAAAGGCAGAGACTCAAAGGTATCCTGGGGAGGAAACAAGTTTTATGAGAGTGATCAATACACTCTCAATGTATTGTAACAATGAAAAGTAACAACAGAGGTCAATAGAATGATGTCACAAAAATACTATGAACAATTCTGGAGGCCAAAGTCTTACATATGTTTTGGATTTTATGACTCTGTTGGCTTATCAAGCATTGAATTTAATTCACAACTGCTGAAATAAATAATTATTTTGTAGTTTATAAAAACAAAAGTACATATGAGAGACGTATTGTTCTGGAAAGGAATCAGAAAAAGACCTTGAAAGGATTAGTGTGACGATACCTTGGCTTGCATGATTGAGGAATAAAGCACTCTAGTGGAAGAAATAGTTCAAGCAAAGAGAAGTATGCAACACAGAACTTACTCTGAAGAATAGTCTAACCTTAGATGATAAGAATCAATGCCTTAATCACATGATATCTCTTCAAAGTAACTATGAACACAGACTCCTATTCTCGCAAGATGATGCATTAATGATTAACTGAGGCTTGTAGTTTTTGCTGCAATTACACTTTCCTACCAAGATTGAATTAAATTTTAAAATTACACAGAAACTACACACACAACATATTTTTATTTTTACAATATTTTCAAAGAATATTTGACAACATATTCACATAGGCCATCCCATGTATATTGTTTTAGCCAAACAACATTGCAGCCACCTGGTGCTTAGAGCTGAATCATTGGAAAAGGCCCTGATGCTGAGAAAAAATGAGGGCAAGAGAAGGGAGTGTCGGAGGATGAGACAGTTGGATAGCAACACTGACTCAATGGACATGAGTTTGAACAAACTCCAGGAGACCGTGAAGGACAGGGAAGCCTGGCATACTGCAGTCCATGGGGTCACAAAGAATCAAATACGAATTAGCTACTGAACAACAACATAGCAGAGATACTGAATGTTATTTTATCTAAAATCCTCCACTCAAGGAAACCTGGAACTCTCTAGATCAATGACTTCCATATAGATACGACCACCTTATAGTTTATTTTTGTTGTTTTTCTAAAACAAGTTGGCTACTAAAATTGCAAAACAAGTTGGCTACTAAAATTACTCAGCATAATAAATTGTAAACTACATTCTAGATAATATTGTCTCAGAAACTGTTATCAAGTTGAGTCTATCTGAGTTTCTTTTTTTAATTTATTCATGACCATGGAAGTCTCCAGGCAAAAATACTGAATTGGGTTACCATTTCCTTCTCCACATACATCACATGGAAATGACAAAACTGAAGCTACTTTTCTCTCATTTTACCATTTAATATTGTTTCTTCCTACCAAATCACTGTTCAAAAAGTGACCACCTGGAAAAGAATTCAGCTAATTAATTCCCCAAATATGCTCTTCTGAGAAATTAGGATATATGTATAAGTTTCAATTAACAGCAGTCGAATTATAAACAATCCTCAACTAAAGGATCTCCATTTGGTAAAGCTTATTGAGGGGAAAATTAGAACTACAAGGAAACAAATTTTCATAACTGGTCAAGAAAGCTACATCACTTTCAAAGTAATGTCCAAGATAATTTGTCCAGTCCTCCATTCATTTACATAACAAATTGCTTTTTAAAGTTCACTATGTGCCAGGCATGATGCAAGATATGAGGTGAACAACAAAACTAAAACTGATTATTGTTTCTGCTCCAACACAGGTGACACTAGTTGGAGAAACAAATAGGCGATAACAATATGCAGTTACATGAAACAGCAGGAACACACAGTACAGGTAACTAAATTGGGATTATAGAATTAAAGAAGGTTATCCTAGAAATTTTTTTAAATGTCAAAGCTGAGAAATAAACAATGATTACAGTTAGCCAATCAAAGAAAAGGGATAAATATCAGAAATAAGGAACAGAATATGCAAAGTCCTAGAAGCTAGAGAGTGTGGTATAATCAGGAAATTTGTAGAACCTAAAAGAACTTACAAAAGGGGATCAGCCAGGCTTTTATTATATTCAGTAGGTTATGTCCTACTGTATTAAAAAGGAAAAAAAAATTTTAAAGAAGAACTAGGCAACCATACCAGGAGTGTAGAGGGAAGTAGATATCATTCAATTCTTTCATATTCTACTGGCTATAACAGCTAGGGCTTTTTACTGCTAAAATTATTCTTCATTGGTTCAAGAATGAAATTAATTTCTTATAATTATTTAGGGAGAGGCTAAAGCTTTCTGTGCTGTGCTTAGTCGTTCAGTCATGTCTGACACTTTGTGACACCATGGACTGCAGCCCATCAGGTTCCTGTATCCATGGGGATTCTCCAGGCAAGAATACTGGAGTGGGTTGTGATACCCTCCTCGAGGGGATCTTCCCAACCTAGGTATCAAACCCAGATATCCTGCACTGCAGATGGATTCTTTACCATCTGAGCCACCAGGGAAGCCCAAGAATACTGGAGTGGGTAACCCATCCCTTCTCCATGGGATTTTCCTGACCCAGGAATTGAACCAGGGTCTCCTTCATTGCAGGCAGATGGTTTACCAGCTGAGCTACAAGCGAAGCCCAACTAAAGTGTGGACAAGTACTAAAAGAAGACAATAGAGCCAAATCTGCAATTACCCACTGACCAAAGAATCAAGTCCTATGGACATTTGTTCAATCTTGATACAGATATTTGAAGGTACAGACTAAATATGAACAAGTCTAAAGATAATGGACTAATTCGTTTCTTTAAAATTCTGGACCCCTTAGAGAATCACTGATCCAGCCTACCACCAAACAACTAGATTAGTCTAAGGCTTGTCCCAAACCTTTTTATCTATCAAAATAGAATGACCCCTCTTTTCTTCTCTAATATTATATTTTTAACCCCCAAATTATATATAATCTGCCAAGTTACTTTAAAAGATTAAATATAAGTTCTTAAACAATTGATCTCTGTATTAAAATCATTTTTAAATAAAATTCCATTGTAAGGGAATAAACAAATGTATATTATTATCTTCATTTAACAAAAAAACAATGATAGACTGAGACACAATTTAGTCTTTACCTAGAGTTCCAGATCTCATTTTAAAGATCTCACAATACTTCAAATTTAGTTTTGATATATAAACATATAGTCATTAAAACTAAATTACTAAATAAGTTGTCTTCATAGATTTATATCACCTCATGGAAGTAAACAAGTTACACTTAGTGTTGTGCTTAGCTTCTGAGAGCTGACTGATAAAATTTCAGAACTTTTGGAAACATGTCAACAGCAGCCATGGATTAAGTATTTATACCATATAAATTCACAAATTTTACAAATCAAAGTTGCCCCTCCCCCAAGAACCAGATAGTAAACATTTACCAAAACATGACTGGTTACATGCATTGGGAAGCATAATAGAAAGCCAATCGCAATCCGTATTATACAACTGTTTATAAATCACATATGCTAATGAAATGCAGCTTAAAAAAAAAAGCATTCTCAGTACCTTCCCAAGGTCACTTTATAAGATTGAATTAAATTATATTCTTATTGTCTAAGGCTCCCCTCACCCCAACTGCTATCCAATATGCAATGCAAATGACAATATTAAAAAGCTTTATTTCCAGATTTGCCTTTTCAGAAATTATCTAATGTGATTACTCCAGAATTTTGTGGTTTCAACGTATGTTTATCTATAATTTTTATTTAGGCCACTCAACTATCTGTCAAGTATATCAACCTGGGAAAGAACATTGACCTTTTCTGCTAAAATTAAGAGGGAAAAAAAAAAAAATATATATATATATATATAAATCTTCTAAAGCTATAAAATTCAAACTTGGCAGGTTTTTAGATCTTAGTGAATAAGGAAAATCAAGCCAACTCTTGGTAAAGCAGTTAGTAATTCTTAAGCAACCGTCTTGAAATGACATGTAAAAGTTTTTCTCTAAGTTTTAAGGTCAGGTGAGAAGATAAGGCTACTGCCGTTGAGTTATACATTATTTAATATGCTGTAACCCAAAGCATAGAAAGCCAGCTATGCAGCTCACTTGGGCTCAGGTCAGATAGAAATGCAACAAATGGATGATTAAAAAAACTTAAAATTTCACTGTTTTACTTGCATTCATTCTTCATAAACTCAGAGCACAGTATTGAAATAAAGTAAGCAAGATTCAATCCAACAGAAGTGCACCAATTCTGAGAATTATCAACTTTAGAAATTCTCTGGAAAATGGATTACCCCTAGAGTACATAAAAAAAATTAAGTGTCTTGCTGATCATGATTTAAAAAGTTCTTTTCCTACATGAAGGACTTTAAAGAACAACTTTTAAAAGCATAATATATTTAAATAGCCACCCTACAATGCAGTCCTGATACTGTATGGAAAGGTCACCTTAACAAACACTAGCATTGAAGGATAAATCCCTTTGAGACATGTTGGCATGCACTACCTCATTCCGCTGGTACATCTGGTCAACAAGGAAATGTCCAGGTCTTTATAAAAACCACATACACGTAGGAGTAACCCAGTCTACCAGAGAAGGCAATGGCAACCCACTCCAGTACTCTTGCCTGGAAAATCCCATGAATGGAGAAGGCTGGTAGGCTGCAGTCCATGAGGTCGCGAAGAGTTGGACACAACTGAGAGACTTCACTTTCACTTTTCATTTTCATACATTGGAGAAGGAAATGGCAACCCACTCCAGTGTTCTTGCCTGGAGAATCCCAGGGATGGCGGAGCCTGGTGGGTTGCCGTCTATGGGGTCGCACAGAGTCAAACACGACTGAAGTGACTTAGCAGCAGCAGCAGCAACCCAGTCTACTAATAAACCCGTTAAAGGTATCCTTTATTACTGTCACAGTGCTTTTGACCTCTAACATTTCTTTTTAGACTTTTCTTAGGATTTCATTTTCTGCTCAAATCACCCATCTCTTCTTGTATGCTGTCTACTTTATCCACTAAAGTCCTTAGCATATTAGTCAGTTGTTGTTGTTCAGCCACTAAGTTGTGTCCGACTCTTTGCAACTCCATGAACTGCAGCATGCCAGGCTTCCCTGTCCTTCACCAACTCCCGTAGCTTGCTTAAACTCATGTCCACTGAAGCAGTGATGCCATTCAACCATCTCATTCTCTGCCTCCACCTTATCCTCTTACCCTCAATCTTTCTTAGAATCAGGGTCTTTTCCAATGAGTCAACTCTTCACATCAGGTGGCCAAAGTATCATAGCTTCAGCTT
This sequence comes from Bos grunniens, assembly GCF_055505025.1. Classification (NCBI taxonomy): domain Eukaryota; kingdom Metazoa; phylum Chordata; class Mammalia; order Artiodactyla; family Bovidae; genus Bos; species Bos grunniens. The sequence goes on along the minus strand of NC_141168.1, from coordinate 65,071,763 downwards.
CAGCATCACTCCTTCCAATGACTATTCAGAGTTGATTTTCCTTAATATTGATTGGTTTGATCTCCTTGCTGTCCAAGAGACTCTCAAGAGTCTTCTCCAGCACCACAGTTCAAAAGCATCAATTCTTTGGTTCTCATCCTTCTTCACAGTCCAAGTCTCACTTCCACACATAACTACTGGAAAAATTATAGCTTTGACTATATGGACCTTTGTCTGCAAAATAATGTCTTTGCTTTTAAATATACTCTCTAGGTTTGTCATAGATTTTCTTCCAAGGAGCTAGATTTTCTTTAAATTTTATGGCTTCAGTCACTGTCTGCTGTGATTTTGTGCATGCATGCATGTGTGCTAAGTTGCTTCAGTCATGTCTGACTCTGTGTGATGCTATAGACTGTAGCCTGCCAGTCTCCTCTGTCCATGAGATTTACCAGGCAATACTGGAGTGGGTTGCCAGGCCCTACTCCAGGTGATCTTCCCAACCCAGGGATTGAACCCACATCTTTTATATCCCCTGCCTTAGCAGGTGAGTTCTTTACCACTAGAACCATCCGGGAAGCCCCAGTGATTTTGAAGCCCAGCAAAATAAAATCTGTCACTATTTCCACTTTTCCCCATCTATTTGCCATGAAGTGATGGGACCAGATGTCATTAGTTTTTTGAATGTTGAGTCTTAAACCAGCTTTTTATCTCTTCTCTTTAACCTTCATCAATAGGCTCTTTAGTTCCTGCGGCTCGACGGAACTAGGCTAGGCAGGACACTTATTGTATCCTCTGGATTATTAATGGGAATGTTACCAGTGTTACAGGGAATGCTACAAGAGTGTTTCAGATCCATTAAACCTCCTCCATTCTCCTCCTAGACAAGGGAAGATGCTCTTACTGTATCTCTAAGATCCTAGGGTTCTCAGAGGAAAGGCCATGTGAAGACACAGCTAGGAGTCTACCATTGACAAGCTGAGAAGAGACCTCTCACAAAACCAATCCCACTGGCACCTTGATCGTGACTCTGGCCTCCAGAACTAGATCAAGTTCTGAACCTTTGAAGTGGGAACACTGACTCCAAGACCCTAGACTACTGGAGAACTAACCCTCAGTTCGGTTCAGTTCAGTTCAGTCGCTCAGTCATGTCCGACTCTTTGCAACCCCATGAATCACAGCATGCCAGGCCTCCCTGTCCATCACCAACTCCCGGAGTTTACTCAGACTCATGTCAATCAAGTTAGTGATACCATCCAGCCATGTCATCCTCTGTCGTCCCCTTCTCCTCCTGCCCACAATCCCTCCCAGCATCAGGATCTTTTCCAATGAGTCAACTCTTCGCATGAGGTGGCCAAAGTATTGGGAGTTTCAGCTTCAGCATCAATCCTTCCAATGAACACCCAGGACTGATCTCCTTTAGGATGGACTGGTTGGAGAACTAACCCTAGGGAGTATCAAATAGTGAGAACTCACACAAAGGAAACCAGTTGAATATAAGACCTGGCATCACCCAACCACCAGTAGCACCCTGTGCAGGACACTTCATCTAAACAACAAACAATACAAAAATATAAATCTAATCATCAGCAGACAGGATTACCATCTCAATCAGCCTTGCCCATCAGAGGAAAAACAAACATACAAAAACTCTGCACAAATCTCACCCTATAGGATGCTTACACAAACCACTGGGCCAATCCTAGCAGGGCAGAAACCAAAAGGAAGAAAGAATTCAACCTTGAAGCCTGGGAAAAGGAGACCTCCAAAAAATAAGTTTAAAAAAAATAATGAAAAGGCAGAGAAATACTGCACAAATGAAGGAACAAACTAGAAACACAGAAGTCCAAATAAATGAAGAGGAAATAGGCACACTACCTGAAAAAGAATTCAGAATAAAGATAATAAAGATGATCAAAAACTCTGAAAACAAAATGGAGAAAATTCAAGATGAATTAATAAAGACCTAGAAGAATTAAAGAATAAACATACAGAAAAAAACAACACAATTACTGAAATCAAAAATACTCTAGAAGGAATCAATAGCAGAATATCTTAAGCAGAAGAACGAATCAGTGAGCTGGAAGATAAAATGGTGGAAATAACTTCTGAAGAGCAGAACAAAGTAAAAACAATGAAAAGAACTCAGGATAGTCTCAGAGGCTTCTGGGACAATATCAAATGCACCAACATTCGAATTATAGGGTTCCCAGAAGAAGAAGAGAAAAAGAAAGGGTGTGAGAAAAGTTTGAAGAGGTTATAGTTGAAAATTCCCCAACATGGAAAAGGAAATAGTCAATCAAGTCCAAGAGGCACAGAGTCCCATACAGGTTAAACCCAAGGAGAAACATGCCAAGACATACAAACCAAACTAACAAAGACTAAACACAATGAAAGAATATTAAAAATCAAAAAAGGAAAAGCAAAAAGTAACATACACGGGAAACACCATACGCTTAACAGCTGACCTTTCAGTAGAAACTACAGGCCAGAGGGAATGGCAGATATATTTAAAGTACTGAAAGTGAAAAATCTACAAACAAGATTACTGTACCTAGCAAGGATCTCATTCAAAATTGATGGAGAAATAAAAAACTTTTCAGACAAGCAAAAGTTAAGAGAATTCAGTATCACCAAACCAGCTTTACAACAAATGTTAAAGGGACTGATATGGTCAAGAAATACAACAGAAGAAAAAAGATCTATAAAATCAACCCCAAACAATTAAGAAAATGGCAATAGGAACATATATAAAAATAATTACCTTAAATGTAAGTGGATTAAATGCTCCAAGCAAAAGACACAGACTGACTGAATGGATACAAAAACAAGACCCATATATATGCTGTCTACAAGAAACCCACTTCAGACCTCAAGACATCTATGGGCTGAAAGTGAGAGGATGGAAAAATATATTCCATGCAAATGGGAAGCAAAAGAAAGCTGGACTAGCAATCCTCGTATCAGACAAAATAGACCTTAAAATAAAGAAGGTTACAAGAGATAAGGAAGGACATTACATAATGATCAAGGGATCAGTCCAAGAGGAAGACATAACAATTGTAAATATCTAAGCACCCAACATAGGAGCCCCTCAATACATGAGACAAACACTAACAGACACAAAAGGAGAAATAGACAGTAACACAATAATAGTAGGAGACTTTAACACCCCACTCACACCAATGGACAGATCATCAAAATAGAAGATTAACAAGGAAACACAAGTCTTAAATGATACATTAGATGAGATGAATCTCAATATCTTCAGGACATTCCATCCAAATGCAGAATAATACACCTCATTCTCAAGTGTACATGGAACATTCTCCAGGACAGATCACATCTTGGGTCACAAATCAAACCACAGTTAATTTAAGAAAACTGAAATCATATCAAGCATCTTCTCCGACTTCAATGCTATGAGACTAGATATAAATTACAAGAAAACAAAAAACTGTAAGAAACACAAACACATAGAGATTTAAAAACATGTTTCTAAATAACCAACAGGTTACTGAAGAAATCAAAAGGGAAATCAAAAAATTTATAGAAACAAATGATAATGAAAACATGACAACTCAAAACCTATGGGATGCAGCAAAAGCAGTTCTAAGAGGGAAGTTTTATAGCAATACAATCCTACCTCAAGAAACAAGGAAAACATCGAATAGACAACCTAACGTTACACCTAAAACAACTGGAAAAAAGAAGAACAAAAAAAAAAAAAAAAAAAAACCCAAAAATTAGTAGAAGGAAAGAAATCATAAAGATCTGAGCAGAAATAAATGAAAAAAGAAATGAAAGTAACAATAATAAAGACTAATAAAACTAAAAGCTGGTTCTTTAAAAAGATAAAGAAAATTGACAAATCTTTAGCTAGATTCATCAAGACAAAAAGAGAGAAGAATCAAATCAACAAAACTAGAAATGAAAAAGGAGAGGTTACAACAGACAATGAAGAAATACAAAGGATTATAAGAGACTATTATGAACAATTATATGGCAATAAAATGATAACCTGGAAGAAATGGACAGATTCTTAGAAAAGCTCAATCTTCTAAGACTGAATCAGGAAGAAATAGAAATTATAACCAACCCAATTACAAGCACTGAAATTGAAGCTGTGATCAAAAATCTCTCAGAAAACAAAAGCCCAGGACTAGACAGCTTCACAGGAAAATTCTATCAGAGAGGAGCTAATGCCTATCCTTCCAAAACACTTTCAAAAAAAATTGCAGAGGAAGGAACACTTTCAAACTCATTCTATGAGACCACCATTACCCTGATACCAAAACCAGACAAAGACAACACAAAAAAAGAAAACTACAAAGCAATACCACTGATGAACACAGATGCAAAAACCATCAACAAAATTTTAGCAAACAGAATTCAGCAACACATCAAGAAGCATGATCACACCATGATCAAGTTGGATTTATTCCAGGAATGCAAGAATTCTTCAATATATGCAAATCAATCAATGTGATATAACATATTAACAAATTGAAACATAAAAACCATATGATAATCTCAATAGATGCAGAAAAAGCCTTTGACAAAATTCAGCACCCATTTATGATTAAAACTCTTCAAATAATGGGCATAGAAAAAACCTACCTCAACATATTAAAGGCCATAGATGATAACCCTACAGCATACATTATTCTCAATGGTGAAAAAAAGCATTCCCCATAAGATCAGGAACAAAACAAGGGTGTCCACTTTTACCACTATTATTCAACGTAGTTTTGGACAATGTAGTTAGCTACAGCAATCAGAGAAGAAAAAGAAAGAAAAGGAATCCAGATCAGAAAAGAAGAATTAAAGGTCTCACTGTTTGTAGATGACATGATACTGTACGTAGGAAACCCTAATGATAGTACCAGAAAAAGACTAGAGCTAATCAGTGAATTTAGAAAAGTTGCAGGATACAAAATCAATACACAGAAATCACTTGCATCTCTATATACTAACAATGAAAAATCAGAAAGAGAAATTAAGGAATCAATCGCATTCACCATTGCAACAAAAAGAATTAAATATCTAGGAATAAACTTACCTAAGAAGATAAAAGAACTGTACACATAAAATTATAAGACACTAATGAAACAAGTCAAAGATGACATAAACAAATAGAGAGATATTCCATGTTCCTGGGTAGGAAGAATCAATATTGTGAAAACGACTATACTACCAAACACAATCTCCAGATTCAATGTGATCCCTATCAAATTACCAATGGCATTTTTCAAAGAATTGGAACAAAAAATTTCACAATTCATATGGAAACACAAAAGACCCCAAATAGCCAAAGCAGTTTTGAGAAAGAAGAATGGAGCTGGAATAATCAACATTCCTGACTTCAGATCACACTACAAAGCTACAGTCATCAAGAGACTATGGTATTGGCACAAAAACAGAAATATAGACCAATGGAACAATATAGAAAACCAAGAAATACGGGAGACAGCAAAAGAGACACAGATGTATAGAACAGTCTTTTCAACTCTGTGGGAGAGGGAGGGGGGAATGATTTGGGAGAATGGCATTGAAACATGTATAATATCATATAAGAAACAAATCGCCAGTCCAGGTTTGATGCAGGATACAGGAAGCTTGGGGCTGGTGCACTGGGATGACCCAGAGGGATGGTACGGGGAGGGAGGTGGGAGGGGGGTTCAGGATGGGGAACACGTGTATACCTGTTGTGGATTCATGTTGATGTATGGCAAAACCAATACAATATTGTAAAGTAATTAGCCTCTAATTAAAATAAATAAATTTAATTTAAAAAAAAGAAAACCAAGAAATAAACCCATGCACCTAGAGTTATCTTATTTTTGACAAAGGAGGCAAGAATATTACAATGGGGCAAAGACAGCCTCTTCAATAAATGACACTGGGAAAACTGGACAGTTACCCATAAAAGAATGAAATTAGAACATTTCCTAATACCTTACACAAAGATAAGCTCAAAATGGATTAAAGACATACCTGTAAGACCAGAAACTATAAAACTCTTAGAGGAAAAGGTAGGCAGAATACTGGATGATATAAATCAAAGCAGGATAGAGTAATGGAAATAAAAACAAAAGTAAACAAATGAGACCTGATTAAATGTAAAAGCTTTTGCAGAGTAAAGGAAACACTAATCAAGGTGAAAAGACAATGCTCAGAATGGGAGAAAATAATAGCAAATGAAACAACTGACAAAGGATTAATTTCCAAAATATACAAGAAGCTCATACAACTCAATGCCAGAAAAGCAAACAACCCAATCAAAAAGTGGGAAAAAGATCTAAACATTTCTCCAAAGAAGACAGACAGATGGCTAGCAAACACATGAAAAGATGCTCAACATTGCTCAGTATTAGAGAAATGTAAATTAAAACTACATGAGATATCATCTCACACCAGTCAGAATGGCCATCATCAAAAAGTCTACAAACAAAAAATGCTGGAGAGAGGCTGGAGAAAAGGAAACACTCTTGCACTGTTGGTGGGAATGTAAATTGATACAGCCACTATGGAAGATGATATGACGATTCCTTAAAAAACTAGAAATAAAACCACCATATGAGCCAGCAATCCCACTCCTAGGCATATACCCTGAGAATACCAAAATTGACAAAGACAAAAATATCAGTTTGTTCACTGCAGCACTGTTTACAATTGCTAGAACATGGAAGCAATCTAGATGTTCATCAACAGATGAATGGATAAATAAGTAGTGGTACATACACACAATGGAATATTACTCAGCCAAAAAAAGGAATGCATTTGAATCAGTTCTTATGAGGTGGATGAACCTAGAACCTATTATACAGAGTGAAGTGAGTCAGAAAAAGAAAGATAAATATCGTATTCTAATGCATATATATGGAATCTAGAAAAAGAGTACTGAAGAATTTATTTATAGGGCAGCAGTGGAGAAACAGACATAGAGAACAGACTTATGGACATGGGGGGAAGGGAGGAGAGGGGGAGATGTATGGAAAAAGTAACATGGAAACTTACATTACCATATGTAAAATAGATAGCCAATGGGAATTTGCTGCATGGTTCAGGAAACTCAAACATGGGCTCTGTATCAACCTAGCATGATGGGGTAGGGAGGGAGATGGGAGGGAGATTCAAAAGGGAGCAGATATATATATGATTCATGTTGAGGTTTGACAGAAAACAACAAAATTCTGTAAAGTAATTATCCTTCAATGAAAAAATAAATTATTAAAAGAAAAAGAGGCTCTTTAGTTCTTCTGTGATTTCTGCTGTTAAAGTGGTATCACCTGTGTATTCAAGATTGTTGATATTTCTCCTGGAAATCTTGATTCCAGCTTGCAATTCACCCAGCCTGGCATTTTGCATGATATACTATGAACAGAAGTTAAACAAGCAAGGTGACAATATATGGCCTTGACATACTCCTTTCCCAATGTGGAACCAGTCCTTTGTTCCATGTCCAGTTCTAACTGTTGCTCTTTGTCCTGCATATAAGTGTCCCAGAGGACAGGTAAGGTGGTCTGGTATTCCCATCTCTTTAAGAATTTACCAGTTTGTTGTAATCCGCACACAGTCAAAGGTTTTAGCATAGTCAATGATGCAGGAGTAGATGTTTTTTTGGAATTCCCTTACTTTTTCTATTATCCAGAGGATGTTGGCAATTTCATCTCTGGTTCCTCTTCCTAATTCCAATTTGTACATCTGGAATTTCTCAGTTCATGTACTGCTGAAGCCTAGCTTGAAGGATTTTGAGCATAATCTTGCTTTATTTTATATTCCCAATCTGATAATTCCAACATCCCTGCCATGTCTGGTTTTGATGCTTGCTGTTTCAAATTATGTTGCTTTGCCTTTGAGTATGCCTTGCAGTTTTTGTTTTTTTTTTTTTTTCTTGCAGCTGGACATGATGTACTGGGTAAAAGGAACTGTGATAAACAGGCCTTTAGAAATGTGGTAGTAAGCAGTGGCAGGAGGGCAATCATTCAATAGTCCCATAATTAGGTCTCAGTCTTTTAGAGGTACAAGTCTTTAGAGCTTGTACCCCTAGACTGTGAACTTCACAAATGCGTCTCAATTCCCCCTCCATCTACCCCTAAGGTGGGACCAGGATTGCTGAAGTGGGCTAAAATTAGATATTTCTCTTCTCTCATATGGAATCTAGGGCTGCCTGGAATTGAATCAAATCCCTCCTGCAAAGTTAGGCTCTGATAAAAACCCCAGCAAAGTAGGCTCCAGGTATTTAGTCTCTCCTGGGGCCAGGCCTTCTTAAGAACAGAGTGCTATGATATGTTTCATAACGGTTCCTTTCTGTCTTTCCCTCCTGGAAGCATAAGGAGAATTTTCTCCATTTATGGAAAACCTGATCAAGCTCCTGGAGATAATTCTCCTTATAGAAAAGAGGCCTCCTATGACCGGGTCCTCTAGAGTCTTTAAATCTTGGCGTTGTCCACATGGAGTACCCAGCAATTACAATTCAGGCTTTCCTACCCCGACACTGGTTCCCACATAGTTTCCACTCATAAGTCTATGCTCCAGGAAGCTGTAACCCTTTGTATCTGCCTATATGTCTCTTGGGTCTTGGGCACAGGATTTACTTTGTCATTCCGTGTCTTACAGATCCAAGAAGAGTTGCTGATTTTTGTCTCCTCGATTTTTTACTTTTTGTTAGGATGAAGTGGTGACTTCAAGCTTCTTATAAGCAGAATAGGAAACCAGTGGAGCAAACTAATTTAGAGGTCTTTTAGAGACAAAGGGAAAACCTATAACTTGACATAGATTTACTCTTCAGGTATGAATTGCCTTTTAGGGGGAAAAATCCACCTGGCCTTTGCCAACATAGAATCAGATGGAATTGGAAAGGGAAGGAGAAAGGATAGCATCAGAAATGAAATAATAATAACATATATAATATTATATACCTATATTATTTTATTTAATCCTTACAATAATCTGATGAAATAGGTGTTTTATCTCCATTTAATAGATGAGGAAACTGAGGCTTAATAGTTTGAGCAAGATCACAGAGATAATAAGCACAGCAGCAAAAATGGGGCTCTTTACCACTCTGTAATACTGTGGCCAAAGTTTTCAAAAGAGTGGCTAAAGTTTTCAAAAGAGTGAATAAGGAACTAAATAAAAAGAATTACTATGGTAAGATTTTTTAGTAAATTTCTCAGCTTGTTATTTTCCTTATCCTGTCTGTTTCTCTGTAATAATTAGCAGCAAAGGACATTAGAAACCGGTTACAATAAGACATATTTGTTTTGAAGTTTAGATACTACTCAAGAACCATGTTTATAGAAAGTTCTCCCAAGGTGAAAAGTAAATGATGGTCAAAATTAACAGGGTAAAAAAAATAGGCTCATTCCTTAGGAAATATAAAAAGTAGTCAGAAGAATATGGGACATTCATGTGGTCCAGGATATGTAACCTGAGCCCAGGAGTTAAAAGTCCTATGAAAGTTCCCCAACATAAACAGCCCTCTATACTGTTTCAGCATCTCAATCTACAGTTGTACTATCAATTTATTTCTTAGGTCTGTGCATTTATCCAATCCTCCAAGTCATTCATTATCTGTGTTATAGTCCTGACTAATGTGTTTGTGAGCAGGCATTCTTGCTCACTGTTGCTTACTGTTCCTTTCAGCCTTGAAGCCCTTCTTTATAAAATTACCCCTCTCCCAAGTCTGTTATGGATTCACAACTGAGATGCAAACATGGACAAACAGGGATTGACTCAGAAAGACAGCCACTGAACAAAGAACCCTAATGTTCATAGTCTTGCGGTTAAGATAACTCTAATTAGGCATACCTTCCACTTCCTCCTCCCCTTGCCATTACAACATATTGGAAGAAAGGTAGAAAGGAGGGAATGAGGGATAAAAGAATAAGAGAAATTATTAAAAGTTACCAAATACCTTCCATATTTCAGATGCTGTGTTTTGACATGTCTATGGGCTTTAAGTTCATTTAATAGTCACAAAGGACCTCAGACTTCCCTTTTGTAGTTTATTTTCCTTTGTCTTCAGAATTGACTAGAGTTACTTCAACCACATATCCCTTGCATAAAAAGTATATTTGGGTTAGCTTCTGATCAAGATAATATAACAAGTTTATGCTTTGATATTCCTCTCTGCTTTAATTACACAATGATGGGCAAAGTAGAAAAGCAGTAAAATAAGAGACATAATTGAAATCAGGTAAAATATAAGCAGCTCTGTGGTCAAGACATACAACAGAAACACTGTGTGAGACAGGATCTGAAACCTGGAGAGTTTTAGAATTCAAAAACAAGCAGTTTGCCCAAAGTTCTATTCCTATAACTGGTACAGATCAACACTCATGAAGACAGAGACTAAACCCTCCACTATCCACTGGCAACAAATAGGGGAATTTCAGTGTTCCCAAAGAGTACTGAAAACATATATCTGATGCCTTGCCACATGAACAGGTGCAAAAGGGGGAAAAAGCTGCTTTGGCCATATCTAAGACTGTGTAACAAGTGTCATCAGTCTGCACAATAGATAAAGTTACAGTCACAATGTCTAAAACACTCAGGGCCCTGGGAGATACAGTTGAATTCTGTTGGCAATAATCCACTGTAAGCCTCTAGCTTCTGTTAGCTTGTTTAAGCGGCCATATTAAGATAAACATTTCTTAATGTTGCTTTGCCTTTAAGTTCTTAATTAAGAGAGATGTTAATTAAATAATGGTTTCCCTTTGTTTTCATGGGATTCCATATCATTTCTTTTGGACTATCATCAAGGGATAGGAAGAAAGTTTAGAAAATGATTTAAGTACAGAATGCCAGCATTTTTGTGATAATTCCCTGAGCTCAAATAACCACAGGCAACTAAAGAGAAGCACATCCAGTGTATTGCATTACAGAAGAGGAACTCTAAGTTTAGGGAACCCAAATTGTTATAATATGTAGTAAACACGCCTGCTCTTCACTCTATAGGAAGACATATTATACTGGAAAGTAAGAAAACCTGTCCTTTGCACCAAAGGGAAATGGTGTCTCTAATATCCAATAATGAACATGATAAGCATCCGTTTATGTCCTAAATAAACAGCAGTCAGTGCCTCATGAAGGATGTTCAGAAACATAAAGGACCCATGGATAATTGTTTTCCAACAAATATGTAAAAAGATTATCAATATCATTAGTGAACTGTATGATATAAACCCATTGTTGTTTGTTGTTGAGAGGCTAAGTTGTGTCTTGACTCTTTTGCAACCCAATAGACAGTCGCCTTCCAGGCTTCTCTGTCCATAGGATTTCCCAAGCAAGAATACTGGAATGGGTTGCCACTTCCTTCTTTGGGTGTCTTCCCAACCCAAGGATCAAACCTGCATCTCCTGATTGACAGATCAGGTGGATTCTTTACCACTGAAGCATCTGGGAAGCCCAGTTACATTGGGTTAAAAAATTAAAGTCTCAAAACAGGACGTGTTGACTGAAGTATGTTGTTGGTGCTTAGTTACTAAGACATATCTGACTCTTTTGTGACCCCATGGACTGTAGCCCACCAGGCTCCTCTGTCCATGGGATTTCCCAGGTAAGAATACTGGAACGGGTTGCCATGCCCTCTTTCAGGGGATCTTCCCAACTCAGGAATCGAACCCATATGTCTTACATCTCCTGCCTTAACAGGCAGGTTCTTTACCACTAGCACCACCTGGGAAGCCTGTGTTAATCTCTATATCTAACCATTTAACTAACATTTTTAAGCTTCAGTCTATATGTAAATCTAGGAAAATAGTAAATGTTACATTCAACATCTCACTGCTCCCCAATCCACTCAGTTTAGTTTATGAGACTGTGATCATCCTCTTTACTCTGCCTTTAATATCATTCCATTCTCCATGGCTTATCTGTTATTTTCCTTTGAAGCCTGGATCAAGACCTATTTCCATAATGAGATTTTCCTAAATCTTACCAATACACTTTGCTCTAAAAAGCTTAGTCTGAATAAAAACATATTACTATAAATGACCAATAGTAATTTCGGTGTTTTATATTTTATGGCACTCTATAGTTTAAAACCATTTACACATTATGTCACTCATATGACATTCAGATGAAGATGAGCTACTGTGCAGAACTAATTTTATATCTGCTGACTCTAATATTTTGCATCTCCTCACACACTCAGCACTAAGATCTTTCAAAAAGTTCACATTTAAAGGTATACCTCAATATTGTTTTTTGTAAGTATTTTCCTGGTAGAAGGCTTTTTGTAAGAATGAAAACCAAAAGATGTTTTATTTGCAAGCATAAACTCATCAGTGATAATAAAAATGAAACATCTGTTAAGTCTTTCCTGTGCAGCATGTTCAGAGGCCCTGTTCTGTCCAGATACAACATAATCTGGTTGCCTAATAATGGGTAGATATGTAACAGTCCATAGAAAAACTCTGAGAGGGTAGAAATGGTCAGTTACAACCTTATCTATACTACACAATTCTTCTGACATACAGAAATGAGCATTCTAACAGAAAGACCCTATGCAAGATGATAGGAGGATCCCATGTAGAAGGATCCCAATTAGAAGGATTCTATACACAAGCCTCTCACTTGCCAAGGGAGACCCATTCTGGCTCAAATCTAAATTTCTCTATACAAGTTTCCCCACAAGTTGGATTCACACGCTTAAAAGCCATGATCTTGAGGAGTCCTAATGGCCAAGGATTAGAGACTACGCAGGACAGGGGAAGATGAGAAGAGCAAAACTGCTCTCTTCCTTTTTCACTACAGAAATCCTGTTACATATAAGCTCTATTTTTAAGGCCTAAATGTTAAGACTGCTTAATTTAATCAGTTCCATGTAGGGGAAGACATATATTAGAAATTTCAGCAAATGAAGAGAACTACAAATTTCTATTATCAAAAAAGACCTATTCAATAGCCACTTATTAATAATATTAATTCTTTATTCTGCTTTATGTTACTGTTTGTCTATCAGTGTGCATGATTCCTTATATTTCTGGTCTTTGAGATCCCATGGACTATACAGGAATTCTTCAGGCCAGAATACTAGAGTGGGTAGCTTTTCTCCAGGGGATCTTCCCAACCCAGGGATCGAACCCAGGTCTCCCACATTGCAGGTGGTTTCTTTATCTGCTGAGCCACAAGGGAAGCCCAAGAATACTGGAGTGGGTAGCCTATCCCTTTTTCAGAGGATCTTCCCAACCCAGGAATCAAACCAGGGTCTCCTGCATTGCAGGCGGATTCTTTACCAACTGAACTCCCTGGGAAGCCCCATATTTCTGCTTACTTTGCAAATTACTTATGATAAATCATGTACTTTATATTTCTTCAAAACACTAATACAGCTATTTTAAAATTAGTTTAAAATACATGAATTTTTTAAAATCTTTATTTTCTCCATACAATTTTGGCTGTAGGAAGGCTTGATAATATTTAATGTCAAAAACCTGTTTCTAATTGTTAACTTTTATAAATAAGAGGGTGATTGGGGAAAAGAGAAAATAAGTGGATACCAGGTTGAATCTGGAGAAGGCAATGGCACCCCACTCCAGTACTTTTGCCTGGAAGATCCCATGGATGGAGAAGCCTGGTAGGCTGCAGTCCATGAGGTCGCTAGAGTCAGACACACTGAGCGACTTCACTTTCACTTTTCACTTTCATGCATTTGGAGAAAGAAATGGCAACCCACTCCAGTGTTCTTGCCTGGAGAATCCCAGGGACGGGGAAGCCTGGTGGGCTGCCATCTATGGGGTTGCACAGAGTCGGACACGACTGAAGCGACTTAGCAGCAGGAGCAGCAGCAGGTTGAATCCAAGTTCCAGTGAAAAAGATAAGGCAGCAAAAGACAAAAAAGAACAGATGGGAGGAATCAAATTTAAAAAATCAAATAAAAAAAAAAGAGCTGTTAGCCAACCAAAACTGACTATAAAAATGAACGCAGCCAGGTTAGATATAAATACAAATGGAACTAAGATATACTCTGTAGGTAAATTCTTCATCTTATAACAGGAAAAAATGGATACAGTTATGTGCAACATACCATATGTAATTGGATTTCCCCAATAAATTAATAAAGTTTTATAAACTATAGATCTCTGTTAAAAATAACAGAGATTATAATGGAGATAAGGAAATTATATGTGTAAAAGGGACACATTACTAACAGGACTACTTAGAATGCAAACAGCAAGCAAAATTGGACTTCTGTGACATTCATGGATCAAACTCTAGGTAAAGAGAAGAAAATAAATTGGACTTTTGGCATTCACGAAAATTCTGAACTGATATTTCTTAGCCTTGGATAGCTGAACAGAATCATCCAGAAATTTTTTAAACTCTAAAACTTACTTCAGAATTATACAAAGTTGAATTAGATGAATATGCAGTTTTACAGACCTTTCCATGGATTTTTAGTTTGTGACTTATGATTCTGCTTTCTCTGTAATGCTGGTTATGATGATATTTACAACTGTTTACTATGGAAAAAGCAAATAGAAGTGGTAAATGATTAGAGTTCCAAGTTCTTAAAGAAGTTGTATTCACTTCCACCCTCACCTCATTTTGAGCCTCTAGTTTAGGCATAAGAATGATGAAAAACTATTAAATTAGCATGATGAAGAAAGTCACTTCTAAAAATTAAGGGATTTGAATTCTAATGTATGTCAACACCTATTTATTGGGGTACAATAAAGTCCAAAAGCTCAGAGAAGAATACTTCAATGAATGGGAACTCAAGACACCATAGAATAGACTCATATCCTTCTCAAGAAAGTTAACATTATCTACATTCAATGAAAACAACCATGAGCATCTCTTATGCTCAGATTTTGAAAGGCTCAGCTTTTGAAAGGCTGTAAAGGTAAGACTGACTTTTCATTATTTATTAAGTCATTATTAATAATTATTAATAATTATAATATTAACATTAATTAATATAATAGATTAATTATAATTAATATAATAATTATTATTAATTATTAATCATTATTAATAATAATGACTATTCATTATTTATTCTTCATTTATTAAGACTGACTTTTCATCAAAGGAGGCCAATGATTTCAGTAGTACAAAACTATCCATGATGTTGAAGTTCCAGTCTCTACACTTGATTGCACTAAGGATGATGAATTGGAGAACAAGGAATGAAGAGACTGAATGTTTGGAAGTTAATAACAAATATGACTACTTGTGATAATTTATGTAGGAACATGGTCAAAGTTTAAATGAAAAGACGGGTTGAAACATATGGTAAAATAAATTCCTTCAATACAGGGCAATAATTTTGCTGCAGAATCTTGGGGGTTAGCAATTGTGTTTCTGACCAGAGGTATAATATGATAAAAGTAATATATAGTACAAATTGTGGGGATTCTTTTCAATTCACAGAATCCATAAGAACATAACCTGTTTCCATTAGGACTTTTGTATACATCAATCTTTGTCCCCAACGAATCAGAAATAACCAAAAGGAATCATAAATGGTAAAATTTATATATAATACTTTTCAAGTTTCCATATAGCAGAATTAGTATAAACTGAGCCATCCCTGAAATTTGTCTACAAATGTTAAGTTTCCAAATAATCCATTTAATGATATTATCAACTATGAGTTCCCAGATTACATATGACCAAAGATACTGTGCTTAAAGCTATAGAAATTATTAACATTGCTTTTATGAGATTATTACAAAATATTCAAGGGTGTATTGACTAACACAAAGATTAATAAGGATAAAGACAAATAAACAGATACAAATTCAGATGCTTATATAGAATTATTCCTATAAAAGAAAGAAGTCAACTATCTATTAATTTGTTTTTTATCTTTGCTCATCTAAATTTGGACAAAAATCAAGAGACTTTTTGGTAAGGTTAAGAAATAATGATCATGAATATCTCTTTCTCTGAAAAAAAATTATATTTGTCATCTAACGACATTTTCCCCTTAGCTTTGGAAGATTTTATAACTAGTCTTTGGGAGAAAACTCTCAATTTTAAGAAAATTTCCTTTTTTCATTTAAAATTAAACAGTAAGTCAACCAATCCAAGCACTATAGGAATGATGTGAGGCCCTTAGAGTTTGCATATAATGATATGTATGTGTGGTAAGAAATTCATCTTTGCTAAATCTCAAGTTTTGTTTCAGAAGATAACAGTCTGATTTGGGCATTGTTCCCAGAAGTTCCTTTGGGGGAAATGACACATTTAAAAACTGCAGAGTTCCTGTTGTATTTGGTTAAAATAATGATTTTAGAATAGAGGTTTTCTGTGTCTGTTTAAAGAATTGTTCTGTGTGTCTGAGTTCGCATTTGAGAGATATTAAATTATGTGAACTCCAGGCTGTATATAGTTATAGCTAATAATAAACACAAAGTGTGTGAGTTGTAATATCAACTAAATGTATTCACATATCCTTATTTGAGTTTAGGACAGTACTTTCCTCACCAAAAATAATTAAAACCAGATAGCTAGGTAGCACAGCTGGATTTAGGACAAATATGTCACTAAAAAATATCTACTTCTACCCTGAAGCAGAAAGTAGTGTCTCCTTAAAAATAAAATTATCTTATGGCAGCAGAATGTACAATTATACCGTAGTCTCTGTTGCAGTATCCAATTTTACAAGTGAATTAAGGGAAATAGAAGAGAAAAACAAAAACAAAAACAAAAACACCCAGAAGAAAAACAAGGACTGAGTCCAGTAAGGCTGAAAGATGTAATTGTCCTTCTACATGACACCAGCATTTTTCACAGCAAAGACAGTATTGAAATATCTGTCATGATAAACACTATTAGTTTAAGTTCAGCACTTGACCCAATATTGTTTTAAGTTGCATACAGAGTCAAGCACTTTGTAGTTAAAGTGGAAGTAGAATGTTAGGAACACCCTTAAAAGACTTTAATTTTCAGATATAAAGTCACTTAGAATGTATTATAAAACTTCAAACTCTTTACAGGTTCTAAATAAAATAAAAATGGCAAGGTATTAGACAGACTCATTTCTATACCCACTTAATCAAAAATCTGGTTAAAATTCTATTCTCCATTGCCAAGAGAAAAATGTTGAGGATAAAATGAGTGTATAAGTCATGTTTTAATAAGCCACTAGCTTCTAGAAGACAGTTTTTTTGTTTATTTTTAAAGGCAGCTCAGAAAAAGAGACTGAACTTAATGGTGCTAACATTGTTAGGAAGGCTGGTCCAACATTACTGGTGTTGTTCTCACTGTAAAATAAATGTATTATTATATTTAAAAAAGAAAAATAAAAAGTTCAGCTTTTCTGTTTGAAATAATGGCCAAAATAATTACATTCTATATATTTTTCTCTATTGTATACAAGTAAAATCACTGCAGATAGTGACTGCAGCCATGAAATTAAAAGATGCTTACTCCTCGGAAGGAAAGTTATGGCCAACCTAGATAGCATATTAAAAAGCACAGACATTACTTTGCCAACAAAGGTCCATCTAGTCCAGGCTATGGTTTTTCCAGGGGTGATGTATGTATGTGAGAGTTGGACTGTGAAGAAGGCTGAGCGCCAAAGAATTGATGCTTTTGAATTGTAGTGTTGGAGAAGACTCTTGAGAGTCCCTTGGACTGCAAGATCCAACCAGTCCATTCTAAAGGAGATCAGTCCTGAGTGTTCATTGGAAGGACTGATGCTAAAGCTGAAACTCCAATGCTTTGGCCACCTCATGCGAAGAGTTGACTCATTGGAA
This sequence comes from Bos grunniens, assembly GCF_055505025.1. NCBI lineage: Eukaryota > Metazoa > Chordata > Mammalia > Artiodactyla > Bovidae > Bos > Bos grunniens. Next base: position 65,054,067 of record NC_141168.1, on the reverse strand, counting down.
AAGACTCTGATGCTGGGAGGGATTGGGGGCAGGAGGAGAAGGGGACGACAGAGGATGAGATGGCTGGATGGCATCACTGACTCGATGGACGTAAGTCTGAGTGAACTCCGGGAGTAGGTGATGGACAGGGAGGCCTGGCGTGCTGTGATTCATGGGGTTGCGAAGAGTCGGACACGACTGAGCGACTGATCTGATCTGATCTGAATAACTAGTATATCTGCAAAAAGTCAATAAATAGTTTAGAAGCCTTGTCAGTACAGGCTAAAAATATTCTGTCCTTTCATCTTCCCACTAAGCCCTAATTGTGACAGAAAATCTACTTAATAGTGAAATTCAAAATGGAAATATTGATGACTACATTAGCCTCTAATTAGAACACATCCTAGGTAGAGAAATAAAACCTAGTATAAGTGAAATACATTATGAACATTATCATGGTTAAACAAACTTGTATGTGCCTTATCCTGAAAGAAATAAAAAATGAGAAAAATATAGTCACTGCTCTCAAGATGTTTAAAACATATCTTGATCTAAAGATATGAGAAGTACAAATAATTTAAAAAATAACAATGTTAATTTCATTATAGAATATTTTCAACTATAATGTCCATTTTAGACATGACAATAGCAAGATTTCTGTGTTCCTATGAATATTCAGATACATTTCCAAACATTCCTAGGAGTGGAATAAAATAGCTGCCATCATTTTTTCATTTTGACATCATTTTCGTATTGGAAAAACCAAGGAGAATTTTCATTCAACTTTATTCTGTTCTCTTCACCACCTCTCTTCTCAAATAAGACATTAATTTTAATGGGAGCATTTCACTAAACAGCAGTTCACTTATTATATTATTGCTTCTACTCTTTTTTTTAAGCTTCTACTCTTTTATTAGCACTTTAGTTTATAAACATAAGCTTTGATTTTGAAACATTTCTTGAACTACTTATGTTCAACCATGCTAAGACATTTTGGTCTTCAAACAAGATATTTGTGACCAGTCAAACAGTAATACTAATAAAAACTAACAATGTGCCAACTAGATAAATCTTTTAATAATGAATACCATATGAATACTACGTTATCCATATATCCACATTGTGAAACCTGGGTCATTGAAAGCTTTTTAATGAAACTTCTTAAAATTGATAAAGATTAGTTTAATTTTCCCCCTCCTTTTCATCATCAGTGACCTTGTAATTGTATGCAAATTTTTGACTTTATTCAGAACAAAATAAGTCCAAATTTTCCAACTTTACTTTTGATTTTTGCCAGTAAATTATTTTTCTTTAGGGAGACTGTGTGCATAGTTTTTGCTAAATAATCATAAATTAAAACACTGAGCAATTAACATATGGCGGAGACTGTAGTTTATCTTATTGAACTCTTACAAACAGCCTATGAATTTGCAGCATTTCTCTCCCTAATCTAAATGTGAAGAAACTAGACTTAACAAGATTAGGTAACTTGCCTAAAGTTCAAGCTAACAAATAGCACATGGAGGACTGGAACCCATTCCTTCTGAGACCTGAGTCATCACTCTTAGTCACTTAAACATGACAGTTCCCCTCAAAAATAAACATCCCTTTAATCTGATAAACTAATAAAGTTTCAACAACTGGACAATATACCATACAGGAGCAGACCTTGGTAAGATAAGAGGTGTTGCTTAGGTAAGAGGTGTTGCTTACTTCATGTATGCAATTGCTGGAAAAATCTAACCAACTCAGATATATTGGTAAAAGATCACTTGGAATATTATTTAAAATTTTCTAATTGAGAACAGAACCTACATTATAAAATCCATGTTTTATATAACTTTAATAGATACACATATATACTCACATGTATAATAAAATTTTTAAAACCTACATATAATAATATAAAAAACAATAGACTGTGGTTCTGTTCTGAATCATGAATCCCCATCACTTGCCAGAGGAGCTTGTGAAATGTCTTTCCTACTCCCTAAGGGAATCACTTTATGATAGCTTTTTCTATGTTATGCCCAGACCCACCTGAGTATATCACACCAGTTCATGGCTTGTCATTACCTCTGCAAGTTCACTCAGATCAGGTTATATCTGATATATCAGGCCTGTTATACCTGATGTATATTGTGTTATATCAGGCCTCATTTGCTAACCAGTGTAGCATCTTTTTACAGCTTTGTAATTGCTCAAAATTAAATCTTTAAAATTCAGACTTCAAGTATTTCTATTCCTATACAAAGATTCATATAATGCATCAACTTCCAGAGGTGCAGCTATTTTCCAACTCAAATCTTAAGAGTTACATATTTAAAATATAGTTTTTTTTTCTTTGTACAACTGCAAAGAAAAAGATTTTATAAATCTTTCTGGATTTGGAAAGTAAGAGAACAAATTCCAGATTGAATGTTACATGAGGGTTGTTCCTTAGTGCTTTCAGCTCAAGTGCCATGACAACCTGGTTGCTGTAATCAATTGTAAGGTTTTTCATTAACAGTATTAAAAATATGTTGTTTATGGGGCTTCCCAGGTGGCACTAGTGGTAAAGAACCAGCCTGCCAATGCAGGAGACATAAGAGAAGCAGGTTCAATCCTGGGTCGAGAAGATACCCCAGAGGAAGGCATGGCAACCCACTCCAGTATTTTAGCTTGGAGAATCCCATGGACAGAGAAGCTTGGTGGGCTAGAATCCATAGTGTCACAGAGTCAGACATAACTGAGACAACTTAACACACATGCATGCATATGTTGTTTACAGTAATGAAAGCTCTCAGTCTCGTTTTCTGACTGTTCTGATAAAGCCCTTTCCTTTAACCAGTTTGTAATTTCTAAAAGGTATATATTTGCTTGAGTTTTGTACGTCTTTCCCACAAGACTATAAGTTGCCCTGGCTATCCTTTCTGAGTGAACCCCGGGAGTGGGTGATGGACAGGGAGGCCTGGTGTGCTGTAATTCATGGGGTCGCAAAGAGTCAGACATGACTGAGAGACTGAACTGAACTCAACTGAACTGAAGCAGGTTAGAATACAATAGCATATCTTTAAAGCACTGAAAGAAGAAAATCTATTGATTCTGAATTCCATTCCCAACATATTCTTTAAAACTGATAGCAAAATAGTCTTTTTTTGGATATAATAAAGATTAATTCATTAGCAATACACACCCACAGCAAGAAATGTTAAAGGAAATTCTTCAAGCAAAAGAAATGTGATACCAGAAGCAAACCTTGATGTACACAAAGAAATGAGGAGTGCCAGAAATGATCAAATAAAGGTAATCATTAAAGACTTTTTCTTATTTTTTATCACTTTAAAGATAAATTGACAGTCTAAAGCAAAAATAGTAACAAGACTGTGGGTTATAACATATGCAGAAGTAAAATGCATGACAATCACAGAACAAAAAATAAAAGAGCAAATATAATGGTAGTGGTACAAGCTGCTTAAACTTTACATGAAATGATATAGTAATATTTGGAGGTTGTGATATGTCACATATGTATACTGTAAACCCTAGAGCATTCACTATATATGTTTTCAAGTGTATCAACTAATAATCCAATAGTAGAAACAAAATAGAATCATAAAAATATTCAATTTTTAAAAAGCAAAGAACAGAGGAGAAAATAGAAAACTAGAAGGTGAGTATAAATTTTTTAAAAACAACATAAGTAACAATAACTACACTACATGAAAATGATGTGAAAACCATAATTAAAAGGCAGAAATTGTTAGATTGGACAATGCAATAAGGACGAAATAAAGAAATTATGAAACACTTTAAATATAAAATAACAAAGGGGTAAAAAGTAAAAGGATGGAAAAGATATTTCATGCAAGCACTATGTAAAACAAAACTGAAGTGAATATACTGTCAGATAAAAATAGACTTCAAAACAAGGAATAGCACCATAACTTAGTTAGAAGGAAATTAATTCATCAAGAACTGATGAATTATATAGACTCATTACCATTGTATAGATCATAACAATCTTAAATGTTTATGCACCTAAAAACAAAACTTAACAATGCATCAAAGAATAACTGTCTGAACTGTGGAAAAATAGGCAAATCCATTTATATAGCTGGCAACTTCAACATTCTTCTCTTAGTAAAAAGCAGAAAAAGTAAGAAGAAATTCACAAAGATATAGTAGACCTGAAGAGCACCATCAACCAAGTTAACCTAGTTGATATTTATAGGGCACTCAAGAATGCACATTATTTTCAAATACAATGGAATGTTCACCAAGACAGACGATATTTTGGGCTAGGAAACAAACCTTAACAAATTGAAAAGAATTAAAATCATACAAAGTATGTTTTCAGACCACAATGGAATGAAACTTAAAATTAAAAAGAAAAAGAAATGTGAAAAAATTCAGAAATTAAATAACACATCGTAAATAATTCGTATATCACAGGTAATCATGAGAGAAATGATAAAAATATTCTGAATATAATGAAAATAGAAGCCTGATACAACAAAATTTGTGAGCTGCCATAAAAGCAGTAGGTTTATAGTAGTATATTCTTACATTAGAAAAACAGGAAATAGACCAAATAATTAATATAAGTTTTCATCTTGAGAAAGAAGGGCAAAACAAATTCAAAATAAGTACAAAGAAGGAAATAAAGATAAAGGCAGAAATAATGCAATACCAAGAAAAAAAATTTAGTGAACCATATTGTGTCATAAAAGTAATTTTTCAATGCCACAGGACTTAAATCAAGCTCGTGCATTACTATTAAGAGCAAAAAGATTAAATGACAGTGCTTATTAATTATAATTTCCACATATAATAGAATATGCCATTTCTACATTTATGTGCAGTATTATCTACTGACATTTTTTCCAAGCAATTATTTTAAAGAAAGAGTATATATATCCAGGTAATTTATCTTTTATCAGCTTCTTTATACCTTTTCTAAAATTGTGGTAGGAATTAGTGTTGGGAAAGGTAGTTTCATGCATGCAGTCTTTTGACATCCCACCACCCCTCAGTAACCCCCAACCACAGTCACATAAAAATGGGCCTTGGGCCTCAGACACTTCCTTGCTGCTAAGTCACTTCAGTCGTGTCCGACTCTGTGCGACCCCATAGACAGCAGCCCACTAGGCTCCCCCGTCCCTGGGATCCTCAAGGCAAGAACACTGGAGTGGGTTGCCATTTCCTTCTCCAATGCATGAAAGTGAAGTCGCTCAGTCGTGTCCGACTCTTAGCGACCCCATGGACTGCAGCCTACCAGGCTCCTCCGTCCATGGGATTTTCCAGGCAAAAGTACTGGAGTGGGGTGCCATTGCCTTCTCCGCAAACACTTCCTTACCAAGAGATAAAAAGCCCTCACAGTCTATGCTGGGCTTATCACCTTGTGTGAGAATATCTTTCCATATTACAAGCCTCACTTCATGGCAAATAGATGTGGAAATAGTGGAAATAATGGCTGACTATTTTTCTGGGCTCCAAAATCACTGCAGATGGTGATTACAGCCATGAAATTAAAAGACACTTACTCCTTGGAAGGAAAGTTATGACCAACCTAGACAACATATTACTGTCAGAGACATCACTTTGTCAACAAAGTTCTGTCTAGTCAAGGCTATGGTTTTTCCAGTGGTCATGTATGGACGTTAGAGTTGGACTATAAAGAAACCTGAGCGCCGAAGAATTGATGCTTTTGAACTGTGGTATTGGAAAAGACTCTTGAGAGTCCCTTGGACTGCAAGGAGATCCAACCAGTCCATCCTAAAGGAGATCAGTCCTCGGTGTTCATTGGAAGGACTGATTTTGAAGCTAAAACTCCAATACTTTGGCCACCTGATACAAAGAGCTGACTCATTTGAAAAGACCCTGATGCTGGGAAAGACTGAGGGCAGGAGGAGAAGGGGACGATAGAGGATGAGATGGTTGGGTGGCATCACTGACTCAATGGACATGGGTTTGGGTGGACTTCAGGAGGCTTGGCGTGCTACAGTTCATGGGGTCGCAAAGAGTCAGACCTGACTGAGCAACTGAACTGAACTGAACACATGCATGTGTGCTAAGTCACTTCAGCTGTATCCGATTCTTTGAGACACTGTGGACTATAGCTTGCCAGGCTCCTCTATCCATAGGATTCTCCAGGCAAAAAATACTGGAATGGGTTGCCACGCCCTTCTCCAGGGGATAGAACCCTCTTCTCTTATAGCTCCTGCACTGACATGCAGATTCTTTACCACTAGTGCCACCTGGGTACCCCCATAAGCCCAATACCTGCTCTTTTTTTCTCTGTAAGCACTTGGCAAACCCACTGCTATATATGTCCTCTGTGGAGAGTGCTCATGGTCCTTCCTCAAAAGGTATGAGAGGGGGACACATAGGCCAATTGCCTTTCATTTGGTGCTGGGAAATACCAAGTGACCATGGAGGAATGATACTCACTATGAAGCAACTTCTCCAAAATAAGGTTATATGTCACTTCCCAAATAACACATTCAATAATGGAGAAGTACATCTAAATCTTTGGGGAGGTAATCTGATATTTATTAAAATATATTTATTAGTAATCTAGAATATGCTATACATTTAGCAATGTCCATCCACAAACCTCATTCCAGTATATATATCCTAATTTATGGTCCTCTTCAAATAACTATCTCCATCTACCTTTATCTTCAGCTACTTTCATTATTGAATGCTCTGTGTGCTCAGTCATGTCTAACTCTTTGTGACCCTTTGGACTGTAGCCAGCCCAGCTTCTCTGTCTATGGGATTTTTAAAAATACTGGAGTGAGTTGCCATGCCCTCCTCCAGGGGATCTTCCAGACCTAGGGATCAAACCTGAGTCTCCTGTGCCTCTTGCACTGCATGTGGATTCTTTACCTCTGAGTCATCGAGAAGCCCTTCAGTCTTGAAGCATGGCTTAAACTAAGACTGGAGTTTCTGTTCACCCAAAATTCAACTTTATATTTTTCAGATTCTGATAAGAATTTAGTCTTTCAAATTCTTATGCCTAATTAAATGCTCACATTAGTGTATTTATAATTCCCTGTTTATTAATATAGAATTAAACTCTACTTTGAATTTCCAAACTCTATTGTTCATATCAGCCTTAACAATGTCTATATCATTCTTCCTTGTATCATAGTCATTTTTCAAAATGATTTTTACTTCGTGGAAAATTCTCCCCATCTACATTCAGTACTACAATCTGAATCGGCTTCATAAACTATTTTCCATCTACCTTTTAATGTAGGTGTGCCCATATGAGAAAACTCTCATAAAAGGGAGGAAAACAGAAGTGAACAATTTCTATATCATGATTTTAAAAACAGTGATATGTTAGTCCTTCCACCCCTTCTTCCAGCATTCTATTACCAGAATGTGGTACTGTTTGTGAAATACTTTATTCCTAGAGATGATAAGGCAACTAGATAGACAACTGGGTCCTTGATATCATGGATCTACCATATCAACCATAAATCACTTAGATTATAATCTGAAGAATAAGTACTACTTTTCATTGAAGCCACTGCTATTTTGCTTTGTTAAAGCACTTAAATAAATTTCCATTAAAATAAACATATCCTACAAATTCCTTGGAGGCAGGAATCATATCTTCTTTTTAAATCTTTTTTATTCATTATCTTTCTTAGCAGAATGATTTATCCATAATGAGTATTCAATAAATATTTGTTGCATTGAACATACTTCCCCAAATGTTCACTAGATAACATCTTTTATATATAAGCAGACCAGTCACCAAAGGAATAAAACTGGATCACACGGTAGAGAAATAAAGATAAGCCTTCTTCTGTAAGCCTTGCACAAATTGAAAGCTTGTTATAAGAAAGTGGGGAGGGGCAGGGGGAAGGGAAAGGAAAGGAGGGAAAGAGAAGAGGAGGGCTTGGGAGGAGAGGAAAGAAAAGGAAGGGAAGGGAAGAAAAATCACTGCTCTTTCACATGACCAAGTTTTAGGTGATTTGTTAAGCAGCACTATATAACCAGAACAATCGTAATTATACTCATCATCTTTATATTCTTATTAAAGTAACTTTTGGAAATTCCATGCCAGACTGGTAATTGGGACTCCAAGCTTCCACTGCAGGCCTGCAGGAGGCATGGATTCAATTTCTGGTCAGGGAACTAAGAACCCTTAAGACATGTATGGCAAAAAAAAAAAAGACAATCCTTGCAAATGGTACCTGTCATGTAGTAAGCGCTCACTAAATGCTAGCTATTTTTTTTAAAGTAACTTTTAAACACAAATGAGTAAGATGATTATTTGAAGTCTGTACTCTGCAGTTCAAAAATCATAAATTTGTACCAAATAGTTACTAAGTATGTGGAGAGAAGGGTTGAATAAATGAAGCTCAGGGGATTGCTATTTGATACACTATTGTGATGGATATAGGACACTGTGTATTTGTCAAAACCCATAAAACTTTGCAATATCTTAATATATGCTAATTAAAGATAATCAAACATTTAGGAGTTCTGAGGATCTTAGGATGAAGTACAGAATGTGACAAAAGATCTAACTGTACTACAAATGTATGAAGCACCCCCACTGAAAAAGATGGGGCAAAAGGTGCTAATAAGAGTTTGTCCACTCCTGTATCTCCTGTACTCAGAATAATGCCCAACACCCAAGGGACATCATTCGTATGTATTAAATTAATTAAATAATATAAAGATATACTTGGAAGGAAGGTGTGCTTCAGTCCATTTGATTGGTATGTCTAATTCTTAACTCTATCTTAACCAAGACAGCTTAAAACAATAAGTAATATGCCAAAAATATGTTTAGAATTATTACAGACCTATGTTTCAACAATTCTTGCAGATGTAGTTTGTTTTCATTTAAAAAGCATTCATTTTTAAATACAGTCAAATCTTATTAATTCAGATTACACTAATTTAAGATTTATGACAATTAAACCTGGAAACAATAACAAATGACACTGTTAATCAAATTAATAATGTAGACAAAGTTAAAGGAGATGATATTGGGTTTCTAAATAACATGATAATCATTTTTATAGATTTTTAACAAATGTTTACATAAATGGATACTCTTAATTACAAGTCATTCTCATTAATTCTTTAAATAAAGACCCATAGGTGTTCTCCTTGGAATGGTTTGAAAACAATGTGTTTAAATAACTGTGCATTCTATAGAAAAACCCAGCTGTATATCTTCAAGAGAAGTCTAATCATTCAGGCTCTTTATGAATACAAGGTAGTCCTTCTGAGAGGGTAACAGGCAGGAAGGCCAGGGGTCTCCAAATAGAGGAAATAGCCTGCGAGTGTCAGATATTTTTATCTCTCTTAAGCGGCAGGAGGAAACAAACTAGCAATATTTTTTCCTTCTCTATACAAATTTAAAGGGAGGTTTCTCTTAAAATACTGTGTTGCCATAATGACACCCGGCTTCGCCTGAAGTTAGCTATTCTCGAGTCTAGAGATAACCAATGCCTTTTTCTTATGGAAATGTTTGTCTTAAGCTATGCTAATGTACTATGCCTTTACCCCAAACTCTGTCTCCAAGTCGGTTCTGCCTCTTGGCCCAGAACCTACTTGACAAACCAGTATGGATATTGTTCCCCTAATCTATGTAAATGAAACTATTTGTATGGTGGTCTGCCCTTCTTCAAGATTCAAGTTAATCATTTTATGGCCCAGGATAAACCATTTGGTGCCAAGATTATCCCAAAATGCATCTTATGGGTGAGGGGCCAGGTGCCATTCTGAATTTTAAGACATTCCTTTCTTTCATTAACAGACTGCTAGTGACTATATAACATCCAGCTAAAGACTAGCAGGGGGGTACTCTTTCTGCCCCCTTCTGATGCCTATGTCAGAAGCTTTCTCTATCTCCTTTATACTTTAATAAAACTTTATTACACAGAAGCTCTGAGCGATCAAGCCTCGTCTCTGGCCCCGGATTGAATTCTTCTCCTCCAGGGGCCAAGAATCCCGGTGTATTCGCGTGATTCAACAACAACCTTTCACTTCCTTCCATTAACCCAAAATCTTGAGTCTTAAAACATTTAGTTTTAGCTTCTCTGTTATGTATTTTTTGCAATTTGCTTGTGTTGTAAAATAAAACTCCTTACACTACTTTCATAAATTAAGACCTTAACACTACTCAAGGTGATGTAAGTAAGAGTCTAGAACTGATGAAGAAAACTTATACCCAGCATAACAATACTTTTTTTTCATGTGCTTTAATTGCCATTTATGTCGTGTCTCCATGGAACAAAACTTGGAAACAGCTACTGCTGTAAATAAGTTCTTTAAATTATTTTCCATTATATTAAAATTATTTAGGTTACCTGAATATTAGTTCAGTCTATTCTGTTGGATGAATCTTACAAACTCTGAAGATCAAAGAAAAAATAATGGCATGCTTTCTTAATATCTACACTATTTTTAAACAGTTTTCATGTTCTATAAATCAAAATTGTTCTAGAAAATAAACTACTTAATATGGAACCATGACCCACTACCATAAAGGGTAATGGGTTTACTCTGTATGCAGTCATCCTCTCTGTTTTCATAAATGGATTTTATTGCTATACTCTACCATGTTTGATTACAAACAAATCTTCCCCTTAATTAACAATATAGAATCTGGAATGCAAATGATGAAATAGTCATTTATGGCCAGCATCCATTCAGATGGTACCATCTTTAGACTGGTATATGCCAATGGTTGTTAATTATTTTTAATATCATGCCTACATGGAAAGTATTCTTTCCAGGTTCTTGACAAGAGGTACAATTTTTAATTGTCTTACCAGAAAATCCTAATTAAAAGCCTGCATTAGAGAAACAATATTTATAAATAGCTCTCCTAAATCTAGAGCTCTCAGGATTTGGGGACACAGATCCTTTGAGAATGTAGTAAGACATTTGGACCATCTCCTTAGAGAAAACCTCACATGTAGATCTATTAAACTTTACATGTAGATCTATGAAAGTTCAAATGAAATTTCAGAAATTTTGAAGGTCCTTTGAAGTTCATATAGTTCCCAGGCTAAGAACTTCTGGACGTATACACTAAAATTGACCCTTAGAGCAGTACTCAAAGAGTTGTATACTTAGATGTCATTATTCTTACCACTTGTAGAATTTCTTTTATTGTTTAATATCATGCTATTCTTTACTTTCCACTTGTGCTCATTTCTACCACCATTTCTAGCTCAAGTCCCTGTTGTATCTTATTTCTAGGCTCTTATGATAAACCTTTTCTTCATTCTATTTTTTCTTCCTTCAAATCTATTACAAACAGCAATCAAAGTGATATTTTATAAGATTACATCACCACTCAATGTAAAATCCTTTAAATGTTTTCCATCGCATTCATAACAAAATGAATTCCTTACAAAGTTGACAAGGCCCTGAATGTCCTGATTCCCAATTTTTCTACAGGTTCACCTTTTAGTAGCTTTCCCTTTCCCAGGACACTCCAACTACACTGGTCTTATTTCAGTTCTTCAGTGGTATCATATTTTCTCCTATCTTTACGTATACTGTTCTTTCTGCCTAAGATGTTCTTTTTGACCCCTTAAGCTGATGAGTTCCTTCTTGTTGGCTTAAATATCACTTTTTGAGAAAGGGCTTTCTAACAAATCTCTCCAGTATTAAATAACTCCTTCAAAACATTCTGTAATTGTCATTTATGTGTAGGAATATTTATTTATGCTTTTCTCCCTATCTAGACAGTAACCTCTATGAGAGTGAGCATAATTCATATGAAATGGATACATACCACAGTGTCTCACACAAATGACCTCTCAATAAATTAAGCATATAAAATAGTAATAAAATTATATAATTTAAGAACAAAAAATATGCAATTCTTTATAAGATACATTATAGGGATAGGATGTTATCTACTGCAACACAAAGTTTCCTATATATGAAGAGTCTTGGAAAAGACATCTGATCAATATGTTTGATTTGCCATGTTCTAAATATATAAAAATGTTAAATAAATTGTAGTCAAAATGTTTTTAATTATGGTATAATTTGAATAAATGAAAGAAAAAAGGAAGGAAGAGAAAATTCCATGTTCCAGAAACAAAATGTATTTAAAGCAATAATTTGGAGTAAAAGCCAAATGGTTCATTAAGATCATAGAATACTGATCTTAATGCCAGGGACTGAAAGTTTAATTCTTGTACATGCATGTAGCAGACATCTCTGGGCAATAAAAAGTAGAGAGTTGTACTTTAAACCCATATATAAAGCCGAGATCTATAAAGGCAACCCTACCAATGAACAGAAACTAGAGAAATTCTGTCTCCTATTTTCTATCTGTTTACTATCTATTCCCAGCATGGATGAAAATACAGTTTTTCAAAAAAATTGAAATTCTAAGCTAAAAAGGTCAAAACATTGATGGTTGTCTGCTGCTGAAAACCAAAGAAAAGGAGTAAACATTTATTAAAATTTTTAACATAAAGTTGAATCAAACACCTTGGTGTTTACTTCTGAAGTCCAGGATATAACCAGTCCTCTACAAAAATTAACCACCACTAAAAATGAGCTCAGAGTCACAAAGTATATGAGTAGTACCCAGAAGAAGAGAGAGATAACAATACAGATGAAAAATTCTAAATTCAAAAAATGAATGAAACAAATATATATAGAATATAATTATATAATATTATATATAATATAAACAAATAATATAATCTGAAAGGTTAGTTTTAATTACTACATATAAATTTCAAAGAGGTGAAAGAACAAAAACTATACTTGTAAAGCAAGTACAGTTATATGAAAATAGCAGACTGATTTGAAAACAGAGCCAAATAGAGATTGCAAAAATTGCCCATAATATATAATTATTTAAATTTAAAAAAAATCCTACTAGATGAATTCAACGGGTAAGTTAATGACTAGAATAGACAGCTAAAGTGGAAATAAGGTAGTTGAAGTTATAGCTGAGAAAATTATATGGAATGCCATGCAATAATTTAAAGAGATAGAAAATAGGGATAATAGGATAAAATTCATGGAGAAGGCAATAGCAACCCACTCCAGTACTCTTGCCTGGAAAATCCCATGGACAGAGGAGCCTGGTAGGCTGCAGTCCATGGGGTCACTAAGAGTCAGACATGATTGAGAGACTTCACTTTCACTTTTCCCTTTCATGCATTGGAGAAGGAAATGGCAACCCACTCCAGTGTTCTTGCCTGGAGAATCCCAGGGTCGGGGGAGCCTGGTGGGCTGCCATCTATGGGGTTGCACAGAGTTGGACATGACTGAAGTGACTTAGCAGCAGCAGCAGCAGCAGCAAGATAAAATTCAAGAAGGATGAAATACGAGGAGACAATTGATTCAAATAAGGATTATGAGAAAGCAATGATACTAGGCTAAAGTTTTCCAGAATTAAATTTAAAAAATTTTAAAACATTCTCAGATTGAAGAAAACCACCACATACTTAGCAGGACTGATGAAAGCAAAAATGCAAAGAGTATTTGATGGAACTTTAAGAATATAAAGTATACGAAGACTACCAATTACAAGGGGTTATTGTTAAAATAGCGTATCTGCAGGAAAACAATAGATTCCTTCCAACAGAACTATATAACAGACAGAAGATATTTTATTAATATCAAAAGAAATTAGAAGACAGTAGAAATAGGTCTTGAAAATACAGAAGAAAAATAACTGTCAAACCTAGAATTATAAATCCAGTTAAAAAAGAAATTCATAAAACAGTCAAAATAAAAACTATTTTTGACAAACATGGACTGAGAAACTTTACACATCACAAAACATAACACTGAAAGACACACTAAAGGAAGAAAATTAATTCTAGATGGAAAGAACTGAATATAAAAATCAGTGATAAGTAAATACATTACAAGGTAGAACAGTAAATCTAAATATAAAAACAGTATAAAAACTATTAATTGGGGAGAGGTTAAAAACAAGGTGGAAAACTGGTCAACCACCTGTTAAAGAATGAAACTAGAACACTTTCTAACACCATACACAAAAATAAACTCAAAATGGATTAAAGATCTAAATGTAAGACCAGAAACTATAAAACTCCTAGAGGAAAACATAGGCAAAATACTCTCTGACATACATCACAGCAGGATCCTCTATGACCCACCTCCCAGACTAATGGAAATAAAAGCAAAAATAAACAAATGGGACCAAATTAAAAGCTTTAGCACAATGAAGGAAACTATAAACAAGGTGAAAAGACAGCCTTCAAAATGGAAGAAAATAATAGCAAACAAACCAACTTATAAAGAATTAATCTCAAAAATATTCAAGCAGCCCATGCATCTCAATTTCTGAAAAATAAATGACCCAATCAAAAAATGGGCCAAAGTACCAAACAGACATTTTTCCAAAGAAGACATACAGATGGCTAACAAACTCATGAAAAGATGCTCAACATCACTCATTTACTCTTATCAGAGAAATGCAAATCAAAACCACAATGAGGTACCATCTCACACTGGTCAGAATGGCTGCTATCAAATGTCTACAAACAATAAATGCTGGAGAGGCTGCGGAGAAAAAGGAACCCTCTTACACTGTTGCAGGGAATGCAAACTAGGACAGCCACTATGGAGAACTGTGTGGAGAGTCCTAAAAAAACTGGAAATAGAACTGCCTTATGACCCAGCAATCTCACTGCTGGGCGTACACACTGAGGAAACCAGAATTGAAAGAGACACATGTACCCCAATGTTCATCACAGCACTGTTTACAATAGCTAGGACATGGAAGCAACCTAGATGTCCATCAGCAAATGAATGGACGAGAAAGCTGTGGTACATATACACAATGGAATACTACTTAGCTATTAAAAAGAATGCATTTGAATCAGTTCTAATGAGGTGGATGAAACTGGAGCCTATGATACAGAGTGAAGTAAGTCAAAAAGAAAAACACCAATACAGTATATTAACGCATATATATGGAATTTAGAAAGATGGTAACAATGACCCTATATGCAAGACAGCAAAAGAGACACAGATATAAAGGACAGACTTTTGAACTCTGTGGGAGAAGGCGAGGGTGGGATGATTTGAGAGAATAGCATTGAAACATGTATATTACCATATGTGAAATAGATCACCAGTCCAGGTTTGACGCATGAGACAGGGCGCTCAGGGCCGGTGCACTGGGATGACCCTGAGGGATGGGGCAGGCGGGGGGATGTGGAAAGGGGGTTTAGAATGGGGGACACATGTACACCCATGGCTGATTCATGTCCATGTATGGCAAAAACCACTACAATATTGTAAAGTAATTAGCCTCCAATTAAAACAAATTAATTAATTTTTTTAAAAAGGTGGTATGACAATAGCACAAAAGGTAAGAGTAGTATAATGCAAAGAAACATGAAACATTATTGAGAAAAAATAAAGGCTTAAATAAATTGAGGATTATGTCATGTTCATAAATTGTTAAACTCAATTTTGTAAATATTTTAAGCCATCCCAAAATGCTGTATAAATTTAATGAGATTCCATTCAAAATACTAGCCTGACTTTTTTTAAATCATCATAACAATTCAAAATTTGATGGAAAAGCAAATGGGTAAAAATAACCAGACAACCTTAAATAATACATAGAACAAACTTGGACTAACTTAGTTATCAAACTTGCTTTAAACCTATAGTAATTAAAGTACTGTCATATTGGTTCAAGGATATGCAAAAAGGCCAGCAGAACAGAAGAAACAGTCCTGAAACAGGCCTACATTTATACAGGCTCTTGATTTATGTAAAATATAGCACTCCAGTACAGTGAAGAATAGGATCGTCTTTTCAGAAAATGGTACTAGATTAATTATATATCCAAACCAGAAAAGTAAAATGACCCATGTTATACACCACTTATAAAAAAAAAATCACTTCCAGGTGGACCATAGACCTAAATGTGAAAGTTAATGCAGTCTCTAGAAAATAAAAACTTTAGTGTAGGGAAAGATTTTGTAAACAAGACAAAATGATAAACTGGACTACATTAAATTAAGAACTTCTGTTATGAAAAGTCACCATAAAGAGAATGAAAAGTCAAGGAGAATATATTTGCAATATATTCAAATTTTATCTGAAAATGGACTTGTATCCAGATCATATATATTAACAGAACTTCAACAAATCAATAACTTTTTTTAAAGACCCCACAGTTTAAAAGAGTCAAAGCACTTTAAAAGGGACTTTCCTGGTAGCTCAGATCGTAAAGAATCTTCCTGTGGTACAGGAGGCCCAGGTTCAATCTCTGGATCAGGAAGATTCCCCAGGAGAAGGGAATGGCTACCCATTCCAGTATTCTTGCCTGAAGAATTCCATGGACAGAGGAGCCTGGCGAGCTACAGTCCATGGGGTTGCAAAGAGTTGGACACAACTGAGTGACTAACACTTTCAGACTAAAAAGGGTAAACAAATGGCCAATTTGAAAAGGTGTTCAATATTGCTACTGCTGCTGCGGCTGCTAAGACTCTTCAGTCGTGTCCGACTCTGTGTGACCCCATAGACGGCCTCCCACCCGGTCCCTGGGATTCTCCAGGCAAGAACACTGGAATGGGTTGCCATTTCCTTCTCCAATGCATGAAAGTGAAAAGTGAAAGTGAAGTCGTTCAGTCATGTCCAACTCTTAGCGACCCCATGAACTGCAGCCTACCAGGCTCCTCCGTCCATGGGATTTTCCAGGCAAGAGTACTAGAGTGGGGTTCCATGGCCTTCTCCAACAACTACCAACACACCATGCTAAAATAAAAAAGACTGGCAACACCAAATATTGGAAAGGATGTGAAATAACTGATACTATTGAACACTTTTTATGTAAGAGTATAAATTGAAATAATCACTTTTGGTAGACTGCTTGGCAATGTCTAGCAAACGGAACATGTACTTCCTTATGTTATAGTAATTCTACTCCAACAGAAATGCACACATATATGTGACCAAAAACATATATAAAATTTTTATAGCATTTTCACAGTATCATTGGTATCATGCTGACATAGCTATTAGTATCAGGTAAAAACTGGAAACATCACAAATACTTCCTCAATATTAAAGTAGATAAATAAAAATACATATCCATACATTGCAAAACTTTACAACAATGAAAATAAACAGTCTACTGCCACACACAAAAATATTGATAAGCCATACAAATAATATTGAGTAAAAGATGCCAAATACAAAAAATATTTTATTTACTCTATTTTTACAAAATTCAAAACCATAACTTAGTCAAAATTAATCAATGGAAAAAAAAACTAGTTACATTTTAGAGAGGTAGTGACTGGGAGAGTATACAAGGGTCTCTGGAGTGCTATAAATATTATTTATATTCATAAATACTCTATTTATGATCTGAATAGTGAATACACAGCTGTGTTCACCCTGTAAAATCTTTATAAAATTTCACTGAGCAAGTACCTTAAGACAAGTTTATTTTTCTCTATGTATATTTCAATTAAAAGTTGAAGAAAAATTATAGCACCAAAAATGCTAAATAAAAATACATGGAAGATAGTAACAGAAGACTTACAGTTATACTGATACAATGTGCTTGTGTTAGTCCAAACGAGGACAGAAAGACTAAAGCATTAAGTATGCATAATAAAATTTAAGGGTAATAGTGACAACAAAAGAATACAAATGGAATGTAAAACTTCCAAGGTAAGACTATAAAAATAGGAAAAGAAGGAAAATTCTATGTGTACAATAAAAGAAAGAAGATAATAGTACAACAACTATAAGTGAAAAAGCAACAAGAGCTTGGGCAAGATCAGTTCAGTTCAGTCACTCAGTCGTGTCCGACTCTTTCCAACCCCAAGAATTGCAGCACACCAGGCCTCCCTGTCCATCACCAACTCCCAGAGTTTACTCCGGGCAAGATAGAGCCCAGGCAAGATAGAGGCCCTCAAAGCTACAATCTCAATGAAATGATGAACTTAGAAAAATATCTACCTACAGGTAAAAGTAGCAGGAAAACTTTTCAGTCTCCTCCGGGGCTTTGGATTCTGGGATGCTAATGCAGCAGGCAAGGAAGTCACCTTTGATAATTTTGGCAATAGCTTCACCTTTGTGTGTGCGCTCAGTCACTTCAGTCATGTCGGACACTTTGCAACACTATGGACTACACCCCTCCAGGCTTCTCTTGTCCATGGGATTCTCAGAGCAAGAATACTGAAGTGGATTACCATGCCTTCTTCCATGGTATCTTCCAGACCCAAGAAATGAACCCACATCTTCTGTATTGCAGGAAGATTTTTTACCCACTGAGCCACCTGGAAAGCTCCAGTTTTACCTTTAGTTAGTGGTAATTAATTTAAAGGATCAGATATTGGGGTCTTCCAGATAACCCAGCTGAAGCAAATTCAAATCCTTTCTATAGGTATGATCTCAAGCTAGGTCACTGAAATGGGCCTAACTGAACATGCACTCCCCACTCCAGTACTCTTGCCTGGAAAATCCCATGGATGGAGGAGGCTGGTAGGCTGCAGTCCATGGGGTTGCTAAGAGCCGGGCATGACTGAGCGACTTCAATTTCACTTTTCAGTTTCATTCATTGGAGAAGGAAATGGAAAGCCACTCCAGTGTTCTTGCCTGGAGAATCCCAGGGATGGGGGAGCCTGATGGGCTGCCGTCTATCGGGTCGCACGGAGTCGGACACGACTGAAGCGACTTAGCAGCAGCAGCAGCAGAACATGCACTTACACTCCAAAATGGCCAAAGCATGAAAAAATAAGGCACCATGAGGAAGAGACAGCAAAGAAAACACATATGAAATTTCAAAAAATTCAGATATTGGAATTATAAGAAACAAAATTTTTAAGTGTACTTAAAAATGATTAAAATAAGTTAAAAATGAATTTGAAAACATGAGTAAGAGATAAGAGACTTTTTCTGGTCTGGCAGGTCTTTTTAAAAAATAGATGGAATTTCTAGAAAAACCATAATTGTCAATATCAAACACTCAATGGACAATTTAAACAGAATAATAAAAACAACTGAAAAGAGAATTAGCAAATGAGATAATGAGACAGTTCAGTTCAGTTCAGTTCAATCGCTCAGTCGTGTCTAACTCTTTGCAACCCCATGAATTGCAGCACGCCAGGCCTCCCTGTCCATCACCAACTCCTGGAGTTCACTCAGACTCACGTCCATCGAGTCAGTGATGACATCCAGCCATCTCATCCTCTGTCGTCCCCTTCTCCTCCTGCCCCCAATCCCTCCCAGCATCAGAGTCTTTTCCAATGAGTCAACTCTTCGCATGAGGTAGCCGAAGTACTGGAGTTTCAGCTTTAGCATCATTCCTTCCAAAGAAATCCCAGGGCTGATCTCCTTCAGAATGGACTGGTTGGATCTCCTTGCAGTCCAAGGGACTCTCAAGAGTCTTCTCCAACACCACAGTTCAAAGCATCAATTCTTCGGTGCTCAGCCTTCTTCACAGTCCAACTCTCACATCCATACATGACCACAGGAAAAACCATAGCCTTGACTAGACGAACCTTTGTTGGCAAAGTAATGTCTCTGCTTTTGAATATGCTATCTAGGTTGGTCATAACTTTCCTTCCCAGGAGTAAGCGTCTTTTAATTTCATGGCTGCAGTCACCATCTGCAGTGATTTTGGAGCCCCCCAAAATAAAGTCTGACACTGTTTCCCCATCTATTTCCCATGAAGTGATGGGACCAGATGCCATGATCTTCGTTTTCTGAATGTTGAGCTTTAAGCCAACTTTTTCACTCTCCTCTTTCACTTTCATCAAGAGGCTTTTGAGTTCCTCTTCACTTTCTGCCATAAGGGTGGTGTCATCTGCATATCTGAGGTTACTGATATTTCTCCCAGAAATCTTGATTCCAGCTTGTGTTTCTTCCAGTCCAGCGTTTCTCATGATATACTCTGCATAGAAGTTAAATAAGCAGGGTGACAATATACAGCCTTGATGTACACTTTTTCCTATTTGGAACCAGTCTGTTGTTCCATGTCCAGTTCTAACTGTTGCTTCCTGACCTGCATACCAATTTCTCAAGAGGCAGATCAGGTGGTCTGGTATTCCCGTCTCTTTCAGAATTTTCCACAGTTGATTGTGATCCACGCTTTGACATAGTCAATAAAGCAGAAATAGATGTTTTTCTGGAACTCTCTTGCTTTTTCCATGATCCAGTGGATATTGGCAATTTGATCTCAGAGGAAAAAGGTTCCTCTGCCTTTTCTAAAGCCAGCTTGAACAGGAAATTAAAAAGGTGGAAGAAATAGGCATTTAAATAAAATTGAAGAATATAAAAAGAAGGCCAATATATGGGGGGGGGGGTGGGCGCGGTTTGCCAATATATGTGTAATCATAGTTTCAGGGTAGAAGAAAAAATTGGAAATCATTATTCTATTGGGATTTTATTCTGCTTAAATAAATATAATTATTTTGAGAAGAGCTAGAACCCAGGGAAAGTGTTAGTCACTCAGTCATTTCCAACTCTTTGTGACCCCATAGACTATAGCCTGCCAGGCTCCTCTGTCCCTGGAATTCTCCAAGCAAGAATACTGGAATGGGTAGTCATTTCACTTTCCAGGGGATCTTCCTGGCTCAGGGACTGAATCCAGGTCTCCTTCATTGCAGACAGATTCTTTACCATCTAAGACACCAGGGAAGCCTAGAACCTAGAGAATGCCCACCAAAATATCTGTACAAGCCTTCTACCATTCCACAGAAAGCTGATAGAAGACACAAGACTTCCAGACCACAGAAAAGGACTTGACTGCAGCAAAATAATACAAGGATTATCAGTCTAGTTGCAAAGATTCAATTCTACAGAGCAGCAAGGAGAGAGTAAACCCACACATATATGAGGATGTACTACAGGAGAGGGCTTCCCTGATAGCTCAGTTGGTAAAGAATCCACCCGCAATGCAGGAGACCCCAGTTCGATTCTTGGGTGGGAAGATCCACTAGAGAAGGGATAGACTACCCACTCCAGTATTCTTGGGCTTCCCTTGTGGCTCAGCTGGTAAAGAATCTGCCTACAATGCAAGAGACCTCAGTTTGATCCCTGGGTTGGGAAGAGCCCCTGGAGAAGAGAAAGGCTACTCACTCAAGTATTCTGGCCTGGAGAATTCCATGAACTGTATAATCCATGGGGTCTCAAAGAGTCAGACATGGCTGAGCAACTTGCACTTTCACTTCACTTTCACTATAGGAGAGGAAGCCTGAACTTGAGAATCCATTGCTTTTATGACAAGAAGTAAGCACAACTTATTTGTCCAGAGGCCTACCTCATGTAGAGAAAGAACCTCACTTTTCAAGACTGTCTTCAGCATACATTAATATATATATGTGGAATCTAGAAATACGGTATTGATGAACCTATCTGCAGGGCAGGAATAGAGATGCAGACATAGAGAATGGACATTGGACATGAGATGCAGAAGGGAGGATGGAATGAATTGGGAGATTGGGATTGACATATATACACCACCATGTGTAAAATAGATAACTAGTGGGAACTTGCTGTACAGTTAAGGGAGCTTGGTTCGGTGCTCTGTGGTCACTAGATGAGCGGGTAGGGGTTGAGAGTGAGTGAGAGGTCCAAGAGGGAGGAGATATATGTATACTGATGCAATTAAAAAAAAAATTCTGAGAAGCGCTCAATCAAGAACTTTCGTTTTGGCCTAGCAAGACTTAGCAAGACATGGAGATGCACAAGAGGTTCAAAGCAGACAGATCCTCAACATCTCATCCCAACATAAAAATAATTTACTAGAAAAAAAGAAAAGACATTATTCCTCCAATGTAGCAGTCATAATGAATTTAGGAATTCCTGATTTCATTTTTATTACCTCTGTAAATTCCTAAGCTTTTTGTCAGATCATCAACTCATTTTAAAGTATTTCATGTCTGTTCAATCACATTTAAAATTTACATTTAACACTAATTTTGAATTTTCAGAAAAATTACTTACAAGCTAGCTTTAGGAATAAGGCAACAAACAAACAAGATAATTTCAAATTGAGCCAAGTGATGGCAGGAACTAAACAGAACAACATGAGAATATGATTGGGACTAGAATAAGCCCTTAGATAGGGAAGTCTGGAAATAACTTTCTGAGAAGGAAACTTTCATGAAATGTCCTAAAGGACAAAAAAAGGATCAGCCATTATAAAAAATAAAAACAAAATTCAAAAACAATAATTGAGGAAAGAGTTTTTTTGCAAGGCTACAACAACAAAACTCAAAAGCTGGAAAGACTTTACATGTCTGAGAAACAGAAACAAGGAAGAAATTACATTAACAAGGCTAATACATAACTTTGGAGTATAGCGAGCAAAAGAAAGTCACAATACGGTAAGGAGAGATAGACAGGGCCAGATGGCATGGAATGTTGGAACTCATGGCAACATTTGATTCCATTCTAAGCATAATGAAAAGAGTTTTGAGCAGGGACATTAGATGATGACCTATATTTTAAATGATCCTTGTACTGAGAACAAATTAAAGACAAGAGTAAAAGCAAAGAGACCAGTTACAAGGCTACTAAA
The DNA here is from genome assembly GCF_055505025.1 of Bos grunniens. Classification (NCBI taxonomy): domain Eukaryota; kingdom Metazoa; phylum Chordata; class Mammalia; order Artiodactyla; family Bovidae; genus Bos; species Bos grunniens. The sequence continues at coordinate 65,031,557 of NC_141168.1, read as the reverse complement.
GCAGTTCAGGCAAAAGACAATGGTTGCTTTTATGAGAATAGCAGCAGTGAAAAGAAGAAAAGTGAAGACATGTCATATATTTTTAAGATAAGATTAATGTGATTTTCTGAAAGAGAAAGATCTAAATCAAAGATGAAACAGTTTGGGGGATAGATGGTAATTGAACTGGGAAAACAATGAAAGGAGCAGGTTTGGGTGTGAGAGATGATTAGCAGCTCAGTTTTTAGACATGTTAAGTTTGAGATGCAGAGGAGAAGTCCAAATGGAAATATCAAAGATGTTGCTGAATAAATGATCCTGAAGCTCTAAAGAAATACCTGGATTATAAAGATACTTCAGAACTCTTGGCACAAAGACAATATTTAAAGTAATGGTGATTAATGTGATCACCCAGAAAGGACATGGTACACAAGACGAACCAATATGCCTGCCTGCCAGCATCTGAAGGTCAAGTACTGAGGAGCACCAGCAAAGAACATGGTGAGTCACTACAAGATGCAAAAGGAAAACCACAAGTGGTGATGTCCTTAAAACTAAGAAAAGAATGAAGAGAATCCTTTTGTATCTGATGGTACTGAGAAGTTTCTATTGAATTCCAACAAACTGGATATCACTGAGACCCTGAACATAATCAGGAGTGGAGTGGTGAGGCCAGAAGCTGTAGTGAAATTATTTAAAAAGTAGCCAGCCACAGGAAAAGAGTAACACCTCTGATATCTATTGGCAGTGAATCTTCACGTTTAGACAATGCTCCATATCTCTTTCAAAATTTCTGGTACCACCACCATGATATTAAAACTGGGAATCTATGGAAAGCTTCTTAATTTCGAAGTGATTCTTTCTGTAAGAAGTCTAATTCTTCCTTTGGCGGTGCTTGTGTGCTAAGTTACTTCAGTCACGTCCAACTATTTGCAACCCTGTGGACTGTAGCCTGCCAGGCTCCTGTCCATAGAATTCTCCAAGCAAGAAAACTGAAACTTATAACTGCAAATTAAAAGAGATGTCAATGGAGTCCACTTAAATTTGATTTCATTTTTACAAGACAGTGTATTCTAAATTATTAATAGAAATGTTATTTCTTACTGTAAGAAAAAAAGATGGAGTAAATTATTCTGAAATCTAGCCAATCTGAAATTCATAATCACTTCATTTGTATGCAATTAAAGCAAATATTTTGGTAGGTTTAAAAAAGTCATTATTACTTTTAGGAAAGAAAGAAATAAACTAATGCTGAGATTAATTAAGAACAGAAAAGAAATGAATCATCCAATAAATCTCTAGGGTTAATTATGTGAATATATTCCAAAGTTATCAAGATCATGCAAACCAAACACCAAAAAAAAAAAAAAAATCAGTCTAGCAAAATTAGAATATCATACACTTCTTTACCAGGATTTACTAATAATTTAGAAGTTTGACAGTGTTTCTTAGTCTTGCTGATGGGGCAATAATGGGGTGACTGGAGGCAGTGGCTTTCTTCCCTGTGTCTCCTGTAATCAGCAGATTCCTCATTCTGCCACTTCATCTTGTGTAAATCTGAACTCCTTACTTAATCTTTTGAGTCTCGTTTTTCTCATTTAAAATAAAGATTTATTTATTTATACAACAGACATTTGTTGAACCCCTACAATTTACCAAAATTAGTATCTAAATCATAATATCCATATCATAGTCTGAGAATAAAAATTCCTGACTCAGAGTTAGTACTCAGGCATCATATCAATTCTCATTTTTTCCTATATCAGGGTCTTTACACAAGCTGTTTACTCTGCCTTGAATACTCTTCATCTCCTTATGCCCCAATTTTACCTGACTAACTTATATGAATCCTTCTGATATCAGTCTTCCCTGCTCCTCTCATACTACATGAGGTCCCCAAGTTATAAAATATTCTACTACCCTGTGCTTTTTCATCATACCATTTATCACAATTATAATTATTTGAGGAATTATTTACTTATTGTTTGCCTCCTCATTATTTTATTTACTTTGGTTAGGACATTATCTTGAGTAAGTGAATGAGCTGGAATTTCATTAGAGAAAAGGATGAAGGGGACTAATTCAAAGATGATTTCAAGCTTTCTAGATTGAACAATGTTGTCATTAATAAAAGAAAATAAGAGATAAGGGGGAAAAGATCATGAGCTTTTGTTTTAAACCTGCTGGAACAAAAGGGCCTGAAGAGAACATGGTCAGGGGCAGGGGGCAGATACTCAGGAGACAGCTAAAAATATGGTAACAGATGAGAACTGAAGGTTTTATGTGGTAGATTAGTGTGGGAGATTGTGAAGGAAGGCTAAAAGCAGTATGTTGAAGAAAACAATGAAGCACATGTCAAGGGTTGTATAATGGTTAATTTGATGGGTCAACTTGGCTAGGTCATGATACTCAGCTACTTAGCCAAACAACAGTCTAGATATTTCTGTGAAAGTGTCTTTTCTTTTTAGATGAGAGTAACATTTAAATCAGAGTGTCTCCTATTATGTGGGTGGGCCTCATTCAATCAGGCCTTAATAGGAACAAACCCCCTCGTACTCCCCAAAATAAGGAATTCTGCCAGCAGACTGCTTTCACACTCAAACTGCAACAATTCCATTCTCCAGCATGCCAGCTAACCCAAAGATTTGGGATTTGCCAGTCTCCACAACTGTATAAGCCTATTCCTTGTTTTAAAAAAAAAAAAAAACTCTTTCTCTTTCTAGATAGAAGGATGGATGGATGGATGGATGGATGGATGGACAGACAGGCAGTCAGATATATATAGAGAGATATATAAACATTCCAATTGGTTCTGCTTCTCTGGAGAGCACTAATTAATACAGGTGATTTTGAAAAGAGTAAAAGGGATAACTGATTTAACATGGTTCCAAATCACAAAAGAGGCAGAAAGTAAAATTCAAACAAATGACAATCAATCCAGAATCTATGGTTGTGGATTTTGAATTACTGATGATCTATGCCTGTGGCAACATTAGTATATAGGGGTTTCTGTGACAGATCTTTCATGAAAATAGAAAATAAAGTAAAAGGGTAAATTTAGGTGTTAGTTTGACTGATGAAATATTTACTCATAACTCTGTAAGCCTTAGGCAAAAACAAGCAAGAATCTCTATGACCAAAATAGTGAGGACTTTGTAACAGAATTTGTAACGTGAAGTAAACTGGACAGTGAAGCCAGTGACGGAGGCAACTTCAGTTCCATTCAGCCACAAGCACATGGGAACTGCTGAGTCTGAAGTCCTTTTACTGCCTGGTGTCCTAGATTTCAAAACAAAGAACGAGTGGCACAAATGTGGCAGAACACTGTAAGACTCGAATGGATGTTAATAACCATCTACTCCAAATACTTTGTGCTCCTATAAAGTAAGTTAGTTTTCCCAAGATACTAAGTGACTATAGCCAAAGTCATCAGTTCAGTTCAGTTCAGTCACTCAGTCGTGTCCGACTCTTTGCGACCCCATGAATCGCAGCACACCAGGCCTCCCTGTCCATCACCCACTCCCGGGGTTCACTCAGACTCACATCCATTGAGTCAGTGATGCCATCCAGCCATCTCATCCTCTGTCGTCCCCTTCTCCTCCTGCCCCCAATCCCTACCAGCATCAGAGACTTTTCCAATGAGTCAACTCTTCGCATGAGGTGGCCAAAGTACTGGAGTTTCAGCTTCAGCATCATTCCTTCCAAAGAACACCCAGGGCTGATCTCCTTCAGAATGGACTGGTTGGATCTCCTTGCAGTCCAAGGGACTCCCAAGGGTCTTATCCAACACCACAGTTCCTAAGCATCAATTTTTTGGTGCTCAGCTTTCTTCACAGTCCAACTCTCACATCCATACATGACATACAGGTACAATTTTTAGAAATAAAAAAAATAAGATAGTAGCAGATCTTTTACAAAACAGTCTTAAATTGCCAAAGATGAATTTAGGTAAATCCCATACAACTGGAAGAATTCAATGAACATATACTATTGGATGTAGAGCCCCAACACTCACTATCATCCAGTAATATTCTAGATTTTTGTTGCCTTAATAATATGTAGATATATGACAAATAAAAGAATGAATATAATTTTCTAATTCACAAAAGATTGCAGTGCTCTTATTTTACTTACACCATGCTCAGGTGAAACGTAATGATTCTCTAAGGTCATTAAGTTCGAAAGACTTGAACTGGAACCCAGGTTTTCTGACCCTTATCTGCACCCTTTTTGACACATTCCTATTTAGACCTAAAGTCATATAATTAATCTGTATGACAGGATAAGACCTCAGGCTTGAGCAATGTGGACAAGTGGTTTAATTTCCTGGCTGACTTGATAAAACAAGACAGTTAAAAAAAAAAAAATAAAGCCTCTAACCAGTTTTATTATTTGGGTTTTGGAGTCTTCAACATCACCAAACTATTAAGTAAAAGGAGCCAAGCTTTTGTGTTCCTCATTTATGAGAAACTAAGACATAATTTTTTCTCAAAAGAAGTGCAATGAGTAAATGCAGAAGTAAATCTGTGTAAATGAAGCATATGTTTTTATAGCATTCAAAATCTTATTTCAGGTTATCAGAGAATATGAATCCATTCTTAAATTTTTTATTAAAAAAAAAGTTCTTCCCTTGTTTCCTAATGAAGCAATAAATCCTTCAGGAAAGGCATATCCACAGAATGTGACACTTTGCCTTCAGATTCACATGGCATTGTGATAAATCCATCAGTATGTGCAGTGATGACAGATGTGATAAAGAGATCATCATGGTTTTCACTGCCTGTATTTTATTGTTTGTTACAGCCGTCTTCTATTTCTGGAAAACATTCCCAGCTGCCTGCAGCAGAGCTAGGAGTCAGAGCTTGAAAATATGTTGTTTTTCTCACAGTTTAAAACCTATCTTGCCTACCACTAATTATGCAGTACAGATAGGCAGAAATAATACTAGAAAACATGTCTTGAACACTGGTTTCATTATAATAACCTTATTTCTGATCTTTCTTATTTCAGGGTTTTTGAAGACTCATTAAAAATGTCTTCTCTGCAGTGTTTTATAACCTTTTGACATTTTCTTCTTATACCAGTCATGTCAGTTTTTTTTTTTTTCCTTAAGCCTATAAATAGGAAGGTTGAGAAGGAAGAAATGGACACATTAACCCCTGTACATTTGGAACCTGACAATCAGATTTGAGGTAGGGAGATTATATCATTACTTTGGTTTTTGTTTTCTTTTAATGGTATATTGTAAGATGACTAAAGCATGCCACGTAAATTCTGTTATCATCTTAATCATCAGTGAAATACACATGCATTTCATATATAATATATTTACAACTGATACAAAAGTAACAGGGAACTGTGTTCTTTTGAATGATTTTTTTTCTGAGGACAACACTAGCTGCTTTTAAAATAATGAAGCATTTTCATAGTTGTTAGTATGATCTATAATTATATTTTTCCAGGGAAAAGAAGACAAACTATAAGTGACACAAAATCCTAGACCTTTTGATCACTTTTATGAGTCTAGCTTAACCCTGAAAGTGAAAGTTGCTCAGTTGCATCTGACTCTCTGTGACCCCATGGACTATACAATCCATGAAATTCTCCAGGCCAGAATACTGGAGTGGGTGGCCTTTTCCTTCTCCAGGGGATCTTTCCAACCCAGGGATTCAACCCAGGTTTCCCACATTGCAGGTGGATTCTTTACCAGTTGAGCCACCAGGGAAGCCCACTTTAACCCTAGTTTATTATTATTGTTGCTTTATATTTCTATGTTTCAGTTATATTTCCCTCTATAAAATAATAAAATGTACTATAATAATTTGCTTTCTGTATTACTTGAATTTAGTTATAAATTTACTGTATTCTCATTTATATAAGAGATAATTTTTAATAAATAACCTATAAGGTTAATGTTAATCAATAGTTAAAACCTCCAGTCATCATCCTTTACCACAACTATTAGGCTGATTAAAATTTTCTTTCTTTTAATAACCCTTCCCCACCATTTCTTACAGGTTATATCTGATCAGACAAATGCATGCAAGAGAAATAATGAAGCAAAATACTTCACACACAGAGTTAATCAGCCCTAATTAAAAAGTTACTATCATACAGAAATATACTAATTGAAAATTCATATTTATTATTAGAATAACCTCTTTCTGAGTATCACATTCTCCTCAAAGATCATCATTTTTATTCATATAAGAACAGTACATTTTTGTATAACTTATAAATAGTCCTTAAGAAATGTATTATCATGTTAAAGAAGATATTTCTTATAAATAGAGACAGTTTGACATTTACAATTAACTGAATCACACATCAAAAAAGCGGAGCTAGGGTAGGGAAGTTTACTGAGTCTATAAACCATTTAAATGGATGCCTTGACTGAAGAAATAGGCATAACCTATGTTATCAAAGCTACATCAAACATCACTGTTGGAATGAAAGAAAAAAAGGCATTTCAATTAGAAATAGTGGTCTGCAGTCATTTAAATGTCTCTAATATCAAAACTAACTAATAAATTAACTGTATGAAATACTCATCTAAAATTAAGATTAAAAAAAATTAAAACAAAGTATCAGACTGGGTAGCTTAAACAACAGAAATTTATTTTTCACAGCTATGAAAGCTGAAAGTCCAAGATCAAGGTGCTGGCAGCTTTGGTTTATTGTGAGGAGCTCTCTCCTTTTCTAGCACGATGCCTTCTTGCTATGTCCTCAAATAATCTTTTCTCTATACACATCCATCCCTGGTGTCTCTTTGTTTGTACTAATTTTTTATAAGGACATTAGTCAGATTCAATTAGGGCTCACACTTATGGCCTAGTTTTAATTTAATTACTTCTTTAAAGATATTCTTTCCAAACAAAGTCACATTCTGAGATGCTGGACTTTAATATATGAATTTTGAGGGAACACAATTCAGCCCATAAATAGAGATATACGCAATAATAAATGTTGTACTGCTTTTCCAAAATATTACTTGAACAACTTTTGCATATAATGAACTACTTTTTCAAAGACTCCGTTTGTAAAAGCATTCTGTAATTTTTTAAGTATAACTCTGTATGAACCCTTGCCTGGAAAATCCCAGGGATGGGGGAGCTTGGTGGGCTGCCGTCTATGGGGTCACACAGAGTTGGACACGACTGAAGCAACTTAGCAGCAGCAGCAGCAGCAGCTGTATGTACCCTAGAGTCAAACTGCAACATTACATAAGCACACTTGTCATCAAGTTTTTGATTTTAGTGAAAGCTGTCTCTTCTTCGTGTTCAGTTTGCCTGTTTTGCTAATTTCCATTAGAGAAGTATTCCCAAATCCTGAAATCTTCTCTAATAGTCAAACATTATGACTTCTCCTTTATTTTCTTAAAGATTCAACAGCAATCTATGCTGAGCATTCCTTTAATATATTTCAGAATGCCTTTATCTCTAACCTGTAATAATGAAGTCTTTCCAATGATATGCAGACAATATTCCTTGCCACTGTGCTTCCCATATGTGATATTTTAGTGACAATTTTTCAGATTATAATTATTTGGTCACCTTACTCATCTGGCCTTTCCAGTTTGAGCTGTTTTTTCTACTGAGTCTCATAAAATTCATAGGTTATATATTAAAATTACATTATCTAAATGAAGTGAGGATAACAGGTACAATATTAAGTTACTATATCAAAATAAGACAATTTTCACTGATAGGAAAAGTCAGATTAAATTATGCATAGCTGAAAATGCCTATACCTTTGAACTGAATTGGACTCAAAACAGCCAAAAACTGGCCTTTGTATGTCATTTACTGTGGGTTGCTCATGTATGATATATAATGCTTAATAGTACCTACATCTACTTAAAAGATACTATTTTTTATTCTTCTGAAACTGAGCAGGACCCTGCGGAGCCCTAAATACAAAAGCTCCTTTAGTTCCCCCTTTCTTTTTTGTAGAAAAAGGCTTTAGTCTCTGAGGTCTTCCCAGAGATCCAACAAGCAGTTAACTAAATAGAAAAATGAGGGAATGTAGAAACAAAAGAAAAGTAGCCAAACAAGAAAAGTACTGATATTTTAAACAAAAATTCAGGGGGAAAAAAAAAAAATAAAAACAACGAAGTCCTGGACAACTGCTCATAACAATCTGACTCATATCTGTGAGATATGCAGACACAATGACTCTCTGCAACCCAGGTGTATAATAGGGACTATGTACCAACCACAAGTACATAAACCCCAGACTGGTTGGTGCCAGAAGACTAACAATTAAGATTCCCAAAACATCACCTTGTTACCTCACTACCAACTAATCAGAAAGTAAAAGTGAAGTCGCTCAGTTGTGTCCGACTCTTTGCAACCCCATGGACTGTAGCCTACCAGGCTCCTCCGTCCATGCGATTTTCCAGGCAAGAGTGCTGGAGTGGATTGCTGTTTCCTTCTCCAGGGGATGTTCCCAAACCAGGAATAGAACCCAGGTCTCCCACATTGCAGGCAGATGCTTTACCGTCTGAGCCACCAGGGACAAAACTAATCAGAGGAAAGTCATAATTCTGTAATAATCCTCACCTCAAATGTTGCCTTTAAAAACTCTTTCTTGGGGAGTTCCCTGGTGGTTCAGTGGTTAGGACTCAGCACTTTCAGTATCATATGTGTGTCAGCTGTTCAGTTGTGTCTGACTCTTTGCAACCCCACGGACTGTAACCCACCAGGCTCCTCTGACCATGGGGATACTCCAGGCAAGAATACTGGGGTGGGTTGCCATTTCCTTCTCCAGGGTATCTTCCCTACCCAAGGATTGAAACCGGGTCTCCTGCATTACAGACAGATTCTTTACCTCTGAGCCATAGCCCAGGTTCAATTCCTGATTGAGGAACAAAGATACTGCATGCTGCACAGCACAGCAAAAATAAATAAATAAATAAATAAAAACCTTCCCTGAAAGCCATTGAGAAGTTCAGGTTTTCTGAACACAGCTGCCTGTTTTCCTTGCTTGGCACTCTGTAATAAACACTGTACTTTACCACAGCCTGGTGTCAGTGGATTGGCTTTATTATATGGCAGGTGAGAGTACCCAAGTTCACATCAATAATAATTCTTTGCATGAAACTTAAAAAATCACATCTGTTTAACTTCAAACCATATGACAGTGAAGTGCCTAAGTTATAGGAAAAGGTAGGAAAAAAATTAACTTCTGATATAGTTTGCTTTCTAATAGATTAAGGAGAGACCTATAGTTCAGGGCCACTGACTGACATTGTGTTGTGTTACAAGAGGGTGCTAAATTGTCCCATGTGTTTTTCTTGCAGCTTTTGCCAGTTGGAAAAAAAATTACTCCCTCCTCAAGTGTTGAATGACAAAGCCTCCTAACATCATAAAACAAAATATCTTTTACAAGTAAAATAATTCCTCTGAATGATTATTGTGCATGTGTGTGAAGTCACTCAATCGTGTTTGACTCTTGCAATCCCATGGACTGTGGTCTGCCAGGCTCTTCTGTTCATGGGATTATCCAGGCAAGAATATTGGAGTAGGTTACCATGTCCTCCTCCAGGAGATTTTCCCAATCCAGGAATCAAACCCATATCTCCTGAGTCTTCTGCATTGGCAGGTAGATTCTTTACCACTGAGCCACCTGAGAAGCCCCTGAATGATTACAGAAGTTTACAAATCAAAAGGGACTTCAGAAATACTGGTTGGAGGATACAGAGCCAACAAATTCTTCACACGGTAAATTTTAAACATTTCAAGTTTTAGTTTCCTTCTCTCAAGATAGTGTCACATGGTGCTCTACCAGTTCAACAGGGACACTGGGTAAGAAATTTTCAGTAAGGGGTACAGTAGAGCAGGTAATATTGGTTTCTGAAGAAATACTATAAAAAGATTCACAAGTTATAAAAATTTTGCATACAAAAGAACCCTTAGAGAATAATAAGTAGGTTATAAAAGATAGCAATAAAATGAACATTCATAAAGTCACCATCTAACTTAAGAAATGGAATATTATAAACACAATAGAAAGTGCTCCTTGATCTCATTTTCCAGCCTCCTTATCCCAAATTGTGTCTCAATTGATCCATCCTCATTGTTAGATATCTATCTTCCTTAATAAGACCTACTGCTAACTGCTAAGTCATCAGTCGTGGCTGACTCTGTGCGACCCCATAGACGGAAGCCCACCAGGCTCCCCCGTCCCTGGGATTCTCCAGGCAAGAACACTGGAGTGGGTTGCCATTTCCTTCTCCAAAGCATGAAAGTGAAAAGTGAAAGTGAAGTCGCTCAGTCCTGTCTGACTCTTCCTGACCCCATGGACTGCAGCCCACCAGGCTCCTCCATCCATGGGATTTTCCAGGCAAGAGCACTGGAGTGGGGTGCCATTGCCTTCTCCTAATAAGACCTAGTGCTGTATCTAATAAGCACTGCATTTCGAAGTAGTAGCAAATGAAAACATATTGAGATATTTACATAAGTTGTAATGTGATATGAAAACATCTCTGGTTTAAAATGGTGACAAACTCATAATTACTGCTAATACCACTGTGATCGATTATTTTCATTCATAATTAAATATTTAATTTCAGTTAGAATAAAAAAATATTTTTCCATTTAAAGATAAATTCTGTCTCCAGATGTCAGGTTAAGAAAATGTGCTCTAAATAGAGCAGAACTAGCAAAATCCCAGTTGATAAAAGAATCTAGCCCAGAGATTTGTCTTCTTTGTATATCAGAATTTACTAGATGCTGAAACGAAATACATGTTTAATATCTCTATGCAGGTTCTTCATACCCTACTAATAGACCTATCACTCTCTATTACATACAATGCCTTTTCTTAAGAAGCCCCCCAACATATTTGAGTGTGAGATTACTACTCTGGAAGAATGACGGGGAAACCTGGGGTAATACTGTCTGGTAATAGCGGGGGGCACAACTTAACAAAAGTGACTAAATATATACATGTTGATCTTAAGAGTAGAAGGCTGAGCGGCAGTTCAGAAAATTATTGATTGCACATACAACTGATATTCTCTATGTTAATTCTTTCTTAGAAATAAATTTAAAATGAAAAAGTTTAAGTGTTTTAACTTAAAATGCAAAATAAAACAAGATATTGAAAAATGTAAGTCTATTATCTTAACACTACAAATTTTGTCTATCAACTTTGCCCATATTTATTTAAATGATGGCAGTCATTATATATATAATTTTCATATTTTACTTTTATTTCCTGTATATTTCTCATTTGTACTTATCACAAACAGTTATAAATGGAAAATCAAAAAGAAAGGGAATTTCTATACATTTAGGAAAATAAAACCAATGACTGACCTCAGTTACATTTCTTGAAAGAAACCAAGCAAAGAATTAAAACCCTTCTCTCTTTATGCTCAAAGCTGAATCATCAACCATCAAAAATATTCTCTGCCATCTAGTCCATCAGTTTTCCACCATAGAGGCATTTCTTTCAAAATAAGGTTTGAGTCTAACAATGGTAATAGAAGCAAAATAATTTTTATGTGATGGAAATAAAAACATGCTTGAAATGATATTGAAGAATGTACACAACCTCACCTAGGTTGGAGGAAGGCAAATATTTATTCAGCATCTATTCTATATTAAACTATCACAAATTGATGACCTCACTTCTAAAAATTAGGAAATGCAATTTTTCTACCATATTGATCCTAAGTAGCAGAGTTGAGATTATATTTATATATTGTGTTGTAGTCCATCATCTGACTCGAAAATCAGTTAAGATTAGAATGCTTCACCTTAATTACCACATAGGCAACAAGGAAAGAAAAACAAGATAAGAGTCTCTGTACTAAGTTCATTATACAACAGATAAAGAATACATAACAACAAATCCTTTCAATGTATGCTCAAGTTGCTATGGAAACACAGAAGCTCCATATGGTTCTCCAGAGTCCTTTTTCTCTACATTATGCTGTCATTCACCAAAGAATATGCCTGCTAATGCATGCACTACAGACCACAGAGTATAAAAATAATTATGTGTCAGTCATAAGGTTCCTCCAAAAGGTGCTATTCTTCTTAAGATGATACCACTAGTGATGCAAAATCGAAGATATGTATATTTTCATTTATCTCAGGGTCATGAGTAAACTTAATCAACATTCTTATAAAGCTTGGAAAATTAAAGAAAAATTAGAATTGTAACTTACATATTTGGTAAAAATTTTCTGTATGGGAGGTATCACCTAATAGTCTGTTTTCAATCATAGCAGATATAATTTCTGAAACTACACATGATTCTATAATTACATGTCCTTTTTACAACTTTAAACAGAGATTGTCTCCAAGGTATATGCTGCATACAGAATCCCAAGCAATTTATATTCTAAGTAGTTATGTCTGATATTTATAAATGCACGTATTTCCCTCTTTAAGTTAGAGATGCTTCCACATTAGCTTTTTCCCATTACAAAGTTTTCAGATGGTTGGTCCTTTTCTTATTCCAGTATACCATATGATATTTTGATTAATTTTTCTTGGTACGTGAAATTAATAAAAAGAGAAATGTATTGGCATTGGTTACAGCTCGTCTTTATATGGGCATGGTGTCAGTTTCTTTGTTCCAGCATATTGCTAAATTACATTGAATGCCTGAGAAAGCATTAATAATAGTCTAGAAATAAATTTTCAACACCTACAAGAGGGATTGCCTAGCAAATGCATTTTTAATTAACTAAATCTATGTTTTAATTCATACTTCCTTCAGTTCAGTTCAGTTCAGTTGCTCAGTCATGTCCGACTCTTTGCGACCCCATGAATCGCAGCACGCCAGGCCTCCTTGTCCATCACCAACTCCCGGGGTTCACTCAGACTCACGTCCATCGAGTCAGTGATGCCATCCAGCCATCTCATCCTCTGTCGCCCCCTTCTCCTCCTGTCCCCAATCCCTCCCAGCATTAGAGTCTTTTCCAATGAGTCAGCTCTTCGCATGAGGTGGCCAAAGTATTGGAGTTTCAGCTTTAGCATCATTCCTTCCAAAGAAATCCCAGGGCTGATCTCCTTCAGAATGGACTAGTTGGATCTCCTTGCAGTCCAAGGGACTCAAGAGTCTTCTCCAACACCACAGTTCAAAAGCATCAATTCTTCGGCGCTTAGTTTTTACCTAATGTTCTTTTTCTGTTCCAGGACACCACACTACATTTAGTTGTCATTCCTCCTTAGGTTCCTCTTGGCTGTGACATCTTCTCAGGCATTTTTTGTTTTTAATAACCTTGTCAGTTTTGAGGAGTACTGGTCAGGTAATTTTTTAGAATTTCCCGCAATTGAGATTTTTCTAATATTTTTCTTATGTTAGAAAGAAACATAAGTCTTAGGTTATAGATTGTAGACAGGAAGATTACAGACTGAAAGCGCCATTCTCAGTACATCATATCAAGAGCATATACTGTTCAATATGACTTATCATGATTTTTAACTTTGACCACCTGGCTGAGATAGTGTTTATTATATGGAGTAGCTGCATACTTAGTTGGAATTCTTCTACACAGACTTCTCTATTTTCAACTTTTTAAAAGATTTATTCATTAATATCAGTACAGACTTAGGGATGGAGATGCAATTTTTATATCATAATTCTCATAGAAAAGAGGAATTTGAGTTTTCAAAAGTAAAAATTATCCTTAAAAAAATAAACATAATTAGAGGGAACCAGAATTGAAAGAGACACATGTACCCCAATGTTCACTGCAACACTGTTTATAATAGCCAGGACACAGAAGCAACCTAGATGTCCATCGGCAGACAAATGGATAAGAAAGCTGTGGTACATACACACAATGGAATATTACTCAGCCATTAAAAAGAATACATTTGAATCAGTTCTAATGAGGTGGATGAAACTGGAGCCTATTATACAGAGTGAAGTAAGTCAAAAAGAAAAACACCAATACAGTATACTAACACATATATATGGAATTTAGAAAGATGGTAATGATGACTCTATATGCAAGACAGCAAAAGAGACACAGATGTATAAAACGGTCTTTTGGACTCTGTGGGAGAAGGCGAGGGTGGGATGATTTGAGAGAATAGCATTGAAACATGTATATTATCATATGTGAAACAGATCACCAGTCTAGGTTCGATGCATGAGACGGTGCTCAGTGCTGGTGCACTGGGATGACCCTGAGGGATGCGATGGGGAGGGACGTAGGAGGGGGGTTCAGGATGGGGAACACATGTACACCCATGGAGGATTCATGTCAATGCAAGGCAAAAACCAAAAAAAGAAAAAAAGAAACATAAAATGACACCACTAAGGAATCCACGTTTTAAAATGCTGAGAGAAAAGTCTGAGGAAAAACTAATCTCAATTAACTCAGAAAAAATTATTTTTGCAACTTTTTAACATTCATAAGATATAATAAGAAAGCCAAGAGATGCAAGATACATCTCCAAAATGGAGATTTAAAAATTCTCTGACAAATCCAATCAGGAAGAAAAACACATGATTCAAGGTTCAGAATGCAGGTTTGAGCCTGCTTTTGCTTATTTATTGATAAAGTTCATTTAGTAATTGTAACTGTTAAGGCAATTATTTTAAAAGAGTGCAATTATCCAAAATTCTCTTTGTCTGTGTGTGTGTATGTCTTAGTCACTCAGTCATGTTCAATTCTTTGCAAAACCATGGACTATAGCCCACCAGGCTCCTTTGTCCATGGGATTTTCTAGGAAAGAATACTGGATTGGGTTGCCATTTTCTTCTCCAACGAATCTTCCCAACCTGGGTCTCCTGCACTGCAGCCAGATCTTTACCATCTGAGCCAAACTATAACTCAGATGGTAAAAAGTCTGCTTGCAGTGTGGGAGAGCCAGGTTCAATTGCTGGTTTAGGAAGATCCCCTGGCAAAGGAAATGGCAACCCACTCCAGTATTCTTGCCTGGAAAATTCCATGGACGGAGGAGCCTGTCAAGACTACAGTCCATGGGGTCACAAAGAGTCGGAGATGATTAACTTCACTTTGTTTTTCTTCCTATTAATTCTATTTAATCACATTCAATACAACAAAATTTCAATGATTCAAAAAATAATAATATACCAAACAGAACATATACATGAAAAAATCATAGAAAACTTCAAAGCATTGTGTTTTACTTATTTCAAATATAGCCTATATAAATTAAGTACAAATGCATATTACAATGTAAAGTGAGAGAAATTAATGCAAAATCACATTAATTAATGTCACTTGTTTCGAAGTACATAGTCATGTGTCCTAAAGGGAAATGTCTTAAAAGTCAAAAAATCAATTGCTTCACTCAGAATTAGAAATTACATTAAAGGAATAATTATATTGTTGACCTTTTTTAAGCTACTAATGGTAGTTTGGCTCTCCTTTATAGTTAAAATGCCAAAAATTTGAAAAGAAAGATATAATTTATATTTTTATACTACATAAAATTGTTATGTGAAAACCAAATTAATCTCTAGATGGGAAATCTCTTTGCTTTAATGAAGAGACACATGAACAGCTAAAGTGTGTCCCAAACTTATATTCATACTTCACTATACCACACATGAAGAGCTTTAGGTTGTTTACTTCTATCTTAACTAATTTAAATCAACTATTCATAGACTGGGGCTTCCCTGGTGGCTCAGATGGTAAAGAATCTGCCTGCAATGCAGGAGACCCAGGTTTGATCCCTGGGTCAGGAAGATCCCCTGGAAAAGGCAATGGCAACCTACTCCAGTATTCTTTCCTGGAGAATTCCATGGACAGAGGAGCCTGGTGGGCTATAGTCCATGGGGTCACAAAGGGTCAGACATGACTAAGTGACTAACACATTCATAGACTACTCTATAATCAGAATTACTTGAGGAAAAATATGACGGAGTAACCCTCAAAAGCAATTCTGAGGCTTTGTGAACTCTGCTGCTGCTAAGTCACTTCAGTCGTGTCCAACTCTGTGCAACTCCATAGACGGCAGCCCACCAGGCTCCCCCATCCCTGGGATTCTCCAGGCAAGAACACTGGAATGGGTTGCCATTTACTTTTCCAATGCATGAAAGTGAAAAGTGAAAATGAAGTCACTCAGTCGTCGCCGACTCTTAGCGACCCCATGGACTGCAGCCTACCAGGCTCCTCCATCCATGGAATTTTCCAGGCAAGAGTATTGGAGTGGGATGCCATTGCCTTCTCCGTGAACTCTAGATGCTAAATATTCCTACTACACTTTTTGACATTAAAGTATTTGTTCATCAAGGCCATAGTGCGAAATGGACAGCTTCTCCAGATCTTCAAAGCCACCATCAGCCTTAGTCCATGATAATGATTAGGATTTTATATACAAACATCAGAAGACACATAAGAGTCCCTTGACTGCAAGGAGATCAAAGCAGTCCATCCTAAAGGAAATCAACTCTGAATATTCATTGGAAGGACTGTTGTTGAAGCTGAACTTCCAATACTTTGGCCACCTGATGCAAAGAAGTTACTCATTGGAAAAGACACTGATGCTGGGGAAAATTGAAGGGAAAAGGAGAAGAGGGCAGCAGAGGATGAGATGGTTAGATAGCATCACTGACTCGATGGACATGATTTTGAGCAAATTCCAAGAGACAGTGAAGGACATGGGAGTCTGGTGTGCCACAGTCCATAGGGTTGCAAAGAGTCAGATATAACTTAGTGACTTAACAACAACAACCTAAAAGCTGAATTTTTACCTCACTCAAGATCTTAAACAACACCACCCATTGGCTCTTTTCTCACAAGGTCTAAACAACAATCTGGCCTAAACATCATTAGTTTTGTCCATTCTGTTGGACATCATCTTAGCTGTGACTCTCCAAAAGTGTGACTGTGCAAAACTTATCACTCAAATGGCAAGGGTAGAAAAGAGGAAATCTGTAAGAATCTTCCCTCCTTCCTAAAATACCCTAAGTCTCACACTGGATGTTTCTTTCTTCTTGGTTCTCACTTTTGTCCCACTTGATCTACAAGATAGAATTTTCTGAAATGGGAAGAACCTGTATATCCTCATTCACACTACCAAAATCATAAGTGGATAAAAATAAATAAATAAATAGCTAAATCTGATATTGTCACAGTTCATTAATCATTTCTTGAAAATTTCCAATAAAACCAAATCCCCCAATAAAATTACTAATTTCTGAGTTATTGACAAATTAATTTTGTCTTTGAATAATATCAGAACAATATCAGGGAAAGAGGATTGCAAATCTTGATCTATAGAATATGTGGCCTAGAAGATCAGCAACACTCCTGACTCAATGCTTACACAGGTTATGTAGATACGGAAATTGGGTTAAGACCAGCTCCTGACAATTCTCAGACAAAACCCAGTTATTTATTATTGTTGCTATAATTGTAGTGGTGGTAATATTTAAGAAATTATATCTAACATTCACCCCAACTACAAAAAAATAACCCAAAATGTCTAGCCTTCACCTGTGTAACTCTCTCCTGTATCCTCCAAAATAAAATTATTGCAAATAAAATTAAATAAATAAAATTAAATCAAATACCTGACAGAATAGAGTTATTAAATGTTTGTATGATATTTGTATGACATCTACCAAAAATGATTTTTTGGTTCAAGATTTATCTATGGTACTCCTCTCCACAATATAGTTAGAATTAAAGCCGCCATTACTTTATGAGGATAAATGAAATGACTTGTACACAGAATATTGCTAGTTACTTTTCCTTAAGCTAATAAAAATTTTATATTCAACAAGAAAAAACAACCAATAATTTAAAGCTAAGATTCTTTCAGCATAGCTTCAAATTCTAAATAATTTTGGATTGGACACTTTCTTATGGCTATGTGCATGCACTACTGGTCTACTAAGAATTAAAGCATTTATAATAACTTATGTAATTATGATGAATATATATATTCTGCATTTTGAAGAGACAATATAAAATTCTATGATGTGGTGATGAGAGAATTAATTATCTTTACAACTCATCCAAAAATGGCATCATAACTATAGATTAAAAAAAAAAGTCTTGACCATTTCCCTATTTTAATCCATTAGAAATTAATATCTGATTTCCCCAAATACTATTGTCAATGACCTTAATTGTAGTATTAAAAGGGCTTCTCAACCGGCGCTAGTGGTAAAGAACCTTCCTGCCAATGCAGAGACACAAGAAACATGGGTTTTCCCTGAGTCGGGAAGATCCCCTGGAGGGCATGACAACCCACTCCAGTATTCTTGCCTGGAGAATCCCATGAACAGAGGAATCTGGTGGGGTACAATTCAGTTTAGTCCCTCAGTCATGTCCGACTCTTTGCAACCCCGTGAACTGCAGTAGCCAGGCCTCCCTGTCCATCACCAACTCCCAGAGTCCACCCAAACCCATGTCCATTGTGTCGGTGATGCCATCCAACCATCTCATCCTTTGTCGTCCCCTTCTCCTCCTTCCCTCAATCTTTCCCAGCATCAGAGTCTTTTCCAATGAGTCAGCTCTCCACATCAGGTGGCCAAAGTATTGGAGTTTCAGATTCAACATCAGTCCCTCCAATGAACACCCAGGACTGATCTCCTTTAGGATGGACTGGTTGGATCTCCTTGCAGTCCAAGGGACTCTCAAGAGTCTTCTCCAACACCACAGTTCAAAAGCATCAATTCTTCAGCACTCAGCTTTCTTTATAGTCCAACTCTCACATCCATACATGACTACTGAAAAACCATAGCCTTGACTAGATAGACCTTTGTTGGCAAAGGAATGTCTCTGCTTTTGAATATTCTGTCTAGGTTGGTCATAACTTTCCTTCCAAGAGCACGTGTCTTTTAATTTCATGGATGCAATCACCATCTGCAGTGATTTTGTAGCCCCCAAAAATAAAGTCAGCTGCTGTTTCCACTGTTTCCCCATCTATTTGCCATGAAGGGATGGGACCGGATGCCAAGATCTTAGTTTTCTGAATGTTGAGCTTTAAGCCAATTTTTTCACACTCCTCTTTCACTTTCATCAAGAGGCTCTTTGGTTCTTCACTTTCTGCTATAAGGGTAGTGTCACCTACATATCTGAATTTATTGATATTTCTCCCAGCAATCTTGATTCCAGCTTGTGCTTCTCCCAGCCCAGCGTTTCTCATGATGTACTCTGCATAGAAGTTAAATAAGTAGGATGACAATATACAGCCTTGATGTGCTCCTTTTCCTATTTGGAACCAGTCTGTTGTTCCATGTCCAGTTCTAACTGTTGCTTCCTGACCTGCATATAGGTGTCTCAAGAGGCAGGTCAGGTGGTCTGGTATTCCCATCTCTTTCAGAATTTTCCACAGTTTATTGTGATCCACACAGTCAAAGGCTTTGGCATAGTCAATAAAGCAGAAATAGATATTTTTCTGAAACTCTCTTGCTTTTTCGATGATCCAGCGGATGTTGGCAATTTGATCTCTAGTTCTCTGCCTGTTCTAAATCCAGCTTGAACATCTGATAGTTCATGGTTCACAACTGTTTAAGCCTGGCTTGGAGAATTTTGAGCATTACTTTACTAGCATGTGAGATTACTGCACCAGTGTGGTAGTTTGAGCATTCTTTGGCATTACCTTTCTTTGGGATTGGAATGAAAACTGACCTTTTCCAGTCCTGTGGGGTACAGTCCAGAGGGTCACAAAAAGTCAGACATGACTAATGTGACTTAACACACATGCATGTAGCATTATAAAAATGCTGGCTCATCTAAGCATTATCAACACTTATATAGAGGAGGTCTGCACTGTGTTCACCACTGTATGCAATAAACAGAGTCAAAAGGAAAGGAAAAGCCATTAAACCTTACTTTATTATTAACTATGATTAGTAATTATTTTTAATCATTATGCATCCAAGCAATCATGTCTGTTTTCTTGTTTGGTAAATTAAATCTTAAATTTATGACACATCTTTACCCATTCAAATACATTCTAGAGTGAAAATTATTTCAATTATTTTTAGGTTCTTAAATGTTGCCTTTTTCTTTAAAGAACACAGAAGCTTCTTTGAGTATTAATTAAGTTAAAATATTATCCTCCCACATATTTACCAATAAAGTCCTCTGTAAGCTTCTCTCTCTTAACTAAAGCTGCATCTATACTAACAAAATGACAAGTGAGTTGGCCAGTTGGGCTGATTGGTGTGTGTGCTTTGTAACCCAACAAAAAGTTTATAATCAATGTCTATTTTAAGTAAAAATAGGAAGTCTATGCCTACATATTAGAAAGAAGAAAAGAATAGAAGTAATATGATTACAACCCAAATAATACAGATAAAATTTTGAGGAAAATCCAGAGTTGTTAAGTAGAAATCTTTTTTTTTCTTCAAAAGATATACCTAAAATGAAGTTGGTATAGCCCACTCCAGTACTCTTGCCTGGAAAATCCCATGGATGGAGGAGCCTGGTGGGCTACAGTCATGGGGTCGCTAAGAGTCAGACACGACTGAGCGACTTCACTTTCACTTTTCACTTTCATGCATTGGAGAAGGAAATGGCAACCCACTCCAGTGTTCTTGACTGGAGAATCCCAGGGACGGGGGAGCCTGGTGGGCTGCCGTCTATGGGAGTCGAACAGAGTTGGACATGACTGAAGCAACTTAGCAGCAGCAGCTTTAAGAAAGCCCTATAAACAAGGAAGATATGGAAGCAATGATTCCTATAAGGATCTGTTTTGAATATGCTTTTAAATATAATGTATATGATGAGTCAAGAGATGTTAAGATGACACAACAATCAAGGCAATAAGATTACAAATTGCCTTTTCAATACCTGTAATTTGAAACACAAAATACGAAAAAAATCTACTTCAGCCATTTTTATAGCACTTGTTATTGATAATAGCAAATTAACCTTATCCAAGCTTAACTTGAGATCAAACCAAATGGCTTTAGAGGTAAAATATGCTTTAATGTTCTATTAGTTTTAAGTCAAATAGAAGGTATATGTCAGAAATAAGAAAAAATTCTAAATGTTTAGGAACTAAAAGAACATTTTCAAATTTTGCACTGAATTAAAACTTAGATATAACATATTCAAAGGAGTTTAAATTTTTTATTTAAATTCATCAACCAGATTGAGCCCAGCCTTACTTCCTGTGTACTTTTTCTTTCTTCCCTGTGGATGTGTTGGTAAGAAGAATGCCATATCCATTCTGATTAGCCAGCAGATAAGCAATGTGGAAATTGATTTAAAGTCTCTACCACTAGAAATGTCAAAACAGATGTTACTTTCTCATAGGATGACAGCACCAGGCCTGAGATGTCAAACACAATTAAAAATTTTATTTTGAAATGTACTCCACAGTTTATACATGCTGAAAGTATGCCTTACCTTTCCAACTTGTAGAGTGCTATGCTTTGCAAAATGGGAAAAACTTTTAGTTTAGACTCCATTTGGGAGTGAAATAATTTCATCAATCAGTACCCAGAGGTTTCCTTTAGTTTTTGGCATGAAAAGACTGGCATTGCATTAAAATGTGCTGACAACTGAAAGAACAATTCTAGCAGGACCAATTTCTCTCACCCTCCTATCTACAACTCTCAAAGTTTTTTTCCCAGTGGGTTACCCAAAATAGAGAATAAATTACTGTCTTTCTTTTTATGATACCATTCATTTCACTTTCTGAAAGGGGAGAGGGTCAGAAGTTGCATGCTACTTAGTCATATTTATTAATAAATTTACTTACTAAGTTTCTCCCAAAGTCTTTTCCATGGCCATATGAGTAATAAAATGCCTGGAGAGGTAGTCTCTGCCTTTTTAGGACATGCATTCAAAACACTGAAGGCATAGAACTCACCATATACTTCAGAGAACATCACTATAGGTTTGTGACTCATAAAGGGAAAAAAAAGGAATTCCAAAAGTATGGATATTCTGAAGAAGGTCTTCTGCCTCTACATCCCCAAAGCATAATTTGAGGAGCTGTGACCTACCCATGACCACAGTTGAGCACTCTACATCCAGCCTTGAAGTATATAACCTGTGTTGTCTCTTTTGCTAGAGAATTAGTTTCCTGAGGGCAAGAAATATGTCATATTCATGTGTTTATCAGCTACAGAGTTTTATGATACCTTGTATATAGGTTGCTCTAATTTTTAAAAATCAATTTTGTTGGAAGGTTGAAAAGCCAGACATAGAACAACTGCCTTCTGAAGACCTAAGCAACACAGTAGAGTGGCTCAGAGCAGCAGCCTGGGCAGTCAGCTGCTTGATTTTATACCTCAGCCTTACTATCTGAGTGTTTAATCATGTGCCAGGAATGATCTTATATATATTATCTCACTAAATCCTCACAAGAACCATAATAACATATGAAGAAACACAGGCACAGTAATGAGATATAAATCACCCAGAGTCACACAGCTAGTCAATACTTTTTCTATTTCACCTAAGAGTTATTTTGGAAAATTTTTTTAATTTTATATTTATTCTTCTCAAGGTTTGAAGTGTTAATTTTTTAATTGTTATTTAGTTTCTTAATTGCTTAAAAATAAATTTCCTTATTTATTTCTTTTTTTGTCATGAACTTCTAATTGTTACTGCATTGTGATCAGAAAGTATAGCTGCACTCTTCCCAATCCAAAGCATCTATTAAGGTTTCTTTGTGGATTAATGTATGGTTATCTTTGTAAATGTTTTATAGCATTTAAACTATTTGGCTTCCTTTAGAAAGGCATTAAGTATGATACATTCTACTAATGAATATATTTATAAAAACTGTTCAAATTCATTTTGTCTATTTTCCAATATTCCTGTTCTGTCTGGCCCAAATAACCAATGTAATACGTAGCTCTCTACAAATGAGAACACAATTGTTATCACTATTTAAATAAAAGCTATATAATAAGATAAGGGCAAAAAGATTAATGATGCACTAATAAGAGAATTTAAAAAAAGAAAACAAAACTACACATTTGCTAATTCCTCATCTATTATAAGAAGAAATCAATATGTATCATTTTATTCCTCAAGCTGTAAGATGAGAATATTTGTATTAATGGGGATGATTACTAGTAGACATAAAAATATGCTTCAGTATATACTTTCAAGTTACTGGTATGTGACAAAGGAGTTGGGAGCGGGTACAAAGGAGACAGATATTACATATCAACAGAAAGGAAACAGAACACAGCAAGAAAGCCAAAAATAAGATACCTAAATAAACATGAATATAAGAGAATTAAGTTCAAATATCTATCATAGCAATAAAGGTAAGTGAGATAAAAACCACTTTTTAAAAGAAATTGACTCATACATTGAGAAGAGATAAAAGAAACAATAAGTCCCAAAAATATGCTGTACACAAGATGATATCTAAGACACTATAATTCATAGCATGAATATAAAAGAGTGGGCAAAGGAAAACCAGAAGTATAAAAACAAAAAGTGTTTGTTTTGTTTGACAAACCAATGTTTGCCAAAAGTGAACACAATATATAGAACATTAAACAAAAACAGAGTTGCTCTTTTTTGATGAAGGATTTTTTGTTTAGGTAAGTTTCTTAGCGAGAATATATAGATGATATATTTTAAGGTTCCTTGAATATTTAAATTTATTTTTAGGTTAATTCCATACATGAATGAAAACATGGCTAATATGAAATACTAGGGGTACATTAATTTACCCTTATCAACTCTTTATGTATTGCTCAGTTGACTACTGGTATCTAAAGTCCCCAGGAGAATACTGAAGCTAGCTTGATTTTTTATATAACACTTTTGAATGAAGTGTTTCTTCTGATTGGATATTTAATATTAACAGCATAATATATACCTGGCATACATTGCTGCCTTTAATTCTTGTAGCAACTCTGTGATATTTGAGATTCACTGAAACACATTCAAAGTTATCAGCTGGTCTTAGTGATGATGAAGAAGGCAGACACTATGATACTTTGAATAAACTGCCCCCAAACTGTTCCACTTATACAGTACTTTCTGAGACAAATTCCAAGGAATTTGCTAAAACCCTGTTGCTGATATAAAGATCTTCCTGACACTGCATTTTATCAGAGCCCATAATACTAATATCAAGCATATATCAATATATCATGATAAGACTTAGGACATACTATCTCAAAAACAAGTTTTCACCTACAAGTTAATTCTTCCACAGATTTTTTTCACACTTTAAAATACTTTTATATACTTAAACACACAGAAAATTTTAGTATAAGATAATCAATACTCACATAATCACAACCCAGAATTAATAATACGCTAATAACTGTTTACTATCTTTGCTTTATATTTCTCTTTGCTGCTACTGCTAAGTCGATTCAGTTGTATCCAACTGTTTGTGACCCCATAGATGGCAGCCCACCAGGCTCCCCTGTCCCTGGGATTCTCCAGGCAAGAACACTGGAGTGCGTTGCCATTGCCTTCTCCAATGCATGAAAGTGAAATCGCTCAGTCGTGTCGGGCTCTTAGCAACCCCATGGACTGCAGCCCACCAGGCTCCTTCGTCCATGGGATTTTCCAGGCAAGAGTACTGGAGTGGGGTGCCATTGCCTTCTCCGATATTTCTCTTTAACTATTGTTAAAAAAAAAACTACTCATTCCAGACTTTGAGTCTTTCTTCGAGTCATTCTGCTTCCTTTCATCTCAGAGAAAACTATCCAACTCATCTAGGTTTCTATACTTTCTTATATTCATTACCATATTAAATTTGCATTGCAGAAGATTGATTTATATATATATATATAATAGTCATGCTGTACTTTGTAAAGACAACACTTTATTTTTTTTTAATCTATCAGATTTGAAATATTTTAACACACTTAAAAAGCAAGTTCAGGCTTTCTCTGCATCTATTGAGACCTAGATGTCCATCAGCAGATGAATGGATAAGAAAGCTATGGTACGTATACACAATGGAGTATTACTCAGCCATTAAAAAGAATTCATTTGAATCAGTTCTAATGAGATGGATGAAACTGGAGCCTATTATACAGAGTGAAGTAAGCCAGAAAGAAAAACACCAATACAGTATACTAACACATATATATGGAATTTAGAAAGATGGTAACAATAACCCTGTATACGAGACAGCAAAAGAGACACTGATGTATAGAACAGTCTTATGGACTCTGTGGGAGAGGGAGAGGGTGGGAAGATTTGGGAGAATGGCACTGAAACATGTATACTATCATGTATGAAACGAGTCGCCAGTCCAGGTTCGATGCACGATACTGGATGCTTGGGGCTGGTGCACTGGGACGACCCAGAGGGATGGTATGGGGAGGGAGGAGGGAGGAGGGTTCAGGATGGGGAACACATGTATACCTGTGGCGGATTCATTTTGATATTTGGAAAAACTAATACAATATTGTAAAGTTTAAAAATAAAATAAAATTTTAAAAAAATAAAAGAGAAAAAGAGAAAAAAAAAAGCAAGTTCATTAATCTCTGAGTACCTGAGAAAAACATGGGTTCTCTATTTGCTGTAGTCAAGAGCCATATGTATTAGGTCTTTTATATCTATTAGATCAAGCTTGTTAATTGAATTCTTCAGACTTTCTGTACCTTGAAAATTTTTTTGTCTCCTTGATTTACTAGTTACTAAAAAGGCATGCGCAAATCTCCTGCCATAACTATGGATTAGTCAAATTCTTTTTATAATTCTGTCAATTTTTTCTTTAAATATACACTTTTAAACAATTTTTTCCCTTGTGAAAAAAACTTTTAAGACTTACTCTCTTAGCAACTTTCAAATATACAATACAGTATTGTTAACTATCATCACCATGCTGTATATTACATCCCCAGGTCTTATTTATTTTAAACTGGAAGTTTGTACCTTTTGAACACCTTCACCTTTTCAATATTTAATACTAAAATATTTAAATATGCTTCAAATATTTTGAAGCCATGATATATAAAGTTTAATTTTATTCTTTATTGATAGAAGAGTCTTTTTACTTTGTATGTGACACCCCTTTTTGTCCCTATTAATAATTCACATGTTAAAACTTTTTTATTAATCAAAATATTTATTTGGCTGTTACTTCCTGGTATGTTTTTTTCCCCAAAATGTATCTTACATATCTGGGTCACTATATAATATTTTGTGTCTAGTACAAATGGAATATATCTACAAAAGGTCTGAAAAATTTGAGTCTCCCTTTTACATATGTGAATTTAATCTATTTTTATAATGATTTATGGTATGTCTTATCCTATCTCCACCATCTTCTTTTGTGTTTTATTTTAATAATGATTTTTATTTGCTTCATTCTTTTTCTGCACTTGTACTGAATTACACGTTTCTTCTTTATTGTTCCCCTTCATTTTTATTGATTAGAAATAGATTTAGTAATATATTTGTTTTTATTTGTCCGTCTCAGACTGAGCGACTGAACTGGACTGAACTGAAACAATTCTTTCAGTCTGTTTCATAAATCTGAAATTTCATTTTATCAAACCTGTTTTCAAACATTTTTTTCTCTCCAACTCTCTATTAATTTATAACTCATATATAGGTCTTCTCACTCCATATTCCCATGTCTTTTCATTTCTTCTTCCTATTTTCCAACACTTAATTTTTCTGTGTTGTATTCTAAATATCTTCCTCTCTTCAACTATAGCTAGTCTTTTCTTTGTCATATATATTATTATTTTAATTTCAAAAATCACGCATGTTTAATTTCTGAAATTTATATTTTGGTATTTTAAATTTTCCCTATACTTTTTCCATAATGTTCTGATTTTGTCTAATAATTGATTTTTTTTTATTATTTTTAACACATGGAAAATAACCCTTTGGTTATTTCATACAGATTTTTCTTGGCATTTAAACCAAGCCATTTTGTACATATGTTATCATTTTGCACATATGCTATCATTTCTTCCTATTATATATTATTATGTTTTGTGATGTCATTCCCTGAGTGCTATTTCCTGGGATATCTATGGGGAAAAATAGTCTCCTACATTTATCTGAAAAAGACTTCATATTTAGAATGTGTAAAAAACTGTATACATCAAAATAAGACAAAAAAAGACACCAAATTTTTAAGAATTAACTATACAAAACATGATATATAAGTGGCCAATAAACAAGAAAGCATCATTACTCACAGTTGCTGCAGCTAGAGGTCTATGAGGCACATCTAATGCCTGCCACAGTTCACCACTTATGTCACTTCCACAGGCAATTCTTCCTGAGGAGAAATACAAAAAAAGAAAGTTAATGGTATGAACCACATCCCTGTAAAACCAATAATCTCAGGGCCATATTGCCATGCATGCTCTTCTTTATATGGTATTCATTCTAAATTACCTCACCTGTAGCTATCACTTCTGTTGGCCTAAGTGATGGGGTGATGCAAACTTTCAAAAAAGGTCATTAATGGAAAGAAATGACAATCCAACAGAATGGGAGGCAATATTCTCAATACATGAAACTGACAAGGCTTATATTAACAATATATAAAGAAATTTACAAACTAATAAGAAAAAGACAGATAACTCAATAATAAAGTAACATACTTCAATCAAATACTTTTTTTTAAAAAAGGCATACACCCCAAAGGCCAATCAGTCAGTTCAGCTCAGTCACTCAGTCATGTCCAATTCTTCACAACCCCATGGACTGCAGCATGCCAGGCTTCCCTGTCCATCACCAACTCCCAGAGCTTACTCAAACTCATGTCCATTGAGTCAGTGATACTATCCAGTCATCTCATTCTCTGTTGTCCCCTTCTCCTCCTGCCTTCAATCTTTCCCAGCATCACGGTCTTTTCCAATGAGTCAGTTGTTTTCATCAGGTGGCCAAAAATTTGGAGCTTCAGCTTTAGCATCAGTCCTCCCAATGAATATTCAGGACTTATTTCCTTTAGGATGGACTGGTTGAATCTCCTTGCAGTCCAAGGGACTCTCAGGAGTCCTCTCCAACACCGCAGTTCAAAAGCACCAATTCTTCGGCGCTCAGATTTCTTCATGGTTCAACTCTCACATCCATACATGACTACTGGAAAAACCATAACTTTAACTAGATGGACTTTTGTTGGCAAAGTAATGTCTCTGCTTTTTAATATGCTGTCTAGGTTGGTTATTGCTTTTCTTCCAAGGAGCAAGCATCCTTTAATTTCATAACTGCAATCACCATCTGCAGTGACTTTGGAGCCCCCAAAAACAAAGTCTCTCACAGTTTCCATTATTTCCCCGTCTATTTGCAATGAAGTGATGGGACCGGATGCCATGAACTTAGTTTCTGAATGTTGAGTTTTAAGCCAACTTTTTCACTCTCCTCTTTCACCTTCATCAAGAGGCTCTTTAGTTCTTCTTCACTTTCTGCCATAAAGGTGGTGTCATCTGAATATCCGAGGTTATTGATATATCTCCCGGCAAACTTGATTCCAGCTTGTGATTTATCCAGCCTGGTATTCTGCATGATGTACTCTGCACATAAGTTAAATAAGCAGGGTGACAATAAACAGCCTTGACCTACTCTTTTCCCAATTTGGAACCAGTCTGTTGTTCCAGGTACAATAAACATGTATTTGTTGTTCCAAAGGCCAATAAATATATGAAAAAGTAATCAACTCTTTAGTCATTAGAAGAATTAAAATTAAGTGTACTATGAGATACCACTCCCCACATACCAATAAGACTAAAATGAAAATAACAGACATTGCCAAGGATTAATGGCACTGCGGAGCAACTGGAACACTCCTACACTGCTGATGGAAGTATAAATTGGTACAGCCACTATGGGAAACTTTCTAGCAGTATCTATTAATACTGATCTTTTAAGTCTACTTTCAGGTATATATTCAACAGAAATGATACATATTTTTCCTAAAACATATCATAGTGTAACTATCTATAATAGCCCCAAACTGAAAAAAAATATCCATCATAATACAATGGATAAATAAATAAAGTCATATTTTTATATGTGCTATTTCAGTTATTCACTGTTGTTTAGCAAACTACCCTAGAACTTAGTGGCTTCAACCACGATTTATTATTTTTGAAAATTTTGTAGGTTGGCCAGGAGGTTCTTCTACTAGTCTCATCTAGATTCACTCATGTGGTTACA
Source organism: Bos grunniens (assembly GCF_055505025.1). Taxonomy (NCBI): domain Eukaryota; kingdom Metazoa; phylum Chordata; class Mammalia; order Artiodactyla; family Bovidae; genus Bos; species Bos grunniens. Next base: position 65,002,555 of record NC_141168.1, on the reverse strand, counting down.
GTCATCTGATGTCTCACCTGAATCTGTAGGTCCCAGATGGCCTCTGGAACATGGTTCTGGTTGTCAGTGGGTAACCTCTACTCTCCCATCATGGATAGACTTTCATCTACAGTAGGCTACTTTAGGCTTCTTCACAGCATGGTAATAAAAGGACCTAAGAAGGCAAGAGAGAAATCTGCAAGTGTTCTTAGGGCTAAGCCCTAGAACTTACATAACATAATTTCCACCACAAACTATGCCAAAGCATTTATAAGACGAGCTCAGATTTAAGACACTGAAGGAATAGTCTCCTTTTTGTAAAGGAGAAGCAGCAATAACACATTGCAGAGGGGCATGAACACAGAGAGGCCTGATTTATTGGGAGCCATCGTTACAGCAATCTACCACAACCAATATACAGCAATGAAAATGAATCAATTACTGCTGTAAGCAACAACAGGGATGAACTTCACAATGTTGAGCAAATGATGCAAGTCACAAATATATATAACTTGTTACATTTATATAAAATGCAAAAATCTGCAAAACAAATACATGAAAGAGTCCAACAAATATATCTGTGGTGCTATTGATGTTTTATTCCTTGACCTATGTAGTCATCACATGTGAATTTTTACTTGTGATCATTTATTGTTTTGTTCTTTTGATTTCTGTAATTTTCTATACATTTGTTATACTTCAGGAGAAATTTTATAGACCAAAATAATAACAAAAAAAAAGCATTTTTAAAATAATGGACACAAATATTCTTTAATACCATTCAGGTAGTCCTAAAATATGAACTGATGGATTATTCATTTTACTGCAGCAAGACTGAGAAAGAGTCGAAGGCTGTGGGAGTCAGTCTTGGGGAAATTTGTCTCTATTCTCTTTCTACCTTATTTTGCTTAAGCCTCTACATTAAGGATCAGTTTCCTGGTCATCACTTCTTTTTGACATGATTATTTTCCTCTGCTCACACTCCTCCATTTACTACTGCTGATCCTGGCTAAGGTAATTATTTCTAGGAGATTATTTCTTATGTCTTCTTGTTTATCTACCTTAGATAGTGTTCTAGTCCCAGAACTTCAGTCCTGCTTATCTAAGGAAGTAAAGAATATTTTTCATATTTTTCCTGGCAAGTCAGGTCATTTAACTCTGCTAAGCCCCAGATAATCATGATGGTGTGATCACTCACCTAAGCAACAACAGTCAGACATCCTGTAGTGTGAAGTCATCTGGGCCTTAGGAAGCATCAGTACAAACAAAGCTAGTGGAGGTGATGGAATTCCAGCTGAGCTATTTCAAATCCTAAAAGAAGATGCTGTGAAAGTGCTGCAGTCAATATGCCAACAAATTTGGAAAACTCAGCAGTGGCCACAAGACTGGAAAAACGTCAGTTTTCATTCCAATCCCAAGGAAAGGTAATGCCAAAGAATATTTAAACTACCGCACAACTGTACTCATCTCACACACTAGAAAAGTAATGCTCAAAATTTGCCAAGCCAGGCTTCAACAGTATGTGAACCGAGAACTTCAGATGTTCAAGTTGAATTTAGAAAAGGCAGAGGAAAAAGAGATCAAATTGCCAACCTCCATTGGATCATAGAAAAAGCAAAAGAATTCCAGAAGAACATCTCCTTCTGTTTCATTGACTACGCTAAAGCCTTTAAATGTGTGGATCACAACAAACTGTGGAAAATTCTTCAGGAGATGGGAATATCAGACTAACCTTACCTGCCTCCTGAAAAATCTGTTTGCAGGTCAAGAAGCAACAGTTAGAATCGGACATGGAACAATTGACTGGTTTAAAATTGGGAAAAGGAGTACGACAAGACTGTATATGGTCACCCTGATTATTTAACTTATATGCAGAGTATATCATGTGAAATGCTGGGCTGGATGAAGCACAAGCTGTAATCAAGATTGCTGGGAGAAATATCAATAACCTCAGATATGCAGATGATACCACACTTATGGCAGAAAGTGAAGAGGAACTTAAGAGCCTCTTGATGAGGGTGAAAGAGGAGAATGAAAAAGCTGGCTTGAAGCTCAACATTCAAAAAAGAAGATCATGGCATCTGGTCCCACCACTTTATGGTGAATAGATGAGGAAACAACAGAAACAGTGACAGACTATTTTCTTGGGCTCCAAAATCACTGCAGATGGTTACTGCAGCCATGAAATTAAAAGACACTTGCTCCTTGGAAGACAAGCTATGACCAACCTAGACAGCATACTAAAAAGCAAAGACATTACTTTGCCAACAAAGGTCCATCTAGTCAAAGCTATGGTTTTTCCAGTAGTCACGCATGGATGTGAGAGTTGGACTATAAAGAAAGCTCAGCGCTGAAGAATTGATGCTTTTGAACTGTGGTGTTGGAGAACACTCTTGAGAGTCCCTTGGACTGCAAGGAGATCAAATCAGTCAATCCTAAAGGAAATCAGCCTTGAATATCATTGGAAGGACTAATGCTAAAGCTGAAGCTCCAATATTTTAGCCACCTGATGCAAAGAACTAACTCATTGGAAAAGCCTCTAATGTTGGGAAAGATTGAAGGCAGGAGAAGGGGATGACAGAGGATGAGATGGTTGGATGGTATCACCGACTCGATGGACATGAGTTTGAGCAATCTCTGGGAATTTTTGATGGACAGGGAAGCCTGGCGTACTGCAGTCCATGGGGTCGCAAAGAGTCAGACATGACTGAGCAACTGAAATGATTGACACTTCATGATTTCAATGAGATTTAAATGTGATTTAAATGAAATTTTCCAGAGGTTCCCCCATTTAGTTTGCTACCATATTGAGTCACTTTTCTCAGAAATGCAGCTTCTTGCAGCTTTTTCCTAAATGGGTTCAAATCATTTTGTATATAAGCAATACTGTGCAGAAGTTAACATTGTAGATTTTGGAATCTAAGTGTCTGGCCTTGACCTTAGACAGATTACTCTCCTATTATCGGCCTTAACTTCCATGTTTATAAAATAGAGATACCTCCTGTTAATTGCCTCTGTGCCAAAATCTACTGGGCTTAAGTAGTTCTTTTAAAGAGGAGATGATATCCCCCAAACACATCTATGTGCCAAAACCTACAAAGAAGGTTTCAAGTATATGTCAATTGTATTCCCTGAAACTTACTTAATTATACATAAACCATTATTTCAGTATCAGCCTGATTATCTCTTCTTAAACATGAGTTCATGAGAACTGGCCTGGAAGCTAGCTATCAGTCAACACAGGAATTGCTTTTTATGCTAAATCTTTTATTTTCATTGAATTGAAGTTTAGAGTTTACAAATAATTAGTTGATTTTAAACTTAAAATATTATTAGGTAGGTAGGATAGATATTATTATCACTATTTTATAGACCAGAAACCTGAAACTTAGAAAGCTGAATTTACTCAAGCCAGTAAATTGCAGAGCTGAAACTCAAATCCAAGTTGTCTGAGTTCAGATCCAGTGTATTATGGTCAACTGTCTCCACAAAGATGGAGACATGCTACATGTTAAATGCGATCCTCTAATGTATCCAGACTGTAATCACAGAATCTCATCCCATCCTTAAGTGACAGTAGATTTCCTTCATAGGAACCTCATCAAAATCATGATTCCTCTTCCCAGAAAAACCCATATTAGTTGTCAGCCACATGTGCAGACACACACATGCACACACACATGCACACACACGTCACATCATTTTGCAAGTAGTTAAAAGAGTTTTAAGGATGCTCTGAACCACAAAGCCAAGTCTAGAGAAATGTCTCCCTTACTCGAATAGCCAAAGCAATCTTGAGAAAGAAGAATGGAACTGGAGGAATCAACCTACCTGACTTCAGGCTCTACTACAAAGCCACAGTTATCAAGACAGTATGGTACTGGCACAAAGACAGAAATATAGATCAATGGAACAAAATAGAAAACCCAGAGATAAATCCAGGCACATATGGACACCTTATCTTTGACAAAGGAGGCAAGAATATACAATGGATTAAAGACAATCTCTTTAACAAATGGTGCTGGGAAATCTGGTCAACCACTTGTAAAAGAATGAAACTAGAACACTTTCTAATACCATACACAAAAATAAACTCAAAATGGATTAAAGATCTCAACGTAAGACCAGAAACTATAAAACTCCTAGAGGAGAACATAGGCAAAACACTCTCTGACATACATCACAGCAGGATCCTCTATGACCCACCTCCCAGAATATTGGAAATAAAAGCGAAAATAAACAAATGGGACCTAATTAACCTTAAAAGCTTCTGCACATCAAAGGAAACTATTAGCAAGGTGAAAAGGCAGCCTTCAGAATGGGAGAAAATAATAGCAAATGAAGCAACTGACAAACAACTAATCTCAAAAATATACAAGCAACTCCTACAGCTCAACTCCAGAAAAATAAATGACCCAATCAAAAAATGGGCCAAAGAACTAAAAAGACATTTCTCCAAAGAAGACATACAGATGGCTAACAAACACATGAAAAGATGCTCAACATCACTCATTATCAGAGAAATGCAAATCAAAACCACTATGAGGTACCATTTCACACCAGTCAGAATGGCTGCGATCCAAAAGTCTACAAATAATAAATGCTGGAGAGGGTGTGGAGAAAAGGGAACCCTCTTACACTGTTGGTAGGAATGCAAACTAGTACAGCCACTATGGAGAACAGTGTGGAGATTCCTTAAAAAACTGGAAATAGAACTGCCTTATGATCCAGCAATCCCACTGCTGGGCATACACACTGAGGAAACCAGAAGGGAAAGAGACACGTGTACCCCAGTGTTCATCGCAGCACTGTTTATAATAGCCAGGACATGGAAGCAACCTAGATGTCCATCAGCAGATGAATGGATAAGAAAGCAGTGGTACATATACACAATGGAGTATTACTCAGCCATTAAAAAGAAAACATTTTAATCAGTTCTAATGAGGTGGATGAAACTGGAGCCTATTATACAGAGTGAAGTAAGCCAGAAGGAAAAACACCAATACAGTATAATAACGCATATATATGGAATTTAGAAAGATGGTAAAAATAACCCTGTGTACGAGACAGCAAAAGAGACACTGATGTATAGAACAGTCTTATGGACTCTGTGGGAGAGGGAGAGGGTGGAAAGATTTGGGAGAATGGCACTGAAACATGTAAAATATCATGTATGAAACGAGATGCCAGTCCAGGTTCGATGCGCGATACTGGATGCTTGGGGCTAGTGCACTGGGACGACCCAGAGGGATGGTATGGGGAGGGAGGAGGGAGGAGGGTTCAGGATGGGGAACACATGTATACCTGTGGCGGATTCATTTTGATATTTGGCAAAACTAATACAATTATGTAGTTTAAAAATAAAATAAAATTAAAAAAAAAAAAAGAAATGTCTCCCTTATAGATGCTGATCCTGTCCTCCAAGGCTGGTTTTATAGGAGCTTTACTATGTACATTTTGGTTATAGTGCTATATATGTTTTATTTTCAAATTCTTTATCCAAGGCACATATCTTTATTTAAAAATATTTAAATATGCATATAAGTGATTTGGTCTACATGGTAAAAAAGAAATTTAATTGAAATACTCAAGAGTTCACTTCTATTTTCCTAGAAGCTATCTTAACACATTATGGTTTCTTATCATGTTACAGAATTGAATTGAATTGTTAAATAATAGTTATATATTTGAATTTAATTATATATATATGCAATATAATGTGCAATCAAATTGCCAACATCTGTTGGATCATCAAAAAAGCAAGAGAGTTCCAGAAAAAACATCTCTTTCTGCTTTAGTGACTACACCAAAGATTCTGACTGTGTGTTTCACAAAAAAATGTGGAAAATTCCTAGAGATGGGAATACAGACCACCTGATCTGCGTCCTGAGAAATCTGTATGCAGGTCAAGAAGCAATAGTTAGAACTGTACATGGAACAACAGACTGGTTCTAAATCAGGAAAGGAGTATGTCAAGGCTGCATATTGTCACCTTGCTTATTTAACTTATATGCAGAGTACATCATGCAAAATGCCAGGCTGGATGAAGCACAAGCTGGAATCAAGTTTGCCAAGAGAAATATCAATAACCTCAGATATGCAGATGACACCAGTCTTATGGCAAAAAGCAAAGAAGAACTAAAGAGCCTCTTGATGAAAGTGAAAGAGGAGAGTGAAAAAGTTGGCTTAAAACTCAACATTCAGAAAACTAAGATCATGGTGGCAGGTCCAATCACTTCATGGCAAATAGACAGGGAAATAATGGAAACAGTGAGAGACTATTTTTGGGGGCGCCAAGATCACTGCAGATGGTGACTACAGCCTTGAAATTAAAAGATGCTTGCTCCTTGGAAGGAAAGCTATGATCAACATAGACGGCATATTAAAAAGCAGAGACATTACTTTACCAACAAAAGTCCATCTATTCAAAGCTATGGTTTTTCCAGTAATCATGTATGGATGTGAGAGTTGGACTATAAAGAAAGCTAACTGCTGAAGAATTGATGCTTTTGAGCTGTGGAGTTGGAGAAGACTCCTGAGAGTCCCTTGGACTGCAAGGAGATCCAACCAGTCCTTCCTAAAGGAAATCCATGCTGAATATTCATTGGAAGGTCTGATGCTAAAGCTGAAACTCCATTACTTTGGCCACCTGATGAGAAGAACTGACTCATTGGAAAAGACCCTGATGCTGGGAAAGATTGAAGGCAGGAGGAGAAGGGGAAAACAGAGGATGAGATGGTTGGATGGCATCACTGACTCAATGGACATGAGTTTGAGTAAGCTCTGAGAGTTGGTGATGGACAGGGAAGCTGTCTGGCATGCTGCAGTCCATGGAGTTGTGAAGAGTTGAACACAACTGAGCAACTGAACTGAACTGAATGTGCAATGTTTTAGTCACTCAGTCATGTCTGACTCTGCGACTTCATGGACTGTAACCTACCAGGCACCCCTGTCCAGTGAATTTTCCAGGCAAAAATACTGCAGTGGGGAGCAGGGCATCTTTCTAACCCAGGGTTTGAAACCAGGTCTCCAGCATTGCAGGCAGATTCCTTACCGTCTGAGTCACCAGGGAAGCTGCATACACATATTTAATTACTTCTTCAAATCACTTAGATCAGATTTGAACAAACACTTCTTGAGCAAACTCTTAACAAAATATTTTAATATCTTAAAAGTATGTGTTCATGACCCTTTCGGTCAATTGAGTGATTGACTAGTTTCTGATCAATATCAAGTATGCGTGTGAACATTAACGAGAATGGTAAGAGAGGCAAGGGCTCAAACTCTCAACCATGGCTGCACTTCTGAACCACCTGGGGGACCTTTTAAAATGCTTTATTCTGTGGCTCCAGTTTCAGGAATTTTGATATAATGTATAGAGTATGACCTGAACAATGGGATTTTTTTTAATCTAGTTAAGTTTGTACAAAAGTTAACAATCACTGCCCTAATGTATTTGTTTTCCTCCAGAATGGGACAATGCTCAGAAAGCACAAGAGATAATATACTTATTATATTATTATGATCTATCAAGCTAGGATAAATTGAGATTATTTTGAGGAGACGAGCTGAATTTAACTGAAGTATAGCTGATCAAAATGATAAATTCAGCCTTTCTAAATCAGTTTTCATTTTTTCTTATTATAAGTCATATATAATATATAAGCTCTGACTCTAGAAACATGCAGCTACATGCTGATGACATAGTCAATGTAATTAGCCTTTCTACCATGCCTGAAGAATCATAAGCCATGATTTTGCTTAATCAGAATCATGGAATTTAGTATCTGGAAGCCTCACCTGAGCTGTGATGCACTCGCTTATTCTTAACATATCACAAGATGTCATGTATACCAAGTTACATTTGTGAATCATAGTTTAATAAACCCTATCAAAGGTTTCATTAAGAAAACTTCAAGGATGAATTTCTGTCATCAGAGGAACTTTCAGGTTTTTTGCACCAGATCTAGAGTGGCTTAGGGAGCTGGAATACTGCTGCTGCTGCTAAGTCACTTCAGTCGTGTCCGATTCTGTGCGACCCCATAGACGGCAGCCCACCAGGCTCCATTGTCCCTGGGATTCTCCAGGCAAGAACACTGGAGCAGGTTGCCATTTCCTTCTCCAATGCATGAAAGTGAAAAGTGAAAGTGAAGTCACTCAGTCATGTCCGACTCTTAGCAACCTCATGGACTGCAGCACACCAGGCTCCTCCATCCATGGGATTTTCCAGGCAAGAGTACTGGAATGGGGTGCCATAGTGAAGGGGAAAAAAGAGAAGAAATTTAGAGGAGCCCAGGGAATATGGGGCCAGCCTAATAATTATAAAGTCATATTTTAATGGTATTTTTCCTGGAAATCTCTTCCTCCTACACCCTCATTTCAGGAAATGCAACATAAACAACTGAAGATGGGCAGTCACCTGAGGAGCAAGAAGAGGAGAGTTGGGAGGATGGTTTCAGGGCTGACTCCTATTAAATTACCTTGTGCCTCTCTCCACTCCTGCATTTAGCCAATGCAGTATAACAAGCAGAACTCTACCTGAAAAAACTGGGAGCAAAGACCTATCTCTGGAGAAGCTTTAGCTTTTAAAAGTAAACGATTAGATAAAAATGGAGTCAATGGGAAAAAATGCAAGTACATTATCATTTATTGTAGGCCTCCATTCTTTTTCCCTTCCTTCTCCAGACTCTCCCATAATGCTAGTTTAATGATGCAATGTTTTTCTTAAAATTTGGTGTTTTATTCAATGATGGGCAACAGATATCCCCCTTCCCCTAAATTAAAGTATACTTCCAAGCTTAGAAAACTGATAAAAATAATTAAGAGAAAATACCAAAGACTATAAAATAATCAATGTAGTAATTATGATAATGTGTCTGCATCCTGCCTGAAATGTTAATAACTATGTCTTAATAGGAAGAACTAACATTTATGAGTACTTAAGGGACGAAGCATATTTTAATAGTCAAGTTTATGGAAACAGGAAGTATCAATAGAACGGTGATTACTAATGGCTGAAAAGACAAAGAAATGGAAAGTTGCTATTTAATGGATATAGAACTTCAGATTTGAAAAAGTTCTGGAGGAACTTTTCTGATGTTCTGATGGAGTTACATCACAACAATGTGATGTACTTAGGGACGGCCCAGAGGGAGGGTATGGGGAGGGAGGAGGGAGGTGGGTTCAGGATGGGGAGCATGGGAATACCTGTGGTGGATTCATTTTGATGTTGGGCAAAACTAATACAATATTGTAAAGTTTAAAAATAAAATAAAATTTAAAAAAAAGAAAATATTTAAAGTGATAAATTTCACATTATGTATTATTTACCACAATAAAAAGTAAATGTAATTTCAAAAAATATATAAAAGTGATTAGTAACTGGCAGAGTCAAGAGTTAGGTTGTGATTCAAAATCTCACATTCTTTTACTCTGAACTCCCCTGTAAGAACTATTCCCTAAATAATAGGTAATTAAACATTATCATGATCACAAGCCCATTGCAATCATGCATCAGCATTCCTTTGGGGGATGACAATCAGGAATAAGCATCAACCCTGGAAGGATAAAGCCTGAAGAACCAGTTTCTATCTGGCCATATTTGAACCCAGTTTCCAAGGGAAAACATCACAAGAATCTTTCTTTTAACACTGAAAACAAGTGTCCCATATGGCATGATCACAAAGACTGGTTCACTGACTTGACCATTTTATTCCCTTTTATAATGATTACTTATTGTCATAGAGACATAGCCACTGCAAAGTAATGCTTGGTAGAACACAGCCATCTCCAGGTAATGAGGCCTGAGGACATGCCTCACTCATGTGGTGAGAAAAAAGTAATTCTAACAGCGCTACACTCTAACCAATACTTTTATCTGTCAGTATTGTTACAAGGAAAGTGGAAACCAAATAAAGGATAATTGTCCATTCTCAACAGGATGTGACAACTTTCATCTGTGATCATTTTTTTGCAGGCAATAGCAAGACTTCCCAAACAAACTAAATGAGGAATGATTATGATGGAGAGATGATGTTAAGGCTTATGTCTGAGTTTCTCCCAGAAGCTGTATTAATTGCTGTAATATAAACCTGTGGCACAATGTATTCTCCACTGATATCACCCACTGATCTCCAAGCCTGTCTGCGAGATTTCCACTAAAAGCCAAACAGTGACCTGAATAACTCATTGAGTTGTACAAGATTAGTCCAAATTAAATAAAGCTTATATCTGGTGAAGTTAAAATTTAAACTGTTAATAGACTCACTACATATTGAAATTAAAAGACGCTTACTCCTTGGAAGGAAAGTTATGACCAACCTACATAGCATATTGAAAAGCAGAGACATTACTTTGCCAACAAAGGTTCGTCTAGTCAAGGCTATGGTTTTTCCTGTGGTCATGTATGGATGTGAGAATTGGACTGTGAAGAAGGCTGAGTGCCCAAGAATTGATGCTTTTGAACTGTGGTGTTGGAAAAGACTCTTGAGAGTCCCTTGGACTGCAAGGAGATCCAACCAGTCCATTCTGAAGGAGATCAGCCCTGGGATTTCTTTGGAAGGAATGATGCTAAAGCTGAAACTCCAGTACTTTGGCCACCTCATGCAAAGAGTTGACTCATTGGAAAAGACTCTGATGCTGGAAGGGACTGGGGGCAGGAGGAGAAGGGGACGACAGAGGATGAGATGGCTGGATGACATCACTGACTTGATGGACATGAGTCTGGGTGAACTCCGGGAGTTGGTGATGGACAGGGAGGCCTGGAGTGCTGCGATTCATGGGGTCACAAAGAGTCGGACATGACTGAGCGACTGATCTGATCTGACATATTGAACTCTGTAAGAACTATAAATACTTTTAATAAAAGAGAATTTGCTAGAGATAAATATTAATCTAGTAATAAATTTCTAACCCATAGCATCTAAGGGTAAGGTGCATCTCAAATTTATCCCCCAAATTTGTAGATTAATAAAAGTTGTATTTTGGAGACCTGGGGAGAAGGGAGCTGGTGTACCCACACCACTCATGCTTAAAATATTTTGTTGTATGATTAGAAAGCAAGGTGACTTTTTCTAGCAGGAGTGGCAAGTGTATTTCAGATAAGATTACTTTTTGCAGGGAAGCTAAGTATTCAGCCAGCCTTGATGGAGTCCATTTTAGGAGACAGAGGAAAGGATCTGCAGGTTCTAATTACCAAGCCAAACTTCTTTATATACCTCACAGGGTTATCAAAAGATTGTTAAACAAATTAATGGTATTTTATCGACTTTATATACATTCTATTTCCACATCATTTTTGGATTTGAAGGTTCACTGAGAGTCCAACATGGATCACTCTGACTTCTGCATGTCACCAGCAGAGTTTCAGTGACCTCAAAGATTATTCTATGTTAAAAGCATCATTGACTATGCCAAGGATATGGGGTAATTGATCATGACTGAACAATATGAGTGCTATTCACTGCTCACATTTTCTTCCTAATTTAGAACTTAATCATTTGAAAACAATTATATCACTTGGGGGGAAAAATGACTCCTTTAAAAAAAATGTATTCTATCAAAAACTGAGTCCAAGCAATGCACAATTTCTCAACAGATCTTTCTCAATAGATACTAGGACCATACTTGTCAATGGTGCTGAATTGTATGGACATATCACATCACTGGAAAAAATGTGATTCATCTTCAAGTTGTGTCAGTATGTGTTGTATTTAACAGGATGAATAGTCCTAGTATACATATACTAGGGCAGAAACGGAAAGTGCCATTAAACAGAGCTCACAAGTCTTATTTTTACAGGTCTCCCTGAGGACAGAGAACATTCCTATTTAAGGTTATTCATGCTATTTCTACCACAGCCCCAGTAAGTCAAAACACTGAAGGAGTCCTGGAGTCAGAAGTGCACCATAATAAGGAGAGGCTTACCATTAGGGAATATACCAGACTCCCCCACAGAAGGTGTGCTTGTATACAGGCTACAAATTACTTCTCACCAGTTCTTTGAAGATTGGGAAATACTGGGATCAGAGTACAGAGGCTTATATCACCCTGGGCTCAGCCCTTTCTTTTTAGAAGACCTTTGTTTTCACCAAGCAGCAAATATGAGTTTTCATGATAGAGCCCCTGATGCGTGGCTTCTGAAAGGTGCCCTGCTGTGGTATCTTGGCTGGTTGAAAGCTTGGTGTTCTGTAGGGTCACTAGAGGACCCTGAGCTAACTGAGAGTGTAAATCAACTGAATTGTCTGATCCTTGGCATGTTCCAGAACATCCACAGAGGCCTCAGCCCTTGCAGGAACTGGTACAGCATGATTCTCTTAGACACTCAGGTATTTTGGTATCAGATAAGTATAAATATCATATATTTGAACCAGAACAGTTAGACCTGATGTGATGCAGTTAAGAATCTGCCTTGCAATGCAGGGGATGTGGGTTTGATCCCTGGTCAGGAAACTAAGATATCAGACGCCTCAGAGTAACTGAGCCCGAGTGCTCTAACTACTGAGGCCCTGTGCCACAACTAGAGAATCCATGCACCACAGTGAAAAATCCAGCATGATGCAACAAAGATGCCGGGTGCCACAACTAAGACCCGAAGCAGTCAAATAAATAATTAAATATTTAAAATAATAATAACAAAATAATAGTAATAATAGTGCCACTATCCTAATATGATCATATTATTTTCCACATGATGGTAATTTACATAATTTATATATTAATAATTCACACATTTCAGTATTGTTATATTTCACTCAATATTACTCATTTTCAGTACTTTTCAGTAGTATTCATAATTATAATAATAGCTTCATGATATGCTATTTTCCTTCAAGCTTCTCTTTTTGAAAATGTTGTCTCTTTTCTGATATGGTTTTGAAATATGGATCATGTACTCTCTTTTTATGTTTTAGAGTGAAATGAAAGTTTTTATCACTGAGATTAATATGATAAATCTTATCATTGAGATTAATATGACAAATTTATAGAATGTTAGTCATTCTATAAATATTAATTCATAACTATATAATCAAGCACACATTTTAAAAAATATCATTTGAATTTTTTTAATTAGAGCCTTTTTCCTTTTCTGAAACTCATTCTCCTACTTCAAATTTACTACTTTGTACAAAGGTTTAGTATTTCCATATTAAGTTTTTTTATCTTTTATGTTCTGCTTTTGTTTTCACAGGTAAGTGAATTAGAAATAATATACTTCCTTCATATCATGGTCATTTCAGCAACATTATCTCATCATACACACAGATGCACCTTTTATAAAAAAGGATGGTTCTTTAATTTTGTAATCATACGTCCATTTTCAATCAACCTCCTTAATCAAAAGTTTTCTTTCTCCTTCTTCATTTGACTCATCTACCTACTTCAATTTAATTTTTTTCTGTAGTTCCAGATAAATTTCCTTTAGTTATATCAACAAAAAAGATATTTATATCATAAGTATTCTGAATGGTTGTAAGTCAGAGAATATGTTTTCGTAGACTTTACCTATGAATAATAGCACAGCTGAAGAGCTACGTTAGAATACACTTTCTTCCCTTAAAGGTTTTAAAGTTATTATTCCATTTTAGCTTTAATTGATGCAGAGAAGAAATCCCAACTTTTTTTACTTAGGCTCCTATGATGGTCATTTGGGTTTTTTCTCAATAAAAGCGTGATGATTGTATATTTAAAGTTTAGTGATTAAAGAATATACATTGCTGTAGGGATGTTTACATAACTATTTTCTTAAGGGCCCATATTAGACAATTTCATAAACTTATCCCAGCTGCCAGGAAGAAATTGATTGATGAGCACAGATTATTTACCAAAAGTGGCAGGGATTACAATAGAAACTGAGAACTATCTTCACCATATTATATATACAAGGCTGTAGTTCTTTGGGTCTATGAATATATTTTCACAAATGCTTTGCATAGTTTGATAGCTTCTCTTATTCTCAAATTTCTATTCATTTCTTCCATTTTTGTAAGACTGAGGAAATACCTTCAGAGAAGTGGAAGCCTAAGCTTCCTTTTTTGTCATGAGTAATAAAGATAGACCTAGAAAGTAAAAGCAAGGGTGAGCCACTGGGTTACAAGGAAGAAATGGTCCAGCTGTTAAAAGGCCTCATTGATTAAACCATCCATAAATGAATAGACCAGTGCTTCAAGGTCAATGCTTTGTGTCCCAGACACACTGTCACAGGCAGAAATGATTTTTTTGATGTCAACTTAGCTTCTGCTGATTTTTCTCCTCTACTTAGAAAAGAAGCAAGAATAGAGAGGCTGCTTTAAAGGCTGCTACATTCACTAAATTCCCCTAAAATAGCCTTTAAAACCCACACATACATACTTTCTTTTCCTCACAAAGAAAGTCTGAGCCAAGCACAGACAGATTTCTGAATAAGAGAAGAATACTACTTTTCAGTTGTATAAGAGAACATGCATTGCCTTCTTCTGCCATGAAACTGATTAAGGAGCACAGAGACCTCATAAGGTAACTGAGAAATTCCTCCACACTTCAGATGAAAAGTCTTCAGTGTCACTTCAATGATTCTCTAAAAGTCTTGTAAATTCCCTAAGAACTATGTTAAAACCTAAATATTAAAGTAATACACTTTCTGAATGTTCTCAGACTAAGATTTCAAGCAGCAATTATAAAATTTCAAGCAGATTTTCAATTCATCTAATCTCCCTTAGCCAGCACAAGTCTTACAACAATAATATAGATATATCAAGCCAAAATATTTATTAACCTAAATCATTTCAGTTCAGATCAGTTCAGTCGCTCAGTTGTATCTGACTCTTTGCGACCCCATGAATTGCAGCACGCCAGGCCTCCCTGTCCATCACCAACTCCCAGAGTTCACTCAGACTCACGTCCATCAAGTCGGTGATGCCATCCAGCCATCTCATCCTCTGGCGTCCCCTCTCCTCCTGCCCCCAATCCCTCCCAGCATCAGAGTCTTTTCCAATGAGTCAACTCTTTGCATGAGGTGGCCAAAGTACTGGAGTTTCAGCTTTAGCATCATTCCTTCCAAAGAAATCCCAGGGCTGATCTCCTTCAGAATGGACTGGTTGGATCTCCTTGCAGTCCAAGGGACTCACAAGAATCTTCTCCAACACCACAGTTCAAAAGTATCAATTCTCCAGTGCTCAGCTTTCTTCAGAGTCCAACTCTCACATCCATACATGACCACAGGAAACACCATAGCCTTGACTAGACGGACCTTTGTTGGCAGTTATGTCCCTGCTTTTGAATATGCTGTCTAGGTTGGTCATAATTTTCCTTCCCAGAAGTAAGCGTCTTTTAATTTCATGGCTGCAATCACCATCTGCAGTGATTTTGGAGCCCAAAAAAATAAAGTTTGACACTGTTTCCACTGTTTCCCCATCTATTTCCCATGAAGTGATGGGACCAGATGCCATGATCTTCGTTTTCTGAATGTTGAGCTTTAAGCCAACTTTTTCACTCTCCGCTTTCACTTTCATCAAGAGGCTTTTGAGTTCCTCTTCACTTTCTGCCATAAGAGTGGTGTCATCTGCATATCTGAGGTTATTGATATTTCTCCCGGAAATCTTGATTCCAGCTTGTGCTTCTTCCAGTCTAGTGTTTCTCATGATGTACTCTGCATAGAAGTTAAATAAGCAGGGTGACAATATACAGCCTTGATGTACTCCTTTTCCTATTTGGAACCAGTCTGTTGTTTCATGTCCAGTTCTAACTGTTGCTTCCTGACCTGCATATAGGTTTCTCAAGAGGCAGGTCAGGTGCTCTGGTATTTCCATCTCTTTCAGAATTTTCCACAGTTTAATGTGATCCACACAGTCAAAGGCTTTGGCATAGTCAATAAAGCAGAAATAGATATTTTTCTGGAACTCTCTTGCTTTTTCCATGATCCAGCAGATGTTGGCCATTTTATCTCTGGTTCCTCTGCCTTTTCTAAAACTAGCTTGAATATCTGGAATTTCACGGTTCATGTATTGCTGAAACTTTATATATGTATATTTCCCATATCCTCTGCTGTTTCATGACTCAGTAGCAACTGAAGCTCTCACCAGAGCAGAAACAGAGATTTAAACATCTGTCTAATCTTGGCTGAATTCAATTTGTGGGGAAAACACTGTGATTGGAAAACATGAGTAAGATGAAGCAGAGGTAACTAGACCCAGAGAAACTCAAGAGAGAAAGGAAGTCTAATAGAAGAAAGAGACCTTCAGCTACAAGATTCAAAGTGTGAGAGGAAGAAGTTCAGTACTTGGATGAACTTGAGGGTGAACTGCTTCCTAATCTTTGCCTGGGAACCCCTCAATGTCTTGGAGATCTGGATACTTTTAAGTGCTAGACAATGATGATATGAATGCCTTTATTAAGATGGCAGGCAGTTTGACGTGAAAAACTTTTCCCGGTCAAAGTAGGTGGAAATCAATACCATTTGGCAGTCTTCCTCCATACTCTCAAATATGTATTCTTCAGAGCTGAATTTTTATTGCATATAGTAGTAGTAGTAGTAGTAATAGTAGTAGTAGTAGTAAAGTCGCTAAGTCGTGTCTGACTCTTGCGACCCTGTAGACTGTAGCCTGCCAGGCTCTTCTGTCCATGGGATTCTCCAGGCAAGAACACTGGAATGGGTTGGCATTTCCTTCTCCAGAGGATCTCCCCAACCCAGGAATCAAACCCGGGTCTCCTGCATTGCAGGCAGATTCTTTACCGACTGAGCTATGAGAGAAGCCCTTTATTGTATATATTGTATATAGATTTTATTAATTTTTTTAATACAATAAACACTTCTTCTCACTGTTAAATTTTTTTACTAAATAGCATTCTTAATGGTCATATACCATTCCATCCCATCATTTACTATAACTATCCCTGTACTTGATTATTAATGAACATAAAAGGCTGCGATGAATATTTTAATACATAAATACTGAAACACTTCTCCAAGGTAGGACTTTGGAAATGTAATTGCTGGATGAGAATGTTTATTTTTATAACTTTTACTGCAGATTGCCAAAACGTTTTCTAGACAAGTCTTAAGGAATTATTTTCCCACCACGATTTATGTGAATGACCTTCTCATCCACCAGCATAAGCAATAAGTACCACTTTCTTTTAATATTATTTATTTGATAAGTTAAAATGGCATTTTTAGTCTTAATTTACATTTCTTTATTCATGAGATTAAACATTTTTCTTGTGTTATCTGTACCCATATCCTTTCTCACATGACTTGTTTCTGTACTAAAAAAAAATCTTATATGTATTCATTTGAAAGTATCGTGTATTAAGGGATAGAAATCCTTCACCTATTTTTTTTACAAATATTATCCCTTTTATTGTTCAAACTTTCATCTTATGACAGTTTGACACTAAAGAGTTTTTTAATCCCTTGATGTTTTCTCCTTTTGATTCCTCCCATTGTATACAGAGATCAAACAAGTAAATACCTCGACAATCTTACCCATATGGAGATCAAATAAATAAACACCTAAATCAAGTAATAAATTTTGCTTTGTTTTTTTATTTTATAACTTAATTTCCCAAAATTTTGATGTATTACCATTAATATTACTGTATAATAAAGCATACCAGGGAAACTTATCTCTGTTCCAAGTAGGGTAGTGGGTCAGCAGGGAGAAACATGACCAAGATCCTCTTTTCAAAGGACTGGCTATCCAGCTATAGGGTATGCTATCAGCTCCTTCAGGGTCTGCCTCAGATACGGAGAGTTGCTTCATCCGAGGTCACATTATTTACAGAACAGCTCACATTTGATGACTGAGCAAGGCAGGAATATGAAGGAACAGCCATCTCAGATTGACCAGGACCAAATCTGATGGGCAAAATTCACTGTAGACCTTCACACAGGGTTAGTAAAGACTTTTATTGAAGTTAAGATTCTCTGCCAATCCTGCTGTTGCCCCTCCTTATACAGATGCTGAAGTCTACTAACTATTTATATCAACAATTCCATCTCAGTGCTTGCTTCCAGAGAAACTAACATGCAGTAGGCAGCTCAACTGACTGTTGGAAGATCCCTTTTCAAGATGGTTTACTTTTATAACTGGTAAATTAGGGTGGCTGGCCTGATGTGGGTTTCTTTTTGGGCTTTTGGGCTTCTCCCAGCATAATGTCTTATTTTTATAAAGGTACAATTTGAAAATGTGTATTATTTTTTTATGAAGTGCAAAGCTGGGTTGATATTTCTTATTTGTGTATCAAGTATACTATCCAAAACCTCTCTATATTTTTTGGCTGGCTTGTATAAAACAAGGAATTTCTATTCTTTAGCTTCAGAGTTTATTTGATATGTACATTCCCCACTAATGAAACCTATCTGATGACAAAGTGAGCCCTTTTACAGACTATTATAAACTATGATAAAACTCTGTGCTTGTTTTAATTTTTACCAGTTCCATAATTTATTTAAAATTATTAACTAAATAATAGTTTTAATGAGTTAATGGCAGAGAAGAAATATTTTATTTCATTTCATATTGTATTTAATATTCAACATAAATTTTCCACAAGAGGTATATTAATTTTTTAAATTGTTACACATCTTTGAAATCCCATAGCATGTATAACTGAAGTTAATGAATATTTAGCATCATAGCTGCATACAGGTTGATAGTATGGGAATATATTACTGTTCTTAACACTACCAGAGGTATTACAAAGACAGGGAAAAGTCACTCTTCTTCACAAAGCAATGTTTCCTCTCTGTAGTGATTGTCACTTTTTATGGTTAAAAATGCAATGGATACATCATCTGCACTATAACCAATGCACTTGGGAATCTGAGAACTTGGCTTGTGGATGAATGCTGCCATTATTTATAAAGAGACTTAATGGGCACAGTATTTTCAAGAATCTTTCACGGAAGACTCTCAAAATTAAAATATCAATTGGGTTTTTACTTCTTTAGCTTACAACATATCTTCCAAGCTACCTCATGGAATTATGCCATTTTATGAGATAGACGTCAAGCCTAAATGTTGCCTACTATACTCCTTTTTAACAAAGCCTAGGGAAAATGCTCTATTTTTGAAAAGCACCATGTTGTTGACTCATGGAGACTCTTGTAATTCATTATGACTTTTAGATGTTTTTCTGAGATATTTGGATATAGCTCATTACTCACTTTAAAGTGGTTTTTGTCCTTTGAGTGTACTAGTAAACGTCCTTATATTTGTTTCTTGCTCATCAAGATCTTCTGAATACTGTTCCTAGTCTCCAGGGGCCTGGTGCTTCTGCCCACCACCACCCCTACACTCCACCCTACCTTATCACCAAGATGTTCTTTCATGTAAAACTTAATGAAGGTGCTGACTGTGAGAGAGTCAGCCTAACAATACCTTTGAAGTACCTGCTGGGTACATAGCACAGTATTCAAGTTAAAGGAAAATACAAAGGAAACAAATGATACAGCTCAGTTCTTTTAAAGGTTGTACTTGACATGAAGAGAATGACAGAAACTGAAGCATATTTTTCCAGGGCAACTGTTTCCATTGTGTCCAAGTACAGATTTCAAGTGAAAATTGAGCATATGTTAATGATAAAAAACTAACGAGATCATATGTGACCTATCAGGGGAGGTCCTAATGCATGTTACTGATGGGGTTATTAAAACTGGAGAACTAATCCCTGAAAAAAAAAAAAAAACTATTTATCAAATCACCTTCCATTTTGACTCTGAACAACGAGTTTCAATCCTTTTTATCTAAAGCCCAAGTAACTGTGCACCTATAAAATTGTTCTTCAGGATTTTCACATGCTATAGATATATGTTTTTTATATATATATATATATGTTAAGCAAAATCACATAACAATTGAGAGAATGTTCATATATCCTATACAAAGAAAAATTATATAATATTGAGACATTCTATAATACATAACTGCAATTTAAACATTCAGAATGTAAAAAAAAAAAAAAAAAATCTTGTAACAGTGCTTGACCTGCTGAGTATCCTTAAGATGTCTCCTGCAGCTCAAAACTCATGGCTGCAGCTGCGGGAAGATCAGAGCCCCCTCCAAATTCTGTTATAGATTTAATCTCTAATCTAGTTAACTCCTAGGCTATCTAGTTTGGAATTTGGAACTGTTCTCACCTCTAAGACAGGAACCAGCCAGTAGCACCTCAATCTGTGGATGAAGAGTCTGTGGCCAGGTAAGTTCAGAAATGCTAGGTACAATATTTCTTTAAAAAAAAAAAAAAAACAGAATTCAAAGCTCCAAAGAGCATCTCAGATTTTTTGAAAGTGTGTTTAATTCTGTTTAACTCAGTATTTTCAAGCCTATTTGGCCAAAGAACTCATTTAATACAGTATCTCTGACACCTTACAGAAATAAGAGTTCAGAAGAATATTTATAGAAAAATACTAATTTATCAAACCTCCATTTAATAAAAACTTAGTATCTTCCTCATGAAGTTAGTGTTTTTTTCATCTATGCTTTGGAGGCAATTAAGATGAGTTAAAATTACCTGTGCCCTCAAGATACTTTCAAAGTAGAAGAAATGAGAGATTAGAAACTAACTGCATTCCCAAGCAGGAAGAGTTTAGTGCCACAGAGGTCCAAAAGAGCATGCAATTGGATTACCAAAAAAGGAAATAAATACCCCAACAAGATGAGAGAAGTCTTCAAAGATAATGTGGAATTAATTAAAAGCCTGTCTTAAAAAAAACAGGTAAGATTTCGCTATGTATGAGAAGGCAACAGTACATAGAGAGAGTACCAAGGTGAAAAACCAAGAGTTCTGGGCAAGTGTTGAGAACAGATATACTGAAGTATGCCTAAGAAGGGCAAGAAGTATAAAACTAAGCCTAATTAAGGCCCAAATGTTCTAGCACTTAACTTTCATATTTAATGAGCACCTACTATATAGCAGTGACCACCAGAAAGACTGATACAACTGGAAATGAGTCTGACCACGTAAGCACAGTAGGTCAATAATGAAATCAAGACTTTCAACACATTTTGGTTAAGATCTTATGACAAGTAAAATACAAAAATTTTTAAGGAAGCTCCAAACCATCTTTCCATAGTGGCTATATCAATTTACCTACCAACAGTGCAAGAATTTGCTGTATGGCTCAGAAAACTCAAACAGGGGCTCTGTATCAACCTAGAGGGGTGGAATGGGGAGGGAGATGAAGGGAGTTTCAAAAGAGAGGGAATATATGTATACCTATGGCTGATTCATGTTAGGTTTAACAGAAAACAGCAAAATTCTGCAAAGCAATTATGCTTCAATAAAAAATAAATTAACAAAAAATAAATTAAAAAAACAAAAGAATATTAGAAGGGAAAAAAAATTTTTAAGAGCATGTGCTTCTGCTGCTACCAAGTTGCTTCAGTCGTGTCTGACTCTGTGCGACCCCAGAGACGGCAGCCCACCAGGCTCCGCCGTCTCTGGGATTCTCCAGGCAAGAACACTGGAGTGGGTTGCCATTTCCTTCTCCAGTGCATGGAAGTGAAAAGTGAAAGTGAAGTCACTCAGTCGTGTCCAACTCTTCGTGACCCCATGGACTGCAGCCTACCAGGCTCCTCTGTCCATGGGATTTTCCAGGCAAGAGTACTGGAGTGGGGTGCCATTGCCTTCTCTGAAGAGCATGTAACACTTATAACAAACATAGTCAAAGACTGCTTCTTAGAGGAATTTATAACTGTCAGCCATGGGGAGTCATCTAAGTTATCTGTTTTAATAACTGGATCAGACCTTTCTTTTCCAAAGAACTCATGGGCAATATGAAAGATCAAGTGGAAGAAGAACACACAAGAGACAAGAGACCTAGTTAGGAGTAAGCTATTCCATTACCTAGTAAAGTTCATAAGCTCCAAACTGAAGGCAGAGTTGGAAATTGAGGAGACCAGATGGATATAAAAAAAGTTCAGCATGTTCTAATGACCAATCAAACACTGAGTTAAAGAAGAAGGAGAAAGAAAACTATTTCGCAATTTCCCTTCTGAGATCATCAAAGAGTTTTATTTCTACAATACTCTGAAACAAAATATCAGTAAGCAAAAAAACAGATCATATCAGTGGCTCAGTCCTGTCTGACTCTTTGTGACCCCATGAATCACAGCACGCCAGGCCTCCCTGTCCATCACCAACTCCCGGAGTTCACCCAGACTCACATCCATCGAGTCAGTGATGCCATCCAGCCATCTCATCCTCTGGCGTCCCCTTCTCCTCTTGCCCCCAATCCCTCCCAGCATCAGAGTCTTTTCCAATGAGTCAACTCTTTGCATGAGGTGGCCAAAGTACTGGAGTTTCAGCTTTAGCATCATTCCTTCCAAAGAAATCCCAGGGCTGATCTCCTTCAGAATGGACTGGTTGGATCTCCTTGCAGTCCAAGGGACTCTCAAGAGTCTTCTCCAACACCACAGTTCAAAAGCATCAATTCTTGGGCACTCAGCCTTCTTCACGGTCCAATTCTCACATCCATACATGACCACAGGAAAAACCATAGCCTTGACTAGATGGACCTTTGTTGGCAAAGTAATGTCTCTGCTTTTGAATATGCTACCTAGGTTGGTCATAACTTTCCTTCCAAGGAGTAAGCGTCTTTTAATTTCATGGCTGCAGTCACCATCTGCAGTGATTTTGGAGCCCCCCAAAATAAAGTCTGACACTGTTTCCACTGTTTCCCCATCTATTTCCCATGAAGTGATGGGACTGGATGCCATGATCTTAGTTTTCTGAATGTTGAGCTTTAAGCCAACTTTTTCACTCTCCTCTTTCACTTTCATCAAGAGGCTTTTGAGTTCCTCTTCACTTTCTGCCATAAGAGTGGTGTCATCTGCATATCTGAGGTTATTGATATTTCTCCCAGAAATCTTGATTCCAGCTTGTGTTTCTTCCAGTCCAGCGTTTCTCATGATGTACTCTGCATAGAAGTTAAATAAGCAGGGTGACAATATACAGCCTTGATGTACTCCTTTTCCTATTTGGAACCAGTCTGTTGTTCCATGTCCAGTTCTAACTGTTGCTTCCTGACCTGCATACAGGTTTCTCAAGAGGCAGATCAGGTGGTCTGGTATTCCCATCTCTTGAAGGACTTTCAACAGTTTATTGTGATCCACACAGTCAAAGGCTTTGGCATAGTCAATAAAGCAGAAATAGATGTTTTTTCTGGAACTCTCTTGCTTTTTCCTTCAAAAGGTCCTGTGCAGGTGTGCCTTTCTCAGTGCCTCCAACCCTGCAGTAGTCCACCGCTGAGCCATGCCTCTGCTGGAAACTCCAGGACACAGGTGAGTCTATACCTTAGGAAAAAACATTTTGCTCAGCCAAGGAGGAAGTAGGCAACCTTCTATTTGTGGGACCTAGAATGGACTAGGCCAAGGTTGAATTCTTAGCTAACCTTGATTCTTAGAGATAAACACTCTTTCATTTTTAACTTTCTATTACATTTAAGCAAAACTGCTGGAGACTTCAGAAGCACTCAGCAGGCCTGAAGATTGTTGATGGATTTTAAGGTTTTGTTGAGTACTTTCAACTGCAATTAATTATAAGTAAATGTTCAAAAATTGTTGTACAACACTATTTTTAAAATTGATTTGTATAAACAGATATCTAAGTTGCATTATGTTTTCTATGGTGTGTACATTCTTAAAATTTCACTACAGTTTTCAAGGTTTCACCTATGACATTAATGTCAACTTACCTATAATGTTTACACTTGAAAAATTGTAAATAGATCATCTAATTTTATTGTGGTTATCCTCACCTTATTCATGAACAAGATTTCTTAAGTGTTGCAAGGTTATTTTATTAACTAGTAAGAGAATCAGGATTAGAACAAGAGAAAAATATCAGTCTTTTTCCTAAGCCACACTTATTTTCTTTCCACATCATTTATAATATGGGAAAAATTGGGAAATAAATGTCCTTAAGCACTTATCACACCATTTTGTAAATCTCTCTTTCTAATCCATTGTCCCACTACCCTGTGGGGTCTTTGAAGATGGCAGTTTTTGTTCCTGGGTCTAGTATCATACTTGACACCTACTCATTACTAAACTAACAAGTTAAAAATTGAAAATACCATAAGAGTAAAAATTGTTCCAAAATTATAAAATATCAAAGCTCTTGGTCTTTCTAGCACCATGTCATAAACTATAAAACATTATTTATGTATTTTCAAACTTGAAACTAATTATAAAACTCCTGAATTGGCATGAAACCAAGTTATTTCTCTTATATTTTCATTGCTTACATTATGTATATGTACACATAAAAATAGGAAAAAGTATTTACTGGAGAATATATTTAAACAGAAAAGAGCTATAAATCTTTGAAGTATCTTAAGAAATTTTCATTTTTCACACTTTTCCTCTCATTTTTTTTCATGAATACAGTATCTCAAGATTAGATAGAATGGCATAGATAATCCAAAGATAGTCTCTCTACTCTCTCAATGTGCACTGACAACGATGTCAAGGAATATGGAAGAAATAGAATCTTCCTGTTGATAAATCAACCCAGTTTAAAGTAATTTTTAAAGAGATTACTAGATAGAGGAATCAGTGCTCTCCAGGTCAAATCTGTTTAACCAGAATTGAATTAGATCAGAACAGAATTTGAAATGCCATTAACAGATTTCTAGTACTTAGACTGTATTGGCATAATATTTATCTTTTTAAGGAGGAAGCAAATAGGACCTGGTAAAATTTATTTAAACAATTATTGAGAAAACTGTCCTTTGGGGTATCCTTGTAACTGAAAGTGGTAATGCTGATTGCAATGCCTCCACATGCCAGGCAGGGCTGCCTTTATGGGGCTAGCTCCCGATGGGCAGCTCAGAAGGGTGTTCCAGTTCAGAGCTCCCTGCAGAAAAGGATGAGACCACTTGTCACCACTGCACTGAAATCGTGGTCACTCTTTCTTGCTTCCCTCCCTTCACAAAAGGTGTTATTTCCAGGGCCCATTCCCCAAAACTTCCTGATCTCTGAGTTTGTTATAGGAACCAGTCCTACAATACCTACTAAGCCACATACTCCTCCCACTGGTAATACAGTTCTCTCAGCACTCTAGAAAGAAATGGTTTGCCTTGCTGGAAGCCCAATAAGACTCTGAAAAAACACTGCATTTTCCAGCAAGCTTGAGGCAGACAGTAAAGGTTACCTAAGCATTTTGGCAAAAACCAACAAAAATATTTCATTAGTATCGACACTGTTGTCAGCATGTCAGGGATTTGCTTTTTAACATTTTGAAATTAAGCAACTATGGAAAAGTTTTGAAAGCGTCTTTGAAGAGACTAATAAATGCAGAGCAACAGCATACTCAGGAGATTATATGTAAACTTGCTGATGATATTGTTCATCAAGCTTAGGTACTACAGGAAGACAACTGCCCAAATACTTTAGAGATTCTTCCTATTAGTGAAAATATTCTTTAATTTTCTGTGACTTATAAATTTGTTCTTACTATGTGGCAAATATTCCATAACATTAAGTAAAATGCTACATATCTGAGGCTTTATTTTCATAAGAGATCCATTACATACACATACAAAAGGAAATAATTTGGCTATTTCTTTCCAACAAATTTAGGACCCTATCAACTCAGCACCAAACAATTAATTGTAGCATCAGTCTTTCTCCAGATAGACTCCAAGAGGTAGGACTCACTGGGAATGTTCTGGAAGGAAAAGAGACAATGGGCTGTTCATGGTGCCTGTATCTTTATGCAAGAAAATAGACCGAAAAAAAAAAAAGTGCTTTGGATCCATCTCCTGCCTTGTCATAGGTCCCATTTCTAGTTCTTCTTCCCTTGTTCTCAACATCCTGACTCCACCACAGTGGAATTTACCTATACTTATCATGTGCTGACTGACTGTAGAACTTAAGCTCTTACCCTCCCACACAGTCTTAGATCATCATCTAACATTGATGATTACTTTTCAGAGGAATGGCTCCTTGAGAAAGATACTCCTGAGTTCCAAAACTGGAAAGAGGCTGGGAGATTTACACCTCAAAGGAACAAAGGAATAATTTATAAGTGCAAGCTTTCTAGAGTAAGAGTTCTAAGAAAAGGGAGGTCAGGAGCCAATAGGAAGAAATTTTTATATGTAATTTTTTAAATGTTTATTTACACAAATCTTTAGAGTAACCTAAATGTTCAGCATTTTATTATGTTCTAATATATACCTTAACTACAGAAAACTACAGTATATTTACATAAAAACCTTGTTATAAAAATTAAGAATGAGTAGTTACTAAAGCATCATAGGAAAATTATATCCAACTTCCATTGTAGAAGAGCATTCAAAACTACTGAGCATTTTACAAGTGAATTAAATATAGATGTTTTATATTTATTCTTTCATAACAATAATTACTTTATCATTTCTTAATATTACAAATTTTTCATAAAACTGACTGAAATATGTCTTTTCTCATGATTTTATATTTATTTTGCATATTTTGTTTTTCCAGCATGCATTTAAGATTTTGAGACATAAAAGTATAGTTGAATTGAGATTCTTTCACTTTTATATGTCTTTAAATATAAGAATTAAAAATTATTAGAATAAAGATAATGAGAAGAAAAACAATGTCTGTATCCAAGAATTCCTCTTCCTTCTCTCAGTCTATATTGCTCCAATGTCCTCCCCAAGGCTCATAAACTTCTGTTCAGCACTGACACCAGTGACTAGCTATTAGCAAATAAAACACTGAGATGTTATTTAATTAAATACCCTTAGCATTCAAGAAGTGTTATCCTGCTCTCTCAGTCTTTACTGTCCACTTCAGTGTTCTTATCCTACTCATTCAAAATTGAATATTTTATGTTAGGTTTTAGTTAATCTGATTCTTTCCTATTCTTGCCTAGATGTGAAAATTGCCATTTGTTACGAGTTAAAGTCCATTGTAAAGGAGATCAGTCCTGGGTGTTCTTTGGAAGGAATGATGCTAAAGCTGAAACTCCAATACTTTGGCCACCTCATGCGAAGGGTTGACTCATTGGAAAAGACTCTGATGCTGGGAGGGATTGGGGGCAGGAGGAGAAGGGGACAACAGAGGATGAGATGGCTGGATGGCATCACCAACTCAATGGACATGAGTTTGAGTGAACTCTGGGAGTTGGTGATGGACAGGGAGGCCTGGTGTGCTGCGATTCATGGGGTCGCAAAGAGTCAGATACGACTGAGCGACTGAACTGAACTGAACTGAAGGCGAAAGTGGTTACATTTCTTATAAACAGAACTGGCACTTCTGTTAAGTGTTGCTTCCAGCAAGGTCCTTGCTTTTCATTTCCAGTGTATATTCTTTAGTCCAAAGCACTGCTAACCCCCAAGATGCACATGGGGCAGCAGGAGTGAAAAGCAACATACACAAATTCCACTCAAACATAAGAGAATAATAATAGGCTCCTGTGACTGGAGAGAGGATGAGAAAAAGAGTAGGGTCGCATAAGATACAAGCAGCAAAGAAGAGGACAGAGGACGACACAGATAGCTGTGAAGCTGAGGTTGCATTCATTCTGATGTGCTAATTCACTGGAAGATTGCCAGTGAAACCTAGGAAATTTATCTGAATCACTTTAAACCTCTCAGAGGAAATGTGCTATAAAAATTCAAGACATGTTGCCATTATTAAAGCTATTATTGCTAACATTTTTCATTATGAACACAAAGTCAGAAAAGGAAAAAGGGCTGATAAGGAAATAAGACAGATAATGGAGAGGAAGGCTGGCAATTATTATTCAGATAAGTAATGAATTTGGTAATATCTAATCTATATAGTGACAATGGATCTGTTATAATCTTTCTTAGATTGTGAGAAATAATAAGTTTTTATCTAAATGTAGGTATTTAAAATAAATAACTACCTCAAAGTCTTAAATATTAAGTTTAGCTCTCATAAGATCTGTGTGACAACATTCTATTCATCAGTTTGGGCTGCCGTAACAAAATACCATAGACTGGGTGCTTTAAACAACAGAAATTTATTTCCCACAGTTCTGAAGACTGGAAATCCAAGATCAAGATGCCTGCAAGACAGGTTTAATTCTGAAGTCCCTTCTCTTGACTTCCAGGGGGCTACAATCTCCCTGTGTGCTCTCATGACCTCCTTTAAGGACAGAGAAAACACATTCTCTAGTGTCCCTTCTTATAAGGACACTTATTTCAACATGAGAACTCACTTTCATGACCTAACAATCCTAATTACCTCTCAAAGTCCTCATCTTTACCATCACACTGGCCTTGGGGTTTCAACACAAGAATTTGAGAAGGACACAAACATTCAGATCATAAAAATTATTATATGCTCAGTCTCTATTTAAAGAGAGATTTAAAGGGGTGCTTTAATCTGAGTGTATAAGTAAGTACAATATTTAAAAATAAAAAAAAAGAATCCTATGTATTTATCTACCATATCCCAATAGAGTCATAGTGTTTAGTAGATGTTCTTCTTACTATTCAAACAAATCTGTTGATATACAAAAGTTAAGAACTCAAATGTTTTATTAAAGGACTTCATTTTGAACATCTACTTGAGTATAAATGAAAATAAAAAATTTTATAAATACAACCATACATGATGACAATATGAAGAAAGAAAAAGACAAGGGAAGAAAAATAGTCACATTGGAGTAATTAGTCAACAGGTTTAAGGTTTATCCAGGTAAAAATCCCTGCCCAAGTATAATTTACTTATCTACCATCAGGCCCAAGTACAATCAGATGGCAAACAAAAGCAGTCTAAACAAGAAAGGAAAAAATCAATGGTAGCTAAGGACTCTGTTTTTGGTTAATGATCTGGAGAGTTCAAGTCACCAACTTGCCTCTTCACTTTTCTTTGCCTAGCAAAACATTTTCTGGTTACCAAATGAATAAAAGCTACATTATCACTCACGCATAGTAAATTTCTATGTATAGGTCACTTTATATCTAAGCAGAATGTGCTTGCTCATCAAGGCACACTTTGAAGAGCCTTGTCATAATAGTAAGAGAGGCAGTGAATCAATTGAAAAGATAATATAGAGTCATATAGAGCTAGATATGAATTTTACCTCAACCATTACTAACCATTTACTATATTTGAGTCCTTGAGCAAATGTGTAATCTTTCTTATTCTGGCAGAATATTTGCATATTCTGGCCAATCCAATAGATTAAAGACTTAATATAAGACGTGTGAAAGTCTTATATTGTGAAAGTCCTAGAAGAAAAACACAGAGGAAAAGTTCCTTGATATTATTCTTTATAATTCTTGGATATGACACCAAAGCCTAGGCAAAAGAAGTACAAATAAACAAGTAACACTACATCAAACTTAAAACCTTCTGCACAGTAAACAATCAACAAAATGAAAAGGTAACCTACAGAATGGGAGAAAATACTGGCAAGTCATATATCTGATAACTATCCAAAATATATGAAGAACTCATACAAGTTAATAGCAATAGAAAGCCCAGATTTTTTATTTTTTAATATAATTTATTTATTTTAATTGGAGGCTAATTACTTTACAATATTGTATTGGTTTTGCCATACGTCAACATGAATCCACCACGAGTGCACGTATTCCCCATCCTGAACCCTCCTCCCTCCTCCCTCCCTATACCATCCCTCCGGGTCATCCCAGTGCACCAGCCCCAAGCATCCAGTATCATGCATCGAACCTGAACTGGCGATTCATTTCATATATGATATTATACATGTTTCAATGCCATTCTCCCAAATCTTCCCACCCTCTCCCTCTCCCACAGAGTCCAAAAGATTGTTCTCTACATCTGTGTCTCTTTTGCTGTCTCACATACAGGGTTATCGTTATCATCTTTCTAAATTCCACATATATGCATTAGTATACTGTAATGGTGTTTTTCCTTCTGGCTTACTTCACTCTGTATAATAGGCTCCAGTTTCATCCACCTCATTAGAACTGAGTCAAATGTATTCTTTTTAATGTCTGAGTAATATTCCATTGTGTATATGTACCACAGCTTTCTTATCCATTCATCTGCTGATGGACATCTAGGTTGCTTCCATGTCCTGGCTATTATAAACAGTGCTGCGATGAACATTGGGGTACACGTGTCTCTTTCAATTCTAGTTTCCTCAGTGTTTATGCCCAGCAGTGGGATTGCTGGATCATAAGGCAGTTCTACTTCCAGTTTTTTAAGGAATCTCCACACTGTTCTCCATAGTGGCTGTACTAGTTTGCATTCCCACCAACAGTGTAAGAGGGTTCCCTTTTCTCCACACCCTCTCCAGCATTTATTGCTTGTAGACTTTTGGATCGCAGCCATTCTGACTGGCGTGCAATGGTACCTCACTGTGTTTTGATTTGCATTTCTCTGATAATGAGTGATGTTGAGCATTTTTTCATGTGTTTGTTAGCCATCTATATGTCTTCTTTGGAGAAATGTCTGTTTAGTTCTTTGGCCCATTTTTTTGATTGGATCGTTTTTCTGGAATTGAGCTGCAAGAGTTGGAAAGCCCAGATTTTTTAAATGGGCAAACAACCTGAAAAGATTTTTCCAGAGAAAACATACAAATAGTCAACAGATATATGAAAAGGTGCTCAATATCACAAATCATCAGAAAAACTGAAGTCAAAACCATAATGAGGTATGACCTCCTATCTGTAAGAATAGTTATTATAAAAAAGACAAATGACACATATGCTGGTATAGAGAAAAGGGAACATTTGAGCACTGTTGGTAGAAATGTAAATTGGTACAAGCCAGTAAGAAAAACAATATGGTGGGTCCTCAAAAAATGGAATAATAACTACTATACAATCTAGCAATCCCACTTCTGGGTACACTTCAAAAGGATATAAAATGACTACTTAGAAGAGGTATCTACACTTCCATATTCATTACAGTATTATTCACAGTAAGCAAGATGTGGAAACAACCTAGAAATCCATTGACAGATGAATGGATAAAGAAAATGCACTACACACACATACACATGTGTGCATGCACAGAAATATTATTCAGCACTAAAAAAGGAGAAAATCTTGTCATTTGCAATAACATGGATGACCTTGAGGGCATTATACTAAGTGAAATAAGTCAAAGAAGGACAAATACCATATGATCTCACTTACATGTAGAATCTAAAACAAAAACAAAAAAAGGAAGAGCTCATAGATACAGAGAATACATAGGCAGAGGGTAGGAGGTGGGTAAAATGGGTGAAGGGGGTTCAAAAGGTACAAACTTAAAGCTATAAAATAAGTCATGAGACATTATACACAATATAGTAACTATCGTTAACAACACATATTTGAAAGCTGCTAAGAGAGTAAATCTTAAAACTTCTCGTGACAAGAAAAAAATTACAAATATGTATGCTGATGGATGTAAACTAGACTTATTGTGGTCATTTCAAGTTCATATACATTTAATTACTATGTTATACACCTGAAAACTAATGTAATATTATATGTTAATTATACAGTGGAAAGTGTTAGTTGCTCGGTCGTGTCCAACTCTTTGTGACCCCATGGACTGCAGCCCGTCAGGCTCTTCTGTCCATGGGGCTTGGATTTTCCAGACAAGAATACCGGAGTGGGCTGCCATTTCCTTCTCCAGGGGATCTTCCTGAACCAGGGATTGAACCCTGGTCTCCTTATTGTGATGATCATTTCACAGTTCATACGAATATTTAATCACTATGTTGTACATTTGAAAATTAATATAGTATTATATGTCAATTCAGAGAAGGCAATGGCACCCCACTCCAGTACTCTTACCTGGAAAATCCCATGGACAGCAGAGTCTGGTAGGCTGCAGTCCATGGGGTCGCTGAGGGTCGGACACGACTGAGTGACTTCATTTTCACTTTTCACTTTCATACATTGGAGAAGGAAATGGCAACCCACTCCAGTGTTCTTGCCTGGAGAATCCCAGGGACGGGGGAGCCTGGTGGGCTTCTGTCTATGGGGTCGCACAAAGTCGGACATGACTGAAGTGACTTAGCAGCAGCAGCATATACCAGTTAGATCTCAATTTAAAAAGAGGAAATCCTTTCATATGTGGCTACATGGATAAAAATGGAGAATGTTATGCTAACCAAAACAAGCCAGACACAGAAAGACAAATGATGCATGATCTCACTTACATATAGAATCTTTTTAAAAAAGTTTCAACTCACAGTGACAGACAGTAGAATAGAGGCTACCAGAGGCTGGGGATTGGGACAGGGACAAGTAGATAGGGGAAAAATGGAGCTAATGGTGGAAGGGTGCAAACTTTGAGTTACAAGATGAATAAATTCTGGAAACTAATGTACAGCATAGTGACCATAGTTAATGTATTTTGTACTTAAAATATGTGTATATATACACATACACAAAGTTTAACTACGTGAGGTGATGCATATGTTTATCAACTTGAGTGCAGTATCATTTCACAATGTATACATATATCGAAACACCACATTTTATCAGTTTTTGTCAATCATACCTCAATAAAGCTGGAAAAATAAACTAACTACATTTAAAATTAATCCATTAAATTCCTACTTGTTTAATGATAATTCAAAAAGACACACATACCTTAATGTTCACTGCAACACTATTTACAATAGCCAGGACCTGGAAGCAACCTAGATGTCCATCAACCAATGAATAGATAAAGAAGTTGTGGTACATATACACAATGGAATATTACTTGGGCATAAAAGGAACACATCTGAGTCAGTTGAAGTGAAGTGGATAAACCTAGAGCCTGTTATACAGTGTGAAGTAAGTCAGAAAGAGAAAAATATCATATATTAACACATACATATGGAATCTAGAAAAATGGTACTGATGAATCTACTGCAGGGCAGAAATAAAGACTCAGACGTAGAGGAAGGACTTGTGGACACAGCAGGGGAAGAAGAGGGTGGGACAAATTGAGATAGTAGCACTGACATATATATACTCTCATTTGTAAAATATATAACTAGTGGGAACCTGCTATATAGCACAAGGAGCTCTGTCTAGTGCTCTGTGATGACCTAAAGGGGTGGGATGGGGGGTGGTGGGGAGAGGGAGGGAAGCTCAAGAGGGAGGGGATATATGTATACATAAGACTGATTCACGTGGTTGTATAGCAGAAACTAACACAGCATTTTAAAACAATTATCTTCCAATTAAAACTTTTTAAAATGTATTTAAGTTCTAAACACAAAACATTTTTCATAACATTCTCCTTTTCCATATCCCCCAACACTCTCTGTTGTTAATACCTTCTCATTTTAGACACTATGTCCTCTGGACACCTGTCCACGTGTCCATGTCTGGATTCAGTCACCTTTCTCTCTACTCGTACTTTATATTTCCCTTTATCAACTAACTATGTATTTGTGCATATTTCCATTCCATGAGACTGTAAATTCTATGCCTTATTCACCATACTAGGCATTTAACAATTATTTGTTGAATTAATAAACAAAAAATATTTCATATTTCAGAATGTCTCTTTGAAACCCTCAAAATACAGACTTTCTACTGTGCACTTAGTTTGCAACCTTCTTTCCCCTTTATTCTTTTATGTAACTAAGCTAGATAATTTATTGCTTATTATTTCATTGAATTGTTTTACTTTTCTTGATATGTTCTGTCAAAATACACTGTCCTTTTTAAAACTAGAATTTGAATATTAGGAAGCCAGGTAAAATTGTGATAATATTGATGAATAACTTGATGACATTCAGGTAGATGGAACAATCATCTGGATTGTGAGTAGCATTTCACCTCCTATTGTCTGTGCCTAAAATAGTCTACCTGAATCAGGCTTATAAGACAGAAAATCAATACCATAGAGTTATTTTGATGGTCAGTTCTAAATTAGATCAGCCATTTGGAAAAAGGATTGTTTGGCAATTCCTTTGACAGAATTAATACTTTAATAAAGTAAATGAATGTTCTAGAAATAAGGGACATGAAAGTTAATCCTCATCTAACAGACTCAGAATGACTAAGTCACATAATAGAGTAGTGGCAAAGTCAGACTTATGATCTTAGATTCAATTTTATTTCTACATCAATATCAAATCAATAGTTAACATTAGTTGTTATACTGATTCAGTCTTTCTCGTCAATCATTATTGACAAACCCACTACTTCCTTCATGTTTCTGTTATAATAGGTTTATACCAATACAAATCCTCTGTGGAAGGAAAAATATCCTACTTTGTCCCCTAGTCTCTAGCTGTGTAGGCTCATAATAAATTCTTTGATAATAAGAAAATGAAAGAACTCCATCAATCAATCCACCCATCCCCCACCAAACCAGGCACAGACAAGCCTTCTTATCACAGAGGAAAGGTGAAAACAACTTATTCAGAAACCTGTTCTTCCTAAAAACAAATGAATCTTCCAGATAATCCTACTTCACTCTGCTCTTCAGCACTCAACTCTCACAACTCTAGTGTGAACCCTTGTCGCCTCCACCACCACCACTCGCCTAATGAGGGAGTTATTTTCATTTTTATCCAGAACAAAATAACCTGAGAAGTTTTCTGGATCATTATTCCCCGGATGAAAATTCAGCTTAAAAAACAAAACAAAACAAAATTCATAGTTAGATAGATATTGTAGATAAATTTCAAGTTAGAGCTATTTATACAATTTGTTTTATGTATATAGTTAAAAGTTCACATGTTATCTGAGCAATATTATGATAGAATGTTATATTAAATCCTGTTAAGCTGTTGGTCCTTTTGGATTTTAACAAATTCACCATTCTTCCCAGGTTTATGTTATCTGCAAATTTGATGGGCATGTCACAAATGTCTGCATCAAAGTAACTGATGAAAATGTTGAATAGAAAAAGAAAAATTAGTTTATGTTCCAAAAACTTGCAAGGATAGGTGCAGGTCACTAAAGGTAGTAGGTAGAATTTATCTATGTCACTGATCAAAGAAGATAGTGATTTTTCAAAAAATGAAAAAACTTCTGATTTTCTATAAATAATACATTTATTAAATGAAGGTTAACTAAAAATTCTCAATCTACATGCTGTACTACAATTTTACACTATTAAATGCATTCAATATTATTTTTAATCACTGCTGCTAAGTCACTGTATAGCCCACCAGGCTCCCCTGTCCCTGGGATTCTCCAGGCAAGATCACTGGAGTGGGTTGCCATTTCCTTCTCCAATGCATGAAAGTGAAAAGTGAAAGTGAAGTCGCTCAGTCATGTCCAACTCTTCACGACCCCATGGACTGCAGCCTACCAGGCTCCTCCGTCCATGGGATTTTCCAGGCAAGAGTACAGGAGTCGGGTGCAATCGCCTTCTCCACAGCTTCAATAAAATATATACCTGATACTTCCTTCAAAAACAGTCCATAGAAATTTTGAAAACTGCCTGCAGGCCTGCAGTTGAGGATTTCCAGACCTGCAGAGTCTGAGTTCTCAAAATATCAGACTTCTCAGGGCAATATCCCCACTAAACCAGAGATTATCAGGAACAGGGCCCAGTACACACTCATTTCAGAATGTTTTATATGCTGTTCCTTTTCCTGTGAATGAATATGTATTATATTCTTACTGTGTACTAAGTACTGTTATCACTTAGAATATATGTAAATTCTAAAAACATATGCCCTGTCTTCAAAGTTATCTCAATGTAGTTAGAAAGACAGAAAGGCATGTATATAAACAAATGAAATAAAGTATTATACATATAAGTATCCACATGGTATCAGAAATATACAAAGGGAAAAAGTATCAATTCTGCCAGAAAATATCAGAAAAGGATGTATAGAGTCAGAAACACTTTAATCAAGTTCTAAATAATAATAGCAATAATAACACCAGCAAGGTAGGTGAAATGTATTATGCCTATCTCACTTAATCTCTTTAACACCTTATATGATAAGTACAATTATTATCCCAATTTTACAAATTAGAAACTGAGGAACAGTACAGTTAATTAACATTAACCTATAGCTAGTAAACAATGGAGCTGAGACCTGAACCCAGGGTTTTCTAACTCCAGAGCTCACATTCTTAAGTATCACAGAGTCAGTGATATTTCCAATGACACACAAGCTGTAGGGGAAGGAAGCTTAGGGAAAGAGACCTAAAGACAGAGAAAGAAATTAAACACAATAATTTCTCTGGATACATGGTAGTACCGCTAACAGAAAACAGTATGAAAACAGAAACAATTTTTGTAGTGAAGAAAAGAAAGATGATGTGCCAGGTTTTGACCATATCGAATTTTAGTGTCTGTGAGACATCCAAGGGCAGCGTCTAGGATGCAGAGAATAAACAGGTTAGAGTTTAGGAGACACACTGAGCTCTGGCATGGGGTTTACTCTCTAAGTCCTAGATGTGTCTCACCCACACATACATGTGAAAGAAAAAAGCAGCTAAAACCACATTTTCAAGAAGAATATATAGCATGACAAGAGGGATAACAATTGGGATCTCAGAAATACCATTATTTAGACAAAACTAGAATAATAGTTATGAGTTATCACTATCTATATACTTTTTTTTATAATATTATCATTGGTGCAAATTCACAATTATTGACAACTTATTCGAGAAATGTCTTATACTCAATGAGACAAGCAACCTGGGCTTAGGGGTTAGCTTTTGCTAACCACTGTATTTCAAGCACTTAGCATGATGTCAGCACATGATAGGTACTCAATAATGAATGAATAAGTGAGAAAAGGAAACATAAAACTCATCACAAATGGGGAGAGACATGATAGAGTGCTGTCAAGGGATTCCAAGGTTTCAAGAATAAAGCACACAGAATAGATGTAAATATTTGAAAACCATTACAAATATATATAAAAATCCTTTGATAATCCAGAAAATTTCCTTTAAATAGAAATGTAAAAGATATAAAATAAACATAATGAATAATACATAAAGAACATATTGTATCCAAACCTCTAGTTTTTTATCAGCTAGATATGTCGCAGGGAGAACAGGAGCGGGTTTCAGATGCAATTTCAAAAAATTTAATAAAATTCTTTATCTCGGGACTTCAAAGATCCTATTTGATTCTTGACTTTGATAACTAGGTAAATATAGCTTCAAAGAACTCCCCACTCCCCAATCAATTCCTAAAAGCAGAAACTGTACAGTTCACGTTTTCAATCGCAATCCACGAAGGCTTGAATCCTTTTTTGAAAATGTTTAATGGAGACAAATTAAATCATGGTGACTGAAAATACTCTAACACTCTCCAGAATAACCACTGATTCAAAGCAAAACTATAATGAGAGACTATTTGAAAAAAAAACAAAAATGGGGCCATCATATCAAAACCTGTGATTGGTTTCAAGGTTGGATTTCAGATATAAATTCAAAGCTTTCAATGCTTTTTCAGCATTATTTATAATATTAAAAATTGAAACAGAATAATAACAAAAAGGCAGAGGGCAATAACAATAACAACAGAGGGCAGAGAAGAGGGTGACAGAGGATGAGATGACTGAATAGCATCACCGATTTAATGAACATGAACTTGGGCAAATCCCAAGAGATGATGAGGGACAGGGAGGCCTGGTGTGCTGCAGTCCATGGGATTGCAAAGGGTCAGACATGACTTGGCGACTGAATAACAACAACAATTCAAACATTAAAACATACTTTTAAATCTTTTTCAATGGCATAGAAAAAGTTCACACTATAATATGTGTAAAATGTAGTATCCAAAACTAAGTATATTATCATATGTGGTTAAATGAGAGATGATAGGCAATAATAACTTCTCTGATAATTCAGAGAGAAATAGAAAGTAAAGGAATAGAGATATAATGGCATAAATATATGTGAGAAAAGCAAATTTTATGACCAAACATACTTTCTATATGCAAAATCATTTTAAAAAATAGTTCAGATATGACTGATGTATGTTTCAAACATGAAACCCTCAATATAATCTTCTAAATAAGCATATAAAAATTTTAGTACTCAAACTGTTATTATTTTCTTTTCAATATGCTAAAATTAATCTATTATGACTGTGACCAACCTCAAGAAAATCATACAGCTAGTCTCTATGGGAGTTATAACAAAGACAATTGATTTGATTTCCATGGGTACAGATGTCACTGCACACTCTAAAGATAAGTTTTAAGAACAAGAACTGAAAATGGATAGGCCATATTAGGTCAAAACTATTAACTAATCTAGTAAGTATTTCTAAAAAAGAAAAAAGACCTATGAGATGAAAGTAAAAGTTAGTAAAAAAGAGAAATTGGACTTTTCTAATGAAATAGAATTCTGCAGTTCATATCACTTACGGCAATTCACCTATTTCACTTCAACCTGGTAGAAAGTCTTTGATAGCCAACAAATTTGACATGGAAATAAGTGCTGTTTCACAAAGAATCCAGAATTCACAATAATTCTAGCTTTTAAAATTTATACCAAAAAAATCATACATGAAACAGGTGATTACAGAGTATTCTGAAAGGTCATAATCTGCAATCCTTTTAAGAGTATAATGTAGATTTTAGTAATTATAGTAGATAAATATTACTTCTGGACTATTTACATGAAACATCACAAAAAACCAGCCTGTAAAGAAAAGCCTCAAAACATGCATTTTTTTTAATTCACTGGCATTATCTCTCCATTTCCAATAATTAAAGGAAATATCCTTAAAACAGCTAAAAAGGAAAAGACCATCACACCTTCAGAGTAAGCAGATAAAATTCAATAATACTGGTTTCCTCTACCTTCTGAAATAGTTGACAGAAAGATAGCCACATAAAGAATGCATGTCTAACGGTGAGTATAAGTTGCTCAGCAAAGGAAAATGCAGCAGATGCAATCAAACTTCCTAATCAGCTTGCTAACAAACTTGCTAACAAGATGGGAGATTATCCTGGACTATCTGAATAGGATTATCTGTAGTCACAGAGGTCCTTATAAGTGAAATAGGGAGGCATGACAATCAGTTAGAGAGAGATCTGAAGATGCTACACTGCTGGCTTTAAAAATAGGCTGGCAACCAGAGCAGAAAAAGAAATAAAAGGAATCCAAATTGGAAAAGAAGAAGTAAAACTCTCACTGTTTGCAGATGACATGATCCTCTACATAGAAAACCCTAAAGACTCCACCAGAAAATTACTAGAACTAATCAATGACTATAGTAAAGTTGCAGGATATAAAATCAACACACAGAAATCTCTTGCATTCCTATACACTAATAATGAGAAAACTGAAAGAGAAATTAAGGAAACAATTCCATTCACCATTGCAACGGAAAGAATAAAATACTTAGGAATATATCTACCTAAAGAAACTAAAGACCTATATATAGAAAACTATAAAACACTGGTGAAAAAAAATCAAAGAGGACACTAATAGATGGAGAAATATACCATGTTCATGGATTGAAAGAATCAATATAGTGAAAATGAGTATACTACCCAAAGCAATTTATAGATTCAATGCAATCCCTATCAAGCTACCAACGGTATTCTTCACAGAGCTAGAACAAATAATTTCACCATTTGTATGGAAATACAAAAAAACCTCGAATAGCCAAAGCAATCTTGAGAAAGAAGAATGGAACTGGAGGAATCAACCTACCTGACTTCAGGCTCTATTACAAAGCCACAGTTATCAAGACAATATGGTACTGGCACAAAGACAGAAATATTGATCAATGGAACAAAACAGAAAGCCCAGAGATAAATCCACGCACATATGGACACCTTATCTTTGACAAAGGAGGCAAGAATATACAATGGATTAAAGACAATCTCTTTAACAAGTGGTGCTGGGAAAACTGGTCAACCACTTGTAAAAGAATGAAACTAGAACACTTTCTAATACCATACACAAAAATAAACTCAAAATGGATTAAAGATCTAAACGTAAGACCAGAAACTATAAAACTCCTAGAGGAGAACATACACAAAACACTCTCTGACATACAGCACAGCAGGATCCTCTATGACCCACCTCCCAGAATATTGGAAATAAAAGCAAAAATAAACAAATGGGACCTAATTAAACTTAAAAGCTTCTGCACAACAAAGGAAACTATTAGCAAGGTGAAAAGGCAGCCTTCAGAATGGGAGAAAATAATAGCAAATGAAGCAACTGACAAACAACTAATCTCAAAAATATACAAGCAACTCCTACAGCTCAACTCCAGAAAAATAAATGACCCAATCAAAAAATGGGCCAAAGAACTAAAAAGACATTTCTCCAAAGAAGACATACAGATGGCTAACAAACACATAAAAAGATGCTCAACATCACTCATTATCAGAGAAATGCAAATCAAAACCACTATGAGGTACCATTTCACACCAGTCAGAATGGCTGCGATCCAAAAGTCTACAAGCAATAAATGCTGGAGAGGGTGTGGAGAAAAGGGAACCCTCTTACACTGTTGGTGGGAATGCAAACTAGTACAGCCACTATGGAGAACAGTGTGGAGATTCCTTAAAAAACTGGAAATAGAACTGCCTTATGATCCAGCAATCCCACTGCTGGGCATACACACTGAGGAAACCAGAAAGGAAAGAGACACGTGTACCCCAATGTTCATCGCAGCACTGTTTATAATAGCCAGGACATGGAAGCAACCTAGATGCCCATCAGCAGATGAATGGATAAGGAAGCTGTGGTACATATACACAATGGAGTATTACTCAGCCATTAAAAAGAATACATTTGAATCAGTTCTAATGAGATGGATGAAAGTGGAACCTATTATACAGAGTGAAGTAAGCCAGAAAGAAAAACACCAATACAGTATACTAACGCATATATATGGAACTTAGAAAGATGGTAACAATAACCCTGTGTACGAGACAGCAAAAGAGACAATGATGTATAGATCAGTCTTATGGACTCTGTGGGAGAGGGAGAGGGTGGGGAGATTTGGAAGAATAGCATTGAAACATGTATAATATCATGTAAGAAATGAGTTGCCAGTCCAGGTTCGATGCACGATACTGGATGCTTGCGGCTGGTGCACTGGGAGGACCCAGAGGGAGGGTATGGGGAGGGAGGAGGGTTCAGGATGGGGAACACAGGTATACCTGTGGCGGATTCATTTTGATATTTGGCAAAACTAATACAATATTGTAAAGTTTAAAAATAAAATTTAAAAAAATGAAATAAAAGCACTGAGATGTCAAAAAAATAAATTAATTAAAAAAAAAATGGGCTGGCAACCATGAGCCAAGGAATGCAAGCAGCACATAAGGCAAGGAAGCAGATTCACTCTGAAAACCTTCAGGAGGAATTCAGCCACACCAATTTGATTTTAATCCAGTGAGACCTATGTCAGACTTCTGAACTTCACAGAACTGTGAGATAATAAATTTGTGTTGTTTAAGCCACTGTTCATAGTAATTTGTTACAACAACAATAGGAAGCAAAGCACTTCTCACATTAAAGGAGGATACTAATAAAAATCCTAGGGAAAATAACTCCAGAAGTTTGTCTTCTCTTCAAATAGAAACCATGAGAAAAGAAGGGTGTTTCTTGACATTATGACTATTTAGGAAAATTAAATAAATTTATAATTTTATGTGAGAACAGCAAGTAATACATACAAACATATTTTAAAAAGGAAAATTACACTTTAATTATAGTTCATGTATATAGCAAATGCTTATTTAAATAAGATTAAATTTCACAGGAGATCAAACCAGTTTGTCCTAAAGAAAATAAACCCTGAATATTCATTTGAAGGACTGATGCTGAAGCTGAAGCTCCAATACTTTGGTCACCTCATGTAAAGAGCCAACTCATTGGAAAAGATACTGATGCTGGGAAAGATTGAGGGCAGGAGGAGAAGGGGATGACAGAGGATGAGATGGTTGGATGGCATCACCGACTCAATGGACATGGGTTTGGGTGGACTCCGGGAGATAGTGGATAGGGAACCCTACCATGCTGCAGTCCATGGGGTCACGAAGTGTTGGACACGACTTAGCAACTGATCAAAACAAAAACAAAAAAATTTCACATAAAGTTACACTTACACAGAACAAATAAATTTTGAGTAAAATTTTCAGGTACTTTAAATCTAATTGTTACTCTGAATGTTTTAAAGTTTTAATCATTCTATACGACAATGTTCCATTTTTACTTTCCCTCTACATTTTCATGTCTTCTCCAATGGCTTCTCTTGTGTCTTTCCTCCTGTATTAGCCCTCTGAGACTCTATACCTACATTTTCTGAGACTTTATTTACACAAAATAACTTCTCTCATATTTTTGGTCTTCCCTTTCCTCTTCATACTTCCTGCTCACATTTCCTTGATCCTTCAACTTTATGCCTCCCCTTTGGCATCAAATATGGTTCTGAGTTTCCACCAACCAACCAATCAACAAATAAACAAAGTTTGGCTGATTTAAAGAGAAACAATTTACTAAAAACATATTATCAGAGATAATATCAAGTATTGTTGAAAGTGTAGAGCAACTCTCCTTGTAGAGTTGATAGAAATGCTAATTGGTAAAATTATTTTGGCAAATTGTTTATAAATGTATTTGTGGGCAATGAAGGAGAAGAAAAATCTAAAAGCATGCTGAAAACCTATTCCTCCGATGACACCTCTATAACTGGCCCTGCACAGAGACAACAGAACCCACAATGCCACCACTAAAAGCTAAGATTTCTGAACACTGTTCACAGAAAAAGGGTCACTGCTGCCTCTGTGGCCTGATGTAGCTACCTCTTCTAATGCCAACTCACCAGTGGTCCTGGATCCTTCCCCTTAATATAGAGATTATACCAAACACAGGAAAAGGTTTCAGAAGCCAAGCAACCAAAAATCAATCAAATATCCCATATTTCTCCTTGCTGTTGTTCAGTTGTTGTGTCTGGCTCTTTGAGACCCCATGAACTGCAGCATGCCGGGCTTCCCTGTCCTTCACTATCTAGCAGAGTTTGCTCAAATCCTTGTCCACTGATACACTGATGTCATCCAACTATTTCATGCTCTGTTGCCCCCTTCTCCTCCTGCCCTCAATCTTTCCCAGCATCAGGGTCTTTTCCAATGAGCTGGCTCTTCTTATTAGATAGCCAAAGTATTAACTTTGATCAAAGCTAAGCCTCAGCATCACTCTTTCCAATGAATATTCAAGGTTGATTTCCTTTAGGACTGACTGGTTTGACCTCCTTGCTGTCCAAAGACTCCCAGAGTCTTCTCCAGCACCACAATTCAAAGGCAGCAGTTCTTCAGTGTTCAGCCTTATTTATGGTCCAACTCTCACATCCATACATGACTACTGGAAAAACTCATAGCTTTGACCATATGGACCTTTGTTGGCAAAGTGATATCTCTGCTTTTTAATATACTGTCATAGCTTTTGCTCATCATAGCTTTTTAATATGTTCATCATAGCTTTTGTTCCAAGGAGCAAGCATCTTTTCATTTCATGACTGAAGTCATCGTTTGCAGTGATTTTGGAGCCCAAGAAAATAAAGTCTGTCACTGTTTCCATTGTTTCCCCATCTATTTGCCATGAAGTGATGGGACTAGGTGCCATGATCATAGCTTTTTTAATGTTGAGTTTTAAGCCAGCTTTTTCACTCTCCTCTTTCACCTTCATCAAGAGGCTTTGTCCAGACTTGCGGACACAGCAGGGGAAGGAGAGGGTGGAACAAATTGAAAAAGCAGCACTGAAACATATACATTCAGTTCAGTTCAGTTCAGTCGCTCAGTCGTGTCCAACTCTTTGAGACCCCATGAACTGCAGCACACCAGGCCTCCCTGTCCATCACCAACTCCCGGAGTTCACTCAAACCCACGTCCATCGAGTCAGTGATGCCATCCAGCCATCTCATCCTCTGTCGTCCCCTTCTCCCCCTGCCCCTAATCCCTCCCAGCATCAGAGTCTTTTCCAATGAGTCAACTCTTCACATGAGGTGGCCAAAGTACTGGAGTTTCAGCTTTAGCACCAGCCCTTCCAAAGAACACCCAGGACTGATCTCCTTTAGAATGAACTGGTTGGATCTCCTTGCAGTCCAAGGGACTCTCAAGAGTCTTCTCCAACACCACAGTTCAAAAGCATCAATTCTTTGGCACTAAGCTTTCTTCAC
This sequence comes from Bos grunniens, assembly GCF_055505025.1. Classification (NCBI taxonomy): domain Eukaryota; kingdom Metazoa; phylum Chordata; class Mammalia; order Artiodactyla; family Bovidae; genus Bos; species Bos grunniens. The sequence continues at coordinate 64,958,561 of NC_141168.1, read as the reverse complement.
AGTCCAACTCTCACATCCATACATAACTACTGGAAAAACCACAGCCTTGACTAGCCAGACCTTTGTTGGCAAAGTTATGTCTATACTTTTTAATATGCTATCTAGATTGGTCATAACTTTCCTTCCAAGGAGTAAGCGTCTTTTAATTTCATGGCTTCAGTCACCATCTGCAGTGCTTTTGGAGCCCCAAAAAATAAAGTCTGACACTGTTTCCACTCTTTCCCCATCTATTTCCCATGAAGTGATGGGACTGGATGCCATGATCTTAGCTTTCTGAATGTTGAGCTTTAAGCCAACTTTTTCACTCTCCACTTTCACTTTCATCAAGAAGCTTTTTAGTTCCTCTTCACTTTCTGCCATAAGGGTGGCATACATTACCATATATAAAATAGATGGCCAGCGGAAATTAGCTGTATGACAGATGGAGCTCAACCTGGTGCTCTGTGATGACCCAGAGAGGCCGAATGGAGTAAGAGATGGGAGAAGGTTCAAGAGGGAGGGGACATATGTATACCTATGACTGATTCATGGCAGAAATCAACATAACATTGTAAAGCAATTATCATCTAATTAAAAATACACAATTGAAAAAAAAGAAAGACCAAATCACATGAAGCCTTCTACTCTGAGATGGGAAGTCAATGAGGGGTTATGAATAGAGAAGCAACACAATAAGACTTGAGTTTTTAAAGAATAGGTCTGACTACTATGTGAAAACAAGCAGAAGCTGAAGGAGAGAGAAGAGTTAGAGGACAGCTGCAAATCAAGAGAGGCTTGGATCACAGAATGATATAATCAAGAAGAAAGTTGGATAAAATACAAAATAAGTAATGAAGATCCATGACAAATTTAAGGATGGGTAATGCTTAGAGGGAAGGGAAAATATCAGAAAACTAGAATGGCTTTAGATTTCTTTACAACACTATATGCCAGAAGAAAAATAGAGGAATGTGTTCAAAATTCTAGAGGAGCTTTCTTCAAACTAAACCCAATCCAAAAGCAGAATAAAAGATATCTTTAATATGGTAGAACCACCACACAGTCTCTCTTAGGGACAACAGGAGAATGTGCTTCAGCAAAATAAAGAACAAACCAAGAAAGCAGAAGACAGGGAATTTAGGAAATGATGGCTCAAACCAAGAGAGTAAGAAAGAACACCTAGAGCTTGACAGCAGTGCATCACAGCAGTCCCAGAAAGCAACAAGTCCAAATCAAGCATAAGGAAGGAGCTCTCCAAGGTCACACTCACAGAAATTAACAGATGACAAATTTATATGATAAATTATATAATGGAGTATATGGAAAAACAAGGATATATATGTAAAAAAGTAAGCAAATAAAAATTCAGTCAGTTCTGTTGCTCAGTTGTGTCTGACTCTTTCTGACCCTATGGACCACAGCATGCCAGGTTTCCCTGTCCATCACCAACTCCCAAAACTTGTTCATACTCATGTCCATCGAGTCAATGATGCCATCCAACCATCTCATCCTCTGTCGTCTCCTTCTTCTCATGCCTTCAATCTTTCCCAGCATCAGGGTCTTTTCCAATGAGTCAGTTCTTCTCATCAGGTGGCCAAAGTATTAGAATTTCAGCTTTAGCATCAGTCCTTCCAATGAATATTTAGGACTAATTTCCTTTAGGGCTGACTGATTAAATAAAAATTAAAAATAGGCAAATAAAATATTTGCCTACTTTTTACACTTCAATACACTTTTATAGTATATAGAGGTATACTATAGTGTATTTCTTCACTTAAACTGTATTGATATTGTCATAATGATATATACATAGATTATTTATTTAACTAAGAACAGTAATAAAACTACATTAAGAGGATGGGGAAAGGAAGGTAAAAGTACAAGGGAGTCAAACACACAAATCACAAAAAGTAGCCAATATATAAAAACCAAAACTAATCAGTAAATATACAACAGTAAAAACGTCATATAGAAATACATGGAAATCACAGAAGAAAGCTAAAACTGTTGACCATAGGGATTGAAACTGGATGGGCAATAAAGAAAGATACTATTTTTCATCATAATCACTTTTGGTATTATTTGATTTTTTAAAAGCCATTGTTGTTCAGTTGCTAACGCATGTCTCACTCTTTGCAGTGACTGCACCATGCCAGGCTTTCTTGTCCTTCCCTATCTCCTGGAGTTTGCTCAAAGTCATGTCCATTGAGCTGGTGATGCCATCCAACCATCTTATCCACTGTCACCTCCTTCTCCTCCCTCCGTCAATCTTTCCCAGCATCAGGGTCTTTTCCAATGAATCAGCTCTTCGCATCAGGTGGCCAAACTACTGGAGCTCCTGCTTTAGCATCAGTCCTTCCAATGAACATTCAGGACTGATTTCCTTTAGGATTGACTGGTTTGATCACCTTGCAGTCCAAGGAATTCTCAAAAGTCTTCTCCAGCATTACAGTTCAAAAGCATCAACTTCAACACTCAGCTTTACAGTCCAACTCTAACATCCATACATAATTACTGGAAAAACCATAACTTTGACTATATGGACTGTTGTCAACAGAGTGATGTCTTTGCCTTTTAATATGCTGTCCACCTTTGTTATAGTTTGTTTTCCAAGGAGCAGTCTTCCTTAATTTCATGGCTACAGTCATGTCCACAGTGATTTTGGAGCCCAAGAAAATAAAATCTGTCACTGTAACCACTTTTGCCTATTTGCCATGAAGTGATGGGACAGGATGCCATGATCTTACTTTTTTGAACGTTGAGTTTCAAGAAAGCTTTTTCATTCTCCTCTTCCACCTTCATCAAGAGTCTCCTTAGTTCCCTTTCACTTTCTGCCACTAGAGTGGTATCACCTGTGTATCTGAGGTTGATTGATATTTCTCACAGCAATCTTGATTCCAGCTTGTGATTCATCCAGTCCAGCATTTTCCATGATATATTCTGCAAATAAGTTAAATAAGCAGAGTGACAATATACAGCCTTGACATACTCCTTTCCCAATTTGAAACCAGTCCATTGCTTCATGTGCATTTCTATTTGTTGCTTCTTGATTTCCATATAGGATTCTCAGGAAACAGGTAAGATGGTCTGGTAGTCCCGTTTTTTTAAGAATTTTCCACAGTTTGTTGTGATTCACACCATTAAATGCTTTAGTGTAGTCAATGAAGCAGAAGTAGATGTTTTTCTGGAATACCCTTGCTTTCTCTATGATCCAACAGATACTGGCAATTTGATCTCTGGTTCCTCTGCCTTTTCAAAATCCAGCTTATACATCTGGGAGTTCTTGGTTAATGTACTGCTAAAGCCTAGCCTGAAGAATTTTGAGTATTATTTTGCTAGCATGAGAAATGAGCACAACTGTGCAGCAGTTTAAATATTCTTTGGCATTGCCCCTTTTGGGTTGAAATTGGAAAACTGACCTTTTCCAGTCTTGTGGCCACTGCTGAGTTTTCCAAATTTGCTGACGTATTAAGGGCAGCAATTTAACAGCATCATCTTTTAGGATTTTTAAATAGCTCAGCTGGAATTCTATCACCTCCACTAGCTTTGCTCTTAGTAATGCTTCCTAAGATCCACTCCACTTCACACTCCAGGATTTCCAGTTCTAGGTGAGGGATCACACCATCGTGGTTATCCAGGTCATTAAAACCTTTTTGTATAATTCTTCTGTGTATTCTCGTCACCTCTTCTGCTTCTGTCAAGTCCATACCATTTCTGTCCTTGATTGTGTCCATCTTTGCATGAAATGTTTCCTTGGTATCTCTAATTTTCTTGAAGAGATCCCTAGTTTTTCCCATTCTATTGTTTTCCTCTATTTCTTTACATTGTTCACTTAGGAATGCTTTCTTATCTCTTCTTGCTATTCTCTGGAACTCTGCATTCAACTGAATATGTCTTACCCTTTCTCCTTTACCTTTCCCTTCTCTTCCTTTCTCAGCTATTTGTAAGGACTCCTCAAATAATCATTTTGCCTTGTTACATTTCTTTTTCTTTGCGATGGTACAATATTACAAACCTCCTGTATATTTACAAACCTCCATCTACAGTTTTTTCAGGCACTGTCCACCAGATCTAATCCCTTTAATGCATTTATCACCTCCACTGTATAATCATAAAGATTTGATTTAGGTACACCAAATGGCCTAGTGGTTTTCTCATCTTTCTTAAACTAAAGCCTGAATTTGTCAATAAGGAGCTCATGATAGAGCCAGAGTCAGCTCTAAGTCTTATTTTTGCTGTCTGTGTAGAGCTTCTCCATCTTTGGCTACAAAGAATATAATCATATTTGGCAAAACTAATACAATTATGTAAAGTTTAAAAATAAAATAAAATTTAAAAAAAAAAAGAATATAATCAATCTGATTTTGGTATTGACCACCTGGTGATGTCCATGTATAGTCGTCTCTTGTGTTGTCAGAAAAGTGTGTTTGCTATGACCAGTGTTCTGACAAAACTCTGTTAGCTTTTTCCCTGCTTCCTTTTTGTACTCCAAGGCCAAACTTGTGTGTTGCTTCAGGTATCTCTTGACTTTCTACTTTCTCATCCCAATCCTCTATGATGAAAAGGACATCTTCTCTTTGGTGTTGGTTCTAGAAGGTCTTATAGGTCTTCATAGAATCATTCAATTTCAGTTTCTTTGGCATTAGTGGTTGAGGCATAGACTTGGATTACTGTAATGTTGAATGGTTTGCCTTGGAAACAAACTGAGATCATCGGGTCATTTTTGAGATTGCACTCAAGTGCTGCATTTTGGACTTTTTAATTGACTATGAGGGCTAGTCCCCTTCTTCAAGGAGATTCTTACCCACAGTAGTAGATATAAATGCTCATTTGAATTAAATTCCCCCATTCCCATCCATTTTAGTTCACTGATTCTTAAAATGTCGATGTTCACTCTTGCCATCTCCTGCTTGAACATGTCCAATATACCTTGACTCATGGACCTAACATTCCAGGTTCCTATGCAATATTGTTCTTACAGCATCAGACTTTACTTTCACCACCAGACACATGCACAACTGAGCATCATATCCACTTTGGCCCAGCCTCTTCATTCTTTCTGGAGCTATTTCTTCACAATTTCCCAGTAGCATATGGCACACCTATGGACCTGAGGAGGTCATCTTCCAGTGTCATATCTTTTTGCCTTTTCATACTATTCATGGAGTTCTCAAGGCAAGAATACTGAGTGGTTTGCCATTCTTTTCTCCAGTGGGCCACATTTTTTCAGAACTCTCCACCATGAGAGTTCTGTCCAATCGTGCGTAGCCCTACACGTCATAGCTCATAGCTTCATTGAGTTATGGAGGGCCTTTCACCATGACAAGGCTGTAATCCATGTGACAATTTTGGTTAGCTTTCTGTGATTGTGGTTTTTGGTCTGAAGACTGTGAAATTACAGTTTTAAAGTCATGTGCATGCGTTAATTTTAAAAAAGCTTTTATAAATTTCATGTTATGAAGTTAAACCTCTCATATTTATTAAACTAGAGTCCTATTTAGCATAAGAAATACAGTTCTAATAATAAAGTGTTTACATGTATGCACACATACAAATTCACACACACACACACATACACTTCTAGGTGTGCTACTTACATGTGTTAATAAGGATACTAGCATAATTGGGGCTTCCCAGGGGCACTAGTGGTAAAGGATCCACCTGCACTGGTTCAGTCTCTGGGCTGGGAAAATCTTCTGGAGGAAGAAATGGCACCGCACTCCAATATTCTTGCCAGGAGAATCCCATAGACAGAAGAGTCTGGCGAGCTACAGTCCGTGGAGTCACAAATAGTTGAACATAACTGAGCATCTGAGCACATCACATAATTGTTGCATCTTAGGAGACAGGAGCACCATTTCCACCATATACACAGTATAAACCAAATGAATGGATTTGATTCAGATTGTCCCCAGGTAACCACCCCTTCATAAGAAAATAGTAGGTTTCCTACACTAAAAACCTGTAAGTTATTTTTCATCTCCATATGAATCTCTATTACCTTAGTATGAAATACTGAAAATGGGAGATTATTATAGGAAGGCTACATGGCTTTCTCCTATCCAGTAGTGATTAGAGTTTTCAGAATAACTTTCAAAAAAAAAGATATAACACTTAGGTCAGCAAACTCAGTCATCTATTGAATGCAAATACAACTAAAAGCTTTGTATTCGCCATTTATTCTGTGAGGGCAAACATTCCGCAAGCCTCTGAAACAGATTTTAATGTCATCAAAAGCAAACTTGGAAAATTAATTCCTTCCATATAGATCTGTGGATTTTCACATTATAGTTTTCTAAATGTTAGAATAGCATGCCTGAAAGTTATAGGAAACCTAAAAACAACAATAAACTGACTTAATAAGAAAATGTATTGGTTCACATACTGAAAGAACAAAGAGTAACAAGGGTCACAGAAAATACAAATGAATCCATTCTGTTATCTTACAGTGTTTTCAAGTCCACCCATCTCCCTGTCTCAGCTTCATCCTCAGGGTGGTAGCAAGACTGGCATCAGTTACAAGGCTCACATCTCCAAAAGGAGAGACAAGAGGATTTCCATAACCATACCAGAAGCACTCAAACTTACTACTTACTTGGTGAATGGATACTAGACATACCATCAGAAAGGAGAACAGTCCATTTGGTGTTATAAATCTTCTACAATGTCCCTCATTCTTATTATGGCTAAAAAAGGTCTCTCCTCAACTTTATCATTAACCAAAGATTCAAAATTATATAATAGCCAACTTCAGAGGGCCTAGGCTTCTTGACTTATAAAATGAGGGCACATTTTAATGCTAACAACATTCTGTCAAGCTCTAACAAAACAAAATTAAGTGAAATAAAATTTAATGCCCCTTTGTTAATTATACCTAATGCATAATGTAAAATTCTAATATAAAGAGATATAATCTTTTAAGGAAGCCAGGTGTCATCACACTTGCCCTTTACCATTGTCTATGCCCTTTTTGCCTTGAGAATCCCAGGGACGGGGGAGCCTTATGGGCTGCCATCTCTGGGGTTGCACAGAGTCGGACACGACCGAAGTGACTTAGCAGCAGCAGCATGCCCTTTTTAGAGCTTTTAAAATTTTATGTCCACTAACATACTCTTTCAAGATTCTTCTGTACGGACCAAGGAATTATGTTTTGGATTTTTCATAATATAAAGGAAAAATAATGGACTTTGAGGTCAGAAAGAAAATGTTTTAATCCTGTCCTTTTTGTTTAACAAGGTGCTAATAAATTAATCTTTATGAACCTCAATTTCTTCATATGTAAAAGTGAGGGTAATGCTTTCAAGAATTTTTGTGAGGAAAAAAAACTTCATGATACAGGTAAGTACCTAGCATTTACAGGTACTCAGCAGATATGCCAAAAATATATCATGTTAGAATAGATTACTGGCACAACCTGTGAAATGAGGTTATGACATGGAACTTTTTGTAAAGGCCACGAAGAGTAAAAAGCCAAAGTTATACATCTCACCTCTGTCTGTCTTCATCTACATATTTCATTTAGTCAATAATCATTTGCTGAGTGGCTAGCATTTCACGGAAGACTAGGTGTTCGGAATTCAAAGATATCTATTTACTGACCTCAGAGGTAGAAAATATAGTTGTAGGAATAAATGCGTGAGAATGAAATTATTTTAAAATGCAGTAAGAAACTCTTAGAGACTTCGTTACACTGACCAGATACACTGATCTTTTGTGATCAACTTTCTAATTCAAAAATGACTAAATTTATGTGCAGGTTATAAAGACTTGGCTCCTGAAGCTCAGAATCACTTAGGAGGACCACATAAAGGATGAGCAGTTGGGAATCTGGTTCCTCACACCTCACCTCATCCCAATGTAAGCAAAGCAATTCTGATTTTATCATTTTTCTACAATGAGGTTCATTATAATAACGTATTGACAGGTTCAACATAATATACTGTTGTCCAGGGAAAATAAATAAAGCTTAAAAGTCAATGATAAGAATAATTATTTCAGTAAAGCAAACTACTCAGGTTAAAATATCATAAAATTAATGCACATATAATCTTTAAATTTTACCACAGGTATTATGGGAAGATCATTCTGCACAAATGACATTTGATCTAAAATCTGAGAAATGAAAAGAAATACTTATTCAAAGAATTCAGGGAATAGCATTCCAGGCCACAGGAATAATCATGCAGAGGCTCTGAGTCAGTAAACAGTTTCAAGGAAGAAAAAAGACAGCAAGTGTGGCTGAATGATTATAGATGAAGGGGAAAGTGGAACAAGATGACACAGAATCAATTGGTGGGTTTTAGATAGGCACAGCTCTGCAGGTCACAGTACAGTTTGTATTTTATTCTACAAGCAATGATAAGTCACCAATGGAAATAAGCAGAGGAGACTTCATGAAAAATTACTGTGGCTTCTATGTGATAATGGACTATAAGGGAGCAAGGGGAGGAAAAAGAAACCAGTCTAGAGATAGCAAGTAAAGGGGAAAGCATGGTATCTGGGATTATGGTGTTAGCAATGGAGTTAGAGAGACATGGATATATTTTGAAGACAGAATCTTCATGAATTTGCTGTATTTGATGTACTGAATATGATAGATAAGAAAGGAGAAGAATCAAAGACATAATCCCCCAATTTTGTGAGCAACGGATAGTAACACTGACTGAGACAGTGAACACTAGAGAGGAAAAAAACAAGAAATCTGTTTTACACATTGTAAGTTTGAGATGCCTGTTTGACAACCCAGTAGATAAGTAGGTAGCTATATAGTTTAATAATAATAAAACAACAATAATAGCTAAGAATTATTGAGTACTTTTATTACTTAAGAAGCATCATTCTGAGTGTTTTGCATCTATGATTTACATTATAATTCATGCCTTAAAACAACATATGAAGTAAATATAATACCATCCTTATTTTATAAAGGCACAGCAAGATTAAGTGAGTGGGTCATACAATTGTATGGAGCTGGAAACAAACCCAGATAGTCAGGCCTCAGGGTCTATCGTCTAACTTCTACCTTTCATTGTTCACAAGACTCTGGGGCCCAGGAAAGCAGTCTCACTTATAAACAAATACAAAATTTATGAGTTTATTAATAAACTTTATGATTTATTTATGAGTTTATAAATTTATTATCAACTTTTACATTCAAGATGTATTAACTGAGCACTTGCTATGTGCCAAGTTCTGCTCTAATGAATACAACGGTAAGAGTCTGGCCCTCAGGAAATTCACAATACATCAGAAGGTTATAAGCATTATGAAGAAGGCTAAAAATGTGTAAGGACAGTAGAAGTGTCTAGAGTTGGAATATTATTTTACACAGCAAAGCCAATATTCCCTGAGAGGGTGTCATCTGAGCAAAACGATAAAGGTGTAAGCTGTACGTGTATCTGATAGATGAAAGTATCACAGTAACTACAAAGGCCCTGGGGCAGAAGAAGTACACTTACCATGTTCTACCTTCTAGTACTAGGATCTAAAGAGAGGGCCTTTGAACTTGACCTATCCTGGCAGCATTCCTCCTTAAAGGTGAAATATGTACATGGATATGAGAGCAGGAAGTTGTAGGAATGGGGTAGGGGGTATAGGGATGGGGGAAATAGCCAAGAGCAGAACCCTGGGTTCCCCCTTAGAGGTCCATATGCCCCAGTTTGCTTAACTAGTTTTCTGCCTTGTTCTATTACGACTGTCTATGTTATGGTAACAACAACCCTGTATATGAGACCACAGAAGAGACACTGATGTATAGAACAGTCTTTTGGACTCTATGGGAGAGGGAGAGGGTGGGATGATTTGGGAGAATGGCATTGAAATATGTATAATATCATATATGAAACGAGTCGCCAGTCCAGGTTCGATGCACGATACTGGATGCTTGGGGCTGGTGCACTGGGACGACCTAGAGGGACGGTACGGGGAGGGAGGAGGGAGGAGGGTTCAGGATGGGGAACACATGTATACCTGTGGCAGATTCATTTTGATATATGGCAAAACCAAAACAATATTGTAAAGTTAAAAAATAAAATAAAATAAAAAAATATTATTAGAACCAGAAACATGCCATACTCTTTCCATTCTTTTCCCTTCCTACCTGCCCCAGGTTCAGTTGAGTTCCAGTTCAGTTCAGTTGCTCAGTCGTGTCCGACTCTCAGCGACCCCATGGATGCAGCACGCCAGGCCTCCCTGTCCATCACCAACTGCCAAGTTTATTCTAACTCATGTCCATTGAGTCAGTGATGCCATCCAACCATCTCATCCTCTGTTGTCCCCTTCTCCTCCTGCCTTTAACCTCTCCCAGCATCAGGGTCTTTTCAAATGAGTCAGTTCTTATCAGGTGGCCAAAGTATTGGAGTTTCAGCTTCAGCATCAGTCCTTCCAATGAATATTCAGGGCAGATTTCCTTTAGTCTGGACTGGTTGGATCTCCTTGCAGTCCAAGGGACTCTCAAAAGTCTTCTCCAACACCACAGTTCAAAAGCATCAATTCTTCAGTGCTCAGCTGGAACAACAGACTGGTTCCAGATTGGGAAAGGGTATGTCAAGGCTGTATATTGTCACTCTGCTTATTTAACTTATATGCACAATACATCATGAGAAATGCTGGGCTGGATGAAGCACAAGCTGGAATCAAGATTGCCAGGAGAAATAGCAGTAACCTCAGATATGCAGATGATACCACCCTGATGGCAGAAAGTGAAGAAGAACTAAAGAGCCTCTTGATGAAAGTGAAAGAAGAGAGTGAAAATGTTGGCTTAAAACTCAACATTCAGAAAACTAAGATCATGGCATCTGGTCCCATCACTTCATGGCAAATAGATGGGGAAACAGTGGAAACAGTGACAGATTTTATTCGGGGAGGGGGGGGGGGAGGGCTCCAAAATAACTGCAGATGGTGAATGCAGCCATGAAATTAAAAGACACTTGCTCCTTGGAAGAAAAGTTATGACCAACTTAGACAGCTTATTAAAAAGCAGAGACATTACTTTGCCAACCAAGTTCTGTCTAGTCAAAGCTATGGTTTTTCCAGTAGTCATGTATGGATGTGAGAGTTGGACTATAAAGAAAGCTGAGTCGAAGAATTGATGCCCCAGGTTAAACTCTCCCATATGAAGCAGCTCTGAAACCATGTCTTGTTCACTTCAATATCTGCTGACAAACTACTTGCACATGAACTGCCTGCCTGTCTGGACATCTAAGACTACTGATGTTGAACTCTCATTGTACATTCTCACTGATCACTGGTTAGACCCTCCAGTAAGGACTCTGCCTATTCACTAACAGAGATTCTGGATACCATTTTTATCTCCTAAACTGGAATTTCTCCTAGTTTATGTATGCTTATGTATTCCAAACACCTGCTCCATTCCAGTGGTTCAATCTAATTTCCGGTTTTTGTTTTTCCTATATAGCACTATCCTATTGCAGCAGATGGGCAATAACTGTCCCTACCTATATCTATTCTTAGAATTAATTTAACAAAATTATTTACCACTATTGAAAAGAGTAAAGCAAGTATGACTTCAAACTATGTGTTCTTGGAGAACAATATTATGTCTTAATTGCCTTTATTCCCCAGGACCTAGCCCACCTCTGGCATAGAGTAGATGCTCAGTAAATGCTTTTGGACAAACAGAATAAATGAATGGCACTTTCAGGCATTTTTGAAGTAAGCTAAATGCTTTCGGGATGGTAGCACAGTCTTGCCTAACTGACTTTATTTTTCAAGTGGTTAACATTAGGCCAAGAATTTTTTGAAATTTTCATCAGTCAAGCTGACTTAGTACTGCCCTTTCTAAAAGAAAGGTACGAGTGATCAACCTGTAATTTAGAGGTTCAAGGATTGTCACTAACATCTTTTGAGGGTATGTCAGGTGTCATGAGGTGGAAGGAACTAAATGTGGACCATGAGATAACAAAATTACCTTCTTTCTAAGGAAAATAAAGGTTTTTTCGAGTGTGGTAATGCCTTTGTGACATTTTCCAAGTGCTTGAATGATCATTTCTCTTGCCAAAGGTTTCCTCAAGAGGGGGGAAAAAAGGTCCATAAAAGGGTCTGTTCACTTGACAATAAATTGCCTTTCATTCGATATGCATGTTTGCATTTAAAAAGGTAGTGGTTTAAATGGCAATTATAAGGACTGATATGAGTTCCTAGCAGTCAGAAAGGTAGTCAGATTTGTTTAAATAATTTACAAATTTATATCACAAGTCATGGGGGAAAAATAATTTTACTTGTAACTGGCAAAAATATGGCAAAAATGAATGTTCCTAGGAATTATTGCAAGCTTAAAGCATCATATTGGCTGTATAATTATGACGTGCATGCATGCTAAGTCATTTAATTTGTGTCTGACTCTTTGTGACCCTATGGACTGCAGCCTGCCAGGCTCCTCTGTCCATGAGATTCTCCAGACAAGAATACTAGAGTGGGTTGCCATGCCCTCCTCCAGGGTATCTTCCCAACCCAGGAAGAAACCTGCATCTCCTGAGGCTCCTACATTGCAGGCAGGTTCTTAACTGCTGAGTCATCAGGGAAGCATATGATTATGAAATCAGCTACTGATGTTTAAATGTCATTTTAAAATGAATTACTATGTTTTTTAACAAAAGACCTCTGTTTTGCCTGGTTTCCTTTTTACTCCTCTTATTCATCAAATCACTACCAAGAACCAGCTATGTAACAGGCACTCAGGTGAGCACTATAATAGGACAATGCCTCTAACCTCAACAATTCTCATTCCAGTTAAGTAAAAGAAATTATGAGACACTCTAATTATTATCTCATATTTTATTAAATTAACAAAAATGATCAGCTATTTTGGAGACAGGGATCCAATCACTTGCTTATTCAAGAATTTTTGGTACAACACATGGATTATCTCTAAATGTTGTTATTTCTCCTCCTTTTTAGTCCTGCTGCTTAGTATTTCATTTTTTGCTACTCAATAATATGCTCATGAGCAAACAGGTTTAGAAAATTAAAGAAGTTAACTAAATCATTCATCGGATAGATTACAAAGAAATATTTTCATGTTTAATAAATATATATGTGTAAAATGTTTTTGAATATCAATAAGACTAAAAATAACTCAAAAGAAATTTAAATAAGAGATAAACCAATAATTCATGGAAGAAAAGATGTTTAGCCTTATTATAGTAAAGAAATGTAACTTTAAACAGTAGGATGTCATGTTTCACCTGTTACACTGATAACAATTTTCACGATTGATAATGTCTATTTGAAGAGGCTATCAAGAACCCAGAGAACACCACAAGGTCTGGTTGCTCTCCTCCACCACCAGGAGGACATCCAAGCTCTCTCTTAAAATGGGATGCCTTTATGAGGGGAGGTGGGGGAAGGGCTCGAAAAATTGAGGATTTCCTAAAATAAACCAAAAAGAAACTTTTTACTTTAAATCTGAAAAAAAAAAAGATTGATGTCTAGGTGGTAAAAATACAGCAAAATCAAAGCCTCTTGTGTATTACTGTAATTCTACTTCTGGGCTTCCCTGGTGGCTCAGACAGTAAAGAATCTACCTGCAATGCAGGAAACCTGGGTTCAATCCCTGGGTTGGGAATATCCCCTGGAGAAGGGAACCATTACCCACTCCAGTATTCTGGCCTGGAGAAGTTAATGGACAGAGGAGCCTAATAGGCTAGAGTCCATGAAGTCTCAAAGAGTCAGACACAACTAAGTGATTTTCATGATGCATGCTTATGTATTACTGTAGGAACAAATGATTTAGATAATGTTTTAGGAAGAGAATTTGGCAATATTTAACAAAAATATAAATGCATATATCTTTCACTAAGTAATTCTACTTTTAGAAATCCATCCGACTTACACCAGCTCTCAGAACAAGAGGCTGTTCATTTAGGCTTTGTTTCTAACAGCAAAACTGAAATGATCTAAATTGTGATTTTTTTAAATGGGAATGGCTAAATAAAACATTTCACATACCATATAATACTATATAGTGATTTAAAGGAATGAGATTGAGCCTGTGTGTTGACACAGAATGATATTCCTTCAGTTCAGTTCAGTCACTCAGTCATGTCCAACTCTTTGAGACCCCATGAATCGCCAGGCCTCCCTGTCCATCACCAACTCCCGGAGTTCACTCAGACTCACGTCCATTGAGTCAGTGATGCCATCCAGCCATTTCATCCTCTGTCCTCCCCCTCTCCTCCTGCCCCCAATCCCTCCCAGCATCAGAGTCTTTTCCAAATCGTCAACTCTTCGCATGAGGTGGCCGAAGTACTGGAGTTTCAGCTTTAGCATCATTCCTTCCAAAGAACACCCAGGGCTATCTCCTTCAGAATGGACTGGTTGGATCTCCTTGCAGTCCAAGGGACTCTCAAGAGTCTTCTCCAACACCACAGTTCAAAAGCATCAATTCGTCAGCATTCAGCTTTCTTCACAGTCCAACTCTCACATCCATACATGACCAATGGAAAAATCATAGCCTTGACAAGAAGGACTTGTGTTGGCAAAGTAATGTTTCTGCTTTTGAATATGCTATCTAGGTTGATCATAACTTTTCTTTCAAAGAGTAAGTGTCTTTTAATTTCATGGCTGCAGTCACCATTTTGGAGCCCAAAAAATAAAGTCTGACACTGTTTCCACTGTTTCCCCATCTATTTCCCATGAAGTGATGGGACCAGATGCCATGATCTTTGTTTTCTGAATGTTGAGCTTTAAGCCAACTTTTTCACTCTCCACTTTCACTTTTATCAAGAGGCTTTTTAGTTTCTCTTCACTTTCTGCCATAAGAGTGGTGTCATCTGCATATCTGAGGTTATTGATATTTCTCCCGGCAATCTTGATTCCAGCTTGTGCTTCTTCCAGCCCAGCATTTTTCATGATGTACTCTTCATATAAGTTAAATAAACAGGGTGACAATATACAGCCTTGACAAACTCCTTTTCCTATTTGGAACCAGTCTGTTGTTCCATGTCCCATTCTAACTGTTGCTTCTTAACCTGCATACAGGTTTCTCAAGAGGCAGGTCAGGTGGTCTGGTATTCCCATCTCTTTCATAATTTTCCACAGTTTATTGTGATCCACATAGTCAAAGGCTTTGGCATAGTCAATAAAGCAGAAATAAATGTTTTTCTGGAACTCTCTTGCTTTTCCCATGATCCAGCGGATGTTGGCAATTTGATCTCTGGTTCCTCTGCCTTTTCTAAAACCAGCTTGAACATCTGGAAGTTCACGGTTCACATATTGCTGAAGTCTGGCTTGGAGAATTTTGAGCATTACTTTACTAGCGTGCGAGATGAGTGCAATTGTGCGGTAGTTTGAGCATTCTTTGGCATTGCCTTTCTTTGGGATTGGAATGAAACCTTTTCCAGTCCTGTGGCCACTGCTGAGTTTCCAAATTTGCTGGCATATTGAGTGCAGCACTTTCACAGCCTCATCCTTCAGGATTTGAAATAGCTCAACTGGAATGCCATCACCTCCACTAGCTTTGATTGTAGTGATGCTTTCTAAGGCCCACTTGACTTCACATTCCAGGATGTGTGGCTCTGGGTGAGTGATCTCACCATCGTGATTATCTTGGTTGAGAAGATCTTTTTTGTGATATTCCTTATATAGCATTAAATAAATGGAAAACAATTTGCAAATGATGTTCTGTATGTTTTCATTTTTAAAAAGAAAAAAAGAAACAAGTTTATGTATGCATGAGCTTGCTTTTGTTTAGAATAAGTCTTGTTGTTTGGTCACTAAGTTGTGTCCAATCCTTCTGCAACCCCATGCACTGTAGCCCACCAGGCTCTTCTGTCCATGGGATTTCCCAGGCAAGAATACTGGAATGGTTACCATTTCCTTCTCCAGGGGATGTTCCTGACCCCGCAATCAAACCCCCTGTCTCCTGCATTGGCGGATTCTTTAGCACTAAGTTACCTGGGAAATCCAACTATAAAGTAAGCACAATTATTAAATATATAACAGATGAGAAAATTGATTCTTTAGTACCTTGTCCAAAACACACAACTAGAACTTACTGAGTCAGGGTTTGAATCCAATCTTTTTGATTCGTAGAGTTTTCTTCTTTAATATTGTTTCTCATTAAAAACACTGAGAGAAATGTAGGTCAAGAAATGGACACCAATCACAACTTGGTTAAGACTAAAAAAAGATATATACAATGAAATAAAGAAAAAGAATTTTTAATTAGGTTAAGGCAAACATTTTTAGGGTTCAAAAGACAGCTACATATCTTATTAGATCTGTACAACAGAGAATTGTTTGGAGTGAAAGTCTATACCTCAATTTTATAGGAAAGCTTAAAATAATAAAGGAAAAAAAACCTGAGATTTAAAGCCAATTTTACTATTTTTTGTGCATACAGTAAGTCCCCTACATATGAATGAGTTCCATTACAAGAGCACATTCATAAGTCCAATTTGTTCAGAAGTCCAACAATGTTAGCCCAACTAACACGATCACCTATATAGTAGCGCACTAACTTATGTGATTGGACATGTGAATGCACTCGTATCTTTGAAAGTTCACAACTTCACAGTTTGTATGTAGTGGACAAATTGTATTTGTTCCTATACGGAAATGGGTTCTACTCATGCAATTTTAAGTTCATGAGTTGAGGAATTCCCTGGTTGTCCAATGGTTAGAACTCTGTGCTTTCACTGATGAGGGTACTGGTCAATCCCTTGTAGAAGAACTGCTGTTGTTCAGTTGCTAAGTTTTGTCCGACTCCTTGCAACCCCATGGACTGCAACATGCCTGGCTCCTCTGTCCTCCACTATCTTCCGGAGTTTGTAGCCTGGCAGGCTAGAGTCCCCAGTGTCACAAAAGAGTCAGATAGGACCTAGCGACTAAAACAACAACAAAACAACTTTATAGTTGTCATGTAAATTCCCTTAAAGAATGCAGGCAAAAGACATCTCACACAGTAAATGTCTACTAAAGTACTATTTTAACCACTCCCCTCCTAGATAATGTAATTGTGCATTAGCTCACATAGGATATCATAATGGTTAGTTTTATCTTAAAAAATATAAAACATATTATACTAAGTGAGAGCTTTTTTTTTTTAAAGCAATCTAATTGCCTGAATTCTTTAAAATATCTTAAAAATATCTGGAAATAATTTCTTCTAAAATTTTAAATGTTGGCAGGAGTTACACAGATGAATGGCAGTCTCTGAAGAAGCCTTAGTACATTCCTTTCCATTCCAACTGATTTACTATGAGTCAAGCTTCTGATATCACCAGTCCTCCCTAGCAGGCCCTCACTCATGTTCTCAGTGGATCTTGATTACAGAGAACAAATAAGACAGGCAAATGTAGGCAAAATTAAATGACAGAGTTAACTTCCATTTCCCAAGCCTGGAAATAGTCCACTGCCTTTTTCACATTCTCCTCCATGAGCAACTTTGTGCTCAAGCTTGGGGCTGGTGCACTGAGATAACCCAGAGGGATGGTATAGGGAGGGAGGTGGGAGGGGGGTTCAGGATGGGGAACACATGTACACCCATGGTGGATGCATGTTGATGTATGGCAAAACCAATACAATATTGTAAAGTAAAAAAATAATAATTTTTTAAAAATTTTAAAAAAGAAAAAAAAAAAAAAAGAATGGGAGAGAAATTGGTGTTTTCTTCCAGCAGTTGGCCCAGATGCACTCCCCAAGAACTGCTGTATCATCCTTCTTGAGGTATGGGGTGAAATGTTATACAATCTAAGAAGGAGGGGCCACAGCCAAAAGTTGCATTACCCAATTCTATGTTACCAAAGACTAAAAAGTGGGACACAAAAGACCCCCCCAACTTTATCCTTATGAGGCATACTTGAAGTATTTGTACACAAAAGCATTACGAATTTGTACAATCTTACCCTTTGTAAGATTATAGCAAGATTGCTTTTGTGAAGTATTTTTTAGACAGCTAGATATTTTTTCCTAAAATAGCTACTTATAAGATTTTAAGATAGGCAAATTCTAAGAAAATTCTTCCTTTCTAGCATCTTAAAAAACACCACGTCTCTTTTTTCAAATTCCATAAACTGAGCCATATTGTTAAATTAGATGACATCAGCCTTAATAATGTTCATATTCATCAGTCATAAGATTATTGTTCTACATTTTACTTTCTTCCTGACAGCAACATGAAAGATCAGTAAAAAATATCTTTTTTCCACAAAAGTTTAGCAGCTTTCAGAATTTTCTTGCATATTCTATAAAAATTATTATAATAGTTTTAACAGTGGCTAACATTTATCATGAGATTGAATTTCAAACTTCATCAAACTGCTTTATATAAATAAATGTATACAATCTTCAATAACAACCCTACCAAGTAGGCACTATTATTATTCCCATTTTACAGAGGAAGGAATTAAGGCACAAAGAGGTTTAGTAATTTCCCAAGTTACACAGCTGGTAGCTGGGGAAACCTGAATTCAAACCCAAGGAGTCTTACTCCAGAGTCTGCTGAAATTCTAGGCCATGCTGCCCAGCTGTTCACAGACAAGATGCACTTGTGATGAGACTAGGGTCTGAAAAGGTGAACACTACAGTGCTGGCTTTTGCTATATCACAAGCTATGCTATCCGCTACCCCCAAGAAGCCTAACTCCCAAAAAGTACAGTGAAGGAAATAAAAACCCATTTCAAATATGCATATTTTTAAAAATCTTACATTTTTCTGAATAGTATATGGCTTTGCCATTTTGATTCATATTTCCAACTTCTAAAAATATAAAAGTCAGACATGCATTCATTTTAAAAATTTACTCTGAATTTTATAAAAGTTCAGGATGTGACACTTTATCCAGTGTATTTTGAAACCATAAAATAGCATTAGTGTGTAAGATCAATTATTATGATTCACACTAAAACTTTAACAAGACCTCGGAGAAGGCCGTGGCAACCCACTCCAGTACTCTTGCCTGGAAAATCCCATGGATGGAGGAGCCTGGTGGGCTGCAGTCCATGCGGTCGCTGAGGGTTGGACACGACTGAGTGACTTCACTTTCACTTTTCACTTTCATGTATTGGAGAAGGAAATGGCAACCCACTCCAGTGTTCTTGCCTTGAGAATCCCAGGGACGGGGGAGCCTGGTGGGCTGCCGTCTATGGGGTCGCACAGAGTCAGACACGACTGAAGTGACTTAGCAGTAGCAGTAGTAACAGGCTCAGAATACATCCTTCTCAACATGCCAGGGAACCTCCAAATCCTTGGAAACCTCTGAAACAGAGGTTGCGGACTCACAGTCCTAGAGGGCCCAGGCAGGTAACTTTAATACATAAATCCTATGGAATACAATATAATCTGCAGGAGGAGAACCTAGAGTTAACTAGAGAAGGCACAACCTATATAAAAACACTCAAATTCAACTTTAAAATATTGTGTCAAGTACATAAAATATGGCTAATAATACATTATGCTCTAAATGGAATCACACAATATGTTTCTTGAGCTGACCAACCTGGCCAGCACATAGGTTATGACACACTCTTTGCTATTATCACTTGTTTATTAGGTCTCAGTCTCCCAGTACAAGCTCCCTGAAGGGACAGAGTCTAGCTCTTTCACCCTTATATTCATTGTCATTCAAAAAAATATTTTTGAGCTCCTACTAAATATTCTAGAAACTGGTGTATATAACAGTGAACAAAACAAGTGAATTCTCTGTACTCATGCCTTTTTGATCTTAAGAGGAAATACAAAATAAATGAATAAATAAATAAGAAAAATTAGACTATGTTACATGGCAATAAATAAGGAATATAAAGTATTCCTTTAGGACAGAGGGCTGTGGGGTGGGAGTGAGGGTTGATATTTTATAAATGATAACAGAGATCTCTCCAAGAAGGTGACATTTGAGTGAAGACATAAAAGAAATGGAGAGTGATCCACATAGATACCCAAGGAAGAGCTTCCCTTTTGTCATGTGCTTAACGTCAAAAGGAACATTAAGCACCTATGTCTTTGAGTAGGCAGTGCTTTGCCTGACTGAAGAACAGCAAAGAACCCAGTGTGGCTAAACGGGAGGAAGCAAGGGCAGGGATAGGATACTGCGCAGAAAGTAAGAGAAGAGGGTGCTATTCATGCAGGGTCTGGCACACTGTCGTGATGACTTTGGCTTCTACTCTGAATGAGATGGGAAGCCACTGAAGGAGGAATATGATCTGGCTTATGTTTTAATAATATCACTGTGGCTACAAAGTTAAGAATAGATGGGAGGAGAGTAAAACCTGACAAAGGTGACCAGTTAGGAGGGAACTTCCATAATGAAATGCAATAAATGACAGTGGAGTGGACCAGACTGGTAGCAGATAGGATGATAAAAGGCTATCGGATTCTGTATATATTTTGAAGGTGGAGCCAACAAGACTTGCTGATAGATTGGATGTAGGGTATGAGAAAAAGAGAGGAGTCAAAATTTTGGCCTAAGTACTAAACAGAAGAAGTTATGCATTTACTAAGATGGAAAAGACTACAGGAGAAATTGGTCTGGGGTGAGGGAACAGGAAGAATCAGGAGTTCAGTGCTAGACAAAACCTGTGATGTCTACTAGGCATCCAAGTGGGAACGTCACAAAAACAACTGGATGTTTATGACTGAACTTTAGGGAAGACATGCAGACTGAAGACATAAACCTAGGATTGTCCAGGGCATAGGTAATATTTAGAAAGACAGATGGGATGAAATTACCAAGGACGTTATTATAGAAGGAGAAGAAGTCCAGAGACTCAGAGCTTGCCAAGGTTTAGATATCTGGGAGATGAAGAGAAATGAGCAGATGAAACAGGGTCATAATGAGGATAGTACCATGGAGATGCACCACTCAAATTCCTCCTTCAAGAAAGGACTTGCTTCCCAGTTTAAGGAAAGTCCAGTTGTCAGCTATTTTATGGTCAGCCTCAGCAGTACAGAATACCTTGGTCAAAAGCAAGCTTTTCTCTGATGAGCCTACTTAGGAAAATAATATTTTCTACATGGAGGCCTATTCTGGCAATTTTGAGTTAAGTGGTACTATAGTTAGTAACACTGAGGGAACTTTCAGATGAAGACCTTAAATGAAACCCCATAATCCAATTCAACTTTCTTCCTCTTTTGAATTGTATTATTTTTAAGTGGCACTTTAATTCCAGTAAGTTATATGTTTTCATCTAAATTAGTAACTATAAGTACTTCCCTACATTTTGGGGAAGTTCTAGCACTTCCTTGGTTATGCAATTATAGCAAAATAGGCAAAAATACAGATAAAAACAACTTGAAATGGCTAATTTTACCCAACGGCAATTATTTGCTAATTTGTCTATATTTACAACAGACAATGAGCTTCTTACAGTTAGGAACCACGTGTCTTTGTATTTGTGATATCTAAGCATGGACTAGTTCCAGTAAGTGCTCAATAAAACTTTGATTAATTAATTAATTAATTAATGTGCCCTCACAGAGCTATTGAGAAGTAAAATGAAAATCACATAAAATTTACCTTCTCTTCCTTCTTTTATGGTAGAAATGCAAAGAATGAAATAACAGAAAAATAAGAGGAGAGAAGCAGGAGGCATCAAAATTGTACACAACTAATTAATGACTGATTATATAATTATTTCTTTCACAATTTCTCAATTACACAAAAGCCTAAAAAGTGGTATGGTCAAACAATTTGTGCAACAGCATACAGATTTCTTTATCACCAGTGTAGGCACCATCCACCAGTGTCCAACCACAGTTGAACTGTTTCGGTCACTTTTGAGAAATTGCATTATGCATCTTTAATCTCAAACATTTATATATTAATTGAGGTTATGTATTTATAATGATCTTTTCTACTCATCATATTCCCAATCATTTAAAATGTTACCATGGAAACAATGTCATCAACTAAGGGCAAACCTCAGTGACATCCACAATCGATGAAATATGAAATCAATTAATATGATGGCTGTGCAATTTATAACAGTTACTTAGAAAGGGTTAGGTGATCTAGTGTAAAATAAACATCATAGAAGTTGGGGGGGAGGGCATGTAGTCACCATCAGAGTTTTTCACTTCTACAATCTCAGGTAAGTTCATTATCAGCCACCCTCTTAAAATGTATGCTTCTTTTGGAAAACTTTGCCAAATAAAACATCTCAGAAATGGTCCATAGATTTTAGTCATCCTCAGAAAAGATGGGAAATGAAACAAGGCAATTCATAGCCTATGCACTGCCCTTTCAAAGGATCTTTGCCTCCTCTGGCTGTGCCTTACACTGAAGTACTGATTTCTCTATCAGTGATTTCTTTATAGATGACTGACTCAGCTCAAGAAAAGCCAAAAGGTAAGCAAACAATCAGGTGGTGATATTTTAGGGCAACAGGAAAATCTCTTTATAAATATTACCCCTCACCCCATCGCCTCTTGTCCATGAAATTCCACCATTTATTTCCACTTTTGGAGTATTGTCTTCTCTAGAAGACATCTTTTAAACTGCAGAAATTTAAGACAAGAATATATCTCAAAGATCCTCATGAGGATCTATCTATAAGAGATGAATCAGCCTGCAGTACAGGAGATGTGGGTTCAATCCCTGGGTCAGGAAGATTCCCCTGGAGAAGGAAATGGCAACCCACTCCATTAGTCTTACCTGGAAAATCCCACAGACAGAGGAGCCTGGCAGGTTACAGCCCATGGGGTTGCAAGAGTCAGACACAACTTTGTGAATAAATCACCATAAGAGATGAGGAAAATTGAGCCCCTAAGTGATGAAGTGGCTTCCCTGGAATAATATCAAGTAAAGAACAGAGCTAAATCAAATCCCTATCTCCTAACTCATAGGAATAGCACTGGGAGCCTATAAAAGGGGTGTAGGGAGAGAAGGAAAAATGGGTACACGTAGTATGAGATGTGATCTCAGGGAACATAACTGAAGAAGCATGGAGAGTAAAACAGGAAAGGAAGAAAGCCAATACAACAATGCTTAGTGAATTGTTTGATATAGGATACTACACAGCAGTGAAAAAGAACCAGCCACTAACACCTACAGTAACATAGGTGAACCCCACCAGCATAATACTGAGTGTCAGAAGTGAGACCCAAAATAGGATATAAAGTATGAATCTATTTATATAAAATTTTAAAACAGAGGGGGCACAAGCTAGTATTCCAAGATACTCTAAATATTCTTTATATTGAACTTTGTGGTAGCTACATGCATGTACACATATGTAAAAATCCATAAATCTATACATATAAGATGTGTGGAGTTTCATATAAATTTTGCCTCAGTTTTTTAAAAATCTTTTAAAAAAACTTTATTGAGTTGACCAACACTATAGGCAATAAATGTTTAATTCTGCCAGGATCTTCGAGGTGTTATTTGCAGACTATCTTAAACTCCAGTTTTCTTCCCTGGAGAATTCCACGGACAGCGAAGCCTTGTGGGCTGTAGTCCATGGGGGTCACAAACAGTCGGACACGACTGAGTGACTAACACACTTTATCTTATTTGTGGAAGGGTACAATATGGGTACACCCTTAATGAAGGGTGACCTTAGTAAAAACAATGAAAAAAATGACAACACAATAAAGTTATGCTCCAAATAATATATATCCTACTTGGTCCTGTGATGTTCTAAACCCATTGATCTCCATAAGAAAAGCATTATGTGTGTGTGTGGAAAGTAGAAGAATGGAAGGGGTTGTACCGCATTCTCCAGTTTTCCGTTTTCACTGCGAGACATGGTAGATTGGAACAAGATCAGTATTAGTGGAGATAACCTGACCAATGAGAAGATGTCTTTAATGATAGAGAGCTGAGAGACAATTAGGGGTTAAATTGAAGATTTTCCAGTAATCAAATACCCTGCAGTGCAAGCACTGAAACTCATTAACAACTTATGAAAGTTCCCTTTGAGGCAAGTAACTCTGAGCATTTTGGAACCTTCTTTAGAGAAGGGAAGGTCTGAGAAATGCCTTCTTTAGCAATAAAATTAAGTACACTTATATAAACTAGTCTCTCTAATGGACTCCAGTTACGTCATTGACCTGACTCTCTAGGAGGATTCAGCTGCAAGGATAACACCTTAAATTTGCTCTACCAAATCTTACCACAGGCAGAGAAAGTAACAGAGTCTGTATCCATCATAAAAGCAATGTTATAGATACTATCGATCCCTGACTAGAACCATCCTCCACTCTCTCCTTCCTCCTTTCTGTCAGGTAGCCCTTCCACAAACAGCAGATATGACTCAGTACCAGTATGACTATATATGGCTTAAACCAAACAGAACATTGTCTCTTCCCAGTCTTTATTACTGATTCAGTGTCATATGACCATGGCACACAAGCATTTCCTCTTTTTCCTTGGAATTCTCCCCTGGGTGATTTGTAAAGCCAGGAACTATAGTCGCCATCTTATTTACAGCCGGGAAGATCCCCTGGAGAAGGAAATGGCAACCCACTCCAGTATTCTTGCCTGGAGAATCCCATGGATAGAGGAGTTTGGTGGGCTATAGTCCACGGGTCGCAAAGAGTTGGACACGACTAAGTGACTTCATTTTCACTTTCACTAAAGAACCATACACATGGAGGAAAGTAGAAAAAAAAAAACTGCTTGAGGCAACTCAAGCTCACAACATCTTTTGACTTATAAATATGGGACCAACACTTTCTATGTTGTTTAAGACAATTTGAGCTGGATTTTCTGATGCTGCTGATTCAGTAATTTTTATTTGTTGTGTCTCTATTTTTCATAACTTTGAATCTTCACCAAATAAAATTCAGAGAAGGCAATGGCAACCCACTCCATACACTTGCCTGTAAAATCTCATGGATGGAGGAGCCTAGTGGGCTGCAGTCCATGGGGTCTCGAAGAGTCGGACACGACTGAGCGACTTCCCTTTCACTTTTCACTTACCTGCATTGGAGAAGGAAATGACAACCCACTCCAGTGTTCTTGCCTGGAGAATCCCAGGGAAGGTGGAGCCTGGTGGGCTGCCGTCTATGGGGTCGCACAGAGTCAGACACAGCTGAAGCAATTTAGCAGCAGCAGCAGCAAGCCAAATACCAACTGCCCCACTGAAACACAAGCAGGAAACCCTGGCATTTCCATTTTCTACTGAGGTTCACCATAATTTTCCATTTTTGTAGCTATATGGGATATTTCCAAGTTATCTGGAATAAAATATACATTCTTTTCAGATAAATTGACTTGTTTATCTGTTCCTATATTTTTAGAATATTGTTACGTAGTCTAGCTTCAGTGAACCTCTGAACCTACCCAAATTCATCTCAAAACATCTCTGAGGGTCTAAGCTATATCAGTATTCTGGCCTAGAACATCATCTGAGATAAGAAATTAGAAGACTAAAAGATGATGCATTATTCTTATTTTTCATTTGTTTTTAAACAATCTAGCAATTAAGTATATACAAGCATGATTCTGAGTGATGACTGAGTTTAAAGTAAGAGAGAAATTTTTGCCCTTCTTCCTCTTACAAAACTATTCATTTAGGAATGCTGTTAACTTAAGTGGAACAAAGACAATAAAACCTCTTATTATCAAATTGTTTTTATGAAGTTTGCATTCAGAACTATCCAGCTTTTTTTGTATAAATGTGTATTTCTATTTGTATATTAAAATTTGTATATGAAGCCATATTCACTTTCAGTTCAGTTCAGTCACTCAGTCATGTCTGACTCTTTGCAACCCGATGAACCACAGCACGCCAGGCTGCCATGTCCAATACCAACTCCTGGAGTCCACCCAAATCCATGTCCATTGAGTCGGTGATGCCATCTAATCATCTCATCCTCTGTCATCTCCTTCTCCTCCTGCCTTCAATCTTTCCCAAAATCAGGGTCTTTTCCAATGAGTCAGCTCTTCACATCAGGTGGCCAAAATATTGGAGTTTCAGCTTCAACATCAGTCCTTCCAATGAACACTCAGGACTGATCTCCTTTAGGATGGACTGGTTGGATCTCCTTGCAGTCCAAGGGACTCTCAAGAGTCTTCTCCAACACCACAGTTCAAAAGCATCAATTCTTCGGCGCTCAGCCTTCTTCACAGTCCAACTCTCACATCCATACATGACCACAGGAAAAACCATAGCCTTGCCTAGACGGACCTTTGTTGGCAAAGCAATGTCTCTGCTTTTAAATATGCTGTCTAGGTTGGTCATAACTTTCCTTCCAAGGAGTAAGCGTCTTTTAATTTCATGGCTGCAATCACTACCTGCAGTGATTTTGGAGCCCCAGAAAATAAAGTCTGACATTGTTTCCACTGTTTCCCCATCTATTTCCCATGAAGTGACGGGACCAGATGCCATGATCTTAGTTTTCTGAATGTTGAGTTTTAAGCCAACTTTTTCACTCTCCTCTTTCACTTTCATCAAGAGGCTTTTGAGTTCCTCTTCACTTTCTGCCATAAGAGTGGTGTCATCTGCATATCTGAGGTTATTGATATTTCTCCCAGAAATCTTTATTCCAGCTTGTGTTTCTTCCAGTCCAGCGTTTCTCATGATGTACTCTGCATAGAAGTTAAATAAGCAGGATGACAATATACAGCCTTGACGTACTCCTTTTCACATTTGGAACTAGTCTGTTGTTCCATGTCCAGTTCTAACTGTTGCTTCCTGACCTGCATACAGGTTTCTCAAGAGGCAGGTCAGGTGATCTGGTATTCCCATCTCTTTCAGAATTTTCCAGTTTGTTGTGATCCACACAGTCAAAGGCTTTGGCATAGTCAATAAAGCAGAAATAGATGTTTTTTCTGGAACTCTCTTGTTTTTTTGATGATCCAGCAGATGTTGGCAATTTGATCTCTGGTTCCTCTGACTTTTCTAAAACCAGCTTGAACATCATATATTGCTGAAGCCTGGCTTGGGGAATTTTGAGCATTACTTTACTAGCATGTGAGTTGAGTGCAATTGTGCGGTAGTTTGAGCATTCTTTGGCATTGCCTTTCTTTGGGACTGGAATGAAAACTGACCTTTTCCAGTTCTGTGGCCACTTCTGAGTTTTCCAAATTTGCTGGCATATTGACTGCAGCACTTTCACAGCATCAGCTTTCAGGATTTGAAATAGCTCGACTGGAAATCCATCACCTCCACTAGCTTTGTTCATAATAATAACTTTCTAAGGCCCACTTGACTTCACACTCCAGGATGTCTGGCTCCAGGTGAGTGATCACATCATCATGATTATCTGGGTTGTGAAGATCTTTTTTGTATAGTTCTTCTGTGTATTCTTGACATCTCTTCTTAATATCTTCTGCTGCTGTTAGGTCCATACCATTTCTGTCCTTTATTGAGTCCATCTTTGCATGAAATGCTCCCTGGGTATCTCTAATTTTCTTGAAGAGATCTCTAGTCTTTCCTGTTCTATTGTTTTCCTCTATTTCTTTGCATTGATCACTGAGGAAGGCTTTCTTATCTCTCCTTGCTATTCATTATGTATTGAAATTGTTTTTAACTGGACACTAGTTAAAAAGATACTGTTGAAAATATTTTATAAAACCACTAGCTTTCACAAATTTTTATCATGAATCAAGTTCTAGTCTCTTCTAGCATCTTTTTCTGTCCTTAAATTCCTAACTGTGCCTTGATGTTTTGGTAGAATAGCAAGTCTTCTTGATATCTTTAGGAACCTGTAAGTCTCTCAGTTTTGTTTATCTCTCCATATTATGCTTTCATCTTTTTAGTCTATGATAATTTAGAAAGGGGATATTCTAAAGTAGGTTTTTAGCAATAAAACTTCCCTTCATCAATGGCCCACTTGTCCTTTACTTTTTTAAAATTACTCTGCACAAGGTAAAGAATCCACCTGCAATGTGGGAGACCTGGGTTCGATCTCTGGGTTGGTAACATCCCCTGGAGGAGGTCATGGCAACCCATTCCAGTATTCTTGCTTGGAGAATCTCCATGGAAAAAGGAGCCTGCCAAGCTACAGTCTATAGGCACAAAGAGCTGACCACAACTGAGCAACTAAGCACAGCACAAACACAGCAAACCACACAAGACATCTACTCTGTATATTTTTAAAAAGTGGTTCTATAATATTATAAATGAGTCATTACTGCTGCTATGTGAATAAAAATTAAAATCCTAAATAAGTGAACAAGTAATCATTTCTTTTGCTTTCAACTAAATGTGTAAAATTGATAAGTATGATTGATAACCTAGATTGACTTTAAAAGATAGTTTCACTTCAGGGCTCATCTTAGGATTTCCCTTCTTGCTTCTCAAAGAAAACACAAGCTACAATTACAGTTCTAATATACTACGTTATGTTGCCTTAACAAGCAATCCTAACATTTCAGTGGCTCAAAAAAAAAAAAATCAAGATGTATTCTTTACTCATGCTATTCATCTGTAGATCACCTGAGTCTGCTCTGTGTTGTCTTCACTCAGAATGCTCGTTAATTGACCAGCAACTGTTTGGAATCACATTGGCAAAGGGAAAAGGACAGTGTGACAAATCACCCACTGGCTCTAGTAGTTTCAACCTAGAAGATTTTGCTCACATTTGAAGGACCAAAATAAGTGGCCCTGACAAAATACTTTATCATCAAGCTATTGTTGGTATATCTCTACTGTTTGGAAGTTATCCTAGAACTGCCTCTCATCCCAGCGCCTGCTCCTCCCCCACATATTTTGCTTCCTATTTGTCTGCCCATTTTGGGCTCATAACTACATCATCAGTTGTACCACTCTGCAGCCCACTTCCTAGTCCTTTTTTTAACTTTCTGATTCCTGGAGGTTATCCAGTGTTCTCTCTTGGTTTCATAAGTGACCCAGGTAGTGTTCAACAATTCACAATGAATCTATTTAGTCCTGAAATCACTGCTGATATCATCTTCCCATAACCTCCCCACCACAGTACCTTGGACAACAGCCATTAATCCCCTGTACCACTCCCATCCCAGCTCTTCTGTAGAGCAGCAGAGTGAAAGAAGTTGCTTTGTTATGACTGGGTTTAGTTTGATTCTTTTTGTTTCCATTTCTGACACTTCTTTATTGAAGTGGTTTCAGACATTCTTCCCACTTCCCAGTCAAGACAACAGTTCCTGGCTCATACCTTACCCTCACTATCTCAGTTAGGATCACAAAATACCTTCCAGCAGTGCCCTACTTCTTCTACCAAAAATTCAGCCACTTCCGCCCTGAGTCCTGTTGCAAACATTAACATAATTCTCGTGTTTCCTTTTCAACTTTGCTTACATCAGTGTGATTTTCCATTTCTTTAAATATTTTCTAAACTCTCTTGCATTTAAACCCAGGTTGTAATGTTGTAAGTAGTTAAAGCAAAACAAAACAAACAAAATAGCTTCAGGGTGTTCTTTTTTTAAAGCCTAAAAAAAAAAAAAAAATCAAAACCATTGTTCCCAGAGTAGCACACTGAGGATGATCGTCATCTTGAAACATATATACAGTGTCATTCTATCTCAGAGACAGGCATCCGTGATAGCTCCTCTTAGCAGCTGCCTTTCCTGCTGTCTTGCTTCTGTGCAACCTTGGAGAAGGTCCCTACCCCTACCCTCAGAGGCACCCATTTCAGGTTGCCATCTCACAGTGACTGAGGTGTTCATTTGTCACTCATTCACCCCATGCATCCACGAGTATGATTACGATGCAGTTTTATCTTTGAACAAACAATGTAGATCTGCCAGTTTCTGAATTTGCCCTGAAAGTGGAGATCACTTTCAGAAAAACCTTTTGCTCTCTCTACAAAGCTTCTTTACTCAGACTTGTGCAAATAGCTACGGCTCATTGTTGCTCTTAGTAAAAGGAAGGAAAGGGGAAAAAATTTTAAAAAGTAACACATATATTGAGCAGAACACATATACTGACATCAAAAGCCTCCCTGTATGTTAAATGTTTGCACGTGCATTTTAATTTTTGCAGAAACTGAGTCTAATTTGAATACCAAATCCACATTTCTTCACATTATATCCCACTGCCATGACCCATATAGAGCCCCATATATTTTTAATAAATAGGCTGGGGAGTGGGGAATATATGGGATAAGTGACCATTGTGCTAAAAAGAATTGCTTATAACACATCTATGGCTGTTCTAGTCTCTCATTAACCTTGACTCATCAAGTCTCTTATTCATTTACCTTTCACCTACACAGTGTGATATGAGATACAAAAAAACATGTCCTTCCACCTTTTGAAGACAAAGCCTTAAACTTCAGCTTCACTCCCCTCCATTCATTTTGGATAAAGGATGTGTAATCATCAAGAACTCCTATTTAAAAATGCTACATAGATTCTGAACTATATTTGCTGATACCCAATATGAACACCTAATATACAAATAAACAGAATATCTGCTTGATTTAATAGCTAACAGAGTGAACCTCAGTAATAGGGCATTGGATAGCTTAGATTTGGTGAGGAAAATGAGGACAAGAACATGGAGGAAGTGAAAAATCTAAAGTCCAAAGCACTGAAGTAAGAACAGCTTGGGGAAGGCAGTCAAGTGGAAACAGAAGCCATTTTATAAGTCAGGGAAGAGTTGAAACCCTCAAGGCAGAAGAAGGTAGTAGAAAGAGAAAAACAGAAAAGTATCATATTGTCACCTTGCTTATTTCACTTATACGCAGAGTACATCATATGAAATGTCAGACTGGATGAAGCACAAGCTGGAATCAAGATTGCCAGAAGAAATATCAATAACCTCAGATATGCAGATGACACAACACCCTTATGGCAGAAAGCAAAGAGGAACTAAAGAGCCTCTTGATGAAAGTGAAAGAGGAGAGTGAAAAAGCTGGCTTAAAGCTCAACATTCAAAAAACTAAAGTCATGGCATCCAGTCCCATCACTTCGTGGCAAATAGATGGGGAAACAATGGAAATGGTGACAGACTTTATTTTCTTGGGCTCCAAAATCACTGCAGATGGTGACTGCAGTCATGAAATTAAAAGATGCTTGTCCCTTGGAAGAAAAGCTATGACAAACCTAGACAGCATATTAAAAAGTAGAGACATTACTTTACCAACAAAGGTCTGCACAGTCAAAGCTATGGTTTTTCCAATAGCCATGTAAAGATGTGGGAGTTGGACCACAAAAAATGCTGAGTGCTGAAGAATTGATGCTTTTGAACTGTGGTGTTGGAGAAGACTCTTGAGAGTCTCTTAGACTACAAGGAGATCGAATCAGTCAATCCTAAAGGAAAGCAGTCCTGAATATTCACCGGAAGGAAGGACTGATACTAAAGGTGAAGCTCCAATACTTTGGCCACCTGATGAGAAGAACTGACTCATTTGAAAGACGATGATGCTGGGAAAGATTGAAGGCAGGAGGAGAAGGAGACGATAGAGGATTAGATGATTGGATGGCATCACCGACTCGATGGACATGAGTTTGAGCAAGTTTGGGGAGTTGCGATGGACAGGGAAGCCTGGTGTGTTGTCCATGGGGTCACAAAGAGTCAGACATGACTGAGAGATTGAACTGACTGAAACCCAATATTGGCTTAAGGACAACCCCACCCAAACTATTTAGAGGAAAGAACTGGAACAAATAATGAGAAACTAGTAAAAGAGAAGATAAATTGGCACAACAGACTCCAGAGCTTATTTCTATTATAGAATATACATCACATATCACTCTTTGATGAAACTATTTGTTTGTACCTTTCTCTGGGTCATAGGTTTTTAGAAGACAGGGAATCTGCATGGAACCAGAGCCTGGTGCACTGCCTGGCACATTATAGAGACTCAATTCACACCTGAAGGACAAATGAATGAAATCAATTTCCTTTATTTTCTATTACTCACACATAAAATCATCACTATGAAGAATCAGATATACTTCATATATGGTGACACTTCAGCTGTATACTCAGGATTCTTAGAGGTGCTAGGGCCTTTTGAAAAGTATAAGCTATTTCATTTGCATAAAAGATAATATCTTTTCTCAGAAATGTGGTAAGGTCTAACATCTAACATATACTGTTTTGGTAATAATTTTTATTATTTGTAGTAGGTATTTTACTTATTTTCGGGGTCTTTGTTTATGGTTAAACATGCTTCTTTACATATTCTATTTTATATAAATCATTTAAATTAAACTATCTCGATTTCTATTACAATTCAATATATGTCAGATAGACAGATTTAGATAAAATATAGTTAATTATTCCAAAACAGTCCCTGTAGACATACTATGTATTTTAAACTTAATTTCCTCCTTATGTACCTGGAGAAAAATGTATGAGTTTTTTTGCCCATGTATCTCTCTTTCCTCATTATTGAAGTATTCATACTGAATTATTTTAAAAAGACAGCAGTTAGTATTCAATCAAATAATAAGGGGAACGTGTTCCTTCCCAGTAGTTTAATAATAATTCTTGCATCACCAACCCTGAATATTCATGTTATGGAAATGTGTCCTACTTCTATAGATTTCATCACTGTCAGCTGGTACCACAGCAGAACACAGGGACAGTTAGTCAGTCTTAATACATTCAGGATTTCAGCAATTACCAAAATGTCTTCCCTGACTTACCATCAATAATTCAACTTTTGAGGAATATTATACTGAGATACAGGAGGCTGACCAATAAATACTCTGCTATTATTTGGGAAACAGGGACCTAACTGCATAAAATTGTGATATCACTTGACTCAAGTCTTACTTCAGTGGTATCTGCATGACATAAAGATGAATGATCAATTCTGTGAAGGAAATGAATCAATCAAGCCAGGTTTTTTTGTCTTCAGGTAATCGACTTACAGCATATTTATTTTTTCCTTCATTTTGCTGTTAGAACATAGTTTGTCACTGGTCTGATATTCATCATCCTCATTCCTCAAAATTTATTAATCAGGCTTTAACCTTAATTCTGACCTTAGGCTAGTCAATATGCCTAGTATTCAGTTTCTTCATCTGTAAAATGAGAAAGTTAGATTGGGTTGGGGTGAACAAATTTGCTCTATAAAGAGACAGATAAAAAGTGTTTTATGCTTTGAGGGACATGTAGGCTCTATAGCAAATAATCAACTCTACAGTTTTAACACAAAAGCAGCCATATGTAATAAGTAAATGTATAAGCATTTCTGTGTTCCAATAAAATGTTATTTACAAAAATAAGCAAGTAGAAGGACAGATTTAGCTCTGTCCAATAGCTTGCCAACCACTGTCAGATCTCTTTCAAATCGATGATTCTATATGTTAGATACATATAAGGCTCCTGAGTAGCACAAGGGGGAATGAACTCATCTAGTCCCTCAGTGACCCAGAATTAAAGGAGCACAGAAATTCCCCGTTGCCAAAAAATTCCTCTGATACAAATCAAGTAGAC
Organism: Bos grunniens; assembly: GCF_055505025.1. Taxonomy (NCBI): domain Eukaryota; kingdom Metazoa; phylum Chordata; class Mammalia; order Artiodactyla; family Bovidae; genus Bos; species Bos grunniens. The sequence goes on along the minus strand of NC_141168.1, from coordinate 64,925,301 downwards.
CAAAGTAAGCCCAGCTGATTAAAAGATTAACAAAGGTCCCACTACTGTCGTCAGTCAGTATACATTCTACTGGTAGCCCAGGATACGTACAGATACTAAAAAATTTAGGTCAAAATAAGTTGTTTCTAGATGAGGGGAGAATATCCACATGAGTTTACAAGAAAAAGGATTTCACTCCAGGTATTTTTTGCTTTTGACGGCACTGAAAGAACTCATCGGCATTAAAACAAATATTAGGTCACATTGCAGCTTCAAATTCACAAAGAACCATTTTGAATCTCTATATAGTTATCTATTTCACTGAGTAGCTCAAATGGTGAAAGCCTCAAAAGTCAAAGCCATGTGTTAATTTCTTGTGAATGGCTGTCTACAAAGGTCTCCAATTTCATACTGTTCCATCACTATGAATTAAGAACACACAAATACAAACACAGAGGGACCATAGCTTGAGAATGCTCATCTGTGGAGAACAAGTAGATAACTTGTGTGCTGAACATTCTGTAACATTCAAAATAATTTTTTTTTAATTTGAGGATATTACTGCTTCCCAAGAAACAGGTACACAGTGACAAAAAAAAATCCTAGGATAATAAAAATAATAACAGAGTCCATTTGGTTGAGAAACAGATAGTTTCTCAACCTCAGCACTATTGACATTTGGGGAGCTCCTGTGCATTGTAGAATTCACAGCATCCCTGGCCTATATCCACTAGATGGAGTAACAGCAGTTCCCTTTTCTCCTCCTTCAGTCATGACAAACAAAAGGTCTCCAGGTTTTGACAGATGTTCTGGGTAGTGGGAAGAAGGGGCAAAATCACAATTTGTTGAGAACCCATGGATTATAGAAACTTGATATCAAATTAGCCATAAATCATCATCACTTCAGGAGTCAAGTGTTATTCCAGACTCAACTTGATATTCACAATATTTTATTACAATGACCTCTAAGTTCTCTTCTGACTAATTATTCCCTTCTCCCAATACATCAGACAATCACCCAGACGACAATGAGAGCAAAAGTGCAAGCAACAATATTTAGAGAAAGAGTACCACAGATGTGGGTTCAATTTATGGGTCAGGAAGATCCCCTGAAAGAGGAAATAGCAATCAACTCCAGTATTCTTGCCTGGGAAACTCCATGGACAGAGGAGCCTAGAGGGCTACAGTCCACAGGGTCGCAAAGAGGTGGATAGGACTGAGCAACTGAACACACACACACACACACACACACCACTGTGTTAGTCCCTTGTCCTAATCCTAAACAGTATCTAACCCTTGTCCAGTGGCAATGTTACCATTTCTAAATTTTACACACAGGGAAGTAAGACCCAACTGTCTATGTATCCTACTTAACTCCTAAATTATCATTCATAAATGCCTGATCCAGTTACTGGTAAAAAATAGTTTACAGAGCCTTAAGTCATAGCTCAATGACACAGAACTGAGTCGGTCTGTATGAATTTGAGCTCCTAAGTCCCTGATGTCAAACTCTGTTCTAGGACCTAGGCCTCCTATCTGCTCAGGATATGCTGTTATATCATATTACTATGAAATGAGGCTTTCCAACATTTAGTCATGCAGAAATTTCTACTGCTCTCTGGTATTACAGGTAGAGAAGGCAGAACCAGAAAGAAGTCAGTAAGGTGATATGATCCATGAATGGTTCTCCTCCGCCTGGAAAAGTAAAACGGTAGAGATAATAACAAGTGGAAACAAAACATGAGATATTCATTTTTATATCTTTTACAAAGTTATTTTAGCCCCAATTTGAGATAATTAAGTCATGTTTTGTTTCTTTAATTTCTTTTATTAATATTATACATTTTTCAGCATACAAGTATTTAATTTCCATTATTTACTTTATTCCTATATACATTATTCTTTTTTAACTTTATTATTTTTTAACTTTTAATATATATTAAGTCATGTTTAAATATAAATATATCAATGTATATTAATGTACCCTTGCTTTAATGGTCATATACCCGAGAAAGTTTATTCAAGCATAAAAGTAACCAAGAAAAATTTAATCACTAAAGTGATTTTCATTTCACCTCTGAGGTGAGATTAAGGAGAAAGTCTGTCGTCCTTTTATTAGCTTGTACTGCACATGATAAGCACCAGTGGAAAAAATATCTGAAATATACACATCCTATACTGTGCAGCCTTAACCATATGACATATAGAATCTCCAAAGGCTGGCAGTGAGAAGCTGCCTACTGTGCTAATCCTAATGACACAGAGAACTGTCCAACTGCTCAGGGTGAGGTTACTTCCACAGATACACCTAGAGTTGAGCCTAGCAGCAGAGAGAGATCACAGTAATATTACAATTGAAGGAAGGTCCATCTGGTTGGAAGCAAATACCCAGCCACTAGCTCAAAGATTGGTGAAAGAACAAGAAGTGTAAGACTGACAAAATTCTAGAATGGCTATTATGCCTCAGTAAAACATCCTGGGTTCCAGATCAACAATTTAGTCCCAGATGGAAATACAAGTGTAAATCAGAAATAAAGTCAGAAATCCAGAAAGTTAGTTTCCATAATCCATCCATTAGAAAGGATGAAGTTCTAGCCAAGTCTTGCTCATTCATTCGTTCATCTAATCCTTTGTTCAGCAAATTCACACTAAACACATACCAAACACTGCTAAACACTATTCCTGTCCCTACAGATTCAACAGGGGAAAATAAGCTTGTCCCTGCTCTTGTAAAGAGCTTTGCTAGTATCGTTTTGGTGTTTGAGTACTGGTGAATATTTAGGTTAAAAAACATCATCAAGACAGGGCTGTTGGACACTACTAGTGCTAGCAAGATTGAACTGCCTGTGTCCATGAAAAATTTTGATCCAGTCCACAGGCAGCCAGATCAGTAGCAAGAAAAGAAATGTAGTCCTGCCATCTTATAAACATATATTAAATAATAAATAGAGGCCGTGATGATGATGATAATGAGTAGTATATAACTGTTTCATGATTCAACCAAGAGACTGAAATTATACCAGCTATTTAAACAGAAATTAGTATAAAGTATTGTTATATTCACTACTTTGTTGTATTTTTTAGATTCCACATATAACTGATATCATATAGTATTTGTCTTTCAACAAGGTAGTGAATATAACAAAAAGAAGCAGACTCACAAATACAGAAAACAAACTAGTGGTTACCAATGGAAAGAGGGAAGGGAGAGGAGCAATAAAGGGTTAGGGAAATGAAGAAATATGGAGTATTATATATGAAATAAGCTACCAAGATATAGCATACAACATGGGGTATATGGACAATATTTTATAAGAACTATAAATAGAATATAACCTTTAAAAATTGTGGATCATATTATATACCTGTATCTTACATAATATTGAACAGCAACTATACAGCAACAAAAAAATGTTAATTCAATAAAAGTTGTTAATTAGCTAGTGAAAAAAAGAATTCTGAGGTATCACAGAAATAGTAACTGTAAGATGCAACTGCCACTCCTGAGTTTGAAGGAATAAGGAAATAAGTGGGAATTATTAACAGAAGCCTGAAGGACAGACCCCACGGTGCTAAAACTCACACTTCTTAGAAGGGCGGACACCCAGATAATGCTAGGTCCCTAAGTTCAGAAGTAGGAGGCATTCTAGACCTAGGAGGGAAATGCCCCAGATATCTGAAGATAGGGGACTGGCCAACTGTTTCTGGGGTTTCTAAGGGTTGGCTCTAGGGATTTTGAGACAAAACTGAAAACTGGACTCAACTGCTGCTATTGGAACAAACCACAGAGGGAAAGAAGCGTTTCTGGGGTGATGCTCACAGGGAAAATAAACAACAGTAAACAGGACGGAGAAGGCAATGGGCCCCCACTCCAGTACTCTTGCCTGGAAAATCCCATGGATGGAGGAGCCTGGAAGGCTGCAGTCCATGGGGTCGCTGAGGGTCGGACACGACTGAGCGACTTCACTTTCACTTTTCACTTACCTGCATTGGAGAAGGAAATGGCAACCCACTCCAGTGTTCTTGCCTGGAGAATCCCAGGGATGGCGGAGCCTGATGGGCTGCCATCTATGGGGTCACACAGAGTTGGACACGACTGAAGTGACTTAGCAGCAGTAGCAGCAAACAGATAGGAAGAAAAAGACAAAACAAGAGTAGAGAGGAAGAAGCACGTTCCATGTACTTCCTCCTGCTTGCAGTCTCCCTCTAGTACCTGCCACTGACAAATCAAACCAATTGACAAAGCAGAAATGTTATTTGCAGACACCCATCCTCAGTATCAAAAAGCAACATACAGAAGAGTGGTTTTAAAGCTGAGATGATAGTTTAATAACCATCCCAGCAATCTAGAGCAAATTCTTTACCTTTTTGAGACACTGGCTTTTCAAATAAGGACATAATGCCTACCACAAGAAGTTTTGAGAATTAAGACAAAAAATATACACAAAGTACTTTACATACTGCCTGATAAATAAAATGTTGTAGGGTTTTTTGCAACAATTAATGGTTTCCACTCCTAATTCATCCTTTCAAGTACATCTGCCACTTGTGTCTTCCTTAAACAATTACTTTGTAGACCCCCACGTGTGGCCTAATCTATTACCAGAATGTATCTCAACAAGAAAATTCTATTTATAAGACCTCAATAAACAGGGAGCTCTCCTAAGTTGGGGACCGTATTTTGGCTCTTGTATTTTCACTTCCATTCCTCCCTATCATTCTGATAACCTGCCAAAAACATCACCCCCATACATCCTTGCCCCTGCCACCGTCAGTCCAATAGGGTGGCTTTCCATTAAGACACATTCAAGTTCCATCCTCCCACCTCATGTACAGCTCTAGCAATATTTCGAACTTGACCCAACATCTTTCACCCTAAAGAATTGTCTTCAATATCTTATGGCCTTGGAGGATCACATGCCTATAAAGCAGACATAAAGACTCACTATCTTTTTCCTGATGTTCTCTATCTAGCAGCCATTTTCCTCAGTGACATTGCAGATATCAGAGATCTAAGACCTAGGAAGGAGAATTACTGAAAATTGAGCAGTATTAGATGTTTTATGGCACATTTTTGAGGCAAGAGCCACCATGGCCATGAATGACCCATAAAAAACAACTACAGAAATCAAAATATAGTTCTCCAGGATCTCACCTAAAACTGTGGCTTCCTAATAGTTCATTCCCTCCCTGACCATGGTTCATGTTTCTATCTTTATTGACTGTAAGATCTTGGGAAATTTTCTTAAACCTCTAAGCCTCATTTAATTCCTTGTGAAATGGGATCCCTAACATCATCTCATAATTGTGTTGCAGGAATTAGATAAAGCCACACAAGTTCAAGGAGAATAAAGAAATGGGGAGTTGTTTATTCAGTATAGAGTTTTAGTTTTACAAGATGAAAGACCTCTGGGAAATATGTTGCACAGCAATGTGAATACATTTAACACTGCTGAACTATACATTTAAATGGTTACAAAGGCAAATTTTATGTTCTGTGTTTTTAACACAATTTTTAAAAAATGTTTGCTGAATGAATGAAAGAAAAGTTCCTATCATGTGCACAAGTGTGCTCACATACAACACAGGTTCATAACAATACCTGGCACATCATAAGCATTCAAATATCTATGGGCTTCTTTTCCCTCCTTTGAATCTCCCAGCAATCTCTTGACTTCAGCCTCACCTGCATGAATTCCTAATTTTCCTTCCTCTGAACACTGTGTAGACCTAATCATATTCTGTCCAGTGCTACTCCCTCACAGTTCAGTTTGGGCATGCTTTATCTTGCCAAATAGACTGCCAACTCCTGCAGAGAAGGCCTCATATCTTATACTTTTTTTATGTTCCACTTCACATCGAGTGCAATCTTTCCATTAACTGTTGGCTGAGATTCTACTTCAAATGACATGGACCTTCCCAGAGTCAAAATATTCCAGTTGCCACTGACTACTCTTAGTCCTCCATTCTTCACTACAGATCAACATTTATTGACTTGTTATTTATATAGAGATCTCTATTAGGAAGAGGGAATAAGAACAATGGATGGGAAAGATAGGAATAAAACTAAATAATATATATGATTGTCCTCAAAAGGCTTACAATCTATTTGCACAGACAAAGCAAACATAAAGAGGTTGGTAAAACTGCAAGGAAAAAATGCTAAGTGTCCACAGAGTGTTAAGCACAGCCATGGATACCTCTGGGAAATTAAATAAGAGATGATCTTTAGAAAAACGCAAGCACTAATGTATATGTTCTTTAGAATTAGATGATTCTGCAGGGGAAAAATGCATCAGCTTACTAACTCTGAGATAAAATTATTATATATTTTCAAGGTAATATTAATAATAACAATGTTATTTCAGGCAATGCAGTAGACTCTACATACTGTCACTAATTCTAAAAAAAAAAAAAAAGAAAAAAAAGGAGGGGGTGGTATAATCCTTGTATAGATAGAAACAGTTAAAGAAACTAAGTACTTCTCTACAGATGTAGAGATAGTAAGTATTAGATTTGAACACATCTGACTCCAAAGCATGAATTCTTCCCATGATACAACTCATTCTTTCATCAAACATTTATTGAGCAAGTGTTGTGCTGAAGATAGAAAACTAAATAAAACATGATTTCTTCCTTCAAGTAGTTCTGGTCTGATGAGGAGGCAGTTATATAAAGAAACCACTTCAACAAAATGTGATGAGTCCAAAAATAGAGAATTGCTGAGTAAGTTATGGAGCACACAGGAAAGAAACCTAATCCATCCTGGGAAATCCTGGAAGATTTCCTGGAGGAATAGAATTCTTTATTAAGTCTTAAAAAATTAAAATTAAAAAAAAGCAATAATAGCTTACATTTGTGTATTTACTGTCAAGGTGTGAGTTGCTCAGTCATGTCCAACTCTGTGATCCCATGGACTGTAGCCCTCCAGGCTCCTCTGTCCATGGGATTTCCCAGGCAAGAGTACTGGAGTGGGTTGCCATTCCCTTCTCCAGGGGATCTTCCCGACCCAAGCACCGAACCCAGGTCTCCAACATTGCAGGCAGATTCTTTACCATAGACATATACTATTATTAGCCCTGATTTACAGTTGAGAAAAATTGAAGTGAGCAACTTACATCATTTATAAATATGTGGCAGAACCAGGGTATGAACCTATTTTCTCTTAACCTCTACAGTATACTGCATATGAGTAGGAGTTTACTAGAAAAGTGGACTGAAGAGGAGCATTTTTTTGCAAAGGAAAACTGAGAGCAAGGTTCAGGCCGATAAACTGCACAGTATGGGTACAGTATAACTGAAGCAGAAAATAACAAGAGATGAAATTAGAGAATTATGGGCCAGACCACAAAAGGTCTTGTGTAACATCCTAGGCTCTTAGAATTTATCCTATAAATTATGGAGGAATATTTTCAGATTCATACATTAATAAACAATTATGCCAGCTATTTGAAGGATGAATGTCAGTTAAGACTGGAGGGAAGAGAGTCCATTAGGAGACAGTCATTATTATTATTACTATAAAAAACAAATAACATAAATTTACTAACAATTTTAAGTATACAGTACAGTAAGGAAATCTTTTTAATATGCAACAGAGAGAGGATAAAAACCTGAAATTGGGTAGAGAGAACAAGATGGAAAACTAGGAAATAAGACATGTCTGAATGGAATAATAGGCAGAACTTGGTGATGAACTGAATGTACCTAGCTTCCTGAGCATCACTTTCCTTTTTTAAATAATTTATTCAGGATAAGAGAAAGCATAAATGTATGCATTTATCCTTTCTGAACTGGTCTCACATAGCACTAGGCATGACAGTATTAAAAATGATTAAGACATACTTTCCATCCTAGAAGAACCTGCAGTCTGGAGCAGGGGTTAAGAACAAGATAAGCATAATACAGGGTTTTGGGTATGAAAGAAACAGGTACAATATGCCCCAGGGATTCAAGGCAGGACTAATCAGCCCCAACCCAGAGAGATCAAAGAAGGGTTGACAGACAAGATGCCTCAAACGAATCTGAAGAAACAAGCAGGCACATTCAGTGGATCATGTATTACTTACAGTGAGTGTTTCTCCAGTGTAGTGTGGCCGGAACACAGCAGAACAAATAGTTTCCATGAATTATGCACAGGAGGTGATGGGAGGCAAGATGAATAGTGGACCCCTGAAGGTATCAGAAGTAGAACAGCAATCTGCTAGCTGCTAGTTCCTCAAAGTACAAGAGGGAAAGTGAGGTCACAAAAAGATGAAGGTGGAGGACAAGATAGTGATCTGCAATAAAATTACAAGAAGTGTTTTGGTTTTGTAGAGCCGTTTTATAGTGCCATCTGGGGCTGCGTGAGGGAGCTTCTCTGGTGGCTCAGATGGTAAAATCGTCTGCTTGCAATGCTGGAGACCCGGATTCAACCCCTGGGTCAGAAAGATGCCCTGGAGAAGGAAACGGCAACCCACTCCAGTACTCTTGCCAGGAAAATCCCATGGAGCGAGGAACTTCATAGGCTACAGTCCATGGGGTCGCAGAGTCAGACAAGACAGAGCGACTCTGCTTTCACTTTTTTCACTTTTTCAGGGGCCCTGTCATCACACTCCATCTAGCCCCACCTTGAGGCACAGTCAGAGCTCAGTATGCTTGGAGAAGTGTATAAGTCTGTTAGTTCTACCCGAAAACCTTGCATTTCCCATAACTGTAGGATGTTATCTTGAGAGTCACAGTTAAGGGTATGTGCATCAGGCAGTTTCTACTGCTCTTCTAAAGGACTTTAAAAGCCTCACTGCCTCAGTTACAAATATTGATCTTTGTGAAGAGAAGTGCCTTTTTTGACAAATGTGTTTATATAAGCATTATTTTTCTAAATGCAAGGCCCAATGTAAAAAAAGCAATATTATTTATGAATATAAACTCTCAGATTTGAATAAGAACATATTTGTTTAACCTGTTTAATATACAATACCTATACAAACAATTTCTAAATCTCAAGCATCTTTCTGGAAATGGCTCTTTATTCCCTTCTAAAGTCAAGTTTCTACTGCTGCCCCTAAGAATTAAATAAGAAAAAAGGAAATTCAGTTACTGAAATTGATCACAGACTTTCTAGCTCATTAAACATATTCTCTTCAACACAGCAGCATAAGCTATAAATTTAGTTCTTTGATTCTGAATAATCTCAATATTCTTTATAGGGAGGCTTAAAGGTATTTTTCTTTAAGAAAAATAAAATAATTTATCAAGTGGAAAAATGTCTAATAAAGTCATTTTAATTAGATACACACATTAATCATAAAATTGTACAAAATAGTTATAGTGACATTTCTCCATTTATTATAATGAAATCTAGTGAAAATGGTTAGAATATAAACAGATCAGAGAGACTATGAAAGTCAGTGTTATCTGAAGTAATTTTATCATTATTTAGTAAATGATATGTCTCCCAGGATAAACTATCCATGTCTCCCCGGATAAAACAACAGATTCTCATTATATAAGGGTGACTTACTTGGAATTGGGAACCAAAACTATTTCTCATGACCAGCCATCCCAAGTCCAATCCCCACATCCAGGAGTATCAAAATCTCTGATCACACTCCAAAATGAAGATAGATGGTGATAGAATTTTCACATATTCAGTACGTGCAAAAATATAAACTAGAGTTATGACATCAGAAGACAGGAGGCTAAGACCTAGTGATTCCTGCTTTTTCACACAAAATAGCATGTTTATTCATCCCACTGTACTTCTACAGTTGCCCAGAGGGAGAATAAAGTGCCTGAAGTTTCAACTGATAAAGATGACTCACCCTGAAACTTACTGAGTAGTTTATGAGGGTTTACAATGCATGTGAATTGTTGCTTACGTCTTGTATGCTGGGCAATGGTCAGGATGAAATGAGGCCAAAGAGTCAAATAAAATGGAAAATAAAAATCTAAGGCAGTCATATATAAAAATGACAATGTGTGTATCATAAATCTTTACACATTTTAGCATATGGTGCATATATATTCAAGTAATATAAATGTTGACCAGCTTCAACACTGGACAAAATAATAATTAACAAAAAAGAAATCCAAAGGAAAATAACAGATCTCATAAATGTCTCAAGGGTGAAAATACTGCTGTCTCCATAACATAGGAAAGAAACAAATTCTGGTAATAAATTCTACCAGATATTTTAGTGATAGTGTTATTTCTATTGCTTTTAAAAACATATTTTTAATTGTCCTACATATTTCCTTGAGCATACAAAAAAAAAAAAAATCAGAGTCCTGGGGAATAGCCAAGATGACAGAGAAGGAAGGCCTGAGTGCACCTTCTCCCACAGGCACACCAAAATTACAACTATTTACAGAACAACTATCTATGAGAACCAGCTGATGACTACCAGAGAAGATTTTCCACAACTAAAGATAAAAACAAACCACAACCAGGTGGGTAGGAGGGGCAGAGATATGATGTAATCAAGACCCACAGTCCCAGGTAGGCAACCCACAAATGGGAAGATAACCACAATTGTGAAAGTTCTCCCTAAGAAGCAAGACCCAAGCTCCAGATCAGGCTCCTCAGCTTGGGGATCCTGCTCCAGAATGAAGAACTCCCAAAACATCAAGCTTTGAAGGTTAGCAGAGCTTACACAGGACAGCCATAGAGGGCTGTTGGAAATGAGAGCTTTCAGGCACTCAAAAATCTCACATGCTTCAAGTTCTAGCACAGAGACTATAATTTGAAAGGAGCCTAGGTTAGACCACTTGCTAGTCTTGGAAAACCTCCTAAAGGGGTGGAAGCAACTGGGACTCCTCCTGAGGACACAGACACTGGTAGCAGCCAATTTGGGGAGCTTGATCTACCAGAAGGACACGGCTATGGCATGTACCATTTTGGAGTCCTCCTCCTAGCTTATTAGTGCTAAGGGCTTATCTGCCCACCAGTGGGCCAGTACCAACCTCAAGACCCACCAGACAATGGAGACAGCCATGCTGAGACCTAAGTGTCCATTGACAGATGAATGAATAAAGAAGATGTGGTATGCAACTGAGTATTTTTCAGCTATAAAAAATAATGAAACCACTTGCAACAATACAGATGTACCTAGAGGGTATTATGCTAAGTGAAATAACTCAGACAGAGAAAGACTAATACTATATGATTTCAGAGTCTAAAACAAACAAAACAGAAACAGACATAGAACAAATTAGTCATTGCCACAGGGGAGAGAAATGATGGGATGAGTGAAATAGGTGAGGGAGATTAAGAAAGGTACAAACTTCCAGTTATCAAGTAAGTCACAGGGATGTAATGTACAGTATGGGGAATATAGTCAATAATACTGTAACAACTTTGTATGGTGACAGATGGTAACTATATTTATCATGGTGATCATTTTATAATACAAAAAAAAATATTGAATCACTATGTTGTAGACTTGAAACTAATATAAATATTTTAAGTCAATTATACCGTCTCCGAAGAAAAACAAATTAAGAGACTCCACTTACCACAGAATAGCTCCAAAGCAAGCAATGCTATTTCTACTACTAAAAGTATTCGAAATGTGTACCAACATTCTAATACAAGATAACTGTTCCCTACAAGGCTCTCTCAACAAAGTGAGGTGTTTTCACAAGCAGGATTCAAAGGAAACAGAAGTCATGATGGCTTTTGCAGTTTCTCAAAGTGTGATAAACAAAGGAACTCCCCATATCTGTGTCATGGGGCTAATTCCTACCAGTAGCAATGAAAATACTAATATATTACCTGCACTCATTTGATGTTATTTAAGTACCTCCGACTGATGTCTAATAAGATGAGGCTTTAAAAAAAATTCTAGTTAGGTCTCCTTTCCTCCTTCCTTCCTTCCTCTCACTCTATCCATTTCTCCATCATTTCATCTTGTCTTTTCTTTTGTCCAACAGTGGAAAAAATGGGTGCCAGTAGGTCTACATGTACCACAATCCCTATCACAGGCTACATTTGAAGACCAATGGATCATCGCCCAAAGTAAATCTGTCAATTTTTCACATCACCTACCTCCAGAGAAAAAATTCTATTTCATATTTATCTAGGTGTCTACATCAAAAGCGTAGGAAAACTTTATTTTCTTGGACTCCAAAATCACTGTACAGTGACTGCAGCCATAAAATTAAAAGACACTTGCTACTTAAAAGAAAAGCTATGATAAACCTAGATAGTATATTAAAAAACAGAGATATCACGTTGCCAACAAAGGTCAGTATAATCAAACTATGGTTTTTCCAGTAGTCACATATAGATGTGAGATGGGCCATTAAGAAGGTTGAGCATGGAAGAATTGATGCTTTTGAATTGTGGTGTCAGAGAAGACTCTTGAGAGTCTCTTGGACTGCAAGGAGATCAAACCAGTCTATGCTGAGGGAAATCAGTTCTGAATAATCACTGGAAGGACTGATGCTGAAGCTGAAGCTCCAAATCTTTGGCCACCTGATGTGAAGAGTTGACTCACTGGAAAAGACCTGATGTTGAGAAAGACTGAAGGCAGGAGAAGAAGGGGACGACAGAGAACAAGATGGTTGGATGACATCACCAACTCAATGGACATGAATTTGAGCAAGCTCTGGGAGATGAAGGTCAGGGAAGCCTGGCGTGCCGCAGTCCATGGGGTCACAAAGAGTATGGCAGGACTGTGCAACTGAACAACAACAATACATCAGTAAGTCTATGTTGAAAAACACTTAAAAATTCAAATCATTTTGTTGCACAACTGGTTTGACTGTAGCATGTGTATATAAAGATCTAAATTAACTAACAATGAACTAAGCTGCTTAGCTCTACATCCCAACTTAAGTGCTTGGAAATACATAAAACTAGGCAATTTTAATTTTATACTATTACGGTCTGACGGGACCCTGGTATCATTCAAGCCAAGTCCTATAAATATAAAAATATATGAGTTTATATTTTCCAGAAAACCCAGGTTTGAGTTTGTCAAGAGATCTCTCTAGTTTTATTAACATAAAAATCAATCTTTATTGTTTCAGGGTTATCTCAGTGACAGATAACTGTCTGAAAATTGATCATCTGCTTCCTTTTCACAGTCATTAAAAACTGCCTGGTTAACAGAAGGTAGAGAATTACATGGCTCTAACATGCTTAATGTTATCTGAATCTAAACAAATATGATAAGTGAAATCAAATTCAATCAAAAGAAACATTACCACTTTCTCAATGATTAAAGTAAAACCAGTGATCTAACAAAAAAAAATTAGAGCCCATTCAAAAGTGACTCAAAACTTAGGAGTTCCTAATGTTAAGGCTTAATTCTGTTCTGTCAGCTGGCATCAATATAAACTCTGTCCAATTTAGAGAATCTCTTGATTAAGAAATCTAAGGTTCAACTCTCACGCACAGTATCTAAGCTTTGGTTTTTGAGTGTGATGGATGATGAAGGGGGTAAAATGTGAATACTCTCTGCTTGCCTCAATGATCCATAGCAAGCACAGTTCTAATTAATCTTGCCAGTAACAAAAGCCATGATCCACAAGAACTTACCTTCTCAGCCAAGCTGCTATTCTGTATCCTGTACAGCTGAGTGCAGAATTCTGTGCTACCTTATGGAGTATAGCTGGTACTGGATGCTTCACCCAGATTCCTTCCTCAAGGATAAAGCATCCTTCTCTCAGCTGTTGGGAATACAATCTCTTGACAGTTCACATTTGGGTCCCTCACAGAGAAATGCCCTTGGCCACAAAGAACTACCTCACTTAAAGTTAAGCTCCCTCTCAGGGGAGAGCCCATAGTCAATGAGCTTGACTGTGAAACAAAGAACCCCTTGCTTCAATACAGAGTATCTCTGAAAGGACATCCCAGCTCCAGAGCTCCCTAGAGTCTCTACTGATGCTCAGTTGCATTGAGGGTCAGTGTCTCCCTCTTGCTGATCCTTTTCTCACTTCCTTACATATGCACTCTGGAGACCACTTGTCAAATAGCCTCTTCATCTCAGAATCTATTTCGATCCAGCCTAATCTAAGACTCAAGTCAATAATTATGAAAGGCAAATACACTAGTATACAGTAATTTTGCTGACTTCATAGATCTTGGTGTCAGTCTTGATCTTCTGTTATAGATGTCAACCTATTAATTGAGGCAGAGAAAAGATCTAAACTTTAATTCATCACTGACTGACTCCAGTTCCCATTTAATTGCAAAAAAATTCAGGAACCAAATTATTAGTATTATAGGTTACCTTATTTCTACCCTTTCTCCTGAACAATTCTGAATGTTTGGCAAAAATTATTGGATAATTTTGTTACTCAATTATAAGAGAAGAAATACTCTAGATGAAATTCTAATTGAAAGCATAAGAAGAAAAGGAGAATAAAAATGATTTGTCCACAATAGATCTCTATGTTCCCAAAGATGGGACAAATGTACTTTTGTTGGATTTATAAAGATTCAGGCCTTTTCTGATCAAAATACAAAAGAATTATTAGAACAGCATCTACTTTTTATGTTTTCAATCTCTTAAAATCTCCTTTGGAAAGGAATGAAAGGTTGCCATGGAATCAACTGATTCTTTTATTCTTTTCACTTTTCAATCCAAAGAATATGAAAAGATGCTAAGTTTTGACTTCTTTGTTTTTCAGTTTGTTCATTTTTTTTTAGTTTTGTTGTTGTTTTAGTAACACTATTTTGAAGAATAGAAATAAAATCAGTTGGTCTGCTTAACTGTAGTCTCATTTGTCTTAGTTAATACAAACTAAGTTTCTCTTCTAAACCATATGGACACACAGAAAATTAAATAGATAAGAGTACAACAGCAAATGCTGATGTGCCATTCTTTTTAAAAGATGTAACTATTATGTATAGATATAAGTTGTCACACAGAAAAGAAAGCTTGCCTACAGAAAATGCATCTTCTGTTTCCTTAAGTAGAAATTTCTGACAAGGACAAATAAAATAATTTGACAATGGTTTCCAATAACTGAATGACAAAAATCTGTTCCTGTTGGGGATAGGAAGATGCACATGTGGACAAAGATTCATTCTTTTATGTTTTAGGGGGAAAATAAAATGATATGCCTTTTTCTTTTACTCCTAGTGAATTAAACCTAGACTAGTATCTTCAGATTTTTCTACAGTTATCCCTCAGCATTCACAGGGAATTGGTTCAAGGACCCACCATAGACACAAATATCTGAGTATGCTTAACTCTCATAGTGGACCCTCTGTATCCAAGGGTGCTGAACCAGCAGATTCAGAACCAGCATATGTGGAAAGTCAACTGTATATTTGTTGAAAGAAATCTGCTTATAAGTGGACTTGAACAATTCAAACCCGTGTTGTTCAAGAGTCAACGGAACTATGTACTTCTACGAATAAAAATGTTTTAAATCTTCACATATATAACATATAAATTATATCATTTACTGTGCTAGTAGGTACATTTCAAAACATACAATAACAGAAATATTATTAAAAATAAATAAAATGGAATTAAAATTTTATGTAATACCAGTTTATTAATTAGTGATCCAAAAATCTTTCCTCACACTAAAATATTATTAATAACTTCAAAATAAAGATCAATGCAATCAAATATACACCATCTCCTTCAAACTTAGCTTAACATTTACTGATGCTATGATTCAAAAGTCTGGCTCTTAATTCAATTCTGGTTGACATAATCTAGAAAGAAAATGCTACACAAAGATAAAAAGATCCAAACAGATGAGGCACATTATTGGCTGTGCTTATTAAATCATGAAATTCATTTTGTAATCATTTGAGTGGTTAGTATTATATTTAACCCATGGTGTTTTTTTGCAAGAATCTTTGAAAGTTATGTGAACCAAAACTAGATAGCACAATATGCTTGTCTACTAAACAAGAAAGACAGGCACCACAAAAAAACTATTATATGTTGAAAGTGAACTAATAAATATGGGCAGGATGTTTGACTCCCACTCTTTCTAGAATAGCTGGGAGACTCATTAGAACCCATGACTATTTGACAAGTGGGCGGTGTAAGGCACTAGTGTTAAACCATGTGATAAATGTTATAACATTTGTATTTCTTACTTTCCAGAGGAAGTTAATTATAAAAAGAATTTGAACATTTTTTCCCAAACTCTCTGGCAATCCAGGGAGAAAATATATGACCTAAGAAAACTGATACTAAGGAATTGCTTCGAGAAGACATCAAAATTTTAACCTAGGTTTTCTTTCAGGCTTTGCTTCAAGCACCTAGATAGTATAACAAGCAGGGTCAGCATGTTTCCAGATCAGCACATTACACATATTTTGGTACTCACATGCTCAAAAGTCAAATACACAGTTGACCCTTAAATGACATGGGGGTAAGGGCACCAACTCCCATGCAGTCAAAACTTTCTGACTCTCCAATATCTTAACTACAACAGCCTATTGTTGAATAGAAGCCCTACCAACAACATGAACAGTCAATTAACACACATTTGTATATGTTTTATACACTGTATTCTTAAAATAAAAAGAGAAAAGAAAATAGTAAGAAAACCAAAAGGAAAATAGATTTACAATACTGTATTTATAGATGTCATAAGTCTACATCATCTGTCTATAAAATGAATTGTCTGTCAGTACCAGATTGAGGGCAGGAGGAGAAGAGGGCGACAGAGGATGAGATGGTTCAGTGGCATCACTGACTCAATCGACATGAGTTTGAGCAAACTCCAGGAGACGGTGAAGGACAGGGAAGCCTGGTGTGCTGCAGTGATAGGTCACAGAGTTGGACACAACATAGTGACTGAACAACAATCTACATTAATACTGCATTATATGATACAAGATACTGTAGCTGTTTACAGAATACTAACACTACAAATCAAAAACAAAAAGATAATATGAAAAAGAAATTCCTATTTACAGGTATAGTGATTCAAGCATTCATAATGAAGAAGCAGCAATACGATTACTTTATAGTAGCCAGAGTAGCTAGTCTATATGGTAATGAATGAATTGTTATAAAATTTTCATGGCATACAGTATTACAGTCATATTCATAATATATTACCGGAAACATTATAACTTTAAAAAAACACAAAAATATCTCACAGAGTTCTTACTGCAAAACAAGTTCACCACAATAGCAACAGGAGGTAGCTATGAAATTATTACATTAGGAATAGTGTACTACATACCATGTGGCATGTGGGATCTTAGTTCCCCACCCAGGGATCAAACTCATGCCCCTGCAGTAGAAGCACAGATTCTTAATCACTGGATTATCAAGGAAGTCCCTTTTGTTGCTTGGGCTTCCCCTGTGGCTCAGCTGGTAAAGAATTCACTTGCAATGTGGGAGGCCTGGGTTTGACCCCTGAGTTGGGAAGATCCCGAGAAGGGTAAGGCTACCCACTCCAGTATTCTGACCTGGAAAACTGCATGGACTGTTTAGTCCATGGCATCGCAAGAGTCAGACACAGCTGAGCGACTTTCACTCCACTTTGTTGTTGCTCAGTTGTTAGACGAATCTGACTCTTTGTAGCCTCACGGACTGCAGCATGCCAGGCTTCCCTGTCCTTCACTATCTCCTGGAATTTGCTCACATTTACGTTCATTGAGTTGGTGATGCTCTCTAACCATCTCATTCTCTGTCGCCCCCTTCTCTTCCTGCCCTCAATCTTTCCCAGCATCAGGATCTTTTCCAAAGAGTTGGCTCTTCACATCAGGCGGCCAAAGTGTTGAAGCTTCAGCATCAGTCCTTCCAATGAATATTCAGGATTGATTTCCTTTAGGATTGACTGGTTTGATCTCCTTTCAGTCCAAGGGACTCTCAAGAGTCTTCTCTACCACCACAATTGGAAAGCATCAGTTCTTCGGCTATCAGCCTTCTTTATGATCCAACTCTCACATCTGTACATGACTACTGGAAAAATCATAGCTTTGGCTGTAGGGGCCTTTGTCAGCATAGTGATGTGTCTGCTTTTTAATATGCTGTCAAGTTTGTTATGAATTTCTTTCCAAGGAGCAAGCATCTTTTAATTTCGTGGCTGCAATCACCATCCACAGTGATTTTGCAGCCCAAGAAAAGAAAATCTGTCACTGCTCCCACTTTTTCCCCTTCTATTTGCCATGAAGTGGTGGGACTGGATGCCATAATCCTAGTTTTCTGAATGTTGAGTTTCAAGACAACTTTTTCACTCTTTCACCCTCATCAAGAGGCTTTCTAGTTCCTCTTTGCTTTCACCATTAGAGTGGTATCATCCTCATATCCACATCCAGTTGTTGATATTTCTCCCAGCAATCTTGATTCCAGCTTGTGATTCATCCAGCCCTGTATTTCACAGGATGTACTCTGCACAGAACTTAAATAAGCAGGGTGCCAATATACAGCCTTGTTGTACTCCTTTCCCAGTTTTGAACTAGTCAGTTGTTCCATATATGGTACTAATTGTTGCTTCCTAACTCATATATAGGTTTGGAGAAACAGGTAAGGTGGTCTGGTACTCCCGTATCTTTATAAGCATTTTCCACAGTTAGTTGTGATCCACAGAGTCAAAGGCTTTTGAATAGTCAATGAAACAGAAGTAGATGTTTTTCTGGAATTCCTTTGCTTTCTCCATGATCCAACAAATGTTGGTAATTTCACCTCTGGCTCCTTTGCCTTTTCTAAACCCTGTTTTGTACATCTGGAAGTTCTCAGTTCATGTACTGCTAAAGCCTAGAAATCTGCATCTTTACATTTGTTTACATTTCTCTCCACTGCAAATGGTGCCATATATGGTCTGTAAGTGTATGTGTAATTTTTTATAAATTTTAAATCTTTATAATAGATTTGTGTATATTTTATGGTATTAAATGATAAAAGAGACTTGTATCTACATGTATTCTATGCATTCATTACATTTTTCTCTTAATTTTTTCTATATTTCTGGGCCATACAGTTCCTCTGAGTTTCATCAGATTGTTGAAAATCTCCACAAAATTTTCCAATATATTTATCGAGACGAATTCAAGTGGACCCCCACAGTTCAAACCCATATTGCTCAAGGGTTAACTGTACTTTGATATCCAGTGTTTAAGGGATTTACTCACTCAGAAACTAAATCAAAACAGTTAATTTCCCAGGAAAGCACAATTTGAAATTTAGAATAAAAAGAAATATGAAAACTTACTTTGGTCCAAGATTTAATCATCCAGCAAAATACAAATGTACAGTAAAATGACTTGTTAGTCACAAATCTGTTGAGAACATCTGACTAATGGCAGGAAGCATTTTGTAGGTATTCCACAGTAAATCTATTTTTAAGACATATCACATTCAAAAAAGCTTGATTAAGCTTTTATCCTAATCTTCAGATTATAAACTTTTGCTGGTCTACATAAAATATACAGAATCTTCCATTCATCTGTTCACTTTAGCATTACGTATGAAATAGTATCAGTCGAACAAAGCTAGTGGAGGTGATGGAATTCCAGTTGAGCTATTTCAAATCCTGAAAGATGATGCTGTGAAAGTGCTGCCCTCAATATGCTAGCAAATTTGTAAAACTCAGCAGTGGCCACAGGACTGGAAAAGGTCAGTTTTCATTCCAATCCCAAAGAAAGGCAATGCCAAAGAATGCTCAAACTACCGCACAATTGCACTCATCTCACAGGCTAGTAAAGTAATGCTCAAAATTCTCCAAGCCAGGCTTCAGCAATATGTAAACCATGAACTTCCAGATGTTCAAGCTGGTTTTAGAAAAGGCAGAGGAACCAGAGATCAAATTGCCAACATCTGCTGGATCATCAAAAAAGCAAAAGAGTTCCAGAAAAACATCTATTTCTGCTTTATTGACTATGCCAAAGCCTTTGACTATGTGGATCACAATCAACTGTGGAAAATTCTGAAAGAGATGGGAATACCAGACCACCTGACCTGCCTCTTGAGAAACCTGTATGCAGGTCAGGAAGCAACAGTTAGAACTGGACATGGAACAACAGATTGGTTCCAAATAGGAAAAGGAGTACGTCAAGGCTGTATATTGTCACCCTGCTTATTTAACTTCTATGCAGAGTACATCATGAGAAACACTAGACTGGAAGAAACACAAGCTGGAATCAAGATTTCTGGGAGAAATATCAATAACCTCAGATATGCAGATGACACCACCCTTATGGCAGAAAGTGAAGAGGAACTCAAAAGCCTCTTGATGAAAGTGAAAGAGGAGAGTGAAAAAGTTGGCTTAAAGCTCAACATTCAGAAAACTAAGATCATGGCATCCAGTCCCATCACTTCATGGGAAATAGATGGGGAAACAGTGGAAACAGTGTCAGACTTTATTTTGGGGGGCTCCAAAATCACTGCAGATGGTGACTGCAGCCATGAAATTAAAAGACGCTTACTCCTTGGAAGGAAAGTTATGACCAACCTAGGTAGCATATTCAAAAGCAGAGACATTACTTTGCCAACAAAGGTCCATCTAGTCAAGGCTATGGTTTTTCCTGTGGTCATGTATGGATGTGAGAATTGGACCGTGAAGAAGGCTGAGTGCCCAAGAATTGATGCTTTTGAACTGTGGTGTTGGAGAAGACTCTTGAGAGTCCCTTGGACTGCAAGGAGATCCAACCAGTCCATTCTGAAGGAGATCAGCCCTGGGATTTCTTTGGAAGGAATGATGCTAAAGCTGAAACTCCAGTACTTCGGCCACCTTATACAAAGAGTTGACTCATTGGAAAAGACTCTGATGCTGGGAGGGATTGGAGGCAGGAGGAGAAGGGGACGACAGAGGATGAGATGGCTGGATGCCATCACTGACTCGATGGACGTGAGTCTGGGTGAACTCCGGGAGTTGGTGATGGACAGGGAGGCCTGGCATGCTGCAATTCATGGGGTCGCAAAGAGTCGGACACGACTGAGCGACTGAACTGACTGAACTAACACTTACTGGTGATAAAATATAAGTAATAAATAATATATCATATTCTTATGTATTTACAAATATTGAGAAATCATTAACAAAGTTTTCTCTTCAGAAATAGAAGTCCAGTTTGCTCCCAACTTTAAATAAAGAAATACTAAAAATAAAGCCTTTGAAAAGATAAATAGCAGGGTCTCGGAGATTTCTTAAACAAACTCTTGTATTGAGCACTAGACAACTAGCATAAGACTTGGGGGTGGTAGGAGGAGATAAGAGAACAAGAGAATGTCAGGTTCATATGGAACCTTCAAGGACATCGAAGCTGATCATCCTTTTGAAGCATGGATTCTTTCTGTAACACCATGCAAAGTGTTCATTAAGCCAACCTACTGACTGATCAAGCGTTCACTGCTCACCAACGCAGCCACTTCTCTCTTAAAACATGAGAAAGCTTTCCATACATGAAAAGCTAATGAGCTAATACATGCCTCTCTCTCTCTGTCACCCACAGGCATCCAGAACAACTCCAACTCCTTCCCTCTAGGACCTCTCCTAAGGGATAGCTATCAAAAATACTAGTTAGTCTCAACGAATCTTTTTATTTACATTCCATTATTTTTCAACTACATTTTTCAATTAAAAATTGTAGTCTTATCATATCACACTATTAGTTAATATCCAGTTTATTAATGTTTCTCTGAAAGTGTGAAAATGCTCAGTTTCTCAGTCGTGTCCAACTCTTTGTGACACCTGGACTGTAGCCCACCAGGTTCCTCTGTCCATGGAATTTTCCAGGTAAGAATAATGGAGTGGATTGCCATTTTCTACTCCAGGGGAATCTTTCCAACCCAGGGATTGAATCTGCTGCATCAGCTGCATTGGCAGTCAGATTATTTACCATTGAGCCACCTGTGGGACCTATAAAAGAATACTATATTGCTAGACATGCCCCAAATTGGAAAGAGCAAAGTAATACTTACCCTCTCCATTCTAGATACTACACATCTATTCTTGAAGCCCAAGATTATACTCACTGTTTCCATGGCTATGTCACATATATTGATTCAAACTGAGCTTTATGCTGACTAAAACTTTAGCCTTATTTTGTCAACTAAAAATTGTCACTCATCATCTGCCTCTACAAGGATGAAGTCACTAGCCACTGCAGTTGCTGACCTCCAACATGCCCTGAAAGGAGTTTAGGGTGGAAATCAGGTATGAGGCATTCTGTGATCTGGGAAAACTGGCAGAACAGGCCTTCAGATAAAAGATTTTATGAGCCCAATTTCTTGCATCTTCTCATATCCAGAAAAGCACTAAAATCATTAAAAGAGACACCTGATCTTCATAACTAGCAGCCACCTTCTTCCAAATGTGTGATTGGTTACTTCTATCCCTCTTCACCAGAATCACATATATATTGATGTCCCCTCCTCCACTTCTATGGAGCAGTTCTGAAAGGCCACATCCCAGGCTATAGTCATAATTTTGCTCCAAATAACTCTTAACTCACAATTCTCACATAGTGCATTTTTTTAAGTCGACAAATTATTCATTTACTCAACAAATATTTATGTAATGCTCAGAGGTAAAGAATCTGCCTGCAATGCAGGAGACCTGGGTTTGATTGCTGGGTGGGGAAGATCCCCTGGAGAAGGAGATGGCAACCCACTCCAGTGTTCTTGCCTGGAAAATCCCATGGACAGAGTTGCCTGGCAGACTTCAGTCCATGGGGTCACAAAAGAGTCAGACTCCACTTAGCAACTAAATAATAAAAAAACTGCTACTAAAAGTATATTACAATACTAGGAACAGTATGAAAAATCAGTGAGCTATAACTGAAAGAGGTTAAGACCTGGGCCCAAGCCCCACTTTATCCAGCTATACCTGGGAGAGAACACTTGTTCAGTTCACTTCAGTTGCTCAGTCGTGTCCGACTCTTTGTGACCCCATGAATTGCAGCACGCCAGGCCTCCCTGTCTATCACCAACTCCCGGAGTTCACCCAAACCCATGTCCATCGAGTCAGTGATGCCATCCAGCCATCTCATCCTCTGTCGTCCCCTTCTCCTCCTGCCCCCAATCCCTCCAAGCATCAGAGTCTTTTCCAATGAGTCAGCTCTTTGTATAAGGTGGCCAAAGTACTGGAGTTTCAGCTTTAGCATCAGTCCTTTAGCATTAGTCCTTTAGCATCAGTCCAATGAACACCCAGGACTGATCTCCTTTAGAATTGACTGGTTGGATCTCCTTGCAGTCCAAGGGACTCTCAAGACTCTTCTCCAACACCATAGTCCAAAAGCATCAATTCTTCAGCACTCAGCTTTCTTCACAGTCTTTGTTAGAGCTACTCAATTTTCATAACAGGATAACTATCTTGCTACATCCTGGTCAGAGTTCCAAAACATATGACTAGGCCTTCAGCCAGAAATTTAGAATACCAGCACTCCAGGTTATCCAGTTCCCTTCCAAATACCTACTGAGAGAAGAAACGTTTAAAGAAGATAGGTCCAAGGCTTTAAAAAGTCAATCCTTGGTTAATGTTGAATTACCAGAAAGCTACATGTTAGGAACCAACCACATACCATTCTGATCATCTTCAGTGAGTTGCATTTAATACTTTGTCCTAACCTTTAACAGATTATTGTAAGAAGTACTATGTGAAAGTCACAACTGCATTATGTTTTAAAGCTGCTAATACTATCCATTTTGCTAATGAGTTCCTTTTACTGATAGAAAAGGTTTTGTTTCTCTGAGGAATGAGATGTTTCTACAGTTCTAACAATGAAAATCATCAGCATGTTTTATACATTTTTTTTAAATAAGTTTTAGAGAGATAAAAGTAAGTTTATAAGAAATAATGAGAAAAAAATGCCATTTAATACATGAACAAATATCAAGAAATATTTGTATTTCCTGCTTCATCAGCAACCGGAAAAGGGTACATGAGAGCAGGATGGATAATTCAAATTGGGTCTTATTAAATTTATTATTAATTAAGTGAAAGATCATTATTCAGTTTCCTCTATATTTCCTCTTTCCAAATAATCAGGCCCAATAACTTACTTTCCCCAATGACAAAGGTTCTAAGATCTCATGAACCTAAGAACTATCTAGAGAATTTCTTTAAGAAATTTACATTTTTAAATAAACTCCCCACGTCATTTGGGAAGCAAGTGAGCCACATAATACATTTTGAGAACCCTCTTCCAGGACTAACTTTCGGATCACTTGAATCAACTCTTGTCCCTCATCTCTGGGCTCTCTGTTGTCTCTCTTGGTCCCTCTAAAAACCTGGTGACCAATGGTATAATGAGTATTCTTATGAAGGGTCCTACTAAAGCAGAGAATATAAAAGGATTACGTCCCTACTCCTATGCACCACAACCACATTCGCTTTAATACATCCTAGTGTTGATAGGCATGTTCACAAAGGCAATGCTTCACTTTGACTGTCTGATAGAGGTCACTTACTTTGACTCTCTTGAGAAATGGGAGCTAAAAATGAATTAAAGTAGGTCCAAATCACAATCAAATGAAACTGTGAAGAGCATTGTATCGGACCTTTTTCTCAATTAAACCAGTTGCAATCTTTTTTTAAAATATAATCTATTCTACTTTTAAAATTAAGAATTTTGCTTTGAACAGAAAATCTGGCAACCTCCTTGAGTAAAATTATTCTTCCTGAAAGTAACACCTTTTTGTTATAATTTTTTAATTATTTATGATGATTTTAAATTCAAACAATACCACTTTCAGAATATCTACAGGCAAGTAACCTGTTGTCATAAAGGACTCAGGGAATAGATTTATAAACAATCAAAACATTACAGGCAAGAGTAAAGAAACTTTATTGTTGCTCTCCAGCTCACCATTTCATGGATGAACAAATCATTCCATGACAGAAACTGATGTTATACCATAAAGTTCTCTACCTGGACCATCTATATGATTTATCAAAAGAAACATTTGAAAAACTAAACATGACAAATCGCTTACAGTATGCCAACTGAAAATTCACAGTAAATGTCTACATAAAAGGTTCAGGTACTCATTTAAGTTACCAAGATCAATCTAAAAGTTAATGCTTTCAAGCTATTTCTTACTTATAAAAACTCTAACCCTACACACATTCTATCATGACTAAATTAACTTTAGATAAAAAACATTTTCAAAGAACAAGTTGAGATATCCAAAGCACAAACTCAGAGTCTGAAAAATGAGTGATTTTACTCAGAAAATGACCAGATAGAAATTCTTTAAGTCTTTAGATTTGAGAGAAATCAAGCTAAGACCAGTTGGGGCATGATTCACTCTCCTATGCTACTTGCATTTTCTACCTGGTATGTTTTTAATTTTATAAATTTCATGCTGTCTCCATGGTTACCAGTGCTTAATCATAACAAGCACCTGGTCTATACACAGGAATTAATATTTCCCTATGAACTGCACATACTAACTTGCGCAAAACCTCTCTACACTTTCTCAATGACTAAGTTTTTCACTTCTAAGCAAAGATTTTCAAAAGGTTCTTTTTATTTTCTTTTTTTCCTTTTTAAATTTTGCACATTATATGGAATTCAGTAATTTCATGATAATTAAGATTTGCCAACACATCACAATCTGTTATTTTACATATGATGTCAGTACCCATCAGTAGGTACTCTTCTGAGATTAAGTCAGACATACCTTAATTTTTAAAAACTATATTTTGTATATACTTATAAAAGTCAAAATCAATTAACAAATTAGGTGAATACCGGTATTCATTCATTCACCAGACAAGAGCCTAGAGGGAAGTATATAAACACCAACAACTCCTCAGTGACTCACCACAGTTATGTTTCCTAAGCAACACTGGAACACTTTATTTCTAAGAAAATTAAAATGCAGTTTGATGTTGTGGACATTTTCCACATGAAAGCATGTGGGCAATGATTAAGAGGTAGACTTTGTCAAACTTCCTAGGTTCATATCCTAACTCACTCATGTGACCTTAGACAAATTATTTAACCATGCCTCAGTTTCCGCATCTGTATCAGGGGATAATAATAGTATCTGCCTCAGAAGATTATTTTAGGGACTAAAGGGATCTACATTGATTAATGTGTAGAATAGCTCCTGACACACATTAGTTACTATATAAGCATTTATTAAATATAAATCAATCAAAGTCTTACCCCATGTATCATGAAAACATGCTTTCTAAGAAAATCTTTTTTTTCCATGAGAAATATTTTTTTTACCCTCCCATAAGGCAAGATAGTCCTGACTTTAAATTTTCTTATGCAATACTTAAATGTTATCTGATCAGCTAATCCCATATCTATGAGAGTTCTAGACACTGACCATATGGAGCATTTTATATATCACCTCATTTAATCAACAATGGAAATCCTACAAAAGACTGGTGATTTCCCTATTACAAATGAGAAAACTCAGGTTTAATGAAGTTAGATTAATTTGCACAAATTCACTGAGTTGGTAAGTGGCAGAGATGGGTCAGCAGATGACATCTCCAAAGTCAATGTTTTTAATCAGTCCATTACCATCAACAAAATACTACATTAAAAGATAATTTCACAGGACTTGCCTGGTGGTACAGTGGCTAAGATTTCACACTCTCAATGCTGGGGGCCCCAGTTCAATCTCTGGTCAGGGACTTAGATTCCACATGTCACAGCTAAGAGCATGGTGCAACAAAGACCAAAGATCCTGTATGCTGCAACTAAGATCCAGCACAGCCAAACAAAATTTTTTTTAAAAGAGAGAATGTCACAACTCTTCAAAACTATAAATTTGTTCCATCCAGGTATTCTTAGCCTGCTCCTGGAACCCCAGCAATGTAAAATTTGAATTTGTCAGTGCCTGCGGGCGTGGTTCCTCTGCTTCCTGAACACCACAGACTTGTGTATGTGATTGATTCTCACAGATTACTAAGGTTCTTTGGTGGAAATCAAGCCTACATTGGCAGCAGGCTCTAGATGGTGCCTGGAACCATATGAAAAATGATCTTTTGCAGCTTGCCCATACATGTCTGTAAAATTCTGGCACTGGAGCGTTCAGACGCAGCAGGAGTTTTTTCTGAAGCCACTGAACAGCTTTGAAAAGTGCAGTTTATCTCATCCTGTTAGCCTAATGATTAGTCAGTTCTAATGCAGCAGTCTCAGTGATGAATGTCCTATTACTGATGGGAAATACTGACTAACTCTGGGATGGCCTTTTTTAATTCTGAAGCTCCAATAAAATGTCTCCACTCACTTGGCTGGGCTCAATCACTAATGAGGAAGTCTGGGTTTTATGAACTTCCTGATACACACCAGTCACTGCAATATCTTGATGTCAGCCTATCCTGCCTTCCCTGATGGATCCCAGAAGCCCCTTCCTTCAGGGACTACCAATGACCCACTTCGAACAGTTAAAATAAGCAGAAGCAACTTCTTCAATCATCACTGAAACCACTTCTCAGTAACAACTGACGTGACATTTTGCCCTCTACCACTCAGATGTGCGTCTAAAGTAATGTTCTTGGTCTCTGAGTATCATTACCTAGCAGTGACCTCCTCTGTTTCAGTGAAGGATGGTATAAGCTTAGGTTCTCCTAAACTGAAAGACTAAATTCTGGATCTGATAACACTAGATATTTAATGCCAAAAGAGGAACTATATAGAAGCCTGCAGGAGCATTCAGACAACTTGGGCAGGAGGTGGGGGTATGGAATATGGCACTGCTTCAGAAGAGCTGTGGTTCATGTTGCTACCAGAGATGTTCACAAGCAGAACCTGTAGCTAGCAGATGCTTGGCACAGAAGAAGCTGCTCATCTCTGTAGCACTGCTAAGGAAATGCTCATCTGTTTTAGAAGAGGGAACTACATATGTACAACATAGCACTCATTGTCCTTGTCAGTGATCTAGACAAAACATCTAAATCTGAGTTACAGTTAGGAAATAATAGTTCGTTAAGATAGTTTACAGGCACATCAGAAATTTAAAAAAAACAACTTCAGGTCAAAGGAATAGAGGGGATCATTATACTCACTGTATCTCAGAAATTAATCCCTGTCTCTACATCACTTGGGGGCTTCCCTGGTGGCTCAGAGGGTAAAAGCGTCTGCTTGCATTGAAGGAGACCTGGGTTCGATCCCTGGGTTGGGAAGATCCCTTGAAGAAGGAAATGGCAACCCCACTCTAGTATTCTTGCCTGGAAAATCCCATGGACGGAGAAGCCTGGTAGGCTTCAATCCATGGGGTCGCAGAGTCGGACATGACTGAGAGACTTCACTTTCACTACATCACTTAATACTAGCAAATCCTGAGTTGACATTTCCAATTACAGTATACATTATAAACTAATAAAAACCACATGTATGACCTTTGACTTAACAAGTCAAACTTTAAAGAGAAACAAACATGATTTTTAAAGCTATTTGGCAAAATAGAGTTCCCTCATCCATGAAGATAAGCAAATTAGTTGTAAATAGGCGTTGTAAGAATAATGCTTATCCTATTCAAACAGTGGACCTTACAGAAGCAAAGGAGGTAAGATAAAAATCTTGGTACCATGTTCAACACTGTGTTGAGTGCCATCTCTCAGGAGTAAGACAGAAATATTTCCTTCTGTCCTGCAAGCTCTGCAATTAATTATATCATTAACAATCCATCAAGAGTAATATGTTTCTGGGCTTCCCTGGTGTCTCAGGGGTAAAGAATCTGCCTGCCCATGCAGGTGGATACAAGGTTCCATCCCCAGTCCAGGAAGAACCCACAGGCCATGGAGCAACTATGCCCATGCACAATAACTAGTGAACCCACACTCTAGAGCCTGTGTTCCACAAAGAAGTGTAGCCTCCGCTCCCCAGAACCAGAGAAAACCCTTTCACAACAACAAAGACCTAGCACAGTCAAAAATAAATAAATACATAAAAATTTTTTAGAGGGAGGGGATATATGTATACCTATGACTGATTGATGTTGAGGTTTGACAGAAAACAACAAAATTCTGTAAAACAATTATCCTTTGATTAAAAAATAAATTTTAAAAAAAGAAAGAATAATACATTTCTCTGAGCCCACAGTCTCAATTATTATATTTCCTTTTAGCAAAGCTTCTAACGCTGCCATTTTCTTTGCTGAAATTTATAGAAAAAGCAATGCAGAGTTATAGATTAGCTGCTGTAATTAGAAATAGAATTCAAAAGTGTTTGTTGGGTTTTCTTCAGGTAGCCATAGAGTTCATTCCAGGTGAATGATTTCTTGGAGCTATTCACCCATATCTAGACCCTATTACCTATATTTTCAAAACCCTTTTGATCCAGTATGATGAATCAATGATGTGACAATCACTGAATAGAGAATATATTTTAAAGATAAATGTAACCACCAGTGGCTATGAAATAAATATTAAAATCCCATCAAAGGAACAAACAGACAGCCTTTGCCTAATAGGGGAATGTTTTCCAGTCAGCTCTGAAGCCAAAGCCTGAGTGTATGCGTGTTAAGTTGCTTCATTCATATCTGACTCTTTGCAACCCTGGGGGACTACAGCCCCCCAGGCTCCTCTGTTCACGGGATTCTCTAAGGAAGAATACTGGAGTGGGTTGCCATACCTAAAATGCCTCTGTATCAGGGGAGTTCCACAGACATTTTTTATTTACCATGTTTGTCTGCAGAAGAGCATATTCACAATGGAGAGAAGGCACATCTTGAAGACCCCAAATTTCATGGATTTTATTAACAGCTGCTGTTGCTGCATGCTAAGTCGCTTCAGTTGTGTCTGACTCTGTGCGACCCCATAGACGGCAGCCCACCAGGCTTCTCTGTCCCTGGGATTCTCCAGGCAGGAACACTGAAGTGGGTTGCCATTTCCTTCTCCAATGCATGCATGAATGCTAAGTCGCTTCAGTCGTGTCCAACTCTGTGTGACCCCATGGACAGCAGCCCACCAGGCTCCTCTGTCCACGGAAGTCTCCAGGCAAGAATATTAGCAGCATAAAGTAACAATAGTTAATATTTAATGAGGGCCCACTATATACCAGCCACTAATTCCAGAAATTAACTCATTTAATCCTCATAATATACATATGAAGTAGGTACTACTGTATCCCGTTGTATAGAAGGACAAGCTGAGTTTTACAAATGCTTACATACATTTAACAAGCAGCAGAGCCAGAATTCTAACCAAGTGGCCTAATCCCAGAGACCCTAACTCTCAACCAGTAACTAGGGGAACAGAAATACAAATAAGAGAGAATTGGTACGTACTGAGCTCTGGCATCTTTTTGGTCACATTAGAAACATTTCACTTAATTCTCACAAAGCATATTTTATAAAAGTAAAGTAAGTTTCAGAGAGATTAAGTAACTACTCAAATCCATGACATCAGCCAGAGGAAAAGCTAATATTCCATATACTACATCACAGCACCTCTCCACAGCTTAAAGACTAAGTGACAGAAACAGAAGCAGAAATCTCACCTCAATTTGCTTATCAGTGCTTTTATAAGACAGTGATCAAGGAAACCTATCTGGAAAAGATGCTGGTAGGACCCAAAGGAAATCAATAGATAACAACAAAATCAGCATAACCAAGGGAGAAAGGATCTAAAACCTTAGAGCACTGCAGTGTTGGGGGGTGTGGTGTATGTGTGTGTGTGTGTAAACTGTTTCATTCTGTTTTCAACTACTCCTTTTATTTTCTTGATGAAAACTTGAGTAGTTCTCAACTAGGAACAGTATCTCATCAAAGACTGTCTGGCAATAGTGAGGAGAATTGATTCTCTTCATGATTGGGCAATTTTATTTTCATTGAGCAGGCACAGGCTAGAGATGCTAAACATCCTGCAATATAATGTCAGCACAACAAAGCACTAAATCACCAAAAATGCCAATACTGCTCATCTAGCAATAAAAAGTACTTAAAAGAAACCATTCAGGTATCACTAAGGAAAAAAAAAAAATACAGCATCCAGGTGGACTTACCAATTGTGCACCAAATGGACAGAGGAATAAATAGGGACCATTATAGACAGGTTCCTAACAAAGTATGCTTCTGTTTTAGAAATGCTTTAGAAAAAGCATTTTACCATCCTGTGTCTTATATACATGTAGACATAAAGTTTTGCTATTAATATGATAGAGAAAATATGTAATACCTAAATTTTGAGTGAAGACTCAAAATAATCTCTAAACACCTTCACAGTTTAGCCCAAAAGTAGACTTCTTACTTATAAGGTAGTTTCTACTATGAATAGTATAAAAGTGGCTAAACATTAATGAACAAAATTTGATTCAATAAAAATTTGAATCAATAAAACCACAAAATTGGCATGTTTAAGAAACAGCAAAAAGATGAGTGTGATTCGATCGGAATAAGCATGAAAGAATGAGCGACTGGTAGGCTGATGTTAGAAAGGCAGGCAGAGGCCAAAATGTGTAGGGCATATTGTGGAGTCTTAATAAGGAGTGTGGACTTATGCTTGTTGTGATGGAACTGGAGAACTTTAAGCAAGGAATAAATGATCTGATTTATTTTTAAACCTCTAGTCAGGGGAGTAAGAAAAGAAAACTGAGAACTAGGATACCATTCTACTTGGAAATTAGGGTTGTGATAAGGTAGACAAAAGCATATATAGCAACACCTTTGTTAAATTGCCTGATTAGGGGAGATGCTGGTTAAAAAAGTTAACCAATTTTATTTTGAAACTACACGGGTCCAAAACATCCCTGCACAAACTTCTGCCACTCTTTTTCAGATAGGCCAAGTGATCTCTTAACATAATTTAAAGAAAAAGCATTTTACCACCTACAGACTCTTCAAAGTTAAAATTAGTCCATTATTTTCAATGCTGACACACCTAGAAACAAGTCTGCAATAATACTAAATTTGTTGTGGTCTCTGCTGACTTCAGATAACTGAATAAACATATATGGAAAAATTAAATCCCCAAATTGTTCACACTAGAATACTAGAGAATATTTTAAAATAGCTCCTATTTCAAATATAACTGATTAGAAAAGTACAAAACTAGGGGCTCAAGGAAAATAAATCAAAGACAGAATTTGTTAAAATAGTCAAGTTTTAAAAAAAATAATCAAGTTTAGAGAAGCAATGCTGACTTTATTGCGTAATTATCCACAGACTTCCAATTCGCAAGACACCTTGCTTTGGTTTATTTGACACTGCTTTGTCTCTCATGGAATCCAGATGGCACATTTATTTATTCAAATAATTGTTATCAACCAACATTTCTGAGCACCTGCTGTGTGTGTGTTAGAAGCTAGCAATATAAAGCATTGCTGTCAGTCCACAGATAAGTAAAGTGTAAGAAAAAAAGATGACCAATAGTAAAAAAAAAAAAATTACATGCCAATTACAGGCACCGAACTGAAATATACCTTCTGTGTCTGAGAGACTGAATCAGAGGGACTAAGCCACATCATTAATAACTGATAATTTCCTGGGTGCCAAATAAATTTTCTAGTCAGTAAATGAGGGGAGAAGGCAATGGCAACCCACTCCAGTACTCTTGCCTGGAAAATCCCATGGACGGAGGCGCCTGGTAGGCTGCAGTCCATAGGGTCGCTAGGAGTCGGACACGACTGAGCGACTTCACTTTCACTTTTCACTTTCATGCATTGGAGAAGGAAATGCAACCGACTCCAGTGTTCTTGCCTGGAGAATCCCAGGGACGGGGGAGCCTGGTGGGCTGCCGTCTATGGGGTAACAGAGAGTCAGACACGACTGAAGTGACTTAGCAGCAGTCAGTAAATGAGAGTTCAGAAGACTGGATGACTAGAAAGTTTCCGTAAGGATTTCATAGATTAGATTGCAAGAAAGCCTTTCAGGAAGGGTTCTTATGCAAATAATTTATCCTTATGACTTAAAAGTAATAATTTACAACTTTCCATATTTGGGGATATTTAGGGTGGGTATCACAAACACATGAGTAAGAAGTCTCTAAAGTGTACCATACACTGCACTCCGGAATGAGGAAACTCAGAACTCTAGAACCTGAATCCGAGATCTAAAGAATGTTAACTTGTTTTTCCTTAAACTTCCTGTTTTTCCCTACAAACGTATTAAACACTTTCCAAAACGTCTTATTAATCATATTTTCCCCCACTGCTTAAAAAGAATTAACAAATGTCATAAGACATTTAAAAGATGGTGTCAAAGGATTCCCTCCTTCAAAAATGTTAGAAGCTGCTAGTTTAAATGTATCTGAGAGATTTTCCGCTTTGTTCCAATGATCTCTTCAGACTGAGGTGCATGCATTTCAGTCAAAGGACAAAAATTCTTGTGTGTCTTGAAACCTTTAACAGCATTAAAAAATAAAAGAAAAACACTTGCTGTCATTTTTTGACCTTTTTTTTCAGTGAGCTTCCGTACAAATACACACCACTTTACCAGTAACAGGCTTGGCCACGTGAGGAAACCCTGGAGCTCGCCCCTTCGCGTCACCGGTACAGCCGGACCGTCATCCCACAGCCAGTTACATGGAAGCGCGCCGGAGAACCCTGGGAGTTGTGGGCACCGGGGATTGTGGGAAATGTAGTTTGGAGACATCGCCCTGCTCACCAATTCTGTAATGGCTGCTTCCTTGAAGGTAATGTACGAGCTTGTCTCCGAAGGCTCCTTAGCTTGCCCAGTGTATTTGTCAAACGGGGCAAATTTGCACCTTGCCGGGCCAAAGCAGGGATTGTTTTTAAAGTCTTACTTTCAAGTCCTGGGACGAACTTGGTTTTCGGTTGACTTTTTCTTTTTTTTTTTTTTT
Source organism: Bos grunniens (assembly GCF_055505025.1). Lineage (NCBI taxonomy): Eukaryota > Metazoa > Chordata > Mammalia > Artiodactyla > Bovidae > Bos > Bos grunniens. The sequence continues at coordinate 64,891,698 of NC_141168.1, read as the reverse complement.
TTTAGCTTTTTCTTTATAGGCGAACTAACGAACTTTTAAATCTAGTTCCCGTTTGAACAAACTGTTTGTCTTTAGTTTTTACCCATTCTTCTCCCTTCCATACAACCTCCCCGCTCTGCGCTGACTCTAGATGCCTCTTTAAAATAATAATAATTAATAATGTGTAATTTTTAAATCCTGCTACGCCCCTCTGATAGTAGGCGCTGTCACGTGGAATCTCTTAGCCTCTGCATCCGGAGCTGCTGGAAGGGACTCAGATAGAATTCAGTACCGCTTTCTTTGGTAAGTCTTACTATTTCCCCACGACTTCACAGCTATATGTTGTTTGACTTTGCTAGATTTGTCTGCATTTCCTGGATGGGAGAGGTCCTAAGAAAATATAATTTTCACTCTCTAGGACAGTTTCCAAGTTACTGTCTTGTGCATCATCATCTATCTTTCTTATGTTCTACTGTTCAATTTCTGTTTTGTTGATACCCATAGTGTTGGCCTTATACCGTGTGGAAAAATCGCTGGAGTCAGGAAATTATCATGAGAAAGGGAGATGAGCCTCAAATGACTATCTTTAATTACCATTTACTTCCCAAAGGTTCTTTCACCATAAAATGAGATGAGTCTGAATATAATTTATAGGCCCTAATTGAAAAGGTTGCATGAACTGTTACTTATCATGTATTCATATTGTCATGTGAAAAGGTTGGAATTTTTAATGATTCCTTTTTTTTCCATGTTTTAATTTATAGAGATCATCCTTCAAGAACCAGCCACATCATGATCTCAGTTTCAACACAGTTGTTCCTAGTCCTCTTTTCATTGCTTTTGGTGCTGCCTGTTGTTGAAGCAGTAGAAGCCGGAGATGCAATTGCTCTCTTGTTAGGTGTGATTCTCAGTATTACAGGCATTTGTGCTTGTTTGGGGGTGTATGCACGAAAAAGAAATGGACAGATATGACTTTGAAGGGCCTCCTGAATCAAACCTTCCTCTGAAAACCTTTGTGCTATTGAGTTTCAGAACTGAGCTTTGGTGTCTGAAAGTTCCCAAAAAACAGTTAATAGAGAAGTTTCAATTTATTGGGTATTTTCCTATAAAAAGGAACAAATTGATATACTGTATTAAAGGTAAAACAACATGTTTTTGTCACAACAGATAATGCACTGGAAAATGCCATCTGTAATTTGCATTTGCTGAAATTTGCATAAGTAATATTTCATAGTTTCAGAATTCTCAGTAGGAAGAAAGAAACTCTTGCCCAGAATCCTAGGAAATTGCCACTGTTCAGTTATAATCACTGCCTCCTGCATCATTGAGGAATTTTTCTCCATATTTTTATTGGATTTTTGTTTTGTTATCTCCAAGTTAGTACTGTACCTAGACATTAAATACAGTTGGTCAGAAATTAAAACTTATCTCTGTGTGGGAAAAAGTTCAGAAAATGTATTCAATGTATCTAACATTGAAATGGAGAGAAGATTTAATGTAAAAAAAATACTTTATATTGACATTGAAATGGAGAAGAGATTTATTGTTTAACAAAAACAAAAAATGTTTATATTAATTAAGTAACATCTCCATGGTGAGAAATACTATGTTAAGTATAAACCTATTATGTAAGTTAATTTGTGGTGTCCATTTCTGTTTATTTCAGACTGTTTTTATCTCTGTGAAGTTTTTATGAACTAAGTGGAGACGAGTAGATGCCTTATCTTAACTGATGACTCCAGCTTTTAGAGATATAATCAGTGAAAAATGAGAAATGGGCAGCATCAAGGTAGGGAAGAGGCCCCTGGTAGAGAATCCACAGATGCAGAAGGCAAATGTTATTATGGCATGTACTGATTTACGCACAAGCCACATGAGGCACACTCTTCCTTGCTACTTAAAGTATCCTCGGCAGCAGCAGTATCACCTTAGGACTTGTTAAAACTGCAGTCTTAGGCCCCCTCCACCCCACCCCCAACCAATTGAATCAGAATCTGCTTTTGTTTCAAGAACCCAGCATAACTTTATACACATTCAAGTTTAAGAAGATTGCTTTAACTTGTTTGAATGCAAGGATCAAACAAGTTGATAAAAACCGTTAGATTCCCAGGTTCCTCTCCTGGTTGCATTGTAGGTTGCGGTATGGAATTCTTTGTTTAACAAGGGACCACAGTGATTCCTTTGACTGTAAATACAGCCAACATAGAATTGTATGAGTAAATCAAACTGCTCTGGGGTCTTAATGAAAGGTGGTCACATTTTTTTCCTAAACTAATGCATTATCCAATCTCTAGCTCTCCAGGTAACATTGGGAGCCTTAATTTTGATCAGAAAACAGGCAATAGCAATCTAAAATCCTTTGTATGCATTTCTCCAGGTATGAGCTGACCTGGCTTGCATGAAGGATTTGGTGGGGGATACAAAGAATGAGGGACAGCCACACACTGAAGACAGAAACCACATGGATCTGTTTTTGTCATAGCTGTTTTGTTTTTCCCACCAAAGAAAACAGTCTTTTATCTGATAAATTGGCTGTTATACATTGAGTAATAGAAATTTTTTTTAATTTTTATTGGAGTTCAGTTGATTTACAACAGAACTTTTTTGCATGTCTTTTTTTTTTTTTAAGATGGAAAAAGAAATGCAGCTTGTGGGACAGTTTGTCCTATCTCTTATATACCAGCCTACTGGTACTGAGGTAAAGAGGCTGTTGCTGTATCCTTGTATGTCTGCACTTTTCCATTGTCATTGGAAGAAATCCTACCCAAAGTACAGGAAAGCCTGTTTTTATCTTTAGTAGAGGCTCAAGTGGCATAAGACAGTTCATAAAACAGCTTTAAAGGTAGAGGAAACCTAATGCTTGCTTGTGTGCATGCTCAGTCATATCTGAGTCTGCGACCCCGTGGACTATAGCCCGCCAGGCTGGGTTTCCCTGGTGGCTCAGCGGTAAAGAATCCATCTGCTAGTGCAGGAGACTCAGGTTTGATCCTTGGGTCAGAAAGATCCCCTGGAGAAAGAAATGACAACCCACCCTAGTATTCTTGCCTGGGAAATCCCATGAACAGAGGAGCCTCAGGGGCTATAGTCCCTGGGGTGGCAAAGAATCAGACATGACTTAGCATTGGACAGAGACCATCAGTCATGCCCTACTCTGACCCCATGCACTGTTGCCCTCCAGGCTCCTCTGTCCATGGGATTCTCCAGACAAGAACACTGGAGTAGGTTGTCATTTTCTCTTCCAGGAGGATCTTCCCAACCCAGGAATCGAATCCATGTCTCCTGCGTTGGCAAGTGTATTCTTTACCACTGAGCCACCTGGAAAGTCTTAAAATACATTTTAAATCACAGTGCATTGGTTATTTAGTCACCAACAGATAGTATTTTTTTAATGTTCAAAATAAGGTTATAGGCAAACATTCTTTAATGAGCCTGTGTTTCTACAAGCGCCTAAAAGGAATTAGAAACTGCCATTTTTCTATTTTCTCCTTAATAATAGAGAATTGTGAGGCGACTTTCAGTAATTCTGATGTATATGATGAGAAATACCTTCTCTAGTTCTTTCTATCTAGGTTGGAGTATATGATTTTTCTTGAAAAGAGCAGAAACTCTTATGGTCTCTAAAGGTTTTGTGAGCCACCAGCTGTCTTAAGAATCTGATGAAAGCCATGGTCGTTTCCCTAGAAAAATGCATATACATGCTGGCATCTTTTGATTAATTTCAGGGAGTTCACAGAGCTGAAGCTCATCTAGAAATCCCAAATTACAAAATTTGCTGTTTCCTTTTTTTTTTTTCTAGTTTCCTTATAATTCTGAGATTCTTTCACTTGCTCTGAGGGTAATACCTGCTGTGGAGCAATTACAGGAAGAATGGGATTAGCAGATGTCCCCTGGGTGCCCAGCATAATTTGTAGACATCTAGTAAATGCTCTGTACATATTAGCTTGGTTGAGTCAAGTTAAAAAGACTAATAGCTAAAATCAGCAAGAAATGCTGGTTGCCGACCCATTCATCCAATGCCAAAAATCAGTGCCTCTCCTGTATCATTTCTCTCTGGTGCTTTCAAATTGTTTTTTTCTCCTTTCGTAGTTTTTAAAAGGTGATGTATATGTCTTGGCATAAATATCTTTGGGTTTATCCTGTTTGAGATTCACTCAACTTGAACCTACAGATTTGTGTCTTTTACCCAAATTTAGGTGATTTTTAGCCATTATTTTTTCAAATGCTCTGTCAACCATATCTACTTCTTTCCTTCTGGGATTCTGCCTTATAACTGCCAGACAGAGGTAAAAGTCCTAGGGGAACCTCTTTACTGTTCCTTGCTTGCCATCCACTGACCCTGCAGATAGGGTACCTTGTGCTTACTAGGAGGGAGAAGAAGTTCAGGCTCCCTGCATAGTCTCCAGTGGCCCATGGCCATGTCTAAGCACGTGACATTTCTGGGTCACCAGCTTTTCCAGTCCTACTCAGAGATCTATGAGACAAAAAGAAAATCTAGAGAATTCATACCATATTTTCTGTTCCTGAGGTCGCTAGTTAGTCTGCCTTCTTCCAAATTTTATATACATTTTATAAATAATATCTGAGATTTTTAGCTATATTTAGCAGTAGAAATGGAGAAGGCAATGGCACCCTACTCCAGTACTCTTGCCTGGAAACTCCTATGGATGGAGGAGCCTGGTAGGCTGCAGTCCATGGGGTCACTAAGAGTTGGACACGACTGAGTGACTTCCCTTTCACTTTTCACTTTCATGCATTGGAGAAGGAAATGGCAACCCACTCCAGTGTTCTTGCCTGGAGAATCCCAGGGACGGGGGAGCCTGGTGGGCTGCCGTCTATGGGATCGCATAGAGTCAGACACGAATGAAGTGACTTAGCAGCAGCAGCAGCAGTAGAAATAGGAAAAAAGAGGCCTAGTGCATCTTCCTGGAAGTCCAAGTCTCCTCGGTGCATATTTAAAGAGTGAGGGATAAAAGCACCCGGTAAACCATCGATTCAAGGAATTTTTACTCAGAGACCTTGGTCCTGTGATCGCTCACATTTACCCTCCCCTTTTCACCCATCAAATAATATATTATTACTTTTACCCGATAAGCTCAGTCAAGAATGCAGGAGTACAGATGAAGTTTACAAAATGATCTGTATCCATGCTTTGTCTCAGCATTGCCAGTGCAAATGGCAACTTTTTAAAAAAACTGTACCAAATATACCAACTGTGAAGGAACCAACTAGGCCTAGGAAATCTCAGTAGCTACATGTCACATGCACCTTCACCCTCTTAGTCTTTCTAAGCTCTGCAGAAGTTTGTCAAATGCCATGTCCAACTTTGAGTGTAAGAAAAGTGTAGCTATATTAGCCTGTGGCACATAATGAAGGGAGAATTCTCTGAATAGGAGCAAATCTCCAAACCAATCTCTCCCCAGAAACACATATCAGCCTCTTTGGTGGTATCACAATAGGGATTAAGAGCCCAAGCTCTGGAATCCAGTCGATCTCAATAGATAGCCAGATTCCATCACTTAAAATGTGATCTTGGACAAGTCAATTTCTTTTAAATTTCTGCCTCCCTATCTGGTTAAATGAGGAAAAATATTACTTCCCTCATAGATAGGTGAGGAATACATGAAATAAGGACTATTAAAGACCTGGCATGCTGGATGTTGTTATAATTGATATTTGGGGACAGTTTCTAGACACAAGGTGAGGGTGGGAAACTACTAGCCTCAATTTTGTGCTTATATATAAAGAGGGTATCTTTAGGAAGTTATAGAAACAACCCTTATTAAACAGTTCATTTATATTTTAATTTTGACATTTTCTTTGAGTCCGTTTTCTTTATTATAGTTTCTCCCTCATCATTATAAGCTTACAAATTGCTAAAACTCAAAGATATCTATAAAGAAAAGAAAATTTGGCTTCTCTAAAGTTTCCTCGGGCCATCTTATCTGTACCTGAGTCTCTTGAGAAAAAGAAAAAGGAAAAAAAGAAAATTGAATCCACTTTAGTAATTCCTAACATGCTCAACCATGGGTCTTTTCTAAGTGATATAATGAAAGCTTAGCAACTGCCCAGATCATTTAAGGAGATGCAAGAAATTTGCCTCTGTCTTTCAGGAAAATAGAAAATCTAGTCCATATTCCATCAAGAAAAATATTCTTAACATATCTCATTAGAAGTCATAAATATATAAGCACCATAAAATGTGTTTAATGTTTGTTTCCTACATGGGGAGTGTGGAGGAAGCTCTTATTTTAACTTATGAACCCCAAAGAGAATTTTTATTCCTAGGTGAGAATACGCCCAAATCAATAAATATGTGTACAGAATAGCACATTTAAGATTTTATTTTTCCTAATTTTTAGTAACATCATTTTTCTGAATTGCTTCTGTGATTAACTAATATACATTTAACATCTAAAAACAAAAGGCAGACCAGAAAAATATGACTGCTATAAAATGCTAAAATGTGATTTGTAGTATGAAAGCCACAATACCCCTTTCACAAATATTTGCACTGAATCTACTGTATATGGGTGAGTAAAATTTTGGAAATATTGGCACCTGATAATGTGAAATAAAATTATGAAATTTTATACAAGAGAATTTATTTTTAAAGGGCTAATCATGAAGTACTTTGTTAAACATGGGAATTATAAATACCATATTTCTCAATGTTAATCAAGATAATTATGCTCTGGATAAATGTATGTAGATCACTTAACAAAATAATTTAGAAGCAAACATGATGGCCAAGACCAGAAACTATAACATTCCATTTCAGATGATTTGTCAGAACAGCTCTTTCATTTTGCCACAGAAATTACCAGGGCATTGTGATAACCTACATAAAACAATTTTATGGGTCCTATGATGACATGTGCCCACTTTCACTTGTTTAGTCAACATTTTTTTAAGACATCATCAGTACAATGTAGAAAGAAATAAATCAACTACCAGGCAATTGACCTTGAGCCAATAACTTAATCACAATTTTTTCATCTATAAAATTAGCCATCAGTAATCTCTAAAAGGCTTCCTAATGATAGAAATGTGTTGCTCCATATAAAGAGTTTTCCTAATTTCAAAAACAACAAGGTCTAATGAGTTAAAAATACTGTAATTACCCATTTTCATATGGCAGCATGAGGAGGAGTTCCTCTTCAAATTCCTCAGTGAAAACTAGTCTAGTCATTTGGTACATTTTTGGATTTCAATTTAGTGAAGCGGGGGCAGTTCATTTTCTGAACTGAACGAGTATGATTAGGGATTGTCTCAAGAAGGAAGAATAAAAACAAACGGTAGCCCTGCCACTCCCACTCACAGCAAACAGCACACACACTAACTGAAGTCAACTAGGCAGGATCCAGGAACAAGCAACCTTGAAATTTCATGTTCTCAGTCCCTATGGCACTGCTGGGGAGACTCAGCTATTAGACACATCTTCCCAGTGGCCAAGACACATCCAAGAGGGTGTGTGGCCCCTTCCTCTCCCTCACACCCCACATCCAGTCCATCTCTTAAGTCTTACGGAGCCCACCTCCAAACTCTGCCTAGAATCACCCACTTCTCTCCATCCTCAAGGCTCCTACCCAAGTTCAGACCACCATCATGATATGGATGAGATCCACAGCAACCTCTTGTCTTCTGACCTCCCATTTTAACCCTCTGCAATCTTTTCTAAACACAACAACCATGGTAAACTTCTTAAAACACAGATCTGATCCTGTTACATACCAACTCAAAGCTCATTAGCAGATTTCTTAGTTTTATGAAATCCTTAATGAATCTTGGCTTCCCTTGTAGCTCAGTCAGTAAAGAATCTGCCTGCAGTGCAGGAGTCCCGGGTTCGATCCCTGGGTTGGGAAGATCCCCTGGAGAAGGAAATAGCAACCCACTCCAGTATCCTTGCTTGGAAAATCTCATGGACACAGGAGCCTGATGGGCTGTAGTCCATGGGGTCACAAAGAGTCGGGCACAACTGAGCGACCAGCACTTAACACTTACTGAAACCTCAGCACTATTAATGTACCCTATTTTCTCCCCTATTTTCCCAGTCTCCTCTAGGACCATGACCCTCAGTCTATTTTACATTCTAGCTTTCAGCCACATTAAAGCTTTTCCCTTCCCAGAAAGCACCATGTATGTTCCTCTCCTCTCTCTCTTTCTACCCACCTTTACCACTATTCTCTTTGTCTGCATATTCCTTACTCTGCCTGGCCTAGTTTTCCCGGTTCATCTGCTTTATTCCTAATGTCTTAGACTTAAGCAGCACTTCTTTAGGATGTCTTCCCTGATCCATCCTCTCCAAACTATGCAGCCCACTGTATGCTCACACAGCATTCTTTACATATCCATCAGGCACTCTGTATTTGAATCTCTACTTATCTCAACCAAACTCAACCCCATCAGGACAGGGACTATATCATTAATTTACTGTTGTATTCCTATTTTCAAGTACAATGCCTGTCAAATATTAATTGCTGCTCACTTAATCAATGTATTTATGATACTGAGCTAATATATTAAAGGGATGCCCCAGCCAAGAATACACAGTGGACCATGGCATCCTCTCACTTGCGTGTGCCCTTACTGTCCTCAGTACAGTGCTACCAGCCTTTCAGATTTTGCCCAGGACGGCTCTGGGAGTCATTGCAAGGTCTTAACATTTTCTTGAACATCTAAATTATAATTACAGAACATAATTTTAATAAGTTTTAATATGTAGTGTAGTTAGTTGACCTGAATGACTGGAAACATTATAAAATCTTGCATGTGTGTACATGTTTAATGACATGTCTAATTTAGTTTAGAAAGAATCCACTATTTTGAAACACAAGGTGATCTCCTCTGTTTCCTTCTCAATTCCTTTATTCATACTGCTGAAATTACCATAGTCAAATGCCTTGCCATGCCTCCATGCTTACATTTCATTTGCTTTATAAGTGTCCTCTTCTCCATGAAGTCTTTCCCAAAAGGAGTTAATATCTGTCTTCCAGAGTCCATAGTTCAGTGCTCATACCTGTACTACTGCACTTCTTGTAGTCTTGTTTTATGATTATTTAGATACTTATTGTCCCTTTTGTACCTACCACCAGCCCCACCAACCCCTCCCATTCACATCCATCCCTGCCCTTGTCACCTTTATCTTAAATTTCTTGAAATCAAGATTGTGTCTTTTATCATTGTAAATACTAACATATCTTGTCTATGCTATTAGAAGTTTCAGTAAGTACTTATTATTTGTGCATTGAATTTATTTCCTAAGTAATCCTGAAGAAGAAATTAAATGGTAGCACTGAATAAACAAGCCTATATGCTAATAAAGGTATGATATTGAAACTAATGTTACTGCTTTTTAATAATATTGCAGGTTGGGAGTTTTTACACACAAATGTGTGAACTCTATCTGAAAGCAGTTCATGTTTACTCTAAATGTCATCCATTGAAAAACATCCACTGTGAAGTAATCACAAGACAGTTGTAAACACATTAGTTCTTAGGTTAGGCTACCATAGGTGATATCAAAGCCTACATTTCATTTTCATTTGGATGAGAAGCCTTTATCGACAAAAATTTAAAAAGAGAAAAAATACCTGAAGCCCAAAATCCTTCTATGTTTCCAAAGATAACTCTCAAATAAAGTCCCAAATAGGGTTCTACTTTTCACCCTTAGTCATGGCAAGTGGATCAGGTAACTCCTCTATTTTTCACCTTGCTGTTGTGTTGGAACTTTGACTTGAGCCCTGTGACTTTCCACTTCTAAAGAGTAAATCAATTCAGTGCTCAGGTATCACTAAAGGTACAAAGAAGCAATGAAAGTCATTTTAAAAAATATCAACAATATCATTGGCAGCTGAGCACTGTGAATAAGGTCGTGAGTGCTCAGTTGCTCAGTTGTGTCTGACTTTTTGCAACCCCATGGGCTATAGCCTGCCAGGCTCCTCTGTCCATGGGATTATCCAGGCAAGAATACTACAGTAGGTTGCCATTCCAGAAATAGAAACAACAACCACTTGGGGAGCTAACTTTTTAATTGTCTGAGAGCTCTGTACTCTCATATTTTATAGATGAAGACACTAACGCTTGGAGAGAGAAGTTACTTGGAGAAGTAAAGTTACACAGTTTGATATAATGAATGACAAGTGACTTCAAAGTAACAAATAATTTTTTCCTATAACTTCTAAGCCAAATTAACTGGTTGTTACACTTTGTCATGTTTTACTTTTTTAACTAAAAAAATTACAAAACAGCATGAAATAATGATATGGTATAGTAACAAAATGATCCATACCAGCTGTCCTTGGTAAAACCATTCTCACTTTTCCATGCCACTTTTCACAAGTTTAACAAAACTGTGATAGAGCATACCTACCATTTTGTTTTCCAGCATTTGTTTAACATTTAAGTGCTTAATGGATATTTTAACAACCAAATAATATTCCATCCCATACATTTGCCATCATTTATTCAAAAACAAATGTTTAAATAATGCTGGGCATGTCAGTGCTATCCAACATCTTGCCATTTTTTGATAACACTATACTGCAATAAGAAAAAAGGCAGTTCTTATCAGCTGCCAAATAGATATTCATATCCTTTGAACCAGCCTGGAATTAACCTCCCTGGTGGCTCAGTTGGTAAAGAATCCACCTGCAATGTGGGAGACCTGGGTTGGGAAGATCCCCTGGAGAAGGGAATGGCTACCCACTCCAGTATTCTAGCCTGGAGAATTCCATGGACAGAGGTGCTTGGACAAAGGAGCTGGCAGGCTATAGTCCATGCAGTCACAAAGAGTCAGACACGACTGAGTGACTTTCACACACACACATAGTTGATTTACAATAGTATATTAGTTTCAGGTATATAATACAGTGATTCAACATTTTTATATATTATACTCCATTTAAAGTTATATTAGCTGTATATCCTTGTAGCTTATTTATTTCATATATAGTAGTTTGTACCTCTTAAAATCCCCTACCACTATCTTGTCCCTCTGCCCTTCCCTCTCTCCACTGGTAACCATTAGTTTGCGCTTTGTATCTGTCTTTTTCTGTTTTCTTATATTCATTCGTTTTAGTTTTTAGATTTTATGTTTAAGTGATAACATACAATATCTGTTTTTCTCTGACTTATTTCACTAAGCAAAATACCCTTCAGATCTATCCATGTTTTTGCAAATGGCAAATTTTCATTATTTTTTTATGACTGAGCAGTATTCCATTGTGTTGTTCAGTGACTTAAGTTGTGTCCAGTTCTTTGCTACTCCATAGACTGCAACACACCAGGCTTCCCTGTCCTTTACTATCTCCTGGAGTTTGCTCAAATTCATGTGCATTGAGTTGGTGATGCTATCTAACCATCTCATCCTCTGCTGCCTCCTTCTCCTCCTGCCCTCAATCTTTCCCAGCATCAGGGTCTTTTCCAATGAGTCGGCGATTCACATCAGGCAGCCAAAGTGTTGGAGCTTCAACTTTAGCATCCATCCTTCCAATGAACATTCAGGGTTGATTTCCTTTAGTACTGACTGGTTTGATCTCCTTGCTGTACAAAGGATTCTCAAGAGTCTTCTTCAGCATCACAGTTCCAAAGTATCAATTCTTCAGTGTTCAGCCTTCTTTATGGTCCAACTCTCACATCTGTACATGACTCCTGGAAAAACTATATGTGTATGTATGAGTAAATATATACACTGTATCTTCTCTATCCATTCATCTGTTGATGGACATTTCAGTTGCTTCTGTATCTTGGCAATTATAAATGATGCAGCTATTAACATTGGGGTACAGGTATCTTCAAATTAATGTCTTCATTTTCTTCAGATATATACCCAGGAGTGGAATTGCTGGACCATATGGGAATTCTATTTTTAATTGTTTGAGGAATGTCCATACTGTTGTCCATAGTGGGTACACCAGTTTACATTCCCACCAACAGTGTACAAAGGTTCCCTTTCCTGCACATCAGCACCACCATTTGTTATTTGTGGTCTTTTTGATGATAATCATGCTAAGAGGTGTGAAGTAGAAGTTGATTTTTAAATATTAATTTTTAGATAATTCAATAGAAATGTGTACACAAATATATTTATAATAAATCTGTTATCTTGAGTCTCTAAAGAAGCCATATTTTCAAAAATGGAGGATTGGAGAATTCCCTGTGGTCCAGTGGTTAGAACTCTGTGCTTCCAATGCAGGGGGCACAGATTCAATCCCTGGTTGGGGAACAAAGATCCTGCATGGTGCACAGTGTGGCCAAAAACAAAGGAGGATGGTTGAAATTACTGTATATAGTTACTGTATAGTTCCATTAGTGCTCAAGGTCTAGTTTTATAAAAGATTGTTTGAGACTTCCCTGGTGGCTCAGATGGTAAAGCGTCTGTCTACAATGCGGGAAACCTGGGTTCAATCCCTGGGTTGGGAAGATTCCCTGGAGAAGGAAACAGCAACCCACTCTAGTACTCTTGCCTAGAAAGTCCCATGGACGGAGGAGCTTGATGCAGGCTACTGTCCATGGGGTCGCAAAGAGTCAGGCACGACCGAGCGACTTCACTTCACTTCACTTCACTTGAGATCTAAATGTAGAAGGAAAGGTTTCTACCCAGGAAGAGAAGATAGCAAATCTCTTATTAGAGAAGAGGCCCAGAGTCATTGTGTACTTTTATAATAAGCAATCTATAATTGGGAGCACATGAAGTGAAAAGAAAAATAATTATATGTTCTTGAATATTCATTTTCAAGATTATTTTTTTGTTTTCATAATTGAAATTAAGCATTACTTGTCCAGTGATCCCTACATTTATTAATTGTTAGTGGTCAATAGTAATGATAGCTAACAAGAAAGCATATTAATTTGATCACTATCTGTGTGTGCTCAGTCATGTCCAACTCTTTGTGACCACATAGACTGTAGCCTGCCAGTCTTCTCTGTCCATGGAATTTTCCAGGCAAGAATACTGGAATGGGTTGCCATTTCCTTCTCCAGAGGATCTTCCCAGCCCAGGGATCAAATCCTCATCTCACGTATTGGTAGGCAGATTCTTTACCACTGTGCCACTTAGGAAGCCCAATTTGATCATTATTAAAATAATAAACAGCAAACCATACAGTGAAGTGTTTCTTTCCTCAGTGTCATTGCTATGTGATAGAAATTTATGGCTAAGAAAGGCCATGTGATATAATGAAAAGAGCACCAAGTGAGGAGTCAAGGAGATAAGGATCCCAGTTCTGGCTGTAATGCAAACAGACTAGAGGTCACTGGGCAGGTCACTTACAAGTTAAGGTGGGTCTCATTTTGTTAATGTGTAAAAGGAAAATATAATCATCCTGAAACCATCCCACCTGTCCTTGGTCCATGGAAAAATTGTCTTCCATGAAACCAGTCCCTGGTGCCAAAAAGGTTGGGGGAACCACTGGCTTAAATGACAAAATAAAGGATTTCATAGTAAATAAGAAATATGATCTATTGTATTTGGTAGCCTGGAAAAAATTCAAGTAGAATCAAAATAAAATTCAAATTAGTAGCATTACCATAAAAATATAGAATCAAAATAAGGAAGGAGCACTTCATGATTTTATATTATGTTCGCAGTTGCTAATCTGTATATGTGTTTTATCTTTCTAAATAAATTGGCATAAAATAGTTTCTATAGTGGTTTTTTATGTGAATGAAAGCACTCTAAGTTCCCCTCCTATCCTTGGGCCTAATAAAGGTTGCCTACATCTCATTGTACTCAAATGACAGAATTCAAAAATAAAAGAAGGCAGGAAGGAAAAAAAAGAGAAAAGAAGAAAGGCAGCTATTCTATTTAAGAGAATGCATTGTCTTTTTAAAAATCTTTTACTATAATGAGTAATTGTATGGATAAAATAAATTTTCACTTATGTTTTCATTTGCTATGAAAGCGGAAAAAAAAAAAAAAAAAAGATAAGATACTTGATCCAATTACAAGGCTGTTACAGTGGCTTTAGGGAGAGGCTGGTGGTTTTGTCAAGGGAGCCTCAAGGAGGAACTGATAACCGTTAGACTGTTTTCCTCATACGTCTCTGCTACTCATTTTCTATCTTCTTAATTTTTTTCTTGCTCTTCTGATGCCTTAATGTTCATTTATTCTTGAAGTCTCAGACTTTGGCCTTCTTGTCTGTCTTTCTTAGAAAATTCCTTTCTCCATTTTACTCCCCTCAGAGGATGGCCCCGGGGCTTGCATTTTGGGCAGGCAACTCCAGATGGCTGACCCTGACTCCACACTCCAGTTCAAGACAGAGTAGCATTTATAAATGATGTTATGTGAATGGCTGGCTGTTACTTCATGCTCCTTTGCTAAAATTAAACTTATCTGCCTGTCAAAACTGGATGCTTTGTCTGATCTCTGTCTCTCCCTATGTGTGTCTGTGTGTCTGTATATGTGTCTGTACCCATCAATCTACTACCAGCCAAGTTTAAACTTGTTCTACTCTCATATCCAGGCAATAATTCTGACCTATCTTGGTTCTTTCTCATTACAATTCTTTCTGTTGACTGCTCTATCACTCTAGAACTCACACCTGGACCATTTTTCACAAAATCAAATATGAGGGGGTTGTATGGACTAAAGCAGTGTTTTTCACTGTGCTAATTAGACATCTAGGCCCACAGAGCTGACTCGGCAGCTGCCCAATCAAACAGTAAAAGACCAACAGAATATGAGTCCAGCCCCAATTCCACTTTACTCTGAGCTCCACCATTATCTGTTTTATGTGCAAATTCCAAGTATGATCTTATCTGAAAAAACCTGTGCTATTACCTTAAGGAAGAAAAGTTCCAAAACCACTGTTTTGTGACTTTTTAAGGCCCTTCTTACCTCTAAAATTCAAGTCCTGTGAAATACAGTAATACAATTATTAAGACAGAATTTTTAAAATTCCTAGTTAAACTTCTACTTATTAATGTACATCTTTAGATCAATTCTGGCTCTTGTAATTTAAAAGGTTTGAATAAATTTAAGGTAAAAATACAGAAGTTATTCTGGATTTACTAACAGTCAACAGGGGGAGAGTGTAATAATCCTCCAAGAGTCCATAGCATCTATGAAGAAGTAGGGAAATATCTCTAAGACAGCACATACCCTGAAGTGCATAGGATTTTAGCCTTGTTCCCAAATGGAAGCACATTGTGATAATATGCTTTCCATAGCCCATCTGTATTGAAACAATGACTGAATCTATGAAAAGAGAGTTTCCAGCCTCCTATATTCCATGGCAATTTGAACTTTTGGGGACTTTTTCTTTCTGCTTCATGCAACTTTGCAATAGCAAATAAATAGCAAGTGTCCCTCTGGAGAGTGAAACCAGCTTGTATGGCCTTCAAGGTGTGGAAGATGGAATGTAGTACAGTGAGTTCTTGGTATTTAGGTCCGAAGATTAGATGCTGAGAGAAGCCAGGCAGGAGGGGAACCTCGAAGCCATACCTCACAGTAGGGCCACAGAGGCTTTATGGGGCTTCAAGTCTTGGCAACTGATTTTTCTCTTCAAGTCTGGTTACCAACATAATGTTTATGTACCTGATTAACTCTCAGTATGGGAATTCACTTCTCCAAGCTTTTTATTCTATTAATATATGTACTGTATATGTAAAAATGGGGCTTCCCAGGTGGCTCAGTGTTAAAGAATCCACCTGCCAATGTAGGAAACTCAGGTTTGATCCCTGGTCGAGGAAGATTCCCTGGAGAAAGAAATGGCAACCCACTCCAATTTTCTTGCCTGGAAAAACCCCTTGGACAGAGGAGCCTTGTGGGCTAGAGCTCATGGAGACACAAAGAGTCGGACACAGAGACTGATCAACAACAACAATATGTAAAGACTTTAGGCTTGATGACTCAGAGCTGGTTTCACACTGGAAATGTGGCAGGTCTGAACTAAGATGCCCTAAAAATGCTGCCCTAAAAGTGCTGCCCTAAAAGATGCCCTAAAATACATATTGGACTTTGGAGACTTCAGTTCAGTCACTCAGTCGTGTCCGACTCTTTGCGACCCCATGAATTGCAGCACACTAGGCCTCCCTGTCCAACACCAACTCCCAGAGTTCACCTAAACCCACGTCCATCGAGTCAGTGATGCCATCCAGCCATCTCATCCTCTGTTGTCCCCTTCTCCTCCTGCCCCCAATCCCTCCCAGCATCAGAGACTTTTCCAATGAGTCAACTCTTTGCATGAGGTGGCCAAAGTACTGGAGTTTCAGCTTTAGTATCATTCCTTCCAAAGAACACCCAGGACTGATTTCCTTTAGAATGGACTGGTTGGATCTCCTTGCAGTCCAAGGGACCCTCAAGAGTCTTCTCCAACACCACAGTTCAAAAGCATCAATTCTTCAGCACTCAGCTTTCTTCACAGTCCATCTCTCACATCCATACATGACTACTGGAAAAACCATAGCCTTGACTAGAAAAAAATACATGAAATATCTCTTTAATACTTTTGGATTATTATATATTGACTTAATATTCTGGATATATTGGTTTAAACAATATGTATTGCTAAAATTAGTTTTTCTTGCTCCATTTTACATTTTAATTTTGGCTACTAGGAAATTTAAAATTTTGTATATGGCTCACATTAAATCTCTCTCGACTGGTTTAGATGCTAGAGTCAGACTTAGTATAAGAAAAACTTCAATCAAGTTTCTGGTTTTTACCACTTTTTAATCTCACCTTTTCCATTGACCTAGGTTCTTATATAATTCTGTGCTTCAAGTTTCCTCACCAGTAAAGTGAATCATGCAATCTACTTTATTAGGTTTTGTGGAAATCAAGTAAGTGAATAATGCAAAGAATTACACCTGCCACATTATAAGCACCATGTAACTATTCATTAGTCCTATCTCCAAACTTTTTTATATTAAAAGGAGAATAATACTTCATAGGATGAGGTTGGAATTCAATAGAATAATGTATCATAGATTAATTTATAAATTATAAAAACTAGGTAAATATTGGTGACTGTTCATCTCCAAAAGCTAATAAATCTGTGCAATCCTGGTGGTCATTTCAAAGTTTCAGTCTTCCAGGATAAACATGAGTTCAGCTCTTATAGTCCTTCACCCCAGGGTATCAGAATATTGGCCTACTGTACATATTTTTTGTATTCTATTGAAGGCTATGTTCAGAATGAGTTTAATAAACAGTCAAAAAAACTCAGGATTCTCAAAGTTGTGTATTTACACATATACTGGACATTGAAGTTGTTCTCTTGCTAATTTTAATACTGCCTAGTTTTTAAGTTGACTTTGGGCTTTCTAGAACATGTTATACTTTAAAATTATTTGAACATATTATATGCAAAAGTGTTTGGCCACAATATATAGTATGACTCCTGAGGGGAAGGACGAGACTATTCTTTAATTGATTTTCGAAACTACCACTTGGAGATTTAGTAGGAGAAATAGATATAAAAGAAAAAGCATTTAATTCTTAGTTATGATGATGCTTTTAATGGAACTATTTACTCCACTAATAATTACTAATGCCTATTATATGGCAACCGACTGCAGTATTCTTGCCTGGGAAATTCCATGGACAGAGGTGCCTGGTGGGCTACATCCATGGGGTCGCAAAGTCGGACACTACAGAGCACAGCACACACACAGTCCTGAATTATATTTTACCTAAAAGGAACCCTTTGGCTAAAACCTGTATTTCTATTACTTGAAAATTAATGCAATTATTTTAGGCTTCCCTGGTGACTCAAACAGTAAAGAATCTGCCTGCAATGCAGGAGACATGCAGGGTTTGCTCCTTGGGTTGAAAAGATCCCCTGAAGAAGAGAATGGCTACCCACTCCAGTATTCTTGCTAGGAAACCCCATGGACAGTGGAGTCTGGTGGGCTACAATCTATGGGGTCACAAAGAGTCAGACACAGCTGAGCAACTAACACACACTATATGCCAGGTACTATTCTAGCCACCAGGGACACAAAGATAATCAACAGAATTCTGCCTTCATGGAGCTATGCAGTATTAAAAATATTGAGAGAGAAATTTAAATATCAAGCATATTGTATATGCCCAAGATAAAGGGTGATGGCATCAATACTGTGTTTTTTTTTACTTTTTAGTAAAACATCCTTCTGAACATAGTCTGTAAGTGGAATTAAACCTTTAGCCCTTCTCTTCACCAAATGTCAATGTATGTATGGTCTTCTTGAAACCCCAGCAGAAATCTCACCAATTCAATGCCAGATGGCACAAAAACAAACCATTTATAGAAAGGATTACAAGTAGGCTATATACAAAAGTGCTGTCTCTGCATGAGTCCTAGTTTTTCAACTAAGTGCCAAGGATTTATGTGCTTAATTCCCATTAGAATTTATGAGAATTAACAGTGCATGGATGGAGAGAAAGAATCTTTAACTGGAAGGTGAAATCTTGAAGAGCCCCAAGATAAAAGTGCACATTTTACATATGTTGTTGATAAGGGCCTTTTAAAGTTAAATTTTAGAACTGTTTATGTTGTAAGTGGGGGAGCAGATTAAGCATGTGCTGACTTGACTTAACAGAGGCTGAATGCATGATGCAGTGGAAAACATTTCCTGGGCTGGATATTTACAGACAAACTTTGTTGTTTTTTTTCTGGACTCAAGAACTTACAAGCTTTGTTTGGGTGTAGAAGGACCAATGAATGTGAAAATGTTTTATATGCTATGCTATGCTAAGTCACTTCAGTCGTGTCCGACTCTGTGCGACCCCATAGACGGCAGCCCACCAGGCTCCCCCGTCCCTGGGATTCTCCAGGCAAGAACACTGGAGTGGGTTGCCATTTCCTTCTCCAATGCATGAAAGTGAAAAGTGAAAGGGAAGTCCCTCAGTCGTGTCCGACTCTTAGAGACCCCATGGACTGCAGCCTAACAGGCTCCTCCGTCCATGGGATTTTCCAAGCAAGAGTACTGGAGTGGAGTGCCATTGCCTTCTCCGGTTTTATATAATGCTAATCAATAAATACAGCTAGACCTGCATACAGTGTGTGTGCTGTGTGCTAAGTCCCTTCAGTAATGTCTGACTCATTGCTACACTATGGACTGTAGCCGGTCAGGCTCCTCTGTCCATGGGATTCTCCAGGCAAGAAACTGGAGTGGGTTACCATACCCTCCTCAGGGGGATCTTCCTTACCCAGGGATCAAACTTGCATCTCTTATGTCTCCTGCATTGGCAGGCTGGTTCTTTACCACTAGTGCCATCTGGGAACCCCCTTGCACACAGTATATATACCTGAACCAGTGAATAACTAATGAATAGAAAATTTTAGATTTTAAATGATGGGTTTGTTGTTTTTAATTAACCAACAAGATTTGTTATAAAAAGAAATGCAAGGGATCCATAGTTCCATTGGAAGAAACCTGATAGTAAAGACCTGGAAGCTTTAAAATACTTCTCATTGTTAAAGGATTTAATACAAGTAGAATAAAATGACAGCAGCCCTGGAGCTATGTGCCACAATCCCATAGTGACCAGAGGAGACACTACACCAACTAAAACTGTCAGAAATTTCTACATTCAGAATTCTCGAATTCCTTAAAAAACTGGAAATAGAGCTGCCATATGACCCAGCAGTCCCACTGCTGGGCATACACACTGAGGAAACCAGAATTGAAAGAGACACCCAGAATTGAAAGTGTACCCCAATGTTCATCGCAACACTGTTTACAATAGCCAGGACATGGAAGCAACCTAGATGTCCATCGGCAGATGAATGGATAAGAAAGCTATGGTGCATGTACAAAATGGAATATTACTCGACCATTAAAAAGAATGCATTTGAATCAGTTCTAATGAGGTGGATGAAACTGGAGCCTATTATACAGAGTGAAGTAAATCAGAAAGAAAAACACCAATATAGTATACTAACGTGTATGTATGGAATTTAGAAAGATGGTAATGATGACCCTATATGCAAGACAGCAAAAGAGACACTGATGTAAAGAACAGTCTTTGGACTCTATGGGAGAAGGTAAGGGTGGGATGATTTGAGAGAATAGCATTGAAACAGGTATATTATCATATGTGAAATAGATTGCCAGTCCAGGTTTGATGCATGAGACAGGGTGCTCAGGGCTGGTGCACTGGGATTACCCCGAGGGATGGGTGGGGAGGAATGTAGGAGGGGGGTTCAGGATGGGGAACACGTATACAACCATGGCTGATTCATATCAATGTATGGCAAAAACCACTACAATATTGTAATTAGCCTCCAATTAAAATAAATTAAAAAAAAAAGAATTCTCAAGAAGGACAAATTTTTTACCTGGACCTAACATTGATCTGTATCTCTTACTTAAATTCCTTGGTCAACCAACCAGCAAGTACAATCATTGCTCTACTCTACAGTTTTAATTGGGATTCAGTTCAGTTCAGTCACTCAGTCATGTCTGACTCTTTGCAACCCCACGAATTGCAGCACGCCAGGCCTTCCTGTCCATCACCAGCTCCTGGAGTTCACTCAAACTCACATCCATCGAGTCGGTGATGCCATCCAGCCATCTCATCCTCTGTCGTCCCCTTCTCCTCCTGCCCCCAATCCCTCCCAGCATCAGAGTCTTTTCCAATGAGTCAACTCTTCACATGAGGTGGCCAAAGTACTGGAGTTTCAGCTTTAGCATCATTCCTTCCAAAAAACACCCAGGACTGATCTCCTTTAGAATAGTGACATGAAATCCATAGTCAAAAAATATTTCAAATATTAGAACTCTTGGCATGGAACCATTTCCATCTCCACATTGTAAGCCTGTTTACCGGCCCACTTCTATACATCACAGTGACATTCAAGAAGATTGTGAGTAACAGCTAGTCATAATGATTACAGAGTTTTTAGGTTTAAGACATTTGGTATTTTGAATCTCTATAAACAAGACTCACAGTTTCATAATTTATGCAAGAAATATTATTCCTCATACCCCATGGAAATGATTAATGACCCATTAACAATAGCTGTCCCAGAAAAAACTGCTAAGAATCACATACCAACTGCTAATACAGGATGCCATGATTCTAGATCAGATAAAGGAGATAGGTAATCTCAACCATATTATATACAGTGAAATTGTATACACCAACTCCCAGGTCATTACCACCTACTGAAAGTGAGCTACCATCCTGTTTCAAGTTGCTGGAAGCAATATTCTATCCACTCCTTGTTCCAGATGTTGCAAACCCTATCATCAGTTCTGGCCTTAGTTCAAGCTAAGAGGACTTACAGGGTGATTTAGCTTTTTTATTGTATTCAATTAGTAAGATGAATCAGCACTACTGTATAGAAAAAACTCTCATATTCAATTCTAATTTATGCCTGGTAAAGGAGGGAAATGAATATCTTCTTAAAAAAAAAAAAAAAGACAAAGTGCAAGAAAAGATAACCCTGATTTTTAACTAAGAGTAATATTATCCATGTGAAGTCTTTTCTAAGTATCTAAATGGCCAGTTTCTGTTTTGACTCTTTTCCTGTCTATTCTACACATAATTATGAAAATCCATTTGCAAAACCAAGTAAAGAGTACTCACGATTAAAATTTTCTTTTTATATTATCAAGTTTTCACTTCTGAATTGATAAACCAGATTTAAATTTGTTTTCATGATACACCACCATTATGGCTGTTAAAAAATTAGTGATTGTAAGTCTGAAGTCAGATAACAGCTAAGATATTTTGTCATATATTTGAGTACCAGATTAAGAGCTCAAAGCATAAATTTTTGCTCTTGGCTTATACTGCATGAGAGACATTGTTATTAAAAACCAGTTTGAAATTACTAAGAAGTAAGACAAATAAGAATCATGTAAATGCTAATGTAATACAGCTAAGAAGCAAACAAAATTTCCCCAAACCCAGAGTAAATCCTTGGCCAAGAAAACTTTCTGCCCATAATACAAATAATTATCCCAGCCTTATTAAATTAAGGAAACATAGAGTTCAGCTGCGCCTGTGTCACTGGGTTTTGTTTTTGTTTTCTCTTCTTTTCTTTTATGTCCTCCCCACAGTGCCTAGCAGAGCACCCTTCTCGTTATTGTTCTTCAGTTGCTAAGTCATGTCTGACGGTCTGCAACTCCATGGACTGCAGCACGCCAGGCTTCCCTGTCCTTCACTATCTCCGAGTCTACTCAAACAGATGTCCAATGAGATTGTGATGCCATCCAACTATCTCAATCCTCTGTAGCCCCCTTCTCTTCCACCCTTAACCTTTCCCAGCAGTCAGGGTCTTTTCCAGTGAATCAGCTCTTCTCATCAGGTGACCAAAGTGTTTGAGATTCAGCTTCAGCATCAATCCTTCCAATATTCAGGGTTGATTTCCTTTAGGATTGACTGGTTTGATCTTGCCATCCAAGTGACTCTCAAGAGTCTTCTCCAGCACCACAATTCAACATCCACAATTCATAATCACCCATTCAACCAAAAGTATGGAATGCCCTCTATGTGCCAGATGTGGTCACCAGAGAAAAACAGGGCAAAACAAGATAATGTCTGAACTCTCATATACTGATGGAGACTGACGTTTACAGAAGGAATGAAGCAGTGTTGTGCCAGGACTTATTCTTATGTCCTTTTTAATGTAAAATTAGGTAGATACCACACACTTTTACCAAATGTTAACCAAGTTAAAGTAGTAAACATGTTTATGAAGTATGGGAATTTTGGTTTTGTCTTTGTTTTATAAAATTATTACTCTGTATAGAGAAAATTACAAGGTGTAAAAAATTAGGAGAAATGAAAGTGAAAGGGCTAGCCAGAAAATCATAATGCAGGACTGGAGGGTTAATATCAGAAGCTCTTAAATTAGAGTCTAAGGTAACATTATTTTCAGCCATGCTTTAATGATGCCCATTTATCAAAAAGCTAAACACCACAAAAGCTTAAATAATGATAATCTGCTCATACCTATCATATAACTGGTGCTTATAATAATGGCCTTAATGCACTGTATCATTGAGGTAACCTCTGAGTAATCAAAGAAAAGAATGCCTTAGACTTCTTGAGTTTTTTAAATTATATTGCATTTTTATTCTGTGAAAATTTATAATCCATGTAAGATATGTATGACTCTTCATTAACCTGAATATTAAATTACACTTCCCAATTCTTAATTATTTTATGAGCACTCACTTTGCTTTCCTACCTTCCTCCAACACACACACACACACACACACACCACACTTATTCTCATGCTATACCCACATAGGTCACTTTTCTCTTTTACATGGTTGAAACTAACTCCATTTAAAAAAAAAAAAAAAAGACAAAGAGACAATTTAAAATATTTTAATAGACCATGGACCTTTGATCAAATCTCTAAAGTTTTACCAGACATGGTAGGGAAACTTGCATTTTCTTTCATTCACAGGATTACATTTAAATAATGTGTAGTAGAAGAAGAGTTTTAAAGACTTCCAGAAGAAAAAGGCATGCTATGCTTATTTAAATAACATTCTGTTCACAAAACATCAAGAGAATTCATTAAAACCTTTATCACTAACAGTACTGTCATTAATAGCAAAATAATTTCTGAGTCTGATCCTATAAACCACTAAACCTGTGCCCCTCACTTGTTAATCCCTTTCAATCTGACTTGCTTTTCTGAAACTGCTCTCTCCAAGGTTGCTAATGATTTCCTTACCACCAGATCCAATAATATCTTCTAGCCCCTCATCCTTTTAAAACCTCCTAGATATAATTTATACTGATGACCACTCCCTCCTTGAAATTCTTTTCTCCCTCAGGGTCTGTAGCACTGGTGCTTCTTCCTTTCATTTTCTTCTAGCTCTGGTTCTTCCATGTTCCTTCTTGTTTCCTAAACGTAGGCATTCTTTTTGCTTTTTAGTTTGTTCACAAAGAGAAGAATGGGCATGTTTGTTTACTTATTTAACCTCAACTTTATCTATCAATGGGCTTCCCTGGGGGCTCAGACAGTAAAGAATCTGCCTGCAATGCAGAGACCCAGGTTTGATCCCTGGTTTGGGAAGATCCCCTGGAGAAGGAAATGGCTACCCACTCCAGTATTCTTACCTGGAGAATTCCATGGACAGAGGAACCTGGCACACAGGGTCACAAAGAGCTGGACACAACTGATCAACACTTTATCTCTCAAGAGTCTCACTTGGCAATGTTATTCAACAGTTAACCTACTTCCACCATCACCTACCTATAAGTGCTTCCTGAATCTGCAGTCTTCATTTCCAATTGCATATATGACATCAGCATTTAAATGTTCCACCAGCATTTCACATTCAATCTGTCTAAAATTAACTCATTATCTTCCTTACCAAACCAGGCCCCTCTTTTTTAACTTCAGCTCCCCCATGTTAGGGCTTCCCTGATGTTTCAGTGGGTAAAGAAACCACCTGAAAGTCAGGAGACCTGGGTTCGATCCCTGAGTTGGAAAGATCCCCTGGAGAAGGGAATGGCAACCCACTCCAGTATTCTTGCCTGGAGAATCCCATGGACAGAGGAGCCTGCGGGGGGCTACAGTAGTCCATGGGTTGCTGAGTCAGCAGGACTGAGCCACTAACACTTTCACTTTCCCCCTAGTTAATGGCATCTCCTGAAGCTGAAACTCCAGTACTTTGGCCACCTCATGCGAAGAGTTGATTCATTGGAAAAGACTCTCATGCTGGGAGGGATTGGGGGCAGGAGGAGAAGGGGACGACAGAGGATGAGATGGCTGGATGGCATCACCGACTCCCGACTCGATGGACGTGAGTTTGAGTGAACTCCGGGAGTTGGTGATGACAGGGAGGCCTGGTGTGCTGCGATTCATGGGGTCTCAAAGAGTCGAACACGACTGAGTGGCCTGAACTGAACTGAACTGAACTGAACCTCTCAGTTATCCAAGCTCCAAACCTTAGAGTCAATTCTTATTCCTCAATTTCCTTTGCTTACCTACCTAATCATTTGATTTTAAAAAAGAAAAATACAGCTTCTACCTCCTCTTACCCCGGATCTATCCCTTTGTCTCTGTTCATTCTACCTCCTCTACTTCTAACCAGTTCAGGCTTCCCCTACATTGATGCAACTGCTGTACATCAATCCTATCTCTTAATGTTTCATTTCTTGCAAGATCTAGCATAGTGATTTCTACAGAGTAACCTCAACAAATGTTTGTTAAATGAATTAAATAAAGGAAAAAGTTTTCAGAGAGCATGAAACTGTGAACAATAAAGATCAGAAAAGGTAAACTGCTAAGTTTTAAAGCCTGGATATTAAATTGGGAAGAAAGGTCTTAGAGATGATAACTTTAAATTTTTAAATATATTAACACTTTGTAGCCTGTTTTGTGACAGAGTAAAGAGAAAAATATGACAAATGAATTTCTTTTATCATTTTGAAAAGAAACACGACATAGTCTTAATCCTTTAAAATTCCTTTAAATTCTAAAGAAATTTCACTGAGGTATTCACAATTATGATTATTCGAAATTCCAGAGGTATGATTTTTAAAATCTAGTGGCAATCTTTTCGGTATATTCTTTCATAATTTTGTTCCTCAAGCAGAATTCCCAAAGCCCTAACTTTCAGTAACTTAGATGTCAGTATGAAAAAGGTCATTTTTTTTGCCACAGATTAGGAGGTGAAAACCATTTTTAAAATAGAAATGCATACTCTCCCTTTCTGTTGGTCACTTGTTCTAGGTTAGTGACTTTTTTAAAATAATCTATTAAAAAATCCTTTGTACAAAAATCCATAGTGAGAGTCATTCTTATCAAGATAACTTCCAGAAATTTTATGGAAGCTTCTTTTTCATACATAGCTTTAGATTTTAGTAACAGTTGGGGCTGTTATATACACATTTTTAAATGTTTAGTGACAGCTTTAGAATGGAGAGAGAGTGCTTTAAATGAATGACTGCAAAATCTTTAGAAATTTATCCTAGCCTATTATTCTCTGCATTTGGGAAGGATTGTTTACTTCCTGACACACATTTTCACATAATGCATAGAATGAAAATTCTGCATTTGTCTATCATGAGATTGTGCATTTGGCAAAAATCTGAAATGTCTGATTAATTTTTAAAAGAAGATAATTGCTACTTGAAATAAAATTATATATATTTATTATAAGAACCAAATTAAACAGATTGCATCAGTCTTCCTAATCCACTGATCAATATAGTAAATATAATATGCCAGAGCTTGAAAATTTCTACATTTCTTCAAACTTTTAGAGTCCTTCAAGTGCAATGTACATAGTATTTTGCTGTTTGCTTTGTCTCTTTACTCTTAACCTGACAACCAATTTTTCTAAGTTTGGTGATATAAGGAATCAAAAAGAAATTAGCTATGAACAAATAATGTTTTGATCTGAACAACTGAAGTGATAATTTTATATCTGAGAATTTATAGATGATATAAAGCTTTTGACTATTACTGTATTAAACATACTTTAAAAAAAACCCTGTTGGTGGAAGATTCAGACTTCAATGTTTTCTCCAGTGGGGTTAATGAACTAAATGGAAAATATCTCATTAATTTCTTAAACCCCCCTTGTGAGGCAAGAAAATGACATGCTCGTCTAACAGCTGGAAAAACCGAACTAGTAGATGGAACTGCACTCAACTGCAAAGGAAAATAGTAGCTTTAATATACCCTGAGTTGTGGATATGAAAGAATACTGCATACATGCAGTATTCCCTCCCTTATTTTTAAGGAATCAATACCTGCTTCTTACAATTTAAGGAAAGTTAAACTCTTGGAACTTGGCCGTATACCTTTTTGCAAAGTAAATTATTGTTTCAAAGCCAGGCTGTGCAGTTACCCTTTAAATTTACTTTTAAAAAGTTTTTCCCTAATCCATACAACCTAAGATTGTACATATCATAGATTTTCAGCAAACTTATTTGTCACTTATCCTATAGCTTTTTTAAAACTGTAAAAATTCAGGAAATAATAACTCTTTTGCAATGTACATTGGGACAGTAATTGGGAAGTAACAACAAATTGAATTGATTTGTAGTTCTGCAGAAATGAATTTGACATTTCACTTACAAGTTGCAAACCAATGTATAGTTTTAAACACTTCTGAATTTCCTTGTTTTGCGAAAAAGTAGAATGTTTCACTAGAATGGAAATGCCCTCAAGTTATTTCCAGTACTGCTGTAGAATTGATTTTTCTAGTTTAAGGGAATGCCAAAGTTAGGACATATATATATATATATATATATACACACACATATATATACACACACATATACACACACACACACACACATATATATACATACATATATATTAATCATTATCTATTTTTCTTAACTGGGTTTAGGACATGGCAAAACAAATCAGGAAACTATAACTTTGTTTCAATATTACCAACATAGGGCTTTGTGTAATGACTGTGACATCATGACAGTGAAGTATTCAATTTTAAGCTTTAAACCAGAGAAAGCTTTACCTTGGTATGTCCAATAGAAATACAATATGCAAATTAACCCATATTATCTGTATGCTGATTGGCTTGAGTTCCCCCGAATGTCACAATCTCACCACCCAGCAATGAGGTATTTTACTGCTGTCTGGAGATCAAATTATTGCTGTACAGAAGATCTTTATTTTTTCTGTTTCATTAACAGATTATTATAAAGCAATAAGCATGCAGGAGGAGAAGCAGACCTTTTACCTTGGGAATTAATGAAAGCATTTCTGATCATTTTTTTGGAGGTGGGGAATTGTTTAAAATCTTATACCACCCCCACAAATTCTTCTGAAATGGTAAAATAAGGAAATGCATGATTCCAGAGACACGCTTAACTACCAGGTGTCAGGCTATGTGCTGTCTTGTGATATCATCGGACCTTTTGAACGGGTGTAAGTTTTATGAATCGTTATATTCCTAGTATTTTTCTTCCGTAAAACAAAGGGGAGAAGGAAACTCACACACAACTGCTTTAACATTACCAATCTATTGGTCAGTCGTACTTGCAAGAAAATAAAAGAAAGGCTGTTGCTTGGTGGGGTGGAATGCGAGGAATGGTCATTTAAAATTTGTGTATGCCTGATTCTACAGTCATTTTCGTCAAGGTAGAATGGATATAAATCATTTTGCAGTTTTCCTCTGAACTTAGCTTCTCCCTACTTACCGCGCATCTGCGTGCACTGGAGAACAGATGACTAACAAAGAAAGGGCTACCCTAACCTGGTTTCCCTTCTTCCCCATTGACA
This sequence comes from Bos grunniens, assembly GCF_055505025.1. NCBI lineage: Eukaryota > Metazoa > Chordata > Mammalia > Artiodactyla > Bovidae > Bos > Bos grunniens. The sequence goes on along the minus strand of NC_141168.1, from coordinate 64,863,556 downwards.
AGAATTTTCCTGACTGAGCTTTTTTTCTTTTAAAAAAATTTCTTTTCTTTCTTCTTTCTCTCCTCCTTCACCCCTTCCCTCCCTACCCCACCACCAGCCCCACCCCCACCCTCCCACCCCCCCCCCCCCCCCCCAGCTAACCTGCAAATGCAGTCAGCTGGAGAGATCATTAAAGAAGAAAGCTAAAAGCTGCTGCCAATGCTTTGGACCACCCTAAAAGAGCATGGGAAAAAAATGTTTGGGGAGAGCAGGGTTTCAGGAAGCTGAGGGCTGGGCAGGCACCCCCCAGCACCGGGATGCGCTGCCCTAAGGGAAGAGGGTGGGACTGAGGTTCTGAACTAGCCTTTCCAAATCCCCACGTCCAATGCAGGGAGGGAAAAGTTCAGAAGCAGCTACAGGGGACAAAAGCCCATTTTTACCAGTTCAACAGGACAGGACATTCAATAAACCCAGCCCGCTCTGGAAACGGGTCGGGGCTCCAGTTGGCTCCACAGAGGCAGAAGTAGCCCCTGCCGCCGCCCTCGCCACGGCAGCCGCCGCCGCCACGGCCCCTGCGTTACTGGGGGAGACGGTGCCGCTGCGACAGGGGAGGACGCGGCTGGAGCTCAAGGAGGCTCCATCGCGCAGGCGCCGCCGAGCCCTGCCTGGATGCTCAGTCAAGGCACTAAGGCAAAAAAAAAATCAGCAATTTATAGAAAGAAGAAGCTATAGTCTGTCGGGATATCCAACACCAACAGGTAGGAGGATATACTCTCGGTTAAGTTTGGGGGGAGGGGGCGCACAGTGCTGATGAAACTGCAGGTTCACAGGGAAAGAGCCCTCCTTGAGTTTTTTTGTGTGTGGGTTTTGTGTGTGTGTGTTTTACAATAAACTGCATAATGGAAGTACATTCAGACAATGCATCTTCAGTAGGGCTTATTGAGAGCTCCATTTCTGGAAAGCGTTGCAAGACTGAGGAATATCGGACTGCGAATCACCGGGAACAGTTCCCTTACAGCACAGAAGCAATCTCTCTCCCCATCTTCGCGTATGTAATGCATGTCTCTCTCCCCCTCCCCCTCCTCCACCCCCCCATTATAAATCCAGGGGTGGCGGATTTCAGGTTTCATAATGTTGCATGATGCGATCGGTATTTACCCGGGGATGTACCGGTGAGGAAATTAAAATCATCCAACGCAGTTTTGCCTGGGCTTCTATCAGCATATTCCAGGCAAGTGAGAAGTGGCAAAGGAAACATGCTTCGTGGGAATAACAGAGGAAACCGATTTCCCTGGTGGGGTTCCCAAACACCTAGGAGACAATGTGCATTTTGTTTTAAAATGAAGCTACTTGCGATTTGCAACGAAGATTGTCAGTATAAATGGTAAAAGCTTAATTCCCCGAGAAATACAGGTTCATGTTAAATTCATTTGAAACCAGGCAGCCAAGGTTTACAAATGAAAGTGCATTATTCCTCTGGGTGTTTCCCTGACGAGTATTTACATTAACCATTTCTAATAATCATGTGGGTTTAAAAGAGAAAAGATTTGCCAGAAATGGGGGATGGGAAGGGAAGGGAAAGACAAAAGATTAAATCAAATCAAATCCTGGGACAAGTTCCTATGAATTTAGAAGTCTAATGTTGAAATTATGCTTTAAGATGAATCAACAAATATTCTTCTTATAACATGCAGCATGAAAAGTGGCTCTAGAGTTAAAAGATGTATTCTGCAAGGGTTCACTGGATCCATATCAGCAGAGAAGCTGCCGGGAAAACACTGACAGATACTAACAGACCTCAAATAAATGTGGGCAGTCTCCTGTCTCCTGGTAGCGATCTTGTAGATTCCATTGCAACACTAGTGATTAATTCCTAGACTGGCATATTTTATGCTTGGGGAACATTTTATTCCTTCTCTCCTAAAGGTGCCCAATCAAATGTATGTTCTTTTAAATAGGGACATTTTAAAATTCATCTAGCTCAGAAAACTAAACAAGTCAATTCTCTGAAATCTCAAGCACAAATACTAAAGCAAATAATATTATTCAAAATTAAAACTTTATTTGCTTCCCCATAAATGAACAACTCTATATTAGCACTGCCTGACATCATTGCTTGTTAACTTAAAAACTGATAGCTTTTTTTGTTTGTTTTCAGATATTCTGATGGCAAATCAAGTGAAAGAAAAGAGGAAGCATGACTGCAGATCAGATCCGTTCTCTTTGTGGATTACATTTTCAGTAAAATGTATGGATCTATCTTTTCCTTGTTCTTATATCTAGATCATGAGACTTGACTGAGGCTGTATCTTTATCCTCCATCCATCTATGGCGAACTATAGCCATGCAGCTGACAACATTTTGCAAAATCTCTCTCCTCTAACAGCCTTTCTGAAACTGACTTCCTTGGGTTTCATAATAGGAGTCAGCGTGGTGGGCAACCTTCTGATCTCCATTTTGCTCGTGAAAGATAAGACCTTGCATAGAGCACCTTACTACTTCCTGTTGGATCTTTGCTGTTCAGATATCCTCAGATCTGCAATTTGTTTCCCATTTGTATTCAACTCTGTCAAAAATGGCTCTACTTGGACTTATGGGACTCTGACTTGCAAAGTGATTGCCTTTCTGGGGGTTTTGTCCTGTTTTCACACTGCTTTCATGCTCTTCTGTATCAGTGTCACCAGATACTTAGCTATCGCCCATCATCGCTTCTATACAAAGAGGCTGACCTTTTGGACGTGTCTGGCTGTGATCTGCATGGTGTGGACTCTGTCTGTGGCCATGGCATTTCCCCCAGTTTTAGATGTGGGCACTTACTCATTCATTAGGGAAGAAGATCAATGTACCTTCCAACACCGCTCCTTCAGGGCTAATGATTCCTTAGGATTTATGCTGCTCCTTGCCCTCATCCTCCTAGCTACACAGCTTGTCTACCTCAAGCTGATATTTTTTGTCCACGACCGAAGGAAAATGAAGCCAGTCCAGTTTGTAGCAGCAGTCAGCCAGAACTGGACTTTTCATGGTCCTGGAGCCAGTGGCCAGGCAGCTGCCAATTGGCTAGCAGGATTTGGAAGGGGTCCCACACCACCCACCTTGCTGGGCATCAGGCAAAATGCAAACACCACGAGCAGAAGAAGGCTATTGGTCTTAGATGAATTCAAAATGGAGAAAAGAATCAGCAGAATGTTCTATATAATGACTTTTCTCTTCTTAACCTTGTGGGGCCCCTACCTGGTGGCCTGTTATTGGAGAGTTTTTGCAAGAGGGCCTGTAGTACCAGGGGGATTTCTAACAGCTGCTGTCTGGATGAGTTTTGCCCAAGCAGGAATCAATCCTTTTGTCTGCATTTTCTCCAACAGGGAGCTGAGGCGCTGTTTCAGCACAACCCTTCTTTACTGCAGAAAATCCAGGTTACCAAGGGAACCTTACTGTGTTATATGAAGGAGCATCTGTAAATCTTTAGCCTTGTGAAACACTAACCTTCTCTGCTAAGCAATTGTGGCCTGTAGCCATTTCTTGAGAAGAAAATCAAGAATGGGATCAGCAGTTATAAGGATTTGGGCAACATTCTGCAGTCTTTGCAATAGTTCACCTATAATCCTATTTTAAATCTCAGAGTGATCCTGCTGACTGCCAGCGAAGGTTTGTAATTAAGAAAGGACTGAACCACTGCCCTGAGTTTCTTTATGTGGTTGAAAACTAGATAATGAAAGTAGCAGGTGCTAAGTATCAGTGCTAAATGCTGTGTATATGACTACTTATGAAAAAACATCAAAAAAAAACCAATTAGCATTGGACATCTTAATAAATTAAGTTGACATGAGGTAAATGTGTTGATAAAAAACTAATTTTAGAAGTTTGAAGACTAAAACATTTCATACTATTATTGTTTTGCAAGGACTAAAATATTTGGGGACTTAAAGTACTGTAATTCACTAAAGACATGCCATGAATTAATTGGATTATCACTTTTAAAAAATCACCTTGTAAGTTTTGGGGAGCATTCCAAAGCAGTATATTGGTTCCAATTATAGTTTACTTTTTTGTATTAATACATTACTATTTCTAAATACCGCTTTCCTTATCTACTAGTGAAATTGCTAGCATCGAACTATGTGGTTTTTGTTGATTTGGTATAAAGTTTTTTCTAATTCATCTATATTTTATGAATACTAGATATTGGTCTGGGAGGCAACATTAAAGGTACCAACCAGTCACAATTGAACAGTTCTAATAATGCAGAATAAACACATGTTGCCTTAAAGGGTTATCTAGTATCTTTCATCTTATTTAGTATTGGAGCAAATTGGAGTCAGGGGAAACTGAATCAGTAACTGGTCATGGTCATGCATCTGGAAGTGCATGGACGATCATTTAACACTCTTTTTCCTTTTTCCTCACATGATTTCAAAATTAAGGTGCACATCACTGGAATAATGAAATTTTCTTCTGAGGTGTGCTACCCATTCTAGTGTGTTCTAAGAAGCAGGCAGTTGATGTGTGTTTATATTTTAAGTCGGCTGTTAAGGGGAGACCACAGCCTTAGTATGACATCTTGCACAATTTGTGAAGCGTTTATTCTACCGAAGGCACAGTCTTGTTTATACTTTCTGCACATTCAGTGTATTGGTCGTTTAAATTATTTCAGTTTTAACTTGTGAAAGCTTATAATATAATTTCTGGTATTTTAGAAATACATTAGAGTCTGTGAGTCTCATTCTTTAAGATTCAGATGTGTGAATTTCAATATAAAGTTGCATTTGCCAAAATTTACTTGTGTAGCCTGTTACTTTTCTTGAAATAAATTTTACATTTTTGGCACTTAATTTTTCTTACCAGGGAGGCAAGCACAAAATAGCAAGACTAGCTCTATTATAGTTTTGTTTTGTTTTTTATTTTTGTAGCTACTTTATATTGTGGAACTGGAAATGCATGAATGAAAGGGAGTATAAAGCTGACAAATAATAATGTCTGCAAAAGCATTATTTGGTAGCTTATCATACTTATTTATTCTTACAAGCCAGAATATTTAAAGATGTAAACCTGCTTAGCTGGTTGGTTCAGAATTTTAATATAGACATCACATTTTAATTTGGGCCATGGTGGAAATCTTGGATTCTAAATATATAACTTGTAAAAAAAATGGTTTATAATTACATTATGACAAAAACAGAAAAGTTGTTATTGCTTTTGTTTGTTTGGGGTTTTTATTTTGTTTTTTTTATTGGTGCCTGAAAAATAAGATTAGGAATCTAGTGAAACAGAATTATTTATTGCTACAGTGTTTCTGTAAAGAACATCAATATAAATATAAGTAAGGAAAAAGAAATAATTGAAATACTCAATGATATATGCAGTTTAGCTCATATAAGGGCCACTCAAGCCATGATTTAATAAGCACTTTGTTTGAACTCATTTTTACTTTATACTGGACCTGAGACAAAATTTAATATACAACAGTGAATTGAATCTAGCAATAAAGACCCCTTTTTAGTACTAAATTATTATCTAAAATACAATAAAGGAAATGTTATTTAAAGATATTCTGATAACATTATGTTTCCAATTCAAAAAGTTTACAGTGGAGATATAACTACCACAAGTGTATTTATAAAGAACTTTGCTGAGAGGTTCAAATATCACCAGCAATCAGGAGAAAATTCAGCAATGATTTTGAGGCCAGAGAGACCCGGTTTTCTGAACACTGGCCTCTGTTATATGAGAAAAAAATCTGAGGCATGGATTAAGAATAGGGAACTGAGGAGTCAACAGCAACAAGCAAGTGGGGTTGCCTGATTCTACCTAGCTATCTGGAATAACACATTCCAACAGCTTAGGTAAGTGATCAGCCCCAGTGACCAGTGAATAATACTGAACTGTAGTGACTCTCATTTAAGCTTACTCTTGACTAGCTTGGTATTTCAAGTCAAGGGGCAAGCAGTGGGTGAGATACATCCCCAGTTAATCATACTATTTATAAGTCAATGAGTAATGGTAGCAATCATATAAAATAAAAGTCTGCTTCAGTGTCTTAATGACCAAATCACATTATCTATTTTGGTACTTATTCTAATATTCAATATTTTGAAACAGTTGTAACTAATTCAATTTGGAAATGTTACTAATCTGCAACCCATAAAAATACATTCCCACTGGGGAGTTCAACTTCCTTGTGAGAAAAACCTATTATCAATAATAATGTGTCCCTCTAGGACTAATTATATCTGAGTTGAACAGGCTTTAAATTGTTTTCCTTAATAGTGGTAATGTGTTTGCATGGATGTGTCTACACTATCTCATCTGGTTCCTTTTGTACACAGTGGGTTTAATTGTGAGATACCTGGCTGGAGCTAGGCTTTCAGTTTATAACTGTGAAATCCTATGTAGATATTAACTGAGGCAGAAGGAGGTGAGTAACTTGTTCAGTTTCTCATATTGGCTCCATTTAAATAATACAAAATTAATCACAGTAATGTGTCATAGCAACAAGTTACAAGTGTTACAATAGTAAATGTTTCTAAGATAGACTTGGTAATAATAACTGTAAATGGACTGTTTTCCATTTTTCCTTCAGTGCCTTATCACTTGTCTTTTCCCAGTATTCCCTGGGGTCTTTTATACATCAACTCCCTCAACTCAGAGGGAAGCCTCCCTATTCTGCTCACTGTTTCATGTATATGAATCACTGTGCTGTGTTTTGGAACCCTGAGATTGCAGTTATTAGTGCTATATACAAAGTAACAGCAAACCCTGAGTGTTAAAAGTTCTCCCATGTCCTGACTCTCCACTTCCACTTAAGAGACATTTCAATTCCTTCAAGAGAGAGGGAGGTGGTATTCTTCCATACTTGCACCTTCCTGCAACTTAGCATGAGAATGCCTGGGTAAAGTGCAATCAAAAGAAAGCACTAAAATGCCAACTCCCATGGTGCTCAAGCAAAAATAGGAATAACCCGTGAAACAGGTTACATGTCTTTCATTATGAGGGCATGCTACTCCTTCAATGTTTTTCTTATTCCTTACTGTAGATACAATAAAACTCCCTACCTCACCCTCATCAGCTGAAAAGTTTATTTGGCCTCCAAAATTTACTTCTATTGCAAATACAATGAAATGTACAATTAGAGATATATCCTTTTCAGCTAAGTCATACAATAGTGAGTTGTGTTGCAATGGGAATTACTGTAGGAGAGCTGTAAACAGAACCAAAACCCTTCCTTTCTGCGTATTCACATTAAATATATTTACTTTGTTCTATTCTTTATTCCACATATAGCATAAACTATATTGTTACTAAAGCAGAACAAAAACTCTAGCTTATATTAACTATATGAAAAAGAAAATTTAAAAGATGACAAATGGCAGTGTTTCAAATACTGGCTAAACACAAGGTGAATGGTTCCCAGAATTATGGGTTATTTAAGATTCTAAAATCATGTGAGTTTATTTTTCTATGCAAAAATGAATCACTTTCATGTTTGTTAATATTCTCTTTTAAATGCTTTTAATGGAAATTGCAGGGTCTACTAAAACAATTGTCTGTTGCTGACTTTTTTTGCTGTTGTTCTTGATTCTAAGCATGCTAGTGTTCTATGACTTTCCTAATTTTCTCACAAGCTTTTTTTAATACTAAAGTGATGGAATTGCTCAATTTTGAGGCACAAGTTCAAAATTAGTCTATACAGTGGTTCAAACTAAGGTAGCATTTGGAAATGGCTGGATTATTTTTTATCATCAGTCGAAGCAGTCATAAAAGCTAAAGGGCTATTGAGAACTGGAGTGATGAAGAAAAGATTGTTTGGCTAACTCATTTTGCCATTTACTGCACTGTAACAAGCTCTAAAAAATATATTTAAACCAAGAGGCTTTAAATTTATAAAAGGATTATATAAACATGATCTTGTTTTTAAAAATAGAGAAACAAATTTTTCTATCATCCCCTTTTGCTAAGGGGATGATGTCCATTACTGCTCAAAAAGCTATTAAAGCCAGTTTTCCTCCCACCAAATTAGGCAGTTAATACAGGGGCTGGAGCGCTTAAGGCCCCAGAGGAAAGTAAAGAGTGTGTTTCCCTCTGAGTGACTGTGAAAAAAAAAAGGCCTTAAAGGAGTCACAGGTAGTTTGGGGCTTGAAATTATTCACACCCGGCATTCTTTCTGGTACCTCATCATCCTCAGAAAGACACAGGGTCTTGGCTTAGAGGCAGAAAACAGTTCTTTTTTTAATCTGTGTGTTTGGAAACTTATAGATTCTTGATACAAGTATTAAAATTGACATTGTAATGCATGTCCTGAATTACTGGGTTTTGAATAGACAATAAAATATCATTTAACTTATATGGATGTTCAAGATCATGTTAATAATGATCATTGGGAAGTAAATCATTTACTATATCATGGGGGAAAGTTATTATATTATTTTAAAAACTTTAAAGCTGAACTGATAATTGAGTTTCAACTAGCTAAAGGTAATTGGTTGTTTCTTTTCATAGCTTTAAGAAAGGAAAAATTGAACTAGATGAAAGAGAAGTTTATTTTTTCTCCTCTATCCAAAATGATGTTGAATTGAGAGATTTCATTTTCTTCAGGAGAAAAAAGGAAATTTTTGATCATTTTTAGTAAGCATTTTTACTTAGATATAATTCAATTCAGCAATCATTTATTGTGTGCCTATTGCATTTATGATCTTGGGCAACTTATTTAATCTTTCTATGTCTCCTCAAGGGAAAAGGGATAACAGAACATACATCCTGGGGTTATGGAAAGGATTCAACGAGGGCATCCTTATGAAGCCCTTAGAAGGAAGTCTGGCATCTTAAATAAATTTTAATTTTTACTGATTCATAGTTCACCATCTACCAGCAGAGAACAAATTATGAAACAATGTGATAAGTGCTGTAAGAGAGATATGTGAGATAAGTGTAAGAGAAACACAGACAAGCAATTAACTCTGTGAAGATGGGAGAAGGAAGGTGAGATAGAAGAGGTAGCAGCTGAACTCAGTCTTGAAGGATAATTTTAAATTTATCTACTTGACAAAGTTAGGAAAGCCATTTCAGAGACAGGAAATAATAAAATGAGCAAACTGTAGATCAACATAAGGATGCACTATTAATCAGAAAAGTTTAATGTGGTGTGGCTGAGCCTTTGGTGCCTGGAAGAGGAGGACCACAATAGCAAGGAGATTAAAAAGCATAAGATTTGGAAGTTCAAGTCCTTATTCTATATCCCTTACTATCTTTATGATCTTAAAAACAGTTTATTAAACTCTTTGAGTCTCAATTTGCTCACCTGTAAATGGAATAAGTAGCAGCAATCACAATATTTTTGAAGATTGTGCTTTGAAGATCAAAAATGAGATGATAATAATAATTAAGTACTTTGTGCTGAAGACAGTTTTAAACACTTTTCATATATGAATTCACTTGATTATCACAATAAGCAGATGCCGTTATAATCTGTACTTTACAAATGAAGAAACTGAAGCACAGAGAGCTTAAGTAACTTGCATAAAGTAGTAATAGGAAAAAAATGGATGTAAAGTACTGAGAACAGCATGCAGCCAGGATTGACCATTCAGTAAATACTGGCTATTATTATTGCTGTTGCTTCTGTTATTGCTATTGCTATTGTTCATTTTAACAAAATAACTGTAAAAGGTTAAAGACTAATGGGAGCTGAAGTAACTGAGCAGAAACAGAGTTCCAGCCCTCAGACGTCACCTCCACTTTGCTATTCACCTTCTTATTCCACTAAGGGAAGCAAAGAAGAGTAGACAGTAACTAAGCCCTCTCCACTCTCACATAGGATCGTATTACCAAAGAAACAAGAGAATCCATCTAATCTGTCATGACTGTTTAGAATAACACTGCTCATATGGCAACCCACTCCAGTGTTCTTGCCTGGAGAATCCCAGGGACAGGGGAGCCTGGTGGGCTGCCGTCTCTGGGGTCGCACAGAATCGGACACAACTGAAGTGACTTAGCAGCAGCAGCTCATATTATATCACTCAAATTTTGAAAGTGGGCTACACAACTCTTACCATATGCAGAGTTTTACCTACATCTAGCTCATATTCTTCAGTCTTAAATCAGTTATGTCACATTTTATATAAAGTTGAGATTTTAAAAGGATGGTTATTCTGGCTGGGTAAAATCTTTTTGTGAAGTCCATTATCTAGTCTCCCTTTAAAGGCCAACTTTCAGGATCACCATTCCCATGTCTCAACTATTTACACTTACTTTCCTGAAATCTCTCCAAAGCCTTCTGTAACTAGCATTCATAACTATACATAGTAAAGGAATGATTAATGGAGAATATAATGGCAGAATTAAGAGTCCTGCCCACTTGGCATTCGTGCATCCACATGGTCCTCACACTGTTATAAACTATTGACTCATAGTTCTGTATTTACATACCTGGCCATCCTTCACTGAATTTTCTAAAGCTCTTGTTTTGTTCATTTGAGCCCCCCGACATCCATCCCAATTCAACTTCATTCTTTATATTTGATCTCTTACTTAGGTGATTTCATCTTCTAAAGTGACAGCCACTGCCATACCGCCACTCCTGTTTGTTCATGTGTGTGGTCTCAGTAAACACAGTTTCTATTTAATTATCCTGTACCATGTAGAAAAGGGTGCCGGCCTGGGTGTCAAGAACTGAGTTGCTGAGTAGCTGTAGACCATGGTCTATTCACTTGACCTCTTAGTTCCCTCAATTGTATAGCAAAGTCATTGATCTCTAAAATTCTTCCAGCTTGAACAAATCTATGGTTTATCCATTTGGGTCACCTGTGTCCCCAGGAGATTAACGGCATGGTTATTTCAAATATAGCTTCCCACCGCTGACACTGGTCCACTGACAGTCATTCCTTACATACAGTATTTCAACTAACTAGATTCCTATCTAAGCAGTTATAGGCCCAAACTGATCCCAGCTTGTCGATATCAATGCTGGAGAATATCTATAGCATATTAAAATTCTCTTTTACCAGGCTTCTGCTTTATTCATGTGCTAACTTCGTAACAGCACTTTTAATTTTAATCAGACAGGCTTGATGTCCTGCTTCCATTTCAAATGACCAAATTATGGATATTTGTGCCCTGTTATTCCTTTTTAAGTTCTATTCTCAACTATAAATAATTCATAAATTTATTTTAGAGGGCACTGCATTTTGTTTCAAGTTCCTGTTTCAAATATATGAAACAAAATTGAGGAAGATAACTTAGTTTTCCTCCACAGTTTGTGATTACAGAATGATCTATCATTGAACAGTTACTTAATAAGCACCTATTGTGAACAACTAGTTGTACTGTGTGCTTTAAAAATCTTATAATTGAATCTAATATGGCTGAGGTTGTAGTCTTAAAGACTTGTGAAATGAACACAAATCTGGTGTGTTTTTTTTTTTTTTTGTAGTTGTTTTTGCTATGTTTTACATGCATGAAAACACTGGCTTTTAATTTCAACCCACTACAGAAGTGTTTTGCTATTATTTTAATCACATCCTAGGCTTAAGTTTAAATGGCTATAATCAACAATGCATTTTAAATTTACAATTTCTGATTTTTAGCAACAAAATTACTTAGTTATACATCCAGTTTTATATCTTTTGAGTCTATAGGGTTGTTGACTTGTAAGAGAATAAACTAGAAAGAGATATTATTCTTACCTTTGTAGAAAATTTTTAGCTACTAATAAAGAATTTGGTAGTAGCATGAGAAAATATTCATGAGTGCTAGAATTCATAACTCAGAGAAACAAATGTTCCTATTTTTACATGCTCCTGAAACACACAACTTGCACTGGGATTCTGTACAATTATTGCATCAGTGCTTTTAGATATGATGCCACTCTGTTCCCTGATGCAGAAAGAACCTGTGTTCTTCTCTGGTGCTATTATTTGTTATGCCTGGAAGGTCTTGAGCATTTTCTGCAGTGCCAGAGCTCCAGTGCTCTGTATTTCCATCCTGGGCATAAAAAACTATCATTTTTAGGAGAAAAATAGCAAGAGAGAAAGACATTTCTTATTATATTGAGCTTTGCTGAGGAATATTTGTTCTCTGTTATTTTTTTAAGACCAGCTTAAATTGTATATACGTAATAAAATAAATCCTCATACATATTCAACCAAGAACTACTCTATTTTCAGTCAACTAAATCTGTATTTATATTGATAAATACAGTTTCACTGTTAGTAGCAGAAGCCAAGAGGTAGCAGGACACGTGTACCTAATCACCAGAAAGAAGCCACATCAAAAATGAGAGAGAATGGTAAAGTTGTTCCAGTGACATGTACCAGTGACACTGGGGGAAAACATCATCTGTAGGAGTGAGAAAACTTGAAAGTAATAGGAAAGAAGGATAGCACTAATATTTTAAGCAGTTTAGAATTTGACTTTATTTTAAAGAACGTTCAATATCTCTCTAAATAGTGTTCATAAGATCAAGTTCCAAACCCATTATAAGACATTTTAAGATGTAGCACTGTGCTCATTTATCCATATTGTTCTCTCATTATTTTCTTGTTTTCCATATCATATAAACACACACATACCACATGCACACACACACACGCACACACACGTCCCCCAACATACAGACACACACTTCTCTTTCTTCCCCAGGCTATGCAATCCAGTCCATAGCCCCACTCCAGTCCCATCCTTGATCAGTTTAACCCAAGTTAAGTTCTCCACATGCCTAGGTTATATGTGATCTGTGTGTGATTTTATATGATAGGATGCTGTTCTTTAATTGCTTCAGATTTCTCTAGCAAGATTCTAAGCCCATGGGTCTTGCCATCTGCCTATTTACCACCCCCACTAAGTACCCTAGGAGGCCCCTCTGTCCATGGCAAGAATACTGGAGTGGGTTGCCATTACCTTCTCCAGGGGATTTTCCCAACCCAGGAATCGAACCCGGGTCTCCTGCATTGTAGGCAGATTCTTTACCGACTGAGCTATGAGGGAAGCCCTACTATTAAGGGATAAATGGATGCTTAAAAAGTGAAGTGAAAGTCACTCATTCATGTCTGACTCTTTGCTACCCCATGGACTATACAGTCCATGGAATTCTCCAGGCCTGAATACTGGAGTGGGTAGCTGTTTCCTTTTCCAGGGGATCTTCTCAACCCACGGATTGAACCCAGATCTCCCATGTTGCAGGTGGATTCTTTACCAGCTGAGCCACAAGGGAAGCCCCAAAAGTAGAAATATTATTTGCATACAAGGACAGAAGAGCAAAAATAGTAATTTTAGAAATGTTTAAATTAAAAATATATTTTTGCCTTGTCCCAGTTGAGATATTAACCTAAATATTATTCCTAAAACAGGGAGAGAGAAAGAGAATCTGTAATCTAGATAATCCTGCCCTCTCCTTTATTAATAAATATGCTACTAATGCTACTTTTTAATGGCAAAGGAACTTTAAAGTTTTCTTTAGTGGTGACAAATTTTGAACTATCATGTTTTCTCATTTGACTTCCTTGTGATGAGTTTCAAACAAATGTCCTACATAATCAGAAAGACTATGTGAGTTTTATTTATAATAGCTCTGTAAGTTTAACATTAATATACTAAGCAATATTGAAGCTATATGTTTAAATTTTTAAAGACTTTTTATATTGGAACATTCTTCACATTGGACAATAGTTTAGAGGTAGGCACATTGTGTTAATCAAGGATATCTCAATCCATTCTTCAGTAAGGACTTAGACTTGAATACATCACATCATGACTTCAAAAATAGCATCATTTAGAAATCGATTTGGAGAAGGAAATGGCAACCCACTCCAGTACTCTTGCCTGGAAAAAACCATGGACAGAGGAGCCTGGTAGCTATGGTCCATGGGGTTTCAAAGAGTTGGACACAACTGAACGACTTCACTTTCTTTCTTTCTAGAAATCAGTTAGGCTATAGTGTAATAAAGTATACAGATGCATTTTTATATCACTAAGAACAATTTCAAGACTAAGAGGGCTTATCAAGCATAAATAAATATTGTTTTAATATCAGCATCAGTTCAGTTCAGTTCCTTAGTCATGTCTAACTCTTTGTGACCCCATGGACTGCAGCACACCAGGCTTCCCTGTCCATCACCAACTCCCGGAGTTTACTCAAACTCATGTCCATTGAGTCGCTGATGCCATCCAACCATCTCATCCTCTGTCGTCCCCTTCTCCTCCTGCCTTCAATCTTTCCCAGCATCAGAGTCTTTTCCAAGGAGTCAGTTCTTAGCATCAGATGGCCAAAGTATTGGAGTTTCAGCTTCAGCATCAGTACTTCCAATGAATATTCAGGTCTGATTTCCTTTAGGATGGACTGGTTGGATCTCCTTGCAGTCCAAGGGACTCTCAAGAGTCTTCTCCAACACCACAGTTCAAAAGCATTAATTCTTTGGTGCTCAGCTTTCTTTATAATCCAACACTCACATCCATACCTGACTACTGAAAAAACCATAGCTTTGACTAGATGGACCTTTGTTGGCAAAGTAATGTCTTTGCTTTTTAATATGCTGTCTAGCTTGGTCATAACTTTTCTTCCAAGGAGCAAGCATCTTTTAATTTCATTTAATTTTAAATATCAGCATATTTCCCCAGTAATTAAAATAAATTATAAAATATATTCTAGAGTAACCCAGTTTTTACCAGATGTTTCAAATCCATGTTTGAAAAACCCCCTTAAAATGCCATTAAGAATATAACCCTGTAATTTTATATTCCATTTTTTATTGGCTTAGGATATTAACCTTCTAATAGCAACTGAATTTTTAATGTATATTCAAGTACACTTTAGAATAATTTGTTTCATTTCAGATATAAACTGTTAAAAACAACATAAATGATGTTGGGTTTTGTATATGTGTTGTACTCATTATTTTATTAAATTATTTTTATCATGATCATAGTTATTTTAAGTCAAAATAAATGGGAACAATTTGGGTGTCAGTTGGACGTAAGAGTAAGTGAGTCTTGAAACTTCATTAATTTGTTAGAGAAATGAGCACTCTGGATATTAATCGGTGATAAATAAAACTGGATGGTTGGATTTCTTGATTTTACAACTATTTAAAAGAAAAGGGGAAGTGGGCATATTCCTGTAAACCCATTCCTATAGCTAATACTTTTTTAAAAAACAAAAAACTAAAACTTTCAGTTCAAAGGCTCTCCTGAGAGTTAAATAATTGTAAGGATCAGGGACAAATAATTATAAGCCTTTATTTTATTAACCCAGAAAAACTATAAGTAATAATTTTCTCTATTCATCTAACTAAACTGGGCTTGTGGTTTATTTCTGAAGGAGAGATCATAAAAAAGATTGTTTAACGATTGTAAATTAATGTTCAAGAGAATTCAGTTATTCATTCAACAAACATTTATGCACCACCTATTATGTTCCCCTTTATACATGGAACAAATTAGCAAAGCAAATGTTTCATCCCATCAAAAAGGATTGAATTCTGGGTAACAAGTTCAGGAAAAGATCAATTATATCATAAAACTGCACTTCACAGGTGTCAGACATTGCTGAAGGAATGAGATTATTAGCTTCTAAGCTTATAGTAGTTGCCAATAGGTGGGTATATGGTTTTGTGCAGTGATTCAGTAAATCAGTGGCCAGCTCCCCAGGCCTCCTGATAAAGTCATGTTTCACCAACACAACAACAATATTCATCAACCAGGGCTGTATGATTTGGTATTTTCTACACTTAGTAGGAAGGAAATGAATTATTATTGATTTGATTAACGTTTGCTTTTAAATTGCAAGGGAAAGTGTCAAATATGAAGGACAGCACAGATTTCTTTTTTTACTTAGAAATATCTACCTGAAACTACCTTTTTCATAAATTCAGGCAGTGCCGGACAAGCTTAGCAGAACAGGCTAGAATGAATTCACAGAAAATAGTATTATGATAAAAAGTATGTACCTGGGAGAACTGAGAGCCACACACTGGTAACTTCAGTCCTATTTGGTAGTCAAGTAAGTTTTACTTTTTGAAACTTGAAAAAGCCAGCACTAAAGTAAGTGTAACATGAGGGAGAAACTGGATTCTTTGGAAAGAGAAATTTACATCCCCTATTACTTCTCTTGGAGAAGGCAATGGCACCCCACTCCAGTACTCACCTGGAAAATCCCATGGATGGAGGAGCCTGGGAGGCTGCAGTCCATGGGGTTGCGAAGAGTCAGACACGACTGAGCGACTTCTCTTTCACTTTTCACTTTCATGCATTGGAGAAGGAAATGGCAACCCACTCCAGTGTCCTTGCCTGGAGAATCCCAGGGACAGCAGAGCCTGGTGGGCTGCCACCTATGGGGTCGCACAGAGTCGGACATGACTGAAGCGACTTAGCAGCAGCCACAGCAGCATTACTTCTCTGGGCTTCCCAGGTGGTACAGTGATAATGAGTCCACCTGCCAATACAGGAGACACAGGTTCAACCTCTGGCTCAGGAAGATCCCCTGGAGTAGGAAATAACAACCCACTTGAGTATTCTTGCCTGGAAAATTCCATGGCAGAAGAGCCTGGTGGGCTACAGTCCATGGGGTCACAAAGAGTCAGACATGACTGAGTGACTGAACACATATTCACAATATTTCTCTAGGGCCAGCTCTACCTCTCCCACTCCACAATTCACCTGCCATCCTTCATAAAATGGCTAAAGGCTAATACCAGCCTAACTCCATCATGTCAATGTCAAACACATCAGCAATAATAGGAAATGCTTTTTGGGGTCAAGAGATTCAAATAATTGTTTTGAGTGATCACAACTGATACAGAAATTTCTCTATTGAATTTGCTTTTTTTAAAATATATGCTTCTGTTTTGTACAAATTAGTATTGCTTTCACTTTGATTTCTACACTATTTCAAAACTTTTAGTAAGCATTATTTTTGAGAAATTCAGATATAATTACAGTGCATTCACTTTAAAAGAATGCAAATGAAAAAAAAAATTTCCTATTTCTCTTCCCTCATCATCAATGCACAGACTTGAAATTGCTAGATGTTTCCTCTTTCTAAGGGATATAGATTTTCAGGGTTATTGTGATATAAGGGATTTAAACAAATTCACGTGTCAATGGACACTGAAGGGCAAATCAAAGGCCAAAAACCAAGGCTGCCCACTCCACATCGTCCTCAGGATCCCAATGACTCAATTTCATGAACCAACCAAAGTAACAGAGAAAACACAAAACAAAGGTTGTGATTCCTGCTGATGAAATAAATGGCATCGTTGGATGAATAATACAAACAGCTGTTTTAGGTCTGTAAAAATAAAAAAAGCATTTCTAAGGCATAAATGTCACAACAAGGATGAGTTAATGGAAAATGGAGTCTGAAAGGCTCTGAGGAGGATGGACCTAATTGTGTCTAAGTTTATAAGGCTGATGAATATTCCTAGGGAATAATATCACAACAGATTGAATTCTTATTATATATAGCATATTACATTGTTTCAATGAAATAAAAGGACTTATAAATCTTTGGACAGAATGAAATTTCAGGGGAGCAGGAAGTATTTCGTTGGCTATCTTAAAAGCCTTCTCAAAAGAAATTTACATCTTTTAGTTTCTATGTTATCAACAGTAAGTCACTGGTTTGTTTATTAGCATAGAACAAAAAAATTCAATGGAAAAATGTTTAGTTAGCTTATTCATACATATTACGTAGACAGAAATATCTTTGCATTATTTATATTTTTTATTTTTAGTAAAAATTGATTATACTGGTATATTTTAGAAATAACAAGAATTTATATCTTTCTAACTATTTTAATATGACAAAAAGTGTAGCTCTAACTAAGAGTCAGAAGACCTGAATTCAATTCTATTTCAGTGCTGCTAATAAACTACTGAGTGAACCAGCTAATGTCATCAATCTTTCTTGATTTTTGTCTCATCATTTTTAAAAGAACCTCTGAGACACACTCTTTCCACTCTGACACTTAGATTCTTCCACTGTTTAAACTATGCATTTTTATTCTAAGACTCATGGGACAAAATTTTAATTCATATACACTGCATTATATCTCTCAAACAGATTAAAGAATAATGGATTCATATAATAACAAAATATCCTACTTCCATAAGCACCCAAAAGAAATTAAGGAAATTCTAAATGTGTGGAAAATATCTGCTCTACACACATAAATAAACTTAAAACAATTCTATACCCTGAAAGTTATATTAGCTATAAAACAATTGAGAAAATATCTTTGATTGTAGAAAAAAATATATCATACATCATTTTGACACTTTAAAGGAGATAGCTGTGAGAATGACTGAAATAACACATTAGATGGAGGGGACATGAGACACATCCAGATTCAAACGCTATGGGTACTTGGGAAGTAGAAACTAGGTATTATTTTATTTACAATTCCAGGAACCAAATAGAGTTAGAAACCAGCAGTGCACCATGAAAACTCAAGAGAACTTCCGTGGGTACATGCTCAGTCACTTCAGTCGTGTCCAACTCTGAGACTGAGACCCTATGGACTGTGGCCTGACAAGCTCCTCTGTCCATGGGATTCTCCAGGCAAGAATACTGAAGTGGGTTGCCATGCCCTCTTCTAGGGGATCTTCCCAACCCAGGGATCAAACCCATGTCTCCTGCATCTCCTGCACTGCAGACAGGTTCTTTACCGCTGAGCCAAGGGGGAAGCCCCAGGAAAATTTAGGTAGCTTAAAAATAATTGCAGCTGTACAAGGTACTTGTGAATCTGAACTTGCTTTTTACTTCTTTTACTTGTCTTTCAGCTGACCCCTCAAAGTATCAGCTAGACACTCTCCTATCATACTCAGCACAGTCCTGGCACTTATCACAACCATTCAGAATCCCCCAATAAATGCTAGGATTCTCTAGTCTCTTTCATTCACAATTTAATCCCTAAAACCCAGCAAAGAACCCAGCACAATATTTATTTGTTGAATGAATAAATAAATGGATGCATGAATGACTGCAGATTTCCTCTATGTCTCAACCTCTAACAATCTCGTTGCTCACCTGAATCACTGCAGCTTTCTAACTAGATGGACTATTTTCAATGGCTCAGCTACCCTTCCTGACCATTCTCTGTACACTAACCAAAATGAGTTTTCTAAAACCAAACTTGATAATCTCTCTGTCCTATATAAAACCCCTCAGTGGCTCCCTAACACTCTTCAGTTCAGTTCAGTTCAGTCGCTCAGTCGTGTCCGACTCTTTGCGACCCCATGAATCGCAGTACACCAGGCCTCCTTGTCCATCACCAACTCCCGGAGTTCACCCAGACTCACGTCCATCGAGTCAGTGATGCCATCCAGCCATCTCATCCTCTGTCGTCCCCTTCTCCTCCTGCCCCCAATCCCTCCCAGCATGAGAGTCTTTTCCAATGAGTCAACTCTTCGCATGAGGTGGCCAAAGTACTGGAGTTTCAGCTTTAGCATCATTCCTTCCAAAGAAATCCCAGGGCTGATCTCCTTCAGAATGGACTTGTTGTGTCTCCTTGCAGTCCAAGGGACTCTCAAGAGTGTTCTCCAACACCACAGTTCAAAAGCATCAATTCCTCAGCGCTCAGCTTTCTTCACAGTCCAACTCTCACATCCATACCTGACCACTGAAAAAACCATAGCCTTGACTAGATGGACCTTTGTTGGCAAAGTAATGTCTCTGCTTTTGAATATGCTGTCTAGGTTGGTCATAACTTTCCTTCCAAGGAGTAAGCGTCTTTTAATTTCATGGCTGCAGTCACCATCTGCAGTGATTTTGGAGCCCCCCAAAATAAAGTCTGACACTGTTTCCACTGTTTCCCCATCTATTTCCCATGAAGTGATGGGACCAGATGCCATGATCTTCGTTTTCTGAATGTTGAGCTTTAAGCCATCTTTTTCACTCTCCTCTTTCACTTTCCTCAACAGGATGTTTAGTTTCTCTTCACTTTCTGCCATAAGGGTGGTGTCATCTGCATATCTGAGGTTATTGATATTTCTCCCAGAAATCTTGATTCCAGCTTGTGCTTCTTCCTGCCCAGCGTTTCTCATGATGTACTCTGCATATAAGTTAAATAAGCAGGGTGACGACATACAGCCTTGACGTACTCCTTTTCCTATTTGGAACCAGTCTGTTGTTCCATGTCCAGTTCTAACTGTTGCTTCCTGACCTGCATACAGATTTCTCAAGAGGCAGGTCAGGTGGTCTGGTATTCCCATCTCTTTCAGAATTTTCCACAGTTGATTGTGATCCACACAGTCAAAGGCTTTGGCATAGTCAATAAAACAGAAATAGATGTTTTTCTGGAACTCTCTTGCTTTTTCTATGTTCCAGCAGATGTTGGCAATTTGATCTCTGGTTCCTCTGCCTCTTCTAAAACCAGCTTGAACATCTGGAAGTTCACAGTTCACATATTGCTGAAGCCTGGCTTGGAGAATTTTGAGCATTATTTTACTAGAGTGTGAGATGAGTGCAATTGTGTGGTAGTTTGAGCATTCTTTGGCATTGCCTTTCTTTGGGACTGGAATGAAAACTGACCTTTTCCAGTCCTGTGGCCACTGCTGAGTTTTCCAAATTTGCTGGCATATTGAGTGCAGCACTTTCACAGCATCATCTTTCAGGATTTGAAATAGCTCAACTGGAATTCTATCACCTCTGCTAGCTTTGTTCATAGTGATACTTTCTAAGGCCGACTTGACTTCACATTCCAGGATGTCTGGCTCTAGGTGAGTGATCACACCATAGTGATTATCTTGGTCTTGAAGATCTTTTTTGTACAGTTCTTTTGTGTATTCTTGACACCCGTTCTTAATATCTTCTGCTTCTGTTAGGTCCATACCATTTCTGTCCTTTATCAAGCCCATCTTTGCATGAAATGTTCCCTTGGTATCTGTAATTTTCTTGAAGAGATCTCTAGTTTTTCCCATTCTGTTGTTTTCCTCTATTTCTTTGCATGGATAGTCTAAACTCTTTGATGTGTTTTACAAAGCCACTTTTAATCTGGACCGTGTATACCTTGATCACCTAATCTATTCTCAATCCCTGTTTACACACCATTCTCCAGCTGTACTGAATGTTTCCTGTTACCATGAACACGTCATTCCCTCTCTCTACTCAGAACTTTTATCCTTGCTTTAGCCTGGACCACTGGTTTCCAACCACCCACGTCTCTTGGTTAAGAAATTTCTCCTTGAGTTTGTTTTCTAGAAAACGAACTCATGGTTGCCAGGGGCAAGGGATAGTTAAGGACTTTGGGAAAGTCATGTACACACTGTAATATTTAAAACAGATAACCATCAAGGACCTATTATATAGCACATGGAACTCTACTCAATGTTACGTGCCAATCTGGACGGGAAGGGGGGTTGGGGGAGAATGGACACATGCATAAGTATGGCTGAGTCACTTCAATATTCACCTGAATCTATCACACTGTTAATCAGCTATACTCCAATACAACATGTTTTTGGTGTTAAAAATAAAAATAAAGAAATATTAAATCCAAGAAAAAAGACATTTCTCCTTCCAGGAAGCTATCCCTGATCGCTCAAATCTGGATTAGGTGCATATCCTAAGTGGTTTCCCTGCCATGGAAATCCTCAGCACATCATATTTTAATTATCTATTTCACCATCTTGACTGTAAGATCTGTGGATACAAGTATTGCACCCATCTAATTCACCACTGACTTCCACAATAGCTACTACACTGCCTGGCATCTGGCATCCTTAGAATATATTGGACCTAACTCTTTTCCATAAGCCCAGAATAGTTTATTAATAGTTTATCATTGTTATATTAGATAGCATGAAAACCTGGACCTGAAAGAAGAAAATAAGGGAGACATAAATCAAGGGGAGGAAAGGTTAAGTATTTAGTTTAAAGGTAAAGTATTCTGGATTAAGAGTCAATTAGGCACAAGTTGTAACGGACAAGCTCAGGACAGAGATGGGGGTGGGTGGGTGGGGCCAGTCAACAGCCACAGGATATGGCTCCAGTACCCACAGCAGTACAGGGAAGACTAAAAGTTGCTGGGGACTTAAAATTAAGCTTTTCCAGTCTAGATGGAAGACCTATCTGTCAGCTATGGAAGGAAGTTCAACACAGAGGTTAAATAAAGGACAGCAATAGCCAATAATAGATACTTGTTATATGAATAAATAAATGGATGGTTAGATGAATGCAGATTTCCTCTGATTTTCTGGGTAATGTGCTTAGGTTCTAAGAGGCTAGCAAGAGAGTAACCCAGTCTTCTGATAGAAAAGCTAACCATGACAGTGAAGAGGTCAGAGGGAGGCAGTGTAATACATAATGAACTTGACTTCTCGCATTCACTCTACAGATATACCTTAGAGTGTCAAGTAGCTTAGAGCTATTATCTCACTAAATCTTCTGCAAGGTAGGCATTATTATTCATTTTATTTTGCAAACGAGAAAATTGAGACTCTGAGGAAAAAATAACTTACTAGTGATGAGTGCAACAATATTTAAATATATGCCTTTTGCCTCCCAAGCCCAAACTCTTAACTTTCCATGCTCTTCTGCCTTATATCATAATAAACATCATCAGTTCAGTTCAGTTCAGTTCAGTCACTCAGTCATGTCTGACTCTTTGTGACCCCATGGACTGCAGCATGCCAGGCCTCCTTGTCCATCACCAACTCCTGGAGTTTACTCAAACTCATGTCCATTGAGTCGGTGATGCCATCCAACCATCTCATCCTCTGTCATCCCCTTCTCTTCCCACCTTCAATCTTCCCCAGCATCAGGGTCTTTCCCAATGAGTCAGTTCTTCGCAGGTTCAATCCCTGGGTCAGGAAGATCCCCTGGAGAAAGGAATGGCTACCCTCTCCAGTATTCTTGCCTGGAGAACTCCATGGACAATGGAGCCTGGCAAGCTACAGTCCAATGGGTTGCAAAGAGTTGGACACAGCTGAATGACTAACACAATTCAGACAATGAAGAATCTGCCTGCAATGCAGGAAACCTGGGTTTGATCCCTGGGTTGGGAAGATCCCTTGGAGAAGGAAATGGCAACCCACTCCAGTATTCTTGCCTGGAGAATTCCATGGACAGAGGAGCCTAGCAGTCTGCAGTCCACAGGGTCACAAAGAGTCAGATAGGACTGAGTGACTAACACTTACACTTTCACAACTCTCATAGTTTGAAACTGAGACTTAGAAAGGAAAAGTATTTTGTCTAATGTCAAATGGGTAACAAGAGTTGGAGCTGGATTTAAACCTAGGTCTACCTGTCTCAAAAGCTTAAATGTTCACCCTTTGCATTGTTATCTCCATGCTTAAAAATTAATCTTTACCAGAAGAGTCCTGGGTTAGGGCCACACAATGAACAAGGGTGTGTTGGGATAGAGTTTCAGCACCAAGGTGGAAAAGAAGAGATCGAATCCTTCCTACTGCCAGCCCTGGCCATGACTGATCTTAGTAGCAGCCAGTCTGGTTAGGACTGGGTCGGGGGGTGAATTGGAAAGAGAGGTTCAGGAAGAGATTAAGGAAGGGGTGCCAAGCAATCTGGACAGTTTGCCCAGAGGACCAGTGGTTCCAGGGATGCAGAGGTGAGAGCTAAGTGGACTAGATACCCAGTCAAGAATGAATGGCAGCTGATAGAAATAATAAATGGAAAAGCAAAAATGTGGAATAAGCAATATAAAACCATCTTAACCATTTAAAGTTTGGTTAGCAAAACTTCTAACTATATTTTACATATTTCTGTGCACTTATATCCTATAACTTGGTCATTCTGCAATGTTGTGATGAGATAGAATTTTCACCGCTAAAACCATTTAAAATAGACTATTTCTTTTGGTTTGTTTGGACATAGTCACATACCATACATCCCAGATGAAGCAACTGGGGAATGATCTTTTGATTAATTCCAAGAAAATATCCCCAATATGAAATGGTCTAAAAGAGATCAGCAATGTGATAATTGTGAAAGAGTTTATCTCTCTCCCTCTCAGCTTGCCTTAATTGTTTTCTCCAATGTTTGCAGTGCGATTGGATTACATTAAAAATAATAATGACTATTAATTAGAAGATTTAAATTAGGCTGCAAATATTTTTCCTTTCTAATATGCTAATTGCCAAGGAAGAAGTTCTATGTGGAAACTTGAGAGAATCCACCAAATAAGGAAGAGCTGTCTCAAGGCAAATGTTCCAACAGACAGCTCATTCCTTTGTTTGATTGTTTTTTTCATTAAGTTCATCCTATAGGAAGGAAAAACCCAACAAATGATATTTTTACTCTTCTCCTTGTTAAGAGTTTAGCAATATCGTGTGATGGTAAGAGTAACAGATTCAAAGTTAGATACCTGGAATTCAATTGTGGGTATACCACTAACTAGCTATGTAACTTAGGGCAAATCTCCTTTCTGTAGGCCTCTTTTGTCACATCTGTAAAAATATCCTGCTGCTGCTGCTGCTGCTAAGTTGCTCACTTGTGTCCAACTCTGTGCGACCCCATGGACTGCAGTCTAGCAGGCTCCGCCATCCATGGGATTTTCCAGGCAAGAGTACTGGAGTGGGGTGCCACTGCCTTCTCTGGTAAAAATATCCTAATCCTTTTCAATTATGAGATACAGTGATACTAAACTGATTGATTCTAACAGCTCTAATGTGTTAAGTGTTTGAGTATTAAGATCCTGCTTGTGAGTGTACCTACCCCACAGCAGTAGTTGTGGTAGTAATTCATTTCCTAGGAATTCCCAACTGGTGACCGTTCACTCCCTTCCTTCAATATCTAATCTTTAGCTGTTTCAAAACAAGAAATAATACTAGAATGAAAATAGAAGCCAAATTTCCCCCCATGGAACCCTGAGAATAGTTCTGTAGCACCTGCTTCTCTATTTTGTTCATTATAAAAAATAAAATAAAATCTCCATGTCCATCTGGTATTATTAAAAGGTTGCCAACCTGGCACCAATCATGGATATGAAATTCACTGATTCTTATCTAAAACAAATTTTATACTTTCTGTTCATAGGCTTAGCATGAATGGAATCAGCAGATTTTGCAGTTAACTAATTAGTGACATTTATTTCCAATAAACAAACCACAAACTCCATATAACTAATTTTATCCTGTGCTCTTCAAAACAGGATACAGAAATAGCAATTTAAATTTGGGGGAAAAAATAAAACAATCCTACCAATGCTTATTTTATTTTAAAAATATATCCTGCCATCCATTTATTTTTAAATGACTACTGATATGAAATCTAATAAATGACAGATTTGAAAATAGATAAATAAACCTTCAAAAAATTGGGTGCACATGAATATATATATATATATATACACACACACACTATCAAATCTATAAAATAATAGCCAAATAACTATTTTAATAAAATTATAACTTTGGCTATAGATACACTCTCATGAATCTTCATAATTGAAGTAATAAGGAAACAGGAAAACTACATATTCATTCCAATAAATATAGCACCATGAGTACGTATAATCAGTACAACAGAATATTGAGCAGCGTTCCCTGTGCTATACAGTAGGTCCTTGTTGGTAATCCATTTTAAATAAAACAGTATACACATGTCAATCCCAAACTCTCTAACTTCCATGTTGATGTCCAATCCTGAGTAAAACCAACACTGTGATGAGAGAAGCTACATTATTCTTTGCCCAGAGCTTCACAGCAGACATTGTTCCTGTGTATAGCACTAAAGATAGTTTTTCTCAGCAGCAATATCCTGGTGAAATAAAACACTGAAAGTACATGGAATATGGGCAAGTTATACATGAACTTCACGGAAGAGACAGTACATAGTCCCCTCCTCACTTTGCCGTGTTTCATCAAACTCAGAAGCTCATCGCTATCTTCCCAGGGAAAGTACCTTCCAAAAATAAGCTGGATTTGGAGGGCAAAGTGGTAGAGGAGGTATGGGGTAAACTTGACTCACAGCTACAAATTGTTAACATTCTAAAAAGAGAACCTAGGGCCAATGGAATGTGTAGTAATTAAATGAAATTATCACATATCTCCTTAAGTAGAAACAGAATAATACCCACCATTTATTATATGCATTCTGTGCCAGGCTCTGTGTTATGTGCTTTATGTATGCTATTTCATTTAAAACTCCAAAAAACCCTGAAAAGTCAATGTTATTATCTCCTTTTAAAAGATAAGGGGCGCCGCCCACAGCCCAGAGGCCCCAGCTCCCCTTCTTGGGCCCTTCCGAGCAAGGGCCGCGCCATGCCCAACCCCGGGCTGCGGGGCTGCCGGCCGCTCCCTCTTTCGGGCGCCGGGGTCCAGCCCCAGAAAAATAAAAAATAAAAAAATAAAAGATAAGGAAATTGAGGCTTAGAGAAGTTAAATGATTTGCTCAGTTACTGGGGATATATAGTAGAACTGGAATTTAAATTTAGGCTTAGCTAATTCAAAAGCACATGCTCTATTTACCAGTTTGTGTTGTTTCATCGCTCAGTCGTGTCCAACTCTTTGCAACCCCATGGACTATAGCCTGCCAGGCCACTCTGTCCATGGGATTTCCCAGGCAAGAATACTAGAGTGGGTTGCCATTTCCTTCTCCAGGGGATATTTCTGACCCAGGGATCGAACCCACGTCTCCTACAAGTCTCCTGCAATGCAGGAAGATTCTTTACTGCTGAGACTCCGGGGAAGTCCAACCAACAACAAAATGTCCTATCAAATCAATATATGGCTCAGAACTTTCAGAAAACAAAACGGTAAGTGTTACTCATTTGTAGGTCCTCTAGTACCATCTCTCAACTCAATTAGGCAGCAAGAATAAAAAAGTGATAGCAGAAGGATCAGAAGACAGAAGAGGAGTTAAGATTAAATTTAGAAAGGCCATACTAGTAATTCCTAGGCATACCTCAGAAAAGACAGGTTTAATTAATGAACCAAAAGATACAGTAGACATTCTGTATTAAAGGAAGAAAGAAAGAAAAGAAAAATAAATTTGGCATGAATCTCTTTTTGTGTTCCCAAATGACAGCATTTTATGCATTGTTGCTTTCTTGAGGTTACAGAACTAAGAAGTCCAGAATTAATCTGCCTGGTTTTGTATTTGCATTTCTCAGCATTATGTTAGTGTGTGTTGTGGCAGAGAAGACAGAGGCAAAGAACACCCACACTGAAAATCCTGTGGGAAATAATAGTATTCAGAGTAAATCTACAAAGTGTAGCATAGACATACACACAAAAAGGGTGCTTTTGGCTGCTTTGTACAGCTTTACTCACCTACATACAGAGAAAAAATTATCCTCACAACTTCATTTTGAATTAGGAAATAATACCTTAGAGTAAGAAAAACTAAAGCACACTGGTTATAAAAAAATTAAACCTCATGTATTAAACTCTGAGTTTTTTATTTTTTGGTTGTTTTTTTTGTGTGTGTGTTTGGTTTGGTTTGGTTCCTCTTGATTTGGCTTTGGAAGATTATTGTATCATCTCAGAAAATGATGTTTCTATACTAAGATTTCCACGTTTAAAAATTTTCAGGTATCTGGATGAATAAACATGTAACTATTTAGCTATAATAATTAAACAGTTAAATTATTTCTTCAACAATACTTGTTTTTATCTATCATGTGCAAGCAACACAAGAGATAGAGTAATAAAACTGCATGTCTGACCTAAAGAAGCTTAGAATCTATTAAAATTTAAAAAAGGGGAATGCCTACGTTATAATGGTAAAATAATTACCTATAACTGGTGGACTAAATGCCATAAGAGGGGAAAGGATCAGTACCAGCTGGGTGATGAGGAATGGCTTGATGGAGAGGCTACATTTGAGTTGGCTTTTGAAAGGTGAAAATTATTTGATATGAACAAAATGAGGAGTGAAAAATAGCAGCATTCGGAAGTATGAAATATTAGCAGAGACATAAAGTTGGGAAATTTTAAAGCCTATTTGGGGGATGCCGTATATTCTACTTGAACTATATCCAAGATATAAACAGGAAATATTCCCAGGAAAGTAAACCTGGGCTTGCATTTGGAGGCTTCCATTGGCTGACTACATAGACAATCACAGAGAATCCAAAGAGTAGAATTATTTGTAGAAGGAATGCAATTAATTCCATTTTTAGATGCTGAGGTCACCAAGTCATATGGACTAAACCTCATCATAGTTGAAGGCAAGATGATTTACCAGGACCAGAGGAGAATTTGACAGAAGGGGAGAATAGGACACAAGAATTGCTATGAAAACATCATAATGGCTATGCAATAGCAAAGGCCAGCTGAGATTACATAGCATAAATGAATATTGGACCCAATGGCATTATTTTGTCATTTTATCCAACAAGGTTGGAACAGAGAAATGGGTGATGTGAATAACTTATCACTGACAATGGATATGTCAGAAAGCCAAGACTGCAAACAATTTTAGGATGCCACAGGAAATAATGAAGGAATACAAGAGGGCCATCTTCGTTATGGAGGCAAGTGAATCAATGGGTCAACGGCCTGGCAGAAGGGTGACAAGTCTACAATGAGGAGATCACAAAAGTGAGGGAAAGAAAATAAAATTAAATTAAAAAAAAAATAAAGTCACATTTTAGTATTTTAATTGTATGAAGGATTAACATATTTTCTTATTCTGATATGTAAAATTTCTCATGATTCAAATTGAATATAAAAATATAAAACTATTTAAAATTTAAAAAAAAAAAAAGAGCAGGCATGAGAGAGGAGGTAAAAACGGTTGTAGACAGAGGAAGAATCAGCGACAAGATTTGGTTCAGTTCAGTTCAGTCGTGTCTGACTCTTTGCAACCCCATGAACTGCAGCATGCCAAGCCTCCCTGTCCATCACCAACTCCCAGAGTCCACCCAAACCCACGTCCATTGAGTCGGTGAGGCCATCCAACCATCTCATCCTCTGTTGTCCCCTTCTCCTCCTGCCCTCAATCTTTCCCAGCATCAGGGTCTTTTCAAATGAGTCAGCTCTTCGCATCAGATGGCCAAAGTATCCGAGTTTCAGCTTCAACATCAGTCCTTATGATAGATTTCAAATCATATGCTAATAGGCAGGATTAAAATGCAGGTCTTTATTTAAAGTGAAAAAAGCAGAAGAAATACTTACAGAGAAATCATACAGAGAAGATGGACAGGTTTCCTCAAGGCACAATAGAAGAAACTAGTAGAGAATGAGGAGGGGAGGCAGTAAGGTAGATCAGGTATGGAAAGAGATGACATGGAAAAATATATATATTCCATAAGAGCCAGATGAGGGAGAATCATCTCTGATTATCACAGAGATGAAAGAAGCTGTACGATCCAAGAAGAGAGCTTCAACAAAGGTAAAAATTTTTTACTTGGGTTTGAATACTTGACCAACTTTACTTGGGTTCTAGTAGACCAACTGAAATGTGGGTGTATTTGCTTTCTAGGGCTGCTGTAACAGAGCACCACAAACCGGGCGACTTAAACATCAGAAACTTACTCTCATGGTTCTGGAGGATAGAAGGTTGAGATCGAGGTATGAGCAGAGTTGGTCCTTTCTGAGGGCTGTCAGGGAGAATCTGCTTCATGCTTCTTGCATAGCCTCTTTTGGCTTGTTGGCAATCTTTGGCATTCCTTGGTCTGCAGAAACATTACCCTGATATCTCTGACTTCTTCTTCTTATGGCATTCTCCCTGTTTATGTAAGCCCATGTCCAAATTTCTCCATTTTGTAAAGACACCAAGTCCCATTTGGTTAGGGGCCTGCCCTACTCCAGCTTGATCTCTTCTTAGTTACAGTGACAATCACCCTATTTCCAAATAAGGTCACATTCTGAGGTACTGGGGGCTTTTTAAAGCTTCAAAATATGAATTTTGGGGCAGTACAATTCAACCCATGATAATGGAGTTGGCAAAATATTTGTGAACTTGGAGCTGTGAGATCCAGTCTCCCTGGGGGCTATGATAGGCCTGAATGTCTTCTCAGAGTTTCCAGTGATGGAGAGGAAACAGGTAAAGGTAAATTTCTGCATGCTGAACCTCATGCAGATAAAGCCTTTGGATAATTGACTGCAGTATTTGCTTTTTGTCTAGATGTTTAGACCTTTATATATTCATAAACACAGTTCAGTTCAGTTTAGTTGTTCAGTCGTGTCTGACTCTTTGCGACCCCATGGACTGCCACATGCCAGGCTTCCCTGTGCATCACCAGCTCCCCGAGCTTACTCAAACTCATGTTCATAGAGTCAGTGATGCCATCCAACCATCATATCCTCTGTCATCCCCTTCTCCTCCCACCTTCAATCTTTCCCAGCATCAGGATCTGTTCCAATGAGTCAGTTCTTCACATCAGGTGGCCAAAATATTGGAGCTTCAGCATCAGTCCTTCCAGTGAACACCCAGGACTGATCTCCCTTAGGATGGACTGGTTGGATCTCCTTGCAGTCCAAGGGACTCTCAAGAGTCTTCTCCAACACCACAGTTCAAGAACATCAATTCTTTGGTGTTCAGCTTTCTTTATAGTTCAACTCTCACATCCATACATGACTACTGGAAAAACCATAGCTTTGACTAGATAGACCTTTGTTGGCAGAGTAATGTCTCTGCTTTTCAATATGCTGTCTAGGTTGGTCATAGCTTTTCTTCCAAGGAGCAAACACAACCTGTGTGCATTTAAATGCCTGCCAAAATGACTGTACACAAGTCATTCAAGTGCAGAGTTTGGAAGTGGGAATAATGTAAAGGATGGAAAATTTGTAATATGATAATCCACAAGACAAGAATTACCATATGATCCTGATTTCCCGTGGTGCTCTCTCTGTAAAGCTGAAAGAAGAGTTCATTCAGCCTCAGGCCACACAACAATCAATATAAGGTCAATGAACCACAATTAAAACATGTCAAGATCTAAAAGTTATTGAAGACAAATCGTTCTTCATGGAAGATGTTTCTCAGAGACAGAATAAATGATAGTTCAGGGAGACCAGAAATCAGTTCTGGAAAGGTCTTAGCCTACTAATCCTTCAGGAAAAGCTGACAACATTCAAAATTCCAAGATTGTCAGCAATCTAGAAAAATACTAACCTTTTATATCTTTGTCTTTCCAAGGAATTCCTCAAAAGTAAGATCTAAGAATTTAATGATAAGAAAACTTGCCCTTTAGTGTCAAAAAACAATGATAAAAAAGGCTGGAATAAAAATTTTTATATAAAATGTCATGACTTATGAAACTATGGAATATCCCTACAGTGCGGGAGACCCAGGTTCAATCCTTGGGTTGGCAAGATCCCCTGGAGAAAAGAATAGCTACCCACTCCAGTATTCTTGCCTGGAGAATCCCATGGACTGAGGAGCCTAGAAGGCTACAGTTCATGGGTTTGCAGAGTCGGATGCAACACACAGAAGATGATGTGAAAGATTTTTTTCTTTGATTTTTTATTTCCATTTTATAAATTATTCCTCATTTTGTGGTCTATGTTATAACTTTAAAGCTGCTTATTACATTTGCAACTTAACTTTTAGGCCTAAATACTCTACACTTACACTTCTCACCTAGATAATATCTACCTATTCATTTTTAGGTCTAAGCTAACTACCCACTACCACCCTTGCCCTATTTTAAGTAAGGCTTCTTGAGCTTTTCCTTTAAAATATTTTTAAGTCAAGAGTTTTGACTTGTATATATACATACTTGTGAAAATTATTTAATTCCTGCCTCTCTATACACTGGATTCTAAACTTCACAAGACCAGGGATGATATCCTTCACCTTCTTGCTTCCACTGTATCCCTACATATAGGTATTCCACAAATATTTGTTGAATAAATGAATAAAAAAAAACTGTAAGGTAGAAAAACTAAACAGTAAACAATATGTAGTCTAAGGTGTTTAGTTCTATTAACAGAGGGAGTATAATAGCATACCTATTTTATAATATTTATATAGATCTACTTTTTCCTACATCTCTCTTCATTTTCTGGCCTTCAGTTGCCCTAGGGAATGGAGGAGTCCATACCAGGGCTACTCAGGAAAAACTTTGGCACCATCACCACTCCCTCACTAGGAACCAAGGATCTCACTCAGACAGACAAGTGCAGATTTTTCACACAACTCTAAAATGCTGCAATCCCCCATTGGAGGAACAAAAAGGAAGAGTGAACCTCTTTTTCCAGATCTTAGTAGCAAAGTGTTTAAAAACAGATAGAATACCTACTAATTATGGAGGGAAAACAAGATTTGTTCTACTACATAGAGATATAAAATAGAAAAATAATCTCTTACCAGATTCATATAATTCTCATCTGGATAGGATTTTTGACTAATGAAATGCCTTCTTCTGTAACTGAAATGAATCATTCATTTCCTATGGAAACATCCTACACTTCAAATTGCATACACAGTGAATTTCAAAAATTCATTTCCCCTGAAAAGAGTGATTTAATATTTACTGCCCCCCCCCACACACACAGTTTTTTTTTCTATACAGTACAGTTCAGAAACTTATGAAAACATTTTTATATATCATGGTTCTGCCTTAATCATTCCATATGCATTTGTATGGAAATACAAAAAACCTCGAATAGCCAAAGCAATCTTGAGAAAGAAGAATGGACCTGGAGGAATCAACCTGCCTGACTTCAGGCTCTACTACAAAGCCACAGTCATCAAGACAGTATGGTACTGGCACAAAGACAGAAATATAGATCAATGGAACAAAATAGAAAGCCCAGAGATAAATCCACGCACATATGGACACCTTATCTTTGACAAAGGAGGCAAGAATATACAATGGAGAAAAGACAATCTCTTTAACAAGTGGTGCTGGGAAAACTGGTCAACCACTTGTAAAAGAATGAAACTAGAACACTTTCTAACACATACAAAAAATAAACTCAAAATGGATTAAAGATCTAAACATAAGACCAGAAACTATAAAACTCTTAGAGGAGAACATAGGCAAAACACTCTCCGACATACATCACAGCAGGATCCTCTATGACCCACCTCCCAGAATATTGGAAATAAAAGCAAAAATAAACAAATGGGATCTAATTAAAATTAAAAGCTTCTACACAACAAAAGAAACTATAAGCAAGGTGAAAAAACAGCCTTCAGAATGGGAGAAAATAATAGCAAATGAAGCAACTGACAAACAACTTATCTCAAAAATATACAAGCAACTCCTGCAGCTCAATTCCAGAAAAATAAATGACCCAATCAATAAATAGGCCAAAGAACTAAATAGACATTTCTCCAAAGAAGATATACAGATGGCTAACAAACACATGAAAAGATGCTCAACATCACTCATTATCAGAGAAATGCAAATCAAAACCACAATGAAGTACCATTTCACGCCAGTCAGAATGGTGCGATCCAAAAGTCTACAAGCAATAAATGCTGGAGAGGATGTGGAGAAAAGGGAACCCTCTTATACTGTTGGTGGGAATGCAAACTAGTACAGCCACTATGGAGAACAGTGTGGAGATTCCTTAAAAAACTGGAAATAGAACTGCCTTATGACCCAGCAATCCCACTGCTGGGCATACACACTGAGGAAATCAGAATTGAAAGAGACACATGTACCCCAATGTTCATCGCAGCACAGTTTATAATAGCCAGGACATGGAAGCAACCTAGATGTCCATCAGCAGATGAATGGATAAGAAAGCTGTGGTACATATACACAATGGAGTATTACTCAGCCATTAAAAAGAATACATTTGAATCCGTTCTAATGAGATGGATGAAACTGGAGCCTATTATACAGAGTGAAGTAAGCCAGAAAGAAAAACACCAATACAGTATACTAACACATATATACGGAATTTAGAAAAATGGTAATGACAACCCTGAATGCGAGACAGCAAAAGAGACACAGATGTATAGAACAGTCTTTTGGACTCTGTGGGAGAGGGAGGAGGGGATGATTTGGGAGAATGGCATTAAAACATGTATAATATCATATAAGAAATGAATTGCCAGTCCAGGTTCGATGCAGGATACAGGAAGCTTGGGGCTGGTGCACTGGGATGACCCAGAGGGATGGTATGGGGAGGGAGGTGGGAGGGGGGTTCAGGATGGGGAACACGTGTAGACCCATGGTGGATGCATGTTGATGTATGGCAAAACTGATACAATATTGTAAAGTAAAATAATAATAATAATAAATAAATAAATAACATTTTAAAAGCTGAACAAAAAAAGAGAAAAGCAAATGTTTAAGGAAAATACGTGGTCTAGAGTGAGCAGTTCATGAGCTGTGCAGGTAGATAGGACCTTGGTAATACAAGTACACTAGTCTATAGTGATGGAAGGGTGGGATGGGAGAGGAAGTACTGATTTAGTATGTAAAATGAAACATTATTAACCAAAGGCCTATCATAATATTTGCATTCATATAATAAACAAGTTAGTTGTAATTATAAATGTCATATTTTATCTAGCACTTAGTCTCTATGAGATTTTAAAGTATCATTTATAATGTATATTCCATTTACTTGTCAAAAAGTTTTAGAACATATAATAAAAATACATCATAAGTATACAGGTCATATGAAAATAAGAAATATCATAAATCATTAAAATGAAAGATATTTGCATAATAATAGTTGAAAAATAAGATAATTATTACAAATTGACTCCAAGCATACTTGTAGACAAAACAAAAATGAAAATTTAGTTGGTTTTTTTAATTCTTGATTAAAAATCTCATGATGGGGACCTCCCTGGTGGCTTAGTAGTAAAGGATCTGCCTGACAACACAGGAGACATGAGTTCGATTCCTGGTACAGGAAGATCCCACATGCCTTGGAGCAACTAAGCCACAACTATTGAGCCTATGCTCTAGAGTCCGGAAGCTGCGACTACTGAGCCTATGTGCCACAACTACTGAAGCCCGTGTGCCCTAGAGCCTGTGCTCCACAAGAGAAGCCAACGCAAACGAGAAGCCGGCACGCTGCAACAAAGAGTAGCCCCTGCTCACTGCAACTAGAGAAAAGCCCACATAGCAAAGAAGACAGAGCACAGCCAAAAATAAAGGAATAAATAAATAAAATTTTTATAAATTTAAATAAATTTTTTTGAATCTCCTGTCAATTTCACTACAGGAAAAAAGTCTTTCTCATCCTAAGTTCAAGGAGAAATCTTCTACATGCTTTTTGTATAAAAAGGGTGTTGAATATTAACACAATGGAATCTTCCAAAGTGCTTCTGGAAAACATTAAAATGTTTTCCATTGTAATTATCCTTCAATTAAAAAAATAAAGTGGCAAAAAAAAGTTTTCATTAATTTTTATTTTACCCCTTATATAAAGTGGATGTTGATTCACAATTCACTGGGGACATTTCTAATGGTAGCTAAACCAATAGAGTCCAAATACTTCTGAGTGATCTAAGGGATAGAACTGAAAGACCATAGAAAACTGTCATTCAAAGACTACTTTAAACCAAAGAAAACTCAATTCCAAGTATACCTTACTCAGAAGTCAGACATGGAAAACAGATCAAAGTACAGCCACTCTACTTGAAGAAAGAACAGAGGAGGCCTGAGACCCTATCTTTCAGTAACCCCTCTTTACTTTACTTCCCTACCCCATCTCTAGTCAGCTCCAAAACCATTGCCCTAGAAAAAAATGGTTGGCTAACTGGTCCTTCTATTAACTACTGTTTGACAGGTTCTGAGTAGTCGTCAGTTCAATCTTAGGCTCCAAGATGAGAGTCAAGAGTATAGACCTACTGTGTTGCTCCCCTCCTCAAAAAAAAAAACCTCACATGCAAGATACACATATACAATAGGGGAGCAGGTGTCCCATTGCAAACATTTACAAATAGGAAGTGTTTGTAGGGAGTTCCTCCCCCATCCCTTCCTGAAACGAAATAAATCAGAATCAAAGCAGATTCCATGACAGTTCTCATGTGTTTGTGAAGGAGTTAAAAAAAATCTGCTAAAAAGTAAAATATGCATTTTCCCCTAAATTTATAAGACATTTCTTATTATTGCTGAAAATTCAGAAAAGTCAGAGAGCTCAAAGAAAATAGTGTTCCATAACCTTATTTTTCTAGAGGAAACCAATGATAACATTTTATTATATTTCTGTTCTATATTTTTGTATGCATTGATATGTACTTTGAAAACAGATTATGCTGAATATGCTTCTTAGAAATGTTATTTTTACATACATAAGTACTTTTGTACTCTGTCAAATGTTTTTCCATAGTTTCATTTTTCATGGCCTTGTGATAACTGCACGATCAAAACAATTTTGCGACTATCCAACAGCTGGCCATGTAAATTGTCTACCCAGTTTCTATACTATCAATTGTGCTGCAGTGATATCCTTAGAAATACATCTTTTCCTATCTTCAAGACTACTTTTTTAGAAATACAATCACTGAGTCAAACAATAAACTGCATTTAAGTCTTTTGATGCCCATAACCAGTTTACCTTCAAACAAAACAAAGCTGTACTTGTCCTCTGAAGCTAGGACAGCTGTTCAGAATTGTATTGACTTTAGCTAACTAGGGATTTATGCAACCACAGTGATCAACCTAAAGAAGGAATGTGACTTTGGCTGAGTATTCTTGCCTGGAGAATCCCATGGAGGGAGGAGCCTGGTAGGCTACAGTCCATGGGTCGCAAAGAGTCAGACCTGACTGAGCAACTTCACTTTCACTTTCTTTCACTTTTATTCTGCTAAGGCAATCTCCAAATCCCTGCAGATGACAGCCCCAGCAGCTGAATCAATTATGCTTCAGTGAAGAAGGACCTGCACCTTGCGTAATGTCCCCTACACTGATACCGCCAGTACTTTATGAGAGAGCCCGGTTTCCCTCACTTTGATGTCACTTTCATCTTTGTTGTTTGAAAGGTGAATAACAATGTCTTGTTTGGTGGCTCAGATGATAAAGAATCTGCCTGCAATACAGGAGACCCGGGTTCTATCCCTGCGTCAAAAAGATCCTCTGGAGAAGGTAATGGCTACCCACTCCGGTATTCTTGCTTGGAGAATTCCATGGACAGAAGAGCCTGGCAGGCTACATACAGTCCATGGGGTCACAAAGAGTCAGACACAACTGAGCAACTATGCACACATACATGTATATATAGATAAATATATAATGCTATAAATATATAATATAGTAGATAAATATATGTTTAATTTATCTAGAAATTCTTGGTGATATATATATATACACACACATACATACACACACACACATATACATATATGTGGTAGCAAATTATCTTTTCCCAAATAGTCATCTGTCCCAGCATCATTTATCCAGTTGTCTATCTTTTTCTTCATAGCAGCATCGCTGACTCAGTGCACATGAATTTGAGCAACAGGAGATAGTGGTGGACAGAGGAGCCTGGCCTCCTGCAGTCCATGGGGTCACAAAGAGTCAGACATGACCTAGCGACTGAACAATGAACAACAACAACAAATTCTTATTATACTAATATCCAAAGGATTTTTAATCACTGGAAAATGATTCCTAAAAAAACGCTCTCCAAAGTGTCAACTACATACAATGGTGCTCTATATAAACATTTTAGGCAAAGTTTCCTACCACTTCTCAAAAAAGAACAATTTGATATAAAGAAATTAAATATTAATAGGAATATAATTTTATATTTTGAATAATGATTTTTAATTAGGTCCAACAACTGCTTTACCTATAGAACGCTAATATTATTTAGAATCCTTATACACCACTTAGGCACATTTTGTTTAAATAGCTGAGATGATTCTTTCTCTATTACTCCAACCCATGAGATTAAATCCTATTAAAAGTAATTCACATTAGCATCATTAGAAGATGATCCTTACAGTTACAGGCCTACATACAGTTCATTTCTTCCAGTTTTTTTTAAACAATGCAATTTAGCTGTGTGTTTATTTTCACTGAAAAAGAAAGAAACAGGAAGATAAAGGGGCTAATCTTTAGAAAATACTCTCTATCACTCTCTATGCCTTTCATCAAGCATTCAGAAGTATGGTTTTCATTTCAGCCCATCTGTACACAATAAATTAGATAATAAAACAGAAGCAAGACATCATTTAATCAAACAATTTAGCTATTGAAACTCTATCCCATGAAGACACTCCCTCTCTGTCTTTTCTCAGAATAACGATACTCAGTCTCACACACTGGAATGCTTCAGCTGTGGGGGAAGAACTCTGACCTCAGGCCTTGTGCCACCTGGAGGAGTCAGAGGTGTCACCAGTCTCTCACATGTCTCATAGTTGCTCAGTGAAATGAAAATTGTTCTGGACCACTCTATTAAAATAGTAACCCTACAGTTAGTTCTATATTAGTGCTCTTTGCCCAAATAAAACTTAACTCCCAATGTAATAAATTCTTAAAATGAAATTTAAAAGATGCTTCAGATATGCCTGCCTAATACTTTTACTTCTGTGAAAATGTGCGGGATAATCATGTCCATATTTCCATGTATATTATACCAGCTCCTGTCTACATATATCGTGCTAAGAATACATAACTAAAATTATATGGCAATATCTCCACAAACGATACTGTGGTTATTCAGTGGGGGAGCGCAGGAATAAAGAAGAGAAAACTTAATCGATTACTTTCAAATAAACTGAAATGTCTTTATTTGCATCATACATAGAAGTGTAGTGCTGGTAAAGACACAAGATGAAACATCTGCAATGAACTCAGGCATTTTCTCTCTCCATTTCCTGCCCTCAGAGGACCCCAGAATTTACTCCCACAACACACAAAAAAATCTATCCTTCCTCTCTGCTCTCCATGATGCCTCAGCAAGAGACTTGCTCCAGTAATTATTCTCTCTTCCTCCTGACCCTTCTCTCTCCAGGAGTTTCCTGCTTTTGGCCTATAATACTCATGCCCTCACTTCTAGTTGATCACATATTCTTTCTTTCCTTCAAGCTTCTGTATTCTGACTCATTTTCTCACCTATTTTTTCTTCAATTTGCTAAAATGTGTCTTCTCTCTTTAGCATGCCACTGAGACTGTTCTTGCTAAAGATCTAATTACGGAGTCCAATATATTATTTTCAGCCCTTGTATTATCTGTTGTCTTTGTTACATTTAACACTGGTAACTACATGTTTCCTAACATCTTCTCCAATCTCTCTATAATGATTCCCATCCCTAGTTCTTTGGCTTCACTCACTGCTCAGCAGCCTTGGATGATTCCTTTTCTTCACCTGATCTTCATTCTGTAGTGTCACTGAGGTTCTTATACCAGGTTCTTGCATTTCTTCCTACATACATTCCTGGGAGGTGCCATCTAGACTGTGATTTCAAGCAGCTGTACACTCAAGGATCCCAAATCTCTATATCCAATCCAAATCTATTTCCTAAACCTTAGACAACTATGAAGTAGCTCCACAATAGAGTGATTAGCTGCCTTTTTGAGTCTACATAAAGATGATACAAACTCTTCAGTTTTAACTCCATAAGGTTATGCAAAATATAGACATGTCATCATGTCATTAAATTCATAATGCTAATGTGTATCTCACTATTCCTGAAAAAAAAAAAAAGTTTCCCCTACTCCAAAGACGAGAGTTTCTTTTTACTCTGCCAAAGATCATATTATTACTTTGACTTAAAAGAAACAGAACATAAGAATAAATGGTGATGTGAGATAATACATAAAATTTAATAATTCAAGACAATTTTCTTCCAAATGTATTAGGTAGGAACTCTCGTTTGCATATTTTCCCAATTGCTATTTTCAACTTTCTTAAATTGATAGGGTCACCTACATTACACTTGTTAATAATACATCTTTAATGTATGTGAGTATAAATGTTTGAATTAGTTGTCACCAAAAGACCAGATTCTGTCTTGTAGATAATAGGGCTTGAGATGACTTCATTATCTAAAAATAACCAAACACAGTAGAGTTTGCTGTAATAAAAACTGATACACAATTCTCCATAAATATATTGTGCAGGAGTCTTAGATGTTGATCACACCTTCTTTGTATAAATGAAGGCTGAGTGAGTAATTTCTAGGCAGCATCATGTAGATCAAACAGATAATGGTGCTAGCAGGAATATGTTGAAAGCCTTCAGGTTAAAGAAATGCAAATTTTGAAAGTGGACATTATCATCAGTGAATGCATTTAAACATGCTTGTTTTGACTATATAATTATTATGATTTGTCTACTAGAGACTTACTATAATATCTGCTCTCACATTTCAGTAAATCTCGATGGCCCTTCCTTCAAAATATTAATATATACAGAATTCAATTACTTCTCACCCTTTCCTCCACTACCACCTTAGAACAAACC
Organism: Bos grunniens; assembly: GCF_055505025.1. Classification (NCBI taxonomy): domain Eukaryota; kingdom Metazoa; phylum Chordata; class Mammalia; order Artiodactyla; family Bovidae; genus Bos; species Bos grunniens. Next base: position 64,823,362 of record NC_141168.1, on the reverse strand, counting down.
ATAATAATCTTTCTCTGATCAAGGCTATTGAGCTTACTACATAATCTCCCTACTGGCACCTTTACTGCCCCTACAGGGCATTCACCACATAGCACCTGGAGTATCTTTAGAAAACACAAATAAAATTATATCATTCTTCTGCTCAAAACGCTCACTGAGAATAGAATCCAAGGCCCTTGTAACAGTCTACAAGGCTCTACATAATCTGTACAACTCTTTTTCTTATACCCTGCCATGCCAGTCTCATCTCCTACCATTCTTTCCCTAAATCCATCTTTCAGTCTAATTGATCTTTTCTTTTTTAATTTTATTTTATTTTTAAACTTTACAAATTGTATTGGTTTTGCCAAATATCAAAATGAATCCGCCACAGGTATACATGTGTTCCCCATCCTGAACCCTCCTCCCTCCTCCCTCCCCGTACCATCCCTCTGGGTCGTCCCAGTGCACTAGCCCCAAGCATCCAGTATCGTGCATCGAACCTGGACTGGCAACTCGTTTCATACATGATATTATACATGTTTCAATGCCATTCTCCCAAATCTTCCTACCCTCTCCCTCTGCAACACAGTCCATAAGACTGTTCTATACATCAGTGTCTCTTTTGCTGTCTCATACACAGGGTTATTGTTAGCATCTTTCTAAATTCCATATATATGCATTAGTATACTGTATTGGTGTTTTTCTTTCTGGCTTACTTCACTCTGTATAATAGGCTCCAGTTTCATCCACCTCACTAGAACTGATTCAAATGTATTCTTTTTAATGGCTGAGTAATACTCCATTGTGTATATGTACCACAGCTTTCTTATCCATTCATCTGCTGATGGACATCTAGGTTGCTTCCGTGTCCTGGCTATTATAAACAGTGCTGCGATGAACATTGGGGTACACGTGTCTGTCATTCTCATAACAGACTAAGGATATGCTCTCCTAAGGGCCTCAGCTCTGCGTAGAATGCTCTTTCCCCAGATACAGCTTAATCTTCTCTATACTTCCTATGTCTTTCTGAAAACTAAGGTTCAAATCCCAGCACCGCCCACCAGCATTGCTGTGACTCTACCACAGTTACCTATCCTTTTTCCTATCCCAGTCTCTTTTTTTGTAGATATGAAATAATAACACATATCTATGCCTTTGCTCTTATGGTTCTCTTTTCTCAGTAACCACTACACCCAGATTTCTGCTTAGGTCTACCACCTTTCCTTTAGGACTCTGTTTATATTTTTTCTTTATCAGAAATCTTTGGTCATCACATATAAAACAGCATACACATCACCCCCTTTATCTTCTATCTCCCTTTACTCTGTTTTATTTCTCTTCTGAGCCCTTTTTAACCACCTCCAGTATTGTCTCTTTACTCATTTGCTTATGGCCTGTCTCCCCTCACTAAAACAAAAAGACCCTTTTTGACAAGTTCATCTGTTTTGTACATTGCTGTAACCCAGCATCTAGAATTATGCCTGGAAAATACTCAGAGCTTAACAAATACATATTTGTTTAATAAGTTAAAGAATGAATGAGGGACATCCCTGGTGGCCAGGTGGTTGAGAATCTGCCTTGCAGTGCAGGGGACACTAGTTCAGTCGCTGGTCAGGGAACTAAGATCACACAAACTGCAGGGCAGCTAAGCCCATGCACTGTAAGTAGGACCTGACACAACTAAATAAATAATCTTTTTTTAAAAAAATGAATAAATGAACATGAATTTCAGTCAGGGTGAATTAATTGTGAAATTAATCAGAGAAATTATTTCTGAAATACTACATAACTTTCATTATGAACTAAGTTTCTCCTGTATTACACAGTATATATCTAAAGAATGGTAGCCTTTACTTCAGCATGATTCACACTGTGTATGCTCACAAGATAAACTAGTTGTTGTTCAGTCACTCAGTTGTGTCCAATTCTTGTGGACCCTATGGACTGCAGCACGCCAGGCTTCCCTGTCCATCACCATCTCCTGGAGTTCGCTCAAATTCATGTCCATTGAGTTGGTGATGCCATCCAACCATCTCATCCTCTGTTATTCCCTTCTCCTCCTGCCCTCAATCCTTCCCAGCATCAGGGTTTTTTCTAATGAGTCAGCTCTTCTCATCAGGTGATCAAACTACTGGAGCTTCAGCTTCAGCATCAGTCCTTCCAATGAATATTCAGGATTGGTTTCCTTCAGGATTGACTGGTTTGATCTCCTTGCAGTCCAAGGGACCCTAAAGAGTCTTCTCCACACCACAGTTCAAAAGCATCAGTTCTTCAGTGCTCAGCCTTCTTTATGGTCCAAGTCTCACATCCATACATGACTACTGGAAAAGCCATTGCTTTAACTATATGCATCTTTGTCAGCAAATTAATGTCTCTTCTTTTAAATATGCTATCTAGGTTTGTCACAGCTTTTCTTCCAAGGAGTAAGTGTCTTTTAATTTCATAGCAGCAGTCAGTATCTGCAGTGATTTTGGAGCCCAAGAAAATAAAGTCTGTCACAGTTTCCATTGTTTTTCCATTTATTTGCCATGAAGTGATGGGACTGGATGCCATGATCTTCACTTTTTGAATGTTAAGTTTTAAGCCAGCTTTTTCACTCTCCTCTTTCACCTTCATCAAGAGGCTCTTTAGTTCCTCTTCGATTTCTACTATAAGGGTGGTGTCATCTGCATATCTGAGGTTATCAATATTTCTCCTTGCAATCTAGATAAACTAGGAACCTACCAAAATAAATACCAATCTAGACAATGCTAGCCCTCAGAGTAATTACAGAGTGGTTCAGAAACATACATTTTCATCAGCTATAATAATGAAATTATTTAACAACCTTTTGAAACCTCTAATCCATCTGTGTGTTTGCATAGTTTGGGGCATTAAATCCAAACTGAAGGATATCTGATATTATTATAAAAGCCAAGCAGGTGTGCAGGGATCCGCATTTATTGGCTCTCAAGAACGAAAATGATCATAGTTCCCATGCTAAGACCAGTTTAATTTCTTGTCAGCAGGTCTACTCATTGTTTTGCATGAAGAAGTACCGAGAAATTACATATCTTTAAGTAACAGGCTCATTTTAATGAACTTTTTCCATATTTAAAACGACCCTACAACACGTCTGCATCAAAGAGCCAAAGGAATTTAATCATCTCCAAAACTACATGCAAATTTTTAAGTTGAGGATTCTATTTTATATTGGAAATATATCCTTCTTTAAGACCATTTTTTCTCCGGAAGCCATTCCTTGGCTAAAACAACACGAATTCCTAGCTGCTTTCTCAAACAGCAAATACATAAAGTTCAAATTAAATAGTGTAAAAAAGATCATCTTCATTATTAAAATGGAAAACCTCAAAAATAAATTTTCTGGTAAAATGATAAAAAAAAAATTATATTAACTAAATCTATTAACTACTGCACTTTAAATTTCTGTCACGTTATTTTTTCTATTCACCGTAACTATGGGTATACTTCATTTTATTGCATTTAACAGAGAGTGTATTGTTTTTACAAATTAAAGCTTTGTTTGTGGTAACATTGCCTGAAGCAATCTATTAGCACCATTTTTCCAACAGCATTTGCTCATTTAATGTCTCTTTGTCACATTTGGGTAGCTCTCAGGATATTTAAAATATTTTCATAATTAATATATTTGTTTTGGAGATCTGTGATCAGCGATTTTTGATGTTACTAATATAATTGTTTGGGGGCACCACAAATCACACCCATATAAGACAGTGAACTTATTTGAAAAAATGTTCTGTGTGTTCTGCCTGCCACTGACAGACTGATCCCATCTCTTTTCTTCCCCTCAGGCCTCCCTGTTCTCTGAGACACTACAATATTGAAATTAGGCCCCCTAATAACCCTACAATGGCTTCTAAGTAGTCAAGTGAAAGAGTCAAACAATGTGACAGACTTCACTTTGTTTTATTTAAAAAATCACCATAGCCACACCAACCTTCAGCTGCCAGCACCCTGATCAGTCAGGAGTTATTAATACTGAGGAAAGACTCTTCACCAGCAAAAAAATTACTATTCACTGAAGGCTCAAATGATGGTTGGCAATTTTTAGCAATAAAATATTTTTTAATTAAGGGATGTACATTTTTCAGATATAATGCTATTTCACATGTAATAGACTACAGTAGTGTAAACATAACTTTTACATGCACCAGGAAACCAAAAAATTCGTGTGAGTTTCTTTATTGTGATATTCAGTTTATTGCAGTGGCCTGGAACCACAGTATCCCCAAGATATGCCTATATTCAAAGTTTTTGTAATATATCACAAGACTTAGTAGCTTAGAATTGGGTATTGTTATAATAGGCTTAGTCTGTAAAGAAAACATAGAAATGAAAAATGATTTTCACATTTACATAAAATAGAGAAGATGACTACTACTTGAAACTCTATACTATATTATTATATACAGTATGCTTCCAAACCACTTTGTGTGTATGTAAAGCTGGCTTTTACAATATGAAGCCATTGTCAAACAAATCACTTTCATGCTGAAGATGATGTAGAGAAAATAAATCAAGTCCAAATCAGATAAAACTCTATTTCATTATTTCCCTCCAGGAATATCAGAATTCATTTAACTATCCATTTGTCCTAATGAAATATTCTGTTGTACTCATAATACAGATGAGCTGAGCAGCATCCTCAATTTGATCTACTCTCAAAAACCAGAACTGATACTTTCACAATGCGGTGCTGGAGAAGACGTTTGAGAATCCCTAGGACACCAAGGAGATCAAACCAGTCAGTCCTAAAAGAAATCAACCCTGAATATTTATTGGAAGGACTGTTGCTAAAGCTGGAGCTCCAATACTTTGACCACCCGATTCGAAGAGCTGAACTCATTGGAAAAGACCCTGATGCTGGCAAAGACTGAAGACAAAAGGAGAAGGGAGCGGCAGAGAAAGGGATAGTTAGATAGCACTACCAACTCAATGGACATGAATCTGAGCACATTCTGGGAGATAGTGAAGGACAGGGGAGCCTGCATATTCCAGTCCAAAGGGGTTACAAGGAGTTGGACACAACTCAGCAACTGAACAACAACAACGCAACCAGAACAAACTACCAGAATGGTGCAGCAGAAAGTACCGTAGGTCTGGTTACAGCCCTGGCTCCTCAGCCACCTATATGGCTTGATTCTATTTCCCCATGTGGGACATGTAAGAAATAAACCGCAGGACTTTTAAGGTCTCTTCTAGCTATAAGTTTCTATATTTTCTTCCTTAAAACAAATATATCTAAAAGGATAAAGAGTGAGATAGTTTGTTTCTTTGAACATTGCAGCAGTTGCATTTCTCTAAAGGTACAGAAGAGACCTATTGAGATGGAGAGATTGGTAGATGGAGATCTGACACTGTTGTCCACTTCCTGCTTTCAGAATTTTTATCAAAGTTTTTTCTTTATAAAATCTGATGATGTCATACCTCTTCTTCTCTGCTTGTCAATGGCAATTTGGACATCTTTACACTTAGCACCAGAGACAACAATCATACAATTTAGTCCACTGAACTACTGCTGCCCCTTTCCCTGCCTTGCCTTGCCTTCTTTTCATATATCTCAGCAGACAACATCCTAAAACATTCTACACATCTGTACCTAAAGTTCCTCTACCTTTAATGTCTTTATTCCTTTGCCCCTTGGCAAATGCCCACCTATAGGGATGGTCCTTAAAAAAAGATATTTCTTTTCTTAACTTTTTGTTTTGTATTGGGATATGTATAATTATGCCCAACGTCAGGGGCGGTGACCAAGAACACCAGGCTGCAATGGTGCAGGAGGGGACGAGAGGAGCTACCCCACGTCGGAGGTCAGGGGCGGCAGCTGCACGGGCACAGGAGGGTAGAGAGAAGCTATTCCACATTCAAGGTCAGGAGGGGTGACCTTGTCCAAGGTAAGGAGCAGTGGCTGCGCTTTGCTGGAGCAGCTGTGAACAGATACCCCACGTCCAGCAAAAACAAGACCAGGATCTGACTGTGGCTCAGATCATGAACTCCTATTGCCAAATTCAGACAAATTGAAGAAAGTAGGGAAAACCACTAGACCATTCAGTTATGACCTAAATCAAATCCCTTATGATTATACAGTGGAAGTGAGAAATAGATTTAAGGAACTAGATCTGATAGACAGAGTGCCTGATGAACTATGGATGGAGCTTCGTGACACTGTACAGGAGACAGGGATCAAGACCATCCCCATGGAAAAGAAATGCAAAAAAGCAAAATGACTGTCTGAGGAGGCCTTACAAATAGCTGTGAAAAGAAGAAAAGCAAAAAGCAAAGGAGAAAAGGAAAGATATAAGCATCTGAATGCAGAGTTCCAAAGAAAAGCAAGGAGAGATAAGAAAGCCTTCCTCAGCGATCAATGCAAAGAAATAGAGGAAAACAACAGAATGGGAAAGACTAGAGATCTCTTCAAGAAAATTAGAAATACCAAGGGAATATTTCATGCAAAGATGGGCTCGATAAAGGACAGAAATGGTATGGACCTAACAGAAATAGAAGATATTAAGAAGAGATGGCAAGAATACACAGAAGAACTGTACAAAAAAGATCTTCACGATCCAGATAATCACGATGGTGTGATCACTCACCTGGAGCCAGACATCCTGGAATGTGAAGTCAAGTGGGCCTTAGAAAGCATCACTACGAACAAAGCTAGTGGAGGTGATGAATTCCAGTGGAGCTATTTCAAATCCTGAAAGATGATGCTGTGAAAGTGCTGCACTCAATATGCCAGCAAATTTGGAAAACTCAGCAGTGGCCACAGGACTGGAAAAGGTCCGTTTTCATTCCAATCCCAAAGAAAGGCAATGCCAAAGAATGCTCAAACTACCACACAATTGCACTCATCTCACACGCTAGTAAAGTAACGCTCAAAATTCTCCAAGCCAGGCTTCAGCAATACATGAACCCTGAACCGTGAAGCATATTAAAAAGCAGAGACATTACTTTGCCAACAAAGGTCCATCTAGGCAAGGCTATGGTTTTTCCAGTGGTCATGTATGGATGTGAGAGTTGGACTGTGAAGAAAGCTGAGCGCCGAAGAATTGATGTTTTTGAACTGTGGTTTTGGAAAAGACTCTTGAGAGTCCCTTGGACTGCAAGGAGATCCAACCAGTCCATCCTAAAGGAGATCAGTCCTGGGTGTTCATTGGAGGGACTGATGTTGAAGCTGAAACTCCAATACTTTGGCCACCTCATGTGAAGTTGACTCATTGGAAAAGACTCTGATCCTGGGAGGGATTGGGGGCAGAAGGAGAAGGGGATGACAGAGGATGAGATGGCTTGATGGCATCACCGACTTGATGCACATGAGATTGGGTGAACTCGGGGAGTTGGTGATGGAAAGGGAGGCCTGGTGTGCTAGGATTCATGGGGTTGCAAAGAGTCGGACATAACTGAGCGACTGAATTAAACTGATGTCTAATTAACAATGTTGTGATAGTTTCAGGTGAACAATGAAGGGACCCAGTCATACATACACATGTATCCATAAAAGCCTTTATTATATTCTATTGTAACTTCTCTGTTAAAATCTGTCTTACTAAACCATTTCTTTTTGTGGGTAAGAGACTGTGTCTTACTTATCTTTGTGTTGCCAGTGCCTAGTACCATACCTGGTACACAGTGAGTATTCTATAAGTATTTGCTTTATATGGAACTATAGATAGATTGAGGCAATGAAAAATAACTATGAACTATCTCAGTTGCTGCCTATATTAACACAGTTATCTAAAAATTACAAAAATATCCCAAGGATATAACAAGTATCCTCATAAGAAGTATAGGGGTGAAAAGGTTTATCAGTCAAAGAAAAATTAGGACATCCTTCACCTTGTATTTTTTTAAAAAGCAAAGAGTAGTTATCAACAGAAATTTATTCATAAACACATTGGTTTGTTACCAGTGGATGAAACAAATTAACAGAGCTTCCTTAGTAATGAGAAATTTGGAAATTTGAAAGGTCAATTTTGCCACCAAAAAAATCTGCTCCTGACATCCTCTGTCACTTGTAAGCTCCTTTCAGCCTCACCATTTGCTTGTTTAATGAAGTTAAAATATAACAGAAAAGGATCTCTCTGCAAAGTCAGTAAAGTTAAGTAAAGTCTGGCCGGTCATTAAGAAAAAAATAACTATTAATCTGGTGTACTACAATTTATTTATATAAACTGTTAATTATTCCAATAGTAGGAGCCAGCTTCAAACTATTTTGGGAAGAGTCTCTTATAAGCAAAAAAGTTATTGTCCTGAAATGGCTCAACAAAATTAAAATAGACTTTTAGAGAGCCGAGAAGTAAATCAGTGCATCCACAGTCAACTAATCTTCTTCGAGGGTGCCAAAACCGGGAAAGGACTGTCTCTCCAATCAGTGGTGTTCAGCAGACTCAATATCCCAAAGCAGAAGAATGAAATTGGAGTTTTATCTCACAATATAACAAAAAATAAACGCAAAATTTACTAAAGACCTAAACCTAAGACCTAAACTTGTAAAACTACTAGAAGAAAACATAGGGAAAAAATCTTCTGATGTTAGTTTCAGCAATGATATTTTGGATATGACACCAAAAGTACAGGCAACAAAAACAAATGAACAAATGGGACTGGACAGAAGTAGACAAAAGGGATTGCATCTAACTAAAAAGCTTCTGCAGCTCCCAGCCTTAACATCATCTTCTTGGAAACCTCTGAATCATAAGAGACAAGTGGAGGAAGAAGCAAATGCACAGGCTGAAGCACAAAAAAAAGAAAAATGAAGTAGAGGTCCAAGTAAACTGCTAGCTGGTTTACAGGAGCAACAATATGGAAAGCTGGAGACCAAAGACACTAGTAGAAAATGTTGGACTGGATGCTACTGTCTAGAACTGTCTCACTGAATCTAGGCCATCCATTGTCATGTAATAACTCAATCATAACAATCTTCTAGGTAGGAATTATGATTTCAGTTTTTCACTTGAGGAGACTGAAACAGAGATTACATTATTTTTCATATCACTTGACTAGTTAGGGTCAGAGCTACATTAACAAATCCAGAACCCACACTTGTAATCACATCACCCCATTCTTCAACACTGGACTACCTTAACTTCTATACAAGAGCAATTTATTAAAAAAAATGTAACTTTTATTGGTGATTTTTCCTGAAAATAAAAATGAATCCTGTTCATTCGAGAACATTTTTGTAATCAAAAAAATATAATAAAATTATATTTTAAAAGAAAATAACCCAAAGAGGTTGAAATACTACAAATTGTACCAGTGTGGTAATAGAATTAATTGTGGAATTTTAGGACCCACAGAAAGAGAGCAGTAGACCTCATTATCAATTTGTAAATCATGCTCCATTCTATAGATGATACTCTTCTTGATAATAAAGCAGCCACTACCTCAGTATTATGTGATATTTTATGGATAAGTGTAGCTGTAACACCAAAAAGTAGGGTACCAGTGGTCAGAAACATCTCTCTATAGTTATTATTCTTTGCTATGATTCACAAGAGTATAAAAGCTTAACATGCAAGGCATTTTTGTGCCAGCAAAGCATGTAATAACTTTTTCTGATAGGTTCCTCAATTGCTTAATTTCATTAAGAAAACATAGAAGAATATTAGAGTAGACTCATGATGATTTTTTTATTTTATATAACTTGGATAACATGAATATAAAGGTTGCTAATGCTAAGACTCTGGTTCCATCCTGGGTCAGGAAGTTCCCCTGGAGATAGCTTCCCCTGAAGGGATAGGCTACCCACTCCAATATTCTTGGGCTTCCCTGGTGGCTCAGATGGTAAAGAATTTGCCTACAACGCAGGAGACCTGGGTTTGATCCCTGGGTTGGGAAGATCCCCTGGACAAGGGCATGGCAATCCACTCCATTTTTCTTGCCTGGAGAATTCTCATGGACAGAGGAGCTTGGCAGGCTACAGTCCATTGGGTAATGAAGAGTCAGACATGACTAAGCAACTAAGCACAAAGTTAAGACTAGGAAAGGATATTAGAATTGATCTAATTATATCTTTATCTTTTCTTACTTGGATATATTATATATCAAAATCACATAGAAATTTCTAAACTTTTCCTATGAGTTAATATGGTGATCTTATATGAAATATGGATCTACCCTGGAATGCTAAAAGGCCTCCATGAAGCACTAGAAAATTAAAAGAGCAAAACTTTAATTTTTTAGACTACTTCATATTCACTATGTAATTTACATAATAATATCAACTATGTGTTACAGTGACCACAACAACTTAGGTAACTATCTTGTGAAAATAATTATAGCAGATATATGTGTATATTATATTTTAAAATACTGATATAGATATATATTCATCCATCTAACAATATAATGTTGAAGGCAATAACATCCAGCCTATTAACATTTAGCAAGTGGTTGGTACAAAATAAATATTACAAACTATAAGTATGTTTTTCCAAAAATGACACTTTCATTATTCTTTATTACAAAGGTTAAATGAAATAACAGAAATTGGCATATGTAATATTTTCAATGATCTAAAATAGATTAGAATTGATTGAATGCATCTAAATGACATGAGATAAAGCATCTCTGTTTCTAAACTAAATTAGGATGAAATCTACATCTAAATCTATTTAATGCATCCTAGGCTATAAATGAAACAGTAGACATGCAGTGATAAATTATGTCAGTATTTTCTAGGCCTTAGCTTTTTAAAAAACAAAGTTCAAGTAGATCCTTTGATCAGAGTCAGACTGAAAATCAAGTGTGATGGATTTCAGCTGTTAGTCATGATTAGTGCTTTTATGATATTTAACAGAGGAAAATTTTCACATACCAAAAAAAAATTCCATAAGATTATTGGTATTTTTTGATTAATCTGAAATCAATGAAGTGAGCTTCATCAATTATGTCATTCTGCCAAAATAATTAATTGCAAAATGTGTCTCATCTTCAGAGAGCCTGCCACTTAACTTTATCATTCTTATGACATGCATGGTGGGGAATTTAATCACAGATGTATTCAAAAACAGTTATATAGAAATAAGTATTTTTATAAATTTCTACCTTCATCTTTGTATATGCTATAAACTGATGCCAAAATATCACAGATTGTATGTTATTTCTGAGTCTTTCCTGCTTATGTTCTCTGGAGTTCATGTAAAAGAAGTTCTTAATCTTTTAGGAATCACGGACCTATTTAGAATCTGATGAAAGCTATGATATTTTCCTTTTAAAAAATGTACATATTCACAGATGGCATCCAATTTCAGATAATCTATGGGTACAGCTTAAGAACTTGTGTTCTGTAACAAATACTTGATTTTTCCAGAGGGGTGTATGAAATGTGTTGGACTTCTTAAAGAAAAAATGGATCAGTGAGCTTATTGAAGATAAGGAATCTTAGATTTGGGGCGGGGGGGGATGTGATTACATCATTATGTATACCATGGGAAGTGGAGTTTATCCACCTATTGAGAAACATATCTCACTTCCATAGATGAATGCTTTTACATTGACAATGTGGCCTCCACTGGCTTATTCTTCTCTTTGGTGAAATGGCTTTTCCAAGTCTCTCATCACTGTCAATTCAAGTGGTTTAGTGTTGTCAGCACATTTCAAATGCTTTTTCTCCCCCATCCATCCATTTATTAAGCAGATATTTAGGGGCTCTGTAACAATCTAGCGGAGGGATGGGGAGGGAGATAGGAGTGAGGGGGCATATGTTTACCTATGGTTGATTCTTGTTGATATTTGACAGAAAACAACAAAAGTCTGTAAAGCAATTATCCTTCATTCAAAAAAGTAAATTAATTTAAAAAACATATTTATTGAATACCTGTTACATGCTAGAATCTTCCTAGAATACTAGGCTTTGAGGATACAGGCACAAACAAAAAAAATACAAGGTTCCCACTCTCATGCAGCTTGCTTTCTAGTGGAAAGGAAGAGAACAATGGCCTGCATGCTCAATCATGTCCAACTCTTTGCGATCCCATGGACTGTAGCCCACCAAGCTCTTCTGTCCGTGGAATTTTTGAAGCAAGAATACCAGGCTGGGTTGCCATTTCCTCCTCCAGGGGATCTTCCCCATCCAGGGATTGAACCCTGGTCTCCCACATTGCAGACAGATTATTTACCATCTGAGCCACCAGGGAAGCCCCAGAGGAAAAAATCAAACAAAGAACAAAGATAATTTCAAATAATGATAGGTTCATGATGATGATAAATGAAGGTCATAGGATAGATAAGCCACAGAAGTGAAAGGAAAGACTCTAGAATGTGATATTGATCTGAAATCTCAAAGGATGAGGAAGAGTCAACTGTGGACAGATTTAGGCAGAGAGTATGCAGTAGAGGGACCATCAAGAAAAGGGCCCTGAGATGAGAGCATGCTTGGCTTATTCAAGAAACATTTATGAACAGTATGACTAGAGTATTCTAAAGGTAAGATAAAGTCAGGTGGGTAGTGGGGTACAGACCCTGTAGGACCTTGCATATTATTAAAAAGATTCTAGATTTTATTCTAAATGTGATGAGAAGCCATTAAAGGATTTCAAGCAGAGAAGTGACTAGCATAACTAGATTTGTATTTTTTTCAAAGATGATTTTGCCTAATATGACCCTAGACTCTATTGTAGCCACACTAGAGAATGCAGCAAATTCCATTCGGGGAAGATAAATGAAAATTTCTACTACTGCTGCTGCTACTGCTGCTAAGTCACTTCAGTCGTGTCCAACTCTGTGCGACCGCATAGACGGCCTCCTACCAGGCTCCTCTGTCCCTGGGATTCTCCAGGCAAGAACACTGGAGTGGGTTGCCATTTCCTTCTCCAATGCATGAAAGTGAAAAGTAAAACTCAGTTGTGTCCGACTCTTAGTGACCCCATGGACTGCAGCCTACCAGGCTCCTCCATCCATGGGATTTTCCAGGCAAGAGTACTGGAGTGGGTTGCCATTGCCTTCTCCATTTCTATTACTAATACCAAGTAAAGCAAGTTACAGTCTGTAAGTAAGTTATCTTATGACTAACAACATATGCTTTTTTAGATTTGCTATTAACTGTTAATTTATAATAATGTGAGATATAAAAAACCTCAGGTTCTATCTATACCTTATTGAAAGCTCTAACTTTCCATTTGTCTAATAAGTAATTATTGAACAACTTCCTTACCCAGTTATTGTTCTAGCCTAGTGCTTTTCAAACTATCTGTGGAGAAGGCCCAGTGTTTCCATGTTGACCAATATTTTTATAAAATGCAATAAAAATAAAGACAAGCTTAATTTATTATCATCAGGTGCAATAAACATATAAAATTACATAAAATTTCAATAGATGTACTCAAAAGAAACATAACCAAAGCAGAGAAAAAGAATTACAAAGAACTGCAAAACTAAGTGATTTCTAACACACTTGTACTTTTTTGTCATTCCACAATAGTAACTGAAGACTATGTGAGGAAATAGCGATTTCCCATATTAAATGCCTATTCATACACTTCAAAGAAACACCAAGGTATCAATACTTAATGTTTTCGTGCAATAAATGAGCTTGCTTCTTGCTTGTCATATTATCTAATCGAGATAGGACTGACAACAATGTATTTCTAAACAGCTGCTTCTTGTTTTTAATAACACTCAAAAGTAGAGAAACCAGTCTTGCAGAAGACTATCAATAGGAATGCAAAAGATTTTTAAAGCAATTCTGGCAAGCTCAAGATACTCTTAACTTCTACACAAAATGAGGCAAGTGTTATATTTTCAAAATTAATCCTCAATCCCTCATCATAGATATACCAAATGACTCTTTAAAAGTATAACTAAAGCCTAAACTGTCTATTCCCATTCAATGACTACAGTCGTAGCTTATGAGTCCACTGATCATGAACTAGAATGTTGCAGCAATGTCGAAAAATTACTGTAGAAGTTTCCAAATCCTTACTTCAACTTTTGCCTGTTTCTGCTCACAGTTCTTAGACCCATACCCACTTATGAACTTCAGTTTGGAGAACACTATTCTAAATTACCCTTTTTATAAACAACAACAGAAAAACCTTTATGTTTTCAAAATCATTAAACTCACTGTAGAGGGATGCTTTCTACTCACCAGTGTTGCTGCTGCTGCTAAGTTACTTCAGTTGTGTCCGACTCTGTGCAACCCCATAGACGGCAGCCCACCAGGCTCCCCCGTCCCTGGGATTCTCCAGGCAAGAACACTGGAGTGGGTTGCCATTTCCTTCTCCAATGCATTAAAGTGAAAAATGAAAGTGAAGTCGCTCAGTCGTGTCCGACTCTTAGCGACCCCATGGACTGCAGCCCACCAGGCTCCTCCGTCCATGGGATTTTCCAGGCAAGAGTACTGGAGTGGGGTGCCATTGCCTTCTCCGCATCAGTGTTACAGATCGCAAATAATAAAAATAGCAGCAATAAAGTCAGTGTTAGAGGGATTTCTCTCCAAATAAAAAAAGATTTGGGGTAATTCATGTCTCTGACAGATTAGATCAGATCAGTCGCTCAGTTGTGTCCGACTCTTTGCAACCCCATGAATCGCAGCACGCCAGGCCTCCCTGTCCATCACCAACTCCTGGAGTTCACTCAGACTCACGTCCATCGAGTCAGTGATGCCATCCAGCCATCTCATCCTCTGTCGTCCCCTTCTCCTCCTGCCCCCAATCCCTCCCAGCATCAGAGTCTTTTCCAATGAGTCAACTCTTCACATGAGGTGGCCCAAGTACTGGAGTTTCAGCTTTAACATCATTCCTTCCAAAGAAATCCCAGGGCTGATCTCCTTCAGAATGGACTGGCTGGATCTCCTTGCAGTCCAAGGGACTCTCAAGAGTCTTCTCCAACACCACAGTTCAAAAGCATCAATTCTTCGGCGCTCAGCCTTCTTCACAGTCCAACTCTCACATCCATACATGACCACAGGAAAAACCATGTCTCTGACAACCTGGCTCTATTTCTGATGTCTGGGATTTGTTGTAACAAAGAGTTTCCTGCAATGATCATCTATTTAGAAGTACTCAGATAATTTTCTTGCTTCACTCCTCTCAAAAACAAGCAAGTAAAAAAAAGAAAAACACAAAACATACATATATATTAATTTAGCATATAACAAAATATATTAGGACTTTTAAAAACTTCATTTAAAACCTTGTAATTTCAATTTTTATTAGGTCAACTGAGTATTTATAAAAATGGAACTAAAATCGCTGGTTGGCTACAGTTGGCTCATACTAGTTTGAGAGAACCAATTACATGCATTATCTTCCCACTCAGCATTTCAATGACAACAGGTTGGTAGTTGAAATCAGCCATGGTGAAATTATTTACACCATGGAGATTAGCAAACACCACTAGTTAAGCTTTTTTTTTTTTTTCCCTAGAGAGCTGGTTATTAAACATTTACTAGTAATAACTGGTTGTAATTAATATTAACTTCAAATTTCTTTAGAGTAAGAAAAATCACTGCAGATGGTGACTGCAGCCATGAAATTAAAAGATGCTTGCTCCTTGGAAGAAAAGCTATGACCAACCTAGACAGCATATTAAAAAGCAGAGACATTACTTTGCCAACAAAGGCCTATCTAGTCAAAGCTATAGGTTTTGCAGTAGTCATGTATGAATGTGAGAGTTGGATTATAAGAAAGTTGAGCACTGAAGAATTGATGCTTTTGAACTGTGGTGTTGGAGAAGACTCTTGAGAGTCCCTTGGACTGCAAAGAGATCCTACCACTCCATCCTAAAGGAAAACAGTCCTGAATATTCATTGGAAGCACTGATGCTGAAGCTGAAACTCCAATTATTTGGCCACCTGATGTGAAGAACTGACTCATTTGAAAAGACCCTGATGCTGGGAAAGATTGAGGGCAAAAGGAGAAGTGGGCAACAGAGGATGAGATGGTTAGATAGCATCACCAACTCAGTGGACATGAATCTGAGCAAACTCCAGGAGATAGTGAAAGACAGGGGAGGCTGGCATGCTGCAGTAAGTGGGGTCACAAAGAGTCAGACAAAACTTAGCAACTGAACAACAAAAGAAAAAAAAAGTCTTCCTGGATTACATAAAAAATCTGTCATTCAGGATAAATTTATACATAGAAATGCCAAATCACAAATAAAATTAGAAATAGGTATACAAGAAGAAGAAGAGTATATGTGTGTTTATGCCTGTAAAATTGTTTTCAAATAATTATCTTTATGTTGGCCATAATATACTGCTGCTGCTGCTAAGTCGCTTCAATCGTGTCCGACTCTGTGCGACCCCACAGAGAGCAGCCCACCAGGCTCCCCTATCCCTGGGATTCTCCAGCCAAGAACACTGGAGTGGGTTGCCATTTCCCTCTCCAATGCATGAAAGTAAAAAGTGAAAGGGAAGTCGCTCAGTCGTGTCCGACTCTTAGTGACCCCATGGACTGCAGCCTACCAGGCCCCTCCGTCCATGGGATTTTCCAGGCAAGAGTACTGGAGTGGGGTGCCATTGCCTTCTCCATAATATACTAGAAAAATTCAGTAATTTATTCTAGATAGAGAAAAATCGAGAGCTAATGAAAAGCTTTTTGAAGCAGTAGGAGAAGAGAATTCACATATCACTATACAGGTGAAGCAGAGAAGACAATGGTACCCCACTCTAGTACTCTTGCCTGGAAAATCCCATGGACGGAGGAGCCCGGTAGGCTGCAGTCGATGGGGTCACTAAGAGTCAGACACGACTGAGCGACTTCACTTTCACTTTTCACTTTCATGCATTGGAGAAGGAAATGGCAACCCACTCCAGTGTTCTTGCCTGGAGAATCCCAGGGACAGGGGAGCCTGGTGGGAGTCGGACATGACTGAAGCGACTTAGCAGCAGTAGCAGCAGCAGCATACAGGTGAAGGCTCTATTACTGAAAATATTAATAACAACATTCTTATTTCCAATAATAGTATTAAAGATAGAACTCATGTTTATTTCTATAAACAAATAGCAGGCTACACTAAAACAACTTAAATCCATTACTGGAAAATGATATAAATTTTAAAACAGAATCATTTTTTAAAAGAAGTCAGAAAATGATAGATATAAGGATCTAAAAAATGGTGAAAGAGTGGATAAATGTTCAGTTCAGTTCAGTCGCTCAGTCGTGTCCGACTCTTTGCAACCCCATGAATCGCAGCATGCCAGGCCTCCCTGTCATCACCAACTCCCAGAGTTCACTAAAATTCGTCTGCATCGAGTCGGTGATGCCATCTAGCCATCTCATCCTCTGTCGTCCCCTTCTCCTCCTGCCCCCAATTCCTCCCAGCATCAGAGTCTTTTCCAATGAGTCAACTCTTTGCATGAGGTGGCCAAAGTATTGGAGTTGCAGCTTCAGCATCAATCCCTCCAATGAACACCCAGGACTGATCTCCTTTATTATTTTTTTTTTTAAACTTTACATAATTGTATTAGTTTTGCCAAATATCAAAATGAATCCGCCACAGGCATACATGTGTTCCCCATCCTGAACCCTCCTCCCTCCTCCCTCCCCACACCATCCTTCTGGGTCGTCCCAGTGCACTAGCCCCAAGCATCCAGTATCGTGCATCGAACCTGGACTGGCAACTCGTTTCTTACATGATATTCTACATGTTTCATTGCCATTCTCCCAAATCTTCCCACCCTCTCCCTCTCCCACAGAGTCCATAAGACTGTTCTATACATCAGTGTCTCTTTTGCTGTCTCGTACACTGGGTTATTGTTACCATCTTTCTAAATTCCATATATATGTGTTAGTATACTGTATTTATGTTTTTCCTTCTGGCTTACTTCACTCTGTATAATAGGCTCCAGTTTCATCCACCTCATTAGAATTGATTCAAATGTATTCTTTTTAATGGCTAATACTCCATTGTGTATATGTACCATAGCTTTCTTATCCATTCATCTGCAGAATGGGAGAAAATAATAGCAAATGAAGCAACTGACAAACAACTAATCTCAAAAATATACAAGCAACTCCTACAGCTCAACTCCAGAAAAATAAATGACCCAATCAAAAAATGGGCCAAAGAACTAAATAGACATTTCTCCAAAGAAGACATACAGATGGCTAACAAACACATGAAAAGATGCTCAACATCACTCATTATCAGAGAAATGCAAATCAAAACCACTATGAGGTACCATTTCACACCAGTCAGAATGGCTGCGATCCAAAAGTCTACAAATAATAAATGCTGGAGAGGGTGTGGAGAAAAGGGAACCCTCTTACACTGTTGGTGGGAATGCAAACTAGTACAGCCACTATGGAGAACAGTGTGGAGATTCCTTAAAAAACTGGAAATAGAACTGCCTTATGATCCAGCAATCCCACTGCTGGGCATACACACTGAGGAAACCAGAAGGGAAAGAGACACATGTACCCCAATGTTCATCGCAGCACTGTTTATAATAGCCAGGACATGGAAGCAACCTAGATGTCCATCAGCAGATGAATGGATAAGAAAGCTGTGGTACATATACACAATGGAGTATTACTCAGCCATTAAAAAGAATACATCTGATCTCCTTTAGGAAAGACTGGTTGGATCTCCTTGTAGTCCAAGGGACTCTCAAGAGTCTTCTCCAACACCACAGTTCAAAAGCATCAATTCTTCAGCGCTCAGCTTTCTTCACAGTCCAACTCTCACATCCATACATGACCACTGGTAAAACCATAGCCTTGACTAGACGGACCTTTGTTGGCAAAGTAATGTCTCTGCTTTTTAATATGCTATCTAGGTTGGTCATCAGCAGAAGGCGATGGCTCCCCACTCTAGTACTCTTGCCTGGAAAATCCCATGGACGGAGGAGCCTGGTAGGCTGCAGTCCATGGGGTCGCGAAGAGTCGGACATGACTGAGCGACTTCCCTTTCACTTTTCACTTTCATGCATTGGAGAAGGAAATGGCAACCCACTCCAGTGTTCTTGCCTGGAGAATCCCAGGGATGGCAGAACCTGGTGGGCTGCCATCTATGGGGTCGCACAGAGTCAGACACGACTGAAGCAACTTAGCAGCAGCAGCAGCAGGTTGGTCATAACTTTCCTTCCAAGGAGTAAGCCTCTTTTAATTTCATGGCTGCAGTCACCATCTGCAGTGATTTTGGAGCCCCCCAAAATAAAGTCTGACACTGTTTCCCCATCTATTTCCCATGAAGTGATGGGACCAGATGCCATGATCTTAGTTTTCTGAATGTTGAGCTTTAAGCCAACTTTTTCACTCTCCTCTTTCACTTTCATCAAAAGGCTTTTTAGTTCCTCTTCACTTTCTGCCATAAGGGTGGTGTCATCTGCATATCTGAGGTTATTGATATTTCTCCTGGCAATCTTGATTCCAGCTTGTGCTTCTTCCAGCCCAGCGTTTCTCATGATGTACTCTGCATAGAAGTTAAATAAGCAGGGTGACAATATACAGCCTTGACGAACTCCTTTTCCTATTTGGAACCAGTCTATTGTTCCATGTCCAGTTCTAACTGTTGCTTCCTGACCTGCATACAGGTTTCTCAAGAGGCAGGGCAGGTGGTCTGGTATTCCCATCTCTTTCAGAATGTTCCACAGTTTATTGTGATCCACATAATCAAAGGCTTTGGCATAGTCAATAAAGCAGGACAGGTTAGGTCACTCTAAACTGTGATCCTAGATAGAACATTTAGTCTGACTGAAAAATGAAAGCCTAGAGCCACAGGAGAAAGCCAGCAAATTCGATGATTCACCACTACAATGAATAACCTACTGGTAACATACTAATTTATCATTCATGATTCCTGGGGGCAGTGGGACAGTAGCCCAGCTTTTGATACAAGGGGTTTCATAAATCATTAACCTCTATCTTATTTGTAGTCATCTCTTCTCTTAATCAAGCAAAAGCACAGTGAAAACCAAGCTGGAAAAAACAATTTCGAACTTTAGAATAAACTGTTTTTCAAATATCATGAAAGATGTTTACAACAAAAATGTTTGGTTGGAGGAGCCAAGATGGTGGAGGAGCAGGACGGGGAGAAAACTTTCTCCCCCACAAATTCATCAAAAGAGCATTTAAACATCGAGTACATTCCACAAAACAACTTCTGAATGCCGGCAGAGGACATCAGGCACCCAGAAAAGCAATCCAACTCTTCAAAAGGAGGTAGGAAAAAATATAAAAGACAAAAAAAGAGACAAAAGAGGGAGGGACGGAGTTCTGTCCTGGGAAGGCAGTCTTAAAAAGAGAGAAGTTTCCCAAACACCAGGAAACCTTCTCACTGCCGAATCTGTGCCAAGCTTTGGAAGCACAGAGGACAACATAACAGGGAGAAAAAATAAACAAACAATTAAAACTCGCAGATTGTGAGCCCTATGGTAACTCCCCCAGCGGAGAAGCAGCGCAGAGGCCTGCACACACCATTAGCAAGCGGGGGCTGGGCAGGGAGGCACGGCGCGGGCTGCATCGCTGAGAGTAAGAATCTGGCCTGAATACCCTGAGCGCTATCTGAGGG
This sequence comes from Bos grunniens, assembly GCF_055505025.1. Taxonomy (NCBI): domain Eukaryota; kingdom Metazoa; phylum Chordata; class Mammalia; order Artiodactyla; family Bovidae; genus Bos; species Bos grunniens. The sequence continues at coordinate 64,802,902 of NC_141168.1, read as the reverse complement.
AAATAATTTGGGCTAGCAAACCAGACTGCGGGATATCTACCTCGCGAAAAGCTAGCCCTAACCTAAGACACCGCCAGGCCCGCGCACGGAACAAAGGACTGAACAGAGATAGCCGGCTGCAGACCTTCCCCCTCCGGTGACAGGCAGCCAGAGCCGGAAGAGGGCAATCGCAGCCCCAGAGAGACATTATCTATAAAACTGTAAGCAGGCTTCTTTGCTAACTAAAACTTCTTGGGGGTCTGGACGGTCAACATCTGCCTGAGAAGGTGCGCCAGTTTTACACCCAGATAACCGAGTGGCGGGGAGGCGATAAGTCGCAGCATTGGCGCTCGCCAAACACCTCATCACCTGAGCTGCTCGGACCTGGGAAGAGCACAAAACGCAGGCCCAACTGAGTCTGCGCCTCTGAGGACTACCCGAGTGCCTGAACCTGAGCGGCTTGGACCTGGGAGGTGCATGCAGCCCAGGGCCAGCCTCGGATTGTTCCTGGCGGAACAACCTAGAGCCCGAGCAGTGTGGGCAGGGAGGCTACACGCGCCGTGAGCGGGGGCAGACCCAGTGTGGCTGAGGCATTGCGGGCGCACGCCAGTGTTATTTGTTTGCAGCATCCCTCCCTCCCTCCCCACAGCGCGACTGAACAAGTGAGCCTAAAAAAAAAAAAAAAAAAAAAGTGTCCTCCACCATCCCCTTTGTGTCAGGACAGAAACCAGACACTGAAGAGACCAGCAAACAGAAGAAGCTATAACAGAGGGAAACGCCTTGGAAGCTACAGGCAATAGATTAAAACCCCGTGGTTACTACGGACTACATAGGAAAGGGCCTACAGATCTTGAGAAATATATGTCGGACCAAGGAACTAGCCAAAAATGAACTGAACCCACAATACTCACAACAAAACCAGAGAAAGTCCTAGATATATTTTTACTATTTTTACGGTCATTCTTCTTTCTTTTCTTTTTTTTTTAATTAAAAAAAAAATGTTAAGTCCTCTATTGTTCCTTCAATCTTCACTTTTATAACCTATTACTTTGCAAAACAAAAACAAAAACAAAAACAAAAAACCCTATTTTTTTCTTCTTCAGCAAACTTCATATATATATATTTTATAATTTTTTGACCTTGTTTTGTTTTTTTTGTTTGTTTGTTGTTTGTTTTCTTCTTTTCTTTAACATTGTATTTTTGAAATTCCAAACTCTACTCCAGATTTTTAATTTTAGCTTTTTGGTATATGTTATCAATTTTGTACCTATAGTTTTTTTATAATTTCTGTGACTTTTTTTTTTTTCCTCTGTTTCTTTCTCTTCTTCTTTTATATAACATTGTATACCTGAAATTCCAAACTCTACTCTAGATTTTTAATTTATGCTTTTTGGTATTTGATATCAATTTTGTACCTGTATTTTCTTTATAATTTTTGCGACATTGTTTGTTTTTGTTTGTTTGTTTTCTCATTTTTCTTCTTCCTTTTTTTTTAACATTGTATTTTTGAAATTCCAAACTCTACTCTAGATTTTTAATTTTTGCTTTTTGGTATTAGTTATCAATTTTGTACCTGTATTTTCTTTATAATTTTCGCAACCTTGTTTGTTTTTCTTTGTTTGTTTTTTCTGTCTTTCTTTTCCTTCTTCTTTTCTTTAACATCATATTTTTGAAATTCCAAACTGTACTCTAAATTTTTAATTTTTGCTTTTATGTATTTGTTACCAATTTTGTACCTTTAAGAACCCAATCTTCAGGACCCATTTTTCACTAGGGAGCAAGATTACTGGCTTGAGTGCTCTCTCTCCCTTTGGACTCTCCTTTTTCTCCACCAGGTCACCTGTGTCTCCTCCCTAACCCCTCTCTACTCTACCCAACTCTGTGAATTTCTGTATGTTCCAGACAGTGGAGAACACTTAGGGAACTGATTACTGGCTGGATCCCCCCTTTTCATTCCCCCCTTTTATCGTTCTGGCCACCTCTGTCTCCTTCCTCCTCCTTCTCTTCTCTGTATAACTCCGTGAACATCTCTGAGTGGTCCAGTTGTGGAGTGCACATAAGGAAGTGACTACTGGCTAGCCCACTCTCTCCACTATTGATTCCACCTCATCTCATTCGGGTCACCTCTAACTCCCTCCTCCCTCTTCTCTTCTCCATGTAACGCTGTGAACCTCTCTGAGTGACCCTCACAATAGAGAAACTTTTCATCTTTAATGTAGATGTTTTATCAATGGTGCTGTATAGAAGGAGAAGTTTTGAAACTACTGTAAAAATAAGACCGATAACTGGAAGCAGGAGGCTTAAGTCCAAACCCTGACTCCAGGGAACTCCTGACTCCAAGGAACATTAATTGACAGGAGCTTATCAAACGCCTCCATACCGACACGGAAACCAAGCACCAAACAAGGGCCAAAAAGTTCCAGGGCAAGACACACCAAGCAAATTCTCCAGCAACAAAGGAACACAGCTCTGAGCTTCAAGATACAGGCTGCCCAAAGTCACCCCAAAACCATAGACATCTCATAACTCATTACTGGACATTTCATTACACTCCAGAGAGAAGAAATACAGCTCCACCCACCAGAACACCAACACAAGCTTCCCTAACCAGGAAACCTTGACAAGCCACCTGTACAAACCCACACACAGTGAGGAAACGCCACAAACTGCCAGAATACAGAAAGGACACCCCAAACTCAGCAATTTAAACAAGATGAAGAGACAGAGGAATACCCAGCAGATAAAGGAACAGGATAAATGACCACCAAACCAAAGAGGAAGAGATAGGGAATCTACCTGATAAAGAATTTCGAATAATGATAGTGAAATTGATCCAAAATCTTGAAATTAAAATGGAATCACAGATAAATAGCCTGGAGATAAGGGTTGAAAAGATACAAGAAAGGTTTAACAAGGACCTAGAAGAAATAAAAAAGAGTCAATATATAATGAATAATGCAATAAATGAAATTAAAAACACTCTGGAGGCAACAAATAGTAGAATAACAGAGGCAGAAGATAGGATTAGTGAGTTAGAATGGTAGAAATAAATGAATCAGAGAGGATAAAAGAAAAACGAATTAAAAGAAATGAGGACAATCTCAGAGACTTCCAAGACAATATTAAACGCTACAACATTCGAATCATAGGGGTCCCAGAAGAAGAAGACAAAAAGAAAGACCATGAGAAAATACTTGAGGAGATAATAGTTGAAAACTTCCCTAAAATGGGGAAGGAAATAATCACCAAAGTCCAAGAAACCCAGAGAGTCCCAAACAGGATAAACCCAAGGAGAAACACCCCAAGACACATATTAATCAAATTATCAAAGATCAAACACAAAGAACAAATATTAAAAGCAGCAAGGGAAAAACAACAAATAACACACAAGGGAATTCCCATAAGGATAACAGCTGATCTTTCAATAGCAACTCTTCAAGCCAGGAGGGAATGGCAAGACATACTTAAAATGATGAAAGAAAATAACCTACAGCCCAGATTATTGTACCCAGCAAGGATCTCATTCAAGTATGAAGGAGAAATCAAAAGCTTTTCAGACAAGCAAAAGCTGAGAGAATTCTGCACCACCAAACCAGCTCTCCAACAAATACTAAAGGATATTCTCTAGACAGGAAACACAAAAACGGGGTATAAATTCAAACCCAAAACAATAAAGTAAATGGCAAAGGGATCATACTTATCAGTAATTACCTTAAACGTAAATGGGTTGAATGCCCCAACCAAAAGACAAAGACTGGCTGAATGGATACAAAAACAAGACCCCTACATATGTTGTCTACAAGAGACCCACCTCAAAACAGGGGACACATACAGACTGAAAGTGAAGGGCTGGAAAAAGATTTTCCATGCAAATAGGGACCAAAAGAAAGCAGGAGTAGCAATACTCATATCAGATAAAATAGACTTTAAAACAAAGGCTGTGAAAAGAGACAAAGATGGTCACTACATAATGATCAAAGGATCAATCCAAGAAGAAGATATAACAATTATAAATATATATGCACCCAACACGGGAGCACCGCAGTATGTAAGACAAATGCTAACAAGTATGAAAGGAGAAATTAACAATAACACAATAATAGTGGGAGACTTTAATACCCCACTCACACCTATGGATAGATCAACTAAACAGAAAATTAACAAGGAAACACAAACTTTAAATGATACAATAGACCAGTTAGACCTAATTGATATCTATAGGACATTTCATCCCAAAACAATGAATTTCACCTTTTTCTCAAGTGCACATGGAACCTTCTCCAGGATAGATCACATCCTGGGCCATAAATCTAGCCTTGGTAAATTCAAAAAATAGAAATCATTCCGAGCATCTTTTCTGATCACAATGCAGTAAGATTAGACCTCAATTACAGGAGAAAAACTATTAAAAATTCCAACATATGGAGGCTGAACAACACGCTGCTGAATAACCAACAAATCACAGAAGAAATCAAAAAAGAAATCAAAATTTGCATAGAAACGAATGAAAATGAAAAAACAACCCAAAACCTGTGGGACATGGTAAAAGCAGTCCTAAGGGGAAAGTTCATAGCATACAGGCACACCTCAAGAAACAAGAAAAAAGTCAAATAAATAACCTAACTCTACACCTAAAGCAACTAGAAAAGGAAGAAATGAAGAACCCCAGGGTTAGTAGAAGAGATCTTAAAAATTAGAGCAGAAATAAATGCAAAAGAAACAAAAGAGACCATAGCAAAAATCAACAAAACCAAAAGCTGGTTCTTTGAAAGGATAAATAAAATTGACAAACCATTAGCCAGACTCATCAAGAAACAAAGGGAGAAAAATCAAATCAATAAAATTAGAAATGAAAATGGAGAGATCACAACAGACAACACAGAAATACAAAGGATCATAAGAGACTACTATCAACAATTATATGCCAATAAAATGGACAACGTGGAAGAAATGGACAAATTCTTAGAAAAGTACAACTTTCCAAAACTCGACAAGGAAGAAATAGAAAATCTTAACCGACCCATCACAAGCACGGAGATTGAAACTGTAATCAAAAATCTTCCAGCAAACAAAAGCCCAGGTCCAGACGGCTTCACAGCTGAATTCTACCAAAAATTTAGAGAAGAGCTAACACCTATCCTGCTCAAACTCTTCCAGAAAATTGCAGAGGAAGGTAAACTTCCAAACTCATTCTATGAGGCCACCATCACCCTAATACCAAAACCTGACAAAGATCCCACAAAAAAAGAAAACTACAGGCCAATATCACTGATGAACATAGATGCAAAAATCCTTAACAAAATTCTAGCAATCAGAATCCAACAACACATTAAAAAGATCATACACCATGACCAAGTGGGCTTTATCCCAGGGATGCAAGGATTCTTCAATATCCGCAAATCAATCAATGTAATACACCACATTAACAAATTGAAAAATAAAAACCATATGATTATCTCAATAGATGCAGAGAAAGCCTTTGACAAAATTCAACACCCATTTATGATAAAAACTCTCCAGAAAGCAGGAATAGAAGGAACATACCTCAACATAATAAAAGCTATATATGACAAACCCACTGCAAACATTATCCTCAATGGTGAAAAATTGAAAGCATTTCCTCTAAAGTCAGGAACAAGACAAGGGTGCCCACTTTCACCATTACTATTCAACATAGTTTTGGAAGTTTTGGCCACAGCAATCAGAGCAGAAAAAGAAATAAAAGGAATCCAAATTGGAAAAGAAGAAGTAAAACTCTCACTGTTTGCAGATGATATGATCCTCTACATAGAAAACCCTAAAGACTCCACCAGAAAATTACTAGAACTAATCAATGATTATAGTAAAGTTGCAGGATATAAAATCAACACACAGAAATCCCTTGCATTCCTATACACTAATAATGAGAAAACTGAAAGAGAAATTAAGGAAACAATTCCATTCACCATTGCAACGGAAAGAATAAAATACTTAGGAATATATCTACCTAAAGAAAGTAAAGACCTATACATAGAAAACTATAAAACACTGGTGAAAGAAATCAAAGAAGACACTAATAGATGGAGAAATATACCATGTTCATGGATTGGAAGAATCAATATAGTGAAAATGAGTATACTACCCAAAGCAATTTATAGATTCAATGCAATCCCTATCAAGCTACCAACAGTATTCTTCACAGAGATAGAACAAATAATTTCACAATTTGTATGGAAATACAAAAAAACCTCGAATAACCAAAGCGATCTTGAGAAAGAAGAATGGAACTGGAGGAATCAACCTACCTGACTTCAGGCTCTACTACAAAGCCACAGTTATCAAGACAGTATGGTACTGGCACAAAGACAGAAATATAGATCAATGGAACAAAATAGAAAGCCCAGAGATAAATCCACGCACATATGGACACCTTATCTTTGACAAAGGAGGCAAGAATATACAATGGAGAAAAGACAATCTCTTTAACAAGTGGTGCTGGGAAATCTGGTCAACCACTTGTAAAAGAATGAAACTAGAACACTTTCTAACACCATACACAAAAACAAACTCAAAATGGATTAAAGATCTAAATGTAAGACCAGAAACTATAAAACTCCTAGAGGAGAACATAGGCAAAACACTCTCCGACATACATCACAGCAGGATCCTCTATGACCCACCTCCCAGAATATTGGAAATAAAAGCAAAAATAAACAAATGGGACCTAATTAACCTTAAAAGCTTCTGCACATCAAAGGAAACTATTAGCAAGGTGAAAAGACAGCCTTCAGAATGGGAGAAAATAATAGCAAATGAAGCAACTGACAAACAACTAATCTCAAAAATATACAAGCAACTCCTACAGCTCAACTCCAGAAAAATAAACGACCCAATCAAAAAATGGGCCAAAGAACTAAATAGACATTTCTCCAAAGAAGACATACAGATGGCTAACAAACACATGAAAAGATGCTCAACATCACTCATTATCAAAGAAATGCAAATCAAAACCACTATGAGGTACCATTTCATGCCAGTCAGAATGGCTGCAATCCAAAAGTCTACAAATAATAAATGCTGGAGAGGGTGTGGAGAAAAGGGAACCCTCTTATACTGTTGGTGGGAATGCAAACTAGTACAGCCACTATGGAGAACAGTGTGGAGATTCCTTAAAAAACTGGAAATAGAACTGCCTTATGATCCAGCAATCCCACTGCTGGGCATACACACTGAGGAAACCAGAAAGGAAAGAGACACGTGTACCCCAATGTTCATCGCAGCACTGTTTATAATAGCCAGGACATGGAAGCAACCTAGATGTCCATCAGCAGATGAATGGATAAGAAAGCTGTGGTACATATACACAATGGAGTATTACTCAGCCATTAAAAAGAATACGTTTGAATCAGTTCTACTGAGGTGGATGAAACTGGAGCCTATTATACAGAGTGAAGTAAGCCAGAAAGAAAAACACCAATACAGTATACTAACGCATATATATGGAATTTAGAAAGATGGTAACAATAACCCTGTGTATGAGACAGCAAAAGAGACACTGATGTATAGAACAGTCTTATGAACTCTGTGGGAGAGGGAGAGGGTGGGAAGATTTGGGAGAATGGCATTGAAACATGTAAAATATCATGTATGAAACGAGTTGCCAGTCCAGGTTCGATGCACGCTACTGGATGCTTGGGGCTAGTGCACTGGGACGACCCAGAGGGATGGTATGGGGAGGGAGGAAGGAGGAGGGTTCAGGATGGGAACACATGTATACCTGTGGCGGATTCATTTTGATATTTGGCAAAACTAATACAATTATGTAAAGTTTAAAAATAAAATAAAATTTAAAAAAATGTTTAACACATTAGCCTCATCTGCACCTTCCAACATTATATGTTCAAAAGAAATCATCTTAAGGATTGATATATTTTCCCTTGAAGAGTTCTTTTTTATGTAATTTGAATCTGAGTTATTTTTCACAGCACAGCAGAAACAGGATATTATGGATAGATAAGTACTACTTAAAATAATGTAATGGAGAATTAAGAAGATATTCTTATCATAGTATATCCACCCTTTCCACTTTGTAAGGATTTGCTTACATTGAAAAATATTTTTTAAATGACTAGGAATCAAAAGTCCACTTCCTTTTAAGTTGTATGACAGGTGATCTCTCTAGTCTCAGTTTCTTGCTTTCTTTTCTCGTTCAGGGAAGAAAAATCTCCATCAGAGTGCTGCTCATAAGCCACTGAATGTGTGTGCACAGATGTTCGTGTGTGCTCAGTTGTGTCTGACTCTTTGTGACCCCATAGACTGTGCCCGCCAGGCTCCTCTGTCCATGGGATTTTCCAGGCAAGAATACTGGAGTGGGTTGCTGTTTCCTTCTCCAGGAGATCTTTCTTACAAGTGATGCAATCCACGTGTCTTGTGTCTCCTGCACTGGTGGCAGATACTTTACCACTGAGCCACTTGGGAAGACCATAAGCTACTCAGTAGTCTTAAATGAGCTGTGTCAGTTGATTCCCTGACACCTGTAGCCTTTTAATCACTCCCAGTGATTGCTGAGTGCCCATGGTTTTATCAACTATCTGTATCTTCCTTGAACATTTATTACACTCAGACAAAATAAGGTTTATGTCAATATTAACATCAACAATATTCATTTAGCACCTAGAAAAAAATTTTAATTAAAATATGAAAAATGTTCCAAATTTCAATCATTGTAAACACTGAAGAAAAACAAGATGTCCTGTCCATTTTTGGATCTCCCTGCTTTTGATTCATAAATTTTTAAAGTTGAAAATTACAATGACAAATATGATACATTCCTGGGATTTTCAAAAGGCTGCATAATTGTCATCAATTGATATTAACGTCTTCACTTGAAATGGTTTTCTTATCACAGGATTAGGACACACCTGCCACTAAGTAATAGCAGTAAATAAGATCAAATCTTAATTTAAAAAAACCTATGTTTAAGTTGCAAGAGGCATGTTCTCAAGAGTAATTATATATTCATAAGTCATAAACTTAGCTTCATCTATTTCTTTGTATTTTGGGAGCTAATAAAAGAAATCTCACCACATTTAATTTTTAAATGGCTGTATTTTTCCTTCATTGTCACATACAATCCCCACATGAAGAATGAACTATTACTATTTCCATTTTATGGATGAAGCAATGGGGATAGGATATAAATGACTTTAAGTTGAAGCCAGTGCTCATTTACCATCCCCCAAATCCTAGGACTCTCAAGAATTATGCTACACCTACTCTGTGTCTGCTCTATAAATTGAACAACAAAGCTTGGCTGACAGTACATCTGTTTACAATTTGGTTTACTGAAAGTTTTAAGGCCACTGTTGAGACCTGCTGCCCAGAAAAAAAAAAAAATATTACTGCTCATTGACAATACACCTGGTCATCCAAGAATGTTGGTGGAGATGTACAAAATTAATGTTGTTTTCTTCCCTGCTATCACAACATTCATCTGTAGCCCATGGATCACGGAGTCATTTTGACTCTCAAGTCTTATGATTTAAGAAATACAGGTTATAAGGTTACAACTGGCATAGATATTAATTCCTCTGATGAATCTGGGCAAAATTTATAGAAAACCTTCTGGAAAGGATTCACCATTCTAGACGTTACTAAGAACATTCATGATTCATGGGAAGAGGTCAAAATATCAACATTAACAGGAGTTTGGAAGAAGTTGATTCCAACTCTCATGAATGACTTTGAGAGGTTCAAGACTTCAGAGGAGTAGTTAAATTGTTTCAAATTCCACCACTGAAGATGTGGTGGAAATAGCAAGAGAACTAGAAGTGGATCTGGATGTGAGTGAATTGCTACAATCTTGCTATAAAACTTTAATGGATGAGAAGGTGCTCCCTATGAAAGACCAAATAATGTTATTTCTTGAGATGAAATCCTCTCCTGGTGAAGACTGCTGAAATGACAATAAATGATTTAGAATATTACATAAAATTAGTTGAAACACAACGGCAGGGCTTGAGAGGATTGGCTCCAGTTTTGAAAGAAGTTCTACTGTGGGTAAAAAGGTAGCAAACTTCTTCTCATGCTACAGAGAAATCACTCATGAAAGAGAGTCAGCTGATGCAGCAAACTTCATTGCCTTAAGCATTGCCACAGCCACCCCATTGTTCAACCACCATACCCTGATAAGTCAGGAGCTATCAATATGAAGACAAGATCTTCTACCAGCAAAAATTATGACTTTCTAAAGGCTCAGATAATGGTTAGCGTTTTTTAGCAATGAAGTATTTTTTAATTAGAGTCTTCCTGGTAGCTCAGTGGTAAAGAATCCATCTGCCAATGCTGGAGACATGGCTTCAATCCCTGGGTCGGGAAGACTCCCTAGAGAAGGAAATGGCAGTCCACCCCATTATTCTTGCCTGGGAAATCCCATGGACAGAGAAGCCTGGCAGTCCATGGGGCTGCAAAAGAGTCAGACATGACTTAGCAACTACACAATGTTTTTAATTAAGGTATGTACATCAGTGTCTTAGACAGCATCCTATTGCCCACTTAATAGTCCACAGTATAGTGTAAACACTTTTATATGCACTGGGAAACCAAAACATTTGTGACTTGTTTTGCTGCAATATTTGCTTTATTTGCTTTGGGTTAAAACCAAGCCCACAGTATCTCCAAGGTATGCCTGTAATCTAATAGACTGCACTGTACTTGACCATATATGAAAGAGCCAATATAAGACACAGCTAGTCATATTGACAATTCAGTACTTATTAGGTAAAGAAAACTAAAAACTAGATCTTTTGTCACATTAAAGTTACTTGCTTGCAGCTAGACTTTAAAAAATAATTTTAAACACTTTTTACTTAATGGAAATGTATTTTCTATTATAAAGTAATTCATGTATTCTGTGAAAAACTCAGACAATATGATATAAAAGTCATCTTGTAATATTAATCTTGTTTCTAGTTTTCTAGGTAAATCTTACTTTGCCCTTGTAAAGTATGTGTTTTTAGAGCATCTTCTAAGTTCCTAAGTAATCATAGAATCTCAAAATTATAAATGGAAAAATGAATAAATTGTGATCTTTAGACAAAGCAATGCTTGTAGAGACAGAGAAAAAATAAATTCCACTGCCATTGAACAGAAAGTATGTATTGTTTACTCTTGCTTCTCTAATCCATCTGTTTATTATTTCTAAACTCAATTACTTTAATCTATGACTATTTGGTGTTACTAGAAGTTGCAATTCTTTGCCATAATCACTCATTTAATTTTTATTTTTAAATTTAATTTACCCATAAGAAAATAGCTATTACAACAAAACAGAAAGCTCATGTTGCGATTTGTATAAATTGCTGGACTTATAATACTTTGAAGAGATCAGATTTTAGATCTCTATCATTGATTCACACTTTAAGTGCATATTAGAATTATCTAAGGGAGAAGGCAATGGCAACCCACTCCAGTAATCTTGCCTGGGAAATCCCATGGATGGAGGAGCCTGGTGGGCTACAGTCCATGGGGTCTCAAAGAGTCAGAGATGACTGAGTGACTTCACTTTCACTTTTCACTTTCATGCATTGGAGAAGGAAATGGCAACGCACTCCAGTATTCTTGCCTGGAGTATCCCAGGGACAGAGGAGCCTGGTGGGCTGCTGTCTATGGGGTTGCACAGAGTCGGACACGACTGATATGACTTAGCAGCAGCATTAGAATTATCTACAGAGCTTGTCAAAACACAGATTGCTAGGCCCCCATGTCTAGTCTTTCTGAATTCACAGATCTGGGACTGAAATAAGAGAATTTGTATTTTGAACAAGTTCCCAGGCAATAGTATTGGGGCTGGCAAAGACCATATTTTGAGAACTAGTGATCTATATAAGGCATTAAACATCATTTCAGAGCTCGTCTTTCTAAGATTTATTATCACTTGGTCTTGATTTTAATGGACAATTCAGTACTGTGTATATAGTAGCTTTCAGTAAATGCTGTTAACTGATCAATTCTAAAATTAAATATAAAATAAATTGAGTTATAAATCTATCAGTTATTAAATAGCCCATTCCCCCTCCATAATTTGCCAGTTGAGAAAATCTTGGCCAAGTTTTCAGAGAGCATAGATACGTCAAATACTCTTTGGATGCAGAATCTTTCTACCTATTAAGTTGCTTTTCAATGCACTTTTATTTTATTTACTGAAAATAACAATCACAGTCATCCTGGCACAGGGAATATAAAGGTAGAATAAAATACAATGAAATATTAGTTAAATTGTTGATTAGATTGTTGATTTCAAAACTTTTTTTAGAACAGTATTTTGGTAATAGTAGAGAATGATTTTTGGAACGAAATAAATCACAGCTTGATTTTTTAGTTTTAGTATAACATTAAGCTTGTGTTGCTAAAATCTGCACTGTGTCTATTTGTTTTGATATCTATCTCTTACCCTGCATGATTAATTTAAGCAAGACATTTCTTTTGTTTCCAACCCTACAGTGAGATGTTTAAGTCCTTTCTCATAGTTACACAAGCTCTACCAAATTCTGAATTCTTGTTGAAATATCAGCGGAATTGGGAGAAAATATTTAATGATTTTTCCTTTTCCTTTGTCAATATGTTATGGCATTCACATGACTCCCTCTGGTGGCAAATGCAATATGGAATGTTAATCTTTTTCAAGAAATGTACATGTATACATTTCTCTTTCTATAAAGTCAATAATTTCTCCCCTCTTCCTGAAGTGTGCTCTATCTTAACGCTACCCACAATCTAATGTGAACACTGCTGCTGCTACTGCTAAGTCGCTTCAGTCGTGTCCAACTCTGTGCGACCCCAGAGACGACAGCCCACCAGGCTCCCCCGTCCCTGGGATTCTCCAGGCAAGAACACTGGAGTGGGTTGCCATTTCCTTCTCCAAATGTGACCATTGGAAACCATCAAAAATTATTAGTTCAATCAATACAAAGACTGCACCTCTTTGTCAATCACCCTGGAAAATAGTGTTAAATTATTTTTGTAGCTTTTTAATAATCACACCAGAATAGTAAAATACTAAAGCAACTGATTAGAAAATAACTCCCCAAACTCAACCTCAATTCTTCTAGACATAGTCCATTAACAGTCATGTATAAACTTAGTCTAAGAAACTTAAGTATTTGCATTCAGGAAATACCTCAGAGCTCCATACAAATATGATGTAGAGTCATGCAGAGATGAATCTGAATTCTCCCTCTGACACTGATGGAAGAGTAACCTACATCAGGTTATGCAACTGCTAAAAGACGTGATTTTCATATCCATAAAATGGAATAATACCTACTTCATGAAATTTATAAGACAATGCATTTAAAGACCTGTCCCTGTGTCTAACATTTAATAAGATACTAGCTATTATTATAGTTATTCCTTTTAATTAACAAACCAAACACCTCTCAAATGTATTATTTACAGGAATTATTATCAACTGCCCCTTTGCCTGCACTGTCTCACATAGGATCATTTCAATTATACCATTTTATGATGCCTACATTTATGTACTCTCACTGTCCTCTTGTTCATCAGTCAGGGCCCCAGTAGCAAAAAAGATGTTACAGAAAGCTACATAATTTGAGAAGAGCTTAATAATGAGAATATTTACAAAGAAATGATTGGATCTAAAGGAAACCATAAGGGTGATGCAGTACCTTGGAAGTTACCTCCCCTAGGCCATAACAGGCAAGAGTAGTGAGCAGTTACCCAACCTGGAGAGGAGAGCTATATGGATAGGGTTGCCGGACACTCGGTACAGGCTTTGCTGGATGCCAGCCTGTAATGACCAAACTAGGAGGTGGGAACTGATATCTCACCCTCACTCTTCTTTCCTCTGATCACTTACAGGTATCTCCCATTGGCCACATTTACCTGGAAGCCAGAGGGCAAAGCTGATTAGCCTATAAGGGGCAGCTTCCCAAAGCCCAGTGTAGCAGCAAGAAAGGTAGAGGGGGGAAATGGCGATGCAACAAAAGAATTCAAGCACATCCTGCAAACCCAAAGTTTTCATTTTACTACAGTGGCCATTATCTCCTGCCTGGATTATTTCAATGTCCTGCTAACTGGTCTCTGCCTCCAGTGTTGCCTCCTTCTTGTCTATTGTTCACACAAGACAGAGTGACCTTTCTAAAAGTATAAACCTGCTTATGTCATTTCCCTAATAAAGTTATCCAGTGGCTCTCCCATTGTTCCTGGGATAAATTCCAAACCACTTAACATGTGTTTTATGAGGGCTTTGACTATCCAGCCTTGAAGATTTCTCCAGTCTCATTACTCACTGTTTTCCTGGTTACTTTCCACATAAACTGAAGGGAATTTAAGTCCTCTAATAAGTCAAGCTCACTTTCTGATCTATCTGCATGATTGTCCTTTTGCCTGAATGCTTTTTGCCACCATCTCTGCAGGTTTAGCTCAAGACTACCTCCCAAATGTCTCCTCCTCTAGGGAGTTTTCTCCATCCTCCCAGAATTAGGTCATATGTCTTCCTGGAACAGCTCCATCTGCTCCAGACATGGCACTAATACATTATTTTAATTGCCTCTTTACTTATCTATTCCCCCCTAGAGAATCTAGGCTACTTAAGCACAAAAGATTATATTGTTCATCATTGTCACCCTGCCTCCAACCCAGGCTTGGCATCATGTGGGCACCTGGGGAACATTTACTGAATGATTAAATAAACTAAGAGGAAAAAAGTCCAATCTCTTAATCAAAACTTTCAGACTCTCTGAAACCTACCTGACATTACCTAGCCACCCTCACCTTATATTTATCCTATCTCCAATATCTATTTCCCCCATTCCCACTCCCATCATGAACTCATCTGTCCAACAATCTTTCTTCTCTAGGGAGGAAATTAAAGATCCCTTTTCCTTCCCTACTCCATCTCCTAAATAATGGATTAGAATGTAGGCCTCCCATTCTATCTCCAAGGAGAAGGAATGTGATCCTTGATTACAACACAGTACAAGAAGGTAGAGTATTAAAAAGACTGAAAGACTACTCAAATATAAAGATGGTTCCTTGGGGCTTTTTTTCTTCCTTTCAAGAGACTGAAAGGTAAGGCGGGTGTCCAACCTGCCCCTCTGTTTTCGTGCAGTGAAGAAGACAAGCCTGCAAGTCCTTCCCTTCCCCCACATCACACATAGGCACTGAGGCAAATCCTCTCTTACACACTCTTCACACTCTTCTGTGTCTTGCTATCATACGGGCTCACAAAACACACTGGAGTTGTAGGTAATCTTAGAGTCCAACCTTCCAGGGCATACCACTGAGGTTTAATGCCAAGTCCTCAGATTATAATCGAGGGTTAGCTTACCTGGTTTCCATTGTGTGAATTGCTTTCTTGGGATCTCAAGCATCAGGTACTTCATTTGAGGTAAGACTATTTTTCTGTGAACTAGAAAAATACCATCTTGTCAGTTTTTGAAGTTGTTGCTGTTTCAATTTTTTTCTTTTTTTCTTTAAGTACATGGTAAAAAATTCAAAACTGTATAGTGAGGTAAGTGTCTTTTCTTCCCACGTTCTGTCACCTGGGAATTAGAAGTGTCTGCTAATTATATTTTACTACTATCATATCAATCTCAGAATTGATTGAGTATTCTGGTGGCAGACAACAGGTGGGAAAACAGGCAGGTGGCCTCAGACAAATGATCACAAGCCCAGGTTTGACTTGGGGGAGAACTTTAATCTTTTTAACCCTGTAAATGTTATGAGGCTGACAGCACAGAGATAACCAGGATGCAAGGAGAGCTTGGTCAATGCCAAAGCAAAAGGCAGATCCAATTATTAGAATATGGGTATGAGGCCAAAGTTAGATTAGTCACACAGATGACGAATGATGATAGATCCCACCACGACCAGCCAACTACTCCTCACATCTCCCCAGATCAGGAAGATGAAGTAACTTTCAGAGGCTAGAAAATCATGGCAGAAGGAAGGCAAGCACAGCAGTATGGAAACAACCATTGTTACACCGGTATATGATTTGTCTTGTCTATCAGTTAAACCATGAACACCTTGAAGCTAAGTACCAAGGTTTTCCCTATATTTGTTCTCTGTAATAAACAACATTTTACCTAATTTCTGTGTACCCACTACTTGAATTATAATTTTGTCTATCAAAAAGTTTACTGTCTGAAGTAGAATGTGCTAGTCACTCAGTTCAGTTCAGTTCAGTTCAGTCGCTCACTCGTGTCCGACTCTTTGTGACCCCATGAATCGCAGCATGCCAGGCCTCTCTGTCCATCACCAACTCCTGGAGTTCACTCAGACTCATGTCCATCGAGTCGGTGATGCCATCCAGCCATCTCATCCTCTGTCGTCCCCTTCTCCTCCTGCCCCCAATCCCTCCCAGCGTCAGAGTCTTTTCCAATGAGTCAACTCTTTGCATGAGGTG
The DNA here is from genome assembly GCF_055505025.1 of Bos grunniens. Taxonomy (NCBI): domain Eukaryota; kingdom Metazoa; phylum Chordata; class Mammalia; order Artiodactyla; family Bovidae; genus Bos; species Bos grunniens. The sequence continues at coordinate 64,786,512 of NC_141168.1, read as the reverse complement.
GCCAAAGTATTGGAGTTTCAGCTTCAGCATCATTCCTTCCAAAGAAATCCCAGGGCTGATCTCCTTCAGAATGGACTGGTTGGATCTCCTTGCAGTCCAAGGAACTCTCAAGAGTCTTCTCCAACACCACAGTTCAAAAGCATCAATTCTTTGGTGCTCAGCCTTCTTCACAATCCAACTCTCACATCCATACATGACCACAGGAAAAACCATAGCCTTGACTAGACGGACCTTTGTTACTCAGTCATGTATAACTTTTTGCGATTCCATGGACTTCTCCAGGCAAGAACACTGGAGTGGGGTGCCATTCCCTTTTCCAAGGGATCTTCCCCACCCATGGATCAAACTCAGATCTCCTGCATTTCAGGCAGATTCTTTTACCATCTGAGCCACTTCCCCCCAAAATTACAAGTGTTTCTGAAAACTGGAATGAAGCTATTTTTCTGGTATACACACCCTTTGCCTGCAAGTAGCTAGAAGCAACCAGATTCAGTTCAGTTCAGTCACTCAGTCATGTCTGATTCTTTGTGACCCCATGAATCGCAGCACGCCAGGCCTCCCTGTCCATCACCAACTCCCAGAGTTCACTGAGACTCATGTCCATCGAGTCAGTGATGCCATCCAGCCATTTCATCCTCTCTTGTCCCCTTCTCCTCCTGCCCCCAATCCCTCCCAGCATCAGAGTCTTTTCCAATGAGTCAACTCTTCGCATGAGGTGGCCAACGTACTGGAGTTTCAGCTTCAGCATCATTCCCTCCAAAGAAATCCCAGGGCTGATCTCCCTTTGACACAAATGTCGTAATCAAACTAAACTCCCCCATTTTGACCTTGAATCAAAATGTCAGCAATATGATTAACTGACTGTTTAGAGTAAAAGATAATCATTTCTGAGAGGTCAAGTATGATTCACAATTTTGCATTCTTTTCAGGGGTTTTTATACATACTGTGATTGGATACACCAGAACAATTTAATATCATCCAGAGTGACATCAACCTCAATGCAACCCATTAGGCTACTTATGAAAAACCTTCCATGAAGGCTGAAATACCTTCCAAGTGTGCTGCTCAGGAAAATGTGAGTTTTAATGTCTAAATTATTAAGAGTTGAGGGCTTCCCTAGTGGCTCAGATGGTAAAGAATCCACCTGCAAGTCAGGGACCTGGATTCGACCCCTAGGTCAGGAAGATCCACTGGAGAAGGGAATGGCAACCCACTCTAGTATTCTTGCCTGGACAATTCCATGAACAGAAGAGCCTGGTGGGCTACAGTCCTTGGAGTGACAAAGAATCAGACATAGTTAAACGACTAACACTTTCACTTTCACTTTACTGCTGCTGCTGCTAAGTCGCTTCAGTCGTGTCCAACTCTGTGCGACCCCATAGACGGCAGCCCATCAGGCTCCCCCGTTCCTGGGATTTTCTAGGCAAGAGTACTGGAGTGGCTTGCCATTGCCTTCTCACTCAACTAGGAGAGAAATAAAATAACTAACACTTTTTATTATCACTTTCACTTTATAATGCTCAAAGAAACAGCCCTTCCACTGTAACCCATTACTCTCCTCTCTGCCCATTTCACTCTAGCTTCAAAGAGGCCAGGCTTGCCTCAAAAACATTAAAACCTTCCCTTTTCCCTCTCCTTGTGTATTCTTGCCTCAGATAGCTACATGGCTGACTCCCTCCAGCTCACTTCCTCAATGTTCCCTGTGTGGAGCCACCTTCTCCGACCACAGAGAAATCTATGATTTTATGGTACCTATGCTTCCTCAGGGATCAATGCAAAGAAAGAGAAAAACAATAGAATGGGAAAGACTAGAGATCTCTTCAAGAAAATTAGATAGCAAGGGAACATTTCATGCAAAGATAGGCTCAATAAAGGACAGAAATGTTAGGGACCTAACACAAGCAGAAGATATTAAGAAGTGGCAAGAATACACAGAAGAACTATACAAAAAGGATCTTCACGACCCAGATAATCATGATGGTATTATCACTCACCTAGAGCCAGACATCCTGGAATGTGAAGTCAAGTGGGCCTTAGCATCACTACGAACAAAGCTAGTGGAGGTGATGGAATTCCAGTTGAGCTATTTCAAATTCTGAAAGATGATGCTGTGAAAGTGTTGCACTCAATATGCCAGCAAATTTGGAAAACTCAGCAGTGGCCACAGGACTAGAAAAGGTCAGTTTTCATTCCAATCTCAAAGAAAAGCAATGCCAAAGAATGCTTAAACTACCACATAATTGCACTCATCTCACATGCTAGTAAAGTAATGCTCAAAATTCTCCAAGCCAGGTTTCAGCAATATGTGAACTGTGAACTTCCAGATATTCAAGCTAGTTTTAGAAAAGGCAGAGGAATCAGAGATCAAGTTGTCAACATCCACTGGATCATGGAAAAGGCAAGAGAGTTCCAGAAAAACATCTATTTCTGCTTTATTAACTATGCCAAAGCCTTTGACTGTGTGGATCACAATCAACTGTGGAAAATTCTGAAAGAGATGGGAATACCAGACCACCTGACCTGCCTTTTGAGAAACCTATAGGCAGGTCAGGAAGCAACAGTTAGAACTGGACATGGAACAACAGACTGGTTCCAAATAGGAAAAGGAGTACATCAAGGCTGTATATTGTCACCCTGCTTATTTAACTTATATGCAGAGTACTTCATGAGAAACGCTTAGTTTTCAACATTCAGAAAACTAAGATCATGGCATCTGGTCCCATCACTTCATGGCAAATAGATTGGGAAACAGTGGACACAGTGTCAGACTTTATTTTTCTGGGCTCCAAAATCACTGCAGATGGTGATTGCAGCCATGAAATTAAAAGATGCTTACTCCTGGGAAGGAAAGTTATAACCAACCTAGACAGCATATTAAAAAGCAGAGACATTACTTTGCCAACAAAGCAGTCTAGTCAAGGCTACGGTTTTTTCAGTGGTCATGTATGGATGTGAGAGTTGGACTGTGAAGAAAGCTGTGCACCAAAGAATTGACGCTTTTGAACTGTGGTGTTGGAGAAGACTCTTGAGAGTCCCTTGGAATGCAAGGAGATCCAACCAGTCCATCCTAAAGGAGATCAGTCCTGGGTGTTCATTGGAGGGACTGATGTTGAAGCTGAAACTCCAATACTTTGGCCACCTGATGTGTAGAGCTGACTCATTTGAAAAGACCCTGATGCTGGGAAAGATTGAAGGCAGGAGGAGAAGTAGATGACAGAGGATGAGAGGGTTGGATGGCATCACTAACTCGATGGACATGGGTTTGGGTGGACTCTGGGAGTTGGTGATAGACAGGGAGGCCTGGCGTGCTGCGTTTCATGGAGTCATAAAGAGTTGGACATGACTGAGCAACTGAACTGAACTGATGCCACTTTGTATCTATTCATTATTTACTTCTTTTGTCTAACTGAAATTTCTGTCAAGACAAGGACTTTGTTTTATCCCCCACTGTCTGTAACAGCCATTCAAGACCAGCTATATGTCAAAAACAATTTTAAAGGACATGGTTATGAAAGGAGTTTATATTATAGAAGAGTGAGAGGTAGACAATAAAAGTACACAAGTAAAATAGCATAATAGTTCAGACAGTACCCAATGATTTGAAGGAAATAAAACAAAGGAATGTGATAAAGAGTGACTAAGGGTTTATTTCACTTTCTGCCTAAGGGTTGGAGGGTTAATTTAAGTGGTCTGGTGGGGAAGATTTAAGGACGTAACATGATTTGAGATGAAAATTATTGACATATGAAAGAGATAGCCATGAGTGGTCCTGGTGAGCACTCCAGAAAGAGAAAGTGCAAAGAACTCAGATCAGGAATATCTTTGACAAAAAGAAGCATAAATTTCACTGTGTCTAGAGCTTCATGAATGACAAGACGAAATGGGAATGGCAGGCAGAGGGAAGTTCATACAGAGCATTGTAGATCATGTTGAAGCATTAGATTATCTTGCCACATATATGTAGAATAGATGATAGGTGAGCAAGAACAGAATCAGCAGGGAGGTGTATCCTGGCATTGTTAAGGGAGATAACAATGACTTGGACCATGTGTAGGCAGGGAGAAGTGGAAAAATGAAGATAGTAGAGCTGGAGATAGCAGAGGTAACAAAGTGCTGATGGACAGAATATATGCAGTGAAGGAAAAAGGAATCAGGGATGACTCCTACACTTTGGTCCAAACTTATTTGGTGGATGGATGGTATTTCCACTCACTAAGGCAAATATTCAGTGCTTGTCACATAATTAGTGCTTAATAGTTATTGAACATATCAATCAATATTGAGGTTCTAGGTGAAATTTTGTTTGAACCAAAAACAGTTCTGATGAAAACAGAGGTTGGAAACAACTGCAATTAGAGAGATTAGAGTTGTACACACTAGCTTTAATATCATTTGGCTGAATTGGAGGCGATGGCTCTTCTATTAACAATGGGTACATGCATTCAGAGCTGGCTTCTGGTATAATGAGGGTAATGGGTAGTCCTTAACAGGTTTGAATATTATACCCTATGAAGCAAGGGCAGTTTGGTTGTGAAGAATTGTCAATTGTGAGAAAAATGGCTTAGTCAAATACGGTACAGGTTGATGTTGATTAACAAGGAATTATATAAACTAAAAAATCAAAGAGTGAACAGAAGTTTTAATTTCATCTAGGGACGATGACTGTGTCCCCCAAAATTATTTAAATCCTTTTTAATAAAGTAATTTGAGACCTTCTAGGCATGCCAGTTTTGTAGGAAATTAATCCCTAGAAATTAGATGGAGAATGAGAGACTTTGCAAGGTATAGCAAAGTCCTTTACTGAGGGTCTTGTAAATCATACCATAGAAGCAGTTACCTTCTTTTTATTTTTTAAATTTCTCATGTATTTTATTGAGATCTTTATTTCTCCATGTAGCTTTTGTTTGTGTTTTTTTAATCCTTTTTCAAATTCTTTCCCCATTTAGGTTATTGCAGAATATTGAGCAGAGTTCCCTGTGCTTTAACTATACTCAAGGCCACCCATGGGTCTGATTGATTGAAAAAGTTATTGTGTTTGGAGAGATTATCCACCTTGCAGAAATACTGGCAGAGAAGTTAGAGCACAACCAAAAGCAAATACTTTATCTCCTGATCAACACTGGAACTTCAGGTTGCTCAGACCTGGGTAATCTAGAACCCTGCTGGCTGACACTGACCAGGCAGCTAATAGGAATAGCGGCAGCCGCACAGCTGCCCAGGATAGAAACCTTCTGGGGCATCTGCAGTTGAAGATTATAGATGTCCACTGGTGTGTCCTCTCAGGAAAGTTAGAACTCAATTTCAGCAGGATTATGAGGTTTAATTGATTAGTGCTGCTAAAGTGTGTACTATCTTGTTGTAGAGTTTGTAGTCTTAGCTTTGTAGTTTTAGGATTGAGTTATTTTTCTCCCAAGGGAGACATGTGCAATTTTCTCAAGTGATAGCTTTAACCTAATACCTTTAGTGGTTAAAATCTTGATAGTTGAAAGTTAACGGGTTTCTAACAAGCTATTCCCAATATGTGCATAATTTGTTTTGTTTTCTTTTTCATGGTAGTTCCACCTTAAGGTTGAATTGGATAAAACAAAAGAAATGCAAATTTCTTCTTCAGAATTTGGTTTCTGAGACAATATCAAGTGCCAGACTTATTGTTTAAAAACAATGGCATTTTCATTTTCATTGAAAAATACTATCATTTTCTGGCTATAAGAATTAACTATACTGAATTAAAATTCTACCACCTTGTATCTATGTAAACTCAGGCAAGTTACTTAATTTCTGTTTAAGTCTTAATTTCCTCATCTATAATACAGAAATAACAATAATTGTGACTATTAAATGAGATAATGCAGAAATGAGTTAACACTTATTTGTCAGATATTTTCTGTCAGTTTATTTTTATTATTAAATGTTTTGAGAATTGGTTTTATCCTCCTACTAAATAATTAAATGTGGATATTTAATTTAAAGGACCAAACTTGAGCTCCAAAACATGAGTGAAGACAAGTATTTTAAATGATGTTTCAATTTATTTGCTGTTATAACTTTGTGTCAAATCTGTCTAGTTTATCTGGCAGAACACCAGCTAAAATAAAGTGATTACTATCCTGACAATTCTAATTATCTAATCTTTTAAAGATCCTAATGTTGGTGTTGTTTAGTGGCTAAGTCATGTCCAGCTATTTTGTGACGCCATGGACTGTAACCTCCTACACGGCTCTGTTCATGGGATTTCCCAGGCAAGAATACTAGAAAGTGAAAGTGAAAGTGAAGTCACTTAGTTGTGTCTGACTCTGCAATCCCATGGACCATAGCCTACCAGGCTCTGCCGTCCATGGGATTTTCCAGGCAAGAACACTGGAGTGGGCTGCCATTTCCTTCTCCAGCAGATCTTCCCACCCCAGGGATTGAACCCTGGTCTCCTGCATTGCACACAGATGCTTTACTGTCTGAGCCACCAGGGAAGGGTTGCCAATACCTTCTCCAGGAAATCTTTCTGGATCTCCAGGGATCGAACCAGTGTTTCCTACATTGGAAGGCAGATTCTTTACTGCTGAGCCACCAGGGAACCCAAAGATCTTAATGCACATACACATTTTCACAGAAATCTTTGAAAGCTTCAGCTTGTTAGTTAAGGAATGGCCTGTTTGACAAAAATCGGTTTTTGTCCATATTTACAGAGCAAAAGGGCACATGCTACTGTTCTATTTGTTGAAATAACCTGGGTCAATTCCTAATTTTACTTTCTATGATAGTCTTAAAGAAGAACAGTATACTTATATTCAATTCAGTATCCTTCTCTATCCTGCCATGTGTAAGGCACTGAAAAAAAATAATTAGGTCACTAAAAAGTAAGAGAAGCAGCTGCATCTACTGTATAGCTTGTCTATACCAGAAGCTGGTAGATCCTGAGAAAAAGGCTGTTTCAATAATTAAGAGAGCTTTCTCAGTCTCTAATATAAACTATAAAGTAGTTTAGTGAATGAGTGAATATGTATTGAGAACACACCACTCCCCAAAAATCTAAATCTACATTTAAACCTAATAATAAAATATATTTAAAGCTATAAAATGTAGCTCTTACTTTTTTTGTTGACCCTTGAAATTGTCTTAGGCTCTACATTCAGCCACACCTAACCAGGACTGAGCCATACTCTGCCACAAACAATAGGAAATTCAGAACAATATGCTCCCTAGCAACAGAGTAAATTCAAAAGTTTTTATGGTAGAAAAGTAAACTTTAGTTGAGTTTGTCCTTTGGACCACTGAGCAAATTTAGAATAACAGAACCTATTTTTCTTTTGTACAAATACTTAGGAAAAAAACACAACAAACATCTTTACAACTATAGAAATGTATGTATTAAACTTTATGTAGTATAATGCCAATATTGTAAAACAATTATCCTTCAATTAAAAGTAAAGAAAATTTTTTTTAAATTCTATGGATTATAATGAAAATAAAATTTTGAATAGCATAAATATTAACAGTCATGGTTAATGACTTTTTTAATCAATCATGTCTCTTTTCACAAAACATCTTGTTCGTTATGCTAAATTAGTATATATAAACAAGCAGAGTTTTATCTGTAAAAAATAGGTGGTATATTTAGTTTTATAGATTTACATACATATATAATATGGCTGGATGGCATCACTGACTCGATGGACTTGAGTCTGAGTGAATTCCGGGAGTTGGTGATGGACAGGGAGGCCTGGCGTGCTGCGATTCATGGGGTCGCAAAGAGTCGGACACGACTGAGCGACTGATCTGATCTGATCTGATAATATATATATATATCAGAATCTAATCAAAATATGCTGCTTTTATTAAAAAGCAGCAAGCTAATAAATTAGCCTGCCACAAACTAACATACAAGCTACTTTCAAGTTAACAAGTTAGCCTGCCAGTTTTATGGGTATTGGTAGAAGACATGAAACCCTGGATCAGAGATAAAGGACAAGTTATTACTCAAAGCAATGGCAATAACTAGACTGTTAGCATTTGCACTGATACCCAGACCCACCATTCCCATAGCATTTAATAAAAACAGGGGTACCCTGACCTTAGGGAACACAAATCTTGTGTTTGTGAGAGTTCCTGCCCATTGCTCCAGAGAGAGATACTATCTCTATCTTCCTACTATAAACAATCCTACCCTTTCCTTTGGAGGAGACAATATCTCCATCTTCCTAACAAACATCCTTGAAAATATAGTTGAGAACAAAAAGTAGTCACTGCCTTGCTTTATAAGAGGTGCAGAAATGCAAGACTCCTGAATAATTGTCTCTCAACAAATCTAAGCAGTGATTTCTGGGGAAAGAGGTTGAAAGAAGAGAGAGAATCCTCTCCTGGTGACTTTTCTGGGGCTGAGGTTAGAGGAACCCTCTTCATCCTGGGTAATCTGATGAGAGAGTTTAGTTTGGGGTGCACTTCTACTGCCACATGTGGCCTGACAAGAAGAAAATTCTATCTCCTATTCTTCCTTTTTGCCCTCTCTCAATCTCTCAGTTTCCCAGAACATATTTTAGTTGCGGTCTTGGCATCCTGAAGTCTGACTTGGAAATCAGTTACCTTAGAAATAATTTACAGCGTCAAATTCCCTGACTATTCCTCTCACTGCCTCCAATCTCAACCTCCCCAAAGGCCCTATTAACCCGTAATGTATCTGATTTATAGAACATTCAGTTTCAACTGCATTTTAAATTAAATAAGCATGGCTGGCTAGCTGGAGACCATAAGCACCACTTATGCCATCTCTAGTATGGGAAAATGTGTCTTTATTAATGAATGCACTTAAATGATTTTATCAGCCATGCCTCTTATTATATTGTATCTCTGTATTTAAAAATCAAGTTTTTAGCATGTTATTAAATTCACTTTTGCTAATGTCTGAAAGATGGCACTATTTTCTGTGGCAGCAAAAAAGTTATCCCAAGCCAAAAGCCTGGAGAAAAAGTAGACTTACTAACAGGAGATTAAAGTTAAGTGTAAGAGCCAACATGCTGTCAAATTATTGTATTCTCTCCCTAGAGAAGTATGGTGGCCAAAAAGTAGTCGGTAAAACCAATAAATATTTTAATGATAATTCACAAAATCCTTGAAAAAGTGAATAGCTTATAATATGTCAAAGAGAAAAAATAAACAAGGAATTATAACTCTCTCACCGGACAAGGATTGTACCTCTGAGAACCTCCCTGAGTATTTCCAATTTACATTCAAATTCTCATATTTTGAAGGGCTCTTGCTATGCAATAGAACATTACCACTTGTCATCAAAATATTCTCTGTGATATTTGACTTTCAAGTTTACTTTGCTTGACTTCACCCCCATTGCACAGAGCAATAGGATCTTTTCTTATCTGCATTCCCATTTAGAACTTGTAAAACATTATCATTTTGTATCAATTCTTATTTTTTTTAAATTTATGTTCCTTTATTTCTGGTTGAAAATAATCCAATTAGCTCTATTTTTCCTGTATGAAGACATTAGACTGAAAGCAGACTAGCAACGCCAAATGTGATCTTCCCAAGCTGTAGTGAGAGGTGCATTCACTATTTCTGTGCTCTAAAAGACTGATGACATCTTTTAAAATCAAAGTAAGAATTGGGGGGGGGGTAAATTTTTTACCTTTAACCATTCTTTATTTTTGCTCTTTTCATAGGATCTTACTTCATGTTGATCTGGGGGGAAAAGTTTTTTGGGTCACTTGTAATTAAGGTGTTCTACCTCTTGATTTACATTATGTTTAATTTTTATCTTACTTTTCACATTTCTAGGGCATATTCTTTAAATTTTACAAAATATTATTTTAAGATGTCACATTGCTAAACTATTCTAGGAGGCAATTTTGGATAAAACAGGAAAGGTCATATTAATTACATCTCAAAATTAAAAATACAAATGAATAGTATCTCCTTCTATATAGCTACCTTAGGAATTTTTGCTTTTATTCCATCAATCTTGACATTGTTTAAAACAATTTGGGGGAATCCTCTTGTAGATTTGCCTTTAGAATCTACTGCTTTATTTTAAATGAACTTAGTGGTAGTAAAACTTCATCCTTCACATGTGGACTTTAATTTTTGGATAGAGATAATTGTTATCCTAGTCTAGTATATGGGTTGATGATCAGACTGGGAAAAAACCTGGGATAAAAAGTATCTGACTATAAGGAATGAGGGTAGTGTTCTTGTCTGATTAAGCTGGCTTTGAAGACAACTTCATGAAAAACTTTTAGAAAGCTCTCGAGTTTTGCCAAGAGCAATTGGCTGTCATATGGTCAGCTCCTGTGTAGACCCTTGGTTCAGCCAGTGGTAGCAATGTATCAACAGGTCCTAAGCTCACTCAGTTCAGTTCAGTTGCTCAGTCGTGCCCGACTCTTTGCGACCTCATGAATTGCAGCACTCCAGGCCTCCCTGTCCATCACCAACTCCTGGAGTTCACTCAGACTCACGTCCATCGAGTCAGTGATGCCATCAAGACATCTCATCCTCTGTCGTCCCCTTCTCCTCCTGCCCCCAGTCCCTCCCAGCATCAGAGTCTTTTCCAATGAGTCAACTCTTCGAATGAGGTGGCCAAAGTATTGGAGCTTCAGCTTTAGCATCATTCCTTCCAAAGAACACCCAGGACTGATCTCCTTTAGAATGGACTGATTGGATCTCCTTGTAGTCCAAGGGACTCTCAAGAGTCTTCTCTAACACCACAGTTCAAAAGCATCAATTCTTTGGCACTCAGCTTTCTTCACGGTCCAACTCTCACATCCATACATTACTAGTAGAAAAACGATAGCCTTGACTAGACAGACTTTTTTTTGGCTCACTCGGTTAACCATTTTACTCTAAAGGAAATGGGGAGTCACTGGAGGGTTATGAGGAGGTAAGTGCTGATATAAATAGGCATGTTTCTAAAAGATCACTCTGGATGATGCATTGAGAAGACACTGAAATGTTAAGGGTAGAAGGCGAGACAGATGTTAGAAGTCTAATTAGGAAGTTATTGCAGTAATCCAGACAAAGGATGATGGTGGCTTGAACAAAGATAGAAAACGGAAGTGATGAGAGGTGGTTGAATTTTGAATACATTTTGAAGATACAGTCAATAGGATTTCCCAATATTGGTCTGGATTGGGTCCCAGCCAGGGGCCATTTTCCACCGAAGAGGCATTTGGCAATGTCTAGAGACAGAAGAGGAGAGTGAAAAAAGCTGGCTTAAAACCCAACATTCAAAAAACTAAGCTCATGGCATTCTGGTGTCATAGTTTCATGGCAAATAGATGGGGAAACAATGGAAACAGTGAGAGACTTTATTTTCTTGGGCTCCAAAATCACTGCATATGAGATGACTGCAGCCATGAAATTAAAAGACCCTTGCTCCTTGGAAGAAAAGCTATGACCAACCTAGACAGCACATTAAAAAGCAGAGACATAATTTGCTGACAAATGTGTCCCTCTAGTCAAAACTATGGCTTTTCCAGTAGTCATGTATGGATGTGAGAGTTGGACCATAAAGAAGGCTGAATATCGAAGAACTGATGCTTTTGAACTGTGGTGTTGGAGAAGACTCTTGAGAGTCCCTTGGACTGCAAGAAGATCAAACCAGTCAATCCTAAAGGATGTCAACCCTGAATATTCATTGGAAGGACTGATGCTGAAGCTGAAGCTCCAATACTTTGGCCACCTGATTCAAAGAGGTAATTCATTAGAAAAGACCCTGATGCGGGAAAGATTGAAGGTGGGAGGAGAAGAGGGTGAGATGGTTGGATGGCATCACCCACTCAATGGACATGACTTTGAGCAAGCTCTCGGAGGCAGTAAAGGACAGGGAAGCCTGGCGTGCTCCAGTCCATGGCTCGCCAAGAGTCAGATGTGACTGAGCAACTGGACAACAGCACAGACATCCCTGATTGTCATGACTAAAAGCATGCTGTAGGCATTTAGTGAACAGAAGTTAGGACTGATGCTAAACATTCTGCACTGCACAGGACAATTAACACAACAAAGAATTATCTAGTCCAAAATGTCAATTATGCTCTCACATGCACTTTGAGAATCATCCTGTGTTTCCCTACTATATGCTTTAGGAGAGCCCTCTGTAAGAATGTTGGCACTAAGCTAAAACTATTGTTCAAATGCCCATGGAAGAGGACAGACTCTAGCAAAATCCATTCTGCCAGTGGACCCAGCCTAAATGAGAAAGAAACCTCTGCAATGAGCTCATTTTAGGAATAATGAGTAAGCCTGTTTTGAGGTGGCTTTTATTCACCACATCCAGATAAGAGGGTAACCATAGTCAGGACTTCTGCTTAGACCCCCAGCATCCAGCCTCTACAAGAACCATTGAAGTCTACATTTATGAGAGTTCTTTCTTAGTTTCCTGGCAGAGAAAGAGGAACAAACAGGGACAAAGGCTTACTTCATGAGCCCAAGTGGAGTGTGCCCTGACCAAATGCCTCAAGCTCATTATTTTAGAGGAGGGAACTGTTGACCAGAGCAAGGTGGCCACTGGACAGATTTGCCATTTTAAGAATTACTCTAGATGGATGTCCTCACTTTCTGAAGACATATCACCTTCATGATAGATGTCCAAAAATTACAACTTGGAATTTTGGAGCACTACTCTATGAATGTAGTTATCCTCTTACTTTTAGAAATCTTTGGTTTGAGAAGAGAATCATCAAATCTGTAAATCCCAATTCTAGAAGGTAGAGCTAATAGGTTGCAACCAATATTAAAGTAATGTGGGTGCTTCTATTATCAGTAACACATTCGGACAGACAAAGCCATAAGATTCCTGCCCTGAGTAGATAACAAAATTACACAGGCCATTCTTTTTATCCATGTAGGTATTCTTCCAGCTCTCAGACTTACAAGGTTTCATAGGCAAGCAAAACTATTATGACAGAAGAATATTTGCTAAGGAACTCCCACACATAAAATTAATTCATACTCAAAAATCTTTTTCTGCTTCACACTAGCTTTTATCCTATGCACCATTTTCATATCTTTGTCATTTTCTTATAAAAATTATGATATAATTATCAGTGAAATTGAAAATCTTACAAAAGGTGCAGGATTTCTTGAAGTCCATAAAAGTGAAATTAGAAAACAGATAAGTCATTGAGAAGTAAAGATCTGATGACAAAGTAAATCCTTCAAAAGAAGCTTTGAAGAAGCCCTTGAATATTTTGTAAAAATAACTCCCTTTATGAGCACGCTGCAAAAGTCAAGTGAGAAGTGAAGAATGTCCTACTGTGCTCTTCTATAACTTGGTTAGAAAAATTAAATCCTCAAAAAGCCTTTGATTTATTTTTTGTGCATCCTAAGAATTAGCATAATAATATGCAAACTCTAACCTAGATGTTGTTAATTAGGAGTCTACTTTTATATAGACTAAAAGCTTTATTCTTCAATATAAAAATTCACAGGAATTTTCCTCTAAATTCCTTATCTCCCTGTCATTCCTACCGCTCACATTATAAACTCAATTAAACTTAAAGCTACAGTTGGCTTCTGTCTTCTCATTACAATCTGAAATGTATCCTCTGCCTCAAGACTAGTACAACTTCCTTTTCTGTTCAGTGGTTATATACTCCTAGATTAGTCATTGCCATTAGTTGTACACAACTACAAAGAACTACAGGAATACCTCAAAGTACCTCAAGAAACTCCAGAACCCATTGTAATGTCCTATTAGGTTAAGATCATTTCCTGTTTGAGAAACTTTCGATCTAAACAAATGGACTATCCTCACAGAATGCCAGAATGCCCTCTATCCAGAAAAACTTGCCAAAGTGGCAGAACAGCTTAAAGTTGAACACTCTAAACAGATATGTCCAAGCTTTAGATGATTCTAGCTTGGTCTATAATTGGTCAATTCTCCAATTATACAGTCAAACAAAATTCCAGCTGTGTTCCAGGAGAGATTCTTCCTTTTTGAACTTTAGAGGTTGACCTGGTTCCAGAATGACTTTATTACTGTTCCTTGACCCTCATAGCAATTCAGGCCCAGCTCCTGCTAAAGTCCATTTACAGACTGGGAACCTCAGGTTTAGAAGGATTAAGAAACTGTTGCAAGATCACAGACCTAATGTATTAGTGGAGCTGAAATGTGAACCACAACAACTTGATTCCAGACCCTTCCCATGTCACCATTCTGTAATATTGACGACACTGGCAAGAGCATCAGGCAAAAATAGGAACTAGTTCACTAGCATGCCACGAGAGAGAGATTTAATAAAGATGACACTCTAGTGGTGAAACTTGAATCACGCTAACAGCAACTACCTGCTACGCGTACACAGAAGATGAACTCAGCTATGAAGAAATTAACAAGTTTAAATCCCTGGAAATTCCTTCCAAAACAAAGGCTGTTACAAATCTTACATTAAAAAAAAAAAAAATGCGGTCTGGTGTTTAAAGCTAGACTAAAATTAAAACAGCAAAATGAACAAACCAGCAAAAGTAATGATCCTATGTACTTATCCTAAGTCTTAAGTATCAAGCTTTGGGAGCATCAGGAAAACTTCATGCCTCTCTATATCCATCTTAAATATGCAGCAAAATAGGCAATGATGCTTTCCTACTTCCTTTCAATAGCACTGTGAGTGCAAATTAATGTTTTAAATGTCAATATTCTTTGAGAACATCAGAAAAAGGATGTCACATAATACATAACCCATATTTAGCTCACTTTTAGCCACTTCTGCTATTTATATACTTGTTTGTACCACATTCAACTCTTTCTTGTCTGATAACCTCAAGTCATTGCTTGTACTTTGTGCCATGTGTATGTACAGTTACATAAAGAAGTGGATCCACCATTACTAACTTATCATTATATTATTTTCATCATTAAACAACCAAGAAGATTCCAATCCATGGAAAATTGGGTTGTTTTCTTAAAGTAAAACACAACCACTTTTGTATTATATCAAAGTACATACCAATTATTTTATTCTGTTATTTTGTTTTTAATGTAACAGGACAACCATTAAGGGTTTTTTTCTTCTTTATTATTTCTATAACATTCGTGAGGCTTCTTTGGGTTATGAGCTTTTAGTAGGGGTAGTGGAGAAGGCAATGGCACCCCACTCCAGTACTCTTGCCTGGAAAATCCCATGGATGGAGGAGCCTGGTAGGCTGCTGTCCATGGGGTCACTAGGAGTCAGACACAACTGAGCGACTTCACTTTCACTTTTCACTTTCATGCATTGGAGAAGGAACTGGCAACCCACTCCATGTTCTTGCTTGGAGAATCCCAGGGACGGGGGTGCCTAGTGGGCTGCCATCTCTGGGGTCTCGCAGAGTCAGACACGACTGAAGCGACTTAGCAGCAGCAGTAGGGGTAGGGGGTTGTACATTTCACTGATTTGAAGCTTTTTTTCCTAAATATTTTTACTTATATCTCCTGTACCTTAGTAGGTATCTCTTTTTGTTGATAATATACTAAATATGTTTCAAAATCTCCAAAACTGTTTCACTGGGTACCTTTTCTTCATATCTTTTCTTAAAGAAATACACATGAATACAGAAAAATAGAGATGTATAGATATGAATATAGCTATGTCAGAAGCATAATTATTTTAAGTTCACTTTTACAGCCAATGTTAATTGCACAGCCTCAGTTGACTGTGTAAAGCCTCAATATCTTTAAAAATTATTGATTTATTTGGCTGCACTGGGTCTTAGCTGCGGGACACAGGATCTTCACTGCAGCATGAAAACTCTTAGCTGTGGCTGTGGGATCAGTTCTTGACCAGGGGTTGAACCTGGATCCCCCTGCATTAGGAGCACAGAGTCTTAACCACTGGACCACCAGAGAAGTCCTAAACCTCAATATTTTTATTACATACAATCAAACAAGGCTTTTACAAGTAAAAATTTCTAAATTTAGAATTTCCTTTTGTGGACACAAAAGTTCCATTATAATCGTGGTTTGCAAAGGGTGGTCCCAGGACCAGCAGCATCAACATCCTCTAAGAACATTTTAGAAATGCAAATGTTTATTCCCCAACCACTGCCCATATCTACTGAATCAGAAAGTAAAGGGTAGTATCCGGCAACCTCTGAATAAGACTTCCATGTGATTCTGATGTTTGATAGCACATTACAGAGAGTATTTATAAGGTCCTTGAAATTAAGAATGGTGTCTTTTTCATCTATATCATTCCCATGTGTGTCTAATACTATACCCTGGCACATAATAGATATTTAGTAAATATTTCCTATGTGAATAAATTTAATGTGTGATCATTTCTGTGATTTGTTTGACACTGTCTTCTCCTGACTTCTCTCTTCTTCACACTTGTCATCCATAAAATTGGGGTGATAGAATAAAGAAATGTTAAGCGTGAACCGAACATGACTCACCAGGCTGTCACTGTTCCCCCCACATGATATTCTCACAGTGTCCAGTGTTTTAAATTCTCCATGATCTGTATTTTTTCAGAATGCTTAGAAGTATCTTGCATACCAAGCAGGAAGAAAACAAAGAAACTGCAGGATTTTGTACTGTGCAGAGCACTACATTACACTTATATTATCACATCTTATTTCTCTGCACAGTGCAAGAGAGAAAGTCTGTCATCAAATAAACATTTAGCAGTTTCTGCAACATTGTACCCAAAATATATAGCCATAAAGAACAACAATGATATGTGAAACTGTAGATATAATTCTCTGCTCCAGAAGTAGTATTTGCCTGACCTGGAAAGTATACAAGGAACATAGTTAATGGGTTTTTTTCTTCAAAGAAAAAAAATACCTTCATGAAACTATCAAAAATACTGTATTTCTGTTTTTCATGAAATATTTACAGATAATGACAGGTTTAGGGAAATTATGTAATCAGCAATTCCTAAATTGCTACCATTATAATTACTGTTTATTTGAAAATCCTCAGAGAAAGACAGAAGACATGTCTCCAGTTTTGTAATGATCTGAGATAGTCTCCTGCTGCTCTTCCACACACCTGGGCTAATACCAATGTAAATCAGATAATGCTAATTTGAGCATATTGATGAGGGTCAAGCGTTACTGTTCCTGTAGCTAATTAAAAAAAAAAATTTCCTCCCCTTGGCACTATTACTATCAACAGATTCTCATCCTTGCAAACACAAACATAACACTAAAGAATAGAAACCTCCATCATGCTTCTAATGTCTCATCTCTCTTATTTTAAGATCCTCTTGATTGCCATTTCTAATAGCTTTGTCTGATGTATTGTGAGAATCCTTCGATAGTATATAAACCCTTGTACTTGGGTTCTAAAAACCTGAGTTCAATCATTTAGCTACTGTTAATGGGAATCACTGCTCCTTTGAACTACAATCTCCACATCGATAAAGAAAAGATGATAGTTTGATGACAGGGACCTTTAAAAGTCATTCCTAGAGCTGCTATCAAAACAAAACCAAACTTCAAAATAATCAGAATATAAATGTTAGCAAGGCTGGAGAAAAATTGAAGCCCCTCTTCTCTCTTGGTTAGAATGTAAAACAGTGCAGCTACTATGCAAAAACACTATGATAGTTCCTCAAAAAAATATAAATGTAATTAAAAAATAATCTAACAATTCCACTTTTAGGTATATACCTAAAAGAACTAAGAGCAGGATCTCAAGGGGTCGCAAAGAGTCGGACACGACTGAGCGACTGATCTGATCTGATCTGATTCACAATAGTCAAGAGATGGAAACAACCCAGTGTCCATTGACAGATGAATGGATAAACAAAATGTGATATACACATATAATGGAATATTATTCAGACTTAAAAACAAAGAAAATTCTGACACAAATAAATAAATCTTGGGGACATTATGCTAAGTGAAATAAGCCAGGCATACACTCAAAAAACCCAAACAAAACAAAACACTGTATGTTATACGAAGTATCAAAAGCAATCAAACTCAGAAACAAAATGCATATTATTTCATACTTGCTACAAAATGAATGAAACTGGAAAACACTGTGCTAAGCAAAATAAGCCAGTAACAAGAGTTCACATCCTGGTATAAAATGTTCAGAAAAAGTAAATCTATAAAGACACAAGACATTAGTGGTTGGCAACAACTGGGATGGGGGAGTCAGATGGTATGATCGAAGCATCATCGTTAAAGGTCATATTTTTTTTAGGTGATGAAAATTTTCTAAAATTAATAGTGGTAATGGCTGCACAATTCTATACTAAAAACCATTTAACTGTACACTTTAAAAAAGAAGTAGAATGGTTGTTGTCAGTTGGTAGGGGGAAGAGGAAATGGAAAGTAGTTGTTTGATGGGTATAGAGTTTCAGTTTTGAAGATGAAAAAGTTCTAGAGATTGGTTGCACAACAATGTAAACATATTTATTACTGAACTGCACCCTTAAAGTAGTTAAGGAATTAGAACAACAATAAGATATCATTACACACCTATTTGGAAAAGGGAATGGCAATCCACTCCGATATTCTTGCCTGGAGAATCCAATGGACAGAGGAGCCTAGCGGGCTACAGTCCATGGGGTTGAAATGAGTCAGACATGACTGAGCAACACACACACAACCCACCCACCCACACACCTGTTAGAATGACCAAAATCTAACACTCATCTGCTCTTCTTTTGCTTCTCGCAATCCCTTCCTTTCCCCCAGAATGAAGGTCTCATGAATGGAAAAACCAGCATAAGGAAGGAAACTTTCTCAAGGCTCTAAAGGCAAGCAGGGTGACAGTCAAGCTATTCTCTGAAGAGTTCAATAGACAACCAGTTGGAAGAAACGTCCCCTCCGCCCCCTTTCAGCCCTCTTGGCCATAAACAGAAAACTAAGGGAGTAAGTTGGACTAGTTCTCTTTCTTTCACATGTGGACTAAACTGTAAAGGAGGTCCAACTTCTCCTCAGTTGACCCTACACCTCTACCTGCCACCACCACAGCCAAAACCACCTTCTCTATGCTGGCCCCCCTTATCAGAGAGTGCCTCTCCCCTGACCAGCCCTCTCCTCACTGCTCCTAAGATTCGAGAAACAAACATTTCAGATTCTAAACGTTTTCCCCCTCCATTTCTCATCCCTCTTCTTCAGAAATCAAAGATTTTTCTTTCTAAAGCTCTCACACTGATAACAAACTAGCTAACATGCCATACTGGTTGACGCTAGATTTTATCTCCAGAAAAACTCCAATTTTAGTTACTCCCAGTATTCAGTGCCCAAACATAAAGTGAAAAATTGTAAACCGAAGGTGAGAATTCCAGGCACTATGTTACATCTGCCAAATTAAGGGACCAAGCAGTCTTTATAGTGCCTTTCTGGAGAAGGCAATGGCAACCCACTCCAGTCCAGGGGGTCGCTAGGAGTCAGACACGACTGAGCGACTTCACTTTCACTTTTCACTTTCCTGCATTGGAGAAGGAAATGGCAACCCACTCCAGTGTTCTTGCCTGGAGAATCCCAGGGACGGGGGAGCCTAGCCTGGTGGGCTTCGGTCTATGGGGTCGCACATAGTCGGACACGACTGAAGCGACTTAGCAGCAGCAGCAGCATACTGCCTTTCAAATCACATCAAGTAATTAGCAGCCTGCTTTGCTATGCATGAGCTGATTTTACTCTCTTAATTTTGCTCATGCAGTTGTTTGCTCATCACCAGAAAAACCAACTGGGGTTCCTGAAAAAAATAAGATGGTATTTAGTGATAAGATAAAGTCTAACCTCTTCTTAGTCCAGTTTCATCTGCCTGTAGCTGGCATGTGCAGAAGCGTTGTGCATGTTGCCTCAGAGGTAAATTTCCACAGCTTTCTGTGTAGACGCCTCATTCAAGATGGCAGCCGCATATTCTGCGTACAGCGGCCTCTCGGAGCACCTCGGTCTGAAGTGTGGCGTGAGCAGCAGAGCCACACTTGAGCCACGAGAACTCGCCCCTTCTCCGCATAACCCAGGAGAATCCTATAAGGCAGCCTCGCCCACAGGCTATTGGGAAGAGCTGTGCTCTATTATGCAAGCTTGTATCTCCCTATTCTTTCATTGAAGAATAAAGCTTTCTCATATGTATACACAGGGGCTTCCCAGGTGGCTCGGTGGTAAGGAATCTACCCCAATGCAGGAGACTCAAGAGACGTGGTTCAATCCTTCCGTTAAAAAGATACCCTGGAAGAGGAAATGGCAACCTCTTCCAGTATTCCTGCCTGGAAAAATCCCATAAACAGAGAAGCCTAGCAGGCTATAATCCACGAGGTCACAAAGAGTTGGACACAATTGAACACACACGTATACATATAGCTGATCCACTTTTCTGTACAGCAGAAACTAACACAACATTGTAAAGTAATTATGTTCCAATAAAAAATAGTGTGTAAAAACAGAAAAAAAGAATAAAGTTTTCTTTTGCCACCAAACGGAACTCTGCCTCATTCTCTTAGCTCAAATAACACCAAGCAGGAGGACCCTTGTTGGGGAGTGACTCGAGAGGGTTGGTAACCTTTTCAATTATTACTTATTAAGCTCTGCTGTGTACAGGATACTGTACTTTGAGCATTTCCTCAGCAACCCTACACAGAGCCTTTCCCCACTGCTCACCAAAATGCCAAAAAAGACACAGAAAGAAGAAAGCAACTACCACACTGGTAATCAAGACAGTAGATGGCCTAACTCTGGTATGTGGGAAAGAGTAATGCTAATTTCAAAACAAGGAGAACTTGATAGAGGCATCTTCTCAGAGAAAACCACATAACATTTACCACCTTCATTATGTGAAAAGGATGTTCTTAGAGAAAGGTGGGGGGAAAGCAATGAATAGTGCATTGCTTTTAAGGCTTGGATCCTAACATAGAACTTAGCTGTTATTCAGCTGCTAAGTAGCGTCTGACTCTTTGTAACCCAATGAACTGAAGCACACCAAGCTTCCCTGTCCTTCACTGCTTTCCGGAGTTTGCTCAAATTTATGTCCGTTGAGTCAGTGATGCCATCCAACCATCTCATCCTTGGTGGCCCCCTTCTCCTCTTGCCTTTAGTCTTTCCCAGCATCAGGGTCTTTTCCAATGAGTCGGCTCATAGCATCAGGCGGCCAAGGTATTGGAGCCTCAGCTTCAGCATCAGTCCTTCCAATGAATATTCAGGGTTGATTTCCTTTAGGACTGACTGCTTTGATCTCTTTGCTGTCAGGTGACCTGGGTTTGATCCCTAGGTCAGGAAGATTCCCTGGAGAAGGGAATGGCTACCCACTCCAGTATTTTTGCCTGGAGAATTCCAAGTACAGAAGAGCCTGGTGGTTTTAAACATAGAATACAGTAAATTTTTTGCACAAGTAATTATGATTCATGATAAAAAGTGTTTTCCTGTTCAATGTTACCGTTATCTCCAAATAGGCTTGCTTCTTCTGCAGAGTTCATTTAACTCTGGGTTTAAAATATACAATTGAACGGGCTTTACTTTCTCAATTTTTATATTATACTGCTTACCTAATCCTGTATAATAAAATGATAATAAATTCAACATATTGAAGCCAAATTTGCATAGATAATTGCCTCATTTATACATTCCTTTTTTTGATAACAGCATTTCATGGCTGACTCACATCCAGTTTAAAGTATGCTAACACTCCCAGGGCTCAGTTTCTTTCCAATATTGCCATTAAATATTCTTCTTCTATAACTGATTTTCACTGATTTTGCCAGTCCTAGGCTTTAAAAATAGTATCTGAAGTGCAGAACAGTTGCACAGTCAATACAATCAAATAAATTCAGTTTTTTTAAAAAGAGAGAACACATCAAAAATGTAAGTAAAAAACAAATTTGCTCTGTTCTCAAGCAAATTTTATGTTTAAAAAATTATCCTGATGCATTTGAAACAAATTAACAACCCCCAAAGAGGAGAGTTAACTGGCATAAAAATTACTTGAATTATTCCACCTGTAGAAAAGAAAATGCAAGAAAAACAATCACAGATTTAAGGCTTAAAGGATTATTTTTAAATGTATATCAAATAGCAAACTTGTCCAAAATGTATGTTCATTTATAGATGAAGAAACAGAAGTGTAAAATAATCATTGATCAATATAGGTAGAAGAATAGAAGTTTCTGAATTTAAGAGTCTTTTTAGTTTGTTTTGTACTCCAGCCAGTATTCCACTTCTCCATTTAAAATGCATTGCCAAATAATCAGAATGGAAAGAAAAGGAACATGAAGAAAGACCCCAAGCTAAAAATCACATAAAAACAAAACAGGAACATATAAATAAGTAGTTTAGGCATAGTCATGTTTGCAAGTAAAAATTTTGTGGAAGATAATGAACTATCATATGCGTATAAAGAACTAAATGTTCAATACTGATTCTCTAAAATAATGTTACAAAAAATGCTCATTTTGACAGCCCTGTGTCCTTTATTAAATACTATCTGCCATAGCCCAGATGTAAATCTGACCTAACTTTTGATACAAGATAGCCTATGAGAATGCTAGAAAAGCTAAATGTCAGGATTATGCAGAGCCAAAATTACCTAAGCATGGATAAAAGTATGGAGAGTTATACCCCAAATTACTAACAGTAGTTGCCCCTTCACGATGGAAATAGAGTTGAGGAAAGAGAATCATCACTTTTAAATTCATGTATTTTCCATTTAAATTTTTTGTTTAAATTGATTATAATAGTCACATATTACTTTTAGAATTTAAAACATACATTACTGAAATTTCTGACCAGGTGTCGAATAATGTTGCTTCTCAGTTGAAGCAGTTTTGACTTAGAGAAATAGCACTTACTGATGATCCACAAATTTCATTCCCTGAATCCTATCTCAACCTTTTCTCCCTCTAGCTGGACATACCAGTGCCCCCATAGAAAAGTCCCAGAACTGTTGCCAGGTGAGCTATCATAACATGTAAAAAAGGAGGAGTATAGGTAGGAGAAATTCTTTTAGACAATCCTTACATTCAGAAGAGTGAGTAAGAGAAGCAGTTGTGAAAACAGTGAATTGATCCTGAATCCAGATTCCCAAACAGAACTTCTTGCTTAAATATTGTCCTGCATGCCCAAAATACTTCCTCGTTTGTTTGGGTTTTTTACACTTCAGTTATTACACCATAGAATTAAACTATAGAATCCTCCCCAAAAGATCTTCCTCTGGCTTATATCTTTCCTTAAAACACAATTCTTCTTGAAAGGGTAAATGTCTCTCCACTCTCCGCACATTAGTACATGTTAGCTTAAACACATGTGCTCATAACATCCAGATGAAACCAGACTTCCTGATGAGACAAAAAGCATGTGAGAGAAGGTAATTGACAACGGGAGATCTGGATGTTGAACTGAAGAGGACTTGGTATGACTGAAAGCATATATGCCTGGGAATTATAAAAAGGACCTCAGAAAGTTATTTTTAAAAATAGATATGTCATAAATGAAGGAAGTGGATACCAAAAAAGCTGTGGACTGCTGAAAAAAGCACCCAGTGGAAAAAAAATGCTCTGTTTCCTTCCCGTTCTTCCTTTCTTTCCTCTCCTTCCTTCTCTTTTATTTCAAATACTAAAGTGAGTATTGTACCATATATGAGTTAGATACAATGGCCTAAATAAACTTCAGTTGAAGGTCCCTTTTCCATCTCTAGATCTCAAATACTCACCATCACCTCCCACAGCCTAAACACACAATCGTTTGCCCACTTCCAGGAAAGGGTTTGAGAAATAGCCCATTGAAGCCTGCCAGACAGAAACAGATTTTGTCAACAATGTATCTGTGGACTGGATGTTTATGTCTCCCTCCCAAAATTCTTATGTTGAAGCCTAATCCCCAGTGTAATGGTATTTGGTGATAGGGCTTTTGGGAAGTGATTAGGTCATGAGGATGGCGCCCTCATGAAAGGAATAAGTACCCTTATAAAAATGAGACCACATACAGCTTCCTAGCTCCCTCCCCCAGTGTGAGGTTACAGAGAGAAGCTGCCATCAATGAACCAGGAAAAAAAGCTTCACCAGACACCAAATATGCCAGTGCTTTGGTCTTGGACTTCCTGCCCTCCAGAACTGTTAAGAAATAAATTTCTGTTGTTAGAAGTCATCCAGCTGCTGCTGCTGCTAAGTCTCTTCAGTTGTGTCCGACTCTGTGCGACCCCATAGGTGGCAGCCCACCAGGCTCTCCCGTCCCTGGGATTCTCCAGGCAAGAACACTGGAGTGGGTTGCCATTTCCATCTCCAATGCATGAAAGTGAAAAGTGAAAGTGAAGTCGCCCAGTCGTGTCCGACTTTTCATGACCCCATGGACTGCAGCCTACCAGGTCCCAATTGATGATATTTTTTCATGGTAGCCTGACCGCAGTAAGATAGGCATGAAATTTACATTGAGAGGATGAAATTACACCCCAGAGGGACACATCTGAAAAATAATAGATGGCTGATCATTTTGCCACGGTGGAAGTGAAAACCAAGGAGAAGAGCCAAAAAGCTAAGGCTAGTTGGGGGGGACTATAAAGGGATGGGATGAAGGGACCAGAAGAGAGAAGAAACCTTGAGCGGGAAACAAGAATATTGAAAATGTTATTATGCAATCTGAGTCCTCTTCCTCAATTCCCTACTACATCCTTAGGAAACTGTCCACTTCTCACTATTGGAATTAGCTCTATTTTTTTTCAGGTAAAAAGTTGAGGGAGGTAAGCATAAGGTAAAACAAAGGCTTTCTCTTGGAGGCCTGTAATATTCCACTTAAAGATAGAGGAGTGTTAATATTTATGTTTGTGACAAGATAAAAAGAATTGTTTTTATAGGGTGATGACAATCTAAGTAACTTTTTCTTTTCTAGTATTATTGTTACACTGTTTTACAATACAAAAATATTTTGTAAATAGGGAAGAACTTTGAATTTGAGTTCACATATATATTGTCCAAGGCATGGGAAGTTTCCAGCAAGGTCTTCTCTCCAGCCTGGCTGAGTCACAACACCTCCGCCAAAGTTTCATATTACATTTGCCTGCAGATTTTAGAGCTCTTCAGAACAGAGACATGAAACAAGACTCTGAGATGAGCCTTCTGTGCATCCCAGAGAGAAAGTAAGTCATCCAGAAGCAGAGATGGCTGTGCCTTGTGAAACTGAGGTCATGAAATTCAATCAGGACAGTCAGGGATAGAGAACTCACTATACATACCATCAAAAATGGTTGATAAAGTGAGCTGAATGAAAGAGTGACATTCACTAGTTTTCTTGGTTTCCCTGAGTTGTTTCTCAATTGAGGATGCCTGATAGTTTTAAAGAGGATTGGGAAGAAAAGTGGGATGGCATACAAACTAGAACTCTCAATTCAAATCCAGGTATCCCAGGAGTAGCTAGGAAATATTTACCTATAATATATAGGCCATGGAGCTGATATAAATAGTTTTTAAAAATAAATTTCAAAAATCTTTGAATAATTTTTGACCACCAGTTTATATTAACTTCCCTCAAACTTATGCTGTCCCAGCTATTTCATCTTTCTTCCTCTCAGTAGGAGTGCACTAGAAGAACACCAGCATTCTGTTAAAGCAAAAGTAGTATTAAAAGCAGTATCATAGACAATGACGTTTATGAAGACAAAATCCAGAGGACTTGGGGGAAAATGGGGCTTAGGCAGCTTCGGGGAACACATTGGTTTCCCTTGTAGCCTTTGTGATTCCAATTTCAATTTTTGTAATTCATTTAGCATATTAAGGTAATGGAAGGGTTATAACTAGAGTTTCATAATGCATGCATGCTAAGTCACCTCAGTCTTGCCTGATTCCTTGCAATTCTATGAACCTTAACCCCCCAGGCTCCTCTGTCCATGGGATTCTCCAGGCAAGAATACTGGAGTGGGTTCCCATGCTCTCCTTCAGGGGTTCTTCCTGACCCAAGTATCGAACCCACATCTTGTATGTCTCCTGCATTGGTAGGTGAGTTCTTTACCCCTAGTGCCACCAAGGATCCCCTAAAAGGAACATTAAAATGTGTGAATATCATGGAATTGTAGAATAATAGAGCCAGATGGTCTAGATTCAAAATCTCAGCTCTTCCCCTCACTAACTGCATGGCCGTGGACAAGTTGCTAAACCTCTCTGTGCCTCAGTTTCTTCATTTATAAAGTTGGGATAGTAAGTTCAGGTAAGTTCAATTCAGTTCATTTCAATCGCTCAGTCATGTCCGACTCTTTGTGACCCCATGGACTGCAGCATGCCACGCTTCCTGGTCCATCAACAACTCCTAGAGCTTGCTCAAACTCATGTCCATCAAGTGGGTAACGCCATCCAACCATCTCATCCTCTGTCATCCCCTTCTCCTGCCCAACATCAGGGTCTTTTCCAATGAGTCAGCTCTTCACGTCAGGTGGCCAAGTATTGGAGTTTCAGCTTCAGCATCAGTACTTCCGCTGAATATTCAGGATTGATTTCCCTTAGGATTGCCTGGTTTGATCTCCTCACAGTCCAAGGGACTGTCAAGAGTCTTCTCCAACACCACAGTTCAAAAGCACCAATTCTTTGGTGTTCAGCTTTTTTTATAGTCCAACTCTCACATCCTTACATGACTACTGGAAAAACCATGGCTTTGACTAGATGGACCTTTGTTGGCAAAGTAATGTCTCTGCTTTTTAAAATGCTGTCTAGGTTAGTCATAGCTTTTCTTCCAAGGAGCAAGCGTCTTTTAATTTCATGGCTTCAGTCACCATCTGCAGTGATTTTGGAGCCCAGAAAAATAAAGTCTGACACTGTTTCCACTGTTTCCCCATCTATTTGCCATGAAGTGATGGGACCAGATGCCATGATCTTCATTTTCTGAATGTTGAGCTTTAAGCCAGCTTTTTCACTCTCCACTTTCACTTTCATCAAGAGGCTTTTTAGTTCCTCTTCACTTTCTGCCATAAGGGTGGCATATCTGCATATCTGAGGTTATTGATATTTCTCCGGGCAATCTTGATTCCAGCTTGTGTTTCTTCCAGCCCAGCATTTCTCATGATGTACTCTGCATATAAGTTAAATAAGCAGGGTGACAATATACAACCTTGACGTACTTCTTTCCCAATTTGGAACCAGTCTGCTGTTCCGTGGACAGTTCTTAACTGTTGTTCTTGACCTGTATATGGATTTCTCAGGAGGCAGGTAAGGTGGTTTGGTATTCCCATCTCTTGAAGAATTTTCTACAGTTTATTGTGAGCTAGTTTGTTGGGATAGTAAGTACCTACTTTCTAAGTTTGAATAAATTGAATAAATTCATATCCAGAGCTTAATACATAGTCTATCATGTAGTAAGACCTCAATAAACATGACCATTAATATTAGAAGCATCAGATTGACTTTTGTGGCACTTTAGAAACTCATAGTGTGATTTACTTGGAGTTGTCACTGGAAGGTAGGAAATAAGACTGCAGAAAAGGGCTATCTTTACTTTCACAATCATTTTGAGGGTTGTTCAGCTTGTAAATGGAGAAATATAAACGTTTCTTGATAATATAATGATCCTATAAAAATAACCATGCACAAAATTTATAATTTACTTATGAGTCACTGAGATTAAATTATCAGTGTGAAAATTGAAGGAAAAAAGAAATAGAAATTTTATTTGCTGTTAATGAAGTGAATTGTAGTGTTGGAAATGACTTTCCACTTGCTTGCATAACAATAGCAAGGGCATAAATATTAAACAATTTCTAGTCTTGTATTGGAGAAGGCAATGGCAACCCACTCCAGTGTTCTTGCCTGGAGAATCCCATGGACGGAGGAGCCTGGTGGGCTCCAGTCCATGGGGTCGCTAAGAGTCAGACATGACTGAGCCACTCTACTTTCACTTTTCACTTTTCACTTTCATGCATTGGAGAAGGAACTGGCAACCGACTCCACTGTTCTTGCCTGTAGAATCCCAGGGATGGGGAAGTCTGGTGGGCTGCCATCTATGGGGTCACACAGAGTTGGACACGACTGAAGCAACTTAGCAGGAGCAATAGTCTTGTATAATTTTAGGTTCCACCATAGTTAAAGGAAACAAAAAGGAAACATATTAAAAACTTTGCAATAAGCAAAGAATAATTTTTAACACTAGAATTGTTCATTTTACCTGACAGTTTAATATCCTACATAAAAGTGAGATAGAACCTAACACATGCCGGTAAGACTGGTTGGGTGAGAAAAGCTGATATTGAACAATTACATAAAATGACTCTTGGCAAACAAAGAAAAACCAAAGAATGACTGCAAATGTTCCATTGCCGGTAATTTGATGCTCCTGAAATAGGTGAATAAAATAAGAGAGGAAATTGGGAGGCTCTTAAGGAAATGCTGAAGCAGAGTTGTAAGTTAGAAATACGAGGTTGCTTGGGGCTGGTGCACTGGGACGGCCCAGAGGGAGGGTATGGGGAGGGAAGATGGAGGAGGGTTCGGATGGGGAACACAGGTATACCTGTGGCGGATTCATTTCGATATTTGGCAAAACTAATACAATATTGTAAAGTTTAAAAATAAAATAAAATTAAAAAGAAAAAAGAAAAATCAGAAAATTTCAAAATAACATGGATTCCCAAGTATTGCTTAATAAGTACTCTGGATGGAATAATACTATAATCGCCTCTGCAACTTCAAGGTTTCTTGCTGTTCCCAAAGACAAACACATGGGACTTCTGGTTTAAGGGGATAACAAAACCAAAACGCATGGGAAAATCACCCATTTGAAAGGCATTATTGCAATTGCAATATGTGTTAACTTTTAAAAAAACACAAAATGATGAAAATAACTGGTTGTAATCAAGTTCAAATAGTCTAAACTGTGCTCCCAAACTTTGAATTGATTCATATTAAATGATGATTTTAGTAGTTGAAGTAGGAATTATAAGTGTAGTACTACAATAGAACAGATTTTAATAAAAATATCTTAATAAGAAATATAAAAGTTAAAAATAAGCAAAATAACAAAAATGTCTAAAACCAGAGTAGTCTTCTCTTTAGTTTGATCTCATACTGATGTCTTAAGTGTACCATCTTTATGCTTCTGATCTATTAATATTTCTGTTTTGTTTCATTTTTGCCTCTTTGACTTAAAATAAATTTTAAATGTAATACTTTGATTTAAAAATTTTCCACTTTCACATTTTTACAACTCTTTTAATTTGTGCTTGAAGTTAAGGAACCTTCAAAAACGTTTTCATACCTTGAATGAGTAGCATTCCTCTTATTTACAAAGGCTCTTTACTCTGAGATAATTGATACCAGAATTATATTTATAAGAATCCAAAACCCAGAGTACCAAATGAACAAACATGCATTTTCTACACTTTATCATAGATCTTAGGGAAAACAAATAAAAATTTTCTCTAGGAAGATAATTAAAATAAATTGAATAATTAATAATTATATGGGTTATTTTATCCTATGATTCATGACTTTTTTATGAGCCAAAACTTTTACTTTGGAAGGTTTTATGATTAACTTCATCTGACCTAAATCAAATTTATCATTCTAAATTAAGATATCAATATAAGAAAATTTAGTAATCAATCTTTAGTTTATTGCAGTTATCAAATCATTTATCAATGAATAATTTAGATCAGTTCAAAAGAATCATACCTTTCATCCATTCATTTCCCAAATATGTATGGTAAGAAATAGCAGTAATTGTACAATATGCTACCAGTAATTTTACTTTATTTTCACAAAAATCAACTTTATATCAAATTGTTTTTCATTTTTATTCTTTTCCTCGCCTGTTAAAAAATAGAATAATATACACTTTCAGTTACCTGCATTCATGGCCAGATTTTTTAATAAGTCAGTTAAGTAGTGGATCCATATATTACTTGATATCACCATCAACTTCTTCTTATTAGGCACATATCTCATCAAGGTGGGTATGTCAGATGATTGTCAAAACAATTAAGTGTCTTGAGGGCAGATTTAATGTTTCCTTATAAAATAAAATACCACACAGAGAGAAGTCATTCAAACAACAAAACAATACAAATTTGAAGCTAGAGTGTTTTAAATTCTAGGAAGAAATAGCATGAAATGAAAAATGTATAAATAGAATGTCTTTTATGTGAAAATACTGCAGGCTAAGACAGCTATCATATTGAGACTTGATATTTTACAAGTTAGGGCCCTTCTGTAGGTATGCAGCCAATAATCTCCATATTTAAATATATTAACAGTTTATATCCATGAAACCAAAGTCGTAGAAGATTAATGTGTATCAGGTGCAGGTAGACAACTCAATAGGTACAATTCTTAAGACAATTAGAATTGGTACTATCCTGAGGCTATGGAAGGAAAAGGCGGTTGCCAGGGACATAAAACCAACTGACTGGACATGTATAGCACTCAGATGCTTTATGATAACACTGAGTGCATGAGGGCACACACAGAGGAGCATACACAGAGGGTGCACTGATGTATGTGCAAGAGCTCATTGGATGTTGCCATGGAGGCAGCCAGTAATGGTGTACAGGGAACAAACAGAAGGACATAAAAAGAGATGACTGTGCTGCATGTACTGAGAAAGAAACCTGTGAAATCCTCTCTGCTCATTGGCCATCACTATGGAGACAGCCTTTCAAAGCCCATAGGAAATGGAAATTTGATTCTGGTTTAAACACGCACACACACTTCATAGTGGTGAGTATCATCATGAAATATATTTAAGGTCAATTTCATAAGCTGTTTTCAGGAACAATCACTAATGTACAGCAAGGAAAATCCCCCTAGACAGAAAACATTGACATTATTCAATAATGATGGAGAGAATCTTTTCTTCCTGCCCCGGTATTCATTCTTAAAAGTTACTCATTTCACTCAATTTTATCTCTAGCTTATACGTCAAATACCAATACCACTGAATCCCATTAACACATCATTCTTTCAAGTAATGAATACAACTCTGTGCTGCACAGAAAGTACTTAAGAGACCTTGAAACCTTGATGTTTGGCCAGTAGATATATTTCAAGTTTTATAAGCTCTGTATGCATTTGGTAAATGTTTTTCAGTGATGCATTACCAACAAGGCTCCCTGGTACTTGGTATCCTGTTATGTAAAAAAAAAAAAAAAAATCGGTTGAGCTTTAACCAGCTGCTCAAGAGGCATAAAGGAAATCGTTGTTTCCTAAATTATCCTCTTCTGCTTTTCTTTTGAATGATAGTAGTTTGCCCTTACTCAATTACCAGTATAGACATCATCTCTTGAATTCTTTCCCGTTTTTCATTTGCTTAATCTCGTTATGTTAAGCTGCCTAAGCTTAAGTTTATCCTGGTCCCACAAAATACATAGACACATACAACTTAGTATAAGAAATATACATATTGCAGGGGAAAATACAAAAATGATGCCTTTTGAAAATATGGAAATTAATCACCACTGTGCTCTGCTGTGCTCAGTCATCAGTCATGCCCAGCTCTTTATGACCCCATGGACTGTAGCCCACCAGGCTCCTCTGTCCATGGGGATTCTCCAGGCAAGAATACTGGAGTGGGTTGCCATACCCTCCTCCAGGGGGTCTTCCCAACTCAGGAATCGAACTGGGGTCTCCTGCATTGCAGGCGGATTCTTTACCACTGAGCTACCATGGAAGCCCTAATCAGCACTACTTATTGACTAAAAAAAGTACTCAGAAATTAAAAAGTGGAATATCTTATGTGAAATAATTAAAGGATTTTTCCTTCCCTTTGTGACATAACACTGTTAAGTAATAAATTGAGGAAAGTGCATGGGTTTGAATTTTCTTGACATTTCTTATTAGGTAGAATTGCCCAGGGGCTGAATTCTTTAGATGTCTGAAACAGGGTTACGATACGTACATTTGAAGTGACTTGGAGGTAGGACACACGGGTGTGGTTTATTACTCTTTACAAGGACTATTCTAACCATGGAATGGAACTTGAGAGAGAGGCGAAAGAGAGTCACAGGTAGCAAAACTCCCTAACTTACCCCTGGCAATTTTAAAATAGAAATTCTACAACCAAGGGAGGCACATGTTTCTATTGCAAAAGTAAGAATATTAATAGAGGTATAAATTCCTGTGGAATGTTCCCCTCTAGCTAGGTGGAAGGGTTATGTCTTCTGCCTGAGAAAGAGAGCACTAGAGAGAGAAGGCAAAAATAAGGGTAAACTTGTCCACCAACTCTATGCAACCAAACATTTAAAACAAACACTTCTGTCATCCAAAGGCATAGCCAAACGAGATAGTTGATGACAATGTAGCTGAGTCCTCACTGTAAGTCAGGATGCCCCCCAAATTACAAATTTTCTTGACTAGGGATCAGCCTGTATTTGGAAATGATAAAGCTCTATTCATGTACTTGGGGTTAGAAGCAACCGTGATCCCAGGGTACCTTAGCATTTGTCGAATACATCTGCTACAAGCTGCCTACACAACAGTGGAACAGATTAGGAAGCACCAGAGCTATTAAGAGGATTAAGACTGAGAAGTGTGCCTACATGGGCTCTGAAATATTCTGCAGTACCTAACTTTATTTATTTGATGCCTAAAACCTTTGACTCAACCTTTAAACATGTCTGGTATGGTATTTTTAATCAGAGGAGGCTATCTGGTTCAGTGTAAATATTAAGTATTATGGTTTATATAGGTCCTTTTATACTAGGATTTGACCCAAACTTTTAGCAAGTTGAAGAATGGATTGTGAAGCATATTATCACATTCTTTTGATTCTACACACTATCCTCAGAAATTTCATTTGCAGAGTAATCTTTATTTTCAAGGACTTATTATATAAATAACAATAATAACAACTTATTTCATGCTATCATAAAGCTGTAAAAAAAACTTTTAGAGAATTGTTTAACTTTCCTGTTGGGGGTCTAACACTCTTATTTTAGGTTATTTTGCACAAAGATCATTGATATTTTCTAAGTTAATTGACTTTCCATACTCTAACTTTAGTTTCCACTATAGACATTTTCAGTTGAAAAAACAAAGAAAAACCCTCTAGCGATTATTTCTAAGTTACATGCTTGAAATTTTTGTAATTAAACAGCCAATAAATGGGAGCACCTAGGCTATGGCCTGGAGAAGGCAATGGCACCCCACTGCAGTACTTTTGCCTGGAAGATCCCATGGACAGAGGAGCCTGGTGGGCTGCAGTCCGTGGGGTCGCTAGGGTCGGACACGACTGAGCAACTTCACTTTCACTTTTTACTTTCATGCATTGGAGAAGGAAATGGCAACCCACTCCAGCGTTCTTGCCTGGAGAATCCCAGGGACAGGCGAGCCTAGTGGGCTGCCACCTATGGGGTTGCACAGAGTCGGACATGATTGAAGCGACTTAGCAGCAGCAGCAGCAGCAGGCTATGGCCTCCAGATCCAAAAACTCTGACTTTCCATTACTGTATAATGAAAATAAAACACTTATTTATAACAATTATGTTACTTCTATAAAACATTTACTCACATTATGATGTTATCTTTCATGTGTAAACATAGCAAAGTGTCAATATTCCTACAAATATGTTCGTCAAATCAGTAAGAAAAGTCACAGAAATCACAATAACAGATAAGAAAGGGCACGAATGAATCAACACTTCACATAACATGATGACTGTAAAAACTGTTCAACCTCACTAAAATTTAAATATGCAAAATGAAATAATGGGGAACACATGTATACCTGTGGCGGATTCATTTTGATATTTGGCAAAACTAATACAATTATGTAAAGTTTAAAAATAAAATAAAATTAGAGAAGAATAAAAAAAAAAAAAAGAAATAATATTGTAGCATATTATAGTTAAATTGTCCAAAATAAATAATGGTGTATCTTCAGTTCAGTTCAGTCACTCAGTTGTGTCCGACTCTTTGCAACCTCACGAACCGCAGCACACCAGGCCTCCCTGTCCATCAGCAACTCCTGCTACTGCTGCTGCTGCTAAGTCACTTCAGTCATGTCCCACTCTGTGTGACCCCATAGACAGCAGCCCACCAGACTCCCCCGTCCCTGGGATGCTCTAGGCAAGAACACTGGAGTGGGTTGCCATTTCCTTCTCCAATGCATGAAAGTGAAAAGTGAGAGTGAAGTCACTCAGCCGTGTCCGACCCTCAGCGACCCCATGGACTGCAGCCTTCCAGGCTCCTCCATCCATGGGATTTTCCAGGCAAGAGTACTGGAGTGGGGTGCCATTGCCTTCTCCGCAGCAACTCCTGGAGTTCACCCAAACTCATGTCTATTGACTTGGTGATACCATCCAACCATCTCATCCTCCATCGTCCCCTTCTCCTCCTGCCCTTGATCTTTCCCAGCATCAGGGTCTTTCAAATGAGTCAGCTCTTCGAATCAGGTAGCCAAAGTGTTGGAGTTTCAGCTTCAACACCAGTCCCTCCAATGAACACCCAGGACTGATCTCCTTTAGGATGGACTGGTTGGATCTCCTTGCAGTCCAGGAACTCTCAAGAGTCTTCTCCAACACAACAGTTCAAAAGCATCAATTCTTTGGCACTCAGCTTTCTTTATAGTCCAACTCTCACATCCATACATGACTACTGGAAAAATTATAGCCTTGACTAGACAGACCTTTTTTGACAAAGTAATGTCTCTGCTTTTTAATATGCTGTCTAGGTTGGTCATTGGAGAAGGCAGTGGCATCCCATGGCATCCCATCTTGCCTGGAAAATCCCATGGACAGAGGAGCCTGGTGGGCTGCAGTCCATGGGGCGGTGAAGAGTCGGACATGACTGAGCGACTTCACTTTTCACTTTCATGCATTGGAGAAGGAAATGGCAACCCACTCCAGTGTTCTTGCCTGGAGAATCCCAGGGATGGGCAGTCCTGGTGGGCTGCCACCTATGGGGTTGCACAGAGTCAGACACGATTGAAGTGACTTAGCAGCAGGAGCAGCAGGTTGGTCATAACTTTCCTTCCAAGGAGTAAGCCACTTTTAATTTCATGGATGCAATCACCATTTGCAGTGATTTTGGAGCCCAGAAAAATAAAGTCAGCCACTGTTTCCCCTGTTTCCCCATTTATTTGCCATGAAGTGATGGGACCAGATGCCATGATCTTAGTTTTCTGAATGTTGAGCTTTGAGCCATCTTTTTCACTCTTCTCTTTCACTTTCCTCAAGAGGATGTTTAGTTCTTCTTCACTTTCTGCCATAAGGGTGGTGTCATCTGCCTATCTGAGGTTATTGATATTTCTCCGGGCAATCTTGATTCCAGCTTGTGCTTCTTCCAGCCCAGCTTTTCTCATGATTTGGAACCAGTCTGCTGTTCCATGTCCAGTTCTAACT
This sequence comes from Bos grunniens, assembly GCF_055505025.1. Classification (NCBI taxonomy): domain Eukaryota; kingdom Metazoa; phylum Chordata; class Mammalia; order Artiodactyla; family Bovidae; genus Bos; species Bos grunniens. The sequence continues at coordinate 64,751,332 of NC_141168.1, read as the reverse complement.
GTTGCTTCCTGACCTGCATATAGGTTTCTCAAGAGGCAGGTAAGGTGGTCTGGTATTCCCATCTCTTTCAGAATTTTCCATAGTTCATTGTGATCCACACGGTCAAAGGCTTTGGCATAGTCAATAAAGCAGAAATAGATGTTTTTCTGGAACTCTGTTGCTTTTTTGATGATCTAGTAGATGTTGGCAATTTGATCTCTGGTTCCTCTGCCTTTTCTAAAACCAGCTTGAACATCTGGAAGTTCACAGTTCACATATTGCTGAATCCTGGCTTGGAGAATTTTGAGCATTACTTTCCTAGCGTGTGAGATGAGTGCAATTGTGTGGTAGTTTGAGCATTCTTTGGCATTGCCTTTCTTTGGGATTGGAATGAAAACTGACCTTTTCCAGTCTTGTGGCCACGCTGAGTTTTCCAAATTTCCAAATAGTGTATCTTAGAGCGTACAAATTTATAACCTATGATAAAATGTTTTTAAAGGTTAGATTATTTAGATCAAAGTCTGAAGAAGTACAAATACTTGGGTAAAATGTGAGAGTATCTTTATTAAATGTAGCAATTATGAACCTTAATCCAATTTTATTCCCTACAGATTTTTAAACAATTTTTCTTTTTTAATTTATTTCTTAATTGCAGGAACGTGACACTGTTGTGTTGGTCTCTGCTGTACGATAACACAAATCAGCCATAATTATACATATATCACCTTTTTTTTTTTTTTTTGGAGAGGACAATGGCACCCCACTCCAGTACTCTTGCCTGGAAAATCCCATGGACGGAGGAGCCTGGTAGGCTGCAGTCCATGGGGTCGATAAGAGTCGGACACGACTGAGCGACTTCACATTCACTTTTTCACTTTCATGCATTGGAGAAGGAAATGGCAACCCACTCCAGTGTTCTTTCCTGGAGAATCCCAGGGGCAGGAGAGCCTGGTGGGCTGACGTCTCTGGGGTCACACAGAGTCGGACACGACTGAAGTGACTTAGCAGCAGCAGCACCTTTTTTTTGAGCCTCTCTCCCCTGCTCCACCCCTACAGATTTAATCAGAGTATTCATATTCTCAAATTTTAAAAGTCCAAATTTCCCCAATTGTTGGAGTTGAAATTTTACTGCACCTTTTCTCATTTTAATAGTTATCTATGATCTCAGCTTACCTTTGACTTAGTGAATTCCCCAGAGGCTTAACTCTCTTTGCTTCAGAGTTCTAACTTTTCCTTCCTTTCATGATTTGACAGAAAGAGCCCAAGGTTGAATATGTCCTATATTTCCCATTATAACTTTCATGTGACAGCATTTTTCAAATCAGCAGAAAAATTTCCTTTTCTGACCATGTTTCTTTTTCATGCCCATTCTTTTCCCTTTTTGAAGCCAGGGCTTCAATACAAATTTGAAGTGGAAAGTTAGTGCAAATACAAATACAAATTTGCACAATACTTTGGCTCATATTGCATTTTCTGTCAGTAATAGGTATAGCAGGCTTTAGATTACTAATAAATTCCCTTGTTTTTGTTGTCATTTAAAAGGGCATGCCCTTCTCATTTCAAAACAGACTATAACATACATTTAAACATATATAACATGGTTTCTTTCTCTATAGCAATTAAATAAACTGTCCTCACAGTTACTCAAAAGCACAGATTCAACCTGGAGTGGGTAGTCTTTCCCTTCTGCAAGGGATCTTCCAACCCAGGGATCGAACCCAGGTCTCCTGCATTGCAGGTGGATTCTTTACCAGCTGAACTACAATGGAAACCCAAATCAGTGCTGCTGCTGCTGCTGCTAAGTCACTTCAGTCCTGTCCGACTCTGTGTGACCCCATAGATGGCAGCCCAACAGGCTCCCCCATCCCTGGGATTCTCCAGGCAAGAACACTGGAGTGGGTTGCCATTTCCTTCTCCAATGCTTGAAAGTGAAAAGTGAAAGTGAAGTCGCTCAGTCGTGTCTGACTCCTAGCGACCCCATGGACGGCAGCCCACCAGGCTTCTCCATCCATGGGATTTTCCAGGCAAGAGTACTGGAGTGGGGTGCCATTGCCTTCTCTGTGCTACTAGAACACAAATTACAAATTCAGAAATTTCATCATATTTCTTAATGATATGGCTATATTAACTTTTGATATTGATAAAATAATATTGCTTACTTGGAAACAGATAAAATATTTTTGAACCCACACTAGCTTACCAGATACTTTTAGGGATTGAAAATAAGCTCTGTATTTTCAGTAGCTAAATTATTTTTTAAAATCCTTATTTGCGTGCATGCATACTAAGTCACTTCAGTTGTGTCCGATCTGTGTGACCCTATGGACTGTAGCCCCCCGCAGGCTCCTCTGTCCATGAGATTCTCCAGGCAAGAATACTGGAGTGAGTTGCCATTTCCTTCTCCAGGGGATCTTTCCAACCCAGGGATAGAACTGCATGTCTTAAATTTCCCACATTGACAGGCAAATTCTTTACCACTAGCACTACCTGGGAAGCCCCCAAATTCCTATTTATATAGCATTTAATAGTAAAGTTAAAGATTCAGGTTACTAGGTGGGTATTCTACAATTCTGATTCTATCCATTGAGAGATAGGCTCAGAGTCCACAGTTAAGGGCCCAGCCCTACAAGACTGCCCCTCCCCTCATCTGAGATACTGGTCAGTCCCAAGTTCAAGTTTTTACCTGTGCTTTTGACAAATTGGCTACAAACAGGAGGTTCTAACAACCTCCTCCAACTCAAGAATGCCAATCACAAGCCCTGGTTACTGTCTGTATGTCTGACCAAGGGCTACAGACCAGAGGCTCCAACAAGCCTCTCCCTGAGTTTGAATAATTCACAACAGTGGCTCAAAGTACTCAGAAAACCTATTTACTCACTAGATCATTGGTTTATTAAAAAGGATACAATTCAGGAACAACCTGATGAAAGTGATGCCACGTGGTAAGGTATGGGAAAAGGACTCAGAATTTCCATGCTCTCTGGAAGTGCCACTTTCCCTGAATCTCCTCATTTACCAACACAGAAGCTCTCCAAACCCCATCCTTTTGAGTTTTAGGAAGGCTTCATTACTGGGAAATGGTGAAGGACAGAGAAGCCTGACATACTGTAGTCCAGAGTCAGACATGACTGAGTGACTAAAAGCAACATTACATAGACATGATTGATTAAATCATTGGCCATTTAACTCCAGCTCCTCTCTCCTCCCTGCAGATCAGGAGGTGGAACTGAAAGTTTCATCCCTCTAATCACCTGGTTGGTTCGCTTAGCAACCCGCCCCCACCTTAGGTTATCCAGCTAAGTTGATTCATCCGTGTCTGACTCTTTGTGACCCCACGGACTGTAACCCACCAGGCTCCCCTGTCCATGAGATTCTCCAGGCAAGAATACTGGAGTGGGTTGCCATTTTCTCCTCCAAGGGGATCTTCCCAACCCAGGGATCGAACCCGAGTCTCTTGCATCTCCTGCATTTGCAGGCAGGTTTCTTTACCACTAGTGCCATTGGGAAGCTAGGTTACCCAACAGCTTTCCAAAAATCACATCAGGACATAACAAAAGACACCTTTACTGCTTCCATCACTTAGGAAATTCCAAGGGTTTTAGGAGCTCTAATCCTTTAATGCAAATGAAAACTATACGTATATTTCTTATTATTAATCACAATATCACATAGCTTACAAGTTTCAGCCAAAATAAATATTCAGTGCTGTTGAAGAAGAAAAAGATACCTGCACATTTACATATTACAGGCATTCAAGACTTCATAGACTCTTGTTTCTCAATTCTAGTCCTAAAATAAGATTAAGCTGAGTATCTTCATCCTTAGGACAGCCTGATCTGATAATGGATGGGATGATAATCACCTCATTGAACCGTTCTCTAATTTACGGAATCATATTCTTCATTTATCCCTGGTTCATGGAGAATATCTTGTAAACTTTTATTTACAACTATCAATATTTGTAGGCCAAAATAAAAGTGTGAATACTTAGGACACAAATTCATAATTAGCTGAACCAGTTTTTTCCCCAAGAATTTTTACCTTACCTTTGAAGTGGTGAGAGCACATTCATGAAGGGCCAATACTACATATGTACAACTTTATTGCCTCTTATTTCAGAGGAAGATGAATTTTGCTTCCCTTCTAGGTTTTACCAGTCTGCCTCTTTCTAATCACAATAACTTATTTTTTCATTAAATGTTTATGTGACATTATTTTATATCAGCTACTTTGCCAAATCCTGGAAATATAAAGGTAAACAGGATATGAGGCTTGCTTTTAAGGCTCTTAGAGTCTAGAAGGAGATATAACGTGAGATGAACTACAATAAAAGATAACAGGTTTTTGGAAAGAAATGTGGACAAAGACCTAGGAGATCACAGATAGTGCTATAAAAAACTTAATACACAGAAAGCTCAGTTAAATAGTCAGGAAATTCCCTGGCAGTCAAGTAGTTAGGACTCCACATTTCCAATGCACAGGGCCCAGGTTCAATACATAGACAGGGAACTAAGATCCAGAAATCTTCCAGATGTATTGTACAACATGGAGAATACAGCCAAAAATCTATAATAACTGTAAATGAAGTGTAACCTTTAAAAACTGTATAAAAAAAAAAAAACAAAACCCATGTTCCTATGTTCTGGTGAGAAGTGGTCTTACAAAGGTCCATTGCCTGACTCTCAGGGACTGGGACTCACTTTTTGGTCCCCACTTCTACCAAGGCTTCCTGGGTGACACTCCTTACATAACAGACCCCACCTTGATTTCAGTCACTACAGGCTGAAAATTGCTGCTCCCCATTATAGATCTGGGCTTTCCCTGTGGCTCAGCAGTAAAGAATCCGCCTGCAATGCAAGAGACACATGAGATGTGGGTTTGATTCCTGGATTGGGAAGATCCCCTGGAGGAGGACATGGCAACCCACTCCAGTATTCTTGCTGGGAAAATCCCATGGACAAAGAGCCTGGAGGGCTACAGTCTATAGGGTTGTAAAGAGTCTGACATGACTGAGCAAATGCACATTATAGATCTATTTGGTGGGAGATGGAAGGAGCTGTCTCTTCTCTCAGTTCAGTTGTAACCTGGGTGCTTGCATTTTGTGGTCATTTTTTCCCTTCGCCCATGGTAAAAGCAAAGAAATTTTGTCTTCAAAAGGTCCAATTAAAAACCTAGAGTAAGGCTAATGGATAAATTAGGTTATGTTCTCAGACTTAAGTCTTGAAATAATATGTCAGAAAGTCTGAATAATTGGTTAACTTATTACTTCTTCCTCAAACTGTTCACAAAATTTCAGTGTTTCATAGTTACAAATGCCAAGCTTTTCAAGACAAAGAGTTCAACCACAGTAAAATGCTGTAAACTGTCACAATTCTCTTTCTCTTTTGTCCAATATGGAGGTGGCGGTTTGGTTGCTAAGTCATGTCCGACTCTTTCGACCCTGTGGACTGTAGCCTGCCAGGCTCCTCTGTCCACGGGATTCTCCAGGCAAGAATACTGGAGTGGGTTGCCATTTCCTTTTCAAGGGGATCTTCCTAACCCAGGAATCGAACCCTACAATCTTCTGCATTGTGGGCAGATTCTTTACCAACTGACCTACAAGGGAAGCCCTATAGCCATTACGTAAATAAAATATACATATCTAGTTTGTCCATTCTGCTTAAGGTGGAGAAAAAACTTTTACAGACTACCTTATCCTTTTAGCACTAATTTTGTGGAGATTCAAAATGTGGTACATATGTCCATATATCTACTGACCATTTCCATGTCAGGGCGTGCGTATATATTTAAGAGTAACTGAAAACTGTTAGAAATAACATGAAAATTCGTAAGCCCAAGGGTTACACAGTAAATATTAAAAAATAATGTTAGCTTTGCAATATCTCAGAAACAACCAGATAGAAACTGTACTGGAAGAAATTATCCCATTTACAAGAACAGTAACAAGCTTAAATATTTAACTATAAACTTGCAGGAAATTTACAGAATCTATACGCCTAAATCTAAAACTACACAGGAGAGTATATGGAAGAGTTTAAATAAATTGTTATACACACTATTCACTTGTATAAAAAGGAGATGATATTGTCATTTCCTCTCTAAATTACTCTGTAGGTTAAATGCTGTCACAAAACACCAAAAGGATTTTTTTTTAAGCTGGACAAAATTATACTAAAGATCATTTGGGAAAATAAACACACAAAGATGATGAAGAAAATTCTAAAAGGGAAGAGTGAATGGAGCTAGCCCTATTAGCTCTTAAGATGTCATGTAGCTTCCATAATTAAACAGATTGGAACATGAGAAGAAATAGATCAATGAAACCAAAAAAAGTCAAGTGGTGCACAGCGTGCATAGAGATTTTCCATTATGTTAAAGTTGTCTTTCAAATCAATGTGGAGTAACTTCTGAATGGTAAAAACTAAAATCATAACCATAAACAAAATCAAAGACTATGTAAGAAAAAATATTTGTAACATATTTACAAAGAACTCATAAATTAATAAGGAAAAATGATCATTTTGTGAGAGATAAGAGGAATGATTTCATTTTTCCTCTAGAAAAAAGCAGCAAAATGGTACCTATCATTATTTTACACAAAAAAAGACTGTGGCTATAAATAAAGATGCTTGGAGAGAGATAGGGAAGGGAGTCTCTCCCCTGGTCCCCTGGAGAAGAAAACGGCAACCCACTCCAGTATTCTTGCCTGGAGAATCCTACTGATAGAGGAGCCTGGAGGACTACAGTCCATGGAGTCACAAAGAGTCAGACATGACTGAGTCACGAGCACACTCTTCTAAGGTATGTATTTTTCCAATCATATTCAAGTATTTATTCATTTAACCTGTCAACATATTACCTGGGTAATGGAATTTTAGGTCAGTCTTTATTTTCTTTATTTATAAATAAACACTTTTTTTATTAGTCACCTCTTCCCTCCATTTATTGAGGTGCTCATGTTGTCAGAGAAACACTGATTACAAAAGGACAGCCATACAGCTGGAGAGACTTATCAGGAAAGGGAGTTTGTTCCCTTTATTTTTATTTCTTCTCAACTGGGCTTGAAGGAGACAGGACAGAAGGATTACAAATTCAAAATTAGAAGGTTCAATGGGGTGCAAGAAAAACTGTGGCAAAGAAAGACAAAGGTGAGTGCTGACAAGTGGCACCCCCTTCAAAGATAAACCCATATTATTGTTTCTGGAGGAGGGCATGGTAACCCACACCAGTAATCTTGCCTGGAGAATCCCCATGAACAGAGGAGCATGTAGGACTAGAGTCAATGGGGTCGCAGAGTCGGGCACGACTGAGCGACTAAGCACACATATTACTGCTATTTTTAACATTTTAAGGAAGCTGCTCTATATTGTCTGTAATTTACCCTAAAATAATCCGATGTGGATGGAGAGATATATGAATCTCAGTTTAATTTTACCCTAGAAGTAAATAGAGGTGTTAGTCACTCAGTCGTGTCCAATTCTTTGTGACCCCATAGACTCTAGCTCACCAGGCTCCTCTGTCCATGGGATTCTCCAGGCAAGAATACTGGAGTGGGTTGCCATTTTCTACTCTAGGGGATCATCCTGACCCAGGAATCAAACCTGGGTCTTCTGCATTGTAGGCAGATTGTTTTCTATCTGAGCCATCAAACAGGTAATTATCATTGAAGTGTCTTAATAAGGAACATACACATAATGGGTGGTCAGCTGGATTTTAATGGCTCTAATCAAAACAATCCAGAAGCATCTACACTAGCCTTTCAAATATCTTTATCTCCAATCAGCACATGAGGCTTTGTTAGAAGCAGTTTTTCACTGTGAAATGAATGGTGTTCATGGTATATGCATTGGCTACAAATGTACAGATTTTCATACCTTCAGGTGAATAACCTAATATCTAAGCAACCCAATATCCTATGCCTTTTAGAAGAAAGCCCTGATTTATGGTTTATGAGTACATTGTTTGGCTGCCTAATGGCAGATTTTCTCACCTGACTCTAAGTAAATTTTAGCTATATTTGGCATTACAATATAGCCATATTCATCTATATTGAAGTTTATGTGCAAGATTTCGTCAGAGTGCCTAAAATGATGCAGTTTATAAAGCATCATAACTTTTTCCAATAAACATTGCTATGTAATGTTTGTATTTGTGACAAATTTGGACTTGCCTTCACTGTGACATTTCACTACACAGTGAAGCTATGAGGGAAAAGACCTACAGTCTCACCTTACTTATCCATACCAAAACTTAATTATTATGTATGGCCAAATTTCCTTAGGTCAGTTCAGTTCAGTCCAGTCGCTCAGTCGTGTCCAACTCTTTGTGACCCCATGAATCCCATCACGCCAGGCTTCCCTGTCCATCACCAACTCCCGGAGTTCACTCAGACTCACATCCATCGAGTCAGTGATGCCATCCAGCCATCTCATCCTCTGTCGTCCCCTTCTCCTCCTGCCCCCAATCCCTCCCAGCATCAGAGTCTTTTCCAATGAGTCAACTCTTCAAATGAGGTGGCCAAAGTACTGGAGTTTCAGCTTTATCGTCATTCCTTCTAAAGAAATCCCAGGGCTGATCTCCTTCAGAATGGACTGGTTGGATCTCCTTGCAGTCCAAGGGACTCTCAAGAGTCTTCTCCAACACCACAGTTCAAAAGCATCAATTCTTCGGCGCTCAGCTTTCTTCACAGTCCAACTCTCACATCCATACATGACCACAGGAAAAACCATAACCTTGACTAGACGGACCTTTGTTGGCAAAGTAATGTCTCTACTTTTCAATATGCTATCTAGGTTGGTCATAACTTTTCTTCCAAGGAGTAAGTGTCTTTTAATTTTGTGGCTGCAGTCACCATCTGCAGTGATTTTGGAGCCCAAAACAATAAAGTCTGACACTGTTTCCACTGTTTCCCCATCTATTTCCCATGAAGTGATGGGACCAGATGCCATGATCTTCGTTTTCTGAATGTTGAGCTTTAAGCCAACCTTTTCACTCTCCACTTTCACTTTCATCAAGAGGCTTTTGAGTTCCTCTTCACTTTCTGCCATAAGGGTGGTGTCATCTGCATATCTGAGGTTATTGATATTTCTCCGGGCAATCTTGATTCCAGCTTGTGCTTCTTCCAGCCCAGCATTTCTCATGATGTACTCTGCATATAAGTTAAATAAGCAGGGTGACCGGGGGAGCCTGGTGGGCTGCTGTCTATGGGGTCACACAGAGTCGGACACGACTGAAATGACTTAGCAGCAGCAGCAGCAGCAGCATTGCCAAGCAACCTGAACTATCTGAAATAATAGCTGAACATTTGGGCAGTTTATTTTCTTGCTAACTTTATAGGTATGTGTCACTTCTTAATCCCCATACAACCATCTATTAATAAATTATCTTATCCATTGTACATTTATTAATTAACTCTTGGAATTTCTTTTAGGTCTGTTAAAAAATTATTTTTTTAATCTAATGTAGTCTGTAGACTAGTTCACAAAAATTTGAATACCTTGCCTTTGCAAATCTAAATCTTCTGTGTACTTGATAGTACTAAATCACTCCAGCATTATTAATTCAAAATTATAATCAGACTTGCTTCTGCCTCATATCATCCTTCTCTAGGTCTCTTCACAAAATAAATTTAATGTTTTCATCTAGAAATAATTGATTCCATACCTTGCCATGAAAACAGAGGTCTAACAACCATTAGAAATAAAATCTGCAAAAGACTGCAGAGATATCTAGTTCAATACCCTTATTTAGAGGTAAACTGTGTTCCCAGAGAGGTTTAGCAAGTTTCTCAGTTATTCAGCAAGTTAGTATCAAAGTTGAATTATTCAGAACCCAAATTTCCTTACTCCCTTAGGCCATCTCCCCAAGGATAACACAGCCGTTCCTTTTTCAATTGTTTGAATCACTAAGAGCCAACATTTCAGGAACGGAAATATGGTGAAATTGAAATAAAATCTATATCAAAATTTCAAGCTTTATTGTTTACATCTAGAAATATACCCTAAGGAATAGCAACATTAATTTTCTGACATTTTTAACAACAGCAACAAAAATACTATCTCTTTTATACTCTGTTCTGTTTTTTTAAAAATAACTTTATTTATTTACTTTTGGCTGTGCCGGATCTTCACTGCTGCATGGACTTCCTCTAGTTGCAGCAAGCAGAGGCTCCTCTCTAGTTGCGGTGCACAGGCTTCTCACTGCTGATTCTCCAGTCGCAGAGCACAGGCTCTATGCCACGCTGGCTTCCAGTAGTTGGCACGTTGGCTCATTAGTAGCGGCTCCCCCCTTCTAGAGAACAGCCTCAATGGTTCTGGTGCAGTTGCGCTAAGGCATGTGGGATTATAGGAGGTGGAGAGAGCCATAGTCTTACTTTCTTTGCTTTCTTTGGAGTTATCACATAAAGTTAGGAACCCGAAAGATCTTGCTCTGATTGAGCCACTCCCGAAGCATCCTTTTCATGTTCTGTTCATCGTATAATAATTTTGCTTCTAACCCTAAAACTGTCTATTTCTTTCCCTGTCCTTTTTTTCAGCTTTACATTAATTGAAAAAGGATGAACAAATAGGTTAATAAACAAATGAGACTGCAATATAGGTTCTTCCATTCTGAAGGTTATTTTTCAGTTATATTCATGCCTTCTGATAACCGGCAAAGAACCTTAATGGTATCCATATGACTGACTCCATAGCATCAGAAATGATGGTGATAATATAGGTTATGGATGCGTGCTAAATCACTTAAGTCCGTCCAACTCTGCGACCCTATGGACTGTGGCTCACTAGGCTCCTCTGTTCCCAGGGTTATTCAGGCAAGAATACTGGAGTGGATTGCCATACCCTTCTCCAGGGGATCCTCCCCACCCAGAGATCGAACCCACATTTGTCTCCTGCATTGGCAGGCGGGTTCTTTACCGCTAGCGCCACCTAGGAAGCCCAATATAGGGTATGCTGTCCAGAAGAATCCCATGGACAGAGGAGCCTGGCGGGCTACAGTCCATGAGACCACAGGAGTTTGACACGACTTAGCGACTAAACCACCACCCAGAAAAAACAAGGGTTTTACATCTACCAAATTATGTACAAAATCTAACATCTTCTAGAGCCTTTCAAGGTGCAAAATAACTTAATGTGTTAACATATACAATAACTTAGAAATGTCTATATATTGTTAAGTATTGCTGATTAATTTTTTAATGTATTGCTGATTAATTTTTTTTAATTTATTGCTTTTTAATTTTTTTAAATTAAAATTTTAATTTTTTAAAAATTTAGCTGATTTTTTTAAAAAATTTAAATTGTAAAATTAAAAAAAATACTAAATTTTAAAAAGTTAAAAAATTAAAACAACAAATTTTCTTGTTTTATTGTATCATGCTTTCTGTTTAGCTTTTCAGTACCCCTCTCTAAAAAAAACTCTGCTATTTTTGCTATGTAATCTGCACTGTCAATGCAATCCCATCTCCCATTCTCATAGTGTAGTCTTTATCATCTTCAAGTACCAGAAATAAACATTTAACATTTGCAAACAGAAAACTCTGTGTTTCTACATGCATGAGACATGATACACTTGGAGAAATGACTATCAACTGAATTCATATGTGGGGAAATGAAAGATGTCAATTTTAAAATAATTTCTTTCACTTCTTTAAGAACTTTCTGTGAACAGCTTCTGTGAACTTTCCTCATCTGTATAACAGGGATGCTAAACTATATACCCTAAGATGTAATTAGGAAATTAAAATAGCCACTTCAATGTCTATACCATGATATATCATGTTAATATAATCAGATAATAATATGGTCCAACAATTTGTTACGCAGCAAATGCATCTCTCCTTATATGCTGCTTTACTAAATTCAGGTTTTTAATAAACATTCATTTGCAAAAGCTCCATAAAGATGTAATTATGAGATTTTCCCATTATGGTGGCAGGTCTACAGAGGAATGAAGTGATATTCTCTAATTATAAGATTATAACACATGTGAGATGAGAGACATTATGGTAAGCCTAACAACCTAATGGTTGCTGTAAAGTATTCAGAATTTTAAAGATGAAATAAGGTGGACATTCTATGAAGTTGCAACTAATACACATAATTTCTCATTTCCCTTAGATTTTTGAACTATTTCCTTTGTGTAGTTAGAACTGGAAAAAAAAACTGACAATAAATCAGCATTATCCCAAATACTGGAACACTCAGGGGTTCCCAGGTGGCTCAGCAGTAAAGAATCCACTTGTCAACATGGAAACTACAGGGATGTAGGTTTGATCCCTGGGTCAAGAAGATCCCCTCAAGGAGGAAATGGCAACTCCCTCCAGTATTTTTGCCTGGATAATCCCATGGACAGAGGAACTGGCAGGCTATAGTCAGTGGGATTGCAAAGAGTCAGACACAACTGAGCAACTGAGCCCAGAGCAGACGCAAACAGTAAGCAAAACATCATATATTACTATTATAAAATTATATAAAATCAATTATAGTATTGGGTTATAGATTCTTATGATAAAATATTTATTTTGCTAAACGATACTAGCAATATAGGAAAGTGAACTAAACAGGAAAAACTAAAAATCCCCCTCCCTTTGTCAAGAGTACACACAGGAATGATGGTTAAAAGATTCTTTATTCTGTAATGTTTGGATTTCAGTGATACCTACCTCTGAAGATAATCTTGAGTGGCACACAGACACTATATGAATCTAAAGTAGGTTTGAGGCCACATTTTGAAATACAGTGAGATATCGCATTTCACTGTCAGTTCGTGTTTCTAGAGAATTTCAGAATCATTCAAGAGTTCTAAAGAATCAGATCCAATCTTCTTATTTGTGAATATGAATTATTTAAGAATAAAAAGAACAGGGAGAGGACAAGAAAACTTAAGAAAAATGATAGTATTACCTGGTCAGAGAAATCTAAATAGCTTTTAGTTAGAAACCCTAGTAGTTAACATCATGAGTTTAATAATGAATAGTCAAGAAGTTTTCAGTCTTGATGTATCAGGCCTCCTGGGCTACCATAACAAAGTACCACACTGGTGCCTTAAACAATTCATTTTCTCACAGAAGTCCAGGAGCAAGGCACTGGCAACTTTTGATTTCTGGTGAGACCTCTTTGTTTGACTTGCTGAAACTCACCTTCTCCACGTATCCTCACATGGCCTTTCCTCTGGGCATGTGTCTACAGGGAGAGTGAACGAGCTGTGGTGTCTCTTCCTGTAAAGACACAGTTCTGCTGGACTAGAGTCTCACCCTTGTGACCTCACTTACTCATAACTACTCTTTAAAGGCCGTATCTCTAAGTACAATCACACGGAGGGTTAGGCTTTTTTTTCTTTTGGGCCACACTGTGTGGTTTGTGGGATCTTATGTCCCTGAACCTGTGCCCTCTGCAGTGGGAGCTCAGAGTCTTAACCACTGGACCACCAGGAAAGGCCCCGAGGGTTAAGCTTTTAACCTAAGAATTTTGTAGGAACATGATTTAGTTTTTAATATCTGGTATCCATTGGAAATCCCTCAAAATATTGATCTCTCTACTTAAGGTCAAGCTAGCAATAATTGGCATGAGACACCTATTAATTGTGACAATCACAGGAAGTTTATTCTCAGCTGGAAGAAACCTCTCAGTATTCTCATATTGTGACTTTTATCCTTTACCCCCAGAAGAATAATACAGAGGCATTACAACACAATCTAGAGGAAATACACTTTAATACATTTTTCCTATTGCTTAGTAGTATTCCGTTGTATAAACAGATCATAATTAGTTTATTAAACTCTTGTTGGCCATTTGAATTGTTTCTGCTATTAATATATGTGTTTGTAAGCATTTGTATGGATATGTTTCCATTCACTTGGTTAATTATATTTCCATTCTCTTGATTAATTACTTAGAAATAGAAATACTAAGTCACAGGATGTGTATATTTTACTTTATAAGAAGCTGCCAAAACTTTTTTCAAAGTGGCTCTATCATTTAACACTCCCACCAGTAATATTCCAAAAGGATGGTCTATATTCTTGTTGATATTTGGTTGTCATCTTTTAAATTTTAGCAATTTGGGGATATGAATGTTATTTCATTGTGTTTTTAATTTGCATTTTCCTGATGACTAATGAAATTGATCACTTTTCATATGCTTCTGGTACTTTTTAGTTATAGAATTTCCATTTGGTTCTTTTATATCATTTCACTTCTCTGCTGAGATTTGCTTATCCATTCACTCATTTTGATCATCTGTTTCCTAAACCACGAGCATCTTCATAATTATTTCTTTAAAGTACTTGAAAGCTAATTTTAATGTCCAGATCAACTTGGGATCTCTTTCTATTGATTCTTTTTTCATTTGACTAGGGATTATACCCTTTGTTTCTTGGTGTGTCTATTCCTTTTTGATTGCACACTGGATATTGTGGGTGATACATTGTAAAGACTCTAGATTTCACTGTATTTCTCTGAGAACTGTTAATTTTTGTGTAACTAGACAGTTAAGTAACTGGCTTATATGCATGAATTTGTAGAGGCTTGATTTGAAAGAAGCCAGACACAAAGGTACATTTACAGTATGATTCCTTTTATAAGAAGCTGAAGGACAGGAAAAATATTCCTAAAATGACACATCAAAGGAATGTGAGTACATTCAGACATCAGTTGTATATGGGAAGTGAAGACTGACTGGAAGGGGCACAATGTAATTTCTTAGAATGATGAAAACATTCTGTACTTTATTTGAATTGATGTTTACATGGCTGCATCCATCTACTGTAACTCACCAAAGTGTATGTATATTTTTCTCAATAAAAATGGGTGTCAGAAAGTATCTGGAGACTACATGTTCACTTGCAAAATTTAAAGTCCTCAACACCAATAGAGAACATGGACCTGTTGCATCTAATTATCGTCTATGAATAATTATCACTGAATATAGTTTTCCATGCAATAAATAGAAATAGTAAATATAGAAAGCAATGAGGGGAAAAAAAGGAACAAGAAATTTTCCAGTCTTACAAAACGATGCTTACTTAGGAAAAGGAAACTCCAGATATTTTCTGTTCCTTGTTCAGATTCTTTTTGCCTTCATGATTCAAATTTACATTCTAAGTGGGAGAGATTCAAATCATTCCACTCCTCTAGAGTGGATTCTGTGTCTAGCTAAGGAGAATAATTCATTAAAATATGGTGCTTTATCTTGCATATTTGTTTTATCCTGAAATACTTTAAGTTAAAAAGCAAGTAGTAAAAAAAAAAAGCAAATATTGACACATTGAAAGTAATGTGTCAATTTTTTCTGATAGAAAAAAATGCCACTAGAGGTATATGGTCAGTGGGGGGGAAAAAGCGATAAGGAGTATTCATCCTAAAGCAATGGTTCTTAACTCCTGCTGTACATTAGAATACTAATTTAAAATACTAAATACCAAGGCTTAAGACTCACTAATTGAAGCAGAATCCTTGAGTTATTATTCTCATTGAAATAAAAACTTCATGAGGGAAAAGTTGTTTTTTGTTTTTTTCTTTCTTTTTTTTTTTATTCTTATATCCCCAGATCTTAGAACAGTGCCTGGCACTATTATGCTCTCAATATTTGATGTACGGATGAAGGATACACTAGTTATTATAAACCAAGGACAATCGGTATTTTTCTTAATGGCAGGATTCTTCTAGATGATATAGAGCACAGAAATGTAAAGCAGTTATTTTATTAAAAATTATCTGGTGATTTGTACTCATTTTAGCTAAAAATTACTAAGCATTTACTGAGCATTTCCTATGTGTCAGGAATTATGCTCAGAGTACAGTATACAAATGTGAATAAGGCACGGTCCTGCATTTGAGAAATTCCCAGCCTTTTGGGATTAGTGGTAAAGAGAAAGTCTAGCACAATAATGTTCATCCATTTATTCATTAATTCAATATACTGGTTAAGCACTTACTATGTGCCATGAATATATGTGCCAGGATATGCTGTGGCAAACAAGCAAATATGATAATTCTCTTCCCATTTACTGGAAGAGAAAGATAATAAACAGGGGGAAATATATACTTGGTGATAAATATCATGAAGAAAATGATAATGATGCTGCGATAGGGAATTTGGTCAGGTAAAAGGCACTGTTTTATACTTGATGGTCAGGAAATACTTTTCTAGGGAGAAGCTTTAATGATGAGAAGAAGCCAAAAATTCAAAATGCATAGAGAATTTCTAGCAGAGGAAATATGTTCAAAATACTTGAGGTTGGAAAGAGTTTGACATGTTCGAGGGCCTGAAAGAATCCAATGGCTAGAGCATAAATGGAAAGTAGAACAAGTTAAAAGTGAAATAATAGATGTTGTTATTAAATTCACAGCCTGGTAGGTCATGGTAGAAAGTTTGAATTTTATTCTAAGGGCAATATGAATCTATAAAATGGTTTTAAACAATAAATGGCATGATATAACTTATATGTTTAAAAGATGAAAAGAATTTCTTTTTCCAAATGTAAAATAGATTGGAAGGTGGACAAAAATAGAGGCTTCTTGAAGATTAGTTAGGAAGTTTTTACATAAGTCCAGGTGAGAAATTATAAGGGCAGTGAATTAGAGAGGTTTCAGGGCAGATGGATAAAAGTGAGCTGCTATGAATATATCTGAAGAGAGGTTTGACAGGAGTTGGTGAGAAATTAAAAAGTGAGCAAGCAAAAGGAAGAATCAATAATGACCAAAGGTTTCAGATTTACAAGAATGGGAGGATTGAGGAAATAACTATATAGACGGGGAAGAATAGATCAACTCCAACATTTAAAGCTTAGGTAGAAAAGGAACCCAGGGGGAATAAGGAATAACTAGAGAGGGAACAGAGAGTTCTACAGCATGAGGGATCTCAGAATCTAAAATTCTACCTAAAAGAGGAGAGTATTTCAAGAAGGAAGAAGTGATTAAAAATGTTCAATGGGGCTAAGGGCAGAGAACTATCCACTGGATATTATAAAACAAAAGTTGTTGGTGATCTTGACTAAAGCAATTTCAGTAGAACTTTTGAAACAAAATTCAGATGAAAGAGGTGTTGTGCTCAGTTGTGTGTGACCACATGGACTGTTGCCCACTAGGCTCCTCTCTGTCCACTGAATTTTCCAGGCAAGAATACTGGAATGGGTTGCCATTTCCTACTCCAGGGGATCTTCCCAACCCAGGGATCAAACCTGCATCTCTGTGTCTCCTGCCTTGGCAGGTAGATTCCTTATCACTGTGCCACCAGGGAAGCCCTGAAGAGTAAATAGGAAGTGAGGTAATGAAGGGGCTTCCCTGGTAGCCTAGCTAGGGAAGGGGCTTCCCCTGGCTCAGATGGTAAAGAATCTGCCTGCAATGCAGGAGACCCAGGTTCAATATCTGGGTTGGGAAGATCCCCTGGAGAAGGGAATGGCTGCCCATTCTGGTATTCTTGCCTGGGAAATCCCATGGAGAGGGGAGCCCAGTGGGCTATAGTCCACAGGGTCCCAAGGAGTTAGATATGACTAAGTGACTAACACTAACTAGCTAAGGCAATAAAAGAAACAGGAGTAGATAACATTTTCAAGAATTTTAGTTTTGAAGGGAAGCATAAAAATGGAATGAAAGTTGGAAGAAAATATTGAATCAAGAGGAGATATGAGAGCATATTTGTACGGTGATGGGGATGTCCTAGTTCAGACAAAGAGATTGATGGTTCAGAGAAAGAGGGAGTATTAAAGGGGAAGTCTGAGAAGGGAACATGGTAATTGAGGAAATCCTTGAGAGAATTATGGCCTGTGGAATCTAAGTTGGACAAGGAAGGGAGTGAGGAGAGTAGAGATTGCAGTATGGTAAAGCGAAACAAATCAACAACAAAAAAGAAAACTAGAAAGAGCAATGAATATCTGTCCCTCTGAGAAGGAAGTATACTTGGAAAAGGAAGAGGACAATCCCATGGAGATATAAGATTGAACCAATGTTGTATTATCTTCTGAGGCTATAATGGAGAGTGGTGGCAGTGAAAAGAGATGAAACTTGAAAGCTAGTTTTTGGAGAGTACTGCATGCCTGCCAAAGAATTAGAACTTAATTTGTTGACAATCATAATTATTAAGACTCTTTGAGTTGCAAATAACAGATATATACTTGGGTGATGTCTATAATGAAAGGGGTTGTAAAAATAAAGATACAAATATCTTACAGAATTCAAGAGTGGAAAAGCAGTAACAGCCCGGGAAGGGCTGAAATTTAGCATGTATATCATCACTCATTTCTCCTTTTCTTTCCTAGTTTCTTTCTTCTCCATTTTACATATTAGAGCATGGTGACTCCATTGCTCATAAGTACAACCTTTTTACAGGAGGGAGAGAGATTGAGCCAGTGCAGGTATCTACTCCTCCTGTTTCAGTCAACTATGGCTAAAGTATGGGGTGTCATTCAATAAATATAGTTTCTCACAGCCCATTCTTGTGGATCAATAGCTGAGCTCATATAAGATAATGTTTTTAGAAGTTAAGTAGGCAGCCCTCAAGTCATCAAGATATGTGAAGATTTTTTTAATATTGAAGTAATATGATCAAACCCATCATTTAAAAAGATAACTCTGGCAGCAATATAAAGAATATATAGAAACAGAGACAAGTTAGATTCAGAGGTAAGTCCAGTTAAGAAAATACCAAGAAAAATACCAAGCAAAAAAATAAAATGAATCTGAATTGGGATAGCAATAGTAGCAATGGAAAGGCATGTATGGAACCTTAAGAGGCAGAATGGATCAAACTTTAATATAAGTAGTGAGGAAAGGTGAAAAAGAAAAGATTACTCCAAGATTTCTAGCTTGAACAATAGGGTAAATATGATTGCTGATAACTGAGACAAAAAACAAAAAACAAAAGTCAAACAATAACAACAAAAAACAGGTTTTGAAAGGGTGATATGAAACCTGAAGAGTTATAGTTAATCCAATGATACATCCAAAATTCAAGAAAGGGTTGAAAAATCAGTATTTGAGAGATACAAAGACAATATTTGAAACACCAGAACTGCATGATATCACTCAGGAAGATCATGTAAAGTGAGAAAAGATAGCGGTTCCTTTGGAAAACTCCAGCAGAAGAGATGAAACTAGGAGAAAAAGAAAGAAGAGGCAGAAACATAACGGAAAAAATAAGACATAACTGTGTCTGAGACGTCAAGAAAGAGCTTTACAGGAAATAAAAATGATCAACAACGTCAAATTCTGCTGGAAGGAGAAATAGGCTGCGAGCTGAAAAGAGGCTAATGTATTTGGCGATCACATGACTGCTAACCTCTCTCAGAGCAATTTCAGTAGACTGGTGGGGGTGGAATCCAGATTGCAGTGGGTTGAGAAGTGACTGAGAGAAGAGGAAGTGGAAGCAGTGCTTATGACCTGCTCTTTCCAAAAGTCATCTATAAACTAGAATATATATCAGTATAGAATGATTTATTCTATTAATACTTATTTTATCACTATACTGGGTTGAATGAAAACTAAATAATTGACAAAGGTACAATTGAACCATGAACTCCTTTCTCCCAAATTTCTAGAGATCACTTTATCTTTAAATAAATTAATTCTGTGGCCTTTTAGAGAGGTAGATCCAATGATATTATATCTCATCTTTATTTTTACTGGTTTTCATGCCATCCTCTTTAATGATTTCTCCCATCATCATTCTTTTTTACTCCATCTCAGCTCTCAGACACATGACCTTTTTGTCGATCTCATTAAAGCTTGTGCTCATTTTCTCAAGTTTCCTATCAATGGGGGTAATTGCTTCCTACACAAAACCCAGTCTCCTATTAACTGGCTCATTACTTTGAGTTAAAGGTTCAGAAACTTCTTCAAACTGAAATCACTGCAGTGTCCTGTAAAGAAACTACTTTTGAAGATGCTGACACATCTATAAGCCAAGACATTTTTTGGATTGAATTCATTGTTTTATAGATCCAACTTATTCTTTGTCAAGTTCTTATATTCACTGGTTTTCCTTCCTCATTGTAACAGTACATTTTTTACTCTCCAAGTCATAACAGTTACAAACATATGGAGTAGTAGAGGACAGACGGTTAAGTGTCTGCCTACAATGAGGGAGACCAGGGTTCGATCCCTAGGTCGGGAAGATTTCCTGGAGAAGGAAGTATTTTTGCCACTCCAGTATTCTTGCCTGGAAAATCCCATCGATGGAGAAGCCTGATTACAGTCTACAGGCTACAGTCCATGGGGTCGCAGAGTTGGACACGACTGAGCGACTTCACTACTACTGCTGCTGCTGCTGCTGCGGCTAAGTCGCATCAGTTGTTTCCGACTCTGTGCGACCCCATAGACGGCAGCCCAACAGGCTCCTCTGTCCCTGGGATTCTCCAGGCAAGAATACTGTGGGTTGCCGTTTCCTTCTCCAGTGCATGAAAGTGAAAAGTTAAAGTGAAGTCGCTCAGTCGTGTCCGACTCTTAGCGACCCCATGGACTACAGCCTACCAGGCTCCTCCGTCCATGGGATTCTCCAGGCAAGAGTACTGGAGTGGTGTGCCATTGCCTTCTCCTACTAGAGGACAAAACCAGTACAGCTCTGCCTGATGGTACCTTTGCCTGTGGTTCAGAAAAGGTATCCTATTAATATTCCTCTGTCTAGTTGAAGACAATTGGGTTAGTAAACATTTCTCCTTATTATTTGCAGGCTAACTAGTTTTATATTTGCATTTTCTAGGCTTATTTCACTGATGCTGAACATCCTAATAACCGTTGCTTCTTTGGATCAGTGAGAAAGACCAAGAGACATGAAGTGAAAAAAGAAAGAAAAAAAATGTAATAAAATAAATGATCCAAGCCCATTATATCTAATAATTAAAAATATTCTTCAGTAGTACAAGTAAACATCTCATCAAATAGAATTTTTTACACAGCATCTATGTAAGTTCATCTATGTATACTACATCACTTTGAGCAGTATAATCTCTCCTAGAAAGAACTAAGAACTAAGATGCCCCAGGATTCAGCTGCCCTTGCTATCAAATCATTATTTAGTATATATCATATGGTGGGCACTGTGATATAGAGATACAGACCTTGGTTTGTTTTCAAGAACTATCCAGTGTGTTGAGGAGAAAGAATATGTTATCCATAGGAAAGAAAATAATAATATAAGACAGTATATTTTCAATGACAAATGAATATTACAGATTATAAGAGCTACCAGGTTTCAAAAGGAAAGGTTTACCATACCAATATGAAATAATTAGAAAAGGTTTCATAAAGGAGAGTGCTTCTTGTGTAAGATATGGGAGGAAATATAAGACATAGGTTAGCAAAAAGGCATGGGGAAGGCCTTATAGGCAGAGAAGTTAGCTTAAACAATGATCCAGAGGAGATGTAGAACTACTCAAGATTATATTAGACCAATCAACCCTGAAGAAGGCCTGGAAGTGTCTTTTATGCTCTAGAGGAAGTAGCAACCAAGAAATAAGTCTAACTACCCTGAGCCTGGGGCTTCCCAGTGGGGCTAGTGGTAAAGAACCCGCCTGCCAATGCAGGAGACATAAGAGTCGTGGGTCTATCCCTAAGTTAGAAAGATCCCTTGGGGGAGGGAATGGCAACCCACTCCAGTATTCTTGCCTGGAAAATCTCATAGACAGAGGAGCCTGGCAAGCTATAGTCCATAGGATCACAAACATGACTGAAGTGACTTAGCACACACATTTGCACCCTGAACCTATGATGCTGTGAGAAGCCCCAGGTGAAACAGCACCAATTTGCCAGGAACATGTGTGAGGTCATCTTGGAAGTGGGTTTTCTCCCAGTAGTTGAGCTATCTGCTTGATACCATCCCTCAGCCCTGCCTAAATTTTGGAATTTTGAGCAAAAATTTATTAATACTATTTTAAATCATTAAATTTTAGAATGAACCACCACCTCGTTTCTTGTTATGAGTTAAAATTATAACAAGCAAAATGGCTTTACTATTATTCACTTTCCCATCTTTGTCTTCTCCATCACATAGCATTTAGTCTTTATCCTCAAAATCCATATCATATGATGACTGGTTAATTTGTTTTTTAAAAAGGTCAAAATGTTCCTTCTAATGGTATTTATCTTTTAATAAAGGAAGATAGGAATTAGGAATATCTTTAAGATGCAAAGGCTGGAAAGGATGTAGAGTGGAAACGTAATAAGAAAGAAAAGGAGAAGTATAAAATCACCATATAAAAGCCCCAAGCGTCCAATTTAAACTATATTGCTTTAGATTATCTAGGTCACAATTTTTCTTTGCTTAATTTCTCTACTTCAAAGTGCTATGTCACTGACTATAGGTTTTTTTTTCAGTTGAGCGAAGTTAATTACTATGACTGTTTTATAAACCTCAAATGACAATTTTTTATAGGCTAAAATCAACTTAGATAAATATTTTAAAATAATTAACAAACAAAAGATTTACCCCATCAATGTTTTTCCTAAAACATGTAAAGTGAACGAAAGGGTAAAACAAAAATGTATCATACTTCTCTTCAACTAGTCTGCCACTAGTTATCTTTAACTAGACTGATACTTTAATGGGAATTTTCTTTTTCCATTTAGGAAAACATATTCTAAAATTAACTAGCGCATATTTTAATTCAACAGAAAAATCCAGTCTCTATCACCATTGACTTCTAGGAATTAATCCAAATCATGAATTTAAAATGCTGCCTGTCATTTTCTATCTTAAAGTCATGGGCACTGTTAAGAGACATATTCAAGAATTATTTGATATCTCTTTCAATTTTATATATCTTCTCATTTAATGGATATGCCAAGCCCTTTCTATTTTTACACTAAATTTATCTAGGCAGCAACATAACTAGTTTGTATCAAATTTCCACTTGCTTTATTTCATAAATAGCACATAAATAAGAATTCCACTGGTTTGCATCCTCTAACTAGTAACTGCAAACTTTATGAAAATACAATCTCTCTTTTTTTGCAACTGAAGACACAATATCTAGCAGAATGTCTGGCATATAATAGGTGCCACGTATAGGTGGCTCAGACGGTAAAGCGTCTGTCTACAATGCGGGAGACCTGGGTTCGATCCCTGGGTCGGGAAGATTCTCCGGAGAAGGAAATGGCAACCCACTCCAGTGCTCTTGCCCAGAAAATCCCATGGACGGAGGAGCCTGGTGTCCATGGGGTCGCAAAGAGTCGGACACGACTGAGTGACTTCACTTTCACTTTCATATTATTTTTAACAGAATATACAATAGAGAACATACATTTAAAGTGTATAGTGTGATAAATGTTTACATCTGTATAGACTCATAAAACTATCACCAAAATCAGGATAATAAACATATCCATTATCCTCAAAAGTTTCTTTATGCTCCCTTTTAATCCCTCCTATCATGACTACTGATCCACTTTCTGTCACTATGGATTAGTTTGCATTTTCTAGATTCCTATGTAAGTGAAACCATAAAGTATGTTTTGTTTTCTCTCTAGCTTCTTTCACTCAGCTTAATTATTTTGAGATTAATTTGTGCTGTGTGAATCAATAGTTATTTCTTGTTACTGCTGACTAGTATTCTATTGTATGGCTAAATCATAGCTTGTTTATCCATTCATCTGTTGAGAGACATTTGTTTCATTTGGGACTCTTGCACATAAACCTTCTGTGAACATTCATGTATGTCTTTATAAAGATATATGCTTTCATTTCTCTTGGGTAAATACTTAGGAGTGGTATGGCTAGATCATATGGTAGGTGTTTGTATAGTTTTTTAAAGTGAAGTTGCTCAGTCATGTCCGACTCTTTGCGACCCCATGGACGGTAGCCTACCAGGCTCCACGGTCCATCGGATTTTCCAGGCAAGATTACTGGAGTGGGATGCCATTTCCTTCTCCAGGGGATCTTCCCAACCCAGGGATCAAACCTGGGTCTCCTGAATTGCAGACAGATGCTTTACTGTCTGAGCCACTAGGGAAGCCCCAAGTTATATCGCTCAGTCGTGCCCTACTCTTTGCAACCCCGTGGACTGTAGCCTACCAGGATCCTCCGTCTACAGGATTTTCCAAGCAAGTGTACTGGAGGGGGTTACTATTTCCTTCTCCAGGGGATCCTCCTGACTCAGGAATCGAACCCGGGTTTCCTGTACTGTAAGCATACTGTCTGAGTCACAGAGAGTGTCAAACCATTTCCAAAAGTAATCACATCATTTAACATTTGCACCTGCATTGTGTGAGAATTCTCCTTCCCCTATGTTCAAGCCAAAAATTGGCATGGGCAAACTTATAAAATTTAGTCATTAGCATTGATGTGTAGTGGTAGCTCTCTGATTTTAATTTGCTTTCCCCTGATGACCAATCAAGATTGCTGGGAGAAATACCAATAACCTCAGATATGCAGATGACACCACCCTTATGGCAGAAAGTGAAGAAGAACTAAACATCATCTTGAGGAAAGAGAAAGAGGAGAGTGAAAAAGTTGGCTTAAAGCTCAACATTCAGAAAACTAAGATCACGGCATCTGGTCCCATCACTTCATGGCAAATAGATGGGGAAACAGTGGAAACAGGGGCTGACTTTATTTTTGGGGGCTGCATAATCACTGCAGATGGTGACTGCAGCCATGAAATTAAAAGACACTTACTCTTTAGAAGGAAAATTATAACCAACCTAGATAGCATATTAAAAAGCAGAGACATTACTTTGCCAACAAAGGTCCGTCTAGTCAAGGCTATGGTTTTTCCAGTGGTCATGTATAGATGTGAGAGTTGGACTATAGAGAAGCTGAGTGCCAAAGAATTGATGCTTTTGAACTGTGGTGTTGGAGAAGACTCTTGAGACTCCCCTGGACTGCAAGGAGGTCCAACCAGTCCATTCTAGAGGAGATCAGTCCTGGGTGTTCATTGGAAGGACTGATGTTAAAGCTGAACTCCAATATTTTGGCCACCTCATTCAAAGAGCTGACTCATTTGAAAAGATGCTGACACTGAGAAAGATTGAAGGCAGGTGGAGAAGGGGACGACAGAGGATGAGATGGTTGGATGGCGTCACCGACTCAATGGACATGAGTTTGGGTAGACTCTGGGAGTTGGTGATGGACAGGGAGGCCTGGCGTGCAGCAGTCCACAGGGTCGCAAAGAGCTGGACACGACTGAGCGACTAAACTGAACTGAATGACCAATGATATTGAGTACTTTTCCATGAACTTTTTGCCAATTATTAGCCCAATTCAAGGTCATAAAGATTTTTATCTAAAAGTTTTGGTGTTAGGTTTTATATT
Organism: Bos grunniens; assembly: GCF_055505025.1. NCBI lineage: Eukaryota > Metazoa > Chordata > Mammalia > Artiodactyla > Bovidae > Bos > Bos grunniens. Next base: position 64,726,111 of record NC_141168.1, on the reverse strand, counting down.
TAGGTCTGTTTTCTATTTTGAGTTAATTTTTATAAATGGTATGAGGTAGGGATTGAAGGACATTGTTTTGCACATGGATGTCCAATTTTTCTAGTAACATTTGTCAAAAACACTATCCTTTCTCCACCAAGTGAGCTTTGCAACTTTGTGGAAAAATCAGTTATCTGTACATGTATGTGTCTATTTCTGAATGTTCTTTCCTGTTTCATTGATCTGTTTGTTTCTCTTTAAGCCAATACAGACTCTTGATTATTTTGGCCATATACTAAGTCTTGAGATCTCCAACTTTGTTCTCCATTTTCAAAGTTGTTTTGAACCTTCTGGTTTTTGCTGGGGTTTTTCCCCCCATATGAACTTTAGAATCACTTGTCAGTTTCTACCAAAAGAATGACTTGGATTTTGATTGGGGTTTCCTTGAATCTTTACATCAATTTAGGGAAAATTGACATCCTAACAATACTGAGACTTTTGACCTATGGCTGAATACATCTTTACTGAATAAAAGAAGAATTTTTGAAGTTCAGTTTTAGAATAAAGAATTTTCAGAACTCTAGGTAAATTAGAAATATCATTTTTATTAAAATTTTATGGCTGGAACTTTTGATTTGGCTTTCAAAAAAAATTCTAATTGTATTTTTAAAATTATGGGGAAATACAGTTGACTTTGGGAAATGTATTGTGGTTGCTTCCTTCTTTGACATATAACATCTTGTAATTTCAAATCTAGTATGAGATCTGTGTATGAGATCTATGTATGAGATCTGTGTTTTCTAAAGACCTTTCCTTTAGGAAAAGAAAAATGAAAGATGATTCAGTGACAAGCTATTAAAATCTAGAGGGAGACTGATGCACATTCAATAAAGGAAAGTCTAAATCTAGCTTCCAGCATCCAGGAAAATTTTATCAAGTCCCTTAAAAACAAATGATACCTATCACATTTATTTGCTTTTGTAATTCTTTAACCATTCAAAACATTTTCAGTTTATGATTTTCTTTTATTCAGACAACTGTGAAGTAAGAACAAGTCACCGTCATTGGCAGTAGAGGAAGGTAAGGAACCCAATAGAGAACAGATCACCAAAAGTCACAGTGACGGCTAGTGAAAACTGCCTTCAGGTCAACTAATTCTCTTCTGAGATGTTTCCTCACTAGACATTTCTATACAAAAAACAGGGCTCACTCCAGCTGTTCAAATAGACAAGGCACTTCTTTAAGGATGTCAGTTGTCCCCTCAATCTCCAGAAGGACCAGTGAGGAAGACTTACAGACCACCCAGCCTGGATCTACACCTAAGTCAGACCCAGCAACTAATGTCCTAGGTCAGATCTCACTGTCAGCTACTAATGTGTTAGCTCTCACCTCACTGTTTTTTGGCTTAAAGAGCAAATGTTGGACAGTAGAAGATAGGACTTCGGTTGCTATTATCCTAAAAGACCCACACCAGCACAGTCTCCCTCAAGAAATCAAAAGTTTCCCTGTAGCTTCTGCTTCATTATTCTGCTCTTTTCTGAACAGACAGCTCATTCCAGAGAATATGATTAGCAGAGTCTGGTCATTGCTTTAGGCCTGCATTCATAATAGTGGAAATTCCCCAGACATAAAAATGATGTTTAAAAGGCACTGAGTAGCCTCAACATGGCAAGGTACATCTCACAAAGCATTCTTAAAATCAATGTGAGTCATAGAATTACAGTGGTTTGGGGTTGAAAGAGATCTTTTAAATTGCCAGTGTTTTCTAAATTTTAAGCCATGACTCATTAAAACACCATAAAAATCAATGGAGTGTGCTCCAAAGTTTTTTTTTTTTTTAAACTTTGGAGCAACTAAATAGACATTTCTCCAAAGAAGACATACAGATGGCTAACAAACACATGAAAAGATGCTCAACATCACTCATTATCAGAGAAATGCAAATCAAAACCACTATGAGGTACCATTTCATGCCAGTCAGAATGGCTGCGATCCAAAAGTCTATAAGCAATAAATGCTGGAGAGGGTGTGGAGAAAAGGGAACCCTCTTACACTGTTGGTAGGAATGCAAACTAGTACAGCCACTATGGAGAACAGTGTGGAGATTCCTTAAAAAACTGGAAGTAGAACTGCCTTATGATCCAGCAATCCCACTGCTGGACATACACACTGAGGAAACCAGAATTGAAAGAGACACGTGTACCCCAATGTTCATCACAGCACTGTTTATAATAGCCAGGACATGGAAGCAACCTAGATGCCCATCAGCAGATGAATGGATAAGAAAGCTGTGGTACATATACACAATGGAGTATTACTCAGCCATTAAAAAGAATACATTTGAATCAGTTCTAATGAGGTGGATGCAATTGGAACCTATTATACAGAGTGAAGTAAGCCAGAAAGAAAAACACCAATACAGTATACTAACACATATATATGGAATTTAGAAAGATGGTAACAATAACCCTGTGTACGAGACAGCAAAAGAGTCACTGATGTATAGATCAGTCTTATGGACTCTGTGGGAGAGGGAGAGGGAGAGGGTGGGGAGATTTGGGAGAATGGCATTGAAACATGTATAATATCATGTATGAAACGAGTCGCCAGTCCAGGTTCGATGCACGGTACTGGATGCTTGGGGCTGGTGCACTGGGACAACCCAGAGGGAGGGTATGGGGAGGGAGGAGGGAGGAGGGAGGAGGGTTCAGGATGGGGAGCACGGGTATACCTGTGGTGGATTTATTTTGATGTTTGGCAAAACTAATACAATATTGTAAAGTTTAAAAATAAAATAAAATTTAAAAAAGAAAAAAAAATAGAATTGTAAATATCACCATGGATTGCACTTAGGGAAGGTAAGTATTGTCTGGTGATAAAACATTTGTCCTAATTATATATGTGTGTCTCTATATATGTATATGTACAATATAGATATACATATGTGTAATATATATTTATATTTGTATATACAATATATATTTATATATGCACATTTTACATCAGGACTTGGGATGTGTGTGTGTGTGTGTGTGTGTATATATATATATGGGATATATGTACATACATATACATATATCCCAAGCCCCGATGTAAGATGCATTTTTTACTATGAGTCATGGTGAACACAAAAACTTGAAAAACACTAGTCTAATCCAACCTCTTCATTTACATTAAAAGGAGAAAAAATAAGGCTCAGAAAATCAAGCACCTTGCTCTGGTAGTTAACGTAAAGGCGGAATCAAGATTCAGAAAATCTCTCAGTCCTACTCCTATTATAAGGACAACATCCATCACCTGGAAGAATACTTCCCGTTTCCTAGGTGAATCTCCTCCTACATTAGCCTTGCTGTGGTAATGAAATGAACTTTATAATTAGTATCTCACAAAAATATTGTAAACTTCATAGTTGCATTTGTGAGGCAATAGTTAATGGTTACCACTTGCTGTAATTCGGAGAAGGCAATGGCACCCCACTCCGGTACTCTTGCCTGGAAAATCCCATGGATGGAGGAGCCCCGTAGGCTGCAGTTCATGGGGTCGCTAAGAGTCGGACATGACTGAGCGACTTCACTTTCATTTTCACTTTCATGCGTTGGAGAAGGAAATGGCAACTCACTCCAGTGTTCTTGCCTGGAGAATCCCAGAGACTGGGGAGCCTGTTGGGCTGCCGTCTATGGGGTCGCAGAGAGTCGGACACGACTGAAGTGACTTAGCATGCATGCACTTGCTGTAATTAATTCTAGTCAACACATTCTACATATTAACTATGGAAAGACAGTTAATCTGTGTTATTTTAAAGATTTTTATGTTGGCAGATATGTTAATTATAGGGAAGACATTGTACCAGTAACTATAAACAAATATTTAAAGAAAATAATTTTATTTTCAATAAATAGAAAGAAATCTAAAGTAATGATCTGTCATGCTGAAGTGAAATACACCACTGAAATTTTTTTTCTTGCCAGTTCAGTTCTCAGCTATGTTTGTTTCTATCAAAAACATTAAATACATTTTCCAAAAAAAAAGTTTCTATAATTTGAAATGAAATATGAAAAGCAAAAGCTTTTCAATGGTTTCTCTAAATGTGCCAAATTAATGATACATCTACATTTTGAAAGCTTGAATTACTAGAAGAAAAGTACTTAAACTTCATGGATATTTTTATATTAATAGGTAAAAGCTATAAAAATAATATGTAAATATTTTTAATAATATAGCTTTTTATTTTTCTTGTCTTTATTTTAACTGAATTGCTAAAAATTCTATTTCTAAATAGCCATGAGCTGAATATTTGCCCAGCTTGGAATATCTCTTTCTTCAATAATAACAAGTCTTTTGCACTATTGTACACCATTGTGTATTTTGTAACTATAAATTTAATACTAATACTTCTATTATACATTAAAACCTAAATGCTTTTAAGATTTTAATGATAAAGAGGGTCAAAGAGGAATAAAAAATACCAATGATTAATGCTTTCGATAAAGAACCCTAATTTCTATTGTGCAACCTTCTCCCTCCTACAGGAAAACTCAATAAATGCAGCAATGAAAAGTACACTTTTGCAAAGTATGCCCAGAATCTTTCTATTTGCTAGCTCAGTGCCACCACCCAGATTTTGATGTGGTTTTTTCAAGTTTACTTTTCATCATCATTAATACGTTTTGAATTCATTCTGAAAATAGAATGCACTTTATTTTTACATGTTGACTCTTCTCATTGTCTATGGGAATTTAGTTTCCTTACAAAGAAGACATACTGTTCATGGGGTTCTCAAGGCAAGAGAACCCCCTTTATTTTGGGGGGCTCCAAAATCACTGCAGATGGTGACTGCAGCCATGAAATTAAAAGATGCTTACTCCTTGGAAGGAAAGTTATGACCAACCTAGATAGCATATTCAAAAGCAGAGACATTACTTTGCCAACAAAGGTCCGTCTAGTCAAGGCTATGGTTTTTCCAGTAGTCATGTATGGATGTGACAGTTGGATTGTAAAGAAAGCTGAGTGCCGAAGAATTCATGCTTTTGAACTGTGACGTTGGAGAAGACTCTTGAGAGTCCCTTGGACTGCAAGGAGATCCAACCAGTCCATCCTAAAGGAGATCAGTCCTGGGTGTTCATTGGAAGGGCTGACGTTTAAGCTGAACCTCCAATACTTTAGCCACCTAATGTGAAGAACTGACTCATTGGAAAAGACCCTGATGCTGGGAAAGATTGAAGGCAGGAGGAGAAGGGGATGACAGAGGATGAGATGGTTGAATGGCATCACCAATTCAATGTAGATGAGTTTGAGTAAACTCCAGGAGTTAGTGATGGACAGGGAGGCCTGGCATGCCACAGTCCATGGGGTCACAAAGAGTCCGACATGACTGAGCAACTGAACTGAACTGAACGAAGAAAACAAGTTATTTTTCTTGCCAAGGATATTTTCCTATACTCAGTTCAATTCAGTCACTCAGTCGTGTCTGACTCTCTACAGTCCATGAGGTCGAAAAGAGTCAGACACAACTGAGTGCACATACACACACAAAAATTCATGTGCTAGTAGTAGCATGGAGGGAAAAATTCTTTTAACTACAATTCAGTGCAAATGAAATTTAATACTCTCTTTACGACTGTGTGTGTGTTAGTCACTCACTCATGTCCGACTCTTGACAACCCCATGAATTGTAGCCCGCCAAGCTCCTCTGTCCATGGAATTTTCCAGGCAAGAATATTGGAGTGGGTTGCCGTTCCCTTCTCCAGGGGAGAAGGGATTGAACCAACCCAGGGATTGAACCTGGGTCTCCTGCATTGCAGGAAGATTCTTTGTGGTCTGATCCACCAGGGAAGCCAATTCAGTACAAATGAAATTTGATGCTGTCTTTACTATGATTATAACTTTCCAATATTTGCACCTCTTTCTGCCTTCAATAAATATTAAAATATGGAAAGAGCGAAACGATGCTGTCTTCTCAAGTTCCTCTTTTTCCCAAATGAAATCTCCTCCCACTCCAAATAAGATCCCATGCTGCTGCTGCTAAGTCGCTTCAGTCGTGTCTGACTCTTAGCGATCCCATGGACTGCAGCCTACCAGGCTCCTCTGTCCATGGGATTTTCCAGGCAAGAGTACTGGAGTGGGTTGCCACTGCCTTCTCCATAAGATCCTATATTCTCATTTTATTTGGAGAAGGGCATGACAACCCACTTCACTATTCTTGCCTGGAGAATCCCATGGACAGAGAAACCTGATGGGCTATGGTCCCCAGGTTCTCAAATCAAAGACTCTGACACAACTGAATCAACTTAGTACGCACGCATTCTCATTTTATTAGGCATGTCTGTGTAATTTCTCCTCATAACTACAATTAGTTCTTATGAAGTTTATCTGTGTTTGATCTGCTTCTTCACTGAGGGTAGGGACATATCTTTCATCTTAAATTTCACCAATCTTCTCCCTTCACTTCCACACTCTCCCTCCTCCTATGTTCTGGAGACTGTATAATGCTACCTTTTTCAAGATCTCATTATTCAGAAGGTGGCATACAAAATGGTTACACAATGCAGGCCTCATTTATATTTATAAAATTACTGATCAGATTGTTATTGCAACAATTTCCAAACATCATGTAACCAACTGCAGTGCGGTGGGTGGGGTGGGAACACTATAGCCTAACACAATTCATTAAGGGACCTCAGCTGGTTGAATCTCTGAAACTCCAGCAGCCTCAGTACCACTTGAAAGCTAATGTGCTCTCTCTCTCTCTCTCTCTCTCTCTCTCTCAAGCAGTGTTCCTCCTTTCTAGGACAGAACTCAATAACCATATTCCCCATAAGCTTCTCATGAGAAGAGAGAAGAGGAAGGAGGTAGAACAGGTTGCCAAATCCACTTTGGCACTCTGCCTAGATTAACCCAACCATTTAAAAGGCAGCAAGTTACCCATGCCAACATTAAAAGTGCTCAGAGTTCTGATGCGAATTCTGATGCGAATTAGACCAAGGCAGGCTTTCTCTGACACCCAGGCCACCACAGACGTTCTCAAGGGCATCTGTTATGGATTCTCTAGCTTTCCTTTCCCCTCTTTCATCTTATATTGCTTTTTATTGCCCCTCTCCTTTCCCCAGTTCCCATGTTTTTCTGCCCAACCCTAGCACTAGAGGCATCATTCACTGCTGGCTCTTGAATTAAACAGTGCTTGGGCTTCCCAGGTGGCACAGTGGTAAAGAACACGCCTGCCAATACCAAAGACTTAGGTTCGATCCCTGGGTCGGGAAGATCCCCTGAGGTAGGAAATGCAACCCACTTCAGCATTCTTGCCTGGAAAATTCCATGGACAGAGGAGCCTGACGGGCTACAGCCCATAGCGTTGCAAGGAGCCGGGCACAACTCAGGACGCACACACTTGGTAGCCAGACCTCTTTCTGTGCCTACCAAAGCATCCATGCCTGGGTTCCTTAAAATGTAAAATTCTCGTGCTCCCAAGTCATCTCCTAAGCGCTTCTCAGGGCCACGCAGATAAAGGGAACCTACAACTGACAAGGTGAGGCTGAGGCTCAGATACAGGACCCTGACTGCATCACACCAGAATGTAACTCTCAGGAGGGGAAATGGCTAGAAGACATGAGAAAGCTGGGCGGTAGAAAGATGCCCAACCTAAGCAAACTCAGTCGCGCAAGCGCATGGCTTGCAGCGCGTCTCCCGTGGCCTCATCACAGCGCCTGCGCACAGGATCCCTGGAGCGGCCGGGAAGGGAGAGAAGCTGTCGGGCCTAGAGCTCCCACTGCCTCAGCAACCTCAGCCTGCAAACCCCGCCTCCTTCAGCTGCTCGCCTTCCCAAACAAGCGGGTGTGGCCTAGCGCTCTCCGTCTATTGGCCTTTGGCCTTTTCCGTTTCCGCCCAGCCCTCCAGAGTCCACCAATCAGCTTGTGCATTTGAGTAAGTGGCCACCTCCTAGGCAGCCGCTCTGATTCCTCTGCCTCCTCCCGCTGCTGCCTCCGCTGCTGCCTCCTCCTTCCCCACCTCCTCCGTCAGGCGGGCGTCTGCGGGGGCCCGAGGGGCGGCGGCGGCGGCGGCGGCAGCAGCGATATGGAGCCGGGGCCCGGCGGCCGAAGCGCTGCTCGCGGGCACGGGGCCGGACCCGCGAGCACTCCGCCGCCTAGGGAGCAGGAGCGGAAGCTGGAGCAGGAGAAGCTCTCCGGGGTGGTAAAAAGCGTCCACCGGCGGCTCCGCAAGAAGTACCGGGAAGGTAAACAGCGAACGGAGCGGGGGGAAGGGGAGGCCTCGTCGCCCCCGGCCCCTTGTCAACCTCTCCCCTCCCCCAAGGGGCCACCATTACAACCTGAAGGAGCTGCACGTCAGCCCCTGCCAGGGCCGCTCTCTCAGGCCAGGACGCCCCCTTCTCGGTCGAGTCCTCGGTTCGGCTTCAGGCGCCCTCCTCCCGCCCCCTTTTCTTCGAAGGCCCTTCAGGAGAGTTCCAGGCCTGTGAAGGAGCCGAGTCCCCACCTCCCCCATTCCCTGTCCCCAGCCTGGGTGCTGAGATTGTTGTCACCACACACAAGCACCCAGACCCTCAACACAGGAGGTGGAGGTCGATCGTTACGAGAGACTAGAAGCTAAAACACGAAGTCAGGTAGAAATCCATTCGAGAAAGATGGACTGGAAGAAGCGCAAGTTGACCACCCTGCGCTTTGATCAGCCTGTTTGATTTGTTGCCGCGTTTGACCCCCTTCTTACTACCTCATTCCTGCGGGTTTAGCCCGGGCCGGAGCTTCCTCGCATTGGCTTCCAGGGCTGCGAAGTCAGCAGGCCTTTTAGCTGACTGGATTTCACCTAAGGGGGAGGGGCTCCATCCTTGCCACCCCCCGCCCCCCCATCCCGTTCTTTAAATGCTGGATCTTAGTGTTTATTTAGGCGGGAGAGAAAGAGATCTGGGGCAGATTCTTAAAATATTCTTTAGATATGAATAGTATGTAACGACTAAGCCTCCAAAGGGTACCCCGCGAAACAGGCCATCGCTGGGAACCCCTCTTACGGAAGATCTTGAGCAAAGGAGAAGCCATAGTAGCTTTTGCTTGGGCCTGAGAAGTGTTTATAGTTGGGATCTACAGTTATATTTGGTGTTTTAAAATACAAGCTTTTTTACAGAACTATTTTATAAGAAACTGACAGTGAAAATTCCCAGTTTTTTCATATGCTCAGGAGACATTTCTTCTAAAGATCAAAACGAGGGATAATTTTCTTGGTTTCTTCTGGCTTTAGCTTAATTGCACATTGAGAAGTCAGCAGTCTTCTAGTGGTTGTCTTATACTTGGTTAAGCTTGGATTAGAAGCAAACTTATGACAGTGGGAAGGAACAGATAGCTAAGATAATGTTACTTTTGAGTTACAAACACTTTTCAATTACTCTGGAAGAGTAAAACTAAGTATCTTTTGTTCTTTTGAATGTAGGTGATGTGTTTCATTTTTCAAACTTTAAAGTTTTTTTCCCCTTGACAACTCAAGGCTCGATTTTTTAATAGCTGCTTAAATAGTAATCCTAAAAAATAGCCTATAGTTATTGTTTAATAGTTAGCAATAGAGACTTATCAGGCATATTGAGACATTGAAATTTGTTTTTTTAAAGAATGCTTTAACCCCAACCCACAATTTATTCAATAATAAGTAGTTACTATAGCAACGATTGCATCATTCTTGATATTCAGAGAATGCACTTACATAATGGCATTCAATAGGTTCTTGTGTTGTTTGGAAAAATGAGGAAATAAATGGACACACTTTATTGTGTATTTTGTGCAAACTTAAGTACCTCTTTTTAAAGAAAAAAATGGATAGCATATAATTCCATTTCCATTTTTACCTTTTTAAAATAATTTGATTATTCGTTATTAATTCATTCAAAAATTAGGTGTCATCATGTCTTCAAGTGCTGTTTGTTCTCTCTTAGTTCCCGCATGTTGAAGCATGTGTTTAAGCCTGAATATTAACCAAGAGAACACTTGTTTATAACGAGAATTAGTATTTGGAAGTTACCAGAGCTAGGATAGATACATGTAGTTCATAAGTGAATGATACAGTTTGCTTTAGGGCAGGTAAAGTCCTGGCAGTCTGTAAGCATATGACTGAGACTGTTCTTTAGGTGTTTTTTTTTTTTTTTTAATTTTATTTTATTTTTAAACTTTACATAATTGTATTAGTTTTGCCAAATATCAAAATGAATCCGCCACAGGTATACATGTGTTCCCCATCCTGAAACCTCCTCCCTCCCCATACCATCCCTCTGGGTCGTCCCAGTGCACTAGCCCCAAGCATCCAGTATCCTGCATCGAACCTGGACCTGGACTGGCATCTCGTTGAATTCCACCAATGATCTAGACTTTTCTGGGTTTTAATGATATACAAAGCCCCATCAGTGAACTAGCAAAGTAAAAGGTCCTAAAAAGCATGCCCTTTCTATCTTTATTTCTGACATGTAGGTCAAGACTTGTGATTTGACAAAAATCTGTGAAAATGCCACCTGAAAAAGTCTGATTTTTCACATAATAATACCAAAGAAGTAGTGCTTTATTAATTTAGTGCTTTACTTTGAGGTCTTACTATCATTATAGTGTCATTTGCAGGTCTTCTCTGGTTATAAAATAATAATACAAATGGTGCTGTGTCAGGTTACAAAGGCCTATTTAATCAGTAACATGCCTGTACTGTAATACCAATAATTATGGAAACTGTACTCCTTTTATAACAATATTCCTATCAGAAAATACAGTGAAAATTCCAGCATAGAATCTTTGAATGTTAAACTAGAAGGAACTTTAGTGATTCCCAAACATGAATAAACAGTAAACTCATATGGGTACCTTTTAGAAAATTACTCCATTCCACCTCAGATGTACAATTTCAGAACCCCTGTCAATGGTGCTTGGAAATTTGTCAGCCAGATTTTCAAGTGATAATCTAAATGACTTCCTTTGTTTTTACACATGAGTGAGCTGAGTCCTAAAAAATAGTAAAATAACTTGCTTGAAATTTGGATAGTTCATCATTAGCACCAAACATATTTTATGAGATTTTAACAGATTTTATGAGATTAATGTTCCCCCCCGCCCCCCGCCCAGTTCAAGGCCTAATGGTGTCTCCAAATGTTCTTGAAGTGGGAGGGAAAATGAGAAGCATGAAGTAGCCCTAAAATTTGTGTTGGGTAAAAGGATGTAAATTGATGAGAATGGGGCAGTCCCTGGAGTAATAGGTATGATTTGCTGAGTTAGAGCTATGTGAAGCGTGGGTTTCTTCTGGAGTGACGACATCAGAGAAGAAAATAAATTGGGGTAGAATGAAGGAAGAGGCAAAACATTTCACTAGATAGTAAAAGACAGGAGTGAGACCTGGATAATGAGTGTAGTGTTGGATAATACAGTTTTCCCTTTCCTTATCTTTGATAGTGGAATTGAAAATCAAGCAGGAATAATACTGAAAATAAGGTTGGTAGAAAAAAGTTTCTCTCCACCTTTCCTAGTGCATTTCTGCAAACTGATGCTTGTTGTGGCAATGAGCAGGCTTGTGGTCGGGGGTCCTGGATAAGATTGTGAAGACTAGCACTTAAGTTTAACGCACTCTTTTCTTTTAACACTTTTCCTCTCTCTGCTCCATTTTACTGCCTGTCCTCTGTCAGCACTTAGAGATCCTTTGCCTATTTGTATAAGAGTAAAGTGAGAATTGGAGATAAAGGTCAGTGTTGCAGGCAGTGTTGATATCTGAAGTAGTTACCAAAAGGAAATGGTGAGGAAATGTTTAGCAATGGAGATGAGAAGGAGTGTTTCTAGTGTCAGTCATTTATAGATAAAGGATTGAGTTTATATAAATGGAAACCTTTATTTTTTTAACCTATTTTGTGAATGTCTTTAGCAGTTTTCATCAATTTAATTGTCTCTGAATTTACTTTTTCTGCATGCCAAAGCGGGTTAAAACAGTTTGTCACATAGATCCGGGCAGGTTATCAGTCAGAAAAATATTAAAATGCATGTTAACCTGTTAACAATGATCTTCTCAAGACATAGGATAATGGGTGATCTTTATTATACTTTTCTACATTTAAAAAAATCAGTGTTACTAGTAGCAGTGATAATATTTTAAAAGTAGTTAGAATAAATTGGATAGGTTACTGATACTGAAACAGAAAAGAAGAACACAGAATAGGTTGATTTTGTAGACTAAGTCAGGAAAATGTGTTACAAAGGTTAACAGCTGTGAGCAGCATTTTAAGAGTCAGCTACTAAATAGCCTAGTATAGATGTTCAATTCTTATTGATTATTCAAATTATTCTCCTTGTTTAAGACAAAGGATACTGCAACAGCAGTTTAGGATAAGCTGCTCATTTGTGATTGATTTTTCCTTAGCATACAGCTAAAACAAGAGAATTGTAGGGGGAAGGGAAAAACCTTTGATTTAGAAATAATTTTAAACTAAAATCAAAAGGTCTAAAAGTGAAAGAATAAATGTATTATTAGCATTTTTTCATGAAACAAAGTTTTGAAATTACTTTTAAAATTAGAATAACAGACTGTGTTTTTAGTTGCACTTTCCTAATTTTTTTCTCCTTTGGGGGCTTTCAATACTGCTTTAAGTTACTGACCAACTCTTTGACCCCAAGACACTTTAACAGATTCCCTTTGTTTTACTTTTTTTTTTTTTTAATCAAGTGATGTTTAACTCTTTTTTTCTTTACATGTTCTTTTCTGATTCTGATACAGAATCTGAAAGCACTGTTTTTTATCGATGGAATCTTTGCTCAATCACCAAATGAGTAAGTTGAAAACTGTCCACAGAAAGGAGAGTCTCCTAGTTGCGTTAGGAGAGTTTGAACTGCATTTCTAGCAGGGAAAGAAAAATGAAAAAAATATAATAATCAGTCACTTCATGGGAAATAGATGGGGAGACAGTGAAAACAGTGTGAGACTTTATTTTTGGGGCTCCAAAATCACTGCAGATGGTGATTGCAGCCATGAAATTAAAAGACGCTTACTCCTTGGAAGGAAAGTTATGACCAACCTAGATAGCGTATTCAAAAGCAGAGACATTACTTTGCCAACAAAGGTCCGTCTAGTCAAGGCTATGGTTTTTCCCGTGGTCATGTATGGATGTGAGAGTTGGACTGGGAAGAAAGCTGAGCGCAGAAGAATTGATGCTTTTGAACTGTGGTGTTGGAGAAGACTCTTGAGAGTCCCTTGGACTGCAAGGAGATCCAACCAGTCCATCCTAAAGGAGATCAGCCCTGGGATTTCTTTGGAAGGAATGATGCTAAAGCTGAAACTCCAGTACTTTGGCCACCTCATGTGAAGAGTTGACTCATTGGAAAAGACTCTGATGCTGGGAGGGATTGGGGGCAGGAGGAGAAGGGGACGACAGAGGATGAGATGGCTGGATGGCATCACTGACTCGATGGATGTTAGTCTCAGTAAACTCCGGGAGTGGTGATGGACAGTGAGGCCTGGAGTGCTGCGCTTCATGAGGTCGAAAAGATTCGGACACGACTGAGCGACTGAACTGAATTGAACTGAACACTGGAAGATAAAGGGAACTTAGATAAACTCAGTGAGGGACACATAGTAACTATTGATTTTGTTATTTTTAGTCACCTTGTAGTAAGGTATCTTTTTAGGAAATTTTTACATTTTAAAATGTAAAAATCAACAGTATTGGTATAGATCCTTTGATTTTGGGGGAAAAAAATGTAACAACAAATCACTGCAGATGGTGATTGCAGCCATGAAATTAAAAGACGCTTACTCCTTGGAAGGAAAGTTATGACCAACCTAGATAGCATATTCAAAAGCATATGGGTATCAACCTTGATTCCACATTAGTATTGCCTGTGGAACTTTATGGAGCACAGGCATCTGTATTATTCTAAAACTCTGTAGATTATACAGTGGGCAAAGGAGTTGAACACCTAGCTAAAGTACAATAGATTGAAGTAGGAAGGAATCTAGATGAAAGTAAATCAGCTAGGAGACTTACACCAATCTATTTTTTAAAGGTTAATAATAGTATAAGTAAAAGTAGTGTTCATGAGAATAGAGAAGGATAAGTCAAATACTTTTTGAAAGTCAGAGTGAACAGTTTTAGTGAAAGTAAAGAGTCGATGATGCCAAGATTTCTTGCCTGGAAAGATATAAGTAGCCATTTCCAGCCAGTTTGTTGAGATGGGGGCATGGAGGAAAGAGTAGTTAGGCACGTTGGCTTGTCATATGGTAATGGTAATGATTTAATTCAGATGTATCTCTTGGTAGTAAAGGATTGGAAGCCCTCTTTTAAAGTTTTGAGGGCAGATGAACAGCCCAATGGAGTGATGATAATGTATAACGGAGGATAGACTCTTGGAAGATACCAGTAGTATCTTACTGGTTTTACATAAGTAAGTAAGTATGCTCCTTTATGCTCCCAAGATACCATTACCTTTCCTTTATTGTAGTTATCACTTGTGTGCGTGCTCAGTTGTGTCCAACTCTTTTGCAACCCCATGGACTGTAGCCTACCAGGCTCCTCTGTCCATGGGATTTCCTGGGCAAGAATACTGGAGCAGGTTGCCATTTCCTCCTCCAGGGGAATCTTCCCGACCCAGGGATCAAACCCACGTCTCCTGCATCTCCTTGCATTGGCAGGTGGATTGTTTACCACTGAACCACTTGGGAAGCCGGTAGTTATCACTTACCAGGTCAGTTATCTGTCTTTCCCACTAAATTTAGTTCCTTGAGTAGGAGTCTGCCTTTTTATCTTTATGTCCCTAGTATCTAGCACCTTGCCTTGTAGATAAGGCACACACACAAAAGAAGGAAGCTGATATAGAATATGTCCATGTGGTTTGAATCTAATCTTTTTATATTCATAATTTTAAAATTTTAATTTTCAGTACAAATTTTTTGTAATGAATTTATGGTCATATCTTAAGTGAGTATATTAGATTAATTTAGCCTTTTGAAATGGTCCATATTATCATTATTAACATCAGTCCACTTTTTAAATTAAAATTGTCAGTAGGGAGTATAGGTAAAAAAATTTTTTTCTCAAAAAATGTGAACTAATAAGGACATTGTGTGTGGTGTAAGTGTCTGTGTGTGTGTTGGTATGATAATAATTTTGTATATGTCTTTGTATTTATTTATATACTCTAACTTCACACACAAAATTTTTCAACCCCAATACTCATTTCCTAAATTTTTGAGGTGAAGTTTGTGCTGGTTTTAAAATCTAAACATCTGAGAACCACTGATGTCAACTGTACTAATTTATTGTGCTTTATGTGTAGAATCACTGATGCTCATTGCACAGGTTATTTTAGAACCCCATGCCTTTACAGGGACATCTGAGTATTACTTATTCTCATTTATACAGAGATTTCTCTATTTATATGGAAGTTCCTATTCCCAGTTACATAAAAATTAAGTCCCAGAAGATTCTCCGTAAGTCCTTTGTTTACACTAAATGGGATCTGTGTGGCGATATGCATTTAGGTAAAGTTGTTTCACAAGGGAATAACAGATACTGATTCTAACTTTTCTTGATTCTTTCCATCTCTTGTATAGGGTGTATTCAGTGTTTACAGTTTGAATTAACTTTTCATCATAAATATGTTTGTAATAAGAAACAGAAAATGCACCATGGTTCAAATTATATTTATAAATGTGAATTTTTATCCATGCAGTTTTTTGTTTTTGAATTAAATTTGGCTCTTCAGTTTGCCCCAAGCCTCAGTTGCTCTATATATTATTT
The DNA here is from genome assembly GCF_055505025.1 of Bos grunniens. Classification (NCBI taxonomy): domain Eukaryota; kingdom Metazoa; phylum Chordata; class Mammalia; order Artiodactyla; family Bovidae; genus Bos; species Bos grunniens. Next base: position 64,710,396 of record NC_141168.1, on the reverse strand, counting down.
CACCAGGCTTTTGAGTTTACAGTCTTTCCATAAACCCTTGGTTTTAAGCCATGACTGCACAGTGGATTCATCTGGGGAGCAGTAAAATAAATGACCAGTTCCCACTTCAGACCACTTAAATAAAACGTCTAGGTGAAACCATTGTGTAGCCAGAGTTGAAATCGCTGCCAGGAATCTAACAAATAATGCAGTTGCAGAGGCTAAATCACTACCACCCAGAGACTAAGTAATTGCATTTGACTGACAAAAGACCATTTGTTTGTGGCTAGTAGAGTCAGTGTACTTTGCTTTAGTGCAAAGCTTTGTTCGTATCCATGAAAGTTCATAAATTAGAAACTCATTATGAGAAGCAAGGTGGTACAGTGGTGAGGAGCATGGACTTTGGCACTTGACTGCCAGGTTTGATGTGTACCTTTGAGAGGGTTACTTAATCTTTCTGTACTTCAGTTTCCTTGTCTGTAAAGTAAAATACCTATCAAAATGGGTTGGTATTAGAATTAAATGAGCTAATATTTGTAAGGTACTTAAACAGTATCTGGCATATAGAAAGCATTATTTGTGTTAAATACATACTTTTAAAGATAAAAGGTATAATTGTAACTACCACCTGGATGCATTTAAGGGTACTGAAGATTGAATGGTTCCTGGAATTTCTATCTAGACTGTTCTATAGTGTCTTTCTTCTTCAGTAATAGGATTGCTGAAGCTTTTGTTCTTTATCTTTTTTTTTATTTTTGCCCCCTTTGCTTCCTATATTTCTGTTAATAACATTGTATATGAAAGATCCAACCTTTTGAGCACATTAGAATATTGGATTTTTTCCCTCATCAGAGAAATGACTAGTAGCAGCACGTTAAGTGTAATATGCAAGTTTTTCAGGTGGTTCCTTTGTTTGATTCTCAGGAACGCGTCAACATCAAACATCTTAGATGTTTTTGTGCCATCTTTAGGTTTGATCCAACATCCGCTGGATCATAGAAAAAGCAAGAGAGTTCCAGAAAAACATCTATTTCTGCTTTATTGACTATGCCAAAGCCTTTGACTGTGTGGATCACAATAAACTGTGGAAAATTCTGAAAGAGATGGGAATACCAGACCACCTGATGTGCCTCTTGAGAAATTTGTATGCAGGTCAGGAAGCAACAGTTAGAACTGGACATGGAACAACAGACTGGTTCCAAATAGGAAAAGGAGTTCGTCAAGGCTGTATATTGTCACCCTGTTTATTTAACTTCTATGCAGAGTACATCATGAGAAACGCTGGACTGGAAGAAACACAAACTGGAATCAAGATTTCTGGGAGAAATATCAATAACCTCAGATATGCGGATGACACCACCCTTATGGCAGAAAGTGAAGAGGAACTCAAAAGCCTCTTGATGAAAGTGAAAGTGGAGAGTGAAAAAGTTGGCTTAAAGCTCAACATTCAGAAAACGAAGATCCTGGCATCTGGTCCCACCACTTCATGGGAAATAGATGGGGAAACAGTGGAAACAGTGTCAGACTTTATTTTTCTGGGCTCCAAAATCACTACAGATGGTGACTACAGCCATGAAATTAAAAGACGCTTACTCCTTGGAAGGAAAGTTATGACCAACCTAGATAGCATATTCAAAAGCAGACATTACTTTGCCAACAAAGGTTCATCTAGTCAAGGCTATGGTTTTTCCTGTGGTCATGTATGGATGTGAGAGTTGGACTGTGAAGAAGGCTGAGCGCCGAAGAATTGATGCTTTTGAACTGTGGTATTGGAGAAGACTCTTGAGAGTCCCTTGGACTGCAAGGAGATCCAACCAGTCCATTCTGAAGGAGATCAGCCCTGGGATTACTTTGGAAGGAATGATGCTAAAGCTGAAACTCCAGTACTTTGGCCACCTCATGGGAAGAGTTGACTCATTGGAAAAGACTCTGATGCTTGGAGGGATTGGGGACAAGAGGAGAAGGAGACGACAGAGGATGAGATGGCTGGATGGCATCACTGACTCGATGGACGTGAGTCAGAGTGAACTCCGGGAGTTGGTGATGGACAGGGAGGCCTGGCGTGCTGCGATTCATGGGGTCGCAAAGAGTCGGACACGACTGAGCGACTGAACTAACTGAACTGATGACATATTTAATAACTGAAAGGTTGCACCTTTTGACCTTTTTCACCTATTTTGCCTACTCCCCAACCCCCTGCCCTTAGGAACTACCAGTCAGTTCTCTGCATCTATGAGCTTGATTTTTTTTTTTTTTTCCCTTCTTATATTCCATGGAACTCTGTCTTTTAATCCATTAATGAATGTACTGTTTTTTCCTAGTTACTGTCTTTTCATTGGAAGTAACTTATATTGAATATTCTTTAGTTATGGCATAGGCTTATGAAGGTGAATTTAGTCAATAATTACAGTTTAATCCTGAGAGTAGGACCAAGTTTCAGAATAATTTGATTCATTGATTTTCATGCTGAATTTGGTTTCACAACTTTAAGTTGGCATCACTTGTGTTTTGAATTATCAGTTTTTTAACTAGTGTTTTTAAAAGTCTAAATGTAAAGAAAGAATATAATAAATAGTCCTGTTAATGCAAACTTTATTTTAGAATTTTATGACAATCACGGGACTTTAAAGATTTGGCAGAGCTTTAACTTGATCTTAAAATGATGTATTTGAACAAATGAATACTGATGTCTTCTCTACATTTATTATTTTAGTCTGACTAGAAAATGTTTATTAACAATTAATGTCAGGTTAGGCTGCAGAACATCTAAATATAATTTTTGAATTGCCCAGATTTCTCTGTGCAATTCTTCCCTTTTCTTCCCTTCCCTCCCACCTTCTCTCTCTCTCTCTCTTTTTAACTAAGATTTTTATAGATGCCTGTAAGAAATAAGTAAGAAAATAGGTTATTAATCACAATGATTTTGAGTTGTCACAAGTGCCAGTATATAAAAATCATTATTAGGCTAATTATTAATTAATCGAAAGCACTGATTGATTGAACTTAAATACTTAAGCATTTCTTGTTGAGTAGATCTTTGATGCAGAACTCAGGAAGTTCTTCATTCTTCATTTACCTTTTGATAAAGAAATATTATCATTTTAAATAAGATCATCTTTTAAGTCCAGTTGACATATTAACTAAAAGGTAGCAATAATAACAAAAAATCCTCAGAACTGAGTTTCAGCATACTTTTTTGCATATGTAGCTCACTGGTCAACCTTAACTTTTTTTGACTTTTAGAACACAAATCATAAATTACTTTGAAAATATAGTGCTTAAAAGGTAAATAGCATCATTTTGAATGGTGTAAAAACAAACAATGGGCTGTTGTGAAAAACATGGGATTGTCACATTCTGTTTTTAATAAATTAATTTATTTTAAAAATAAGTTTCAAACAACTAATCTCAAAAATATACAAGCAACTCCTGCAGCTCAATTCCAGATAAATAAACGACCCAATCAATAAATGGGCCAAAGAACTAAATAGACATTTCTCCAAAGAAGACATACAGATGGCTAACAAACACATGAAAAGATGCTCAACATCACTCATTATCAGAGAAATGCAAATCAAAACCACAATGAGGTACCATTTCATGCCAGTCAGTATGGCTGCTATCCAAAAGTCTACAAGCAATAAATGCTGGAGAGGATGTGGAGAAAAGGGAACCTTCTTACACTGTTGGTGGGAATGCAAACCAGGACAGCCACTATGGAGAACAGTGTGGAGAGTCCTTAAAAAACTGGAAATAGAACTGTCATATGACCCAGCAATCCCACTGCTGGGCATACACACTGAGGAAACCAGAATTGAAAGAGACACGTATACCCCAATGTTTATCACAGCACTGTTTATAATAGCCAGGACATGGAAGCAACCTAGATGTCCATCAGCAGATGAATGGATAAGAAAGCTGTGGTACATATACACAATGGAGTATTACTCAGCCATTAAAAAGAATACATTTGAATCAATTCTAATGAGGTGGATGAAACTGGAGCCTATTATACAGAGTGAAGTAAGCCAGAGAGAAAAACACCAATACAGTATACTAACGCATATATATGGAATTTAGAAAGATGGTAACGACAACCCTGTATGCAAGACAGCAAGAGAGACATAGATGTATAGAATAGCCTTTTGGACTCTGTGGGGGGAGGGGGGATGCTTTGGGAGAATGGCATTAAAACATGTACAACATCATATAAGAAACGAATCGCCAGTCCAGGTTCGATGCAGGATACAGGAAGTTTGGGGCTGGTGCACTGGGATGACCCGGAGGGATGGTATGGGGAGGGAGGTGGGAGGGGGGTTCAGGATGGGGAACACGTGTACACCCGTGGCAGATGCATGTTTTTGTATGGTAAAACCGATACAATATTGTAAAGTAAAATAATAATAATAAATAAATAAAAAAAGTTTTCATGGGTATTCTGGAAAGTGGAATTTTCTAGTAACTGAAGGCTAACTATGTTTTTTGTTCAACTTTGTAGCCTCCAGACATGCAACATAGTGTTATAACTGGTAGTTTGGGTTTGGTAACTTGAATAAATACATGATTTAAAACTTCTGGGTCCGGAATGGCTTATGTGAACCATAGGGAATATGTCAGGTTTATATCTCTATGAGAACAGATACCACATTTTATTACATGTCTTCTCCCTTTTGTTTGATGCCAGTGCTTGCTCATTAACTTTATTATTCTCTGTAGTATTTAACATAGAGTACTTTTTCAGCAAATCTGTTAAAGAAAATGAAAAGTATGTATAATTGCATTTAGTCTTGGTTATATATTAAATGTACTAACTATTAATCATGTTATTCTCAGTATCAGCATACTTGGAGAATCTGGAGACTCTTAAATGTTAGTGAAAACATTAAATTGAAGTTTGCAAACAGTTTGAGTTTATAGGCTTAACAGACAAATTTGAATCCTTCCTCAAAATTTTAGTAGAGCAAATGTTAATTGTAAGCCTTAAAACTTCATAAAAAATTGTCAGCATTTAAAGAGAATTTTGAATATAGTTTCACAGTATACAATGACATAGTAAGGACTCAGAGAATTTATAGTAGATGCCTTTGGTGGCTCATGCGTGTAACGTAACATTGGTCTCGGGTGTGATGGTCAGATACTGTGAGCTCAGAGGGACAAGCCACGACAGAATCCCTATTTAAATGCTGCTTTCTTTTCTGCTTTTCGGCTTTTTCCAAAACTGCTGGAGCCCACTGAGGGCATGCCCTTTTTCAGTGCCTTAGTGTAGAGTAGAAGTACTCTTAATTAATGGGGGATAGTTACTGTAAAATAAATGCTCTAGCCTCCCATCCTTTGGGTGCACAATTCCTGAGGCACACTCTATGCTTCTGTGTTGTCCACAGCAGCAGCCTCAACAGTGCATCCTTGTATTAGCATTTTCTCCTCTCTCAACTTGTTTTCCGCAACTCCCTCACTCCTGTCTCCTAGGGCTCCCTTAGTTGTACCTTTTGTAAAATCTAAACTAAGTCTTGAAAAAAGGAAATCTTTTTAAGTTAAACATCAGTTCAGTTCAGTCCAGTCGCTTAGTCGTGTCCGACTCTTTGCGACCCCATGAATCGCAGCACGCCAGGCCTCCCTGTCCATCACCAACTCCTGGAGTTCACTCAGACTCACGTGCATCGAGTCAGTGATGGCATCCAGCCATCTCATCCTCTGTCGTCCCCTTCTCCTCCTGCCCCCAATCCCTCCCAGCATCAGAGTCTTTTCCAGTGAGTCAACTCTTCCCATGAGGTGGCCAAAGTACTGGAGTTTCAGCTTTAGCATCATTCCTTCCAAAGAAATCCCAGGGCTGATCTCCTTCAGAATGGATGGGTTGGATCTCCTTGCAGTCCAAGGGACTCTCAAGAGTGTTCTCCAACACCACAGTTCAAAAGCATCAATTCTTCTGCACTCAGCCTTCTTCACAGTCCAACTCTCACATCCATACATGACCACAGGAAAAACCATAGCCTTGACTAGACGGACCTTTGTTGGCAAAGTAATGTCTCAGCTTTTAAATATGCTATCTAGGTTAAACAGGTTTTCCCAAACATATATGATCATAGAACCTTTGTTCGAATGGACTTCTGTTACCAGAAAATATAGTAAGTTTACGTATTTACTTGTAATATGTACATTACATAGGACAGTGAAGCTTACATGTTCAAACAAAGGGTCTTTTAGAATTGATAATTGTTGTTTAGTTGATAAGTCAAGTCTGACTCTTTGGAACCCATGGCAGCATGCCAGGCTTCCCTATTCTTCACCATCTCCCGAGTTTGCTCAAACTTATGTCCATTGAGTCAGTGATGCTATCTAACCATCTCATCCTCTGCTGCTCCCTTCTCCTATTGCCTTCAATCTTTCCCAGCATCAGAGGCTTTTCCAACGAATTGGCTCATCGTATCAGGTGGCCAAAGTATTGGAGCTTCAGCTTCAGCATCAGTCTTTTCAATGAGTATTCAGGGTTGATTTCCTTTAGGTGGATCTCCTTGCAGTCCAAGGGACTCTCAAGAGTCTTCTCCAACACCACAGTTCAAAACCATCAATTCTTCAGTGCTCAGCCTTCTTTATGGTCCAGCTCTCACATCCATACATAACTACTGGAAAAACCATAGCTTTGACTATATGGACCTTTGTCGGCAAAGCGACGTCTTTACTTTTAAATATGCTATCTGGCGGTCATAGCTTTCCTTCCAAGAAACAAGCATCTTCTAATTTCATGGCTACAGTCACTACCTGCAGTGATTTTGGAGCCCAAGAAGAGAATTTCTGTCACTGCTTCCACTTTTTCCCCTTCTATTTGCTGTGAAGTGATGGGACCAGATGCCATGATCTTACTTTTTGAATGTTGAGTTTTAAGTTCTTTTTCACTCTCTTCTTTCACCCTCATCAAGAGGCTCTTTAGTTCCTCTTCATTTTCTGCCATTAGAGTGGTATCATCTGCATATCTGAGGTGGTTGACATTTCTCCCAGGATTCTTGATTCCAGCTTATAACTTGTCCAGCCCAGCATTTAGCATGATGTACTCTGCCTGTGAGTTAAATAAACGGTGAGAATATACAGCCTTGCTGTACTCCTTTCTCAGTTTTGAAACAGTCAGTTGTTCCATGTCCAGTTCTAAGTGTTGCTTCTTGATCCACATACAGATTTCTCAGGAGACAGGTAAAATGGTCTGGTATTCCCATCTCTTGAAGAATTTTCCACAGTTTGTTGTAATCCACACAATCAAAGGCTTTCATGCAGTCCATGAAGCAAAAGTAGATGTTTTTCTGGAATTTCCTTGCTTTATGATCCAGTGAATGTTGGCAATTTGACCTCTGGTACCTCTGCCTTTTCTAAATCCGGCTTTTACATCTGAAAGTTCTCAGTTCAAGTACTGTGAGAGCCTAACTTGAAGGATTTTGAACATAACCTTACTAGCATGGGAAGTGAACATAATTGTCCAGTGGGTTGTACATTCTTTAGCACTACCCTTCTTTGGGATTGGGGTGAAAACTGACCTTTTCCAGTCCTGTGGCCACTGCTGGGTTTTCCAAATTTGCTGACATTGAGTGCAATACTCTTAACAGCATCATCTTTTAGGATTTGAAATAGCTCAGCTGGAATTTCATCACCTCCACTAGCTTTGTTCATAGTAATGTTTCGTAAGGTCTGCTTGACTCTACACTCCAGGATGTCTGGCTCTAGGTGAGTTGACCACACCATCTTGATTATTCAGGTCACTAAGACCTTTTTTGTACAGTTCTGTGTATTCTTGCCACCTCTTCTTAATCTCTCCTGGATCTGTTAAGTCCTTACTGTTTCTGTCCTTTATCGTGCCCATCCTTGCATGAACTGTTCCTTTGATACCTCCAGTTTTCTTGAAAAGATCTCTAGTCTTTCCCATTCTGTTGTTTTCCTCTGTTTCTTTGCATTTTTCATTGAAGAAGGCTTTATTATCTCTTCTTGCTGTTCTGTGGAACTCTGCATTCAGTTGGATATATCTTTCTCTTCTCCCTTGCTTTTTGCTTCTCTTTCTCTTCAGCTATTTGTAAGGCTGCCTCAGACAACCACTTTGCCCTTTAGCATTTCTTTTTCTTTGGTATGGTTTTGGTCACTGTCTCCTATACAGTGTTATGAACCTCTGCCCATAGTTCTTCAGGCACTCTGTCTATCAGATCTAATCCCTTGAATCTATTTGTCACCTCCACTGTATAATCATAAGGGATTTGATTTAGGCCATATCTGAATGGCCTAATGGTTTTCCCCACTTTCTTTAGTTTAAGCCTGAATTCTACTATAAGGAGCTAATTATCTGAGCCACAGTCAGCTCCAGGTCTTTTTTTGCTGACTATACAGAGCTTCTCCAGCTTCGGCTGCAAAGAATGTAATCAGTCTGGTTTCAGTATTGTCCATTTGGTGATGTCCACATGTAGAGTCGTCTCTTGTATTATTGAAAAAGAATTGACGATATCCATTTCAAGTAACGATGAAGCATCTTGAAAATGATTCTATACCTTAATGAACCATTTGGCATTAAATCTGATGAGTAAAGTCAGGAATAGTTTTATGAACATAATAGATATATTGAAGAATCATTAATCAGTGTATTTGTTTCAAAGACTTTACTTCCTGTAGTCCTACTTAGAGACTTAATAAATAAGTACATCTGAAAGATGTTACTAAAACTGGAGAGTTTTTCTTGGAGAATCTAGAAAAATTTGTTTGCCTGCTTGTTTCTAATGGCCAGTTTTTGCCAATTTGCTATATAACAAATTGAGGGCCCTGTTACTACACAAGTATTGTTTCTAATAGCCATTTATTGCCAGTCTGCTATATAACAAATGAGAGCCCTATTACTACACAAGTATTAGTGATTAATGAAAATATTACTGTATAAGAACATAATCACACACAGAAAAGAGACAGCTTTTCATCCTTTGTGGGTTTAAAAGGAGTATTCAGACCAAGTTTGAGACTGATACACATTCATCTTAACTGAGCAGTGTGTGTGTGAGGGTATGTTTGTACCCTTAATTGCTTTTTCTTGTATTGGTCAAACTAGAAGGATAATAGTTTGGTTTTCAACTCTGTACATGCTGAGCTGGGTGCTTAAAGTAACCAATAAAGGTTTGCAAATTTTTAATAGATAAGTACTGTTAAATTTGAGTTGTTATAATTCCTTTTCTATTTAAAAAAAACCCAAGTCTTAGTGAAACTGATTGTCTCACCTGGGAAAAGAACGTAATATAATTATCACCCCCCAAATTTGGTTGTCATATTTATGTTTCTAAGTTTATTGTGTCACTAAACAATTGCCTGTACTTGAGCACGTGGCGAGAGAACCTAAATTATGTCTAAGAGCATTGATTGAAGCCACATTGATAATTTTTGTTTACTTTTTTACCATTGTAATTGTTTTAATGTTATTTATTTGGCTGTGGCATTTTCATACCTTTGTTAGAACTCACATTGATTTTTCAAATTTCATGTTAAATGTGATCACTAATTTAATTAAAAAGAAAAAAGGTAGTAGATGGAAGTAATGCTGTGGCCAGATAATGTAGTCACCTTACAATTTTTATTCATCTTATATAGACTCAAAACTTTGGAGAGGTTTCCAGGGTAATTTCTCTAGCAACATTTTGCCCTAGGATTATAATTTTTTAAAGTGTAGTATTCCTAGAGCAAATCTAAGTATATCAATGCAAACGTTTAACTTGCATGCTAATATATGTTGCCATCTCACCTATCAACCTTTTTTAATACAGGACACTGATAAATATGTAGAGATCTAGCGTCACAAATCTGTTTAAAATGGTAAATTTTATTTGCTTATCAAACCATCATGGTTAAAATGGTGAATCTATTTGCATAAAAGAGCTTCAAAATTTATAAAGTTTAAACTTCATGAAATTTTGCTTCATAACTTTGTTTACACATCTTTAATAATTTTACATTATGCTGAAACTTAAGAGCTTGACATATTTTAAGTAAACTTTTTTTTTTCCTTGTTTTTAGTGGGAGATTTTGATAAGATCTGGAGAGAACATTGTGAGGATGAGGAAACTCTTTGTGAATATGCTGTTGCAATGAAAAATTTGGCAGATAATCATTGGGCAAAAACTTGTGAGGGCGAAGGTCGTATTGAATGGTGTTGTAGGTGAGTGTTTCTATGAACTAACATTTTTGGTTTCTGATGTCTCATTTAAATTCTTAAGTCTAAGTAATGCTGTATATGATTCATTGTACCAAAATAGAAATTTTTAGAACAGATGATGTCTTTTAAATAGTTTCTCCCCCTTGCCTTACTTTATCTAGGTTTATTTCATTCATCTTTTTTAATCAAATTGTTTTTCTTTGATAAAACTTAAAATTTTTTGTTTCAACTTTTTAGAAGTATACCTTTAAGTACATTTAATATATTTAAGCATTGGTAGATTTAAAATATGAGATTTAATTAGCACTTGGGTCATTCATAAGTTATAGCATAGAAATTTCTTTAGATAATTATATTTGAATTCAAGTAAAAATTAATATTTTCCATTCTTTAAAGCTGAAAACATCTGTAAAAGTTTCCAATTTCTGAATTTTTATATGTGATTCAGGGTATTCCAACTTTTATATTGACTTTGGATAATGTTTATTTTCTCATAGCAAAGCTTCTAATGTTACAAACATCAGAAAATGGAACACTGCTGATCATTTCTCTCAAGGGGTAAAATTATGAGAACAGATTTGTATGTTGACTGAATTATGAATTCTCAAAAGCAAAACATTATCTGTCTGCTTGGACAATAAGTTTATGGTAACTTTAGGTTTATATTTCAATCCAATTATTTTTTATTCAAAGTTTTTGTTTTAATATCTTTTAAAAATTACATAATAATTCCTATTTCATCCATTCAACAGATAGCCCAGATAAAAATATGTATTTTACTTAGTTCTTTTATTTATTCATTTAATAAATAATTTAAATGTTTGTCCATGTGTATCAGTCACATCAGAGGCACTGTAAGTACATCAACTAAACAGATAACATGCTTGCTGTCATGGAACTTAAATGCTAGTGGGAGTTAGAAGCAAGAAACAATTCATAAACTAAATATATACAGGTCAGAGAGTGGTAAGTGCTATGAGAAAAGTAAAGCAAAAGAAAAAAAAGTAAATAAAGTAAATAGAAAAGAAGGCCTCACTGAAGTGATGTGTAAAAGACATGAAGGAAGTGAGAGAGCAAGCCTGAACAAGTCCAGAGGCCTTGAGACAGGAGCTCGCTGGCATGTTTCAGAAATAGCAAGGAGACCAGGGTGGCTACAGCAAAATGAAAAGGGGAGAGTGGTAGAACATAAGATAACAAATAGCTAGATTTTGTAGGATCTTGTGGACCATTATAAAGTCAGTGACCTTTATGCTGCATGAGATCAAAAGTCATTAAATGTTTTAAGAAGAAGTAACTGAACTGAACAGATTCTTATTAACATTTAGAAATGTGTCAAGAATTTTTTAAGAATTAATTGTAGTGTTAAGACAGACTATAGAAAAGGCAAGGATGATGGTAAGGAAACCAGTTAGGAAGCTACTACAATAATCAAGGCACAGAGTCACAGTGAAACAGTTTTCTTGGAGAGGGAGAGTGAGGACAGATGGTGTAGTAGGATCAATGTTCACACAAGTGTAATGACTTCAGAGAGGAGCAGGGGCGATGCTGATATATACATTGTGGTGATCATGATGATGTGTAAGAAAGGAGCTGGAAATATGAGGTAGGTGAGGAACAGTGAAAAGATTGGTATTATCAATAGATTGTGGAGCCAAAGAATTATGGAGTTGGGGAACTAAAGGAAGGAGCCAGAATCATAAGAAATGAGATGCTTGGAATTAGAATGTTTGGGTTTTTTTTTTTTTTTTTTTTTGCCTCTTCTAGAGCAGAAATTGGTTATAAATCTGACTGTTCTACGGACTATACATTTTCTCCTTCAAGCTAAGAAGCGCAATTTGAGACATGTCATTTCCCTTGTGACACAAAGTAATAATGTAATCCAATCAGGAAATCAGTACTATTGCTACTGAAGACCATCAACTCTTTGCTCTTAGCAGCACTGTTTTTAAATTAGTATTCCAGTACTTCAGGCCAGCTTTTAGACTTTATTTCAAATACCACTTTGATATGTGGTATTCTCACAGGAGCATTTACTTGTACCTTCCACTTGAATAATGAATCTGCCTCACACTTCACTCTTCCTTCTTTTTCCTCAGATTTCTGTTTTTATCAATAGTTACTGTATCTCCATGTGTTCTGAAAGAGGTCATTTTTAGGTCAAACTGCTAAAAGCAAACATTAATAAGAATTTAGATCAAACTGCCAAAAAAAGAACAGTGGCAAAATATACTAAAAAGATTTTACTATGGGAAGTAAACACAAGAGAGGTTATAGTGGCTTTACCTTAAACTTAAAACTTGGGAGTGAAAAAAGACTTCAAACAATATAGAATTTTGAAATGAGTTATCCATAATTCTAACTAGGGTTATATGTATTTTCTTTCCCTACTGACAATTCTAAGAGGGGAGTGTCAGTCTGAAAGCTAAGATGAACTTTAAGAGGGATTTGATAAAAGTTTGCTTCCAGTATTTATACTTAAAACTTAAGAGGAATTTGATATGTGAAATAAGACTTACTAACATTACCCTGCTGAGATTTTTGTTGACTGTTTAGCTTGAAGAAATTTATACATAAGATTTCCTTCTAAAAATGAGTAAAATTTTATTTGTAATATGAAGTATTTAAGTTGGAAACAAAGTATGATATAAAGCTATAATTGTATGTTTAATAAAAGAATTTCCCTTTTCTAACTCTCCACACAGAGGAAACTATAAACACACCATTTCCTGAACCATTTGAAAGTAAATTGCAGATAACATGCTATTTCATCTCCATTTTCTACATAACCATAATACTGTAAATACATTAAGACAATCATCAGTGATTTCCTAATTTCCTAAAATATCTAGTTCATAAATACAGATTTTTTGTATTATCCCCAAAACATTCTTTATAATATTTTCCCTAAATCAAGGCTCATGTATTGGTGGTTAGATTTTTTTTAGGTTCTTGTTTTTGTTTTCCCTAGCATTGAATTTTTAAAGAAATGTCAGTTGATTTGTAAAATATACCACATTCTGTATTTTTTTATTGTTGGTTCAAAGTGATTACTGGCATTTTTCAAATATTCTACATATCCTTACCAATTTTTCTTTTTGGCTTTTTATTCTATTTTATTATTACCAAGAGAGATATTTTCAAGACTTCTTTTGATTCTTCTATAATAATTTGGCTATTCTTTAAAGATCTCATTTTTCTGTTAAAGTTCTCCATGTTTTCATCTCATCAGTTAATATTTTCCTCCATATAATTTAATTTATAATAGTTATTTTAAGTCCTTGTCTGCTTATTCCAACATAAAGTTAATTTGTGGGTCTGTTTCTTTTGGCCATTTTTTCTTTCAGTCAGGAATCATTTTTTCTTGCTTCGTTGTATGTCTTGTATATAAAAATATATACACTAGCCTAGTATTTAGAAGAGACTAGGGTAAATATTTAAATATTATTTACCCAGAGAAGGCATGCTTTTTTCTGATAGGCAGCTGAGATGAGAGATTGAACACTTTGAACTCATCAGGAGTTAAGCTGAGTTGAAACTGGATTACCTCATTAGATAGTTTCCGTTCACTTCTGGCTTTAAATGCCATGAGAGTGAGTCCTGTCATGTGTATATTCCAGGTGCCATCGTCTAGCAGGACTCTGGGACGCACACCCATGGAAGTGGAGTGAAGTGAAAGTTGCTCAGTCATGTCTGACTCTTTGCAACCCCATAGACTATATAGTCCATGGAATTCTCCAGGCCAGAATACTGGAGTGGGTAGCCTTTGCCTTCTCCAGGTGATCTTCCCAACCCAGGGATCGAACCCAGGTCTCCCTCATTACAGGCGGATTCTTTTTTTTTTTTTTTAATTTTATTTTATTTTTTAACTTTACAATATGGTATTGGTTTTGCCATATATTGAATCCGCCACAGTTATACATGTGTTCCCCATCCTGAACCCTCCTCCCTCCCCCCTCCCCATACCATCCCTCTGGGTCATCCCATTGCACCAGCCCCAAGCATCCAGTATCGTGCATCAAACCTGGACTGGCGACTCGTTTCATATTATTCTTTACCAGCTGAGCCACAAGGGAAGCCCAAGAATACTGGAGTGGGTAGCCTCTCTCTTCTCCAGGGGATCTTCCTGACCCAGGAATCGAACCAGGGTCTCCTATATTGCAGATGGATTCTTTACCAACTGAGCTATCAGGGAAGACGCCCATGGAAGAGTGCAGAGAATTTTGCCTTTTTAGTCCCGCTCCAAATCTCCAGTGAGTCCCCTCTCTCCCCCACCTTTTTCTTACTTGGAAAAAGACCTAAGGGGGAAAGCAGGAGAATGGGGAGAACAATCTCTGCATTTGAGTTTCTTAAAGTTTCCAGTCTGTCACATCATTCTAAGCTGCCATTGAAAGCTTGGCTGCTTTTCCTTTAAGCAAACAAAATTCCTCTACTTTGGAAGGCTTGATCCTTTACCACTCACCCACCCTTTCTGCAGATGCTCTAAGTGCCTCTGATCCCTTCACCTAGGAGGGCTTGTCACCTTTTGACATTTAGTTCCATTAGATCTCTTTGCATCCTCAGTTCTCTTGGTTTCTTTTTAATACATTATTTTTTAGATTGTATAGGTTCCCCCCACCCCCGCTTAGTTATAGTACAACAAGGGGCCTCTTGTGACTGTCTGTATCCTAATCCAAAACTAGCTTTGTGTCTTTGTTATGATTTTATTTGATTATTTTCTCATGGTTCCATTAAAATATTTCCTCAATCTCCTTTATTTCTTTTAAAGTGAAAGTTGAGTCTAAAATGTTGATTCAGGTCTCAGATTATTGCCAAAATATTTATTAGGTGGACTGCATACTTCATATTGCATCATGATAGCAAGTTCTTATTCAGGTTATTCCACAGTTAGAGATGCTAAATTTTGCCATTGGGTTAAGGTGGTAACTACTAGATCCTTCCATTGTAAACTTATGTTTTCCTGTTGTAATTAGCAAGTAATGTGTAGATTGGCATTTTTGGCCTGTGGATCAATCCTGTCTCTCAACAGTCTTTCAAGTAACCGGTTTATTTTGTTTATTAAATAAATTACTCCATTTGGGTTGCAAAATGATTTTTTTTTAATCATATCATTCCTTGCATTTATTAGCGGTCATTCTTCTGTAAATAAAAAAACCTTCCTTTATGAAGAGGGAATGATTATAGAAAGGCTAGGTAAAAATAAACATATACTTGTAATTCTTTCTGTTTAATTACCAGTTTTCAATAATAGTTGATTGCAATTGTAACAAGTGAGTTTTTTGTGACTTTGTTTGGTTTGGTTTTTGGTAGATTTTGTTTGTTTTTGGAATATTATTGTAGCCTCTTGGATTGTTATTTATTTGCTTTTTCCATCAGTCTTTGATTTGTCTGTGAATGTGTATGTTTAAATTATTCCATATTTAGCTAGTGGGAGCCTCTTCAAAGCTGGCTTCTGTGTATTGACATTACCTTTGAGCAGTATCTTGGTAGCTATGACAAGATAAATCTTTACTTTCCCAGTCAAGACCTAGAATCAAGGAGCCTTAATTTCTTGTAGGGGAAAATAGTAATTAGAAATTAAGATCTGGGCACGCGATGTACTACTGGGGTGTCCTTTCTTCTAGAATTTTTCAGTGAACATAGTTAAAATATATATAGTCTTAAATTCATAACTGATATTTTCTATTCAAATGTAACATTATAGGTTTTTTGCCTAACTTCTTTGTTTTATGTTTTATCTTATTTCTTCTGTTACACTGAAGGACTTAGTTCTGAATAATATTAATATGTTTGCTTTGTTCTATAGTTCACATAAAATGGTATCAAAATTACAGTACCAGTTTTACTTCTAACAATAAGCTGAGTGAAGTTTAAGATTTCTTTGCAGTTAGTTCTTTTGTCTTTAGAACATAGCTCACTAAAAGAATACTGTGTTTGAAAGTTACTTTAAACAGTTCTTTTGTTTATGGTTATGTTACCAATTTACTATGCAGTTAGTTTCCCTTTGTTTTATGGGGTTTTTTCTTATTTTCTTTTAACTTGGGGAAATATAAGACATGTACATGGTCCAAAAGTCAAAACTTAACAAAAAAAGTTATACTCAGAAGAAGCTCCCTTCCATTTTCTTTGTTTCTTTTTTCTCCTTTTTGCAGAAATTAGCAAATTCATACAATGTGTATACATGGATCCACCCTATCTTATTTCTGCAAATGGTACATGTCATGCACTCTCTTTTGTACCTTTCATTTTTACTTAATAGCATGTCATGGAGATCACTCTATTTGATATTGTATTCAGGATTCTCCAGAGAATCGGCTCGTGTTTGTGAAGGCTGACAAGTCCCAAAGATCTGCAGGATGAGTTGACATGCCAGAGACCTAGGAGAACCAAACCAATGATATAATTCCAATTCTAAGGCCACCAGGCTCGAGATCCAGGAAGAGCTGCTGTTTCAGTTTGAGTCTGAAGGCAAGAAAAATTCAGTGTTCCAGCCCAAAGGCAGTTTGGCAAGAAGAATCTCATACTCTGGGGAGGGTCAATGCTTTTTCTTTATACAGACCTTTTAGTGATTGGATACAGCTAACCTCATTAATAAGAACAAATCTGCTTTACTCAGTCTACCCATTTAATCTTAGTCTTATCTAGAAACATCCTTGCAGAAACACCCAGAATGTTTGACAGATATTTAGGCACCTGGTAGTCCAGTCAAGTTGACACATAAATTGACTATCACCAGTATATAGATATCTTACTCATCTTATGTTACAAGCTTTTTCTGTTACAAATAGTAACAGCTATAATGAATAACCTTGTGTATATTCATTTTGCATTTTTGACATTGTATCTTTGTAGATGTGGAATTGCAGAGTAAAAGAGTAAATACATATGTGATTTTGTTGGATATTGCCACATCACCCTCCACAGAAGTTATATCATTTAATTCCACCAGCAAAGATGAGAATACCTCAGTCATGTGTTTAAAGTTCCCTGTTTTAGTTGTGTCTGTTTCTCCATGCATTTCATGGAGTTTCTGCTTTGTAAAGATGGCTGCTATGATACATAGCACATTGCTTCATTGGGAATTGTGACCTTCAGCATTATAAACTATCTTTTAAAATTCATTTAATGCTTTTTATTTGCCTCCAGCCTTTTCACCAACATCTTGGAAGTCATAGATGAAGCTCATGCTTTCAAAATATCTTATAATTATGATATTATATGAGTTATTACATTCCAAAAGCTTTTTTTTTGTAGTTTTGTTACAAGATGCATAGTTTGGCTAGATATAAAACCTTTGATTCACTTTGTTTCCTTCTGTTTTGAACAAAATGTTGGGCTATTTAGTCTCCTTTTGTATCTTTTTTCTCTCTTTCTCCCCACCTCCACTATTCCCTGTCCTTTCCCCTTCACTGTATTGAACCATTTGCAAGTCAGTTGCAGAAATCACAATACTTTCGTTCCTGAATACTTCAGTGGATATTATTGCACTTACTTGTTACCCATGTGGTCTTCTTTAATCTAGGAAAAATACTCTAGGGTTTGGGTTGTTCGGGATTTTTTCTTTTTTGGTGTTTTATGACATCTTGTAAAGTCATTATAGACTGGCCCTCAGTTTGGATTTGTATGGTTGTTTCTTTGTAATTAGGTTCAAATTAAGCTTATTAGTAGTAAGAATATCACATAGGTGACATTGTATCCTTCTCAGGGTACTGTCAGGCAAATGATATCTTTTCTGTGTTCATTTTTTTTTCCCTTTCAAATAGTCTTGATTTTGTTTTCTAGCAGTTTAGGTTCACAGCAAAATTGAACAGAAAGTTCAGGTAGTTCCCATATATACCCTGCCCCCACATATGGGCAGGCACACCGCTATCAACAGTCCACATGTAGTGCTACCTTTGTTACAGTTGATGAACCCACACTGACACATCATTATAATCCAAAGTTCATAGTTTATATTAGGGTTCACTTTTGGTGTTATATATTTATGGGTTTTGACAAAAATGTGATCAGTATCTACCATTACAGTATCATACAGAATAATTTCATTGCCCTAAAAATCCTCTGTGCTTCAGCTCTTAATTCATTCTACTCCCATTCTCCTCCTCCCCAAACAACTACTTAGTTTTTTTTTTTTTTTTTTTACCGTCTCCATAGTTCTGCCTTCTCTACAATGTATATATTTGGAATTACAGTATTTAACCTTTTCATATTGACATCTTTCATTTAATAATATGCATTTACGGTTCCACTGTGTCTTTGTTGGCTTGATAGCTTATTTTTTTTTAGTGGTGAATAGTATTTCCATTGTCTAGGTGAACCACAGCTTATTTATCCATTCAGCTACTGAAGGATATTGAAGAGACAGAGGAACTAGAGGACAATTGCCAACATTCGGTGATCATGGAGAAAGCAAGGGAGTTCCAGAAAAACATCTACTTCTACTTCATTGACTACACTAAAAGCCCTTGTATGGATCACAGCAAACTATGGAAAATTCTTAAAGCGGTGGGAATACCAGGCCACCTTACCTGTCTCCTGAGAAACCTGTTTGCAGGTCAAGGAGCAACAGTGAGAACCGGACATGAAACAACAGACTGGTTCAAAATTGGAAAAGGAGCACCACAAGGCTGTAGTTGCCATTCTGCTTATTTAACTCCTGTGCAGAGTACGTCATGTGATGTACTGATGTGTGGGCTGAAAGAATCAACAAGCTGAAATCAAGATTGCTAGGAGAAGTATCAGCAACCTCAGATATACAGATGGTACCACGTTAATGGCAGAAAGTGAAGAGGAACTAAAGAATCTCTTAATGAGAGTAAAGAAGGAGAGTGAAAAAGCTGGCTTGAAACTCCGTATTCAAAAAACTAAGATCACTACAGACAGGGACTGCAGCCATGAAATTAAAAGATGCTTATTCCTTGGAAGAAAAGCTATGACAAACCTAGACAGTGTATTAAAAAGCAGAGACATCACTTTGCTGACACAGGTTGGGATAGAAAAAGCTGTGGTTTTTCTGGTAGTCATACATGGATACGAGAGTTGGTCCATAAAGAAGGCTGAGCACTAAAGAATTGTTGCTTTCAAATTGTGGTGTTGGAGAAGATTCTTGAATCCCTTGTATTTCAGGGCAATCAAACCAGGGAATCTTAAAGAAAATCAATCCTTAATATTCATTGGAAGGACTGTTGCCAAAGCTCCAATACTTTGACCACCTGATGCAAGGAGCCAACTCATTGAAAAAGACCCTGATACTGGGAAAAATTGAAGGCAAAGGGAGAAGGGGCTGATAGAAGATGAGATGGTTAGCATCACTGACTTAATGGACGTGAATTTGAACAAACTCTGCGAGATAGTGGAGGACAGAGGAGCCTGGCATGCCATAGTCCATGGGGTTGCGGTCATACAAGACTTAGGAACTGAACCTCAACAACTGAAGGGTATCTTGTTTGCTTGCCTATGTTGGCAGTTATGAATAAATGCTATAAACACCCATGTGCAGGGTGATGTGTGGAAATAAGTGTTCCTTTTTTGGTAAATACCACAAAACTTGATTGTTGGATTACATAGGAAGAATATATTTAGTTTTGTAAGAAGCTACCAACTATCTTCCAAAGTAACTGTACCATTTTGCATTCCCACTAGCAATGAATGAGAGTTTTGTTCCACATCTTCACCAGTGTTCAGTGTTGTTAGTGTTCTGGATTTTGGTCATTATAATAATGTATTGTAGTATCTCATTGCTATTTTAATTTGCATTTATTTCTCCAATGATACATGACATTGAGCATCTTAAGCTTATTTGAAATTTATATACCTTCTTTACTGTGGTGTCCATTTAGGTGTTTTGCCCATTTTTTAATCAGGTTGTTTATGTTCTTAATGTTGAGTTTCAAGAATTCTTTATATATTTTGGATAATAGTCCTTTATTAGATATATCTTTTGTAGATATTTTCTTCTAATCTATGACTTGTCTTCTCATTCTCTTGACATTGTCTTCTGCAGAGCAGAAGTTTTTTTTATTTTAGTTAAGTCTAGCTTCTCAGTTTTTCCTTTTATAGATTGTGACTTGCATTTGACTTTTTAGATACAACATCCAAAGTCATCTAGATTTTCTTCTGGAAACTTTTAAAACTCTGAAGAGTTTTATGGTTTTGTGTTTTACATTAAAGTATGTAATCCATATAGAGTTGATTTTGTGAAGGTTGTATTGTCTGTGTCTAGGTTCATTTTTGGTATTCAGTATCCAGTTAAAGCCTCTCGATGAAGGTGAAAGAGGAGAGTGAAAAAGTTGGCTTAAAACTCAGCATTCAGAAAACGAAGATCATGGCATCTGGTCCCATCACTTCATGGGAAATAGATGGGGAAAGAGTGGAAACAGTGTCAGACTTTATTTTTTGGGGCTCCAAAATCACTACAGATGGTGACTGCAGCCATGAAATTAAAAGACACTTACTCCTTGGAAGAAAAGTTATGACCAACCTAGATAGCATACTGAAAAGTAGAGACATTACTTTGCCAACAAAGGTCCGTCTAGTCAAGGCTATGGTTTTTCCAGTGGTCACGTATGGATGTGAGAGTTGGACTGTGAAGAAAGCTGAGTGCCGAAGAATTGATGTTTTTGAACTGTGGTGTTGGAGAAGACTCTTGAGAGTCCCTTGGACTGCAAGGAGATCCATCCAGTCCATTCTGAAGGAGATCAGCCCTGGGATTTCTTTAGAAGGAATGATGCTAAAGCTGAAACTTCAGTACTTTGGCCACCTCATGGGAAGAGTTGACTCACTGGAAAAGACTCTGATGCTGGGAGGGATTGGGGGCAGGAGAAGAAGGGGATGACAGAGGATGAGATTGCTGGTTGGCATCACTGACTCGATGGACGTGAGTCTGAGTGAACTCCGGGAGTTGGTGATGGACAGGGAGGCCTGGCGTGCTTCGATTCATCGGGTTGCAAAGAGTCGGACATGACTGAGTGACTGAACTGAACTGATCGAGTTTCAGCATTATTTGTTTAAAAGACTATCTTTACTTCACTGTATTGCCTTTGCTCCTCTGTCAGAGATCAGTTAAATGCATTTACATATACCTATATCTGGGCTCTCTATTCTGTCCACATTGATCTATTGTCTATTGTTTTGCCAACAGTATACTGTACCTGATCACTACTAATAGTATGGTAATAGCTTTATATTATGTCTTGAAATCAGAATGTGTCAGTCCTCCAGCTTTACTCTCCCTCATCACCGTGTTGGCTGTCCTGGATCTTCTGCCCATCTGTGTAAACTCTAGAAACCATTTCTTTTGTCAATATGGTATTTTGCTCTGCTTCTGATTGGGATTGTGTTGAATGTATAAATTTGAGAAGAACTAACATAGTGATAGTATTGAGTCTTCCTATTCATATTCATGGAATGTCTGGCTATTTATTTAGTTCTTCTTTATCCTCAGCTTTTTAGTTCATCTCCAATTTGAAATGTTTTTCATATCTGCAATTGTTTGATTATATATAATTAATATTGAAGTATTATGTTACAATTTTCTTCTCTTTTATAGCTGTTTTTATTTTTTATGTTTTTAAGAATTTTCATCTACTGAAAAGTTTCGATTTGTCTTTCCTTCTAATAGAAACTTGTATGGTTGCTGGGTTTATTGGACATTTTTTTATGTGTTTTGACTATTATGTTGGAGTGTCTCTAGACATATAGGTAGGGGTTTGGGTGACTTACTTGGTTTCTTAATTCCATAGAACCTTGTTTGATTGCTTTTGGCTGATACATGAATTTTTTAATGGGTATAACTTATGTCGGTATGCTCTTTATTCTTCATTGCTTCATTCCTTCCGTTTATCAGCACACCTCCAGAGATACCCCCTTTTTTCATGGTGCTTCCTTTCTCCCTCAGAAATAATACCTTCTCAAGGCTTTCACCTTTGGCGACAGCCCTTCTCATACACCTTTCAAACTTTTTCTTTTTGGCCTTCCTGTGGCTAATGCTTTATTTCACTGCATTCTGCATTCTTAAGGTTTCTCCACTCAGAGTTGGACTGTCTTGGTAGTAAACCTTAGCTGGTTTTATCTGTTTTTTTTTTTTTTTTTTGCCACCTTAGAGACCCCACCATACCTTCCTCTTTTACAAGGTCCTCATCTGACTCTGTACTTGGATAATTTCAAAGCCAACTCAGTTGGCCTCAGATTTTTGTCTCCAAATTACATGTATAATTAGGTACTATTCCTGTTTCCTAGTTATGCCATAGGTATGAGCTGTGTGTGCTCTTATCCTAATGATTTGTGTATTTTTTGGAACTTGTGTCTGGAGATGTGTACTCACATAGGATTGCTGTGAGTATCTGGAATCCTAGCCCTTTAAGTATTTTGCAGTCCAGCTTCTAGGTAATTATGAGATTGAGCCATATAAATTTGGTTCAGTTTTGCACTATTGAATACCAGCAATTCTGTATGGTTCCACCTAATAGAACGGTAAGCGATCTTTTTACCCTTGTGTATATGATAAAGGTATTATTTTTAGTATTAATTCCAAGGTTTTAAGGCTGTATTTAATTAACCCTACAGAGGTTTAATTAACATACAATAAAATACATCCATTTTAGTGTACAGTTCAGTGAGTACTGATAGTTGTTTACACTTATGTACCACCACCATGTCAAGACATAAAACTTTCCATCACTCTAAAAAGCTCTAATGTATACCG
The DNA here is from genome assembly GCF_055505025.1 of Bos grunniens. NCBI lineage: Eukaryota > Metazoa > Chordata > Mammalia > Artiodactyla > Bovidae > Bos > Bos grunniens. The sequence goes on along the minus strand of NC_141168.1, from coordinate 64,687,558 downwards.
TTGTAGTCAGCCTTACCCCCCACTCCAAGAAACCAGTAAACCACTTCTGTCATTAGGTTAGATTTCTAAAGGCCACATTCCTACATTGGCCTGTCAGTCTTTCATGATCTCAGGTTTGCTTCTCTCCAAGTGTCACCTAGCTATCATTCCTCTCTTTGGCCTCAGGGCCTTTTCATTTATGAGTCCATCAATGTGTTTTCTGCCTGGCACTTTAAATTTCACATGCCTTGAAGTTATGTCTGTCTCTGCAGGATCCATGATGCTTTTCTCTTCCTTGACTTTGCCCATGCTGTTCTCTACCAGGAAAGGACTTTCCTCCTTAACTAATGTTCTCCCTAGCCTGATTTATTCCTACTCATCTTTCTAAAATCAGATTTTATACTACTGATTTTAGACTGGATGATATTTATAAATTGTATTTTCTTTATTATATAAATGTCTCCTTCACTAGTTTGAGCACCTTGAAAGCAGCAATGTCCTCTTCAATTTGCTTTCCCATCACCTGTGTACCTGGCACATGATAGGTAGTTAATAAATGTTTGATTAATGATAAATGAGTTTCAACTCTTGTATATAATTTGAGTTAAAATTAAATCTCCATAGGATCAGTTAAAGACATCTTTAATAGATATTTAGGCAAACTGAAATTGAGCTAATAGTATTTTTTAAGTGTGAGGAGAAATGGGCATTGTTTGCTTACACACCATAGTTGTACTTGCAAAAATTAGTTTTAAAGTACTTTTTCATAAGGCAGTTCTATTTCCAGTTTTTTAAGGAATCTCCACACTGTTCTCCATAGTGGCTGTACTAGTTTGCATTCCCACCAACAGTGTAAGAGGGTTCCCTTTTCTCCACACCCTCTCCAGCATTTATTATTTGTAGACTTTTGGATCGCAGCCATTCTGACTGGTGTGAAATGGTACCTCATAGTGGTTTTGATTTGCATTTCCCTGATAATGAGTGATGTTGAGCATCTTTTCATGTGTTTGTTAGCCATCTGTATGTCTTCTTTGGAGAAATGTCTATTTAGTTCTTTGGCCCATTTTTTGATTGGGTCATTTATTTTTCTGGAGTTGAGCTGTAGGAGTTGCTTGTATATTTTTGAGATTAGTTGTTTGTCGGTTGCTTCATTTGCTATTATTTTCTCCCATTCTGAAGGCTGTCTTTTCACCTTGCCTTATGATCCAGCAATCCCACTGCTGGGCATACACACTGAGGAAACCAGAATTGAAAGAGACACGTGTACCCCAATGTTCATCGCAGCACTGTTTATAATAGCCAGGACATGGAAGCAACCTAGTTGTCCATCAGCAGATGAATGTATAAGAAAGCTGTGGTACATATACACAATGGAGTATTACTCAGCCATTAAAAAGAATACATTTGAATCAGTTCTAATGAGGTGGATGAAACTGGAGCCTATTATACAGAGTGAAGTAAGCCAGAAGGAAAAACATAAATACAGTATACTAACGCATATATATGGAATTTAGAAAGATGGTAACAATAACCCAGTGTACGAGACAGCAAAAGAGACACTGATGTATAGAACAGTCTTATGGACTCTGTGGGAGAGGGAGAGGGTGGGAAGATTTGGGAGAATGACATTGAAACATGTAAAATATCATGTAAGAAACGAGTTGCCAGTCCAGGTTCGATGCACGATACTGGATGCTTGGGGCTAGTGCACTGGGACGACCCAGAGGGATGGTATTGGGAGGGAGGAGGGAGGAGGGTTTAGGATGGGGAACACATGTATACCTGTGGTGGATTCATTTTGATATTTGGCAAAACTAATACAATTATGTAAAGTTTAAAAATAAAATAAAATTAAAAAAAAATAATAAAGTACTTTTTCAGTTCTTCTCTAGCCATGTGTTTATGGAACTGTATCAGTCAGTGTCTGTGGAGAAAAATAGTCCATCTTTGTTCAAAGAATGAGCTATATGGAATAATAATGATTTGAAGTGAAGTGAAATGAAGTCTCTCAGTCATGTCCAACTCTTTGCAACCCCATGGACTGTAGCCTACCAGGCTTCTCCGTCCATAGGATTTTCCAGGCAAGAATACTGGAGTGGGTTGCCATTTCCTTCTCCAGGAGATCTTCCCAACCCAGGGATTGATCCTGGGTCTCCAGCATTGTAGGCAGACGCTTTACCGTCTGAGCCACCTTTAAGATCTGTAAAGAAAGATTTGTTTAGCTTCCATTCACATTCACTTTAAACTTTGATAAGTATATCAGTTAATTGTTTACTTGTGTGTCTCCTGTTATATAATAAGCTCAAGGGCCAGAGGTAGATCACAGCAGTCTTTTTTCTTGTAAGTTTCTTGTCTTTAATAGCTAGTGAATATCTTGAGTTGATTCTGTGCTTCATATTTATTGCCCTGTTACATACCCAGGCATGGTACCCTACTATATTCATCCTAAAATCGTATTGTGTATTAGTCACTCAGTTGTGTCCAGCTCTTTACAACCCCTTGGATAGTAGCCTGCCCTGCTCCTCTGTCCATGGGATTCTCCAAGCAAGAATACTGGAGTGGGTTGCCATTTCCTTCTCTAAAATTGTAATAGGTATGAAGAAAATCGTTTAATATTTAATGTTAATACCAGTCATTAGTGTCTGATTCTAGATAACAACCTGATGTGGGCTTATATTTTCCAACATATCTTGAAAAATCTGCATTTTAATATTCATTTATATTATAAAAATTGGGACAAACAGTAATGGTCTCTTGATGGGTAGGAATAATTTCCAGGTATTATAAAAATCACTATTATATTCAAACCTTTGTTCTTTCTGAATGTATACCTTTATAATATGATACTATTTTTACCTGAACTAGATTTTTATGCTCTTCTTTCTATGTTGGCAACCTGATTTTGTGCCTTTGTTTTTATAAACTAGGAGGGATCTGAAAAACAGCTGTGCTACCAGCAGAGCTGGCTCAGAATTAAACAGTGACTACTGTTCTTCTTGAATGTGTCACTGAATAGCAGAGTTATCTAAGCTTTTCTGGAGGAACTTATGTTTTAGCTAAGAATAAAGTTCAGCAAAACATATAGGTATTGTGCTTCTGAAAAGAAACTTCTAATTTATTAAACATAATCTATGATCTTGCTTTGTTGTATGGTAAAAAATTTGAAAGTGCTACAGGTACTCAAACTTACCCTCTATGTGACATTTTAAAAATATGAAACTATAATTTGAAAATTTCCCATTTTTATTAATAAAGGGTAATATTTGTCCATTTTTATTTTATATCCATACTGTTGTTTAAAATATAACTTTATTTTGCATTGTAGTGTGTGCAGAGAATATTTCCAAAATGGTGGGAAGAGAAAAGCACTTGAAAAAGATGAGAAAAGAGCTATACTCGGCACTAAGACCACTCCAGCCTTAAATACGCATGAATCTTCTAAACTTGAAGGTCATTTAACCAACCTCAGCTTTACAAACCCTGAATTTATAACTGAGTAAGTATATCTGTGTTAATAATGTAAAATAATGGTTTACAACAGGTAGTGGGCAGTTTGCTTCTCTGGTAGTGTTAGTTTGAGAAATGTAAATTTGTAATACTATTACATAGGAAAGTAGCATAAACTTTTAAGGGACATCTGGGAAACTAATAGTTCCATAGCATAGATTGGTCTTACTAAAAATGAGAAAGAATCATTCATTAAATGTTATAATAATTATATTTATGGTAATACAAAATATGAAAACAGCAAAATCCAATTAAATTAAATTTAAAGTGGCTGTCCACTAACAAAGAAAGCACAAATAAAGAATTGATAGAAGATGATGATGATGATGATGATGATCAGGCTTCTGTGGTGGTTCAGCTGGTAAAGAATCTGCCTGCAATGCAGGAGACCCAGCTTCGATTCCTGGGTTGGGAAGATGCCCTGGAGAAGGGAATGTCTACCCACTCCAGTATTCTTGCCTGGAGAAGTCCATGGACAGAAGAGCTTGGCAGTCCATGGAGTTACAAAGAGTTGGACATGATTGAGTGACGAACACGTAGATTTCTAATAGAATTAATTGCCATTATTTTATTGTCAATATAAAAACCTGCCTGCTGGTAATACATATGCATATAGGCACAAATTTTATTTAATAAATACATGAGTATTTTCCCAGTTTTATTGAGATATAATCGACATATAGGGGCTTCCGTGGTGGCTCAATGGTAAAGAATCCACCTGCAATGCAGGAGAAATGTGGGTTCAACCCCTGGGTCTGGGAGATCCCATGGAAAAGGAAAAAGCAACCAACTCCAGTATTTTTGCCTGGGAAATCTCACAGACAAAGGAGCCTGGCAGGCTATAGTCCATGATGTTGCAAGAGTCAGACATGACTTAGCGACTAAACCACCACCACCAGTCGACATACAACATTGTTTAAGACATACAACAAAATGATTTAATATGTATATAATGTAAAAAGATTACCACAGTGAGTTTAGTTAACCATACCTCACCTAATTACCCTTTTTTCTTTATGAGAACTTTTATTAATATCAGTTATCAAATATTCAATATAGTATTGTTAACTATAGTCACCACACTGGACATTATATCTCTAGAACTTAATTGAAAATACCTTTCACCCAATCTCCTATCTTCAAATCCTTAGCTCTGACAATCACAAATCCGATTTCTGTTCCTATCAGTTTGATTTTCTTTGATTCTACATAGAAGATCATATAGTATTTGTCTTTTCATGTCTGACTTCAGTTAGTGTAATGACCAAGGTCCATCTGTATTCTCGAAAATGGCAAGATCTCCCCCTTTCTTATGACTAAATAGTATTTCACTGTGTGTTCAGTGCAATTAATTACTAATAGTATTAAAATTATTTTTATATTGTAGTATCAGAATAAGTTTGTGGAATCAAGTAATATTTTATTACTCCCTTAAAATAATTCTAGAAACATTCCTGACAGACAGTGAAGGCTAACCATGGAAATTAAACTAAACTCTTAAAACAGTTACACACCTGTGATTATCAACATAACATTTCCTTTGGTTATTTTGATTTTGTACCATGTTGAAATATCTAGTTGGGTATTTTTTTTTTTTGCTTAGTCACTCTGTCTTGTCTGATTCTTTGTGATCCCATGGACTGTAGCCCACCAGGCTCCTCTGTCCGTGGGGATTCTCCAGACAAGAATACTGGAGTGGGTTGCCATGCCCTCCTCCAGGGGATCTTCTCAACTCAGGGATTGGACCCAGGTCTCCCACACTGCAGGTGGATTCTTTACTATCTGAGCCACCAGGAAAGCCCAGTTAGGTATAAACAATTTCACTAAAAAAATTAAAATATGTTTGATTAATTCTGTAGGAAAAGATCTTTACCTTTATTCAAAGGTTACTACAAAGCTTATAAAGCATAATGAGTTGCTAAACAGCTTATACCTCAAGTATTCATTCTTAAGTATTTTAAAAATATTGACCAGTGTAAGAAATTATAGGGACTTCATTCATGGTCCAGTGGTTAAGTCTTTGCGCTTCCAACACAAGGGACATGGGTTCAATCCCTGGTTGGGGAACTAAGATCCCACATTCCACATGATGTGGCAAAAAAAAAAGAAATGATATAGTCACACAACTACCAAAAAACCAGGTACATATGGAAAATATGAATCTTAGCATTTTTATATGGTTCTTTATTACAGGCTCTGTTTCATTGTTGAGATAACGCTGTTTGTTACATTGTCATATTTTCCTTTAATTCTTTAAACATGGTTTCTTTGAATTTTTTGCGCATTTCTATAATAGCTGATTTGAGGTCTTGGCTAAATACAACATTTGGGCTCACTCAGAATCTTTCTATTTACTGCCGTTATTCTAGAATTTGGATTACACTTTCCTGTTTTTCCTGCATGTCTCATCACTTTTTGTTGAAAACTGTCCAGTGTATTTTTGATCATTTGTTTTGGAACTCTTGTTTGGATTTTTCCCTCAAGGAAGATGGGTAGTGATGGTTTTTTTAGTAGTCTGCCTGTACTTAGTTTGTGGGATCTGTTTCCCTGGTAGTTTGTACATTATTATTTTTAATTTTTTAGGCTGGTTTGCTAGGGTTGCAACTGTGTCTAGACAGATTAGGGGTCAATGATAAATCAGAAGTTGTGCTCAAATACCTCTCTAAACCTGTGAGGCCTCCAGCCTTTGCCAGTGGATGTGTGTTGATTTGGGAGTACATTTAAAATTAAGGCAGTGTTCAAGTCTGCCTCACCTTCTGCTTTCCGTCAGGCCCTCATGGGTCTCCCGTACATGTTCATTTAGCCTCCCAATCAGCCAAGGCTATGTGAAGAGTTTCTGTAGCCCTTCTGTGTCTCTCTCATTTCCGGAATCTTTGCGGAATTTCTAAATTTCTGACCAGCCTTCCAGTCTACAGTTCAGGCCAACCAAAACTGCAACCTGAAGCTAGCATAGATGCTTACATTCCCTGTTTGTTCCTTACCGAGTTTGCTACTTAATTCTGTGTGTGTTTTTCACTGTTTACTCAAAATCCCTTTAACCCTTTCCAGAAGTGAAGTTGCTTTTTTTCACAGCCAGCCCTATCCTCAAAGAATTTCCATACCAACTGAGAAAAGGGTGAAGGTAATGAGGGTGGCTTCAGGCAAAGGCACCACAAATCCCCACTGTTGTTAACCAAGATTCAGCTAGTTTTCATGAATTAACACTTAGCAACATGCTTGTGTATGTTCGAGCCCTCAAATGGTTGTTTTTCATGATTGTGTTCTTTGTTATAGTTGTTTCTTGAAGAGTGTATTTGCCAGCCTCTCCCTTGCTATAGTCAAATTTCAGTATCTGGTTTAATTTTAAAGGAAAAAGAGTATTTTAAGTACTTAAAAGAAATATGATTGTTTATATGTTATTGTTTAACTATTAATGTCATTGTTTAACTATCAATGGTTTAAATATTGAAGTTAAGCATTGAAACATCTTAGCCTAAGATGGCTAGGTTTAGATTTTCTTCATTCTAGAAACTATTTCATACAGCATCTGGCCCCAGTATGTTCAAGTATACTTATTCTTCCTATTCCTCTTACTCTTACTGCAGCTTGTATTCTAGTACCATGGAACTATGTAAATTTCCCTAGTGGTATATGCTTGGTCTCACTGGCAGTTGCAAGTGCAGTATATCCTTTTTCTGATCAACTATTGCTATATTACATTAGGATATATTTGAAATATCTTCCCTTTCAGAATTTAACTTGAACATCTCAAAAGAATTGATACTCTGGTACCAATAGCAAACCTTTTTATAGCTCTATTACAGTACTTCTCAAGTTGTATTAAAGTAATTATTGTATATTTTTCTGACTACAAATTAAATAAGATAACAGTGTGAAAATGTGGAAAAATTATTACTTAATTCTGGTTACATTTAGGTATATTTCTTTCCAGTCCTTTTAATAGGCCTCATTTCTTACACAATAGAGACCATATAATATAAAAATTTTTATGTAAACTGCTCTTGCTATGCTATTGAAACAATCATTCTGCATTATACTTTATCATAAATAATCTACCACTGTATGCATCTAAATATAAAGTGATCCTCAGTACAAAATAATGCTCAGTTTTCCCAAAGAGAATCTCTGCTCTCTTGTACATAACACTTGCAGAGAGGTAAATGAAATAGTCAAAGGTCAGATGTTTACTCTATTTATAGATATTATATAGGTGATATGTGTTTATTGCTATCTGAATCTGTTTAACTTGTGATTTTGCATAGCAAGCGTAGATGTGCTCAGTCATGTCTAATTCTTTGTGACTCCATGGATTATAGCCAGGCTCCTCTGTCCATGGAATTTTCCAGGCAAGAATACTGGAATGGGTTGGGATTTCCTCCTCGAAATTTCCCCACCTAGGGATTGAACCCGAATCCCTTGAATCTCCTGCATTAGTAGGTGGATTCTTTATCACTGTGCTACTTGCAAATGTAGATAGCAAAGATTATCTTTTTCCTGGTCTTATCCCAAAATAAAATCATTTTGATTTCTGGGTTCAGATAAGTTCTCACATAGCAAAAATACCTTTGGTCTTTTTTCACTTACATTTTATGAAGACCAAAAATTTTTTATTGCTGCTGCTGCTAAGTTGCGTCAGTCGTGTCCTACTCTGTGCCACCCTGTAGACTGCAGCCCAACAGGCTCCTCTGTCCCTGGGATTATCCAGGCAAGAATACTGGAGTGGGTTGCCATTTCCTTCTCCAATGCATGAAAGTGAAAAGTGAAAATGAGGAGTCACTTTTAAAATAGCATCTATAGCTCAGAATTGAGATGTTACTTTTTGAGTTTTATCCCAAGCCCCAATTACTGCCATTCTTTCTAATAGTAAAATAGCTGTGTCCCAACCCTCCTTCATCTTGTACATATATACTTGTAAATGATATGAAATAAGTACTTTGATGCCTTTTAAAAAGTTTGATTTTTTTTTCAAAACATTTACCAAATAAACCATATTCTGGACTGTAAAACACACCTTAACAAATTTAGAAAGATTTGAGTTATAGAAGATATTCTCTCAAACCACAATAGAATTAAACTATAAATCAATAACAGTGAGAGCTCAGTTCAGTTCAGTCACTCAGTCGTGTCTGACTCTTTGCGACCCCATGAATCACAGCACTCCAGGCCTCCCTGTCTGTCACCAACTCCCGGAGTTCACTCAGACTCAAGTCCATCGAGTCAGTGATGCCATCCAGCCATCTCATCCTCTGTCGTCCCCTTCTCCTCCTGCCCCCAATCCCTCCCAGCATCAGAGTCTTTTCCAATGAGTCAACTCTTCGCATGAGGTGGCCAAAGTACTGGAGTTTCAGCTTTAGCATCATTCCCTCCAAAGAAATCCCAGGGCTGATCTCCTTTAGAATGGACTGGTTGGATCTCCTTGCAGTCCAAGGGACTCTCAAGAGTCTTCTCCAACACCACAGTTCAAAAGCATCAATTCTGCGCTCAGCTTTCTTCCCAGTCCAACTCTCACATCCATACATGACCACAGGAAAAACCATAGCCTTGACTAGACGGACCTTTGTTGGCAAAGTAATGTCTCTGCTTTTCAGTATGCTATCTAGGTTGGTCATAACTTTTCTTCCAAGGAGTAAGTGTCTTTTAATTTCGTGGCTGCAGTCACCATCTGCAGTGATTTTGGAGCCCAAAACAATAAAGTCTGACACTGTTTCCACTGTTTCCCCATCTATTTCCCATGAAGTGATGGGACCAGATGCCATGATCTTCGTTTTCTGAATGTCGAGTTTTAAGCCAACTTTTTCACTCTCCTCTTTCACCTTCATCAAGAGGCTTTTTAGTTCCTCTTCACTTTCTGCCATAAGGGTGGTGTCATCTGCATACCTGAAGTTATTGATATTTCTCCTGGCAATCTTGATTCCAGCTTGTGCTTCTTCCAGTCCAGCGTTCCTCATGATGTACTCTGCATATAAGTTAAATAAGCAGGGTGACAATATACAGCCTTGACATACTCCTTTTCCTATTTGGAACCAATCTGTTGTTCCATGTCTAGTTCTAACTGTTGCTTCCTGACCTGCATACAGATTTCTCAAGAGGCAGGTCAGATGGTCTGGTATTCCAGACAATGAGAGCTAAAGGGCTCAAAATGTTTGTAGACTCTCTAATTAGCATATGTGTCAAAAAGTCTCAGTAGAAATTTTTAAATATTGATACTTTGGACTAAATGAAAATGCATCTTATCACAATTGAAGAGCTATAGTGAAAGAAGGCTTAGAGGGAAATTTTTAACATTGAATGCATATATTAGAAAAGAAGAAGGATGTAAAATCAGTAATATAAGCTTCTACCATAGGAAACTAGGAAAACAAAACCAAATTAGATCTAAAGTAAAAGGAAAAGAAATATTGAAAATTAGAATAGAAATTAATGAAATCTGAAAACAGGGAAACCACAGAGAGAATCAGTGGAACCAAAAGCTGGTTCTTTGAAGGGCAGTAAAACTGATAAACCTCTGGTCAAACTACCAAGAAAAAAAAGATAAATTACTAATATTAAAAATGAAAGAAAGCGATGACTATTGATACCATGGACAGTAAAAGGATAATATAGGAATATTATAAATAACTATGCCCACAAATTTGATAACTTAGATGAAATGGATATGACTGTGTATATAAAAATGATGACCAAAATTCTTTTTGGAGGGCTTCTTAAACTAAATGTGCTTCCTTGGTAAGATATAAAGCATTCCCCCCAGATTCTGTTAAACTCAGTTTATAAGATTTTTATTATAGTTTGTATATTATGCCCTCAATAGAAAGTAAATTAAAGATTTACTATCTAAAACAGTTTATTATCTTAGTAATTAGAATTGAATCTAATTTGATCTAATAAAAATATAAAGCTAGTTAGACTTATGTAGAATTACAGAAAAGTAATTTAGAAAATAGGGTCTTTGGTGTTTTAACTAACAATTTACCATTCTCTAATGAGTTATTGCTGCAGCTGCTGCTAAGTTGCTTCAGTCGTGTCCAACTCTGTGCGACCCCATAGACAGCAGCCCACCAGGCTCCCCTGTCCCTGGGATTCTCCAGGCAAGAACACTGGAGTGGATTGCCATGTCCTTCTCCAGTGCATGAAAGTGAAAAGTGAAAGGGAAGTTGCTCAGTCGTGTCCGACCCTCAGCGATCCCATGGACTGCAGCCTTCCAGGCTCCTCCATCCATGGGATTTTCCACTGGAGTGGGGTGCCATTGCCTTCTCTGAATGAGTTACCTAAAGCCTAGTAAAACTCATCCTAAAATATCAGTGAATGTTATTCACTTTATGGGGGTGACAGAGACATGTCCTATTACCTGTTTTATGGTTCTTAATGATAATTTAGTGGTTATTAACAACCTCTTCCATTTCTCCTTTTCATCTTTTAAAAAAAAAAGTCTTCATCTTAATACATGTACTATATAAGGACATGTCCTTGTATCAGTCCATTTCTTGTCCATTTTTAATATTAGATTGGTGTAAAAGTAATTGTGGTTTTGCATTGTTGAACTTTGCTGTGTGATATTGGAATACATTCTTAAATAAATGTGGTTATGTTATATGTCATTTTAATTCACATTTCTCACTTTATGTTTTTTTGCTAATGATTTATTACTTGCTGTTTATTTTATATTTATTTTAGACTAGGGAAATGATGTTAGACAAAAAGCAAATTCCAGTGATTTTCTTATTAGAGTTCAAAATGGGTTGTAAAGCAGTGGAGACAACTCACAACATCAACAGCACGTTTGGCCCAGGAACTGCTAACGAACAAACGTACAGTGCAGTGGTAGTTCAAGAAGTTTTGCAAAGGAGATGACAGCCTTGAAGATGAGATGCGAAGTGGTCATCTACTGGAAATTGACAACAAACAATTGAGAGAATCATCGAAGCAACTACATGAGAAGTTGCCGAAGAACTCAGCGTCAACCTTTCTACAGTCATTCCTCATTTGAAGCAAATTGGAAATGTGAAAAAGCTTGATAAGTGACTGCAATCCAAAAAAGTTGTCATTTTGAAGTGTCATCTTCTCTTATTTTGTGCAGCAACAATGATTGGATTGTGACATGCAATGAAAAGTGGATTTTATACAACAACCCGGCAACAACCAGCTCAGTCGTCAGACCGAGAAGCTGCTCCAAATCCCTTCCCAAAGCTAAACTTGCACCAAAAAAAAAATCAGGGTCACTGTGTAGTGGTCTCCTGCCCATGTGACTCACTACAGTTTTCTGAATCCCAGTGAAGCAATTACATCTGAGAAGTGTGTTCAGCAAATGAATGAGATGCATCAAAAACTGCAAAGCTTGCAGCCAACTTTGGTCAACAAAAAGGGCCCCATTCTTCTCCATGACCATGCCCAACCACCTGACAACAACCAGCGCTTCAAAAGTTGAACAAATCGGGCTATGAAGTTTTGCCTCATCCTCCATATTCACCTGACTTCTCGTCAGCTGACTATCACTTCTTCAACCATCTCAACAACTTTTTGCAGGGAACATGCTTCCAGAACCAGCAGAATGCTTTCCAAGAGTTCACTGAATCCCAGAGTACAGATTTTTATGTTGTAGGAATAAACTTATTTCTCATTGGCAAAAATTAGTTGACTGTAATTGTTCCTATTTTGATTAGTAAAGATGTGTTTGAGTCTAGTTATAATGATCTAAAATTCACAGTCCAGAAGCACAATTACTTTTTCATCCAAAAGCACAGTTACTTTTTCACAACCTAATAGCAGCGCATACCCTTTTTTCCCTTTTAAATGTGGTTCCTGTGTTCTCTACTCTTCATTTTCATATCATCCCCTGGCAGCTTAATTTACTTCCATGATTTTGGTTACCCATGTATATGCTGATGATACCAAATCTGTATTTCCAGTTCAGAGCTCTGATCTGATCTTCACATATCTAGGTGCCTGCTAAACTTCTCTGGTTGTATTTTTGCCTGTGAGATACCTTTATATCGTGAGCAAGCTAATATTCTCCCCTTTTCTACTGAATCACCCAAATTTGTTCCTCTTCCAGTATTCCCTGGTTCATTAAATGTGTTTGTATGCCTAAGCTAGAAACTTGAAGATTTTTTACTTGACTCCTTCTCTATCTCAAGGCTTCCCTCATAGCTCAGCTGGTAAAGATTCTGCCTGCAATGCAGAAGACCCTGGTTCGATTCCTGGGTAGGGAAAATCCCCTGGAGGAGGGCAGGGCAAGCCACTCTGGCATTCTTGCCTGGAGAATCTGCATGGACAGAGGAGCCTGGTGGGCTGCAGTCCATGGGGTCACAAAGAGTTGTACATGACTGAGTGACTAAGCACAGCACAGTGCAAGTTTAACAGTTCTCTGTATCAATGAGTTACTTCAATGGAGTTGTTTACCTATTGTTGACAAAGCCTGTGAGATACCTTTGTATCATGAGCAAGCTAATATTTTCCCCTTTACTACTGAATTTGTTCCTCTTCCAGTGTTCCCTTTTTCATTAAATGCGTCTGTATGCCAAAGCTTGAAACTTAAAGATTTATTCTTGACTCCTTCCCTATCTCACTTCGCACATCTAGTTTATCACCAAGTCCTATTATTGTTTCCAAGTTATCAATATCATTTCAGTCTGTCTACCCCTCTGTGTCCTCTTCTCCCACCAGGGCAATTACAATAGACTCCTATTTCCAGTTTTACTGAAGTTCATTATCCACAGTTCAACCTGAGAATTTTATCTGAAACATAAACCTGATGCTCACTTGGCAAACTCTCCTAACCATTCAGGGATTTTCTTTTGCTCTGAGATAGAATGCAGGTTCCTTGGCATAACATAAAAAATCCTTCATTATCCTTCATTATTGAGCTTTGCATCCCTCATTTCCTTGGTACCTTTTCTTTTTAACTATATGACTCAATAATACTGATCTTCCTTTTATTCATATAAAATTCTAGCTTCTGCCTGGTGTTTTTCCTTCTGCCTAGAATATCCCTCTCACAAGCCAGCATTTAACCCCTTCAACCTGCATAATTTCCTTTTAATCCTTATATAGTCTTAAACATTCAACACTCTGAGGAAGAACTTCCTTTACTCCTAGGTTCGGTATCATCAACAAAACTACATACTTCTCTAACTAACAGCAGATCTCAAAGTATGATCCATGGATCTCTAGGAGTCTCTGAAGCCCTTTTGGGGAGGTCTGTGAGTTCAAAGTATTTCATGTTAATATTAAAATAGTATTTGCCTTTTTTACTATGTTGCTGTTTGTACTGATAGTTCAGAAGAAGTGGTAGATAAAATTACTGGCATCTAAGCACGATCAAGGCAGTGAAACCAAGTTATATTAATAGTCATTGTATTCTTCATCATGAACCCACTTTTTTTTTTAAAAAAAGGCCAGTTTCAATTTAAGATTGTTGGTGATGAGACAATAAAAATTATAAATCATATTCAACGTAACTCTTGAGTAATTATCTATTATGTCATATGATGAAATGGGAAGTACACAAAAGGCAAACTGAAACATCATGGCATGATTAGCTATTATCTGTTTAGCCAGATTTGCAACAACAACAACAAAAAATGTTAAACAATGTCACTTTTCTCATTAACATTTTTATTTTGGAAAGTAGAATTTTTTTTCAAAAATACTATGTATGTTAACCTATGATGATTTTTATTTTGCTGTTTTTTAAATAAAAAATTTTTTTCTCAGCTTGTTTTATACAGTAAACATCAATTTATATAACCTGTATGAACAAAAGTTCTTTGAGATCTTTTTTTTAAGAGTGGAAAGGGATTCTGAGACCAAAAAGTTTGAAAACCCCTGCTCCAACGCATTGTATTTTTCTTATTCTGTTTATGGTTTACCTTTCCTTTTAGACCACTTTGTAAACCCTGTGAAGGTAAGGTCCACATCTGCCTTGCACCTCAGCTCCTAGCATAGTGCCAACACATACAAGGTCCTCAATAGATACTTGTTAAGTTAAATAAGTTCAACAGGATATATTTATTATTATTATCTTGCATATTATTGAAAATGTGAGTCTCAGGCTAAGAAAAAATTTTAAAAATCAAAAAATATATATAGAAATATAATCTGCATCTGGGATTATTTTGATTGTTGGAAGTATGTGATAGCATCTGGATATACAGAATATCACCTGAATCAGTCTGGAGAAAAACTGTATAGTAGAAGGAGAGAAGGAAAGAGAGAAACCTCAGTTATGGAACTTTAGGTAGTGCTTATGTATAATAGGAATGAAAAGGAAACTATAATGAACATAATAGTTCAGTATGGATTATCCAATTAAAGATAATCATTAATTGGACACAGATTGAGAAGATGTTCTTAAGAGAACCATGGTAGCAAGTGAAAAGATTAAGATAGGATAATGTCTTTTGGGAAATTCAGGAGTTTCCCCAAATGACTACAACACATGTATTATTTTGTATTTGTTAAGTCTATAATTTTTTTTATTATCTTGAATCACCTAAGTAGAATATAACTGAATTTATTTTTAATGCTAATACAACAGCATTAACTAAATTAGAGAATGGAGAGATGCTGGCAATTGGCTAAAGTTAAGGAACAGAAGGCATATGTATATATATAGAATTGAGTGGGTTGAAGAGTAAATTGTGTTGTTTTTGCTGCAGTTTTAAATCATCACCCCCTTCTTATCTCCAGGAAAATCACTTTCTTAATAAAAATCCCCTCTATAGTACTTCTCCAGAAGACATGCTTTACTTGAAAGCTTTGTTCTTATCCCTCTTCCTTTTGTAGATAAGTCTTTCTGGTCCAAAATTTTAAAAATCACTCATTACACTCAGAGAATGGATTTTTCGTTGGTTAATGCCATTTTTTCTAGTTAACTAGAGTAACTTGCTCTTTTGATATTGAATCTTAGAAAACATTTACCAACTTTTTTTTCATTTAATAATTTTATATGGAGTGTTGGAGGGTGATGGTACTTATGTTTTCTTTGACATTTTTAAATCACTTGCATTTTGATAAGTGTAACTCATTCTTTGTCATAGCATTTTTATATGAAAGTGTCAAAATATTGCTGTGGTAAGTCATGGTTAAGGATAGTACTCTGCAGATTTTAACTTTTAAACATATAATAGTGATTTTCAGAGATTTCGGATAAAGTAAAGTACATTTCATGATACGGTATATTGAACATAGTTGGATTCTTCATTGTCGTATTTAGAAGCATCATAGCCAGTTATCAAGAGGGAAAGTCAGTTGAGACAAATTTTAACTGGTGGAATGTTTAACCTTCAATTTGCACTGTAATTTTAATTTTGTTACACACAGTCCCAAAGTCTGTATTTGAAAGGCAAAACTAGTGACCACTAGGGTGAAGTATAAAGTAGCCCCAGCAACCGGAACATTTAAGCAGGTATATTTTCAGTCATTCAAAAAAGTAATATTTACTAAATGCTACTGTATTTCTAACTCTATGCTAGATACATGGAAAAGTAAGGTTTTAAAAAACATAGCATAATACCAAGGGAGGTAAATGTATGTAAAAGTAGTAGGTGGCTTAGTTTACTTCTTCAGCTTCATATTTCTGTATTTATTACTCTTGGTTGTTTACTTGGTAGTTAAAAAGTATAGGGTGTTCCCAGAGCAAAGCCATTGTTTTTCATGTCTTATTTTTAAATATTAACAGTATTAAGTCACCAAAGTAGTTGGCTTATTTGCATTTTAATTTAAATTCAGTTCTTTTTTGCTGAGTATAAGAAAAACAGATATTGTGCTTTTCAGAATCAGTATACCCTGTTTTATGATTTATCTGAGGAGGAGTGTTAATTTTTTTTTCAAAGTTTTGGTACATCAAAATACACAAGAGCAAGGGAAAAGAGGTGGGACAGATTTAATTTCACTTAGATTGTCAGTGTGCTCAGTGGCATTGGACCTGTAGACACTTATAAACTCTTTGAGGGCAGGTAATTCCTTTTCAAAAGAGTCGAGTGAATTCATATGAGAAAGTTGGAAAGTTGTAAGAGATCTTTCATTCCCATTCCCTTAAAAAATAATATTATTATACCTCATGTTTTAATCAGCATTGGTGATAATATATTTCCAGTATGTTTTACATGTTCTTTAATAATTTAAAATTGAGTACACAGTTTAAATTTAGCTTTTCTGTTTTTTGCATACCCAGTAAGTATGAAACTGGGAGGTTGAAAATTCACGGCTTTAAGCAGGTTTAATGAATTTTATCTTTGTCCCCATTATACTAAGATGGATAACTAAGCTCCTTATCACAGTATTATTTTAATTTTTCAGTTATTTTCATGAAGACAATAGTGCAATAAGTGGTATAACTGATAATGGCATGTGCAGGGGAAAACATGAATCCCAGTTTTTAAATACCTTCATATGTGTTATTTAACAGTTTCCCTACTTTGTTTATACTCTCATTCTTTTGAGAAAGTATAGCTGTAATATTGTTTGAAAGCATATTTAAGAGGGGGAAACAAAAGTATGGGTAAATTGGAAGACTGCTGTTAATTAAGTGAAACAAAGGAAATATAAAATTTTTCTGAGATCTAGTACTTAGGCCTAGATAGGATTTATGGTGAAGAAGAGGGTTAGTGTCTTTGACTTTCTAAACCTTCTACCATGAAGCTTATGGGGAAGCTGCTGTTTAAAAGAGATAAAATAGCTGAAACCCTGTAATCAATAAACAACTGCCTTGAGTTTCAGCCCACTCCTGCCTGACCACTTCTGTTTCACCAGGCAATAGATATTGTAGTCACAGGCTGCTGGTCACTGGAGAGCATGGCTTTTCCCTGATTCTCACCCATTTCCTTGCTTCACTTGGCCCATGGAAACTGCCTACCCATGGATCTGCCATAGACAGAGCTGGAATCTTTAGATTAGTCCCAGTGTTACACAGAGTTCTGAATATTTTCTTGCACCAAATTTAATAACACATTGTTACTATGCTTATTCTTACTATACTGATAATAGCCAAATTAGTCATATTGAGAACAGTATATGGAGGAGTGAACAGATAACCTCAGTTCCCAAATCATATATTATTTATGATGTTTTTTGAAGTGGTAGTCAAGAGTTGGACACGACTGAGCAACTGAACTGAACTGAATTCTCATGTAGTACTATATATTTATTATATTGTGTGTATTTCCCATTCTCAGTTCAGCTGTACTTATAGAAAGGCATGTAAAAATAATTCATGATATTTTATTAATAGAGCAGTTACCTAAATTATATTCCTTCTGTGTAAATTTAAGGTTAGTAACTTTGCCTTATAACTATATCATCAAATCAGATCAGATCAGTCGCTCAGTCGTGTCTGACTCTTTGCGACCCCGTGAATCGCAGCACGCCAGGCCTCCCTGTCCATCACCCACTCCCGGGGTTCACTCAGACTCACATCCATCGAGTCAGTGACGCCATCCAGCCATCTCATCCTCTGTCGTCTCCTTCTCCTCCTGCCCCCAATCCCTCCCAGCATCAGAATCTTTTCCAATGAGTCAACTCTTCCCATGAGGTGGCCAAAGTACTGGAGTTTCAGCCTCAGCATCATTCCCTCCAAAGAAATCCCAGGGCTGATCTCCTTCAGAATGGACTGGTTGGATCTCCTTGCAGTCCAAGGGACTCTCAAGAGTCTTCTCCAACACCACAGTTCAAAAGCATCAATTCTTCGGCACTCAGCCTTCTTCACAGTCCAACTCTCACATCCATACATGACCACAGGAAAAACCATAGCCTTGACTAGACGAACCTTTGTTGCCAAGTAATGTCTCTGCTTTTGAATATGCTATCTAGGTTGGTCATAACTTTCCTTCCAAGGAGTAAGAGTCTTTTAATTTCATGGCTGCAGTCACCATCTGTAGTGATTTTGGAGCCCAGAAAAATAAAGTCTGGCACTGTTTCCACTGTTTCCCCATCTATTTCCCATGAAGTGATGGGGCCAGATGCCATGATCTTCATTTTCTGAATGTTGAGCTTAAAGCCACCTTTTCCACTCTCCACTTTCACTTTCATCAAGAGGCTTTTGAGTTCCTCTTCACTTTCTGCCATAAGGGTGGTGTCATCTGCATATCTGAGGTTATTGATATTTCTCCCGGCAATCTTAATTCCAGCTTGTGCTTCTTCCAGCCCAGCGTTTCTCATGATGTACTCTGCATATAAGTTAAATAAACAGGGTGACAATATACAGCCTTGATGTACTCCTTTTCCTATTTGGAACCAGTCTGTTGTTCCATGTCCAGTTCTAACTGTTGCTTCCTGACCTACATATAGGTTTCTCAAGAGGCAGGTCAGGTGGTCTGGTATTCCCATCTCTTTCAGAATTTTCCTCAGTTGATTGTGATCCACACAGTCAAAGGCTTTGGCATAATCAATAAAGCAGAAATAGATGTTTTTCTGGAACTCTTGCTTTTTCGATGATCCAGCAGATGTTGGCAATTTGATCTCTGGTTCCTCTGCCTCTTCTAAAACCAGCTTGAACATCTGGAAGTTCACAGTTCACGTAGTGCTGAAGCCTGGCTTGGAGAATTTTGAAATACCTGGCATACAGTAATTAGTATATATTTGAATAAGTGAAAGAAAAATATGGAAACAATTGAGTAATATGATATAGAAAGTATGAGAGTAATTGCTTTACTTCTGGAGAATATTTTAAAATTAAGAGTGTGGTCTTAACATGACCATAGATGTAATATGAACCTCCGATGGAAGCCTTCTTTGAAATATATAAGTTGTTGAAGAACCTTAGCCAGCTGGATTCTTTTCTACCTCAGTTTGCCAATGCAGTGGTTTTTAGCCTTCAAAGAAACATTGTTACCTATGTTAACTTTAATCTAAACCAGTAGCAGTAGAGGTCATAGCATAGAGCTTTTAAACTATAAATGTGAGTGTAGAGTAGTAAGGTATTTCAGAATGACATTGTCTTCCTCACACAATCTCTAAGCCTTTAGGCAATGTTTATTTGCATTAAGGACTGCTAAGAGGGGAAACCTGTTCTTCCCAGAATCTGGGTATTTTTATGCATTAGCTCTAGATTGAATACATATTCCCAAAGGTAGAAATAGTTTTGAAAACCCAAGAAAGTCTGTATATTTTACAGAATTCACAGTAAATTAATCTACTCTATCATAAAATCAGAAGAGAACTTGTGTCTGTGTCTAAAAA
The DNA here is from genome assembly GCF_055505025.1 of Bos grunniens. Taxonomy (NCBI): domain Eukaryota; kingdom Metazoa; phylum Chordata; class Mammalia; order Artiodactyla; family Bovidae; genus Bos; species Bos grunniens. The sequence continues at coordinate 64,667,896 of NC_141168.1, read as the reverse complement.
CCAGGTTTTCTTTAGGCTTTAATAATAGTTGAGAACTTTAAGAAAGGATTAGAGAATTGCAAAAGAATTAAGTTAATCACTTTAGTAACTTGCCCGAGGGTCATTATAACAATCTTCCTAACCATTATAATTTTCTAAACCGTGTACTAGTGAGTACTTCAGGAGGACACATGTTCAAATTCTGTTATTCTCTGCTTTAACTCAGGGGCTTAACACAGTAACCTTGCACATAAATTGAAAAGAAAGTGCTAGTCACTCAGTCATGTCCGACTGTTTGCAATCCCAGGGACTGTCATCTGCCAGGCTGCTTTGTCCACAGGATTTCCCAGGCAAGAATACTGGAGTGAGTTGCCATTTCTTTTTCCAGGGCATCTTCCCAACTCACATAAAGTGAAAGTGAAAAGTGAAGTTGCTCAGCCATGTCTGACTCTTTGCAACCCCATGGACTACAGCCTACCAGGCTCCTCTGTCCATGGGATTTTCCAGGCAAGAGTACTGCAATGAGTTGCAAACACAGTAAATCAATGAATGAATGAATTCTCTTAAAAGAGACTATAAAATGAATTTTAACCAAAGCCCCAGATAATGCCAATCTCCTGATTAAGTTAACTGTGACTTTAGAACAAAGAAAACTTAATTGAGCTTAGAAATGGGAAATTAGTAGTACTTTGTTTCCTTTATTTTCTTTTTATCCCTACAATATCTTTTCAGTTCTGTGTACTATTGAGTACTTTGATGTTGGCCCACAGTATCTAGAGTAGGATAAATACAACATTATGGGTGATCCCGATGAGAAAAAGGATTAAAATGTTAGAAGCAGACTAAGAAAAGGCTTTAAAAGGGGGGGCTCAGGTGGTGGAGGGGTTGTGTGTGATACTTTTATCTTGAGAAAACAGTGAGAATCTGATATCTCTATCTACTCTTTGGCTTCTTACCCTGGTTAATAAAAGACAATGTATCTAGTTTTAACCCACTTGAGTTTAACCACTCTGAACAAAGATGAGATCAGTTCAAGTAATTGCCATGGAAGGAGGCCTTCATACACAAAAATGAAAAAGAGGAAATAAAGGGGAGAATTTTTCAAAGCATAGTAGATAAGAAACATTAAGAAAACAGAAGAGTCTGTTACATAATAACAAAATGTGACACAGAGAAAAGACAACTATCTTAGAGAAAAACAAATAATTCTAGAAACAGGCAATTTTTTTTGTAGGAATAGAGTCCTATATATCTATAAAAATGATGAACAGTCATGATGAATATCTCTCATGTCAAGAAAAGGTATTAAGTTATTTTTAAGAAGACAGGTAAGAGTATAGTAACTCTTAAAAAATTCCCATTACATATAAAATGTATTCTTACTCAAGCACTAGACCCTTGCCTTTAAAGAATCATGCCCTGTCATAAAATTTTGAGTTGTTAAAAAATGCTGAAATGTAGGTTAATCACTTAGGACAAGGTCATGAGTGAATATAAATCTGCATTTCAGTTAACTTTATTTATAATTTTGAATTTTTCTAATCTTGCCCAATCTGATTTAGTAATTTTTTTTGCTTCAATCTAGCTGAAAATGTTTTTACTAGAAATAGAAGCGTCAGATCTGTTGTGTTGTGTTGTTTCTAACTCCCTTGTATTCGCATTTTTAGAGTATCTTAAACCTTTAAGTTTCTTTGCCAGGAATCTTGATAGGCTTCTCTTTCATGAGGTTTAGTTTGATTAAGACCAATAATTCAGTCTATCTATTGACTTATGAGGGAGCAAGGAAACTCAGTATGTTGTGGTATGCTGCTAGGGAACAGTTAGTAGGGATATGCCACTGGTGTTCCTCTGTGTTTTGAAACTCCTTCTCATCTCTTGGGTAGCCCTACATGAAAATAGGAATCTTGACCACCAGATGCATGGGATTCTGTTGGGAAGGGTGTATTAGTGTTCTCCAGAGGAATAGAACTAATATAGTGTGTGGGAATGTATACAGAGAGACAGACAGATGTATTTTAAGGAATTGGCTCACATGATTGTAGGGGTTGGCAGGTCTAAAATCTGCAAGATGTTGCATCTTGAGTCTAAAAGTAGTCTGAAGGAGGCAAAAATCCCTCTCCCTCCAGCGATCTCAGTCTTTTTCTGGTAATGTTACTGATCAATTGACCAAGACAGGAGGATTATCTGGGTGGGTTTAATCTAATTACATGAGCCCTTAAAAACAAATAACTTTTTCCAAATGCAACAGAAGATAAGGGGGACAGAGGGTCTCAGGAGGATTTGAAGCATAAGAAGAATAAACGTGCTACTGTTGGCATTGAAAATGGGGTTGGCCATGAGCCATGGTATACAGGTAGCCTCTAGAAGTTGAGCAGTCAGCAAAAAAACAGTCCTGCATCCACATGGAACTGGTTTCTGCCAACAACCTGAATAAGCCTAGAAGTGGATTCTCCCCTCACAAAACTCTTAAATAAGAGCCTAGTTCTGCTGAAACCTTGATTTCAGCTTTATCACACCCAGAGCAGAGTACCAGCCAAGCATGCCTGAACTTCTACAAAATTAGGTTGTATTTTTAAATTAACTTTGTGGTAGTTTATTACATAATAATAGAAAACTAATACATGTGATTAGCTTGTTTTTAGAATGCGGACCTACATTTATAGTAAATATTCCATAGCATGTTTATTTTATGCATGGACAACTATTAAGTTGTATCCACACTGGTACTTCCTTCTGTGGGAGACATAGCATAATTGTTAAAAGCTCAGACTACGAGTCAGATTTTACTTCCATCTGAAATCACTTAACTAGCAAATGACCTTCAATATGTATTTAACTTCTCTAAGCCTCATTCCCCTCATCTGTAAAATGAGAGTAATAGTACCTACTCATAAGAATTTTACGTTGCTGATATAGTGGCCATTGTTACATGATGACAGTGATCACCATGATGGCAACCCAAAAAATGTTGTCAATAAGGGCAGCAATCTGGGCATTCATGTGAAGCCATGGCTGAGATCTTTTCACTTATTTCTTCATAAGCCTGCTGTGATCTCTGTATATGGATTTTCTGGGTTATCCTTTCAGTTTTTTTCCATATGTTTTGCTTAAAAACTAGATATCCATGCCTTTCTCATGAATTCTTTATCTCCAGTCTCAAAATTTTGTTTTTCCCAAGAAATTCTGTAAAATGAGTAAAGTGAAAGTGAAGTCGCTCAGTCATGTCTGGACTCTTTGCGACCCCGTGGACTGTGGCCTACCAGGCTCTTCTATCCATGGGATTTTCCAGGCAAGAATACTGGAGTGGGTTGCCATTTCCTTCTCCAGGAGATCTTCCCAACCCAGGGCTTGAACCCGGGTCTCCCGCATTGTAGGCAGACGCTTTACCAATCTGAGCCACCAGGGAAGTCAAAAATGAGTAAGATATAATTTTAAAACGGGTTTGTCAACAAAACAGATTTGGACATTAAAGTTGAGTTTTTTTAATTAGAGAGCTATTATATGGTTACATGCCTGTAGCTCTTCAAAAAAGAAGAGACTATATTTTCATTTGCCCTATCGACAAAGAAGCATCTTCTAAGACTATTTTTTGAAATGCACTTTGGGAAAAACTATCCCTTCAGATATAAATCATTAACTCCCTGAGCTAACACTTTTCTTTATTAAAGCCTGACTTCATCTACATAGTTCAGATTGTTTAACCTATAAACAACCTTTACTCACACACTTAATCTCCTTCTAGTATATTTTTTTTGTTACTATCTAAATGTGAAGGAGAAGCTATTGTCTGGTTTTACATATTGCCATCAAAATCAGTAATGGTTGAGAATCATTTCAAGGATTTATGATATGTATAGAAATGAAACAGACTATATGAAATGCTAAGAACAAGTTGCTAAATGCTGGACTTCCCTGGTAGCTTAGATTGTAAAGAATCTGCCTGCAATGTGGGAGACCCAGGTTCAATCCTGGCTTTGGGTATTCTCTAAATGTTAATAAATGATAATAAACCATACCATCAATCAGAATCAGAAGTTTTCTGTTTTAACAATTTTTTCTGCTTTTCCTTGAAGAAATGATTAAGACAGGAAGATGGGTGGAACTAAATGATTTTTAATGTGATCCAGGGTATCTAGTAATAAAGTTTACACACTTATTTGTTATCTATCACCCCTAAAAGTTGGATTGTAAAAAAATTTCTCATATATATGACTGTCATGAATTCAGAGTGACAGTGGTATTTTATATACTAACTCTCAATAGTGCATTTTCTTCTTTTCTTTCTCCTGAAGAAGATACTATATGGAAATCCAATTTCCCATTCCTCTATATCAAACCAGTAGGGTAATAAGTAAGGCCTGGATTATTGATTTCAACATTTTAGCCATAGAATATTTTCTTCAGAGGAAACATTTTGTGGTACAGGCAAAAGGTATAGAAGTTGTCACCACCCAATATCTCCCACGTCTGCCTTTGTTGGCCCTTGAATGGACTCTGGAAAATACCGATGGCTTTGAAGACAGCACTTTGAAAACCTGCTTAAAACTGTATACTTGGGTAAATATTGCCAGGTTTTCTTATGTAACCAGCAAAACATTTTACTTAGAGTTTATAGCTCCCTCTTAAAATGTCTTGAGGTGTTCAAGATTCTGTTGTTGACACTGGCAGCATGCCAGACAGAAAATTTTGTCGGAAATAAAATCCAGTATTTTCCTTATTAAGCTCCTTAACCAACAAGATGGGAATTGAGGGGGAGGGAATAAAGAAATATGATCTTTTACTATAATTGTTTTGAAAAAGAGAACAAAGGCAATATTAAGTAAAACCCAACATAGAAAATTTAAATAGAAAGTTATCATTTGAACACCTAGGCAGACAGGAGTAAAGAAATACAGATGGGAATTGAGGGGGAGGGAATAAAGAAATATGATCTTTTACTATAACTGGTTTAGAAAAGAGAACAAAGGCAGTATTGAGTAAAAATCAACATAGGAAAGAAATTTAAATAGAAAGTTATTGTATGAATAGCCTATACATTTTTACATGCAAGATTTTTACTTAACATTTTTGAGAAACTGTAAGTGAACTTGAAGACTGAATTCTTAAATTTTAAAATGTTTCCAAATAGTACAGTTTTAAGGTTCTCTGCATAAATCTATCTAAAGCAAAGTGAAAATTCACTGAGGAATGTAAATGAACATTTGAAAGAGGCGATAAAATGTAGAGAAACCATAACAAGCTTTCTAACCAAACTTTGTCTTTTATTAAGTATGTTTTATCACTTTACAGAATGTAAATGTAGAGGATTCCGATATATTGAAATTAGGAACCAGTCTAACTGTATTTCAATTAGCTGTCCTGTGGAAAACCAGTTGTTTCCTGACTGATCAGACTGTTAATCTGTTCTATAGATTTTCCTGGTCAGAAAATCTAATATCTTCTAAATATTTACCTTACCAACATTAATAAATTCAGCCATTTCTTTTTTTTTAAATTTTATTTTATTTTTAAACTTTACAATATTGTATTAGTTTTGCCAAATATCGAAATGAATCTGCCACAGGTATACCTGTGTTCCCCATCCTGAACCCTCCTCCCTCCTCCCTCCCCATTGTTTCTCATAAGGCACAATGACTTTGTTTTTCCTCAGTCTCTTTGGAATCACATTTGGCATGTCTAAAAAAGGCTTGCTTTCTTACAGCCTAGTGCACATTTAGAAAAATGTGTTCAAATGCCTCAGAGTAGTCTCCAGAGAACACTAACACGTTCCAGCAGTATTGCCGTAGACCACAAAATTGATTACAACTGTTTAATGAAGTTACAGAGCCTATATCACATTTCTTTTCAACATTCTTAATGGTGGCAAATTGTATATTGTGGTTGAATTTGATGTTTATTTTCAGAGGGATGTTTCAGTAGAAAGTGATATAGCTGTAATAAGTCCTAGGTTTCAATGGAAAGAGAGAAAGCATGAAAAGTATAATCTGAGAAAGGCTATCTGAAAGTCATAGGTGTCTTGGGAGGGAATTTAAAGAGCACATCCTAACAAAGAATGCTAAACTCAGAGAGGCGTTCACAGATGCTATTTATTAATCTAACCCATATCCTGACTGTGTATATAAATACTGAGTACTCTAAACTGAAATTAAAAATCAGATTAAATCAGATCAAATCAGTCGCTCAGTCGTGTCTGACTCTTTGTGACCCCATGAAGTGAAGCATGCCAGGCCTCCCTGTCCATCACCAACTCCTGGAGTTCACCCAGACTCACGTCCATCGAGTCAGTGATGGCATCCAGCCATCTCATCCTCTGTCGTCCCCTTCTCCTCCTGCCCCCAATCCCTCCCAGCATCAGAGTCTTTTCCAATGAGTCAACTCTTCCCATGAGGTGGCCAAAGTATTGGAGTTTCAGCTTTAGCATTCCTTCCAAAGAAATCCCAGGGCTGATCTCCTTCAGAATGGACTGGTTGGATCTCCTTGCAGTCCAAGGGACTCTCAAGAGTCTTCTCCAACACCACAGTTCAAAAGCATCAATTCTTCGGCACTCAGCCTTCTTCACAGTCCAACTCTCACATCCATACATGACCACAGGAAAAACCATAGCCTTGACTAGACGAACCTTTGTTGGCAAAGTAATGTCTCTGCTTTTGAATATGCTGTCTAGGTTGGTCATAACTTTCCTTCCAAGGAGTAAGTGTCTTTTAATTTCATGGCTGCAGTCACCATCTGTAGTGATTTTGGAGCCCAGAAAAATAAAGTCTGGCACTGTTTCCACTGTTTCCCCATCTATTTCCCATGAAGTGGTGGGACCGGATGCCATGATCTTCGTTTTCTGAATGTTGAGCTTTAAGCCAACTTTTTCACTCTCCACTTTCACTTTCATCAAGAGGCTTTTGAGTTCCTCTTCACTTTCTGCCATAAGGGTGGTGTCATCTGCATATCTGAGGTTATTGATATTTCTTCCGGCAATCTTGATTCCAGCTTGTGCTTCTTCCAGCCCAGCGTTTCTCATGATGTACTCTGCATATAAGTTAAATAAGCAGGGTGACAATATACAGACTTGACGTACTCCTTTTCCTATTTGGAACCAGTCTGTTGTTCCATGTCCAGTTCTAACTGTTGCTTCCTGACCTGCATACAGATTTCTCAAGAGGCAGATCAGGTGGTCTGGTATTCCCATCTCTTGAAGAATTTTCCACAGTTTTTTGTGATCCACACAGTCAAAGGCTTTGGCATAATCAATAAAGCAGAAATAGATGTTTTTCTGGAACTCTCTTGCTTTTTACATGATCCAGCAGATGTTGGCAATTTGATCTGTGGTTCCTCTGGCTTTTCTAAAACCAGCTTGAACATCAGGAAGTTCACGGTTCACATATTGCTGAAGCCTGGCTTGGAGAATTTTGAGCATTACTTTACCAGCATGTGAGATGAGTGCAATTGTGTGGTAGTTTGAGCATTTTTTGGCATTGCCTTTCTTTGGGATTGGAATGAAAACTGACCTTTGCCAGTCCTGTGGCCACTGCTGAGTTTTCCAAATTTGCTGGCATAATGAGTGAACATAGCTGCAAATATATATGTGTGTGGGGGTGGGTGTACATGCTGTTTATCTTCATTACTCAAAAATTCCATATCTTCAAATTCACCTAATCAATAAAATTTAATTCCAAAATCAGTACACCCTTGGTATTTTCAGTCTCATTTGTGGACATGCTCAGTGTGGCGAAAAATTTAAGTCATCTGACATACACCTCCTAGCTGAAGTTGAGCAAGGCAAGCTCTTCCTTATTGTTCAATTCTCAAGTATAAAAATGTCCCATTTTCAGTCTATTTAGAGTACATTTTTTGCACTTTTTATTGATTTTACTTTTTAAGTGACCCCTAAGCATAAACAAAGTGTGTCTAAAAACAAGAAGGCTGTATTACACCTTACAGAGAAAGTACTATATTAGATATGCCTCCCTTCCTGCTACTGCTGCTAAGTCGCTTCAGTTGTGTCCGACTCTGTGCGACCCCATAGACGGCAGCCCACCAGGCTCCCCCATCCCTGGGATTCTCCAGGCAAGAACACTGGAGTGGGTTGCCATTTCCTTCTCCAATGCATGAAAGTGAAAAGTTAAAGTGAAATCGCTCAGTTGTGTCCGACTCTTAGTGACCCCATGGACTGCAGCCTACCAGGGTCCTCCATCCATGGGATTTTCCAGGCAAGAGTACTGGAGTGGGGTGCCATTGCCTTCTCCATGCCTCCCTTAGGCATGAGTTATAATGGTGTTGGTTGTGAGTTCAGTGTTGATGCATTGTAATATATATTAAATAAGTTACTTTTAAACAGAAATACACATAAATCCAAGTTATATGTTGATCTGATAATTAAAGTATTGTAATCAGAGGCATAATTTTCTGTTTCCCTTAGGAGCATGGTTCAGTGATTGTGATGACTTTATAGACCAGAACCACCACAGATAGAACCAGTTATATATACATATATAAAACAAATAATGTATAAAAAGGATAGTTTATCAAAACCAAATCAGATTATTCCCAATAATGCAGGCTTGGTTTAACACTACAGAATTGAGTGTACTGTATCACGTAAACAAATTAAAGTCATATCTCAGTAGCTGAGTAGAGTGCATTTCATAAAATCCAACATAGAATTCTGTGAAATTTTTTTTTACAAAAGGAACTAGCAAAGTATAAGAAGAGCTTCTTCAGCTTTATCAAGGTTTCTATATAAAACCTGCCACAGTCATTGTGTTTAATAGTGAATTATATATTAATTGTGAACTTACACTTAATGTCTCTCCTGAGACTGAAAACAAAATAGTAACTGCTTGTATTAGTCCTGTTTAGTACTGTATTAAGAGGCCTGAAGTTTGAGCAAACACTGGGAGATAGTGCAGGACAGGGAAGCCTGGTGTGCTCTAGTCCATGGGGTCACAAAGAGTCAGACACGACTTAGCAGCTGAACAGCAGAAGTCCTGGGAAAAGCAGTAAGGCAAAAAATAGACGGATGGGTGGGTGGGTGGATGGATAGACAAGAAAAGAAATAAGAAATGTTGTTTTTCACAGATTTCATATAACTATGTACTTAGACTAGAATACTCAAAATAATATACAGATTAGCAATTGAAATAACAGAAACTTAGTCAAGCTGCTGGATACAAATCATTATACAAAATGAGTTGCATTTCTGTAACCAACAATGAAAAACTAAATTTTTTAAAAAAATAAAGAGGGTTTATCCATAGGGAAAAAAGTGATGCTAACAAGAAATTTCTTGAGCTAACAAGAAATATAAATCCAATAAAATACACATGGAACCTTTAAGAGAAATTGTTAAAGCTATTTGGAGACAATGAAGGAAACCTAAGTAGATGGAGAATAATAGCATGTCCATGCATTGGAAGACTTGATATTGTAAAGATGTTAATTCTTCCCAAATGATCTTTAGACTCAGTGCCATTCTCATCAAAATCACAATGGGATGTGTTGTGTAAAAGGTACTACCACACAGCAATGAATCTGAATTAAATTATAGAAACACAGATGACCTTCACAAATTTATATTAAGTGAAAGAAGAAAGTCACAAAAGCAAATGTGTAGTGTGAAACTTTATTACTCAGAAAACATTCATGGTGGGAAGACTATAAAAGGAAACCAAGGGAATGTTTATCACTAAAATCAGGACAGTGGCTGCCTTTACAGAATGGGTAGGGGATGTTGTCAGGGAGGATTGTGTTTCTAGGATGCAGAGTGTTATTTCTTGACCTGGGTAGTATTTATTTGGATGTTCTGTTCACTGTGTGATTAGTGTTTAAACTGTAAATATATGTTTGATGTAACAAAAAAAAAATTGCAGAGCTAAACCAAAGAAATTTGAAATGGATTGAGTGTATTACTGAGAGCAACAACCTTAGATATGCAGTTGATACCATGCTAATGTCAGGAAGTGAAGAGCAACTAAAGAGCCTCTAGATGACAGTGAAAGAGGAGAGTGAAAAAGCTGGCTTAAAACTCAACATTCAAAAAACTTAAGAACATGACATCTACTCCCATCACTTCATGGCAAATAGAAGGGGAAAAAATTGAAGCAGTGACGGTTTTTTTTTTCCCTTGGGCTCCAAAATCACTGCAAAAGATGACTGTAGCCATGAAATTAAAACACGCTTGCTGTATGGAAGGAAAGCTTTGACAAACCTAGACAGCATATTAAAAAGCAAAGACATCACTTTGCCAACAAAGATCTGTACAGTCAAAGCTATGGTTTTTCCAGTAGTCAGTTACAGATTTGAGAGTTGGACCATAAAGAAGGCTGAGCACTGAAGAATTGATGTTTTCAAATTGTGGTGTTGGAGAAGACTCTTGAGAGTCCCTTGGACAGCAAGGAGATCAAACTAGTCAGTGCTAAAGGAAATCATCCCTGAATATTCATTGGAAGGACTGAAGCTAAAGCTGAAGCTCCAATTCTTGGGCCACCTAATGTGAAGAGACAACTCATTTGAAAAGACCCTGATGCTGGGAAAGATTGAAAGCGAAAGGAGAAAAGGGCAGCAAAGGATGAGATGGTTATATAGCATCACCAACCCAATGGACATGAATTTGAGCAAACTCTAGGAGATAGTGAAGGACAGGGAAGCCTGGCATGCTGCAGTCCATGGGGTTGCAAAGAGTCAGACATGACTTAACGACTGAACAACAATGTTATTAAGTTATTCCATTATATTGCTGCTGCTAAGTCACTTCAGTCGTGTCTGACTCTGTGCGACCCCAGAGATGGTAGCCCACCAGGCTCCCCTGTCCCTGGGATTCTCCAGGCAAGAACACTGGAGTGGGTTGCCATTTCCTTCTCCAGTGCATGAAAGTAAAAAATGAAAGTGAAGTCGCTCAGTCATGTCAGACTCCTAGCGACCCCATGGGCTGTAGCCCACCAGGCTCCTCCAGCCATGGGATTTTCCAGGCAAGAGTACTGGAGTGGGATGCCATTGCCTTCTCCGATTCCATTATATTAAATTATATTAAAAAGTGTCTCTTTGCAGCTACATGAACTGTAGCCCACCAGGCTACTCTGTCTATGGAATTTTTCAAACAAGAATTCTGGATTGGATTGCCATTTCCTTCTCCTGGGGATCTAGGGATTGAACCCACATCTCCTGTGTCGGCAGGCAGGTCCTTTACCACTAGCACCATCCACTATCTGGGAAGAGCCGCTGGGTGGGCAAGAGACAAACTGGAGAACAATTATACCAAAGAAGTTCTCACATTGCTTCAAAAGTTCTAGGCTCCACAGCAGACTTCCCAACCTGGGGATTTGGCAAAAAAGACTGAGAATCCCCAAGGAATTTGACTTTGAAGACCAGTAGGATTTGATTACAGAACTTCTACAGGACTGGGGAAACAGAGACTCTTGGAGGGCACAAACAAAACCTTGTGTGCACCAGGACCCAGGAGAAAGGAGCAGTAACCCCACAAGAGACCGATCCAGACTTGCCTGTGCGTGTCTAGGAGTCTCTGGCAGAGACATGGGTTGACCATGGCCTATTGCAGTGTCAGGGGCACTGACCACAACTGGGAGCCACCAGGGAAACCCTTCTTGTGGCTCAGCTGGTAAAGAAACTGCCTGTAATGCATGAGACCTGGATTCAATCCCTGGTTGGGAAAATCCCCTGGAGAAGGGAAAGTCTACCCACTCCAGTATTCTGGCCTGGAGAATTCCATGGACTGTATAGTCCATGGGGTCACAAAGAGTAGGATACAACTGAGTGACTTTCATTTTCATATTTAATGTTGAATCAACTTAAATGATTCAGAATACTCTATTCAGGTAGAAAGTTTATAAGAAGCACCTTTTAAAAGACTATTACAAATTTTGTTCTACCCAGTTTACTAGATCTATCAGAATAGTGTGAGGCAAATTCTGCTTTTACTACGTTTAGGAAGGTCATTAGTGGACAAACCACATAGGATTTTATAATATAACAGGATGTTAATAGCTAACAATATCTACCACTTTTTTGAGCATTTACCAAGTACCACATACTAGGTCAAACATAAATGCATTATCTCATTTAATCCTGGAAACAACTCTTAAGTGCGGCTATCATTGTTGTCTCCATATCACACAGGTAAAGGACTGTGTGATATGGAGACATGAATCACATTTTAAGTCTCTCTGATTCCAGAACTCCTGTTCTTAACCATAGCCCCATGTAAGGATTAGAATGGCAATCTAGTGATGTATTTAACATTACATATTGTTACAGGTTCTCATTTAGTATAACTGGTTATGATTTGAGTATTCATATTTGTTAATTTAGTAAATGTCAACTATATGCAAAGCATTTCCATGGTTTCAATCTACTCAGTCTTTTGCCCCATTTGAAAGCTTGCAACCTATACCACAGAAGTTTGCTTGTCGCCTTCTTCCTTGGAGCTAGGGTATTGTGATATTTAAAGTTTCACTAAATTTAATTCAGCTTTACAGATGATTGGTATACGTGTCACTTGGACTACACAATAATCGACTTCTTGATTTTGCTGCAGTACAGAAAATTACCTCTTGAGCCCAAGGAGCAACTCTTTTTGCTGAGAGTGCTAATTCTTTTATTTCTTTATACCCTCATAACCCCCTCTTTAGATGAATTTTTAAATAAAATTTTATTGACAAAAATATTTTAATTTGTTCATATTGTTTTTACAGTACTATAACCTGCCGTGTCCTGTACAGGACTGATTCTATGTATAGTTCATTTATGATCAGATGGTGATTCTGGTCATTTCTATAAAATGTTAGGACATCAGGCTACTGGTTAAAAACATACCCCTATTTATTGCATTCCTTTATGAAAAAAAATCTGTGTATTATTTTGACTTACAGTGCCTTTTCTAGGAGCTTAACTTAGTATAGTTTAACACTTCTCTAATGGATCCTATGGCAGAATACTAGCCAAGGTATAAGGAACAGAAGCTGGGCAGATTTTTTTGTGCCCTATAGACTTTAAAGAACCCAGGATTCCATTTATTTACTCAGTTATTTCACTATATTTCTTTCCTTTATGTTTCCAGTATCTACTCATAATTTATTCAGAAAAAATTTCTAAATATCAGTGAAAATGCATGTCTGAAGTTGATTTTTATTATTGCTTTACCATCTGAAAACTAGACCAACAAAATTCCACTGTTTTCCTTCATCCTTATTTGCTGCTTGTAGAAGGCTGTATACTGTCACCCTGCTTGTTTAACTTATATGCAGAGCACATCATGAGAAACGCTGGGCTGGAAGAAGCACAAGCTGAAATCAGGATTGCCGGAAGAAATATCAATAACCTCAGATATGCAGATGACACCACCCTTATGGCAGAAAGTGAAGAGGAACTCAAAAGCCTCTTGATGAAAGTGAAAGTGGAGAGTGAAAAAGTTGGCTTAAAGCTCAACATTCAGAAAACGAAGATCATGGCATCTGGTCCCATCACTTCATAGGAAATAGATGGGGAAACAGTGAAAACAGTGTCAGACTTTATTTTTCTGGGCTCCAAAATCACTGCAGATGGTGACTGCAGCCATGAAATTAAAAGATACTTACTCCTTGGAAGGAGAGTTATGACCAACCTAGATAGCATATTCAAAAGCAGAGACATTACCTTTGCCAACAAAGGTCCATCTAGTCAAGGCTATGGTTTTTCCTGTGGTCATGTATGGATGTGAGAATTGGACTGTGAAGAAGGCTGAGCGCCGAAGAATTGATGCTTTTGAACTGTGGTGTTGGAGAAGACTCTTGAGAGTCCCTTGGACTGCAAGGGGATCCAACCAGTCCATTCTGAAGGAGATAAGCCCTGGGTGTTCTTTGGAAGGAATGATGCTAAAGCTGAAACTCCAGTACTTTGGCCACCTCATGGGAAGAGTTGACTCATTGGAAAAGACTCTGATGCTAGGAGGGATTGGGGGCAGGAGGAGAAGGGGACGACAGAGGATGAGATGGCTGGATGGCATCACTGACTCGATGGATGTGAGTTTGAATGAACTCCGGGAGTTGGTGATGGACAGGGAGGCCTGGCGTGCTGCAACTTATGGGGTCTCAAAGAGTCAGACACTACTGAACGACTGAACTGAACTGAAATCCATATTGGGCTTCCCTTGTGGCTCAGCTGGTAAAGAAGCACCTGCAATGTGGGAGACCTGGGTTTGATCCCTGGGTTGGGAAGATTCCCTGGAGAAGGGAAAGGCTATCCACTCCAGTATTCTGGCCTAGAGAATTCCATGGACTGCCCATGGGGTCACAAAGAGTTGGACACGACTGAGCGACTTTAACTTCACTTCAGTTCTTCAGATCCATATTAGCTGCATTTTACTAACTTTAATGATCATGTATAGTTTGGTTACCTTCTTTTTTCCTACTACTTTTGTAAATAAGACATGCTCCTGCACAAAATAAAATTTTTTCATTACTTAAAAAATACTATTCTATAACAGCTTTTCTCTTTGGTCCTTAAGTCATTGACATCACTATATTGGCAACTGAGAATTAATTCGTGAATGGATTCTTTCATCTATAGTTTTCAAAATGCCATCTAGGAATCTGAGAGCCTTCCAGGGTCTCTTTGGGGAGGAAATTATTTTCATAATACTAAAATGTCATTTGCCTTTTCTACTTTCAGTCTCTCTTGAATCTAGTGTTGAGTTTTTAGAAATTTCATGGCATGTGATATTACAACAGCTTGAATGAAAAGCAGATAAAGAGAATCCATTCATCTTCTATTAAGCCAGACATTAAAGAGACTTGAAAAAATGTAAAACAATAACTCACTTTTACTACCTTTCTAATTTAAATTTTCATTATGAATTAATGTTTTTAAACCACTGAGTTTTAGTTTCAAACATGGTATTATTGGTAGATATAACTTGCATAAACAAAAGAGTTCTTCAAGGCTGTCAGTAATTTTTAAACATGTAAAGGGATCCTGAGACCAAAAAGCCAATAGTCTATATATCTTTTTTATTCTCAAACGTTTGAATTTTTCTTATATTTTATTTCATATTATAAAAAGCATACTGAAAATAATCTATTTTTAGGTTGCTACAAACCTCAGGAAAGATCAGATTACTTGACGTTGGCAGCTGCTTTAACCCATTTCTGAAGTTTGAAGAATTTCTAACTGTTGGCATAGACATTGTACCTGCTGTAGAGGTATGCATAGTTCTGTTTGTTTTGTTCTGAGACTTGAACATTTTACATGTATATATACAAAGGAAGCACTATCTTTACATTCCTGAAATAGAAAATATATTTCCTGTGTACAAGTTGATAAGAGGCTCTTTCTAGTCAAAAATAAATGTATAGTCTATGAAAATTTGAGCATTTCTTTAATATTAATTTGACCAATACCATATTTGTCATTTTGTTTCTTGTTTATCATCTGTCATTGGAGTCAAGAAATTGTAGTAGGTTGCGAAGTTCCCAGATAGTTGTAATGTTTCAGCTTTTTATTTACTTTGATTTTTTTAATGCATCTCTTTCTGAAATGTACTGTGATGTAGAGCTAATATGGAATAGTAAAGAGCAGGGTCTTGGAGACTGCCAAATTTGTACTTAGTAGATAAAACTACTTTAACTTTACAGAGAATGTTTCCTCTGCTTTTAAAATTATATTTATTTCCCTCAGTGACATAAATTCATCACTTTTGCAGTTTTAACTTTTGATATGGCACCAGCCACAAAAAATTTACTAATTTTTATTGCTATGAAGAGATTATGTGTAAACAGTATAAACTCTTAGGGTCAGAGATTTTTTTTATCCCCACTGTTATGCTCCCAGGATCTAGAAGAGTGCCTGGCTTATTAAGTACTCAATAAGTACTTTAATAAGAGAAAGAAATCTTACTTTCAACCTCACTTTGACTGTCTGAGCCTCAGTTTTCTCATCCGTTCAGTGAGGTTTGTAATGGACCATACCTATAAGATTGTCATGTTTACTTGAGAAAAAGTACTTAAAGCACCTAAGAAAGGGCCTGTTTATATAGTAAGTGCTAAAGAAACGTTTGCTGTTATAATTGAAAAATTCCTGCCTGAAGTGTCAACTTTTAAATAAATTTATTCTTTAATTTTAATGAGCTTGACAATCTTTATGACTAACACTGACAAGAAAATGCTAAAAACCTTTACTATTATCTCTGCTTTATAAAGGTAGACAAATACTTTGCAGAGAATTCCTGTGCCATCAGAAGCTATAGTCTTATTTTATTTTCTTTTAAATATTTACTTATATATTTGGCTATGCCAGGTCTTAGTTGTGGCACACAGGATCTAGTTCCCTGGGCCCCCTGTATTGGGAGCACAGAATCTTGGCCACTGGACCACAGAGGAAGTCTCAGAGCTATAGTTTAAAGTGCAGGTGGATTTGCACATGGATTCTCTCCCCTTCCTTCCTTAAGATACACATTAGAGATATCCGTCAGCGACTGCTAAGACATGATGACCATTTAATCTAAACTTCAAGCTTAAATATTATTCTTAAAATATTAAATTGTTTATAGATAGGGCTATAAATTTTCAACTGTAAAGCCATTAAGGAAGGCAGAAGAACATAAGTTTAGTAGTAGAGTCAGACTTTTATAGTTCCCAGAACCCTATAACTAATTTTAAAACAAAAGGAAGAGACATACTTCCAAGCAAGATGCAGTGACAGGGACCAGTCTGATCCTCTTTCCTCCTACCTGCAGCAACTAAAATGTTGATAAAATATTCAGAAAAATATACAAGAGACATATATCAGGTAATGAAGGACAGTGATCCCCAAGAGATGGAAAAACAAATGAGGCATACAGTTTTACCAGCACGTAGCCTTCAGAGAGTTTCCAGTATGTGGCACAAATGGGATCCCAAGCAGAGCACAGCTGATAACCCTGAATTATGGAGGCAGAGGTGAAAGGCCTGGGATAGCAAGACAGCTAGGGTTCATGGACAAAGTACCAAAGATATGAGAGCTGCACAAAGAGAAAATTCCAGAGGTCTGCAAAGATTTCTTCTTGTGTACTCAACTGAGTACTTACCAGTACATTTCTGTGAGAAAACTATATGAACCTGGTGGGAGTACCACTTCAAAGGTCTAAGGGTTATATTGTCTGGTGCACTCACACAGGCTGGAAAGTAGTACCTGTTCCCCCTAGCCACACTGAAAACCTCAAGAATCAGAGTGCCTTGGGTAGAGTACACAAAACTGCCTTACCTGAGTGGTGGTGGTGGTTTAGTCGTTAGGTTGTGTCCGACTCTTGCAACCCCATGGACTGTAGCCTGTCCATTGGATTCTCAGGGCAAGAATACTGGAGTGGGTTGCCATTTCCTTCTCCAGGGGGTCTTCCTGACCCAGGAATCGAACCCAGGTCTCCTGCATTGCAGGCAGATTCTTTACCAACTGAGCTACAAGGGAAGCCCAGTAGTGGAAAATAATTAATAATTGCCTCTGTAGTAAGAATAATTAACCTTCGACTGAAGGCTGCTCTAGTCCCATGAAACAAATCTGGAAACAAGAGCCAAAAAAATCGAACTGTTTCCAGATAATTTAACTATTAATACATCCCAGAACAAAGTTAGAATATTTATAGCAGTACAGAGTAATCCAGTACACAGCAAAGTAAAATTCACCATACCTGACATCCAATAAAAAAGTAATCAGCCAAGTAAAGAAGCAAGAAAATAGGACCCACAATGAGATCAGTCTTCCAACAGAAAGCAACTGTGAACTGCCACAGATGTTAAAATTAGGAAATAAGGACATTAAGATGGGAATGTTATAACTATATTCTATATGTATAAAAAGTAGAGCCATGAAAGATAATTAAAAATAGCCAAATATAACTTCCAAAGATGGATACTATGGTGTATGATATGAAACGTGTACTAATGGGATTAATAGTACATTAGATATTACAGAAGTTAAACTGAGGACATAACAATTGAAACTACCCAAAATTAAACAGACTTTTTTTTTTTTAATGGAAGAGCATCAGCAAACAGTGAGTCAATTTCAAGTGGCCAAATATAAGCACAATTGGAGTCCCTTCAAAAAGGGGGAGAAGAGAATAAAAGAAATAAAATAATGGTCAGAATTCTTCCAAATTTGATAGAAGCTAATAGTAGAGCTGGCCTTGCGCATCCCAGGGGAATAGTTCTAGGATACCCCCCCACCACCACAGATGTCAAAATCTGGGTGCTCAAGCCCTTAGACTCAGGTCTTCCCTGGGTTCTATGTCCACAGATACAGAGAACTGACTGTATATTTCTTAAAAATCAACCCATGTCTAATTGGACCTGTGCAGTGAAAACTCATGGTGTGTGTTCAAGAGTCAACTGTAGGAGTTTATAATCTGTATAAAAATGTGTGATAACACTAGCACAAGAGGGGAAAAAGGGAAATATACTATATGTATAGTAATAGGTTTTTCTTCTACATATTAAGTGGTAAGATATTATGTGAAGGTAAAGATGTAAGATATTATGATAGGTAAAAGATGTAGACTATAAATTCTAAAGCAACTAGTAAAATAAAGAGTTACAGCTAATAAATTAGCAAAGGAGATAAAATAGGATCATAAAGAAATTTCTTTAATCCAAAAGATGGCATATAGAGAAGAAAGGAAACAATGAACAGATGGGAAACATAGAAAATAAATAGCAAGATTATACCTTTAAACTTAAGTTTCCCAATAATCACATTAAATAGACATGGCTTAAATACCCAATTAAAAGGTAGAAATTGTCAGACTAGATAAAAAAAAACAGGACTCAAATACATGTTGCCTGTAGGAAATGCACTTCAATTACACACAAGTAGGATGGCCAAAAGACTTAGAATGGCACTATTAAAATCAGACAAAGTAGACATTAGAGTAAAATATATCACTAGTAATAAAGATGCTTATTTCATCATCATAAAAAGATCAGTTCATCAAGAGTACAAAACAGTCTTCAACATTTATGCATCTAATAAAAGCTTCAAAATACATAAGCCAAAAGCTGATAAAGTAGCAATTACAGATATTTATAAAATTATAGTTGAAGATTTAATCAACTTTCTCTCAATAACTGATGGAATAATTAGAACATCAGTGAAAGAAGAACTCACCAAGAAAATTAGATATTTGGAATGAAGATAAATGAAAACATAAGCTATCAAAAACATAGGTATGCATAGGATGCCTCTAAAATCACTAAAGTGTACTTAGAGAGACTCCCCTGGCAGTCCAGCAGTTAAGACTCCATGATTCCAATCCAGGGAGCATGGGTTCAATCCCTGGTCAGACAACTGACCCCACATGCCATGTGGTGCAGCCAAAACAATAATTTAAAAATAAAGTAATACTGTACTTAAAGGAAATTATACAATACTAAACACCTTTATTATAATATAAGAAAGGTCTCAAAACAATGACATCAATTTTCAACTAGCAAAAACCAAAAAAGCCCATACTAAATCCAAAATACAAGAAAGAAAATAGTAAGATTATACCAGAAATCAATGAAATAAAAAACTTTCAGAAATATAGTAGGGAAAAAATTGAAAGCAAATGCTACTTGAGAAGAACAATAAAACTGATTAAGTCACTAAGCATACCAATTAGGAAATAAAGAGAAACATGTGACATCTTACATATTTTACTAGTATTAAAAGAAAGGATAATAAATATTGCAAAAACATTTATGCCAATAAATTCCACAAGTTAAATGGACAAATTCATTGGAAGATACATACTACCAGAGCTCACTCATAAAGAAATAGATAACCTTAATAGCTCAAAATGTATTAAATAAATTTTAATTGGCAGTTAAAAACTTCCACATAAAGAAGATTCCAGGCTCAAATGACTTCACTTCTCAACGTATTCCAAGAGGCCATTACCCCAGTACCAAAACCAGAGACATTACAGAACAACAAAAACCTATAGTTCATATCCATCATGAACATAAACACAAAAGTTCTCCACAAAATTTTAGCATATTGAAGCCAACAATATTTCAAAAAAGATAATACATTATGGCAAAGTTTGATGTATTCCAGGAGGGTAAGATTGGTTTAATGTTCAAAAAAATGCTCAATCTCTAACATCTATACAAAATCTACTCAAAATGGATTCAGTTCAGTTCAGTTTAGTCGCTCAGTTGTGTCTGACTCTTTGCCCCATTAATCGCAGCATGCCAGGCCTCCTTGTCCATCACCAACTCCCGGAGTTCACTCAAACTTACATCCATCGAGTCAGTGATGCCATCCAGCCATCTCATCCTCTGTCGTCCCCTTTTCCTCCTGCCCCAATCCCTCCCAGCATCAGAGTCTTTTCCAATGAGTCAACTCTTCGCATGAGGTGGCCAAAGTACTGGAGTTTCAGCTTTAGCATCATTCCTTCCAAAGAACACCCAGGGCTGATCTCCTTTAGAATGAATTGACTGGTTGGATCTCCTTGCAGTCAAAGGGACTCTCAAGAGTCTTCTCCAACACCACAGTTCAAAAGCATCAATTCTTCGGCGCTCAGCTTTCTTCACAGTCCAACTCTCACATCCAGACCTAAATATAAGACCAGATATTATAAAACTCCTAGAGAAAAACATAGGCAGAACACTCTCTGACATATATCACAACAATATTTTTTAATCCATCTCCTAGAATAATGGAAATAGAAACAAAAGTAAACAAAAGGGAGCTAATTAAGCTTAAAAGCTTCTGCACAGCAAAGGAAACCATAAGTGAAACAAAAGAGAACCTACTGACTTGGAGAAAATGGAAACAATTCTACTGATAAGGGATTAATTTCCAAAATACACAAATAGTTCATGCAACTTTATATATATTTTTAAAAACCCAATCAGAAAATGAGCGGAAGACCTAAATAGACATTGTTCCAAAGAAGACATACTGATGGCCAACAAGCACATGAGAAGATGCTCAGTACCACAAATTATTAGAGAAATGCAAATCAAAACTACAATGAGGTATCACCTCCCACCAGTCAGAATGGCCATTATTAAAAAGTCTACAAGGAATAAATGCTGGAGAGGGTGTGAAAAAAAGGGAACCCACCTACTCTGTTGGAGGTTCCTTAAGAAACTAAGACTAGAGTTACTATATGATCCTGCAGTCCCACTCATGGGCATGTATTTGGAAAAAACTCCAATTAGAGAACATACATGCACCCCAATGTTCATAACAGTATTATTTACAATTGCAAAGATATGGAAGCAACCTAAGTGTCCATCAACAAGATGAATGCATAAAGAAGATGTGATATATATGCACAATGGGAATATTTCTTAGCCATAACAAAGAATGAAATAATGCCATTTGTAGCAACATGGATGGACCTAGAGATATCAGATTAAGTGAAGCAGTGAGACAGAGAAAGACAAATATTATATGTTATCACTTCTATATAGAATCTAAAAGATAAATGAATGTATATAGTAAAACACAAACTCACAGATACAGAAAACAAACTTGTGGTTACCAGTGGGGAAGAGGGAAAGGAACAAGGGCAAGATAGGAGTATATGATGAAGAAATATAAACTACTATATATAAAATTGATAAGCAGCAAGACTATATTGTACAACACTCTGGAATATAACTATTATTTTGTAATAACTTTTAATGGGATATAGTCTATAAAAATACTGAATCACTATGCTAAACACCTGAAACTATTAATAATAAAATATTGTAAATCAACAATACTACAATAAAAAAAAGACATCATTAAGAGAATGAAAAGACATAACCTGACAGAAATATTTTCAAGCAATATATCTGATTAAGACCTTGGATCTATATTAAAGAACTCTCAAATTTCAATAAGAAAATAGGTTTTTAACAACCCAGTTATTTTTCAGCATACAAAAAGTTGAACAGATACTTCACCAAAAGAAAATACCCAGGTAAACATCACTACTTATTCAGTTCAGTTCAGTTCAGTCGCTCACTCGTGTCCGACTCTTTGTGACCCCATGAATCACAGGACGCCAGGCTTCCCTGTCCATCACCAACTCCCGGAGTTCACTCAGACTCACATCCATCGAGTCAGTGATGCCATCCAGCCATCTCATCCTCTGTCGTCCCTTTCTCCTCCTGCCCCCAATCCCTCCCAGCATCAGAGTCTTTTCCAATGAGTCAACTCTTCCCATGAGGTGGCCAAAGTATTGGAGTTTCAGCTTTAGCATCATTCCTTCCAAAGAACACCCAGGGCTGATCTCCTTCAGAATGGACTGGTTGGATCTCCTTGCAGTCCAAGGAACTCTCAAGAGTCTTCTCCAACACCACAGTTCAAAAGCATCAATTCTTCGGCGCTCAGCCTTCTTCACAGTCCAACTCTCACATCCATACATGACCACTGGAAAAACCATAGCCTTGACTAGACGGACCTTTGTTGGCAAAGTAATGTCTCTGCTTTTGAATATGCTATCTAGGTTGGTCATAACTTTCCTTCCAAGGAGTAAGCGTCTTTTAATTTCATGGCTGCAATCACCATCGGCAGTGGTTTTGGAGCCCCAAAAAATAAAGGTTGACACTGTTTCCACTGTTTCCCCATCTATTTCCCATGAAGTGATGGGTCCGGATGCCATGATCTTCATTTTCTGAATGTTGAGCTTTAAGCCAACTTTTCCACTCTCCACTTTCACTTTCATCAAGAGGCTTTTGAGTTCCTCTTCACTTTCTGCCATAAGGGTGGTGTCATCTGCATATCTGAGGTTATTGATATTTCTCCTGGCAATCTTGATTCCAGCTTGTGTTTCTTCCAGTCCAGAGTTTCTCATGATGTACTCTGCATATAAGTTAAATAAGCAGGGTGACAATATACAGCCTTGACGTACTCCTTTTCCTATTTGGAACCAGTCTGTCGTTCCATGTCCAGTTCTAACTGTTGCTTCCTGACCTGCATACAGATTTCTCAAGAGGCAGGTCAGGTGGTCTGGTATTCCCATCTCTTTCAGAATTTTCCACAGTTGATTGTGATCCACACAGTCAAAGGCTTTGGCATAGTCAATAAAGCAGAAATAGATGTTTTTCTGGAACTCTCTTGCTTTTTACATGATCCAGCGGATGTTGGCAATTTGATCTCTAGTTCCTCTGCCTTTTCTAAAACCAGCTTGAACATCTGGAAGTTCACGGTTCACGTATTGCTGAAGCCTGGCTTGGAGAATTTTGAGCATTATTTTACTAGCCTGTGAGATGAGTGCAATTGTGTGGTAGTTTGAGCATTCTTTGGCATTGCCTTTCTTTGGGATTGGAATGAAAACTGACCTTTTCCAGTCCTGTGGCCACTGCTGAGTTTTCCAAATTTGCTGGCATATTGAGTGCAGCACTTTCACAGCATCATCTTTCGGGATTTGAAAGAGCTCAACTGGAATTCCATCACCTCCACTAGCTTTGTTCATAGTGATGCTTTCTAAGGCCCACTTGACTTCACATTTCAGGATGTCTGGCTCTAGGTCAGTGATCACACCATTGTGATTATCTGAGTTGTGAAGATCTTTTTTGTACAGTTCTTCTGTGTTTTCTTGCCACCTCTTCTTAATCACTTCTGCTTCTGTTAGGTCCATACCATTTCTGTCCTTTATTGAGCCCATCTTTGCATGAAATGTTCCTTTGGTATCTCTAATTTTCTTGAAGAGATCTCTAGTCTTTCCCATTCTGTTGTTTTCCTCTATTTCTTTGCATTGATTGCTGAGAAAGGCTTTCTTATCTCTTCTTGCTATTCTTTGGAACTCTGCATTCAGATCCTTATGTCTTTCCTTTTCTCCTTTGCTTTTCGCTTCTCTTTTTTCTTTTGTAAGGCCTCCCCAGACAGCCATTTTGCTTTTTTGCATTTCTTTTCCATGGGGACGGTCTTGATCCCTGTCTTCCTGTACAATGTCACAAACCTCATTCCATAGTTCATCAGGCACTCTTATCTATCAGATCTAGTTCCTTAAATCTATTTCTCACTTCCACTGTATAATCATAAGGGATTTGATTTAGGTCATACCTGAATGGTCTAGTGGTTTTCCCTACTTTCTTCAATTTAAGTCTGAATTTGGTAATAAGGAGTTCATGATCTGAGCCACAGTCAGCTCTTCACTACTTATTGGGAAGAGCCAAATTCAAACCTCAGTATACTACTACACACCTATGACTATGATAAAATTTAAAAGTGTATGAGGAGTGTTGAGGAGTAGGTGGAGAAACTGGAACTCCCATAAACTCCTGGTAGAAATGTAAAATTCAGTGTAAGCACTTTTGAAAATAGTTCTGGAGTTTCTTAAAAGTTAAACATGCACATGCTATATGATCCAGCCACTACTTTCTTCGATATTTGCCAGGACAATTGAAACATGTCCATTCAAAGACAAAACATGTCTGTTCAAAGACAGGAATGCTCATAGCAGGTCTAGTTGTTACTTCCAAAAATTAGAAACAACCAAGTTATCTGTGAAAGGTATATTGAAAAACAAACCATGGTATATCTTTTATATAGTATCATACCTCAGCTATTTAAAAGCAGTAAACTGTCAATACATGCAAAAAAAAAAAAAAATGAATGAATCCCAAAATAATTGTGCTGTATGAAGGAAGCCAGGCAAAATAAGAGTACATTATTCTATACTATTCCACTTATGTTAAATTCTAGAAAATACACACTTGATCTATAGTGATAGAAATCACATCAGTGATTGCCTAGCAATGGGAAAGAACAGGGAGTATAAAAGGAAGGGCTATGTAAGGGGCACAAGAAAACTTTAGGGAGTGTTGGATCTGTTCTTAATTTGATTACAGTAGTGGTTTCGTAAGTGTATAAACATTAAAACTTATTAAAAACGTACACTTTAAATGTGTCGGATATTACTTTAGGTTGTACGTCAATTATACTTCAATAAAGCTATCCCTGTCTCCCCTCCAAAGGAACAAAAGAAGAAAAACAATAGTTTTCCATATAATAGAACTTTATGCATTGCTTTTCTTGATACATAGTCCAGATACTAATGTGACCAGCTTGTCTATACACTAACGAGGGACTAAGGTATTAGCTCATGTATTTGATAATTAACTAACTATTGTTTTATATAAGGATAGCTACTTTTATCTAATTTTAAAACTGCATTCTTATTCTTGATTATTTTCATACAATTTTAATATTCAGCAAATGATGCAGTGCTGTTTCTTGTAGTGTACTTCACGGTCACTTGACTCAGTTAATTAAATTTAATTTGTAGTTTATTTCAATAGATATATTATTAAAACTACTTTTGAGATGGTTAAAGTTAAGGATTGAAAAGATGCTTTACATGACTTTAAAAAGATTTGGTATTTTGCTTTTGTACAAATTTATAAATCCACTTTCATTGTCCTCTGACTTCTTTGGTTCATCTTCATTTCATAGTATTTCTTGTTTAAAATTATTTTTATACTAGCCTGTTTTAGGTAACTATAAATATAAATATGTATAAGTAGGTATGTATAAGTATGTATAGTATGTATGTATAAGTATGTATAAGTAGGTAACTATAAATATAAGTATGACTAAGTGTAGAAATAAATCGTCCCTGTAAGTTCTTACCCAAGTTAAATTTCAAACAAAGCCTTAATATTTTAAAAAATATGTATTTAAAAAGTATTTTTTAATTGTTTCTCAGAAATACATTTTTTTAAATGATGACTAGAAATTCTCTAGGCTTTATTACTCAGATTTTTCTGAGTAAAAGTTTTGGTTGAATAACTGTGTAAGTGGAATAATTTAGAAGTGAAAGGTACATACTTAAAGCTTGAATTAAATAGAAATGCTGTGAAATAGTTTGGTTTAAAATTTGTGTAGTTCGATGCAAGTAATCTTAAAATTCTCAGTCTGCCTTGTTTTCCCTTTTGCAGAGTGTATATAAATGTGACTTCTTGAACTTGCAGCTTCAGCAACCACTCCAGCTTGCACAAGATGCTATAGATGCCTTTTTGAAGCAGCTGAAAAACCCTATTGATTCTCTTCCTGGAGAACTTTTCCACGTGGTTGTTTTCTCTCTTCTTCTTTCTTATTTTCCATCACCTTACCAGCGATGGATTTGCTGCAAGAAAGCCCATGAACTGTTAGTGTTAAATGGTTTATTGCTTATCATCACACCTGATTCCTCCCATCAGAACCGTCATGCTATGATGATGAAAAGCTGGAAGATTGCTATAGAGTCCCTGGGCTTTAAACGTTTCAAGTATTCAAAATTTTCACATATGCATCTGATGGCATTTAGAAAAACCTCCCTAAAAACCACAAGTGACTTGGTTAGTAGGAACTACCCAGGGATGTTATATATTCCTCAAGATTTCAACAGTATAGAAGATGAGGAATATTCTAACCCTTCCTGCTACGTTCGATCAGATATAGAAGATGAACAACTAGCATATGGTTTCACAGAGCTCCCTGATGCTCCATATGACTCAGATTCTGGAGAAAGTCAAGCCAGCTCTATTCCTTTCTATGAGCTAGAAGACCCTATATTACTTTTAAGTTAATATAAAAGCAAAAGACCCTTTCAATCCAGATTCCTAAACTTAATTGCTTACACTAATCAGAAATACTAACATGAACTCAGTACTTAAAACCTGGTTTGCATAGAAGAAATGCAAAGGTTTACAGAGTTTGCTATTTTTTTCTACTTCTGGATTTTAAAATTTATTCTTATAGAGAAAGCTTAATGTTTCATGCAGAGTGACTCCTGTCCTAGCAGAAACCACTGTTACTTAGCATTTAGCACTAAGATATTATAGAAAGGTACCTTTTTCTCTTTAGTGCTATTGTGAAAAATGAAGCATAATTTGCTATGTATTTTTATTTTCATCTTCTCAGTGTTGACTTAAACCATTGCAATGAGAAACTAAAATCTGTATGTAGAAAGCTGTAGATTGCACTTTGATGACTCACAAGTTAAATGTGACAGAGATAGATTGGTTTAGTAGTTTTGTGATGCACTTATCTTATTCTTTTTTTTCTAACTAAATTGTTACCTGTTATAGAAAGCCATTTTGGCTTTGTCTGATGATTCAACATTCCCTAGACCTTTTGGAATTGATGATGATTCTTTTTCTTTCTTGCTCATTTGACAACATCAGACATTGGGGATCTATTTCCCCCAACGTACGTATTCTAATTTGATTAGCACAGTACAGTAAACACCATTGCCAAAATAAAGTTTCCATGTCCTTCTTGTTGATTTGGGCATTGGTGGTGAGTATATTTAACTGTGAGAATTCACTTTTACTTTTTTTAAATTTAGGTTTCATTACAAAATTTTCTATTTAAGCAAGGAACAATATAATACTCGATACTGACCTAACACACCTTTGTGAAAGGGTTTGCACTTGTAAGAGAGCTTATGTTCTACCTAGACCAACCTTAATAGGGTCTTCACCTTTCCATTAAGGAGGTGCTGCACTACAAGTCTGGAAACTATATAGAAAATTTTTAAATTAACCCTCTGCTGGTAATCTCATAAAATGGTTTTGACCTTTCGGTATTCCAGTTTCTATCTAAAGCCCTAGCAGAAATTTGTCTTTGAATATATAAACATTAGTTGGCTGTGGGAATTTTCCCTTTCCACATTGATAAATGCCTTTCTGTGTTTCTGAATCAGAAGCAAATGATTAAGGAGAAATATATGTCCAACAAGACAAGATCAGTTTAAATGTTTAAATGGCTAAGAACATTTAGTCCACATTGTCTTGTCAGCCAGCAATTGTCATGTAAACTATCATTTTTAAGAGTGCCACTGTGTGGATTTTTTTTTCAAGTGGTTATTACATTAAAATTACCTCATACTGAGGTTTTTGCACTGAAATATCACAGTTTCAGATTCCATGGTTAATGTTGTGTGTGTGTGTGTTTTTAAAGGAAACTTGCATTTTCAATAGTTGATCCTAAATTCATAAACTGCACTTCTTTACTCTGGTAAAAGTGTTTTTGTGCTTATTGTGAATTGCTGTAGTTAACTTTGAATGTCAAACTTTATTTAGAAATACAAAATTTACCCTGTAAGATATAAATGGCTGAGTGTGTGTACCCAATATTACAAATTAAATTTCAAATTCTAAATTAATGAAAGTAACAAGATTGTAATTAACCTAAAAGTTAGTTGAGTAAATGCAATAAATATTGGTTGCTCAAATGTGCCAGAAGTAACTTGAAGTTTTGCATTTACTTTCAATAACTAAGATTACTTAATTATAAAGAAAAATTAAGACTTTCTTTCCAGTTAAGCACTACAGGTCAAATCTTGTAGCTCACCCAAAAGAAGGAGGGGAAAAAAAAAAAAAATTACTGTGTTCAGGGTAACATAGAAATGTGTGTTGGTAGTACCCCCTTTAGCATACAGTCATTTTCTGTGATTGGGCTAAATGCCATCCTAAGGGCAAAGGAAACAACATACGAAACAAAAGTCCTTTGAAAGTAAATGAAAACCGTACTTTTGAGAGGCTGGTATAAGTATTTGACGTTGGATTTAGCCTTTGTGTTACAGCTAAAATGTTGGTGCTATAAAATCTTCTGATTGTTTACAGATGTTGATTCTGCTTATGCTCCAAAGTGTGCATGGTGTATTTTAAATAGTACTTTAAAGAAATATCTCTTTATAAAAACCTATACTCTGATTTAGTATAAGTTTGTTTGGATATATAAATCTCATTTGTTATTGTAAATTCATCTTCAAAATTAGGTTGGCGCAGGATTTAAACTAATATGTATTAATATCCACCAAAGCCAATTTAACATATAAATGTTAAAATGTAAGCATTCCTGTGGCTCGGAGCCAGATTCTCTACATAATGACAAGAGAAGTCCATAGAGCCTTCTAATACCGTATGGGTACTCTTGAAAATGATTTCATTTGGATATAAAGTTAAGGGGCCTCCTGTTACATTCACAACAGTATTCTCCAAAACAATTTGATGTTTCAAAAACAAATGATCATTTGCTTGGTTTCTTCAGGATTATGACTAGATCAAGTGGTTTATACGGTAGTTGCCAAGTGGTGGGAGGTGGCTTACCTGAAAATGTATGTTTGTGTTTGTTGTATTTTTTCACATTTTGTGAACAAAGCACATTTATTAAAAATTTTAAATTTTCTAATATTCATTGTCTATTATTTACAAATTGAAAGTTTTGTGGTCTTGACCTAATCTCACTAAGTGATTTTAGAATTAGGGAGCAATTTGAAACTTAAATGACTTCGAATTTTCTAGCTGGTTTCATCTAGTCCAGTCCCTTAATTTCGTAAATTCATTCACTGAGATTCAGAGAGCTCAAGTGACCTCCCTATTGTCATACTGTTTACCAACGAGCGAGGACAACCACCAACATAAATTCTTGTTCATTATTTGTCAACTATATCATATCCTACTTTCCTTGAAAATTACATCCAAGATAAATTACCTAAGTATGAGTTATTTTAGGGCAGCAGATGGGTTTCTCACGATGTGAAGGAATTCTTTATTCTCGGAAGAAACATTTGAATTCTACCATGTACAATATGCTGGGGAAATAGCAGGGTGTGGTATGTTCACAGCCCCCTGCTTTCATGGAACGTGATCTAATGAAGATGACAAGCATTCTACATGGAGTTAATATCAGTATCTAGGAATGATTGCCTACTGCTCCTATACCTTTGCCTCTGCTTAACTCCATTAATTTGTTTCATAAAAATTGAAAAGGTTAAAAAAAAAAGTTGTAAGACAAAAACTGTTTAGCAAATCACAAACATATTGTAGATAAAAGGGATATATTGTTCATCCCTCTAGAAGAGTGCAAACTAAAATTCTGATTGTAAAAGGCAAGAAAAAAATAGAACTGAGCTTTTGCTCCATTTTCCCACACTTTTCTGAGCACAGGGCTGCAATGGTGTTCCTCTTCAAGAGTTTACATACTAGGTAAGAGAAATGTAGACAAGATTTGGGTCCTTCTTAGTGTTGGAAATTATTAGCAAATGACTCAGATGGTAAAGACTCTGCCTGCAGTGCAGCAGATCTGGTTTGATCCCTGGGTTGGGAAGACCCCCTGGAGAGGGGAATGGCAACACATTCTAGTATTCTTGCCTGGAGAATGCTATGGACAAAGGAGCCTGGTGGCTACAGTCCAAGGGTCGCAAAGAGTTGGACACGACTGAGCAAATAACTTTACTTAAAGGTGAAAAACATTCCTCTAAATTACTGGTCCAAAAAAGCATAGTACAAACGTTTATTACAAAGAATGTTGGTATCATGATAATTTTATTCTTCCTCAAAACCAGAATGTCCATAACAGTTTAAAATAAAAATTCAAATCCATGATCCACTAAACACAAAGCTCCCAAGATTGTTAGTGGTGGCCCATGTGGTTGCAAAGAGTCAGATGAGACTGAGCACTCACACACATAACACAAATTACATAATACCCAACAAACTACCATGCTACAATAGCTAATATTTTAGTTAAGGACCTCTAGATGTTACCAAAGGAGAAAAGTAATTAGGTTTTCTAAACCCTATTTTGTCTTCAGTTCAGTCACTCAAGTCATGTCCGACTCTTCGCAGCCCTATGGACTGCAGCACGCCAGGCCTCCCTGTCTATCACCAACTCCTGGAGTTTACTCAAACTCATGTCCATTAAGTCGGTGATGCCAGTGAGCAATCTCATCCTCTGTTGTCCCCTTCTCCTCCCTCCTTCAATCTTATCAGGGTCTTTTCAAATGAGTCAGTTATTTGCATCAGGTGGCCACAGTATTGGAGTTTCAGCTTCAGCATCAGTCCTTCCAATGAATATTCAGGACTGATTTCCTTTAGGATGGACTGTTTCCCCATCTATATGCCATGAGGTGATAGGACCAGATGCCATGATCTTAGTTTTCTGAATGTTGAGTTTTAAGCCAACTTTTTTCACTCTCCTCTTTCATCAAGAGGCTCTTTAGTTCTTCACTGTCTGCCATAAGGGTGGTGTCATCTGCATATCTGAGGTTACTGATATTTCTCCCAGCAATCTTGATTCCAGTTTGTGCTTCATCCAGCCCAGCGTTTCTCATGATGTAATCTGCATATAAGTTAAATAAGCAGGGTGACAATATACAGCCTTGAAGTACTCCTTTACCAATTGGGAACCAGTCTGTTGTTCCATGTCCAGTTCTAACTGTTGCTTCCTGACCTGCATACAAATTTCTCAAGAGGCAGGTCAGGTGGTCTGGTATTCCCATCTCTTGATGGACTTTCCAGTTTGTTGTGATCTACACAGTAAAAGGCTTTGACACAGTCAATAAAGCAGATGTTTTTCTGGAACTCTCTTGCTTTTTACATGATCCAGCGGATGTTGGCAATCTGATCTCTGGTTCCTCTGCCTTTTCTAAATCCAATTTGAATACCTTGTTCAAGTTCACGATTCACATACTGTTGAAGCCTGGCTTAGACAATTTTGAGCATTACTAGTGTGTGAGATGAGTGCAATTGTGCAATAGTTTGAGCATTCTTTGGTATTGCCTTTCTTTGGGATTGGGATGAAAACTGACCTTTTCCAGTCCTGTGGCCACTGCTGAGTTTTCCAAATTTGCTGGCATATTGAGTGCAGCACTTTCACAGCATCATCTTTTAGGATTTACAATAGCTCAACTGGAATTCCATCACCTCCACTAGCTTTGTTCGTAGTGATGTTTCCTAAGGCCCACTTGACTTCGCATTCTAGGATGTCTGGCTCTAGATGAGGGATCACAACATTCTGATTATCTGGGTCATGAAGATCTTTTTTGCATAGTTCTGTGTATTCTTGCCATCTGTTCTTAATATTTTCTGCTTCTGTTAGGTCCATACTATTTCTGTCCTTTATTGTGCCCATCTTTTCATGAAGTGTTCCCTTTGTATCTCTAATTTTCTTGAAGAGATCTGTAGTCTTTCCCATTCTATTGTTTTCCTCTATTTCTTTGCATTGATCATGGAAGAAGGCTTTCTTATCTCTCCTTGCTATTCTTTGGAACTCTGCATTCAAATGGGTATATCTTGCCTTTTCTCCTTTGCCTTTCACTCCTCTTCTTTTCACAGCTATTTGTAAGGCCTCCTCAGACAACCATTTTGCCTTTCTGCATTTCTTTTTCTTGGGGATGGTCTTGATCCCTGCCTTCTGTACAACGTCACAAACCTCTGTCCATAGTTCTTCAGGCACTCTGTCTACCAGATCTAATTCCTTGAATTATTTTGTCTTAGAGAAATTCAAACCATTAACACTTGGATTCAATTTATTTTAAAGTCAGATTTAAATGTGTGTTTCATCCCAGATTTGTTTCAGAATGAGCTTGGTAGTTTAGTATGTATTTTTCAAATAAGAATTTTGTTACAGGTGGCACTACTGAGTAGTAATTTTGAGTCTATATAAGCAGTGTTCAACTGTGAATTTTATTTTTAAACATAACACCTTTGGTCAATTAATAGAAAGCTATTCCACTTTTTGCAATAATATAAAACATTTATTATTAATGTCACTGATTGTCTTTAATAATTGAATATATTGGTAACTGTTTTCCATAGTATGTGTGTGTGTATGTGTGTTTGTGTGTGTGTGTGAGAGAGAGAGAGAGAGTCACTCAGCAGTGTCTGACTATATGTAACCCTAGGGTCTGTAGCCCGCCAGGCTCCTCTGTCCATGGAATTCTCCAGACAAGAATACTGGAGTGGGTTGCCATTCCATTCTCCAGGAAATTTTCCCAACCCAGGGACTGAACCTGGGTCTCCTGCATTGCAGGCAGACTCTTTACTATCTGAACTACCAGGGAAGCATTATATTTTAACAATTTCTAAGACTGGGCCTATCAGCAGTACCAAAAATGAAACCTGTTTTTGATATTAAAATAAAATATGAAGAATTAGGCTATAAGCTTATATGCAGAGTACATCATGCGAGCCGGGCTGGATGAAGCACAAGCTAGAATCAGGATTGCAGGGAGAAATATCGATTACCTCAGATATGCAGATGACACCACCCTTATAGCAGAAAGTGAAGTGGAATTTAAGAGCCTCTGGATAAAAGTGAAAGAGAAGAGTGAAAAAGCTGGCTTAAAACCCAACATTCAAAAAAACTTAAGATCATGGCAAATAGATGGAGAAACAATGGAAACAGTGATACTTTATTTTCTTGGGCTCCAAAATCACTGCAGATTGTGACTGAAGCCATGAAATTAAAAGATTCTTGCTCCTTGGAAGAAAAGCAATGACAAACCTAGACAGCATATTAAAAAGCAGAGATGTTACTCTGCCTACAAAGGTCCATAGTCAAAGGTATGGTTTTTCCAGTAGTTATGTACGAATGTGAGAGATGGGCAATAAAAAAGGCTGAGAACCGAAGAACTGATGCCTTCAAACTGCAGTGCTGGAGAAGACTCTTAAAATTCCCTTGGACTGCATGCAGAACAAACCAGTCAATCCTAAAGGAAACCTACCCTGAATATTCATTGGAAAGACGGATGCTCCAGTACTTAGGCCACCTGATGCAAAGAGCCAACTTATTGGAAAGACCCTGACGCTGGGAAAGATTGAAGGCAGGAAGAGAAGGAGATGACAAAAGATGAGATGGTTGGATAGCATCACTGACTCAAGGGACTTAAGTTTGAGCAAACGCTGGGAAATGGTGAAAGACAGGGAAGCCTGGTGTGCTACAGTCCACGGGATCGCAAAGAGTCGGACATGACTGAGCCACTGAACAATAACAGGTGACTTGCAGAACCATCTCTTGAATTTGTCGTTAATAATTAGAAGACTGTAAAACATAAATTTGTTTTTATTGTTGGATTCGAATGCCCATGTAAACCATAATAGTAGTAGGAAACATTACTCAAAAGACAAAACAATGCCTGAATGTGTTTCTTGGCTCTGGGCCTATTTACAACTCTTCACAAAGAGCCAGGATAATACACATACATCTTTGAATTGCATGTATATCTAACCTGTTGAAGGGGCAGTCACAACCAAGTAAATCAGTATAGTCTACTTACGACATTTTTTCCATATACCTTTGAGCTGGTGTGGGGAGAATCAGATATTGAGGCGAATGACTTGTCACAGAGATATATTCCACTTGAGGTTATTATAGATCTCCATAAGTTATTTACATTTATACCCTAGACCTACAAATCTTTCTTACAGTTAACTAATGCCACTTTAGCTATTCCCATTCTCTTCTTCCAAAGAAAAAGAATACAAACATGGCCATGGCCATTATTAATTTAGTTCTCCCTCAAACTCCTGTCCCCTGTTTGGATGTGAGTTTGCCCACACATGCTAAAACATGTAGGAAAGATGAAGTAATTCAGAAATAATAATAGTTTTTAAATCACCCCAGGCCTTTTCACTAGGAATCTAGGAGATAACATGTTTCCCAAAGCAGGCCTAGAAGTAAAAATTCATGATTGCTGGAAAGAAGAGAAGTAAGCAGGCTAAATCCCTGGAGCCTGCCTATAAGTATAAGCCTGCTTAGGAAACAGACTTGAGCCAGAGGGTCTAATGGCTTGACTGTAAAAAGGAACTTACATGTTTTTTTAGTTTCATTGAAATATGAGTATAGATCAAAGTACCAGAGTGCAGGTTACTTGGAAAGTAGGAAGTCAGGAATTTGAAAGTTAAGAAGATAAAACCTTGATCGCAAAAGATCAGGAGCTTGTGTAAGCAGAAATATCAAGGTAGGAGGGACCCCAGTGACCTGGAGAATGATGCCAACTGGAATGAGCTACAGAATAGGAGCTAGACTGTCAAACCATCTCCTTAGCCTTGCTTGATTCATCAATTGAAGCTTCATTACTACGCTATTACACTAGACTAGGTACTGTAAGGAATAAATATCTGTGCTCTTTAGGACTGAAAATATAACTGAAGAAAAGAAATTCATTAGCACTAATATAAAGCAAGAAAAACTTTAAAGAAAAATTTTACAATTGAAGAATAGCATATCCTGGCCCTGTTGCATCTAGTGGTACATAGCAATGAAATCTGTTCATGAAATTGTGGCACACGGTTCATAACCAGTTTAGATGCAATTTATCTAAATATGGGTATCTCTCATCATGGAAGTACCAAATGTAAGTGATGCCCGTCCCTGCATTATTTCCAAAATGTCAAAGAAGCAGCTTCCTTTGTGGCTCAATGGTAAAGAATTTATCTGCCAATGCAAGAGACAAAGTTTTGATCCCCGATCAGGGAAGATCCCACATGTCGCAGAGCAACTAAGACTGTGCGCCACAACTACTGAAGCCCACAATCCCTACAGCCTGTGCTCTGCAACGAGAAGCCACCGAGGAGAAGCTCACACGCGGGAACTAGAGAGTAGCCCCCGCTTGTCGAAACTAGAGAGAAAGACCATGCAGCAATGATGACCCAGCACAGCCAAAAATAAAATAACTTTTCTTAAATGTCAAAGGAAAATTAGCAAAAAAACAAACAAAAAAAATATTTCAAAGACAATACATTCTGCAGCTGAAAATGTAGTTCATTGGCAGCGGTAGCACAGAATGATTCCTTTCTGGCAAGAAAATCAGCAGTATTAGTTAAAAGTCCTAAAAACATTCATATTCTTTAACCCATCTAGGAATCTATCAAAATAATAATCAGAAATGTAATAATATCACAAATGCAATGAGCTTAAGTGCTCACCATTATAGTATTTTCAATAGTAAAAAGCAAATGCAACCTCAACTTTTAAATTAAGGAAAATTTTCACTAAATCATGGTTCAGCACATGATCAAAAATCTATCATCATTGATACAGTAGACAGGGCTTCCCTGGTGGCTCAGTGGTAAAAAATTTGCCTGCAATGCAGGAGAGGCAGGAGATGCAAAGTTAGTTAAGTTAGCTAAGCTCTGGAAAAGACTGCTTCTTGTCATCTATTATTTTTCCTCCCTTATTTCTCAGAAAGACAACTCTGGTTTTTGGATGGGGTTGTGGCCACTCAAAAACATGGCACATTTCCCAGACTCTATAAATGCTAAATACTGGTCAGTGTGACGTAAGCGGAAGTGTCTTATACAGCTTCTAAGAAGTGTCATTAAAGTAGGGGTGAGGGGGAATACTCTTGCCTCTTGTACTTCCTTCTTCCTGTTGATGAGAATTCAGAAGTGACAGATGGAAATTAAGCAGCCATCTGCCCTGAACAGAAGGGCAACAAGGGGGAAGGGATCAGGAACTTTAACACTGAGGAGCACCACATCTGCTCTGGAACACCTACTTCTAGAAATAAACTTCCATGAAGTCATTTATGAGCTTTCTGATACATACATCTGAACATAATCTGAAAATCTGGGGTCTATGCTTTGGGTTTCTGATTCAGTTGACCTGGGGGGGTAGGTCCTGATAATCTGCATTTCTAACACTTGGAGAATCACTACACTAACAGAACTAATAACTCAGTGGTTCTCAACCCTTGCTTCATGTTAGAATCACTGGGGAGGTGAAAGGGAGGGTTTTTTAAAACGCACACAGTCTACCTGGGACTCAGTGCAGAGGAGACTCTAATTGATCTGGACTGTATGGGTGTGTAGGCTAAAGATCTTCCAGATGATTATAGTAAGTGTACTAGGACTAAACACTGTAATCCTTTCCCTGCTTACTCTGAACAGCAACAATGAGACCGTGTTTCCTGTAGAGAAGAATGGTAGAAAGTTGTACTTGATGGCCTAGGACTTGAAGCCCAAAGACTGAGGTTTAAGTCCCTGCCCTGGGACAGTGTAGTTTCTCTGGACCTTGGATACTTTATCTATAAAATGGTGATGAAAATCTTTACATCATTGTGTTTTTGTAAAGATTTGATTATATGTTTGAGGTGAAATAATTGTAATCTCAAAGTATTACATAGAAATAAAAAGGAATCAGGCTGAGAAGATTGCT
The DNA here is from genome assembly GCF_055505025.1 of Bos grunniens. Lineage (NCBI taxonomy): Eukaryota > Metazoa > Chordata > Mammalia > Artiodactyla > Bovidae > Bos > Bos grunniens. The sequence continues at coordinate 64,631,050 of NC_141168.1, read as the reverse complement.
TATGGAGAACCTAAGTTGATTTAGCCCTAGAACAGGATTGAAGAATTGAAAGTAGGAGAAAAATGAGAGAAAACTTACATATAATAGGATAATTATTATCCTATTATTATCCTAAATAATAGGAGCCATCTGTGACCCCCTTTCTACACAGGACTGAAATGGTAAGATCATCCATTCCCCCTGCCATGGGTGCTGCCCCCTCCTCTTTTTTTTTTAAATTATGCTTCTATTTTCAACAGGTGTTCTTAATCTGAAGTAACTCCTCTGGTGAAATTCCTGGCCTGGAGCACACAGATCTTGCCTGCAGAGAAGCAAGTGTTGGAAGAATGGATGTCCCAGTTAGGATCATTACACTGTCATCAGCAACTGCAGCTTGAATTCTGTCACTGAAATAGTTCCCAGGTGGCTGTTTCATATCCAGGTGTTTGGCTATCCATGTGGCTGATGGCCAAGAACTGACCCTAATACTTCTAGTTCTCAGATAAATCGCACCAGGCAAGGGGTTGGGGCTTAGAACATACCCCTCAAGGCCTCCAGTGCCATATTAGGAAGTTTGGACTTAATTTTTCTAGTTTGTATAACTCACTGATTTTAATACAAGAAGTGACACAGAGTGTCTGCAGAGTATATCTGTCAGGGGCCTCGTGTGGTGGGTTAGGCTGTGGTAAGGCTGACAAGGAAGTGACCAGCATAGAAGTTACTAAAGTAATTCAGGGTCAATGCCTCACCTCAGATAGTGGAGGTGCAAGTTGCTCAGATCAGATCAGATCAGTCACTTAGTCGTGTCTGACTCTTTACAACCCCATGAATCGCAGCACGCCAGGCCTGCCTGTCCATCACCAACTCCTGGAGTTCACTCAGACTCACGTCCATCGAGTCAGTGATGCCATCCAGCCATCTCATCCTCTGTCGTCCCCTTCTCCTCCTGCCCCCAATCCCTCCCAGCATCAGAGTCTTTTCCAATGAGTCAACTCTTCCCATGAGGTGGCCAAAGTACAGGAGTTTCAGCTTTAGCATCATTCCTTCCAAAGAAATCCCAGGGCTGATCTCCTTCAGAATGGACTGGTTGGATCTCCTTGCAGTCCAAGGGATTCTCAAGAGTCTTCTCCAACACCACAGTTCAAAAGCATCAATTCTTCAGCGCTCAGCCTTCTTCACAGTCCAACTCTCACATCCATACATGACCACTGGAAAAACCATAGCCTTGACTAGATGAACCTTTGTTGGCAAAGGAATGTCTCTGCTTTTGAATATGCTATCTAGGTTGGTCATAACTTTCCTTCCAAGGAGTAAGCGTCTTTTAATTTCATGGCTGCAGTCACCATCTGTAGTGATTTTGGAGCCCAGAAAAATAAAGTCTGACACTGTTTCCACTGTTTCCCCATCTATTTCCCATGAAGTGATGGGACCAGATGCCATGATCTTCATTTTCTGAATGTTGAGCTTTGAAGCCAACTTTTTCACTCTCCACTTTCACTTTCATCAAGAGGCTTTTGAGTTCCTCTTCACTTTCTGCCATAAGGGTGCTGTCATCTGCATATGTGAAGTTATTGATATTTCTCCCGGCAATCTTGATTCCAGCTTGTGTTCATTCCAGTCCAGAGTTTCTCATGATGTACTCTGCATATAAGTTAAATAAGCAGGGTGACAATATACAGCCTTGACGAATTCCTTTTCCTATTTGGAACCAGTCTGTTGTTCCATGTCCAGTTCTAACTGTTGCTTCCTGACCTGCATACAAATTTCTCAAGAGGCAGATCAGGTGTTCTGGTATTCCCATCTCTTTCAGAATTTTCCACAGTTTTTTGTGATCCACATAGTCAAAGGCTTTGGCATAGTCAATACAGAAGAAATAGATGTTTTTCTGGAACTCTCTTGCTTTTTCCATGATCCAGAGGATGTTGGCAATTTGATCTCTGGTTCCTCTGCCTTTTCTAAAACCAGCTTGAACATCAGGAAGTTCACGGTTCACATATTGCTGAAGCCTGGCTTGGAGAATTTTCAGCATTACTTTACTAGCGTGTGAGATGAGTGCAATTGTGCGGTAGTTTGAGCATTCTTTGGCATTGCCTTTCTTTGGGATTGGAATGAAAACTGACCTTTTCCAGTCCTGTGGCCACTGCTGAGTTTTCCAAATTTGCTGGCATATTGAGTGTAGCACTTTCACAGCATCATCTTTCGGGATTCGAAAGAGCTCAACTGGAATTCCATCACCTCCACTAGCTTTGTTCGTAGTGATGCTTTCTAAGGCCCACTTGACTTCACATTCCAGGATGTCTGGCTCTAGGTCAGTGATCACACCATCATGATTATCTGGGTCGTGAAGTTCTTTTTTTTACAGTTCTTCTGTGTATTCTTGCCATCTGTTCTTAATATCTTCTGCTTCTCTTAGGTTCATCCATTCCTGTCCTTTATTGAGCCCATCTTTGCATGAAATGTTCCTTTGGTATCTCTGATTTTCTTGAAGAGATCCCTAGTGTTTCCCATTTGTTGTTTTCCTCTATTTCTTTGCATTGATGGCTGAAGAAGGCTTTCTTATCTCTTCTTGCTATTCTTTGGAACTCTGCATTCAGATGCTTATGTCTTTCCTTTTCTCCTTTGCTTTTCACTTCTCTTCTTTTCACAGCTATTTGTAAGGCCTCCCCAGACAGCCATTTTGCTTTTTTGCATTTCTTTTCCATGGGAATGGTCTTGATCCCTGTCTCCTGTACAATGTCACGAACCTCCATCCATAGTTCATCAGGCACTCTATCTATCAGATCTAGGCCCTTAAATCTATTTCTCACTTCCACTGTATAACCATAAGGGATTTGATTTAGGTCATACCTGAATGGTCTAGTGGTTTTCCCTACTTTCTTCAATTTAAGTCTGAATTTGGCAATAAGGAGTTCATGATCTGAGCCATAGTCAGCTTACGGTTTTGTTTTTGCTGACTGTATAGAGCTTCTCCATCTTTGGCTGCAAAGAATATAATCAATCTGATTTCGGTGTTGACCATCTGGTGATGTCCATGTATAGAGTCTTCTCTTGTGTTGTTGAAAGAGGGTGTTTGTTATGACCAGTGCATTTTCTTGGCAAAACTCTATTAGTCTTTGCCCTGCTTCATTCCGTATTCCAAGGCCAAATTTGCCTGTTACTCCAGGTGTTTCTTGACTTTCCACTTTTGCATTCCAGTCCCCTATAATGAAAAGGACATCTTTTTTGGGTGTTAGTTCTAAAAGGTCTTGTAGGTCTTCATAGAACTGTTCAACTTCAGCTTCTTCAGCATTACTGGTTGGGGCATAGACTTGGATTACTGTGATATTGAATGGTTTGCCTTGGAAACGAACAGAGATCATTCTGTCGTTTTTGAGATTGCATCCAAGTACTGCATTCGGACTCTTTTGTTGACCATGATGGCCACTCCATTTCTTCTGAGGGATTCCTGCCCGCAGTAGTAGATATAATGGTCATCTGAGTTAAATTCACCCATTTCAGTCCATTTCAGTTCGCTGATTCCTAGAATGTCGACATTCACTCTTGCCATCTCTTGTTTGACCACTTCCAATTTGCCTTGATTCATGGACCTGATATTCCAGGTTCCTATGCAATATTGCTCTTTACAGCATCGGACCTTGCTTCTATCACCAGTCACATTCACAGCTGGGTATTGTTTTTGCTTTGGCTCCATCCCTTCATTCTTTCTGGAGTTATTTCTCCACTGATCTCCAGTAGCATATTGGGCACCTACTCACCTGGGTAGTTTCTCTTTCAGTATCCTATCATTTTGCCTTTTCATACTGTTCATGGGGTTCTCAAGGCAAGAATACTGAAGTGGTTTGCCATTCCCTTCTCCAGTGGACCACATTCTGTCAGATCTCTCCACCATGACCCGCCCATCTTGGGTTGCCCCATGGGCATGGCTTAGTTTCATTGAGTTAGACAAGGCTGTGGTCCTAGTGTGATTAGATTGACTAGTTTTCTGTGAGTATGGTTTCAGTGTGTTTGCCCTCGGATGCCCTCTTGCAACACCTACCATCTTACTTGGGTTTCTCTTACCTTGGGCGTGGGGTATCTCTTCACGGCTGCTCCAGCAAAGCACAGCCATTGCTCCTTACCTTGGATGAGGGGTATCTCCTCACCACCGCCCTTCCTGACCTTCAACGTGGGATAGGAAATGATAAATGCAAGAAATATGGTGAATGAATATAAGCAGCACTTGGCCTTCACAATGATCAGGTCCTTTTAGTAAATGCTGGCAGATTTCAAAAACTGAAGATGAGTGAGACGTACTCATCTCCTCCCTCAGCCCTACATAGGGTCCTACAATGAAAGCAAGTCTCAGACAGAATGCTGCTGCTGCTACTGCTGCTAAGTCACTTCAGTCGCATCTGACTCTGTGCGACCCCATAGACAGCAGCCCGCCTGGCTGCCCCGTCCCTGGGATTCTCCAGGCAAGAACACTGGAGTGGGTTGCCATTTCCTTCTCCAATGCAAGAAAGTGAAAAGTGAGAGTGAAGTTGCTCAGTCGTGTCCGATTCTTCGCTACCCCATGGACTGCAGCCTACCAGGCTCCTCCGTCCATGGGATTTTCCAGGTAAGAGTTCTGGAGTGGTGTGCCATTGCCTTCTCTGCTCAGACAGAATAGTACTACACAAATATTTAGCAACAAGCAGCCACACAAAATAACAGCACACAGACAATATTTTGTGACAAAGTACAAAACAGAAGTCTAGACTCCAAAGGAGCCACTCTGATGGATGTCCCTCTGCTAGACTCAACAGACATACCACATTTATGCAAAGACAGAAGTGCCTGTATAATAGTCTAGCCAGCCACATATCCTGACTACCAGTTATTTCCACAATGAAAAATTCTAATCTTTTATTCTAATTAACATACCTCTAGTGAAGATCTCTGGTTCCAAATAGGAAAAGGAGTTCATCAAGGCTGTGTATTGTCACTCTGTTTATTTAACTTATATGCAGAGTACATCATGAGAAACGCTGGACTGGAAGAAACACAAGCTGGAATCAAGACTGCCGGGAGAAATATCAATCACCTCAGATATGCAGATGACACCACCCTTATGGCAGAAAGTGAAGAGGAACTCAAAAGGCTCTTGATGAAAGTGAAAGTGGAGAGTGAAAAAGTTGGCTTAAAGCTCAACATTCAGAAAACGAAGATCATGGCATCCGGTCCCATCACTTCATGGGAAATAGATAGGGAAACAGACTTTATTTTTCTGGGCTCCAAAATCACTGCAGATGGTGACTGCAGCCATGAAATTAAAAGACGCTTACTCCTTGGAAGGAAAGTTATGACCAACCTAGATAGCATATTCAAAAGCAGAGACATTACTTTGCCAACAAAGGTTTGTCTAGTCAAGGCTATGGTTTTTCCTGTGGTCATGTATGGATGTGAGAGTTGGACTGTGAAGAAGGCTGAGCGCTGAAGAATTGATGCTTTTGAACTGTGGTGTTGGAGAAGACTCTTGAGAATCCCTTGGACTGCAAGGAGATCCAACCAGTCCATTCTGAAGGAGATCAGCCCTGGGATTTCTTTGGAAGGAATGATGCTAAAGCTGAAACTCCAGTACTGTGGCCACCTCATGCGAAGAGGTAACTCATTGGAAAAGACTCTGATGCTGGGAGGGATTGGGGGCAGGAGGAGAAGGGGACGACAGAGGATGAGATGGCTGGATGGCATCACTGACTCGATGGATGTGAGTCTCAGTGAACTCGGAGTTGGTGGTGGACAGGGAGGCCTGGCATGCTGCGATTCATGGGGTCGCAAAGAGTCGGACACGACTGAGTGACTGATCTGATCTGAGTGAAGATCTACTTACTGATATTGTAGGCACTCCGGGAAGGCAGTGGCAACCCAATCCAGTACTCTTGCCTGGAAAATCCCATGGATGGACGAGCCTGGTAGGCTGCAGTCCATGGGGTCGATAAGAGTCGGACACGACTGAGCGACTTCACTTTCACTTTTCACTTGCATGCATTGGAGAAGGAAATGGCAACCCACTCCAGCGTTCTTTCCTGGAGAATCCCAGGGACGGCGGAGCCTGGTGGGCTGCCAGGGGGTCGCACAGAGTCAGACACGACTGACGCGACTTAGCAGCAGCAGCAGCAGCATTGTAGGCACTTGTGCATCCAACTTTGAAGTTCTGATTAATCTTTTAAATGCTAATTACCCACCCTGGAGTGTGCTGATTAAAGTTAAATAGCTACCCACTCCCTGGAGAAGCCCTTGAACAGAGGAGCCTGGCAGGTTACAGTCCGTGGTGTCGCAAGAGTCGGACACGATTTTAGCGACTAAACCGCCACCACCAAGAGCTATAAAACAGTAGAAAATAATGGTAGAGACAGAAGACTGGCAAACAGGAAGTGCTTCTTGGAGAGGGAGGCTGGAATTCATACTTTTTGAGTACCTTATAATTCCAAGGGGGGAAAAAAGTTTCCCTGAATATTCACAATATTTTTTAGATGGAGAAACCGAGGTCGCACATACGAATAGGAGAAACCAGAGTGCAAATCATCAGCTCCACAACTGTTGTGAAACGCTCCCTCTGAGTACTATCCCCTTACGTTTATTTAGCGAGTTCAGTTACAAAAGAGAATCAGCCGTGCACTCAGGACCCTCGGGCTGTGGGGCGGGTGAACGTGTAAGAGACTGGGGGAGAAAGGGAATGGAGCAGGCCAGGACTGGGGAGCTCAGCGTTGCTGGCGGAATAAAGACCTAGGCGGTGGACTAAAGGGAGGCTTTAATTAGAAAATGAAGCCACAAGGGCTTTGAAGGCGAGACTAAGGAGCCTGGGCTTTTAGCTGGTCAGTGGACACAAATTCATATATTATGCGATATATACTAAAGAGCAGCAACGCCTCCTACAGTAGTTACTGTCCTTGGGTAGCCAGTCTGCCGGTCCTGCCCCAGTTTCGGTCTAACCCGAGGCGGCGGCCTAGATGCTTGATGGACACGGCCGATCCTTCGTGCTCTTCCAGGTACCAGTTCCCCGCCCATTCTATGTCTGAGAAGGCAACGGCTTGTGCCCCAGGTGAAGCCGTTTGCGTTCGCGCAGTGCGGAGAGCACCTGGGTCCGCGGCGGTGCGGCGGCTTTGGGCGGGGCCAGGGGCCGGCTGCCGGGTCTCGCGGAGGAAGCGCGTAGCGCGGCTTGACCCCGGCGGCGTTCCGTACCGTCGCGAATCCGGCGGCGGGAATATGGCGGCCGCAGCCGGGCCAGTAACGGAGAAAGTTTCCGACGAGACTGGCCTGTGTTAGTGCGTGTGGCGTGGGGCCCTCGACTCCCCCGGAGTGCCGTGTCCCCTCTCCGAATCGCAGGCTGAGCCGCAAGGGCCCTTCCTTTCCCCTGCTGGCCCAACGGCCGACTCCGAGGGCTGAGAGAGCATTGGTAGTAGCGGCCGAGTCCGGGACAAGGGGTCACCGGCGGGGCGGCGAGACCCGAGCACAGCGTGCAGAGCTCGGCGTGTTGCGGGCCCCGAGCTCCGCTCAGCCGGCCTCACGGGAAGGAGGTAGGAATACCTGCCTGGGGAGAAGTTGATGGTGTGGGGTGGAGGATGGAAGGCAGGGAGCCTCTCCGTATCCCCCAGCGGTTCCCCCACTCAGCTGGGTGCCCACTTGTGGTTCCCAACAGCCGGGCTGCTGCTTAGGCCTCCTCCTAGGAGAAGGCAGAATGGAACAAGAATTGCTATTGCTGCCGTATTGCTGAAGGGTTTAATATTCGAGGTACCTTTCTCCTCATGTGGGATGGGTCCGAAGAAGAGTTCTCAGAATTCATAGAACCGATGCACTGGAATTCCCCGACCCTGGCTGCTCTGTAGATTCTTTCAGCTTTTGACACTTCCCCTAGACTGGACGTAAGTAGGGTCTGAGTCAGAAGATGATGCATGTGATAGTGTTTCTTAGGCTCGGTGAACCATTCCCTAGCAGAACGTAAAAGAGAACTTGCCGGTTTGGAGGAATTTGGATGAGTTGAGTGAAGGCTGGAGTAAGGCTGAGAGAGAAACAAGCCAAACATTCATGGTATCTCCCTTAGCTCTATGACTTCGTAGTTGTGGGTTATTAGACAACTTGTTTATTCTCTTTGTATATTAATATGCGTCCTATAACTGATTGACATTGTTATTAAATGCAGTTACTTCTGTATCAGTCTTCATTTCTTCAGGTATTTGTTGAATATCTGTTTGGAGTCAAACTTTCTGTTAAACCCTGGGTGTACAGTTTTGAAGACAAACTTTGAGAGACCTTGTGCTCTAGTGGGGAATGCAGATACTAAACAGTTGATGATCAATATTTTTCCTATTATACAGAAAGTACGTGGATCATACAAATGAGTCAAGGTGATTGCCCAAAGAAATGATTTAAGCTGAGACCTGAAGAGTAGGAATAAGCCAGGTGTGAGGACCTGTGGTGGGGTCTGGAGGAGAGAAAGGAGTACACCTGGAGTGGGAATAGCATCAGTGTAGTTCAGAATTGAAAGATCCCTGTGGCTAGAATACAAAGAATGGTCAGAGATGTGGCGGGAGAGTTATTCACATCCAACGAGGAAAGCCTCCTAAGGCATTTTAAGAAGTTCAGACTTTATTGCTTAGAGTGATGGGAAGCCTTTGGAGGCTTTTACATAACAGAATGATGTGACAAGTTTTGGCTTTAAAAAGGATACTTCTTGGAGAAGGGCAGGAGTGGATACAAGGAGACATTCAACCATGAGATGATGGTGGCCAAAATTGGGGTTGTGATCTTGAGGATGGAAAGAAGTAGAAACATTTAAGAAGTGTCTAAGAAGAAGAGTGGGCAGGACTTGGTGACCATTAAATATATGTGGTGAAAGGAGGGTTAGAATAGTATATAGGATGCTATAAAACAGACCTGACAATTATTAACTTTTCCTGTATTCAGTGGACTCTTCTGTGCTCCTTTTTTATCTGCCTCTCAAGTAATTCCCACTGAATCATGTGTGCTGGCAGACCCAATGAAAAGGATTGCACTGCTCTGTTGTTTTACTCACTTGATTGACGATGTTTGTCTTTTGAAGAAGGTCAAAATGGGGAAAGACTTTCGTGAATTAGCCATTAAAAAAAATAATATTCGGCCATGTTGATTTTGGCCCATAACAGGGTAACTGCATATATTCCATGCTATGAATGTACTATACTTTATTAATTACATGTTTTCCTTTACTTTTTTTTCTAAGCTTTCACCTCAGTGCAGGACAGAGCTAGTGCTTTCATTTCTGTCAGGTAGGTTAATACATATTAATACACATTTACGTATATAGTGAGAGAAGGGCCTAGGCTTGGGTTTGAACATCCAAAGGATAGATTCAGAATGAAGAACCTGCAAGGTGACAGGAGAGATCAGTGAATTAGGAAGAAATTCTGAAGACTGGTCTTTGGAAGCTAAAGGAAGGGCAGGTTTCAGAAGGTGAAAGTGAAAGTGAAGTCCCTCAGTCCTGTCCTACTCTTTGCGACCCCATGGACTGTAGCCTACCAGGCTTTTCAGTCCATGGGATTTTCCAGGCAGCAGTACTGGAGTGGGTTGCCATTTCCTTCTCCAGGGGATCTTCCCGACCAAGGGATCGAACCCAGATCTCCCACATTGTAGGAAGACACTTTACCCTCTGAGCCACCAGGGAAGCCCTGGGAGTCAAAAATGTCAAAGGTTTGATGAATGTGCAAGATAATGAGTGTAAAGTACTTATGGGATTTAGGAATTTAGGTTATTTTAAGAACTTGGCAGAGCAGTTTGTTGTTATGTGGTGGAAACCGTGGCTTAGTTCGTGTGAGAAGTAAAGCAATCAAATATTGGGTGTCAAGGGGACAGATGACTGAACTTGTAGGAGGAGATGGGGATTACTGAGTTTTAGTTTCGTTTCTGTATGTGTATATATATATATATATATATTTTTTTTTTTTTTGGTATCATTTTTTAAAAGAGCTTTGCAAATGTTTAAGCACCAGTGGATAAGAGAAGAGTAGTAGGAGTTGGAAGAGAGGAGAGAGTGTGAAGTTCTGGAAGAGACCGTGAGGAAGAGTCACATGCATGGCTAAAAGATGTAGCCTTCGATCGGGCAGAGGGCCTTCTTTTCTTAAATCAGGAGATGGTAGATATAGGTGAGTTTGTGGTGCTGGAAACTCAGGTAAGCTCCCTTTTGATGACTTCATTGGAGACAAAGTCATCTGGTAAGAATTTGGTCAGAAGTGGATGTCAGAGATTTGAGAATCAGGAAGAGAGGCTTGCCTAGCCCCAGAGAATGAGAGTGTTGACTAAAGAAACACATGTCTGTCTCATGAGTTGAGTTGCAACCATTTAGTCTAGTGTGTGATTTTTTTTTTATCTCCAACACTGTTCAGTCATTTGAACCCAGACTGTACCATCAACCCTTAGAGGACGTGTATTCCAGCATATTTGTTGAATGATTATATAGCACGTATAAGTGATGTTTTTTAAAATGCAGTGCATTCTAGATAGTGTCAGTTTCTCATACTTAAATAAAAAGATAAAACCTAAATATACCAAAGGAAGATATTTTCTTTAGTGGTATGTGGCATCTTAAGGAATGATTGAAAATATAATTGAGGAAAATCATAATTCTTAGTTAATTAAATAAACTTAGCTGTGAAAAATATACTTGTTGAACTTGTAAGTTGGTAATAGTACTTTGAACCTCCCAGAGACCCTAAAGTTGTCATCCAGTGTCATTCTTCTGCAGCCATATGGGTAATTCAGGGTTAATTCAGGTTATCTCATATTTCTCTTGGCTCTTTTAGTGTCCTGCGAAAGCAGAAATAAGCTGATTGCAAAGTAGTTGCTTTTTGAGTTTTTAATCTTGTTGAGTTCTCAGTGGATATTCAGTGTGACCATAAACCTTTGCATGTATCATATCTTCTGAAATAGCATACTAGAAAATTACCTAGTAGATAGTTAAATCATTTTGTTTGATGGTGTCATGTTTGAAGTGCAACCTGAAGGGATCCTTAAGATTGAAATAATTATCTGAGTCCTTTAACAAATAATTGTTGTGGTAAGTTTCCAAAAATAAAATCATAGTTTTTAAAATTTACAATAAATATTGGTCAACATTTCAGTTTTACAGTTTTGACTAGAAAGGTCCAGAGTTGGTTTACTACAGAGATTGTATGTTTGATCATCAAAGTAACTTAATAGAGGTAAAAGTACAGGGAGAATGATGGATCAACTTTAGTGACTGAGTAACTTTAATACAGTTAAACTTCTAATAAGTTTATTAGTGAAACAGTGTTGAGACTAAGGTTTTATAGCATTTTAGAAGTAACTGGTAAAAAGATGTAGAGGATTTTAGGCAGGTGGTAATGGTTGCTATTATTGGATACTGGTGCTTTTCAAGTTAGAGGTAATAATGACGTCCCTCATTTTATTTGAGTTGACTAGCTTTCCACTATTCCAGACCCATCTGCTACATTTAAGCCGAATTGAATATCTCATCATTGCACATTGTTGAAAAACTGGATATTGGAATAAAAATGGGTTTGGTGAATTCCTTACCATCTCTGGAAAAATTTTTGTTGATGGCAACCTAGTCATACAATCCTAGAATAGGATAAGTAGAACAAATCTCCATTTTTGTTTGGATAAACTGAAGAGTTTTTAAGCCAGAGACAGTTACCATTTAGATACACACAAGTCAGATTTTAAACTGGGTATCCAAATAGTTTATTTCTCACTTAGTCTTTATTTTTTAATAAGAAAGATATATGTGAAGGGTAAATTACATAAAATTAACAGTGAAATATTTTTTCTTCTGTTTTAGATCACTGTAAACAGAGTCCACCAGAGAAAGTGCTGAAATAGGAGTTACAGATACATTGGATTTACTGGATGAAATACAAGCAGTTAATTTTCATAACGTGGGGAGAAAGCCCAGATTGACAGATTAATGTGTAAATCACTGCGTTACTGCTTTAGTCATTGTCTCTATTTAGCAATGACAAGACTGGAAGAAGTAAACAGAGAAGTGAACATGCATTCTTCAGTCCGTTACCTTGGCTATTTAGCCAGAATCAATTTGTTGGTTGCTATATGCTTAGGTCTTTATGTAAGATGGGAAAAAACAGCAAATTCCTTAATTTTGGTCATTTTTATTCTTGGTCTTTTTGTTCTCGGAATTGCCAGCATACTCTATTATTATTTTTCAATGGAAACAGCAAGTTTAAGTCTCTCCAATCTTTGGTTTGGATTCTTGCTTGGCTTCCTGTGTTTTCTTGATAATTCATCCTTTAAAAATGATGTCAAAGAAGAATCAACCAAATATTTGCTTCTAACTTCCATAGTGTTAAGGATATTATGCTCTTTGGTGGAGAGAATGTCTGGTTATGTCCGCCATCGGCCCACCTTACTAACCACAGTTGAATTTCTGGAACTTGTTGGATTTGCCATCGCCAGCACAACTATGTTGGTGGAAAAGTCTCTGAGTGTCATTTTACTTGTTGTAGCTTTGGCCATGCTGATTATCGACCTGAGAATGAAGTCTTTTCTAGCTCTTCCAAACTTAGTTATTTTTGCAGTCTTGCTGTTTTTCTCCTCATTGGAAACTCCCAAAAATCCAGTTGCCTTTGCATGTTTTTTTATTTGCCTGATAACTGATCCTTTCCTTGACATTTATTTTAGTGGACTTTCAGTGACTGAAAGATGGAAACCCTTTTTGTACCGCGGAAGAATTTGCAGAAGACTTTCAGTTGTTTTCACTGGGATGATTGAGCTGACATTTTTCATTCTTTCAGCATTTAAACTTAGAGACACTCATCTCTGGTATTTTGTAATACCAGGCTTTTCCATTTTTGGAATTTTCTGGATGATTTGCCATATTATTTTTCTTTTAACTCTTTGGGGATTCCATACCAAATTAAATGACTGCCATAAAGTATGTTTTACCCACAGAGTAGATAACAATAGCCTTGACAGAATCATGGCATCCAAAGGAATGCGTCATTTTTGCTTAATTTCAGAGCAGTTAGTTTTTTTCAGTCTTCTTGCAACAGCAATTTTGGGAGCAGTTTCCTGGCAGGTAAGTTTTCAGTTTGTTTATTATGTCACTGCCTATGATATGTGATTAAATGTTTGCTTCAGGAGTTGAATTATTAGAACTGAAAGGTCAATCTCATAATTTCAGAAGTAGATGTCGAGGGCGGGGCACTTATTTCGTTTTGTTTCTGGAATTGAGTACTGAATGAATATTGACAGGATAATTTCATTTGCTTTCTAGCAAGAGGTACGAAAATATTAGGAATACTCAGCATGTGACATGCCTCCTATCTTCTGACTGTTGATTAATGAAACACTTCATGGGTTAAAGATTCTTAGAATATTAACATTTGAAGGGTGTTTAGAGATTGTTCTTTAATTTTTTCACTTTACACATGAGGAAACCAAAAGTCAGAAAACATATCCAGAGCCACTGGTACTAGCCAGAACGAGGTTGCCTAGCTTCTGTCTAGTCCTTCGGTCTCCTCATTTTCCTAAAGGCTTTATATAGAAGTTGATTAGATATGTAATAACATTGTTTTTTTAAAAGGATTTATTTATTTATCTGGCTGCGCCAGGTCTTAGTTGTGGCATGTTGGAACTTCCGTCTTCGTTGAGACATGCAGAATCTTTAGTTGTGGCATTTAAACTCTTAGTTGCGGCATGTGGGATCTAGTTTTCTGACCAGGGATCGAACCCAGGCCACCTGCTTTGGGAGGGAACACAGAGCCTTAGCCCCTGAACCTCCAGGGAAGTCCTCATATCAAATTCTTAATTTCAGATTAGAGCCTCCTAAGAAAGGAAAAATTAGTTTTACAATACATTTGCCTACAATATGTTTTAAAAATATATTTTGTAGACAAAGACATTCAAACTAAATGTTTGGAGTTTATATCTGTAGTTTATATCAGCCTTCCGTTCCCTGAACATTTATTGACTGTACTATATAACGGGTCATTGGAGGAGGAAATGGCAACCCACTCCAGTATTCTTGCCTGGAAAATCCCATAGCATACTGAGGCTGAAGATCTCAAGATGAATGAAAAATTCCTCTGTCATTAAAGAAGGCACAGTCTCTAATGGGAGGCAGAAGAGGCAGGCATGTAAACCAGTAATTATTATTACACTTTGAAAAGTACTATAATTTGAGTATATCAGGTTGGGATGTAGGGCAAAAATGAAGGTGAATTTTGCTTGGTGCAGTTCTCTGCTTTGCACTAGTTAGTTGCAACAGAGTGATTTCTAGATACGAGCGTTTGAAGAAAAGATGTGGAGACTTGCCTGGGCAGGTGCATTATATTAGTCATTGTGGGCTAGGGCACAGAACCCGTGTGGGAGTCAATCAGAGGATTTTAAAAACAAACAAACAAACTATTTGCCAGTGCTCAGGACTATCAGAATGATGCTGATGGGTGAGAACTCACCAAGAGTTCTCCTTCCGCTTCCCCTTCTCTGTCCTTCCTGCTTGCTCCTTTCCCACCCCTACTTTTTTTTCATTTCCAAATCAGCCTCATTCGTTTTTGACACCTTTCCAGATCATCAAATCATGTTAACCAAATATTTTGTAAGTCACTAAATTTTTCTTTTCTTATACAAGTTGTCTTAAGCATGGTTTGTGTACTGCAGGAGGCATATAGAAGCTTTCCATTGAGTATGTCAGCAAAGATAATTTTAAGACAGTCAGTTTCCAGATTCTTACCTTCCATTCTCCTTTCTTAAAGTTGATCTACTTGAGAATGCCCCTAAATGTAGATGTGGAGTGGTGATGTATTGTGGTTTTAATTTGCATTTAATCAAATTTAAATGCATTTAAACCATCTCTAATGACTGATGATGTATCTTTTAATGTGTGTGTTAGTCATTCATTTACCTTTGCTGATGTATCTGTTTAAATCTTTTTTTGATCTAAATTGGGTTTTGTGTCTTATGACTGAATTTTAAGGGTTTGTTTTATATTCTTACTAGAAGCCTTTTATCAGGTATATGATTTGGAAGTGGGTCAGGAAGATCCCTGGAGAAGGCGATGGCACCCCACTTCAGTACTCTTGCCTGGAAAATCTCATGGACAGAGGAGCCTGGTAGGCTATAGTCCATGGGGTCGCAAAGAGTCGGACATGACTGAGTGACTTCACTTTCACTTTTCTCCTGCTGTGTGGCTTATCTCTTTTAAAAAAATTTTTTATTAATTTATTTCTTTTCTATTTGGCTGCAATGGGTCTTTGTTACTTTGCATTTATTGCTTTGCATGGACTTTCTCAGTTGTGGTGAGTGGGGGCCACCCTTTGTTGCAGTGCTTGGGCCTTTCATTGCGGTGGCCTCTCTTACTGCAGAGCACAGGCCCTAGGCACACAGGCTCAGTAGTTGGGGCTCGTGGGCTCCAGAGCACAGGCTCAGCCACTGTGGTGCGTGGGCTTAGCTGCTCCATGCCATGTGGGACCTTCCTAATCAGTGATTGAGCCTGTGTCCTCTGAGTGATTCTCAGGTGGATTCTTATCCAGTGTGCCACCAGGGAAGTCTTTTTTTCTTTTTTTAAATGATATCTTTTGAAGAATGCAAACTTTTAACTTTACGAATCCAATTTGTCAACTTTTTCTTTTATGTACTGCAGTTTTTAGGATCATAGCTAAGGAAGTGTTGCTCAGGCCTGGGTCACAAAGATTTTTCTCCTATTGTTTTCTTTAGTTTTATCATTTTAGCTTTTAGGTTTAGGTTGTGTGATCCATTTTGAGTTAAGTTTTGTTATTGTATGAGGTGAGGAATTTTTTTTTCTTAACATGGCTTTCTAATTGTTCCAGCACCATTTGCTGAAAAGACTATGCTTTCTCTTGTTGAATTGCCGTGGCATCTTTGTCCAAAAACAGTTTCTCAGCTCTCTTTTTTTGTTTTTGTTTTTGTTCCATTGTTCTATGTATCTTATCCTTAAAGCAGTACTATGCTGTTTCACAAGACATTTTCTAATTTTCCTTGAAATTTCTTCTTTGATCTATGTTAAAGTTAAAAGTTTGTTGTGTGATATTGTAATCTTTGGGGGATTTCCCACATTTTTTCTATTCAGTTCAGTTCAGTCACTCAGTCGTGTCCGACTCTTTGCAACCCCACGAACCGCAGCACTCCAGGCCTCCCTGTCCATCACCAACTCCCGAAGTCCACCCAAACCCACGTCCATTGAGTCAGAGATGCCATCCAACCATCTCATCCTCTGTGGTCCCCTTCTCCTCCTGCCCCCAATTTTTCCCAGCATCAGGGTCTGTTTAGATGAGTCAGTTCTTCACATCAGGTGGCCAAAGTATTGGAGTTTCAGCTTCAACATCAGTCCTTCCAATGAACACCCAGGACTGATTTTTTTCTATTATTGATTTTTCACATAAGTCCAGGTGACTGGAGAACACAGTTTCTATGATTTTAGTGTTTTGCTAAAACTTGTTTTGTAGTCTGTCATGTGTTATATTCTGAAGAATGTGTGTGTGTGCTTAGTCGCTAGGTTGGGTCTGACTCTTGCAACCCCATGGACTGTAGCCCGCCCTGCTCCTGTGTCCATGGGAATTTCCCAGGCAAGAATACTTGAGTGGGGTTGCCATTTCCTTCTCCAGGGGATCTTCCCAGCCCAGAGATCAAACCCGCATGTCCTTTGTCTCCTGCATTGCAGGCAGATTCTTTACCCGCTAAGCCATCAGGGAAGCTCCCTTCTGGAGAGTACATCATGTTTAATTAAAAAGAATAAGTGGCTGCTGTTGTTGATTGAAGCATTCTATAAATATCAGCTAGGTTAAGTTGGTTGGTGGTGGTGTTCATGTATTTCTGACTTTGCTGATTTTCTCTTTAATTCTGAGAGAGTGATACTGAAAACACTGAAAATTCTGAGAGAGTGATACTGAAAATCTCTGTTAAATTACTAGATTGTGTATTTCTCAATTTTGTCATTTTCTTGCCTTAAGTATTTTGGAGCTCTGTTTTTTCTAGGTGTATATACATCTTTAATTATACTTTCTTATGTATTGACCTTTTTATCTTCATGGTAAGCAGCATAGTTGAATAGTTAAAAAAGAGAGCTAATAGCTTGCAAAATGTAACATTATCTAACTTTTTACAGAATTTGCCAACTCTTGTTTTAGGCCAGTGCTTCTCAAACTTTGATACACATAGGAATCATATGGAGATCTTGTTAAAGTTCTAAAGACTAGAATTAAGTAATTTGGGAGGAGAGCCTAAAACTCTGTAGACCTTCTAAAAATCTTAAAAATGATGCAGATAGAAGTAAACCCATTGAGTAGCAAGGTATTAATTTAGCTATTCAAGACTAATGTGTATCTATCAAAATTGGTATTTATTCCTTTTGGCTGTGCTGGGTCTTACTTGCTAAGCATGGCCTTTCTCTAGTTGCTGCAAGCGGGGGCTGCTCTCTAGTGCCATGCACTGGCTTCTCATTGTGGTGGCTTCTCTTGTTGCAGAGAATGGGTTCTAGGGCATGTGGGTTTCAGTAGTTATGGTGCGCTGGCTTAGTTGCCCTCTGGCATGTGGAATCCTCCCAGACGAGGGATCGAAGTGTGTCCCCTGCATTGATGGGCGGACTGTCCACTACTGGACCACCAGGGAAGGCCTCCATCAGAGTTTGGTATGCATTAGTTGCTATTTGAAAACTTCTGGCCGTGATGCAGGCATTGTGTTTTTGATGCAGTTAATTTTTTAAAAATTGAAGTATAGTTGATTTACAGTGTTGTTAGTTTCAGGTGTACAGCAAAGATATTCAGTTTATACACACACACACAATCTTTTTCAGATTCGTTTCCCGTAAAGGTTATTACAGAATGCTGACTAGAGTTCTCTATGCTATATAGTAGATCCTTGTTGTTTAACTATTTTTTCTATAGTGGTTTATGTATGTTACTCCCATATATAATTTATCCCTCCCTCCCTACCTTTCCCCTTTGGTAACCATAAGTTTGTTTCCTAGGTCTGTGAGTCTGTTTCTGTATTGTAAATAAGTTCATTCCATAATTTTTTAATATTCCACATATAAGTGATACCATATTTGTCTTTCTCGGATTTACTTCCCTTAATGTGATAATCTCTGTGTCCATCCATGTTGCTGCAAGCGGCATTATTCAGTTTCTTTTTATGGCTGAGTAGTATTCCATTGTGTATATATGTGCCATATTTTCTTTATCCATTCATCTGTCGATGGACATTTAGGTTGGTTCCATGTCGTGGTTACTGTAAATAGTGCTGCAGTGAACGTTGGGGTACATATATCTTATCAAGTTATGATTTTCTCTGGATTTATCTCCAGGAGTGGAGTTTCTGAATCATATGGTAGTTCTCTTTTCGGTTTTTTTAGACCATCATCAGTAAGTCTACAATAATAAATACTGGAGAGGGTGTGGGAAAAGTGAACCCTCTTACACTATTGGGTAAATTGTACAGCCACTATGGAGAACAGTATGATACAATTAATGTTTTAAATTTAATTTTAATTTAATCTTTTGTGCTCTACCCAGTGGTCTGTGAGATTATCTTAAGTTCTTTGAATTCAGTTCAGTTCAGTTGCTCAGTAATGTCCGACTCTTTGTGACCCCGTGGACTGCAACACACCAGGCCTCCCTGTACATCACCAACTCCTGGAGTTTACACAAACTCAGGTCCATTGAGTCGGTGATGCCATCCAGCCATCTCATCCTCTGTCATCCCCTTCTCTTCCTGCCTTCAATCTTTCCCAGCAAGGGGGTCTTTTCCAATGAGTCAGCTCTTCGCATCAGGTGGCCAATGTATTGGAGTCTCAGCTTCAACATCAGTCCTTCCAATGAACACCCAGGACTGATCTCCTTTAGGATGTACTGGCTGGATCTCCTTGCTGTCCAAGGGACTCTTAAGAGTCATGTCCAACACCACACTTCAAAAACATCAGTTCTTCGGCTCTCAGATTTCTTTATAGTCCAGCTCTCACATCCATACATGACTACTGGAAAAACCATAGACTTGACTAGACAGACGTTTGTTGGCAAAGTCATGTCTCTGCATATTAAAAAAATATGCTGTCTAGGTTGGTCATAACTTTGCTTCCAAGAAGTAAGCATCTTTTAATTTCATGGCTGCAATCACCATCTGCAGTGATTCTGGAGTCCCCCCAAAAAAAGTCAGCCACTGTTTCCCCTTCTATTTGCCATGAAGTGATGGGGCCAGATGCCATGATCTTAGTTTTCTGAATGTTGAGCTTTAAGCCAACTTTTTCACTCTCCTCTCTCACTTTCATCAAGAGTCTCTTTAGTTCTTCTTTACTTTCTGCCATAAGAGTGGTGTCATCTGCCTATCTGAGGTTATTGATATTTCTTCTAGCAATCTTGATTCCAGCTTGTGCTTCATCCAGCCCAGCATTCTTCATGATATACTCTGCATATAAGTTAAATAAGCAGAGTGACAATATACAGCCTTGACGTACTCCTTTTCCTATTTGGAACCAGTCTGTTGTTCCATGTCCAGTTCTGACTGTTGCTTCCTGACCTGCGTATAGATTTCTCAAGAGGCAGATCAGGTGGTCTGGTATTCCCATCTCTTGAAGGACTTTTAACAGTTTATTGTGATCCACACAGTCAAAGGCTTTGGCATAGTCAATAAAGCAGAAATAGATGTTTTTCTGGAACTCTCTTGCTTTTTCCATGATCCAGCGGATGTTGGCAATTTGATCTCTGGTTCCTCTGCCTTTTCTAAAACCAGCTTGAACATCTAGAAGTTCACAGTTCACATACTGCTGAAGCTTGGTGTGGAGTATTTTGAGCATTACTGTGCTAGTGTGTGAGATGAGTGCAATTGTGCGGTAGTTTGAGCATTCTTTGGCATTGCCTTTCTTTGGGATTGGAATGAAAACTGACCTTTTCCAGTCCTGTGGCCACTGCTGAGTTTTCCAAATTTGCTGGCATATTGAGTGCAGCACGTTCACAGCATCATCTTTCAGGATTTGAAATAGCTCAACTGGAATTCCATCACCTCCACTAGCTTTGGTCATAGTGATGCTTCTTAAGGCCTACTTGACTTCACATTCCAGGATGTTTGGCTCTAGGTGAGTGATCACATCATCCTGGTTATCTGGATCATAAAGATCTTTTTTGTAGAGTTCTGTGTATTCTTGACATCTCATCTTAATATCTTCTGCTTCTCTTAGCCCCATACCATTTCGTCCTTTATGGTGTCTGTCTTTGCATGAAATGTTCCCATGGTATCTCTAATTTTCTTCAAGAGATCTCTAGACTTTCCCATTCTATTGTTTCCTCTATTTCTTTGCACTGATCACTGAGGAAGGCTTTCTTATCTCTCCTTGCTATTCTTTGGAACTCTTCATTCAAATGAGTATATCTTTCCTTTTCTCCTTTGCTTTTCACTTCTCTTCTTTTCTCAGCTATTTGTAAGGCCTCCCCAGACAGCCATTTTGCTTTTTTGTATTTCTTTTTCTTGGGGATGGTCTTTCTCCCTGTCTCCTGTACAGTGTCACAAACCTCCATCCATAGTTCATCAGGCACTCTGTCTATCAGGTCTAGTCCCTTAAATCTATTTCTCACTTCCACTGTATATTCATACGGAATTTGATTTAGGTCATACCTGAATGGTCTAGTGGTTTTCCCCACTTTGTTCAATTTAAGTCTGAATTTGGCAATAAGGAGTTCATGATCTGAGCCACAGTCAGCTCCTGGTCTTGTTTTTGTTGACTGTATAGAGCTTCTCCATCTTTGGCTGCAAAGAATATAATCAATCTGATTTTGGTGTTGACCGTCTGGTGATGTCCATGTATAGAGTCTTCTCTTGTGTTGTTGAAAGAGGGTGTTTGTTATGACCAGTGCATTTTCTTGGCAAAACTCTATTAGTCTTTGCCCTGCTTCATTCCGTATTCCAAGGCCAAATTTGCCTGTTACTCCAGGTATTTCTTGATTTCCTACTTTTGCATTCCAGTCCCCTATAATGAAAAGGGCATCTTTTGGGGTGTTAGTTCTAAAAGGTCTTGTAGGTCTTCATAGAACCATTCAACTTCAGCTTCTTCAGCATTACTGGTCGGGGCATAGACTTGGATTACCGTGATATTGAATGGTTTGCCTTGGAAACAAACAGAGATCATTCTGTCATTTTTGAGATTGCATCCAAGTACTGCATTTTGGACTCTCTTGTAGACTATGATGGCTACTCCATTTCTTCTAAAGGATTCTTGCCCACAGTAGTAGGTACAGTGATCGTCTGAGTTAAATTCACCCATTCCAGTCCATTTTAGTTTGCTGATTCCTAAAATGTCAATGTTCACTGTTGTCTACTCCTGTTGACCACTTTCAATTTGCCTTGATTCATGGACCTAACATTCCAAGTTCCTATGCAATATTGCTCTTTACATCATGGGACCTTGCTTCCATCACCAGTCACGTCCACAACTAGGTGTTGTTTTTGCTTTGGCTCTGTCTCTTCATTCTTTCTGGAGTTATTTCTCCACTGATCTCCAGTAGCATATTGGGCCCCTACTGACCTGGGGAGTTCATCTTTCAGTGTCCTATCTTTTTGCCTTTTCATACTGTTCATGGGGTTCTCAAGGCAAGAATACTAAAGTGGTTTGCCATTCCCTTCTCCAGTGGACCACGTTCTGTCAGACCTCTCCACCATGACCGGCCATCTTGGGTGGCCCCACACGGCACGGCTTAGTTTCATTGAGTTAGACAAGGCTGTGGTCTGTGTGATTGGATTGGCTAGTTTTCTGTGATCCTGGTTTCAGTCTGTCTGCCCTCTGATGCCCTCTCTCAGCGCCTACGGTCTTACTGGGGTTTCTCTTACCTTGGACGTGGGGTATCTCTTCACGGCTGCTCCAGCAAAGGGCAGCCGCTGCTCCTTACTTTGGCGGTGGGGTATCTCCTCACAGCTTCCTCTCCTGACCTTGGACGTGGGGTATCTCCTCTCAGCTGCTCGCTGCTCTTCTTTCAATTAGATTTTTCTCAAACTGCTTTTGCTTAACATTCCTAAATGATATAGATACAAATTAACTTAAAAGTTACTCCGTCATGTCCGACTCTGTGACCCCATAAACTGTAGTATGCCAGGCTCCTCTGTCCATGGAATTCTCCAGGCTAGAATCCTGGAGTGGGTATGTCTTTCGCTTCTCCAGGGTATCTTCCCAACGCAGGGATCTAACCCAGGTCTCCCGCATTACAGGCAAATTCTTTACCATCTGAGCCACCAGGGAAGCTTTTTAATAATATAATCTAAACCCATTTTTTTCATATTTCTGTGAGAGTAATACTAAAGTGTCTAATTTTCCCCTCTGTCCCATTAAAATATCCTTCAGTGGATAGATTTCCACTGAAAAACAGTTCCACTGATTGAGTGGCGGCAGTCCAGGTAAAAATGAGAAACTAAAGTCTTTAGATCAGTCAGCCAGCCACAGGTAGGATGAATGAAAGCAGAGATAACACTAAAATCTGGAAGACTACCTAGGATCAAGAGATAAGGACCTGGACTAAGGTGACAGAGAAAAATTGCTGTGGTAAGGATATGACTGATAGAAGTATCAAGGGAAAAACAGATCTTGTTTAAAAGTGAAACTTAAAGAGAATTTGAAATAAGCTGATGAAATGTAGAGATGAGTGTTCTGACGGTGGGTAGTCAATGTTTAAAAAATGTTGACAGAATGAAGGGAGCAGATTGGAATGTAGAGTAATCAGTTTTATTGAGTTGATGCCCTAGTGGGCATTTGTTATTAACAAAACATTTTAGAGTAGGTGGTTTTTTTTTAAGTGTATTTTTAGACAGTCAAATCTATCTCATTTTACTACCAGAATAGTAAAACCAAACAGACATAAACATGAGACTCATCTCGTGGAGCACAATTGTGACTAAATTCCCCAAATGGACTTAGCCATTTTTTTCTCATTTTAAGGTTTTTTGCATGTTAGTAGTTTGGGGTTATTTTATTTTTATCCAACTTAATAGCAAAAATTTTTTAATAAGGAAAATTTGCATAGAGTAATATTCACCCTTTTTCGTGTACAATTCTGTGATTTTGACAAGCGCACATAGTTTTATGACCAGTACAATCAAATATGGAGCAGTTCCATCACCCCAAAATTCCCTCCTGCCCCTCTCTAGTTAGTCCCTCTCCACCCATCAGTGCTTGGCAACGGAACTGTTTTATGTCTAGAGTGCCATATACACGAAATCATATAGTGCATATCTGTTTGAGTCTGGCTGCTTTCACTTAACGTAATTCATATGAGATTTAGCTATATTGTTTTATATCAGTTCATCCCTTATTATGGCTGAGCAGTATTCCATTATGTGGAAGTCTCACACTCAATTGAGGGACACTGAAATTAGTTTTTGGTATTTTTAAGTAGAGCTGCTGTAAACATTCAGACAGGGTTTTGTGTTAACATGGGTTTTTATTTTACCTGTGTGGGCTGTATGATAAACATATGAGTCATGTTTAACTTTATAAGAAAATGTCAAACTGTTTTCCAAAGTTGCTGTACCATTTTGTGTTCTCACTTGCAGTATATGGGATTTCTCTCTTTGCTTTTGTTTTTGAACCATTGTGATAGGTATGTAATGGTAACTCATTGTGGTTTTCTTTTCTATTGCCCTAGTAGTTAATGATGTTGAGTATCTTTTCATGCTATTGCTTGTCATGAAAATTTCAGATCTCTTGGCTACTTTTAAAATTGGGTTATTTGTTTTCTTAATGCGTTGAGATGTAAGTCCCTTATTAGATATTTGACTTGCAAATATTTGCTCCCAGTGTTTGACCTTTTTTCTTGTTTTTTGAAGAGCAGAAGTTCTTAATTTTGCTACAGTCTTAATTTATCATTTTTTTCTTTTATGGATTATCTTTTGATGTCATATGTGAGAAATCTTTGACCTCGTTTGAGTAGAATCTCTGACTGATCCCACGTGGATAG
The DNA here is from genome assembly GCF_055505025.1 of Bos grunniens. Taxonomy (NCBI): domain Eukaryota; kingdom Metazoa; phylum Chordata; class Mammalia; order Artiodactyla; family Bovidae; genus Bos; species Bos grunniens. The sequence goes on along the minus strand of NC_141168.1, from coordinate 64,607,135 downwards.
CTTTATTTTTTGTTAGTTTTACTGGATTTAATGAAACATTTTCAGAATGAAGACAGTAATATCATTCCAAGTCATTTACATTTAAAAGCTGGAATTTTACCATTAACCTCTGTTGTGTTTTTTCATAATCTCATTGCACTTTTAAAATGCAACATTACAGCTGTTGTTTCCTGCAGTTCATCTTATGTTCATTGAATGTGCTATTTGGATTCCACTTTTGTACTTTTTTCCTTAAATAAGTCATTAAGAAGTATTCATACTTAACAAAAGCAAAATGGCTGTCTGGGGAGGCCTTACAAATAGCTGTGAAAAGAAGAGAAGCAAAAAGCAAAGGAGAAAAGGAAAGACATAAGCATCTTAATGCAGAGTTCCAAAGAATAGCAAGAAGAGATAAGAAAGCCTTCTTCAGCCATCAATGCAAAGAAATAGAGGAAAACAACAAATGGGAAAGACTAGGGATCTCTTCAAGAAAATCAGAGATACCAAAGGAACATTTCATGCAAAGATGAGCTCGATAAAGGACAGAAATGGTATGGACCTAACAGAAGCAGAAGTTATTAAGAAGAGGTGGCAAGAATACACAGAAGAACTGTACAAAAAAGATCTTCACGACCCAGATAATCACAATGGTGTGATCACTGACCTAGAGCCAGACATCCTGTGTGTCTGTCATCCTGTGAAGTCAAGTAGGCCTTAGAAAGCATCACTACGAACAAAGCTAGTGGAGGTGATGGAATTCCAGTTGAGCTATTCCAAATCCTGAAAGATGATGCTGTGAACGTGCTGCACTCAATATGCCAGCAAATTTGGAAAACTCAGCAGTGGCCACAGGACTGGAAAAGGTCAGTTTTCATTCCAATCCCAAAGAAAGGCAATGCCAAAAAATGCTCAAACTACCACACAATTGCACTCATCTCACACGCTAGTAAAGTAATGCTCAAAATTCTCCAAGCCAGGCTTCAGCAATATGTGAACTGTGAAATTCCAGATGTTCAAGCTGGTTTTAGAAAAGGCAGAGGAACCAGAGATCAAATTGCCAACATCCTCTGGATCATGGAAAAAGCAAGAGAGTTCCAGAAAAACATCTATTTCTTCTGTATTGACTATGTCAAAGCCTTTGACTATGTGGATCACAAGAAACTGTGGAAAATTCTGAAAGAGATGGGAATACCAGAACACCTGATCTGCCTCTTGAGAAATTTGTATGCAGGTCAGGAAGCAACAGTTAGAACTGGACATGGAACAACAGACTGGTTCCAAATAGGAAAAGGAGTTCATCAAGGCTGTATATTGTCATCCTGTTTATTTAACTTATATGCAGAGTACATCATGAGAAACACTGGACTGGAAGAAGCACAAGCTGGAATCAAGATTTCTGGGAGAAATCTCAATAACCTCAGATATGCAGATGACAGCACCCTTATGGCAGAAAGTGAAGAGGAACTCAAAAGGCTCTTGATGAAAGTGAAAGTGGAGAGTGAAAAAGTTGGCTTAAAGCTCAACATTCAGAAAACGAAGATCATGGCATCTGGTCCCACCACTTCATGGGAAATAGATGGGGAAACAGTGGAAACAGTGTCAGACTTTATTTTTCTGGGCTCCAAAATCACTGCAGATCATGACTGCAGCCATGAAATTAAAAGACGCTTACTCTTTGGAAGGAAAGTCATAACCAACCTAGATAGCATATTCAAAAGCAGAGACATTACTTTGCCAACAGAGGTTAGTCTAGTCAAGGCTGTGGTTTTTCCTGTGGTCATGTATGGATGTGAGAATTGGACTGTGAAGAAGGCTGAGCGCCAAAGAATTGATGCTTTTGAACTGTGGTGTTGGAGAAGACTCTTGAGAGTCCCTTGGACTGCAAGGAGATCCAACTAGTCCATTCTGAAGGAGATCAGCCCTGGGATTTCTTTGGAAGGAATGATGCTAAAGCCGAAACTCCAGTACTTTGGCCACCTCATGTGAATAGTTGACTCATTGGAAAAGACTCTGATGCTGGGAGGGATTGGGGGCAGGAGGAGAAGGGGACGACAGAGGATGAGATGGCTGGATGGCATCACTGACTCGATGGACGTGAGTCTGAGTGAACTCCAGGAGTTGGTGATGGACAGGGAGGCCTGGCACGCTGCGATTCATGGGGTCGCAGAGTTGGACACAACTGAGCGACTGATCTGATCTGATCTGATCTGATATTTAACACAATACCATAGCCTTTTGATGATAGTTTTATTGCTCAGCCATAGCTTTTCTAAAATCAATACTTGACAGTTCACATAAGGAAAAAAGGGAGGAAAGTGTCCAGATTCCCAAGGAAGCATATTCCCCACAGCCTACTGTTTTGTTGAGCGATTTTCTCTGAAATCTTTCACATCAGATTTTATATGCCTTTCCTTGCCACCCACTGTCATTTGCAGAGTCCATGGGTTTTGAGGCAACTTTTTGGGGGAGCCCTTTGACCCAAACCAGAAAAACCATAATCACAGTTAATTTCTCTGCAGGGGAAGCTCTAGCAATCACTGGGTTTGACAGATGTAACAAGATCAGTTTCACACTCTAGAAAGGGAGGGATTCCACGGATGCAGCACAGTTTCAATTCTAGCAAGATGGCTAGACAGCCGTATCATTTCACTTGGCACCGGGAGCAGAGAGTTTTCAAATTTGTTGCCAAAACTAGAAGTTTACATTTCACAATTTTTTGTTTGTCTCATTTCTCTTCCTAAAGTTTTGAGATATTTAGGTCTCAATTAGAGGCTCACTAACTCTTTTTTTTAGCTTAAACTTATACTTTTATTTTGATGTTTTATCTTTTCTGCAGAACACTATGAAAGAGGAATAGATGCTTTTATATCCTAAAACAATAGCAATAATCTGAGTATAATTTTATTCATGGAATAAGAACATGAATTTGTCCTTTACTGTGATTTTTCCAGCTTTTAAAAATTAAAATAATGACGAGATATTTTCATTTTAATAGTAAGACTTATTTATTAGCTGTTTATTTTTTCTCATGTGCTATCCACTGTTCTCTGTACTTTGAATATATTTAATCCTCATGTTGCTTTAAGATAGTTGTTGTTCAGTTGCTAAGTCGGTTGTGACACTTTGCGACCCCATGAACTGCAGCATGCCAGGCTCCCCTGTTCTGCACTATCTATCAGAGTTGGCTCAAATTCCTGTTCATTGAGTCAGTAATGCTATCTAAATATCTTATCCACTGCTGCCACCTTTTCCTTTGGCCTTCAGTCTTTCCCAGCATCAGTTTTTTCCGATAATTTGGATCTTCACATCAAGTGGCCAAAGTATTGAAGCTTCAGCTTCAGCATTAGTCCTTCCATTGAATTTTCAGGGTTGGTTTCTTTTAGGATTGACTGGTTTGATATCCTTGGCAGTACAAGGGACTCTCAAGAGTCTTGTGCAGCACCACAAGCATCAATTCTTCACTGAAAAAGCATCAATTCTTCAGCACTCAGCCTTTTTTCATGTATCCTGCTGCTAAGTCGCTTCAGTCGTGTCTGATTCTGTGCGACCCCATAGACGGCAGCCCACCAGGCTCCCCTGTCCCTGGGATTCTCCAGGCAAGAACACTGGAGTGGGTTGCCATTTCCTTCTCCAATGCATGAAAGTGAAAAGTGAAAGTGAAGTCGCTCAGTTGTGTCCGACTCTTCGTGACCCCATGGACTGCAGCCCACCAGGCTCCTCCATCCATGGGATTTTCCAGGCAAGCGTACTGGAGTGGGATGCCATTGCCTTCTCATGTATAGATGTGTCCAACTCTCAATCTGTACATGACTGCTGGAAAAACTATAGCTTTGAATGTATGGATTTTGATGGCAAAGTGATATTTCTGCTTTTTATTATTGCCTATGTTTGTCATAGCGTACCGTCCAAGGAGCAAGCATCAAAAATTTCATGGCTGCAGTCACCATCCACAGTGATTTTGGAGCCCAAGAAAATATAGTCTGTTACTGCTTCCACTTTTTCCCTGTCTGTTAATATTTGCCATGCAGTGATGGGATTGAATGTCACAATCTTAGTTTTTTGTATGTTGAGTTTTAAGCCAACTTTTTCACTCTCCTCTTTAACTTTTATCAATAAGCTCTTTAGTTTCTCTTCACTTTCTGCCATTAAAGTGGTATCATCTACATATGTGAGGTTGTTGATTTCTCTCCCAGCAGTCTTGATTCCCAGAGAAGGCAATGGCAACCCACTCTAGTACTCTTACCTGGAAAATTCCATGGATGGAGGAGCCTGATAGGCTGCAGTCCATGGGGTCACGAAGAGTCGGACACAACTGAGTGACTTCACTTTCACTTTTCACTTTCATGCATTGGAGAAGGAAATGGCAACCCACTCCAGTGTTCTTGCCTGGAGAATCCCAGGGACCGCAGAGCCTGGTGGGCTGCCATCTATGGGGTCGCACAGACCTGGACATGACTGAAGCGACTTAGCATCAGCAGCAGTCTTGATTCCAGCTTGTGATTCACCCAGCCCTGCATTGTGCATGATGTATTCTGCATAGAAGTTAGATAAGCAGGGTGACAATTCACACCCTTGTACTCCTTTCCCAATTTTGAACCAGTCTGTTGTTCTATGTCTGGTTCTAACTGTTCTTCCTGACCTGCATACAGGTTTCTCAGGAGGCAAGTAAAGTGCTCTGGTATTCCCATCTCTTTAAGAATATTCCAGTTTGTTTTGATCCACACAGTCAAAAGCTTTAGCGTAGTCTGTGAAGCAGAAGTAGATGTTTTTCTGGAATTCTCTTGCTTTTTCTGTGTTCCAATGGATGTTGGCAGTTTGATCTCAGATTCCTCTGCCTTTACTAAATCCAGCTTGTACATCTGAAAGTTCTTGGTTCATGTCCTGCTAAAGCCTAGCTTACAGAATATTGAGCATAACCTTACTGGCGTGGAGATGCGCACAATTGTGCAGTAGTTTGAACATTCATTGGCATTGCCCTTATTTGGGATTGGAATGAAAACTGACCTTTTCCAGTCCTGTGGCCACTGCTGAGTTTTCTAAATTTGCTGGCATATTGAGTGCACCACTTTAACAGGATTTGAAATAGCTCAGCTGCAATTCCATCACCTCCACTAACTTTTTAAAAAATATTTATTTTTAATTGATGATTGTTTTACAATATTGGTTTGATTTCTGTCATACATCAACATGAGTAAACCATAGGTGTACATATATCCCCTCCCTTTTGAATATCCCTCCCACCTCCCGCCCATTCCGACCCATCTGGGTTATTAGAGAGCTCCAGTTTGAGTTCTCTGAGTCATACAGCAAGTTCCCATTAGCTCTGTATTTACATAAGTTAGTGTATATGCATCCATGCTACTCTCTCCATCTATTTCACCCTCTCCCTCTTCTCCCCCATGCTTGTTCATAAGTATGTTCTCTATGTCTGTGTCTCCATTGCTGTTGCTATTGCTGAGTCACTTCAGTCGTGTCCGACTCTGTGCGACCCCATAGACGGCAGCCCACCAGGCTTCCCCATCCCTGGGATTCTCCAGGCAAGAACACTGGAGTGGGTTGCCGTTTCCTTCTCCAATGCATGAAAGTGAAAAGTGAAAGTGAAGTTGCTCAGTCATGTTCGACCCTCAGCGACCCCATGGACTGCAGCCTTCCAGGCTCCTCCATCCATGGGATTTTCCAGGCAAGAGTACTGGAGTGAGGTGCCATTGCCTTCTCCGATTGCTGCTCTGCAAACATTGGTCAGTACCATTATTCTAGATTCCATATATATGTCTTAATACACGATATTTTCTTTCTGACTTCACTCTGTATAATAGGCTCTAGGTTAATCCACTTCACTAGAACTGACTCAAATGTGTTCATTTTTATGGCTGAATAGTATTCCATTTGTGTGTGTGTGTGTGTGTGTGTGTGTGTGTGTGTGTGTGTGTGTGTATACCATAGCTTCTTTATCCATTCATCTGTTGATGAACATCTAGGTTGCCTCCATGCCATGGCTATTGTAAATAGTGCTACAGTGAACACTGGGGTACATGTGTCTTTTTCAGTTTTGGTTTCTTCAGGGTATATGCCTAGAAATGGTATTGCTGGGTCATATGGTGGTTTTATTCCTAGTTGTTTTTTTTTTTTTAAGGAATCTCCATACTGTCTTCCATAGTGGATGTATCATTTTATATTCCCACCAGCAGTGTAGGAGGATCCCTTTTCTCCAAACCCTCTCCAGACTGTTGTTTGTGGATTTTTTGATTACAGCCATTCTGTCTGGTGTGAGGTGATACCTTATTATAGTTTTGATTTGCATTTCTCTAATAAGCAGTGATGTTGAGCATCTCTTCATGTGCTTATTAGCCATCTGTATGTCTTCCTTGGAGAAATGTCTGTCTAGGTCTTTTGCATACTTTTGGGTTGGGTTGTTTGTTTTTCTAGTATTGAGTTGTATGAGCTGCTTGTGTATTTTGGAAATTAATCCTTTGTCAGTTGTTTCATTTGCTATTATTTTCTCCCATTCTGAGGGTTGTCTTTTCACCTCATTTATAGTTTCCTTTCCTATGCAAAAGCATTTAAGTTTAATTAGGCCCCATGTATTTATTTTTGTTTATTTCCATTCTAGGAGGTGAATCATAAAGTATCTTACTATGATTTATGTCATACAGTATTCTGCCTGTGTTATCTTCTAAGAGTTTTGTAGTTTCTGGTCTTACATTTTAGGTCTTTAGTCTATTTCGAGCTTATCTTTGTGTATTGTATTAGGCAGTATTCTGATTTCATTCTTTTGCACATAGTTGTCCTGTTCTTCCAGCACCACTTATTGAAGAGATTTTTTCCCAGTGTGTATTCTTCCCTCCTTTCTCAAAGATCAGGTGCCCATATGTGCATGGGTTTATCTCTGGGCTTTTATCTCATTCCATTGGTCTATACTTCTGTTTTTGTTCCAGTACCATACTGTCTTGATGACTCTAGCTTTGTAGTATAGTTTGAAATCAGGTAAGTTGATTCCTTCAGCTCTGTTCTTTCTCCAGATTGCTTTGGCTACTTGGAGTCTTTTGCATTTCCATACAAATTGTGAAATTTTTTGTTCTAGTTCTGTGAAAAATGCCATTGGTAATTTGGTAGGGATTGCAGTCATTTTCACAATATTGGTTCTTCCAACCCAGGAGCGTGGTATATCTCTCCATCTGTTTATGTCATCTTTGACTTCTTTCATCAGTGTCCTGTAGTTTTCTATATACAGCTGTTTTGTCTCCTTAGGTAGGGTTTATGCTCAGGTATTTTATTCTTTTAGTTGCAGTGGTAAATGGGATTGATTCCTTAATTTCTCTTTCTGATTCTTCATTGTTAGTATATAGGAATGCAAGTGATTTCTGTGAGTTGATTTTGTATCCTGCCACTTTACTAGATTCACAGATTAGTTCAAGTAATTTTCTGATAGTGTCTTTAGGGTTTTCTGTGTACAGTGTTCCACTAGCTTTTGTTAGTAGTAATGCTTCTTAAGGCCCTCTTTACACTCCAGGATGTGTGTCTCTAGGTGAGTGACCAAACCATCATGGTTATATGGGTCATTAAGACCTTTTTTGTATAGTTCTTTTGTGAAATTGTGCACCTTCTTAATCTCTTCTGCTTCTGTTAGGTCCATACCATTTCTGTCCTTTATTGTGCCGGTCTTTGCATGAAATGTTCCCTCTTGGTATCTCTTAATTTTCTTGAAGCAATCTCTAGTCTTTCCCACTCTATTGTTTTCCTTTATTTCTTTGCATTGTTCACTTAAGAAGGCTTTCTTATCTCTCCTTGCTATTCTTTGGAACTGTGTATTCAGTTTGGTATATCTTTCCTTTTCTCCTTTTTCTTTCTCTTCTCTTTCTCTTTCTTCTCAGCTATTTGTAAGGCCTCAGACAACCATTTTACCTTGTTACCAGTCTTTTTCTTAGGAGTGGTTTTGGTCACCACCTCCTGTGCAACTTTACTAACCTCTGTCCATACATAGTTCTTCAGCCACTCTATCAGATCTAATCCCTTGAATCTGTTACTTCCACTGTATAATCATAAGGGATTTGATTTAGGTCATACCTGAATGGCCTAATGGTTTTCCCTACTTTCTTCAATTTAAGTCTGAATTTTGGAATAAGCAGCTCATGATCTGAGCCACAGTCAGCTCCGGGTCTTGATTTTGTTGGCTGTATAGAACTTTTCAATATTCAATTGCAAAGAATGTAATCAGTCTGATTCCTATATTGACCATCTGGTGATGTCCATATGTAGAGTCATCTCTTGCATTGTTGGAAGTTTGCTATGACCAGTGGGTTCTCTTGGCAATACTCTTAACCTTTCCCCTGCTTCATTTTGTACTCAAACTAACTTTCCTGTTACTCCAGGTTCTCTTGACATTCCACTTTTGCATTACAATCCCCAGTGATGAAAAGAATATCTTTCTTTGGTGTTAGTTCTAGAAGGTCTTGAAGTCTTCATAGAACTGTTCAACTTGGGCTTCTTTGGCATTAGTGGTTGGGGATAGATTTGGATTTCTGTAATGTTGAATGGTTTGCCTTGAAAACAAACTGAGATTATTCTATCATTTTTGAGATCGCACTCAAATACTGCATTTTCGACTCTTCTGTTGACTATGAGGGCAATTCCATTTCTTCTCATCTGAATTAAATTCCCCCATTCCCATCCACTTTAGTTCACTGATTCCTAAGACAGGAATCTGGAATGTTTAGGTCCGTGAATCAGGGTAAGTTGGACATGGTCAAGCAGAAGATGGCAAGAGAGAACATCTGAGATAGATATCATTATTATTCCCATTTTGTAGAAAAGAAACATGCTTAGAGATTAGGATATCCAGGCAATCTGCCTTCACAGCTTTCAGTGTCAACCACTTTACTTAGTTCCATGTATCTTTAGAATTAAAAATGAGCAGATAATTTAATGTAACTTCTGTTTTACCCATTGGGAGAAGTAAGATTCAGCACACTGTCCAAGTTTGATTCCCATACCAGTGTTTTGCCTTTCTCAAGATTGTGGTCTACAAAAATTTCTGTTTTTGACATCTCTTGCGGCTACTCAAAAAAAATTTTTTTTGCTAATGTATCTACTAGGGCCTTAACTCAGTCTGCTAAATAGTAAATTTAGTTGAAAAGGTTATTGTCATTTAAATTTCTGTTTTGCTCATAAAGATCTCATTGCAATTAAAAAAATTTTTAATTACAGGTACCATTTTACTGTGCTAGATGTATTTCACCTATTTCTGATCTGTGGAATAAGCTCATAAAATATCCCTCTTTTATATATTCAGACTGAAAACCTTAATTAATTTGTTCATGTACACACAGATGGTGAGTAAGTTAGGAATGAACCAAAGTCTTAACTCCAAACCTTGAGTCCTTTCCAGTATACCCTATTGCCTCTACGTAAAGAAATCCCTGCTTTAAAACTGTTAAGTAGCTTTCTAATGTTGCTGAGGTTTCTAAACTAAGCAGAGTTTGGAGGTTGCCTGCTGTGCTGCCATGCTCAGTTGCTTCAGTCATGTGACCCCTTTATGACCCCATGGACTGCAGCCTGCCAGGCTCCTCTGTCCATGGGATTTTCCTGGCAGGAATACTGAAAGTTGCCTATTATTTCTTAAATATGGCTATCTTAAATTGAAGAACATTATCTCTGTTTACATACTGTTTTGTAGCATACATTTATATATTTTGTTTCTTAATTAGACTTGTATATATAACATTTCCCAAACCTGGCTTACTTAATGTGACTTGTAAACAAATATTTATACCAAACAACAGTCATATGTCTTATGTAAATGCCATGTTTTTAAAAATGAAATTCCAACATTGAATAAATAGATTTTGTTCCTATTAGCTGAGAAATTTTTAGGATATAAAGATATTGTATCTTTTGACCATGACTTGAAAGCCCAGATGAATAGAGAATAATTAGTAACTACTTGTACTGAAAGGATATTACTTAAAGTTGTTTACTGGTTTGCTGTTTTTCTCAGCTTGTATCTGCTTTGAAATTTGGACCATGTCTTCATATTTGATAGTGAGCTTAGGGTGGTTTGTGGAAGCAAAGGAAGATGAATAGCCATACTTACTAGTTTTGGTCAAGTAATTTGTTACAGGGAGTTGTTTAAAATATAAGGTGTACTCCAAAGTCACAAATGACTCTCAGGTTGAGGCTATAGTATAAAGGGTTGCAAGCCAGTGAAATTGAAACTTTCTGAATGTGGCAAGTGGATAAAACATCCTAAATTTATTTTGGCCCTTCAGACGTATTTGAAATCTGTTGCTAACTTTTATCTGTAAATGTTATCTTTTTAAAAAATTAATTTAGTTTAATTGAAGTATAGTTGATTTATAGTGTCATGATTTTTAGCAGAGTGACTCAGTTATACATGTACAGACATTCTTTTTAAAATATTCTTTTCCATTATCGTTTATCACAGGATAATGAATACAGTTCCTTTGCTATACAGTAGGATGTTGTTGTTTATACTTTTCCTATGTATAAGAGTTTACATCTGCTAATCCCAAACTTCCTGTCCTTCTCTCCTCTCCCACCCACCTCTCCCTTGGCAACTACAAATCTGTTCTGTATGTCTGTGAGTCTCTTTCTGTTTTGTAGATAGGTTCGTTTGTGCCATATTTTAGATTCCACATGTAAGTGATATCATATGGTATTTGTCTTTCTCTTTCTGACTTGTGTCACTCATTGTGATATCTCTACTTGCACCAATGTTACTGCAAATGGCATTATTTCATTCTTTTTTGTAGCTGAGTAGTACCTCATTATGTGTAAGTATGTACTACATCTTTGTCAGTTCATCCGTCAGTGACATTTAGATTGTTTCCATGTTTTGGCTATTATGAATAGTGCTGCTATGAACATAAGGGGTGCATGTATCTTTTTGAATTATATTTTTGTCTGGGTATATGCCCAGGTGTGAGATGGCTGGATCATATGGTAATATTACTTTTGTGAGGAACCTCTACACTATTTTCCATAGTAGGTGCACTAGTTTACATTCTCACTCACAGAGTAGGAGGGTTCCCTTTTTCCACATCCTCTCACATTTGTTATTGGTAGACTTTCTAATGCTAGTCACTCTGACTGGTATGAGGTGGTACCAGGACCTCATTCTAGTTTTAATTTTTTATTTCTCTAATAATTAGTGATGTTGAGCATCTTTTAATGTGCCTACTGGTCATCTGTATGTCTTCTTTGGAGAAATGTCTGTTGAGTTCTGCCCATTTTTTGATTGGTTTGCGATTTTTATTGTTGAGTTGTATATTTTAGAGATTAAGCCCTTGTCTGGCGCATCATTTGCAAATATTTTCTCCCGTTCTATAGGTTGTCTTTTTTTTTTTTTTTTTATGGTTTCCTTTGCTGTGCAAAAGCTTGGGGGTTAGGTCCCATGTGTTTATTTTTGTTTTTATTTCTATTGCCTTGGGAGGCTGACCTAAGAAAATATTGGCACATTTTATGTCAGGGAATGTTTTGCCTATGCTTTTTTTCTAAGGAATTTTATGGTGTCATGTGTTACGTTTAAGTCTTTAAGCCATTTGTGCATGGTATGATGATGTGTTCTAATTGCATTGATTTACATGCAGCTGTCCAACTTTCCCAGTGCCATTTGCTGAAGAGACTTTTTCCTGTTTTATATTCTTGCATCCTTTGTCAAAGAATAATTGACCATAGGTGTACGAGTTATTTCTGGACTCTCTGATCTGTTCCATTGATCCGCATGACTGGTTTTGTACCAATACTACACTGTTTTAATTACTGTGCTTTTGTAGTATTGTCTGAAATCTGGGAGAGTTATACCTCCTGCTTCCCCACCTCTGCCCCACCAAAGATTGCTCTAGTATTTCTGGGTCTTCCGTGTTTCCATGTAAATTTTCAGATTCTTTGTTCTCGTTGTATGAAAAAAATGTCATGGGTAATTTGATGAGGATTGCCTTAAATCTATAGATTGCTTTGGGTAGTATTGTCATTTTAACAATATTAATTCTTCCAATCCAAGAGCATGTTTATTTTGGAAATTAATTCCCTGTTGGTCACGTTGTTGTTCAATCACTAAGTCATGTCTGACTCTTTGCAACCCCATGGACCGCAGCATGCCAGGCTCCCCTGTCTTGCACTGTCTCCAAGAGTTTGCTCAAATTCATGTCCATTGAGTCAGTGATGCTGTCTAACCACCTCATCTTCTATTGTCCCCTTCTTTCTCTGCCCTCAGTCTTTCCCAGCATCAGGGTCTTTTCCAGTGAGTCAGCTTGTCACATCAGGTGACCAAAATATTGGAGCTTCAGCTTCAGCATCAGTCCTTCCAGTGAATATTCAGGGTTGATTTCCTTTAGGATTGACTAGTTGATCTCTTTGTAGTCCAAGGGACTCTCTCAAGGGTTTTCTCTAGCACCACAGTTGAAAGCATCAGTTCTTCAGCACTCAGCCTTCTTTATGGTCCAACTTTCACATCTGTACATGACTACTGGAAAAACTACGTTGGTCACGTAGTTTGCAGATATTTTCTCCTAGGTTGTCATTTTGTTTTGTTTATGGTTTCCCTCGCTGTGCAAAACTTTTAAGTCTAATTGGATACCATTTGTTTATCTATGTTTTTCTTTTCATTACTCTTAAGAAGTGTATCTAAAAAATATTGCTGTGATTTATATCAAAGAGAGTTCTGCCTACATTTTCCTATAGGAGTTTTAGAGTGTCCAGACTAACATTTAAATCTTTAATCCATTTGGGGCACCCTTGTTCCAGATTTTAGCAAGAAGCCTTGATTTTTTTCTATTTAAAAAAATCTTTTACATTATTTCCTCCTCCTTGCTGACTTTAGGTTTTGTTTCTTCTTGTTTTTCTAATTCTTTTTGGTCGTAGGTTAGGTTGTTCATTTGAGGTTTTTCTTGTTTTTTGATGAAGGTTTGTATTCCTATGAACTTCCCTCTAAGAACTGCTCTTGCTGTGTCCCATAGTTTTTTTTTTTTTTTTTTTTAATGGTTGTGTTTTCATTGTTTTGTCTCAAGGTATTTTTTAATTTCCATTTTGATTTCCTTGTTGACTTACTGTTTTTTTAGTAACTTTTTATTTAGTCTCCATGTAATTGCTTTTTCCTCATTTTTTCCCCTATGATTGATTTCTAGTTTTGTATCATTGTGGTCAGAGAAAATGCTTGAAGTAGTTTCTGTGCTCTTAAATTTATCAAGGTTAGTTTTGTGCCCTAGTATGTGGTCAGTCCTAGAGAAAGTTCCATGTGCACTTAAAAAGAACATGTATTCTATTTCCTTTGGATGAATGTCAGTCTAACGGTTCTATTTTATCATTTAGGATCTCTGTTGCCTTATTAATTCTTTGACTAGAAGATGTGAGTGCTATCATTGTGTTCCCCTCAATTTCTCCCTTTATGTCCAGTATTGTTGTTGTTGTTTAGTCGCTAAGCTGTGTCCAGCTCTTCTGAGACCCCTGCCAGGGCGTATCCTGCCAAGCGTCTCTGTCCATGGGATGTCCCAGGCAATAATACTATAGTGGGTTCCTGTTTCCTTCTCCAGGGGATCTTCTCCACCCAACCTGTGTCTCCTGCTTGGCAGGCAGATTCTTTACCACTGAGCCACCTGGGAAGCCTTAAAAAATGTATTTGTTTTATGTCTTTGGGTGCTCCTGTATTAGTGCATAACAATTGGTGAGTGTAATATCTGCTCTTGTATTGATCCTTTTATCATTATATAGTGTCCTCCTTTATCTTCCTTTATCGTCTTTGCTTTAAAATCTATTTTGTCTGATATGAGTTTTGTAATTCCCATTTTCTTGTCATTTCTGTTTGCATGAAATATTTTTTTCCATCCCCTCACTTTCAATCTTTGTGTGTCCTTTACACTAAAGAGGGTCTCTTGTAGGCAGCAATATTGTTGGCTTTTGTTTTATTTTTTTTACCCAGTCTGCCACTTTGTGTCTTTTCATTGCAGCATTCAGTCCACTGACATTTAAGGTAATTATTGATACATATGCTTCCCTGGTGGCTCAGCTGGTAAAGAATCTGCCTGCCTTGCAGGAGACCTGGGTTTGATCCCTGGGTTGGGACAATCCCTTGGAGAAGGGAACAGCTGCCCACTCCAGTATTCTGGCCTGGAGAATTCCATGGACTGGATAGTCCATGGGGTCGCAAAGAGGTGGACGCAACTGAGCGACTTACACTTTCATAGTGACTTTCTTTCATTGATACATATGTATTTATTGCCATCTCAAACCTTGTTTCCCAGGTGATTCTTTTTGTTTCTTTTCCTTTTTGTTTTTCTTCTTGTGGTTTGATGATTTGCTTTCATCTTATGATTGTGTTCCTCTTCTTTTAGGTTTTTGTGAAACTGTTGTTATGTTTTTGATTTGTGGTTGCCCTCATTTTCAAGTATGTTAACGCTTTCCTATATTTTCTTGCTTTATAATGCTAGTGAGTATATAGCATTATGTTGAGGTAAATCCCTCTATACCCACTTTCTGGAGAGTTTTTATCATAAATCGGTGTTGAATATTGTCAAATGCTTTTTCTGCATCTGTTGTGAAGATCATATGGTTTTTATTTGTCAGTTTGTTGATGTGGTGTATCACTGAATCCTTGCATTCCTGGGATAAATCCCACTTGATCATGATGTATAGCCCTGTTAATGTACTGTTGCATTTGGTTTGCTAGAATTTGCCTCTGTGTTCATCAGTGATGCGGACTGTAATTTTCTTTTTTTGTGGTATCTTTGTCTGGTTTTTCTGTCACGGTGATGGTCACCTTGTAGAATGAGCTTGGGAATGTTCCTTCCTCTGCAGTTTTTTGAGAAGTCTTTCAGAAGAATAGGTGTTAACTCTTCTCTAATTGTTTGATAGTTTTCATTTGTGAAGCCATCTGGTCCTGTACTTTTGTTAGTTTGAAGTTTTTTAATCATTGTTTCAGTTTCAGTACTAATGATTTTTCTGTTGTTGTTGTTGTAGTTCAATCATTTAGTCATGTCTGACTCTTTGCAACCCCATGGGCTGCAGCATGCCAGGCTCTCCTGTCCTGCTCTGTCTCCCAAAGTTTGCTCAAATTCATGTACAATGAGTCAATGATGTCATCCAACCATCTAATCCATTGTTGCCCCTTTTCCTCTTGCCCCCAGTCTTTACCAGCATCAGGGTCTTTTCCAGTGAGTTGGCTCTTTGCATCACGTGACCAGAGTATTGGAGGTCCAGCTTCAGTATCAGTCTTTCCAATGAATAGTTAGGGTTGATTTCCTTTAGGATCGACTGGTTTGATCTCCTTGCAGTCCAAGGGACTCTCAGCAGTATTCTCCAACACCACAGCTTGAGCATCAATTCTTCAGCGCTCAGCCTTCTTTATGGTCCAGCTCTCACATCCATATATGACTACTGG
Organism: Bos grunniens; assembly: GCF_055505025.1. Lineage (NCBI taxonomy): Eukaryota > Metazoa > Chordata > Mammalia > Artiodactyla > Bovidae > Bos > Bos grunniens. The sequence goes on along the minus strand of NC_141168.1, from coordinate 64,591,765 downwards.
AAAAAAAGTACCTTTGACTATACAGACCTTTTGTTGGCAAAGTGACATCTCTGCTTTTTAACATTGTCTAGTTTTGTCATAGCTTTTCTTCCAAGGAGCAAGCCTCCTTTAATTTCATGGCTGCAGTCACCATCTGCAGTGGTTTTGGGGCCCAAGAAAATAAAGTCTTGTCATTGTTTCCATTGTTTTCCTATCTATTTGTCATGAAGTGGCAGGTGCCTTGCTCTTCAATTTTTTAATGTTGAGTTTTAAGCCAGCTTTTTCACTCCCTTATTTCACCCTCATCAAGAGACTCTTTAGTTCTTCTTTGCTTTCTGGCATTAGGATGGTGTCATCTGCACATGTGAGGTTATTGATATTTCTCCCAGCAATCTTGATTCCAGCTTGTGCTTCATCTAGCCCTGCATTTTGCCTGATATAATATCAGATCAGATCAGATCAGATCAGTTGCTCAGTCGTGTCCAACTCTTTGTGACCCCATGAATCGCAGCATGCTAGGCCTCTCTGTCCATCACCAACTCCCGGAGTTCACCGAGACTCACGTCCATCGAGTCAGTGATGCCATCCAGCCATCTCATCCTCTGTCATCCCCTTCTCCTCTTGCCCCTAATCCCTCCCAGCATCAGAGTCTTTTCCAATGAGTCAACTCTTCGCATGAGGTGGCCAAAGGACTGGAGTTTCAGCTTTAGCATCATTCCTTCCAAAGAAATCCCAGGGCTGATCTCCTTCAGAATAGACCGGCTGGATCTCCTTGCAGTCCAAGGGACTCTCAAGAGTCTTCTCCAACACCACAGTTCAAAAGCATCAATTCTTCCACGCTCAGCCTTCTCACATCCTCAATCCAAGTCTCACATCCATACATGACCACAGGAAAAACCATAACCTTGACTAGACGATCCTTTGTTGGCAAAGTAATGTCTCTGCTTTTGAATATGCTATCTAGGTTGGTCATAACTTTCCTTCCAAGGAGTAAGCGTCTTTTAATTTCATGGCTGCAGTCACCATCTGCAGTGATATTGGAGTCCAGAAAAATAAAGTCTGACACTGTTTCCACTGTTTCCCCATCTATTTCCCATGAAGTGATGGGACTGGATGCCATGATCTTCGTTTTCTGAATGTTGAGCTTTAAGCCAACTTTTTCACTCTCCTCTTTCACTTTCATCAAGAGGCTTTTGAGTTCCTCTTCACTTTCTGCCATAAGGGTGGTGTCATCTGCATATCTGAGGTGATTGATATTTCTCCCTGCAATCTTGATTCCAGCTTGTGTTTCTTCCAGTCCAGCGTTTCTCATAGAAGTTAAATAAGCAGGGTGACAATACACAGCCTTGATGTACTCCTTTTCCTATTTGGAACTAGTCTGTTGCTCCATGTCCAGTTCTAACTGTTGCTTCCTGACCTGCATACAAATTTCTCAAGAGGCAGATCACATATAAGTTAAATAAGCAGGGGGACAGTACACAGCCTTGACGTACTCCTTTCCCAATTTTGAACCAGTCCGTTGTTCCATGTTCATTTCTAACTGTTGCTTCTTGACCTGTATACTGGTTTCTCAGGAGGCAGGTGAAATGGTCTGGTATTCCCATCTCTTTAAGAGTTTTCCACAAATAGTCAAAGGCTTTAGCATACTCAATGAAGCAGAAGTAGATGTTTTTCTGGAATTCCCTTTCTTTTTCTATGATCCAATGGATGTTGGCAATTTGATCTCTGGTTCCTGTGCCTTTTGCAAACCCAGCTTGTATATCTGGAAGCTGTCCATTCACATACTGGTGAAGCTGAACCTGAAGGATTTTGAGCATTACCTTTCTAGCATGTGAAATGAGTACAGTTGTGCAGTAGTTTAAACATCCTTTTGCACTGCCCTTCTTTGGGATTGGAATGAAAACTGAAAAGTGGCCTCTTCGACTCCTGTGGCCACTGCTGAGTTCTCCAAATTTGCTGGCATATTGAGTGCAGCACTTTTAACAGCATCGTCTTTTAGGATTTTAGCTCAGCTGGAATTCCTTCACCTCCACTAGCTTTGTTTGTAGTAATGGTTCCTGAGGCCCGCTTGACTTCACAGTCCAGGATGTCTGGCTCTAGGTGAGGGATGGCACTGTCTTACTTATCTAGGTTCTTAAGATCTTTTTTGTATAGTTCTCCTGTGTATTCTTGCCACCTCTTCTTAATCTCTTCTGCTTCTGTTAGGTCCTTATTGTTCTCTCCTTTATTGTACCCATCTTTGCATGAAATGTTCTCTTGGTATCTCGGATTTTCTTGAAGTGATCTCTAGTCCTTTGCATTCTATTGTTTTCCTCTATTTCTTTGTGTTGTTTACTTAGGAAGGCTTCCTTATCTCTCCTTGCTATTCTTTGGAACTCTAAATTCAGATGGATATGTCTTTCCTTTTCTCCTTTGCCTTTAGCTTCTCTTCTTTTCTCAGCTATTTGTAAGGCCGCCTCAGTTCAGTCGCTCAGTTGTGTCCAACTCTGTGACCCCGTGGACTGCAGCACACCAGGCTTCCCTGTCCATCACCCAACTCCCAGAGCTTGCTCAAACTCATGTCCATCCAGTGGGTGATGCCATCCAACCATCTCATCCTCTGTCATCCCCTTCTCTTCCTGCCTTCAATCTTTCCTAGCATCAGGGTCTTTTCCAGTGAGTCAGCTCTTTGCATCAGGTGGCCAAAGTATTGGAGCTTAAGCATCAATCCTTCCAGTGAATATTCAGGACTAATTTCCTTTAGGACTGACTGGTTTGATCTCCTTGCAGTCTAAGGGACTCTCAAGAGTTTTCTCCAACACCACAGTTCAAAAACATAAGTTCTTTGGCATTCAGCTTTTTTATGGCCCAACTCTCACACCCACACATGACTACTGGAAAAATATAGCTTTGACTAGATGGACCTTTGTTGGCAGATGTCTCTGCTTTTTAATATGCTGTCTAGGTTTATCTTAGCTTTTCATCCAAGGAGCAAGCTTCTTAATTTCATGGCCTCAGTCACCATCTACAGTGGTTTCCTTGCATTTCTTTTTCTTGGGAATGCTTTTGGCCACTGCCTCCCGTACAACAGTTCTTCAGGCACTCTTATCTTTCAGATCTAATCCCTTGAATCTATTTGTCACTTCCACTGTATAATTGTAAGGGATTTGATTCAGGTCATACCTGAATAGCCTAGTGGTTTTCCCTATTTTCTTCAATTTAGTCTGAATTTTTTAGTAAGGATTTCATGATGTGAGCTGCAGTCAGTTGCTGGTCTTGTTTTTGGTGACTAGAGCTTCTCCATCTTCAGCTGCAAAGAATGTAATCAGTCTGATTTCTGTATTGACCTTCTGTTGATGTCCATGTGTAGAGTCGTCTTTGATTCAGTCCTTGGCAATTGTACCTTTCTATGAATTTGTCTACTTCCAGATTGTCCATTTTATTGGCATATGTTGTTTGCATTGTTTTTAGTAATCTCTTATGATTGTTTGTATTTCTTTGGTGTCAGTTGTTACTTTCCCATTTCTAATTTTACTGATTTGAGCCTTTTCCCCTTTTTTTGTCATGAGCCTGGCTAAAAGTTTATCATTTTTTTTCTTCTGTTTCAGAGAACCAGGTTTTAGTCATTGTTTCATTTATTTCTGCTCTGATATTTAGGTTTTCTTCAACTAACTTCGGGTTTTGTCTGTTCTTGCTTTAGTTGCCTTAGATGTAAAATTAGCTTGTTTATTTGAGAATTTTCTTGATTCCTGTGGTCAGATTGTATCACTGTAAACTTCATTCTGAGAATTGCTTTTGCTATATTCCCTAGGTTCTGGGTGGTCATGCTTTCATTGTCATTTGTCCCTGGGCATTTTTTGATATTGTCTTCTTTCTTCAGTGATCTGTTGGTTGTTTAGTAGCATATTGTTTAGCCTCCACATGTTTGTGTTTTTTTACCTCTTCATCTTGTCTAATCTCATAGCATTGTGTTTGGAAAAGATGCTTGGTATGATTTCAGTGTTCTTAAATTTACCTGTGCTTGCTTTGTGACAGGCTCAGCATGTGATCAATTCTGGAGAGAAAGTTCCATGTGCATTTGAGAAGAATGTGTGCTCTGTTATTTTTGGATGAAATGATCTGTAAATATCAATTAAATCATTTGGTGTGATGTGTCATTTAAAGCCTGTATTCCCTTTGTGGATGATCTGCCCACTGATGAAAGTGGGATGTTTAAGTCCTCCACTATTACTGTGTTACTGTCAATTTCTCTTTTAATGACCATTAGCATTTGCTTTATATGTTGAGCTGCTCGTTCGTTGGGTACACTTATATTTGCAATTGTTGTATCTTCTTGAATTGGTCCTTGGATCATTATGTAATGTCCTTCTTTGTCTCTTGTAACAGTCTTTATTTTAAAGTCTATAACGATGTTACTACTCCAACTTTGATTTCCATTTACGTGGAATACCTTTGTCCATCTCATCAATTTCAGTCTGTATGTGTTCCTTGTAGCATGTCTCTTGTATGTAGCATGTCTCTTGTATGTAGCATGTATCTTGTGTTCCATGACTCTTGTAGCATATATTTGGGTCTTGTTTTGTATCCATTAGTGGGATTGTGTCAAGGGGTGTGTTTAGAGGTGACTGTGAGCTTAGTACAGCTCTTGGCAGCCTGTCTGTCAATGCATGGGGCTGTGTTACTATCCTGCTGGTTGTTTGGCTGGAGGCATTCCAGCACTGGAGCCTGTAGACTGTTGGGTTCAGACCAGGTTTTGATGCTAAACTGGCAGCCTCTGGGAGAGCCTATGCTGATCAGTATTCTATGGGGCCTCTGCCACCAGTGTTCTTGCCCCCTGCCTCTTTGAACCACAGCTGGCCCCCACATCCCTAGTAGATCCTCCAAGACTTGCACGTAGGTCCAGCCCATGCTCCTGTGGAGTTACTGCTTTGTACTCGGTCCCAGTATACATGGATTCTTATTGGACCTTCTAAGAATGGAATCTCTGTTTCCCCACTTCTGTGGAGCTCCTGCATTGAAGCCCCACTGGCCTTCAAGGCCAAATGCTCTGGGTGTTCCGCATCCCAGTGTCAGACCCTTAGACTGGGGAGCCTGACATGGGGCTCAGGATTTTCAGTCTTGTGGGAGAACTTCTGCAATATAATTATTCCAGTTTGTGGATTGTCTACTCACTGGGTATGGGATTTAATTATGTCACAAAAGCACCCCTCATATCTTATTTGTGGGTTTTTCTTTGACTGTGATTGTTGTTGTTGTTCAGTCATTCAGTTATATCTGACTCTTTGCTACCCCATGGACTACAGCACGCCAGGCTTCCCTGTCCTTCACTGTTTCCCTGAGTTTGCTCAAATTCATGTCCGTTGAGTCGATAATACCATCCAACCACCTCATCTTCTGTCATTCCCTTCTCCTCCTGCCTTCGGTCTTTCCCAACATCCCCACATCAGGGTGTTTTGCAGTGAGTCAACTCTTTACATCAGGTGGCCAAAGTATTGGAGCTTCAGCATCAGTCCTTCCAGTGAATATTCAGGGTTGATTTCCTTTAGAATTAACTGATTTGATCTCCTTGCAGTCCAAGGAATTCTCAAGAGTCTTCTCCAGCACCACAGTTCACAAGAATCAATTCTTTGGTGCTCAGCCTTCCTTATGGTCCAAGTCTCACATCTTTACATGACTACTGGAAAAACCATAGCTTTGACTATACAGACCTTTGTTCGCAAAGTGATGTCTCTGCTTTTTAATATGCCGTCTAGGAGAAGGCAATGGCACCCCACTCCAGTACTCTTGCCTGGAAAATCCCATGGACGGAGGAGCCTGGTAGGCTGCAGTCCATGGGGTCGCTAAGAGTTGGATACGACTGAGCGACTTCACTTTCACTTTTCACTTTCATGCATTGGAGAAGGAAATGCCAACCCACTCCAGTGTTCTTGCCTGGAGAATCCCAGGGACAGGGGAGCCTGGTGGGCTGCCATCTGTGGGGTCGCACAGAGTCAGACATGACTGAAGTGACTTAGCAGCAGCAGCAGGAAAAGGTCAATTTTCATTCCAATCCCAAAGAAAGGCAGTGCCAAAGAATGTTCAGACTACTAAACAATTGCACTCATTTCACATGCTAGCAAAATAATGCTCAAAATTCTCCAAACTAGGCTTCAACAGTACTGAAGTATATGTACTGAAAACTGCCAGATGTTCAAGCTGGATTTAGAAAAGGCAGATGATCCAGAGATCAAATTGCCAAAGTCCACTGGGTCGTAGAAAAAGCAAGAGAATTCCAGAAATACATCTACTTCTGCTGCATTGACTAAGCTAAAGCCTTTGACTGTGTGGATCACAACATGGACTACAGCATGCCAGGCTTTCTTGTCCTTCACAATCTCTCAGAGTTGTCTCTGCTTTTTAATGTGCTGTCTAGGTTTGTCAGAGCTTTTCTTCCAAGGAGCAAGAATCTGGCTGCAGTCACCATCTGCAGTGGTTTTGGAGACCTAGAAAATAAAGTTTGTCACTGTTTCCCCATCTATTTGCCATGAAGTGATGGGACCAGATGCCATGATCTGAGTTTTTTGAATGTTGAGTTTTAAGTTAGTTTTTTTGCTCTCCTCTTTCACCTTCATCAAGAGGCTCTTTAGTTCCTCTTTGCTTTCTGCCATTAGGATGGTGTCATCTGCATATCTGAGGTTATTGATATTTTTCCCAGCAGTCTTGATTCCAGCTTGTGATTCATCCAGCCCAGTATTTTGCATGATGAACTCTACATAGAAGTTAGATAAGCAGGATGACAATATACAGCCTTCTTGTACGCCTTTCCCAATTTTGAACCAGTCTGTTGCTCCATGTCCATTTCTGTTGCTTCTTGACCTACATGCAGGTTTCTCAGGAGACAGGTACAGTGGTCTGGTATTCCCATCTCTTTAAGAATTTCCCACAGTTTGTTGTGATCCAAACAAAGGCTTTAGCATAGTCAATGAAGCAGAAGTAGATATTTTTCTGGAATTCTCTTGCTTTTTCTTTGATCCAACAGATGTTGGCATTTTGACCCTGATTCCTCTGCCTTTTCTAAACCCAGCTTGTACATCTGGACATTCTCCGTTAACATACTGTTGAAGCCTAGCTTGGAGGATTTTGAACATTACCTTGCTAGCATGTGAAATGAGTATGGTTATGCAGTAGTTTGAATATTCTTTGGGATTTTCCTTCTTTGGGATTGGAATGAAAACCTTTTGTACTCCTGTGGCCACTGCTGAGTTTTCCAAATTTGCTGGCATATTGAGTGCAGCACTTTCACAGCATCATCTTTTAGGATTTGAAATAGCTCAGCTGGAATTCCGTCACCTCCACTAGCTTTGTTCATAGTAATGCTTCCTAAGACCCACTTGAGTTCACACTCCAGAATGTTTGGCTCTAGATGTGTGATCACACCTTTGTGTTTATCTGAGTCATTAAGATCTTTTTTTGTATAGTTGTCCTGTGTATTCTCGGAGAAGGCAATGGCACCCCACTCCAGCACTCTTGCCTGGAAAATCCCATGGACGGAGGAGCCTGGTAGGCCGCAGTCCATGGGGTCGCTAAGAGTCGGAGACAACTGAAGCGACTTAGCAGTAGCAGCCTGTGTATTCTTGCTACTTATTGTTAATATCTTCTGCTTCTGTTAGGTCCCATACTCTTTCTGTCCTTTATTGTGCCCATCTTTGCATTAAATATTCTCTTGGTATCTCTAATTTTCTTGAATCGATTTCTAGTCCTTCCCATTCTATTGTTTTCCTGTTTCTTTGCATTCTTCACTTAAGATGGTTTTCTTAGCTTTCCTTGCTATTCTTTGTAACTCTACATTCATATGGGTTTATCTTTCCTTTTCTCCTTTGCCTTTGTTTCTCTTCTTTTCTTAGCTATTTGTAAGGCCTCGTCAGACAATGGTTTTGCCTTGTTGCATTTTTTCTTGGGGGTGATTTCAGTCACTGCCTCATTTATGCTGTTGCAAACCTCTGTCCATAGGTCTTCTGGCACTCATATATCAGATCTAATCCCTTGCATCTATTTGTCACTTCTACTATATAATCATAAGGGATCTGATTTAGCTTATAACTGAATGGTCTAGTGGTTTTCCGTATTTTCTTCAGTTTAAGCCTGAATTTTGCAATATGGATCTGAGCCATGATCTGAGCCACAGTAAGCTCCTGATCTTGTTTTTGCTAACTGTATAGAGCTCCTCCACCTAGGCTGCAAAGAATATAATCAGTCTAATTTCAGTATTGACCATCTGGTGATGTCCATGTGTAGAGTCTTCTGTTGTGTTGTTGGAAGAGGGTGTTTGCTATGACCCATGCATTCTCTTGGCAGAGCTCTGTTAGCCTGTGCCCTGCTTCATTTTGTACTCCAAGACTAAACTTGCCTGTTATTCCACGTATCTCTTGACTTCCGGCTTTTGCATTCCAGTCTTCTATGATGAAAAGGACATCTTTTGTGTGTGTGTATGTGTGTTCTAGCAAGTCTTGTAGGTCATCATAGAACCGTTCAACTTCAGCTTCTTCAGCATTAGTGGTTGGGGCATAAACTTGGATTACTGTAATATTGATTGGTTTGCCTTGGAAACGAACTGAGATTTTCCTGTCATTTTTGAGAGTGCACGCAGTACTGCATTATGAACTCATTTGTTGACTGTGCAGGCTACTCCATTTCTTCTAATGGATTTTTGCCCACAGTAGTAGATATAATAGTCATCTGAATGAAATTCACCCATTTCCATCCATTTTAGTACAATGATGGCTAAATTGTCGATGTTCACTCTTGCCATCTCCTGTTGGCAAGTTGACTACTTCCAATTCACCTTGGTTCATGGACCTAACATTCCAGGTTCCTATGCACTATTGTTCTTTACTTTCACCACCAGACATATCCACCACTGGGCTTCGTTTCTGGTTTGGCTCAGCCTCTTCATTCCTTCTGGAGCTGTTCTTCTACTCTTCTCTGGTAGCATATTGGACACCTACTGACCTGGGGGGTTTATCTTTCAGTGCCATATCTTTTTGCCTTTTCATACTGTTCTTGGGGTTCTCAAGATAAGAATGCTGAAGTGATTTGCCATTCCCTCCTCCAGTGGACCACGTTTTGTCAGACCTCTCCATCAGTCTTGGGTGGTCCTACACTGTATGGCTCATAGTTTGATTAAGTTAACAAAGCTGTGATCCATGTGATCATTTTGTTTAGTTTTCTGGGATTTTGGTTTTCATTCTGTCTACCCTCTGATAGATGTGGGTAAAAGGCCTGTGCAAACTTCCTAATGGGAGGGACTTGCTGTGGAGAAAACTGGATCTTCCTCTGGTGGGCAAGGTCCTGCTCAGTAAGTCTTTAATCCAGTTTTCTGCTCATAGGTGGGGCTGTGCTCCCTGCCTGTAAGTGAAAGTGAAGTCGCTCAGTTGTGTCTGATTCTTTGCGACCCGTGGACTGTAGCCCACCAAGCTCCTCCGTCCATGGGATTCTTCAGGCAAGAATACTGGAGTGGATTGCCATTTCCTTCTCCAGGGGATCTTCTCGACCCAGGGATCGAACCCAGGTCTCCCACATTGCAGGCAGACGCTTTAACCTCTGCACCACCAGAGAAGCCCTTAAATACAAGAATACAGTCTCTCAGAAAACCTCCTATAGAGACAGAGAACTTCAGATCCAAGTACTAACATCAAAGATTTCAAAGGAGGAAAGGAAGCCAGGTTGAAAGAAGGGGGAGGAGGCGGGAGAGCGGGGGTGAAAGGGGTGGCCTTATAGACGTCTCCTGCCACCTACAGATATCCAGGCACTTTTCCCTGCCTGTAGTTTGGCCTTAATCTGTGGTAGGGGTAATGGTGGTAATGGCGACCTCCTTTAGAAGGCTTAGGCCACACGGTGCGCCTCCCAGGACTGCTGCCATCAGTGTCCCTGACCCCACGGCAGGCCTCAGTCAACCCACGTCTCCAGCAGAGACTCCTGGACACGCACAGGCAAGTCTGGATTGGTCTCTTGTGGGGTTACTGCTCCTTTCTCCTGGGTCCTGGTGCACACAAGGTTTTGTTTGTGCCCTCCAAGAGTCTGTGTTTCCCCAGTCCTGTGGAAGTTCTGTAATCAAATCCCACTGGCCTTCAAAGTCAAATTCCTTGAGGATTCTCAGTCCCTTTGCTGAACCCCAGGTTGGGAAGTCTGTTGTGGAACCTAGAACTTTTATAGCAGCACGAGAACTTCTTTGGTATAATTGTTCTCTAGTTTGTGTATTGCCTACCTGGCAGCTCTTCCCAGGTGGGGGATTAAGGTTAAGTGGTTAAGGACCTGCCTGCCAATGCAAGAGACTTAAGAGATGTGGATTCAGTCCCTGGGTTGGGAATTTTCCCTGGAGGAGGAAATGGCAACCCACTCCAGTATTCTTGCCTGAAGAATCCCATGAACAGAGAAGTCTGGAGGGCTACAGTCCATAGGGTAACAAAGAGTTGGATATGACAGAAGTGACTTAGCATGCAGTGGCAGCCTCCTCCAAAGGATTTATGCCACACACCACACCTCCTAGGACTGCTGCTGTCAGTGTCCCTGAGCCCACAGCAGGCCACTGCTGACCCATGCCTCCACAGGAGACCCTCAGTCACAGGCAGGTCTGGCTCAGTCTCTTGTGGGGATTGCTGTTCCTTTCCCTGCACCTTGATGCACACAAGGTTTGCTTTTTGCCCTCCAGGCGTCTCTGACGGGTATGAAGGTTGATTTTAAACATGATTGCACCCCTCCTGCTGTCTTGCTGCAACTTCTCCTTTGCCCTTGGATGTGGAGTATCTTTTTTTGGTGGGTTCTAACATTCTCCTGTCGATGATTGTTCAGCAGCTAGTTGTGATTTTGGTGTTCTTGGAGGAGAAGATGAGTGCACGTCCTTCTACTCCACCATCTTTTTGACTTGATTTTAAAATACCTTTTATGGTAGGTTCCAGTGTTTTTGTCGGAGAAGGCAATGGCACCCCACTCCAGTACTCTTGCCTGGAAAATCCCATGGATGGAGGAGCCTGGTGGGCTGCCATCTATGGGGTCACTAAGAGTCGGACACGACTGAGCGACTTCACTTTCACTTTTCACTTTCATGCATTGGAGAAGGAAATGACAACCCACTCCAGTGTTCTTGCCTGGAGAATCCCGGAGATGGGGGAGCCTGGTGGGCTGCCATCTATGGGGTCGCACAGAGTCAGACATGACTGAAGCGACTTAGTAGTGTTTTTGTAGATGATTGTTCAGCAGTTGTGATTTTGGTGTTTTCATGAGACGTGAAAGTGAAAGTGTTAGTCGCTCAGTCGTGCCCGACTCTTTGCAACCCTGTGGTCTGTTGCTTGCTAGACTTCTCTGTCCGTGATGTTCTCCAGGCATGAATACTGGAGTGGATAGCCATTCCCTTCTCCAGGGGATCTTTCCAACCCAGGAATCAGGCCCTGGCCTTGTACATTGCAGGCAGGATCTTTATCATCTGAGACACCAAGGAAGCCCCTTCATGAGAAGAGGTGAGCTCATGTCTTTCTACTCTGCCATCTTTTCCAGAGTCAAGGGGCTGCTTTAGTTTGGATGCTATCTGTCTCTTTCCTCAGTGCATGCTGGCAGTTATCCCTTGATATGTGGTGTGTGGGTTCAGAGGTCCTTGTGCACACATGAGGGGGCAGTCTTCGACACCTGCTCTTGGGTCTCTTGGGGGTGGCAGCTGTCTGCACACTCCTGGGACAGCAGGGGCAGGGCTTGGCACTGCTCTGGGTCTCCTGTGGGCAGATGCTGTCCACACTCCCAGAAGAGTGGTGGCAGTCCTTGGCACCTGCTGTTAGGTCTTGGAGTGGCAGTTCATAGCCACTTCTGGGGCCTAGGATGGCCGCAATGACTTGCGCCTGCCCCCAGAACTCCTGTGGGCATTGTCCTGTTGCTGAATGGTCACAGGGAACGGAGCTCTTATGGTGCTCTCAGCCCTCTTCCCATGCACCCCCTCAACAATGGCACTTGGTATCTCTCGTCAGCCCCAGCTTCTTCTGAGTACCTGCTCTGTTGCTACCGTGCAGCCTCTTCAGGCTGTCTCCATGCAGCCAACCCTGGTCCTCTCCCTGGGTCTGACCTCTGAAGCCTGTACTTTAGTGCCTAGCCCCCAGGTTCACTAACATATGAGCATCTTAGGCGGGGGAGTGCAGGGTGGCAGTGCCAACCTTCTGTTCACGTTACTCTGTTTTGCCCTACTCAAACGCTGTGCTCTATGCCTAGCCTCTGAAGCTCCGCTCCATATAGGCTGATCTCCCTGCCAGTGGGGGACTGCCCAGGGTGTGGGAAACTTGCCTCCATGGCTCCTCCCTGGGTGCAGGCTTCGTCTGTTTCTTTTTTCCTTTTGTCCTACCCAGTTACATGGAGGTTTTTTTGCCCTTTGAGAATGAGGTCTTCTGCTGGCTTTCGGTAGATGTTCTGTGTCGGTCATTCCACTAATAGATGTGTTTTTAGTGTTTTTGTTGGGGAAGGTGAGCTTCCTGTCCTACTCCTCCACCATTTTTACCCCCCCGCCAACCAGTAATTATTTTAAGTAAATGGCTGACATAATTTGAACGTACAGTGATCCTTAGGTATCTACAATGGATTGATTCCAGTACCTCCTCTGAATACCAAAATTTGCAGTTGCTGGAGTCCCTTACATTTATGGTGTAGTACAGTTAGCCGTCTGTATCTAAAAGTTCCCCATCCACTTTTATGTGGATAAGGGTTTAATTGATCAAAGTATTTCCCATTATAATGGAACAATATATGCAATAGAAGGTATAGAAATTGAAAAGAAAATGATGAAATTATCAATATTTGTAGATACCTATTAAACCTAAGAGTTAAACAAGTAATGTTTAAAAACAGCCATTGAAATTGCTGTAGTAATAGTTGTGAGAATTGTTGCATCCAAATTGTAAGCTATGTCATAAAAGAGTGATTTTCTCACTGATATAGTTAGTAACCTAAGTATAAAAAGTATGTAAATTCTCTTGGACGTAAGTTGTATAAGAAGAAGTTGGTGTTTATAGTAGAAATGTATTTTTTAATAAATACATTACATCCTCTAATGAATTTGCATCCTGATACTGTATCCTGTTAGTGATACAACCTGGATTAAGATATATAAACTGTTAATGCCCACAGCTCCCTAGAAGAAACAGAAATCCTCTTGGAGAAGGTATAATTATCCTAGGTCTGAAATTAGTCATATAGTATTTTTTTTTGCATACAGTGTTCAACTCATAAATATAACCAGATTCTCTCTCTCCCCCCCTCTCTCTCTCACTCACTCACATGGCATCAAGAGCAAGGAGCAACAGAACCAGCAGACAATAAGCAGACCAAAATGTCTTGGTTTATTGGAATTATCAAACACAGAAAGCCATCATACATATTTAGCAAGTTGAAAAACAAAAGCAAAGATAGTAAATAATAGTGGGAAGCTAGAAGCTATTAATATAAAAAAGCGACAAGGCAGATTTGAAAAATAACTGGACAGGCTTTTTTTTTTTCTTTTTAGACATGTTTTTGAATCAGAAAATAAAATACCTGAAATTCACTCAGTGTACAAGTTTAACAGATTAGACAAATGAGAAGTGAGATTAGTGAGCTGGAAAATATAGTTCAGAGAAGGCTATGAAAGTAGAAGCTTGAAGAGGAAAAAGAGAGGAAATACTGTACAGAAGGATAAGACTCATAGAAGATACAGAGAAATCTCATTTGTGTTTTACTGGAGTCCCAGAAAGAAAGGAGGAAATGTGGGCAAAAGTAGATAGGCCAATGGAACATAAGAGTGAAAAAGCAGGTATCAGAATGCCTGATTTATGACAAAAATAGTACAGAAATGTGGAATGGTTGAGATTTTCAGTAATTGGTAAATAGTTGAGTGCTCATATAAAAAACTTGAACTGTTCTTATAACAATCAACTATATTTGGATTATGGACCTAAAAGCAAAGTGCAAAAAAAACAAAACCTTTAGAGGATAATGTAAAATACCTTCTTGACCTTTAGGTAGATGGAGAAGATTTAGCAAGACACAACATTAGTACATTACACTTATATTGATAGCAAAACAAAACTGTGAATCATTAATAGACAGCCCCATGGCAAAATATTTCACCAAAGTTGAACTCAAATGATCAAAGATATTTAATATAATCATCAGAGAACTCAATACTTACTCTGGTTTTGTTTATCACAGAGGAAAAATATAAGGAATCTAAATACACAAATAGGAAATCATCTAATTAAAATTTCATAAATATAATAGTAATGCCATTTGGTATTTACAAATGATTTAGAATTACATTAATAAGCTTATAGTATATTGGACAGTTTGCAGAACATTATATATCATCCCACTTTGGTAAAAGACTAAATATTTGTGATTACATATATTGCATGAAGTTTGAACATATTTTAAATAGTTAGCTGTGTATGGTAATGGTACTCAGAATGAATCTAATCATATCTTTTTCTATTGTTTCTAAATTGAGCATGTACTGTATTATTTATGTAATTGATAACACAGAATATACCAAAAGTGGGCTTCCCTGGTAGCAGTAAAGAATCCACTTGCAATGCAGGAGACTGCCTGCAATGCAGGAGACATGGGTTCAATCCTTGGGTGGGGAAGATCCCCTGCAGAAGGAAATGGCAACCCACTCCAGTATTCTTACCTGGGAAATCCCATGGACAGAGGAGCCTGGGCGAGCTCCAGTCCATGGGGTCTTGAGAGTCAGACATGACTTAGCGACACCACCACCACCAGTGTACCAAAAATAGGGCATTATATCCATTTTTCCATTATGGGATTCAACTTTTTTTTTTACTAAAATTCTGACCAAATGAACCACTTGTTAGTGTTGGAAAATGTGTATTCATTCATGCACATACACGCCTAACTGTGCAATACGTGCAGTAGCAGCACAGAGAATGTGAAATACCATCCTTATTGTAAGAATGCAGGTTGGTATTGAGTGACTCATCCTTTCATTTTTTCATTTAAATGTGTCCTTTTTTATTTTAATTGCAAATACTACCTAAATCTGCCGTCTCTTAATACTTTGCCTGCCTCCCTTTTTCCGTTGTTTTTAGGCTGCTTAAATGTCCTTAATGTACAGATAAATATATTTTAGTTTTGATTTAGTTACAAAGAGTCTAGATATTTTCAAAGGAAAGCTGTATTATAAGTTTAAGAATGGAATTCATTTTTATAGTTTTAAGGAGTTTACATTTAAAATTTTTCTCTTAATTTCTGGACTTTTCACACGGGGAAAAAAGACCCTTTCTACACTCTGATAAATGAGTGTGTTATTTGAAAAATGATTTAAAGCATGTGGTAGTAACAGGAAAGGATTTGTTTTCTGGCTTTTTTCTCTGTCATATTAAAGATGTTACATATATGTATATTATATATGTTTTTAGTTTGGGATATTATTTGACAAACTTTAAAAATACAATATGCATATTATGTTTGTTTTACCATGGTGTCCAGGAGCTTATAGATAAATTTAGGCTCTATTGTTTATCCATGTGTTCTTACTTGTGTCTTTCAGCTTATAATGGATTTTAGATCTTTAATTATCCTTTTAATTCTTTTTGGAAGTAGGGGCAAAAAATGAATAAATATGGATTTATAAATATATATGAATACACATATACATAAATTTAATCCCACATGGTATGGTAAACATACTGTTTTAAATTTTTTTTAGCCAACAAATGGGATCTTCTTGAGCATGTTTCTGATTGTTTTGCCTTTGGAATCTATGGCTCATGGCCTCTTCCATGAACTGGGTAGCTGTTTAGGAGGAACATCTGTTGGATATGCTATTGTGATTCCCACCAACTTTTGCAGGTACAGTAACCTAGTGTAATTAGTCATAGCACCTTGACTCTTAACATTCTTCTAGTATTTGTATGAATATGAGATGATAGCTCATTTTTTCAAAGCTATAACAGTCTCAAAATATAATACTCTTGCATTTTTTTCATTTATCCCAAATGTTTAAAAACCTTTACTTTGAGTAGTAATCTTAAGGGTTCATTAAAGTTTTGTTTTTGGTAAACGTGATTAGAGTATGTTCTAGCTAAAAATCATAAAAATATAAGTAGATTTTCTTTGTAAAGTTATTCCATTTTCTTAGGAATATCTTGTTTAAGGAAATGTGAAACCACATGGTGAAGTGTAATAGAATGTACACGGGACCTGAGCATCCTAAATTCTAGTTCTGTGTTCCTTTAGGCAAATCATAACGTCTCTGAACCTCAGTGTCTTAATTTAAATTGCAGAGAGAGGAATGTCATGAAGAGGTAGTGAGAATATGAATGTAAAAATACTATCTATTTGAAAATGTAGTAAAAATACCAGGAATTCAGAGACATTCGCAATAAAATCAAATATCTCATGGCAGTTTTATTAAAATAATTTTGACTCCAATATGTGGCTAATCTGTTTCAATTTATAATCATTACTAAATTTTAGTTTTTCTTTTATAGTTTAAGTACCTTTGAAGTAGGAAAAAAAAAATACTTCCTTGCCAGTAATGAATTATGCTGACAAAGTAGGCATCATATTTTCCTTGGCAGAGGTGGGAGAAAACTGAACATAAAGTTTTTATTGGATTTTAAATATTTGACATAAAACCACAAAGTTGACTATTTGTAGTAAATATTTTCCTCCATATTAAAGATTTGATAAATAAGGTGAAGATTCTTATGAGAAGTAAAAGAAATATATTTCAAAAGATACCATAAAGTAAGATGTGACAACTCTCTAGGAAGAATATGTGAAAGTAGTAATTTGCACAGATTTTTATTGTAATTTTTGATTATGCATTGTTTACTCTTTTACCGTTTTGTGGCTGTTAAATGATAAAATATGGGACAAAATGTTTTGTTTTTTAATGAAGCTTTTGTAGAATTATTAGAATAGTATGGATAAATACACGGAGCAAATGTAGTTTTCAAAATTCCTATTTAGAAATCCAGTTTCTGGGTAGGAGTGATGCTTTTTTTTCTCCCTGAATATTCATTTGATCCTGCTAGTTTTAAGAACTGGTTTATCATCTTTACCAACGTACCATTTTACATGTATTCCAGGATCAAGCGTGTCTTCAGTTAGTGTTCAGTAGTATAAGGCAATGACCTAAATTATAATCATTGTTTTAAAATGTCATTTATTAAAAGGTAAGTTGTTCTGTCATTTGTGTACCTCAAGTTAGTAAAACTTGAACACTTTATAATGACTATTTTTCAATATGGAAATTAATTTAAAATACTGTTTCCATACTGTGTTTTTTCTCAAGAAAAAAAGTGCTTTCATTATTGTCCCCAATCCAGCGTTCTTGAAACATTTTGGGGATAAAGTTAGTACAGTCTTGCTTTTTAAAGTCTTGTTTAATATCTCATTTGGTAAGAAGATGCCAAATTCTTGGTAAAAAAATGAAGAGTAGTACAATCCACATTTGGAGATATCCTCCCAGCTTTCAGTTTTATTTATTTTTTACATGGAGGATAATTGGTTTACAATGTTGTGTTGGTATCTGCTGTACAACACCGTGAGTCAATCATCAGTATACATATATTTCTTTCCTCTAGAACCTCCCTCTGTGACAGCCTCCCATCCCACCCCTCTAGGTTGTCACAGAGCACCAGATCTTAATGATAAGAGGTATAATTTTTAGAAACTAGGCTTTAATTTTCCAAGCATAATTCTTAGCACTGTGGAAAATTTAGAAAAGATGGGTTTTTTAAAAAAAGATTATGCCATTTAGTTATTAATAACTTAGGAGTCTTAGATAAATTATTATAAATGAAAAATAGGAATGTGACATAGAATGAACACTTCATGAACACCAAAATGATGGGTTTTTTCCTCCTTTTTCAGTCCTGATGGTCAGCCAACACTTCTTCCACCAGAACATGTACAGGAGTTAAATTTGAGGTCTACTGGCATGCTCAATGCTATCCAAAGATTTTTTGCATATCATATGATTGAGACCTATGGGTGTGACTATTCTACAAGTGGACTGTCTTTTGATACTCTACATTCCAAACTGAAAGCTTTCCTTGAACTTCGGACTGTGGATGGGCCTAGGCATGATACATATGTTTTATATTACAGTGGGCACACCCATGGTACAGGAGAGTGGGCTCTTGCAGGTAAGTCCACCTCTGGCAATTTCACTATTGTGAAGATACACCTATTTGTGGAAATCTGTCCTTTACACTGAAACAATGTTTCCAAATTCTCAATTTTCCACTTTATAGTTTACCAAGTATACATATGACTGTTTTGTTTACCTTTTCTCTGGCATACTTCTTTAGCATAATTTTAGTGACCTCTAAAGGTTTCGAAAATTACGTTTTGTGTTGATTGGAAGAAAAAAAAAATCTGACTGCTTGACGTGAGACTTATAGTTTCTCTTTAAACTATTTTCAGAATTATTAAATAGTTACATTTTTCAGAAGCCGATTAACTTATTTGACTACTACTTCTAAGTCTTTAAGATTATAGATGCTGATTTCAATAGTTCTGCACATGTTCAATTGTATTTGTTAGAAAGCATACCATAATTTTAAGCAGCAGGTGATATGATGTGGTTGGAGTAGTGTTTAGGTCAGGAGACCTTAGCTCTGTCCTAATTTGCCCCAGCAATGCTGTTTGAGGCAGATAACGCTCTCCATTTCAGTTCTCTCATCTGAAAATAGAAGGGGTAATGTTTAACCTCCTTGCCAAGGGAGAAATGAGATTTAGATGTAAATTTGTTTGTTGGTCTTCCCAACTAGAGAGGAGACTCTGTAAATTGAAGGCTTTGTTTTATGAGATAACTTGCTTACTGCTGGAAGAGAGTCTGGCAAATAGTAGGAGATCCTTAAGTAGTAGATGGATAAAATCATTGAATGAATCATGACAAAACAGGTAATTTTCTTATTTTAGATTAGGAATAATTCATTTAGACTTAATGATACCCTTTTTTTTCTAAAAATTTTTTAGATGTTTTATACCATGAGCCCAATAAAATAGTCATAAAATATAAGTAGAAAAAGGTATTCACAGAAAAATATAAAGAGAAGTATTATGGAAGGACAGAGATAGAGTGCCAATACAAGAATTCCAGAAGAAAGCAAATAAACTCAAGGTTAAAGTACACATGATTTCAAACCATCATTGTCTCACTAATTTAGTGCCAGATTGGTTTACAGGGTTTTATTATAAATAGACTTTTGTAATTTTTTGGTCTAACAAATACTGAATAAGTCAATGGCTATCTAGAAGGAGTAAAGTCAAACTAATAAGGGATCGAACCCAGGTCTCCTGCATTGCAAGCAGATTGTTTACCATCTGAACCACTAGGGAAGCCCCAATACTGAGCATGTTTGAAGCATAGCTACTGTGCTTGGTACTTTATACATATTATTAAATTTAATCTTCACTTGAAATTCTTTGAGATACTGTCACCTCTATTTTTCAAAGGATGAAATGAAAGCTAAAAGTGGTTACATAACTTACCTATGGTCATACTATTCCTAAGTGCTGGAACCACGATTCAAGTCCGAATTTGTCTGACACCTAAAATCGCCCCACCCCGCCACTGTACTATGTTGCTGCCAAAGGTAAAAACCACAAAGGCACAGAAATGGCATGTTCTAGTTCAGAAGGTAACTTTTGTTAGCATGGTTCACCCATTTTTGGAATACTGTAATATGAAGGAAACTAGTCAACTTAAAACTACTTCAGCATAAGGTTATAAAATCATTTACTCAACTTGTGACTTTTTGATAACACAACATATAAAATAACTTTTAAACATTTACAGCATGCTATTTCAAATTCAGGTAAAGTATAGCATTCTGTGTACTTCAGAGCCCAAGAGAAAAAGTTTTAATCAATTCAAACTTTTTTACAGAAATATATTTCAAACCTAAAAGCAGGGATTGATTATTTGAAAACTGCTACTGAAATGCTTATAATAACTCAAATGCAAGGGGATGGGCATAATTTTGGTGGCCATGCATATATCCTTCATTATTTTTTATAAGAAAGTAACTTCATTTTTTTAAATTTCTATTTCATTCAATTACTGCATGAATTATAGTTTTTTCCTAAGCATATGATTGTAGTAAAGAGAAATAATGAATTCTACCCAGTGGCTTGACTTTTGAATAGTTAGTAAAGCATACTGTCTCTACATAAATAACAACATGTTTCATTGGAACAATAAGAAAAATGATTGATATTAGATCAGCAGTGGTGGCTATTATCTTAGACTTAACCTGGAAAATTTTTCATTATTGGTGATACTAGATGTGTGGGTTGGAGTGTCAGGTTGAAATAAGAAGGCTGAGAGGCAGTGGGGAGAACATGCTAACTGACAAGCTTATCCCAAACAAGTCCAAACAAACCATATCTGGGTATGGGCTTTGAGATCATTGCTATATCTAGACTTTTTAAAATACTGTTTCTTTTTATATGCTAAATATTAAACATACAAAGCTTAGAGAATGCTTTAGTGAAGAATAAAGCAGCCAGGGACAAATTATAGCTTCACAGTGAAATGCAGCTTTTCCATTACAAGACAAATACTTCATTTCCAAAGGTTAAATTGGTTAATACTTAAAGAATTCCACTGAAGAAAAAGAATCTAATCCATACTATTCTCTGACACTGTGCTTTCATTTGATTATCTGTGTGTATATTTTCTTTTCTCTTTTTATTGGAGTATAATTGCCTTACCGTGTTGTTAGTTTCTACTGTACAGCAAAGCAGATCAGTTCTAAGTATACCTCTATCCCTTCTCTTTTGGATTTCCTTTCCATTTAGGTTGGGCTTCCCTAGTGGCTCAGCTGGTAAAGAATCCGCCTGCAATGTAGGAGACCCAGGTTTGATCCCTGGGTTGGGAAGATCTGGAGAAGGGATACCCTTTCCAGTATTCTGACCTGGAGAATTCCATGGACTGTATAGTCTATGGGGTCACAAAGAGTCAGACACGACTGTGTGACTTTCACTTCACTTCCCATTTAGGTCACCACAGAGCACTGAGTAGAGTTTCCTCAGCATACAGTTGGTTCTCATTAGTTATCTGCTTTATGCACAGTAGTTTTGATATGTCAATCCCAGTCTCCCAGTCCATCCCACTCACCCCTATGTCCCCCCTTGGTATCCATACATTTTTTTCCTCTTTGTTTGTGTCTCTATTTCTGCTTTGCAAATAAATTTATCCTTACCATTTTCCTGGATTCCACATACATGCATTAATACATAGTTTTGTTTTTCTGACTTAATTCACTTTGTATGACAGTCTCTAGGTCTAATAACTTTAAATGCAAGCTTATGTTTACATGAAGTATTTATTACTTAATATAAACATTTTCCCCAAAGTTTGTATTTTTCTTAACTC
Source organism: Bos grunniens (assembly GCF_055505025.1). Lineage (NCBI taxonomy): Eukaryota > Metazoa > Chordata > Mammalia > Artiodactyla > Bovidae > Bos > Bos grunniens. Next base: position 64,570,407 of record NC_141168.1, on the reverse strand, counting down.
TTAAAAATTTATCTCAAATATTTTTTAAAAGATGGCTTTGGAAATAAACTCTAGATGTTCAGTTTACTGATATTTATAGTCATTTTTTCTTAGAAAATGTAATAGACACCAAGATGAATAGCAGTAGCATAAATGTCAGTGTTCTTATGTTTTCCTTCACTGTGAATTGAGAATAATTTATGAAGATACTTTAAAGTAGGGTTATAGTTTAGGTAAATAAATGTCTAGTAGTTACCTTCTACAATATTATGCATTAAAAAATATTATAAAGATGGCATAAGTAGACCATTACAGAATTCTACTATCAGCCAAGAAGATTTGTTCCTGTATGTGTAATTTTCTCTGTGAGACACTGTATTGTAAAAGTAAAACAGTGGAGAAAGCATATGTTTACAGGACTTACCTTCCCCAAGAGGGGCAGGCTTTGCCCCATAACTCAGCAACCATGTCCTCCCCACTGGCCTGAGGCGCCTGGCCCATTTGCAGGTTAAACCGGGCACAGAGAATGGATCCTGTTTCCAATCAGTTCCTTCCCTTGGCCTGCCTGAAACGGCCCCAGATGTTGATTCTTTCTCAGAAATGTTATTGAACACCCCTGCTCTGAAGAAAATGCTTTCTATTCCAGTCTAAGTGACAAAGAACTCTAAGCTCTGCGTGCATGCTAAGTCTGAGAATTTATTAATAAATAGTTTTCTTTAAAAAAATTTTTTTTCTTAAAACCTTTAGATAGGAAGCATCAGGATTAGATTTTACTTGAGGTTAAGAGTAGGTCCAGAACTCACTGTGAGAAAAAATCTGTGTGTGCTCCTTAACCCATATCTTTACTCACAGTACTTCTTAGAATATGTAGTCTTTTTACACTTACAGGACTTCATAATGTGGAACCTAGTATCTTTGCCTCTTTGCTTGAGGGTAAAAAACAACTTGGTAATGACAAGAGAGACAAATTAAACAATCTATTTAACCTGTAAAGCAGTTTATCACAGATAAAGTCTTTAAAAACAGTCTCAATTACTTAAACAGCATCAGATAAATGTTACTGAGATAAATGTAAGTACTTTACATCTGGGCCAAAAGCCAAATTTGACATAGAACCTTTTCATAGGAGAAAGCAGAGCAAAACAAGACAAGAGAATTAGTATAAAGGGCTTTAATGCTGCTTTAAATTTCTTGCCAATATCTAAAGAGCATGTGTATAAGAATTAGTGTAGCGTGTGCTACAGAATCTTTATTGAAATAGTTGTAGAAGGCAAGTTAGACAATGTTTTATGGCAGATGGAATTTGTATAATAACCCTTATATCTATGTTGTCCTCTCCAGAGAAGTTTAATAAAAGTGGAAATAATGAAAAGTGAGCTTGATCCTTTTAAAAAGGTACCTTAGAGAGGTCTCTGTGAAGCAATACATTAGTAATACATGAAAAACAGATTTTACATTGTCACAGTCTGGTGAATAAAAGAATATTTATCATTCATAAAGGATGTGATATATACTCTGTTTTTATGGATCATATCACTGATAGAATCCAAATTCTAAAAGATTTTCTGTCTCTCTAGTATTGTCATTTTGATAGTTTAGCAAAGAAGATGGTTGCTCTTGGTAGAATACCTATTCTGGGGCTAGGTTGTTGGAGCTTATATTAGTAAATTGTAACATATTACAACTTTCTTCTAATTATAAAAATAACTGTAAAAATTTTGGAAGATACAAAAAAGTATAACAAAACCCACCTGAAATACCAATACCCAGAAGATAACTATTGCTCTTATTTTTGTAGATACACTTGTATGTCATGCTTTTTCTAATATCATAGATATTTTGTCATTAAAATTTCTTTATAAATATGATTTATGATAAAACTCTCTCATAAGGTTATAATTATTTCCATTCCCTCAGTTTCATATTGTACACTATCTGAGGTAGCAGTGGGAAGATGATCTTTATATGTAATTTTTGTCCACATCCCTGCCCTGTCTTAGGATAAATTCCTGGAATTGGAAGGATTGGATTAGTGTACCATTTGAGACAGAGGCAGAACTAGAGTGAGGTGAGAATGGCAGATGCCTAGGGCACAAAATTTAATGGAGTACTAAAAATTAAATGATCAAATTTTAATACAGTGTTATTTAAAATTTTAATGCAAAAAAAAAAAACCATACAATATGAACAAAATGTATAATGAGTAGCTGTAAGACAGCTTTCTTGGTCAGAAATATTTTTACCTTAGACATTTCTGGTATATGTTTTTTTGAATCCTTTGTTGTTTTGGGGTATAAAACGGATTTAAAAATAAACCAGTTCCAAACTCTTGTTACTAGGAGGGAGAGTCTTTTTTATGTAGTAGGTACCATATATGAGGATAAGTTAACAGTTTATCAGAGATGTAAAACAGGGGTAAGCAAACTTTTTCTGTAAGGATCAGGTATTTTTGACTTGGTAGGCCATAAAATCCCTCTTGCAACTATACTTAGCTTTTTGTAGAATAAACGCAGTCATAGACATTTATAGAAACATGAAATTTAAATTTCCTGTAATTTTTACATTACAAACTTCTCAAAAAATTTTTTTACACCATTTAAAAATGTAAAATCAGTTCTTATCTCTCAGGCCATGCAAAACTTGTGGCAGGCTAGATATGACAAGTCATAATTTGCTGCCCAATGTAGAATATTAGCTTTGCTGTATAATTTCTTTTTACCAAATTTACCTTTATTAAATAATTTTCTTATTTTATCATAGCATATCTCTTTAATGTAAAAAACAGGATGATTGGATTTTTTAGTTTTTTTGGTTTGGTTTTTACTTGAAGTTGAAAGTCTATTTTCTGTTTCTGAAAATTCTTCTGAAAAGATACTTTGAAAAGAAGGCACCCTCTTTTTTTCTTACATATTTAACTTTAAAAACTTAAAGACAGTACACTCAAGACAAGAGAGTATTGTTAGTAAGACACTTAAATTCTTGCTCTACTGAACTTTCTTTTGTTCACAGGTGGCGACATACTACGCCTTGACACACTTTTAGAATGGTGGCGAGAAAAGAATGGTTCCTTCTGTTCCCGACTTATTATCATATTAGACAGTGAGAATTCCACTCCTTGGGTGAAAGAAGTAAGAAAAATCAACGACCAGTATATTGCAGTGCAAGGAGCAGAGATGACAAAGACGATAGATATCGAAGAAGCTGACCCACCTCAGCTGGGTGACTTCACAAAAGACTGGGTAGAGTATAACTGCAACACCACTAATAACATCTGCTGGACTGAAAAGGGACGCACAGTGAAAGCAATATATGGCGTGTCAAAACGGTGGAGTGACTACACACTACACCTGCCAACAGGAAGCGATGTGGCCAAGCACTGGATGCTCTACTTTCCTCGTATTACATATCCACTAGTGCATCTGGCAAACTGGTTGTGTGGTCTGAACCTTTTTTGGATCTGCAAGACTTGTTTTAGATGCTTGAAAAGATTAAAAATGAGTTGGTTTCTTCCTGCTGTGCTGGATACAGGACAAGGCTTCAAACTCGTCAAATCTTAATTTGGAACCCAAAGTGGAATATTATTGAGAGTTTATTCTACCACTTATCACTAACTTGCCATTTTTTGTATATTGTATTTTTATTTGTAAAAAATATCTTGCTACTTCTGTAGCTGATCTTATTTTGTCTTTTCTCAAGTAATTATGGTATGTGTAAGGAGTTGGGAGTAAGCATTTTATACTAAAAGTAGTCAAAATGTTGACTTTGTCAATGCATAAGAGATGTTAAAAAATAATAACAATGCACTTTGAGGAATGTTTGCGTATGCCTCTGATTAGAAAGAAGACTTGTCCCAGCCCAGCAGTGGCCAATGAAGAATTATCAATGCCTTATTTTCTAGGCATAGAGAATGTAAACCAGACAATTTGTTTACTGTTATAAGAAAACTACCAGTTTGCTTACAGAAGATTATTTTTGTGAATAATAGGTTTGAGTTCAAAACCATTTGAAGAATTTCAGACTCACACTCAGAAAAGGGAAAAGGAAGAAGTCTGCTTAAAATGAGTATGTAAAATTTGCTTATCGTACATCACATTTAGACACTTGGCTGTGACCTGTTACCAGTATCGCAGAGAAGCCCAAAGCACTGTTTAGGTACAAACATTCTTCATATAGGTAACTGTAAGAAGCTAGAGCCTACAACTTGCTCCTCCATGCCTTGCTGGGAGCCTCTGAAAGCACTGGCAATTTTAAGAGTCTTTCTCAGGGTAACAATGTTTTCTTAATAAAAATGTTTTCAGCTACAAATTCTTCCCAAATAAACTGTCTTCCCTTTCAAAATGTAATTTTATGAAAGAAATGTAGCCATTTGTCATTGATTTAGGCTATTTTCAGTATTGAGAAATAATTTTGATCTCTGTAGAGTTAATGCTCTGTCATGAAAACAATTTTTCAGATCTCCATTAGTGGTAACACTTTTTTCTATTTGAGGTCAAAGGATTGGAAACGGTCATTTTTTTTTTTCTTGTATACCTGTAATGTATTATGTAAAAAAGTATTCATACTGGTAATTTCAGTTAAGCATAATGGTGTGGTTATAATTTTTAAAACTTCAGTGTTTTATCTAATTAAAGCAGGCATAGATCAGGCTATCTCCTAAAAGGTAATTTACCTCCTATTCCTTTCTAATAATCCTAACATTCTAAGTTTTCATCTCTGAGAAATAACATGAAAGGAATAGATTTAAATTGGAGGATACTCTAATCTTTGCTGTTTAAACGGTGTAATCTCTCACCATAAAAGCCATTTTTTCCAGCCTCAGAGAGAAGAAATAATGCCTCTACCATTTTCTACCTGTGACTTGAAAGTAGCAGTTCTAGTTAGGAAGAAGTCACTTAGCATCAGGGAACTTGTATACCACTATCTATGCAGCATTGTTATATAGTCTGATTATTTCTGTGTTTTGAGTATGATTTTCCTAATGCTATGAATAAAATTTTGTCAAAAATTAATTTTTCACATAATTTGCAAACAATAGTTATTGAAAATTTTACTATATTAAAAGGGATAGTCAAAAATATGCAAGTATTATTAGAGTTTATGGTTAGTAGGTCAGTTTGAAATTTTCTAATATTTGGTTACATATATATATCAACATCATCCAAATGAAATAGTGTAGTGTTTCACTCCTACTCAGAAATAGCGTAGGAGACAAGCCAACTGTTAAAACTATGAGCTTACAGCTACAAAAGTTTAATCAACATCAAGTAAAAACATCTTTTAAATTCCAAGCCAGTGTTGAGCAAATGAGCTTTAACTAAAGCGTATCCCTTTACTCTGAGAAAGCCAAATATAAAAGTATATCCTGTGTTGTTTATAAAGTGAAACTAAGATTTTACTAAAAATCACATTCAAAAGGTAGCAGACATTTTTACGTCACAAAGCTAATGCTTTGATATATATTTTCTATAAAGTACAACTGAAAAAGGTCTGGGCTAAAAATGGGATTTGAGCCTACTTACTCACTTTGATGAAACAAAGTAACAGTTTGGAGAAGGAATATTACAGGAAAGATAATTGCTTACTTTTACCTAAGGATTCAAAAACAGATGTGACAGTGAGACTAATTTTCTTGTGGCCTCTGTTTAGGAAGGAATTATTTAAAGTGATAGAAATTATGAAAGGGCAAAATTTTACCATGCCACTAAAAGAAATAGATAACGTGGAGATGTTTTTCAGCATACTGTTGACTTGTTTCCTTGTGTGGTACCTTGTTAAAAACCACAAAAAAAAGGTCTAAAAACATCTTTTAAAAAAAAGCTATTATTTCATTCAAAATTTTGTTTAATTTGCTGTGACTAAACTCTTCTGGGACATTTGGATTTATCTTTTTTTGTATAGCTTTCTATCTCCCTCTTCTTAATATGAAATTCTAGAGAGAAGACCTTTTTCAGGAAACAATTTTTATGAAGTGTTTTCATAAGTTATACACTTTTTAAAAGCTACGTTGCTAATTAAAATGCATTTATATTTAATGCATTGGTGGGTAGAATTTTTTTGAACTAGAATCTTCATTAAAGTCTATTTGTAGCTGTACATTTTGTTTGTAACTTTTGGCTTAAATATGTTTACTGTTTGGGGTACTGAATTTTTTATAGGTATTCTTTCACATTTAGAGCCTAATCTCTTTCAAGGCAATGTTCTACATTACCTTTCCACAGGTGATGTGTTAATATTATATATGTCATAAGAAAATGACTTAATTTTAAGCATGTGAATAAGTATATTTGATAGCAAATGCTCAAAGGAGTTAAATCTGTGAGCACTTTTTAACATCTATATTGGAAGATACTAGACTGTCATCTCTTTTCAAGCAAAGGCTTACACATCTTGATATTTCTCATACAGTTTACCCAGAAGAGTGCCTTGCTTATTATAGGAGGTATTTTAAAAATATGTTTAACTGAGTGAATGAATTTAGATTCCTAAGGAGAAATTGGAATAATCTGATTGTAAATTATTACATTTCCTTAACAGTTTTACTTTAAGTGGGTATTATTTCAAGATCCTCATTGTTAACAATTACCAAAGACAATTACAGCATCGGTGAAAGGAAAACAAATGTCACATTTGTAGTTAAAGAGCAATAAGGATCAAGATTAGCAAAGGAAAAACTTTAAGATAGGTTTGATTGAAAACATACCTGATTATCACCAAAAAGTAGCTCTTTCAAGGTTGAGTCCCTTTTCATTATGTCCTCCAGTACGATTGAATCTTTCATTGATATCCCATTAGAAACATAGATAGATTGGAGATTTATCACAAATGGAAATTATTAGAAGTCTGATGAACAAAGAAAGCATTTGCCTGTGCCTATCAGTAACTACTAGATTGTAAAATCAGGAAAAAAAAAAAAAGGGGCCTCTGAACATAAGCAGTTTCATGACAAGCTAAGAAAACTAAAATCATCTCATCTTTGGCATATCCGCAATAGTTGGAACACATAGTTATAAAGTATGAAAGAATGAAATTTAACCAGCAATTATTTTGAGCAGCTATTTTTGTTGATAAACATTTACATTTATGTTTTTTAGGAACTATTACTTAGACCAAAGCTGATTCAAAACTGAACACTGTAGGCTGATTGCAAAGCTTTTTTAATAATATGTAAAAACCCTTTTGATTGATTTAAAAATTGAATTGGCCAGTCATCTTGTGTGATGACCTCACAATATTTTTTTTTTTTTAACTATGAGCTTAATTTAGAGCAAGTGGACAAGTTTAGTAAACTTTTGTTGTTGCTGTTTGGTCTGGACCTAGAACTCTTGATCAATTTTAAATCGGTGTGTCAGGGTAAGTGAGGAACATGGCATATCTCCTTATGCAATGTTTACTCCATGTGAATTAAAAATATTTTTATATTAAAACATACCAACATACTGAGCAATATTTGGTTAATTCTTAGTGTAAATCACAAGACTTGAAAGCAGTTTTAATCTTGCACTAGGTTCTTTGGGCGCAACTTTCAATGTTAATGGTATTCCATACAGAATATTAAAAAAAAAAATCCTTTGTCATATCTTGGAAACGCAAACAACACAGTGGATTTTCTTTAAATAAATAATTTTGTTTGAATACTGATGGAATTTCAGGTGGGTACCATCTTAATGCAACTTTAAAATAGGTATTTCTAGGTTCTTTGGAATCCTAATGCATATTGATTTCTTGTTCTACACAATTAGGTATTGTGGGGTGGGGATTTTGATTTATAGTCTATTATACATCCACATGCATTCATGCCCATTCTCACCTATTTCTCTCCTCCCTAATTAGAAGAGACACTGCTACGTTTTTTTCCAAAACCTAACCTCTGGCTTCTTTTCCCCCTTTCCACGTAAAATTCATCAGTAACAATAAAACTAATTCATCAGTAACAATAAAAATGTCAATGCCTATCATCTATTGAATGTTTATTATGTTCTAGTCACTGTGCTAAGCACTTCCATATACATGATTTTATCAAATTCTCACAACCACTTTTTATGATGGGTATACTTTTATGAATAAAAGGAAGCTGAGGAAATGAACTTAAGTAACTCTCCCCAAATGACACAGCTATGGCTGGCTAAGAAACTGCGTCTCAAACTGAGCTTTAAGCCAGATTTTATACTGTGGGACTCCCACATACCAAAACAAGGTTTTACGCAGGTATAAATACCTACATGCCCTTGGAGAACTATTTGCATATTTTGTCAAGGGGGTAAACACCTGACTATAAGCACATAGGGCTTTCCTGGTGGTTCAGCAGTAAAGAACCTGCCTGCAAAGCAGGAGACATGGATTCGATCCCTGGGTCAAGAAGATCCCCTGAAGAAGGAAATGGTAACTCAAATCCAGTATTCTTGCCTAGGAAATCCCATGGACAGAGGAGGCTGGCAGGCTCCAGTCCATGGGATCACAGGAATTGGACACAACTTAGCGACTACACCATCACCACTGTAAGAATGTAAGTATAGGGAAGATAGGCAATTAGTCGATACAAAGACCTTCAGTTATTAACTATGCTAATTAATACCAACTCCATTTCTCGGCTTCTTAATTTTCCAGCAGTCTCTGATGCTGAAGCCTTTTTGGAGTTGTACTGGGCTGCTCAGACACACCTCCCCAGGGGCATCTTCTGCCAGGCTGCTAAGCTACTACTTGCTTTTCTCTGCCACCCAGTTCATACTCTTACATCCATTCTGTCTTCTGGAGGTGTGCTGAAATCTCTGGTCTGGCAATCAGTTCAGTTCAGTTGCTCAGTCGTGTCCAACTCTTTGCGTGTCCAACCCCATGAATCACAGCACGCCAGGCCTCCCTGTCCATCACCAACTCCCGGAGTTCACCCAGACTCATGTGCATCGAGTCGGTGATGCCATCCAGCCATCTCATCCTCTGTCGTCCCCTTCTCTTCCTGCCCCCAATCCCTCCCAGCATCAGGGTTTTTTTTCCAGTGAGTCAACTCTTCACATGAGGTGGCCAAAGTATTGGAGTTTGAGCTTTAGCATCAGTCCTTCCAATGAACACCCAGGACTGATCTCCTTTAGGATGGACTGGTTGGATCTCCTTGCAGTCCAAGGGACTCTCAAGAGTCTTCTCCAACACCACAGTTCAAAAGCATCGATTCTTTGGCGGCGCTCAGCTTTAGATCCCCCCTATTCCCCACATCTTGATGGTATGTGTTAGAATTGGAGCTGCCATGGACTGGGAGATTTTGCCGTTGGAGATTTTGCAGGAAAGAGGAAACCAGCCAAACTTTTGACAACACTATGGGCTTGTGAGATGGGTTTGCAAGGGCAGTAACTGCTTGCATAATCCTTCCCCCTTTCCCTGGAATTTTGTCAAGGAAGTGGCAGTGGAGGAGGGCCTTGTAAGCGAAGAGAATTCATGCAGCTTTGCCCATCACACTTAATTGCCATGGTTGGAATCGAATTTGAATGCAAACTATGTAAAATAGACATTTTCAAACACTTTTTAGTTCAAACACTAAAAAGATGAAATCACTGGCTATCTCAGCAGATGAGGCTTGGGAGTTTACGAACTGAGCTAACTGAAGGTGAACTCAATCTAATTAAACCTTTGGCTCAGCTCTGACTCAGTTCAACTTGTGGGAGATTCTGAAGGGTAAGTCCTTCACACTAACCACCTAGAATCTTTGTGACCCTATAGACTATACAGTCCATGGAATTCTCCAGGCCAGAATACTGGAGTAGGTAGCTGTTCTCTTCTCCAGGGGATCTTCCCAACCCAGGTCTCCCACATTGCAGGCGGATTCTTTACCAGCTGAGCCATAAGGGAAGCCCAAGAATACTGGAGTGGGTAGCCTATCCCTTCTCTTCAGCGAATATCTTCCTGACCTAGGAATCGAACCAGGGTCTCCTGCATTGCAGGCGGAACCTAGAATGAAAGGCATGCTATGTCTGCACAGACACCAATTACACTTTACACTGTTCTTATATACATAATACAGACCAAAAAAGGGAAGGAACTGAATCCTTTATCAAGAGTAAGCAGTCAAGACAGACTTGTAGATTACTCACACACATGAATTTTCAAGCCAAATAGATGATACTAGGACTACTAATAAATATACCAGAAAATTTTAAATCACTGGATGGTACTTGGCGGGGGGTGGGGGTCAGTCCCTAGCAGGAGGTGTCAGAATGTATAGCAGGAACCACAAAGAGGACCAATGTGGCATAGGCTAAGGAGGGCATCCACACCAGGGACTGAGAGAGATGATGGGAGATTGGTTACATCAGGATTTATCAAATATGAAAATATTTTTAAGATGATGGGAGGAGATTCTCCTGTTAAAGGAAATTGCAAACATGGAGAGAACTAGAATTGTCAAAGTTGTTGGAGAGAGGAAGTATTAGATACAGAAATTAATGTAGAGGTAATATGTGTAAGGAAATTTGTGTTTTTATATGTATAGGCCCTAGCTTTGTTTACTATGAAAGTGTGCAATTACTAGTGCCCGCATAGCAATGCACACACATAGATCCCAAATCTGAATGTTATTCTGAGTATTATTCTCCACTGAAAAGGATCCAAGGCTCTCTGGAGAAATAACTAATTACTTCTGCTGGAGCAGAAAAAGAACATGATGAGCCTGGAATATATTAGTTCCAGAGGGCTTGGACGACTTGAGCATTAGGGATTTAAGTGCTCATACTGATATATATATACATAACATAGTATATGAAGTCACTCAGTTGCGTCCGACTCTTTGCGACCCCATGGACTGTAGTCTACCAGGCTCCTCCGTCCGTCCATGGGATTTACATATACATATATATGAATATCGGAGAAGGCAATGGCACCCCACTCCAGTACTCTTGCCTGGAAAATCCCATGGACGGAGGAGCCTGGTAGGCTGCAGTCCATGGGGTCCCTAAGAGTCAGACACGACTGACTTCACTTTCACTTTTCACTTTCATGCATGGGAGAAGGAAATGGCAACCCACTCCAGTGTTCTTGCCTGGAGAATCCCAGGGACAGGGGAGCCTGGTAGGCTGCCGTCTATGGGGTCACACAGAGTCGGACACAACTGAAGTGACTTAGCATAGCATAGCATATATGAATATCTATGTGTGTGTATATATATATATACACACACACACATACATATGTATTTCATGACTAGTGAAGAGGATAATACAGTTCTATGAAAGACCTACAAAACCTTCTAGAACTAACACCCAAAAAAGATGTCCTTTTCATTATAGGGGACTGGAATGCAAAAGTAGGAAATCGAAACACCTGGAGTAACAGGCAAATTTGACCTTGGAGTACAGAATGAAGCAGGGCAATGGCTAAAAGAGTTCTGCCAAGAGAATGGTCATAGCAAACACCCTCTTCCAACAACACAATGGTCATAGCAAACACCCTCTTCCAACAACACAAGAGAAGACTCTACACATGGACATCACCAGATGGTCAACACCGAAATCAGACTGATTATATTCTTTGCAGCCAAAGATGGAGAAGCTCTATACAGTCAGCAAAAACAAGACCAGGAGTTGACTGTGGCTCAGATCATGAACTCCTTATTGCCAAATTCAGACTTAAATTGAAGAAAGTAGGGAAAACCACTAGACCATTCAGGTATGACCTAAATCAAATACTTTATGACTATACAGTGGAAGTGAGAAATAGATTTAAGGGACTAGATCTGATAGACAGAGTGCCTGATAAATTATAGATGGAGATTCGTGACATTGTACAGGAGACAGGAATCAAGACCATCCCCAAGAAAAAGAAATGCAAAGAAGCAAAATGGCTGTCTGAGGAGGTCTTACAAATAGCTGTGAAAAGACGGGAAGCAAAAGAGAAAAGGAAAGATATAGCCATTTGAATGCAGAGTTCCAAAGAATAGCAAGGAGAGATAAGAAAGTCTTCTTCAGCCATCAATGCAAAGAAATAGAGGAAAACAACAGAATAGGAAAGACTAGAGATCTCTTCAAGAAAATCAGAGATACCAAGGGAACATTTCATGCAAAGATAGGCTTGATAAAGGACAGAAATGGTATGGACCTAACAGAAGCAGAAGATATTAAGAAGAAGTGGCAAGAATACACAGAAGAACTGTACAAAAAAGATCTTCACGACCCAGATAATCATGATGGTGTGATCACTCACCTAGAGCCAGACATCCTGGAATATGAAGTCAAGTGGGCCTTAGGAAGCATCCCTACGAACAAAGCTAATGGAGGTGATGAAATTCCAGTTGAGCTGTTTCAAATCCTGAAAGATGACACTGTGAAAGTGCTGCACTCAATATGCCAGCAAATTTGGAAAACTCAGCAGTGGCCACAGGACTGGAAAAGGTCAGTTTTCATTCCAATCCCAAAGAAAGGCAATGCCAAAGAATGCTCAAACTACCACACAATTGCACTCATCTCACACGCTAGTAAAGTAATGCTTAAAATTCTCCAAGCCAGGCTTCAGCAATACATGAACTGTGAACTTCCTAATGTTCAAGCTGGTTTTAGAAAAGGCAGAGGAACCAGAGATCAAATTGCCAACATCCGCTGGATCATTGAAAAAGCAAGAGAGTTCCAGAAAAACATCTATTTCTTCTGTATTGACTACGCCAAAGCCTTTGACTGTGTGGATCACAATAAACTGTGGGAAATTCTGAAAGAGATGGGAATACCAGAACACCTGACCTGCCTCTTGAGAAACCCATATGCAGGTCAGAAAGCAACAGTTAGAACTGGAGATGGAATAACAGACTGGTTCCAAATAGGAAAAGGAGTACGTCAAGGCTGTATATTGTCACCCTGCTTATTTAACTTATATGCAGAGTACATCATGAGAAATGCTGGGCTGGAAGAAGCACAGGCTGGCATCAAGATTGCTGGGAGAAATATCAATAACCTCAGATATGCAGATGACACCACCCTTATGGCAGAAAGTGAATAAGAACTAAAGAGCCTCTTGATAAAAGTGAAAGAGGAGAATGAAAAAGTTGGCTTAAAGCTCAACATTCAGAAAACTAAGATCATGGCATCCATCCTATCACTTCATGGCAGATAAGTGGGGAAACAGTGGAAACAGTGGCTGACTTTATTTTTCTGGGATCCAAAATCACTGCAGATGGTGATTGCAGCAATGAAATTAAAAGACGCTTACTCCTTGGAAGGAAAGTTATGACCAACCTAGGTAGCATATTAAAAAGCAGAGACATTACTTTGCCAACAAAGGTCCGTCTAGTCAAGGCTATGGTTTTGCCAGTGGTCATGTATAGATGTGAGAGTTGGACTGTGAAGAAAGCTGAGCACCAAAGAATTGATGCTTTTGAACTGTGGTGTTGGAGAAGACTCTTGAGAGTCCCTTGGACTGCAAGGAGATCCAACTAGTCCATTCTAAAGGAGATCAGTCCTGGGTGTTCATTGGAAGGAATGGTGCTAAAGCTGATTTCCAATACTTTGGCCACTTGATGTGAAGAGCTGACTCATTGGAAAAGAACCTGATGCTGGGAAAGATTGAGGGCAGGAAGAGAAGGGGATGACAGAGGATGAGATTGTTGGATGGCATCATCGACTCGATGGACATGGGTTTGGGTAGACTCCAGGAGTTGGTGATGTACAGGGAGGCCTGGCGTGCTGCGGTTCATGGGGTCGCAAAGAGTCGGACATGACTGAGCGACTGAACTGAACTGAACTGAACCGAACCAATGAGGATATTGTATTAAAATAAGGTATATATTAAAAAGCCAATAGAGGAGATAAAATAGAATACTAAATATATGTATGTGCACGCATGCACACACACACACACACACACACACATATTTGATTCTAAAGAAAGTAGGAAAGAAAGAACAGAGAACCATTAGGAAAAATAGAAAAAAATAGATAGCAAATTTAAAATGAACCTTATTGATAAGTATTGTTGTTTAGCTGCTAAATTTTATCTGACTCTGGGACTCCATGGACTAGAGCCCTAGCCCACCAGGCTCCTCTGTCTGTGGGATTTTCCAGGCAACAATACTGGAGTGGGATGCCATTTCCTTCTCTAGGGGATCTTCCCAACCCAGGGATGGAACCTGCATTGATAGGTGGATTCTTTATCCCTAAGCCACCAGGGCTTTCCCATTGATAAGTATATTGAATGTAAATAAACTAATGGCTTCAATTAAAAGAGATTTGGGTTTCCCTGTGGTCCAGTGCTTGAGTCCATCTTGCAATGCAGGGGACACTGTTCAATTCCTGTGCCACAACTACTGAGCCTGTGTTCTAGAGCTCACATGCCACAACTACTAAAACCCTCTGGGCAAGAGTCAGTGCTCTGCAACAAGAGAAGCCACTGCAATGAGAAGCCATGATAAAGAGTAGCCCCAGCTCACTGCAACTAGAGAAAGCTCAGCACAGTTAACATTTTGGCTTAACATAACAAAAACTTAAGTTTTTGTTGCAGTAGGCTCACTGCAGGATATTTAACAGCATCTGTGACCTCTACTCACTAGATACCAGAAACACCATTCCTTTCCCTTCAGTTGTGACAACAAAAATTTTCTCCAGGAATTTCCAAATGTGCCCTGAGGGACAAAATCACCCCTGATTGACAATGTTAACCACCCCAACACTCGAATCATAGGTGTCCCAGAAGAAGAAAGGGCATGAGAAAATACTTGAGGAGATAATAGCTGAAAACTTCCCTAAAATGGGGAAGGAAATAGCCACCCAAGTTCAAGAAACCCAGAGAGCCCCAAAGCAGGATAAACCCAAGGCAAAACGCCCCCAAACACATATTAATCAAACTAATGAAGATCAAACACAAAGAGCAAATATTAAAAGCAGCAAGGGAAATGCAACAAATAACACACAAGGGGCTCCCCATAAGGATAACAGCTGATCTTTCAATAGAAACTCTTCAGGCCAGAAGGGAATGGCAGGACATACTTAAAGGGAAAAACCTACAACCCAGATTACTGTACCCAGCAAGGATCTCATTCAGATATGAAGGAGAAATCCAAACCTTTACAGACAAGCAAAAGCTGAGAGAATACAGCACCACCAAACCAGTTTTTCAATAAACACTGAAGGATTGTCTCTAGACACAAAACACAGAAAGTTTACAAAATCGAACCCAAAACACCAAAGTAAATGGCAATTGGATCATACTTATCAATATTTACCTTAAATGTAAATGCGTTGAATGCCTCAACCAAAAGACAAAGACTGGCTGAATGGATACAAAAACACGACCCCTGTATATGCTGTTTACAACAGACCCATCTCAAACCGAGGGACACATACAGACTGAAAGTGAAGGGCTGCTACTGCTAAGTCACTTCAGTCGTGTCCGACTCTGTGTGACCCCATAGACGGCAGCCCACCAGGCTCCCCAGTCCCTGGGATTCTCCAGGCAAGAACACTGGAGTGGGTTTCCATTTCCTTCTCCAATGCATGAAAGTGAAAAGTGAAAGTGAAGTCGCTTAGTTGTGTCCTAGCGACCCCATGGACTACAGCCTACCAGGCTCCTCCATCCATGGGGTTTTCCAGGCAAGAGTACTGGAGTGGGGTGCCATTGCTTCTCCAAAGTGAAGGGCTAGAAAAAGATATTTCATGCAAATGGAGACCAAAGGAAAGCAGGAGTAGCAATACTCATATCAGATAAAATAGACTTTGAAATAAAGACCGTGAAAAGAGACAAAGAAGGACACTACATAATGATCAAAGGATCAATCCAAGAAGAAGATATAACAATTCTAAATATATATGTACCCAAATATATAGGAGCACCTCAATGCATAAGGCAAATGCTAACAAGTATGAAAGGAGAAATACACAGTATCTTCAATAATAGCAGGAGACTTTAATACCCCACTCATGCCTATGGATAGATCAACCAAACAGAAAATTAGCAAGGAAACACAAGAGATAAATGATACAATGGACCAGTTAGACCTAATTGATATCTATAGGACATTTCACCACAGAACAATGAATTTCATCTTTTTCTCAAGTGCACATGTAACATTCTCCAGGATAGATCACATCCTGGGTCATAAATCTAGCTTTGGTAAATTCAAAAAAATTGAAATCATTTCAAGCATCTTTTCTGATCACAGTGTGGTAAGATTAGATGTCAACTACAGGAAAAAAGCTATTAAAAATACAAACATATGGAGGCTAAACAACACACTTTTGAATAACCAACAAATTGTGTAAGAAACCACAAAGGAAATCAAAATATGCATAGAAACAAATGAAAATGAAAATACAACCCAAAACCTATGGGATATAGTAAAAGCAGTGCTGAGGAAGGTTCATAGAAATACAAGCTTACCTAAAGAAACAAGAGAAAAATCAAATAAATAACCTAACTTTACACCTAAAGCAACTAGGAAAAGAAGAAATGAACCCCAGGGTTAGTTCCCTGGTGGCTCAGACAGTAAAGTATCTGTCTGCAATGCAGGAGACCCAGGTTCAATCCCTCAGTCAGGAAGATACCCTGGAGAAGGAAATGGCAACCCACTCCAGTATTCTTACCTGGAAAATTCCATGGATGGAGGAGCCTGGTGGGCTATAGTCCATGGGGTCACAAAGAGTTGGACATGACTGAGCGACTTCACTTTCACTTTCAGGGTTAGTAAAAGGAAAGAAATCATAAAAATTAGGGCAGAAATAAATGAAAAAGAAACAAAGGAGACTATAGCAAAAATCAACAAAACTAAAAGCTGGTTCTTTAAGAAGATAGATAAAATAGATAAACCATTAGCCAGACTCATCAAGAAAAAAAGGGAGAAGAATCAAATCAATAAAATTAGAAATGAAAATGAAGAAATCACAACACAGAAATACAGACACAGAAATACTAAGGATCATAAGAGACTACTATCAGCAACTATATGCCAATAAAATGGACAACTTGGAATAACTGGATGAATTCTTAGAAAAGTATAACCTTCCAAAACTGAACCAGAAAGAAATAGAAAATCTTAACTGACCCATCACAAGCACAGAAATTAAACTGTAACAAAAAAAAATCTCCCAACAAACAAAAGCCCAGGACCAGATGGCTTCATAGGTGAATGCTACCAAAAATATAGAGAAGAGCTAACACCTATCCTACTCATACTCTTCCAGAAAATTTCAGAGGAAGGTAAACTGCCAAACTCATTCTATGAGGCCACCATCACCCTAATACCAAAACCAGACAAAGATACCACAAAAAAGAAAACTACAGGCCAATGTCACTGATGAACATAGATGCAAAAATCCTCAACAAAATTCTAGCAAACAGAATCCAACAACATATTAAAAAGATCATACATCATGACCAAGTGGGCTTTATCCCAGGGATGGAAATCTTCAATCTTTGCAAATCAATCAATGCAATACACACTAATAAATTGAAAAATAAAAACTGTATGATTATCTCAATGGATGCAGAGAAAGCCTTTGACAAAATTCAACACCCATTTATGATAAAAAGTTCCAGAAAGCAGGCATAGAAGGAACATACCTCAACATAATCAAAGCCATCTATGTTAAATCCACAGCAAACATTATCCTCAATGGCAAAAAACTGAAAGCATTTCCCCTAAAGTCAGGAACAAAACAAGGGTGCCCACTCTCACCATTACTATTCAACATAGTTTTGGAAGTTTTAGCCACAGCAGTCAGAGAAAAAAAAGAAATAAAAGGAATCCAGATTGGAAAAGAAGAAGTAAAACTCTCACTGTTTGCAGATGACATGATCCTCTACACAGAAAACCTTGAAGACACCACCAGAAAATTACTAGAGCTCATCAATGAATACAGTAAAGTTGCAGGATATAAAATTAATACACAGAAATTCCTTGCATTCCTATGCACTAACAATGAGAAAACAGAAAGAAAAATTAAGAAAACAATTCCATTCACCGATTCACCATTGCAATAAAAATAATAAAATACTTAGGAATAAATTTACCTAAAGAAACAAAAGACCTATATATAGAAAACTATAAAACACTGATGAAAGAAATCAAAGAGGACACAAACAGATGGAGAAATATACCATGCTCATGGATTGGAAGAATCAATATAGTGAAAATGAGTATACTACTCAACTACTACTACTACTACCAAGTCGCTTCAGTCATGTCCGACTCTGTGCGACCCCATAGATGGCAGCCCACCAGGCTCCGCCATCCCTGGGATTCTCCAGGCAAGAACACTGGAGTGGGTTGCCATTTCCTTCTCCAATGCATGAAAGTGAAAAGTGAAAGTGAAGTCGCTCAGTCATGTCCGACTCTTCGTGACCCCATGGACTGCAGCCCACCAGGCTCCTCCATCCATGGGATTTTCCAGGCAAGAGTACTGGAGTGGGGTGCCATTGCCTTCTATAAATTCAATGCAATCTCTATCCTGCTACCAATGGTATTTTTCACAGAACTAGAACAAATAATTTCACAATTTGTATGGAAACATAAAAAACCTCAAATAATCAAAGCAATCTTGAGAAAGAAGAATGGAATTGGAGGAATCAACCTGCCTGACTTCAGACTATACTACAAAACTACAGTCATCAAGACAGTATGGTACTGGCACAAAGACAGACATATAGATCAATGGAACAAAATAAAAAGCCCAGAGATAAATCCACACATCTATGGACACCTTATTTTTGACAAAGGAGGCAAAAATACACAATGGAGAAAAGACAATCTCTTTAACAAGCGTGCTGGGAAAACTGGTCAACCACCACCAAGAATGAAACTAGAACACACTTTCTAACACCATACACAAAAATAAACTAAAAATGGATTAAAGATCTAAATGTAAGACCAGAAACTAAAAAACTCCTAGAGGAAGACCTATGCAAAACACTCTCTGACATAAATCACAGCAACATCCTCTATGACCCCACCTCCCAGAAATTAATGGAAGTAAAAGCAAAAATAAACAAATGGGACCTAATTAAACTTAAAAGCTTTTGCACAATGAAGGAAACTATAAGCAAGGAAAAAATACAGCATTCAGAATGGGAGAAAATAATAGCAAATGAAGCAACTGAAAAAGAATCTCAAAAATATGCAAGCAACTCCTGCAGCTCAATACCAGAAAAATAAACAACCCAATCAAAAAATGGGCCAAAGAACTAAACAGACATTTCTCCAAAGAAGACATACAAATGGCTAACAAACACATGAAAAGATGCTCAATATCACTCATTATCAAAGAAATGCAAATCAAAACTACAATGAGGTACCATCTCACACCGTTCAGAATGGCTGCTATCAAAAGTCTACACACAATAAATGCTGGAGAGTGTGCGGAGAAAAGGGAACCCTCTTACATTGTTAGTAGGAATGCAAACTAGTACAGTCACTATGGAGAACAGTGTGGAGATTCCTTAAAAAACTGAAAACAGAACTGCCATATGACCCAGCAAGCCCACTGCTAGGCATACACACCAAGGAAACCAGAACTGAAAGAGATACATGTACCCCAATGTTCATCACAGCACTGTTTACAATAGCTAGGACATGGAAGCAACCTAAATGTCCATCAGCAGATGAATGGATAAGAAAGATGTGGTACAAAAATACAATGGAATATTACTCAGCTATCAAAAAGAATGCATTTGAGTCAGTTCTAATGAGGTGGATGAAAATGGAGCCTTTATACAGAGTACAGTAAGTCAGAATGAAAAACACCAATACAGTATATTAACACATATATATGGAATTTAGAAAGATGGTAACAACAACCCTATATATGAGACAGCAAAGAGACACAGATATAAAGAAAAGACTTTTGGACTCTGTGGGAGAAGGTGAAAGTGGGATGATTTGAGAGAACAGCATTGAAACATGCATATTACCATATGTGAAATACATGACCAGTCCAAGTTCGATGCATAAAACAGGGCACTCAAAGCTGGTGCACTGGGACAACCCAATGGGATGTCCCAGAGGGATGTGGGAGGGGGGTTTGGGACCGGGGGACATGTACACCTGTGGCTGATTCATGTCAATATATGGCAAAAACTACCACAATATTTAAAGTAATTAGCCTCCAATTAAAATTAATTCATTAATTTAAAAAAATCACCCCTGATTGAGAACTACCTGACTAGATGAAAACCAAGATCCAACAATATGCTGCACATTCTTAAAGGGAAAGGATGCAAATACTAATTATAAGAAAACTGGTATGATTATATTAATACCAGATAATGCAGATTTGAAGATGAAGGGCATTTGCAGAAGTAGAAATAGTTCATAATGATAAAGAGAATCTACCTATTAAAAGGACATAAATGTTCATGCACCTAATAACAGAGCCTCAAAATACATGAAGTATAGATGGACAGACTATAAGAAAATCTATAGTCATATTTGGAGACTGAAACACTGCTCTTTAATTAATTGGTAGCGTAACTAGATGAAGATCAGGAAGGTTATATAAGATTTGAACAATGCATTTAACTAACTTGACCTAAATGATACTTCTAGTATTCTAGAACTGTTCTTAGTATTCTAGAGTATATTCAATAACTGCAGAGTATACATTCTTTTCAAGTGTACTTGGAATGTTTACCAAGATAGACCATATGCTGGGCCAAAATGTAAGTCTCATTAAATTACAAATGATTGCAATCAAACAAAATATTTTCTATGACAACATAAATAAATAATGAAAAGGCATCTACAGAAGTCTTCAAAGTTTTAGAAAAATACCATATTTCTAAGTAACTGCTGGGTCAAAACCAAATCACAGGATAATTTTAAAGTATTTAAAATTAAACTTCAAAGTTCTTCAAAACAGTTTGTTTTCATACCCCTCTTTCTCAGGACCAACTGGTTTTAGATAGTCCCCCCCAAAAAAGCTTCATTACAATCATTCAATTGCTTTTGAATCCTTGGGCAGTCACCCTTTGTTTTTAATCTCACACCTGTAGGAATGGAAAACCTAAAAAAAAGTAGTAAATGTTAAACTCACAGTTTATTATTCAGAGATAGGTGTAAAATAAATACAGATTTCCATCTTCCCTTATTTTATAAGCCCAGAAATCATTTTTAGTGTAGAGGATATTAGGGTTGCAGAAAATTATGGTTATAATTAGCTTTTTGCAAGTCATGTTTTTGCAACTAGGAATGATGTAATAATGTTAACTATGTTGTGAAAAGGAATTATTTTAGTGTTAGATTTTGATCAAGCTAAAATTAAAAAAAAATATCTAGACATGTGAGTGAAATTGCAGGAGAAAAAAAGAAAAATCTAAAGCAACCAGTATTTTTTAAAGGATAGGTTATCTTCAAAGAAGCAAAATGTATACTAATAACATTATTGGAGAAGGCAATGGCAACCCACTCCGGTACTCTTGCCTGGGAAATCCCATGGACGGAGGAGCCTGGTGGGCTACAGTCCATGGGGTCTCGAAGAGTCAGACACGACTGAATGACTTCACTTTCACTTTTCACTTTCATGCATTGGAGAAGGAAATGGCAGCCTACTCCAGTATTCTTGCCTGGAGAATCCCAAGGATGGAGGAGCCTGGTGGGCTGCCATCTATGGGGTTGCACAGAATCGGACACAACTGACGTGACTTAGCAGTAGCAGCAGCAATAACATTATTTAAGCAACAGTGACAAGAATAATCAACGGGCAATAGAATTACACAATCAATATGCAGAAAGAAAATAATGACCAACATAGGAAGTCTACACCCAGGACTTCCTATGACAGAGTGGATAAGAATCCACGCAGCAATGCAGGGAACATGGGTTTGATCCCTGGTCCAGGAAGAGTCCACCTGGAGCTACTAAGCCTATGTATCATAATTAATGAGCCTGTGCTGCAGAGTTGAGGAACCACTGTTACTGAGCCTGAATGCTGCAACTATTGAAGCATGTTCACCTACAGCCTGTCCTCCTCAACAGAAGAAGCCACTATGGTGAGAAACCTGTGCACTGCAATGAAAACCCAGCAGAACCAAAACTAAATAGAATTTTTTTTTTAAAGTCTACACCCAGCACAAATATCCTTCAGAAACGAACATGAAATAAAGACATTGTTAGGCAGCAACCCAATGGACATGAATTTGAGCAGACTCCAGGAGATAGCGGAGGACAGAGAAGCCTGGTGTGCTGTAGTCCATGGGGTCGCAAAGAGTTGGACACTGAACAAGGTAAAAATTTAGAGAATTTGCTACCAGTAGACCTTCAGTTAGGAATTAAGTATATTCTTTGGGCAGAAGCAAATGACACTGGTTAGAAGGTTAGCTATGCAGGAAGCAAAGAATTCCCAAGAGAACCATAAATACATGGTAAATCTAAATGAATATTGACTATGTAAAGTAATAATAACCTGTGGTTTAAAGTATCATGACAGTCGCTCAGTCATGTTCGACTCTTTGCGACCCCATGGACCGTAGCCTGCCAGGCTCCTCTGTCCATGGGATTCTCCAGGCAAGAATACTGGAGTGGGTTGCCATTCCCTCTCCAAGGGTTTAAAGTATAGAGAGTATTAAAAGCATAGGTAAATAACAGCATAATGATTGTATTTTCCTGTTGGAGTGTTAAAAGTACTAATTAACTTATAATTTCTAGGATTAAAAAATACCTAACTTTCAGACTAACAGAGTAAAAACTAGAATTAAAACTTGTGACTTTCATAAAAAAAGGAAAAAAGAGGTGAAAAAAGAACACAGAAAGGGCAGGATAAATAGAAGTCATGTAAGATGATAGATTTAAATCCACATTTACTGTTTTAAGACTTAGAGCACAGTACATGGGAGTCTGACAGAAAAGAGTAACTGACTTAATCACTTTGTCCTAGTGAAAATGAAAGTCATTCAGCCATGTCGAACTCTTTGGAATTCTCCAGGCCAGAATACTGGGAGTTGGTAGCCTTCTCCTTCTTCAGGGGATCTTCCCAACCCAGGGATTGAACCCAGGTCCCCCACCTCGCAGACGGATTCTTTACCAGCTGAGTCACCAGGGAAGCCCAAGAATACTAGAGTGGGTAGCCTATCCCTCCTCCAGTGGATCTTCCTGACCCAGGAATTAAACGGGGGTCTCTGGCATTGCAGGTGGATTCTTTACCAACTGAGCTACTAGGGAAGCTAAGAAGTCCTCTTTAGTAAGTTCCCAAAAATGGCAGTTTAAAAATGCTACTTCATGAACACTTTAGGTATCAGAGCAGCAACAAGGCACTCTGCATCCATTCTATCTTTTTATCCTCACAATGAACTCCCTACTTGGAGGTGAGGATTGCCAGAGGGTGCTCAGTCAGAAAGCGACCAAACAGGATCCAAAACAGCTCAAACTTATCCCAACCTGAGCATACATCCCACCATGACACAATTCCTACCATTTTATAAGTCTAGTTTGGTCATGTTGTTTAAATATATCTTAAGCTTTTAACTGCTCAGAAGAAACAGATGGACAAACGTTTTGCAACAAACCCAACTTTTAAAAATTAAAATTCCTAAGATTCCTCTAAGTTAAATAAACAGATTTTTAAGACAAACATACCAAACTTAGCCTATAGTCATGTGCACAGCTACTCATATTCAAAGCAAGCATTTACAGAGATGCTATGCATCCTATATTTTTCCATTTTGTGGCCCACACTGCATATGCATTTCAGTTTCTACTTGGATATCCATTTAATTCTGCCAAGAATATGCATTCATTTCTTGTTAAAAGTAGAGTTTTCATTTCTGAAATGATTTATACGGGAGGACAATGTAATTACATTAGAAGACATTTTAATTTGCAAATTCATTTCCAGCCAAGATTTGTGCAAAATAAAATCTAATTTATGCCAAAGAATATCAAACATGCTAATCAATTTTTTTAATGACTTCCCAAGAAGAAACTGGTGTTGGTTATGATTTTTTACACAGCACTGTTATCTTCCAACCATATTGCTTTTTAAAAGTATTCAATTTATTTTTATGCTCTTTCAGTAATGAGGATTGTGTTATCTATTTACCACAAAATGAGAACTTTGTTGCTCAAATGATAAAAAAAGGAAGATTTTGATTGTTTTCTTTCAAGTCACTTGTTTCCAGGTACATTCACTTTTATTTCTGTCACTTTTTTTTTTCCTACTGCTTAATCCCTAGTGCCTTCTATACTAATCTGTTAATTTTATATTATTCATACTGTTCATGGAAGAATTGATGCTTTTGAACTTAGTGTTGGAGAAGATTCCTGAGAGTCCCTTGGACTCCAGGGAGATCAAACCAGTCAATCCTAAAGGAAATCAGTCCTGAATATTCATTGGAAGGACTATGCTAAAGATGAAACTCTAATACTTTGGCCACCTGATGTGAAGAACTGACTCATTGGAAAAGACCCTGATGCTGGGAAAGATTGAAGGCAGGAGGAGAAAGGGAAGACAGAGGATGAGATGGTTGGATGGCATCACCGACTCGATGGACATGAGTTTGAGCAAGCTCCGGGAGTTGATGATGTAAAGGGAAGCCTGGCGTGCTGCAGTCCATGGGGTTGTGAAGAGTCGGACATGATTGAGCGACTGAACTGAACTGACATATTATTCAATATAATGCTGAAGTGACTATAGCTTGTCCCAAGACCATTACAAGAGAACAAGTTGGAGAAAGAAAAATTGTCACTAGAAAAGATAAATGGATGACACACTGGACCTTAGCTCTGTTTCTAATGGAAATTCTCACGCAGCAGATGAAAAGTTACCAGGAAACATGAACTGCCTCATTAACTTTACGTCCTAGTTCTATCAGCAATTGATTTTTAATGCCTATGTTCATCATTTATGAGCTCTTGCCAGTGTTTATACACACTTACAATTAAGCTTTATAAGGTGAACTAGTCACATGGTGATGCTCACTGCATCATCAGTGAGAATAATTAAAGGATAATTCAAAAAGAGGAAACAGAGCTGCTGGGCCAGTACTATTTTGTGATGCAAATTACTAATGATTAAATGCCGAATGTGGAAGCTATAATTGCCACTGTATTTGAATTGACCTTAAAAATCACCAACAGATCATGAAGATACTTTTGGAAAATCAAGGTAACATTGCTTTCTTTTTTTTCATATTTCCACAGCATCTTTCAGCCAACATTTCTGACAATACTGCAGTGAGGCCATCTGCATCACCAACATATTTGTCACGGACCGAAAGATAACAGATTTGGAAATTGTTGCACATCAAAACAAAGCAGATTAGAATGAGCCAAAAACATTAGTTTTCCAAATGGTTTTAAAATGTCAATTCCATAGTCTCAGTAAATAATCCATTGAGCTTTTTAGAGTTGTTTGGAATAGCTCTTTTTTGCTTTTAATAGAGAGCCGTATTTTTTAAAAGTAGAAAACTAGGTTTCAAACATGCTTTTGATAGTTTGTTTATAGTTGGAGGTGTGACAAAACTGTTAAGGCTAGCTTTGCCATTACTGCAACTGAGTTAAAAATAAATGTCCAGAAACCAGATTGATTTGGGAGATATTTTTTACTTTACCCCTAGAGGATAGCTAACATAGCCAACCTCTGTTGTAAGCCTTGGTATATGTTAACTCATTGATTTCTTTCAACAATCATGTGAAGGAGGTACTGTTGTTATCAATATTTCAGGAAAGAGAAAATGAGGCAGAGGGCTATGATAAATCACTAGGATCCTTCAGTAGGAAACAGAAGGATCCCATCTAGGTGGTCTGGCTGAGAAATCTAATTTCTAACCAATGTGCTGTCTCTCTTCAATTGTTCAAATTGAGGGCAAAAAGTTTTCTATCATCAAAGGCACAGAAGCACATTTGGAGGAATTCTAGTATATGCAGGAAGTCTTGAAGAATCTTTACAATGGAGCCAATCATTAATTCAATTAGTGGATCCCATCAGTGGGTTCTTCCCTAATAGAAGACTGAACTGCAGACTTTCAGCCTCTGACAGTTAAAGTCTTGCTCAGTGCTCTACTATATGTCATTTAATCCTCACAACTTTATAGACTGCTGTGCATTTATTATCTTAATTTAAACCCATATGATGTGGATTTTGTGAAAATGAATGCAGAGAATACCACAAATATTCTGAAAATGCCAAGGGTTTAATATAGTTCTACACCCCTTTTATATATTTGTAAAAAGTTTTGCTATAAAAATTTGAGACCAAAAATATCAAAGTTATTCTGATAGTCTGTTCTATAATGAGTTTTCCTAACTAATGTATAGTGGATTTACAATATTGAGTTAGTCTCAGATGTACCGCAAAGTGAATAGGGGTGTGTGTGTGTGTGTGTATTTAGATTCTTTTCCAGTATAGGATATTATATCAAATATCAAATATAGTTCCCTATTTTATACAATAAATCCTTGTTTATCTATTTCATATATAGTGGTGTGTATCTGTTAATCCCATACTCCTAATTTGTCCCTTCTCCATCCCTTTACCCTTTGGTAAGTTTGTGTCCTTATGCCTATGAGACTATTTCTGCTTTGTGATATCACGTGTATTATTTTTTAGATTCCACACATAAGTGATATCATGCAATATTTGTCTTTCTCTGTCTGGCTTTCTTCAGTATGATAATCTCTAGTTTTTCTAACATAAATAAGTTAATACTGGAGACGTATGAGGCAATGATGTTAAAATAATGTGGAAATAATATTGGCTGTTTCATAGACTGTTTTTCTAAGTCCAAGGGATTCAAAACTGCAGAAACAGGAAAAGAAAAGGAAAAGCCCTCAGATGGGCTGGTGACCTGGCAACATGAGCCTTTGGGCTGTATTTTAGAAAAACCAACAATGAAAGCCTGTTCACAGGGCTCTCTCTCCCCAGAGAGGCGCCCCAGCCTGGGGCAGTTCTTGGCTGCTTGGTAAGCCCACTACCTCCTGTGAGTACTAAGAGTGCAGCCCCATAAGCTCTGATTTCCATGTCCTTTGGCTCTATCTCAGCTAACATTAGCCCTCACCTGATAAAATTTTGTCCTCATTCCTATTCTATTGTTTTGGGCAATCTAATATTCTTTGTCACATATTCCAGCTACTCTGTGGAGAAGCAAATGGCAACCCACTCCAGTATTATTGCCTGGAGAAGCCCATGGACAGAGGAGTCTGGCGGGTTACAGTCCATGGGGTTGCAAAGACTCAAACACGACCGAAGCGACTGAGCAGGCACCAGCTACTCTGAGCTGCTTGCCTTGATGGGCCATTTTAATCCCCAGCTATGAATGAGGATATTTGAGGGGCGGGGAGGCGGGGGGTGGCGGTGGTGGCTGTTAGTGCTCTGGTTATCATTATGCATTATAATGCAAAACAATAATCATAAACAATCAGATGAAAATATTTTTTAAATATTTTCAGATATTACAATTCTTTACCTTCATGTTTGCATTTTCCCACCAGGTTCTAAACCTGCTGTGTGAGAGGGGGAGGATATCAAAGTCACCAAGGAAAAATTTTATATAACCCGTATCTTTCTACCCTTCCCTTTCGCAAGACTGTTATGTTGAAAACTACCATTCTTAACAGGGGAGTGGAGGGGATGAGGTATAACCTACATTTCCCTAATGCCTCAAAACTTTTAAACTCAAGAGTTTCAGGATCCTTAGGAATTTATAGACTTTTTTTTTGATGGCAGGGAGGACAGTTCTATGTTTAAATGTACTTATGTAACAAGCTTTCCAAAGGGTAAAAGCGTTCTGTTTTATGTTAAGTACTATCATGTAAGATGTATCAGTATATATTTTTTGCAGCAATTTTAATGATTCTTTCATATCTAGACTGATAAAGATTCTGTTAGTTTTAGAAATATCAGTTAAAGGGAAAAACACTAAAAACTCCTCCTAATTCTCTGAAGATTTCAGAGTAAAATAATTTCTATCTGGCTTTTAATTTAA
This sequence comes from Bos grunniens, assembly GCF_055505025.1. Lineage (NCBI taxonomy): Eukaryota > Metazoa > Chordata > Mammalia > Artiodactyla > Bovidae > Bos > Bos grunniens. The sequence continues at coordinate 64,542,561 of NC_141168.1, read as the reverse complement.
AGAAATCTTGGTCTTTTACTTTAAATATGTATGTACTTTGTCATTTTCTGTATCTCCCAAGAGACTTTTCTGTCCTGAAATCAGAAGGCATCCCTTTAGGTTGGTGGCCCTCAGGTGAATGAGAAATGCAATTGAGATTGAAGAAATGATGAATCTGCTCAAACTATCTCCTCTTCCTTCCATCATGTCCAGCTGTCTAGCTTGAAATATTCACTGTTAAAACTGCACAGCCCCATACCCAGGTTAGACAATTTGGAATTGTTGAGAATCTCTTTCATTAGTTGGCACTACTGATTTTATTAAATAAATTTAATACATTTTGCTTATTTACAATTTATACTCCACAAATCTTCAACATATTTGAGATGATCAACAGTAAAACTATATCCATTATGGAAATAAAAAGTAATTCTTCCCCTCTTTCCTACTTATCCTTCCCAACAATAAAAAAGTGAAAGTCAACTTTGAATTCAACATTTGTTAAAATTATAGGAAAAACAATAAGCCAAAATAATATTTGATTATTTCCTATCAGAATATTCTGATAACCTTAGGCAAAGGGGAAACTGGATAGGTAGGGAAAAGGTTTTGTTTAGGATTAAGAAAATGTGCCAGTTAGTAGGTTTTTGTCTCCCCTTCTAACTGTGTTATGTGATGCTGGAGTGGGGACTTTGCAAACCTCTTTGCCAACTGGCTCCCTATTAAGCTCTGCCAATTATGGGTGTGTGTGTGTGTGTTGAGAGAGAGAGAGAGGTTTTAAGTACATCTAACATCTTTTCCTTGTTTTTCCAGTTCTAAGGGAGGCAGCTGCTACCTCATTTTTCTCTTTTTTTGCCTTTTCAGTCACCAAATTAACTTTACACCTAATTGATAATTACTTACACTCTATTTTCTGTTAAATAAATAGTCTGACTTAGTCTCATGACTAGATCTTAATGGATACAATGATGGACACCAGGTCATATCTCATGTCTCCTAATATGTTTACTTACATGGAGCAGCATGCCTCCTAAGATAGTCACACACTCCTCCTGAGCTCTTAATTCAAGTCTTCCCATGAGATCAAGCTTTGTTAAATATAATGTTTCTTTTAACAAAGAAGCATGTAAAGCATTGTTTTATTCCATTTTTAATTTTTGGTAAAATTCTTATCATTCAGATTGTCATTTGCTTCCTTTGGATGTGTAAATGGACTATGTTAGTCAGACCCATGACTGCATGAATTACACATGAGTAGAAAAGCTCCATTAGCTCCTCCCAAGGGCTAATTTTTCTATTTGAAAATGGTAAATAAAGTGAGGATGGTGGTCCTAGAAGGTTAAAAACTAAACCCAGTTAGAAGTCTGGTTTATTTAATGCTATCAGAATATTTAAAAAAAAATTAAAGTTGGTAGAAAGACTGCTAGTTCTATACAGAAAGATATTATATTGAAAGTCAGCAATTATTTTCTGCACAAAGTTTAATTTTCAACTTTCTGACAATCCACCATTGCCTTCTCAACATCACCGTTGTCATGGGAAAGTAAAGTTCACTTTTTCTTCCACAGATTAGTCCATTCATAATGCACAATAACCAAGGCTCAGGGGTTTGCAGGACTATAAGGAAATATATGGCCAAGACAGTTAAAAAAAAACAGACAATATAAAAACCAAGATCACGAAGCAGGAAGGACCTGAATTTTGAGTTTAATAAGAAAGTAGGAGCCAAATTTACTTAGGATTACCTTAACAGTGAAGCACAGAAGACAGAGGAATAGCATATTTAAAGTACAGGAAGAAAAAACTATCAACCAAGAAATCTAAACGCAGCAAACTTTGAAAGAACTTAGATCCGCCTAACAAGAAATACTAAATAAGGTCCTTCAGACTAATAAGAAATGACTCAGGATGGTAACTTGAATCCACAGGAAGAAATAAAGAGCACCAGAAATGATAAATATGTGAATAACTATAAACAGTATAAATATTCTTATTTTTCTTATAATTACTCTAAGAGATAAAAGATTGTATAAAACAATAATTATATTGTTGGGTTTACTATATAAATGGATAATATATAGCACAAAAAAGAGGGAGGCTACCTTAGAGTAAAGCTGCTATTTTACCAGAATTAGGTCTGTTTTAACCTGATGTACATTGTGATAAATTTTGATGTAAAAATAATACCTAGCATAATCACTAACAAAATAACTAAAAAAATATACTTAAAAATTTGGCAGAGGAATTAAAATAATACAGTTTGACACAAAAGAAGGCTGTAGAGAAGGAACAGATAAACACAAAATGTGACTCATACAACTTAATAGAAAGAAAATTAAACCATCTGATTTAAAAATGGGCAGAGAATCTGAATTTAAATTTTTCCAAAGACATACAAATGGCCAACATGTACATGAAAAGATGCTCAACATCACTAATCAGGAAAATTCAAATTGAAACCCACAATGAGATAGTACCTCATACCTGTTAGAATGGCTATCATCAGAATGACGAGAAACAACAAGTGTTGGTGAAAAAAAGGGAATACTCGTGCACTGTTGGTGTGACATATATTGGTGCAGCCTTATGGAAAACAGTCAGGAAGATTCTCAAAATGGTAAAAATAGAACTACCATATATGATCCAGCAATTTCACTTCTGGATATTTATCTAAAGGAAACAAAAGCACTAACTTGAAAAGATACACGCAGCACTATGTTCACTGCAGTATTACTTACAATAGCCAAGATACGGAAGCAACCTACATATCCATCACAGATGAATGAACACAGGCGATGTGCTACACACACACATGGAATATTATTTGACCATAAAAAGAAGGAAATCTTGCTATTCATAACAACCGGGATGAACCTTAAGAGCCTTTTACTAAGTGCAGTAGGTCAAAGACAACTACTATATGGTTTTACTTACATGTGGAACACTAGAAACAAAACCAAACACGAAGCTCATAGCTAGAGAGAATAGGTTGATGTTGCCAGAGGTGGGATTAGAGGTAGACAAAATAGGCGAAGGGGGTCAAAAGATAAAAACTTCCAGTTATAAAATAAATAAGTCATGCTGATGTAGTGTACAACAAGGTGACTAGAATTAATAATACTCTTGCATATCTCAAAGTTGCTAAGAGAGTAGATCTTTAAATTTCTCATTACACATACACAAAAAATTTGTAACAATGGTGACAAATGTTAACTATTAACTTACTGTGATCATTTTGCAATATAATTATCAAATCATTGCACTGTACACCTGAAATTAATAAAGTGTTAAGTCAATTACATCTCAACTTTCTAACAATATAAGACATCTAGAAGATAATAGCAAAATGCAGACATTTTCAGTGAAATAAATACTTGCATTAATGTGATTATACTCTAATTGAAAGGTGGATATGGTCAGACTGGATTAAAAAAGCAATTATCCAATTATATGCTGTCTATGGAGACACAATACAGAGTCCAAGGCACAACTGATCAAAAATAAAAGGATATTAATATACTTGGAGTGGCTACATTAAGATTAATGGACTTTAAGTCAAGAAATATTACTAAAGACAGAGGGACATTTCATAATGATGAATCAAATATCATGAAAATAAATCAGTTTTAGTCTACACTTAGCGAACAAAGGATAGACAATTAAATAACTATAACTAGAGATTTTAATGCCCCACTTTCAATATTGGATAGAACCAGACATAAAATCAAAATGGACATAGATAAATTGAACACAATTCATTTAATCTAATGTGTAGATTGTGGTAAGTTAAGATGCATATAGCCACCCACATTCTATCCAACAGAGAATATATTGGGTTAGCCAAAAAGTTCATTTGAGTTTCTCCATACAACAAACCCACACAAAACTCAAAAAACCATATAGCTAATATAATTCCTTCTGGTGAAAACTAGTGCTTTCTCCCTGATTCAGGAAGTTAAGGATATCTATACTCTCATTACTTCTACTTCAGTGTTGTACTGGTGGTTTAGCCAACTTAATAATAAGAGAAATCAAGGTAATGTAGATTAGAAAGAAAGATATAAAACTTTAATATTTGAACATGGCATGATGTTATGTGCACAAAACCCTATAGAATCAAAAAAACTACTTAAACTAATAAATCAGTTTAGCAAGTTTTCAGGATATAAAATACACAAAATTACATTATATATCTATGAAAACAATGAACAATCTGAAAATGAAATTAACAATTTCATTCACAATAGCTTCAAAAAGAATAGTTATGAACAAACAGCAGAAGAGACACACACTTTATCTCATGAACTTTGCTGAAAGTAAAGACCTAACTGAAAGGAGAGATATAACACATTCATGGATTGGAAGACTCAATATTGTTAGGATGGCAATTCTCCCCAAATTGATCTATAGAAGCAAGGTCAGCCTTATCAAAAACTCAGCAAGTTTTTTGGTAGAAATGGGTGAGTCAATACTGAACTTTATATGGAAATACAAAGAACCCAGAACAGTTAAAATTTTTAAAGAACAAAAGTTAGAGACCTTACACTTTTTTTTTCAAAACTCCCAACTAAAGCTATAATCAAGACATTGCAGTGTTGACTTAAGAATAGACATGTAGATAAAAGTAACAGGAGAGTCTAGAAATAAACCTTTATACTTATGGTCAATCAGTTTTCAACAGAATGCCAAGGAATTCAATAGGAAGAAGAAAGTCTTTTCAGAAAATGGTACTAAAATAACTGAATATCCATATGAAAATAAAAACCTCAGATCTTAACATTATAACATTCAGAAAAATAAACTCAAAATGGATCACAGATCTAGATATATGAGCTAAAAACATGAAACTTCTAGAAGAAAACAGGAGAAAATCTTCGTGATACTGGGCTAGATTTCTTAGGAATCCTTTTTGTTCCAAAATCATGATCAATAAAATAGAAAATTAATAAATTGGAAAGACCTCATAAAATTAAAAACTTTTGCTCTTCAAAAAGCACCATTAATAAAAAGTCACAAACTAGTAGAATACATTTTCAAGTTATATGCCTGATATCCATAATAGATTAAAAAAAAAAAACACTTAAAACTCCATCATAAGAATTCAAGTAACCCAATTTAAAAATGAGCAACAGATTTGAAAAGCATTTCACTAAGAAAAATATATGAATGGCTAATAAGCCCATGAAAGGGTGCTTGATATCATTAATCATTAGTAGTGTAAGTTGTTCAGTCGTATCCAACTCTTTGCGACCCCACGGACTGTAGCCCGCCAGTCTCCTCTGTCCATGGGATTTTCCAGGCAAGAATACTGGAGTGGATTGCCATTCCTTTCTCCAGAGGATCTTCTTGACCCAGGGATCGAACCTTGGTCTCCTGCACTGCAGGAGAACTCTTTACCATTTGAGCTACAGGGAAGACCTCACTAATCATTAGAGAAATGCAAATTAAAATCATAGCGAAATACCATTTCAAACTTATCAGAGTGGTGTAATGTAAAAGACTGTCAATATGAAATGTTAGCAAGTATGAGAAGAATCTGGAAGCCTCATACATTGCTGGTAGGAATGTAAAATGACATTTTGGCAGTCACTTCAAAAGTTAAATATTAGCTTACTATGATTATAGTTAACTTACAACTCTCTGGGGCTTTCCTGGTGGCTCAGTCAGTAAAGAATCTGCCTGCAATGCAGGAAACTTGGGTTTAATCCCTGGATCAGGAAGATCCCCTGGAAAAGGGAATGGCGACCTACTCCAATATTTTTGCCTGCAAAATCCCATGGACAGAGGAGGTGGGCGGGCTACAGTCTATGACGTTGCAAGAGTTGGACACAATTTAGTGACTAATCCACCACCACCACCACAACTATCTAGCAATTTCACACTTTGACAACTACCCAAGAAAATGAAAATGTATGTCCATATAAAGACTTGTACATGAATATTCACAGCAGCATTAGTCATCATAGCCAAGGACTGGAAATAATCCAAATGTCCACTGGCAAGTGGAGGGATAAACAAAGACACAGAATATTTTCAACATGACAAGGATTACTAGGTTGCCCTTCTTTAATAACACTCAATTCCCTTCCTCACTGTACCTACCACTCTACTCCCTGTCCTGCCCATGATCCTTGACAACTACTAAGTTCTCCTCAATTTGTATAATTCTGTCATTTCAAGAATGTTATATAATGAAATCATACAGATGGTAGCTAACCTTTTTGGATTGACTCTTTTCACTCATCACAATACCCTGGAGATTCATTCCAATTGTTGCATGTATCAATAATCCATTTCTTTCTTATTACTGAATAGTAGTCAAGGATATGAATTCCAGTTTCTTTAGCCATTCACCCATTGAGGAAAGTTTGATCTGTTTTTAGTTGTTGGCTGTTTCAAATAAAGCTGTCATAGACATTCATTTACATGTTTTTACATGAGGACAAGTCTTTATTTTTTCTGGGATGAACACCCAAGAGTGTAACAGCTGGGTGTTATAGCAGTTGCATGTTTAGTTTAAGAAACTGCCCAACTGTTTTCCAGAGTATCTAGGAACTATCTGTTTCAAAGTTCTAGGCTGAGAACGAGAGCAGATCAAACCTACTGAATGGGTTTGGCGAGGCCAGGCTATGGAGAAGATAAATGAGTTAAAGCCAAAGGTGACGAGGCCCTGAGTGCTGGCAACAAGGATGATGCACCACAGTGCTGCCCTCAAACAGTGAGTTGGGTTCCCAGACCGTGTGCTCTCCAGCAATCGCTCTGTGTCCTTCACCAAGAAAGGTGATCATCAGAAGGCTACAAGGATGGTGACAAAACTGTTGACTTAAAACCTGACTGGGGCAAGGGCTCTATTCCCCAAAAGCCGTAGCTCTTGAGTTTTTAAACTCATTCAAAAACCACCACTCAAACTTATGACAAGAGTTTAAACATGAAGCAAGTAATCCTCAATCCTCAGCTCAAAGATGGTTTACAGAATATGGAGCCCTGGTCAGCAGAGAGGAAATTCAAGAATCCTTTCATCATGTCTGATCTATACCAGAAGTTGGATAGTGATTCCAGGACAAGGACACTGCTCATGGATCCTACCTACCAGGAACTGATAGGGCAACACACAACAGGCCATCTGACCCGGGCTAAAACTGCAAGATCCGTAGGTCATGACTATCCTCAGTGTCTCCTCCAAGGTGATCTGGGCAGTATGGATGAGGAGAAAGAAGCTGAGACACCTCCACCACCACCATCTTCTCCCAAAAAGGAGACCAAGCCAGAGCCAATGGAAGAAAATCTTCCAGAGAATAAGAAGCAGGCACTGGAGGAAAAAGAGTTGGGGAAGCATGCCTGTAAGAGAAAGAAAAAAAAAACAACAACTTTGACTCAGCCTTAAATAGTACAACAGAGCCAACACCAAGACCCCACCAACATGACTCACACGACCAATCAAGGAGCCAGGTACTCCACAAAGGATGACCAGAGTGAAAGTCAGGAGATTTGTGAGAAGGCCTTTGAAGAGCAGCTAAACAAGCGAGAAGAGTATCACCAACAGATCGCCAAACCTTACACTCAAATTGGAAGAGCCTACTCCATAGAAGGAAAGTGTATGGATGCCATCCATTTCTACAAGTCTCTGGCAGAGCACCAAACCCTGGACTGCATAAACCCAGAACAAAGGTAATGAATATATGTAGAAAGGGGACTATCCCCAGGCCAGAAACCATCAAATGGGAATCTGAGAGACACCAAATTGTACAGCAAGTGAGCTGCCTGCTCCATCAAACTCCTGGAGTTTCAGCTGAACACAAGGACTGTGAGAAATATATCCAGTTAGAACTGACTCTCACCAAGGGTTATCCATGGAAAGCATCTGCCCTAAGAATCAACAAAAGACTATACAAAAGGCATGGATGTCCACTATAAGGCACTAGATCTGGACTCCAACTGTAAGCAGGTAGCTGACAGTCACCATGGCTACACGGTGTTACAGAACCACCAACACAACAGCCTTGAAGATGTGAAGAGATAGGCCATGGCCAAGGTGCAATAGATGAGTGACCTGGCCATGTGGCTTAACTTGGAACAGATGCTGAAGAACCCTGGCACTCAGCAGACACTTAAAGAATCCTGCAATAATGTGGAAGCTCCAGAAGCTGATGGAGGTGGGTCTGATTGCAATCGGGTGATGACTCACTCATCTCCTTCCCCTCACCCTCACATAGAAAAAGGAGCCAGAACTGTGGCAAGCAGCATGGAGCAGAAGGGACAGACAGGGAAAGGAGAACAACTTATCTCTCTATGTTTATAGAGACCAATGTGGAAGACAGAGATTTGTACTCCAGTTATTCATGTAGCCTCTCGGCCCTTTTTGCACTAACACTGTCTCTCTTGCTGCCCCCAGATTTCATGTCTCCCACCTGTGCTCCTCAGTCACTGTCCAAGCTGCTCTGCCATAGTTGGTGATTGGTGGGGTTGGGGGGTGGCGGTGGGCAGGGAGTGAAAGCGTTAGCCGCTCAGTTGTGTCCTTGACTCTTTGTGACCCCATGGACTATAGACCACCAGGCTCCTCTGTCCAAGGAGTTCTTCAGGCAAGAATACTGGAGTGGGTAGCCATTCCCTTCTCCAAGGGATCTTCCCAACCCAGGGATCAAACCTGGGTCTCCTGCATTGCAGGCAGATTCTTTTACCATCAAAGCCACCCACCAGGCAAAGGGGGAGGCTGTTCTTTCCAACCTCAGGTCCCAACTGTCTTCACACTATAAACTCTATGACCCCTTTACCAACAGAACCAGCCAGTCAGGCCTGGTTACACATTTTTTTAAAAAAAGCAGGAAAGAAAAAGTCGTTCTGTTTATTGTTAATACCAGACAAGAGAAAGACAAAATATATCTTTGTTCAACCTTAGGTCTTTTACAGGAAATAGGAAACCAGAAGTCTATTCAGATCTTATCATAGCTTAATTAATGAAAGAAGGTGCATTATGATCAAGGTTGTCTTTGGGGGAAAAAAAAAGCAACTGATTAACAAAAGCAACTTAAAACTTCACAACTGTTTTTAATGTTGACCTAGGAGCTCCATGTTAGTAGAGCTTTCATGGTCTACTGATGTAATTTTTGGCAACGAACAGACTCTGAATGTTTTACTCAACATTTTGGGATTAAAACACAGGAAACATTCTTACCATGTTCCCAAATGTATAACCTATTTATTTTGATTTATTTTCATAAAAGAACAAGCTCTCAGAATTATAGACACATGTTCTCATCCCCAAAACAAAATAAACCACGTCTTTGAGGCTGAAAAAGAAAACTTTCAGAAGATTTTTGAATAATTTAAAAGATTCTAAGCCTTGAGACATAATATTCTGATCATGAAATCATTACTGCACAGCAAGTAATGATTCTCTTGAAATCTGAAGTCAACAGGAGATCTGTGCAAGAGTCAATCACGTTCTACAGTATAGGACCACTCTCAAACTTAAAGCTTTTCAGTTTATGAAATATTTATGCACTCTAAACTGGATTGAAAAATCTTCACGGGCATCTACCCGTGGGCAAACTATTCAGTGTTTTCTGCCTTTTCCACATACCAGCTGCCTAGAGTCCTACCCTCCCCAGTCAAGTATTTTATACTACTCTCTGCTGCTGCTGCTGCTGCTGCTGCTGCTGCTGCTAAGTCGCTTCAGTCGTGTCCGACTCTGTGCAACCCCATAGATGGCAGCCCACCAGGCTCCGCCATCCCTGGGATTCTCCTAAACAAATGTATTCCACCACATCTGAATATCTGAATGCAGATCATAGTTTCCAAAATACCTGGTGCAGGAAGGTCCCTATAAGTCCTATTTATAATCACTATGCAGTCTGCAGTTCCTTTCATAAATACAAAAGTCACTTCTCATCCTTCATGACATTTCCCTTCTCATTCTATCCAGGCTGGGGCTGCTACAATGTATGTCGTGTTCCTATAGGTTATGCACTATCAATACTCATTTTCCCCTGCAGCATTTTGTATTTATTCACTATTCTTATCTGGAAAATAAAAATTTTATTTAAATTAGTTTTTATAATTACTCTAGTACAATTCCTTCCTTTCCCATAATAACCTCTTATTAGTGTTGTAATACTGGCTTATAGAAGCCTTTCCTTACATTGAATAAATATAACACATATTCAATGAGTGCCTACTATCCCACTGTGATTGTCACTGGAAATTCTGTGGTGGAAAAGATGGATAAAGTTCCTACCTTAATGGAGCTACAGCCTAATGGTAAAGATAGACATTAAACAGATCATCACATAAGTAATTACAATGCTGGCAAGCATATAAAAAAAAGTGCTACAAATGTACATATAAAGGGACAAGTAGTCGGCAGGAATTGTAGACTAGCAAAAAATGATGCTTAACCTGAAATCTGATAATAATTTGGAGTTAACAGAGACAAAGGGAAGAAGTGTGTCACTAGAGTGCAAAGGATTTTGGCATAATTAGGAACTCATAGAATGTCACTGTGTCTGGAACTTAGAGCATAAAGGGGAGAAAGCTACAGAGGAAGCTGGGGCCAGGTCATGCTGAGTCTGGTAGGCTCTGAATTTTATTCAAATTGTATTTGAAATATTTTTAAGTAAGGGACTGCTATGATCAGCCTGCACTTTTAAAGGACCACTCTTGGAAAATAAAGTAACCATTTGGCTTAGTGATGGGGAGAACAAAAGTGGATGGAGGAGGACTATTAGGAATCTTTTATAGGTGCCTAGAAGAGAAATGATGGCTTTCTTGGATAATTGCGTTGGCACTGAAGAGGAAAAACACCTTAAATGTAGAACTAATGAGATGTGATTTTTAGCCAGTGCAACTGAATGACTTAGACATGTTTAAAGTATATGATTTCTGTCTAGAAAGTTTCTTATTTTTTTAATTTACTTTTTTAATTGAAGGATAATCGCTTTACAGAATTTTGTGTTTTTCTGTCATATGTCAATAAGAATCAGCCATAGGTACACCCATATCCCCTCTGTTTGGGAGATTTTTGAGTAGGGGCTAGAATAAAAATTCTCGGATGATAGATTCTTTTTTGCTTTTTTGTTCACTGCTGCAACCCATGCCTCCAGAGATATTCATGTTAGAGGTGTTGAACAGGCAGTGAGATCCAATTGCAGTTCAGAAGAGAGATTTGGGTTGGTATTAAAAATGTGACAATCAGCAGGATGTAGCATGGATCCTATCAGAAGCCAGGACAATATGGAGCTCCTCTAGAGGAAGGCTGAAGGGTGGGAAAGTCAAGATGAAGGACTGTGCCCAGCTCACTTGCCAAAGCATTTAATCTTTCTCATCATATTCTCTGTGAGGCCCAGTCCGCTAGTATCTCCCATTACTGTCTTCAGTTTGGACCAGTCCCACAGGAACACTAAGCCCTTCATCTCCCTCTCTTCACTCCTCCTTTCAAGAGCAGTGGATGGAAGGAAATGTAGGAAAATGGGTTATAGTATAAAATGGAACATGATGCCGAATTATTGATGGAAGATACAGATTTAATGCTTGACCCTTTCCAGCTATTAGCTGGGCCCAAGTCAGACTGGTAGGGTACATTTTTTAGCCAAGAAGTCATTTCTATGCTCTTTATAACTCAGCATACATTTCATACTTAATTTGTCCTTAATAAAATAATAGTTAATAAAATGAGATCTTTTCATAGTATGACAGTTGCTAAAGCGGCAAATTTTATAAATACCAAACTGGTTAGAACCAGTTTCATTTTTAGAATTACTCGACTTATAGAACAATTAATTCAAAAGTGTAATTTGTTTATTCTATCTTCTGTGCTTAACAGAATGTAAATTGCACTAGGTAACCAGCGCAAATTGTCACCAAAATGGAGAAGCCAGAAGTCACTGAGAGTTATGTTAAAAAACAAAAACAACACCCAAACACTCTGCTCTGTGTCCAGAATAATTAAACATTACTTCTTTCATAAGCAAGTTGAAATGACTTCTTTTCAAAAGAGATTAAATGTACATTCTGCTTAAGATACTTTTCTCAATGCATGACCCTCCAAACATCTCTAGTTAATGAAGTTCATTGAAAAAATAGGGCTATCCTCATAACTGATTTTATATCATTAGATGAAAAGAGTTAAAATTTTTAAATCCCTGGTCCAGGAAGATCAAAGCCATGGAGCAGCTAAGCCCCCGTGCACCACAACTATTGAGCCCGTGTGCCACACCTACCGAAGCCTATACACACCTAAAGCCCGTGCTCCACAACAAGAGAATCCACGCAACGAGAGGCCTGTGCACTGCAATGAAGAGTCCACATTCCCCACAACTAGAGAAAGCACTGGAGACCCACCACAGCCAAAATTAAAAAACAAATAAGTAAAAAATTAAAAAAAAAAACCTGTTAGTCCAATGAAAGTGTGGTTAGTCCAGTGACGCGCAAACAGGTCATTCTATAAAATGCGAATAATGATGCCTGCCTCAAAAGACTGCTGTGAGAAATAAATTAACATTTGGAAAGCATTCAGAACTGCCTCTGTGATACACAGAAGCCAAATTATTTTTGGCTGCTATTGCTGCTGTGACTACTTACAGATATAGCTCCTGTTTATCTGCATTAAAAAGATCCTCAGGGTGGGGGCTATAGTAATGTTGAAATTACAGTGATTATTACAGCAGGCCCCCTAATCCTTGGGGGTAAATTCTAAGACCCCCAGAAGATATCTGAAACTGCAGACAGTACTGAACTCTCTCTATATTTTTTCCTATACACATATATCTATGATAAAGTTTAACTTATAAATCAGGCACAGTAAGAGATTAATAATAATAGCTAATAGAATAATTACTACACTGTAATAATGGTTAATAGAACAATTATTATACACTGTAATAAAAGTTACATGAATGTGATCACTCTTTCTTTCAAAACATCTTGTACACATTTAATACCTGTTCCATCTTAACAAAGCATGTAACATGCATTATGACTGTAATATGTGGTTTGAGGTACACCAACAAAACTAGCATGAATTCCTTTTTCCTTTTTCACAAAATCACAGATAAAAGGTCTTTGAAACCTTGGTATACAATTTTTTTTCTTTAGTTGAAGACTTGTATCTTTTCAATTAAAGGAAGAACTTTTTGGCTTCTCTTTGGCACATTCAAGTTGCCAGCATCACTACTCTTGGACATTGGGGCCATTATTAAGTAAAATAAAAGTTACTTGAACACAAGCACTGAAATACCGTGACTCAATCTGATAACCAAGATTGTGCTAAATGACTACTGGGCAGGATATGCTAGACAAAAGGGTGATTCACGTCCCATGTGGGATGGGGCAGGTTGATGAGAGAGAATTGCATGCATCTTAAAATTTATGAATTGTTTATTTCTGGAGTTTCCCATGTAATATTTTTTCACTGATCTCACACGCTATAGCACTCATCTCACACATTAGCAAAGTAATGCTCAAAATTCTCCAAGCCAGGCTTCAACAGTATGTGAAACTTGAACTTCCAGATGTTCAAGCTGCATTTAGAAAAAGCAGAGGAACCAGAGATCAAAATGCTAACATCCTCTGGATCATCGAAAAGCAAGAGAGTTCCAGAAAAACATCTATTTCTGCTTTATTGACTGTTCCAAAACCTTTGAAAACTGTGTGGATCACAAAAAACTATGGAAAAGAGATGGGAATATCAGACCACCTGACATTCCTTCTGAGAAATCTTTATGCAGGTTAAGAAGCAATAGTCAGAACCAGACATGCAACAACAGACTGGTTCCAAATTGGGAAAGGAGTATGTCAAGGCTATATATTGTCACCCTGATTATTTAACTTATATGCAGAGTACATCATGCAAAATGCCAGGCTGGATAAAGCACAAGCTGGAATCAAGATTGCCAGGAGAAATATCAATAACCTCAGATACGCTGATGACACCACCTTATGGCAGAAAGTGAAGAGGAACTAAAGAGCCTCTTGGTGAAAATCAAAGAGGAGAGTAAAAAAGTTGGCTTAAAGCTCAACATTCAGAAAACGAAGATCATGGCATCTGGTCCCACCACTTCATGGCAAATAGATGGGGAAACAATGGAAATAGTGAGAGACTTGATTTTGGGGGGCTCCAAAATCACCGCAGATGTTGACTGCAGCCATGAAATTAAAAGACGCTTGCTCCTTGGAAGGAAAGTATGACCAACCTAGACAGCACATTAAAAAGCAGAGACGTTCCTTTTGCCTACAAAGGTCTGTCTAGTCAAAGCTATGGTTTTTCCAGTAGTCATGTATGGATGTGAGAGTTGGACTAAAAAGAAAGCTGAGCACTAAAGAATTGATGCTTTTGAACTGTGGTGTTGGAGAAGACTCTTGACAGTCCCTTGGACTGCAAGGAGATCCAACCAGTCCATTCTGAAGGAAATCAGTCCTGAATATCCATTGGAAAGACTGATGCTGAAACTTCAATACTTTGGCCACCTGATGTGAAGAACTGACTGACTGGAGAAGACCCTGATGCTGGGAAAGATTGAAGGTGGGAAGAGAAGGGGTTGACAGAGGATGAGATGGTTGGATGGCATCACCAACTGAATGAACATGAATTTGAGCAAGCTCTGGGACTTGGTGATGGACAGGGAAGCCTGGCATGCTGCAGTCCGTGGCATCTGCATGATTGAGTGACTGAACTGAACTGAATACTTTTGGACCATGATTGACCATGGGTAACTGAAATCATACAAAGCAAAACTGTGGCTAAACAAGGACTACTGTACTTTCAAAAATAGGTTACATTGGTTCCTAAGCAGGAATTCTATATATAAATAAAATAATTTTTAAGACACTAGAAGAGCCACCATTCAAAAAACTTCTTTAAAAAAACTTCTTTAAGCACGTAATTGCTTTTTGGGGAAGATCACTAAGAAAGTAAATTTTCCTTCCACTACCACATTCCCCTAGCAGCTGTGCCAGTTTGCCTGAGACAGCCTAACTGAGAACTATTTCCAGGAACCAGTGCTGGAAGGGAGTTCGTTGCAAGAGCTGACAAGGCCGATGACCTTGGCTAATACACATCTCAATTCTGAAAATCGTTGATTTACTTTTTCCATTATCAGTCATTCTTACTTTTCCTAACAGTCAGATGCTAGTTCCCTGTCTCCTGTTCTACACTTTGTAATTCCCTACACCTACTCAGAGTCTGTCCTGACCCTCAGTTTGTCTTGGCTCTTCTCAATGCTTCCTGGAATATCAGAACAGGCTGATCACTGGATTCACCTCTGCATGGTTCTGACTCCCTCTCTCAAATCTACAGTCTTTACGGAGGCCCTGTGGCAGTTTCTCTGGTCCTGCCTTCCTGTAGGCCTGTTTGGGACTGTCTGCACCTTAGTATTGGGTTGACCAAAAAGTTTCATCAAGTTTTTTTCATGTTTGCAAAGTTCAAATGAACTTTTTGGCTGACTCAATATAAAAGATGATTGAGGAAATTGCTGCATACCTACAGGCTCCTTTATCTTTGAAGAGTTGTGAGTTCTCCTGAACTCTTTTCTTGCTTTCTGTTCTGTATCCTCCTCCCCCGAATGAACATTTTATAAGAAATAGAAGGAAGGATAAGCATGCTAGTGGGTAGATGGGTACCAATCATTGTGACCCATTTCAAAACTCTTTTCTCTCCTTCCTCCTACCCTATAACACAATCTGCAGCAAAAAAGCTGGGTTACTTTCCTTCTGAGTTCCCATGATGAAGTTGGGAGGGGATCTGTCCAGAGTTGACTGACCAAGCTTTTTCATTTTGGCTCTTCAGAAGGAATCAAGAAGAAAATCCAGCTGATGTGGTGAAATCCCCCAACATGCCCACCAGTGGAAACACCGAGAAGCACAGCTCTTCCTGGCTTACTGCAAACACAGACCAGGACAAGTTAGAGCCACAGACCACTTCCCATACGAGCTCTACTCACTCCAAGGAGATGATCCAAACTTAAGGGTTATTGGTGCTTCTGAATTCACACAGACTGTTGAGCCACGTCTCAAGAAGCAAGTGGAGGGCTTTCTTGCTCTTCCATTGCCTGTGAGCCTGCAGCAGGTAAAACCCACTCCACTAGAGAGGACCTACCACTAATTTTCTAAAGTGAACCAACCCCTGGAACAACATTCAGAAATAAATAGGAATGAATCACTGACACACACATGAATGTGTGATAATCATGCTGATAATCATGCTGATAATCATGCTGAGTGGAAGCCAGGAAACTTAAGAGCACTCACTGTATTTCTACTTACATCAAGTTCCACACAATGTAAACTAAGCTACAGTGACAGGAAATACATCAGTGGTTACACAAGGACTACTTGAGGTTACTTGAGGGAGGGAACCCACAAGCAGGAAGGGAGAAAAGGATAACAACATGGCAGAAGGAAACTTTCCTGGGTGATGGATATCTTCATTATCCTGACTTTGGTACTGATTTCATGAGTGTATACACATGTCAAAACTTACTAAATTGTAAACTTAAAATATGTACTACTTATTGCAGGTTAATTATATCTTGATAAAACTTTAAAAAGTGTGCCTCCACCTCCAACTATTAATATGGTAAATCTATTACTAAATATAAAAAGCTAAATCAACTCTGCATTCATGGAAATAAATCTCATGTGGTTATGACACATGAGTTTCATAATGTAGTATTGCATTCTGTTTGCCAATATTCTTTTTTGCATTCTCCCTCTTTTTATTATATCTTTTATTTCTTTAGGTAGCTATTTTATTGTCAATATTGGAAAGTCCCATTATCTGAATTTCATGTGCTCTAAACTACTGTTTGTTGTGTTTGCAGACTTGCACTCAAACAAACATGAATTTGCTTTCTTGGACTTCCCTTGAGGTCCAGTGGTTAAGAACCTGGCTGCCAATGCAGGGGACATGGGTTACGTCTGAGGACCAGGAAGATCCCACATGCCAAGGAGCAACTAAGCCCAAGTGCCACAACCACTGAAGCCCATATGCTCTGGAGCCCACGAGCGGCAGCTACTGAGCCCACACACTGCTCCAGGACGGGCTGGCTTTTATTTACTTACAGCCTTGATTTCAGCTCACAGTTTTTTCTTTTGCTCTTCAGAATTTACTTCCTTGCAAACTCAGTCATTTTTAAACTATATATTTATTGTTCGGGATCTATGTGCATTTCAGCAGGGTAGCTTTTCAGAATATCTGACCCATAATACTGCCAAAAATGGACCCCCACTATGAGACTCTCTTTTTTTATTAAATTGGAGCTCTGTGTTACATAGAATTTGGTCAGAAAGCAATCAGTATGTGAGTAGAAGTTTCATTCACCTTTCGTAGGCTATGCCTTTGGACTTTTTAACTTTAGGGTTTTGTGGGTAATCTTTCCACAGTTTTCTAAACTGTCGATTGTGGCCACTGGGGACAGGAGACACAAATAACAAATGCTGAGAGCTGGACTGTGAAGAAGGCTGAGCGCCGAAGAATTGATGCTTTTGAACTGTGGTGTTGGAGAAGACTCTTGAGAGCCCCTTGGACTGCAAGGAGATCCAACCAGTCCATTCTGAAGGAGATCAGCCCTGAGATGTCTTTGGAAGGAATGATGCTAAAGCTGAAACTCCAGTACTTTGGCCACCTCATGCAAAGAGTTGACTCATTGGAAAAGACTCTGATGCTGGGAGGGATTGGGGGCAGGAAGAGAAGGGGATGACAGAGGATGAGATGGCTGGATGGCATCGCTGACTCGATGGACGTGAGTTTGGGTAAACTCTGGGAGTTGGTGATGGACAGGGAGGCCTGGCGTGCTGCGATTCATGGAGTTGCAAAGAGTCGGACACAACTGAGCAACTGATCTGATCTGATGGTGCTCTATAGCATGTTATCAAGAATGAGAGTTGTGAATTTCTCAGTTCTATGATTCTCTTCTCTTAGCTTAGACAGCCAGAGATCATTAGGCTTTGCATGTTTTATTAATCACACACTCACTGTATCACAACCAGTGACCGCAATCATTACAGCACAGACACAAAGAACCATCTCAGAAGACCACGCAGTCTGGCTGGCTTTCTCACAATACAACATAACCTTTTCTTTAGCATCGGTATGAGCTCAAGGAAATGTGGAATATTCCTATGAAGTTGAACCACATGAACCAAGTCAACGTGTCACAATGATTGCAGATCAGGTGTGAGAAGCAACCTAAAGGATTCACACGTCAATCAAAGTTTGCATTTCCCACCTGTGGTGGACAACCCACACCAGAAAGAGGGCGAAGACCAGCCCTGGTGCTTGGGATATTGGGCTGTTACTAGGTACCAATATTAAGAGCCATACCTGTCCTAATTTTTTTTTTAGCCATTCTCAGTTTACATTTTATGGGAATCAAGTGGAAATTCCCACATTATTACTTTCTCTGACTGTTGTTTTCAGGCTAGATCTCACCAAAGATGGAAAATTCCCACCTGAAAAAGAAGGGATTAAAACTACAGAGTGGGCATGGCGCTCAGTCAGTCCTGCCTTGGTGCTCAAAGGCCCTGCCATCGCCCAGTCTCTCTGGTTGTTTCTGGCACACTATCTCACTCCTTCCTCACCTCTTCAGCTAGTGGGTCTCAAATTGTTGTCTGCAACAAGATCACAGGGGAACTTCCTAAAAATATTTTGTTTTAAAAAGTCCTGATTTCACTTAAAAACTAGTAAGTGAATCCTGAGCATATATCCAGAGAAAACCAATATTTGAAGATACATGTACACCAATGTTCACTGCAGCACTATTTATAATAGTCAAGACATGAAAGCAACCTAAATGTCCATCAACAGATAAATGGATAAAGAAGATGTGGTGTATATATACAATGAAATATTGTTTAGTCATTAAATCGTGTCCAACTCCTTTGTGACCCCATGGACTGTAGCCTACCAGGCTCCTTTGTCTATGGGATTTCCCAGGCAAGAATACAGGAGTTTGTTGCCATTTCCTTCTCCAGAGGATCTTCCTGGGATCAAACCTATGTCTCCTGCATTTCAGGCACATTCATTACCACTGAGCCACCTGGGAAGCCCAATGAAATATTACTCAGCCATTAAAAAGAACAAAATAATGCCATTTACAACAACATGGATGAAGACAAATATCATATGATACGGCTTATATGTGGAATCTAGAAAAATGATAAAAGTGAACTTATTTATAGAACAGAGAGAGACTTGTAGACATATAAAACTTATGGTTGCTAAAAGGGAAATGTAGGAGGTGGGGTGAGGGAAGAATTAGTAGGTGGGGTTAATATGTGTGCGTGCATGCTCAGTCGTGTCTGGCTCTTTTCAAACCCATGGACTGTAGCCTGCCAGACTCGTCTGTCCATGGATTTTTCCAGGCAAAAATACTGGAGTGGGTTGTCATTTCCTTCTCCAAGGGCTCCTCCTGACCAAGGATCAAACTCATACCTCCAGTATCTCCTGCATTGGTAGGCAGATTCCTTACCATTGTGTCACCTGGGAAGCCTGGATTAACATATACACACACTACTACATATAGATAACCAACAAGGATGTACTGTATAGCACAGGGAGCTCAGTTAATACTTTGTAATAACTATAAGGGAAAAGAATCTGAAGAATAATATGTGTGTGTGTGTGTGTGTGTGTGTGTGTGTGTGTGTGTGGAGGAGGAGATGGTTAGATAAGCATCACTGACTCAGTGGACATGAGTTTGAGCAAACTCCAGGAGAAAGTGGAGGACAGAGGAACCTGGCGGGCTACAGTCCATGGGGTTGCAGTCAGTCAGACAAGACTGAGCGAATAACACTTGCACTTTTCACTTTCAGGCACCATCTGAGCAAACTGCCACAACTACTCTAAGGTGGGCTCTTTTATTATCTCTGCTTTATAAGTGAGGAGATTGAGGCCCTAGGTATTCAATAACTTGCCCCAGATTACACAAATAGAAAATGAAATCATGATTCAAACCCTTGATCCTACCACTAGAAGAAAACAAAGCCCAGAGAAATGATGCTATTTGTGTAAAACCATGCAGTTGGCTAGTCCTGGAGGCAAAACCAAGACTTCAGTCTTCTGACTCCCCATGCAGGAGTCTGGGATCACCAGGGGTTGTGAACAGACTTAGAAAACATTTGTAGCTGTCAGCTGGACAGAGAGACTTGCTCAGAGGGCTAGGGGTAGGCAGTGTACTCCGACGGCAAAGTCAAGTACCTATGTCTTCACCTGTAGCTGGAACAATAATCTGACTGCACGTAGAATCCTTGCCTTCTGATAAAGTGGATTAAGGCTTCTCCTCACTTCCCATCAATACCAGACCAAAACTACTTCCACATGACCAGAAAGATAGTGAAGAATAAAGTACACACCAAAAAAAGACACAGTTGGGATTGTTCAAGGACATTGTTGCCATGGAAAGATGTATCCCAGGGGTGGATAGTGCAACTGCAGAGGAATAGGATTTTAAGGGGATGATTTTCTGGAATTAAGAGTTCACTAATTTAGACTTACTAAATTGGAATTCATGATAATTCTGGGAAGCACTGAGCTAAAGATGATATATCGGGATATACACATTGTGATATAATAAGATGTATTTATGTTTTTATAGGATACTATTGGGAAAGGAATGCCTAAACTATTTGTGAGAATAAATTCTTCAAACTTCCAAATTGTTTGGAGCAGATGAAATGTTATGAGTAATAAACTTGACAGGGCTCTAAGGAGAGATGTCTTTAGTTCTCTGGGGACTTTGGAGAACCTTCAGATTTCTAGGCTTTCTTTCAGATACTGATTCCTTAGGCTGTCTGCAAGCCTGGGAGTTTCTTAAAGCACCAGTAGGTGTTTCAAATGCAATTGACTCACGCACAGTTTTAGGGAATCTCTGCTAATTATACAACCATGCACCTTACCCACTTATTATTATCTATTATTATCCATTTACTTATTATTATCTATCATTTATTAACAGATACCTGAAGGACTTCCAGTCCTATAATAATTGAAATCTAGGAAGCCTTTCAAAAATGCCTTGTGAAACTTGCCATTACTAGTTTTTCACAAACTGGACCTTTATCCTTCAACGATTTATCACGACTGCAGTTATACCAGATTAGTAAAATTTCATTTGCAACTGGCAGTCCCACACCCCACAGAAGTTATAATTATGACAATGTACCTGGAACCTGAAGACTCAGCCCCACTCCAGGCTCTCCCAACAGTCCTTAATCAATAGAATTTAAGAAACAAATGACCGCCACTGTACCTTAGGTCTGGACATCCTAAAAATGGTCCTGGTACCATGTTCCAGCCTGATCTCCAACTCCAGTAACAGCATCTTTGTACCCAAGTCCCAGTATAGGGGTCTTTCCAGATTCTTTTTCAATTTCATCAGTGATTTGTGTGTGTGTGTTCTGACCCCAAGGGCCAAAACCCCACCAATAAGCCAGCAATGGGCCTTTTTTTAGCTTTCTGACTTGACCTCTGTACTTGACCTCATGTACTCACATGAGATTTCCCCTGCTGGTCCAGCTGCCTTCATGGATTACCTTCCATTATCCTTTGAGGGAACTTCCTTCATCATCTCCCACCTTCTGCTGGGTCTATTTGCTATGGCCCTTCTCCAACACAGTTCAAGTTCTGATTTTGATTGTGTTTCTTAAAGCCTTGGTGCTCCCCCAAATACAGTGTTTTCTGGAATAATACTGCTGGCATACTTAAGAGACATTAAATTTCTGGTTATAATCACTTAAACAATAAACCTCTGAATCAATTTAAGAAATAAAATCCTCACATTTTTGACTACGACAAAAAAGAAGCAGACTCACAGACAGCAAACTAGTGGTTACCAATGGGGAGAAGGAAGTGGAGAGGGGCAATATAAGAGTAGGGGACTAAGTTTGTATAAATATATAAACTACTATGTATAAAATAGATAAATTATAAGGATGTATTGTAAACACAGAAAATAGAGCCAGTATAATAACTATAAATGGAGTATAACCTTTGAAAATAGTGAATCATATTTCATACCTGTAAAAAATAATATTGTATATAAACTATATTTCAATAAGAAAAACTCTCACATATTTTTAACAGAATTTAAATTTTCTGTTTTTTCAGGATAGTTCTTTGTATTTTCTTCAAGTTCATGAATAATGGATCACATTTCTTGTAAGATGTCACATTACATTTGCAGCATACAAATACACAGTTTCTTAAAATGGCCTCCTGTCAAATACATATGATTTCTATTTGTCTGCTGTTAATGTAATTGACTAAACACTGGATTCTACTGATTATGCTTTCCCTTGTAAGCCACTTACTTTATAGGCATAAGCAGCTGTGTTTATGCTTCTGTGATTTGGGTTTTATTATCAAGTTTTCAGCACTCAATTCAAGAGCAATAGTCAGTCTAAGCACTCAGGCACCAGCTGGCAGTTCTTTACTGATAAAGGCAGTTTTCCATCAACACTTGTGTATGTCATGTAGAAGGAGATACAAAACCACCCCAAGCACAATGATTGTGCATGTGAACAGGAAGAAGAAAACACTGTTACCTTTTCAGGAAAGAACTCATCAACAATCAAAGACCTGAATTTAACCAAGAATGAAAATACTTCCTCTCCTGACCCTCCCTCAACAAAGAACGATGAAGAGTTTTGCTTTTTAACTCAGGAATGTGGTTATAAGTATTCAGAAAGGAGGAATTAAGAGAGGCAGGCAGCCAGAGGGGGGAGGGAGAAAGGCTGACAGAAAGTAGCTACCAGGAGGATGAGGCGAAAAAAAAATCCATGCAGAGAAACTGCAGGAAAAGGAGCCAAGGGAAGGACTGTGGGAACAGACTAACACACAGGAGAAATATTGTGGCAAGAAGCTGCATAGTCCTCCAGTTGGTGTTTGCTTTCCAAACCTCTGTGACACAGGACTACAGTTAGTTATTTCGACAATGTCATGAAGAAGAATATTGGATGAAGGACTGGTTTAAAACTTGGTTGACATTTATTTTTGCCTTGTGTATTGTTGATTAGATGGTTCTCCAGGGTTTCAACTTTTTTTTGGAAAATGTTTTTTAATTGCACAAGAAATCTTCTTTTGGTAGAAGAAAAAAAAAATGATGACTAAAATCTAAGTTCAAGCTCTATCCCCGGTCCTTCCCACCCCAACCATTTTATAGATTTTGGTGAAAATTCTTTCATACCTTATATTTTACCTACATGTATGAACTTAATGTATGTGTTTTATTCAGGTTTCCATCAGATAAACAGAACTTTTTAATGTCCATGGGATTAATAGTAATAGTCATGGCCTCTCTTTCATTTTGGATAGTAATAATTTGTGTCTTGTTTCTTTTTTTCTTGGCTATCTGGCTAGAGGTTTATCAGTGTTATCTTTTCAAAGAACCAGCTTTGATTTTGTTAATTTTCTATGTTAAGTTCCTATTTTCAATTTCATTGATTTATGCTCTAATTTTTTTATCATTTATTTTCTTCTTCTTGCTTTAGGTTTATATTACTATTCTTTGTCTAGTTTCTCAAGGTGGAAGCTTAGATTACTGATTATAGATCTTTCTTATCTAATATATGCATTCAAAGCTATGAAATTCCCTTTAAGCACTGCTTTTGCTGCATTTCACAATTTTGACAACTTGTGTTTTCATTTTTTATTCTGCTAAAAGAACATTTATATTTCTCTAGAGCCTTCTATAACCCACAGTATTTTTCAGAAGTCTGTTGTTTAATCTCCAAATAGTGGGGATTTCCCAGCTTTCTTTCTGTAATTAATTTTTAGTTTAATTTCATTGTGGTCTAAAAACATACTTTGCATGATTTCTATACATTCATATTTGTTGAGTTATGTTTTATCTGTATTAATTACTAGAATGTAGTCTATCTTTGAGAATGTTCCATGTGAGCTTGAGAAGAATGCATATCCTGCTGTTGTTAAATCTGATTGACAGTTGATCGACAGAAATGTTCAGTTTAACTAAAACATCTTTACTGATATTCTGCCCACTAGAACAGTCAATTATTATTGTACCCACAGTATTTAAACTGCTTTAATTCTAAATTTTGAAGTATAATAAAGAGTCAAATGGACATGTGTATGTGTATATTTAACAATAAAGAGCTTGCTACTTCTTACATTCTAGAGTGGTTACCAGCTAAAACTTTCAGCATGGAGCAAGTATAGAAAAACCAGCTGCAAAGTAATATGGAACATCTAACTAGAGTAGATGGTAAAATGTAAGAATATTTATGTAAGCACCTGTTTGGTAAACTTAATACAATGCTAGTCCCTCTGTTTTATAAATAAACTTTCCCTCTGCCTTAACATGAAAGAATTTTAATTCCATATAAACAGGGAAGCCTCTTTATAATAATACAATATGAAAATAATCTCATAATTTTAGTAACTGTGATCTTTACAACCTTGGTATAAATGCTTTCCTAGAAAATCATTTTCTAAAATATTTGTTTAAGTCATTTAAATATCCAGCACTCATGGGTAAGATGATACTTATCACCTAGTGTAAATAGCTGGATTTTTCCTGTAAACTCTAATTTCCTCTCAAAAATAAATTTGCATCTTTTGTTGGATCAAGATGGCAAACTTCCCTATGCCTTCCAACCTCCAGGAAAGAGGGAAAAAAATGTATTTCTGAAAAGAATAAATTATTAACAGCACTAGACAATAATAAAGGGATCAAAAATTCTGAGGAATACTTGAAAAACAAAAAGTAGACAAGATCAGATCTCTGGGGAAAATCAGAAGCAAGAGCCCAAAACAAGACTCAAAGAGAAGGCTGCTATTGCAAGGGATTAC
This sequence comes from Bos grunniens, assembly GCF_055505025.1. Classification (NCBI taxonomy): domain Eukaryota; kingdom Metazoa; phylum Chordata; class Mammalia; order Artiodactyla; family Bovidae; genus Bos; species Bos grunniens. Next base: position 64,517,783 of record NC_141168.1, on the reverse strand, counting down.
TTTTAAGGAAGCTGCAAGTTCAAAGGACCTAGGAAGTAAAAGGAGGTCACTGGGCACATTTTAGGGTGGCCAAGTGGTAAGCTCAAGTTGGAACCCTGCCCCCTCCCTCACTTGCACTTGCTGAGTAGAGTGTGTCTTCTGGCTATGAGACTCTATTTTGAGCTTTTTGCTTTGTGTTTTTATTTTATTTTTTGGATGGAGGCTTGCATGGGAACTAGCTGATGAGTGATAGCTTGCTACAGGCTAAAATGGGAACTATCCCCTCTGGTCTCAGCAAGGCAGGGCAGTGCCCCAGTTTTACTGTTTTACTACTAGCTTTATGGCTTACCATCCCTCTGGGAAATAGACACCCAGAAGATAAACTATGGCACACCCTTTATAAAGTATTAGGTCTTGCCTTTCTCCTACAATTTACAGAAGCTGGCTAACAGAACACCAGACTAAAAGATGCGAGGACGGAGCACTTCTTCACATTTCTCATGATTCTATGTGAAGTTGCTTTGGCTAAACTAATATGTCTGGCCTCCTCAATGCCAAATCACCCACACACTTTTCCCATGACTTAAGTCTGTTGATGTCACATCTGTCCAAGAATTCAGTTCAGTTTAGTTCAGCTGCTCAGACGTGTCCAATTCTTTGCAACCCCATGGACTGCACCACGCCAGGCTTCCCTGTCCATCGCCAACTCCCGGAGTTTACTCAAACTCATGTCCATTGAGATGGTGATGCCATCCAACTATCTCATCCTCTATCGTCCCCTTCTCCTCCCACTTTCAATCTTTCCCAGCATCAGGGTCTTTTCTAATGAGTCAGCTCTTTGCATCAGGTGGCCAAAGTATTGGAATTTCAGCTTCAACATCAGTCCTTCCAATGAATGTTCAGGACTGATTTCCTTTAGGATGGACTCACTGGATCTCTTTGTTGTCCAAGGGACTCTCAAGAGTCTTCTCCAACACCACAGTTCATAAGCATCAATTTGTTTCTTGTTAATACTATCCCTACGAAGCTTTTAAAACAGCACCAAAGGAGATCAATATCAGCATAAACTGAAGACAGTGCAGCAAAAAGATGTTAAGAATAGTGCTGCTTTAAATAATAGAGAGTTAACAATAGTTGGTTTTTGTCCCTTTTTAAACAAGCTTGCTCAGAGGACATACCGATCTAGACTGTCCCCAGTCTCTATAACTGAATCCCAAGGGGCCTATCAGTTCTATTACCTTCTCTATATACATGAAGGACAGTGTTCTGTTTCTCTACAGAAGAAAACTAATCCGAGTGAGGCATTTCACTAGGTTTAGGACTCACCAGTCAAGAAAATGCTTAAACATCCCTGGGGGCACAGGGCTTCACTAGAGCCTTGTGTGACCTTCTACTCTCATCTAGGATACTTGGCAACCACCAAAGTGAATTAGTCATGCATGTCAGACAATTGATAGCATACCCAGTGCTATCATACCCTAAAGATCCTACTGCAATCTTATCAATCTCAAGTAGAATGAGTCCACTGATCAGAGGACAAAGTCTATTTAAGGCAAACAACAGAAGATACCAGACCAAGATTCATTTCTTTTCAGTTTAATTAATCCTAATTCTTGCCCTTGCCATTTGCAAATTCCTTTTTCTGATTCAAGAGCCCCTATTAAGATAATCACATAATCTCCCACCTCCTGCACCACAGCAATGTATTCAGTTCAGTTCAGTTCAGTTCAGTCGAGGAGTCGTGTCTGACTCTTTGCGACCCCATGAATCACAGCACACCAGGCCTCCCTGTCCATCACCAACTCCCGGTGTTCATTCAAACTCATGTCCATTGAGTCAGTGATGCCATCCAGCCATCTCATCCTCTGTTGTCCCCTTCTCCTCCTGCCCCCAATCCCTCCCAGCATCAGAGTCTTTTCCAATGAGTCAACTCTTCGCATGAGGTGGCCAAAGTATTGGAGTGTCAGCTTCAGCATCAGTCCTTCCAATGAACACCCAGGACTGATCTCCTTTATGATGGACTGGTTGGAGAGTCTTCTCCAACACCACAGTTCAAAAGCATCAATTCTTTGGTGTTTAGCTTTCTTCACAGTCCAACTCTCACATCCATACATGACCACTGGAAAAACCATAGCCTTGACTAGATGGACTTTGTGGGAAAGTAATATCTCTGTTTTTCAATATACTATCTAGGTTGGTCATAACTTTCCTTCCAAGGAGTAAGCATCTTTTAATTTCATGGCTGCAATCACCATTTGCAGTGATTTTGGAGCCCCCCAAAATAAAGTCTGACACTGTTTCCACTATTTTTCTCTATCTATTTCCCATGAAGTGATGGGACCAGATGTCATGATCTTCATTTTCTGAATGCTGAGCTTTAAGCCAACTTTTTCACTCTCCACTTTCACTTTCATCAAGAGGCTTTTGAGTTCCTCTTCACTTTCTGCCATAAGGGTGGTGTCATCTGCATATCTGAGGTTATTGAGATTTCTCCCGGCAATCTTGATTCCAGCTTGTGCTTCTTCCAGTCCAGCATTTCTCATGATGTCTCTGCATATAAGTTAAATAAGCAAGGTGACAATATACAGCCTTGACGTACCCCGTTTCCTATTTGGAACCAGTCTGTTGTTCCATATCCAGTTCTAACTGTTGCTTCCTGACCTGCATATAGGTTTCTCAAGAGGCAGGTCTGATATTCCCATCTCTTTCAGAATTTTCCACAGTTTCTTGTGATCCACACAGTCAAAGGCTTTGGCATAGTCAATAGAGCAGAAATAGATGTTTTTCTGGAACTCTCTTCCTTTTTCCAATGATCCAGCGGATGTTGGCAATTTGATCTCTGGTTCCTCTGCCTTTTCTAAAACCAGCTTGAACATCTGGAAGTTCACGGTTCACATATTGCTGAAGCCTGGCTTGGAGAATTTTGAGCATTACTCTACTAGCGTGTGAGATGAGTGCAATTGTGCAGTAGTTTGAGCATTCTTTGGCATTGCCTTTCTTTGGGATTGAAATGAAAACTGACCTTCTCCAGTCCTGTGGCCACTGCTGAGTTTCCCAATTTGGTCCACTGCAATTCTCCACATGGTTTCCCTATCTTGTTTCAATTTCTTATCAATTATCTCTTGTGGGAAAAAAATGTAGTCTGAAGAGAATAAGGAGACTAATTGGGGGAAACTATAAAACTCAACATTCAGAAAACGAAGATCATGGCATCTGGTCCCATCACTTCATGGGAAATAGATGGGGAAACAGTGGAAACAGCGTCAGACTTTATTTTTGGGGGCTCCAAAATCACTGCAGATGGTGACTGCAGCCATGAAGTTAAAAGATGCTTACTCCTTGGAAGGAAAGTTATGACCAACCTAGATAGCATATTGAAAAGCAGAGACATTACTTTGCCAACAAAGGTCCGTCTAGTCAAGGCTATGGTTTTTCCAGTGGTCATGTATGGATGTGAGAGTTGGACTGTGAAGAAAGCCGAGTGCCAAAGAACTGATGCTTTTGAACTGTGGTGTTGGAGAAGACTCTAGAGAGTCCCTTGGACTGCAAGGAGATCCAACCAGTCCATTCTGAAGGAGATCAGCCCTGGGATTTCTTTGGAAGGAATGATGCTAAAGCTGAAACTCCAGTACTTTGGCCACCTCATGCGAAGAGTTGACTCATTGGAAAAGACTCTGATGCTGGGAGGGATTAGGGGCAAGAGGAGAAGGGGACGACAGAGGATGAGATGGCTGGATGGCATCACTGACTTGATGGATGTGAGTTTGAGTGAACTCCAGGAGTTGGTGATGGACAGGGAGGCCTGGCGTGCTGCTATTCATGGGGTCGCAAAGAGTCGGACACGACTGATCGACTGAACTGAACTGAACTGATAAACCTTAGGAATTAGCACTACAAAGCAGGAAAACAAGGTCTTATGACTAGATTTTGCACATGTTAAAGAAAAGCAATGCTCTGCAGGCTTGATAATCATCTGGTAAATTTGAAAGATTCTAATGATTATTTGTTAAGTTAAAAAAAACCCAAAACGCTGCATTAAATAGCTTTTTACTTATTGAGTTCATTTCTCAAAATACATCAATTTCCTTTTAGTTCTTTTTCACATCGAATCAGCCTTTATTAAATGCACCCTCTTTGCTCTGATGAGTTCTCCAGAGAAAACTGTGCTGACTTCAGAGAGGGCATTTATTCAGCCTGTAGGGACGATTCTGTGCTCTCCACTGGAGTGCTACCTGAGGCCATGATTGTTTATGCTCTGCAGCTGTGGCTGTTACTATAGGGAGCCATATTCCAATGTCTGCAGGGTGCAAATGACTTTCACAGGAGGGTACTTGCATTAGTTTGCCAGGGCTGCCATAACAAAGTACCACAGACTGGATGGCTTGAACAATAGAAATTTATTCCTCAAAATTCTGCTGACTAGAAGTCCAAAGTCAAGGTATCTCAGGGCTGGTTTCCTCCAAGGGCTTCGCTCCTTGGCTTGTAAATGACTGTCTTCTCCATGTGCCCTCACATGCTCTTCCCTCTGTGTTTCTGCATCCCCAATCTTCTCTTCTTATAAGGACACCAGTCATATTGGATTAGGACCTACATATATGATCTCATTTTACTTGAATCACCTCTTAAAGATTCTAACTCCAGGACTTTCCTGCTGGTCCACTGGTTAAGTATCTGCCTGCCAATGTAGGGGAAAAGGGTTCAATCCCTGTTCCAGGAAGATTCCACATTGCCACAAGGCAACTAAGCCTGAATGCAACAACTACTGAAGCCCGTGCGCCCTAGAGCTGGCGCTCCACAAGAGAAGCTACTGCAATGGGGAGCCCGGGTACGGCAACTGGAGAAAGACTGTGCACAGCAACAGACTCAGTGCGGCCATAAATAAATAGATGGATAAAACAAGATTCTATCTCCAAATACAGTCACATTCTGAGTTACCGGGGTCACAAATTTCAGGGGATAAGAGACACAATTCAGCTCATAACAATAGTCTTCTCCTCTTTAGTGGGTGTTCAGATAGTGAGATACGCTTCATGTTTCAAAATTTACCAGAGTCAAGCAGATCATGTATCAAAGAGTGGAAAGTTTTAGAAGAGCAATGAAGTTTGCACAAGCTGAATTCCCTTCAACATGAGCACCAAAGTGAGATAGGTTGAATACACAGCTATGAGGTAGTTTTTTAAGTTAAATATTTGGACACATACTAACTCCATACTTCTTTGTCCTTCATGTTGGTATTAATTATAAGGTTAGCAATAGAGAACAGGTTAGCAAGAAAACGCACTATTTATTGTTCTTTGCCCCCCAACTTTTCTCATCTCTTGGGACATGAAGGCCACTCCATATGGGCTCCTTCAGCTTCCCTTCCTCTCTATTCCCAGGCATTTTGTTTCTTCATCCAGCCTGTCTCACTTCCCTCCACACTCAGAGAGCACAGACCCTTCCACCTTCCCAAGGTCAACTTCTCTACATGTGTCTTTGCTTCCATGGCAAGCAGAACCTCCAAAGCCTTTTTCCTTTGATGACTCTTTCCCATCTCCACTGTTTCTCCCAGTCCAGGGAGAGGCCATAAGTCTCTCCTTCTCAACTGGCTATTTCTTCCACTATTCTAAAAGCAAAACAAATCTAAGTTCCCTCCAGTTGTGTGCTATCCCTCCTCCTGACTGCTGGAGGTCTCAGGGTAAGCACTCACTTGAATTCACTGGTCACTCATCTCCCTTAGTCCTGGCTCACGGACGGGCACTGTTGACAACATCTCTTGGAGAAGTTTCCTCCGTCGGTTTGTTCTGGCCCTGCTGTCCTTGTTCTTCCCATGCCCAGCTCTTGATCCGGTCCTCTTCTTGCCCTGTGGCCTCTCAGGAGGTGACCTCATCTGTTCCTATGACTCTACTATAAACCAATGCTCAAATATTTACCAAATCAATATAATTCATCTTGACCCCAGCTCCTGACCCACCATGTCAACTTTTTTCACAGTAGTTCTACCTGGATGGTCAACGGGCACCTCTGACACAGTATCTGCTGCTGCTGCTAAGTCGCTTCAGTCGTGTCCAACTCTGTGCGACCCCATAGACGGCAACCCACCAGGCTCCCCCATCCCTGGGATTCTCCAGGCAAGAACACTGGAGTGGGTAGCCATTTCCTTCCCCAATGCATGAAAGTGAAAAGTGAAAATGAAGTCACTCAGTCATATCCAACTTTTAGTGACCCCATGGACTGAAGCCCACCAGGCTCCTCCATCCATGGGATTTTCCAGGCAGGAATACTGGAGTGGGGTGCCATTGCCTTCTCCTTGACACAGTGTGCTGCTGCTGCTGCTAAGTCGCTTCTGTCGTGTCCGACTCTGTGCGACCCCATAGACAGCAGCCCACCAGGCTCCTCTGTCCCTGGGATTCTCCAGGCAAGAATACTGGAGTAGGTTGCCGTTTCCTTCTCCAATGCATGAAAGTGAAAAGTGAAAGTGAAGTCGCTCAGTCGTGCCCGACTCTTAGTGACCCCATGGACTGCAGCCTACCAGCCTAATCCTCTATCCATGGGATTCTCCAGGCAAGAGTACTGGAGTGGGTTGCCATTGCCTTCTCCCTGACACAGTATAAGCAATACCAAATCATCATTTTACCCTAATACTCACTCACTTTTTAAAATAGATAAACTGCTTTTTTTTTTTTTTTTTAAAGAGAGAAATGTATGGGACATTTATAGTTTAAGAGACTTAGAGATATATCAACTGTGTGGAAAATATGTTGAATCTTATTCAAAAAAGCTGGGAAACATTATAGTATAATCAGGGAAACTTGAATGCTGAGTGATAATATTATGAACTCGATGCTAAATTTTATGTGCAATTAACAGTATTGAAGACATCTCAAAACATCATTTTGAGATGCACACTAAAATATTTATGGATGAAATTATGTGACATGTAAGATTTTTCCTTTAAATCCTCTGACAGGAAAGGGACTGGGGGTTATAGATGAAACAAAATGAGGCATGAGTTGAAGCTGGTGATGTTTATGCAAGAAGTCATGCACATAATTATCTTTACTTTGGCATCCATTTAAAATTTCTCATCATAAAAAGGTTTTTAAAAAATCAAGTAAAGGTTAAAAAACGAAATTGAGTTTTAAAAATATACATCTCCTCCTCACATCCCTAGTTTTGCTAACAAATCCTCTGTCCTTCATCTTTATCATTTTGCGATCCTTCTCCTTCCCATGACCTCAAACATATAGGACCTGTATTGAGTCCATTTGCTTTCCCTCCAAAGCATACTTTGTTTCCTTCTTGTCCTCTTTTTTCTAATCACCAGCAGATGACACCACCCTTATGGCAGAAAGTGAAGAGGAACTCAAAAGCCTCTTGATGAAAGTGCAAGTGGAGAGTGAAAAAGTTGGCTTAAAGCTCAACATTCAGAAAACGAAGATCATGGCATCTGGTCCCATCACTTCATGGGAAATAGATGGGGAAACAGTGGAAACAGTGTCAGACTTTATTTTTTTGGGCTCCAAAATCACTGAAGATGGTGACTGCAGCCATGAAATTAAAAGACGCTGACTCCTTGGAAGGAAAGTTATGACCAACCAGCATATTCAAAAGCAGAGACATTACTTTGCCAACGAAGGTCCTTCTAGTCAAGGCTATGGTTTTTCCTGTGGTCATGTATGGATGTGAGAGTTGGACTGTGAAGAAGGCTGAGCGCCAAAGAATTGATGTTTTTGAACTGTGGTGTTGGAGAAGACTCTTGAGAATCCCTTGGACTTTGAGGAGATCCAACCAGTCCATTCTGAAGGAGATCAGCCCTGGGATTTCTTTGGAAGGAATGATGTTAAAGCTGAAACTCCAGTACTTTGGCCACCTCATGCAAAGAATTGACTCATTGGAAAAGACTCTGATGCTGGGAGGAATTGGGAGCAGAAGGAGAAGGGGATGAGAGAGGATGAGATGGCTGGATGGCATCACTGACTCGATGGACGTGAGTCTGAGTGAACTCTGGGAGTTGGTGATGGACAGGGAGGCCTGGCGTGCTGCGATTCATGGGGTCACAAAGAGTCAGACACGACTGAGTGAATGAACTGAACTGTCCTCTTTCTTCTAATCACCAGGTTCTAATAACCTGGGAGCACAGGTTCTCTTTTTTCTTTAATTTCTAATAACTTCCTGTCTCCCTATCCCTGATTTTCCTAAGAGCAGAGTTTATCCTAACCAGAATAAATATTATTTTAATCAGAATAAAACAATATTCTAATTTCACTTGTATTCCCAGAACATCCCCTAGGGCAGACTTATTTTGAGCAAATAGAGTGATCTCTGAGAGGGCTTGCTACCTAGAATAAAGTACAAAAGGAATTATGACCTTGGATTTGGTAGAAGTGAGATCAAGAAGGAGGTTTGGGACTTGATTTTCCATTGGTCTTCGTAACTGAAGTTACACTTTCCTAATAATTCTTCAATAAGCAGAGATAGCTGAGTGTACTAGTTAAGAGTACCCCAGCTCCAGGACTTCAGTCCCTACTAAAAAAATAATTGTGCTTATGCCATAGGATAATTATGAGGATTAAATGAGATAATATGTATAAAATGCTTAAAATAGTACCTGGCACATAGTAAGTGGTATTTTAAAGTTGGTAAGATACAATTCCTTTGGTGAGTTAGCAAATCCTTCTGTGATTAGAAACTGCCACACCTTGTAGTTTCCAGATTATATTCTCTAATTTTGATGAAACTAACCTTCACAAAATGAATAAAGACCTTTAAATATCTGTCTGCAAAGGAAACAAGGAATAAAGATATCCAAAGTTTAAAAATAAAATAAAATTAAAAAAAAAAGATATCCCTAATAATAAAAATACAGGTAAACAGTAAGAAAATGCAGACCTGATTCTTCTATTCCTAATATAAGCCCTTCGTAGCCATGCTGCAATGAAGAAGCAACAATGATGAAATTAAATCTGACAGGAAGTCAGCCAAAAATAAAAAGAAGCAAAAAACAACCAAGAATACTATTTGAAATATGAAATATGAGTATATACATCCATAATTGTTATGAATGAGCCTCTACAATCTGAAACACAGAGCTGCTGTTTTGTGAGTCAACAAACGGAAGATGCATCAGAGAAGATAGTCTCAACAGTAAGCAGTGTCTTAGGCTGAAAAAATGTTTTGTGGGAAAACTATGTTAGTTGGAGGTGAAACCTTAACTGGAACAATTTTCAATAGATTATTCTAGGTCACTATAAACGATAGAAATGGTATGGACCTAATAGAAGCAGAAGATATTAAGAAGAGATGGCAAGAATACACAGAACTGTACAAAAAAGATCTTCACGACCCAGATAATCACGATGGTGTGATCACTGACCTAGAGCCAGACATCCTGGAATGTGAAGTCAAGTGGGCCTTAGAAAGCATCACTACGAACAAAGCTGGTGGAGATGATGGAATTCCAGTTGAGCTATTCCAAATCCTGAAAAATGATGCTGTGAAAGTGCTGCACTCAATATGCCAGCAAATTTGGAAAACTCAGCAGTGGCCACAGGACTGGAGAAGGTCAGTTTTCATTCCAATCCCAAAGAAAGGCAATGCCAAAGAATGCTCAAACTACCGCACAATTGCACTCATCTCATGCGCTAGTAAAGTAATGCTCAAAATTCTCCAAGCCAGGCTTCAGCAATACGTGAACCATGAACTTCCTAATGTTCAAGCTGGTTTTAGAAAAGGCAGAGGAACCAGAGATCAAATTGCCAACATCCTCTGGATCATGGAAAAAGCAAGAGAGTTCCAGAAAAACATCTATTTCTGCTTTATTGACTATGCCAAAGCCTTTGACTGTGTGGATCACAAGAAACTGTGGAAAATTCTTCAAGAGATGGGAATACCAGACCACCTGATCTGCCTCTTGAGAACTTTGTATGCAGGTCAGGGAGCAACAGTTAGAACTGGGCATGGAACAACAGACTGGTTCCAAATAGGAAAAGGAGTTCGTCAAGGCTGTATATTGTCACCCTGTTTATTTAACTTATATGAAGAGTACATCATGAGAAACGCTGGACTGGAAGAAGCACAAGCTGGAATCAAGATTGCCGGGAGAAATCTCAGTAACCTCAGATATGCAGATGACACCACCCTTATGGCAGAAAGTGAAGAGGAACTCAAAAGGCTCTTGATGAAAGTGAAAGTGGAGAGTGAAAAAGTTGGCTTAAAGCTCAACATTCAGAAAACGAAGATCATGGCATCCGGTCCCACCACTTCATGGGAAATAGATGGGGAAACAGTGTCAGACTTTATTTTTCTGGGCTCCAAAGTCACTGCAGATGGTGACTGCAGCCATGAAATTAAAAGACGCTTACTCCTTAGAAGGAAAGTTATGACCAACCAGCATATTCAAAAGCAGAGACGTTACTTTGCCAACAAAGGTCCGTCTAGTCAAGGCTATGGTTTTTCCTGTGGTCATGTATGGATGTGAGAGTTGGACTGTGAAGAAGGCTGAGCGCCAAAGAATTGATGTTTTTGAACTGTGGTGTTGGAGAACACTCTTGAGAGTCCCTTGGACTGCAAGGAGATCCAACCAGTCCATTCTGAAGGAGATCAGCCCTGGGATTTCTTTCTTTTTTTTTTAATTTATTTTTAAATTTTATTTTATTTTTAAACTTTACAATATTGTATTGGTTTTGCCAAATATAGAAATGAATCTGCCACAGGTATGCATGTGTTCCCCATCCTGAACCCTCCTCCCTCTTCCCTTCCCATAACATCCCTCTGGGTCATCCCACTACACCAGCCCCAAGCATCCAGTATCTTGCATCGAACCTGGACTGGCAACTCGTTCCATATATGATATTATACGGATTTCTTTGGAAGGAATGATGCTAAAGCTGAAACTCCAGTACTTTGGCCACCTCATGCGAAGAGTTGACTCATTGGAAAAGACTCTGATGCTGGGAGGGATTGCGGGCAAGAGGAGAAGGGGACAACAGAGGATGAGATGGCTGGATGGCATCACTGACTCGATGGACGTGAGTCTCAGTGAACTCCAGGAGTTGGTGATGGACAGGGAGGCCTGGCGTGCTGTGATTCATGGGGTCGCAAAGAGTCGGAGACGACTGAGCGACTGATCTGATCTGATCTGGTTACAGACAAAGTATTAAAGTTGGGTGTGAACAAAATGCTGAAGCATATAGCAATGCAATTAATTATATAAAGACAGAATGTTGAAATATAGTACATTCCTAATATTATAAAAAGATGAGCAGCTGATAGTAAATTTTTAAATTTCAAGCAGAGATTCACTGGTTATCTCATCCTTAAGAGAACTACCAGATTTAAAGATGCTGAATATTTCTCTTTCCCTGAGAAAAACGTGATGACTGGTGGCAGTAAGTAATATGCTATCCATCAAAAGTGTTAAAATAAATGAACACACCTAATCTGTCCTTTAAAGGTGAAAAAGAGAGAGAAAGCACCAGATTTTTGAAGGAAAGTCTTTCAAAAATAAATTGTACTATATAAACAGTACTTTGAAAACACATATTTGAAAATATTTCCATTACTATGCAATCTCTGGGGCAAAACCAATGAAATATATCACGGAGGTACATTTTTATGTCTGAACACTTTAAAAGCTTTGAAACATTATCATTTGTTTTAAAATCTTTCAAGTGAAGAGTTTCATTGGGTTTGAACCCCTTTTCAAAAAAAAATATTAAAATGCAAAACATCCAACTTCATTTGCAAAAACAAGTGATAGGCATAGGGAAGGTGGCATAGTGATAGGGAACATGGAAATTTACTAGACACATTTCAGTAAGTCTACTTCATTGCTAAATAGGATTAACAGTGATTTAGTAAGTATATCCAATGAAGTACTTCTTCCATTCAGATCTAGAGCTCATTTTAGCTATTTTCCCAGCTAATTCACCATTAAAACAAGTATCAAAACAAACTAAATCAGAACCAGAAATGCTTCTTAAAAACAAAGAAGCATTTCAATCAAACTACTCTCACTAAAAATATTAGTATCATTATAATCACTTATAATACTTCTGAAAAGAACAGTGAGATACTTTGTACCACAAATAAATACAAAGTACCTTTTAAAAAGTTCATTTGAAATAATTTTATCATTCAAAAACGTATATAGTAACCTATTTATAACATGCATAATATACTAGTAAAGCATCTGTGTATGTATACACATGTGTGCATGAGTGTGATTTCCAATTAACTAAAATTAAAATCTATTTCCAGCAAGGTATTGTAAGGAGTTCCATAGACCAACTTCTATTTCATTAGTGAAACTGGTGAAAATTATTTAAAACAAACAAACAAACAACCATTTAAAGTCATGGGAAATGGTCTGAAGGATACATAGCAAATAGAGAATTCAAAGTCCACTGAAACTTAGTAACAACAGCTGCTGCTGCTACTTCTAAGTCGCTTCAGTCGTGTCGGACTCTGTGCATCCCCATAGACGGCAGCCCACCAGGCTCCCCCGTCCCTGGGATTCTCCAGGCAAGAGTACTGGAGTGGGTTGCCATTTCCTTCTCCAATGCATGAAAGTGAAAAGTGAAAGTGAAGTCGCTCAGTCATGCCCGACTCTTAGTGACCCCATAGACTGCAGCCTACCAGGCCCCTCCATCCATGGGATTTTCCAGGCAAGAGTACTGGAGTGGGTTGCCATTTCCTTCTCCAATGCATGAAAGTGAAAAGTGAAAGTGAAGTCGCTCAGTCATGCCCGACTCCTAGTGACCCCATGGACTGCAGCCTACCAGGCCCCTCCATCCATGGGATTTTCCAGGCAAGAGTACTGGAGTGGGGTGCCATTGCCTTCTCCTAGTAACAACAGAGACTGTGACATTTCAACCAATGTTTACTTCTCTACTATTCTCTCCCAGCTCAGTGACACAAAAACTCCTCTGCAGACTGGCGTAGACACACAGGGCTCCCTCTCCCCTCAGGGCCCAGCTAGAGGCCATCAGCCAAGAGACGCCCAATGTCAACATTTCTCATCCTGCCCCCATACCTGTTACCAAGGCTAAGTTCTGAGTGAATGCAGCTGAGAAATAGGGCCTCTCTTCCATCCATCACCCACCAGTGGGATGCAGGCTCTGCCTTAGTTATAGCATGTTAAGAATGCTGAGGCCCACATCCCTTTGCCATGATTCGTGGTAGCTTATATATCAGAGGTTCCAAGCCAGGACAGGCAGGCTGAAGACCTGAGGCTACTTCCATTCCCTCCACTAAGCACTCAGCTCATAGAATGAAGTATCACTCAGAGGGAAAAGCAAACTTGTCCCCACTTCCAGTTTAAGTCCTGGCTCACTTAGTGTACACCCAAGAGAAATGATAGCAAACGTCCATATAAAACCTTGATTACAAATGTTTACAGTGGCTCTACTTCCAATAACTTTTGAAAGTTATTTTTAAAAAAGAATGAGAACCATGTTCCATAAATTTGTTGCCAATGGCACACAATCAAAAGAAGTTAGAGATCACTTATTAGCTTTTTTTTTTCCATTCCAAAGCCAGGGAAAACTTCATTTTTTTTAAGTTTTAATTTTTGTCAGGACTATACTTGCACACAGTTTAAGACTCAACTAGTGTTACAAGATCAAAATACAGCCCCTAGTGACTCCATTTTCCCCTCCAGATAGGCAGCCATGTTAATCTTTTCTAGATGTCTTTTGGTCATTATCAACTTATATCCAAAAATATATTAGTATTGTTATTTCTTGATTTGGGGGAAGGGTTTGTTTTAGGCATCATCTATTTTTCTGGGTTCCAAAATCACTACAGATGGTGACCTCAGCCATGAAATTAAAAGACGCTTACTCCTTGGAAGGAAAGTTATGACCAACCTAGATAGCATATTCAAAAGCAGAGACATTCCTTTGCCAACAAAGTTTCGTCTAGTCAAGGCTATGGTTTTTCCTGTGGTCGTGTATGGATGTGAGAGTTGGACTGTGAAGAAGGCTGAGCACAGAAGAATTGATGCTTTTGAACTGTGGTGTTGGAGAAGACTCTTGAAAGTCCTTTGGACTGCAAGGAGATCCAACCAGTCCATTCTGAAGGAGATCAGCTCTGGGATTTCTTTGGAGGGAATGATGCTAAAGCTGAAACTCCAGTACTTTGGCCACCTCATGCAAAGAGTTGACTCATTGGAAAAGACTCTGATGCTGGGAGGGATTGGGGGCAGGAGGAGAAGGGGATGACAGAGGATGAGATGGCTGGATGGCATCACTGACTCAATGGATGTGAGTCTGAGTGAACTCCGGGAGTTGGTGATGGACAGGGAGGCCTGGCGTGCTGTGATTCATGGGGTCGCAAAGAGTCGGACACGACTGAGCGACTGATCTGATCTGATCTGATTGATTTCCCATTATTAAAAAAAAATGCAAATTTAGCTCCATTTCTTTCTCTTGTCCCACCAAACACATATGCCCTTTTGCCTTCCAATCCTCCCAATCTCTCCAGGGAGTGTTCACATTTACTTATTAGCTGTTTTTGGTGGATGGATATATTTAAACTATATCCTAATTCTTGACATTTATATCACTGTCTATAAGGCAGCCTCACCTACGTAACTGTGGCTGTTTATGAACCAGCACAAGTTCTAGTGAAGAAGGGTGAAATCCCACAGATGGAACTGAAACCAGTGCCAATCCCATTATATATACAAAATAAACTTTCAGTTCAGTTCAGTTCGGTTGCTCAGTTGTGTCTGACTCTTTGCGACCCCAGGAACTGCAGCACGCCAGGCCTCCCTGTCCATCACCAACTCCTGGAGATTGCTCAAACTCATGTCCACTGAGTCGGTGATGCCTCCAACCATCTCATCCTCTGTCGACCTCTTCTCCTCCTGCCTTCAGTCTTTCCCAGCATCAGGGTCTTTTCCAACGAGTCAGTTTTTCACATCAGGTGGCCAAAGTATTGGAGTTTCAACTTTAGCATCAGTCCTTCCAATCAATATTCAGGACTAATTTCCTTTAGGATGGACTGGTTGGATCTCCTTGTAGTCCAAGGGACTCTCAAGAGTCTTTTCCAGCACCACAGTTCAAGAGCATCAATTTTTCAGTGTTCAGGTTTCTTTATAGTCCAACTCTCACATCCATGCATGACCACTGGAAAAACCATAGCTTTGACTAGACAGACATTTGATGGCAAAGGAATGTCTCTGCTTTTTAATATGCTGTCTAAGTTGGTCATAGCTTTTCTTCCAAGGAGCAAGCGTCTTTTAATTTCATGGCTGCAGTCACCATCTGCATGATTTTGGAGCCCCCAAAAGTAAAGTCTCTCACTGTTTCCACTGTTTCCCCATCATTTGCCATGAAGTGATGGGACCAGATGCCATGATCTTAGTTTTCTGAATGTTGAGCTTTAAGCCAACTTTTTCACTTTCCTCTTTCACTTTCATCAAGAGGCTCTTTAGTTCTTCGCTTTCTGCCATAAATGTGGTGTCATCTGCAAATCTGAGGTTATTGCTATTTGTCCCGGCAATCTTGATTCCAGCTTGTGCTTCATCCAGCCCAGCATTTCTCATGATGTACTCTGCATATAAGTTAAAAAAGCAGGATGACAATATACAGCCTGGATATACTCCTTTCCCTACATGGAACCAGTCTGTTGTTCCATGTCCAGTTCTAACTGTTGCTTCCTGACCTGCATATAGATTTCTCAAGAGGCAGGTCTGGTATTCCCATCTCTTTCAGAATTTTCCACAGTTTATTGTGATCCACACAGTCAAAGGCTTTGGCATAGTCAGTAAAGCAGAAGTAGATGTTTTTCTGCAACTCTCTTGCTTTTTTGATGATCCAGTAGATGTTGGCAATTTGATCTCTGGTTCCTCTGTCTTTTCTAAAACCATCTTGAACATCTAGAAGTTCAAGGTTCACATACTGTTGAAGTCTGGCTTGGAGAATTTTGAGCATTACTTTGCTAGCATGTGAGATGAGTGCAATCGTGCAGTAGTTTGAGCATTCTTTGGCATTGCCTTTCTTTGGGATTGGAATGAAAACTGACCTTTTCCAGTCCTGTGGCCACTACTGAGTTTTCCAAATGTGCTGGCATATTGACTGCAGCACTTTCACAGCATCAGCTTTCAGGATTTGAAATAGCTCAACTAGAATTCCATCACCTCCACTAGCTTTGTTCATAGTGATGCTTCCTAAGGCCCACTTGACTTTGCATTCCAGGATATCTGGCTCTAGGTGAGTGATCACACCATCATGGTTATCTGGGTCATGAAGATCTTTTTTGTATAGTTCTGTGTATTCTTGCTACCTCTTCTTAATATTTTCTGCTTCTGTTAGGTCCATACCATTTCTGTCCTTTATTGAGCCCATCTTTGCATGAAATGTTCCCTTGGTATCGCTAATGTTCTTGAAGAGATCTCTAGTCTTTTGCATTTTATACAAATGAACTCTAGATCTAGTCTAAACACTATGATACTTATCGTCTTCCACTCTAATTCCCTCCATTAATATCCAATCTCTTGGCCAGGCAACTATAGACCAGAGATACCGACTTGCCTAAGATCAATTTACATTTGTTGTATCATTCAACAACTGGGCTTTTTTTTCCTCTTCATCTTTTCCTTAACTTACATGCATGGTTTGTGGACATGATTATTCTAGAGTAAAGATTGGCAAAGTTTTCCTATAAAGAGCCAGAAGTAAATAATATTTTAGGCTCTGTGATCATAAGGTCTCTGTCTCAACTAGTCAACTGCTGTTGCAGTGTGAAAGCAGCCATAGACAGCCTATTAACAAATGATGAATAGACATTGGAACACAGATTTTCAAACCAAAGTTCCAGTATATTTTAGGGTGAACACTGAAATTGGAATTTCATATTATTTTCATGTAAAAACTATTTGTGGTAATATTCTTTCAATTTTGTTCAACCATCTAAAAATATAAAAAGCTATCTTAACTCATGGACCTTATAAAAGCAGATAGTTGGCTAGGTTTGACCTATAATTTGGTGATGTCTATCTTTTACTATGATTGACTAAGATTTAACTAGGGAAATTTTCTGAAATAATTATTAAACTTTAGAAACATATTTATTTTCCCCAAATATCCTACTTAGGGATCACGGTGGGAGTAGGCAGAAACTATCAAAAGCATTGCACTTGTGGTTTTAACACTTAACACCCCTCAAATCTAACTATGTACAATTAAAATTAATTCTAGCATTGTCTGAAAACATAAACAACAAACAAACAATCCCCCAAGCTGTTTAGTAATCTGCTTGGCAAGCTTGTAAACTGAAAATTGAATTCACTCTTCAACTGAGTGAATTTTATAGTAACTGTAATCTTGAAACCTAGACAGTAGGGGAAGGAAAGATCATCCAGTCATTCTCAGAAGCCCAGCTTAGGGATTTTCTTCCTTTTCTCAAGGTCTGTCTTTTTTTCTCTCCCTGTCTGTCTCCCTCTTCCTTTCTTTGATTTATTATCATTCATAACCTTTCACTTCTCATCACTGTATTATTTTCTAATACACAGATTATAACTAAGGAATAGAAAACTGGTTTAAAAAAAGATAAAAAAGTCAACCTACCAAATCATAATTTTACTTATTTACAAGTTAATTTGATTGGATTTT
Organism: Bos grunniens; assembly: GCF_055505025.1. Taxonomy (NCBI): domain Eukaryota; kingdom Metazoa; phylum Chordata; class Mammalia; order Artiodactyla; family Bovidae; genus Bos; species Bos grunniens. The sequence continues at coordinate 64,500,204 of NC_141168.1, read as the reverse complement.
CAAAACTGAACTGACACTAAATGTCATCACAGCTAGGAGCCAAACCTATCTTTTGTTTCTGTGGAGACTTCTGGCAGCTTTGCTTCTAGTTGGAAACCTTACACATTCCCATCTTTATTCAATAATCATTGGCTTTAATTGCTTGAGAATCAACATTTATCCAGTTAACATTTACACACCCCCCCCCCACTTTAAGTGTACATACCTAGATCTGAATACATCTTGTTAGAAGAGGAAGTATGTCTTTCTGATAGTTTTGCCACAGTGATAGTGTGAGGGACATACAGAGACCACAAAAATCTAGAAGAAAGACAGTTCTAATAAGCCAAATGTAACGATTTTCTTTCCTTGCCTCAATTTTCTTTCAGTTCAGTTCAGTCGCTCAGGCGTGTCCGACTCTGTGCGACCCCATGAATCGCAGCACGCCAGGCCTCCCTGTCCATCACCATCTCCTGGAGTTCACCCAAACTCATGTCCATTGAGTCGGTGATGCCATCCAGCCATCTCATCCTCTGTCATCCCCTTCTCCTCCTGCCCCCAATCCCTCCCAGCATCAGGGTCTTTTGCAATGAGTCAACTCTTCCCATTTTCTTTACTGTTTGGCTATTTTAAATGTGATATGAACTCCACACATTTTTAACACAAAAAAAGTAAATGCTACTCATAATAGGAAAAAAGAAAAATATTTAAACTGGAAGAAATTGTTACCTTCTCTAAACATAATCCATTATAGCAATAAGAAGGCAAATCACATTGATATACACTGGGGTGGGGCGGGAATCGGGTTATGATTCATGTTATATTTGGTCCTAAGACATGCACATTTATTTGGCATGAGCTTATCTATGCCTCTTTTCCATGGGTTTATGGAAGTGTATTCGCTTTTCTGGTACCATGATCCTTTTCTATCTTTTTTCTTTTTTTCCTCTAGCTCTTTGGCACAAATTCAGAACAGAATGTACTCTAAGCACAGTGAGTCAAGGGTATAATCAATGTAACATGAGTTAGAATGATTTTTTAAAAATGTTTAATCTCTTCTGTATATTGTGATCCTTTTATGAAAATGATTAATGAGATTTTATAGTTAAATGACTCCTGGGGGAGAAAATGCAAAAAAAAAAAAAAAAAAATAGTTTGATAGTATATGAGTTAGACTCAAGCTTCTCTAGGTTTCCAAAAAGCTAACAGGAATTTCTGAATTATGAATTTCTTCCTGAGGCAAGTCAAACTCTAACTTTAGGAATTTCTGTAAGAAAACTACAATCTTGCATTATTTCCAGTCTGAAGCCAAAATATTCTTTTGGATTTTGGCTTAAAAACTTACATAATATTTCTAAAGTCACCAAATATCAAGCTCAGGGATGTTGCACAAATTTAATGTAGACATATTTTAAGTTCTCCAAGACTGGCAAAGACACAAATGGACATACGGTTAATTGAAACTGTCTCCAACTGCTCTAGAGATTTGGGGGAAAAACCCAGTGTATGAAATGCGACCATCTAATATACAAATGTCTAGGTAATCATGCCCCACATGTGTTCTCTCTCATCCCACGTTCTGAGTCATTTATATTTTCTTGCTCTGATGCACACAGTTCACAGTTCTAATAGTGACTCATGGGAAATAAAACCATTTGATAATGGTCTAAGTCATTACTAAGAGTTCTCATATCTTTTTTTTTTCTTAAGCAGGAAAACTTTTCAAACAAAATTATGCATGGAATCCCCAGAGTGGAGTGTTGATTTTTAAAAAATAAGAGCTTTGAGTGTAGATTTTTTTTAAATAAGAGCTTACTTCATAAAACACATGAGCAAACAAGATAGATTCTCTAAATTGGGGGTTACCCACCAAGGTCTCAGGGACAAATCTGGCTTGTCACCTATTTTTATACAGCCCACAAGAATGGTTTTTGCATTTTTAAGCTGGTGAAAGGGAAAGTGACTCAGTTGTGTCTGACTTTTTGTAATCCTGTGGACTGTAGCCTGCCAGGCTCCTCTGTCCATGGAATTCTCCAGGCCAGAATACTAGAGTAGGTAGCTGTTCCCTTCTCCAGGGGATCTTCCCAACCCAAGGATTGAACCCAGGTCTCCTGCATTGCAGGCAGATTCTTTGCTATCTCAGCCACCAGGGAAGCCCTTTTTAAGCTGTTGAAAAGTATCAGAAGAAGAATAATCTTTTATGAGACATGAAAATATATGAGATTCAGATTACAGTGTCCGTAAATAGGGTCTTATTGAAATACAGCCATGCTTATTTGTTTACTTACTGTGTATGGCTGCTTTCACATTATAACACAGATTTGAGTTCTTGTGACAAAGACATTATTATCACTCACAAAGACAAAAATATTTACCATCTGGCCCTTAACAGAAAATGTTTGCTCACCTCTTCTGTAAATGAGAACAATGTAGCTCACTTCCTAAAAACATGATTTATAGTTTACTTTCCTCTTAACATGTGGGTATGTTATCTACTCTGCCAGTTGTAAATATCCCTGGGAATTGTTCATCACATCTACCTGAGGGCAAGTTTTGTAACTAGTAAATTGGGTAGGTAATTTCTCAGCTCTCTGCTTCACCTTGTCAAGAACCTCAAAGAAATTAATGTGTCATTTCTGCCATCGAGGAGCTTTAAATCTAGTTCAAAAGAAAACAATCTTCTGTTCTACTCTGAGTCAAGTGAGAAACAGCTCATTTCTGTGATTTTTATCAGGAAACCCTCCTACTAGGCCTGTGCTTAGAGAGCAAGTGAAAGCTAAGTCTGGAGAAAACCAGGAGGGTATTTCCATCACAGCAAAGAATTTCAAATTCAATACTGAACTCCGCTGTTCTTAAGACCTTCACCTTCTGCTTAGCCTGCCCCTTACCCTCTTCTGTTCCTCCCCGTTCTTAGTTCTGCTCATCTCTAGTGCAGAGCCATCAGGTACTCCTTTTCTGCCTTATCTGCTTCTCACCTAAGCCTTCAATGTTCCATCTTTCACTCCAAGCAACTTATTAAAGTTTAGCTTTTATGTTTCCTAAACAAAGATGATTCTTTTCCTAAGAGAAACTCTGAAGCCACTTGTTAAAATAACACTACTTTAAAAAAAAAAAAAAAAAGACATTACAGCTGACAAGGGGAGGGTGGGGAGGAAAGCATCCTTGGTGAGAAAGGTTTGGAGATAGGTACAGGGTGGTAGGGAGCAAGTTAAACAAGAAGAGAGTTTGGATAACAGAAGTTAAAAGGAAATAAGAGACAAGCAAGCAAGATATGGCCAAGGGGCTTGGCAAAGGTAAAACTTAGCAAACAAATGCAGAATCATTGTAAGTTTTTAAACGTATGAGTAGCATGATGAAATTAGCACTTACTGAACATGGATATTGAGGCTAGATTCAGGGGACAGGTACACTTAAGACCAAGCAGTCAGATAGAAGGATGTTGTAATAACCCAGTGGAATATGGTAAGAACCTGGACTTCAGCAGGAGCAATGGGGATGGAGAGGGGGAAAATGACTATAAAGATTTTCTAGAGAAAAAAGAAATTGATATGACATATCTTTAGGGGAAGAGAGGAGGATAAAATTTGAGCCTGGATGACTTTAAAAATGGAAGACATTATCAAATATATTATCACTTTAAAAATAAATACAGAATTTATATCTTTCCTACTTTCATAAAAAGAATCCAGTCTTCTTATAGAAAAGGCATGTACACATATACACAGAGAAATAAAATTAAGACAGAGTCTAAATTAATAGAAATAAAGGAAATTGAGGATGATGTCATCCTCTGCCTAAGTACTAAATTTAGCTCTGAACTTCCTTGCAGCTGAGGCAGGTGGCTTTGCAGCTGTAACTATCTATACTATTTTCTCCAGAAACCATTACTTGTCTGGCAGTAAATTCTGGGAAAATAATCACACTGATCTTTCCTGAGTAATGCAATAGATACAGTATTAGTAGTGGTTCCTTAAAAAGACACACACACACACACAGCTCTTCATATGGCCAAAGCATTGATCACCAAAGGGAGAAAATCACCAAGGGAGGGCATGGTGCTAAGTCAGTCCTGTGAAGGCTTTTCTAAATGAAACGAGGCAGGTATGGATCAAGTAAGGTGATACGTGAGCCTGTTCAGGACTAGGGCACGGAGCTGAGCTAGAGTGCAGATGCAAGTCTTTCTTGTACTAGAGATACACAACCTGCACTCTGGAGCAAAAAGGAGACGCTAAGACTTGACTCAGGAGTGAAGGAACGAGAGGACAAGGTCAACAGTGAAGCTAGTTGGCCACAATTCTTCAAGAACCTCAGGCCATTTCTCCATCTTCTCTGGAATCTCATTAACAGAGAACAACTCGTCCATTACTTTCACAGGATCCTCACAAAGTTAACCAAAACCACCTTTCATGGCCACAGGAAATTGTCACAGATGCCTCCTTCCCAACCTGTCCCTTGGCATAGGGTGGGAAGTGAAGGAATGCTGAGGGGGCAAGCTTGGTGGGGACTCCTGGGGAAGTCACATGCGCCACCTGGAGTCTGCAGGAAAGGAGCATGGCCCATGTGAAATCTTAAGAAAGAGGTATTTGGACTTTCCTGGTGATGCAATAAGGGATACGAATCTGCCTGCCAACACAGGGGATGTGGGTTCAATCCCTCGTGTGAGCAGATTTCACATGCCACTGAGCAACTAAGCCTGTACCCACAATTACTGAAGCCCGAATGCCTGGAGCCTGTCCCCTGCAACAAGAGAAGCCACCACAATGGGAAGGAAGCCCACATACCAAGGAAAAGCAGCCCCCACTTGCTTCAACTAGAGAACGCCAACACACAGCCAGAAAACCCAATGCAACCAAGAATAAATAAATAAAGACTTTTAAAAGAATAGGGTATTTAATAGCAACAACTTTCTCCCTTACAGTTGTTACCGTCAAAAATTTCAGAACATTTTCCTTCAACATTTTCAGAAAAACATAAATCCTAGGCTGAACACAAAATGCATGCTCTCTAATCACCCTGTCCTTAACACACTGTAATTGCTTGCTCTCTTTTCTGTTTTTTTCACTGAACAATAAATAAGTTTCAGAGGACAAAATGTTGTCATCTCACTCATCCCTGCATTGCCGGCACCTATCACTGTGTTCAGTACATACTATGTTGAGTAATGTCGAACGAAAGCCTTCCCACATTTTTCTCCTTTAGCTATTTGGACTATTCTTGATCCTGACTCAAGTTCTTCCTAAAGCAAAGGGACTGTCTCTCATGCTGACTCAAGAGGCCTGAAGCTGTGTATTGGTAGTCATAATTATTAACCGCATAGAATTTTGTCCTATTATTTTTAGTACAGCTGTTGTAACAATAAGGATATATAGCAAATTATTCTTTTCTCTTCAAAAGAGAAAAGAATTATTCTCCCCTCTACTTCCTTCTCTGTAGCTCTTCCCAAATTCACCAAAAAATCCCTACCACCTCTTTGCCTCAGTAGTAAAGAAAATTAATGACAACATGGCATTTATTGGATGTTGACCATAAGACAGCCTTTGTTCTAAACAGTTCATTTACAAAGAAGGAAAAAGAGACACAAAATAATTTTTAAAGTTACACTCCCCCCTCAGTTCTGATAACCAAAAATGGGGGTGGGGGCGGGTGGGCAGGGAAGTGACCCAAGCTGAAAACCACTGAAATAGACAAATGCTTAGAAATGGATAGAGACCGGAGTTGAATGTTCCCGGCCAGTGGTTCTTAAATGCATGGCCCTTAGACTTGCAGAACCAACATCACCTGGGAGCTTGTTAGAAATGCAACATTCCTTCTCCAGACACTTGAATCAGAATCTGTACTTTAACACCATCTCCAGGTGATCCATGGGCATACTGAAAGGCACTGCTCTAGTCTATGCAAGGAAATGTAGGCACTTCTGAAAACCTTTAGGTACTAAGAAGTTCTAGATAGCTGAGAGAAGGGAAGACTGATGAAGGTGTGGAGAAACAGTGAGGAGAACAACAACATGGTGTCAGGCAAAAACTGTCTAAGGCAGATCATTAAAGACCTCCAAAAAAAATAATGTTCCATTTTTTATTCAATTGTTTGCTGTGCTGTGAAACAATCTCTGGTGGCTCAGACAGTAAAGAATCTGCCTGCAGTGCAGGAGAGCAAGGTTCGATCCCTGTGTCAGGAAGATCCCCTGGAGAAGGGAATGGCAACCCACTCCAGTATTCTTGCTTGGAAAATTCCATGGACAGAGGAGCCTGGCAGGGTACAGTCCATGGGGTTGCACAGAGTTGGACATGACTGAGTGACTAACATTTCCTCCTATGTCCTCTGTGTCCCCAAAGCTGCAATACTACTCTGCAATAGACAGGAGCCCTGTGTCTGTATTGAAGAAAAGCCAGCTGCTTCATATCTATGTTGATGTGGGGAAGATGGAAGAAACCAGTTGCAGAAGGCAAGACACAGGAGACAGAGCAAGAGTTCAGAGGAAGCAGAAGCTTAAAACAAGAGGAACAGAGGCCCCCAAATCTCCAGCAACATGTAAAGGGGCAGGGTTGCTGGTTCCAGGCATCACACTCATACTCAGTTGTGTCCAACTCTTTGTGACCCATAGACTGTAGCCCACCAGGCTCCTCTGTCCATGGGATTTCCCAGGCAAGAATACTGGGGTGATATTTCCTACTTCAGGGGATCTTCCACACCCAGGGATCCAACCAGTGTGTCCTGCATCTCCTGCATTGCAGGCAGATTCTTTCCCACTGAGCCACTTGGGAAGTTGGTTTCATGTATGGAATGGGGATAATATCCATTTTCATGTTAAGGGAAGTAAGCCCCAAAGAGTAGGAAAGCAGGGCTGGGGACAAGCATCTGTAAATTTGCAAACTCTCTATATGTTCTATGGCTTGTGTGTCAAACTTGGTCACTTCTTGTTTCTAAGGAGATGTGTATTTCCAGAAATGAATCTCTTTCTGAGACGCCCCAGTTTCATTTAATCTGTATTTATAACTAAAATTTCCATGGAATGAAAATCCTAAAAAATTCTGTTAACCTCAAAATAAGCAAGGGAAGAAGTAGTAGAGCAAATGACTGACAAATTTGTGTGACATCCCATGCAATGAAATGGATGCTGCAAATGGATAATGAGACCATATTCAGCAAATTAGCTCTCAATAGATCAAAACAAATCTATTGGAGCAAACGTTAGCATGTCAATCAAAAATTTTAAAACATCAACTCAATTAAGACTAATTGTATTAATTAGTTTGAACAATACACACCAACATACCAGGAATCAACTGTTTCAAACAGTCGCAAGTTAAAATTTATGTTGAAGAAATGTTTGTTTTGAAATAATCTGCTTGATTTCCATTTTAGAAAACAGCTTGGTAGTTTCTTAAAAAGTTAAACATACACTTACCATATGATCCAGCTATCCTACTCCTAAGATAACTGAAAGACTACAGCCATACCAAGACTTGTACGTAAATGTTCATAGCAGCTTTATTTGTAAGAACTCAAATTAGAAAAAACCAGAAGTCCATCAACTGCAGAATGATAACCAAATTATAGATTATCTACCTAATGTAATACAATTCAGCAATAAAGAAGAAAAGAACTCTATACACTCTAACAACATGGACAAATTGTTTATGCTAAGTGAAAGAACATGACCAAAAGTGTGCTTGTTGTATTATTCTAGTCATATAAAACTCTAGAAAATACAAACTCCTATGTGGTGACAGAAAGCAGACCTGTGGTTTTCTAGGGAGGGGGCCGTGGGAAGGGAATTACAAAGGGGCACTGAGGAAATTTTCAGAGTGATGGATATGTTCATTATCTTGGTTGTGCTAATGGTTTCACAAGAACACATGTATGTCAAAACTCATCAAAGTGTACATTGTAAATATACGCTGCTGCTACTGCTGCTGCTAAGTTGCTTCAGTCGTGTCCGACTCTGTGTGACCCCATAGATGGCAGCCCACCAGGCTCCTCTGTCCCTGGGATTCTCCAGGCAAGAACACTTAAGTGGATTGCCATTTCCTTCTCCGATGCATGAAAGTGAAAAGTGAAAGTGAAGTCATTCAGTCGTGTCCGACTCTTAGTGACCCCATGGACTGTAGCCTACCAGGCTCCTCCGTCCATGGGATTTCCCAGGCAAGAGCGCTGTAGTGGCGTGCCATTATGTCAATTAACCCTCACTAGAGTGGTGAGAGTTGGACCATAAAGAAGGCTGAGTACCAAAGAATTGATGTTCTTGAACTGTGGTGCTGGAGAAGACTCAAGAGACCCTTGGGACTGCAAGGAGGTCAGACCAGTCAATCCTAAAGGAAATAAACCCTGAATATTCATTGGAAGGACTGATGCTAAAGCTGAAGCTCCAATACTTTAGTCACCTGATGTGAAGAGCCAACTCAGAGGAAAAGATCCTGATGCTGGGAAAGACTGAAGGTAAAAGGAGAAGGGGGTGACAGAGGAGGAAATGGTTAGATAGATATCACCGACTCAATAAACGTGAATTTGAGCAAATTCTGGGAGAGAGCGGAGGACGAAGGAGCCTGGTGTGCTGTAGTCCATGGGGTCACCAAGAGTCCAACATGACTTAGTGACTGAACAACAGCAAACTTGTGAGAAAACATCACGCCAAAAACTGTTTTTAAATGATAATCAGCCATAAATTAATCACAAAAGGAAAGAGTGCTAAACACACTTAACATTTTTCAAGCATCATTGGAATCATTCCATTTCTTCTTCAGCAGCACTGAAGCCGGGTGTACTTCTCTGTGAACAGTCCAAGGCTCAGCAGGCAGGCTACTGTAGTTCTGGATGTTAAACTGCTCTCATCGTGTCTCTATTATTAATTAAATCATGGTACTTGTGTTGTGATTGTGATTTGGTCCATGTAATAAAAAGTTGGCAAAAACTCAACATTCAGAAAACTAAGATCATGGCATCTGGTCCCATCACTTCATGGCAAATAGATGGGGTAACAGTGGAAACAGTGGCAGACTTTATTTTTTTAGGCTCCAATATTACTGCAGATGGTGACTGCAGCCATGAAATTAAAAGGCGCTTGTTCCTTGGAAGAAAAGCTATGACCAACCTAGACAGCATATTAAAAAGCAGGACATTACTTTGTCAACAAAGTTCCGTCTAGTCAAGGCTATGGTTTTTCCAGTAGTCATAGATGAATGTGAAAGTTGGACCATAACAAAGGCTGTGTGCTAAAGAAGTGATGCTTTTGAACTGTGGTGTTGGAGAAGACTCTTGAGAGTCCCTTGGACTGCAAGTAGATCCAACAAATTAATCTTAAAGGAAATCAGTCCTGAATATTCGTTGGAAGGACTGATGTTGAAGCTGAAACTCCAATACTTTGGCCACCTGATGCAAAGAACTGATTCATTGGAGAAGACCCTGATGCTGGGAAAGATTGAAGGCAGGAGAAGGATCAACAGAGGATGAGATGGTTGGATGGCATCACTGACTCAGTGGACATGAGTTTGAGTAAACTCCAGGAGTTGGTGATGGACAGGGAAGCCTGGCGTGCTTCCCAGTCCATCGGGTTGCAAAGAGTTAGACATGATTGGGCGACTGAACTGAACTGAAGCTTTTTATTCAAATAGGCTTTGGAACAGAGTTGAGCTCTGTGGTTGTGAAAAAAGCATGGATGTATCATTTTCTTTACATAAAGAGCCAGTTGAAGGCATGCTGCACTCACTGCAGGCTCATTTATCAAACAAGATAAATCTGTGAGAGTGCTTTGTCAATTATAAAATAGTAGAGAGCTGGAAATAGTTTCTGCTACTGCTTCTGCTGCTGTTGATTAATTAGGATGGTGACTGTGATTATTAATTCATTTGGTCAATACAATTAGCTAATTTATATAGAAGCCTTAAATTCCAAAGTGAACTGATGCATTAATCACAAAGTTCACATGAAACTGGTAACTAAGTAAATGAGCTAAGTGTTCCACAGGCACACCCCCAAAATGAGTGTGATCAGCACTGTTTTCGTCTTCTCTAAAAGAGGTATTATATTTATACATATATACACAGTGTGTGGAGAGGGCCGGGGTGAACTCTGTGTATGTGGCAGCCCTGGGGATTATTAAGACTGTAAAGAAATGAGAAAGATTAAGTACAAGCTAGGCATTTTGTGTGTCAAATAATACTGTAGTCAACGAGTGTCATAAACAGTTAACATGAGGGCATCTGTTAACTGTTTGAAATAAACATCTCAAATAGTAACTCCTCTTTTACCTCTCTGCATGTTAGAGAATATTGACTTAAAGCAAAGATACCTCACAATCTCCCATTTTACAAGTGTTTGCAGCTTCTTTTTCTGCCCCTACATTTGACTTTCCCTGTTTCGTTCCCAACCTCCTTTCTTTAATTCCCTCTGGTCTGCCAGGCCCTTATAGGACAAAGCACAAGTTCAGTTTCTCTGCCTCATTCTCTTCCTAGGCTTTTTTTTTTTTAATATAAATTTACTTATTTTCAATTGGAGGCTAATTACTTTACAATATTGTATTGTTTTCGCCATACATCAACATGAATCTGCCACGGGTGTACACATGTTCCCCATCCTGAACCCCACTCCCATCTCCCTCCCCGTACCATCCCTCTGGGTCATCCCACAGTGCACCAGCCCTGAGCTTCCTGTATCCTGCATCAAACCTGGACTGGCCATTCGTTTCTTATATGATATTGTACATGTTTCGATGCTAGGCTTTTTCTTTTTGGTAAGGATAATATATGTCAATCAGGGCCTTACACAACTTCTTTCACATACATTTTTTTTTTCAGAGTAGTGTCACAATGGTAAGTTTTGCTGGAGTCTAGTTTTTTGTGCTCATTTTGAGCACATCATATACACAAAGATCTTCACATGCTTATTTGCACATTTCGAAGGGTTTGAAATGAAGACAGCTTCCTACTTCTCACCCGAAGCCCACTTCTGACCTGAAGCCACTTCTTTGACTTAGGCCTCTCTCTCATTTCTGAGCCTGGAGATGGACCGGGATTATCACTCTTGGGCCTAATTTCCCTTCTCAATGCACCATATAATGGATTTTTAAAAACACAACCTCAAGAGTGCTGATTTAATTAGTAGAAGCCCATAGACCCAAATTTGTGAATCATGTAATATAATGATATAAATGTTGATTTGCATTTTGAATAATGTGAATGTTGATGTGGAGCAAAGAGCAAATGTCTGGGAGGTGTGGTAGCAACTGGCGAGAGCCACGACACCCCCATGAGCCTCATAAAAACAAGATTCCTTTCCCATCAACTTGCTTGGATTTGCATTCTTTCTTTGGCCAACCATAGATACTACCTTGTCTGCGGGGCCCGACAACAGAAGGAACTATAACCCAGGTCCCAGGGGACCGGCAGGAGGCTAAAGCCTGATTCTATTAAAATAGACTGAATACTACCCAGCTGGAGAGACTGCAGGATGCACCTCTTACTGGGAAACCCTCCCACCCATAGGAGAAAATATGGAAACCTGTATTTTTAATGCAACGTACGTGGATATGACTGCTCTTTGCTGTAAAGCACAGACAAAAGATAAAACATGTGTCAATCTACATCCACCACGAATACAATCCACAAACCAATCCAAGTCTATCTGATTTTCCTTCAAAATATTTCATTAATTCCCATAACTGGTGTCCAGTCCAGGCCTTCCTTGGTTTTTTCATGTGCAGATTGCATAGCCGACGTTTCTTAAAGGCCTGAGATGGGACAGGCACTTTACATGCACAACTGTTAATTCTAAAAGTTACATTATACAGTAAAGCTTTTACAAATGAGGGGTGGAGGAGAGCTATTGTTTCTGCCTGCCTGGCACCCCTTTCCTTCCTCTTATAGTCCTTTGGGTCATTATTCCTACTCCACCCCACTCCCAACAATAGAACATTGATTAACCCTCCCCCCAGGCAAGTCTAGGTCAACCATGGAACTGTAATGATGGGCTGGGGATGAGCCAATGACAACGACACAACAACTAAGACAGCTTTGTGCTGGCTATAATATTCCAATATTCCAAATGGTTTCAATATTTTAAGGTATTTAATCCTCATAACAGCACTATGCCATCAGATCAGATCAGATCAATCGCTCAGTCGTGTCCGACTCTTTGCGACCCCATGAATCGCAGCACGCCAGGCCTCCCTATCCATCACCAACTCCCAGAGTTCACTGAGACTCACGTCCATTGAGTCAGTGATGCCATCCAGCCATCTCATCCTCTGTCGTCCCCTTCTCCTCCTGCCCCCAATCCCTCCCAGCATCAGAGTCTTTTCCAATGAGTCAACTCTTCGCATGAGGTGGCCAAAGTACTGGAGTTTCAGCTTTAGCATCATTCCTTCCAAAGAAATCCCAGGGCCTAGTATTTTCACGCTTTATCAAATAAGGAGACAGAAGCACACAAAGGTTAAGGAACCTGCCTAAAGTCATAAGCTCGGTTTTTTTCCTCAAAACTTAGAACTGTGGCTCTAGAAAGAGTCCTCTTCTCTTGGTGAAGAAACCAGGAAGAGCAACGGTTACCAGTTATCACATCCCCTACTTCAGAGTGAAATCTGCTTACACTTCTTCCCCAAAGAGGAAGAGAGAAACTAGAGAAATCTCTAGTTTCATTTCTTGAGTTCCCACAGTTGCCTTAGCTTGACTGTTCAGCTTTCCTTCAGCTTTGGGAGTTAATCCAGCTTACTATACAATACCTTTTGTTTTAATACAGATTGAAGTGAGATTCAATCACTTGCCAGCAAAGGATTACTGGTTAACACCAGGAAAAGGAGGCTTAGAGAGGCTAGATGGCAGAGTTGGGAACACAGCCAGGCTTTTCTGATTTGAAAGCCCCTGTGCAGTCCGCATGATCAATCCTCAGCTGGCCTGCCCTTCACAGAATCTCACCATGGCTGTTCCTTCCACTCACAACTGCACAGTAAGCCTTTCTTAAACAATGCTTTCATCACTCTTCAATTTCTCTAACAGTTTTCCCCATTTCCTGATGTGTCTAGTCCATACCCCTCTCCCTAGTTTCTGATGCCCTCCAAATCAGGCCTCACTTAAATTTGAATGTTCCCACCATCCCCCATCCATCAAGAACCCAGCCTAGTAATTCACACTATCATTTCTTTACTCAAGTCCTTTCAAATGACTAAAATTAAACCTACTCAAGATTCAGTTCAAGTCTTGCCCTTTTCCAGGAATCGTGACCATTCTAACCATTATCAATAACCTCAGATACGCAGATGACACCAGCCTTACAGCAGAAATGAAGAGGAACTAAAAGGGCTCTTGATGAAAGTGAAAGAGGAGATGAAAAAGTTGGCTTAAAGCTCAACATTCAGAAAACGAAGATCATGGCATCCGGTCCCATCACTTCATGGGAAATAGATGGGGAAACAGTGAAAACAGTGTCAGACTTTATTTTTGGGGGCTTGAAAATCACTGCAGATGGTGACTGCAGCCATGAAATTAAAAGACGCTTACTCCTTGGAAGGAAAGTTATGACCAGCCTAGATAACATATTAAAAAGTAGAGACATTACTTTGCCAACAAAGTTCCATCTAGTCAAGGCTATGGTTTTTCCAGTGGTCATGTATGGATGTGAGAGTTGGACTGTGAAGAAAGCTGAGTGCCAAAGAATTGATGCTTTTGAACTGTGGTGTTGGAGAAGACTCTGGAGAGTCCCTTGGACTGCAAGGAGATCCAACCAGTCCATTCTAAAGGAGATCAGTCCTGGGTGTTCATTGGAAGGACTGATGCTAAAGCTGAAACTCCAATACTTTGGCCATCTCATGCGAAGAGTTGACTCATTGGAAAAGACTCTCATGCTGGGAGGGATTGGGGACAGGAGGAGAAGGGGACGACAGAGGATGAGATGGCTGGATGGCATCACCAACTCGGTGGACATGAGTTTGAGTGAACTCTGGGAGTTGGTGATGGACAGGGAGGCCTGGTGTGCTGCGATTCATGGGGTCACAAAGAGTCAGACACGACTGAGCGACTGAACTGAACTGAACCATTATTAATTTCTTTAACTGAGAGCACTGGACTATTTTGTCTGACAGAAAGTTAGTTTAACGAGGCAAGTGGGACCATTATATCCATCTTCATAACATATATACTTTTATTTCATCTGTTAGCTATTACATGAAAGTATTACTAACTGAAAGTGTAAAACAGGAGTTGTAAAAAAAGAAAAGAAACCAAATTGTAGAACTGATTCCACTTTAAATAATAGTAAAAATGATTTCCTTTAATACTTTTATCTCTCAAGTAAATGACTCAAGTTTTATTTTCTGTTAAGTGTCAAACACGCCAGGATTCAGATAAAACTCCAACTGAATGGAAAAGAACAAGGACTATGATTTTCTCCAACCATATATTTCTTAGTTGAGATGATTGTCTTTTTTGCAAGTTCAAAGCCCTTCTTCTTCTGTGTGAGGTGTTTGGCCCCCCACTGATGGTTTTGGTGAAGCTGGACTGACATTCCTGACGTGTCCAAGCAACTCATTCTTGACTACACTCAGGAATATTTCAATCCAATTAAGTGGAAAATCACAAAGCTCACAGCTGCCAGGATGAACTACCATTGTTTCTAAAAATGTTATTTATATCTTCCTTCTTCTGAACCTTAGAGTATATAACTTTCTGTTTAAGTAAAAACTGCTTGAGCCCTTGACTCATCAAACTTAAGATATTCCACTTTTACTAAATAATGTCCCTACAAGCCTTGTTTGGTTTCTACTTGTAGTCCCACAACATTCAGAAATGATTTTTAAAGGTAAATCAATAAAATATTTAGACAGTATAGGAAATATTCTTATACCTTCAGGATAAGAGGCTGACTTCTTTAATAGAACACACAAAGTGCTAATAATAAAAGAAAATTGACAAATATGACTTTATTGAAAGTAAAAATATATATTCACCAAAAGACACAGTTAAGACAAAAAAAAAGGCAACCCACAGACTAGAAGGAGATATGGGTACACATATAATCACAGATCAATAAGAAACAAGCAACCCATTTTTAAAAAATGAGCATGAGCCCTGAACCATCTCTGCAGATAAGAGGAAATCCCAGTAAACAACATACTTGGGAAAAGTGACACATTTCAGTAGTAATTAAGGAAATGCAAGTTAAAATGCAATGAGATATAACTAGTTACCTACCAAAATAGTTAAAATTTAAGACTCAAAATAACATGTTTATAGGACTAGAACTCACACACAGCTCTGGTAGAGGCATAAACTGTAACCACCATTTTAAGAAACTTTCTGGCATTATCAACAACAGTTGAGACTATTCACTCTATGACACAGCGATCCACTCCTAAATATATAACTCAATAGAAATACGAGCATGAAAATTCATGGAAGCATTATTCACAACAGCCAAAACCTGGTCAAAGGCCAAATGTCCATCAGCAGTAAGATGGATAAATTATATTCTATAATGAAATACTCCATAGAAAGATAAATAAATAGATATACTTAGTAACATAGAAGAATTTCAAAAATGCCATGTGAAGCAAAAGCAATGGGGGAGGGAGTTGTGTGGTTATATTTATATAAAGTTAAAAAATCAAGCAAAACTAAAACATAAAGTTAAGGATAGTGGTTACCTTTAGAAGAGAGAATTCACTGAGATGTACAGTTATAATTGCATTTTTCAAAGTATAATGTTAAACATTTAAAAATATGTTAAGAATTATTAACAATGGCAATTAGGAAATCACTGGATTTCTCAGAACATTTTCAATAGAGTAATTTGGTTAAAAGAAAGATTTTAAGTTTTTATAAAAGGTGAAAGTGAGAAAGAAGCAGAGGCAGTTGGTAGGTAAAGGTTCAAAAGATGGAAGCTACTTAGATAGGCTGGGACCGAACCCTTTGCTGGAGTGCCTGTACCTGGACAAAGGTCTCCTGGAGCAACAGAACACAGGAAACTATAAGGGACTAAAAATAACTACATGCACGTGCAATTAGTCACAAAAGGGCCAAAACCCACTCCCACTTGTGAGATGCCAGGCACAAAAGCAGGACACATGACGCTTACACACAGCACCACCAATGAGGTGGGCAAACCACCAAAGTCTCCCTTCCAGCTTGAGCCAACTGTCTATCCCTACCCTCATAGCCCATTTAAGAACCTCCAGCCTGCCCTCCTTGGGAAGCCTGCAAGGATACCTGTCACTTGTTTTTAAGTACCTATAGCAATTGATACCTCTTACTGATTGCTACTGATTAGAGTCCAAGGACCTGAGTCAGTAATCCATTCACTAATAAGTGATTCCAATGTATGGATGTGAGAGTTGGACTGTGAAGAAAGCTGAGTGCCAAAGAATTGATGCTTTTGAACTGTGGTGTTGGAGAAGACTCTGGAGAGTCCCTTGGACTGCAAGGAGATCCAACCAGTCCATTCTAAAGGAGATCAGTCCTGGGTGTTCATTGGAAGGACTGATGCTGAAGCTGAAACTCCAATACTTTGGCCACCTCATGCGAAGAGTTGACTCATTGGAAAAGACTCTGATGCTGGGAGGGATTGGGGGCAGGAGGAGAGGGGGAGGACAGAGGATGAGATGGCTGGATGGCATCACCGACTCAACGCACATGAGTTTGAGTGAACTCCGGGAGTTGGTGATGGACAGGGAGGCCTGGCGTGCTTCGATTCATGCAAAGAGTCCGACACGACTGAGTGACTGAACTGAACTGAACTAAACTGAATGTAAACAATGGTAACCATATCTGTTTATGTGCACATTAAATATGCTGATTATTCCATTGTTAATTTCACTTGAGTACAAATTTTCACAACATCATTCTGGTTCTTATTGTTTAACCATAGTAACCATAAACTCAATAATGAACATCCATAATTCTATTCACAGAAATAAACAATTTCAGTTTTGACAATATAAATGGGTAATTTTGAAGGAAAAATAATTTTAACTTCAAATAATATATCTGGCTTAAAAATTTGGTTTTGAAAAAGAATATTGAAATGGAATATTGAGTTTTAATCAATGTACTTAAAGTTCATCTCAAGTTGCAACAACAATCTATCTTCAGTATTCCTATTCTATTTTTCACATTCTGAGTGAGATGACTCAGCAACACCTATTGTAACTAAAACCATAATATAAATAGAGGATAAAAATACACTCACTTATAAAAGTTAATGCCGAGGTAAATGGAACAAAACAAATTTTCATTAAAGAAAGCAATTAATAAGAACTTTGCTGTGTTCATAAGTCTGATTTCCTCACTAGAATTAGCTATTCAGGCTTCCATTTTGGAACTTGCTTACTTTCTTTTTATACAACACAAAAGCCATTATCATTTAATTAAACTATTCTATTAAATAGCTGACCTTTCACTTCAGAAGACTTTTGGTGCTAAATTTGATCCAAATTCCAAGTGAAAAGCACCCTCAGCTGAAGGCAGTGGTATGTTTGTGAGTTTCAGAAAATCAGCGAGCTGGCTCTAAACCAGCACTCTGTGCAAAAAGTTTCTCTGCCTGAGTCCACACATCTTAGGGAATGGTACCCTCTGGGAGTGATTACTGCAACACTAATACAGCATCTGCCCGCAATGCGGGAGACCCAGGTTCGATCCCCAGGTCTGGAAGATCCCCTGGAGAAGGAAATGTCAACCCACTCCAGTACTCTTGCCTAGAAAATTCCATGGGTGGAGGAGCCTGGTGGGCTACAATCCATGGGGTCGCAAAGAGTCGGGCACGACTGAGTGACTTCACTTTGACTTTTTTTTTGAAGTCACAAACTGGACAGTGTTAAATTCCATGGTCGCAAAGCTATTCAAGAAATATTTTGAAATACTGATTAAATTTTGAATTTTGCAGAATCATAATTTATGAAGTTGTTCTCCAAATGAAAGTCTATATTATATGCATTTTGAAAATTTACCAAAAATATAAACCTAATACAAGAACAAACCTTTTTGATTGCTATAAGATTGTTAAGATTATGTCAGAGGGCTTGATCATTTTCCTAGCTATTGATACACATTGCCAGGTTTCTTCCCAAAGCAAGAGTATTGGGTTCTTTTCTGTGTGCTAGATTCTGTTTTACTTGGATATTTTTATGGAAGAGCATTTTACAGTATATTTATAATGTTAAGATGAGGCCATTGCCATAATACATTAATGTATTCATCTCTCAAATACATGAAGCCAAATGGTCTACTTCATTTTTTATCCGTCTGTTGCTTGCAACCAACAACCACTAACTGATATACCACCCCACATGTAGAACACTTCACTTCCAGATAGTGTACATGCCTTTCTATCTGGACCTGAAGCCACAAAGAAATAAAGGTGAAGTAAGGTAAGACCCAGATGGAGAAGGGGGAGCAAGTAAGTATTTGGCTACGGGATTCTACTTTTCTTGTTCTACTTGCACATTTTTCCTGATACCCAGATAGGGGACTGGAAGAAACCTGTGCAGGGCAGCCTTCTACCGGCTTGCATTTCTGCAAAGATTAACAGGGCCTGATAAAGGTAGAGGCAGTATTTCACGCACTCCCTCTGCTCACAGGACTGTAGGTCAGCCCAGAATGCCTGTCCTGGTAACGTGTGGATGACCTTGGATCACACTCTTCTTCCTCTCTCAAGGAAAGCACTGAGGGCTGCCACATGCAAACAAGACAAGCTGTGAATCTCTCTCTAGTGTTACCAGAAGAAGAAAGATGATGAGAAAGTCATGCTTCCACATGTTTCTGTTTTCTAATTCCATTAGATCCCAGATCAAATATCTAAAAACCTGCGCAGAGCATGGTTCCCAGCAGGCTCCTGAGGACAATAAAGACCACCAGTGTAAAAGCGAAGCAGTACTTTGTTTCTCAAAGAAAGTGAGATTAGTAGCTTGCCAGAAAATGGAGTGAAATGGAAATGGAATGGAAAAATACTTATTTTAAAAACAGTAATGCAGAATTTAAATTTCCTATTGCAAAAATCTTGATAAGGCATTGGAAATACCAACTTGAAAAGATGATTTAAAATGAACACAGCAAGTTTTCCTGGTGTAGTAAATAGAATGTCATTGTTAACTTTCTTCCATGGAACAGCTGTATAGGTGAAATGCATTTTAACAGTTCCAGACTGTACCATGTGTGCCTATACCAAGCATACCTAGAAATTTGCATACAGCATTCATTTTCAAAGAATTAGGGAAAAATAAACTAGTAGCTAAGCAGAAGACACAGCTGCTAAATTCAATGAACTAAATAGCTGGTGTGAATCTTTAAGTGCATACAAAAGAGGCATTAAAAGATTCCTAACACACAAGGATACTCAGGGTGTCAAATATTTATGTTTTTTTTCCCTCACCAAAGCCCCAAAATTTTATGCAAAACTTTTATTTGAATTTCAGGCAAAATTTTAAAAGCATTTTGTTTTTAAAAAACAATCACCAATCTGTTCCTACAATCTGTAAGGGAGAAAAACACAAAAACTTGTCTGAACTTTGATCTGTGTTGTCAATAATCCCTGAATCCTGCAGGATATACTGAATTCAAAAAATTTCTACCCAATCCATCAAAACAGGTTGCAGATAATAATTTATATTTACTTTTTTTCTCACACCTGAGCATAAACCCTATGAGGGCAGAGATTATTTGTCATGATTGTACTCAAGGCCAGACACAGCAGGCAGGCATAGTACACCTCTTTAGTCAATACACACATAACTGTTCACATTGAGAAAAAAAATTACATGATGGAGGAAAAGCCTTTTTTGCAGGCCTTAGGAAGCATCACTACAAACAAAGCTATTGGAAGTGATGGAATTCCAATTGAGCTATTTCAAATCCTAAAAGATGATGCTGTGAAAGTGCTGCACTCAATATGAAGGAGTCTTTGGGCCTAGAAAAGAAAACAGTGGTCTCAAAGGCCCTTGCTGAATCATCTAACTGCAGAGAAAACAAAACCCAACTTTAGGTCCCGCCCTGATGCTCCAGGCCAGTTGTATCTACCTGGACATATTTCCCCTGCCCAGAAACCTTCCATCCCCTACATCAGCCAGGGACTTATCACCCCCTGCCCAGGGGACTTATCACTCCTTGCCCAAAACCTCCCACCCCCTGTTCAACTACAAATGCCATCTCAACTAAAGAATACCCAAAACGTCCCACATAACATTTCCCTTAACATCTCCACAAACCTCCCTTTAAATATGAAGCCTCCTTGATCCCTCTCAGCCTGGTCATTAGGCTGACTGTCACCCCTCCTTGCCTGACTAAAGGTAACCTACCTACATTGAGGTCGTCTCTCCTTTTCAGCCTCGGCTGGAACTATACCTTACATTTTCGGTGCCAAAACCCGGGAGATGGCAAGGCACTTGTGTGTGTGTCTCTCTCTCACTCTCCCTCCCTCTCGTTGTTTTCCCTTTTCCCAGAGTCTGGGAGCGTGAACACCTGCCAAGCTCACTTTCTGCCAGGGCTCATAAGTGCCTTTGTAAGCGGTACAAACCTCGTCCTAAGGTTTTCTTGGTGCTTTGCCTACCCCCAGGCCTCCAGCTCTATCCCCTTTCTCTCTCTCTCTCTCTGACGACCTCAGGAACAAGGAACTCTTGCCATTCGACCACTCTACATGCAACACTCCACTCAAGCCGGCCCCTAGATTAAGGTAAGATCCAGACGGTGTTTTAGAGACACCCTAGAACTCAGTCCTCTCTGGGCCCCGGGGACCCCCGGCCTAAGGCCAATATGTAGGCGATGGTGGGGATGCTCCACCTCGACACAGAGCTCTCTTCTTATAACTCCTATTGAGACCACGGGTGATGACTTGAACTCCCAGTAGGAACCTCTGCTTGCCTTTCAATTATGGGGTCTAGCCAGTCTGTCCCAAAAGAATTCCTTCTGGCCTGTGTTCTCAAAAATCTCAAACCACTCTTACTGAACTCAAAGCTAACCGCTTAAAACCACTCTGTATACAGATCTGGCCTCAATACCAATTAGACAATCAAGACTGCTGGCCTGAATTCGGCACATTTGACTTTAACATTCTTCAAAATCTCACTGACTTCCTTAAACGGAATGGCAAGTGGTCGGAGGTCCCATATGCCCAAGCCTTTTGGGCCCTTCGGAGCAGGCCCTCCCTATGCAAGGGCTGCTCCACCCAGGAGGTCCTTCTATGCACCTTGCCTCCCAAGCAAAGGGGCTCCTCTTCAACTAACCGCCAATAGCAACCTTCTGCACCCCCAGAGTTCAACCCTATGGAGGAGCCGCCTCGCTACTGCCACCCTGCCAACCCTCTCCTTCCCCCTCATCCAACTCACCTACTGACTCTGAAACCTCTCCTGACTCTCCCTCAACCCCGCTACCCCATCTCTCCGACTCCCCCTCCCCCCTTCCCTCCCCTCCCTGCCACAGAGAGGTGGCAGGACCAGAGGGCCCCACCCGAGTCCATGTGCCATTTTCATTGTCAGACATGAGCCAGATAGAAGAAAAATTAGGATCATTTTCTGAAAATCCTACCAGATACAGAAAAGAATTCCTGAGACTCTCCCAGGCCTATAACCTCACGTGGAGTGACATATGCTGCTGCTGCTGCTAAGTCACTTCAGTCGTGTCCAACTCTGTGTGACCCCATAGACGGCAGCCCACCAGGCTCCGCCATCCCTGGGATTCTCCAGGCAAGAACACTGGAGTGGGTTGCCATTTCCTTCTCCAATGCGAGAAAGTGAAAAGTGAAAGTGAAGTTGCTCAGTCATGCCCGACTCTTTGCAACCCCATGGACTGCAGCCTACCAGGCTCCTCCATCCATGGGATTTTCCTGGCAAGAGTACTGGAGTGGGGTGCCATTGCCTTCTCCAGGAGTGACGTATATTATATCCTAAATGCCACTCTCACCCCAGATGAAATGGACCGTATCTGGCAAGCAGCGAAAGCCCATGCCGATCACTTACATAACCAAGACTGGGATAGCCCAGTTGCTGATGAGGTGGTGCCTCAATTAGATCCCCACTGGACTTACCAGCCCAGTGACACAGGTATCAGGAGATTCAATCATATGATTACCTGCCTTCTAGAAGGAATGCAGAAAAATATTCATATCCATGTCAATTATGATAAAGTCAGGGAAATCACCCAAGGGGCAGACAAAAATCCAGCCTTATTCTTGGCACACCTCACAGAAACAGTCCAGAAGTATACCAACCTAGATATCACTACTCCTGCTGGGTTACTCTACCTTCATGTTCAGTTCATCAGCCAGTCTGCCCCTGATATTAGATGTGAGCTTAGACAACTAGAAAAGGGCCCTGAGACCCTCCAAAGAGACCTTCTAGAAGTAGCCTTAAAGGTGTTCAATAATAGAGAAGAGGAGGCTAAGAGAGAAAAAGACCATGAGAGAAAAGCTAAATATGCCTTTTTGGTGGCAGCAATTAAAGGAAGAGATCAGCCTGGCCCAAGTCATCCCAGACCAGGACTTAAGACCACCCCCCACTGCTCTGAACCCTGCTTCTGATGCAGCCAGTCAGGACACTGGGCAAAGGATGCCTGAACCCATGGCCCCCCACAAAAGCGTGCCCAACCTGTGGTCAATGGGGAGACTGGAAGATGGACTGTCCCCAGGGATGCCCTGGCACCCCTGGGGAGGTCCCCATCTCCCAGACCTGGAGAGTGGAATGTCCACAGGGATGCCCTAGTGCCTCTGGGGAAATCACCACTTCTCCCCAGAACCCCAGCCCAACCCTACAAAAGTTGTTCCAATAACGGGGCCTGGGTTCCAGCCCCCCAGCCTGTGTCCCGGACATGAGCTCAGAACTTAGGGTAGACGGGGTACTGGCTGGGAAAAAGACCTCCTTTATAGCAGACACTGGAGCTGCTTTCTCTCTCTTAACTTCCTACTCTGGCCCAACTCAAAACTCAGAACTCACAATCAAGGGGGTCTCTGGAGTTCCCGTAAGGCCAAAAATCAGCCCTCCATTACTCTGTTAATTTGGAAAATCGACCCTCATACACTCATTCCTCATAATGCCTCATAATACCCCAATGGCACTCCTAGGGAGAGATTTGTTATCCAAATTGGGGGTCTTTATTACCATACCCCTCTCAATGCAGTCTCTATATTCTGCATGCAGATAACACCTGGACTGTCCCTATCCCTCACCCCTGACCCTCCCTTGGATCTACCCGCCTGAGACCCCCAAGTCTGGGACATTGACCACCCATCCATAGCCAAACATCATCCCCCAGTCCACATTACCCTAAAGGACCCCTGGACTATAATCACCCAACAACAGTACTATCTCACCCTGGAGGCCCACAAGGGACTTAAGCCTATCATAGACCGTCTTCTTCGAGCCTCTATCTTAATTCCTACACATTCACCACACAACACCCCTATTCTGGCAGTAAGGAAGGGACCAAACTCTTGGAGACTGGTCCAGGATCTTCAAAAAATCAATGAGGCCATCACGCCAAGATTCCCAGTAGTCCCTAATCCTTACACCCTCCTGTATGCCATACCTCCAACTGCAACCCACTTCATGGTATTAGATCTCAAAGACGCCTTTTTCACCATCCCCCTCCACCCCCTCTCCCAACTCCTTTTCACCTTCACCTGGCAAGACCCCGAGACTCAAGTTTCCCAACAACTAACATGGACAGTTCTCCACCAGGGGTTCAGAGACAGCCCCTACTTTTTTGGACAGGCTTTACAAAAGGACCTACAGACACTTGACCTAGCCCCAAGTCATCTCCTCCAATATGTAGATGACCTCCTCCTTTGTAGCCTAACCTGAAAACTCTGCTTCCAACATACTGCCAAACTCCTTGGGGCCCTGGGATCCTCGGGTTATTGGGTGTCCCGATCCAAGGCCCAAGTAGTACAGACAAATGATACCTACCTGGGGCTCTCCACATCCCACCAACATATAACTATTCCCCCAGATAGAATCCAGGCCTTGATTAATTGTCCACTTCCAAAAACAAAAAGGAAACTCCTGTCTATCCTCAGCCTCCTAAACTTTTTCCGTATCTGGATCCCTAACTTCTCCCTCATTGCAAAGCCGCTCTATAAGGCAACTAAAGGATGTCAGGATAAGCCTCTCTTTAACCTCTCCTTGCTGGCCAATCCTCTTCGCTAGCTCACCCAGAGCCTCCTCCAAGTGCCAACTCTCCACCTGCCAGATCACACCAGACCATTCTTTCTTTTTGCCCATTCCAACCAAGGACAGGGCCTGGGACTTCTATGTCAGCGGGCCAGAGACATCTGGGCTCCCATAGCCTATCTGTCAAGCAGCTTGACATGGTAACCAAGGGGTGGTCTCCCTGTATACAGGCCATGGCTGCTATTGTAGCCTTCGTACCCAAAGCAAATAAACTCTCTAGGCATGCCCCTTTAACAGTCTGTTCTCCACACACCTTCCGAGACTTACTATCACATCGGGCTTTCCTCTCCTTTCCCCCTTCCAGGGTACAGGTCCTACATGACTTTCTCCTCAACCCTCAGCTCTCATTCTCCCCCTGCTCTCCCCTTAACCCTGCCAGCTTATTACCCATGTCCTCTACAACAGACCCTCTCCTACATAGCTGCAACCTAACAGTAGATCTTACCCAAAACCCCTTCCAACATTTAACAGATCAGCCCATCCTAGACCCAGACACCCCACACTGGTTCATTGATGGCAGCTCTCAAAAATCCCCACCCTCTGCGGCAGGATATGCCATAATCCAGGGGGTCCTTTTTCACAGTCATGAAACCCAGACAATTGAAGCTTCACCTCTGCCGCATCACACCACCTCCCAACAGGCAGAACTGATAGCTCTCGCCATAGCGTTGACTCTGGCTAAAAATCTAAGGGTTAACATCCACACAGACTCCAAATATGCCTATAACATACTTCACTCAAACATCCTAATATGGAGAGAAAGAGGTTTCCTAACCCAAAAGGGATCCCCCATTATTAATTCAAACCTGATCCACAAGCTTCTAGAGGCAGCACTCTTACCAAACAAAGCCGCCATCCTCCACTGTAGGGGACATCAAAAGGGAAGTCTCATTTCAGCCTACAACAATGCTGCAGACCAGAAGGCAAAGGAGATAGCCGTGTCCCATCCCTCCGTCCAGTCCCCTGTCATCTTAGACCTGACTCCATTTGACCCTCCAACTACCAGAGAAATCCTCTATCTACACTCATTTTTTCATCCCTCATCCAAGATACTCCAGCAGTTCCACTGTAACCACTTCCCCATATCCACTGCTGACCAATAATATTTAGATAACCTTACCCGCTCCTGTCAGACATGTCAACGTACTAATCCCAATTCCAACCTTAAACCTACATCCTTTCCAACCCATCAAATGCGAGGCAGCCTCCCAGCACAGGCTTGGTAGATGGACTTTACTCATATGTCCCCGGTTCAGAGAGTCAGATACCTCCTGGTCCTTGTGGACAATTTTCCGGGATGGGTAGAAGCATTTCCCACTACAAACAAAAGAGGCCCAAATCCTCCTCACAGAAATTATCCCCAGGTTTGGCCTGACTTCATCCCTACAATCTGATAATGGCCCATAATTTACATCCTAGGTCACCCAACAACTTGTCCAATTCTTACAGATACCCTGGAAATTTCACATTCCATATCATCCCCAGTCCTCAGGAAAGGTAGAAAGGATGAATGGAATAATCAAAGAAACTCTTACCAAACTAACCCTCAAGGTACATCTGGATTGAATTAAACTTTTGCTGATTGTTCTCCTCAAAGTGCGGGCTTTGACCAGAAAGCCCCTGGGCTCAAAGGCTGAGCCCCTTTGAGGTGATGTACGAAGGCTCATGCTCCCTCCTGGACTCCCCCCTGAACCTCCTCCCATACCAAGCTTCTTACACTCCCGTCTGCTGGCAGAACTCTGCAATGCCCTCTGGAAATACATCAACCACAACTTGCCCGCACCTGACCCCCAAGCCTCCCTGCCCCCTTTACAAACTGGGGACATGGTCTATCTGTCTGATAATCCCCAGGGTGACCTAACCCCAAAGTGGCAGGGACCGTTCAAAATCATCCTCCTTACCCCAACTGCAGCTAAACTCGAGAAGGTCACCTCCTGGGTACACCTCTCTCGCCTAAAATGGGTCACCTCCTATCCTGTGCTGCCTTCCTTAACTGACCCCATCAGGTCTCACTCACAGGACCCACCTCCTTAAAAATCACCTGGCGACAACCTCTGTCGACCATTCAAGAAGACATGAATGACCTGGACCCTCTTCAACCTACAGCTGTTCCTGACCCAACTACTACAAGACCTCTGGATCAGTGCCCCAACAGGAAACTCCTTTGAAGACCTGACCACACTGGTGTCTCAACTGTGCTTCAGGGAACCTTCTACAACCTGACTCCAGACTAAATTGATTTCTTTACTTTCATTCTACATCCTAATGAACACTGTTCCTCCTCAGATTCAAGCAACCACCAACTTGGGGCCTTCTGCCCCTCGTCCTGACTGGCTTCTCCCCATCTCTCTAACCATAACTGCACTCTTAATCTTAGTCCTTGCTATAGGCCTAGTAACTGTCTCCCCTCAGGACTGGTTACCTATCCTTCGTCTCTTCATCGGTATCACCTACGTTGTTAGCTGTGTTCTATTCCTAGGGTGCTATCTCCTCCGCATTATCTAATAGACTCATGATTCCCCTGTTCCTTATCCTTGCTGCACTCCCCAGCCTTCTGGCTAGTCCCTGCCCCTGCTCAGACATTTTTTCCTATGTTCATTCCTCATGTTATAATATGGCTCCAAGACCATGCACCATGAAACTCGGGGTGGGGTGGGGGGCAGTCCAAATCCCTACTCACTGTTAAAGTACAAAAGAGAGTGAGTTTCATGAGCACCAGCCCTAAGCCAAATGGAAGAAACATGTTTCTATCCCATTACCCACTAGGGGTACTCAGACGGGGGCGGGGTACTAGGCAAAAATCAGGAAAAGAAATAAGAACAAGTCATAAAGAATATAATTTCCTGGTTACAGGCAACCCCTGAGTCTTATAAACACCTAGACCTCCTTTCCCAATTACGGCCTCTCCTAAAACCTGCCTCTGGCAACCAACACCTTACCCGCCTTCTCAACTCTTCTTTCCAGTTCTTCCAGTACACACAACACACATCCCAGTGTTGGATAAGCATGTCACTGTCTCCCTCACCACACATAGCAATTCCTTTATCTTCAACCTGACTGTTACAGGACAACTATACCTTCCCTTCCCAACAAAAAATCACACAACTCATTGCACCAGTCTCTGACAATGTCCTACTCTCAGCCTCTTCAAACCTAACCTGTATCAACTACTCTAGTCCCAACTACACTGGTCTTATAAACTCCGCTCCCTCCTTCTGTTCCACTTGGGTTCTCTGGAACAGCACAAATAATTGCACCAATCCAGGAATCTTCATTCTCTGCGAGACCTATGCATATTCATGTCTCCCCCTTAACCCCCCTAGACCTTGCATCGTGGTCTTCCTGACCCCGGGCCTAACATTCCTCAAAGAAGAAGAGATAGAACAAATAGTCTACCCCCAAGAGGAACTTTCCCACAGGAAAAAACAAGCTGTCATAGCCCTGTTCCTGATTGGGACTGGCATAGCAGCAGCCCTAGGCACCGGGATTGGGGGGATCTCAACCTTGGCCCATTTTTACAAGCTGTCCCAAGAACTTAAAGAGGATATGGAGCAGGTAGTGGAGTCCTTCATTTTGGTCCAAAGACAAATTAACTAATTAGCTTCTGTGGCCCTAAAAAATAGATGAGCCCTGGATCTTCTCACCACGGAAAAGGGAGGGACCTGCCTTTTTCTAGGAGAGGACTGCTGCTATTTTGTAAATGAAACGGGCAGAGTCAAAGAACTTAGAGACAGAATTGAACACTGCAGAAAAGAGTTACAAAACCTTTACACTTCCCAAAACCTGTTCCAACTGGCCCTCCCTTGGTTGCTTTCTTTCTTGGGACCATTGGTATTTATCATTTTATTCCTCTTATTTGGACCCTGTCTCTTCAATCTCTTTCAAAGGTTTCTCCAAGAATGGATTCGGGCCATCTCTCGAGACCAGGTCAAGACCCTTCTTCTTCTCGAAAGTTTCAGCCCAACCTCAGGAAAAAGAGACCCTGGGCCCTAGGACGATCCTCCGTTCCAGACCCAGAACCATCATCTCATCCAACAGGAAGCAGCCAGAGAGATATGGTGCCCTTTTCCCCATTTTTTATGATTTCAGGGTCTGGAATGAAGGAGTCTTTGGGCCTAGAAAAGAAAACAATGGTCTCAAAGGCCCTTGCTGAATCATCTAACTGCAGAGAAAACAAAACCGAACTTTAGGTCCCGCCCTGATGCTCCAGGCCAGTTGTATCTACCTGGGACTTGTTTCCCCTGCCCAGAAACCTTCCACCTCCTACATCAGCCAGGGACTTATCACCCCCTGTTCAACTACAAATGCCATCTAAACATCACCCAAAATGTCCCACCTGACTAATGTTTCCCTTAACATTTCCACAAACCTCCCTTTAAATATGAAGCCTCCCTGACCACTGTTGCACTCAGCCTGGTCGTTAGGCTGACTGTCACCCCTCCTTGCCTGAATAAAGATAACCTACCTCCGTTGAGGTCGTCTCTCCTTTTCTGCCTCGGCCCGAACTGTACATTACACAATATGCCAGCAAATTTGGAAA
Source organism: Bos grunniens (assembly GCF_055505025.1). Lineage (NCBI taxonomy): Eukaryota > Metazoa > Chordata > Mammalia > Artiodactyla > Bovidae > Bos > Bos grunniens. The sequence goes on along the minus strand of NC_141168.1, from coordinate 64,471,555 downwards.
ACCCAGCAGTGGCCACAGGACTGGAAAAGGTCAGTTTTTATTTCAGTCCCAAATAAAGTCAATGCCAAAGAATGCTCGAAGTACCACACAATCGAACTCATCTCACACGCTAGCAAAGTAATACTCAAAATTCTCCAAGCCAGGCTTCAACAATACATGAACTGTGAACTTCCAGATGTTCAAGCTGGTTTTAGAAAAAGCAGAGGAACCAGAGATCAAATTGCCAACATCTGCTGAATCATTGAAAAAGCAAGAGAGTTCCAGAAAAACATCTATTTCTGCTTTATTGACTATGCCAAAGCCTTTGACTATGTGGATCACAATAAACTGTGGAAAATTCTGAAAGAGATAGGCATACCAGACCACCTGACCTGCCTCTTAAGAAATCTGTATGCAGGTCAAGAAGCAACAAATAGAACTGGACATGAAACAACAGACTGGTTCCAAATAGGGAAAGGAGTACATCAAGGCTGTATATTGTCACCCTGCATATTTAACTTATATGCAGAGTACATTATGAGAAACGCTGGGCTGGAGGAAGCACAAGTTGGAATCAAGATTGCCAGGAGAAATATCAATAATCTCAGATATGCAGATGATACCACCCTTATGGCAGAAAGCAAAGAACTAAAAAGCCTCTTAATGAAAGTGAAAGAGGGGAGTGAAAAAGTTGGCTTAAAGCATAACATTCAGAAAACCACGGAGAAGGCAATGGCCCCCCACTCCAGTACTCTTGCCTGGAAAATCCCACGGATGGAGGAGCCTGGTAGGCTGCAGTCCATGGGGTCACTGAGAGTCAGACACGACTGAACGACTTCACTTTCACTTTTCACTTTCATGCATTGGAGAAGGAAATGGCAACCCACTCCAGTGTTCTTGCCTGGAGAATCCCAGGGATGGGGGAACCTGGTGGGCTGCTGTCTATGGGATCGCGCAGAGTCGGACACAACTGAAGTGACTTAGCAGACAGCATATTAAAAAGCAGAGACATTACTTTGCCGACAAAGATCCATCTAATCAAAGCTATGGTTTTTCCAGTGGTCATGTATGGATGTGAGAGTTGGACTGTGAAGAAAGCTGAGCGCTGAAGAATTGATGCTTTTGAATTGTGGTGTTGGAGAAGACTCTTGGACTGCAAGGAGATCCAACCAGTCCATTCTAAAGGAGATCAGTCCTGAGTGTTCATTAGAGGGACTGATGTTGAAGCTGAAACTCCAATACTTTGACCACCTGATGCAAAAAGCTGACTCATTTGAAAAGATCCTGATGCTGGGAAAGATTCAAAGTGGGAGAAGGGGACGACAGAGGATGAGATGGTTGGATGGCATCACCGACTCAATGGACATGGGTTTGGGTAGGCTCCAGGAGTTGGTGATGGACAGGGAGGCCTGGCATTCTGCAGTCCATGGGGTGCAGAGTTGGACACGACTGAGCAACTGAACTGATATCTCGTGGAGAGGAACTATACATAAGTATTTAACATTTAGCATACAGGGTTCATTTGAGTCAGGCCAAGTACCTAAACTGGATTTATCCCTTGTAATTCTCAGCACTTGGGTAAGATTTGAGGGGGTCCAGAGGCAGCCTTTGATGAGAAGCTGGGTGGGCAGGAGAGACCATGGATTGGAAAGAGGACTGTTCACAGGGATGAGAAGCTGCGAGTTGTAATAGACACATCCCTACCCTGATGCTTTTAGTCTAGTAGGTCCACACCACTCACTGAATATAGCTTCTAGAGACTTAAAGGATAACTGACACATCCCATCACATTCAATACACCCCTAAAACTATTGTGTAAGACCCATTCATTATTCAAAATTAGTCTGGTACTGGGCAGAGAGTGGCATATAAAGCAAGATCGTCACTCTTGGGGAACTTGTATTCTGATCATTGGTAGTTTGGTGCAGAATTGAAGAGGCCTATCCCCAAACCTGATGAAAAAAACAAACAAAAACGAAACAAAACAAAAAATAGCAAATAACAATCAGTACTGATGATTGGAAAGAATCCAAAACTCAAAACTTACCCTTGGAGAAATGTTATCTAAAACCAGATCAATTTGGAACTAAGGTGGAAAAAAATGCCAGAAATCAACATGCCTCTTGGGAAAACAGTACAGTGGGCTAAAGAAGGAAGACAACTTTTTGAAGGAAAAAAACCCCAAAACATTAATGCTACTTTGAGGGACAAGACTGGGTACATGGCAATCTGTGATAAAAACAAAGTATACCCCAGGAGGAATTCTTCTTCGGTACAGTCAGCGGACAGAGACTTGACCTGGGCTGAGAGAATCACACAGATCCTGTTCTTTACAAATTTTTACCAGGAGAAGAAAAGCAAAGATTGTATAAGCAAAAACATTTTAAGGATAATGTTCTTGATAGCACACACAAGCTTGACCAGAGGGAGGCGAGAATAGTGAGAGGAAGGCAAAGCCTGAAGCCATCGGAAGCTTGTGCATCAGATCAGAATGAGAGCCCTTAGGGGAAGACATGGGACTCAAGTCAGGGGGGCGGGGGGCATTGTGTGGATGTGGAACATAATTTCAGGATAAAGGGACACGGCGGACCTGATTTAGCTGTTCAGGACTGAGTCCCCTTCCTTCCCCAGGCTCTCAGGCTTTGGTGTTGATGTATATTTATACCAACAGAGCCCCCAAATTAAACTGATTTAATGATAACAATGAATTTTTAAAAAGTAGCTAAAATTCTTCTCATTACTGCATTTACTTGTCATAAAAATTAACCATTTTAGGACTGTTGAAGTCTGTAAAATCTAAGAAATGCTTCTTAGTCAGGCATATTTTACAAACCTATTAAAGAAAAAAATGACATCTCAACTGCATTCATGTGAATTGCTAATGCTTCATTAATGATGCTCAAATGCAATGATCACTGGGTGAACAAAGCTGTGGGGAATTTTTAATCTCAACAGTCATTATTGTTTTAAGTCATTTGTTTGTTTATGGTGACTAACTGTATACTTATTATTATATAAAAGTCTATTTCTGTGGTGCAAAAAGCTGTTTTCCAATTATAAGCAATCTAATAAATGAATCTGAATAGTTTGATAATAAAGTAAGCAACCAGTGATTCATTTTTTATGCAACTTACTGCTTCACTGCAGTGATAAACACCACTGTTCAGAAATACTTGTAGAAGAAGTTTTTTAGACCCAGGATTATTAATTTTTTCAGAAAACAGCAGGTTGACTCTACTTATAACTCAATAAAACCAAAATAAGCTGCTTTATTTACTTAATTGGAACAAAGATCCCCAAAGCCAGGGTTTATGATTAGATGATTAAAATAACTCTCCATTCCACTGCATTGTCAGAGGGTATTCATTTAATTCTGTTACTTTTGAGTACATGAAACCTGTACAAGAGAACACTGTCCCTTGTTTTTCCACATTTTCTCTTTTGGAGATTGAGAAAAACTGTTGCTGGCTTTCTTTAGCCCTTAGTTATTAAATCTTTAAGCTAAGGTCAGAGCTAATGCTCCAAGTACTCATTAATTCAAACCGGAATGCTTCATGTTTGGGTAGCTTCTTATTCAGTATATTATTATCATGAGTGTGTTTGGATGTATGTGTGTGTAAATAGAGTATTTTTAAAAAAGACTCATCTGATAATTGGAGGGTTGCTTAGACTCTGAAGATAAGTTTCAAGTATTGTGAAGTTATAGAAGAGGTCAACATTTACATATTAATGTGGAAAGATGTACTGTTAAGAAAGCAAATTGCAGAATAATATTATGGTATCTTCTATTTGGATTTGAGTATCATTAAAGACTATGACTCCTCTAGGAAAAAACCACCTGCTTACATTTTCTAGAAGGATACCCTGCAAAGTGCTACTGACAAGAGAACTGGAAATCAGGAATAGAAAGAAGGTTCACCTCTCACTGTACATCCCAGACTCCCAGTCTCTGTTTCTTCCTACCTCTCAGTCTACGCATTGCCAGTTCCCTTGACTTGTCCCTCCTACAGTACTCACAGCCGAAATGCTGGCAACCCGCAGAACCTCTCCTACACTCCCTTCTCTTCTCCATTCTCCAATAACGACCTCATTTAGGATGATGGCTTTCAATATCATCAAAAACTGATGAATCTCCAGTCAAAATTCCTATGCCCTACCTCTTTCTGGAAATCTTGAACCATATAGCACATTGGTCCCTTAATATAGGCACAGAGTTGATGAATGGCATCTCAAATTTAATTTGACAAAAAAAAATTCTTGTTTTTATCTCTGAATCTTTTTCAGTTAAATAAAGTAAAACATTATTCCTCCAGGTGATTAAGTCACAATCCAGGAATTCCTCTTTTCCTACCCTTCCTATTCCTCTATCCTTCATTCCTCTTTTTCCTTTACACTGAATATTCAGTTTATCAAGGAGTCTTCTAGTGTTCTGTCTGAAACATCCCTGATCTATCCATTTCCTTCTATCTCTTTGACTACAGTCCACATATAAGCAACTCTCACATCCCACATGAACTTCTTATAGGACTACTGCTTCTTTTCTAGTTTCCCTATAATCCATTTCCCCCGTGGTAGCCAGAATGACCCAAGTTGTTTTCGTTTTCCCCTTCTCTACTTAATATATGCCAATGGCTTCCCTTTGCTCCTAGAACAAGTTACACTGGGTAGAAAGATCTACTGTTTGGGCTTTGCCTACCTCTGTGACCTCATCTCAGGTTGCTCCACCCCTTTCCCACTAAGTTCATTACACGGCTTTCTTTTGGTTCCTCAACGAGACCCAGTGTGCACCCACTTTCGCACTTTCTCACTAACTGTTCCTTCTGTCCAAATCTCCTTCCCCTGAATTCTCAAATGGCTTATTTTTTCCTGTAACAGAGACTGATACTCAGAAGTGGAGTGCTGCCATTATGAAAGCCTAAAATATGGTACTGGCTTAGCAGTGTGATAGCAGGAATAAAGGACACAGACACTGCAAGCGAAAAAATCTGGTGACTCTTGTTCTGCTGCTGCAAAACTTTTGGTTACAGTATCTCCCAGGATAGGGCCTCCCAGGTAACTCAGTGGTAAAGAATCCACCTGCCAATGCAGGAGACACAGGGGATGCATGCAGGTTTGACCCCTGGGTTAGGAAGATCCTCTAGAGAAGGAAATGGCACCCCACTCCAGTGCTCTTGCCTGGAAAATCCCATGGATAGAGGAGCCTGGTGGGCTACAGTCCATGGGGTCCCAAAGAGTCAGACATGACTGAGTGACTGAACATGTGCATCTGCATGCACACACATGCACACACACACACACTCACACACTCACACATATCTCCTGCAATAATTCAGAAGGCAAATCATATGCCTACATGTCTACATTCCAGGAAAAGAGGCTAAACAGAAAGCCAGAATATCACCATGTAGCTGCAGCTCCTTGCCACTTTCTGACAAGTTATTACAAAAGAGAAATGATATCAGGCAAGAACTGTCCAGTTTATAAGAGGTCTGGAGCTTGACAAGGTTGGAAAAACTTAACTTACGTATGCACTCTCAAATATCAGGAGCTAAGACTGTTTTCACTCATATTCTTTTTCAAAAACCTTACATAAATCCAAACAGAGTAATAAAGCAGTGATTCTCACGCAGGGACATTTTGCTTCCCCAGGGAACACTCAGCAATGTCTAGTGACACTTTTGGCTAGGACAACTGAGACAGTGATACTGGCATCTCCTAGATAGAGACCAGGGATGCTGCTAACATCTTTGAAACCACAGGACAGCCCTACACAATAAAGACTTTACTAAGGCTTCCATAAGCCTCCTGGAAGAAATCACAGGAAGCGAAGTCTTTGACATTGGTTTTGTCAATGATTTTATAAATACAATACCTAAAACACAAGTGACAAAGCTAAAATAAATAAATGGGACCACATCAAACTAAAAAGTTTCTGCACAGCAAAAGAAACAACAAAATGAGGTTATCTCAGAGTGGGGTAAAATATTTGCAAACCACATATCTGATAAGGGCTTACTATCCAAAATATATAAAGAACTCATATAACCCAACAGCAGAAAAAACAACAAAACAAACAGAAAAAAAAATTTAATTTGAAAAATGAGCAAAGGATCTGAATAGACATTTTTCCAAAGAAGACATTTAAATAACTAACAGGTCTATGAAAAGGTACTCAGTATCACTAATCTTCAGGGAAATGTGAATTAAAACTACAATGAGGTATCACCTCACACCTGTCAGAATGGCTATTATCAAAAAGATAAGAAGTGACAAGTGTTGATGAGGCTGTGGGAAAAAGGGAAAACTTGTGCCCTGCTGGTGGGAATGTAGATTGGCACAGCCAGAATGGAAACCAGTAAGGAGGGTCCGCATTAATTAAAAACAGAACTACCGTATGATTCAGCAGTCTTGCATCTGGGTATTTATCTGAAGAAAACAGATCACTAACTCAAAAAGGTAACCACACCCCCTTGTTCACTGCAGCATTATTTACGAGTGGTAAAGAACCCGCCTGCCAATGCAGGAGACGTAAGAGATGTGGATTTGATCCCTGGGTGAGAAAGATCCCCTGGAGGAAGGCACAGCAATTCACTCCAGGATTCTTGCTGGGAGAATCCCATGGACAGAGGAGCCTGGCAGGCTACAGTCCATAGTGTCACAAAGAGTAGACACAACTGAAGCAACTTAGCACACACACAAGACATGGAAATAATCTAAGTGTTCACGGATGGATGGATGGATAAATAAAATGGTATATACACACACATTATATAATGGAATATTACTCAGCCATAAAGAAGAAAATTTTGCCATTTGAAACAACATAAATAAAACTTGAAGTTTTTTATGCTAAGTGAAGTAAACCACACAGAAAAAGATAAATACTATATGATACTATGTGATCTCACATAAATATGAAACCTACTTAAACAAAAGGACTAAATCTTATAATTTTTTTTTCAGCTGAACTCCAAGTATTCCACAAGATTACTTCAGGTCATCCCAAGAGTGCCTCTCCTATAGCACCAAAAGGTAGCTTCAGATTCTGCAAAGCAGGCTTGAGGCAAAAGTAAAAGGACTATTTGCAACTTATCTCATGCTTAATTAATGGATAGATGCCAGAAATATGACAATGAAATAACAAGTGTAAAAATAAACATTTCTTTCACGCATTTCTTTCCAAGACACTTAAAAGTGTAAAGATTTAAATATCTTCTTTCACAGAGAATTAATATATTAAAAGTGTATGTTAGTATATTCTACTTTGAGAGTTGATATAATATACCTTTACATCACTTCTGTATACAGGGCCTTATTTTGTTTTATAATGTGGCTTGGGCAGTGCTATCATGATGCAATAATTTCTAAATTTCTCCCACCAAATTATAACCACTAATACAGTGCTTTTCACATCACATTTCTCATTTGAGTTAAAACGTCAGGCATCAGAAGGAATATGTATTCATTTCAAATTTGTGAGGTCAGAAGCTTTTGAAAATTATGTTTACCTTTTCATGATCTTTACACTTAAACTAATAATTTTCATCTCCAATGGACTTAGTGATAGCCCCTCTTAATATTAAGGTACAAATGTGAGAAGATTTAGCTGGAGGCCATAGTTTAAATCATAAATAGCTCTTAGTTTCTTTGCATGAATTGCACAGAAGAGCTCTAACACAATACACTTCCTGGAAAACATAAAACTCAATTTTTTTAAATGTGGTTAATCTTTAGGCTTAAAAGAAATCCAGAATCAAAACAAGTAAAAAAGACACAAGTCAGGCTAAAGTCACACAGTTTTAAGAGCCCCAGCCCAGGAGTTCAGACATCTGGATTTTTGTTCCATGAGTTCCATTAACTGACAGGGTTGTACTAATTGTGCAGCCAAGTAGACTGTGCTCTGGAAACTCAGGAGCACCATTCATGTGCCCCTTAGTTTTCTCACCTGCAAAGCAAGACAACTGCAACAGGTATCTTTTAGGCTTCTGAAGTTATAGATTTGCAACCATCTTCTCCATGCATTTTCATTAATTACATATATTAGCTCTGCCCATATTTTCAGAAAAATGCATATACGATTTGGTGATAAATTATTAATAATGTCAACACAACATTTCATCAATCTATTTCACAGAAAGTGAAGCTTGTAAAGGCACATTTTATGAAGACAGTATATGGTAACAAATAAGTTATAGTTTACTGTTATTGATATAATAGTTTTTAATTTAAGGATTCCTATATTTCATTCTTCTATCCCAAGGTGCACAATTTTTACTAACTTCAAAACTAGTCAAGGAAATATATAGTGGTACATACATAAAAATGAAAGTAAAAGTGAAAGCCAGTCATGTCCGAGTCTTTGTGACCCCATGGACTATACAGTCCATGGAATTCTCCAGGCCAGAATACTGGAGTGGGTAGCCTTTCCTTTCTCCAGGGGATCTTCCCAACCTAGGGATTGAACCCAGATCTCCTGCATTGTTCACTGGGGCAGATGCTTTACCAGCTGAGCCACAAGGGAAGCCCATACATAAAAATCGGGAGAAGTAATTACAATATCTAAATAATAGCAAGCAGAGATGATAAAGGAAAGAATTTTAGGAATAGCACACTATTACTAGTCATTTATTTACTTTAAAATTGATCAGGTTAAGAATGTTCAAAGAAATAGCTTTATTAGCATCTTTTATTGCTTCTCTCTTATATCCTAAGTCAATGTAAAGAAGGTGGAAAGCAAGTGTATTTTTCCATAGTCTGTCTCTTCACATTTTATTGCCAAGGATAAACTTGAAATTAAATGCTTTTAATATTCTGATAAATATTCATTTATATGATGTTTATAGGTGGTTTCAATTTACTGAAAAGGTACTACAGGACATGCTGAAATTCTTACAGATTTATAAAGTAAGAAAAAGGGTTTTTTAAATAAAAATGAGCCAGTGAAATCTAAATGCTATTGAAGGACCTACTACCCTCAAATCAGATTAGGAGGGTTGGCTTTGGACATGGCTTGAATTGGAAGTGAAGATAAGCAGATGTAAAAGAGTTAGAGAAGAAAATAGAAGATCAATCTGAAAATAAAACTGGCTTTAATAATTCTTTACTTCTTTGAATAGAAGCCTATTAAAACACTTTAGAAAGATTTGACAAATCTTGACAAGATGAAATGTAATTGTTTCCTGCTTAAAACCTAATATTTTAACTATTTTTATAGACTGGGGATGAAAATGGAGATTATTAGGGGCTTCTGCCTCCTTTGCTAATGCATTAGTTATCTATTGCTGAGTAAAAAAAATTACAATACAAAGACACTGGCCAAGGCTGGGTTCTGGCCTGGTGATTCAACTGGGGAAGGATCCATCACTCATGTGGTTGTTGGAAGTATTCACTTCCTTGCAAGTTATAGGATTTATGGAAGCAGACTTGTTTAAAAACCACAGGTGAAGAGAGAAAAAGTCAGCTAGCCAGACAGATTCTAACATAACATAATGTAACATAATCATTAGACTGACATTCCTACACATTTGCTATACTCTATTGGTTAGAACCAAGTAAGTCACGGGTCAAGGAAAAGGAGGTAATTACACCTGGAAACAGAGGTCATAGGGGCCACCTTAGAGTCTTCTTGCCACAGTCCACCCTCTGGAATCAATAATTCACATCTCTTTCCTTAAAAAACTAGGAACAAAACCATCATATGACCCAGCAATACCACTTCTAGGCAGATACCTTGAGAAAACCAAAACTGAAAAAGACACATATACCCCAGTGTTCATTGCAGCACTATTTACAATAGCTAGGACATGGAAGCAATTTAGATGTCCATCAACAGATGAATGGATAAAGAAGCCGTGGTACATATTTATACAGAGGAATACTACTCAGCCATAAACAGGAATGCATTTGAGTCAGTTCTAATGAGGTAGATGAACCTAGAGCCTATTATACAGATTGATGTAAGTCAGAAAGAGAAAAACAAATACTGTATCTTAACATATATATGGAATCTAGAAAGATGGTACTGATGAACCTCTTTGCAGAGCAGCATTGGAGACACAGAGAACAGACTTACAGACAAGGGCAGAGGGGAGGAAGGAGAGGGTGAGACGAATGGGAAGAGCAGCATGGAAGCATATACACTAACATATGTAAAAGAGACAAATGGAAATTTGCTGTATGAACTCAAACTGGGGCTCTGTAACAACCTAGAGGGGTAGGAAAGGGTGAGAAATGAGAGGGAGGTTCAAGTAGGAGGGGAGATATGTATATCTATGGCTACTTCATGTTTGATGTATGGAAGAAATCAAACCAATATTTTGTTTCAATTAAAAAATAAATTTTAAAAATTCACATCTTTTCCACATGCAAAATGCATTTGTCTCTTCTCAAGATTCTCAAGAGTCTCATTGCATTATAGCATCAGCTCAAAGTCTAAAATCTCATCATCTATATTAAGAATTAGGTCCAGGTGCAGATTAGGCTCTTCGGTGTAATCTGTTAAGTATAGCTCCTATGAAACAATTACTCTCCATATTCAGACTTGATCCTTTGTATATTCTATCAGTATTTATTCTAACTGGAATATTTGGTCCATTTCCAGCCAGCAGTGCATACATGTGTTGGTTAAGTTCCTTAATATTCAGGCATGAAAGTGACCTCTGTCAAAGTTGTCTGTCAAAATACTGGATTTTACTCTACCTACACAGGTTCTTTCTACCTCAATTTCTTAGCAGAAGAAATAGCTGGGTCCCATTTATTAGAAGACAGTATCCATGGGAGACTATAGGAAAGATACTAGGTCAGCCAAAACCTTCATCCAAGTTCTTCTGTAAGATGTTACAGAAAAGTCCAAACCAAATTTTTGGCCAGCCCAGTAATGCGGGATCTATGGACCTCTAACTATATTCAACTTTATTCTTGACTAAATCCATCTCTTTGGTTCCTGACCTCAAGTGCAGCACCCACCACATTCCCAATTGGGTTTCCTCATCCAGTCAATCCTAGAGGAAATCAACCCTGAATATTCTTTGGAAGGGCTGTTGCTAAACAGGCTGAAGCCTCAATACTTTAGCCACCTGATGCAAAGAGCCGAGTCATTGGAAAAGACCTGGATGCTGGGAAAGATTGAAGGCAAAAAGAGAAGGGAGTGGCAGAGGATCAGATGGTTAGATAGCATCACCAACTCAATGGACATGAATTTGAGCAAACTCTAGGATATAGTAGAGGACAGAGGGGCCTGGCGTGCTACAGTTGATGGGGTCGCAAAGAGTCAGACACAACTTAGTGACTGAATAACAACAGCTTTAGAATCCTTGTCAGAGATCTGCTTCCAGCTCTAGTCTGGGCCAGGTCTATGAACACTCCCCCCTCCCAGGTTTTTCCCCTCCTAAAGAGTCCAACCTATGAAAAACAGCTGCATCCTACACTGTACGATTTATTAAATCATTTCTTCACTCAACTAATGTAACTTCTGTTGCAACCTTCTCTCCTCAACCCACAGAAGTGGATTTCTCTCCAAATTAGGTTTTGGGAAATCTAGGAGGTGAAGGATAAAAACAAAGGCATCTTCATTCATCTTCCAAGGGATGAAAACCTTGGATTTCAAAGTACATCTCTCTTGACACACAAAGCATGATTTTTCTAAGTGGTACCTTCCTCAAAAATAGGAGTTCTATATTTGAATCTCTGGGATTAAGTTCTGTATTTGAACATCTGGGTTTTTCCTGAGAATACGAAGATGTTGTCTCAATGCACTTTGAAGATGCAGTGCTTTAATCAAGCTGATTGTAAATTATGAAAGTATAAAAACATTTTAGTATAGGAAATACTTGACATTTCAAAATAATGGCTTTTTGTTAATTACTGCTTCTATAGAACGAGTGTAAGGTCTCCAGTGGAAACTTAGTATCATAGAGGAAACAGGTTTACTAGCTTGAAAATTAGTATCAGCCCAATTCAGACAGAAACAATGCATCTTACCACATATTGCATTGAGAATATGCCATTCTTGAAAATCTTGGTGTGTGGAAGAAATTTCATATTTACAGAAAACATTACTGTAAAATAAGTGAAAAATATTAATATATTATGAATTAAGATTTTTATTATTAAAACATTATAACAATAGTATTTAACTTATATGCAGAGTACATCATGAGAAACGATGGGCTGGAAGAAGCACAAGCTGGCATCAAGATTGGGAGGAGAAATATCAATAACCTCAGATATGCAGATAACACCACCCTTATGGCAGAAAGTGAAGAAGAACTAAAGAGCCTCGATCAAAGTGAAAGAGGAGAGTTAAAAAGTTGGCTCTATATTCATTAAACTAAGATCATAGCATCTGGTCCCATCACTTCATGGGAAATAGATGGGGAAACAGTGGAAACAGTGGCTGACTTTATTTTTCTGGGCTCCAAAATCACTGCAGATGGTGACTGCAGCCATGAAATTAAAAGATGCTTACTCCTTGGAAGGAAAGTTATGACCAACCTAGACTGCATATTAAAAAGCAGAGACATCTAGAGATGTCTAGTCAAGGCTATGGTTTTTCCAGTGGTCATGTATGGATGTGAGAGTTGGACTGTGAAGAAAGCTGAGTGCCAAAGAATTGATGCTTTTGAACTGTGGTATTGGAGAAGACTCTTGAGAGTCCCTTGGACTGCAAGGAGATCCAACCAGTCCATCCTAAAGGAGATCAGTCCTGGGTGTTCATTGGAAGGACTGGTGTTGAAGCTGAAACTCCAATACTTGGCCACCTGATGTGAAGAGCTAACTCATTTGAAAAGACCCTGATGCTGGGAAAGATTGAGGGCAGGAGGAAAAGGCAATGACAGAGGATGAGATGGTTGGATGGCATCACTGACTCAATGGACATGGGTTTGGGTGGACTCCAGGAGTTAGTGATGGACAGGGAGGCCTGGCATGCTGCAGTTAACAGGTTCACAAAGAGTTGGACATGACTGAGCGACTGAACCGAACTGAACTGAACAATAGTACAGAATATTCAAAAATAGATAGGGAAATAGGTAAGCCTACCATCTTAAAAAAATCACAAATTATTTAATATGTTTCCTTTCAGTCTTCTCTACATAATTGTATATAGCTATAACAATGGCCTGCATTCTATTTCATGTACTTATTTTTCACTTATTAAGGCGTTTCTATGTTGCTATGTTCATGATCATTTCTTCTAATTGCATAGTCTAACAAGTAGGTCCATTCAATTTACCTATTAAGATATTATTGTGGGTTATTTTTTTCTTCCAATTTGTCTTCCTGTTATCAATAATACTATAAGGAACATCTTCCTCAACAAGTTTTTCCTTTAGCTTAATTTGGTAGAATACATTCAATAAATTGACTTGCTTGTTAAAGCATTACAAATCTGTTCATGGCTCTTGATTTCCGTTACCACGCTGCCTTCCCTGAGGGCTGTATCACTTATCTTCCCACTTGCAAGGTATAAAAAATATCATTTTCATTGTTTGTTCTCAATCATTTCCTTTGAGTAGAAAAATAACTTGTTCTGCCTTTTAATTTCATTCTATGATTACTAGCAACCACAAACGCATTTTTACTGTTTCCTTAATATTTCTACTTCATTTTGGAAAGAAATTTTATTTGTATTTGCCAATTATCCTGGGGTAAAACTTTTTTGCTTATAACTGAATGTTCTTTTCATATGTCATCATTAGCTCTGATTACAGACAATAAAATACTTTTCTCTATCATTTCTTTGGTGGTACAGTTTTTAAGAGCAATTGAATCATCAGCTAGAACTGCCAAATATAAAAATCCCTCACAACATATCTAACAATATTTTTAAACTGTAATAGATGAGCACAATCAGTTCTTTATTTTAAATCACCACCTTTATTAATCTTAACAGACTCTACAGGACTCCTCCAGAATTCCTGCTATTCCTTCAGGGCTAACTTATGCCATTATTCCATAAATGTTTCTTATAATAACACTCAGTTTTTAAAAACAATGTGAAAACCTAAGAGGTTATTAAAAAAACTTCAACATCAGTGACACATTAATATAAATCAGTTCACATCCTTAGAGATTATAATTTTTAAAAATACATTTAACAAACATAAAAATTACAGTTAACAGTAAATATGGCTCAGACAGTAAAGAATCTGCCTGCAATGCGGGAGCTCTGGGTTAGATCCCTGGGTCAGGAAGATTCCCTGGAGAAGGGAATGGCAACCCCCTCTAGTATTCTTGCCTGGAGAACCTTATGGACAGAGGAGCCTAGCAGGCTACAGTCCATGGGGTTGCAAAGAGTTGGACATGATTGAGCGACTAGTACCTTTTTTTTTTTTTCCATACTTTCAAACACAAATGCATCACATAGAAAAATTTATGAAAATGAAAAATAGGCATTTATGTTAGGTTCATTTGCAAGCAAGTATTATCTTCATTGTCTGCCCAAGGGTGATCAATACCCATAGGAAACAGCATCACTGCAAGGTAGGAAGATGAAAAACTGAGTTCAAATTCAGCTCTGCCAGTTAGCAGGAACTGAGGGAATGCAACCTTGTTAATCCACATCTGTTTCTCATCTACAAAATAGAATAATATTCCTCTCCACTCAGCACAGGGAGCTTTGTATACCTTTATTTATCCCACATTTTTACAAGATTGCTTTCAGGCAGAAATTTTAGGTTCCACTTTACATGGAGATCTCTGACTTTTCTATTTAAACAATGACCTCCTCTTACATTCCAGATTTCCTTTCTCCCATTATCCATTGTTCTCCATAGCACAGCTCACCCTCTGATACACCATTTATGTTTATGGTCTGCACTCTGCCACTAGGAAGTAATCTGGAGAGCCAGGATTTTGCTTTTTTAACTTCTGTATCTTCAGCCCTAGAAAAGTATACTCATAGATATTTGTTGAATAAATATACTATGATACCACTCTTAAGCCAGGTTTCTTATAGCATTTTTCTCTTTTATAATTTCTTCAAAAAATTATTTTATAGGAAAAACATATTCTAAATCATGATAAATCTATTTTTCACTTGTTATCTAATCAGTAATGAGAGAACATTTTTGACTGGGAAAACTTTAGCATTGTGCTTGAATCCCTCCTACACATATTTAAAGTGCTATTTCTGTTAAACTAGAGTGTCAAATCTATTTTTTCCAATTTATTTTAAATTGAGATTCAACATGAAATTATCAAGACATTAGATTGTGCGTTCAATAAAATCTCTGGGCATCATGTTGAGCCCTTGGTGGAATTCTCCAAGCTGGACCTCAAAGTCTAACTCAGCTTGAATCTACAGAGCTGAGAGTCTTCACATCCAATTGTACATATTATCCTGTACAAAGTTCTAAAAAAAGGCAACACATTTTGGTCTTATAATTCTATGTGGAAAAAGAGATGCAAGAAGTTTTCTCATGTGGTTGACTAGGAATGACCTCTTTGAAAATAGCCAAATCTGTCTCCTAGCTCTGCGACGTATTAGCTGTGTGACTTTATTTAATAAAGTATTTAATTCCCCCAAAGCCTCACTTTCCACATTTGTATGCACCGTCCAAGAATGGAACCTCCAAAAATGGAAACCCCTAGGCCTGTAATCAAATTCTGCTGACCTTCAAAGTCAGATTCCCTGGGGATTCCCAGTTCCTTTGCCAGATCCCCAGGCTGGAATGCCTGACATGTCATTCAGAACCTTCACAATATGGGAGAATTTTTTTTGGTAAGTTTGTTGGTTGCCCACCCGGTGGGTATGGGGTTTGATTTTATCATGATTGTGCCCCTCCTACCTTCTCATTGCGGCTTCTTCATCTTTGGACATGGGGTATCTTTTTGTGGTGGGTTCCAGCGTCCTCCTGTCGATGGTTGTTCCATAGCTAGTCGCAATTTTGTTGCTCTCACAAGAAGAGATGAGCACATGTCCTTCTACTCCACCATCTTGAACCGGAAGTCAGTTTCCTCGTTCGTAAAACAGCAAATGTAAATGACAAGCTTTACCTAGTGAGGCTGTGAGGATGCAACAGAATCAGCAAGGAAGTAACTAGCACAGTGCCCTACACAGAGGAGAAGCTCCAAAAACCACTCACTTCCCTCTGTTCCTTTCAGACACAAACAGTGGGATGACTGCAGGGAACTTTCCCTCATTACCAGCTTCTTGACTTTAGGCTCATTACATTCAATACAATCACTCTGGGCTTCCACTGACCCACCTGTATTAAGTTACTGGGGTTCCTGCCAGTCTCCCAGGTTTCTTGTGAGAACTGAGTGAGATTATTTACATGCAGTGCTTAGCATTTGGCCCCAAACATGCCTAGTGCTCAGGGAAAAAGTTTAGTTTTAGAAGTAATAATAATACAAATAAAATGCAAGTATAATAAAATGATGTTGAAGAACAGTCAGAAGGGCCAATTTCTCCCTAAGCTTATAATTTTCCCCTAAACTTACTTCGTGTGTCCATGCATGCTAAGTTACTTCAGTAGTGTCTGACTCTTTGTGACCCCATGCACTGGAGCCCACCAGGCTCCTCTGTCCATGGGATTTTCCAGTCAAGAATACTGGAGTGGGTTGCTATGTCCTCCTCCAGGGGATCTTCCTTACCCAGGGATCAAACCCACATCTCTTATGTCTCCTGCATTGGCAGGGGGGTTCTTTACCTCTAGCCCAACTGGGAAGCCCACACTTACTTTATTAGACACAAATTTAATGGAAAATAAAAATTCGGTTCTTAACAAGTCTCTCATTTAATTATTTGAGAGTGATATCTGTTTTAGGAAATATATGTTTCAAATTCTCAACATAGAATATACATGACCATAGAATATACATGACCTCAACATAGAACATACAGCAGCAACAAAGCAAGAAGTAGCATAAAATATTCAGAAAAATGGTTTATGGTGATGCCTGATAGGAACCAAGCAATGAGCAATGTGTTATGTTTTCTAGGCTGGAGTAGTTCATGGATTTTACATGATGCCATGGAAACTGCTGCTGGAAGTTCATAACTGTCATAAAAAGGTGCATGATACTCCTACAACTTTCACCTTATTGAAAATTCTAAGCAATAGCCCACAGGTTCACCTTTGGTATGGAGGCTATCCTTGAGGCATTTGTTAATTGCTAGATGACTTTCTTGTGGAGATTCGGGTTCTGGAGAGCAACTGCTAAATCAAAATGGCCCTCATAGAACTGGAAGAAAAAAATGGTGTCAAAATACTTAAGGTTTTTGTGGTTTTGTTTTTGCTTTGTTGTTGTTGTTTTAAGTAGTAAGATTTTGGCTAAGTTTAAACTATAAAAGAGAAGTTCTTTCTGCCCTTTTACTGGTATCATCCATGTCAGGGAAGCAGCTTTAGGCTCCCTAGTGCCACTGAGAGAGAGAGACAGAGTGAGTATGTGTGTGTGTTAGTCACTCAGTCATGTCTGACTCTTTGTGATCCTATGGACTGTAGCCCGCCAGGCTCCTCTGTCCATGGGATTTCCCCAGGCAAGAAATCAAGAATACTAGAGTGGGTAGCCATTCCCTTCTCCAGGGGATCTTCCTGACCCAGGGATCAAACTCACATCTCTTAGGTCTCCTGCATTGGCAGGGAGGTTCTTTACCATCTGAGCCACCAGGGAAGCTCCATGCCACTGACACCAGTCCAAAGACACATAACTCAAAGCAAGCTCATGAATCTATGATGACATATTTTATATATAGATCCCTACACAGTACAGCTCCAAACTCTCACTAGTCTAGGAGTTTAGTGGTTTGAAATGGCAGACACATCCTTTTATAGTATGCACTAGCTTACAGTTCGGGAGAAGGCAACGGCAACCCACTCCAGTACTCTTGCCTGGAAAATCCCATGGATGGAGGAGTTTGTGGGCTGCAGTCCATGGGGTCGCGAAGAGTTGGCACAACTGAGCAGCTTCACTTTCACGCACTGGAGAAGGAAATGGCAACCCACTCCAGTGTTCTTGCCTAGAGAACCCCAGGGACAGGGGAGCCTGGTGAGCTGCCATCTATGGGGTCGCAGAGTCGGACACGACTAAAGTGATTTAGCAGCAGCAGCTTAAAGTTCTGTTCAGTTGCTCAGTCATGTCCAACTCTTTGCAATCCCATGGACTGCAGCACACCAGGCCTCCCTGTCCATCACCAACTCCCGGAGTTTACTCAAACTCATGTACATCACATCGGTGATGCCATCCAGCCATCTCATCCTCTGTTGTCCCCTTCTTCTGCCTTCAGTCTTTCCCAGCATCAGAGTCTTTTCCAATGAGTCAGTTCTTCACATCAGGTGGCCAAAGTATTGGAGTTTCAACTTCAACATCAGTCCTTCCAATGAATATTCAGGACTAATTTCCTTTAGGATGAACTGGTTGGATCTCCTTGTAGTCCAAGGGACTCTCAAGAGTCTTCTCCAACATCACAGTGCAAAAGCATCAATTCTTCGGCACTCAGCTTTCTTTATAGTCCAACTCTCACATCCATACATGACCACTGGAAAAACCATAGCTTTGACTAGATGGACCTTTGTTAGCAAAGTAATGTCTTTGCTATTTAATATGCTGTCTAGGTTGGTCATAGCTTTTCTTCCAAGGAACAAGTGTCTTTTAACATCATGGCTGCAGTCACCATCTGCAGTGATTTTGGAGCCCAAAAAAATAAAGTCTCTCACTGTTTCCATTGCTTCCCCATCATTTGCCATGAAGTGATGAGACTGGATGCCATGATCTTAGTTTTCTGAATGCTGAGTTTTAAGCCAGCTTTTTCACTCTCCTCTTTCACTTTCATCAAGAGGCTCTTTAGTTCTTCACTTTCTGCCATAAGGGTGGTGTCATCTGCATTTCTGAGGTTATTGCTATTTCTCCCGGCAATCTTGATTCCAGCTTGTGCTTCATCCAGCCCAGCATTTCTCATGATGTACTCTGCATATAAGTTAAATAAGCAGGGTGACAATATATAGCCTTGACATACTCCTCTCCTGATTTGGAACCAGACTGCTGTTCCATGTCCAGTTCTAACTGCTGCTTCTTGACATGCATACAGATTTCTTAGGAGGCAGGTAAGGTGGTCTGGTATTCCCACCTCTTTCAGAATTTTCTTCAGTGTGTTATGATCCACACAGTCAAAGGCTTTGGCGTAGTCAATAAAGCAGAAGTAGATGTTTTTCTGGTATTCTCTTACTTTTTCAATGATCCAACGGATGATGGCAATTAGATCTCTGGTTCCTCTGGCTTTTCTAAATCCAGCTTGAACATCTGGAAGTTCACAGTTCATAAACTGTTGAAGCCTGGCTTGGAGGATTTTGAGCATTACTTTGCTAGTGTGTGAGATGAGTGCAATTGTGTGGTAGTTTGAGCGTTCTTTGGCATCGCTTTTCTTTGAAATTAAGACACACATTTCCTCTACGTTCCTGGATACTGTGGAAGATTTTGTCAGTCAGTTACCTCCACCTGCCAATCAGGAGACGTGGGTTTGGTCCCAGCTCAAAATAATGAAAGATGTTCTTTAAAAATCTCTTCCTTTGGTCTAGGGTCTCCCTCTGTTCTGTGACACTGGCACAAGTCAAGGTACAGTCCGCCCTCTGAAACTGCAGTTTCCATGCCCACAGAGCTACACTGTATTTACAACTATGTACACAGCATTTACATTGTATTATGTAATATAAATAATCTGCATTTATTTATGCAGATCTGAAATATATGGGAGGTTGTTCATAGATTATAAGCAAACACTATGTCATTTTATATAAGGGATTTGAGCAGTCGAGCATATTGGTATTGGGTGGGGGACCAGTCCCCTGTGGAAATCAAGGAAGGGCTGACTAAGTTAGTCAGCAGAGAGCCTAAGGCTTTAAACTGACTCTCCCTATTGTTCCAAAGCCACTTGGAGACACATTAGAAAGAGGAGGGACCTGGATCTGGCTCAGACCTCCAGGCCCATTTCAGAAAGCATCTCAGGTGGGAGACACTCAACCACCCTGTACCTCGACTTTCCCACCAATAAGATGAAATGAATCAGGATGCACTGCTCAGGGCCTTCTCACAGCTAACTTCATATGGTTCTCTGACTTTGCTGACGCTTAAGTTCTGGGCAAGATTTGTAAGGCTTGACTCAGAAACACTTAGAGAAGCAATCCTTCACTCTTCCTGTCAAAAATGAACAATAAGATTTTAAATATCTTATTAATATCTTATTACCTTAATAAGATATCTTTTTAAATCAGATACCAGCAATGAAACAAAATAAAATTTAAAAACAAGACAAAATAAACTGTAGCAATATCCACTGCCACTGATACTTAGTATGTATAATAGTTTGTGAAAGTCACCAAATCTGTATTTCTTCATTCTCCTCCCTTTCTCTGAAAGACTTATATCCCATGCTCATCTTTTGGGAAAGTCTCTTGTGGGTGGGGTCTTAGTCCTATCCTCATTCTCCATCCCCTTTTATGATTGCTTCTGACTTCTCTTCAACTTGCCCCGTTTTAACTCTGCATTTACCATAAAGTTCAACTCCTTCTCCTCTGCTCTTCTTTCTGTATATTCACTTTTCGGGGAAAAAAATTCACACTTTCTCATCTATTAACCTACATTTTCTGTTGTAAAGATTTTTCCAATCCACATCCCTGTGCAGGTTCTGCCCTAATCACATGCATCTGTCTCTAGGACAGATATTTATATATTCTGACATCATGTCATTCTAACATGATCAAAATTAAATCAATTGTTTCCTCCTTCTCCCTTTGCCAAGAAAAATCCAGGCTAGATCTCTCTAGTTCTTTCATTTTCATTAATAATACTGCTCTTCTCTCAAGTTATTAGACTCAAAAGCTTTGGCTTTTTTTTTTTTTTTTTTTTGTATTCTGTTGTGGTTAAGGGGGAGTCAAACTACCTATGTTTAAATCTCAGCGTGGCCACTTGCTGGCTTTATGACCTCAGAAAGCTATTGAACATTTCTGTGCCTTAGTTTCCTCATTTGTAAAATGGGAATGGATAACAAATGAGAAGTGCAAGAAGTAAATTCTAAACATGCTAACATATTTAGCACATGCCTTACACCCAATGCATAAAAAAGGTAGAGATGTCTAAGTGACAGCTTAACTTTTTGAGGTATCATGAAAGGCAACCATGATCTCTGAATAATGTCCCTTATCACTGTGAGGAATAGAAAGCCAGGTTGCAAGGAATTCTAAATCTGACCAACAATCCAACAATTCAACAAGCAGGGTTTTTTCAAGTATGAATATGTATTCAAATGGTGGTCAGGCCCAAGATGGTTTGGGTAATATGTTTTAAAATAATTTTGGCTAATAACTTTTTATTTAAGCATGACAATTTCCATTTTTATTGTTTTAAAATATTTCCTTCAGATATCACTGCCAATATATACTTAGAATAACATTTGTGGAAACCAATTATTTGCAAACAGGTTGAATTTCACTGTCTGAAACTACAGCTTTAGTACAGATAAAAAAAATTCCTCTAAATATGTGCTACCTGATAAATTTAGATGGGCTTGTTATTCTTTCTTAAAACACGAGACCAACAAAATTTATGGTATTTAATAAAAGTGAGGCATTCAAAATCTCCAACTAATAATTTTTAGTTAACTAATGGCTTAGACCATGATTTGTTAAAGTTTTCTAAACCCAATTTGGTGGTAGGAGGACTGGAAGAGACTTATTGGGGAAAATGCCTTGGGGCTAATTTCTGCTTTGTTATAGCTTGTTTCACAGAGCTTTTGAAAACCAATCTTGGCTCTTAAGTACAAAAACTCCATCTCTGCTATTGAGCTCAGAATAAGTGGGTGGCTTTCTAAGGAGGAGGAGTACCACTCAGATGCTAAGAGAAGTGTGGGTTGGCAAAATTAAGGGCATCATCACAGAAGATCCCCCGATAAAGCTCTCAAAGTACACATTCAAGCACTTGGCAGAGCTTTAGTTCTACCTCTTCAATATCTTTAAGAAAAAGAAAATAAGTTAATCAGAAGAGTTATTTAAGTCTGAATATGTGAATAAATGAAAATCATCTAGAGCCAAAAAAAAAACACACACACACACACAAAAACCAAAACCAGTGAGTGCTTGTAAAATCAGCCATCTTAGTGTCTCCGCAAGAAAGACAACAGGGTTTGATGAGACTTCTTTTCACATTCAGGTTTCAAGTCATAGTGATGAGCATGCCATGTTCAGACACTGCCATGAATCAAGTTTTTCTCAGATGTTTTCCTTCCCCTGATCTAAGGCATTGGGTTTCAAAGTATCACAATGAATTAAGAATCTTTTTACACATTGCTTTCTTGCCTGCAAGTCACACCATCTTAGTTCCTAGTTATTCCCTCTTGTAGTCAGAAAAACAGTATTAAAAAAACCCCACACCTGCTTCTGTGATCCCCATATTAAAATTTACCTGTGTTTTAAATTCAGGCTCATGTTTAAAAGGCTTTTCTCAAGTTTTAAAAGAATGAAATTCAATAACAAGGTGCTACAGTTGGCAGCTCAGGCAGTAAAGACGCTGCCTGCAATGTGGGAGACCCAGGATTGATCTCTGGGTCGTGAAGATCTCCTGGTGAAGGGAATGGCTGCCCATTCCAGTATTGAGAATTGCATGGACAGAGCAGCCTATGGGCTTCCCCTTCCATGGGATTGCAAAGAGTTGGACACAACTGAGTGGCTAACACTTTCATAGATATGCTA
Source organism: Bos grunniens (assembly GCF_055505025.1). Taxonomy (NCBI): domain Eukaryota; kingdom Metazoa; phylum Chordata; class Mammalia; order Artiodactyla; family Bovidae; genus Bos; species Bos grunniens. The sequence continues at coordinate 64,448,894 of NC_141168.1, read as the reverse complement.
ACTGCTCCAACTTCACCGCCCATTGAAATTGCACAACCTGGGTAACATCTCCAGAGATTCTTATGTACGCCAGGGCATCTGAACTTTTTATAAGCTTTTTTAATAAGTTCCCCAGGTGGGTCTAATGTGCAGACCCTGTTGATAAGCACTGCTCTGGAAAATCGGTGATCTCAACACTACAAAGTTTGTATATTTATCAGCCTCATTAGGTTGTACACTCTTTGAGCAGAGCGGATAGATTAGGCTTTTCTATCTACTACTTTAGTTTTTGCTTTTTATATTCTTTGCAAAGGCAAATCCAACAGAATGAGGCTGCATAAATATTTATTTAACAAAGGCCTAATGATGACACTGATCCAGTCTCACTAGTTGTTCTGAATCACAAACAAACCCTACTTTGTATTCACAGCCAAGTACTTCTTAGAATAATAATAATAATAAACAAAACTCAGTGATGAAAATCATAATACACAGTTTACACTTTTCATTGCAGAAATTCAACTCTATTTTCAAGAATCATCTTATCACCACCCAAAATAAGACTCTTTGGTAAGAAAGTTAAAAATTACCAGTTGGGCCAAAGGAATATCAGAGTTGGGTATCTGGTATATTTCTACTTGGTTTAGAATGTCCAGCAGTTCACTGTAATATTCAAAAACCTAAAACTTGAAGGAAAAAATTTAATACATTATCTAGCTTAGTCATATTAAATTCTAGCATTTGATGGTCACCCTTATAATGACCATGGCAGAGCCTTATTTTAAGAGCAATAAGAACTTTTGGCTTCACTGTCTAGTCTTAATGTGACTAGATCAGGGTTTATTCCAAATGATATCTTTCTGATATTAATATACATAATTACTTTTCTTAAAAGAGATTGCAGCCCTCGTATTACATTTCAAGATATTATAAAGTAATTTTTCTGGTTTAAAATTGGTTTCTTCCCTGTTTAATACCTGCAGATTCTTTTGCTGTCTCCAGCTCCGTACTGCTGCATTTAAAAGGTTAACACATCCCCTAGTACAGAAATTAAAGGACCCACAACTTTTAACTCACTCAAGCTAGTCAGCTTTGCCTCCAATGAACTTCTTCCAGGAGTTATCATGATACATTGCTTCCAGTTGCTTTGTCTGGAGAATGAGTTAAAGTTCTTGCTTGGATTTGAATCCTGGCCTCACACCTTGGAAACTGCAGGTTCTGTAAGCTCTCAGCTGCCTCAGTTTCTTCATCTGTACACTAGTGACAAATACTACCTACCTCACATAGGTAAGGGAAGAAGTACTATCAGTGCTAATTATCATCATTGTGCCTGGCTGTCTCTGCCATTGCTTTTCATTTTTACTTGTTTGATTGCTTGTTTAGAGGGAGTGGAGGTGAGGAACCCTACTATTTGCAACTCCATCCAGCTTACAACATGGCCACATAGGAGTAGCAGTCCATCCTTTCTAATTTGTTGGCCCCTCTGACTCAAGGACTGTAATTTTGGTGTGGCCTGGTTTGCCAAAGCAAAAGTAAGGCGCAGGGGAATTTCTGGCACTCATTTCCCAGAGACTATAAGTCACACACACACACACACAAACACACATGCACACAAACTCACATGCACACATGCACACCCCTTTTTGGTGGACAATGAGGAATAAATGTAAAAGCAAGCCTGAGGCTGGGAGGCCACCTGGAAAACTAGAGCAACCATCTCTTTACATTTAGGGAGGTGGGGATGCAGCTGCAGAGACTAGTATGCTGCTGCTAAGTCACTTCAGTCGTGTCTGACTCTGTGCGACCCCACAGACGGCAGCCCACCAGGCTCCCCCGTCCCTGGGATTCTCCAGGCAAGAATACTGGATGGGGTGCCATTTCCTTCTCCAATGCAAGAAAGTGAAAAGTGAGTGAACTCACTCAGTTGTGTCCGACTCTTAGCGACCCCATGGACTGCAGCCTACCAGGCTCCTCTGCCCATGGGATTCTCCAGGCAAGAGTACTGGAGTGGGGTGCCATTGCCTTCTCCAGAGACTAGTCTAGAAACCAGAAAATGATGCACTTATAGCAGCCAAAATCTAAACAGTACATTTTACATGTTTTTGATACATCCATGTTTCTCAGGATACTGGGAACTGGGCTATAATCTCAATGATCCACAGGGCAAGGAGGGCTTTGTGGGAACTGGGACAGAAGAGCCCGGCTCAGCCTTGGCCCCTGACAGCATCTGGGACCTGGCCTTCCCACCGCAGCCCCACTAGCCCAGTGCAGTTACCTTCATCCAGGAGCACTTGCACTCACTGATCAGAGCCCTATAGAGCCGGGAGGGCCGTGTTCTACAGCTGGGAAGGCCTCGCCCACTGCTCCATGCTGAGGACCAGCTAGACCAGGACTTCTGACCCCCTGGGGCTGAGCCTGAGGGCAGCCAGAGCAGAGAAGACTGAGAATGCGAATGGAAGGGAGTCATTGTCACATCTCCCTCCTGGGCACCTTTATCAGCATCACAGAGGGACTCTGAGGACAACTCACTTGGGGAGAAGGGGAGGGGCAGACCCTGAGAAAGGACGGTACCCCTCTAGGAGGCCACCTAGACCCAAAAGGCAGAGCCTGCGGGGGCTACCCTAAATTCTTTGAACAAAAACTCTTTCCTTGAAGCACATCCGGACTAATATTTCCAATTATTGGCCTACTGCTGCCCCCCTTTCTATTAATAATGAGACAAATTACTGTTGTTTCCTTGTTAATTTTTACCTGTGCTTCTCACTTATATTCCTGTGCTTGGGTCCAAGAACGGCTTCTCCCTTTCTCCCTGTGAGCCTCTAGATGCAGAGCACCAGGGAAAGGCTTCTGCCCACGTTGCTAAGCCACTCCCCTTCCCCACCCCCAACACCACAGGGCGCTGGTGGAGGACGGTAGCCCCGCCCAGACCTTTGGGAACCTCTTTAATCACACTAGGATCACAACCTTGTCTAATTCAATGAAACTAAGCCATGCCCGTGGGGCAACCCAAGATGGGCGGGTCATGGTGGAGAGATCTGACAGAATGTGGTCCACTGCAGAAGGGAATGGCAAACCACTTCAGTATTCTTGCCTTGAGAACCCCATGAACAGTATGAAAAGGCAAAATGATAGGATACTGAAAGAGAAACTCCCCAGGTCAGTAGGTGCCCAATATGCTACTGGAGATCAGTGGAGAAATAACTCCAGAAAGAATGAAGGGATGGAGCCAAAGCAAAAACAATACCCAGCTGTGGATGTGACTGGTGATAGAAGTAAGGTCCGATGCTGTAAAGAGCAATATTGCATAGGAACCTGGAATGTCAGGTCCATGAATCAAGGCAAATTGGAAGTGGTCAAACAAGAGATGGCAAGAGTGAATGTCGACATTCTAGGAATCAGCGAACTGAAATGGACTGGAATGGGTGAATTTAACTCAGATGACCATTATATCTACTACTGCGGGCAGGAATCCCTCAGAAGAAATGGAGTGGCCATCATGGTCAACAAAAGAGTCCGAAATGCAGTACTTGGATGCAATCTCAAAAACGACAGAATGATCTCTGTTCGTTTCCAAGGCAACCCATTCAATATCACAGTAATCCAAGTCTATGCCCCAACCAGTAACACTGAAGAAGCTGAAGTTGAACAGTTCTATGAAGACCTACAAGACCTTTTAGAACTAACACCCAAAAAAGATGTCCTTTTCATTATAGGGGACAGGAATGCAAAAGTAGGAAGTCAAGAAACACCTGGAGTAACAGGCAAATTTGGCCTTGGAATACGGAATGAAGCAGGGCAAAGACTAATAGAGTTTTGCCAAGAAAATGCACTGGTCATAACAAACACCCTCTTCCAACAACACAAGAGAAGACTCTACACATGGACATCACCAGATGGTCAACACCGAAATCAGATTGATTATATTCTTTGCAGCCAAAGATGGAGAAGCTCTATACAGTCAGCAAAAACAAGACCAGGAGCTGACTGTGGCTCAGATCATGAACTCCTTATTGCCAAATTCAGACTTAAATTGAAGAAAGTGGGGAAAACCACTAGACCATTCAGGTATGACCTAAGTCAAATCCCTTATGATTATACAGTGGAAGTGAGAAATAGATTTAAGGGCCTACATCTGATAGATAGAGTGCCTGATGAACTATGGAATGAGGTTCGTGACATTGTACAGGAGACAGGGATCAAGACCATTCCCATGTAAAAGAAATGCAAAAAAACAAAATGGCTGTCTGGGGAGGCCTTACAAATAGCTGTGAAAGAAGAGAAGCGAAAAGCAAAGGAGAAAAGGAAAGATATAAACATCTGAATGCAGAGGTCCAAAGAATAGCAAGAAGAGATAAGAAAGCCTTCCTCAGCGATCAATGCAAAGAAAGAGAGGAAAACAACAGAATAGGAAAGACTAGGGATCTCTTCAAGAAAATCAGAAATACCAAGGGAACATTTCATGCAAAGATGGGCTCCATAAAGGACAGAAATGGTATGGACCTAACAGAAGCAGATATTAAGAAGAAGTGGCAAGAATACACAGAAGAACTGTACAAAAAAGATCTTCACGACCCAGATAATCACGATGGTGTGATCACTGACCTAGAGCCAGACATCCTGGAATGTGAAGTCAAGTGGGCCTTAGAAAGCATCACTACGAACAAAGCTAGTGGAGGTGATGGAATTCCAGTTGAGCTATTCCAAATCCAGAAAGATGATGCTGTGAAAATGTTGCACTCAATATGCCAGCAAATTTGGAAAACTCAGCAGTGGCCACAGGACTGGAAAAGGTCAGTTTTCATTCTAATCCCAAAGAAAGGCAATGCCAAAGAATGCTCAAACTACTGCACAATCAAACTCATCTCACACGCTGGTAAAGTAATGCTCAAAATTCTCCAAGCCAGGCTTCAGCAATATGTGAACTGTGAACTTCCTGATGTTCAAGCTGGCTTTAGAAAAGGCAGAGGAACCAGGGATCAAATTGCCAACATCCGCTGGATCATGGAAAAAGCAAAAGAGTTCCAGAAAAGCATCTATTTCTGCTTTATTGACTATGCCAAAGCCTTTGACTGTGTGGATCACAATCAACTGTGGAAAATTCTGAAAGAGATGGGAATACCAGACCACCTGATCTGCCTCTTGAGAAATTTGTATGCAGGTCAGGAAGCAACAGTTAGAACTGGACATGGAACAACAGACTGGTTCCAAATAGGAAAAGGAGTTCATCAAGGCTGTATATTGTCACCCTGTTTATTTAACGTATATGCAGAGTACATCATGAGAAACAATGGACTGGAAGAAACACAAGCCGGAATCAAGATTGCTGGGAGAAATATCAATAACCTCTCTGCCCCTCTTCCCGGATGGATCCCTCTTGGAAGGGTTCTCCAGGATCACCCACCCCTTTCCTCCTCAGCCCCTAACCTGGAGCCTGTTCCGCCCCACCCTCTTTTTTTAAGTCATCTCCTATCTTCAGACCATTTGAATCATCTTGAGGACCTAATCATGTACATTGACACATGTAAATTAGGATTTTTGGTTTTGTTTCCTGTTGTTTTTTAAGGATCTCTGCAAAGCACATCTATTTAATTCAAGTTTGGTGAAGATAGCAGCAGGGGTTTTTGTGTGTTTTTTTTTCCCCTCTTTTTTTCCCTCAATATGTTGATTTGTTTCATCTGGATTTTTTTTTTTTAATTCTTTATTGTCTTTCCCTCCCCACCTCCCCTCCCCATTCCAGTCTTGAGATTTTCTGGCATGTTTCTGGAGGTTTCAAAGGAAATAAATGTTTCATAGAAAAAAAAAAGGGAAGTGGAACTCAAAAGCCTCCTGATGAAAGTGAAAGTGGAGAGTGAAAAAGTTGGTTTAAAGCTCAACATTCAGAAAACAAAGATCATGGCATCCGGTCCCATCACTTCATGGGAAATAGATGGGGAAACAGTGGAAACAGTGCCAGACTTTATTTTTCTGGGCTCCAAAATCACTAGAGATGGTGACTGCAGCCATAAAATTAAAAGACACTTACTCCTTGGAAGGAAAGTTATGACCAACCTAGATAGCATATTCAAAAGCAGAGACATTACTTTGCCAACAAAGTTTCGTCTAGTCAAGGCTATGGTTTTTCCTGTGGTCATGTATGGATGTGAGAGTTGGACTGTGAAGAAGGCTGAGCGCCAAAGAATTCATGCTTTTGAACTGTGGTGTTGGAGAAGACTCTTGAGAGTCCCTTGGACTGCAAGGAGATCCAGCCAGTCCATTCTGAAGGAGATCAGCCCTGGGATTTCTTTGGAAGGAATGATGCTGAAGCTGAAACTCCAGTACTTTGGCCACCTCATGTGAAGAGTTGACTCATTGGAAAAGACTCTGATGATGGGAGGGATTGGGGGCAGGAGGAGAAGGGACGACAGAGGATGAGATGGCTGGATGGCATCACTGACTCGATGGACGTGAGTCTGAGTGAACTCCGGGAGTTGGTGATGGACAGGGAGGCCTGGTGTGCTGCAATTCATGGGGTCACAAAGAGTCGGACACGACTGAGCAACTGAACTGAACCGAACTTGAATGGTGAGTTTGTTTCCAGCCAGAACTGTGACTGATAGACTCGTGTTTGCCTGAAATTCTTCACTGTAGTTATACAGTCTTAAAATTCACCTACAAGTGCCAAGCTTTCTATTTAAGATGCAGTTGGTCTTTTTCACCCAAAGTGGATGTGTTCAGTCACATTTTTTTCTTAAAGGCTAAGACAGCCAGTTCAGAGGGAAGCTGGTGTACTGGAATCAGAGAACTTGGGTGGATAAGGGACTTGGGGAGGACAGCTCTGTCTAACACGCCAAGCAGGAATTATATTTGCTACAGATACAATGGGCAACATAGGCACCATAGGCCTGAAGGAACAGGGTTCAAAGAATCACTTTCCTACTTTACCAGGCCCTGGTGGTGTTTGGGTAATTGGCATAAAAAGCCAGGGAAAGGAATCACAGGTTATGATATAAACATTAACATGTTAATTACAGTTAAAGAGTTTCAGCCAAAAATAATCATTAAGCAAGTTAAGGACTTCCATGGTGGCACAGTGGATAAGAATTGGCTTGCCAATGCAGGGGACACAGCTTCCATCCCTGGGCTGGGAAGATTCCACTTGCCACCGACCAACTAAGCCCAAGCACTACAACTACTGAGCCTACACTCTAGAGCTAGGGAGCCACAACCACTGAGCCCACTCACTGCACCTACAGGAAGCCTGTGGGCTTAGCGACTGCTCGGCAACAAGAGAAGCCACTGCAAGAATAAGCCCGCACAAAGCAACAAGGACCCAATGCAGCCAAATATAAATAAATAATTTTTTTTTAAAGCAACTTAAGACTTCACCGAAATCTGCAAAGCAGGTAGGGAAGACTTCACAATCTACAGTAAAATTTAATGACCTGTCCCCACGTACCCTTTCTGTATCTCATACACACAGTATAAATGCCTCTTCAGGTCCTTTAAGCTTTTCACCCCAACTCAGACAGAACCAGACTTCTTTTGTTTTCATAATGTATATTCTTTGATCTGTTGGAACTAAAGAGAAAATGTCCTCTCATTATTCCTTGATAAACTTTTGTCTAAACTTTCAGTAAATGTGTCACAAAAAGAGAAAGGAAGACTGACTTTATTTTTTAATGAGACAAGGGAGTTGATTGATTTGTCTTCCTAATTTTCTATTTCTTCATGACTATTTGCTTTCCATGCTTTCTAAGGCGCAAGACACATATTCCAACCTCCTTGTTAGCGTAAGAGCAGTTTTCTTTTTCATCTGAAGAATCACACAGTGTCTGATTTTTACACTCCAGAAAACTAGAGAGGACATGATCATCTTCAGTTCCTGAAATTAAGCAGATTTATAAACATATAAGCTAAAACAGGAGACCACACTGATTTGCAGATACTTCACAAAGTTCTAGCAGAGACTGCAAATATAAAGACTTGTGGAATTACCAGTTACAGTGGCCCATGGGAACAAAATAATTTTTAATTAGATTTTAAAAATACAGTTCAGAAGGAACAGACTGACACTACATGTCTCCTGACTAGGTATAGAAGACTGATCACCCTCCCTTTGGACTGAATAAGCTCAGCAACATAGGATGATCCCAGGAGAATGGCCAATAGAAGACATGCCATGCTGGATGTCCTGCCATTCCAGGCAAGTGAGAACAACAGGAAGAGAAGAGGTGAGGGGTCTCAGGAGGAACCACTCCATTCCTAATTGAAATGCACATCAACTTCCTCTCTCCTCCACTTTCAGCTGCCTCCCCCAGGGATCATTTTGGAACACAATATCATCACTGCTCCAAATCACTTTTTACTAAGCTCGTTTTCCTCTGCCAGAATCTTCTTCCTAATTACTTAGCTTTAGAACACTTACTGTATGCAACTTACAAACTTCCTTATAGTACAAGACCAGGAAAAATAGAGGAAAGCAAAGTGAACGCAAGAAAAGTAGACAGGAGAAGGAGAGGGAGAGGAGGATAAAGAAAAAGAGAATGCTGGTTTCTGGCATTGCCTTTGTCCTCCGCTAATACACAGTGCTTGTCATCTCACCATGCCCAGAATACAACATGCCTGCCAGAAAGAGGAGAGAGGAGAAGTACTCTTGACGTAGTGGCCTATTCATGTAACCGCGACTGTCATACCCTCTGGTAGGTCCCACAATGTTTATCTTCAGCCACAAGCTTTCTCCTTGTTTCGTACCTCCACTTGTCTGTCTAGTAGATTATTTCCACTTGGATGTCTTATTGTCACTTCAAAGTAACCATTTCTGAAATCATTTTAACTGGCCTCCTTCCTAACCAGCTCCCTGTCCCTGCATTTTCATTGCGATTAATGGCACCAAAACTTTCTAAATCACTCAGTCCAATCCCCAGTGCCAACACTGATGTTCCTCCCACTTCTTACCTTTGTACCATCTATGTTTCCATTTTCCTGATACTATTTCTCTCCTCCACCCCTTGCTTTCCATTCTTAATCCTATCAACCCCTTATCATCTTGTGGGCACTTGAAGTTCTAAAGATGAACAATAAAGTCACATATTTTTCTGAGCTCATCCTGACTGAGGATATTCTGAACTGAAAGGAAAAATTACTAAAGGGAATCAACTAAAGAAGAGGTAAAAACTGTAGTAAATGTAGTAAAAATGATAATAGTTAACATTTCTTAAGTGCTGTCAAGTACTTCTTAAAGGTCCTTTACACGGATTAACACGTTTTAGACACACAATAGAAGTCTGTGAAATGGACACCGTTTGTACCTTCCTTAAGATAGGCAGAAAAATGCAGCAGTGTTAGTGAAATGTGTATGGTGTACTGGGAGTCAGAAGACCCTGGACTGAAGGTCTCAAAGTCATTCTTTTTAAGATTTCCCCTTGGAAATAAGATTCTACCTCATAGCTGAAATAAGTAATTTGGTATCAAAAAGAAAGGGAATCTTAGAATTCTCCAAATTCTATTCTATTCTCAAGGGGTTATCTGTAAAGAAACAATGATTCAATCATTCAAAACATTCACTGAGCACCTACTGACTACCATTGGCGATGGATGGTTTTTGTGTCATTTCACAGACTTTTCATCTCTGTTGGCTCCTCCCGTATTATGTGTGAAGCTCTTCCCTTATTAGGGCTAAAGCCTTACCTGCAGCAGATAAGAGGCCAGAGAAAAGAAGAGCCAAGAAAAGGTAATGAATCTTCATGGCAGCTTGGAAACAACTGCCTTAGAAAGATAAACCAATATAATGGAGATGATTCTAGAATCAGTATTCCTGTACTGAGAGATCTTTACACAAGAGCAGGACCTTACATGTCTAGGTCTCAGATTTATGGGGGCAACCCCTGTGTACTTCCTATTTCTTTAGATTATATTATGACATGCGCAAGCCCTTGTTACATCTTTAGAACACTTCTTGGTCATCAGCATCCCTCCACACTGTCTCAGTGACCCACCATTAGGACCTAACTGTGGGGCCTCTTATCACTTAGCAGATCTCTAATTTGATGGTTCCCAGCAAGGCAGCACCATCTTTCTGGACACCTATTCCACTCCCTCCACACAGGAACAGTGTTTTCCCTTAGTCTATACATCTTTCCTAGTCTAATGGCCTGTTCACAAAGATCGTTATTGCCTGGAACACTCATATCATAAGGTCAGTAAGTAAACCTGAAACTTCAAGACTTTAACTCAACTTCCTCTCCTCCTAAATCCAACAAACATTGTTGAAGACTGCCATGGGCTTATGCTAATGTTTCACTTTCACTTGCTTCCAGCTAGGCCCTGGTGGTAGCCTTTGTGTTAAGCATGACACCCACAGAAAAGGGACTGTATCTTCTCTGACCCTGTGCCTACAGAGCATCTTATCACGGTAATGTTCACAGAAGTTTGCTGAACTGTTGAACTGACAGCCTAACTTTTTTCTTTTGTTACTCTTTTATTGAGTCTTCTCATCTCAATAGGGTATGTGTGTGTGTATATATATATATATATATCAGAACTAAACCCAGTTCCTTTTTTAATTTTTTACACATACTTAAAATCTTCCCCTTCTTTTTTTCCTGAAAATATTGAGCCATCACTTGTGTATTCCTTCATCTCACCTTCTGTCCATGTTAGAATCTCTCTTTATCTCCATCCTTTCTTTTCAGAAGTGGTATCACTCCTTCCTTCAACTGTAACCTGTGTGTGTATAAGTGGCTCAGTCGTGTCTGACTCTCTGTGACCCCATGGACTATAGAGTCCTTGAAATTCTCCTGGCCAGAATACTGGAGTGGGTAGTCTATCCCTTCTCCAGTGTATCTTCCCGACCCAGGAATGGAACCAGGGTCTCCTGCATTGCAGGCAGATTCTTTACCAACTGAGCTATCAGGGAAGCCCTTCCTTCAAAATCTATGTCATCTTCCTAGGCTCTTTCTCTCCCATCTTTTTCTACCATTTTCCTCAGGTAGAACACAGTTGCTAATAGATTGATATCATCTTGGATCACAATCACTTTAAACATTCCCAAAAATGAATGGAGAAGTTATATTTGGGCATAGATGGTTAATGTAAACCATAGCACCACATTAGAGTATGTTTGACAAAAAGAATTAATGATGAATCCTTCAAATAAGTTATGATTTTATATTTTTATCATATACCTTTCTAAAAATAATTTAAGGCAGTTTACTTAATATACACATAATAGATTAAAAATGAGCAGATTATAAAATTAGGTTGGTTTCATAGCTAGAAATTCCTCTGATAATTTAATAAAATACAGGCTCTCTCCATCTTGAAAAAAAAGAAATACCTCCAGACACATATCCATAAAAGTCTGTATACAATTTAAGAATTTCACAGGCTTCCCCATCTCTAGCCAATGAGTTAAGGATACACAATCCCAGGTTGAGGATCTCTGCTGTAGAAGAAACCATATAAAGGAAGAAATAAAAAGTCTAAGAGACCAAAATTTGGGACAATGCTGGGGAGTCCGAACCCAGGCCAACAAGCTAAACAGCTAGGAATCGTGAACCACAACACTCAAAAAGACTGAAGGTCAAGGAATGCCCATTATTTTGCCCTCGGGATATCAGTTCACATAACCCATTGTCAAAGTAGAAAAGTAACCCTAAAGGCAAAGGAGCAGCGAAGTTCTCTCTCCTCCTCACCACTCTGCCCCCGCTTCTCCAAATAAAGTGTACAGTAGCCCAGGGCAACAATCACAAACCTTCTAGCTAGAGATACATACTGTTCTATTTAAAATCCCCTTGTAGAGTCAAAGGGATTCCCTGGTGGCTCAGAGGTTAAAGTGTCTGCCCACAATGCGGGAGACCTGGGTTCGATCCCTGGGTCAGGAAGACCCCTGGGGAAGGAAATGGTAACCCACTCCAGTATTCTTGCCTGGAGAATCCCATGGACGGAAAAGCCTGGTAGGCAACAGTCCACAGGGTCGCAAAGAGTCAGACACGACTGAGTGACTTCACTTTCACTTTTCTTTCACTTTTCATTCAAAGGTATGGCGAATTCCAAGGCAGGACAATTCTGAGGTCTTAAGGCAGGACAAGTCAAGTGGGATGAAACGAGTATTGGAAATTTAATAGCAAGCAGTTACCGGGGTTGGTGGGGAGGGAGTAGTGCAGTGGTTAAGAACACAGATTCTAAAGCCGTACTACCTGGATTTGAACCATGAATTCTCCAACCATGTGACCTTGGGCAAGTCACTAACCTCTGCATGCTTCAGTTTCTTCATCCCTAAAATGGAATTCATTAAGAGGGTGTGTGCTTATTTGCTCAGTCGTGTCCAATTCTTTGCGACTCCATGGACTGTACCCTGCCAGGCTCATCTGTCCATGGGGATTCTCCAGGCAAGAATGGCTGCTGTGCCCTCCTCCAAGGGATTGTCCCAATCCAGAGATCAAATGTTCCCGACCCAGGTCTCCCACATTGCATCTGGATTCTTTACCATCTGAGTCACCAGGCAAGCCCAATTAAGAGGTTACCCCATGTTATTTGAATCTGTTTGATTCCTGAATTAAGACAGAAAGGCAGACTCTAGCATCTACCTCGTGGGGCTATGATGTGGAGTAAACATCGTTTATACTTGGGACATACTAAATGCTATGCAAGTGTTTGTTATTCTTAGGCACTATGTTTTACCTACTGGATGAGATCTCAGCCGGCACATATCTGTCCTCCAGTGTCTGTCCAGTGCCCGGGTGCAGGAAGAGCCTACACCATGCACCTTCCCAGCTGCCTCTGTCTTACTGTTATTAATTGGGTCATGCTCACTGAGTCCGTCTCTGAAAGGCCACTAAATAAGACAAAAAACACATTCATCCTTTAAGCAGAAGACAAATGACAGCTTCTGAGGCAGAAGGCAGATGGGACCCCCAGGGTTAAGCAATTGGAGAGTCATTCTCTATTGACTGAAACTCCAAAGACAAGAATAGCAGGGCAATTAAGGGAGGAGGTTGGAGACTGCACAGACCACATATTTCTCATTCTGAAGTCTGGAGACCTCCCTGATCACACATGTGCAGAAAAGGCTCCTTGGAAGTGAAAGGAGAGTCATGTCAAGGGATAGTCTACTCAGCTGCTCTTTCAGTAGGATCCATCTTGGCTAAGAGATGCACGCACACACATGGGAGGATCCTGAGGTATACCAAATATGGACTGTGAACCAGGCAAATCAAAATACTTGACCAAACGAAACCTGGAAGAAATACTCCATAAAAGTAATCTAAACTGCTACAAGGGTGTGACTCAGGGACTCTCTCCTTGAATCTGCCCGTGTGTCTATCCACACATACTGTACTCTTTGTCCTCCTAATAAATACTTCACTTGTTTCACTACTTTTCGTCTTTGTGGGAATTCTTTTCTGTAAAGCCAGAGGACTGAGGCCCTTGTCACTGACCACTGGTCTAGAGGCTAGAATCTGGTGCTTTCACCACTGTGACCCAGCCCAATCTCTCGGTCCAATCCAAGCCCTGCTCCAAGCCATTGCAGGCTGAGGCCACCTGAGATCATTTCCAGATTTTTAATAGAGGGACAAAGCAGTAAAAAACTCTCTAGTCTAGAAAGAATAGGTTAAAAAAAAAAAAAATTCCCTCTGTACTCAAACAAATGAATGGCTCAGACAGGAAGTCCCTTTACGGGCAGGATCTATGTCTATTCAGTTCACCAATGTATAGAATGTTGCACAGGGGCTGCCGGACACAGAGGAAACACTCAACGCAGGAGCAACCTAAGTCTCAGCAGTTTACTTCAATGCTACGATTTACATCACAGAGAAGTGAGTGGGAACTCCAGGCTGTCTTCCTCACTTTCCCAAGTCAGGTGACAAGAAAAGACAGTAAAGAGAAATCCATCTCTCTGCTCTCCTCACCCACTGACATCTCCTCTGAGGAACATTTATGAATGGCAAGATTCGCTTCAAACTCTTTGACCCTATCTTTTGGAAACTAAGTCTGCCTTTTAAGTTTTGCTTTCAAATTTAAAATACATTTTGATAATACATTTCAAAATGCTATAGTTCATTCTTATTCTCTGCATATCAACCATTTTTTCTTAGTCTTCCAGCTTTAGCAACATCATTTGCACTTTTTTTTTCTAGTTCTACAATAACATGCCTAAAGTTAAAGAAATCTATTTTTAATAATCCATATATATTTCTTGAGTTCAAAAGGTTTAGAACCAAAGAGTTATTTTGAAATCTTAAAGTATATATAGATACAAATGTGTGTATACATATACATATCTATATATAGAGATATATATGTGTAATTTTGATGTGGAGACACTGAATAACGCTTTGAATGAAAGATTTGATGCCATGATGCAGATGAACCAAGCAGCTTAGTCAGCCCTATAGAACAGGGCTTCTGTGAAACAATACATAAAGCTACCATTTTCAGGGGATTTATTTTACTTTCAAATCCTTAAATCAGTTAAGGAAGACCCACATACATATATTTTTAAATTGAGGTTTCTGACCTAAGTAAAAATCCATCAAAAACCAATTTCTATACTGAAGAGGAAATAGAAATATTCCGTATTAAAATTTAGAACAGGGAACATCAAGTCATTCTATATTTTAGGTCTGTACTATATTCAGTTAAGGTAGAATGTAACAGATGAGAGAAAAAGGAAAAAAAAATACAAGGAAAATATAAGAAAGTAGGTAGACAAAAAATCAGTATTCCTTACATTCTAAAAGAACAAAAGTTGAGGGCATTCACAAGAACTACTTGAAGTCATCCCTACCTAACATCAGAAAAATCCAACTTTTTAAAAATTATTTTTATTTTTCTAAATTTAGACTGAAAATAAACAGGCTTTACAAAATTTATAACCACTAAGTGAAAAATAAACTTTAATTAAAACATCAATTACATTATCTAGGTGGTTTTCATTTGGGTCCCACAAAAAAAAATTTCTGAATCTTTTGACAAAGAAACAGCAAAAGAAGTAGTCAATTTTCAAGAATGATGTTAATTGAAGTTCTGCCTGCTTCCCAGGTGGCTTAGCAGTAAAGAATCTGCCTGCCAATGCAGGAGTTGGAGGTTCAATCCCTGGGTCAGGAAGATCCCCTGGAGTAGGAAATGGCAACCCTCTCCAGTATTCTTGCCTGGAGAATCCCATGGATAGAGGAGCCTGGCAGTCCATAGGGTTACAGTCCATGGGGTTGTGAAGAGTCGGACATGACTGAACAACTAACACATTCACTATTACACTTTCACTGTACTCTTATAGCAGTGTCTGAACTCTAATATCTCTTTCTACAGTCGTTCTTCTGCTTATTTTTGTGTTATTATAGATAAAGCATTTCTTCCCTCAGATTTATCAACATGATACTGTAAATAAATTGTGACCCATTCATCAAAGGAAACCATGGAGTAGCTCAAATTTATAAATTGGAGCTACATTTATTTTGATAGATAAAATTAAACATTATGTGTTTAGAAAAAGCAATTTGCAAAAGGATACATACAGTATTATCCAATTATATAAAGCTTAAAAACTTTATGTAAACTCTAGGTTGCTTGTGGGCACGTGTAAATGTAGCAAATAGCAAAGCATGATGAATGCGTAGCTTAGGGTAGTAGTTTTCTCTTGTGAAAGATATATGGGATTTACTAGTTGAAATATTTTGTTTCTTAAAAAGGTCTCTGAAGCAAATATTGCAAAATATTAAGATTTATCTAAGTTGTATGAGGGAATATAGACATATCCTTCTCTAAAGTCTCATTTGCTTGATGTAATTTGTAATTTTAAGGAAAAAACAAAGTAAATAAGTTAATTTCTCAAATAACTAGAAAAACAATAATAAAATATCTTCAGAGGAAAAAGGAATTCATAAAAATTAAATTTAAAAGAATGCAATAGAAAACATAAAGGAGTTAAACTGATCAATAAAATCAAACATAGCACTTTGAAAAGCTCCATAAAATAGATAATAGCTTTGAATCTTTTGTTTAGAATAAATGAAAAAAACAAATAAATACCATTAGTAATGAGAAAAGAGATATTTCTTAGGCTGGTACAAAACTAATTGTGGTTTTACATTATTGAAATTTACTGTTTGATATTGGAATACATTCTTAAATAAATGTGGTTATATTATACATCATTTTAATGCACATTTCTCACTTTGCTTTTTTGCTAAGGACTTACTACTTGCTATTTATTTTATATTTATTTTAGACTATAGAAACCACAGTAGACAAAAAGCAAATTCGAGTGATTCTTTTATTCAAGTTCAAAATGGGTCATAAAGCAGAGCAGACAACTCACAACATCAACAACACATTTGACCCAGAAACTGCTAATGAACGTACAGTGCAGTGGTGGTTCAAGAAGTTTTGCAAAGGAAATGAGAGCCTTGAAAAAGAGCACAGCGGCCAGCAATGACGAATTGAGAGGAGAGCAATCATCAAAGCTGATCCTCTTACAACTACACAAGAAGGTGCCAAAGAACTCAATATTGACCATTCAAGGTCATTCAGCATTTGGGGCAAATTGGAGAAGGTGAAAAAGTTCAGTAAGGGAGTGCCTCATGAGCTGACTGAAAATTTTAAAAAATCACCATTTTGAAGTGCCTATTGTCTTTTCTCATTCTATGCAATAGCAATGAATCATTTCTCTATCAGACTGTGACATGCAAAGAAAAGTGGATTTTATACAACAACCATTGATGACCAGCTCAGTGGTTGGACCAAGAAGAAGCTCCAAAGCACTTTCCAAAGCCAAATTTGCACCCAAAAAAGGTCATGGTCACTCTTTGGTGGTCTACTGCCCATCGGACCCATTATAACTTTCTGAATCCTGGCAAAATCATTATATCTGAGAAGCATGCTCAGCAAATCAATGAGATACACAGAAAACGTCAACAGTTGCAGCTGGCATTGGTCAACAGAAAGGGCCCAATTCTCCTTCACAACAACGCCCAACCGCATGTCACACAACTGCTTCAAAAGCTGAACAAATTGAGCTATTTAGTTTTACCTCATCTGCCATATTCACCTGACCTCTCACCAACCGCCACTTCTTCAAGCATCTCGACAGCTTTTTGCAGGGAAGACACTGCCACAGCTAGCAAGAGGCAGAAAATGCTTTCCAAGAGTTGGTTGAATCCTGAAGCATGGATCTTTATGCCACAGGAATAAAGAAACTTACTTCTTGTTGGCAAAAATGTGTTGATTGTAATGGTTCCTATTTTGATTAATAAAGATGTGTTTGAGCCCAGTTATAATGATTTAAAATTCACAGTCCAAAACTGTAATTACTTTTGTACCAATCTAATATAAATACAGAGGAGATTGTCTATATTACAAAAAAAAATACTAAATTTTCTAATATCAACTAATTTAAAAATATAGATGACATTATTTTCTAAAAATATAGATTATAAAATTGAAACAGAGAGAAGAGAAAAGTGTGACTATAGCAATAACTGTAAAAATAATTGCAACAATTTTCAAAGTTCTGTCCTAAAAATAGGCTCCAATCCCAGATGGTTTTACAAGCTTTACTAAACCTATAAAAGGCAGGTAATTACTATGTTATATAAACCCTTTCAGAGCATAGAAAGCATGAAAATCTTCCTGTATCATTCTATAACAACAGCCTAACTTTATATCAAAAATAAGGATGGCTCAAAAATAGAATGCTATAAATTATCTCATTTAAAAACACTGATGTAACAATCCTAAATAAAATATCTAACAGAACCCAGCAGTTTGTTTTTAAAGTAACACATCAGAACTATCAGAGACATTAGTCATTCCTCTGAGTTGCTTGGTGTCTGACAACTAGTCCTTTATTTAGGGAATTCCCAATCTCCTATCAAAAAGGCTCCCCATGCTACATATGATATTTCCCAAATTCTCCCAAAGCTAGAGCAAGAGGTACATGACCCAGGCTTTGCTCATCTGGTACCACAACTCCAGACTTTGAGTTGGAAGCAACTGGTATGAAGAAGCAGGGACTGTTCAGAATCCATTTGTTGGGCAATAGAGGCTACATCCAAGCACAAAGATGATGGAGCCAAAGGAAGTATCAGCTGACCAGCGTAAGTGATAAAAATTGCAGCATTGTGCTCTGCAGTGTATCTTCACTGGACCAGTTCTTTGAAATAATGTAAGGCTTTCTTCTGGATCATGCAGCCCAATTCTTCTGACTTCCCAGATATTCCTTCTCTGATTGCTTTCTACAAACTGCTCTCCTGCTTAACTTAGCATGAGTTGGTTTTGTTGCTTGTAACTAAAAACATGGACTAATTTGCTGACAAAGTAGAGTTTATACCAGTAATGCAAAGATAATTTAGCATTAATAAATCTATCTATGTGATTCAAAGACAAATAGACTAAAAAAGAACGATCAATTTCACGGCCCAAGACTGTTTGATGACATTCAACATCTCTTACTAAAAATAACACAAAATAAAATGTTATCAAGCCAGAAATAGTAAGAACTTTTCCTAATTCATAAAGGATATCTACCAGAAACAAAGAACAAATATCATACCCAATGTGAACACACTGGAAGTAATTCCACTTGATGTCATGAACAGGACAAAGATGTCAACTCTTACTAGAACTATTCAACCATGTACCAGAGATCCTGCCCAATGCAATTAGGTAATTAAATAAATGAGATAAATAGTAGAAAAGTGATCAAACTATCATTAGTTATAAGGAAATATGTTTGCTTACCTAGAAGATCAAGAGAAACCAAATGAAAAACTGTGAGTTTTTTAGAGGGGTTAGTAACATGTTGTTGTAGTAACACAGGCAGATGTAAAAACATCTATAAACTTGTGATATACTAGTAATAATCAATTATTTGAATATAGTAGAAAAGCTACCATTTATTTATAATAGCAAAAGAAATATAAAATATATAGAAAGACACCTATAAGACTGTTTAAAAAGTATATGAAGTATACAAAACTCAACTGAAGGACATAAAATTATATTTGAATAAATACGGTGGCCCACCTTGTTCTTGAATGGTTTTCTCCCAGGGAGTTATTATTAACTTAATTAATATAATTTTATTCAAAATCCCAACAGGATTTTTGCTGTGTATGTAACTTAAAAAGCTTATTCTAAAGTTCACTTGGAAGGAAAAAAATACTCAATCATATCCAGAAATGTTTGAAAATAAAAAGAATAAGAGAGGAACTGCCCTAACATTTATTTAAATATACTTCAGAGCCTTAATAATAAAGAATATTGAATTGGCACTGAGATATACAAACACAGATCAGTGAAACAAACTAAAGAGTCCAGAAATTGCCCTTTGGATGCTCCTTGGTACTCCATTTCCACAGTGGAATACTTGATGAAGCTGATGTTTAATATCTGTGTGGAAATGAAGAACTTTTCTGAACATAATATGACATCTGGCTATATGAGTGGGGAGAATTTCAATCTCTTCTCCCTATCAAACATAAAATTAAATATCTAAGCACAAAAGGATTTTTTTTTAAATGAGGAAATTTCAAAATCTTGGTAAGACAGACACAAATGTGTCTAAATCTTTCTAAGACAGACACAAAATGCAGAAACTATGAAGAAAAAAAATCTAGTAAGTTGGACAACACCAAAACAAACCTCTATATGGTATAATGTACAAAGTTTTTAAAAGGGGAGAGTGAAGACAGAGTATCAGAAAATATTCAATAACAGAGAAGGATCTGTGCTCATAACACATAAAGAGAACATACTCATAAAAAGAAAATTCCAGTTTTTCACTTGTTTCTCCATATACTTTTATATTGTTTGACTGTTTAACAAGAATTTTCTCACACATGTTTTTTAAGATTAAAAAGCTAAAAAGAAATTTTAACATAGAAAATAGCATCACTATCTATCAAGATTGTCTATGTCAGCTTTTCTACCTAAAAATATCTCAGGTTCAAGACTTCAAAGTCTATGAAAAATACTGCTCCATCTACTCAGTCGTTTAAGTTTAAAATAATATTACTTAAAAGGGGGAAATCATGCATTATATGTCTGTTCCCTGTTGCAGCATTAACAAAGACAAATAACATTGCCATAACGTCAGTCAAGATGAATTTGCAACTTGGGCTGCTTTAATATTCTTAAACTAGAATTTAAAAATGCTTGATAAATGATTTGCAAATAGTAGTGCTATATCATCAAAATAATTAAGGACACCAGAAATAAATTAGCGGCCTTATCCCTTCTTAATATGACAGTTTAACTACCACAGTGACAATCTTGGTAACAAAGTCCCATAAACTTGGTGGCTCAAAATGACAGAAATTTATCCTCTTACAGTTCTGGAGGCCAGAGTCTGAAATAAAGGGGATGGGAGGATGGGTTCGTTCCAGAGTTTCTGAGGGAGAATCTGGTCCATGACTCTCCTCTAGTTCTAGTGGCTGTTGGCAATCCTTAGTATTTTTTGTCTTGACTCGTGACTACTGTCCAGTATCTGCCTTCTTCCTCATACGACCTTTTCCTCTATGTCTCTCTTCTGTTTGTGTGCCTCTGGGTCAGCTCCTTTTCTGAGGATGAATTGCACATAAAGCCCTTGGAGAGAACTTTTAACACCTATTAAGTGTTGTTGCAGGGACTAGATCTGATAGACAGAGTGCCTGATGAACTATGGACGGAGGTTCGTGACACTGTACAGGAGACAGGGATGAAGACCATCCCCAAGAAAAAGAAATGCAAAAAGGCAAAATGGCTATCTGAGGAGGCCCTACAAATAGCTGTGAAAAGAAGAGAAGCAAAAGGCAAAGGAGAAAAGGAAAGATATAAGCATCTGAATGCAGAGTTCTAAAGAATATCAAGGAGAGATAAGAAAGCCTTCCTCAGTGATCAATGCAAAGAAATAGAAGAAAACAGTAGAATGGGAAAGACTAGAGATCTCTTCAAGAAAATTAGAGATACCAAGGGAACATTTCATGCAAAGATGGGCTCAATAAAGGACAGAAATGGTATGGACCTAACAGAAGCAGAAGATATTAAGAAGAGGTGGCAAGAATACACAGAAGAACTATACAAAAAAGATCTTCACGACCCAGATAATCACAATGGTGTGATCACTCACCTGAGAGTGAGACATTCTGGAATGTGAAGTCAAGTGGGCCTTAGGAAGCACCACTAAGAACAAAGCTAGTGGAGGTGATGGAATTCTAGTTGAGATATTTCAAATCCTAAATGAAGATGCTGTGGAAGTGCTGCACTCAATATGCCAGCAAATTTGGAAAACTCAGCAGTGGCCACAGGACTGGAAAAGGTCAGTTTTCATGCCAATCCCAAAGAAAGGCAATGCCAAAGAATGCTCAAACTATCACACAATTGCACTCATCTCACATGCTAGTAAAGTAATGCTCAAAATTCTCCAAGCCAGGCTTCAGCAATACGTGAACTGTGAACTTCCAGATGTTCAAGTTGGTTTTAGAAAAGGCAGAGGAACCAGAGATCAAATTGCCAACATCTGCTGGATCATGGAAAAAGCAAGAGAGTTCCAGAAAAACATCTATTTCTGCCAAAGCCTTTGACTGTGTGGATCACAATAAACTGTGGAAAATTCTGAAATAGATGGGAATACCAGACCACCTGACCTGCCTCTTGAGAAATCTGTATGAAGGTTAAGAAGCACCAGTTAGAATTGGACATGGAACAACAGACTGGTTCCCAATCAGGAAAGGAGTACATCAAGGCTGTATATTGTCACCCTACTTATTTAACTTATATGCAGAGTACATCATGAGAAATGCTGGGCAGGAAGAAGCACAAACTGGAATCAAGATTGCCGGGAGAAATATCAATAACCTCAGATATGCAGATGACACCATCCTTAAAGTGAAGAAGAACATAAAAAAGTTGGCTTAAAGCTCAACATTCAGAAAACGAAGATCATGGCATCTGGTCCCATCACTTCATAGATGGGGAAACAGTGGAAACAGTAACTGACTTTATTTTTGGGGGCTCCAAAGTCACTGCAGATGGTGACTGCAGCCATGAAATTAAAAGACGCTTACTCCTTGGAAGGAAAGTTATAGCCAACCTAGACAGCCTATTAAAAAGTAGAGACATTCCTTTGCCAACTAAGGTCTTTTTTGTCGAGGCTATGTTTTTTCCAGTAGTCATGTTGGGCTTCCCTGGTGGCTCAGATGGTAAAGCATCTGCCGGCATGCAGGAGACCTGGGTTCAATTCCTGGGTCGGGAAGATCCCCTGGAGAAGGAAATAGCAATCCACTCCAGCACTCTTGCCTGGAAAACTCCATGGATGGAGGCGCCTGATAGGCTACAGTCTATGGGGTCGCAAAGCACTGAACACGACTGAGCGACTTCACTTTCACTTTGTATGGATGTGAGAGTTGAACTATAAAGAAGGCTGATTGCTGAAGAATTGATGCTTTTGCACTATGATGTTGGAGAAGACTCTTGAGAGTCACTTGGACTGCAAGGAGATCCAACCAGTCCATCCTAAAGGAGATCAGTCCTGAGTGTTCATTGGAAGGACTGATGTTGAAGCTGAAACTCCAATACTTTGGCCACCTGATGAAAAGAACTGACTCATTGGAAAAGACCCTGATGCTGGGAAAGATTGAAAACAGGAGGAGAAGGGGATTACAGAGGATGAGATGGTTGGATGGCATTGCCAACTCAAAGGACATGAGTTTGAGTAAACTCCAGGAGTTAGTGATGGATAGGGAGGCCTGGTGTGCTGCAGTCCATGGGGTTGCAAAGAGCAACTGAACTGAAGGGAAGTGAACTGAAGCGTTGTTATCCTGGAAGCTCAGGTATGTTTGGATGAGCAGACCTGAGTTTTCTGAGTGCAATCTGAAAAGCCTAACAATGATAACAACAATAACAGCAACAACTATGAAAACAGCCTCCCTAGATTTTATATCATTTAGGGAACTTCTCGGGGTGCCCCACCTCTACTCCATCCACTCCTGTCTGTCCTTGAAGGAAAGCATTTTTCTTTTTCCTTCCCAAGAGAGTAGCTTGGGCTTTGGGTTGGACAATTTGGGGCTTCCCCCACTGTGGAGAAGAATGTAAAGCCTTTGACTTGAAATCTGAGACCCATCTTCACTGCCCCCCACCCCTGAGAGCTGGACCGTCTGAGGGAGAAGAGCTCCTAGCATTAAAACAGGTGGAAACAACCTACCCAAGGGAGACAAAAGCACTGAGGGAGCCGAAGGTGACACTTGTCCCCATTCCCATCAACGTGTCAATGCTTACAATTAAAAAGAACAAACTGTTGGGAGAGAACATTTCTATAATGATTTAAAACTGCTACCTATCACCATTTAGAACAGGTTGAAGAACTGGATTGGGGTTGATGCCAAGGATGAAGAAACAAGAACCATCTGCAGAACCAAGGCTGCCTAGAGTCCAAGTTCAAGTTGGGGTGGATTAAGTCTATAAGTTGGAAGATGACACTAGGATCAAGGTCATGTAGAACTGGGTAACAGATCATCATCCAGAAACAACAGGAGGTACTTGATCAACTCTAGGTGCACCTGGCCTGCTGGTTCCCCCAACAGTGGAGCCAATAAAAGACCAGTCCTATGAGAAGGGTCCATCTCATGACATAGGGCTTGTATGCGTGCGTCCGTACTATGTCACTCCAGTTGTGTCCGACTCTGTGCGACTCTATGGACTGTAGTCTGCAAGGCTCCTCTGTCCATGGGATTCTCTAGGCAAGAATACTGGAATGGGCTGCCATGCCCTCCTCCAGGGGATCTTACCGACCCGGGGGTGAAACCTGCATCTCTAGCATCCCCTGCATTGACAGGAGAGTTCTTTGCCACTAGAGCCATCTGGGAATCTTGCCCTAAAAAGTTTAGAAGAGGAATGGAGCTTGTAGGAGGTCACTTTTAAAAGATTAGAGAAATAAGTTTCTTCAATTATTAGTTTAGAGGTTGATTAGAGTCTTTTCCAATATTATGCACTGATATAATGGAAACAGTGAGAGACTTTATATTTTGGGGCTCCAAAATCATGCAGATGGTGACTGCAGCCATGAAATTAAAAGACACTTGCTCCTTAGAAGGAAAGCTATGACAAACCTAGAGAGCAGAGACATCACTTTGCTGACAAAGGTCTGTCTAGTCAAAGCTATGGTTTTCCCAGGAGTCATGTATGGATGTGAGAGTCGGACTATAAAGAAAGCTGAGTGCTGAAGAATTGATGCTTTTGAACTGTGGTATTGGAGAAGACTCTTGAGAGTCCCTTGGACTGTAAGGAGATCCAACCAGTCAATCCTAAAAGAAATCAGTCCTGAATATCCATTGGAAGGACTGATGCTGAAGCTGAAACTCCAATACTTTGGCCACCTGATACGAAAAACTGACTCATTAGAAAAGACCCTGATGCTGGAAAAAATTGACGGCAGAAGGGGACGACAGAGAATGAGATTGTTGTATGGCATCACCAACTCAATGGACATGAGTTTGAGCTAGCTCCGGGAGTTGGTGATAGGCAGGGAAGCCTGGTGTGCTGCAGTCCATGGGGTTGCCGAGAGTTGGACATGACTGAGTGCCTGAACTGAAATGAATAAAAAATAATGCTAATTATAGCCAAAGTCACTACTTTGAATTGGTTAATAAAAATGATATAAGTTCTCAAAATTAATAAGTGAACTAGAAACACATGCATATTTTTATCAAGAGTTAAGCATGCAGTTTGGGGTGAGAATGTGGGGCCATAAGATACACAATCACAGAAACATCTTTGTATGAAAGGATTCACTTTTGTTTTTGAAATGTAAAAACTGACATCTTTATTATTTCTAGTCTAATCTGCATCCTTATGTGATAATGAGCTTTCACGTAAAAGTAGTTACCATTGTGGCCAGAAACCTCCTTCTCTCTAGATGAAACATTAGTATTAATATTTTAGACCCGTTATTTTCAACTCTGTTCCTTCTGTGTGTGTCTTCCCCATTAATATTACAGCATTAAAATGATCCACAATACACTTAAACTCTTCACTCTGACTATCGAGATGACTCAGCCACCCTGTCCTGTAAATAATAAGGTTCTGACATTTACAGATTACTCCTGTCAACTAAAAAGTGGTTAAAGTGAAAATTACCCAGTCCTGGCAGACGTTCATGTAACCCAAGGTTTAGGTTTTTTCTTGGGATTTATAACCTTGACAGTTAATTTTGCAGGCCTCTTTTAGAGCCTGTCATTTAGCACAAATTGACATTTAAGCAGCTTTTTAAAGCTCTGGTATCAAAATGTTACAACAGCCTGAGTTTTTTTTTTTTCCTATTAACATCGCCTATTATTTATTATTGTAGTCAGAGAAGTGAATCATCAATTTTCCCCTTTCAACATTTTCCTAGGACTTGGAGGCAGTAGAGAAGACAGAACACCCTCAGTCAGTTTTATTTCCTTCTTCAAAGAGGAAAAATAAACCACCTAGATTAACATTAAAAACTGTACAACAGACACTACAAAGTGAAGACAAACCACCAACTGAGAGTTACAGGGCATTGACCATAAAGGCCTGCTGCTGCTGCTGCTGCTGCTATGTCGCTTCAGTCCTGTCTGACTCTGTGCGACCCCGGAGACAGCAGCCCACCAGGCTCCCCCATCCCTGGGATTCTCCAGGCAAGAACACTGGAGTGGGTTGCCATTTCCTTCTCCAAGGCATGAAAGTGAAAAGTGAAAGTGAAGTCGCTCAGTTGTGCCCGACTCTTAGCGACCCCATGGACTGCAGCCTACCAGGCTCCTCCGTCCATGGGATTTTCCAGGCAAGAGTACTGGAGTGGGGTGCCACTACCATTAAAAAGACAATCAATAATAAATGTTGACAAGGATGGGGAGAAAAGGAATCTCGTGCACTGTTGGTGAGAACATAAATTGGTACAGCCACTGTGGAAAACAGTATGCTCAAAAATTTTTTTAAATAACTCATATGATCTAGCAATCCCACTCTGGGGATTTACCTGAAGGAATCAAAATACTAATTCAAAAAGATATTTTTACCCTGTGTTCATAACAGCATTGTTTACAATAGCTAAAACATGACAACAACATAAGTGTTCATTGATGGATGAATGGGTAAAGAAAATATGATATATATGTGATATTTACACATATATACACAACAGAATACTATTCAGCCATATAAAAGAAGGAGCTCTTGTCACCTGTGACAACACGAGTGGACCTTGAGGCCATTAACTAAATGAGATAAGTCAAACAGAGAAAGACAAAAACCGTATGACCATATTTATAGTGGAATCTAAAAAATTAACAAAAAAACTCAAAAAAAAGAAAAAAAAAAAAGATCACTCTGGTATATTTAAATGGATAGCCAAAAAGGACCAACTGTATAGCACATGGAACTCTGCTCTATGTCATGTGGCAACCTGGGTAGGAGGGAAGTTTGAGGGAGAATGGGCAGGTGTATATGCGTGGCTGAGTTCCTTCATTGTTCCCCTGTAATTATCACAATATTGTGAAGCAGCTATACCCAAACACAAAATAAAATGTCTTAAAAAAACAATAAAATATAACAATAAAAATATCCTTGTTGGAAGGGTACACATGTATATATTTATGGGTTATATGCTGCTGCTGCTGCTAAGTCGCTTCAGTCATGTCCGACTCTGTGCGACCCCAGAGACAGCAGCCCACCTGGCTCCCCTGTCCCTGGGATTCTCCAGGCAAGAACACTGGAGTGGGTTGCCATTTCCTTCTCCATAGGTTATATATAAGTACATAATTTATATATATTTTTAAAATCAGAATTGTGCTTACCAGAGGCAGGGGAAGGCAGATGAGGGAACTGGATGAAAGGTGGTTGGGAAATGGAAAATTCCAGTTATGAAATAAATAAGTACTGGATGTAATGTACACCATGACTGTAGTTAATAATACTATAAGGTATATATGAAAGTTACCAAGAGAATAAATCCAAAAGTTCTCAACACAGGAAAAATAATTTTTTTCTTTCTTTTTTTGTGTCTTTACGAGGTGATGGATGTTAACTAAATTTATATGGCAATCATTTCACAATGTGTGTAAGTCTTTATGCTATACACCTTAAACTCATATATGAATATATCAATTATATCAATAAAACAGATAAAAGGGCTACTCCAGAATATATATGCTATAGAACAACTACAAATACTTCGAAAAAAATAAACAACAGGAAAATGGGAACAGAAAGTAACAATTTAAAAAGAGAAAGAGAAGGGCTATTTAAAAGATGCCCAATCCTAATAGTCATTGAAGAAAGTCAAATTAACATAAGGAAATGCCATTCTGTGCTTGTTGAGACTGACAAAAATTTGGCAGTCTGAGAGAGGAAGGTGAACTGGTCTCTGTTCTCTTATATTCAGTCTGTCACACCACTTTCCAGCCAATGGCTCCTGGGCTTAGAGAGTGGGGGCAGGCTGCAACTCTGGCCAGTCCTGATGGGGAGAGATGAACCACAGAACAGCTGGGGACCAACAGCAAAAGTGCTTAGAAGGAAGGGGAGACCAGACTGAGGATTCTAGATAAAGCTTGGCATGTGGAGATCCTTGATCCCCTGGGTGAAGGCTACTGCTCTTTCTGTCCCCTGAGGAACTACAGAGGAGCCAGGCAGGTGTATGAATCTTCCTCATCCTCAAATATGGGAGAAAGACACCCTTTGCTAGCATTTTGCTTCTTTTAGGGAGATTGTATTTTATTTTATTTTTTTTTTTAACTCCGGAAACAGAGTTTAGTTAACTTGAAGGGATGTGTATTTATTACAAAAGGCCACACAGCAACACCACAGAAGGACTTCAATCGCATCAGCATAGAACTCAGTCTCTTTGAAAAGAAAAGGACAAGGTCTGGTTGATGAAAAGTGAGGGAGTAGAAAGGAACTCACCACTCTCTGTCATTATATACAAAACATCATCAAAGCTGCCGCTTTGGCCTGTTACTGCAAGGTGAGGTCCCTGTATGTTTACTTTCTCATCAAGATCCTTCTTCAGAAAAATGGATCTCTTCTTGGAATCTGAAATTGCTTGAATGAAAAATATATCCACAAGGATGGGATAAGGCCATGTCATTACTTGTTCAATATCTCAAGCTGAGGAAGGTGAGTTAATTCTTGAATGAAACAACTGTAAACTTGTATCGAATTCCACTGCTTCAGTTTTAAAAAGGCACGCTAGTTAAAAACAAGGGTATTGGAAAGATTGTGGATGGTATCTGTCTCTGATAAAGGAATAGTTAAGTGGGCAGATGAAAAACATGCGGGAGCTGCCCAACTATAGAAACTATGAAATGTCCAAGGACATTCACTACCTATTTGTGATGTTTAAAGAGCACAATTGAAATCATCTGATGAAAAACAGGTATGAGAATAAAATAAAGGCATTTGAGATATTTAAAATCATTTCTAAGTAATTCTTACATTAAAGGAGAAGTCACTAAAATTACTGATAAAGTCAACATCAGTGAGGGTATGGTACTTTTCCTGTATGGCTGGTAGCCAAAGCAGAAATCAGCAGAAATATACATTCTTAAGTACATTTATTAGCAAGAAAGACAGAAAATAAATGCAGTAAGGTTTCAACTCTAGCTGAAAGAAAGAGAACCAAACAAAACAAAAAATTTATGAGGGAATTTAAAAAGATATAAGCAGAAATAAATAGAAAATAACCCACAAAGGTAAGCTTAGATTAATTAAAGTTAGTCCCTTGAAAAGCCCAATAAAATTCATAAGCCTCTGATAATTCTGTTGATAGAGAAATAACACCAGAAATAAGAATGAAAACATCAGATCAGATTATATCAGTTGCTCAGTCGTGTCCGACTCTTTGCGACCCCGTGAATCGCAGCACTCCAGGCCTCCCTGTCCATCACCAACTCCTGGAGTTCACTGAGACTCACGTCTATGGAGTCAGTAATGCCATCCAGCCATCTCATCCTCTGTCGTCCCCTTCTCCTCTTGCCCCCAGTCCCTCCCAGCATCAGAGTCTTTTCCAATGAGTCAAGTCTTCGCACGAGGTGGCCAAAGTACTGGAGTTTCAGCTTTACCATCATTCCTTCCAAAGAAATCCCAGGGCTGATCTCCTTCAGAATGGACTGGTTGGATCTCCTTGCAGTCCAAGGGACTCTCAAGAGTCTTCTCCAACACCACAGCTCAAAAGCGTATTATTGTGATGCACACAGTCAAAGGCTTTGGCATAGTCAATAAAGCAGAAATAGATGTTTTTCTGGAACTCTCTTGCTTTTTCCACGATCCAGCAGATGTTGGCAATTTGATCTCTGGTTCCTCTGCCTTTTCTAAAACCAGCTTGAACATCAGGAAGTTCACGGTTCACATATTGCTGAAGCCTGGCTTGGAGAATTTTGAGCATTACTTTACTAGCGTGTGAGATGAGTGCAATTGTGCAGTAGTTTGAGCATTCTTTGGCATTGCCTTTCTTTGGGATTGGAATGAAAACTGATCTTCTCCAGTCCTGTGGCCACTGCTGAGTTTTCCAAATTTGCTGGCATATTGAGTGCAGCACTTCCACAACATCATCTTTCAGGATTTGAAAGAGCTCAACTAGAATTCCATCACCTCCACTAGCTTTGTTCGTAGTGATGCTTTCTAAGGCCCACTTGACTTCACATTCCAGGATGTCTGGCTCTAGGTCAGTGATCACACCATTGTGATTATCTGGGTGGTGAAGATCTTTTTTGTACAGTTCATCTGTGTATTCTTGCCATCTCTTCTTAATATCTTCTGCTTCCGTTATGAATGAAAACATAGCCAAAGATAATACATGCAGAATTAACAAATTAAAAATTCAAGAGGAAAGAACTGTTTGGGACATAAAGATTATCAAGACAGTGTCAGAGAAGATATAAAACTGAAGAAAGAGCCATGGAAAAAATTGAAAATGTAATTTTTAAAAATCTGCCTTTTAAAAAGGCAGAGGTCCCAGACCATGTTTTATGGATGATTTCTGCAAAACCTTGAAAGAGCAGATTGCTTTTTTGTTTTATTTGAATTGTTTCAGAGCATAGAAAAAATATAAAATTCCTTCCTTGTTCTATAAGGTTAGCATAACACCAAATTGAGAAAAAATGCCAAATATAGCCTTTTCTAAATCTTACATAAAAGTAAAAAAAATTTTTTTTTAATTACAAAGCAAAATTAGCAGCATATAACAAGAAGAATATGTCATGACCAAGCAGGATGTTTCAGAGAATAAAAGTGTGGTTAAACTGTTAAACAATGAATGGTATGTGTATTAACTTCTGGTATAAATATCAATAGAAATACAGAGCAATTTTTTATGATCTTGCAATAGATGCTGACAAAGGAGTTTTAAAAATCCCAAACCTACTCCTGAAACAAATTTACTAATTCAGGAATAGGATGAGAATAGGATACTCTGTAAGAAATTAATAAGAATTTTGCTCCCACTCTTTTAGTCTGGTTAATTAGGAATAAAAGAACCCTTTTATTCCTATGTAATTATGTGTTACCCCTTCTCAAGAGGACAACCGAGCTACAGTCTAGGTTCTCCCTACCTGTAGCAAGGATGGAGCTTTTATGTTTCCAGGCTAGTAAAGGAGACATTAGCTAAACTCAAGCACTGGCTGCCTTGGAGGTATTAAGGCTGTGTGATTAGAAGATCTGGTCCCACCCTCGTACCCCGCGGTATTGAAACTAGACTATCTAAGAGATGGCAGAGAAAAAGGGGCTTTGACTTGGTGGAATTTGAAATAACAGCTTGACTGAGAACTCAAATGAGGAATACACTAGTTTTCACAGAGGTGGTGACTTGAAGGGTGCAGGACGACCTGAGCCAACTGGTATGTTGCTGTGGCTCTGAGTTGGCCGGGATCCTGTTGCTGGAGAGACAAATATCAAGGCCTTGGAGACACTGAGCCTGCAGGGCTGAGATTCCAAGTGCCTGTTGAGATCCTGTGCGCTCTGCAGCATACCGTGCATGCTCATGTGTGCTTGTGTATGCATGTGTGTGTACACACGTTTGTGTGTGTGTACACATCTGTATGTGGTGCTCTGGATTTGGCTTATCAGTTATCACAGTGAATATGCAATACTTACAACCCATTTTAAAACTATGAGAACAAACAGGAAAATTTTGTCAGATGACCAAATGTAAGATCAACATGTGAATGTGGCTTGTTTTTCTGCATGCCAGCATTAACAAATTGAAGAGTAATGGGGAAAATATTCACTCACACTAATGACAAATCCCATAAAACAACTGAGAATAAACATTACAAGACATGTGTCAACACTATGAGAAAAAAATTGCAAAACTGTATTGAAGGAAATATTTAAATGCTTGATTAAATGAAATGACATACTATGTTTCTGGATATACTGTTTTTCTAGTTGTATAAGAAGTATAAATTATTTAACCTTTCTCTGCTATTGGTAAGATGGAAATGAAAATAATATTTACTTCATTGGGTTCTTATCAGAATTAAATGAATTAATTTATGTAAAGTATAAAATAATCATTATTATTAATATAAATATGTCCATTCTCATATTCATCTAAAAGTTAAAGGCACTTCTAAATAAAATCCCAAAGAGACTTTCATGAAGCATGAAAAGATAACCCTTATTCCTCTCCATGTATATAAATGTTAAAATCATCTATGGACATTAAGAAAACTTATGATTATGATAGGCAACTTGCCATGATGGATTTCAAAGCACACTTTGAAGAACTTCAGTAATCAAAACCCTGTAGTATTTCTTAATAGAGAACTCTTTTGAGAATAAATAGTAGAATAAAATAAAGGACCTAAATGTACTCCTGTATCTGTGTATGTGGGATATGATATAAGATAAATGTAACATTTGAGATCTATGGAAAATAATTGATTATTCAAAGAATTTTGTTGGAACTAATAACTATCCATTATACTTTTATCCAACATCAAACACAAAAATAATTCCAGACATAGTCCCAATTTGAATGAAAAACCACAACTACAAAAGTTTTAAAAGAAAATATAAGAGAATGAGTATCCAGCTTCAAGGAGGTATTGCCAAAAATGTTAATCAGGATTCAGTTCAACATAACAGAAATTCTTCTATCTGGCTTAAGCAGAAACAATTAAATATAGAGAACCTGAGACTTTGAAATGGGCTTCCCTGGTGGCTCCAATGGTAGATAACCTGCCTGCAATGCAGGAGACCCTGGTTGATCCCCAGGTTGAGAAGATACCCTGGAGAAGGGAGTGGCAACCCTTACAACCCAATACACACTGCTGTATTTTAAATGGGTAAAGGAGACTGGTGGACTGCAGTCCATGGGGTCACAAAGAGTCAGACACAACTGAATGACTAGGCATGCACAAAGCTTTTAAATTTATCAGAAAGGATTTGTGGAACAAGATCTGATCAGAATTTTCAAAAAGATTTCCAGAACTTTACTGCAGATGTGGCCCACCACAAAATAATCAAAAACAAACTCTGCTGTGGTCAGAAAACTCATGATCAGAAGTGGGGGAATCAGCTAACTTTTAGAACACTCCATGGATAAAGAAAATATAGTACATGTATATAATGGAAAAGTACTCAGCCATTAAAAAGAATAAAATGATGCCATTTGCAGCAACATGGATGGACCTAGAGATTGTCCTACTAAGGGAAGGAAGTCCAGAGAAAGTGAAATATTGTATTAAATGCAGAATTTTTAAAGTGATAAAAATGAACTTATTTCCAAAAGAGTAATAGACTCATACACTTAGAGAACAAACTAATAGTTACCTGGGGGAAAGGTAAGGGAGAAGGGAAAGTTACAGAGTTTTGGACTGACACATACACACTGCTGCTGCTGCTGCTGCTAAGTCACTTCAGTTGTGTCCGACTCTGTGCGACCCCATAGACGGCAGCCTACCAGGCTCCCCCATCCCTGGGATTCTCCAGGCAAGAACACTGGAGTGGGTTGCCATTTCCTTCTCCAATGTGTGAAAGTGAAGTCGCTCAGTCGTGTCCAACTCTTTGCGACCCCATGGACTGTAGCCCACCAGGCTCCTCTGTCCATGGGATTTCCCAGGCAAGAGTACTGGAGTGGGTTGCCATTGCCTTCTCCAACACATACACACTGCTGTATTTTAAATGGGTAACCAACAAGGACCTATTATACAGCACAGGGAACTTGGTTCAATATTATGTAACAACCTAAATGGGAAAGAATTAGAAAAAAGAATAGATACATGTATATGTATAACTGAATCACTTTGCTGTATACCTGAAACTAACACAACATTGTTAATCAACTATGCTATGCTATGCTATGCTAAGTCACTTCAGTCGTATCCAACTCTGTGTGACCCCATAGATGGCAGCCCACCAGGCTCCCCTGTCCCTGGGATTCTCCAGGCAAGAACACTGGAGTGGGTTGCCATTTCCTTCTCCAATGCATGAAAGTGAAAAGGGAAGGTGAAGTCGCTCAGTCCTATCTGACTCTTCCTGACCCCATGAACTATAATCTACCAGGCTCCTCCATCCATGGGATTTTCCAGGCAAGAGTACTGGAGTGAGGTGCCATTGCCTTCTCCAATTACTCTAAGACATGTTTATATTAGATAGGTCAACAAACAAGCATTAATATTAGGTATTTAATGCTGAATATTTACTAGTTCACATGTAGAACCCAAGTTTTGATGGATTTTATAAAATGTAGTCTTTTACATTCTACCCTTCTACTTTCTAGTCTTTAGCATGAAAAGTGTTAGTCACTCAGTTGTGCCCGACTCTTTGCCACCCCACAGATGACAGCCTGCCAGGCTCCTCTGTCCATGGGATTTTCCAGGCAAGGATACTAGAGTGGTTTGCCATTTCCTTCTCCAGGGGATCCTCCTGACCCAGGGATTGAATCCATGTCTCCTGTATTGTAGGCGGGTTCTTTACGTACCAAGCTATCAGGGAAGGCATGCTACAAAAGGGCTGGAATCTCACCAAGGGGGTTTATTTACATTTCCCAATAAGATAGACAGAAAAGTCAGAAACCATAAAGGAAAAGGTTGAGAGACAAACTACATAAAATTTTTATATAGCAGTAGAAGCCATGAACAAAGTACAATAAACAACAAAAAGCAAAATACAGGGGAGAATACTTGCAGTATAGAAAGCAGATGAATATAAATGTTCATAATGTATAATGATCTCTGCATCACTAAGAAAACAATGCAGTAGAAAATGAATAAAGCATCAGAACAAGCAATGAACAGAGAAGGAAATATACAAGAAAAATAGACAAAGAAAATATTCTTTGTCTTACCCAACTAGAAAGAGTAGAATGCATATTGGAACAAAGTAATGTGATTTTTATCAATTAGATTAGAAAAAAATTAATTGGTAATATACACAGTTGATAGAAGTATAAATTGCCTTTTTGGAGGGCTATTTTTTTTAATAATATCTGCAAAAATTTAAATGTACATGCCATTTAACTGAACATTTTCACTTCTAAGAATCAGATTTACAGAAATCTGTTTAATGAAGCATCATTTGTGTTTGTGAAAAATGTAGATAACTTAAATGCTTTCAAAAGCATTTAAGAAAACATCTTAAATGACTTAAGTCTGGCCATTATATGAAATAACAAGTGATCGGTTTTTAATATCTTTATTTATTCATAGTATCCTGAAAATAGGCACAGGATTTCTGGAGCAGGGACTGCTAATTACAATAACCACACTGTTCCTCTTTGTCCAAATTCCTCCTCTTCTTGGGATGATAGAATGAGAGCCTGACAATTGTCATCCAACATGTACAGGGGACTGTACTGTAGGCGAGAAGCCCCATAAATATGGGGACACCTGCTTCCCCTACTTCTCTCTTGAGAAGGAAAGAAATTTTCTTCCCTGAAATAAGCAAACTCTCCTTGGGAACAAAAGGAAAGGGGTGATGGGCTCTTTTCCTTTGGAATATAAATACAATAAATGTCTCTAGGAGGAAGACAGGACAAATATCTCTAAGTTTACAAACTTAAGAGTATTTCCATAGTTTGGAGAAGATAAGTTTATTACTCTTTGGATGGGAGCAGATGGCTCTAGGTCTAAAATTGTGGAATGTGAGAAATAAATGGATCGGGAAATGAAGACATTCTGTAGCTTGTCAATTTCCTTTGCTAAGGAAGTCAAGGCAATAAAGCAGAAATAGATGTTTTTCTGGAACTCTCTTGCTTTTTTGATGATCCATCGGATGTTGGCAATTTGATCTCTGGTTCTTCTGCCTTTTCTAAATCCAGCTTGAACATCTGGAAGTTCACGGTTCACATACTGTTGAAGCCTGGCTTGAAGAATTTTGAGCAATATTTTGCTAGCATGTGAGATGAGTGCAGTTGTGTGGTAGTTTGAGCATTCTTTGGCATTGCCTTTTTTTGGGATTGGAATGAAAACTGACCTTTTCTAGTCCTGTGGCCACTGTTGAGTTTTCCAAATTTGCTGGCATATTGAGGGCAGCATTTTCACAGCATCATCTTCTAGGATTTGAAATAGCTCCACTGGAATTCCATCACCTCAACTAGCTTTGTTCATAGTGATACTTCCTAAGGCCCACTTGACTTCACATTCCAGGATGTCTGGCTCTAGGCGAGTGATCACACCATCATGGTTATCTGGGTCATGAAGATCTTTTTTGTATAGTTCTTCTGTGTATTCTTGCCACCTCTTCTTAATATCTTCTGCTTCTGTTAGGTCCATACCATTTCTGTCCTTTATTGTGTCCATCTCTGCTTTACTGACTACACCAAAGTCTTTGACTGTGTGGATCAAACAAACTGTGGAAAATTCTGAAAGAAATGGGAATACCAGACCACCTGACCTGCCTCCTGAGAAATCTGTATGCAGGTCAAGAAGCAACAGTTAGAACTGGACATGGAACAATGGACTGGTTCCAAATCAGGAGAGGAGTATGTCAAGGCTGTATATTGTCACCCTGCTTATTTAACTTATATATAGAATTCATCATGCAAAATGCTGTGCTGGATGAAGCACAAGCTAGAATCAAGACTGCTGGGAGAAATACCAATCCTCAAATATGCAGAGGACACCACCCTTATGGCAGAAAGCAAAGAAAAACTAAAGAGCCTCTTGATGAAAGTGAAAGGGAAGAGGGAAAAAGTTGGCTTAAAACTCAACATTCAGAAAACTAAGATCATGGCATCCGGTCCCATCACTTCATGGCAAATAGATGGGGAAGCAATGGAAACAGTAACAGACTTTATTTGGGGGGGGCTCCAAAATCACTGCAGGTGGTGACTGCAGCCATGAAATTAAAAAACATTTTTTCCTTGGAAGAAAAGCTATGACCAAACTAGACAGCATATTAAAAAGCAGAGAAATTCCTTTACCAACAAAGGTCCGTCTTGTCAAACCTATGGTTTTTCCAGTAGCCATGTATAGATGTGAGAGTTGGACTACAAGGAAAGCTGATTGCTGAAGAATTGATGCTTTTGCACTGTGGTGTTGGAGAGTATTCTTGAGAGTCCCTTGGACTGCAAGGAGATCCAACCAGTCCATCCTAAAGGAGATCAGTCCTGAGTGTTCATTGGAAGGACTTATGTTGAAGCTGAAACTCAAATACTTTGGCCACCTGATGTGAAGAACCGAGTCGTTGGTAAAGACCCTGACGCTAGCAAAGATTGAAGGTGGAAGGAGAAGGGGACGACAGAGAATGTGATGGTTGGATGGCATAACTGACTCAATGGACATGAGTCTGAGTAAGCTCCAGGAATTGTTGATGGACAGGGAAGCCTGGCATGTTGCAGTCCACGGGGTTGCAAAGAGTTGGACTTCATTGAGCAACTGAACTGAACTAGGAGGTCAAACGACACAGAAACATAAAAATGTTCTTATCCTGACAATAAACAGATTAATAAAATGTAAATTAATGATATTTGTA
Organism: Bos grunniens; assembly: GCF_055505025.1. Classification (NCBI taxonomy): domain Eukaryota; kingdom Metazoa; phylum Chordata; class Mammalia; order Artiodactyla; family Bovidae; genus Bos; species Bos grunniens. Next base: position 64,412,030 of record NC_141168.1, on the reverse strand, counting down.
CCCAGAGTAATCAAAATATAGAATATTAAATGAAAAGTCAAGTACAAGGACAATGTATTAAGTAGGATCTCCATGTTCTTGCCTGGAGAATCCCAGGGGCGGGGGAGCCTGGTGGGCTGCTGTCTATGGGGTTGCACAGAGTCGGACACGACTGAAGCAACTTAGCAGCAGCAGCAGCAGCATCTATGTGAAATTGGTAAATCAAATCATTAACATGGTATATTTGGGGGGAAAGAAGACAAAAAAGGGACTTTAGCCCTAACCATATTTATTTGTTGTTGAATTTGAGTGTAGACTCAGGGGTGATTTTTAAAGTATCTTCTCTTCTATATTTTCCAGATTTCCTACAATAGCCATATATTAGTTTTATAATAAATGACATCTTTTTAACAGTCAAAAGCAGTTGTTTATTCATCACCAGTTCATTCATCTTTAAACTTCAAAAAGGCCACAAGATTAATAAATTGAATGTTATCAAGTTAGTCCAAAAGGGAAATGGTGTACTATTATTGATAGAATGTGGTTCTTCTCTTCAGCTGTTTATGGATGTTTGTCTCACGGTAACTTTTTAAAAATCACATTTGTTTAACAATGTTTATTACATATCTATTACATACTTGGCATTTTAACTGGCCCTGATGCTATGAAAAATTACAGCTCGTCCTTCCTTGAACAGCTCACAATCTATGGGTAATAGATCTGTGGTAGAATATATTGTGGTTTCCTGTGATAAACAACAATGTGTGAATTAAATGTGGTATGGACCTTGCAAGGGAGCTTCCCTCCTGCCTGAGAGATATGGGAAAGGGCTCATGGAAAGGTGATATTTGAAATAGCTCCTGAAGAAATAGCACAATGCTGCTGAAGGTAATTGCAATACCAGGTCATTAGATCTTTGTCAATCCACTAAAGAGTATTAAGACTCAGCACAAGATCAATTTGCAATTTGATTTTTGAACCAAACAAAAACACAAATTTCTAACATATCAGAGATGCTTAATCCATGACAGAGGTACTCTTAAGAGTCCCTTGGACTGCAAGGAGATCAAACCAGTCAATCCTAAAGGAAATCAACCCTGAATATTCATGGTAAGGACTGATGCTGAAGCTGAAGCTCCAATACTTTGGCCACCTGATGCAGAAAGATGACATTGGGAAAGATTCTGATGCTAGGAAAGATGGAAGGCAAAAGGAGAAGAGAGCAGCAGAGGATGAAACAGATAGCATCACTGACTCAACGGACATGAATTTGAGCAAACTCCAGGAGAAAGTGAGGGACAGGAAAGCCTGGTGCACTGCAGTCCATGGGGTTGCAAAGAGTCAGACATGACTTAGTGACTGAACAACAACAATAAGACAGAGGTCCGTTTGACTGAGCTGAGCGGGGTCTCTAGAACTGGTATTATTACAAGTTGGGGGAGTTGTCTAGGTGGATACAATTCTTAACTCTTAAAAAGTGAGTCATGTGATATAAATGTTCTGGGCAATATTAAAGTAGGAAATAATTTAGGGATTAAGTTTTGAGTCTTTAGGTCCTTTGGCTCAAAGTGGAAGTTCTGGTTCCTGCAACATCCACTCTCTGTTATCCCAACAGAGACTCAAGTGAGAGGGAGTCAGATGAGCATGAAGGTTAAGTCAGTAGATCTCACAATATGGTCCTCAGATGAGAAGCATCAGCATCACCTCCAGATATGGTAAGAAAGGGAAATTCTCAATCCCCACTCCAGACTTACTGAATCAGAAACTCCAGAGATGGAGTCCAGCAACCTGTGTGTTAACAGGGTCTCTAGGTGATTCTGATGCATACTGCACACTCAATTTTGAGATCCACTATGCTAAGGTAAGCTCTCAGTCATTAGTGTACAACCAGGTATTAGATTTAATTTAACCAGCTATCTTTATTTATGGACCACTGGTGAGGAGGAAGTGTGGCAGGAAGGAGGATTTAAGAGAGATATTTTGCCATTTTTCTCAAATACATGTATATACATAATATTTAACAGAGTGTGTTTGACTAAAAATATTCTTTTTGTTTTACAGAAAGCCCTTCAAGTGGCAGAATGGGTCTTTCAGTCTCTGTTGCTCTTGGACTTCAGAGGATCAATGGAGGCTCATTCTCCCAGGATGAGTCTTTACAATGACAAAGCAGATGATCTTTGATTTGTTATGACTTGGGGAAGCCAGGAAGATGATCCTTGCCTCAAACACATGTCCAACCAGAGGCCATGTGACTAAAAGTCTACTGTCTAAGACTCATTTTTCCCCCTTAATCTAAGCATTTCCCTGAGTATCTACTCAAAATTCAAATCCCATCTGGAGCAATAATATTTCAAACTCTGACCAGTCTGATTCAATCATGAATTCACTAATGACAACATTTTCTTTTAAAATGAGAGGTTCAGGAAGTGTACACAGTAAAGTCCTGGCCCGCTGGGGAGGGTTATGATTCTGATAAGGGAAGAGGGGCACTAGTCATTGGAAATAAATTTCTACTTTTTTACCCACAATAGATGTAGATTCTTCAGAGTGTAATTCCAGCCTAAATTTAGATAAGCCCTCCACCCTTTCAATGCCTTAAATTCTCAGCTGTCAAAAGTCTAACAGGTTTAGGGTTTTAAAAATGTTTGGAATTGAGCTTCAGGAGTTGCTTGTGTATTTTTGAGATTAGTTGTTTATCAGTTGCTTCATTTGCTATTATTTTCTCCCATTCCGAAGGCTGGGAATCCGAAGGCATCTTTTCACCTTGCTTATAGTTTCCTTTGTTGTGCATAAGCTTTTAAGTTTAATTAGGTCCCATTTGTTTATTTTTGCTTTTATTTCCAGTATTCTGAGAGGTGGGTCATAGAGGATCCTGCTGTGATGTATGTTGGAGAGTGTTTTGTCTATGTTCTCCTCTAGGAGTTTTATAGTTTCTGGTCTTACATTTAGATCTTTAATCCATTTTGAGTTTATTTTTGTGAATGGTGTTAGAAAGTGTTCTAGTTTCAGTCTTTTACAAGTGGTTGACCAGTTTTCCCAGCACCACCTGTTAAAGAGATTGTCTTTAATCCATTGTATATTCTTGCCTCCTCTGTCAAAGATAAGGTGTCCATAGGTGCATGGATTTATCTCTGGGCTTTCTATTTTGTTCCATTAATCTATATTTCTGTCTTTGTGCCAGTACCATACTGTCTTGATGACTGTGGCTTCGTAGTAGAGCCTGAAGTCAGGCAGGTTGATTCCTCCAGGTCCATTCTTCTTTCTCAAGATTGCTTTGGCTATTCGAGGTTTTTTGTATTTCCATACAAATTGTGAAATTATTTGTTCTAGCTCTGTGAAGAATACTGTTGGTAGCTTGATAGGGATTGCATTGAATCTATAGATTGCTTTGAGTAGTATATTCGTTTTCACTATATTGATTCTTCCGATCCATGAACATGGTATATTTGTCCATCTAATAGTGTCCTCTTTGATTTCTTTCACCAGTGTTTTATAGTTTTCTATATATAGGGAGAGGGTGGGATGATTTGGGAGAAAGGCATTGAAGCATTTATAATATCATATAAGAAACTGATCACCAGTCCAGGTTCGATGCAGGATACAGGATGCTTGGGGCTGGTACACTGGGATGACCCAGAGGGATGGTACGGGGAGGGAGGTGGGAGGGGGGTTCAGGATGGGGAACATGTGTACACCCATAGCAGATTCATGTTGATGTATGTCAAAACCAATACAATATTGTAAAGTAATTAGCCTCCAATTAAAATAAATAAATTTAAATTAAAAATAAATAAATAAAATGCAGTATGCAAGTTTGGGCTAGAGAGAAAAATTCTTCATGGAGAAACTACCCTTAATAACTGGTAATATTTTATAGCTTTATAATAATAAAAATAGAAAATAATTTTTAAAAATGTTTGATGGTCTTTGAGCATTAAATGTGTTGAAGAGGGAAAAAAAAATCCACAACAGTGTATGAGAGAGAATCATTCTGGCTAACTTCACTCATTACTCCTATTACTAGTGTCAATCTAAGACCATCTAGAGTCCTTGATGAAACTAGGGAAGTCATTTATCTGGCGCCCAAATACTATTTCCTGGTAACAGCTTGTTTCACCCCAGTGAATGAAAGGTTGATTAAATTATAACCAAACATTAACAGATGCTCAAAGCCTTGACTTAACTTTTGTGAAGACGAAACTGCAGTGGGAAGACAAGTACTGTTTTTCATTAAGGTACTCACTTATACTGCTTATTTCATATATTTTGCTTTCTAATATTCCTACAAGATGAGGAGAAAGGATTCCCTATAGTTTAGTATACAACCAAGCTAAGTGGTTAATTAATAACTTAGACAGGGACTATAAACCACTTCCCCTGATGCCTAATGAAGAATAAGATGTCTCAGGATTTTCTTTCCATTCCTGGCAGCAGAGGTGCTGAAGAGATAAACAGCTAGAGCCGCTAACATAAATCATTCTCGAGGAGATACACTGTGTGACCTTTGTGGGAATTATTCACACTTGTATAACACTGAAACCCAAGGAGCTCAGAACTCTCGGGGAAAGTTGTGCATATGCATCTTATATATTTAATTTTGCCACCCCTTAAGAAAGGAAACAGACACAAAGAGTTAAAAATATATTTCCTGGATCTACATTCCCCAGCAGGGAGAAACCAAAGAAAGCCCTAATCTTGACAGTAAAGAATCTTCCTGCAATGCAGATACCCAGGTTCAATCCCTGCAGAAGGGAACAGCAACCTACTCCAGGATTCTTGCCTGGAGAATTCCATAGACAGAGGAGCCTGGAGGGCTACAGTCCACAGAGTCACAAAGAGTCAGACACGACAGAATGACTAACACTTTCACTTTTTCACTGTGACATCCTAGTTCGGTCTGTTCTTCAGCTTTTCCCTTTACCACAAAATTTTCTTGATGGCAAAGATACTCTTGGGCAATAATTCTTGATTCTCCATCCCCACTTCCACACCCAAAAATCCTGAGCCTCAAAAGAAGACACTAGCATCCTCCTTGTGCTCAAAACTAAACCCTAGGAAACATCCCAGATTCATCTCTCCCTGTGCTCCACTCCTAGTCTATGAAACCAACCAAGTCCTACTTCCAATTTACACACATTGACCCAACCATTTCTCACCATCTCCACTGACACTCTCTGCCTTGCCACCAGCATCCCTCACTTGAATCCACTTCCCTTGCCCCCAACAGTCCACTCATTACATAAGAGTTTGAATCATCTAAAAATACAAATCAGATTTATGACAGTCCACTCATTACAGAAGAGTTTGAATCATCTAAAATACAAAGCAGAATTATGACTACCTTACTTCAAACTCCCCTGTAACTTCTGAGTATAATTTGATTTCAAATTCCTATCATGATCTATAAAACCCTGACTAGCTCTTTATCCTTCCTGTGTTCTCTTTGTCTGCTCGGTTAGGACACTTCAACGTCACTGATCCTCTGGGTTTCTTGGTTCCTGAAACACACTCAGCTTCTTAACTTCTAAGAATCTTTCCTGGAAAGCCCATCACCCAGATCTTTGCACAGCAGGCACCATCTCATCATTCAAGTCTCAGCACATATGTTACCACCTCAGAAGAGAATTTTCTGAAATGCTCACCCAGCCCCTGACCCAGCCATTTTATCACCTGATTTGTATATATTTTCTTTGGATCACTGACATGTATGACATGTTCCTACTTCCTAAATATCTGTCCCTCTGCACTAGACCATAAACTCCATGAAAACAGGAATCTTTGTTTCACCATGGAATTCCTAGAGCCCAGAGCAGTGCCAAGCACAGAACAAGCCTTGATATTTGTTGAATTAATGAATAGACTCTTCAGATGAAACCCACTCTATAAAGGTTTCAAGTTTATATGTAACACTAAGAACAATGAATTCAGCAAATATATGTACGTGTCTATGAAGTGTCATGCACTGTTCTAGGCATTTCATTGGAGTTGACTTGCATTCATCTACTAAAGTTGAATAGAACATGATTTTGACTGTAACAATATGCTGGTTAACATCCCTTTAAAGAAAAGCCCCAGTTGGGAGATTAGGATTGACATATTCACACCACTGTATATAAATTAGATAACTAAAAGGATCTACTGCACAGCACAGAGAACTCTACTCAATACTCTGTTATGGCCTATATGGGAAAATAATCATAAAAAAAAAGAGTGCGTGTATGTATATGTATAACAAATTCACTTTGCTGTATACCTGAAACTAACACACCATTGTAAATCAACTATACTACAATAAAAATTAAAAACCAGAAAAGCCCCACCTGAGTGCATAGGCTGTACCACTCACTCGTGACATGGGTGTTGCTACTAGGGCTTTCAAGGGCATCACTAAAATGCATGGTCTTGCTATCACTTCTGGAAAAATGAATCATAGAACACCTTTCCTGAGGATGGTGGAGGAAAAGTGCCTTTGCAAGTATGCAAGAATAAGGAGACAGGGTGCAAGTCCTAGGCCTGCTATTTACAACATATGTAACTTTGGACGAGTTACTTTATCCCTCTGAAGCCCAGATATACAATTTTTAAAGATGATAGCCTTAATAACTTCCCTACCTACTTCAAAGACTTATAAACATCAGTGAAATATTGCAGCTAAGAACACTTTGCATCCTGAATACATTTGTGGCTTAGGATTATAGACATGCACCTGCTCACCTACACAAAAAGGATAACAATCAAGTATTAAATGATTTATGAATTATAGTTGCCACATCATCAATTAGCTCACATTCAATGCAAATGACTCTTCACTAGGAGAGTAGCTGAATCTTTCCAAACACATTTGTTTGTAATAGATTTCCCCAACACAGCCTCATTTCTGAAGTCTCTTCCTTGACCTGTCCTTGTACTTGAGTCTGCTACCTAAGAAGGAATCTGAAGCATTCAGTATGGTCATCATCAGTAGTAATGTCTCCTTCCTAAAAAGAAACAGCTCAGAACACAGACCAACCTGTAGTGACTGCAATGACATGCTTGGTAAACTAAAACTCCCCAAACCGTTTCTTCCTGAAGCTAAATTTTAGCCACCGATGATACCAGTTGAGAATAACCGACGTACTGAACCCCAAGTGTGAGAGTAACAGGCAGACAGGCCAGGATCATCCACTCTGATGGAAGAGTCTATGTGGATAATTCCTAGGCCTCTCTGGACACAGAGTAGATAATCATAATCAATGACTTTCTCTACTGGTATACATTTTCCAGCTACAGATTTGATAAAAGGGAGAGGAGAAAGTGCCACTTAAAATTCTAGTGATTTCTTGACAATTGGCCCTAGACAAACCTACATGATATTTTTAATAGTTTCTCTTGAATACCTTGCCTTGGAGGCTGTCTGCTGTTTCTCTGTCTCTCTAGTTCAAAGTCATTTGTATTTCATCAATTATTAGGTACCTATTTCATTTGATGATTTCTTGAGGCTCCTTCTTAATTATTTAAATACTCAAGAATATAAACTAAATAAGCTTGTGTGAACGTCCAGCTTAAAAAGACTTTCCACAATTTTCTCAGATGGGCAGGTTTAAGAATTTGACCATAAAAGAGCCAGAAACATTTAAGGAGGATATGACTTTGTAAAGGAAAAAATGAGAGGTAGTTCCAGTTGAGGTATCCATCAGATCTGCTTGAGACTATAACCTAAACGTTAGGACTCATCCTTTTTTCTGTCTTACATGCCCAAGTCCACCCTCTGTAACCTCAATCCTTCTGAACCTTGCAAGGGTTAAACTGTAAGACTGACTTGTAAGTGACCAGAATGTATAAGGAGATTCCTGGTGAGAGAAGAGGGTAACTTCAGAATCAAAGATCTTGGTGCCTGCTGCTGATTGCTGTCCCATTATAGTTCTGTAGGTGGTCTCAGGGCTTGTTGGGTCTGCATCCAATCCAGAGTCTGTGTTGGGTGGCTGTTGATCTAAACATTTGTAGAGATTCCCGATTGCTATGGAGCTCAGAATTAGACATAAGCTATATGTGTGGGGTTTTGTAAGAAGGAGGCCAACAAGTTTAATTAAAATTGAAGAACCACTGACCTCCATTGTCTGTTTTCTCCTCGTTTCTGCATTCTTTCTAGTTTGACTCACTGCTTGCTGCAAACTCAAGCTCAGAATATGCCCAGCTATGAAACACAACCCTCCTCTGGCCAATGTGGACTACTTTTCTCATCCCAGCCCTAAGCTCTCTTTAGCCATCTTCCCCTGGGCACTTTCCTGGTCCCATCCTTCTCCTGAGTCTCCCCCTCTTATCTGCACATCTTGCTATAGTTTTTTATCTTAGTTCAAAGTTCAGTATGCAAATTCATAGTTCCACTATACATGATAATCTTTGACCCAGTTCTTAGGAGCCTACTCAATGTAAAAACTATTTTCTCTCACTGATTTTAAGTACATTATCCTAACAGACCCCCTTTACTTGCTCTTCTACACTATTGATATATATATATCAATAGCACACACACACACATTTAACAAGAACTTAATGATACAGTGTGCTAGGTGGCCTATGGAGTTATTCAGGAAAAGGACTTTTCACTAAGCATCTGTGGTTTTAAATATAAGCCAATCAAAACAGGGGTTTTGTATTAGCCATCTGTGTAGCTGTCTATAAATGAATTCTTGATACTGGGCAACAGACTTAGGAAAGAATGAGTCCTCAGGCCTAGCAGGTAACTATCAGGAAATTTCTAGGCGATTTTGGCATTAAAGTGAACCTTCAGATGACCTGAAAATCCGGTCTCTAGAGATGAGCTATTTCATTCAAAATTCAAGAGGAAGTATATCTTTAAATTTGGTAAAAGATTTTATATCCTGTACCCTAATTTCTGGCTTACATATAAGGTACAAATGATATCGTATACTGTCACAACTGATGTTTTTCCCAAAGGTACCAGCCATATTATCAGCTAATAAAAACTGAATAATATAGATTGCAGGTATAATATAGATTATATATATTTATAAATGATAATGATTGTCTTATCATTTAAATACTGTTCTTGTCTGTTTTAGCCAGAATTTCAAGATGGATTTTCTATCCTCTAGTTATTCAATTGAACAATAATCTCGGTACTGCTGTAATAGAATTTTTAAGTTGTAAATCCTCAAATCAATTGACCTTAACGTATAGAGGCTATATGAGTAGACCTGACCTAATCATATCAGCTGTTTTAAAGGCAGAGTTTTTTCTGGCTGGTAGCATTGAGGCAAGAAAAACTTTCTGATACAAAATTGCTAGCCTTGAAAATGGAGAGGGCATGGTGCAAGGACCAGAGAGCAGCCTGCAAGAGCTGAGAACCCCCCAGCCAACAGCCAGCAGAGTAGTGGCAACCTCAGTCTCACAGCTGGGAGGAAGTGAATTCTGCCAACAACCTGACTGAGTGTATTCCTCCCTGAGCCTCCAGACAAGAACTGTTCCTCTGTTACTAAACCAATGTCTTGATTTTCACCTTTCGAGACCCTAAGCAGAGAACTCAGCCAAGTTCCTGCCAGACTTTTGGTTTACCTAATAAATGAGTGGTAGGCCACTCACTTCATGGTAAATTGTTCGATAGAAATAGATAGCTAATCCACGATTCTGTAAACTTACATGTCAGGCTTCTTTTATATCTTTTTCAAGTGGCTTTGTACAATATTCAATATCACATTCATGTGGAGAAACAGCAAGGCCACTAGGTGACCATCAGGAAAGGTCTGTTGACTTTTCTGAAGATCATGTGTTGAGCTAAAAAGGGCTATAACAAGAAAATGACTCACTTGGCTTTAATAACAAGCCTAAATAGAAGAATCACCAGAACCATCTAACCAAAATGATTCGAGCAATTGTTTTTAATATTTGAGTGCATATTAGGAAGTTTTAGCAGAGATCTCCACCGAAGTTAAATGCTTAATTTTACAACAACCAAGTTTCCAATAAAAGTAAGTGATTGTGAAAACAAAGAGGCAGAACTATATTGGGTGATTCGATGGAGACACACAAGTAGACTCATACTTACAGACATGCAAAAGCAGGTTTTAACATTCCACTACCCAGCATATCTCAACAGTGCTCAGCAGTGCTTACCTTTCTCCAACTTTCTGCCTCCCTCTCCACAGAATAAATATGTATAGTTGGGGGATGAGGAAGTTGGTGATCCTCAGGGACCACAGAGATGGTGCATTAATCAGAATTCCACTGGGAAGGCAGTACCCTGTTCCCTCCACTCAGAGTCTGGAAATAGCTCAGTATGATTCTTCGATTAAATATTAATGAAGTGAATAAGACCCTGCAATACAAAGCAGAAAAAGAAATTAAACATTTCCCCAGGGGGAAGTCTACAAGTCATAAAAAATTAAAACATAAAACTAAATATTTACAAATATTATTTACAAACTTAGGGTTATTGATGGCTCATGCCCGTGGCAAGCTCACAAGTCCTTGGGGAGCATCAAGACCTTTCAGGGATCAAGCAAACCTTGTCCTGCTTGAATGTGCACCGGAACCACCACGTGGGGGTTGGTAGGGACAGATGATAAAACATAGACTCTCAGAACCACCCCCCGCCCCGCTAAGATGCTGACTCAGAAGGTCTGGGAGGTCGGAGACCTGGCTTCGGTAAATGTAATAAGTAACCTGAAGGGATTCTGGTGGGCATCTAATCTAGGCATCCCTGGTAGAGCCTGTTTATTCACAGTTGTTTCACAGATCTGGAGCCCTCACAGTGCAACATGCTGGCCACTGTTCTGCAGCTTATGCAAGACCTACACTGTATTTGTGAATTATTCAGGCACTTGGCAATTTTCACAGTTACAAAGGAGATCATCCTAAGCAGAACTAACTTGAGAATAAACATCAGTGAATAAAACTTTTTCCATTGCTATTTCTTTCATCCACTTATTAATTCAACAGATAATGAGAAACTATTTTATGCCAAGCACTGGAAAAGGTCCTGGAGATTTAATGATGAATAAGTAAGAAATAGGTGACACAGGCAGTAAAGAATCTGCCTATAATTCAGGAGACCTGAGTTTGATCCCTGAGTTGGGAAGAGCCGCTGGAGAAGGGAATGGCAACCCACTCAGTATTCTTGGCTGGAGAATTCCATAGACATAGGAGCTTGGCGGGCTATAGGCCACAGGGTTGCATAGAGCTGGACACAACTCAGTGATTAACCCTTTCACTTTCAAGTAAGAAATAGCCTCTATTCTCAGGGTGTTCACAGCATAATATCATTAGTAAGCAACATAATACATTATGGTGAATGGCAGAAGAGGAAAAATACAAGGAGTAGAAAGAGTATCCCTGGTAGTAGGAACAGTGTGTGTAAAACTTAAGAGCTAAGAAGGAGGCTTAATATGGTGGGGTGGAGTATGTTTGAGAGATTGTGTCTAGTGTGTGCGTGTGCACTGCAGGTATTAAAAGGAATAATGACAGATGAGATCAAAGAGAAAGTGGGGGCCAGTTTACTCCTCCTTAAAGGTAATCTCACTTGGCAAAGTATATTGATAAACTCAACAAAAGCCATAATCCATGAACTCTATTCACATGAAGACAAAGCTAATAAGGTTAGATACTTTTATAAGGTGTGTTTTTAAGAGTCAAAATCCTCTAACAGCTTAACATTTCCTGATTCAGCAGTTCCTGTATAAATTCAGGAAGATGTGACTTTTTTCTATTTCCCATTTGCCTGATGGTTTTCAAGAAAGGTTGGTATAGCAGAAAGTGATCTATAAAGACAAGTACTGTACACTTCGACATACAACAATATTGTCATTCTTGTAACTCACAATATTCATAGACTCTGGAGATTATAGTCCAGCTGTTCACCTAAGGCAAAAATCTCTTCCAAGTTTTACACATTCTTTTGGGAGGGAAGCATAATATAAAACCTCAATTCCCTTTGAGTGGATTGTTGCAAATTTAGGAAGCCAAACTCAAATAGTTCAAAATATAGCTTTTCTAGATTGGAATGGAAATTTGAGCTATAGTTCTAGAAACAAATGACTTGGGGTGGGAAAAAAGGTAGCAGATATCATCCAGTATACACAACAGAAAGAAGAGAAAATGTGAGAGTAAAAGAAGCATTTGTCAAGAAGGAAGTAATTGTAGCATTCAAAGGAAGGAACAATGCTATCTGGGCCAATAAAAGTTAAATGATCCAAATAAGTTAAGGTAGGCCATAGCTAAGTCTAGCCTGTGAGCTGGATGTATTTGACTTGCTCTTCCAGAGCAATTTCACTCTTGATGCTTCTCTTCCCTGCTTTGTGTTCCAGAGGCTGATGTGTATGAAACGTATCTATGGGCTGTGTTGCTTCCTGGCCTCCGATTGGGTCCAACCAATGGGAGACACTAGCAGATCAAAGTGAGAGAGAGAAGAGTGAGACTAGCTACATGTCCCCTTGACCATGGTAAGACTCTGTCCCTCTACCAAAGACAACACCTCTCAGACAGACTCCTACAGCTGCTTTCTCTCCCTGGGCTCCAGTAACTTCTCCTTTTCTTGCTTCTGCAGGCCTAGAGAGATGACATTTCTCTACTATTTTTAGTTCTATTGTGCTTCACCATTTCCTGCTAGTTTACTTTGACCTTGCCCTCTTTCCATACACCTTTGTAAGCAGTCCTTTTACTAAGTTCTCCTCTATTACTTGGTTTAAGTGAACCATTTATTTTTTGTCTGCATCCTGACCGATAAGCTACCATGGACTGCATGCTTCTTACATTGACAATGCAGAGTTAGCCTGACTGTTAAAACAGTAACTGTTATTGTTAACAGTTACATAGAAATTACTAAGTGTGTTTACATATATTATCTCTTTTTTTATTCTTTATTCATGACTAATCAAACTCAGACTTTACCTGCTCTGGGGTGGTAATTATACATAATGAATGTAAATGTGGATATTTACTACTGAGTCCAAGTCTAAACTATATTCTTAAGAATTTCATAGCCCAAATGTTGTATAGTCTTTTAAAGCTGAATAAATTGGAACTTCATTATATAAATTGGCTCTGTATCCTTCATTTGGGTTCCAAGTTTCTCAAATTAGCTAATACTCATTATTCAAGATTTCATTTCTACTGGAAAATTTCTAAGGGCAAATTGTCAGAAGAGGCAGCATGGTGAATCAGCATTTAATCATGAGCTGGTAGATATCTAAACCATATTTTACAATGATAATTGAATCAATTAAGAATAGAAGTCTTACAAACCAGTTGTTTGTCATACTTGGAATGGAAAGTCTGAGACTGTTAGACTTGTTGCCATATAAACTTGTTCCACTGTTGCCACATAGATACATTGAAAGTGCTAGTTGTTCAGTTGTGTCCGACTCTTTGCTGCCCCGTGGACTGTAGCCTGCCAGGCTCCTCTGTCCATGGAATTCTTGTAAGAAGTATTGGAGTGAGTTGCCATTTCCTTCTCTGGGGATCTTCCCAACCCAGGATCTAACCTGGACCTTCTGCACTGCAGGCAGATTCTTTACCATCTGAACCACCAGGGAAGCCCCTATAATAGATTAATGACCATATTAACTGTTTTCCCTCTTTTCAACCACTTATTTCTTCTGTATATGGACACAACCCAAATCTCCTTACTATATCAGTAAGCAAAATCTACAGAATCATTTAAAAAATTTAAAATTCTAAAGAGAGAAATGCAAAGAGGGACTATATCTACTGATATAATAAATCTGATAGCCAACTTCATGGGATACTCAATTCCCCAAATAAGTAACTCCACAATGATTGTACACAAAATGGAGTTAAGAGATATGCAAACTGTAACCTAATATTTGAACAGACAGTCTGTGCCTTCCTAGTGAGGATACTGTTGTTGAAGCTCTTATGGTAAATCGAGGGAGTTTGCTAGTCTTCTTTCTAAGATAAGAGAAAGTGGATGGGACAAAGTTAGAATTTAGATTACTTTTAGAAAAGTTGGACTTTCCCCTCAGACCCCCAACCCCTATACCCAAAAAGCCAAAAGGCCTAAATCGTTGAATGTCAAAAAATGAGATTTCTAATTTATAATAATCAAGACATATAATAATCACAACAATCTAAATGTTCATTGATAGATGAATGGATAAAAAATATGTGGTATATGTATGGGCTTCCCTGGTGGCTCAGATGGTAAAGAATCCACCTGCAATACAGGAGACCTGGCTCCAATCCCTGGGTTGGGAAGACCCTCTAGAAGAGGGCATGACAACCCACCATAGTATTCTTGTCTGGAGAATCCCTACGGACAGAGGAGCCTGGCAGTCCATGGGGTCACAAAGAGTTGGACACAACTGAGCAACTAAGCACATATATATATATTGTACACATACACACACATATATATAGTAAAATACTACTCAGCCATAAAAAGGAATGAGATAATGGCATCTGCAGCAATGTGGATGGACCTGGAGATTATCACACTAAGTGAAGTAAGTCAGAAAGAGAAAGACAAATAACATACAATATCATATATACGTGGAACCTAAAATATGACATAAATGAATTTATTTATAAAACAGAAACAGACTCACAGACATAGAGAACAGACCTGTTCCAATGGGGAATAAGGGGGTGGATAAGGGATGGAGTGGGAGTTTGGGATTAGTACATGCAAATTATTATATATAGAATGGATAAATAACAAGGTCCTACTATATAACACAAGGAACTATAATCAATATCCTGTGAAAAAACATAATGGAAAAGAATATGAAAAAGAATGTATGCACATGTATAATGAATCACCTCACTATACACTAGAAATAAATATTGTGAGTCAACTATACTTCAATAAAATAACTTTTAAATGAGATTTCTAAAATCCATGCTTACTTCTGATATATGTGTGTCAAATATAAAATAATCCCCCTGAAAAACTGCACATAAGACCCCATCTCCTTTCAGGAGAGAAACCATCATCATTAGAGGGTATATTCCAGATGTAAAAGAATATAATCTAGGACTTGAATATATGACTTATAATACTCAGAACCTCAATTTGAATAGCTTTTCCCAAATTTAGCAAGCTGCACTTATTAAATTTTGCCCAAGATAAAGCTTTTCTAACCAAGCTCCTCCAGTTTGAGATAAAGCTTTCCTAAACAAGGATGATTTGAGCTAATAGTTCTAGAAAGAAATAATTTGAGGGTGTGGAGAAGAGGTGGAGTATCATATAATAAATACACATAATATGTACGATGGAAGAGAAAGTATGAGAGTAAAAGAAATATTTGATTTTTTAATAAGGAAGTAATTGGTGACATTCAAGGCACAACTTAGTAGGGGGTTATGTATCATACTGTCACAATGAGCAGACAGAAAGAAAACGAAGATAGTAATCACAGTCAACAAAAAGAAGAAATAAGTTTTAAAAAGGGAAAGAAATTTCTATGGTGGTTGATCTATCTACCTAACACTATAATCTGTTTCAGCAGATTTTTTCTTAATGGATTTATCATTATAAAGTATGGTCTTAGAGACACGTACCTGCCCATGATTAAATTCCAATGACTTGGAAATTTTGCTTATGAAAAGGAAAGTATCTATTCTTGTACTACTCTGTACTCCTAGAACCTAGCAGTTAATGCCTGGTACACGGATACCCAGAGCTTGTATCTCAAGTCATTCACTAATTCAACCAGGGTTAGAAAGGGCTCAAGACCAAGGGAAGGTGTCTTCATGTTTGAAGGGAACTGTGTATTTTTTTAAGGCAAAGTAGATGAAGCCAAAGGAGGGAAGAAATTGATGATGTTAAAGAAAGACCTTGATTAAAGAGAGGCATGGAAAAAAAAATTCTCAGTAGTGATGGTCAAAGAGGGTACAAATTCTCAGTAGTGATGGTCAAAGAGGGTACATGAGCCTTCCTCACTGTTACTAGGAATTGTTTCCATGCTTCCCTTCCATACTCCCTTCAGTCTTCCTTTCCCCTCAACTTCCTAGTCCTTCCATTTCATTTCTTCTTTTCATCTTCTCTTTGCTTCACCTCACTTCTCTCTCTCTCCCATCTAGCTGAAATATAGAAGTAAAATAAAAATAATAATATTCAGTTTTATAAAATTACATTGTGTTATTATTGTTCTTAAGCTAAAAGTAGGTGAATAGAATGTTTAATATTTATCTCTCTTTTTTTTTTTTTTGTATGTAGCTCTAGAACAAACAGTTTTTCTATAGATAAAAGACAACATTTAAAAGAGCCTCACCATAACCTAGACTCTTGGAAAAAGAACTCGATTTTTGGTAGAGAGTGGGTGGTTTGTGACAGGAAGCATTATGATATAGTTTAAAACATGGTACCCAGGGTTAAGCAAACCGAAGTTGAAAACATACATCTACCACTTGCTAACTGTGGGATCTGAGCAAATTTCATCACCTGTGAAGTGGTGCTATTATCTTCCTCTATAAGAGTGGCTCCAAGTTGTAAATGCAGGAATGGTTTTAGCCTAGTACCCAGCACAGAGTAAATAATAATGGTAGCCATTGACATTATTAGCTGCTTTACATTTCCTAATCTCTCTGAACAGATTAATTAAGCCAAGGAAATATTCTTCTAGACATTCATCTCTTTATGGCCCCAGTTTGCACTGGTAAATTTACCAATACCATCATTTTCATTATCCTTATCTAAGATCACAAAGAAAAGAAAAGGAAAACAAAATCAACCTAGTCTCTTGCTAAAATACACAGAATTAACTACTGATTGCAGCCAACTGCCCCAAGATGCAGCAATTTTGAAAGTAAAAGGTGCATGTGTTGATTCGACAGTTCAAGAGACAGATAAGCACATCAATTTTAATTTAACTTCCCAACTCACAAGCTGTTAGTCAAGATCATTGTTATGCCAATCATCTGGCATTAAATATTGTTATTATTTCTGATATCAGATCCACAGTAAAACACTTAGAGTGACAGTTCAGTGGAAAATTCCCAGTACTTTCCCTCTGTAGTCTAGGCTGGTAAAGTTTAATTAAAACAACCAAATTACAAACTACCTCAGAAGATTTTGTAACAAAATTGCTGGCTAGCCTTTAGGTAATAATGGTGCTTGCTACAGACGACTGCTTACTGTCACATGGGCTTTCTTAGATAGGAAAGGATTGGTCATTGATTCAGTAATAGAAGCTAAGACTTTTTATTGCCCTCATTTTTGCTTCTTTTACTGACAACGAAAGTAGGAGATTTAAAGTTTCAGTTAAGGCCAATCATGGAAAAGCAAAGGGAAGGACAGATACTTTAAAGGTCAGGTATCTGAAAATCTACTGAAGGCTAAATAATGTAAAATCTTAAAGGCTTTGAATTCTATTTCAAACACTAGCAGAAAAATACAGTTTGGTCTGGGCTCAGGCAAGTCACTGAACCCTCTTGCTCCTGCAGCTTACTCCCAAGGGTTTAGAATTGGAGGAATAAGCCAGCTGGTGTTCAGGCCTGTTGAGTGAGTATGAAACAGAGCACCAAGCTTCTTACTTCAGCAACAGTGTTTTCCTGTGAGCACTCTGGAACTTTAGAGCCAGAGAAGCCTGTTAAGGCTTCAGTGTTTCCTCATTTTTTATGGCTTAGTAATATTCCATTGTATAATCCATGTGTACATATGTCTATATACATACATACACACACACCATAACTTCTTTAAACATTTATCTGTTGATGGACACTGAAGTTGTTTCCATGACTTGGCTATTGTAAATAACGCTGCTATGAACACAGAGTCACAGACGTCTTTTATGAGTTAGTGTTTTTCATTCCTTTGGATATACTCACCTAAGTGGAACTGCTGGATCACACAATAGTTTTGTTTTTAATTTTTTGAAGAACCTTCATATTATTTTCCCTAGTGTCTGTGCTAATTTGCAATCCCACCAACAGCACACAAGGGTTCCCTTTTCTCCATATCCATGCCGGCATTTGCTATGTCTTATCTTTTTGATAATAGACATTCTAATAGATACAAAATTATATCTTATTGTGGTTTTAATTTGCATTTCCCTAATGACTAGCAACTTTTGAGCATCTTTTCATGTATCAGTTGTACATCTTATTTAAAGAAATGTCTATTCATGTCCTTTGTCCATTTTAAAATTTAGTTATTTGTCTTTTTGCTGTTGAATCATATCACAAGATTTTTTAGATATAAAATCTAGTTGGGGGCTTCCCTGGTGCTTCAGTGGTAAAGAATCTACCTGCCAAAGCAGCAGATGCAGGTTCAGTCCCTGGTCCGGGTAGATCCCACATGCCACAGAGCAGCTAAGCCTGTGCACCACAATTACTGAACCTGTGCTTTAGGGACTGGGAGCCACAACTACTGAGGCCACGTGCCACGGCTATTGAAGCCCAGATGCCCCAGAGCCTGTGCTCAGCAATAAAAGAAGCCACTGCAATGAGAAGGCTGCTGCTGCCGCGTCGCTTCAGTCGTGTCCGACTCTGTGCGATCCCATAGATGGCAGCCCACCAGGCTCCGCCGTCCCTGGGATTCTCCAGGCAAGAACACTGGAGTGGATTGCCATTTCCTTCTCCAATGCATGAAAGTGAAAAGTGAAAGTGAAGTCGCTCAGTCGTGTCCGACTCCTAGCGACCCCATGGACTGCAGCCTACCAGGCTCCTCCGTCCATGGGATTCTCCAGGCAAGAGTACTGGAGTGGGGTGCCATTGCCTTCTCCTAATGAGAAGGCAGTGCGCCACAACTGAGAGTAGCCCCTGCTTGCCACAGTTAGAGAAAAGCCCACGCAGTAACGAAGACCCAGCACAGCCGAAAACAAATAAATAAAATTATTTTTGAAAAGAATCTGGTTGGTTAACCATGATTTACTTGACTATTAGGTATTCCTGCATCCATATGTAAATAAGTAAATAATTGTTTTAGTACTTGCTGATCATGTACAGTTGGCTTAGAAAATACACACTAGTCAGAAAGTCCTTAATTATATATACCAAGTTAATTTAAATGTGAATTTTTAATTATATATAGTTTGAGCCACAAAAAGACTTGTAATACAATGTCTCTCCAAACTGCCAATGTTTCTAGCCATCAAAAATGTATGAAAAAATGTTTATATTTTGTTCACTCATTATTGAAAATATTCTGTGAGCATTCACAATAAGCCAGGCCCTCTGTTACATATTGGGAATTAAAGATGATCCAGTTCATATTATAGAGATAGTTTTATTCTTGTATTCCAAATGTTATTATTTTAGCTTATAATATTATATAATTTGATTTACCTTCTATTGTCCTAGGAGCAGTAAAATAAAACCTTAACTTAAAGCTTCCATTTATCTAACCTATTTTGAATCATATCAAGTCATTTGAAAATATAAGACAAAGGAAACTATTAGTTTCAGTAACTCACAAGACTGAATATCTATGTCAAAAGATTCTCTTACAATAGAATTATCATCTATTTTTATATTTATGGATTAGAGAGAGAAGAAAAACCTAGAATTGATTAACTGTAAAAAATTTACCCTAAGTGGAGGGTGCACTGGGCTTATAGCATACATTGTGGACTGGCAGGGGAGTGAAGTAGGGCTATGGTTCTTAGACAATGTTTATGAGTTCTTTAGTAAATAAATAACCAGTTGTCATTAACATATTCATTGCTACTATTCAGATACCCCAAGTATGATTTTCCAAATGCTTTTCAAAATAGCTTACTGGACTAAGAGACTTCATTGAAGTAAGCTGTTCATTTCCTTTGCTTTCATGATTAATGTTCATATTCAACACATTTTTCTTAATGCAAAGATAAAAATTCTGACTACAGGTCAGAATTATCATCAATTCCAATGAAATCTGTTAATGAAGTGTTTGTTTTTGTGCAGAGTACTATTCAAACCATTAATGTACATCCCAATAGTTCATGGTGACTTTTTTGTTATGCAATCAAGTGTATTCACAGGGATAACATGCCCTTGTCTATTTTACTCTGTCCCTGTGTTTATTTGCTCATTGATTTATGAAGTGCAGCACACCAAAAAGGCTCTCTTAGTCATTATGGGAAATTACTAAGGTTTCTCTATAGAGTATTTTTCGTTATGCTGTAACAAGATTTCACAGAGAACTCAAATATGTAAACCAAAGGTTAATTGCTTGTGTCCAAGTGATAACAAAAACTTAGTAAATCCAGTGTGAATTTCAATTAATTCAGATAAAAAGAAACTCACTTAATGTTTGATGTTTGATTGATCATGTAGATTAGTGGTTGGTAATCTTTTGGAGGTTCAAAGACCACTTTGAGAATTTAAAGAGAGAATTCTCCCTCTCAAAAATCTAAACCAGGTAAAGAACTTACAGTGGGGAGGAAAAAAAGTGATTTTTTTCATTTATCAATCAATCAATTATTGTATGTTATTAGATAGTATCCTACAGTAGCCAATGCCTTATCACTTTCTGAGCTCTAAGGGTTTCTACCAGTACATTTCTGAAACAAGTTCCACCTGAACCACAAGTTCATAATTATAACTTGAAAATAAGTTATTGCCAAAAAGGGTTGCTTTACTCCTACTTTTACCTAAAAGTCCCCACAATTCAATATCAGTTCAGTTCAGTTCAGTCACTCAGTCGTGTCCGACTCTTCCCGACCCCATGAATCGCAGCACTCCAGGCCTCCCTGTCCATCACCAACTCCCGGAGTTCACCCAGACTCACGTCCATCAAGTCAGTGATGCCATCCAGCCATCTCATCCTCTGTCATCCCCTTCTCCTCCTGCCCCCAATCCCTCCCAGCATCAGAGTCTTTTCCAATGAGTCAACTCTTCGCATGAGGTGGCCAAAGTACTGGAGTTTCAGCTTCAGCATCATTCCTTCCAAAGAAATCCCAGGGCTGATCTCCTTCAGAATTGATTGGTTGGATCTCCTTGCAGTCCAAGGGACTCTCAAGAGTCTTCTCCAACACCACAGTTCAAAAGCATCAATTCTTCGGCGCTCAGCCTTCTTCACAGTCTAACTCTTACATCCAAACATGACCACTGGAAAAACCATAGCCTTGACTAGATGAACCTTTGTTGGCAAAGGAATGTCTCTGCTTTTGAATATGCTATCTAGGTTGGTCATAACTTTCCTTCCAAGGAGTAAGCATCTTTTAATTTCATGGCTGCAGTCACCATCTGCAGTGATTTTGGAGCCCAGAAAAATAAAGTCTGACACTGTTTCCACTGTTTTCCCATCTATTTCCCATGGAGTGATGGGACCAGATGCCATGATCTTCATTTTCTGAATGTTGAGCTTTAAGCCAACTTTTTCACTCTCCACTTTCACTTTCATCAAGAGGCTTTTGAGTTCCTCTTCACTTTCTGCCATAAGGGTGGTGTCATCTGCATATCTGAGGTTATTGATATTTCTCCTGGCAATCTTGATTCCAGCTTGTGCTTCTTCCAGTCCAGCGTTTCTCATGATGTACTCTGCATATAAGTTAAATAAACAGGGTGACAATATACAGCCTTGATGTACTCCTTTTCCTATTTGGAACCAGTCTGTTGTTCCATGTCCAGTTCTAACTGTTGCTTCCTGACCTGCATACAAATTTCTCAAGAGGCAGATCAAGTGGTCTGGTATTCCCATCTCTTGAAGAATTTTCCACAGTTGATTGTGATCCACACAGTCAAAGGCTTTGGCATAGTCAATAAAGCAGAAATAGATGTTTTTCTGGAACTCTCTTGCTTTTTCCATGATCCAGCGGATGTTGGCAATTTGATCTCTGGCTCCTCTGCCTTTTCTAAAACCAGCTTGAACATCAGGAAGTTTACGGTTCACATATTGCTGAAGCCTGGCTTGGAGAATTTTGAGCATTACTTTACTGGCGTGTGAGATGAGTGCAATTGTGCGGTAGTTTGAGCATTCTTTGGCATTGTCTTTCTTTGGGAAATTCAATATAGAAAGTACATAAAGGTAAGGTTCCCAAGATATCTTGTCACTGAGATGATAAGTATTAAGACCCTTGGGCCCTCTCAGGGTAGAGACTTCTCATCCATGATTCTATCTCTGCTCTTTTAGAACTCTTTTAGTACTCCCTTTTAGTACTGCCCTTTCTGTACTCTTACACCATCATCAACTTTTCCCTCTCTCAATACATCCCTGAATCTGATCCACCACACCACCCCATCTTCCCTTCCAAATGCTGCTCTTGAATTCTTCAAAATTCCTCATCAGTAAACACTGTATCTTCAATGTCTTTTCTGAACATTCCTTCTCTTTGCCTTAAATGAAACCATGTCACCTCCTAACATCATTGCTTTCTCTTCTCAAGTAGAGGCTATTTTTTTCCCTTTAACATTGCACATACAAAAGGGTTGAAAGGTAGATCATACTCCATGCTTTCCAATATAACCTCAAATCATTCCCCCTTTCTTTTTGGCTTTGAAGCTCATCCCAGCCAGCAATAATAACTGTTCTACCTTCTCAGTGCTACCATCGTCTTATCTCCAGTTACTTCTCTCCTTCTTTGACAGGATTACAACAGAGATCTTAGACTGGGATCTTCCTTATCATCACAACTTCCGTCATCATTCTTAAAGTGATGACATCATCCACACAGATCACCCATCATACATCTCAGTGTCTCAGTTTCTCAACCACCTCAATTCCAGGGATGCTGTTTTCTTCCACAGCATCTCAGTCAGCCATTCCTATGACCATATCGTGAATCCTTCCATAATGTTTCAACATCCCACTTCTAGCTCCCACCTCCTATTTCTCTGAGCTCACTAATTCTATTAACAATCTCCTCCACTGCTGCAATTTTCAGTCTTGACCTTCTGTCTGTTACTAACCTACCCATCTTCTATCTTCAACTCTCTTTTGGTAATCATCAAGACTATCAGTCCCTGTATGCTCTTGCCTTTGACTGTACTGTCCTAACAAAACCATGGTTGAACCTGAATATCCACTTTTCCTGTATCTTGATGATGCAAAAGCACATCATTTAAATTCATGAACACTCATCTCACTTGGGCAGGCAACACATACTGGAATGTCTACAGTGTTTCCTTAGTAAGCTCACTTTTCCACTTTCTAACACAATTATTTCATATGCCCTTCCCTCTCACCTCCTACCCCACCTTCCCTTTTCATTCTTGCTTGATGACCTTGACTTACACTTCATGAGAAAACCTACATTATTAGATGGGAATGCCCTCATATCTTCACCTCCATATGTGAAACCTGCCTGTTTCAAAACCTGTTTCTCCATTCTTCTTCATGTTACAATAGAAGGTATGTCTCTCTGCCCTCAAAGATGCATCTTTCACTTGGACTCCAGTTCCCGTCACATCAATCTTTCAAGTTAGACAGACTGCCCTCTCACACACCTCACAGCCTGGTGAGGATGCCTACAGATGCATAAATCCTAAACTCCAATCCAAACACTACTATACTCCCTGAAGGATCTTCTCTGGCTCTAATTATGGAGCCACTCCAAGACACAATCCATGAGTACCAGTCATGTGGCAAATCAGGGATCCTTCCAGTGATTACCTTGTTTTCCCAACCCCAGGCTAGGTATCCATTTTTTTAGAAATGGACAGGGAGCCCAGTGTCTCCTGTGACTCATGGGCTAAGGCACCAGTCTTTTTACCTTGGAAGGATATGTAAAGATTTTGACTAAACTTTACAATTGTTTATTCTCATTTTGTAGGGAAGCAATCTGTCCATGTACTTTCTAAAGTCTTATCAACACTTGTTACACTCAAGAATTTTAGAGTGAGTTAAGAGATTAGAGACTATTCACTTAACTCCCATTTTAAAGCCTCAGCAAAGCAAAGTGACTAGGATAAAACCACACATTAAATAGTAAAGAACACAGTATTAGCGTCACGTTCTCTTAGACAGAAGCTATTTCTACTGTGCTATTTGTGATTGTGAGCTCCTTGAAGTAATCATACCCTAGAAGTACTTTACATGAGCATCTGACCAAAAGAATATGAAGTAGATTTACGAATTCACATAATGGATTCTATATGGATACCCAAAAGATACCCATAATTATAGTCTGGAAATCACTCACCAGTATGTAAAAGTAATAACATGCCTGGAGTGAACCAACTCATTAACTATGTTGTTTACTACTTCTCCTGAATGGCAATCTCTTTCAGGGCCTTAATGTGAAAGAAAACCCAATTCTAAAGAACTTTGGCCTTAGAAGCTGCCTTTGAACAGCTGGACATAAAGACAGCTATACCCTTAGTCTCCTTTTTGTTTTTAAGAAAACCCACGGAATTATTTAAAAATTTACTTTATAATTCATCAACCAATGACAAATTAAACAGCTATGCACTGGACATCTGCTGTTGTCCCGCAGTGTGCTAGGGGCTGCATTTTCAGAGACACCTGTGACGTAGCTTCAGCTCTCAGTTACCCATGGTCCTACCCAGAGGCACCCATGGCACACTGGAATAGTGCAGCCATCTCAGAAGGCTAACAAATGATTTTCTATTAATAACAAAGTACTAACGTTTGTGAAATATTTACTTTAAAAGATGAGAAGGGATTCAGTTATCCCTATAATAATTTTGTATTCATTTACTGGCATCATGATATACATTCCTGTATATCATAATAGAAGGGGTGGAGTTACAATTTATCTGAATAAATCCATGGTGGGTATGCCAGTAAATGAAACGTGTCAAAATAGAAAAAATTGTTGACAAGCTCTAGACTATATTTAGTGGGAGAGGGAGACAGGCGACAGACAATGATCACAGCACAATCTATTTGGTGCAATCATATGCACCTGGTGTAAATACAGGACATTTTGGTAAGGCAGAGAAAGAGGAAGTGTCACAGAATTGTCAAATCTATCCTGAGGAAAAAGAACAAAGCAGGAGGCACAACTTTCCCAGACTTCAGACAACACTACAAAGCTACAGTAATCAAAAGAGTGTGATATTGATGCAAAAACAGACATATGAATCAATGGAACAGAATGAAGGCCCAGAAATAAACCCACACATCTACAGCTAATTAATCTTTTACAAAAGAGGCAAAAATATACAGTGAGGAAAAAGTCTCTTCAGCAAGGATGGTTGGGAAAGTTGGACAGCTGCATGTAAATCAATGAAGTTAGAACACACCCTCACACTGTACACAAAAATAAACTCAAAATAGCTTAAAGACTTAAATATAAGACATGACACATAAGACTTCTAAATAAGAACATAGGCAAAACTCTCTGACATAAATCATACTAATGTTTTCTTAGGTCCATATCCCAAGGCAATAGAAATAAAATCAAAAATAAACAAATGGGACCTAATCAAGCTTACAAACTTTTGCACAGTAAGGTTAACTATAACAAAATGAAAAGACAACCTACAGACTGGGAGAAAATATCTGCAAATGATGCAACAGACAGGGCTTAATCTCCAAAACATACAAACAGCTCATATAACTCAATAACAAAAACAAACAAACAAACAACTCAACCAAGAAATGGGCAGAACTAAATAGAAATTTCTCCAAAGAAGACACACAGATGGCCAAAAGGCGCATGAAAAGATGCTCAACATTACTAAATTAGAGAAATGCAAATCAAAACTACAATGAGGTATTACCTCACACAGGTCAGAATGGCCATCATTTAAAAGTTCACAAATAACAAATGCTGGAGAAGGTGTGGATAAAAAGGAATCCTCCTACACTGTTGGTGGGAATGTAAGTTGATACAGCCAATATGGAAAACATTATGGAGGTTCCCCAAAAAACTAAAAATAGAGTTGCCACTCGATCCAACAATCCCACTCCTGGGCATATAGCTGGACAAAACTATAATTCAAAAAGATACACGCACCCCTACCTTCATAGCAACACCATTCACAATAGCCGAGACACAGAAATAACCTAACTGTCCATTGATAGATGAATGAATAAAGAAGATGAAGTCCGTATAGACAAAGGAATACTACTCAGTCACAAAAAAGAACAAAATAATGTTATTTACAGCAACATGGATGGAATTAGAGATCATCATACTAAGTGAAGTAAGTCATAAAGAGACAAATCCCATATGACATCACTTATATGTAGAATCTAAAATATGGCACAAATGAACCTATCTATGAAACAGACTCACAGACATAAAAAATAGACTGTGGTTACCAAGGGGGTAGCACAGGGAACTATGTGATAAACCATAATGGAAAAGAACATAAAAAACATACATATGTATGCCAACAAAGTTCAGTCTGGTCAAGGCTATGGTTTTCCCAGTGGTCATGTATGGATGTGAGAGTTGAACTGTGAAGAAAGCTGAGTGCTGAAGAATTGATGCTTTTGAACTGTGGTGTTGGAGAAGACTCTTGAGAGTCCCTTGGACTGCAAGGAGATCCAACCAGTCCATTCTGAAGGAGATCAGCTCTGGATGTTCTTTGGAAGGACTGATGCTAAAGCTGAAACTCCAGTACTTTGACCACCTCATGCGAAGAGTTGACTCATTGGAAAAGACTCTGATACTGGGAGGGATTGGGAGCAGGAGGAAGAGGGGACGACAGAGGATGAGATGGCAGGATGGCATCACCAACTCGATGGACATGAGTTTGAGTGAATTCTGGGAGATGGTGATGGACAGGGAGGCCTGGCATGCTGCAATTCACGGGGTCTCAAAGAGTTGGACATGACTGAGTGAATGAACTGAACTGAACTGATGTATGTGCTGTGCTTAGTTGCACAGTCATGTTCAACTCTTGCAACCCCATAGATTGTAGCCTGCCAGGCTCCTCTGTCCATGGGTTCTCCAGCCAAGAGTACTGGAATGGGTTGCCATTTCCTTCTCCAGGGGATCTTCCTGACCCAGGAATCGAACCCAGGTCTCCTGCATTGCAGGCAGATTCTTGACCAACTGAGCTATGAGTAAACCCTTGTATTGCTAAATCACTTTGCTATGTAACAGGAATCAGTACAATATTCTAAATCAACTATACTTCAATTTTCTAAAAAATACTTAGAATATTATTTTTTAAAAAAGAAACAGAAAGGATCAGAGAAAACTGTGCCAGTAGAAGTTGCAGTTAGGATTAGAGGAAAATGTGCCAAGACATAACTAACATAAGATAAGGCTGATTAGGAACACAGAACCAGGAGCTGGGTTGGGATAGCTTCGGCAGTGCCCACAGGTCTTGGTCCCATCAGTTTAAAATCAAAACACAGTCGGTAGTGCGGGCTGTCTAGTTGAACTGCAGAAACCCAGCGAGGTTCACAGTCCAGTACACAGTTCTGCAGTCAACTTCCAGAGGTGCAAGTCCAAAGGGACCAGACAGGGTGCATGCACAGCATAGCCAAAAGCTTGTTGGTAGGGGCCAGAGCTCAGAGTCAGATTCATCATTTGGACAGATAATCTGGAAGGAGGCTATCTGCAGCTACCAGAATACACAGAACCACAGAGCAGCAGGGTAAGGGTGTGAAATAAACCAAGACAGAACTCTGATCTTTCCTTTTAAGCTTCAGTTTTAGTATGTGGCAGAGATGAGCCAGCAGATGTCAGAGTCAAGCAGCAAGAAGTTGTGGAGGGAAAACAAAATGGCAATATCTTTGCCAATGAAAAGCTCACAGTCTAAACAGGGAGAAAGAAACACATGAGAAACAAGCTCCAGAGATGCCCGGGAGACACTTCTGTACAAGGTGCAGAGTGGAGCACAAAAGACAGAGACATCAATTCAGCCTAGGAAGGTTGGGTAGAGGTATTGAAACGGAGGTGACCAGTGAATAGACTTGGAAGATAAGTAGGGGTTTGTTTGGCAGGACTCAGAAATAAAGGGCAATTGGGAAAGACATTCCGAGCAGAGGACACAGCATAAATGAGTTAATTGAACCCTGGGAGAGGTCTGGAACATCCAGGGACTGTATGTGGATGAAGCAGAGTCAGTCAGGACTGATCGCATGGTGGTGGAGCCCAGTGATGGAATATTTCTGAGGATTTCTGAGCATGAAGCCAGCCCTGCACAGAATGCAGAATTGATCAGTTTGTGCTTTACTATGTAGAACACAAAAGATTTTTAAATGTGTTTATTCTAGTAGCTTTATTGAGATACAATTCATATACCATATGATTCGTCTATTTAAAATGTACAGCTCATTGATTTTTAGTATACTCACAAATGCATGCAACTCAAAATTTTAGAATATTTTCATTATCTCAAAAAAAAAAACCACCCACAACTTATAGCTGTCAATCATCATACTCTATGCTCTCCACTAGTCCTGTGGTGGTTTAGTCTCTCCATCATGTCCGACTTTTGCAACCCCATGGACTGTAGCCTGCCAAGCTCCTCCGTCCATGGGATTCTCCAGGCAAGAATACTGGAGTGGGTTGCCATTTCCTTCTCCATCCACTAGTCCTAAGCAGCCACTAATCTTCTTTTTGTCTCTATAGATTTGCCTATTCTGGACATCTAATAAGAATGGAATCATGTAATATGTGGTCTTTTGTAATTGGCTTTTTTCACTTAGCATAATATTTTCAGGGTTCATCCTTGTTGTAACATGTATCATGTAGTTCATACTTTTTATAACTAAATAATATTTGTTATGTGGATATACTATATTTTTATCATCCATTCATCCTTTGATGGATATTTGGGTTGTTCCTACCTTTTAGCTATTACGAGTAATTCAACTATAGGCATTTGTGTACAAGTTTCTTTGTGGACATAGGTTTTCATTTCTCTTGAGTATATACCCTAGTGTGGGATTGCTGGGTTATATGGTAACTCACATTTAATGATTCAAGGGAGCCAGATTAGTCCCAAAGTGATGTACCATTTTATAATCCTACCAGTGGTGTATTATTTCCCACACCCTTGTCAACACTTGCTATTATTGGTCTTTTTGATTCTAGCCATCCTACTGGTTATCAAAGAGTACCATTAAAGGTTTGTAAGTAGGGAAGAATTAAATTTTTGATATTATGAGGATGACACTGATATCAAGATGTGAAAAGAACTAAAATAGAAGTGGGACTAGAGACAAAGGATTAACAAAGAATGAATCTGTCTCTGTCATTGGCTGCTTAGAAAAGATAACAAGTGAAAATGTTAACCATTGCTCCAACTACTTTCTCCATATTAGAGTCTTCCATTCACATTGTTTCTTCTAAGCAATTTTCATTATAATTTTAACAACTACTGCAGGAAAATGGGGGCCACTTTCTGAGAATGCACCCTATGAGAGCCTCCACTTCTCAGTTACCATCAATTCCAACTTTCCAGTCTTTATCCACCCCCAGTGATGCTTCTGGACACAACTGGAGATATTCCAGTTTACAATGGATTAGCAAGTGCTGGCAACTGATTGGCTCTAGAAGGTGGGAAAGAGAGATCTTCCTCTAGAGATTCCCTGGTTTCTATCAGTGGTGTCTGAGGAAAGGAGCAGTTATTATCACTCAGATACAAAAATAAGACCAGGAGAGAGTGGATTGAAGTACATTGACTTCATCTCTGGGGGATAGCAAAGGAAGGCCTAGGCAGATAGCTGGATAGAAGTCCCTGAGGTAGGAGTTCAATTGCCTGTTTTAAATGTTTAAAGTATATAGACACACAGAAGCTGGTATTTGCTATTTTAAATGCCTAAAATGTGCCATCCAGCTTGCCCTTTGCTTTAGGAAATGGATTTGAAATCAGGAAATTTGCCCAGGTACTCAGTCAAAAGAAATTTGGGGGAGGTGTTCAGTTAAAAAATAATAGCTATGCATTTCTCCAGTTCTCTTCTGTTCTTTGATTGTGATGTATACCATGTCTCAAAGTCTATAACTAATTACAGATTTCCCCCAGTACCTGAATTCATTCATCCACCCAAATCAATCATTCACCAGAAACTTACTGAGTGCCAGGTTCTGTTCAGGTGCTCAAGATACAATTTGTTGAACAAAACATATCTCAGCCCCTCCATTGAGTTATTTCCACGGTTTTTGTCACTCAAAAGCTATTCATTTTTCTGGAAAAGGCAATCATCTAACATCTGGGAATCGAGCTAGATAAGAATATTTTATTTCATGCATCAAATAATTTTTTAATAATTGCTTAAACCATCTTAGAAAAAGATTTAAATTGTTGGCAGTTCTCATCGGACATCAAACTTTATGAATAGCATTGAAAAAATGGTTATGAAATTGTTTGACTCTCCAAAGGATATGCTTTTAATTTTCTAAAGTAAGATAAGAATTGAAAATCTGGTTTAAAAATGGAAATGCAGAATAAATGTTAACTGAAGACTGTAGCATTGCTTGCTCCTGGCTCAAAAAAAAAGCAAAACAAAAACAAAAAAAGAGGGGTGGGTGGCAACATTGATGTTTGTAAGACTTTTATTTAATAGTACAATTTCACTGATAAAAATGACTAAAACCCTAGACTAACACATTAACACCTTTTTATTCAAACAGTAATTTTTGTTGAAGTGTCATTTACATAAAACTAACTCTGAGTGTACAGTTTGATGCATTTTGATTAATGTATACAGTGGTGTACCATTCAACACAATGAAGACATAGAGCAGCGCTATCAAACAATTTTTTGTGATGATGAAAATGTTCTGTACCTGTTCAATATGGTAGTCATTGACCACACTGGCTCTTGGGCACTTGAAATGGCTTTGGGACTGAGGAAGTGAATTAGTAACTTTCATTTTAATTAGTTTAAATCTTGAACAGCTGCATGGGATGCTGGACAACCATATTAGCGCCCACCATTTCCATCACCCCAAAAAGTTCATGTTGCTATCATCTTGCAATGTTACTTTAGTGCCCTCTACTGACAAAGCCTGGCATTACACTAACTGGCAAAGAAATGTTTAGTTTGCAGCTTCATTATTACAAAACCGGGACTGGAGGAGCAGGTTGGGAGCTGAGAGAAGAGATGACTTGCTCAATACATGCATGTTTAAATGTAATGGATTTCAATTTGTCGATTTTTTCTTCATGTTTTTTTGTGTCCTGCCTTAGAAATCTTTGGACTTCCCTTGTGGCTCAGCTGGTAAAGAATCCACCTGCAATGTGAGAGACCTGGGTTCGATCCCTGGGTTGGGAAGATTCCCTGGAGAAGGGAAAGGCTATCCACTCCAGTATTCTGGCCTGGAGAATTCCATGGACTGTATATTCCATGGGGTTGCAAAGAGTCAGACACGACTGAGCAACCTTCACTTTTACAAATCTTTGACTAATGTATGGTCATAAGTATTTCCTTCTATGTTTTCCTTTGGAAGCTTATAGTTTTAGCTCTTACGTTTAGGACTATCATCAACCTGTGTCAGAAATTTTATATGTATACAAGCAGCTCATGCAGTTCAATATCAGCAAAACAAGCAACCCAATAAAAAAAAAAAACTGGTCAGAAGGGGACTTGCCTGGTGGTCCAGTGGCTAAGACTCTGCACTCCCAATGCAGCAGGCCCAGGTTGACCCCTGGTCAGGGAACTAAATCCCGCGTGCCACGACTAAGTCCTGGTGCAACCAAATAAGCATTTTTTTAATGGACAGAAGACCTAAATGGATATTTCTCCAAAAAAGGCATACAGAAGGCCAACAAACATGAAAAAAATGTTCAACAGCGCTCATTATTAGAGAAATGCAAATCAAAACCACAAAAAGGAATCACCTCACACTGGTCAGAATGGCCACCATCAAAAAATCTACAAACAGTAAATGCTGGAGAGGATGTAGAGAAAATGGAACCCTCTCACACAGTTGGTGGGAAGGTAAATTGATACATCCACTATGGAGAACTATGTGGAGATTTCTTTAAAAAGCTAGGAATAAGACTACCATATGATACAGCAATCCCACTACTGGGTGTATACCCTGAGAAAACCATAACTGAAAAAGACACATGTACCCCAATGTTATTGAAACACTATTTCCAATAGCTAGCACATGGAAGCAACCTAGATGCCCATCAACAGATGAGTGGATAAAGAAGTCGTGGTACATACATACAATGGAATATTACTCAGCCATAAAAAGGAATGAATTTGAGTCAGTTCTAGTGAGGTGGATGAGCCTAGAGCCTATCATACAGAGTGAAGTCAGTCAGAGAGAGAGAAACAAGTATTGTATAATAATAACACATGGATAGGGAATCCAGAAAATGGTACTGATGAACCCATTTGCAGGGGAGGAATAGAGACTCAGACACGGAGAACAGACTGACCACAGTGGGGGAAGGAGAGGATGAGACAAACTGAGAGGATAGCACTGAAACATACACATTAGCACATGTGAGATAGATAGCTGGTGGGAAGTTGCCATATAACCAAGGAGCTCAGCTCAGTGCTCTGCAACAACCTAGAGGGGTGGGATGGAGTCGTGGGTGGGAAGGAGCTTCAAGAGGGAGGGTACATATGTATCCTATGGCTGATTCACACTGGTGTATAGCGTAAACCAACACAACATTGTAAAGCAATTATCTTCCCATTGTAAGTGAAAATTTAATAAAATGTTATGTGGTTTGAGATTAGGATGGACTCTACTATTTTTCCATATGGATATTCAATAGCTGTAGCATTTGTTGAAAGATATCTTTTCTTTCCAACACTGAATTACATTAGCATGCTTGTCAAAAATCACTTGAATGTATACATGTATTTCTATTTATATACTATTAGAATTAAGACAGTTACTACAATGAGGTATCACCTTACACTGGTCAGAATGGCCATCATCAAAAAATCTACAAACAATAAATGCCAGAGGGGATATGAAAAAAAGGGAGCCCTCTCACGCAGTTGGTGGGAATGTGTATTAATACATCCACTATGGAGAACTATGTGGAGATTTCTGTAAAAAGCTAGGAATAAAACTACCGTATGATCAAGCAATCCCAGAGAAATCTAAGAGTATACTAACAGAACTAAGAGAGTTCTATTTCTGAACTCTCTTAATTATTTCATTTTATTAGAAAACATTTGACTAGTTAATACATATACATGTAGTACAACATCCATAAAGTGCAAAAAAATCTATGGTGGAAAAAGCCTCCTTCACTCCCTATTCCCCAGGAAGTTCTCTCTCATGTTTTCTTCTGTGATTTCCATTGTTTTATTTTTTACATTAAAGTCTTTGACTCCTCTGAAAGGTATTTGTTTCAGCCTTACTGAGATATTATTGACATATAACACACATAAATTTAAGGTGTACAATGTGATGACTGGATACAGATACATGTTGTTAAATGATCCCCAAATAAGATCAGTTAACACACCTATCACCTCAAATAATTGTGTGTGTGTGGTGATAATATTTAATGTCTAAGTCTTAACAACTTCCAAGTATATGACAGAGTATCGCTAATTATAGTCACCATGCTATTCATTAGCTCCCCCAAATCTACTCATTTTATAGCTGGAAGTTTGTAACTTTTGGTCAAGATTCCCCCTTCTCCCACTCGTCTGAACCCAACCCTGGCAACCACCATTCTACTTTTTATTTCTATAAGTTTGTCTTTTTAGAGTCCACTATGATGCTGCTGCTAAGTCGCATCAGTCGTGTCCGACTCTGTGTGACCCCATAGACGGCAGCCCACCAGGCCCCCCCGTCCCTGGGATTCTCCAGGCAAGAACACTGGAGTGGGTTGCCATTTCCTTCTCCAATTCATGACAGTGAAAAGTGAAAGTGAAGTCACTCAGTCGTGTCCGACTCTTAGAGACCACATGGACTGCAGCCCACCAGGCCCCTCAGTCCATGGGATTTTCCAGGCAAGAGTACTGGAGTGGGTTGCCATTTCCCACTTGTCTGAACCCAACTCTGGCAACAACCATTCTACTTTTTATTTCTATAAGTTTGTCTTTTTAGAGTCCACTATAAGTAATATCAATTAGTATTTGTCTTTCTCTGATTTATTTCACTTAATAAAATGTCCATAAAAACTACCCATAGTCACAAAAAAGGAGGGTTTTCTTTTTTGTGGCTATTATTCCATAGTGTATGGGTGTGTGTGGGTGCATGCACAGATTGCATTTTCTTTACCCATTCATTTATCATTAGACACTTAGGTTGCTTTTATGTCTTGCCTATTTTAAGTAATGCTGCAATGAACATAGGAGTGGAGATATCTATTCGAGAGAGTAGTTTCACTTCCTTCAAATATATACCCAGAAGTGGGATTGCTGAATCATAACAGCAGCTCTATTTTTAATTTTTTGAGGAACCTCCATATTGTTTTCCACAGTAGCCACATCAACTTACATTCCCACCAACAGTGTACAAGGGTTCTCTTTTCTCCACATCCTCACCAACACCTGTTATCTCTTGTCTTGTTTATGACAGCCATTCTAACAGGTGTGAAGTAATACCTCATTGTGGTTTTGTTTGCATTTCCCTGATAATCAGTGATGTTGAACATCTTTTTGTGTGCCTGCTGGCCATTTGGAAAAATGTGTGCTGCAGCTACTGAAGCCCACGTGCCTAGAGCCTGTGCTCCGTGAGAGAAGCCAGCCCATGCACCGCAACTAGAGAAACTCCACATAGCAACAAAGACTCAGTGCAATCAAAAATAACAATAACAAAAAGGATTATATCATCTGCAAAGAGAGACAATTTTACTTTTTCCTTTTTGATTTGGATGACTTTGAAACCTTTTTTATTTTTTAACCTCATTGTTCTGGCTAGGAGTTCCATTACTGTGTTGAATTAGAGTGGTGAGGGTGGGCCTCCTTGTCTTGTTCCTGCTATTAGTGAGAAATCTCAAACCTTTCATTGTTGAATATGATGTTAGCTTCTGGTTTGTAATAAAGCAATTCAGATTGTACACATCTCTTTTTCACTTTGTCATATCATTGCTTAATTTTGTGTTGTTTTTGTTATGTGATGACCAAAGGGAAATTTTAACTTGAAAAAAAAATACTTTCATAAAATTTACTAAACCATTACTCAGAAACAATTTCCTTTAATCAGCATTTATAGAATACCTATTAAAAACCAGGCAACCCATTAGGTATTAGAGAAATGGATATGCTTGCTTTAATTAAAAAAATCTTTCAAATTTATCCTATGATAGACTATCTCTGAAAACACAAGAAACTGTTAACAGGTTTACCTCTGGGGAAGAGATAATTTTTATAATATACTTTTTTTTTTTTTTTTTACTTTTTGAATTTTGTAGTCTATATCTGTTAATTACTCAAATAGTCCGGTTTCTAAGATCCTAAACATTCCATAAATCCTCTAGAAAATAATTGGTAACATGTAATGGGTTTATTATCGCAGAAGGTGATGGCACCCCACTCCGGACTCTTGCCTGGAAAATCCCATGGACGGAGAAGCCTGGTGGGCAGTCCATGGGGTCACTAAGAGTCAGACACGACTGAGCGACTTCACTTTCACTTTTCACTTTCATGCATTGGAGAAGGAAATGGCGACCCACGTCAGTGTTCTTGCCTGGAGAATCCCAGGGACGGCAGAGCCTGGTGGGCTGCCGTCTATGGGGTCACACAGAGTCGGACACGACTGAAGCGTCTTAGCAGCAGCAGCAGCGGCAATGGGTTTTTATAGCTCATTAAAAGTCACTCCACATTGTAGCAAATTAACAAATTCTGACAAACTTTTGTTCATCTCAATTTTTTTCTAAAGAAAGGAGTCTGCTTACCTCAGTTTGCCAAACAGCATAGCTTATTATTGGTTATCGAGGATCTTATGACCCTGTTCTTAATTAACCATGATAGCTCCGTGGGGAAGATTCACATATACAGCACACATTTCTACTTGAAAATCAGCCTATCTGTACTTAGCACCAGCTCTTCCAAAGCTCTCAACTGAGTCCTCCTTCCCATGGTAATGTAGCATGTCAATCCCTGTGTCGATAGAGATTATGAGACTATTTTTCACCTATTCCCTGACACCACAGCACTTATCTCTGTCAATGAGAGCTGCAGCCGGGAGGAACTCAGCAAGATACTGAGGAAAGCTGAAATGAACCCTCTGTGAATACTAAATATGGTGAGACTGAGCTCTGAAAGAACAGCTGATGAACTACTGTGTCAATTGCTTAAAATTGACAGCCATCTCCAGCTCTTTATGACCCCACAGACTGAAGCTTGCCAGGCTCCTCTGTCAATGGGATTTTCCAGACCAGAATACTGGAGTGGGTTGCCATTTCCTTCTCTAGGGGATCTTTCCAACCCAGGGATCAGAACCCTAGTTTCCTGCATTACAGGCAGATTCTTTACCATCTGAACCATATAAAACAATGAATTAAAATGTTCATCATACTGGGATTGTAGAATGAAAGAGAAGATGAGTAAAGTATTGCATGAGACACTGATTTGAGAGTGTATAAAGGAGTAGTCTAATTCAGGAGGGTAAATGCCAAAGGCTTACTTGGTTTGCAGTCAGTCTCAGAAAAGGGTTCAGATCTTGCTACAATGTGGAGAGGGTTGAAAGAAGACAAGACAGAGCAAAGAGACCATTTAGAGGACTGGATTAAGGCATTAAGAGTGGGATAGAAAGGACAGGCCAAATGTGTCAGACATTAAGAAGAAGGATCTAAAACATAGTTATCCAGGTAAAGTCAGTAAGACCTGAGAACTGGCTGGCAGTTAAAGAAAAGAAAAGCAGGACTCTGGATCCAGGAAATTATGGCTCTGTATTATTAATAATTCTGGTTTAGTAATACTAGCAGAAATATCAGCTACTAGTATTATTCATTACATTGGATGGAAACAGGGAGAGGGATGACTTTCCAGGTTTCTGGGTTACATGACCAGTAAATAGACATGCCTTTCACTGTACTGGAAATACAGGTTTGGGTGAGAGGAAGCAAAGATGAAAAAGATGCTGAGTTAGAGGTGTTTGGGAGACAGCCAGTGGGAAGCATACAAATGTTGCATATGTGAAAACTAGTCAAGAGAGGGGTTGAGGTCTAGAAACATAGATTTGTGAGTGGTCACACATAATTGGTAGTTGACGCCATCAGTGTAAATGAGTAGGAGAGAACCAAGAGAAACATACAGCATGCAGGAAAGGAGGTGGTGTGGTGAGAAGGAAGTCCAGAGAGCTTGCAAGGAAACCAGAAGGAGACAATGGACAGGAGAAAAGGGAGAGTTTGAGAAAGACCTGATCAGATCAACCCAAGTGAGGTTTTGTCTAGAAATGAACAAGTATCCAAGAGCAGCCCCTGGTGTGCAGCTTCTTGGAAGCCTCCATCATAGCAATGGCTCAGGATACAGATGTCCTTCTCTGCACTCATACCTTGGGTCAGCCAGAAGGCTCATGGATTCCCTGAAGCAGAGAAGAGTTGATCCCACTGTTCAGCAGCTGGCCCAAAGCAGCTTCAGGTCAGTGGGAAAACTTTTAGAAAGCATGGAAGGTTGACAAACAGTCTGCCTGTTAACAAATAAGTTAGAGACTACATTTTGTTGGAAGTATAAATTTGACACCCCCAAATTCCTTTATGTTATAGTAGTAGAGCAATGTCTTATTTGTATAAGGGAAATTTCTAGATAAAGTTTACTACTTTAGGAACTAAACCTTTAATCTGAGCCATCTTTTTGTCAACCTCATGAAAATTTGCCTACCTTCTCAATACATGGTACACTAGATGTAATACAACCTTGCTTATAAACATATCATCATCATTATGATCATTATTTATTATGGGAAAAGATGGAAACAGTGAGTGGTAACAAATATTGTGCACTTACTGTATGCCTGATGCATAATACTGAACTTCCTCAATGATCCTATACACTAGGCACCATCTCCATTCTACATAAAGAGAAACTTGAGATTCAGAAAGATTAATTTATTTAACATCAAGCATATATCTTTAGTAAGAATTGACATCTACTGTCTGATTCCAAAGCTTTCCTATTATCCTTCCCATGCTTTCCCCTCCAAGTTTTGAAAGTTGCTTTTTATAGCTATTTCTTTCTGGGGCTTTCCTCAAGGACTGTTTACCCCTGAGCTAAACAGGAAAAGTTGCTGAACTTTTACAAGATAACTTACCTTTCTCCTCCCTTGGTATCACTTTCAGCATATTAGCTTCAGCAATAATCCTTCTCTCCTCCTAGTATCTTTTTACTGAAGCTTAGGCAACTTACCAGGGAAAACCAAATTATCAATTTTATTAAATGAGTAACATAATTTAACACAATATTTAAGAATGCCTTCACATCTCTCTTGTGACTCTTAGAGACTTGTTCTTACTATCAGATTTATGAATATATCCAAGAAAGTTAAAGTTAACCAAAGTCTAAATTACTCTCTGTTTGTCCAACAAGCCCTCCTCCCAATCACCTGCCCATATGTGGGCCACAAAGATTGGTCCAGAGAAGGGCAGGTACCCAAGTCAAGCAAACAGGGCCTTTCTTGGAGATTTCCCCTGCTGGAGCTATCAGGAAAAAGACACTCTCATCACTGGAAGCTATTACAAGATGAGCTCAGAGCTTCCCACGAGTCTCTGGAGAGAGCTCACTGCTGTGGTAGAGAATGACTGCAATTATTCCTAGCTCTGCAACTGCCATGATCTTATAAACTTGTAAATCTTTCTCCTCTTTTTTCTGGGGGTGGTGGATGTGTCATGCAGGGACCTTAGTTTCCCAATCGAGTATCAAACCCACATACCCTGCAGTGGAAGCTCAGAGTCTTAAGCACTGGACCACAGGGAGGTCTTCCTCTTTATTTTTCCTAAGCTACTTAAACTTGTATTCTGTCACCCATCACTAATAGAGACTTTTGGCCAATAAATATAGGCATTAATCACGAATAGTAGTTCTCAATTTTGACTGTACATTAGAAGCATCAGGGGAGTTTTTAAGAGTCCCAGTGCGCAGGCTACATCCCAGACCAATTAAACCAGAATTTCCAGGGGTTGGAACCAGGCATCAGTATTTTTATAAAACTTCCCCTAGGGTATCCAGGGTGCAGCCAGGATAAGAATCACTGCTCTGAAACAGCTTTAATTCTAAAGTAGTCTATCAGAAACCAACAGCAAAGAATGAATCTTTGTATGGTTCTAGTACTAGGATATACTTATAGATTGGTGGAATAGAATTCAAAGTTCAGAAATATAAATTAAAAAAAATATTGGGCCAACTGATTTTTGACAAGGGTGCCAAGATCATTCAATAGGAAAATAATCATCTTCTCAGCAAAGGATGCTGAGACAACTGGATAACCACATACACAAGAATGAAGTTGGACCCTTACCTCACACAAAATACAAAAATTAATTCAAAGTGGATCAAAAACAAAAATATGAGACCATAAACTCTTAGAAGAAAATGCAGAGGTAAATCTTCGCAACCTTGAATTATGCAGTAGATTCTTAGATATGACACCAAAAGCATAAGAAAAAGAAATGGCAACCCACTCCAGTATTCTTGCCTGGAGAATCCCATGGATGGAGGAGCCTGGGGGGCTACAGTCCATGGGGTCGCAAAGAGTTGGACATGACTGAGCAACTTCACTCATCAAGAATGTTCTTCAAAGGATACCATGAAGAAAGTGAGAAGACCCAGAAATTCCACTCCTAGGTATATACCCAAGAGAAAGAAAACATATGTCCACACCAAAAACTGTTCATAAATGTTTATAGCAGCATTATTTACAACAGCCTAAAGGCAGAAACAACTCAAACGTCTATCAAGGATGAAGGGACAAACAAAATGTGATTTATCCACAGAAACTAATATTCAGTTCAGTTCAGGTCAGTTGCTCAGTTGTGTCCGGCTCTTTGCGACCCCATGAGTCACAACACGCCAGGCCTCCCTGTCCATCACCAACTCCTGGAGTTCACTCAGACTCATGTCCATCAAGTCAGTGATGCCATCCAGCCATCTCATCCTCTGTCATCCCCTTCTCCTCCTGCCCCCAATCCCTCACAGCATCAGAGTCTTTTCCAATGAGTCAACTCTTCGCATGAGGTGGCCAAAGTACTGGAGTTTCAGCTTTAGCATCATTCCTTCCAAAGAAATCCCAGGGCTGATCTCCTCAGAATGGACTGGCTAGATCTCCTTGCAGTCCAAGGGACTCTCAAGAGTCTTCTCCAACACCACAGTTCAAAAACATCAATTCTTTGGCACTCAGCCTTCTTCACAGTCCAACTCTCACATCCATACATGACCACAGGAAAAACCATAGCCTTCACTAAACAGACTTTTGTTGGCAAAGTAATGTCTCTGCTTCTCAATATGCTATCTAGGTTGGTCATAACTTTCCTTCCAAGGAGTAAGCGTCTTTTAATTTCATGGCTGCAGTCACCATCTGCAGTGATTTTGGAGCCCCCCAAAATAAAGTCTGACACTGTTTCCACTGTTTCCCCATCTATTTCTCATGAAGTGATGGGACCAGATGCCATGATCTTCATTTTCTGAATGTTGAGCTTTAAGCCAACCTTTTCACTCTCCACTTTCACTTTCATCAAGAGGCTCTTTAGTTCCTCTTCACTTTCTGCCATAAGGGTGGTGTCACCTGCGTATTTGAGGTTATTGATATTTCTCCCGGCAATCTTGATTCCAGTTTGTGTTCTTCTAGTCCAGCGTTTCTGCATATAAGTTAAATAAGCAGGGTGACAATATACAGCCTTGACGTACTCCTTTTCCTATTTGGAACCAGTCTGTTGTTCCATATCCAGTTCTAACTGTTGCTTCCTGACCTATTAGTCATCTATAAAAAAGGATCTAAGTACTGATATATGCTACAATATGATGTATCTTGGAAACATTATGCTAAGTGAAAGAAACCAATCACAAAAGACCAAATATTATATGAATTCATTCCCATAAAATGTCCATAATGGGGAAATCTAAGAGACATAAAACATGTGAGTGATTGCTTAGAATTCCGAGAAGGACAGAAGAGAGGAAAATGGGGTGGCAATAGCTAATGGGCACAAGTTTTCTTTTTTTCAGATGATGAAAATATTCATGTCCTAAAAATCATGGCGATGGCTCCATATATCTTTGAATATACTAGAAACCATTACATTGATTATGCCATTGGGTGAATATTGCATGACATGTGAATTGTATCTCAATAACTGCTGCTGCTGCTGCTAAGTCACTTCAGTCGTGTCCGACTCTGTGTGACCCCATAGACGGCAGCCCACCAGGCTCCCCCGTCCCTGGGATTCTCCAGGCAAGAACACTGGAGTGGGTTGCCATTTCCTTTTCCAATCGAGCTAAATAAAATGTAGGACATGATTTTACACTATATCATTTATTTCAAGTTTACAAACAAAATAATTGTAATGTTTATAGATACAAATACAGTATATGTTTTTAAAGTAGTTCAGGCAGAAAAATACACACATTTCAAGATAATGGCTTAGCTTTGGGAAAGAAAAAGGAGTAAAATTGCAAAGGGTGCAAAGAGGGCTTCAAATACATCTGTAATATTACATTAAGCCAAAAGCAGAATAATTATGTAAAAGCATGGTGGTTTTCTTTAAAATATTTCAATAACTCTTTCTTGTTGACTCTAGTAAAGGCCAAATTGACACAAGCAGCAATTATCCTAATTGCTAAGTCAATATTGCCAAAATCCATCTTAATAGAAAAATAAAATCTGTAAGATACCTCTGCGTGCATGTGTGCTTAGCTGCTTTTTCATGTCCGACTTTTTGCGACCCCATGCACTATAGCCCACCAGGCTCCTCTGTCCATGGGATTCTCCAGGCAAGAATACTGGAGTGGGTTGCCACGCCCTTCTCCAGGGGATCTTCCTGACCCAGGGATTGAACCCATGTCTCTTATGTCTCCTGCACTGGCAGGCAGCTTCTTTACCACTAGCACCTCCTGGGAAGCCCATAAGATATATATATACCTCTACTTGGTAAATTTTGAACAGAAATAAGGATCTGGGTTGAGGGTTAATGAGGACTCTCTGTACTTTCTATCTCTTGATCATCATAGTCTCTTCAAAACTCTTTGCTTTCTACCCTATTTTACTAAAGAGCTCTGACCAAAAATAAATGAAATAAAATCTAGCAAGTGTCTGACTAATGGAGGGATTTTGCATATGATCTCATTTTCATTCAGTCTAGAATCTGACACTTTTCCTCCACAAATGACCTGGGCTACAGGCTCAGTCTGCAGGCCCTCCTCTGGGCTGGTGCTGAGTCACAGAAGCATGGCAACCAGCATGTAAAATATCCTGGCCTGGCAGCTCTAAGACCAAGAGCTAGATTGCTTTGCTAGATTCCTTGTCGCCACAATATGGGTATGATAACCCTTCCACAGTGTTTGAAATGCCTCTTGTGAACAGATCTCCTGTTATTTTAGTTCAGTAATTTCAGTGCAGGGATCTGCAAGACTTCTTTGTCTCTGTCTCTGTATTTCCCAACCCCTACCACACATTGTTTATCATGGTTTTCAGACAGATGCCACAGTGCCTTGGCAAAGGGAACTCTCAATATATTATAGATAATGCTTCAAATGTGTTTCCAATAAATAGTCCTGATTTCAGACCAAAAAAGGGAGAACAAAAGAACAATTTTCTTCTTTTTTCACCTTGCTTGTTTCCCAGACAGAAACCACAAATTTACTAAATGACAAATACTTAGAAAATAATATTAGCGTTTAATGAACATGATTTAAGACTCTCCTTTAGAATGACACTGAAGTATTTTTAAGTGCTTTTTTCTTTTTTCATGGCCAGTTTGCATTCTGCATGCTTGAGTCCTTGCTTCTTTC
This sequence comes from Bos grunniens, assembly GCF_055505025.1. Lineage (NCBI taxonomy): Eukaryota > Metazoa > Chordata > Mammalia > Artiodactyla > Bovidae > Bos > Bos grunniens. The sequence continues at coordinate 64,369,430 of NC_141168.1, read as the reverse complement.
AGTGATGAGGGATGTGTTGCCTGGGTCCAACCAGAAACACAGAGAAGACAGTCATGTGGGGTGATCTGATGTCATCACAAATGCAATAGAAATGAAATACCTCCCAACCCTCCAAAAGCAATATTTCAAAATAGATCTGATTCAAGCCCACTCCTCCTCCTTACTCAACAAGACTGAAAACAAATTAGGTATTTGTGGATTTTGAAGGATACCATCTCCTAGATCACACAGGAATCCCAGACCTTACAAAATCTAGAAAAATGAGGAGGGAGGTCTGATTCTCAGTCCTTGTGGGTAGTGCCTGCAGCCACTGGTTTCCATGGCAACTCCACTCCCACCATCCCAAGTTCCGCCAAGGAAACTTTCTCTACAGTCCATGGCCAAGTACTTCCTGGTAAGCCCTTTCCAGGACCTTTTTAAGGCCTTGCAGCCTCACCAGGTGACAATAGTCCTCCCACAGTCCCAGATGTTTTCCTCCAACAGAACTAGAAATGCCTCCATTTCCCTTCTCCATCAGGAAGGCAGGTAGATCGTAGACCACTGCCCACTTCAACTCTTCAACCTCTAGGATCTCGACCTTCCCACACAAAAATCTGTCTTGATTTGTCTCCAAGGTAAGTTCTCCTGCTTCACCACCCTTTGAAAAGTCTCTTTCTAAGACACTCTGTTCCACGGGGATTCTCCAGGCAGGAATACAGGAGTGGGTTGCCATTCCTTTCCCCAGGGGATCTTCTGGACCCAGGGATTGAACCCAGATCTCCTGCATTGGCAGACAAGTTCCTTACCATCTGAGCCACCAAGGAAGCCCCTTTTAAGACACACATACACACACACACACACAAAGATAGTTCACTCGCCCTCTCCCTTACCACCTCAACCTCTGAGGAGCTCTCCTTCTTGGGAAAATAGAAAATGGGGCAACAGGGGAATTTTCCTCTCTGCTGAGTCTACAATATGAGGCAGAGAGAGAGATTTTTAAATAAATCACAGATTCGTTTATAAGATACAGACTACCCTACATCACCTAACAGCCTGAATTTTACCTAACACTTTCACCATTAGATCCAGTTCTGATTACAGCACTGTGCACAGAAAGCCATAATTCAATCATTTACTCACTCAAAGGAGCAAGTTTGAGGATAAAGATGAAGAGTCCAATTGGGGATATGTTAAAGTTGAAGTGCTGAATGGTGATCTGAAAGTAGGCAATGAAATACAGAACATGGACATAGACATCTTATTCCAGTGTTCAGTGCTATAGGCATGGATGACAGGCTATGGATTAAAGAGAGAATGGCCTCAGACTAAGGCCTGAGACACCCACTAGCAGAGGAGACTGAGGAGGAGAAGCCTGAGAGGCATAAAGGAAAGCAGCTGTGTGGCCACAGAGGGCCAGGAAGACAGAGTTTCAAGAAGCAAAGTATAGACAGCTCTTTGAAATACAGCTAGCCAAACATTCCCTTGGTGATTGGAGAGAGGCCTCAGGATCTATTTCTTTCCCATTAAGAGTTTAGCCACCACTATCATTCAAGCCAGTTACTTTAGATTAGAGCTGAAACTTTGGAGAGCAAATGGGCCCTGAGGGAACTGAATGAGATGGATATAAAAACATTCTGGGGGACTTCCCTAGCAGTCCAGTGGTTAAGACTCTACCAATACACAGGGCATGGGTTCGACCTCTGGTAGGCGAACTAAAATCCCACAGTGCAGTCAAGTTTAAAAAAAAAAAAAAAAAGAACACTCTGGAGCAAGCCTGAGTGCAGTCAGTCAGTCCTGGGTGGACTTGACCGTAATCCTCATCCACTCCACACTGATCTTTTATCTCCCTATGTGGTAAAATGACTGGTTGTAAGAAGCTCTGCCCTTCTCTCTTCCATCTATAGACAGTTCCCTCGTTGCTTTTCCATTTTCAAAGTCAATCCTAAAGGAAATCAACCCTGAATATTCATTGGAAGGACTGATGATGAAGCTGAAGCTCCAATACTTTGGCCACCTGATGTGAAAGGCTGACATTAGAAAAGACCCAGATGCTGGGAAAGACTGAAGGCAGGAGGAGAAGGGGACAACAGAGGATAAGATGGTTGGATGGCATCACCGATTCAATGGACATGAGTCTGAGAAAGCTCTGGGAGTTGGTGATGGACAGGAAAGCCTGGCGTGCTACAATCCATGGGGTTGCAAGGAGTCAGACCCATTTGAGTGACTGAACTGAACTATGTATATTGTGTTCTGTATTCACAGTTGTGTGTGGCACACTTTTTAAATGTACATTTCTCAACTGAAGTGGTTTCAAAACTAAAATGTGCAATAGGCTTCTCAAAGCCTCACCCCACCCTTGGGCCTAAGAGGATAGGATGGAGTGAGAGTGTTTATGACACGTATTGCTTGATTTTAGGAAAAATGCTTAGGATCTGCTTCTAATGCCATATACCTGCTGTCTTCCCCATACTCATTTTATGAAGACCTATATGTAGAGGAAAATATTGGAAAACTCAATTACCTCCTGAATTTGGGATGGGCTAGGCAGCCAATCTAAAGAAGAAGAAATAGCAAAACCTCACAAGAGAATACATCTAGCCATGTAAATAGTCCTATGGGGAAATGTAGTAAAATTACAAAGAAAAATGCTTCTAAAAATGACATCTTGTCTGAAAAAGCCAGTGTTATATATCTTCAATAAAATATAAACGTCTAAAATAAAACATTATAATCACTAATTCATCTCTGGTCTTTCAAGAAGACTATAAAAAAGTCATTTTTCTCTCTTTACACATACTAGCCCACCATCAATTTAAGTGACTTCCCCAAAATCACAATGAGGGTGCTAGAGGGTTACCACTAGAACCCAGTCCCATAAGGCTTGAAAACTGGTATAAGACAAAATTCAGTCTTGGATCCGGTACCACAGATTGTAATCTCAAAAAAAAAAAAAAATCACTTCACTATATTTTAATGAATCCATAGTTCTTTGATACACCTCCCAAAGTCTGTTTTATGGTAAAGCTTGAGTATTTGACAATTCATTAATTCTATAATGTTTAATACTGTATTCAATAAAAATTTAGTTTCTCTCCAGACATGAAAGAGAGTAGACACTCCCTTGTGAAGATATCCATCCACATATGAGTTGCTAGGGTATATTCAAAAGAGAGCAGAAAAGAAAAAATGATATAAAAGAAAAAGTGTAGTAGTTCTAAAAGAAAAAAAAATTTTTTTTGCTTCAATCGGTATTGATTCTAGGTGAAAATTTGAGGCTGAAATTTTGCTTAAGACCTCTCAAACAGAGGCTGTTGCCACTTATGATTAATCTTAAAAAAAAATTTCTTCAACAACAACAAAAAACCAAACAACTTGATTTTAAAATAAGCAGAGGATCTAAATAGACATTTTTTAAAAGACATACAGATGGCCAACACAAAAAAACGCCCAACGTCACTAATTATTAAGGAAATGCAAATCAAAACCACAATGAGATATCACCTCATACCTGTTAGAATGGCTATTATCAAAAAGACAAGAAATAACAAATGTTGGAGTGGCTGTGGAGAAAAGAAAACCTTCATACACTGTTGGTGGAACTGTAAATTGGTGCAACCACTATGGAAAATCACACAGAGATTCCTCAAAAAGTTAAAAATAGAACTCCCATATGATGCAGCTATTCCACTTCTTAGTATTTATCCTAAGAATACAAAAACACTAATTCAATAAGGTATATGCACCCATATGTTCACTGCAGCATTAGTTACAATTGCCAAGTTAGGGAAGCAACCTAAGTGTCCATCAACAGAAGAACAGATAAAGATGTGATATATTTTTAGATATATATCTGTAATGTATAATACATATGTATAATGGAATACTGCTACTGCTGCTAATTCACTTCAGTCGTGTCCAACTCTGTGCGACCCCACAGATGGCAGCCCACCAGGCTTCACTGTCCCTGGGATTCTCCAGGCAAGAACACTGGAGTGGGTTGCCATTTCCTTCTCCAATGCATGAAAGTGAAAAGTGAAAGTGAAGTTGCTCAGTCGTGTCCGACTCTTCGCAACCCCATGGACTGCAGCCTACCAGGCTCCTCTGTCCATGGGATTCTCCAGGCAAGAGTACTGGAGTGGGGTGCCATTGCCCTCTCCAATGGACTACTACTCAGGCATAAAAAAGAACAAAATTTTGCCATATGCAGTAACATGAACGGACTTGGAGGGCATTATATTAAGTGAAGTAAGTCAGACAAAGACAAATACTGTATGATATCACTTATATTTGGAATCTAAAAGATACAACAAACTAGTGAATATAACAAAAAAGAAGCAGGTTCACAGATATAGAGAACAAACTAGAAGCTACTAGTGGGAAGGAGTCGGGGAGGGACAATATAGGGCTGGAGGATCAAAAGGTACAATTAATCATGTATAAAATAAGCTGCTGCAGCTACTGCTAAGTCGATTCAGTGGTGTCCGACTCTTAGCGACCCCATGGACTGCAGCCTACCAGGCTCCTCCATCCATGGGATTTTCCAGGCAAGAGTACTGGAGTGGGTGCCATTGCCTTCTCCATAAAATAAGCTATAAGGATATAAATACTATACAACATGAGGGAATACAGCAAATATTTTATAATAACTATAAATAGAGTATAACTTTCAAAATTGCAAGTCACTGTATTGCAAACCTGTAACAATAGTATATTATACAGCAACTGTTCTTCAATTAAAAAAAAAAAAATGACCTGGAATAGGTAACAGGGAAGTCATCAGAGCTCTCTATCCCTTCTTTCTGATTCTTTGTATCTGCTTTGTCCTTCCTCCCAGGGCAAATGCATTCTATCTATTTTCTAGCCCACATAAGGGTGCATGGGTCACCCAACAGATAAACCCGAAGTTCATGTATGCAATAGATTACATCATTGGCTTTGATCCTTCTCCTTACCCACCACTTATCCCTCAGGCCTCATGTCCATGCAACGCGCCTTATGACTTATAGTTCTACCAAGGGGCAGAGTATATTCATCTACATCTAAATGTTGGATTCAACCCTTGACTTACTAGGAAAGCAAAATGAAGCTGATGTTAAAGTGTGCCAGTTCCAAACCCAGGCTCTAAAAGGCCTTCCTCATTTCCTCAGGTACCTCTGAGCTCTGCTGTTGCCCTGTGTCCTGGTCCATTCCGGCTGCTCTAACAAAACACCATAAAACTAGGTGGCCACAGATTTATTTCTCACAGTTCTAGAGGCTGGAAAGTCACTCACAGAGATGAAATTCTGCTCATTCACAGAGATGAATTCCACTCTCACTTTCTGAGGAGAGCGACCACAGTAGACTCAGGTTGGGTCAAGTGTTAACCCCTATGCTAGAGGAGGTAGTCAAGACTTGGTATCAGCCTGGCTCCTGGGGGCCACCCCTGTGGACTGGGAGACAGTTCCCACATGAAGGTGAGGTGGGTGGTTATTGTGAGCAGGTACCCCAAAGGAGTCTACTTCTATTTGATGTACAAAGTGCTCCCTGCAGGTGAAAATTGTTTCCTGTGAGAAAAACTGTCTCCTGCAAGAAAGCTTTGAATTTCAGAGGCAACTTAACTTAGGAGAAAGAAAAGAAGAAAACAGCCATGTTCTTTAAAGGGGGAAGCTAGACAGCAAGAAGACTTGTTTAAATGCTGTGAATCACAGGATTGGGGTAGAATGTGATCAACAGTTCACAGGGAAATCAAGTGTGGAAGAGAAGGGACAGAAGGCAATTTCAGCGCTCAGTCTTCTGTGAATTCAGAAGTATCACTGCTCCCGACCACTCATGCAGTTGAATATCAGGCACAGATCTGTGCCCCACAGGGGAGGAAGAGCTATCTCCTAAGGAAGAAAATGGTCCAGGAGAGAAAAAAGAAGCTGACATAATCACAACCATTTCAACTTTAATGAGTACACAGGTGATGTCAGTCCCTCAGTTGAATGGGAGATTTAGATCAGTTAATAAACTGTTTAAAAAAATTATTCAAATTAGCTTCATGATAACAGGAAAAATTGATAAGTTTCTAAGTTGTTTTTGTCCTAAACAGTGGATTCTTTTTCCTCTAATCATTATTTTTGAAGAGATTTGATGAGAATTTTTGAACATTTAAGTGGAGAGAAATGTTTTAAACATTTAAATGGAGAAATGTTCATAAAAATGCACATTTGCATCTAATATTTAAATAACTCTGATTTCCAAACCATTTCCCAAAATACTAACATGAGGAGAGAGATTACATTTTTCCTCTATGTCACTTCTAGAGAAGAAAAGACTAATTATGCTTTTACCTACTTATATAAAGAGAAGCAAACATCCATATATCCATATTTTTGAAATACCATGATTATTACACTCTGCTGAAATTTAAATTGAATAAATAACATTATATAATAAATCATAGCCAAATGGACTATAAATGGTTCTTAAAATAACTGATATAATTCTGAAAGCAATGTATAGTACTTGCCAAGAAGCAAAGCTTTCTGAAGGATTCTTTTTGGAAACAATTAATTAATAACAGTCACTAATGATAATGAGGGTATTAGGGAGGTACATGGTGTCCCACCAATTATATGCCAGGCAAGCAAGAAATTTTTGAACAAAGAATCTAATTTAAAGAGAGAGTTGCAAGAAAATTGAGAAGAAATAGAAAGCTGTTTCAAATATTTCACAAGAAGTCATGCTGGGACCAGAGTCAGCTACCAGACCAGCTCTTCAGTGAGTTTAGGTTTTAACAAAAATGGAAAGAAAGAGCTGGTCTTGGGTTGTGTTTTCTCCTAGGCAAAAATCTCAGAGGGAAGGAAATTCAAATGGCTTCTACCTACCATGAAGACAGCGTAGATCCTTACACTTAACCCAGACCTACTGAATCTGACCTATTTCACTGAATTTCCAATTAGATGGAGAATATGGAGGAGTTCAGTATTCTTTCCTATCCCACTTCAGAGGAATATAGATGGAGCTCGATAGAGCAGAGAAGGAGAGCAGGCTGGGCACAGTGTGGGACTCCCCTCTCCCTGGGATGGAGAAGTAGGAGAATGACCTGCATCTGGGCTCCTCTCTGATTGATGGGCAACCCCGCCACACCAGCAGGAGGAAGAGTGGGCAGGCTGACAGAGAGGACCAGTTCCCGAGCACACGCAAAACATTTCATTATCTTCCTGAACCAGCTGGAAAGATCTAAGAACAATTTGAGTTTCCACAATTACAGACGGGAGCAAAGTTAAAGAAATACTTTTCTATCCTCTCTTATATTTTAACCCCACTTTAACCTCCAGGATGGCATGGCCCAGAAAATCATATTTTTTTAAAAAAGAATGTGATGATGTAATTGAAGATGGCTCCCATCTTGAACTAGCATGTAGCATTATCGACAGATAAAAGGAGATACAAATATACATATATACGAGTGTGTACATTTATATACACATATGTATTATGGCAGTGTTCATGTATATGCAAGTGCATATGCATACACTCTTACATACACCTTTTTTTTTTTGCAGAAATGATAGATCTTGCTGATGAATTTGATGATAGTACATGTGGTAGATGGTGATGCCATTTACTGAGAAGGGGAAACCAGGAGAAGAGTCAGATTGGATCAGTGGGGAGCTATAAACATGAGCTCAGCTCATTTTCAGATGAAAATGCCAGGTAGGCAGCAGATACAGTCTGTAGAGTTCAGAGGAGAGACTGGGTGGAGATGTCAAATTGGGTGTCCCTCTGCCATTAAAGCCATAGCCCTAGATGAGCCCTCCTGTGAGGAGAGGACAGATAGAAAAGAAAAGCCATCTCAGATTTGAGCCCCAGGGAATAACGTTTCTGTGACTGCATAGACAAAGCAGAAGAATGGGAAACTAAGCTTTTTGTTTAACTCAACAGAATTCCACAGAATTGTGTTTTTCCAACTCCAGCCCATGGGATACTGAGAAAAGGGTTTTATGAACAAATCAGCGTGTGATGTGCTGCATACATAGTTCCCCTAGGAGCTTCAGAGTAGCAGAGTAACATGTGTAGATGAAAGATTCAGAAATGCCCTACAATGCAAAACTTGGTTTAATTTTATTGAACAGAGAGTTTCCTAAGTCAGAGGTCCTTGAAGTGTTGCCCCAGCCCAGCAGCAGAAGCATCACCTGAGAACTTGCTAGAAGCATCAATTCTTGTCCCACCTGAGACCCACAGAATCTCAGGCTTTGGGGTACAACCCTGCAGTCTGTGTTATCACAAGTCCACCAAAGTGGCTCTTATATATGGCCTGAGTCCTAAATATCAACCCTTTTTCTAGTTTTGGTAAATAATAGCGTTTTCCAAAGTGATTTACTAGGAAAATACTGTTATTGCCAACTCTAGCTTTTAGATTCTTAGTTTAACGAAGCTTCAAGTAAGGAATCACTGCTGAGGATTAAATCTAGTATTTTACTATTTGTTTGTTGCTAAATCAACATGCTACGGAACACTTTTATCAATAAAGGTTTTACTTGCCAAGAAGTAGCAATTGTTATGAAAATACTTTTTCCATATTAAAAAAAGTAAAACCTCTTGCCTTCCTAAACAGGTCAAATTATCTAGATGCGCATTATCCGACAAGGTCGCCATTAGCCACCTGTGTCTATTTACGTTTAAAGAAATTGATTAACATAAAAATTCAGTTCCTATGTCACATTAGCCACCTTTCAAGTGCTATCCATGTGTGGCTGGTGGACAACGCAGATACAGAACATTTGTTGAACAGCAGTGACTTAGACAAGAAATAATTCCTTCTTTTTTTTTTTCTTTTGCTACCAATGAATGACTCACAGTTAACAATTCAGAGAGAAGAGCAGCTGTGATGCATGAACATGATCCTCACTCCTCCAGACATCAGTCTTGATGGCAAGCAGACAGTGATGAACACAGGTGAGAAAAGCCAGGATCTAGAACTTTCAGCTCAAATGTCTTCCTCATTTTCCCCACAGAGTCTTGGGAGTTTCCCACTCGAAGTCTATGAAAATTCTCCTTCTGCTGCCCAGGAAACCTCCTTACTCACGACCCAGTTCACCCACCACTCCTCCACCACTGGTGTAAATTCTGGCTGTCAATGCCATTCTTTCTACATGAGACATTCTGGCCCCTCAGCATCTTCCAAACCCCTTTCTGTGGTGGTCATACCCAGGAAATGAACCCAGGCTTTCTCAAATTAGATGTCTTCCCCTTGCCAGCCTCACTCCACCCATCAAGTGCATCCATGGAGATTTCAACTTGGAAGAAAGCAACACAATTGGAAGTCAACACCTGGGTTCTCCATGACTACCTGCTGGTGAGGATCGGGGAGGGGGGCAGGAGAGGCCATCAACTTAGAGAGGCAGCAGTGGGGATGAGCTAGAGGCAGTGTGCATGCTCAGTGTCAGGACCAGCATGGCAAGAAGACGTATCCCAGAACAATGAACTGACATAGCTTACATCTTGTGCCTGGCTTAAAAAATCCCAGTCCCAGTCTCTGGCTTCTTGGAAATCCTGTGAGCTACCTTGTATCTTTTAATAAATTCCTTTTCAGTTCAAATTAGTAAGAGTGGGTTTCACTACCTGTAAATAGCATCCAAAGCAGAAATCCCTACCAAGTGGAAAAGAATTATCTCCATAGCATTTACCCACACACATTGATTACGTGACTTGTGTTAGACTCTGCCAGGGACTGGAGATGTATTTATAGAACTTGTTCTCAAGGTCCTTAAAATTCAGAAAAAGACAAATCAGCACACCAAGAACTTTAAAACATTGTAGGTGGCCATGAAATACAAATGTAGCCACAGGGAGGCCCAAAGGATAGGGAGGAGGAGGGCGAGTTCAGAAAATCTCCAAGGGGATGTCCCTTGAGCTGAGTCGTAAAATATAAACAGATGGTTGACGTGATGGTTGACGTGCCAATGAGCAATAGGACAAAGGAAAAAACATTAGTGAAAACAAGGAGGTAGCCGTGGTCTTCCATGTTCTGGGGGAAGAATCAAGACATGGAGTTGGTGGGAGAGGAAGAAGGCAGCAAGAGAAAAGGGTCAAGAGATCAAATCAACACATCGTACATCTTAAACTTTCACATTGTTATGTGTCAGTCATATCTCTATAAAGCCAGGTAATATTTTTTAAAGGCTGGGGAAACAGTAATAATAACAGCTAAGATCACCTGGGTGCTTATTGTGTATACTAAATAGTTTACATTGCTTTTCATTCACTCCTCACACAGCCTCAGGTGGTAGATGACTCCATTACCATTATTTTACGGACAAAAAAAATTGAGGCAAAGGATAAGCGACGTGCCCAAAGTCACTCACACCTAGGCAGCAGCAAAGGAGGCTTTCACCTTCCAATCCAGCTCAAGTCCGCACTCTTAAGCACCACTGCTACCGTCAGGCGAGTGCCAGTTCAGAGAGGATTTTACATCCCACTCTAAGGTGTTTGAACTGGGTTTTCCAGCAGCACTGAAAGATTTTAGGCAGATGAGTAATATTATCAGACTTCCATTTTAGGATAAACATAAAGTGTTTCTGGAGTGGAGAGTGAACCAATGTGAGTAATGAAGGGAGACGACTTGACTCCAGTCCCCACCATACTCACAGACATACAGACACACACACACACACACCTCTCCTCCTGGGGCCTACACACAAAACCAGGGTAACAAAAAGGAGAAATTCAGGGGACATGATTCAAAACCAAGCAGAAACAGCAGTTTTTAGCAGAACAGCTCGAAACAGACCTATGTTGGAACCATAGCTCTCAATGGAGGCGCTCTGGGACCCCAGACAAATTACTTCACCTCTCTGAGCTTTAGTTTTTCTATAGAAGTGGAGAATGGAATGTAAATCCCTTCTTCCAAACTCAGAGTGGAGTCAGATGTGTTTCCAGAAGTTAGATTTTCTGGATTACAGGACAGTAACACATTGCCTTTATCATATTTTATCCAACACAAACAGCAAGGTCTGATGCAGCCCCCTGTAATCAAATCCATTAATATTTCTGCAGCAAAACATATGAATATTCACACTGATTGGGATAAGTCAAAACTATAAATAGCTTCACATAAATTCAAGTCAGGTTTTCCTATCAAAAGATTTCAGGTCAGTTTCACATTCAAATGTGTTACTAAAAAAACTTTCAAAGATTTGGGGGTTTCAGAATTACAAAGATTATGCTCCCCTTATAATATGCTCCTCTTATTTGCTTCAGAGCTGTTTTAAGACTTAAATGGGGAAATGCATACAAAGCCCTTGGAATCTGATATTCTCCTGCCTGACAACAAGCGTGACCCAGTATCCCAGTTACAGAGCCCTAGCTTCAACTCTGCTGTCTTCAAGAGCTCCCAAAGCTGGGTACATCTTCAATCACAGCTTTAATCATGAATTCTAACCTTTACAGTCTCTGAGCCCTACCACCAGTCATAATTCTCACTTCACGTTTTTCTTGGGAGCCCTAGCAAGTCTGTGCAAGCAATCTCCAAGTTCCTAAGGTGGGTCTTAGTGACCAGCCCACCCTCATCACCCCCACACATAGACCTGTCTTTGGGGCCATTCTGGGAGGTGTGAAGCTAGGGTGAATCACACCACAGGGGACCTTCCCCTGCATGCACAATATTTTTGAAGGCAAAATATTGTTAAACTCAGCAAAAATGACCATGAAGTATAAAAGATGGGGGAAATTATCAAAAAACCACATAAATCCTCAGCAAGACGATGATTGCAAGGAAACACTTACTTACGGACTGTATACCATGGCCCAGGCATGCCGCCGCTGGTCCCCTTGATGTACCCTAAGACAGCACAGTGTCTGCCTCCTCTCTTGTCCAGCCTCCATTCTGCTCCCTTGCCTCAATCAGAGTTTGGCTAAATCATCATCACCATCTTCCAGTTTTTAAAATCTACTTAGGACTCTCATATACATCAACTGGTTTCTCCCTCACAGTCACATGGGGTTGCTATTATTAAATCTATTTCACAGGTGAGGAAACTGACACTGTGGGAAGGCTGGTGGTTGGAAACTATGTCTTATCCTTCTTCTCTATGGTCGTGATCTCAGTCAATCAGCCTTCTCACAGCAGATAATTTCCATAAAATTCTGGTTGTTTTGGTGGGCAGAAGCCATAGAAGGAAAAAAAAAGGTCAAGTGATGCAAACGAAGACCTACAACACCCACAGACCAAGCCACTTTGCATGTTTGCCCGGGGATCAAGGGGCCTTCCTAGACTGGAGATCAGCCCTGACCAGAAGAATGTCAGCAGAGAACAGGAGAGATGCTGTTTTGTCATTTACATGATTATTACAAAGAACAGTGGTTCCTAAACTTTGACTGAGAATCAGCCTCACCCTGCGAGATATTTTTTTTTAAGCCCTTGAACTGTATACACTTTATTCATTTATTTTTGGCCATGCCATGCGGCAGGTGGGATCTTAGCCCCCTGACTAGGTATTGAACTCGGGCTCTTTGTGGTAGAAGCTCAGACTCTTAACCACTGGACTGCCAAGCAAGTCCCACTCTGAGAGACTTTTTTAAATCCAGATTTCCAGGCCCTGTCCACAGAGACTGTGAGACAATGAACATGAGTCAAAGGCTGGGAAACTGCCCTTTATTATGCTCCCCAGATGATTCTCATGCAGAGCCAGTCTTGGGAACCAATGACCTAGAAAATCAGAAAACACAAATGACAGGAAAAAAATCACTTTGCACATACCAAATTCTAATTTCTGGCAACTATGAACTCTGTGGCTACACTGGGAACAGAAAGAAAATGACCTTGGAATATTAATACATGCAGTTGTAATAACTCTTCACACTGGAGAATAACCTTTGGAGAAATGATACAGAGCCTTCGTGAGGGAAGCACAAATTTATAAGATGCAAAGCCTAAAATTGGGCAGAACGACATGTGAATAGCGGGCATCTAGAAGATGCTCTCCAGCAGCCTTGTGTGAAGACTTGCTGCCTGTTCCTCACCCCCTGTCTCTTCTCCAGCTCCCCACAGCCCTCCTGCTTCACTCCCCAGGTGGAAGCTGCCTTAGATTGCAGGGAAGATGCTTCAGAAATCACATGAAAACCAAAAAATTACTTCTCTGGTTAACATCCGTGTGGCAATATGTTTACTGCCTCTGTTCAGCCCTGAGCAATTGCCAGTGAAGCCAGAAAAGAGGGCAAGAGCTCTATTCGTCTAATTACTTCAGCAGAAGAAAAATGTGTTAATTAACTGACCTTAATAATTCATACATATCCAAACCAAGGGATCACTACATTGCATGCAAGGGCCGGCGTCTGAAGAAAGGATCATCAACAGGGTCTCAGAGACAGCCTCATTTTGGAGAGGTGATCTATTTTTTTTTCTCAAGAACAAATTTACCACCTTCAGAATGATTGAAGAACCTCTCTGCAAATTATGAGTTTGCTATAATACCTTGATTCCTCCAACTTCCACAGCTCCTCCTGGGGATGTGAAATATTTTTAGAATCACATCAGCCTAACACATTAATTGGATTTCATTATGCTGACTGCTGATTGGAACATTCTACAGGAAAGGGGAATGTGACTGTATGTGTCCTCTGCAGACTTCCAAATCGAAAAGATGAGGGAAAACAATGAGGCTGGCTTTTCTGGGGAGTTAATAGAGTCATTCAAATCACAGTTTTCTATCCAATATGCTGCTGCATAGAAACCAGCCAGGAAATTAGATCAACAGGCCTCCACTCTTAAAGTCAGTCAAAGACAGAGAAAGAATGCTGATTATTTCATTCTCAAAGACTGTGGGACCCCCCCAAGCAGGTATGCTGTTTACATGTCCCTCCATGGAGTTGTAGCAGGTAGGGGGGAGACCAATTTTTAAGGCCACAGGCAGAAAGGGGGAGATGGATCACAGGGCACCTGCAGCTGGGATGAAGTCATTTTCCAAAAGCACCTATTAAACAATTACATGGACATTGCAGACACACAAGCATACATTTGGAGGCTTGGAGTCTATTTTGCAGACAATGGACAGAAACAGAGAACAAAGATGAGCAGGAGGTTTGCCAGCAGGTCAGCAAGACACAGTGGTGATGACAAAGATGCAGCTGGCAGGGGAAGAACAAATGTGCCCCTGGCAACGACTCCAGCCTATCCAGCCAAGCCCATGGCTACAGCGTACGTGCCACAGCTGAGCCCCAACGCCAGCAGCAGAGCCAGAGGGACGCCCCTTCGGCACAGGCGACCTTGCCAGAGGCCCAGGCAGAAGCAGGAATAGGCCGAGAGGACTGCCTGGAGGCAGGACCCCTGTCCGTGGCTCCCTGGGTGTTGCTAAGGGTTGAATTGTGTCCCCTTCCTCCCCCAAATCCATATGTTGACATCCTAACCCCCCAGTGCCTCAGGATATGATCTGATTTGGAACTAGGATTGTTACAAGTGCAACTAGTCCAGATGAAGTCATCCTGGTGGAGGGTGGGTCCCTGATCCCGTAGGACTGATGTCCTCATAAAAGTACACCGTGTGAAGAAACAGGCTCTGGAAGGATGCCTTGTGAAGATGTGAGTTACACTACTAGAAACGAGGAGAGAGGCCCGAACTGATCCTTCCTGAGCACCTTCAGAGAGAGCGCAGGCCTGCTGACAACTTCACCCCGGAGTTCTGTTCTCTAAACTGTGAAACAGTAAGCTTCTGCTCTTCTAAGTCACCCAGGATGTGTGCTTTATGATGGCAGCCTGAGGAAACATACACTGGGCCAAGGAGGCAAGTGGGAGTGGGTGAAAGGGTTCCATCCCCTGGCCCTGGAATCCTGCCACTGTGCTCCAAAACCCAGTCCTGTGATTTCACACAACTGGCCAGCTCCTTAAGCCTGTTCCTCCAACTATAAACTGTTTAAGGGTTCCCTGGTGGCTCAGTGGTAAAGAATCTGCCTACCAATGCAGGAGACACAGGTTCGATCCCCGGTTCAGGAAGATCCCACGTGCCATGGAGCACCTAAGCCTGTGCACTAACTACTGAGCCTGTGCTCTGGAGCCCACATGCTGCAACTACGGGGGCCCGCATGCCCTAGAGCCCACGTTCTGCAACAAGAGAAGCCGCAACAGTGAGAAGCCTATGCATAACACCTAGAGAGTCGCCCCCACTCAAGAGAAAAGCTCAATCCAGCACAGTCCAAAATAAACAAATAAATAAAATTATTTTTTAAACTTTGCTTAGATAGCGCCTGTCCATAGGTTTGTTATGAGGATTAAATGAGATAATCCTAGTCACATGGTTAGCTTCATGCCTGGCCCATAGTAAACATAGAATAAATGTCAGTTAGCTTCTGTTAAGGGGCTACAGAATCAGATTATCAAAGTACAGGTGACAAGGGACATCCATCTCTAATCTTTGCATCCTAGATTTTACTTTGTACACCCCATAAACTAATGCATATTTTCTACCATGACAGCTAAAATTATTTATCTGAATGGCTGATTCACAACTTTCACAATTCTCTTCAAATCCCTTTTTCTATATGGCTGTTTTATTAAATCACTCTTGACTTGCAAATCCTCCATTGAACCTTCTTTCCTTTACGCATCTCCACCCACGGCTTTTCCTTCTGGGAAGATGTCTTTTCCTCCTTGCCCTGTCTGTTGACTTCGTGCACCTACGACTATAAATCTTCCCTGCCTCCCATTGCGGGCCCTCCCCTCCTTTCTGTGAGCCTGCTCTCATCCTACCTTCTCCCCAAAAACCCATCCACATTCGATCATCATGAATGGAAACAGGAGGCTGGTTACCACTCAAACCTAAACCACATCAACTACCTTCTGACTCCATCTCACCCACAACTGATAAAAATAAGCCTTTAAAAACGGAATGGGTCAGATTAATCCAGTGTCTCCTCATTGCCCCAAGGAGGAACTCCTTCTCCATGCCCTGGATAGAAGCAGCATGTACAAGACGAGGGAGGTCTATGTGGGTGACAGTTCACAGGAGAAAGTTGCTGGGCTCCGCTACTGCCCTGCCCTACACCAGTGTTTCTAGACACTCGCAGGGCAAGGCAGAACAGAGGACCCAATAATTCATCTGCCAACCCACAGAAGGAAGCCAAGTCACCCTCCCTTCACCATTTCATCACCAGTTCAGCCTTTGGGGGTCTCCCCCAACCCATTTCAGAAGCAGCTTCCAAGATACGGGTTGGATCAAGCACCTCAGTGCACAGAATTATAGTGAGGGAAGCTCTTCCACTCTACCCAGCATCTTGCTATCAATCAACAGCAGTAGATGGTTCCCATTTTTGCCTGCCAGCAACTCTCTATTTGGAGGAAGCAGTCCCTTTCTGTTCTGTATGAATCTCATGACAATCAGGCAGTGAAGCCACTCCACTGACTCTTCAGTGAAAGATCTAGCCCCAGGTGATGCCACTCACTAAGAACACAGCTGTCTTTCTCTCAAATAAACAAGGCTCAAGGACAGCATCCTATGGGGCTTCTTGTTGCACAAGTGGAGGCAAATAGATGCATGAAGGGAAGGTTGTCAACCCATATGCCAGATAAGGCTGCACCTCTCTTCTAGGCTTTGTGATACAGATACAGTTACCAATCTGGTCTCTGCCTCACTGAGACCTATTGATTAGATTTGCATACAGGTAATTCTGGGAGAAGAGTTGAGGGGACATGGGAAGGTGGTACCCTTGGCAGAGAACTGTGAGGATATTAATAGTGGCTGGTCAGCTGGATAGTGTGTCAGAAAGACTGGCCTCTGGAAGGGACCCCAATAGGTCTCTTCCTCCCAACTTTAGACTCTGTTAAGAGTGTGGGAAATTCTGAGAATTCTGAGAATCAGCACATACCGGGGGCTCATCTCCTTTCCACAATCGGAGAGACACATAGACAGCCCAGCCCTGCAAGGATGGAAGACAGTCAACAGCAGGGAGCTTTGCGATCTTTCAGGAGAATGAGGGACTCGATGCTTTGTTCCCTCCATCTCCCTACCCCCTTACCCAACACCCACCTCCCCACCCCCACAAGGGAAGGAGAGGAGAAGTCCCTGGGCTCCTGCAGCAGCCCAGCCTGTTACCTCTCTGAGAACTTGTATGTGTTTTCCAAGCTCCAGGAACATCTGCACAGAGCTTTGCAGAGCCCCACTAAAATTCCTGGCTTTGGCTCTTCCTTAATTTACAGCTTTGCTGCCATCATCAGGAAGGCTCCAGGCAAAAGCAATGGCAATTCAAAGACTCTGTAGTCGAGAGGGCCCAGGGGTCTTGGGAATTTTTCTCTTGGTTGAAAGCAGAAGCATACCCAGGGAAAGCTTTTTGGCTCTGTTCATCCCCAAAACATCTTTACAAAGAAAAATCAAAGGCAAATTTGGACTCGAATAAAGTAAGGGTTGTTGTGAACAGGAAGTGTTATGGGTCTGCTAGGAAAATGAACATTTATTTGGAAGTTATCGAGAGAAGCCAGTTTGAGATCTGTATACCCTGTGTTCTGCATAAAGATTAGGTTTGTTACTGGAGACATTTATGAAGAGCAATTGCCCCCAAAGTGCCTGGTAGGAGGACTATTCAGAGGTCATTTTCCTAATCTGAGACTTGCTGGGCAGGGTAAGATGTGGATACAGGTGCCCCAGAAACTCCATCACTGTCTGTCTTTGGGGCCTTGAAACCATCTGCACTTCCCACCTTAGCCACTGACCACCTCCCTTGCTGCCGGGACAGAGTTGCCAGCTCCACCACCACGGCCATTCTGAAGTCAATTAATGTTCTTGGATGTGGGACTGTGCCAGACACAAAAGCGCAATTCAGGAACATGCTCCTCTGTTCCTGTTCTCATCTCCCAACCTTATCCACTTCCTAGTTCTGTTTCTTACAAGAGCACCTCTGTTTTCTCAATCACCAGACATACTTTCCCTCCATGAACGCTATGCATAAATCCAATGCATAGTGAAGAATTAACCTCACCCAAAATAGAGGTCTGGCCTTTGTCATTGGCTCCTGGGAGCTGATCTCTAGGCCCTTGAAATGTCCTTCCTGATTTGTTGATCTGGGGCCCTCAGATAATATAATGTGCCATATGAAGGTGTTCCAGTTGATATCCTCTGCTCAGGTGCCAACATGTGAGTGAAAACACCAATGATTCCAGCCCTCAGCCATCAAGTTACCCCCAGCCATTTGAGTCTTCTTGGCTGAGATCTCAGATATTGTAAAACAGAGAATTGATTCCACTGTGCTCTTCCCAAATTCCTGAACACCGAATTCTATGAGTGTAACAAAATGGTGGCATTGTGCCTCTAAGTTTTCATCCAGTTTGTTACCCAGCAAGTAGCTGATACACTTTCCTGGCCATCCAAGTACGGATTAGACTCCCATTCTCTGGACTCCTGTGACATCTTGCACCTTTCCCATTCTAACTTTTTGTACTCTGTTATCATTGTCAACTCACTCCTCTGTACCCCATGCTAGATATTATCTGTGAAGTCAGAGACTACCTTAGGTATCTATATCTCCTCAGCACTCTATGCAGTGTCTAACAAAAAAAAAAAAAGGCAATCGATAATAATTTTTCGACAAATAACCCATGAAAGAGTGCCACAAGAGCACAAGAAGACCTTCCGAAAACAGCATACAACAGGACAAAAACTCCAGAACACGCCCTCAGTGAGTCAGATGTATCATTTTACTGTATGAAGCGAAGTACCTCAAATCAATGAGAGGGTTAACAAGAGACCAAGCCCAATTTCACTACAAAAATAACTTTCAATTTGTGAATTTTTCATGAAAGGAAAGCAAGTTCTGCCCTGGAAGAAAGATCCAGATAGCAGAAAGGCCAAAAGTTCAGGAGTATGTTCTGGATGGTAAATTACACTATGAGTTTAGACCACAAAAGGATTCAAAGAAACAATATCTAGCCAAACTTTATCTAAGGCCTAAAATTAATTATTAATCATAGAGCCTGACCAAAACTACTGAGGTGAGAACTGAATCCTGTTTTCAAGAGAGTCTTCTATGCTTCTCAAAAGATCCAAGGAGAAGGGCCAGGGTGTCACACAGGGCAATGATGATAGGATCAGGAAGATTCACTTACTGGATATGGAAAATTAAAGATTAATTATTAATTATGGAAATATAAACACTTTAACTCCTTGGCCAAGTAAAAACTTTAAAAATATGGAATATTATCTAACCTTATTTAATCTAATCTATGCAGTCCATGGAGAAGGCAATGGCACCCCACTCCAGTACTCTTGCCTGGAAAATCCCATGAACGGAGGAGCCTGGTAGGCTACAGTCCATGGGGTCACTAAGAGTTGGACATGACTGAGCAACTTCACTTTCACTTTTCACTTGCATGCATTGGAGAAGGACATGACAACCCACTCCAGTGTTCTTGCCTGGAAAATCCCAGGGACAGGGGAGTCTGGTGGGCTGCCATCTATGGGGTCGCACAGAGTTGGACATGACTGAAGCAACTTAGCAGCAGCAGCAGCATGCAGTCCATGAAATTCTCCAGGCCAAAATATTGGAGTGGGTAGCCCTTCCCTTCTTCAGAGGATCTTCCCAACCCAAGGATCGAACCCAGGTCTCCCACATTGCAGGCAGATTCTTTACCACCTGAGCCACTAGGGAAAGCCTCATTTACTGGATATAGAAAATTAAGAGAGTTTTCTTAAGGAGACAGATGGTGATTGCAGCCATGAAATTAAAAGACGCTTACTCCTTGGAAGGAAAGTTATGACCAACCTAGATAGCATATTGAAAAGCAGAGACATTACTTTGCCAACAAAGGTCCATCTAGTCAAGGCTATGGTTTTTCCTGTGGTCACGTATGGATGTGAGAGTTGGACTGTGAAGAAAGCTGAGCGCTGAAGAATTGATGCTTTTGAACTGTGGTGTTGGAGAAGACTCTTGAGAGTCCCTTGGACTGCAAGAAGATACAACCAGTCCATCCTAAAGGAGATCATTCCTGGGTGTTCTTTGGAAGGAATGATGGTAAAGCTGAAACTCCAGTACTTTGGCCACCTCATGCGAAGAGTTGACTCATTGGAAAAGACTCTGATGCTGGGAGGGATTGGGGGCAGGAGGAGAAGGGGACGACAGAGGATGAGATGGCTGGATAGCATCACTGAGTCGATGGACGTGAGTCTGAGTGAACTCTGGGAGTTGGTGATGGACAGGGAGGCCTGGCATGCTGCGATTCACGGGGTTGCAAAGAGTTGGACATGACTGAGCGACTGAACTGAACTGAAGGAGACAAGATTTTATTCAGAGAAACCGGATTATATTTATATAATATAGTTATATATATAACCCTTTATATATTACATATATTTTTATGTATATATAGTATGAAATATATATATAGTTTTATATATATAATGCTTCATATATTACATATATTTATATGTGCTCAGTAGTTTCAGTCATGTCCAACTCTGTGATCTTATGGCAAGGATCCTCTGTCCATGGGATTTTCCAGGCAAGAGTACTAGAGTGGGTTGCCATGCCCTCCAGGGGATCTTCCCAACCAAGGGATCAAACCCTCATCTCCTTCGTCTAATGCACTGAAGGCAGATTCTTTACCCACTGAGCCGTTGAGGAAGCCCAGTATATTTATATATGTATATAAACGCATACATAATCTTATATATATAACTGAATCACTTTGCTGTATACCAGAGGCCAGCACAACATTATGAATCAACTATACTTCAATTTAAAAAAAAAAAAAAGGAAAACAATTCAATGGGTATTAAAGAGTATAAACTACAAACTAAGACACCCTAAGAGTGAAATTTAAAGTCCCAGTTTTATTCTGAAATTTTAGAATCATTTAATTGTGTTATTTTTGCTTAATTCAAGAATAGCATTAGGAGTAATTTTCTCTGTTTGTGCCAAGAAAAAAAAAATCTATTCAATATGTGTGTAGTGTCATTATTACTGTCACTTTCTATCTTGACTCAACTCTTCTTAATTTCAAGTTACTTTCCCTCCTCTCCACATTGAGACTTAGGACCATGGCAAAATCCTACCACCTAGTGGAAAAATTCTCCATCCTTCACTCTAGATCCTTTTTAGAATTCAGAATGCATGAGCTGTTTGCCTTTGGTTACATATGTAGGTTTTAAGGGAATGAGCTGCTAAAACACCACCTTTAAGCACTGAAAGACTGTGTAAATTTTGGCCTCAGATTTCAGCCGTGTTACCACCTCTTAGATGGGAAGCAGTCACTGGGAAATGCGGAGATCTCCATCCACTGTGAGGGCTTTTTTCCATTTTTGTGTTTAGCATTGATGACATCACGATATAGGCACAAGCAGGTGACAGGAGGCACAAGTTTAATCTCCTGCACATGTTGAACAAGATAAACTCTCATCCACATCTGTCTCTGGGAGTCAATCAAACTCAGAAAAAATGTAACCTTCACCTTGAAGTCTGCGAAGCAGGATCCCCTTCTTTCAATAGATTTTGAGGTTGCCCGTTTACAATGAACACACAGCAGTTCTGCTTATTCATAGGTATGAATTTCCTGATGCTTCATTTAGCTTGACTACTCTATCACAGGAAATCATGTTGAAGGCAGAAAATTTGCCACAGAAATTATAGACCGAAGATCTGGCTAAGGCAATGGAGCAGAGAGAGAGAGAAGAGGAAGGAAAAAAATGAAAATTTCCTGGGAGACCTCAGTCTATTCCAACACGAGATCAACATGAATTGACCTTGAAAGAAAAATAAGATCTTTACACTTTTCCACAATTGCTTTCATCTTCCAGATGTTATCTTAGTTTTAGTTCATGCCATCACTGGCCCCAGCCCAAGATGACTACAGACAGGGTAGAAGAAAAAAAACTTCTGTCAATAGGGACACAAGAATAATACTGCTGGTATTCCAACATCCTGCCTGGTATGTATTATGCTTTGTCTGCTTATCTGCTAGAATATTCTAGTGCTTGCATATCACCCAGCATTTGATTGGTTCACCTTGGGATTCCTGCACCATGAAATAGAGTGTCCTGTTTCCTCATTCATCTTGCAGTTTTATATTTCACACTCTAGAATCCATTCCCAGTTACTCAGTCTTGATCAGAAGCAGAAGTTCCATCTCTCATTTCTGAAGGCTTGTTGCCTATTTTTTCTTGGATTTCTTCACATTAACCAATGTCTTTCAAAGAAATTCCCTTTTGCCTAAGCAGAAGCATCTGACACATTGAACTAGTAAAATTCATGTGCTTTTTAAATGAATATTTTAAATAAAAATACACACAACTATATTTTTGTCTTCTGTACCTTTAAATCCCTTCATGGAAAAGCAAAATTCTTCTCCTTATCTTGCAGGGGAAATGCAAGGCAGACAGTTTGATGGGAGTACTCAACTTTAGCATCTTTTCATGTATACCTAACTTCCTAAAAAGGAGGCAAAAGAGAGCAAATTGCAGGGGACAGATTATATCTCTGATATAGGTAATAGCTTTGCAGGGGATGTCAGGAAGTCCAAAATAAAAATAAAATAGAATATATAAACCAGTAACTAAAGAGAATAACATAAGTAATACCATAGGCTATAGATCCATAATGTCTCATTTCTAATCTCTCAGATGAGCTTTGGAGAACCACTCTAAATGTTCAGTGGTGTCTCACTCTTTGCAGCCCAATGGACTGTGGCCCACCAGGCTCCTCTGTCCATAGAATTTTACAGGCAAGAATACTGGAGCAAATGCAAGGCACCCTATGCATTTGCACAGAACCCTGGGCTTGGTTTAATGCCCTACTGTTGCCTTCTTGAAATTCTTAGTAATTTACAGACAAGGGGCCTGCCTTTCCATTTTGCACCAGACACCCACAAATTTGTTGATCCTGCAATAAATTCAGAGTGTAAAGAACTTCACCACTATTGGCAAAGTGTCTTTTTTCCCTCACGTCTGAAATAACAGACAAATCTGCAGAGAGACTGAAGTAATAACAAAGGCAATCCACTCACCTCCTTTCTCTGCAAGATTCCCTTCCTGTCTTCCCTGACAACTGAGCTTCCCATAGTTATCCTGCCTCAGGACAGCAGGCACATGTTTAAAGACAACATGACTTGACAGCCTCTGACTCAGCCTGGTCAGAGTCCACCAAGCAGTGGATTAGAGGCTGACGTTAACACTCCATGTTAATAAAGTCTTTCTTTGCTCAACTGACAACTCAAATCTTTCCATATTATACCACCTTTCTTCTTGCAGAATTCACAATCTGCCTTTGATGAGTAAAGAGCTACCACTATTAAACAGGAGAGTGGGCTTTCAAGGCCTAGCAGAACGATAGACTTAATATCCCAAAATATTATAAACAAGCAGAAAATTGTAGGAAAGACACATGTACATAAATACATCCCTAATAGCTGAGGTTTCTTTATTCATTTATTCAGAAAGTCTCCTTCTGTTGCCAGACACTGTCAGGCACTAAAGATTCATGGATGAATAAGAAAGACATTCACATTAAACCGGAAGTTGCTGGTGCCATGGTTCTTGTATCTGGAAGGATAAATCTGTAGGCAAATAAAAAAAATTAAAAAGAATAAAGCCAACACACAGAAGACAGAGGATCGAGAGAGGAGTAGGATGGCCCTGATGGTTTATGAATTCCTAGGTGCAATTGTTCCTGAGACCCAGGTTCTGTGAGTCAATAAATTTCCTTTTTGCCTTAACTGTTTTTTTATTTTTAAGACATGGTTTCTATTGCCATGGTGATTAGAATCCTGGTAAAACTGACTATGAACCAAGGGCTATGCTTCACAAGCATGTTATTTTTCTTCAAACATACCATTAGGTTGATGATTATCATTCTCACTTTTTTTTTTTTCATTCTCACTTTTATAAAGAGAACTAAGGTGGAGAGAGGTTAAGCTCCCTTCCCAAAGCCACACAGCTATCAGGAAGCAGACCTAAGATAATAATCTAGTGTGCCCAACTCCAAGTCTTTCTGGTGCCTGAAAATTTTAGGGTAAGTCTCCCTGAGGTAATAAATCCAAAAATGTTTTAGAGACTCTGTCTGAGAAGAGTCTGAATATCTGAAGAAGAGGTGTTGAGAGGGAAGGATTAGAAAATGTCCCCCCAAACAGAAGGGACACCATGAATGAAGACATTGCAGTGGAAATGACATGCTATGAGTAAGGACCCACTGCAGGATTTGGGAACTACTATAGATTTTTTACCAGGGAGAATATAGACTTACATTTTTAGAAAGATTATTCTAATGACTTTGCAGAATGAGAACTTGAAACAAACCAACCTTTAGTCTGAGAAACCAGTTAGGAAGGTGGTCATTCAGACAAACAGTAATGAGCCTAAGTAGGGCACAGCTGGGGGCGGGGGTAGGGGGAGGAAAGAATGGATGTGAGAAATGATTTATTAATAGAAGGTAAAATAAAAAACCTTGATGACTAAATTGTGTATGGTAAGTAAGGAAAAGGGAGCAGAGGTGGCCCTCAAGTTCTGGTTTGCAGATGGTGATGCTCCCAGCTAAGCCAGGGGATACAAGAAGAGTAAATTTCATGGGGAAAGACGATTAGTTTTATATGGGACATGTTATCTAAGTCTGGATACTGAACAGGTAATTAGCTCTATACCTGAAGCACAGTAGAAAGGTCTAGATTGAAGAAATAGATGAAGACGTTCATCTATAAATTAAAAAAAAGGCATTCGATAACATAAAATGAAGTAATCCAGAAGAGCAGGAACAGCAACAGTGAAGAGGCAGGTAGAGCAAGAGGGGCACTAGGAAGAAATAGAAGAGAAATCCTAGAAGTACAGAATGAACCCAGGACAGTGCTGACCCAGAGGTCAAGGGGGTGAGGAGTTTCGCGAAGTGAATGATGAACAATGTCAAACGCAACAAAAAGATTTGTGAAGAAGTCTGAGGACTTCCCTGGTGGTCCACTGGTTAAGAATCCACCTGCTGATGCAGGAGACATGGGTTTGATCAGTGGTCTGAGAAGATTCCACACGCTGCAGGGCAGCTAAGCCCAGTACTACAACTACTGAACCTGCGCACCCTGGAGTCTATGCTGCATGACAAGAGAACCCCCCACAATGAGAAGCCCATGAACCACAACTAGAGAGTAACTCCTGTTTGCTGCAACTAGAAAAAGTCCATGTGCAGCAACAAAGATCCAGTGCAGCCAAAAATAAATAAATTTATTGGGGAAAAAAGAACAAGTTTGAGAAATGGTCATGGGATCTAGCAATGAGGCCATCCGTTATAACCTTAACAAGGACAGTTTCAGTAGACAGGTGCAAGTGTCAGATTGCATCATGATTTGAGGAATGGATGGGAGGTTAAGAGACAGTGAGTGTAGGCTGTCATTTTGAGAAGTCTAGACAAGGAGAGTAAGAACAAAAGATAGTGGCCAGGAGGGGTAAAGGGAGAAAGATCTCTGTGAATGGGTCTCAAACAGGTATCTACAGGAAAAGAATGAGCTAGTGGAAGGGGACAGATTGACTAATCAGAGCATGGTCCCAGGTTAGGAAAAGAGATTGGGATCAAAGATAGAAGTTCAGTTCACCTTGAACTGAGTCTTGAGAAGAAGCCATAGTTGGGGTGAGGTCGTATGTAGGTCTATAGAGAGAAAAGGTGGCCATCTGGAGCAATCTTCCAAATGGCATCAACCTTCTCTCTGAAGGTAGAATGACCAACCATCCCAGCCTTCCAGGGAATGGAGACTTTCCCAGGAATGATGGCCAGCCTATTGTCTGCTCAGGAGGATGCCTTCCTTCCTCTGAATTTTTCCAGCTCTTAGTCTCTGGGCCACAAAATTGGAAACTTAACCATGCCTTCTCTCTTGTTTTGCCTCTGTGTGGTAATCTTGTCTCCCCTCTTAGGGATAATTTCCAGGAGGGCAGCATGTCTGCATGGTGAAAAGACACTGGAACTTAATAAATTCTTGTTGTTTCATAGAAGATACTTCCCAACAGAGGCCTGACAATCAGTTACCTTGTGTGGACCTTCCTAAAAGCGGGGTCAGAGAGGCTCCTTCCAGGGAATTTCTCCAAATCCAAAAGAACTACCAGCCCCTCACTAAAGTCAGCAGAAAATTTCTCCCTCACCTCAAACCCTACTCACCTTCTTTATGTGAATAAGAAAAGGAACGGCCACTCTCATTAACCACGTTCTTAACAAGCGCTAGGTGTCACTCTGTCCAATCTTCACGGCAACACTGTGAGGCGGGTATTTTTCTCATTTTATAGATGATGAGGCCAAGGCTCAGAAAAGGTAAGTAACTCAGCCAGTGTCACACAGCTCGTGAGCAACAGGTCCAGATTCAAAGGCAAGTCCTTCCATTCCAAAGCCTACCATCTTCCCACCATGAAGGTGTCCCCCTAGCTGGGTGGCTGTTTCTCCCAGGTGTGGCCCCCAGCTGTCCTATGTCTGATGCAACCATTCACTCTCCCTTCAGCATCACACACTGTATTTTAACTCTTGCCTTCTTTCTTCCTTCAAATTGTCCTTCCTCCGAAATAACCAACTGCCACCAGATGTCCCTCCTCTCCTATTAGTCCGCACCACTTGGCTCTGTTGCAAGTCGAGGCAATGCAGGCAGCCTGGAAACCCATCCTAGCTTAATCCAGTTACACAAATTCCCATTATTGAGCCATCAGTTATAGCCTGGGGATGCCCAGATGCGAACATCATGCAAAGGGTAAAGCACAAATACACAATGACAAGGCAAAATCTGAGAGGGTCACATGAAGTTCTAGGCTCAGAGGAGGTACAGCTTTCACTGAGGGCATGAGGAAACAATTATGAATGATTCCTTTGTGACTACCACAAGTATTCTGGAAAGAACCTGGGTTTTCTGTCATCTGTTCTAAATGAAGTTTAAAAATAGGTCCTGGAATGTACCTCAAAGGCTAGCTAATGTCTTTTCCATCATTATTTTTTGAGTCTGTAAGAAACTGTTTTCGAGTCCCTAAATGGATTTACAGTAATTCAGAAGTTGACCCCATCTCATCGATATTAAAGAAGTTTGCTAAGTTGGGTGGAATCAGTGAGGAGGATGTGGAATAGAATTCTAACTTAGCCTTTTGGTGGCAATATTTGAAACCACTTTGGGGCATGGAACATTAGACATTTTTAGCATTCAAGAAACCATAATTCAATTATTAACTTGTGTTTTGTTTGTTTGACCTGCCCTGTTCGTTCATCAGACAATAAGTGTTCTATAGCAGCAGTATTCCACATTCAGGAAGGATATTCCTCATGAAATAAGCTTGTTACAATCCATTTCTTTGAGGATTCATGCATGAAGAATGAATCATGTTTCACAACTCAAAAGAGGATGTGAGAGTCAGAGGAGGCCAAGAAACAAAGAGAAATTAGGATCATGACTTCTGTTTCCACAGTCCATTTATTCTTTATGTGTGGAGAAGACACAGGCAGCATTTGCCAGCTTCCATCCGGGAAAAGATGTCACAGCCTGACAGGTGGGATATGTACATCACTCCAAAGGGGCCTTTTCTACCCTTATTAACATTTACATCCTACTCTTCACGAGGCAAGTGCATGCTCAGTCATATCCAACTCTTTGCGACCCCATGGACTGTAGTCCCTCAGCCCCCTCTATCCATGGAATTTTCCACGCAAGAATACTGGAGTAGGTTGCCATTTCCTACTCCAGGTAATCTTCTTGACCCAGGGATTGAATGTGCATCTTTGTGTCTCCTGTATTAGCAGGCAGATTCTTTACCACTGTGCCACTTGGGAAGCCCCACATTCCTGGCCTAAAAGCAATTGTCTACAGAAAAATCCCTACATACTTTATTGGCAAGACCAACCTTGAAGTAAAGAAGAGAAAGAACAAAATTTAAAATTTCTCTGTTTTTGATCAATAATGTCACCTTCCTCTACGTGCAGTTTAATTTCTCTTGGATGGTGAGAAATTCAGAGGTAACACCAGTTGTATCCAAATGAACTCAAAAAAACAGAAAATGCAACTAAATTGGATAGGTTTTTAATCCTTGCAGTTTAAAGAGTTGCACCTCACCACCTAATAGCTGATCGAGCCCCTGTCTGTTGCAACAATTTTGCTCCTTGGGTGCTGAAGACTGAACTAATCACTGGACTCACTTCACGGCCCATCACTCATTGGTTCCAGGTGACTACTGACTATTTGGTATTGATTGTTTTTAATCCCGCCAACTCCGAGTCACTTAAAGCTGTTATACCAAACAGGAGGGTGACCATTTCTAGATGTGATTCTCAGTACCCAGGAAATGTCAATATTCTGTCCAAGAACCCATAAAACGTCTTCAGATGAAAATACACAAGATAGGAAGGTCCCATTCCAAACAGCCACGAGGCATATTCTGATGTAACTGGGGTCAGGGCAGGGGGATTCTAAGGACCCTGAGCAGCATCACTTTTCCTAAAAACAAAACTGAAATCTGTGTCTTGAGATCAAGATTGATCACAATTTTTTCAACCTGTGAAAAAGACAAGCTGCGGGAAAGTTGACCAGCCTGGCCAGACCTGTGTGTCTCAAGTTCCAAGGAAGCCCCCAGGTCATGATACTTACTGCAAAGCTTCTACTGCAAAAATAATTATTATCTGCTCTCCTGGAACAGAAAGTGGAGCAGACCCCTTGTCTGGCTTCCTCCGACAGACTCCTCGCCCTTCAGCATTCCCAGGTTCTCATTCACATCTTCTGCTATTAGAATAGCCATCCATTGGCCCCCTAGACAAGTGAACAGCCCCTTAAAGTGGAGCCTCAGCCAAGCACGTTGAGAAAGGAGAGAGGAAGGGAGAGGAAAGAGAAAAGCTATGTGCAGAAAGAAATGGAGGGTTCTTCTAAAGACTTTTACGGGTCCTTGACAAGAGACTAATAGTGTTCCCTGGGGATTAAAACTAATAACCACAGATGATCAGACGTCCCCCTATTTATATACAATTTATTAGTGACTTATAAACAACAGAGCCTGAAAGACTTTATCAACTTCCTGGTTCTCACCAGCAGCAAAACACTCCCACTTTACAGACAAAATTCTCTAAAGTCAGGAACAGAGACAAGAGAGGTGAGGACCTCACTGTAACTCATGCATAGATACAGAATCCAAACACAAGCTTATACTGAATCCATCATTTGTCCAGCCACTCTACCAAACTGCTCATCAGACTCATCACAGCAGCTTTGTAAAACCATGAATCCCCAACCCCTGCCTGCTAAGTCAGAATCATGGAGAGTAGGATCCAAGAACCTGGGTCTAAGTCTCCCAGGTGATTGTTGGACAGCCACGGACCTGCTTTTTCCTGTCATGGTAACAGATCATGACTGGTTTCTTACACATTTTATTTGCACAACCAGATCAGAAACCCATTTGGAGGCAGGATGACGCCCTAGACCCTTAAATCCTCTGCAGTGTCAGCCCACACAGGTGGGCACCATGTATACGCCCAATGCTTGCTCATTAGAGGGAATTAAGTTTGTTCTGAGTTGCTTTTCACTGTTTTTTTTTTAATCCTTTCATCATCCTGCAAAGCAAAATTATATTTCAGTAAGGTTTCCCCTATAAAAAAAATTTACTGAGAAGTTTTTATCTTCACCAAATGAGAGTAAGTAGACATATGGATTCCAATAAGAATATTTTTAATTTCCTCTTTAAAAGAAAATATATTTCCTGACTCTGTTGAAAGATAGTTCATAGTCCTAGAATTCTTTCTCCTTTTCACAGCTTCTTCTGGGCAAATTCATTTACAGAGGGGATAGATTACCAATCTTTTCTGATGATCTGTTTCTTTTGCTCATCCTCTACTGAATTTAAATGGGGTCATTATTTTAAGCGGGAATAAAATTATTTTATACACCATAACTCAGAGATCTTGTTTCCATTAAAATTCTCATTCTAAGACATAAAAATGGGTTATAATACAATGGTTTGTGCAGTATAATTCCCCAAGACGCCTCAGTCCAAATGTCACACACACCAAAATTGTTCTTTTCCATCACAGACTGCTGTTAGAAAAAAAAAAAAGAAAAGCTATTATTTTGTGTTATTCTAACCCTCCTGGTTTTCTTGTTCTTACCCAAGAGCCTTGCTTTGGAGACTGGAGTTCACTGGTGGAGTTCTGGCCAGATGACCCTGGTCTTTCCAGGAGAGAGAAGGGCCTGTGTTCCCTAAATTGCGGCCGGCATCCACACTGTGAAGCTGGAACCTCCTCCTTCCAGGCTGTTCTACACCGCAATGGTCTCCAGGTGTCACAGCAAGGTGTGGTGTGTGGGGCTGGGCCCGGCTCACCCACAGGTGGTTGCCAATCAGAACCATCTGAGGAGCTACAGCAAGGCTCTCCCAGGGGCCTCACGATGGATGAGGCAGTGCATTGGCCCTGGGGTCAAAAGACATGGTAATCCTTCCATCACAGCAACACCAGGAAGGGCATGCAGACAGAGCCCACTGCCAGAAAAAAAAAAAAAAAAAAGTCTCTTTCTGAGCCTCTTGTGAACATACACAAAGTCCAAAAAAACATACAAAACTTTCCTTCTCTTTCCCTATCAGGACATGAGTCAGTTAAACAGTCCCTTCTATTTCTTTTTCTACTCCTTTGCCTTCCTTTCCTGTCCTGGCTCCCTCCTGCTGCTGCACCTCATGGGCAAGGCATTAATCCAGGACAGACAGACAACTCCTGGCTCCACTCAGGGAGGCAAATGCAGATCCTTTTGTTCTTCAGACTAGATCATTTAGGAAACAACCAATCCTCTGTCTTATATTGACCCCCTCTTATAAACTGAAGGCTTGGAAAAAGAAGGCTGAGTGCCAAAGAATTGAGGATTTGGAACTGTGGAGCTGCAGAAGACTTTAGAGTGTCCCTGTGACTGCAAGGAGATGAAACCAGTCAATCCTAAAGGAAACCAACCCTGAATATTCATTGGAAGGACTGATGCTGAAGCTCCAATACTATGACGACCTGATGCAAAGAGCCTACTCATCGGCAAAGACCCTGATGCTGGGAGAGATTGAGGGCAGGAGGAGAAGGGGATGAGATGGTTGGCTGGCATCACTGACTGAACAGACACGAATCTGAGTAAACTCCTGGACACAGTGAAGGATAGGGGAGGCTGGCATGCTGCAGTCCATTGGATCACAAAAAGTTGGACACGACTTAACACTGAACAAGAACTTGTAAATTAGCTTAAGTTGTTTTGCCAAAAAGCTCTTACTCCACTACCCCTGGTCAGATTAGATCAGGATGCGCAGCAGAAAAACATTTAGCCCTAAGGCCCCATCAGGAGATGTTAAATTTAGTTATTTCTCTTATACATCTACTACTTTTAACATTAACAATAATAATGACAATAAAAACTAGCATTTATTGAGTACTTTGTTTTTGACACTGTTGTAAGCCATTTATCATTTCAGACTCACAATAGTAACAGATTTTATTTATCCAACTTTATTGATAAAAGAGGAAAGAGGTTAGTTTCCCCAAAGCCACAGTAAATGGTAGCACCAGGACAAATCAGACAGTTGGCTTCCCCAGCCCGTGTCTCAACTACCAAATCTGACTGCCAAGAGACTACTTGTAACCAGAAGGTATGAAGGTTGTTTTGCAAGATGAACAAGTTCTCAAGACCTAATGTCCGTTATAGTGACAACAACTTAGCAGTACTGTGTTGTATACTTGAAATTTTCTAGGAGTATAGATCTTAGATCTTTCCATACACAGCACACATTCATACAAATAGCAACTATGTAGAGGTGATGAATATGTCAATTAGCTTAATTATGTGACCATTTAACAATGTATACATAGCTCAAAACATCACTATAGACCTTAGATATATACAAATTTATGTCAATTATACATCAAAGCTATTTTTTTAAAGGAAAAAATGTATGATTTTTTAAAATCTTCAGTTGGAGGATAATTGCTTTACAATGTTGTGTTGGTTTCTGCCATACATGAACATGAATTGGCCATAGGTATACATATGTTCCGGAGAAGGCAATGGCACCCCACTCCAGTACTCTTGCCTGGAAAATCCCATGGACAGAGGAGCCTGGTAGGCTGCAGTCCATGGGGTCGCTAAGAGTCGGACACAACTGAGTGACTTCACGTTCACTTTTCACTTTCACACATTGGAGAAGGAAATGGCAACCCACTGCAGTGTTCTTGCCTGGAGAATCCCAGGGATGGGGGAGCCGGTGGGCTACTGTCTATGGGGTCGAACAGAGTTGAACACAACTGACGTGATTTAGTAGTAGTATATGTATGTTCCCTCCCTCTTGACTCTCCCTCCCACCTCCCACCCCCCATCCCATCCTACCCCTCTAGGTTGTCACAGGGCACCGGGTTGAGCTCCCTGTGTCATACAGCAAATTCTCACTGGCTACCTATTTTACATATGGTAAGGTATATGTTTCGGTGCTACGCTCTCAATTTATCCCACCTGCTCCTTCCCCCACTGTGCCCACAAGTCTGTTCTCTATGTTTGTGTCTCTATTGGAAGTGTTAGTCACTCAGTCATATCTGACTCTGCAACCCCTTGGACTACAACCTGCAAGGCTCCTCTGTCCATGGAATTCTCTAGGAAAGAATACTGGAGTGGTTTGCCATCCCCTTCTCCAGGGGGTCTTCCCGACCCAGGGATTGAACCTCGATGTCCTGCATTGCAGGCAGATTCTTTACCATCTGAGCCACCAGGAAGCCCTTGTGTCTCTATTGCTGACCTACAAATAGGTTAATCATACTATTTTTTCTATATTCCATATATATGCATTATTATATGATATCTGTTTTTCTCCTTCTGACTTACTTCACTCTGTATAACAAGCTCTAGTTTTATCCACTTCACTGGAACTGATGAAAATTAATTCCTTTTTATGGCTAAGTAATATTCCATTATATATATGTGACCTCTTTATCTGTTCATCTGTCAATGGACATCTAGGTTGCTGCATGATTTTATTAAATAAAAATTTTCCAAATGTTAACATTTACAATAGTGCCTTTATACATACACACACACACACTTTTATTTTCTTTTTTTTTTTTTCCACACTTTTATTTTCTGAACCATTTTGGAATTGAAGACATAATGTCACTTTATCCTAAAATGCATCCATGTGTGTTTTCTAAAAACAAAGACTCTCATATAACTATGATATGATTATTAAATCAAGGAATTAACACTGATATAATACCATTATCTAGCCTATAGACCCTATTCAGATTATTCCAGTTGCTCCAATAATAGCTTTAATAGCAAATTTAAATCCTTGTGTTGCAAAAAAGAAGACTACATGTAGCCAGCAGTATTTTAAAACATAAAACACCATCGATAGAAGCTGTGAGTCTGTGAATCCAAATACCTGGAGCGGGGTGCCTGGAGTGCCCCAGGCTGTGTGGATGACTATGGCTCCATAGACACCATACAGGCAGGACAGTGCAGATCCAACAGGGTGGATCCAAAAAGATGGATGAAATGATTCATCAGACACTATACTACTTCACATTATAAAAATCATAAATTTCTTACCATAAAGATCATTTATTACCGAGCACAAAATATCCACTGTGTAGGTAGAAAGGGAGGAAAAAAGCATTACAAGAACAAATGAGTTCAAAGAAAAATGGCTATTTTTACAGTTGTTGCATCAGCTCATCTGTCGTCCCTGACACAATGTTACAGCAAATCTTGACAAATAATTCTGCCACACCACATCAACAGGCCAGTAATAATTTTCCAATAAACACAAATTTCAGTTTTAAAATATCCTGCATGACATCCATTTTAAAAAAATAACTATGCAGTACAAATGTTTTTGAGTGGGAGACAGATTCAAGAGGGAGGGGACGTACATATACCTATGGCTAATTCATGTTGATGTATGGGAGAAACCAATACAATATTGTAAAGTAATTATCCTTCAAAAAAATAATTAATTAAATAAATACATTAAAAAGTTAACTTTAAAAAAAGTTGAGTGTAAAAATGAATAGGTGAAACATCTTGTGTTTTTTTCATTAATTATTTACTGTCATAAAATGTGTTTTTATGTATGTATATAACTTTAGAGTAAACTCAAATGTTTTTAATGAACCCAAAATGATAGAACAATAATACATTTCACACAACAGACTCACACAATATATAGTAAACATTTTCTAAGATTCGTGCTTTCAAACTCATATTGAAGCATGTCTAATTTCACAAACTCTGTGCCTTACCTTTTGTGCTGAAACAAGTCAGGTTCCAAATATTCCAAATATACAATTTCTCACTGCAATTTAATAAACCTATAACCTATAAACCCAGCAGATTTCTGCACAATTAATCAGCGGGTTACTGAAGGATTTTTTTTCCTGTCGGAAAGTCAAAAAGCTTATATATCTCTATATAACTACGTATCTCCTTTGTTCCCCACTTGAATGTAAACTTCTGTAGAATACAGTGGTTTGCAAAAAGCAACAGCTCAATAAACATTATTTGAACAACTCAGGCTCTCTCTTGTGGTCCCCACCCTACCATATGCACTTAACTACTATCAACAAATACCTGTAGGCAGATAGCTCTGAGTCGATCCATCCCCCATCCCTGAAGAAGTAAGAGTCAAGTATAATCACCTGAGCAGAATCTCTTTTATTGAAAAGAATCATCACCTGATCCCCTTGAATACAAACAATTCAATGAATCCCTTAGGCTTTCCCCGGAGTTCATAAAGATACACGAGGGGCCATGAACTTTACTGGCCACTGTGACCTTATTTTGGTGACAAATCTCCTTTGGTAAAAGAAGCTGCACATGCAGAGCCAAATGCCCTTTCTCGCTTACTGTTGTTTCTGCCCCATGCCTGCCACCCTTGAGCCCATGAAAGCTGAAGGACACTCCCACAAAACGAGCCCCTTTCTGGCAGCTGCCCCTAAGCCCCCCTTGCCTTGGGGTTGCTCCCATCCCTGTAATTGAAACTCAGCCTTTCAAGACCCACAAATACCCTTGGTGGTTCTTAATCCCTACACCCTCCCTGGACCGTGAGAAGCTCAGGTGTTAGCAGTTGCTCTTGGACGATTCATTTCTTTAGCTCTGTTCTGAGTCCAGCTGGTTGAGTCGCTTTACGATGATGCTGTTGATTTTCTTAAGATCATCGATGTCCTTTCCTTCAGCTGCTAGTCGTCTTGACACATCTTCCATCTTGTTTTCGGTTTGAACTTAAAAGTGAAAAATAGACAGTGTTATGCTGGTTTCCAGTGTGTTCCATCGTGACTCATCAGAGCCCATGGGGGTGTTCAGCTGGGAGCTGAGAGGCCGTCTTGGCAAATCCTCTGCTCCAATAGCCCATGCAGCCCAGAGGCCCGGGAGAGAAACTGCTGAAGTCTTCTATGAAGTGAATTATTTTTATAACCCTTTTGTGCCAGACTCGACTACCTTTGGCAGCTCTGCTCAGATTTTGGCTGAGAAAGACATTGCATGAACAACCACAGGAAAACTGCCAGTGTCTGATTATCCCCGGAGAAGAGATTGTTATGTTGTCTCATTCTGAGACCCGTTCTCAGCAAAGGTTTTTCCCTCATCATTTGGGAGGTGAGATATTTTGGGTTCCAACCCATAGGTCTCCTGGTTCTAAATTACCAGTCCATAATGAATTATAATAATAATTCTCCCCAGCTACTCTGAGAGCAGAGAGACCATATTTCCAAAATAAATAGAACCCCTGGGTATTGAGTAAGCCGGGGAGTGGAGCACTCTGAGGCCTACCTGGCAGTTAAAATTTCCAAGAAAGGCAGCACAAAATCAGTATTTAATACGTGGACTCCGTATCATTTCCATTTCAGGCAAGTGTTTTCCAGGATAGCTTTCAGGAACTAACGCAGGTGGTGACACAGCACCGAGTTTACCCAGCAACTACTTCGGGGAGGCATCTGAGCTTCAGCCTCCGGCCTTGGGACAAGCTGCTGCCCAGAAGCTGCCTCCCCTCTGTGTCTGAAAATTACGTTTGGATGAACTGTGCTCTAGAACATGGATGTGTTGGTGCAGAGCCAGACAGAAGCAATACCACTCGCTCCTGGAGAAAAGTGTGAAACAACTAAATCCACAGCATGTGACATCCTTTCCCCTCTCTGGAACCTTCTACATGAGTCAAACGCAAAAGGGAGTAGCAGCCATGTTGGATTAAGTCTGTTCCACAATATATTAGCTCCAAATTAAATTCCAAAAGAGAAAAAGGATTCTATATGCAAAAATATTAGAGAAAAATCATATACTGACTTGCATTTTGGAAATTAACAAAAAGTAAAATAAAATACCTTGAGTATTACTAACCTAGCAATTCTCAAACTTACTAGACCATAGAACCCTTTTTTAAATGAAGGCAATACTTAATCACATCCCACAGACCTAATATCTAACACTGCTTGGCCCCTGTAAACCTACAGAGGCAGGTAGGCATCCTGGGTAATCTACCCTTGCTGTCCAGTATTCCTCTTTAGAACAGAGATTGGGACAAAAACACAAGGTCCAATAGTTTAATCAATGTAATCAGTGTAAAATAGCCTATTTCTCTTGCATAAAAATGCCAGATATAAGTTCTCACACTTCAGTTAAAATGATACAAATCTGTACCAAATCCCAGTGAGAGCAGAAAGGTTTCCTCTTCAAAGATGACCACAGGCCAAGTTCATTTACAGGGGCCTGTGCCAACAGGATTGGAGAAGGAAATGGCAACCCACTCCAGTGTTCTTGCCTGGAGAATCCCAGGGACGGGGGAGCCTGGTGGGCTGCCGTCTATGGGGTCGCACAGAGTCGGACACGACTGAAGCGACTTAGCAGCAGCAGCAGTGCCAACAGGACTTCCCTGTTGCTTCAGATGGTAAAGAATCCACCTGCAACGCGGGAGACCTGGGTTTGATCTCTGGGTTGGGAAGATCCCCTGGAGGAGGGCATGGCAACCCACTCCAATGTTCTTGCCTAGAGAATCCCCATGGACAGAGGAGCCTGGCAGGCTACAGTTCATGGGGTCGCAAAGAATCAGACACAACTGAGTAACTAAGCATGCAAGCACGTGCCAACTCTGGTCTTAGGTTGGGCTAAAGTTTATCTGCAAACCACCGGAAGCCTCTTATTATTAATACAAAAGGCAG
The DNA here is from genome assembly GCF_055505025.1 of Bos grunniens. Taxonomy (NCBI): domain Eukaryota; kingdom Metazoa; phylum Chordata; class Mammalia; order Artiodactyla; family Bovidae; genus Bos; species Bos grunniens. Next base: position 64,332,381 of record NC_141168.1, on the reverse strand, counting down.
TGGAGCGCCAGGAGTTCTGGAGGCAGATGGGCCAGAGTATGAATCCCAGTCCTGCCTCGGATTAGCTGAATAAACAGGGAGGGTTAAACTCTGGGCTTTCACCTTTCACCAGCAAAATAGAAATATTAGACACTACCTTGAAGGGTAAAGATTTAAGATAATGAATTTAATGCATCTGGCACAGAGTAATTGTCCAATAAAAAGGCATTCTTTATTCACATCTTCTTTCTGTTTCTTGATATGACTTTGCCCTCAATATAAAACCCTAGAAGCAAACATAAAATAAATCCTATTCATAGAAGAGGGTATAAGATGGTAATAAAGAACATGGTAGTTGATGTCAGGCAGGGGTGTCTCTGAGCCCTGATTAGGCACCCTTGTCTGTGGACCTTCAGCACAGTAATTAATCTCTCTAAGCTTTAGTTTCAGCATTGATAAAACCAGAATAACAACAGGTACCACACAATAGAATTGTTATGAGGTAGTGAGCAGACATGAATGTTTACCATCGTGCCTGGGAGACAGTGAGAACCCAATACATCACATTTTAAATCATTATTACCCTTAGTCTTTTCCCACAAAAGAGAGCAGTCCCTCTGGGCTGCTTCCCTGTATAGCTGCTGCTGCTAAGTCACTTCAGTCGTGTCCGACTCTGTGTGACCCCATAGACGGCAGCCCACCAGGCTCCCCCGTCCCTGGGATTCTCCAGGCAAGAACACTGGAGTGGGTTGCCATTTCCTTCTCCAACGCATGAAAGTAGAAAGTGAAAGTTAAGTCGCTCAGTCGTGTCCAACCCTCAGTGACCCCATGGACTGCAGCCTTCCAGGCTCCTCCATCCACGGGATTTTCCAGGCAAGAGTACTGGAGCCCTGTATAGCAGACATACCTAAAATTTCCCACTAGTTTAACTCAGTCATTTCCCCAGACAGTGAGGCGGGATGATATTTGCAGCATCCACTTTTGAGGTATAACATTTCTGAAGAGTAATCCACACCCTCTTTCCAGCCCAGCAGGTTCAGGGCCAACCCTCCTCCATAGAATAATCAGATCCAAGGGCAGCATTATTGTCAGGATAGTTCACACTGTAGCTTCTAAGTGCAAAAGGGCATTAGCAAGGTGACAGAGAAGCAATTAAATTACATCACCACTTCATGCCAGCTCTGAAACCTAGAACAGAGATAGAGCTTTAAGCTGGATGGGAGATGAAGTTTTGGGGAGGAAAAGGGGTTAGAAGCTGTGAAAGTCATGCCCTCTGCCCACCTCCCATCACCACCACTGCTACCTCCACTAATCCTGAGTGAACTTGAATTAGAGGCATTTCAAACACATGGAATCCACTTCTCATTTAGGCTTTGTGAAGGCTACAAGGCCTGCAGGGCAGAAGAAACGAGTGTGGTGGATGCAGGCAAAAGGGTATCAAGGATGACTCCCTCCTCTCAGGCTCTTCCACTCTTAGTGGGTGCGGGAGAGAACTGAAGTAACTCCAGATGGTGGTCTACAGGGGACTGCTCAGAGAGAACACTGGGGGCTCCCCTGACGGGGCAACACGCATAAGGAGAGGGCAGCACTGAGTGGACAGCACCCCTCCCCAACCCGAGGCAGAGAAGAGAGTGGCACTGAGACTTCGGGGGATCTCTTGGCTGAGGAGCCATGTGGGGAAGCGTGTGCCACCACTCGAAGGTGGATGTGCAGGGCCCAGGACTAGGGCAGGCGAGACACCAGCCCAGACAGTGTCATGCAAGAGACAAGCGATCACCTCACAGCCCAGCCCTGCCTCTGGGCCCTTGCACAAGCCCAGCTGATGCTTCTAACCGATTTCAGAGAAGTGAGGAAAACTGGGAGGGTGACTCAAAGTTACAGGCCAAATTCATGCAGAAACTGTGTCTTGGAATAAGAAAACCTAGAATTAACTAGGATAAGCTGCCTACCATTAGCAGCTAGGGACTCTGTGTGAGAAATTAAAGTGGTACAGAAACAATATCCAAGTCTGTGAACTTCTGCCATGGAGGGTTTCTGTGTGCCCCAGTGACCCACTCAGAGCAGCAGGGTGCCCTGGGCATCCGTGCCCTCTCGTCCTCCAGCAGCAGTACTGGGTGCCAGGAAGCACTGCCTGCTTATGGAAGCAAAGCTAAACAACCAGCTGTCAAGTAAGGGCAAAGCAGTGATGAAAAGAGTGTCAATGGTACCTACCTATCAGAAATATCACAAAGGAAACCAGTGCCAGGCTGATAATCAGCACGATGATCAGCCCCACCAAAAACAGACTGTGGCTTTCATTTCCTGAATCAGTGCTGACGTCCTGGAGTTTCTCCTCTAGAGCTGATGTGAAACAAATAACAACAACAACAAAAACAGGACTCCTCAGCGTACAGGCTATCAGTGAACTTCACAGTCCCCCAGTGTTAGAGATGTAAGATGATACAACATTGTAAATCAACTATATTCCAATAAAATTAAAGAGAAAAAAAAAAAGGTGTGAGTAAGGGATACACCCATTTTCACTCTGATCACTCTGAAAAGAGACTTATGCTTTAGAAATGTCTTTGAATGAGTGCTCTTTGAGAATTTTTCACCTTCTTTTATATTAGTATATTCAAAGAACAAGCCTGGTCAAGCTGTCTCTATAACCCTGGTTTGGAAAATTCTTTGACGATCATGTTAACACTGATGTAGCCGGACATGGATTTTCCTTTTGCATGGGGTGGGGGCGGGGTGGTGTAAAGAAGGATTCGGAGTGACAGAGGCTCTATTGCCCTTTTCCCTAAAGCGACCCAAGAATACAACACAGCTGGCAGCGGGTCACTAACTCTGAGTGAGTCTAAGCATTCTGAGGTATCTCCCAGAAAACTTTATTTCCTATAAAAATAACCAGCTATTCCTACATCTATTACACAACAACATCAAAATGAGCCTGATGTACTTGGTTTCTTAAAGTTGTTTTCAGGATGGACATGCTCTGAAAGCAAGATTCTCTTCAATGCTTTGCGGTTGAACTGAGAATGCAACTAAGCTTGGCTCACCCAAACCATGAACTGCCTGCATTTGGTCGCTGCTTTGTAAGGCCTATTTGCTTAATAACACCCAAATTAAATTGAAAAATAAATATAGAAACTCGGGATCTTGAAGACCCTTGAACTACCTTCTGTATTTTCTCCTACTATGTATCAGCCCCACACCCTCTGCTACTTGATTACGGAGAGATGGGGGCAGAGGTCCCATACTTTTTTATAAAGACATCCTGCCTCACACCCTCCACAGCTTTTCCTTCCTAATCACAGCCAAGGCATAAGCTGGCACTCAAACACCAACCTTTATTAAGACCAACTGTAGTAAAAAATTGGTGAAATTCTGAATGAATGAGAGAAACAAGCATTCAAAAAGGATACAGAAGAGAAATAATAGACATAAAATTGGGACAGTATGAGTTTCGAGTACATGTGAAACATCAACAAGTAGATGTTTATCCCCTGAGTTGGAAGGTCAGCATTTAAACTAGAAAAGATGGGGCTCAAATAACTTGATAGAACTCATTTATAATATTTAGGGGACAAGATACACATGTAGCATTTAGTATTTAGCATATTTTTATTTCATTTTCCCCCTCTTCTTTCTAACGTGTTCATTGAGGAGATCTGTAAATTTAAAAAGATGAAGATGACTTTTCTGCCCAACAGAACATGAATGATCTTTGTTATACTAGATAAAAGTGTGGAACATTTTCTCAGCAATCTGCTATGAAGTCAGACCTGTCCGGAGAGTGGGCACACTCAGTGACCTGGCTGTGGTCACCAGAGGGCACAGAAGCAGCCAAGTGGCATGAATTAGCCTCTGGGAGGCCATCTCACAGCCTCCACTCCTTCCCAGGGAGAGAAACTCCAGAGGAAACTTCTCAGAACTTTTGAAGATTAGAGTTCGAATCCTGCTTAAGAGCCAGGAAAGCCCATAAGCCTGGCAAGTATTCAGAGAGCAAAAGCAAACATTGCCTAATACTAAATAGCAAGTCTAATGCCCACCCCACCCCCACCACACCCACAGGCCCAGCTCAGCGCTGGCTATTTTTAGGTGACCTAGAAGCCAGGACTGGCCGCCAAGCCTGGGAGGGCACACATACGGAATAGCTGCTGTGATCCGGCAGGACAGAGGTTTAGTTTGTTCAGATCATTTATGGAATCCACAACATAAAGCTTTCTATCTTCAGGAATGCTGCGAGAGCCACTGTCCTGGGAAGAACGTTTCATTGTCCCTGGAAGAAAACACTGCCGTTAAACCAGAGAGGCTGGGCGGGGAGCTGGCCTTCATATCACAGCTCACAGGAAGCTGGGTCAGCACATGAAGACCCACCCACACATATGACTGCCAGATGAAGAAGGGCTAGAAAAGTTAGCTTTTCCTTTGGGGGATGACACTGTAACTCTTTTTGCTTTGCTTACCAGGGAGCTCAGAGTCAAGTGTGTGCCACAATTTTAACACTATAATACCCTGCTTATCAGAACATGCTCCTTCCTCCTGCTCAGATTTCTCAATTTTGTCTATATTTTACCTGGGTTTTTTTTTTTTAATTTTGTAATTTATTTTTAAATACTTCATATTCTGGTGAGACTTCTCAAATCCTTTGTGCAAGAAGACTATGTTTAAACACATAAAAAGACAAAATTATGCCAAGCAAGCCTGTGGCCATAAAGATTCTAAAAGAAGAAAATATTGTGAGCTATTCTAATAGAATAGGTTTTTAATACAAAACTATACTTTTTATATTCTCCCTCAATATGCTAGAAGTTCATATCTTAAATGTATTCTTTAGTCATTATACACTGGCTCTGAGACCTCAAGACAAAATCTTAGCAAACTGAGATGATACAGAGAGAAATCCTGAAGCTGTTGGAGGCTAAACTTCAGGACCTCTGAGGTCTCCTCCCCCGAGCTCTCTTAGATTTTGGCCACTTACATAGTAATTCTGAAATTGTGGTTTACATTTAAGGTAATATTCTCTAATGACAGCATAAGTTAGAGCTACACTGAAAAAATCAGAACAGATCGAAAAGTTCTCATTTTAAGTTGTCTCTCTAGCACAACACAGAACTTGTGGCATTTTAATTACATGAAAAGAAGGTTTTAGGAAGACAAATTCCAATTGCTATCAAAGCTTTCTCTTTCACAGTTATCTCTTTTCATAAAATGAGTCTAATAATGATGTGTGATTTTTTGATTGAGAGAGGATTTTAGACATGCTCTCATTTAGCTCCTTGTCTTTCCACAAATGAGGAAACTGAAGTTCAGAAGGTAAATGCCCAAGATCACACGTTAGCTAGGTGCCGAGCTGGAAGCAGGCCTCTGGCTTCTGAGATCACTGCCCCTTCCCTGTGTGACCTTTCTTCTCCACCACCTTCCCTAATCCTTTGTGAAGACTCAGCTCAAACATCACCTCCAACCTGTCTTTCCTTTGTCCCCTTGCTGGATGCTGTACATTCTTCCATCATAACATCTGTACTACTTCATCACATTTATTTGCTTACTTCTTTGATTTCCTCAACTGAGCACTCTGTAGGCTAAGTACCCATTCTATTCTTCAAATGTCCAGTGCCAAGTTTAGAAGCCAATACCTAAAATATTTTATCTAGGATTTAAATCTCACTATTTCCAAAAGAATTTGAAGCTGTTAATAATAAGAACACTAACATAAAACTGAGGTTAAAATCCTCATATCCATCCGAACTTTAGTAAAAGCAATGCAATAAGCTTCATGTCTGCCTATATATGGCAACACACTATTGACTTCCTCTTAACATTTTAAAAATTTCGTTTAATACCCAGCTACCGAATAAAGAGAAATATGATTAGAGTTAGGAGAAACAAAACTCAGAAATGGTAAATGGTAATCAGTCATTTAATAAACAGATTCTAAAAACATTAAAACTCATCAATTTCCTAGCAATACCTAAAAACCTATTAGTACTTGTAAAAAAACATGCCACCAGAACCCTAGCTAAGAAAAGCAGTGAGCTTGTAAAGTTATGGACTAGTTAATTTTTACAGTCTAAAACTAAAAGGGCATTTCAGTTACTCTGAAATTTTAATTAACAAGAACAACTAACTCCCTGAATATTTTAGATAAGATACTACTGAAGCACTTTAGATATACTGAATTCCAAATATACTTCATGGAGCATTCTGAAGGGAATGACTCTGAGTGACCAGAAATTTTAAAAAAGACAGCAAGACAGCATATAGAGCAGAAGGACCTAAGAGATCAATCAAATCTTATTCTTTCATAGATAAAACCAAAAGTGTTGACTGATGCATGGTTACAAATTTCTAAACTACTCTTTTAAAAAGGTTTTATATTTTATCATCACTTTACACTTTGCTATCCCAAACACTAATATTGAATGAAGCATAAAGGTTGTGTCACATCACAGGATCATCATTTAAACATGGCTTCTATTTTAGGCTTGGTAGCTGACACGTGCTTCATTTTTGGATCTGACTTGCCATCCTTGAGCCTTAGCTTCCCCTTTAGGAATGTAACTGCCATGCTTAAATCTCATACTGAGGCTTAATCAGCATTTACAAAGTAGAAGACTAGCTAGAAAATCATAGCCACAAAAACTGACTTAAGAGCCATGCAGCTAATAAAATCTTCAAATTACTAGCCTTGCTGTCAACTTAAGTAATTCAATGCAACATCAAATCCAAAATCACTAAGATAAAAAAAAAACTTAGAATGAAAAGTGCTCTGAAAGGAATAATCATTTGGGTAAAGTCACAATGTAAATACTATAGATACTATTTCAGTGCATTTTTAAATTAAGTGCAACATTCAAAAGGCAAATAAAGAGCCAGTGAGAAAACCAAGTTGGGGGGTGGTTCGTGGCCGGTAAGAGTCAGCAAATGACCCTATGAGTAAATGGATACAAGATCACATGGCCCTCAGACCAGGACCCACAGCTGTTTGACACCCAGTTGTTGCTATCTTTGGCATTCCCGATGAAGGTCATCTGAGAACAACCAGCAGGGCTGGAAAAGCCAGAGTGTTACTAAATTCTGCCCTTCTCTAACTTAACCCTCCTTCTTGACTGTGCTGTGCAAATCTGCAAAGCTGCACCCGTTTCCCAGAACCTTATTAATACCTTGAGCACAAACATGTAAGTAATTTCAGTTTTTCTCCAATTTAGATCAATGCTAACAGCTGGTTCTTTTTGTCTTTTAAGAATTCTTTAACTGTCTACTAATAAACATTCTGACCAATGTAATTGTTTATGAAAGTTTGCTTTGCTCTTTACTTTTTTCCAAAGGTGCTTGGTATCATACCACAGAAATAACTCACATGGGTATTGCTTGCTACAAAATCAGAATTGTTATAATAGAGCTTAATTCAAAGCTAATAGAAGCTTTATTGAGTGAGTCATGGTAATTTGTTCTTTAATTCCATTTCAGAGTCAGTGCCTCTTCACATTCAGCAAGTAATTTTTAAAATCAAGTCTAACTCATATCTATCACAAGTTAGAAAAGCACACAGCACATGCAACAAGACATCTCAACCTCAAGAATCAGAATTCAGTCTCTTGAGAGTAACAGCATGCAAATTACTTACAAAAACCTTGAGCTTTGACTGCTGGGTTGCCAGGGGGGGAAAATATTCAGAAGCAACTATACGACTTTCTAGAAATTCTGTAGTTCTTTGCCTTCTTCAGCACAGGGGTGCTCCTAGAAGGCCCATAAACCCCAGCGTGAAACTGTTGGTCTATATCCAGTGTTAATTTAGCCAAGCAGTTAAGATTCCAAATATTGATTTTTTCCGATAATGTCTAAGGTTTAAATAAATATATTACTGAAACTATCCTTTAAAAAGAAAAAAAGAGAAAAAAAAAACCCTACCATGCCTTGATTTAATTGGTAACTGATGAGGTTCTTACTGGACCGAGATTTATGTCCTTATTTGGCTGATATGGAACCTGACACAGCTCCTGCATTCTGTCATGGGGAGTTCAGATGTATAAATATGGGGAAGCAGGCTGGAGCTGCCACTGACAGCTAACCACACAAGACTCCAGACCAATCAGAGGACGACAGTCAACAGGAAGAGAATAAGGTTGTGACAAGTCTAACCAGGATGAGAGCAGGTCAGAGGACTCCAGGGCTTCCAGCAGCTACAAAAGGGGATGGTGCATGGGAGATTACATGGCTACTGACCCACTGTCCCCACTGCCGGTGGTAGAAGCACTTCATCTCATCAACTTTTCTGTTTTCAAAGGCTTTATTCTGTGAGTTTTTAACACATCCTCCTTTCTCAGGAATGTCAGCCTCTGATGTGGTTCCCTCTCACATGTCAAGAAGCATGTGCCCTCTCGTACAGAAAAGCAGCTGTGGTGAGACAATCCCACAGGCCCACCACCCCAGACTGACTAGCCTGGCAGGATATTAATGATTAAGTGGTAAACAGATATGTAACCCTTTATAATCCTACTCTCTACTGCCATGACTAGACAGACATTACTTTGCCAACAAAGGTCTGTCTAATCAAAGCTATGGTTTTTCCGGCAGTCCTGTATGGATGCAAGAGATGAACCATAAAGAACGCTGAGCACCAAGGAATTGATGCTTTTGAACTGTGGTGTTGGAGGAGACTCTTCAGAGTCCCTTGGACTGCAAGATCAAGCCACTCAATCCTAAAGGAAATCAGTCCTGAATATTCATTGGAAGGACTGATGCTGAAGCCAAAGCTCCAATACTTTGGCCACTTGATGTGAAGAACTGACTCACTGGAAAAGACCATGATGCTGGGAAAGTTTGAAGGCAGGAGGAGAAGGGGACAACAGAGGATGAGATGGTTGAATGGCATCACTGACTCAATGTACATTAGTTTGAGCAAGCTCCAGGAGTTGGCGATGGACAGGGAAGCCTCCTGTGCTGCAGTTCATGGGGTCGCAAAGAGCTGGACACAACTGAGCAACTGAACTAACTGAACTGAGACAGACATTAATTCAGCCTTGAGCACATTAATTAGAAAATGTCTGCTCTACAAAATTATAGACCTCACTCTCCTTTTAAAAGGAATGTCACCTTTTAAAGTTTCGTCTATAACTGAGGACCAATTCATAAAGAAAGACTATAACTAGTAACTTTTTTCTCCAAAGCACATAATGCATTAAAACTTATGCAAAATTTCTTCAAAAAATAAGAATGTTTGCTATTTTAATCATCATGTTCAGCCTTAATCTCCCAACTACGTGATCTGTTTTAAACTATCTATTCTTTAAAGAAAAAAAAAAGCCTCATTTTGAACACTGCTGCTGCTGCTAAGTCACTTCAGTCGTGTCTGACTCTGTGCGACCCATAGATGGCAGCCCACTAGGCTCCTCTGTCCCTGGGATTCTCCAGGCAAGAACACTGGAGTGGGTTGTCATTTCCTTCTCCAATGCATGAAAGTGAAAAGTGAAGGGGGAGTTGCTCAGTCATGCCCGACTCTTAGCGACCCCATGGACTGCAGCCTACCAGGCTCCTCTGTCCATGGCATTTTCCAGGCAAGAGTACTGGAGTGAGGTGCCATTGCCTTCTCCGTATGAACACTGACTATGTGTTTTTCTCTCTCCTGTAAACCTAACCCTTGAAGTATGAGTCACCCCCTTTTGCCCTCAAGGATGAGGAAAATGGAAATTAACAGTTCCTCACACCAAAGTCTGGATTCAACCATATTTTACACCAGAGAGGGGGATGAGGTTTTTTTATGCTGTGTGACCAGGTAGACTTCTGGAGAACCACTTAAGAGCAAAGCAAGACAATCTACTTCATTTTATCGGCTATGTATCTAAAAGGTCACATCCTGAAGAGTTTTGAGTCACAAGAAGAAAACAGGTATTTTCACAAGAACTGATCAATTGGGGGGTATTTTCAACTATTTCTGGGTTTTTCTTTCAAATATTATATCTCATTCCCAGGAAATTAAAGCATATGCTATCAAAGACTTGTCAAAGATGCCAACTGATTCAAAATGAATGACTAAACCTCAAAGAACTTACTAGGCAGGGACCATTTTAAATTCCTGAAAGCCAGCAAGGTTAACCAGTATCAAGGAATAAACTGGTCTATCATACACCATTCTTACTGCTCTGAAGAAAACTCAAGCACTTTCACATTGAATCCCCTGTTATCCTGCCTAGCAACTACCCATCAATTTCATGAAAAGGCACCCATCTATAAATTTAATACCTGCTTACCTCTTCTTCCTCCCAAAACTCCAGTAAAAAAGGCAGAATAAAAGTTATAGAGCCATAATAATAAACATAGGAGGTAACAATACTGAGCAAGATTTCAGCAAATGTATTGAATATAGGAAGGAGAGAGTAATTGGTACGTACCTTAGCAGACAGTCACAGGACCATCACTGCTGAGTAAGTGATGGATCCTACAGAATTCAAGCAGGCTCAGGAACTGAAGGCAACAGTGAAGCACACAGCTAAATACAGGCAGGTAGTTTCATGTTAGCTAAAAATATAATGCAACAGCAAGATTTGAAAACTGTTACAATCTCTCCCAGAAAGAAAAGGAAGTAAGGCCAGAGGCTCCATCCAGCAACTCTAACATTTCATGGGAGTTCCAGATCATGGACAATGTACATGCGTCTATGTGGAGGATGGGAGGGTAGTGTCAAAACTTAGTATTTCCCAGATCGCCAGTCTACCAAAACACAGTACCAAACATTTTTACAGCAGAGACAGAGATTCAAAGAACAAAACAAAACAAAATAAATCAGAAAGTGAAACTGCATCAGACATTGTGGCAACACTTTTAATTAGAGTAGAGCAATGCCTTCAAAATCCCAAGTTTGGTTTTCTACCTAGAATTTTATATACCAAGCCAAAGTACCTGTTAGACACATAAAGTTTCAACATAATCAACTTCCCATACACTCATTCCCAGAAGTTTCACTCATTCCACTTTAACAGGGAAGTAATCTAATAGCGAAGACATGGGGTCCAGGAGATGTGGAATCCAACTTGAGTGGAAAACAGATCCCAGGATGGAGTCTCAAGCAACAGCTGTACACTCAGATGAGAGAAAGTAGTCTAGACTGAAACAACAAAGAATTCAATACCCTTTTGGGCTTTGACCATGTGACAAAGCGATTAAAGAGTTTTACAAACTTACTGGAACTGTTCTGGAAGAGTTAAATGATGTGTGTATAAAACCAAGACAAGATGTCCTATGAGAATGGTAACGTAAGCACAGGAAACCATCCAGTTCAGAAATGAATAGAAAATAAGGTGACTATAATGTAAACAATGATGCTGATTTAGCAAAAAAGAAAAAAGGGGTTGGGGGAGAGAAGTAAAAAGGCAGAAATCCTTACCTATCAAATAAAGAAATAGCTGTATAAGCATTTTACTTAGAAATTTGAAACCAAAGTGCTAGGAAAAAACTAAAGGCTGAAATGAAATCCTGAGAAATGAGAAAGGAAGGAGCAGGGAACTAACTTGCTTATAAGCACTGATGTACTACTAAAACTATATATATACACCCCTGGTGCCTCAGTGCTATCAAGAATCCGCCTGCAATGCAGGAGACCAGGGTTCATTTCCTGGGTTGGGATGATCTCCTGAGAAGGAAATGAATGGCATCTCACTCCAGTATTCTTGCCTGGGAAATCCCATGGACAGAGGAGCCTGGCAGGCTACAGTCCACTGGGTCGCCAAGAGTCAGACACAACTAGTGACTACACCACCCCCATACATTGCTTTAATAAAAATTCATTAATATCCTAAAATATGTATATAGTAAATTGAAAATTTAGAAAAAATACTACTTACAATCTCTTCTCCATGGTCCTAAACTACTTGGAATATAACGAGGAGACAACATGCAACCCCAGGTTTGAGATTCCAAGTTTGTTTTCTATTGCATTATATCTGAGGGCTGGAACTCACCCTCCCAGCAGCAGTAACAGCTCCATGAGGCAGCGAATAGGGGGCGTATCAGACCTTCCAGGAGGGGTTGAAGATGTGGCAGAGGAAGACTAGTTTAGAAAAAATACCTGTGGATTTTGATCCTTATTTTCATGCTTCTTCCACCCCTCTTATTACTGTGTACCCCATGTGCAATGTCATTTTAACATAAAGTTTTATAATAAAAAATCCTAGTGCATTGTCAAAATGCCTACCACTTTCCCATAAAGTAAAAAAAAAAGCACCTCATGGGGCAACCAAGAAACAATGGTCTTAAAAGTAGCTGGAATGTCAACGATATACGGCTACATTTTTTTCATTTACTTTCATGTTTCCAAATATACAAGAGGAAGTTCTGTTTTACTCTCCCTACCCCACTTTATCATTTTGAACTCTATACATAAACTCATAAATGTTTCTTCTATTAGAAAAGAAGCACTTTTAGTGTGAAAAGATCTTTATTTCAAAATAAAGAGCACAAGGTCTTACACAGCAGATAAAATTAGTGTTACTGCCCTCAGTGGTCAAGGTTAGCAACTTTTCTGGCTTATATTAATTCATCATGAACAACGGATGGACTGACTGGCCTGTAAGTGCAGCTGTATGGTCGCATGGTATAATTCCTTTTGTCGATCCTAGTGACAAAATTATTAGGTTCCACTTAAAATTGAAAATAACAGCAGCTTTTCCAGATCTAGCTCCCAAAATTGTATCCTGAACTCATCTGTGTAAGATCTTAAGTTAAAAACTTTGTGTATCTATATCATTATAATCAGTATTTCTGACAATCACAGCATAAGAAATTTAACTTTGGCTAACAGTTTTTCTCATCATGAAATCAAGTGAAATACCTTATGTTTGCTTTTTTCATAAATAGAAAATGACCAAACATTACAAACACTTTATGTTTAGTGATTATATATACAAAGAATATTTAATAAACAGGACTTACCATCTGCAATACTATATACATTAAATTATAATATAACCCCTACTACAAAAGCTATCTGTTGACCAAGATAAAAACTGTCTCTAGAGATTAAATACATTAGAAATTACAAAAAAAAAAAAAAAGGGAAATTAGAAAGTGGTCTTCAAATGCTAAAAATCTAGAAGAATTCTCCAACATCTGCTCTCTTATCACGACATTTGCTTCGAGCTTTTGTTCGAGCTTTGAAGGCTGCAGAATTATATAAATGCTGAAATGGAAAAGAGGAAAATATGTGTGAGCCAATAAAGTTTTAGATATTCTTATAAAGTAAGAAAAAAGATTATGTGACTATAATGTAAACAATGATGCTGATTTAGCAAAAAAAAAAAAAAAAAAAAAAGGGTGGGGGGAGAAGTAAAAAGGCAGAAATCCTTACCTATCAAATAAAGAAATAGCTGTATAAGCATTTTACTTAGAAATTTGAAACCAAAGTGCTAGGAAAACTAAAGGCTGAAATGAAATCCTGAGAAATGAGAAAGGAAGGAGCAGGGAACTAACTTGCTTATAAGCACTGAAGTACTACTAAAACTATATATATACATCCCTGGTGCCTCAGTGCTATCAAGAATCTGCCTGCAATGCAGGAGACCAGGGTTCATTTCCTGGGTTGGGATGATCTCCTGAGAAGGAAATGAATGGCATCTCACTCCAGTATTCTTGCCTGGGAAATCCCATGGACAGAGGAGCCTGGCAGGCTACAGTCCGTGGGGTTGCCACAGACTGAAAGGAGAGAAATGAACTAATTTGACTTTAGATATACTTTATATGTTTAAAAGACACAAAGAATGAGGGAGATGATTAACACATGACGATTCTGTATGAAAAAAATAACCAAACGTAAAATGTCAAGAAAATTTTTTAAATAATAAAACCAATGTTGTCAAATATGTGTTTAATAGCTACAGGCATTCATTCAACACTGAAAATAATTAAAAATAAAAGAATAATTTTGGAAGGTAATTTGGCAATACATCTCAAAAATCATAATCAAGCTCTATCGTTCCATGCAAGGACTTTATCCAAGAAATAATCCAAAAGAGAAATAAATGTAAAAATATTAGTATTTATTAGAAAGTTTTAAAATGCCCAACAATCAATTATATGTCCATCAAAGTGATTAAATATAAAGATTTTATAAACATACAATAAAACAATTCACATCCACTAGGATGGCTATAACTTAAAAGGAAAATTAAAAACAAAAAAAGGTAACAGTAAGGATGTCAAAATTTGAACTCTCATATTGCTAGTGGGAAGGTAAAATGCACTGCAGTCATTGTAGAAAACAGTTTGGTGGTTCCTTAAAAAGTTAACAGAATTACACATGACTGAGCAACTCTGCTCCTAGAAGAACTGAAAACAGGTGCACTAATAAAAACTTGTAAGTTTATGTTCAAAAAAAGCACGATTTAAAAGGATCAAAAGTGGAAACAAGCCAAATGTCCACAAACTAACAAAGAGATAAACATGTGGTGTATCCATACAATGGAGGATTATTCAGCCACAAAAAGGACTGAAGTACTGACCACCCTACAACATGGATGAACCTTGGCAACAACATGCTAAGTGGAAAAAAAAGTCACAAAAGGTCACGTTATATGGCTCTCTGTCTGTGAAATACCCACAACAGGTAAATCCATAGAGAAAGAATGCACATTAGTGATTGCTTATCAGCAGCTGGGGGGAAAGAAGAGGTGAACAGACAGTGAATATTTAATGAACCTCAGTTTCCTTTTGGAGGTGACGAAAATGTTTGGAACCTAGATAGTGGTGATGGTTGTGCAACACTGTAAGTGTATTCAATACCACTGAACTGTACACTATATTTTATGTTATGTGAATTTTACCTTAGTAAAAATAATAATAAGGATTTTTGAAATGTTATGAAATTCTCCAGGCAAGAATACTGGAGTGGGTAGCCATTCCCTTCTCCAAGGGATCTTCCCCTCCCAAGGACTGAATGCAGGTCTCCTGCATTGCAGACAGATTCTTTATTGCTGAGCCATTGGGGAAGCCAAATAATATTAATCACTATTTAATGTTATAAACTCTCTAAGCACATTTGTTCTTCTCATCTGTAAAATGAATCTGGTACTAAGTTTAGGCTCAGTCATCAGATACGAAAGAAGTGAAAGACATCAGATATGAAAGACAAAAATACTTTTGTCAATATTTATCCTTAAATATATAAACTTCACAGAACAAAGGGAAATAAAAAATGAAAATAGTTTCTATGTTAACAGGATTATGGATAAAAATTTCTCTTCTTAACCCTCCATACTCTAAATGGACTAAAGTTTCTTCTATACTTACTAGTCCAGCTTTGTCTGAAACACCATGGAGAACTAAATAGTTTACAAACATAGCTAAATGCCTATCACCGGGCAGAATCAAAGCTTTGTCTCCACTTCTGTGCATTCAGTTCTCTTGAAAACAAAAACCAAACCTACCCTTTCAAATCGAGAAATCTTCATTGTCTTCAATGCAGCAGCATCAAGCATCACTGGGGGTCCAAGTTCAAATACATTGCGAAGGAATTCATTTGACTGAAATAAAAGAGGCAATAAGGCTCAGTATTAAACATCAGTTTTCTTTTTTTTTACTACATAAACTGAATTCTGGTTAACAGAAGTTATGTGGAGTTTATAAATATGAATGTACATCACTTATTTTCTTTCTGTTTGTCATAAGACCAAACTGTTTTCCAATGCCCTGAATTCAAGAAAGCTATGTCAAACTAGTTGCTTTCCTACAAAGATGTCAATAGTGCTCCAACAGTCAAGGAGATGCCCCACCAAGCTTACACTATACAAAAACAAAAAGGACAGTTTCATATGTATTCACCTCAACTTTCAAAAATAAATTTGCTATTGTGCATAACATATACTGGAAACAGTCTGTATATTCAAACTAATTTCAAAAGCAGTGAAGTGAGGTAGATTCAAAACTACTCTCTAATTTAAAAGCAAACACACAGAAAGGATGTCACCCACTCACCTGTAAGTGGTACTGCATTCCTGATCCAAGAATCTCCTTAAAGGTGTCATATGTATGTTTTTTGACCCAGCAATCAATATACATCCTTTCAGGACCAAATTTAACAGTTTCTGTTGGAAAATCCCGTTCCTGGTCAATAGAAGAATAAAAATTTTAAGAGGAACCAAAATGATCTAAAGAGATCCTACATAAACACAATTTCTAAATACACATATACATGTTGGAATGAATAGTATGGTTTAAACCAATACCTCCATCCTTGAAATATGAATAGACTAGAAAGTGGAAGTACTATCCTACATAAAGAGTGCAGAACTTGTCTAGCTGCCGTAGACATGGCAAAACTACCTTGTTGTGAATGTTTTTTCATTTCAAAAGCACTCAACAAACTTGCTGGAAAAGTCAGATGCGTGTACTGGTTTAGGATTGGGGTAGGGAGGGTTATAGGACAAGTCAGAAAGACAAGATGCCCCCACAAGACAGTGCTGAAATTAGGGAAGCAGAAATCTAGGAAAGGAAGTAAAGACAAATGGTGTTAACTAACAGACCAACCAAAAAGGAGGAGAAGCAACTAGAGGGTTCAGAGGGCCTTTGAAGATTCTTATTTAGAAAATGAGATAACATTTATGATTTCAGAAATGGAAGAAATGGAATAATTTTGCCAGAAGACAATTTCTAAAGTATAACCATGGGGCAAGAAGAGGTAGTGGTGGAAGTGAAATGGAAACAGGAACAAATACAGAATAGGGTTTTCCAAATGAGCAGAGAAGAAATCCAGAATACTGACAGAACTTGAGACAAAAACAAACTAGCTGCTCTATATTTTAATAAATCATGAGTAAGGAAGAGTAACCCACGTGGTGCAGTGGTAGAGAACCCACCTGCCAATGCAGGAGACTCAAGAGACATGGTTTCCACCCCTGCTGCGAAGAGCCCCTGGAAGAAATGGCAACCCACTCCAGTATCCTTGCCTGGGAAATTCTACGGACAGAATCTAGAGGGCTACAGTCCATGGGTCAGACATGACTGAGTGACTTGAGTACACAACACACCCAGGAAGGGAGGAAGTGATTTCCACAGAGACAGGAGAAACAAAGCGATGGGATCTGACTGGGCAGGACCTATCCAATTGCCTTCCCCACGTCTATTTAGTCCCCACCTCTCTCAGCAGACACAGGATCTTATGTAATAAAAAAAAATGTGAATGCTAGATTCACATGGATATGCCACTCCCTGGCTTGTGACTTTGGCAAGTAATTTAACCTGTTTGGGTCTGTTCCCTTGCCTGTAAAAGCTATCTATACGTCTACCACATAGAATTATTAGAGGTATAAGCATGTTTTGTGAAGCATATACAGTGCTTGGGCTGTTACAACAGCTCAAAACAACAACAACAAAACAGTATGATTCTATTATTTCAGCATTTCTTATTTCAGAAAACAGAGACACCAGGAAAGAACTCCCTATAAACTCATGTGTATCCTTACCTATTCGTCTCTCTTAAATCAGACAGGCCCTCCTCCCCAGTTCAAGACTAATCATTATTCTTTCAACGCCTCATACCACAAATCTTTCATTTTATTTTCAAAGGCTCCTTTCTCCATTGATTCCTTTTCCCATAAACTGTCTCTAGCATTTAAAACAGCAAACCCTCCTACAATCCAGTAATCAGCTCTCTTCTTCCCATCACAGCCATGTTTTTTAAGTCAAGACACACTATCTCCACTTTTTCACCTCCCATTCACTTTTCAATCCACTTCAGTCTGGTTTTTCTCCCATCATTCTACTGAAGCTGGTCTTATAAAGGTCACTGTGGTGTTGGGAGAAGACTCTTGAGAGTCCCTTGGACTGCAAGGAGATCCAACCAGTCCATCCTAAAGGAGATCAGTCCTGGGTGTTCATTGGAAGGACTGATGCTGAAGCTGAGACTCCAATACTTTGGCCATCTGATGCAAAGAGCTGACTCATTGGAAAAGACCCTGATGCTGGGAAATATTGAGGACAGAAGAAGGGGACAACAGAGGATGAGATGGTTGGATGGCATCACCGACTCAATGGACATGAGTTTGAGTGAACTTCAGGAGATGGTGATGGACAGGGAGGCCTTGTGTGCTGCGGTTCATGGGGTCGCAAAGAGTCAGACATGACTGAGTGACTGAACTGAACTGAATGACCTCCTAAGTAATAAATCTCATTGACACTTTCCATTCCCTCTCTGGACCTACCCGCAGTGTTTGGCCCTCAAAGACAGCACAGTGCAGTGCGTCCAGACTCCAGCTTTGCTACTTCCTGTTTTTTAACTATTCCTCTGGTCCCCATTTTTCCTTAAAAAGATAATTATACTGTTTAAGACCTACACTGGGACCAAAACAACAAAACTGTATGTCAAAGTACCAACATATCAAATGTTTACCAATTTAATACACGAACTTCAAAATGGGTTTTGGATGAAAAGAAATGGCGTGGCAAAACAACCACACCCCAAATGGACCATTCTCTATAGCAACTGAACAAGATCCAACAAGGAAGCAGAGTCCCTCAAAGAAAGCTGGGTTTCAATATAAGAAAAGAGACAAGATCACTGAGCAAGGCTCTGACACATGCAGGTAGACTGAAGCTGAGCTGCAGGAATAGGGAACCAATCAAAGGGCAAAGAAGGAACAGAAATTCTGAGACGAAGAAGAGAGGGTGGGAAAGGCCTGGGAGGGAGATCACCAGAGGACAGAATATGAGTCAAATGCAGGGCTTTCCTTTCCATTGATAGAAGAGGGGGTTGGGGGGCAGAGGGAGGAGACAAGAGGCCTGTTAAAACTGGTTCACATTGAGATTTCACATGTATCTTTCTCAGGAGAGTCAGTACTTTCTACCATGACCAGCCTGGGATGAGGGACCTGTCAACAGGGTCTGTGGGATCCTACCGGCCTTAAAATCTGTTACCCAGAGAGGACCCAAAAAGACAGAAAATCTGAAATCAGTTATAATCCAGAAAATCTACGACATGCCATTATTTTATCTTTTGGAGGCTACAGGATCTAAATACAGGAATAGTTTATTTCTAAATTCCACTCAAGAAAATCACTTATTTGGGGATTTTTACCACACTGATTGTAAGACCAACAAGATGCTTAGTATGTATGTATGTCTGTTCGAGTCAGGGTTTTTTTTTTCCCCTCATTTTGTTTTTTAAATAACATCCTGAGTAAACATAAAGTATTATCTGAGTTAACATAAATTATTATTATAAAGCAATTAGTATTAACATTAACCAAAAATTTAGATCACAGAGGACCTGTATACTAATTTATACCCTAGGTTTTACTTTTTTTAATGTAAATTAAAATGAAGAGAGTAGTTCTTAAGCAGACTACATAAGAATCACTGGAACACTTGAAAATTGGATCTGAGTGGGGCTTTAGTATTTTAAGTTCCCATTCTAAAATTTCATACACGTTACACTGAATGACTCTTTACTAATATTCTTGAAAGAAATTCCCTATTAACATTTATCGAAGAAACTTATCCTTAACCATGCACTATAAGCCCTAAAGGTTTCTAAATCAATTTATTTGCCAGGTAGGCTAAAGCAGGTTAGAGGTCTACAGAAAGGATTCAAGCATCAGAAAATGATATGCTGGGTTTTGTTATTTCGGCTTTCAGCACCTAGCTTTCCCAAGAAGCTCACAAAGGTCTCTGCTTAAAGGTACTAAAGGATAGGCAATAATTTACTATTTACAAAAATAATTCATTATTCATACAATACTAAGTATCTATGTACTAATGATAAGCACCAGGTCTTGAATGATGGCAAGTACGCCAAAGTGAAGTACATTTCTATCACTATGAATCTTTTTTATCTTTTTCAACATCAACAAAAGGAAAAAAAAAACCTTTATAACATCAGAATTAATTTTTCCTTTGTTTAAAAAGAAAATTTTTTCATTTTTGTTGTTAAAAACCTGCTCAGTCTTAAAATGAGTAAATGATTTAGCTCAAAGGTGAAGTTCAATCAGCAAAATCACCCAACTGACAAGTCTGGCTTAAAACAATCTAATTTCAAAAGAATTAATTATTAAAGCATTAAGAAGCCTACCTCCACCGCCCTCAGGATGTCTCTGAACACTGACCGCTGCTTTCTCTTGTCTACCTTGGCCCGGTGCTTATTTCCATCTGTAGCCAAAGTCCTAAGCATCTGAGTTAAAGACTCCATGTCTTCATAAAAAAAGTCCTGGTCAGAAAAATACTTTATTAACAGGCAAAAATTTAATCCAGAAATACTGTCTACAAGATGATACACTACTACCAAATAATGAACATTCCTCTTCTAAGTATATCCAGATACACTCAACCAACACTTACTGTGTTCCAACTGTATTCAAGACGTTACTGGGACTTCCAAGTTCAGTGACAGTCAGATACACATAAATCAATATAGTTTCTACCCTCTGGTTCCCCAGACCCCAAGGCATGTATTCCCAGAACTCCAAATTTCTTTATACCAAAAGAGCAAAGCTATTAGTAATGCTTTTTAAAGCTCCTAATTTCTAATTTACTGGCCACATTTCAAATAAGCAACCAAGTATTTACATCAGGTGCACAACTCAAGTGATTAAATTATTTCAGAAAGAAAAATATTTTAATCCCTTTTGGAGGGAAGCCACAAAATATATTACTATTTGCTATGATCTTAAGTTGACTATAGGCTTCTTTATTACAGTTTAAATGGCTATACTTTTAAGAAGTCTATTTTGGGTGTTTTTCGTCTCTAATTAAATTTTACAACCACATTAAAAACTAAGCAATGATTCAGAATTATTTAGTTGACCAAAACTAAAGCAGACAGAAGGTGAGACATCTCCAGCTCTAGTTATTAACCTTCTTTGCATTAGTGGTAACAATCATTTAACTTATTCTATTAAAACAAGAAAACTCTTATTTCGGGCATTCTTCACATAGTACTGTATATATTTATTAATTGTTCCATGTCAAAAGGTACAGATGTAATTTCTGTTAATGCCTAAAATGAAAAATATTATTACACTCATGGAAAATAAGCTTGAAATCAACACAGATATTCTTTTAAGTACACAAGTATTTTCTTATTATCAGTATTTTAGAGATTGTATATTCTTAACTGTTCTAATGAATGTTTTCTTTCATCTTCTAATTCAACTTCCTATGGCTGAATTAGCTGGAAATGACACCTGTTAACAAAACTTTCATCTAGAAAAATGGTTACCAAAACTGAAAAGTTATTATTAAAACAGTTCAATGTTATGTTGATGTCTGTATTTATATTTCACTAAATTTGATTCCATCATAACAAAATAAGAATTGTTTTACTTGTAGAAATAAGTACATTTTAGGGACTAACAGTTTCCTACTTATTTCACTGGCTATTAGTTCTTTTGTACTATTCTCAAAAAAAAAAAAAAGTATGGAAGATTTAAACATATATATGGGAGAATACACCAAAAATTAACCAGACTATGCATTACTGTAATTTGTTCTAAGAACTGGGAATCACTGCCAGTGGTTCTCAAGAATCTTATCTCCCAGCAGACATTTTTTTAATCAGAGGAATCTGATATAAAAAGGGGATAGTTAATACCATCCACATCTCATAAGTTTATGGAAAGGCCTAAGTAACATATATTTATATATTCTAAAAATACATAAAACACAGTACATAAATATCCATTATGCTATAGTTCTTTTATGATACAGCCTGTTTCAGTATAACAATTTAAATGCTTCAAACAGGTCTAAAGATAATTATTTCATTCCAAAATAACAGCTGTGATAAGTTAAATGGTTTCAAAAGTTGAGTGGAATTAAAATGAAATGAAACCACAGAAAACTTTGAGTTCAAGTACACAAGATGAGATGCTGATGGTCACAAAAATCATGCCCTACACTAGTATTTTCTATATAGTAGTCCCCGGAGCACTGATTGTAAACCAAATGAAATAAGCTGTACTAAGTGTTAAGAAATAAACATAGGGAAGCCTAACATTAAAACAGAGTTTGATCCCGCCCCACTTCACTGCAAAGCGCTGATTACTATTTCC
The DNA here is from genome assembly GCF_055505025.1 of Bos grunniens. Lineage (NCBI taxonomy): Eukaryota > Metazoa > Chordata > Mammalia > Artiodactyla > Bovidae > Bos > Bos grunniens. The sequence continues at coordinate 64,310,386 of NC_141168.1, read as the reverse complement.
AGAATGGTTTTATCTGACTACTCAACTACAAAGACTTTTATTCTTTCACTCCCGCTAATTGAGGCAGAATGTCTTTGTCAGGGTATGGAGACATTTTTACATGAGCCGGTTATCCTATAAAAATCAAGAAGTGAAAAGCATGTGATTTAAGGTCTGGGAAATGTGTTTTGAGTCCTCAGATTTTATTTCCACTGTGTCTCTGTCCTGAAGCACTGCCCCTGTCAGCTTAGGTGGAAGATGGAACAGGGAGAATTAGGGACGGTCTGAGAATACTGTATTTTGGTACAATTTCCTGAATTAGTTTATCACGTGGCCCTAAGACCTATAATTTAACCCACTAAATAGTCCTTCTCTTAGTTTAAGTTGCACTAGAGAGTGCCAAAAAGGCTACTACTAGAGTCGGACACGACTGAAGCGACTTAGCAGCAGCAGCAGCAGCAGCAGCAGACTACTAGCAAGGGGGAGGTGATATGCAATTCAGCTAACAGTGCAGGAATAGCTACCACTTACACTGTACTTGGCACATGTTCCAACAACTCATGGAATGGCTACCCACTCCAGGATTCTTGCCAGGAAAATCCCAAGAACAGAGGAGCCTGGCGGGCTCCATGCAGTCCCATGCATACAGTCCAAGCTGTGGGACGTGACTGAGTGACACTTCCATGCACACTGTACTTGGCACCTGTTCCAACAACTTGTGAGGTATTAACTATTACCACCTCCACTTTAAAGGTAAGAACAGGACTTCCAAGGTGGTCCCGTGGGTAAGAATTCGCCTGCCAATGTAGGGGGGTGGCTTCAATCTCTTGTCAGTGAAGAGCCCACATGCTGCAGGGCAACTAGCTGGTGCACCACAACTGAGCCTGCGCCCCCTGCAGCCCACCTGCCACAACTAGAGAAGCCCGCCCACTGCAACGACGAGCCTACCAACCAAAACTAAGACCCAAGACAGCCAAATAAATAAATGAATATTTTTTAAAAGAAACAAACACAAAACTTACTTAACAAAAATAGCAAACAAAACACTTAAGTTCTGTTTTATAACACAGTTCATTTTTGTCTTTGACAAGGATTTGGTCAAATTAAACATGTTTGAGTGACTGCTCTTGACTATCACATATAATTTATTAAGTCAGAGAAGGTAAGATATGCAGGTGGCAATACTATTTACATTTATGCAAATTTAAACAAATTCAACATATATAATTTAAACTGCATCATTAGTTCACTTTTAGGATGCATTTCAAAGGAAAAAGAAAAGAAATGACCATTTCTAGTCAGTAGAGGAATACAAGGTTAAAAAGTAGGACATCTGGCTTCTGTGCCTTGAGATTAAGAAGTTATTAACTAGTTCAATAAAATTAAATTGATTGCTAAACTTGAGTCCAATTTCTCACATATGGAGACTCATTCGCTACTGACAGTGTGAATAACTTACTTTTCATTCATACCAGCTATCTTTCAAAATAAGGAGAGTGGGTGGGGGGCAGCCAAACACAGGCCAAGAATGGAATGTGAAAAACCAAGGCAACTCAAAACATGTATTAATCTTATTTAGAATTATCCACTGTTAACTAACTTCTTTAATTGCAGAAAAGCATCATTCCAGAAAATTATCTTTCTCCTTAAATTGAAAAGCAGCTAGGAAGTAACCCAAGATTCACAATAGAGGTCACAAACCAGGGTGACCAACTGTTCCATATAGCTAGCCTAAGATAAAGGGCTTCAGGACATAGGACTTTTCAGTGCTAAACTTGGAATACCACCAGGATGGTGGATCATCTCTCGGTCACCTACCACAAACTCAAATACCTCCAAAAGCAAAATTATGGTATTTAAAAAAAAAGAAAAGAAAAAAAGCAACCATGAGTGGCCAGCGGTAGAGAACTACAAAGCACATGTCCCAGGCTAAAGGGACATGTTTATTTTCATCTTTGGCTTAGAAAGGACCTCCCTGGTGGCTCAGACAGTAAAGAATCTGCCTGCAATGTGGGAGACCAAGATTCCATCCCTGGGTAAGGAAGGTCCCCTGGAGAAGGAAATGGCAACCCTTGCCTGGAGAATCCCATGGACAGAGGAGCCTGGCAAGCTACATTCCATAGGATCACAAAGAGTCGAATAGGACTGAACAAATAACACACTTGGCTTAGAAAAGTTAAACATGATGGTAACTAAACTCATCTGACTTAATCCCAAATCTACATTGACATCGTATTTCATCCATTTGTCTGACATTTATTATAAGTGCCTGAATTACCTTAATGTGTCTCAGGTCTGAGAAATCCAAGCAGATCCAAAAGATTAAACAGGACGACTCTCCATGAGTAATAAGAGTGTACTTAAACTTCAGTTCTGTAGGCAGCAATGATTAAGTATAATGAACTACACTCAAATACTGCTCTACCAACCAACCACTATTGGTTTATGCTCTTATTAAGTATTACATCATCACTGCCAAGAAGCGGGACAACCAATCATTAGGTTCTCAAGTGGGCCATGCTCTTGAGTTACCATCCAATTCTTAATTGTGAGGGTAATGACAGAATAATGGTTCTTGTGGCATTTTCACCCATCAGATACTTACACTCTCCATTCCTCTGGCCAATTCAAACAGAAGTGCCAAAGATTCACCAGCAGCTATTCTCATGTTTACATCATCAGAAGAAAGGAGACTTGGAAGTTTATGGAAATGCCTGGAGAACAGCCAGTCATTACTATGTGAACACAACCAATTATATCAATAACTCTTGTTTTTATAAAATAAGAACAAAAAATACATACACCTCAAGCTTTTTCTTCACTTCATTGATTGGGCATATGGTCAGTAACAATGTCCACGCGAGAAGCGAGCTGATATGAAGTGCTGTATTAGGGGTGCTACAGATAACATTAGTGTCTTTCTCTTTGAGATAGGACTTGGTGAAGATATTTTCCAAACACTGCAGAGTTGAATACAGCTCCTAATGCATAAGAGCAGGAAATAAGAGTACCATCTTAAATGAGAAATGTGCAAATAACTGGATTCAAAAGGCTCTCTACTTACAGTAATGTCATCTGTAGCAATAAAACAGCAAACACCAAAGCAAGTTGCACACTAAAAAAAGCAAAAAATAAATCAGACATTAATTTTTGCCATTTTCTTATTAATTTTACATATTCCTGCTTTTATAAATTCAACGTGAAAAACTTATCAGCTACATGACTATGTTAGGTCCCAAGTATAGTATAAAAAGAAGGAAAAAACAGGGTTAAGAGTTAAGGGAAGTGGGCTTCAGCTAAAACCCAGTAAGGTCTGCTAGTAAACTTAAGAGTTCAACTTTAGCAAAGTTACTCCATTTCTCTTGGGTCTTCCTTCATTAATCCAGCAGATCATTTCAAGCCAACTCCAAAGATGCTTACTCTTTAGAAGAAAAGTTAAGATAAACCTAGACAGCATATTAAAAAGCAGAGGCATCACTTTGCCGACAAAAGTCCGTATTGTCAAAGCTACGGTTTTTCCAGCAGTTATATACAGATTTGAGAGCACAGAAGAACTGATGCCTTCAAACTGGAGAAGACTCTTGAGAGTCCCTTGGACTGCAAGGAGATCAAATCAGTGAATCCTAAAGGAAATCAACCCTGAGTATTCATTGGAAGGACTGATGCTGAAGTTGAAGCTCCAATACTTTGGCCACCTGATGCAGAGCCAACTCATTGGAAAAGACCCTGATACTAGGAAGGATTGAAGGCAAAAGGAGAAGAGGGTGGTAGAGGATGAAATGGTTAGATAAGATCACTGACTCAATGGACATCAATCAATCTGAGCAAACTCTGGGAGATGGTGAAGGGAAACCTGGCGTGCTGCGGTCCATGGGGTCACAAAGAGCTGGAAACAACTGAGCGAGTGATGTCTTGTTCACAACAAGACATCCAAGATTTCCAAGGTAAAATCTACCTAATAAAACAGACTCAGTATATTTATATATAATCTACTTCTAACATTATAGGAGCCATTAATTCTCAGAACACTTGTGCTAATTATTTAAAAGCAGAATTTGAAATTTATAAGGCTTTATTACTCTTCAATTCCCTTTTCTCCATACGTTATCACTAAAATGCCCTCATGTTGTTCCAAGTACCACTAAGGTGTAAGTCTTTAAAGGCATCATTCATATGCCTCCAATTTCAGCGAGTTCTGTTTCAGTACTACGAGGACACTTGTAATATTAATCTGTTTGTTGCCACTCTTTTATTCTCATTAAGTTATCGTAAAAATTAGACACTGTTAAAATTCGAAAGTAGCTGAAGCATTATTTTCAGTAAAAGAAAATTTCAATACGTAATCCTCTCCTAAGTAAGCAGCAGAAGCCAGGACACATCTCCTAAGAGAAAAAAAGTAGGACTGCCTTCATTTAATAAAGATTCCTTCTACTAATATGCAGAAGAATGCCAGAATTTTGCTTTTTTTATATTCACAGCAAGAGTGAGAAGGATGAAGACAGTGCCTTGGATGACCACAACAATTCACACGCAACCAAAACTAAGTGATCGCCCCAAATACCTAATCAACAGTGTTTTCTGTCAAACATTTCAAATGCCCCTAATACTCCTGAGCAGTTTTAAAGCTGCAAGAAACTAGCCGAAAAGGAACAACAGAAAGGTAAAGAGATTACTAACTACTGGGGGGCAGAGATTCCTATAAAGTTACCAAACTCCGACTCCTTTTCCTCTAGACTCCTCCCAGCATCTATATATACAGTTGGTAAAGCAAGGAACTCTCAGCAGAAGTGACCTGCCTCTGTCCTCCAGCTTTCCTTGTCTCACTACCACGGCTGCCACTTGAGAAGAACCTAAACGCAGGGCAGAGCTGCAAGATGGACATGCCGAGGGACCTTGCTGACCTGACTGGGCACTGATATGTACAAAAAATAAACTTTTATTAAGCCACTAAGACGTCAGGGTTTACCTGATAGAAACAGTAATGTCATTTACCTTGCGTGCATGGGTGCTAAGTTGCTTCAGTGTGTCTGACTCTTTGCGATCCTGTGGGGTGTAGCCCACCAGGCTCCTCTGTCCATGGGAGTCTCTAGGCAAGGATACTGGAGTGGGTTGCCATGCCCTCCTCCAGGGGTTCTTCCCAACCCAGGAAAGTACCCAAGTCTCCTGCAGCTCCTGCATTGCAGGTGCATTCTTTACCACTGAGCCACCAGGAGAGCCCATCATTTACCTTAAGTAACATTAAAGAGGAGGCTAATAATTAGTATTAAAAAGTTTTAAACAAACTGGTTCTCTTGCTAGAAAAACAGCTTAAGACTCAAATTCACTAACAATAAATTCTTATGACCTATTAAGGCCTGTAAGATTCTTAACATCCATTAAGATTCAAATCCACTTCCTAAATCCACTAAGACTGCCTCATATTTTTGTGATAAAGCAAAAGATGTTTTGTGTGATCATTTAAATTGCTTATTTAGCATAACAGAAACGAACAACCAACTCCTCCACCAAAATTCACAATCTTACGTATGTAAGTGGTAAATATCAATTAGAAAATGAAAGCTTTTCCAAACCCCCCAAATCAGATGAATATTTCAAAAGTCAGCTTTCCCTACATCAACCATATCCACCCATGTAACTACAGCACTCAGCTCTTTCATAAGGACTGCTCTATAAGGGATGTTCTATTGAGCAACAGAAAATTTAAGAAAAGAACTGTCATATTGAGTCTGCTCACTAAAAAACAAATGAGAATAAAATGATAATAAAAACCTTCTATATTTTTGAAGATGCTATTTTCCTAGATTATCACAAGGTCTGAGTATCATGCCTAGATAGATCTATAGTTTAAAAATTCTGTACTTACAGTTTGCCTGGCCTGGATACTAGCTGTTCCATCACAAATTATTTTCTTCAGGATTGGTCCAAGAGTCTTTAAAACCTCTTCACTTTCAATTCCAGGGCCCAACTGAATACAAAGAACAGATGCTAATGCTGCAGCTGCACGCTGCTCATCACCTTTACCTATAAAAGAAGTCATCAGCAATTATGACATTTTCAGTAGACTTCTTAAGGCAGCAATTTCCCAAATTTGTTCTATTTCAAAATACCATCTACCAGTTATGAAACTCAAAGTATGCTCAAGGCTTTGGCATGACCTATAAATCTAGTGAGGTTAAAGAGCTCAAGCTCTGGAAGCAGGCCACACTTGAATCCTAGATCTATCACATACTAGCCAAATGACCTTCAACCATTACTCTTATTCTCAAAACAGTTCCTCATCTGTAAAATGGAAATTAACACCTATTTTAAAGAAGAGTACTGTAACAGGTCAGCAAAATAATGCATTTCAAGCTAATCTGACTTTCTAAGTCCTTCATGAACTCACAGAATAGTGCACAAATAGCCCTTGAAATAACTTGTCAAGCATTTCAGATGTACACAGCCCATGAGGTAAACTAAATCTTCAGGACTTTCCTCCACCAATATTGTTTTAAATAAGCAAGGGCTTAAAAACAGGTATTCTTGGGAATTCCCTGGTGGTACAGTGGTTAGGACTCCACATTCTCAGTGTAGAGGGCTTTTTTCGTTCGATCTTTCATCAGGGAACTAAAGTCCCACAAGGTGCATGGCACAGCCAACTATAAATAACAGAGTCTTTAAAACTATACAAATACATTAATATAAGTGATTGAGTGAGTGAATGAAGTCACTCATTTGTGTCTGACTCTTTGCAACCCAAAGGAGTGTACTTGCCAGGCTCCTCCATCCATAGGATTTCCTAGGCAAGAACACTGAAGTGGGTTGCCACTTCCTTCTCCAGGGGATCTTCCTGACCAGGGATCAAACCTGGGTCTCCTGCACAGCAGGCAGATTCTTTACTGTCTGAGCCACCAGGGAAGCATGTTAATATAAAGGTAAGTGTAAATTAACTCTCTTGAGAACTGTATACACCAAAGGGTTTGCATAAATTTTGAATTTAAATTATTTGATAAATGTCTATGCAGGTTGTAAAGAAATTTTAATAGGTCTAGTCCAACTACCTTATAGGATACAGTTTCAATATAAATACTTTTAACAAAGCCATTGTAGTATCTCAAAGAAGTTGGCTCTGCTATCGACTATACCAATAACAAGTTATATAACTTTAGACCAGTCTCGCTTTTCCTAGGCCTTTCATTTCTCTGCACAGTGAGTGGTAGATTAGACCAAAGGTTTCCAAACACCCATTCTTGACAAAGGTTTCACCTGAGGGAAAATGAAAATAAAGACAAATGTTCTTACTTGGCAAAATAATTAAGCTGGTATCCCCAAACCTTTTGAATTCTGGCATTTTCTAAAATTGAAAGTCTCTGATAATACTAGACTTAATCTTTAAGGTCTCTCTTTATTCTCAAAAGTTCTTTCATCATAGAGATCCTAATATGAATTCTAGAATCTCTATGACAAAGTTCAAGAACTCAAATATTCCAAGGGATATTCTGAAATGATGTAACTGAAAGTATGATCAATGTTTTAAATAAGAAAATGAGGTAGATAATTATGATACTGTTTTAATTTTAGAAAAATGAAGTAGGATGGCTTTTTAAATAATACTTTTTGTTGACATTTGACACAGTTTTCAAGCCTTTGTTATGTACAAGAGAATGGCAAACACCTCTTTTAATACAACTGAAGTTGACAACCCACCCCAATCTTTCCTAATTTCAAATGCTTACTACATTTTTACATTTTGAAACTAGTTTCAAAAGCTAACAAGTTTGATTTTGATTACTAACAAGACTGATATATTCCCTGTCAGGTACAAGGTTACAAGAGGGAGCCAGACTTTTAGTGCTATTAACAAATGTTACTGCACAGAAGGTAGCAAATTCCTTTTAGGTTCTGTGACTGTGTAAAGTAAGGACATTACCTTTTTTCAGGCAGCGCTCAATGCTATCAGTTAAAGTCATTCTTCTTTCCAGAATAAATTCATAGAGCATCTTTGAAGCCAGTGCATTTTTAATACCTTCAAGGGCTGCCTGCCTTGTTTTCGCACTATTTAAAAGAAAATACAAGAGAAAGAAGATACAGCTGGAGTGTACCATCAGTCAATGAGACTTGTAAAAGCCTAATTTCCTCTAAATTTTTTCTATTTACAGACTTTTTAACATATAATTTTCATGTTCACACCACTTTTCAAATAATAATTTAATTTTCATCTACAACTCACCCTACTACATATCATAGCATTTTTCTGCTTATTCATTTAGTAACCACAACATTAAATGGCCACATAGAACTTCATAGTTTCAGTGTATAAGGCATGTTCTTCTACATTACATATTCAAGTAAACATGTATTTTTTTTTTTAACAGTACAAAAGTCCAGAGATCCTGTTTGCATCTTCTGGGGTTTTTAATTCCATTTGTTTCAATTTCCTTCCAGAGTTACTGTTAAGTAAGAAAACAATCTGGCTTTAGTATTTCTCAATAGCTATCCTTTCTAGTTGAAGATTAACTTTTAATTCAACAAATACACTTCAATTATCAAACACAGATATGTGCTCTTATTCTAGAACAACAACTAATCTATTAATCTAAATTCTAGTGGCATGTTCCTATCTACATTAAAAGCCCAAAAAACAAAATACCCAAAGTAAACAAATCAAGTTTTAGGAAAACATAATGCTCAAAGAAATAACTGCACATATTTTATATAAAAGGTGGCTGATCAAAATCACCCAGAATGAAAAGAGCTTCCAGTAATTCCCACCTCTTATCCAGGGTCAGGTCAATGAATCCCTTCAACTTATACTCTAAGTCTTCTTGAGTTCCTTCCTCATCAAGGACTTCTGGTCCTAAGGAATAATAAAACCAACCACTGTACTTTAAACAGAAAAAAGCAGATAGGGAAAAGTAATAGAACATTTAGCTACAAGAATTCCTCGACCTAAAACATCCTTTTATCTAACGTCGCAAATCTAAACTGAAAACTCATACCATCTTCAGCAAAACTGGAAGGATCGCTGTAACCACTGCAATGGCTCATTGTTTCAATCGATGCATCCTCATCACTAAAAGGTTGAACATTTCGATGCTGGCCACCTACTAGGTAAAAGAGAGTGGAGGTAAATGATTTTGTTGTCATATATGCAAATACTTAACTTGGGAATTTTAAAACTTACTTAAAAACAAGCCATCAATAAAAACCCAAACTTACTAAGAGATAATTTTTTTTTAACAAAAGAACACACTTAAATATTCCTAATATAAGTCAATTCACCTACTATGTATTATTTCAGAGCACCAACTATTTACAATATACATCAACTGCAGAAATATATCAATCATCTAGCATGTGACCATTTTTGGTAAAAAAAGAAAACAAAAAACAGTATTACGGATAAAAAAAACTACTTCCCAATTACTTCAAATCATGAAGACGATAAAAATAGATCAACATAAAAATAAGACAAATGTATTTTCCAATGAGAATAACATTAACTGGTGAATGGGTTAGTTTTTAGGTTACACATGTCTTAATACAAAGTGAAATTTGAGTTGTGGGATGGTAGTTTTAAGTAAGACAATTTGAATTGAGAGGATCAAAAAAGTTTAAGATAGAAGTTTTAGATGCTGACAAGTGGATCCAACATGGCACAGAAAATAATGACAGCAACTGGATGAAGTGACTGATAGATAAAGAACTACAGTGTTGGTAAGATGTGTAAGAAAATACTAAGAGCTCTGATGGACTATCTACATGATATCCAGTGCAGTGAACTACAGGATTTTTGTTCCCAAGTCATGGAAGACAGAAGAGCTGAGAAGTCTTGCGAACTAGCATACAAATAACTTAAGAGGCAGGACTATGAAATGGTCCTCAAGCACTGCACAGAGGCCCTCCATACCAGCACTCTATGGTGGACTTCACAGGGCCAAGTCCACTGGAGAAAGCATCTGTTCAAGAGTCCTCTTAACAGAGTTGTCTCATGTTTGCAAGTAAAGAATTATAGGCAAGATGCAAGCTGATAAATTGTAAGCATGGTGTGCTTAAAATTGGGAATCTGCTTTGAAGACTTTGAGCAATGTTCAAGACCTGACTTTTTTCACATGCCAATTTCAGAAATGACTACAGTATTTTAAAAACCTACTTTACTGTAGTGACTAGTGACTAAGCTGGATGATGACTTTCCTACTATGATGGGTGCCCACGTTAACATTTGTTCCTAGTCACTCCCTTGGGAAGATTGATAGTGCTCTTTCAAAGTTTGTGTATTTTTGGTCAATTAAGAGTCGAATTTTAAGACCTTAAAAAGACGTTTCGGTATTTGATATAGCATAAAAAGCCTGTTAGACAAATCACGTTCAAAAGAAATGTTCTAATATACCCAAAAGTTTTAAAATATCAGTGCTATTATTAAAAAATTAAAATCTTTTTTTAAACCAGAATCTTCCTCTCAATTTCATTAATCTAAGGAATAAATCTATATTCCTAGTCACTGTCATTTCTAATTATTTTTGTTTTGTGGGAATTTCATATTAATAGAAAGATTATTCAGTCATCAATTACACTGAGCACTGAGTTAAAAGAAGTCCCCAATTCCACCCTAAAAGTGACCATGAGTCACCTGATTTAACTCTGAGTTCCAATCAAAGATTGCATTAAATATCTCTTAGGTCTCTATGTTCAAGAAATCTGTATCATTTAATACACCTTAAGAAAGGCTTCGGAGAAGGCAATGGCACCCCACTCCAGTACTCTTGCCTGAAAAATCCATGGACGGAGGAGCCTAGTAGGCTGCAGTCCATGGGGTCGCTAAGAGTAGGATAGGACTGAGCGACTTCACTTTCACTTTTTACTTTCATGCATTGGAGAAGGAAATGGCAACCCACTCCAGTGTTCTTGCCTAGAGAATCCCAGGGACGGGGGAGCCTGGTGGGCCGCTGTCTATGGGGTCGCACAGAGTCGGACATGACTGAAGCGACTTGGCAGCAGCAGCAGCAGCAGCAAGAAAGGCTTCTCAAAAATTCTGAGTATAATTAAGCCTGTTGCTGTCTTTTTTATAGCTTTAAAAAATCAAAACAGAGATGAGGCTTTAGCAGATTTTTAAATCAACACAGGAAGCAAGTAGGCTTCAAATCTGCTTGCTTTCCAAAAGAGAATAAAGTGTGCCAATCAAAGAAGTGAAGTATAAAGAATAAGCAATGAACCCAAGACACCAAAACTTCCTAATCATAGTGCTTAGGAAAAAATAAATAAACAAAGACCTATGACATCATATTCTATTTTTGGATCTGTCTTCATGTGTTTTCATGATCTGAAGTCATGGCAATAGTTGAGTCATCTGCTTAACTTCCACTAATATTTATCCACAAATCATCTTTTATTTTTCACATTCAGTCTATTTTTAAACTGTCAAAAAGAGTTTCCTATCCAGGTGTTATTCAGCTCCCTTCTCTAAGTTTCAATGATTTCCCAAAGTTCAAGGGGAAAGAGATTATTAAAAAAAAAAAAAAAAAACCAAGGGGAAAAAACCCTGTATGAGTATGTAATATATAGGTCACACTCACCCACCTTGTGTTCCTAATTACCATTAATGAGGTGGCCTTTTAGACACATTAAGTCCTTACTTCTTAAAGGGCCTTCTTACTAACAAGGTTTTGTTCTTTCCTAAAAATGCTCTCTTCAAAATAAGTGCTATGAAAAACACACACACTTGAACAACAGGTCAATTTTATTAGCTTCCTGGACCCCCTCCACTAACTTAAAAAGTATTTAAATGGGAAACCCAAAACGATAGACAGAAGTTGGTTATTTCTTGGTTGTACCTGTGAAGATTTCATATGAATCCCATTTCTTCTACAGATGATATTTAAAAATACCAGTAAGGTAAGAGACTTTTAAGTACAAGTTTGTGAAAATTTTCCATCTCTTCTACTCAACTATTATTTATTTGAGTAAGTAATATTCAAGTGGAACCAACTTAACCTTTTCAAAAAGTAAATCTCACCCCCAAGCCCCAATCAGAGGCAAGCACAGCTAACAAGTTCTAGTGTAAATGTCCAAAGATAGTCAAAGCATGTATAGTTTTATAAACTATCAAAGAATTGTTTTCCTGCTGCTGAAAAGTCACAAATGAGAATTTCGAAGTAAAATTTGAAAGGCAACCCCCCACTGCCTTCTGAGATTATTCTCTAAGTACCAGGAAGGAAGGAGGCTGGACAGGAAGCTTCAGAAGGGAATACATGTTCCTTAGCGAATCAAGGAGGCCATTACCATTTTCAAAATGACTTTAGCTTGCTCCATCTCTGTGTTTGTTTCAACAAAAGGTAAACTTGAAGAATTAAAATTAATACGGACTTTCTAGACAGAATTTAAATGTTTACTTCTGACGAGAAAACGAAGCAGAAAGGTAAAGAGGTATCAATTCACACAGCAACTAGATGTATTTTATATTTTGATCAAGAATGAACTTCATGAGCACCGAAAGCAAGCATTCGGTCAAAATAAAGATATAAAAAGAGGGGGCTGCATCTATAATAATTCATTTCTACTGTCAATGATTAAATATTTAATACATGATAGCAAGCTTTCGTCTTGCTTTTTAAATTATCAGTTGCCAATTCTTTAAAAAAAGACTGGCCTATTTATTTGCTAAAGAACAAAGGCATATCATTCTGAGGGTTAAAGTAGCAACAGTATTCACAAATATATATGGCTAATAGATTCGATGTGATAACATCTGAGGTAATTTTAATTTCAAAGTTTCAATAAAGCAATTATTAAGTGAGATGATTTTACCGGGTTTAACACTAGCTTTCAGTATGGTGTGTCTCGTTGGAGTTTTTGCTTGAAGTCATTTTTTCTTAGCCGTATAGTTAGGACTAAAAAATCATTAATTCAGTTAAGCACCTACCCATCCAGGAAAAGTTTCGACTTTGCAAAGAGGAATCAAAAAAAAAAAAAACTAACTAAACTTTTGGCTAACTGCAATCTGAGCTCCTCACCACTCCCGCCTACTCCGGGCTCCCAGCGGAGAACCTACAAAATACAGCACAAAGGAGCACGCAGTTTCTGCCCCCGGGAGTAGGAGCTGGCTTCGACAGGTCGCCCGAGAGCTGGGGGCTCGGGATTTGTGCGGGTGCCAGATAGAGGTAGGAGCAGAGTCTACGCTGGGACAGTGGATCCCAGCCTCTGGCGCCTCGGCCGGGCCAGGTGCACACGTGGGATGCACAGAAAGGCAGCCGAATGGGATGCCACATGGGCTCCTCTGCGTCACCCCGGCCCCACCGCGCAAGGCCCAGGCCGCGTGACGCAAGAGCCGGTCCAAACCCGCCGGACGTTTGGCATTCCCGAGAACTCCATGTTGGAGCCGAGTGGTCAAAGGTGACCAGTGACAGCATGGACACAACTCCGAGCTCGGCACCACCCTCTGTCAAAGAGAGCTCTAGAGAGCCAGTACCAGTCTCTGAAAACACTTCCTCTCCCGCCCAGCTCCCAGTCACCCCCAACCCCGACCCATTCTCAGGCGCAAGAACCCATCTGCCCCTCTCCCTGCCCCGCGGCCGGTGCCCAAGAGTTCGGTTCGCACGCCAGATGCAAATCGCGCGAGGTTCGGCTCCCAGGGCACGCTGGGAAGCGTAGTCCGCCGGCCACGCCAGGAGCCCCGCCAACGCATACGTCTAGAGGCATAGAACTACAACTCCCAGGTGCCCAAGGCTAAGCGACTCGCCAACCCGGCCGGTATCTGGGATGCCGGCGGCGGGGATACTTTCTTACCTGCTGTCGCCGCCGTCGCTGCAGCTGCCCCTGAGCCGCCGCCACCACTGCCACCGCGGTGGGAAGTGTTCCGCTTCTTATTCTTCGGCATCGTGGGACGCCCGGTGCCGCCTAAACTCTAGCTTAGCGAGGATCAGCCGATGGAGCTGCACTTTTTACTCGTGCGTCTGTGCGACGGGCGGCTGAGAGGCGAGTCCTCGGCTAACAACAGAGGCGAGAAGCGGCGCGGGTAAGAGTGGGCGATGGCGGCAGCAGAAATCCCCGTGAAGAGCTGTGATCGGAAACGATACATGTTTCTCTCTAGCGCGGGAGCTAAGGCGGGGCGGGCGAGGCCACGACGCCTTAAGTAGTAGGACCGCCGCCTGTCGTCACCATCAGTGGGCGGGACTCGAACTCTCACTAGCCAATCCCCATATGTCTCCCCACCAAAGGCCGACTTCGGGCGGGCGAACGATGCTCACCACAGATCCCATGCCGCAAGTCTTCCAGCGGCGCCCGGGGAGCCGGTCTTCGTTGTGTGCTGAATTATGGGATATGTAGTCGGCCCTGTGGAGCCGCCTCCCAGCTCCTCCCAACTGGCTTTTCTGCGCACATGCTTCCTTTCTCGTGACCCTTCCTCTGCCTGCTGGCGGCCCAGCGTTGGAATTGACGGAGGTGGCCGCCGGCGGTGAGCAATGCCGCGGGTATGCCACATGACGACAGCCAGCTTCCAAGTGGGAGCTACGCAATCCGCGTCACTGGTCTGACTCGAGACTCGCATTCTTCTCTAACATTTCCCTTGCTTGCGGCCTCTGCCCTGGCACAGAATCCCCTCTTTGGGAACATTTCCGTGGTTTTAGTAGTTGAATTAGTTTAGCGATCATCAGTATCTATAACTGAATTGTGGTTCAGGGCTATGTGCCTCTCCTCACCTTCAAAAAGATGTGCTTTAATCTGCTGGGGCTTCCCAGATGGCTCAGCGGGTAAGGAATCCGCCTGCAACGCAGAAGACAGAGACTTGGGTTTGATCCCTAGGTGGGGAAGATCCCCTGGAGAAAGAAATGGTGACCAACTCCAGTATTCTTGCCTGGAAAATCCGATCGAGAGAGGACCCTGGCAGGTTACAGGCCATGGGATCACAAAGAGTCGACACCACCGAGCACAAGGCACATTGACAATCTTAAGTCGTGTAGTTCTTGTATTTCTCCTATTCTAGACTAGAAAGATCTGGCGACTCAGATTTCTATGAAAGACTGTGTCCTTTGACAATTCTTCCTGCCAGTTAGGAGGTCAGTCTGGGATAAGTATTGGGTTTGGGGAATTTAACAGCTGGTAAAACAAACATGAGCTATAAATACCAATAATCTCAGCGTTTTTTTTGTTTTATTTTCCAAGGTGAGTCTAAGATCTGTCTTCCTTGTTACATTTGTTACATATTTAGAACCTGTTATTGAGTTCATATAATATACTTATGACAGACTGAACTCACTGACTCACTTCAATGTAGGTGACTCATCCCCCACTCCACCTCTCTCCTGAGCTGCTTCTCTTATTTTCTTTTCAATGGCATGTAGCGCATTTGCACCTGAATGTTCCATATGCACTCAATCCAGTTTCTCGAATACTGCATTTCCCTCTCCCTGTCTTCCTTTCATGTGTTCACAGTTAATGCTCTCCTCCAATATGCCCAAATTGAAACCTGGTTTCCCTAAAACAATCAGTTTTTCCATAAAACTCCTGAATTCGTAAGCTCTTCTCCAATCACACATGACCTCAGTTGGTGCCTGGGTATTTTAAAGGATCTGATGGCATTAGGGGGAGCCTGGTGGGCAGCTGTCTATGGGGTCGCACAGAGTCGGACACGACTGAAGCGACTTAGCAGCAGCAGCAGCATGGCATTATGCTATCTCATGCATGATAATGTTGCCAAATTTATTGATATCTCCCCTATTTTACTAATTCACATGATTTAGTAGTTGCTCAAAAACGTTTTTGGTTCCCATAACCAATATATTAAATGCCAGTCCTCTTCCCCTGGTCTGGACTCCCTCTGCAGCCCATATTTCACTGCTTCCTGGTACATGCCCTGTACTTCAACCACACTGCCCTGCTCCTCATTTCTAGTACACAGCTCTATTCTCCTACCTCCATTTGATCATTCATTGTCCAGTGTTCTTGTAATGCTCTTCCTCCCACCTTCACCTTAGAATGTTATTCATCTTTCAAGATTTAGTTCAAATTCTATTTCCTTCTGTTAGAGAAAGACAAATACATGATACCACTTCTATGTGAAATCTAAAATACAATACAAATGAACCTATTTACAAACCAGAAACAGACTCACAGACTTAGAAAACAAATTTACGGTTACCAAAGGGGAAAGGAAGATGGATAAATTAGGAGTTTGGGATTAACATATAGACACTATTAGATATAAAATAGTCAACAAGGACTGATTGTATAGCACAGGGAACTCTACTCAATATTCTATAATAACTCTATTCAGTACTCTGAAAAAGAATAGATATATGCATATATATAACTGAATCACTTCACTATACACCTTAAACTAACAACATTGTAAATCAACTATACTCCAATACAAAATAAAATTTTTCACCTTGCTTATAATTTCCTTGTTGTGCAGAAGCTTTTAAGTTTAATTAGGTCCCATTTGTTTATTTTTGCTTTTATTTCCAGTATTCTGGGAGGTGGGTCATAGAGGATCCTGCTGTGATGTATGTCGGAGAGTGTTTTGCCTATGTTCTCCTCTAGGAGTTTTATAGTTTCTGGTCTTACGTTGAAATCTTTAATCCATTTTGAGTTTATTTTTGTGTATGGTGTTACAAAGTGTTCTAGTTTCATTCTTTTACAAGTGGTTGACCAGTTTTCCCAGCACCACTTGTTAAAGAGATTCTCTTTAATCCATTGTATATTCTTGCCTCCTTTGTCAAAGATAAGGTGTCCATAGGTGCATGGATTTATCTCTGGGCTTTCTATTTTGTTCCATTTATCTATATTTCTGTCTTTGTGCCAGTACCATACTGTCTTGATAACTGTGGCTTTGTAGTAGAGCCTGAAGTCAGGCAGGTTGATTCCTCCAGTTCCATTCTTTCTCAAGATAGCTTTGGCTCTTCGAGGTTTTTTGTATTTCCATACAAATTGTGAAATTATTTGTTCTAGCTCTGTGAAGAATACCGTTGGTAGCTTGATAGGGATTGCATTGAATCTATAAACTGCTTTGGGTAGTATACTCATTTTCACTATATTGATTCTTCCAATCCATGAACATGGTATATTTCTCCATCTATTAGTATCCTCTTTAATTTCTTTCACCAGTGTTTTATAGTTTTCTATATATAGGTCTTTAGTTTCTTTAGGTAGATATATTCCTAAGTATTTTATTCTTTTCATTGCAATGGTGAATGGAATTGTTTCCTTAATTTCTCTTTCTATTTTCTCATTATTAGTGTATAGGAATGCAAGGGATTTCTGTGTTGATTTTATATCCTGCAACTTTACTATATTCATTGATTAGTTCTAGTAATTTTCTGGTGGAATCTTTAGGGTTTTCTATGTAGAGGATCATGTCATCTGCAAACAGTGAGAGTTTTACTTCTTCTTTTCCAATTTGGATTCCTTTTATTTCTTTTTCTGCTCTGATTGCTGTGGCCAAAACTTCCAAAACTATGTTGAATAGTAATGGTGAAAGTGGGCACCCTTGTCTTGTTCCTGACTTTAGAGGAAATGCTTTCAATTTTTCACCATTGAGGGTAATGTTTGCTGTGGGTTTGTCATATATAGCTTTTATTATGTTGAGGTATGTTCCTTCTATTCCTGCTTTCTGGAGAGTTTTTATCATAAATGGGTGTTGAATTTTGTCAAAGGCTTTCTCTGTATCTTTTGAGATAATCATATGGTTTTTATTTTTCAATTTATTAATGTGTATTACATTGATTGATTTGCAGATATTGAAGAATCCTTGCATCCCTGGGATAAAGCCCACTTGGTCATGGTGTATGATCTTTTTAATGTGTTGTTGGATTCTGATTGCTAGAATTTTGTTAAGGATTTTTGCATCTATGTTCATCAGTGATATTGGCCTGTAGTTTTCTTTTTTTGTGGGATCTTTGTCAGGTTTTGGTATTAGGGTGATGGTGGCCTCATAGAATGAGTTTGGAAGTTTACCTTCCTCTGCAATTTTCTGGAAGAGTTTGAGCAGGATAGGTGTTAGCTCTTCTCTAAATTTTTGGTAGAATTCAGCTGTGAAGCCGTCTGGACCTGAGCTTTTGTTTGCTGGAAGATTTCTGATTATAAGCAAGGTGAAAAGACAGCCTTCAGAATGGGAGAAAATAATAGCAAATGAAGCAACTGACAAACAACTAATCTCAAAAATATACAAGCAACTCCTACAGCTCAACTCCAGAAAAATAAATGACCCAATCAAAAAATGGGCCAAAGAACTAAATAGACATTTCTCCAAAGAAGACATACAGATGGCTAACAAACACATGAAAAGATGCTCAACATCACTCATTATCAGAGAAATGCAGATCAAAACCACTATGAGGTACCATTTCACGCCAGTCAGAATGGCTGTGATCCAAAAGTCTACAAGCAATAAATGCTGGAGAGGGTGTGGAGAAAAGGGAACCCTCTTACACTGTTGGTGGGAATGCAAACTAGTACAGCCACTATGGAGAAGAGTGTGGAGATTCCTTAAAAAACTGGAAATAGAACTGCCATATGACCCAGCAATCCCACTGCTGGGCATACACACTGAGGAAACCAGAATTGAAAGAGACACGTGTACCACAATGTTCATCGCAGCACTGTTTATAATAGCCAGGACATGGAAGCAACCTAGATGTCCATCAGCAGATGAATGGATAAGAAAGCTGTGGTACATATACACAATGGAGTATTACTCAGCCATTAAAAAGAATACATTTGAATCAGTTCTAATGAGGTGGATGAAACTGGAGCCTATTATACAGAGTGAAGTAAGCCAGAAATAAAAACACCAATACAGTATACTAAGGCAATGGCAACCCACTCCAGTACTCTTGCCTGGAAAATCCCATGGACAGAGAAGACTGGTAGGCTGCAGTCCATGGGGTCGCTAAGAGTCAGGCACGACTAAGTGACTTCATTTTCACTTTTCACTTTCATGCATTGGAGAAGGAAATGACAACCCACTCCAGTATTCTTGCCTGGAGAATCCCAGGGACAGAGAAGCCTAGTGGGCTGCCATCTATGGGGTCGCACAGAGTCGGACACGACTGAAGCGACTTAGCAGCAGCAGCAGCAATGCATATATATGGAATTTAGAAAAATGGTAACAATAACCCTGTGTACGAGACAGCAAAAGAGACACTGATGTATAGATCAGTCTTATGGACTCTGTGGGAGAGGGAGAGGGTGGGGAGATTTGGGAGAATGGCACTGAAACATGTGTAATATCATGTATGAAACGAGTCGCCAGTCCAGGTTCGATGCATGATACTGGATGCTTGGGGCTGGTGCACTAGGATGACCCAGAGGGAGGGTATGGGGAGGGAGGAGGGAGGAGGGTTCAGGATGGGGAACACAGGTATACCTGTGGTGGATTCATTTCGATATTTGGCAAAACTAATACAATATTGTAACGTTTAAAAATAAAATAAAATTAAAAAAAAAAAAAGAAAGAAAGATGGTAAAAATAACCCTGTATACAAGATAGCAAAAGAGACACTGGTGTGTAGAACAGTCTTTTGGACTCTATGGGAGAGGGAGAGGGTGGGATGATTTGGAAGAATGGCATTGAAACATGTATAATATCATATATGAAACGAGTCGCCAGTCCAGGTTCGATGCACGATACTGGATGCTTGGGGCTGGTGCACTGGGATGACCCAGAGGGATGGTATGGGGAGGGAGAAGGGAGGAGGGTTCAGGATGGGGAACACATGTATACCTGTGGCGGATTCATTTTGATATATGGCAAAACCAATACAATATTGTAAAGTTAAAAAATAAAATTTAAAAAGAACCTAAAAAAATAAATAAAAAATAATTTTTTTTTTTTAAAGAATGGATAACAAGAAGATCTGGCTGTATAGCACAGGGAACTATATTCAATATCCTGTGATAAATCATAATGGAAAAGATTATGAAAAAGTATATATATGTAAAACTGAATCACTTTGCTCTACAGCAGACATTAATGCAATATTATAAATCAACTATACTTCAATAATATTTAAAAAAGAAAAAAATTCTACTTCCTTCATGAAGCCTCCAACCAGAAATGTTTCTTTTTCCTCACAACTCTTAAAACTCTTTAAAACTGTAATGCACCTATGGCACTTATTACATCCCCACAGGCCACACATCCTATTCAAAGGGCAACATTTCAGGGTTGCTTTTACCTTGTTTAATCCTAAAGCAGCAAGTAAACCTGATAAGGATGCAAGTTGGCGGACACAGCTCCTACTGATGACTGTGCATCTGAAGCCCAGTGGCGCTGGCCCACATTGAGTGAGATGACCCCAGACTGGAGGATCATAGAACTATACCTTCCATAACCCCAGGCTCTTCATCCTTCAGAAACAACTCATTCTATTCATAAAGCAATGATTTTGCTACTCTTTGAGCCAGATCACCCAGGTTTCATGTCCCAGTTCCAAGCCTTGAAGCTTGCGCTTTGCCTGCATTTGGGGCACACCCCTTTCATCTGCATCCATTCACATCCACTTAGAGGCTTTTCTTGGGCAAGCCTAGTCATGGCCTACCACATCATATACATACTTGTTTTACATTTATTTGTAAACACATCTGTCATCTCATGAAATTAACTCCCTAAAAATGAGAACCTTGTTTGCATCATCTCTGTCTCTCATGCCATCTTTGTAATTACAGATAGTATGTGTTAAATGAATGTTTGAGAAATACCTGTTGACTAGATTTTTCTGGGTCAAGAAACGGCAGAAACATTACATACATGGAACGTCACTTTCAGTATAATGAACCCTATGAGGTATTTTTGATAAAATGATCTTACTATCTTTTTACATCCACAGTTAGTTCCAAATCAGTACAAGTACCTGAAAAATGTACCCATAGACCTTATAAAACTGTGGTCCTTAACTCAATGTATTGGTTTTGCAACATATTTGAAGAAATTATAAGACTCCAAACCATATCAAGTAAGTCGCAAAATAAATACAAATACCAGGAAGAAAGGGGAACAGAACAAAAAGGCTTTCTCCCAGCCAGACTCTGCCTCTGCAGGGACTTCAGCCTGTATCTTGACAATTACACTTTAGTAAAATATGACTCCAAGTCACACGGGAGTCTATAAGACAAGATTTTTAGTTAAGCTCGTTGATAATCAAATCTGAGGTTTTGTTGATGAGAATGAAGATCACGGATATAAGAGGAAATATCCTAATAAATAAATATTACCTATTTGTTACCAACTTGACCTTATGTATTTCTTCTTGAAATCAGAGGAAGATGAATCTTCCTAAAAAACACAACCTACCCAGTTTAACATTTCTCCTAACAGTTGTCACCATCATATTGCAAAAATAAATTTTACATTAATCTGAAAGTGTGGTCACACTTGAGATGGCTTCTAACTTCTCATATTGGGCTTCCCTGGTGGCTCAGAGGGTAAAGCATCTGTCCGCAGTGCGGGAGGACCGGGTTCGAGAAGGCAATGGCAATCCACTCCAGCACTCTTGCCTGGAAAATCCCATGGACGGAGGAGCCTGATAGGCTACAGTCCATGGGGTCACAAAGAGTCGGAGACGACTGAGCGACTTTACTTTACTTACTAACTTCTCATGGGGTCTATACATTGAGGATTTGGAAGGAACATAAATAAGACTTTGTATTCAAGTCTTGGTAGGAAAGACAAACATGGAAGGATTTCTTTGACTGACTAGTCCTGGCTTTCTTGGAATTCTTTGCATAGCTTTAAGCAGAAAAAAATGCCTCCCAGATTCTCCAGCTAAGACTTGTCATCATCTGGTTCCTGCCTGTTTCTCCCAACCCACCTGTCCTCCCCTAATAACACAGACCTTTCCCTCCTGCCATATGGAACGCCTCATAGGTCTGTGAGGTCACCATGCTAACACAGGTCTGGTACTGGCCTACCTCTCTGTCTCGTCTCCTGAGCCTCTTCTCTCCCATGCCGCTTCGGACACACCTCAAGTGTCTTCTTTGCCAACTGAAAACAGAGTTCACCGCCCCCCACCCCTTAAGACTTGTAACAGGCTTCCCTGGTGGCTCAGACAGTAAAGAATCTGCCTGCAATGCAGGAGACCCAGTTTGATCCCTGGGCTGGGAAGATCCCCTAGAGAAGGGAATGGCTACCTGCTCCAGTATTCCTGCCTAGAGAATTCCATGGACAGAGGAGCCTGGTGAGCTATAGTCCATGGGGTCGCAAAGAGTCAGACACAACTGAGCAACTAACTTTAAGACTTGTAGCAGCTTCTCCCTCTGCCTGATATGATTATCTCATATATAATCTCATAGCTTCCTACAGTTGCCATTTAAACCTCAGCTTAAATTGATGCCTCCCTGACTATGCCTGCCCCTCTCCACATGAGAATGGAGAGGGACCCAAACCAACCCAACCCACCACCACCAACACCACCCCCTGCCTGGCCTGCATTCTTCTCCTAAAGCACATCTCCACTACCTATTATTTTTCTAGTTCAATTACCATCATCCTTCTGCTCTACCAGAATGTTAGGATTTTGAGGAAGGAGTTTTTCTTTTATTTACTGTTTTTTTCTTCAAGTTCAGTACTGGAACTTGGTAGCTATACAATTTGTATTTACTGAATTAATAAATGGATAAATAATTCAATGTCACTGCTCTGCCTGGAACATTCTTCACAATCTGTGCTCCCTGCCACCATCCTTTAAGTCACAGATTCTGAATACCCCACACTTCATGCCATCTTATTTAAATGTCTCTCTTCTGTGTTCTATAGTACCTTCCCTATAGTAGCATTATAATTATAGGTATCGTAACCCTTGATTACTTGTCCATTTCCCATCAGTCACAAAGTGGGCATAGTTCAAATTCATTCTCTCTGAATCGGATGCTGGGGCTTTACAAACACATGTAGCACCTTTTTGCAAATTAGAAAGAGAGGCCCCGGCACCCAGCTTGATGAGTGCTAATGGACTGGAATTCACCCTCCTCACCTTAGCAGGGAACAACCTGTATACCTGTACACAGTATGCCTGGTAGACACTAATTGTTTAATTCAATGAGAGAGTCAATTTCCTCTACATCTTAGTTTCTTAAAGGCAAAGAAATTAAGGTGGGGGAAAGGATGAGACCGAACAATTACCAAAAGTCGGTTCTGTCGCTAGTACTATTTAGGGTTATTATTTTTTCTTTAAACCACTATTGAGGTGTAATTGACATATAAAAAGCTGTATATGTTACACATTGCTATATTAAAAATGGATAACCAACAAGGACCTATTGTATAGCACATGGAACTCTGCTCAATGTTATGTAGCAGCCTGGATGGGAGGGGGGTTCGGGGGAAAATAGATACATGTGTATGTATGGCTGAGTTCCTTCCCTGTTCACCTGAAACGATCACAACATTGTTAACTGCCTATGCTAAGTCACTTCAGTCGTGTCTGACGCTTTGTGACCCTGTGGACAGTAGCCCACCAGGCTCCCCCGTCCCTGGGATTCTCCAGGCAAGAACACTGGAGTGGGTTGCCATTTCCTTCTCCAATGCAGGAAAGTGAAAAGTAAAAGTCAAGTCACTCAGTCGTGTCCGACTCTTAGCAACCCCATGGACTGCAGCCTACCAGGCTCCTCCGTCCATGGGATTTTCCAGGCATGAGTACTGGAGTGGGGTGCCATTGTCTTCTCCGTAACTGCTTATACTCCAATACAAAATAAAAAGTCTTTTTTTTTTAAGCTGTACATGTTTAATGTATACACTTTTATGAATTTGGATATAAGTATGTACCTGTGAAACCATCAGCTAATCAATGCCATAAAACATATCTATCATATCACCTCCAAAAGTTTCCTCTCACCCTTGTGTGTGTGTGTTAAGAACACTTCATTCTAGGTTCTTTTCACACATGTCATGTCATGTACTTCTTACAACACCCCCTGGAAGGAAAGATTAGTCTTTCTATTTTGTGGATGAAGAAATGGGCTTAGACAAGTTTTGAAACTTCCCCAAGGGCGTACTATTAATAAACAGTGAGTCTGTGATTGAAACCCAGGCCCACGTGACTCCAAGGCTTCCCCTGGCTGGCCTTGGTTACACAGGAACCTGACTGCACGTTCCTAGGAGTTGAGGGCTGTGTGTGCAGTCCTGCTAGCACAGGTCCATCTGGACAAAAGCTTGCCTTCTTACTTTTTTATAGTGTCTCTCAGTCTCTAGAGTTTCTGACTGCCTGATGATTATTCAGTAGATTTAGATTTTTCTGATATTTCTAAGGCTGTGGCAGAATTATATTGTCAAAGAGCAATATTTTTCAATCAAATAATTTTTAAATTTTTATTTATTTTTTAATTGAAGGATAATTGCTTTACAGAATTTTGTTGTTTTCTGTCAAACCTCAACATGAGTCAGCCATAGGTATATATATATATCCCTTCCCTTTTGAACCTCCCTCCCCTCTCCCTTCCCATCCCACCCCTCTAGGTTGAATTTTCATTGTTATGTTTCAGGTTACATTACTTTCTTAAATGTTTGTAAGTTTTGTTTTGTTGCTAGGAATGGTGATAATGCAACATGCTAAATTTGAAGTCCCTGTTTGTTTTAAGAAAGAAAGAAAGGATACCGTGGCAAATTTAGCTAGGACTCTGAAGCCTTAAAATATATTTTATTTGCCTTTTTTCTTATTCTGGAGACATTTCTTTGTGGCTTTCAGTTCTGAAATTGCATTTCAATTTAATGAAATGTCTGGCAAATAAAGGACAGTAAGAGTAAGTTCAATTGTCTTTTTCTAAAAAGATAATGTTGCTTATCTCTCAAAGCTATGGTATTATCCATAATACAGTGTAAGGCTGTGTTAGAGGAGTACTGTGAGCTATAAGTAACATCATATGTACAACAAGGCCGTAATTTTTATGATATCTTGTACTGGAAGAACTTTTCATGGCAACAGCACACGTATGAATTATCTTTTCTTTCAAGATAAAGATTCTGTTGGACTTTTTCATTTGGATATCCTCTGAAATTCATACCAAAAAAATCAAAATCAGCTTGCCCTCTACCAATCCCTCTATCCTTATACAACCAGTTCTCCTTCTCTGCTTTCCCTGTATGTGGTAGCACCAACCTCCTGGCCAAAATATCAGAGAATCTCCAGGTTGAAAAAGACTCTAGAGGTGATCTACTTCAAAGTCCTGTCTCATCTAGAAACACTTGGACAACATGACTAAGAATCAGATCTCTAACTCAGTCTTCCAGGGTTTCAAACCCTGGCCACACAACTTGCAATGGATTCCTGAGCAAGTCATTTCACTTCACTATACCTTCGTTTAATAATAGAAACTGTTTCAGGGGAATGGAGTGAGGAATACATGAAATGATACATGTAGAACACTTAACCCAGTGCCCAGCACATAATAAATGCTCAATAAATGTTAGCCTTTAAAATTAGCAGTATACAGCCTTGACATACTCCTTTTCCTATTTGGAACCCGGCTGTTGTTCCATGTCCAGTTCTAACTGTTGCTTCCTGAGCTGGATATAGGTTTCTCAAGAGGCAGTTCAGGTGGTCTGGTATTCCCATCTCTTTCAGAATTTTCCACAGTTTATTCTGATCCACACAGTCAAAGGCTTTGGCATAATCAATAAAGCAGAAATAGATGTTTTCCTGGAACTCTTTTGCTTTTTTGATGATCCAGCGGATGTTGGCAATTTGATCTCTGGTTCCTCTGCCTTTTCTAAAACCAGCTTGAACATCTGGAAGTTCATGCTTCATGTACTGCTGAAGCCTGGCTTGGAGAATTTTGAGCATTACTTTACTAGCGTGTGAGATGAGTGCAGTTGTGCGGTAGTTTGAGCATTCTTTGGCATTGCCTTTCTTTGGGATTGGAATGAAAACTGACCTTTTCCAGTCCTGTGGCCACTGCTGAGTTTTCCAAATTTGCTGGCATATTGAGTGCAGCACTTTCACAGCATCATCTTTTAGGATTTGAAATAGCTCAACTGGAATTCCATCACATCCACTATCTTTGTTCATAGTGATGCTTTCTAAGGCCCACTTGACTTCACATTCCAGGATGTCTGGCTCTAGGTCAGGATCACACCATCGTGATTATCTGGATCATGAAGATCTTTTTTTGTACAGTTCTGTGTATTCTTGCCACCTCTTCTTAATGTCTTCTGCTTCTATTAGGTCCATACCATTTCTATCCTTTATCGAGCCCATCTTTGCATGAAATGTTCCCTTGGTATCTCTAATTTTCTTGAAGAGATCTCTAGTCTTTCCCATTCTGTTGTTTTCCTCTATTTCTTTGCACTGATCGCTAAGGAAGGCTTTCTTATCTCTCCTTGCTATTCTTTGGAACTCTGCATTCAGATACTTATATGTTTCCTTTTCTCCTGCTTATTTAACTTATATGCAGAGTACAACATGAGAAATGCTGGGCTGGAAGAAGCACAAGCTGGAATCAAGTTTGCCGGGAGAAATATCAATAACCTCAGATATGCAGATGACACCACCCTTATGGCAGAAAGTGAAGAGGAACTCAAAAGCCTCTTGATAAAAGTGAAAGAGGAGACTGAAAAAGTTGGCTTAAAGCTCAACATTCAGAAAATGAAGATCATGGCATCTGGTCCCATCACTTTATGGGAAATAGATGGGGAAATAGTGTCAGACTTTATTTTTGGGGGCTCCAGAATCACTGCAGATGGTGATTGCAGCCATGAAATTAAAAGATGCTTACTCCTAGGAAGGAAAGTTATGATCAACCTAGATGGCATACTGAAAAGCAGAGATATTACTTTGCCAACAAAGGTCCGTCTAGTCAAGGCTATGGTTTTTCCAGTAGTCATGTATGGATGTGAGAGTTGGACTGTGAAGAAAGCTGAGTGCTGAAGAATTGATGCTTTTGAACTGTGGTGTCGGATAAGACTCTTGAGAGTCCCTTGGACTGCAAGGAGATCCAACCAGTCCATCCTAAAGGAGATTAGTCCTGAGTGTTCATTGGAAGGACTGATGCTGAAGCTGAAACTCCAATACTTTGGCCACCTCATGCGAAGAGTTGACTCATTGGAAAAGACTCTGATGCTGGGAGGGATTGGGGGCAGGAGGAGAAGGGGACGATGGAGGATGAGATGGCTGGATGGCATCACCACCTCGACGCACATGAGTTTGGGTAAACTCCGGGAGTTGTTGATGGACAGGGAGTCTTGGAGTGCTGTGATTCATGGGGTTGCAAAGAGTCGGACACGACTGAGCGACTGAACTGAACTGAAATGAAAATTAGCAAACAGACCACTATGAGAACAGTATAGAAGTTCCTTAGAAAACTAAAAATAGAGCCACTGTATGACCCTATGACCCCACTCCAGGACATATATCTGGAGAAAAACATGATCCAAAAAGATACATGCACCCCAGTATTCATTGCAACACTGTTTACAACAGCCAAGACATGGAAGCAATCTAAATATCTACTGACAGAGAATGGATGAAGAAGATGTGGTACATTTATACAATGGAATATTGCTTAGAGAATCCCAGGGATGGGGGAGACTGGTGGGCTGCCGTCTATGGGGTTGCACAGAGTCGGACACGACTAAAGAGACTTAGCAGCAGCAGCAGCATATTGCTTAGACATTGAAAAGAATGAATTAATGACATCTGTAGCAAAATTAATGGACCTAGTAATTGTCATACTGAGTGAAGTAAGTCACACAGAGAAAGAGAAATAGTGTATTACATCCCTTCCATGTGGAATCTAAAAAGAAATGATACAAATAAACTTATTTGCAAAAGAGAAACAGACTCACAGACTTAGAAAATGAACTTACGGCTGCCAGGAGGAAGGACAGAGGGGAAGGGATAGTTAGGGAGTTGGGATGAACGTGTACACAATGCGATATTTAAAGTGGATAACCAACAGGGACCTACTGTACAGCACATGGAACTCTGCTCAGTGTTATGTGGCAGCCTGAGTGGGAGGGGCATTTGGGGGAGACTGGATACATGGATATGTATGGCTGAATCCCTTTGCTGTTCACCTTAAACTATCATAACACCGTTAATCAGCTATACCCCAACACAAAATAAAAAAGTTTTTAAAACTTAGCAAGCAGATATTTATCCATCTTAAACTCTGCCAGTGCTAGGAATCACCGAACTTTTCAAGGCAGTTCATTCAAATATTGAATAGTTATCATTTTTAGAAAAGTCTCATATTCCTTCAACAAACACTCATCAAGAATCTGCTGCTACTGCTACTGCTAAGTCACTTCAGTCGTGTCTGACTCTGTGCCACCCCATAGACGGCAGCCCACCAGGCTCCCCGGTCCCTGGGATTCTCCAGGCAAGAACACTGGAGTGGGTTGCCATTTCCTTCTCCAATGCGTGAAAGTGAAAAGTGAACGTGAAGTCGCTCAGTCGTGTCCGACCCTTAGCAACCCCATGGACTGCAGCCTACCAGGCTCCTCCATCCATGGGATTTTCCAGGCAAGAGTACTGGAGTGGGGTGCCATTGCCTTCTCCGCATCAAGAATCTGCTATGTACCAAATACTGTGCTAGAACCTGAGAACTAAGAGGTGAGTGAGAACAAAGTATCTGGCCTCATGGGTCCCCAATCTAGCAAGAGAGCTCAGCACCAGGTGACCGGTGGCTGTCCTGCCCTCTCTGCCCACTTGGGTCCCCCAGAGACATGATCAAGGAGCTCCGTCTTCTAAGCAACTAGTCCAACTCCCCAGGGAATTCAGTCTCTCTACTAGAGCAAATCATCTTGCCTCTGTGAGCCTCCATTTCCTTATCTGTAAGTGGGAGTAAATAATTCCAGAATACTACATCACTGGACTGTTGTAAAATAAAAGGAGATTATTATGTGGTCTTTGGAAACTGTCAGCTACTCTGTAATGATGAGATACTCTTTTGTGTTAAGTCAAAGAAAGAAGTGACTCCTCTAATGATGGGAAGGGAAGCTCTTTTGGCTTGGAGTTGACAGAGGCAGTGAGAAGAGCAACTGTACCAAGCCCCCAAATCAGGTTCATCTCTAAACACAAATGGACGGAGTCAACAAGCTATCAAGCACTGTTCCCCAAAATCTCACTAGTGCTCGCATATTTTATTGTAAGGTCACCAAGTTTTAGATCCAAACAGACCTACAGTCAAAATGCCTTTTCTACTGCTTCCTAGTTGGGTGACCTTGAATGAGATGCTTCATCTAAGCCACAGTTGAATCAGAACTGAGAGACACTGAAGGTCTGAACTAGTCTTTTAAGCAGAGGTGAAGTCATATCAAGCAGTAAAAAGTGACTCTCATCTGTGCACTACAGACATGAAAAAACATTAAAGCATTTGCAGAAAGAAAAGAATGAAGTAGGATTATAACAAGAAGTAGAGACAAGAGATCGAACAGCCCAGCTCCCAGTGGTCCTCCACCTCTAGACAGCAGAACTTCCAAAGACTCAACTGAATTCCTGCTCTGGGTTTCAAGATACAACCCTGAACTATTAAAATATAAACTCTTTCTTTTTGCTTAAGTTAGGTCTAGTCAGTTACAAGCCAGAGTAACTGATAATTCTTCTTGGCACTCCTCCTGTTTTCTTGAGTCTAGTGTCTCTGGGAAACCCAGAAAACTGTCCAGGTAGTGGCAAGTGGGATTTGCAAAGCCTATCTTTTAGTCTCAGATGAAAAGCAGTAGGAAGTAGGAACAGATTCTCCAACACTTTGGAGGCATGTTAGCATTTTTCTAAATTATGGAGAATGAGTGAACTGCCAAATTTCATTCATCATCAGTGATATCTACTGTGAACCAATCCAGCCAAAAGAATTCTGAAAAGCTATTTTTAAAAACTTAAGCCAAACTAAACTGACCATACTAGGTTTATCACACTGAAATAATATTAAATAGTTCTAAAATTATCATTTTAATTATTTTACCAAAAATAAGAGAAAACTGGCCACTGAACACAAAGACCAAACTTTATTAATAAGAAACACTTAATATTTTTTCATTCCATTCAAGAAAGGCTTTTGCAATTACTTTGTATGAGACATCATTGATTGCCTATCCCAAAACTAGGTGACCCTCCCGCATTCACAACAGTCCAGTTTTGTCCAGACTGCCCACCTGCTGTGAGTAGCCAGGTGCTTCAGGAAAGGCTGAACCCGGCCTCAGCCCCAGGAGTTGGGTCATCGTTGATCCCGTGATTGATTCCTCTTACAAATGGTTGGTTTAGTCTTAGACACTTAGACATAATTCTAGTCAGTGAAGTCTAAGTGGTGAGGGGTTTTACAGAAGGATTTTCCAAGAGAAATGCAAATGCAAAGATGGTTTTCTCTTTCTTTGAATGCTGTCATTTGTGACCATGAGGGCATAGAAAGTTAACATTCCAGGAATGGCAAAAGTGAAAGTGAAAGTCGCTCAGTTGTGTCGGACTCTTTGTGACTGTACAGTCCATGGAGTTCTACAGGCCACAATACTGGAGTGGGTAGCCTTTCCCTTCTCCAGGGGATCTTCCCAACCCAGGGATCGAACCCAGGTCTCCCCCACTGCAGGCAGATTCTTTACCAGCTGAGCCACCAGAGAAGCCCAAAAATACTGGAGTGGGTAGCCTATCCCTTCTCCAGGGGATCTTCCTGACCCAGGAATCAAACCAGGGTCTCCTGCATTGCAGGCAGATTCTTTACCAACTGAGCTACCAGGGAAGCCCCAAGGAATGGCCAAAGGAAAGGATTAAAGAACCTGTGAGACTTTTTAAAAATAAGTTTATTTATTTTTAACTGAAGGATGACTGCTTCACAGTATTGTGTTGGTTTCTGCCAAACACCAACATGAATCAGCCATAGGTATACCTGTGTCCCCTCCCTCTTAAACTTCCCTCCTGTCTCCATCACTATCCCACCACTCTAGTTACAAAGCCCCCGTCTGAGTTCCCTGAGAGAACCTGTATGAGATTGTTGAATCACTCACCAAATCACTCAGCAACTGGCACCACCTACCACCCCTAGACCACCCATTATGCGAGATAATAAAGTCCCTCAATATTTCAGTCAATTTTAATAGGAGATTTCTGTGACTTGGGGCTGAAAGTATCCCAACTGATATGTTATATCTAATCATCCCCTTAAAAAGATGGTAGCATTTGGCAATTTCTAACATTCTTATATGTGTTTAAAAGTGAGTTGAATAAAAATAATCCCCCAACTCTTCCCCTACAACCCTTAAAACTCCCATATGCTTTAAGAGAGAAAATGTCTTTGAAATCCTCACTCCTGTCATCTGCTGTTTTGTTCAGAGAATGTACCAACACAGTGCCACTGCCCACTTCATGCTGCCTCCACAGAATTCTGTCCAAGAACACCCTGTTAAAACTCTTTCTTTGGAGAATTTCCTTTCCTCCACTCCCACCATTATTATGTACAAGTGTTTTATGGGCTTTTCCCCCCAGTATCCTTTTCTTTCTCCATCTTTGGCATTCCTCATTAAGAGTTTGTATTTCCCTTAATGTTCTTAATAGGATCATTTGTTGCTATTGCTAATTGGCATCAGAATTTTTGTAACTGAAACATCTTTCAATGGGAGGAATCAATTTTTCTGTCACTGGTATCTCAGGTAGCTAACTTTCATTATGCTTAGGTTGATGATTCCTGAATCGTAGTCTTCCTTCTAAACAAGGACTGCCATGATGGGTGGGCAATGATGCCCTCTCTATATTCTAAAGACCAAAGGACTAAAATGTACTCTACCCACATGATAATAGGGTTAATTTAATTCTAAACATATAGGTTATAACTGTAATTTCTTTCAAGATTTTTTTTTTTTTGGCCTGATTTCAATAGTCCAGATTTTTTATATAGGGGGTATCTTCTAGTCTCAAATTATTTCCATTCATGCATCCATGCAAATTTGCCTTTTGTCTCCTAGTTCTGGTTTTCAGCATGCATTTTAAGAAGCCTCAGGCTGATCAATGAACTCTCAAAATAGGAAGCAAACCAACATCTTTTATACTTTTGTGCTCTCCATCTGCTTAAGGCAACATTCAGTAATGTTCTTTCCCTACTCTTGTTCTCCGAAGTTCTACCTCTTATATCTTAATCCACCTTCTCCCCATCCCTGGTCTTCCTCACCCAAAAGTGTGCACAGTGTTACAATACCATTTTTTTTCGCATCAGAAGCTAGAAGACCTGCCTACATGTTTTCTTTAAAATGGGGTGGCATATTTTGCCAGCTTTACTGTTTACTTTTTAGTGATATTACCCATTTGTTATATTTGCCCCAATTTTTTAGATAGAATCAATAGCTCTGATTTGACACTGCTGCTGCTAAGTCGCTTCAGTCGTGTCCGACTCTGTGTGACCCCATAGATGGCAGCCTACCAGGCTCCCCCATCCCTGGGATTCATTAGATACCATCAATTAACAAATTTGTTAGTTTTTAAATCTTCAAAGATGACACCCAATGTAATATCTAGCTTTGATATTTCTTCTAAATTCTAATACTGTGTATCCAGTCACTGATTTTTACTGACATTTACCGCCCCCACAAACTCCACATATTCAACAAATTAAAAATGTACACACCTACTCTGCCCCTACCTGACACCTGTTTCTCCTTTGGCATTATGAATCATGGTTAAGGGCTCCACTATCCACCTTGATATCCAAGTGAGAATCCTACCCTCATTCTCACTGATAACTGCCAACTGTTAACCCACCTCCTAAATCACCTTCTTGCTTCTGGTCTTGCTCAGCTCCAAGTGGACAGAGTGATCTTCCATAAGAGAAATCCCATCACTATCTTCATGAAGATTTTCCAGATCCTACTTCTGTTTCTGCAGAATGGCTCATGTGGCCCCTAGTACTCTTAGAAAGCAGAGAGGTTTCTGTCATGGGGAGGCAGCGTAGCCCTTAGTGGTAAAAAGGGTATTTTCTGGAGTCAGACCATTAGGATTTGAACCCTGGCTCCACCACTTATCTGAGGCAAGTTACCAAATTTCTGTGCTTCAGTTTCTATAAAATAGCACTAAGCCTTAGTGTTTTGGGGGTTATTGGGAAAATTAAATCAGACAATACATTTTAGCACTCAGTACAAGCTTGGAACATAGTAAGTGAAAGTGAAAGTGAAAGTCCAGGCCAAAATACTGGAGTGGGTAGTCTCTCCCCTCACCAGGGTATCTTCACAACCCAGGGATCGAACCCAGGTCTCCCGCATTGCAGGCAGATTCTTTACCAGCTGAGCCACAAGGGAAACCCCAATAAATATAATAATAATGATATCATTTCAGTAAATCCATGACTTCCCTTGCACTAACTTGCTTATAGTTTTCTTTAATATATTTTGAGTTTCTTGCATCTAATTCATCCTTGTAGCACAGCACCTGGCACTAGTCTAAAAAGTAGTGGACATGCCATAAATACTTTTTGATTGAACAACCATGTTACTGCCTGGCTTGTCACCCTTCACTGCCTCCTGGCTGCCTGTAGTATAAAATCCATACTCTTTAGAACGGTTTCCAAAACCTCTGAAATCTGCCTCCTACCCATGTATTCTGTCTCATCTTCTACACTCCAGCAAAACAAGATCACTCACAGTTCCCCCAATACACTTTTCCTTCAACCATGAATGTCTTCCCAATCCCTTTCCCCAAACCCAGTGAACTTTTGATATTCAAGACCCTAGTCAACTATCTTTTCTTTAAAGTCTTTCCTGACCTTCTTACAGATAGCCGGCACGTCTGAAAACACAGGCAAATACATAATAAATGGTCTGTTTATATCATAGAACCTTGTGCACCAGGACCCAGGAGAAAGGAGCAGTGACTCCACAAGAGACTGTCCCAGACTTGCCTGTGGGTGTCCGGGAGTCTCTGGCAGAGGCATGGGTCAGTGGTGGCCTGCTGCAGGGTTGGGGGCACTGAGTGTGGCAGTACATGCATGGGATCTTTTCAGGGAGGTCACCATTATCTTCATTATCTTCATCCACCATAGTTTGGCCCCAGGTAGATAGCAGGGAGGGAAAACAGCTCCACCCATCAACAGAAAATTGGATTAAAGATTTAATGAGCAGGCCCCTGGGTCTTGTCAGAACAAGACCCAGTTTCCCCCTCAGTCAGTCTCTCCCATCAGGAAGCTTCCATAAGCCTCTTATCCTTCTCCATCAGAGGGCAGACAGACTGAAAACCACAATCACAGGAAACTAACCAATCTAATCACATGGACCACAGCCTTGTCTAACTCAATGAAACCATGAGCCATGCCGTGTAGGGCCACCCAAGACAGATGGGTCATGGTGGAGAGTTCTGACAAAATGTGGTCCACTGGAGAAGGGAATGGAAAACCACTTCAGTATTCTTGCTTTGAGAATCCCATGAACAGTATGAAAAGGCAAAAAGATAGGACACTGAAAGATGAACTCCCCAGGTTGGTAGGTGCCCAATATGCTACTGGAGATCAGTGGAGAAACAACTCCAGAAAGAATGAAGAGACAGAGCCAAAGCAAAAACAACACCCAGTTGTGGATGTGACTGGTGATGGAAGCAAGTTCCAAAGATATAAAGAGTAATATTGCATAGGAACCTGGATTGTTAGGTCCATGAATCAAGGCAAATTGGAAGTGGTCAAACAGGAGATGGCAAGAGTGAACATCAACATTTTAGGAATCAGAGAACTAAAATGGACTGGAATGGGTGAATTTAACTCAGATGACCATTATATCTACTACTGTGGGCAAAATTCCCTTAGAAGAAATGGAGTAGCCATCATAGTCAACAAAAGAGTTCAAAATGCAGTACTTGGATGCAATCTCAAACACGACAGAATGATCTCTGTTCATTTCCAAGGCAAACCACTCAATATCACAGTAATCCAAGTCTATGCCCCGACCAGTAATGCTGAAGAAGCTGAAGTTGAACAGTTCTATGAAGTCCTACAAGACCTTCTAGAACTAACACATAAAAAAAGATGTCCTTTTCATTATAGGGGACTGGAATGCAAAAGCAGGAAGTCAAGAAACACCTGGAGTAACGGGCAAATTTGGCCTTGGAGTACAGAATGAAGCAGGGCAAGGCTAATTGAGTTTTGCCAAGAGAATGCACTGGTCATAGCAAACACCCTCTTCCAACAACACAAGAGAAGACTCTACACATGGACATCACCAGATGGTCAACACCGAAATCAGATTGATTATATTCTTTGCAGTCAAAGATGGAGAAGCTCTATACAGTCAGCAAAACCAAGACCAGGAGCTGACTATGGCTCAGATCATGAACTCCTTATTGCCAAATTCAGACTTAAATTGAAGAAAGTAGGGAAAACCATAGGAGAAGTCAATAGCAACCCACTCCAGTACTCTTGCCTGGAAAATCCCATGGACGGAGGAACCTAGTAGACTGCAGTCCATGGGGTCTCGAAGAGTCAGACATGACTGAGCGACTTCACTTTCACTTTTCACTTTCATGAATTAGAGAAGGAAATGGCAACCCACTTCAGTGTTCTTGCCTGGAGAATCCCAGGGACGGGGGAGCCTGGTGGGCTGCCGTCTATGGGGTCACACAGAGAGAGACACGACTGAAGTGACTTAGTAGCAGCAGCAGCAGCAGCAGGAAAAACCACTAGACTATTCAGGTATGATGTAATCAAATCCCCTATGATTATAGAGTGGAAGTGAGAAAGAGATTTAAGAGACTAGATCCAATAGACAGAGTGCCTGATGAACTATGGATGGAGGTTCGTGACATTGTACAGGAGTCAGGGAGCAAGACCATCCCAAGAAAAAGAAATACAAAAAAAAGAAAAATGGTTGTCTGGGGAGGCCTTACAAATAGCTTTGAAAAGAAAAGTAGCAAAAAGCAAAGGAGAAAAGGAAAGATATACCCATCTGAATGCAGAGTTCCAAAGAATAGCAAGGAGAGCTAAGAAAGCCATCCTCAGCGATCAGTGCAAAGAAATAGAGGAAAACAATGGAATGGGAAACACTAGAGATCTCTTCAAGAAAATTAGAGATACCAGCAGAACATTGCATGCAGAGGTGGGCTCGATAAAGGACAGAAATGGTATGGACCTAACAGACGCAGAAGATATTAAGAAGAGGTGGCAAGAATACACAGAAGTACTGTACAAAAAAGATCTTCATGACCCAGATAATCATGATGGTGTGATCACTCACCTAGAGCCAGACATCCTGGAATGTGAAGTCAAGTGGGCCTTAGGAAGCATCACTATGAACAAAGCTAGTGGAGGTGATGGAATTCCAGTTGAGCTATTTCAAATCCTGAAAGATGATGCTGTGAAAGTGCTGCACTCAATATGCCAGCAAATTTGGAAAACTCAGCAGTGGCCACAGGACTGGAAAAGGTCAGTTTTCATTCCAATCCCAAAGAAAGGCAATGCCAAAGAATGCTCAAACTACCGCACAACTGCACTCATCTCACACGCTAGTAAAGTAATGCTCAAAATTCTCCAAGTCAGGCTTCAACAGTACATGAACCATGAACTTTCAGATGTTCAAGCTGGCTTTAGAAAAGGCAGAGGAACCAGAGATCAAATTGCCAACATCCTCTGAATCATCAAAAAAGCAAGAGAGTTGCAGAAAAAAACATCTATTTCTGCTGTATTGACTATGCCAAAGCCTTTAACTGTGTGGATCACAATAAACTGGAACATTCTGAAAGAGATGGGAATACCAGACCACCTGATCTGCCTCTTGAGAAATCCGCATTCAGGTCAGGAAGCAACAGTTAGAACTGGACATGGAACAACAGCCGGGTTCCAAATAGGAAAAGGAGTACGTCAAGGCTGTATATTGTCACCCTGCTTATTTAACTTCTATGCAGAGTACATCATGAGAAATGCTGGACTGGAAGAAGCACAAGCTGGAATCAAGATTGCCAGGAGAAATATCAATAATCTCAGAAATGCAGATGATACCACCCTTATGGCAGAAAGTGAAGAACTAAAGAGCCTCTTTACGAAAGTGAAAGAAGAATGAAAAAATTGGATGAGATGGTTGGATGGCATCACTGACTCAATGGTCATGAGTTAAGTAAACTCCAGGAGCTGGTGATGGACAGGGAGGCCTGGCGTGCTGCAGTCTAGGGGGTTGCAAAGAGTCAGACCCGACTGAGCAACTGAACTGAATTGAACTTATATTACCATTCAGGATGAAATAATATATCTTTTTTTTTTTTAAAATAATATATCTTCATTTTCAGACTTCACAGCCACCCTGTAGCTAAAACTGATTCTTCCCTTCTTCATGTTCTCACATCAACCTTTGCCTGTACTGGAAGCATGGATGACCTAGGACTCAGCACACAGAGGCTCCTATTTATCTTCGTATCCCAACCACCCAATTCTATGACTGACACAGACGACACACTCACTGAATACTTTTTGAATGAGTAAAATTTCAACAAACATATTTGGATCCTCAATGTATAAGGTAAGGAAAATAGCCACCCGCTGATTCATCAATAGTGAATATCTCCAACATAAAAATCCCCTCCTGCAGTCACGTTATCCCTGCTGTTCCAGGCAGGGAAGCAAAATGCTTGCCATGTGCCCTGCTCATCTCATACTGCATTTCCTGCACCTAGCAGTCATGTCTTCTTTGAATAAATATTCCCATTTTTGACAAAGGAAAAATTTAAGAAAATGGGTCTAATCAGTCATCGTTATTTGATACCTTCAAAAAGAAAAATATTGATAGAGAGTAAAATAAATAAAGGGATTCCCAGAAGGCTCGGTATTAAAGAAAACACCTGCCAATGCAGGAGATTGAGCCCTGGCTTGGGAAGATCCCCTGGAGAAGGGGATGGCAACCCACTCCAGTATTCTTGCCTGGGAAATCACATGGACCAAGGAACCTGGTGGGCTACGGTCCGTGGGGTCGCAAAGAGTTGGACACAACAGACCACGCACACACAAAATATATAAACATTTCAAAATCAGTGGCACATTTAAATATGAATGTTCATATTAATAAAAGCCAATTGAAACTTTATAAAAAGCTAGTTTCTAAACTGGGCTTCTTTGCTAGCTCAGTGGTAAAGTATCTGCCTGCCAATGCAGGAGACGCAGGTTTGATCCCTGGGTTGGGAAGATCCCCTAAAGGAAGGCATGCAACCCACTTCAGTTTTCTTGCCTGAAGAATCCCATGGACAGAGGAGCCTGGCAGGCTATGGTCCATAGGGTCTTAAAGAGTTGGATGTGACTGAAGTGACTTAACACACATGTACCCCATCCACCCACAGCAGATTTCATCTGGCTTATGATAAAAATCCCAAGTCAGTCTCCTTTCAACAAACTCTTTAATGAAATAGTTCTTAAAAATGATGTTTGGCCAGGAAAATAAACACTTAACATGACAGTTTCATGACATAGTCTGTGATGTGGAAGCCAGCCTCTGGCTAGTGATGATAACCACACTGCCAGATGGATGTTCTACGTCTCACACTGACTGGTCTAATAAGGGAGCCATTTAGAGGCATTCTCGGCTTCAATAATGACTCATTGTCCTGGGAAACTTCCCTTTCTATGAGAATGAGCCCTGGAGTTGCTCTAATTTCATGGTCACTATGACAACTCTGAACCTTTCAGAGACACTCTGGATCTGTGGATCTGATTTTTAGGGAGTGCTGGAGTGGGGAGGTAATACCACCATCACTTATTGAAATCTAAAGTAAAATTATTGTCATCCAATAAATTCAAATTACCCTGTTCACCATTAATCCAGCCTATAAAAGGCACCTTGCAAAGTGAGCCACAATAAGTATGTATTCATGGCACAATAGCACCCAAATCTAGGCACTTTCTCAGAGGAAGTTGTTAAATGAGAAGAGTGATTCAAAAAGAATTAAACACTTCCAAAATGGATGACTCAGTAACCAGTAAATATACATACTGTGGTGACTTCTTGAGTGTTTAGCCATAGGGAAAGTATTAGGTTTCAACTACATGTTTATATTTGCTATAATCAAATACCATAAACACATTATATTGTCAATTCTTTTTTAATCATTCAGTACCATAATATAGGTATGCTAATCTGTGGTCCAAAATGGGCTTTAGATGGTCTGTGAAATCTCTGAAATTACATGCAAAAATATTATGTAGTTGAGAATTAAAGTTGTTTCATTTTATCCCACATTACAATTTGGTTTTATGTAATAACATGGGATCAATAAAATTTTTCATTAACAGATTTTACAATGTTTTTGGTTATTACTTAATTACTAAGTTAATCTTAAATTTGATTTAGAATGTAATAAACTCCTATGGTATTTTAAAGTCTACAGTAGAAAGATAAAAAACCATCATATTAAGCACCTTCAACCCTGGGTGCTACTTTACCATTATTATTGCTCTTGCTGTGGGACCCAGGGTCACTGCAAACCCATAAACAATCTTTTCTTACTCGTACAAAATTTTAAAAGGCACCAAGATGTCCTTCCTTTTGGGAGAGAGGCAGTCTTGTGTTGGGGAGCATTGCTGGGCATGGGAAATGCAGACTAGATTTCAGTACCCTCTTTACCCAGCTGGGTACCTTTGTGTAGTACACAAATCATACAACTGTACACAGCCCTGCTGGGACCCCAGTGAAAGTGAAAATATGTTATGACCCTTCTCTACTTTCTCTACTTAAAACATCTGAACACAGACCAAGACATACTCTTACTAAAAAAAATAAATAAAATGAATTGATTTTAAGATCCACATTATTTTAGCAATTTAACATCTCTGAAAATGAATTGTTCTTACAGTACTATACCCAGTCAGCCACTCAATAAATTTTATATAATGAATACACTTACTAGGCAAAAAAGAGAAGTAAAATAATTCTAACTCCTATTTACTATGTTTTTACTTAGAATACTATGTTATTTCCTGCTTGAAATATGATACCTTGTAAATTATAAACAGAGCGCTTTTCCTTGTCCTCTGTTTTCAAGTACTCCTTAGACTAAAATAACCCCTGCTCAATCTCACAGCCCTTTGTTTATACTCTTCTTGTGGCCTTATTCCATTCTGCTTTGTGTTGTAATGCTCTTCTGTCCTGCAAACTCCTGCTGGGCAGGGCCTGTGAACCTTCTCTGCTACACAGGCAGCAGAGAGGATAGATAGAAGCTGCATGGCCCAGGAACCGTCAGTCTGCAAGATCATGAGGAAGTTATTCAGCATCTCCAAGTCCTATTTCCTCACCTGTGAAGTGGAGATAATGACACTGAACATATGAGATTGGTCTGAAGGCTTGAAAACAAATGAAGCTGTGAATGACTGGCTCTTGGGTTCTTTGTAACCGACTAACACTATTTTTTGGAGGCAGCATGAGTTTTGGGACTGCACAGATTCAAATCCCAGCTTGTCATTCGGTGTGTCCCCTAACTACAAGCCACTTCTCTAAGTTTCAGTTTCTAAGCATTGTGAATGTTAGATTTTTTTTTTTTTTTTTTTTCTGTCTCATTGACTGATGTCTTTACCTTCTAACACAGAACCTAGCATTTGCTGAATGGACCAACGAATGAATGAAAAAATGAAGGTCATTCCTTACAACACCACTGTAAAAGTTACAAAGAATGTATATATAAAGTGCTAGTCATGGTTACAGTGCCTGGTAAAAAGTAGGCCACAATAACTGACTTTTGATTCTCAAATGGATATGAAAAAATTGGATTAAAAATGCTATGAGCAGGCTTTCCAGGTATCTCAGTGGTAAAGAATCTGCCTGCCAATGCAGGAGACACCAGTTTGATCCCTGATCCAGGAAGATCCCACATGCCTCAGAGCAGCTAAGCCTGTGTGCCACAACTGTTGAGCCTGTCCTCCAGAGCCCAGGAACCGCAAGTACGGAAGCCCTCATGCTCTAAAGCGCATGCTCCACACACCAGAAGCCACAGCAACGAGTAGCCCCACTTATCACTACTAGAGAAAAGCCCGCACACCAACGAAGACCCAGAACAGCCCAAGATAAATAAATAAAATCATTTTTTAAAATGCTATGAGCAAAAAACAATGCTATGAACATCCACACCCATGTATTTATCATGTAATTACAGGAAGAGGCAATATGAGGACATTG
The DNA here is from genome assembly GCF_055505025.1 of Bos grunniens. Lineage (NCBI taxonomy): Eukaryota > Metazoa > Chordata > Mammalia > Artiodactyla > Bovidae > Bos > Bos grunniens. Next base: position 64,269,405 of record NC_141168.1, on the reverse strand, counting down.
TAAGAGGAGGTTGTATGACTGGCCAATGACTAATACCTTCTACTGTTAAACTAATATCTCCAAAGCAACACTGATACTGGCAGCAAGAATCATGTGTTTAATAACCATTTATGGAGCACTAAGGATGTGGAAAACACCAAACTGGATACAATATTTAGGAACAAATGCATCTATGTCAGCGACAGAACATGGCCATGCTTGCTTTCCGAGAATCTGAGATCACAGATGATGGGCATTTCCATGTCAAAAAGAGGTTCCAGGGAATTCCCTGGCAGTCCAGCGGTTGAGACTCCGCACTTCCACTGCAGAGGGAACAGGTTCCATCACTGGTTGGTGAAATAAGATTCCACATGCTGTGCAGCGCAGGTTCCCTACCACCACCACCACCCCCGCCCCACCCGCCACCTCTGCTAAAAAAGAGAGATTCCAAAAAGAGCATAATGAACAGAATCAGTCTTTTTCCCCCAATATTGCTTTCATAACTGTGACCTTTCTGCTCCTACCTATTAATATTTAGGCAAAAAGAGGTAGCCTCAATGACTTTTGTCACAAATACAGATAGTATAGAAACACAAAATGTGGATGTCAGGACAAGGGCATTTTCTACTGCCCTGGATACTACAGTCCCATTAGTGCAAGATGAGGAATGGGTGGAGGACAGATAAATCAAAGCCTGGAGTCTAAAGATAAATTATTACACGTCATCTGTAACTTGGCTCCCGGGTGATCTCACCTAAGCATTCCAAATCAACACACATCATCCTTGTTCTCCAAGGTAGGAAAGCAGACTCCATAAACCATATCAGAGTACTACTGATCAAAGAGGAGGGGAAAGTCCAAGGCTGTTATGCTGAGTTATCAACATGAATTTCACATATCTATATATTGAGATTTTTAATTCAAAATAAATAGTAGGACATAGAGTTAAAACGTTTTATGTCTTCATATAATCGTTTCTAGGCAAAAAGATCTAAGCAGTAACCTTAAGGCCTAGACTTGAGCTTCCTTGACTCCTTGTATGCTTCTTAAGTCTTTAATGGTGGGAGCAGGTTTCTGGCCACTGCAGGGTACACAGGGCACTGGGAGGAGCAGCAACACTGCTTGAAAGATACTGAGCAGAAAACTTCCTAGGACCAAGGATGCAGGAAGGAAAGAAGGGAGGGCAGAGAGAAGATGGGAGGAAGAGGAGAAGAAAGAACGACGAAAGAAAGAAATGAACCTAACAAGTTCCATCCATCTCAGGGAGTAATGATGTAAAACACTGAGTTGAAGGAGCTCTGAGAAATAGCCCTTCCACTCATACTGGCCTCTGGGTGATGGCGGGGGTAGGGGGCGGGGGTGGGCGGGGCAGTGGTGTCTGTATCAATTAGCTGAGAAACATGGTGCTGACCTGTATGAAACAGGATGCTGCGAGAACACTCGATTTCAGACATCAGGCTTCCAGTGCCCAGGGCCACTTCTGGGGGTACCAAGCTGCAAACAGATGAGTCTTCGACATGAGTCTTTGACACTCTCCTTGCTCCCTTTATATAAAATACCTTCTAATTTTCTCCTCTCACTTGGGCAGTCCCCATCGGAAGAGACATAAGTGGCATGAAAGGCAGCTAGGAGTGAGTGGGTGTGTGGAAGGGAGGTGGGAAATGGCCCCATTCCTGGACATGGGTTCAGCAGGGTTTATTCTGGGCAAGCCAGAGCTCACAGACCTTGCTAGTCTCTGACCAATAAGGTCAGAGCTCATGCCACGTTTAACAAAAAGGAAGTTTATCTTTTACCAGGTTCTTCTTCCAGGTACCTCTGAGAATCCTTGAGGACTACTTGCCTGCTCCCACCTCTGCACTGGCCACTGTCTGTTCTCAGGGAGCAGCGGGAAGCCAGGCTCAGCTCTCAGCAGGTCACCTCTCCCGTCTCATAACTACCTTCCTAGACTGCTACCAGACTTCACTTCCTGCTTAATTTACTCCAACCATCCATACACAAAGCCTCAAAGATAAGAAGGCTAGGGCTACAGAAGAGAATCACAATATAACAAACAGTATTTTCCCAAAAAAGAATTCGGCTCCCAAGTCCTGCAGCCCTAGGTTGCATCCATTCTATGTCACTTAGAATCAGAATTTTTTGTTTCCTTTGGTTCAAAATTTCTATGGTGGAATTACGATGGGCAGACCCAAATCTCTTTATCTAAGAGAAGGCCCTCGACCTCTGCAGGTGCTGTCAGCTGCATCACACCTTCTATTTGTATCTGCCAAGATGAGACAGAGAGACAGAGAGAAGTAGTATGAAGATGCTGAGAAGGAGGAGATGAGAAAAATTCAGTATGTAACATCAGCACTGTGCTTCCAAGTTCAGAACTGTCTCCTAATATTAACATTCTAGCTTTATTTTATTTATGTAACATCATTTCTCCATAATAAGTTATCTCCTTACAAGAAAAACTGAAGGACTATCAGTGGGAATTTGAACCAAGCTACAATTTTTGTAACATGAGGCCATACAGTATGTTCTTTTAAGGAAGATGCTAGGCCTGCCTTATCTCTGAAGAAAAAAAAAACAATGAGACTGCCCTGTTTACTGAGATTGCTAAGATAATAAATCGATATTATGAGTCCCATTTTAATGTGTTTGAGTGGAATCTGTTGAAGCAGAAGGGACATTATGGGGAAAAGGCTTAGGGAGTGAAATTAGATTTTTCATACCTGGAGTAGGAGCTGCTCAGATAGCAGAACAATCCTGCAAAGCCATTCATCAGGCAGCAATGCAGCAAAAAAAGACAACTCTTCTCTTAGATGAGAGGATGGTCCGGGACAGCTCTGTGACTGCAGTTGACAGAATGTCATATTCCAGATATTGGGATGACTGAATAACTAACGTGCAAGCCTTTATAGCCCAGAATAAGCATTCTAAAATACAAACTGTCTTTGACTTAATATTATCAAAAATCAGAATTTTAAAGTGTCATCACATGTTGGCTGTACACCAGGGCCATAATATACAGTGATGTCTGCTTATACCAGAGGCTTTCTGTGGGTATGAGATAGTCCCAACACCAGTCACCACTGAAGCGCCAAGTCAGAGATCACACACGTATTTAAGATAGAAAAGCCACAACTGGTATAAAAATAAAGCAAGGAGATTGCTAGTAAACAAAGTTCAACAGAATACAGTTGGCCCTTGAACACTGGGACTGAACTGTGTGGGTCCACTTGTACAGGATATTTTTCAGTAGTAAACACTGCAGTACCACCCTGTCAGTGGTTGGTTGAATATGCAGATGCTGAGAAGTTGAGGATATGGAGAACTGACCATAAGTTATATATGGATTAACCCCCATGTTGTTCAAGGGCCAACTGTAATTGCAACGAAAGCAGCTCTACAGTAGGTAGGTCATAAGGGGCCAAAGCCCCCTTTGGCAGACAGGGATGTTTGAAACTATAAACATTTGGAGAGCATTTCCGAGAGAGGAGGTAAAAGGTAGCCTCAAGGTAAAAATGTTAATTTGGCAAAAGGCTGTTGACAAGATGACAAAAGCTTTTGAGGAGAAGAATGATATGATGTCAATGGTTTTCTTAGGGTGATGACTTAGAAAGAACTACAGAGTGAAACCAGGTTTCATCTTTGTTTTGTTTTTCTTGAAGGAGGAATATCTATGCTCATAAAAATGCTGGAGAAGAATTAAAACTAATGATTTAAGCTTTGGTAAATCAAGACTCCGTTCCTGAAAATGAAGGAAAGGGGAGAGGACAGTACAGAGGCCTTGATATTGAAGTGGAGAGGAGGTGGGTTGGGGACGTGACACTTCCCACCAGCTCTCCAATGTCTCCTGCCCTAGGGCCCCAAGATCCAGTTTCCCATCCCTAATCCTGCCCCACCACACCTCCCCTTAACATGTTCCCTGCAATCCATTCCTCCCCATTTTCTACTTTGCGAAGTAAATGGATCAGCAAAGGCTTTTGGGGACACTCTGCCTCCTGTACATGTCTTTCATTCATTTATTTATACATTCTTAATTCCATTTATAAAGATCATTTTCTACGTTCCTAGGGATGTAAGGCAAGCAAGACAAAATCCTTGCCTTCACGGAGCTTGACTTTGAAGGAAAAATGCACATTTCAACAATAACCTTCTGAAGACAATGCCCAGCCTCTTCAGCTGACCCAGTTACTTGAAGAGTGAAATTTCCAGGGAGGGTAGGAGATGGAGTGACAGTATGAGAGATGCCTCTCCAGTCACACTGAATACACATTGGTCCCTTGGTGGCTGGAAGAATAGTGATCGTCTAGGTAATAAGTCCATGGAACGCATACATGAAAAGCGAAGATAACAGAACCTGTCCATCTTGAAGACATGTTAGCAAGCTAAACAAACCTCTAGGGAGGACTTTATGTGCCCACAAAGGGGCAGTGGTTTTCCCACCCTGATTTTCCACCAGTAGCAAGTGCTTCCCTCCCTCTATCCTTCTCTTCTTGTCACATTCCTGGTCTGCTGTGTGCTTTTCATTTTCTCCACACTCTCCTGCCCAGGATCACCCTCTGATTTGTGTTTAAGCTCAGTAAACCATTTCTAATCTCTGCCAGGCGGTAGAGGGTACAGGTGAAGAGCACAGACTTAAGTGAAAAGGCTCAAGTTGGTCTCTGAGTCCTTGAGCAATGACCATCTCTAAGTCTCAGCTTTCTTGTCTGCAAATGCAGATAATAACACCTACCTTGTGGCCTGCTTCTGAGAATTAAAAAGCGATGTTTCTGTCAAGTCTTCACGAAATGTCAGCACCTGGCAATCACAAATAAAGGTTACTTATTAGGTGACAATGTGACCAGATAAAGCAGCTGATGTCAGCCCACGCAAACCCTGACCAGTTTGGGCTATTGAGTGAAGTTTAAAAAAAAAAAGAATAAAAGAGCATTAAACATCAGGATAAATTACACAGCCCTTCTGGATCAGCCTTCTATTACGTTTACCTAGAATGAACCAGAGGCCAGAAGGAGAATAGTCCAGTTTTAACAGCAGTCAGCCTTGTTAGGGCCTCTGAGGTTGGCCTTAATAATAGTAATTATAGGAAATGCTGAGTCATCCAGCCCCCAGGGTGAGGCGGGAACTGAAATTCTCTATGGCAGTCCTCCCTTCCAGAGCCTACTCATCCACTCTGATCTCCTGACCCACTTACAGCTGACCTTTTCTTTGTCTCAGGCCTACTTATGTTCTCATCTCTTGCCCACTGATCCAACTGGTTATTTTCCTTCCATGGGCATGAACTTCCCAACCTCAGTTCTTGAGCCACAGCCAAATGGGCAGGTGCTCTTACCTGGGATTTTCCACCTGCTAATCAGGGGAGGCTCTGGGCAGAGAAAGGTGCTTTCTTCCTGGGAACATTGCTCAGGTCCTTTTTTTTTAAAAGAGCTGAATGGGGAAAGGGGGAAACAAATTTAAAAACTTGCTCATAGTGGAAATGGATGAAAATGAAGGAAAGGGAAAAAATTAGATGTGTTTTGCAGAAGACAGATGAGTGCAACTACTCATCTGTTTCTATGATGAATTTCCTAATCTGATCTGTGCAGTCTGAGGGTGCTGCCAGAGTTATGGAGGTGGCTTGTCATTTCTTCTCTGTATAAATTCTCCTATAATAAATATCAGTGTTGGTAACTAATTGACCCTTGTTTTATGCAGTAGGACTGTGAGATGAACGGTTGGTTCTGATTTTCAGGCTGCAAACTTCTAAATCAGGCTGCAAATGTCCAGAGTTAGTGAGCTGGTCAACACCCTATGAAAATAGAGCCACACAGGAAATGCATTTCAGCATCTTCACTAACCAGAGAACCTGTGTTGACAAAAATACCTGCCCTTTGAAGTTCTGAGTGTACAGCTGCCAGCCCCACACTCCCTTCTAAGCCTTCACTTCCTATTTCCTCAGTTGTGAAATGTGGAGTGGTTAGAAGTCTCATGAACAAGGTCTGAGTGGTCACAAAGGCCTCCTCTGTCCGCACTGCTCCTCTTGCAACCCTGACCACAGCCCCTGCAAGTGACAGGAGGTGGGAGTGGCCAGCAGTCCAAAGAGCAGCAGCCACCAATTCAGCCACTTCCTTCCCTCTTGGGTTCCAGTCTCTGATAAATGGCCTCAGCCACCTCCCCGCACCCAGTGATGCAAACACAGCCATCTGGTTGTGGGGATATGCACAGCCTGGCCGTGACATCTTTCTCCAAACTGACCATCAAGGGTGGCTGTAGCAAGGGGGAGAGCTTCCAGCCTGGCTGCTCCATGCATGACCCTACAGAAGGGCCACTGAAGAGGATCCCTTCCCAGCAAAGAGAGAGGGTGCAGCTCTCCACAAGAGACACGCACCCCCTACTCTCCTCTCTGGCTCATGGAGGCCATGCTGTTAGCCAGCACTTTAAAAAACTTACAGGCTTCCCTGGTGGCTCACTGGTAAAGAATCTGCCTGCCAATGCAGGGGACATGGGTTTGATCCCTGGTCTGGAAAGATCCCACATGCCATGGGTCATGTACACCCACGAGCCACAACTACTGAACCTGTGCTCTAAAGCTCGGAAGCTGCAACTACTGAGCCCGTGCTGCACTACTGGAGTCCCTGCTCCCTAGAGGCCATGCTCCACAAGAGAAGCCACTGCAATGAGAAGCCTGCACATCGCAACTAGAGGATTGCCCCCATTTGCCTCAACTAGAGAAAAGCCTGCACAGCAATGAAGACCCAGCACAGCCATAAATAAAGAAATATTATTTTGGTGCAAAAGTAATCATGGTTTTGCATTGTTGAACTTTGCCATTTGCTATGAGAATACATTCTTAAATAAATGTGGTTATGTTATACATCATCATTTTAATGCACATTTTTTACTTTATGGTTTTTTGTTTTTTTTCTTTTGCTGATGACTTATTACTTCCTGTTTATTTTATATTTATTTAGACTAGGGAAATCAGTTCAGTTCAGTCGCTCAGTCATGTCTGACTCTTTGCGACCCCATGGACTGCAGCATGCCAGGCTTCCCTGTCTATCACCAACCCCCAGAGCTTACTCCAGCTCATGTCCATTGAGTCAGTGATGCCATCCAATCATCTCATCCTTTGTCATCCCCTTCTCCTCCCGCCTTCAATCTTTCCCAGCATCAGGGTCTTTTCCAGTGAGTCAGTTCTTTGCATATTGGAGTTTCAGCTTCAGCATCAGTCCTTCCAATGAATAGGAAATGATGTTAGACAAAAAGCAAATTTGAGTGATTTTCTTATTCAAGCTCAAAATGAATCATAAAGCAGCAGAGACAACTTGCAACCTCAACACATTTGGCCCAGGAACTGTGAACAAACGTGTAGTGCAGTGGTTGTTCAAGAAGTTTTGCGAAGGAGACAAGAGCCCTGAAAATGAGGAGCGCAGTGGCTTGCCATTGGAAGTTGACAATTGAGAGGATCACTGAAGCTGATTCTGTTTAAAAATATATTATTCTGTTAAAACTATATGAAAAGTTGCTGAAGAACTCCATGTTGACCATTCTATGGTCATTTGGCATTTGGAGCAAGTTGGAAAGGTGAAAAAGCTTGATAAGTGGGTGCCTCAGGAACTGACTGAAAATCAAAAAAATCATCTTTTTGAAGTGTCATCTTCTTTTACAACAACAAACCATTTCTCAATCAGATTGTGACTTGTGGCAAAAAGCGATAACCAGCTAAGTGGTTGGACCAACAAGAAGCTCCAAAGCACTTCCCAAGGCCAAACTTGTACCAAAAAAAAGGTCATGGTCCCTGTTTGGTGGTCTGCTGCCTGTCTGATCCACTACAGCTTTCTGAATCCCAGCAAAACCATTGCATCTGAGAAGCATGCTCAACAGAAGGCACCAAAAACTGCAAGACCTGCAGCTGGCGTTGGTCAACAGAAAGGGCCCAATTCTTCTCCACGACGTGCCTGACTACACGTCACATAACCAATGCCTCAAAAGTTGGACGAATTGGGCTACAAAGTTTTGCCTCATCTACTGTATTCACCCAAGCTCTTGCCAACCAACTACCACTTCTTCAAACATCTTGACAACTTTTTGCAGGGAAAATGCTTCCACAATCAGCAGGAGGAAAAAAGTGCTTTCCAAGAGTTCATCGAATCCCTAAGCATAGATTTTTACACTACAGGAATAAACAAACTTATTTCTTGTTGGCAAAAATGTGTTGACTGCATTGGTTCCTAGTTTGATTAATAAAGATGTGTTTGAGCCTAGTTATAATGATTTAAAATTCACAGTCCAAAACTGCAATTACATTTGCACCAACCTAGTAAAGACCTGTCATCTGCTCACTAGGTCCTAAAAGTTCTGATTTACTCCAACACTTGTGCCAAAGAGCAAGTCCTCAGTTTTCATTCTTATTCACATTTGTTTGCAGGCTGATTTTTCTTCGGGTCCTGGTCGGTGTGTTCATATCAATTCTTTTGGTTGTTAATGAAATGAACCAACATGAATTCATTTAGTTAGTTGGATTTTTTGTTGTGGATTATTGAGAAATGGGACAGAATCATGGAAAGAGAAAAAAATTTTAACTGTTAAAGGTTATAAAAATGATCATTTTATTAACATTTTCTGATTATAAAACTACGACATAATCATTTTACAAGATATGACAAGCCCAGGAAAGTTTAAAATGCCAAGATAAAAAGCACAATAATCTCAACACCCCACAGTAATAACTGTCCACATTTTGATATACTGATAGTTCCTTCCAATCCCTTTTTCCTACAATCTTTAGTGGGAATAGGAGGCCTGTTTTTATTAACAACACTCTTCAGCCAAAACAGGCACTGTGCTAGAAGACTGACATAAATATTTGCTTGCGTTTCCAGCAACTTGGAAACATAGGTGTTGCTGAAATTGTGGAAACTGAGCCCCAAGAAGATAAATTAATTCAAATCCAAGTTAGTTCAAATCACTCCCAAAGCAAAATTTTCTAAGAAGTGGACTCCAAAATGAAGCCTGCTAGTGAATTTTACAGAGAGAATGAAATGATGAGAGGAATGTAGGAAGGTTGATGCTATTCTTAGTGAGAGTTTGATCTATCGGGTTTATTATGGAATTTGACCTACTAAAAGAAATGTCTTCATTTGTATAATGCCATTTGAAAAAGAGAGACATTTCTAAATCCCAAACATTCACTGCTGGTCATTATAAGCTGACTAGAAAGAACTGGAGACATACTTCTGAAATATCTGCAAAGCAGCTCAGCTGGAAGCTTGTACACAAAAGGAGAAAGAGTAAATCGTTAGAGTTTGGGCCACAGTCACACAGCACGAAGCTGGGCAATGTCTTGGCTGCTGGGGACTGCCAGCTGCAGATAAAGCCCCAGTGATGGGGTCCTGGGCTATTGGCCAGACATGAATAGCAACAATGAGGACAGAAATATAGCTGGAGACAGAAATATGCTAAAATCATCTGGGCTCAGACAAAAATATTTATTTAGCAATTCCTGTACTAGTCTACTACTAGCTTTGGAGCAGTAAAGAAAGAACATCCAAGAAACAGCTTCTTTCATTTGCAGCAGCATGGATGGACCTAGAGATTATCTTATTAAGTGAAGTCATACAGAGAAAGACGAATATCATATGATATCACTAATATGTGCAATATTACAAAATGATTTAAATGAACTTACTTACAAAACAGAAACAGACTTACAGACATAGAAAACAAACTTGTGGTTACCAAAGGGGATAGCTGGGGGGTGGGGAATAAATTAGGAGTTTTGGATTAATATATACATACTACTATATACTGTTCATGGGGTTCTCAAGGCAAGAATACTGAAGTGGTTTGCCATTCCCTTCTCCTGTGGACCACATTCTGTCAGACCTCTCCACCATGACCCGCTCATCTGGGGTTGCCCCACGGGCATGGCTTTAGTTTCATTGAGTTAGACAAGGCTGTGGTCCGTGTGATCAGATTGGCTAGTTTTCTGTGATTATGGTTTCAGTATGTCTGCCCTCTGATGCCCTCTTGCAACACCCACCATCTTACTTGGGTTTCTCTTACCTTGGACATGGGGTATCTCTTCAGGGCTGTTCCAGCAAAGCGCAGCTGCTGCTCCTTACCTTGGAGGAGGGCCATCTCCTCACAGCCACCCCTCCTGACATTGAACGTGGAGTAGCTCCTCTCAGCCCTCCTGTGCCCCCGCAGCCACCGCTCCTTGGATGTGGGGTTGCTCCTCTTGGCCGCCACCCCTGACCTCGGGCGTGGGGTAGCTCATCTCGGCTGCCGCCCCTGACCTCGGACATGGGGTAGCTAGTCTCAGCTGCCGCCCCTGACCTGAGATGTGGGGTAGCTCCTCTAGGCCACTCCTGTGCCATTGCAGCCTGGCATTCTCAATCGCCGCCCCTGACCTTGGGTGAGGGGTAGCTCCTCTCGGCCATGCTTCTGCGCAGTCCGTCGCAGCCGGCGTGGGAATCCCTTAGAAGAAATGGAGTAGCCATCATGGTCAACCAAAGAGTCCAAAATGCAGTACTCGGATCCAATCTCAAACACGACAGAATGATCTCTGTTCATTTCCAAGGCAAATCATTCAATATCATGGTAATCCAAGCCTATGCCCCAACCAGTAACACTGAAGAAGCTGAAGTTGAATGGTTCTGTGAAGACCTACAAGACCTATTAGAACTAACACCCAAAAAAGATGTCTTTTTCATTATAGGGGACTGGAATGCAAAAATAGGAAGTGAAGAAACACCCGGAGTAACAGGCAAATTTGGCCTTGGAGTACAGAATGAAGCAGGGCAAAGGCTAATAGAGTTTTGCCAACAGAATTCACTGGTCATAGCAAACACCCTCTTCCAACAACACAAGAGAAGACTCTATACATGGACATCACCAGATGGTCAACACCGAAATCAGATTGATTATATTCTTTGCAGCCAAAGATGGAGAAGCTCTATACAGTCAGCAAAACCAAGACCAGGAGCTGACTATGGCTCAGATCATGAACTCCTTATTGCCAAATTCAGACTTAAATTGAAGAAAGTAGGGAAAACCACTAGACCATTCAGGTATGACGTAATCAAATCCCTTATGATTATACGGTGGAAGTGAGAAATAGATTTAAGGGACTAGATCTGATAGACAAAGTACCTGATGAACTATGGACAGAGGCTCGTGACATTGTACAGGAGACAGGGAGCAAGACCATCCTCATGGAAAAGAAATGCAAAAAAGCAAAATGGCTGTCTGAGGAGGCCTTATATATAGCAGTGAAAGAAGAGAAGTGAAAAGCAAAGTAGAAAAGGAAAGATATAACCATCTGAATGCAGAGTTCCAAAGAATAGCAAGAAGAGATAAGAAAGCCTTCCTTAGTGATCAATGCAAAGAAATAGAGGAAAACAATAGAATGGGAAAGACTAGAGATCTCTTCAAGAAAATTAGAGATACCAAGGGAACATTTCATGCAAAGATGGGCTCGATAAAGAACAGAAATGGTATGGACTTAACAGAAGCAGAAGATATTAAGAAGAGGTGGCAAGAATACACAGAAGAACTGTACAAAAAAGATCTTCACGACCCAGATAATCACGATGGTGTGATCACTGACCTAGAGCCAGACATCCTGGAATGTGACGTCAAGTGGGCCTTAGGAAGCATCACTATGAACAAAGCTAGTGGAGGTGATGGAATTCCAGTTGAGCTATTTCAAATCCTGAAAGATGATGCTGGGAAAGTGCTGCACTCAATATGCCAGCAAATTTGGAAAACTCAGCAGTGGCCACGGGACTGGTAAAGGTCAGTTTTCATTCCAATCCCAAAGAAAAGCAATGCCAAAGAATGCTCCAACTGCACTCATTGCACAATTGCACTCGTCTGACATGCCAGTAAAGTAATGCTCAAAATTCTCCAAGTCAGGCTTCAGCAATATGTGAACCGTGAACTTCCTGATGTTCAAGCTGGTTTTAGAAAAGGTAGAGGAAGCAGAGATCAAATTGCCAGCATCCACTGGATCACTGAAAAAGCAAGAGAGTTCCAGAAAAACATCTATTTCTGCTTTATTGATTATGCAAAGCCTTTGACTGTGTGGATCACAATAAACTGTGGAAAATTCTAAAACAGATGGGAATACCAGACCACCTGACCTGCCTCTTGAGAAACCTGTATGCAGGTTAAGAAGCAACAGTTAGAACTGGACATGGAACAACAGACTGGTTCCCAATCGGGAAAGGAGTATGTCAAGGCTGTATATTGTCACCCTGCTTATTTAACTTATATGCAGAGTACATCATGAGAAATGCTGGGCTGGAAGAAGCACAAGCTGGAATCAAGATTGCCGGGAGAAATATCAATAACCTCAGATATGCAGATGACACCACCCTTATGGCAGAAAGTGAAGAGGAACTAAAAGGCTTCTTGATGAAAGTGAAAGAGAAGAGTGAGAAGGTTGGCTTAAAGCTCAACATTCAGAAAACTAAGATCATGGCATCTGGTTCCATCACTTCATGGCAAATAGATGGGGAAACAGTGGAAACAGTGTCAGACTTTATTTTTCTGGGCTCCAAAATCACTGCAGATAGTGATTGCAGCCATGAAATTAAAAGACGCTTACTCCTTGGAAGGAAAGTTATGACCAACCTAGACAGCATATTAAAAAGCAGAGACATTTCTTTGCCAACAAAGGTCCGTCTAGTCAAGGCTATGGTTTTTCCAGTGGTCATGTATGGATGTGAGAGTTGGACTGTGAAGAAAGCTGAGCGCCAAAGAATTGATGCTTTTGAACTGTGGTGTTGGAGAAGACTCTTGAGAGTCCCTTGGACTGCAAGGAGATCCAACCAGTCCATACTAAAGGAGATCACTCCTGGGTGTTCATTGGAAGGACTGATGCTAAAGCTGAAACTCCAATAATTTGGCTACCTCGTGTGAAGAGTTGACTCATTGGAAAAGACTCTGATGCTGGGAGGGATTGGGGGCAGGAGGAGAAGGGGACGACAGAGGATGAGATGGCTGGATTGCATCACTGACTTGATGGACATGAGTTTGAGTGAACTCCTGGAGTTGGTGATGGACAGGGAGGCCTGGTGTGCTGCGATTCATGGGGTCGCAAAGAGTTGGACACGACTGAGTGACTGAACTGACTACTATATATAAAACAGAGGGGAAATAAGGAACTACTCTAAAACACAAGAAATTATATTCGATATCTTATCCTATAATGGAAAAGAATCCGAAAAAATACATATATATAAAGAATACATATATATATACACACACACAAACTGAATCACTTTGCTGTATACCTGAAACTAACACAACACTGTAAATTATCTATACTTCAATTTTCTATGCTTTTACTGAAAAAATTTTTAAATTCTTTGTCTTTAAAAAGTTGGAATATAGTTGATTTACAATGTTATCTTAGTTTCAGGTGTAAAGCAAAGTGAGTCAGTGATACATATAAATATATCCACTCTTTTTTAGATTCTTTTCCCATATAGGCCATTTCACAGTACTCCTAGAGTTCCCTGTGCTATACACTAGGTCTTTATTAAACTTCAAATTTTTTAAAAAAGAGAGAGAGAGAAAGAAATGGCTTCATTGCTCACAAAGTGCTTAATTCATTCAACAAATATTTATTGAGTTCTTACCATATGCCAAACAGTGTGAGCTGTTTGGATCATCAGTGAACAAAACAAATACCAACCCCCACCCAATGGAGCTGACTATTCAGTTGGAAAAGATAGAAAACAGAAAGCAACCAGTAAATTGAGGCAAGCTGTACAAATTCCACAGCTTTCCATGGTTATAGTATGAAGAGGAAGCCTTACCAGGAAAGCTCACAAGTGGACGCTCAAAAAGGAAACATACATGGTCCTTCAATCATTTATTCACATGAAATTTATTTATTTTCAATGTTAGGGTTTGCTTTTATTTTCCTCTTTCATTTTATTTTATTATTAGTTTTAACATTTGTAAGCTGTTTCCACTGTTCACTATATTTAGAGAAGTGTAACCTCCTCCTCTGGAGAAGGCAATGGCACCCCACTCCGGTACTCTTGCCTGGAAAATCCCATGGACAGAGGAGCCTGGTAGGCTGCAGTCCATGGGGTCGCTAACAGTCGGACACGACTGAGCGACTTCACTTTCACTTTTCACTTTCATGCATTGGAGAAGGAAATGGCAACCCACTCCAGTGTTCTTGCCTGGAGAATCCCAGGGACCGGGGAGCCTGGTGGGCTGCCGTCTCTGGGGTCGCACAGAGTCGGACACGACTGAAGCGACTTAGCAGCAGCAGCAGCAGCCTCCTCCTCTGTCTTACTGGTCCCTTTCTCCTGCTCCTTCTAGGAGATCATATTTACTAACTCTTTGAGAGCCAGCTACTGTTTTAATTTCTCTCTTATCTACTAATTTTGTATTTATTCCATGACCTTTGTTTTGGGCAAAAATAAGAAAACATTTTTATTTCCTTATACAAAAGGTAGGGCTCTATACCTGTTATTTACTTATCTAATCTTGGTTCTGAATCTTGCAAAAGCAAGCTCCTAAAAAGAGAGCCATTTTTTTTTAACGGCTTTTCTATTTTTTACGTAACAAGTTCTCTATTGATGGATATTTGGATTGTTTATAGTCTTTTGCAATTATAAACAAGGGCAGAATGAATAAGTCTCTGCACATAGTCATGAATTTATAGAGACTCTTAAAAATAGAACTGCTAAGTCAACAGGCAAATGCATGTGCAGCTGTATCAGTTAATTCCAAATTACTTTCCATAGAGGGTGGACCATTTTGAACTCCCAGCAATTATGAGAATGCTTGTTTCTCCACAGCCTCACCCACAGAGGGTACTATCAAACGTTTTGAGTTTTGCCAGTCAGATAGGTGAGCATTTGTATTTTAAAACAGTTATAATTTAATTTTCTGTTAATATAAGCAAGATTGAGCAGCTGTTTAGATACATAAGGGACATTTTCTGTTTGTTGTTTTTTTTTTTTTTTTTTTTCCTTTTTGAACAAATTGTTCATATCTTTTGTTCAGTGTGCTTTTTTTTTTTTTTCCAGAGTTTTCCTGAGTATTCTTATTTGGAATCAGCTTTTCTGATTCCAGTTGGGGGGAAAAGGTCACTTTTAACACAGTCATCATAAATGTTCATATTAGCTTGAGGAGAACTGGCATCTGGCACTGTGCTGTTTGATCCAAGAATGTGGTGTGTCTCCCTGTTTGTTCAACTCTACTTTTGTCCTTCACAGGAGAGCTTTGAAGTTTTCCTCCTATCTGTTTGCGCATTTCTTTGTACTCATTTGGCAAAACCACAACAGGATGCAGCTGAACTGAACGTCGTTGGAGAAAAGCCCATGATCATACTGACTGGTCTTACTTTACATTTATTACCACAAACCTCAAGCAGTACCTTTGTGCTCATGGGCAGTCACACTCCTGCCTTTCAGCCTCCTGCTCCTCTAGACAGCTATTCACACTCTGTCTTTCTCTCCTCCCCTATTCTCACTCAGCTCACCAAGAAAACCACACACAACAATAAAGAATAAATCAAAAGAGAACTTCTGCAGCTTTCCCACAGGAAAATAATGCCAGCCACCCAAATTCAAACCTACTCACATACCCTCCTGCTGGGGAAAAAAAAGATACAGATTAATACAGAGAGAGAGAAAAGCTTGTACCTTCAGAATAACTAGGAGACAGAATAAGGCAAATTTTAATTTAGATGTAAATAGGAAAGTAGAAATCCAGAGCAGCAGTCACTCAGAGTTTACCCCGGAACATCACACTTGTGAGAACTGGGTAGAAGAGAAGAGAGAGCAGCGGGGTAGCAGAACCTAAGAACCTAAATAACATCAGCTGGGGTTCACCACCAGCAGGAGAGAGGGGGGAATCAGGTCTAAGATGGTGAGCTGGTTCACGCTCCTCCACTGAGCTCTCCAGGGAAGGGCTGATCTTATCCAAGTGTGTGTGGTCCATCTTGACCAGTGCAAGGAGACTGGGGGATGCCCAGGAAGGCAGGTCACAGCCAGAATGAGGGTTCCTGCATCACTCCAGGCAAGTCTAGGGTATGTGTGAAGGCTTGATTTCCATGACTGAGGCCTCTTCTAAATTCAGTTGATGGGGATGAAGGCCTAGAGAATTGACAGTCACACTCGGAAAACAAGACAAACACCAAGCAATTAATAACCAAGACAGAATGATACAGCTTATATTTACACACTGATATATCTGTTAAATTATGCAGTAGAGACAAGTCAGGAATAGTCCAGTATACAATAAGGTGCTAATCAAAGGATGCAGAGGTAAATAAGAAAGATGGTTGAGAATGCACATGTGTCCTGAGCTGGAACCATCAGGTCATGGGTATCTTGATGAGAAATGGAGCTTCAAGGTAGATTCTTACCTCTGGCATAAAAATTAAGGAGACTTTTACCAAAGGGACCTAAAAATGAAGGTCAGAGGGTGTACATTGGTGATCATAAGGTATCTGATGGACGTGTTTCCAAAAAAGGTCTCAATTTAGCCAGCAGAGGGCAAGAGAACACAGAAATTGTTCCAGAATTTATGGTTTTATAAATGTTTGGAATTGAAGGACGGTAGATAGGTATGTCTTTGCAAAAGCAAACAACAAAAATAATCACAAATGTAGCCATTTTGAAAAATAATATATTTAAAAACTGCATGTCTAAAGCAGAGATTGATTACTGTTGATGTTTCAACAAATTCTTGCTGTTTTAAAACTGAAAGTCACACTTTCTTTAAATGGTACATGCATTTCTTTATAGATCCTTAAATGCTTGACAAAAATATAAGAATATGTCTGAATAATATGACCTAACATTTTGAGAAACACTCTTGTCTGAAGATCCCATAAAGGCTCTAAAACTTCAATAAACATACATAGCAGTGATTAATATGATAAGTCTCAGAAACAGATATCTCGGAAGAACTTAATGCTATTGTCAATACAACATGTTTGGTAAAATGGGCTAACAAATGTCAAAATGTTAAATGGGTTGTTTATTAAAAACAAACCTGTTTAATCTACCAGCTAAGTAAAAATGGAGGCAGAACTAGTGAGAACTGCCCTTTCTAGTAGATAGAGAGCAAGAGCAGGCTTGGACCTCAGCAAACTCTTGAGGCCACCGGCTACATGTCTGCTCCCTCCAGGGTCCATCAGCTCTTCTCATGCTGCAAAAACAATCTTTACTATTCAAATGAAGTTTTAAACCCACAGACTCCAGACCCACATATAGAAATTGCAGCAAAGTTCCTCCAGGTGTTTAATATGTGCCAGTGTGCCATTCACACAGTTAATTTGAGGATGGCAGGAGAGTATAAAGTCCCCCAGACTGGAAACCTAGAAACCAGGGTTCTGGCTCTAAGGTGGAGATTAACTGGGTAAACCACCAAACCTCTCTGGTCCACATAATTTTTCATCTATGAAAGGAAAGTATGAAAGCAGGTGATCTCAAAGATCCTAACCAACTCATAGATCCTAAAATACTGTTCATTTTGTTCCTGCCTTCTGTTTCCCCATCTCAGTTAACATGTGAGCTAATAAGAGTGCAAGATACTAGTCTCTGTACAGGAAAATGTGTAATTTAAGGAAAGACTCATGAAGGCAACGGAGTAGGCAATGGCAACCCACTCCAGTACTCTTGCCTGGAAAATCCCATGGATGGAGGAGCCTGGTAGGCTGCAGTCCATGGGGTCACAAAGAGTTGGACACGACTGAGCAACTTCACTTTCACTTTTCACTTTCATGCATTGGAGAAGGAAATGGCAACCCACTCCGGTGTTCTTGCCTGGAGAATCCCAGGGACGGTGGAGCCTGGTGGGCTACTGTCTATGGGGTCACACAGAGTTGGACATGACTAAAGTGACTTAGCAGCAGCAGCAGCAGCATGAAGACAAGATCCTGAGAAAATAAATCTCTACCAATAGACTTTCAAACCTGAAAGCAAGATATAAGGACATTCATTTTATTTTATTTTATATGCTGAGTGGAGGATTTTGGTGCTGTTCAAACCACATTTCAGAAGTCAGCTTCAGCTTGGAGATACAGCCTGCTTTTACACATCCGTGAGTCTTACTGAGCCGTGATCCTTGGGGCTCTTAGGTCATTGAACAATCAATGTAGCAACGAAGACAATTAACAGAAGGTAGGTCAGCTAGTTCCAATACTCCTGTAGGCTGTGTAGTAAGGAAGCATTATCTCCTGCCCATACTTTAGACCATCTGTACTGGCTGAAACATACTCAGTGCTAATGAACAGAAGAGTCAACCAAAGGGAGCTTAAACCATAAGGAACAAGAAGTTTAGAGCTGCTTTTCCAGGGTGGTTGGCAGCTCAGTGGTTTCATCCAGAGAATTAAAACCTGCTTGTCTCCAGATGTCTGCCAGGTCCCAGGCAGCCCAGCCTCACAAACCAGCTCTATAAGCAGGGAGGGATGAAAAGGCAAATGTAGCTTTCTTCTCCTGCATCTCTTGTTCTTCTCATGGAGGAAAAATACTTCCCCCATCCCTTGACTTGCTCTTATATTTCATTGGCCAGGACCAGATCACGTTTATTTCTAACAGTTCTAGAGGCTGGGAAGTCTAAGATCACAGTACCAACTGAATGAGAAATCCTCAACAAAATACTTACAAACCTAATTCAACAGCATTATAAAAGGATCATATACCATGATCAAGTGTGGCTTATCACTAGGATGCAATGATGAATCAACAATTACAAATCAATAAATGTGCTACACCACATTAACAGAATAAAGCAGAAAAATCTTGTGATCATTTAAATCAATGCAAAAAGAACATGTAAAAAGAATTTTTATTTTATATTGGAATATAGTTGATTTGGGGATTCCCGCATGGCTCAGTGGTAAAGAACCTGCAGGCCAATGCAGGAGACCTGGGTTTGATCCCTTCATCGGGAAAATCACCTGGAGAACAGAATGGCTACCCACTCCAGTATTCTTGCCAGGAAAATCCCATGGACAGAGGGGCCTGGAAGGCTATACAGTCCAGGCAGTTGCAAAGAGTCAGACACGACTGAGCATACACGCATGAAACAAACAGCTGATTTACAATATAGGTGAGAACAGTTGTTTCATAAAGGCACTAATCCCATTCACGAAGGCTGTGCCTTCATAAGCTAATTATTTGCCAGTGACTCCATTCCATATACCATCACACTGGCGATTAGGGCTTCAACATATGAATTTGGGGAGATAGAAGCATTCAGTTCCCAGCAGAGGAGTTTTAACATATTTTGTTTTCTGCTCTATTACTTAGCTTACTGGTTTTCTCTTGCCCTTTGGCTGAAAGAAAAGTCTCTGTGTTGAATAATCAGCCAAACTATTCCCAGGCAAGTGACTGGAGACACTTCCTCGGGAAGACTTTCTTGGCAGACAAAGTGCATCCTGTGTGTTTCTGCAGTGGCCCAACAGAGAGCAGCATTGCGCTGCTTACTCCCTCCTGGGGATGGAACCGCACCAGTTGTCAGATTAATTTCTTTCTTCTTTCTGAAACGCATAACACAGTTCATTCTGGCTCCTATCTATTCAAGAGTTTAGAGCCAGAACCTTAGACAAAGGGATTTTAATTGCATGCTGATAAAATGTCAAAACTATTGTGCATAAAGTAACTGTACAGTTTTAAAAAATAATGCATTCAGGATTACAAGAGAGATTTGCCCCTGTGAGTGAAATCCCATTTATAACCCATCAAAAAATCTGTAACCTTCAAGCAAATTCTTTGCTGTAAGCCATGAGACTGTGTCTACCTTTCAAATTGCACAGTAATACAGTACACTAAAATGAGCAGTTGGCAAATTTGGTTAACCTATTTTTAACTTGAAAGGGTGCTTTTACCTCCCTGTGAAAGCCTTAATGATGAGTAAGGGTCATTGTTTGGGAAAGTTGCTTATTTCACAGAAAACAGCTAGGGTGCCTCATGTTAAACCATGAGTAGTGTATCAGAAGGTCACCTTCTCTAACCATCTTTCTTTAAAAGGAAACACCCAAAGACAGCAAGGACATGGCATGACCTTCATGGTCATCCAAATGAGATAAAGAAGTATTCTAGGTTAAGGCAGAGATATTCAATCAAAGCATGGTACTGCCACTGGTACCCAGAATAGTCAAGATGGGCTAAAGGATTTATAGGACAGTTGATGAGACCATTGCTAATACCTAGAAACACAGAATCATCTCCCCAAAGGGAAGTTTTTGTTTCTGTTTGAGTAAGACATTTTCTACCAGGGAGTGATTAATGAGAGGCAAGATATAAATGGTCTTACCTATTTGTCAGGCAAACATGAGTATATATACACAAAAGTACCCTATTTCTATTTGAGGTGAGGAAGTGCCCTTCAGTCACCTAGCTTACTTTTCAGTCCAACTGACTCTTTTTGATTTCAGCAAAAGAGTTCATATACATCTTAGCTCTAAAAATCCTAACGAGTCTGAAGTTACAAAACAAACAAACAAAAACCCTACAAATACCTTGCATTCTCATTTTCAAATCACAAGCCTTTTAGCAGCTGGAATTCTTTCACTTGCAGCCCTTGAAAACCTCTAACTCTTCTGTTAGACCCTCCAGGGTATGCAGACGTTGCCTCATTATTTTGGTTAATGGTGATTGCAAATGAACCCCTAGGTCACATAAGTACACTCACCACGGCTTTACAAAAACCATGTGGCATGTCCTCGTGTGGCTAATGACACTCCCCACATGCATGTGTGTATTCCTAAGCTTGTCAGAGGTTGTAGCTGAGCAACAACTCCACTGAAGTTGTAACTGTCAATGCAAGATAAATGTTCAAATAGACTTGTCTACTGAAGTTTGGCATACTTGCAGAAAATTAGAAAAATATTAAGAGTGTAGGTCGATGACAGATTACTATGAGGAGGAGGAATACATTAGTAGGAGTTTGGGATTAAGATATCACACTACTATATATAAAATAGATAAACAACAAGAACCTGGTGTATAGCATAGGGAACTCTACTCTGTATTCTGTAATAACCTTTACAGGAAAAGAATCTGAAAAGGAATGGATATATAAATATGTATGTTATAAATGAATCACTTTGTCATACACCTGAAACTTATACAGCATCGTAAATCAACTATACTCCAATAACAAGGGGGGAGGTTGGTATAAATGTGATTTTGGTGAAGAAGGTATGTGCAACCAAGCATGTATCTCAGCAGAATGTTGTTACTAGTCATGAGAAACAGATTTCTTTTGAATGCTTTAGTGCTTTTCTAAGTATAGGAAGATGCAAGAATCCAAGTTCATAAAAAATTTCTCCTGAAAATATCTTATTACCTGGGGGCCAGTTCTGTCAGTTTTCCTATAGCACAAAGCGTTTGGATTCTTACGCAGGATTTGGGGGAGATGGGGAAATTTTTTAATAAGACAGGCTAGTGTTTCCAATGCAGGGGGCCCGGGCTCAATCTCTGGTCAGAGAACTAGGCCCTGCATGCCGCAACTAAGAGCCCACATGTGGCAACTAAGAGCCCGTAACTTAGCACCACAGCTATGACCCAGCGCAGCCAGGATAGAGAAAAAGAAATGTGAGAGGCTTATAGTAGGTGAGTCAAGTTCTTCCTGGAACTTCAAAGCAGGAAAATGAAAATGGTTGCCTGGACACCTTAACCATCCTAAGAACAGACAAAAGTACTTACTGAATATAGTCTATAGTCTAGGATTTCTCTGCAAGCTTCCTGAGCTGAAATAATCTGCCTCACTGGTTATCATTTATCTACCTGGCTCTGTCACAACACACCTGGAGTCAAGGATTTCATTCCAGAGGCCTCACTTTTAGAGGCAAGTGGCCCCAAAGCAATTTAAGAATTGTGAAGAGAAGAGGGAGAAAATTCCAAACCTTGATAAATGAGCAAGTGGATGGAACCCAGGATGTTGAGCCTGGAAGAGACTGAAGAGATGCATTTTCAGAGCTGAGGCCTGTCTCATGGTGGCAGTGCTTCCAAATGGCACACTACCCTCTGTGAGGGCTGGAGGCGGTGAAATTTGTCTTAGGAACCTTTGTGCTCCCCCAAGCTGTCTTCTCAGATAGAGGGTTATCCTCAGACATAATGGATGAGGCCATTCCCTGGTGGCAAGCTCCCTCTCCCTTGAAATGTCCAGTGTTGAGGAGAGAATAATTCTTCAGACATGGAACTCAAAGGTGGGCTGAGAAGCTAGCAAGGATGGACTTGCATATCTTAAGTCTAGTCCTCCAAGGTCTGCATCTCAAGAAGGAAAAATATTCAGAATTGAATCCTGGGGGAAAATGGGAGAGATTATGGTTTCTAATCCATAGTGAGGTCGGCCAGAATGGAAGAAAGAAATCTTAGCAAATCTAACCAGGTCAAATAGAATTCGATTTAATGATTTCAAGCTACTTTCAAGGCCTGCAAATTCCCATATTCCCTGTTGCTATTACCAATTGGGAATTCCAAAGGAATATATAGATTTCTGGTCCCGTGGCTCCTTGGTTTTTGGGGGTGAATGGTGGATAGTAGCAGAGCAGAGGCCCTAGAGTGTCAGAGAGAACCATGTGTTTTTCTCATCAGCCACTCAGTCGACTTCAAGATGTCGCTATGGAGACCTGTGGAACACAATTTTGAAATACAAGAAATCCAGACCAAAACTCTTTGGCAAGTAATATCTTAAATCTCATCTAAGAACTCTTACCTCCCACTTCTTGTCCTTGTTTTTCATAGCATCTGTAGCATATGTCAAGAACAGGCATGAAAAAGAAACTCTTTTTTTTTATGCCCTTTAGAAGAATCATTTCAAAACTTCTGTGGTGGATTGATGGCAGTGATTTAAATGGACGATGCACCCTCGTTCACCTCATCTTTTGCTGCAAGGGTGATCTACTGCTATTATCACAGGATCCTCAAGCTGTTTTATTTTAGTAATTTGTAGAGGTGATAAGTTTGAACTGATCCACTCAACACTTTTCTAATGAACACATATTGCAAGGCAGCCAGCTTAGCTTAGAAGTATAATTAATTCATGGAAGGGAGCAAATACGATGGATAAAGAAACAATCATTATAAACAATACTTATTGAAAGGTTGGTAGGTGCCAGGGCCCATTCTAGTGTTTTATTCACATGTATAATTTCATTTCATCATCACCGTAGTCTAAAGGAGATAAGAGCTATCATTATCCCTCTGCTATGGATGAGGAATCCAAGGCACAGAGAGGTCAAGTGACTATTCCAAAGGCAAACAGTTTGTAAGGGCTGCCATCTGGATGCTGCACCCATTATTTTATATTCATTCGCACAGTAACATAGTAATTCAGTGCTCCCAATAAGAGCCACTTTCTGGAGACAACCAGTTTGCTCTAATACATGCAATTCTAAAATTTCCGCAAATACCTAGACTGTCTGCCAAGCATTTAGGCTTTTGAAAACAGTAACAGAGCCAGGTGGGTCTGATTTGATGCAAATCTTGAGAATGAGCTCAAGGTTTCTTATTAATATTTTTTAGCATGCACTGATTTGTTTGACACCTTAAAACAACACTTGCAAATGTGTCTTAAGAGTGGATCTGTTACACTGCTGCTAAGTGCTGCTAAGTCACTTCAGTCGTGTCTGACTCTGTGTGACCCCCATAGACGTCAGCCCACCAGGCTCCCCCGTTCCTGGGATTCTCCAGGCAAGAACACTGGAGTGGGTTGCCATTTCCTTCTCCGTTACACTACTTTTCTCTTTAAGATAAAAAGTTCACTATATCAGTTGTGGGCTGTCATTAAGTTCAGTGTTCAATTTCTCTGAAGACAATATGTTTTTCCTGCCTTATAACATTCACTCTTCCTTCCTAGTTTCAATCTTGGCAAAATTTACACCAAATACTACCAGTCTTTTCATTCTGCCCGCCACCCCCGCCCCCACTGCCATGAGATTTGATTCCTCCCATTTTGCCCCTCCTTCTATCCATCTGACACAGCCTGGGCCAGGATAAGGGGCGCTGGCACATTTTAAATGAATTGGGACAAGTTAAAGTTAAGAATCAGATTTCTGAAACAACAAAGTGGGCATAAAAAAACAGGCCAGGCAAAGAGGTTTAGCTCTGAGAGAAATGTAAACTCTGCAGATCTTAATGTTTGTAGGAACAAAAGAAAGAAAGTCACTCAGTCCTATCCGACTCTTAGTGACCCCATGGACTGTAGCCTACCAGGCTCTTCTGTCCATGGGATTTTCCAGGCAAGAATACTGGAGTGGGTTGCCATTTCCTTTTCCAGGGGATCTTCCTGACCCAGGGATTGAATCCAGGTCTCCCACATTGTAGGCAGATGCTTTACCACCTGAGCCACCAGGGAAGTCCACTAGGAACAAGGGCTCAGGTAAAACTAAAATTTACTTTTTATTGGGCTGGTCAAGATTTTCTCTGAGCTGTACTGAAGTCTGAGACTCTTTCTACCCAAATTTCCTTATTTTCCTCTCTCCTTTCACAGGTGTTAGATCTACTTGGTGGTCCAAAGGCTTTTCCTGCCCACTCCTGCTCCCTCTTCCCTGTGCCTTTCACAGGCATCTCCCCAAATAAATCTCTTGCACTCCCGACTCTGAATTGGCATTTGCTTCCTGCAAGACTCAAACGGGCACAGTGTTCTAGTATTTAGTAACCATTTAGTCAACAGTGTAAAGAACTGGTATTGCATTTTACTCATGTTACATTTAGGCCTACATATAAACAAATTTTAAAACAATATGAATAAATACTGCAAACTATTTCTCGGCTACCGTATGCAATTGCTGTGAACTATGCTCTGGAACCACAGACTGGAACATGAGGAAAAGCAAGGACATGAGCACTCAGCACAACTGGAAAATGATCTTTCCCTGTGCGAGAACCTATTACATTCAAGTTATCTGACAGGAGGTACTCAACAGTTAATCTGTCTTCTCTTTACTACACATCTCTGCTACTCAAATCCTCATGCCAAAGCAGCACTGATCTCTAACATCTACTATAATCAAACACAGACTTTCAGGACACCCAGATGCCATCACCTGTTGCCTAAAAGCACTTTGGGCACGAGTTGTGGATAAGTGTTTACCTGGGTCCTGAATAGCATGAGAGTAGATGTATGATGTTATACACAGTACTACATCAGAGCTGAGCTCTGGATCCCAGTGACAGGATATTGTGTTTTTAATAAACTTATTTTTCTGTATCTGTGAAATACAGGTGTTGAAAGCACAGGGCTCAGGACACAAAACCATCTCACCTGGATCTAAGGATGGTGCTGACCTTTAACAATGGCATCCAAAGGACGAAAAGAGGGAGGCAGTCACAGCTGTTCCTGAGCACATAGAGAGGAAGCACCCGGGAGTCCAAAGGTCCTAGCCATACGGGGCTGCACTTGATCTTTGGCTTGCTCCAGCCGGTGGGAAAGCCAGGATAAGAGGGACTACACAAAAATGTTTGTTCAGGGAATACTTGCTGAATCAAAGAACCCAGCCAATCCAACAGTTTCCTTGACACTGTATCTTCTTCCATATTCTTAACATTCTCCTACTCTTTCAAAAACCTCCTGAATACCTTCTTCCTTTGTGAACTCACTATTCAAGACACAGAGAAGCAACTACATCTTAATAATTAGTACAGGCTTTATATATGAAAGGCAGACTAATTACAGTTCAATTAGACCTAAAATGAAGATCATGCTATACTCTAAAAGTTCTTAAAAGTAAAATTCTATATTTATTTTGGTTTCATCATAAATATTCCACTATGAGCCAAGATGGAATAACAGGGACCATATTTATTCTCTCATCTTAAATAGGTAGAAAAAATGGAAAAAATATATAAAACAACTATTTTCACACATTGGAGAACAGGCAGAGCAGATCCATGACCTCTGAAAGAAAGGAAATAAACAAGGTCAGCCCTACAATTGTACCATACTACCTGGAGGTAATTTCCAGGCTGCAGTACAGAAAAAAGTAAAAACAGGAACCCCAGCAGACCGCAGAAGTCTTGTTGAGCTGAAAAGCAGATATTGGCCAAGGCAAGTAGAATTTTCAAGACAAATTACCAGAAAGAAGGGAGTTGCTGAGAAAGAGAGAGCTCTGGAACTCTACAAATACCCTCAAGTATTTGGGTGAGTTCTACTGTTCTCTTGTGTGAAAGGAAATTACCCAAGGCAAGGAAAAGACCCACTGGAAATGAGAAGGCATAACAATTCCCTGTGCTTTCACAGGGCTAGGAATGGTTTTTGCTGTACAAGCCTGAGTGGAAAAGTTTTTCATACATAGGGCATTAAGAAGAATCATCAAGAGTGTACCTCCTTAGCAGGAAGGCTAAGTTATTTCCTGACTGAAAGCAAATCTGGATTTGCCCTGACAAAGCTTAAAGGCAAAAAGTTGAAAGAATCCAACTGACTCCAAGTAACTTAACTGTGTGCCAAAACAAAATCCAACACAATTTAAAATATACAGTATAACCAAACATTCAAAAATGTAAAATTCACAATGTCCAATATCTAACCATAAATCACCATGCTTGCAAAGAAGCATGCAATATTATCTATAACCAAGAGAAATTTTTATTAAAAAACCATAGAGCCAGAAATGAAGAAAATGGTGGAATTAGCAAAGATGTTGAAACAGTTTTTATAAATGTGGTCTCCAATCAAGAAGGTAGAGGAAAACAGGACCATTACAAGGAAAGAAATGGAAGATTTTTAAATGACCTAAGTGATGCTTTTAGAAATAAAAAATACAATGTCTGATTGGAACATATACTAAATGAGATTGATAACAAGAATGATGCTACAGAAGAAAAGATAACTAAAGTTGAAGAAACAGCAGTAAAACTATCTGTGCTAGGCAGAATTCTAAAATGTTCCCAAAGATTTTGTGTCTTGTGTATGTGCATGTAATATAATCCACAAGACAAGGAATATAATGGATTCTACTCTGATGATTGTTATATTCTAGGATACAGATGGGGCTTCCCAGGAGGCTCAGCGGTAAAGAATCTGCCTGCCAGTGCAGGAGATGCAGGTTCAATCCCTGGATTGGGAAGAACCCCTGGAGCAGAAAATGGCAACCCACTCCAGTATTCTCACCTGGGGAATCCCATGCACAGAGCAGCCTGGTGAGCTATGGGCCCTGGGGTCATAAAGAGTTACACACAGCTGAGTGACTAAGCATGAGGATACAGATTATGTTAAAAAAAAAGAGAGAGATCATCCAGGTGGGTCTGACCTGAGGATGAGAGGCCTTTGAAAGCATAGAGCTTCTCTGGATAGTCACAAAGAGGAAGTAAGGGATCAAAAGCAGGAGAAATATCCAAAGTACTACTGCTGACTTGACAATGGAGAAGCCTGTGTGGTAAGGAGTGTGGGCAGCCTCCACTTGCAAAGACCAGCAATGAGCTGCGAAGCAGCAAGGAAATGGGGACCTCAATTCTACAGCCCCAAGAAAATGAATTTTGTCAACAACTGGTGAGCTTGGAAGAGGATGCTAGCCTCAGATGAGAACCTCATCCCCAGTTAACACCTTGATTTCAACCATGTGAGATCTTGAGCAAAGAATCCAGACATATACTATGCCAGACTTCTGACCTGCAGAACCGTGAGTTAATACGTCAGTGTTATTTTAGGCCTCAAAGCTGGTGGTCGTTTGTTACACAGCAATAGAAAACTTATCCATGAATCAGAGATAAAAAAGATAAACATACTTGGGCACACACATAGTATCAGTGACTGTAAGCAGCATCAAGGAGTCCAATGAACGTGTAGTTGGAGTTTCAGAAGGAAGGGGGAGGAGAGATATTTGAAGATATAATGACCAAAATTTTTCCAAATTCAATGAAAACTATAATCCACAGAAGAGAAGTGAAAAGCAAAGGAGAAAAGGAAAGATATAAACATCTGAATGCAGAGTTCCAAAGAATAGCAAGAAGAGATAAGAAAGCCTTCTTCAGCGATCAATGCAAAGAAATAGAGGAAAACAACAGAATGGGAAAGACTAGGGATCTCTTCAAGAAAATCAGAGATACCAAAGGAACATTTCATGCAAAGATGGGCTCGATAAAGAACAGAAATTGTATGGACCTAACAGAAGCAGAAGATATTAAGAAGAGATGGCAAGAATACACAGAAGAACTGTACAAAAAAGATCTTCACAACCCAGATAATCATGATGGTGTGATCACTGACCTAGAGCCAGACATCCTGGAATGTGAAGTCAAGTGGGCCTTGGAAAGCATCACTATGAACAAAGCTAGTGGAGGTGATGGAATTCCAGTTGAGCTATTCCAAATCCTGAAAGATGATGCTGGGAAAGTGCTGCACTCAATATGCCAGCAAATTTGGAAAACTCAGCAGTGGCCACAGGACTGGAAAAGGTCAGTTTTCATTCCAATCCCAAAGAAAGGCAATGCCAAAGAATGCTCAAACTACCGCACAATTGCATTCATCTCACACGCTAGTAAAGTAATGCTCAAAATTCTCCAAGCCAGGCTTCAGCAATATGTGGACCGTGAACTTCCTGATGTTCAAGCTGGTTTTAGAAAAGGCAGAGGAACCAGAGATTAAATTGCCAACATCTGCTGGATCATGGAAAAAGCAAGAGAGTTCCAGAAAAGCATCTATTTCTGCTTTATTGACTATGCCAAAGCCTTTGACTGTGTGGATCACAACAAACTGTGGAAAATTCTGAAAGAGATGGGAATACCAGACCACTTGATCTGCCTCTTGAGAAATTTGTATGCAGGTCAGGAAGCAACAGTTAGAACTGGACATGGAACAACAGACTGGTTCCAAATAGGAAAAGAAGTTCGTCAAGGCTGTATATTGTCACCCTGTTTATTTAACTTACATGCAGAGTACATTATGAGAAACGCTGGACTGGAAGAAACACAAGTTGGAATCAAGATTGCCAGGAGAAATATCAATAACCTCAGATATGCAGATGACACCACCCTTATGGCAGAAAGTGAAGAGGAACTAAAAAGCCTCTTGATGAAAGTGAAAGTGGAGAGTGAAAAAGTTGGCTTAAAGCTCAACATTGAGAAAACGAAGATCATGGCATCCGGTCCCATCACTTCATGGGAAATAGATGGGGAAACAGTGGAAACAGTGTCAGACTTTATTTTTCTGGGCTCCAAAATCACTACAGATGGTGACTGCAGCCATGAAATTAAAAGACGCTTACTCCTTGGAAGGAAAGTTATGACCAACCTAGATAGCATATTCAAAAGCAGAGACATTACTTTGCCAATAAAGGTTTGTCTAGTCAAGGCTATGGTTTTTCCTGTGGTCATGTATGGATGTGAGAGTTGGACTGTGAAGAAGGCTGAGTGCTGAAGAATTGATGCTTTTGAACTGTGGTGTTGGAGAAGACTCTTGAGAGTCCCTTGGACTGCAAGGAGATCCAACTAGTCCATTCTGAAGGAGATCTGCCTTGGGGTTTCTTTGGAAGGAATGATGCTAAAGCTGAAACTCCAGTACTCTGGCCACCTCATGTGAAGAGTTGACTCATTGGAAAAGACTCTGATGCTGGGAGGGATTGGGGGCAAGAGGAGAAGGGGACAACAGAGGATGAGATGGCTGGATGGCATCACTGACTCGTTGGACGTGAGTTTGAGTGAACTCCGGGAGTTGGTGATGGACAGGGAGGCCTGGCGTGTTGCAGTTCATGGGGTTGCAAAGAGTTGGACACGAGTGAGCGACTGATCTGATCTGATCTGATAATCCACAGATCTGAACATCTCAACAAACTCCAAGCATAATATACATTTTAAAAAATGCCGGAAAAATTTGAAATACTATGTACAGAAAACAAAGATAAGAATGACAGCAAACTTTTCATCAGAAACCATGCAGTTCAGAACAGTCTGGGACAATATCTTTAAAATACTGAAAGAAAATTGTCATGCTAGAATGCTTTACTCAAAGAAAATATTAGATAAATAAAAACTGAGAAAATTCATTGCTAGAGGACCTGTATTAAAAGAAATATTAAATAAAGTCCTTCAGGCAAAAAGAAAATATTGGTTGATTTTATCATAATGTATCTGCTGCTAATTGATATAAGCACCTAGAGATTCAAGTCATGAATGTGTGCATGCACACACACACACACACGTTTTACGTTTAGAAATCATGAGTAACATTTAGCCCAGTCATGCCAAATATACAATAACCCAAATTCTCACCATGTAAAATATACTTTCTGCTCATTAGTTTTTAAAAAATGGGAGGCATACAATAGGAATTTGCTATATGACTCAGGGAACTCAAACCTGGGCTCTGTAACAACATAGAGGGCAGGATGGGGAGGCAGGTGGGAGGGAGGTTCAAGAGGGAGGGGACATATGTATACCTAAGGCTGATTCATGTTAATGTTTGCCAGAAACCACACAATTCTGTAAAGCAATTATCCTTCAATTAAAAAAATAAATATTAAAAAATGGGAGGCATAGAAATTAGTTTACTAATTAATTTACTGAAAGAGAATTTACTAGATGAACTGTAATGAACCTATAAAAACTACTATGTAGATTTTACAGGCTCAGTGCCTCCAAGTAGATCATAAAACTTGAGCTGACATTAAGCACATTCTAGGAAATTATCAGCAGATATCTAACCTCACTTTATTAACAAATATTCAACATTAGCTACTATGTAAAAACAAAATAATTTATTAAACTGAAGACCATCTGCCAAATAATTATTTCAAAATTACAAAACTCCAATGCCATTGTTGTAAGAAGCCTCTATGATAATCCCTAATGATTCCCACTAGCTAATATTCATGCCCTTGTTTACTCCCTCCCAGTCCTATGGACTGGATTTATTGGCTTACTTCTAATGAACGAAATATGGCAGAAGGGATAACATGCTACTCTGGGGATTAAATTATAAAAGACTAGCTTCTGGTTCTCTCTCTCTCTCATTGGCCCCATGAAAAGCCAGCTTCTCTGTCATGACGCAGCCCCATGGAAAGGCCCTAATGACAGGTGACTCAGGCCTGCCGATGACCACGTGAGTGAGCTTTATGGAGGGCCCCAGCACTACCCCCAGCTGAGCTATTAGATGAGATTACAACTCCAGCTGACAGTTGACTGTAAACTCCTGACAGACCTGGAGGCAAGCAACCATGCTATGCTCAGATTCCTGACCCACAAGAATACTTTAAAGTCTCTTAGGATTGGGGTGACTTATTATATGACAGAAGATAACTAAGACAGTTATCAGCAGTTTCACTGTTTTATTCATAAAAAAATTCTGAAGATCCTTTCTATGTAACATATGGGGAAATCATTCTACTTGTTACTCTGTGTACAATGGTATTATCATGGATTGGTTAGCAAGTCAGCATGTGGCAAGCTATTACATGGAGATACAAAGTCAATAATAATTAGGCATCATAACCTATTCAACTATTGTCACCAGTGAGCAATGTTGTAAGAAGACAGAACTTAGCAGGAACCAAAGTAACACTGGTATTATCCAACTTTTGTTACTGTTTTATAATCTTAGAGAATTATTAGGTTCTTTTAAAAATGTTCCAGAGATATCTGTAATTGCTGATGCTAGGTTCAAATTAAACAACTTTCTACCCACACAAACGGGTAGAATTACATGATGACTCACTAGTTCTCCCACTGAACAGAGCTGCACACAACCTTTTGGCCATCTGGTTAAGATAGCACCTTTGGGACTAATAACCTAGAACTCTCTGGGACCTAATAATTATATCAGACTAATACATGTTAACTCCTGCTGGCTAAATAATAACATTGGGGCTGGAGCCATGACACAAGAAGATGATTAAAATAATACTGGTGGAGCAGTCTAAAGTTGATAATGGTATTTGTCATTCATAGTTTCATTTGCTTCTTACCAAAATTCTTATGTACTAAATACTGTTTTTATTACAAGCCTCTTTCACCATGCTACATTCTTTGCCATGTTGGCACCCCACTCCAGTACTCTTGCCTGGAAAATCCCATGGATAGAGGAGCCTGGTAGGCTGTAGTCCATGGGGTTGCTAGAGTCGGACACGACTGAGCAACTTCACTTTCACTTTTCACTTTCATGCATTGGAGAAGGAAATGGCAACCCACTCCAGTGTTCTTGCCTGGAGAATCCCAAGGACAGGGGAGCCTGGTGGGCTGCCGTCTCTGGGGTTGCACAGTCGGACACGACTGAAGTGACTTAGCAGCAGCAGCAGCAGCAAGACAGGGTTTGATAACTTTAGAATTTGAAGACAATTTGCCACAGATTGTTGTTGATCCCTTAAGCCATGAAATGCCTACATAAGAAGTAAATAAACCCACTGTAATGAGAAAAATCTTGCTACCTTATTACCTTCCCAATCTACACTTGGCTGGACTTTGAAACTGTTTCTATTCCACATTGCATAAGAAAATTGTTGTTTGCTTTACTCTGACTTAAAGAGCCAAATTCTTTGAGCCAATGACTACCTTCCCTACCGTCTCCATAAACAAAATTGACCATATTTGTTATGGGAAAAGGCAGTCCAAAGACATGGTAATGAGTGCCTACTGTGGGATTTCCATCTCCTGCAGAAATTTATGGCCCCATTCACCACAGCGTCATATGCCTCCTAGAAAAAGAAGCAATGGGTAGTTTATTCCTGTCTAGAAATTGATGTGTAGCCAGGGGTAACATGTGCATGCTCACATCTGCCTAAAGCGGGGTGTAAAATGTGCCCATGAATTTAAAAATTCTACAGTCAGAACTGGCTTCAGGAGGCATGCTTTTGCAGCCAGGCTGCACTTAGCTGAAAGATGTTCACTACTATAGCTAATGTAGTAAGATATGTGGACAAGCCAAGTTCGTTTAAAAAATCTTCCTAAGCTGCACTAGCCATGTATTGGATCCTTGATGTTATCTAATGTTTTTCATGGGTGTTTTGGATTAGAAGACGTAGTACATACATGCAAGAATATTATACAATAACTATGGCTGGCAAGAGTCATCAAAAGTGGGACAATTTTTGAATGAAAATGAAAATACATTGTATAATAACATGTTTGGCAGAGACCACTAGTGGTGTCCCAATTTCCAGTCTCCATTTCCTTTTTTTAAAAAATAATTTATTTATTTATTATTTTATTTTTGGTTTCACTGGGTCTTTGTTTCTCTACGTGGGCTCTCTCTACTTGTGGCCAGCAGGGGCCACTTCTCCTTGCAGTAGCTGGCTTCTCACCACGGTGGCTTCCCCTCTTGTGGAGCACAGGCTCTAGGTGCACAGATTTCAGTAGCGGCAGCACGCAGGCTCAGCGGGCGTGATGCGTGCTCCCTGGCATGTGGAATCTTCCCAGACCAGGGGTGGAACCTGTGTCCCCAGGGTTGGCAGGCAGATTCGTATCCACTGTACTACCAGGGAAGTCCCAGCCTACTTGATTTATATTAGAACTCTTGGTTTTAACCTAGGCACGTGGTCATTAGAAGCAAAGCTATTTCTCAGTAGCTCACCAGTAGATACGGTCATATATCCAAGTTCTGGCCAATGAGACATGTGTTGTGTGCAATATCTGAAAACCGTCCTGCTGACTAGAACGCAGACAAGACCACTGAACCACAAGTAGCCATCCTGAACCATGAGGTAGAACTTGTACTAGGAGGATGGTGGAATCACAAGATAAAGGAACCTTGATCCCTACACCATGCGTACTATCTAAAACAGCCCTGAGTTACCTCCAAACTTCATTTACATAATAGAGTAATAAATTATCTTGTTTATATTATTACCATTTTGGATTTTCTGCCACTCACACAAGAGAATTAATCTTGTTGACAGAGCAAAAATATGTGTATTCCATTTCAATAAACTTATGTAGGTATGTTTGCATAATGGTTGTATAGGTGTATATGGGTGTGTTGCATCCAGCCTCCAAGCATTCATTCTACCATTTTAATGTCATTCTGACTTCCCTTTAGTGAATTTCTTCTCTTTTGCTGTGTGATGCCACAGTGGATGGTCAAGACTTGGTGCCTCCCTCCCAGGGTGGTCCCTGGAGTCTCTGTTCATCAGGTTCTTCTTTCCACTGCCCTGTTTCAGTGAGAGGCAAGACAGAATTTCTTAAAGCTCAGTCCTAAACACTCTCCACTTCTTGACTGCACTTCCCCACAAAGGAATTTAATGTAATCCACATCAGTTTCTGTTATTTTTAAAAACAGGTGATTCACAAAGTACATCTCCAGCCTTACACCTGTGCTGTGAATTCTGTACACATCTATTTCCCTTCATGGATCACAGCCTTGTTTGTTATGGTGAAGGGATGTGTGTAACTCAATGAAGCTATGAGCCATCATGCAGGGCCATCCAAGACAGACGGGTCATAGTGAAGAGCTCTGACAAAATGTGGTCAACTGGAGGAGAAAATGGCAAACCACTCCAGTATTCTTGCCTGGAGAACCCCATGAACTGTATGAAAAGGTAAAAACGTATGACACTAGAAGATGAGCCCCCCAGGTTGGAAGGTGTCCAAGATGCTTCTGGGGAAGAGCAGAGGGCATTTACTAACAGCTCCAGAAAGAATGAAGCAGCTGGGCAAAAGCAGAAACAACACTCAGTTGTGGATGTGTCTGGTGGTGAAATAAAGTCTGATGCTATAAAGAACAATATTGCATAGGAACCTGGAATGTTAGATCCATGAATCAAGGTAAATTGGACGAAGTCAAGCAGGAGATGACAAGACTGAATATTGACATCTTAGGAATCAATGAACTAAAATGGATGGGAATGGGCAAATTTAACTCAGAAAGCCATTATATCCACTACTGTGGGCAATAATCCTTTAGAAGAAATGGAGTAGCCCTCACAGTCAACAAAAGAATCTGAAATGCAGTACTTGGGTGCAACCTCAGAAATGACGAAGATCTCAGTTTGTTTCCAAGGCAAACCATTCAACATCACAGTGATCCAAGTCTATGCCCCAACCACCGATCCCGAAGAAGCTGAAGTTGACTGGTTCTGTGAAGACCTGCAATATGAACTGTAGCCTGCCAGGCTCCTCGGTCCATAGGATTTTCCAGGCAAGAATACTGGAGTGGGTTACCATTTCCTTCTCCGGGGGATCTTCCCAACCCAGGGATTGAACCTGTGTCTCCTGCATTACAGGTGGATTCTTTACGGCTGAGCCACTGGGGAAACACCACATGCTAGCAAGGTTATGCTCAAAAGTCTTCAAGCTAGGCTTCAGCAGTACAACCTAGATGTACAACCTGGGTTTAGAAAAGACAGAGGGATCAGAGATCAAATTGCTAACATTAGTTGTATCATGGAGAAAGCAAGGGAATATCAGAAAAACATCTACTTCTGCTTCATTGACTACACTAAAGCCTTTGACTATGTGGACCACAACAAATTGTGGAAAGTTCTTAAAGAAATGGGTGTACCAGACCACCTTACCTGTCTCCTAAGAAACCTGTATGCAGGTTAAGAAGCAACAGTTAGAACCAGACATGGAACAACTGACTGGTTCCAAATCGGGAAAGGAGTGCAAGGCTGTACTCTGTCACTCTGTTTATTTAACTTATATGCAGAGTACATCATGTGAAATGCCAGGTTGGATGATTCACAAGCTGAAATCAAGACTGCTGGGAGAAATATCAACAACCTCTGATATGCAGATGATACCACCCTAATGGCAGAAAGTAAAGAGGAACTAAAGAGCCTCTTGATGAAGGTGCAAGAGGAGAATGAAAAAGCTGGCTTAAATCTCAACATTCAAAAAACCAAGATCATGGCATCTGGTCCCATCACTTCATGGGAAACAGATGGGGGAAAAAGTGGAACCAGTAACAGATTTTATTTTATTGGTCTCCAAAATCACTGCAGATGGTGACTGAAGCCATGAAATTAAAAACTGCTTGATCCTTGGAAGGAAAACTATGACAAACCTAGAGAATGTATTAAAAAGCAGAGACATCGTTTTGCCAACAAAAGTCCATATAATCAAAGCTATGGTTTTTCCAGTAGTCATGTACGAATATGAGAATTGAACCATAAAGAAGGCTGAGTGCCAAAGAACAGATGCTTTTGAACTGTGGTGCTAGAGAAGATGTGTCAGAGTCCTTTGAACTAGAAGGAGATCAAAGCAGTCAATCCTAAAGGAAATCAACCCTGAATATTCATTGGAAGGACTGATGCTAAAGCTGAAGCCCCAATACTTTGGCCACCTGATGCGAAGACCTGACTCACTGGAAAAGACCTGGATGCTGGGAAAGATTGAAGGCAAAAGGAGAGGGGGCAAAAGAGGATGAGTTGGTTAGATGGCATCACTGACTCAATGGACATGAATTTGAGCAAACACCAGCAGATCATAAAGGACAGGGAAGCCTGGTATGCTGCAGTCCACGGGATCACAAAGAGTTGAACACAACTTAGTGAATAAATAACAACATATGTATCAGCCAGGACCCTGGAAATGAGAGTATCACTCAAATTGCACCCTCAGATTGGTGCAATTTGAGTAGGTGGACAGAATATAGGAAAATTACTGGAAGTAGCACAGTATTCTGAAACAAGCAAGAGCACTACTGGACCCTAGAGAGAAAGGGCTTGGTGGGTGAGGCTGTCTGAGAAGAGCAATGACATTTGGTTCAGGGTTGCAGTCAGCCGGCAACTCTGCAGGGAAGAACCAGGAAAATAAAGACCTGCCTCACTCCTTTTCCTCCTTTGATCCTCTGCAATTTCTCCCCATTGAACCAACCCAACCTAAAGCCAAAAGCAAAGGGACTTGTTTGCTGCAGGTGAGCCTCCCAGGGCTGCAGGCAGCGTGGAGAGGAGGCTGGAGATGCAGATAGAAAAGCGGTGGCACAACCCAGGTATCCAGTTGCCTACTTCACATCTTTTGATGTCTCCAGGCACTTCAAATTCAGCATGTCCCCAACCAAGCCATGCATCTAACCCCTCTTAAGATACAGCCGGCCTGGTCTTCTTTCATCCTCCATTAGCAATATATTTATGGAAGCCAGAAACCTGGAGGTCATTCCTGACTCCTTTCCATCTCCACCCATAGTCAGTCTATCACCAAGGCCAGCTAGTTTTGAGGTTTTATTTTTTCCTTTTCTTTTCTTTTGGCTGTACCACAGGGCTTGAGGGATCTTAGTTCCCCAGTCAGGGAATAAACCCAGGGCCTGGCAGCGAAAGCTACGAGACTCACCACTGGACCTCGGGAATTCTCCTAACTAGTTTTATATGACTTAAATTTAGTGAAAGAAAAAAACCCTTTCTCATGGTACTTTGATTTTTGAGGAAAGATGGGCAAACAAGTAAGGAAGGCCAGGCCAGGGCTGCCAAATCCCTGTTTTTTACAAGCCCTGTTGGGGACTTCCCTGGCCGTCCAGTGGTTAAAACTGCACTTCTACAGCAGGGGGTGTGGGTTCCATATCTGGTCAGGGAACTAAGATCCTGCATGCCACACAGTCTGGCTAAAAAAAAGTCTTGTTCTTCAGTTTCTCTTCAATCTCATGAGACTGCTATATTCTTCTGGTAGAACATCTTTTGCTTAATTTAGCAAGAGTTAGTTTTCTGCTGCTTGAACAAGGGCCTTAATGAAGAAAGCAAAATGTTTAATTAGGAAACTAACTGAAAAAGTACTTACTCCTCAAACATGTTATCACTCTTCAGAACTTTCAAGGTGTCTGAAACTTTTCTCTATTTTTAAATGTATTTTCCAAAGAGAAGCAGTAAAAGAGCATTATGTTAATTAAAAAATGTCAAGTACAGCTATGTATAATTCAATCACAGCACATGTTCCTATGTGAACAACAGGCATCTCTTGGAGGAAGGAGTAGAGGTGATTTGTATTTTCCTCTTTGAGTCTTTGGTCCCCATGTTTTTTATTCTGAGTACCTTTTATTTTTATAATTGGGTTTTACAAAGCAAATAAGTATTATCTTAAACATAAACTAAATAAATTATAGTGTATTGGTGCTGGGGAAAAGGTAAGAAAGCTCAATACTGTATACCAAGGCAAATAGCAAGAAATAGCTATTATAGAACTGTGCTAAACAACCCACTCCAGTGTTCTTGCCTGGAGAATCCCATGGACGGAGAAGCCTGGTAGGCTGCAGTCCATGGGGTCTCACAGAGTTGGACACGACTGAAGCAACTTAGCAGCATCTGCAGCAAACACAAAACTAAGGGCTGGGTCTGAGGCAAAAGACAAGAGAGGGGTTTCTTGAATGAGAGAAAGCTACCATCAAAAGGGATTTTTTCACCAGGTTTCAAACTACTCAAGAAAGTGGTTATACTTCTGTATATTTAAGAGTTGTTTCTGAGGTTATCAACAAGAAAAAAAGTGTTTTCTTTTTCCAAATTAGGCTATGGAAATTCATTTTCAACCAGTCTAAAAGAGATTAATCACACCTGAGATGCTTCCTTAGAGCATAGTATAGCAACATCCCCAAGGTGAGCCCCCAGAGGGAACTGCTGGGTTCCTCCTACAGCTAAGGAGACAAACCATCCAATGCAGACAGCGATCCATGGCAGTCTCAGCAGAAGACTCCTCTGCAGTGAGCTAATTGAGCAATAACAATCTTGTAGTAACAGTTACACAACAACAGCCATACAGCTTTCTAGAAACTACTTATTAAACCTCATGTACTTCATGTTTTCCTACCAAAATGAACAGTTTCACTAACAGGTTGATAAAATAGAACATTTGCCTCATACAAGGAGGAAATCCTTAAAAATATGTGTGTGTGCACATATATGTGTCTGTACATACATATATATATATATTACTATAGAATTTGGCATAATTTTATCATCCACACTAAAATGTTTAGGCATAGAGCCAAAAACCTCAGAGGATGCTTTCTTCTGGCCCAAATAAATAGCATGTGTTAGTTGCTTAGTCGTGTCTGACTCTCTGCAACCCGATAGACCGCAGCCCCAGCAGGCCCCTCTGTCCATGGGAGTCTATAGGCAAGAACACTAGAGTGGGTTGCCATTTCCTTCTCCAAAAGGAACTATAGAAAGAAAGAAAGTGAAGTTGCTCAGTCGTGTCCAACTCTCTGCGACCCCATAGACTGTAGCCTACCAGGCTCCTCCATCCATGGAATTTTCCAGGCAAGAGTACTGGAGTGGGTTGCCATTTCCTTCTCCCCAAATAAATAGTAATAATGGATAATTTAAAAGAGCTCACTATACTGGATTATAATCAGTAATATCTAAGTATGAGATCATGATGTTACGTATTTCATGCACTGTTCAATCAACTACTGTAACTATAGTTTTGGTTACATCTGTGAAATGTAACAACACTGTCTATCTCATAGGAGTGTTAGGAAGATCAAAGGCATATTAAATTTAAAGTACTCAGAACAGGGCCTAGCATACAAGAAGGTTTAATAGGACAAATGATATTTTATTAAAAGGATAAATCAACTCAATTCCCTATAAATGTTCCATGGACACATTTGGCAGATAGCTGCTCAGAGAAAGTCAGAAAGGTGAGAAGGCACACACCAGCTAACCTCTGAGATGAGAGGGTGTTGCTGGCATTTAGTAGAGAAAGAACAGCAATGGTGACCATGCTACCAGAAGAAGGACACTCTTGAACAATGAAGAACTCACTCACCTCTAAGGTTACTATAGAGAAACATTGCCGTTCCTCTTAACGCTGCGATCCCACTTCCTGTCATTCTTTTCCCACAGATTTACTTGCAGACAAACAAGCAAAAATGATAAGTGTAGAAGTTTACTCAATGTAGTTTTGTTTATCATAGTAACAGTTATGAAATAAATCGAATGTCCTTATTAACATGGGACTAAATAGTAATATGCAGTACATTCAACTAATGGATGCTATACAGCTGTTTACAGAGATTGAGAAACTTCCCTGTATGCTAATATGGAAAGATTTCCAACATGTCTTCAATATTAAGTAGGAAAAGAGTGATGTACATAGCATGTGAACACTTGGGGAGCAGATAAGAAGCCATATTTACATATGATTTTATTTGTGTACAAAATACAAGAAATTAAAAAACATGGTTATGCAGGAAAGGGTTTGCAGGCAGAGGTAGGAATGAGGTGGATGGGAGAGGTAGATTTTTTCAGTGTTTGCGCTTTTCTTTTTTTTTCCACTTTTAAAATTTTTTGGCTGTGCCCCACAGCAAGTGGGGTCTTAGTGTCCCATCCAGAGATGGAACACCAAGACCCCTGCATTGGAAGTGTGAAGTCTTAACCACTGGACTGCCAGGGAAGTCCCTACCCTTTACTAAAAAAAAAAAAAAAAGTTACAGTCATGAACATTGTGTTTTTTTTTTTTCTAAGAAATAGGGGGTGGGGTAGGTTTCCCTCAAGCATTTGTGGAATCTGGGCCAAGAGCAGAAATGGAGGCCCACAGACTCTTACGTCAAAACACGCAGAAGTTACACAAAGAGACCAGGCTTGTTCAGGGTGGGGCCATGCACCATATAGAAGCCACAAATCAAACTAACAAACTGTTAAATAAAATATGTTCTCTTCTCCTACCTTGAAAAATAAGTTTCTTAATGACAATAAAAGATAAATAAGGGTGGTCCATTGATGGTTTCGTGATGTTTGAAGAGTAATACGATAATGATGTACATAATACACAATGTGTTTTGTATTTACGTCACACTTTTTTGGCCTTCATTTCAATAAAACCACTAATGTAGTTGTAATCAAGATTTTTCATATTTTTAGTTCTATAGACAGTGTGTTAAATTAGGAAATCATTATTGAGTAATTAAAGTTTTTTCCTTAATTAGTTTCAGTTTGAGGAAACTGCCCTGCTGAGGCTGAAACACTGGAACTATCGATAATTTTTAAAGCAATACTTAGATTGGAAACACACTGAAATTTGGATATCATATTCAAGCATTATAACAGCATCTTTATTGTAAAAATTATTATGAAATATTTACATTTGTCCTATTAATGCAGAGTACATCATGTGAAATGCCAGGCTGGGTAAAGCACAACCTGGAATCAAGATTGCAGGGAGAAATATCAATAACCTCAGATACTCAGATGACACCACCTTTATGGCAGAAAGCAAAGAAGAACTAAAGAGCCTCTTGATAAAAGTGAAAGAGGAGAGTAGTTGGCTTAAAGCTCAACATTCAAAAAACTAAGATCATGGCATCTGGTCCCATCACTTTACAGCAAACAGATGGGGAAACAATGGAAACAGTGAGAGACTTTATTTTGGGGGGCTCCAAAGTCACTGCAGATGGTGACTGCAGCCGTGAAATTAAAAGATGTTTGCCCCTTAGAAGAAAAGCTATGACCAACCTAGACAGCATATTAAAAAGCAGAGACATTACTTTACCAACAAAGGTCCATCTAGTCAAAGCAATGGTTTTTTCAGTAGTCATGTGTTGGACTATAAAGGAAGCTGAGTGCTGAAAAATTGATGCTTTTGAACTGTGGTGCTGGAGAAGACTCTTGAGAGTCCCTTGGACTGCAAGGAGATCCAACCAGTCCATCCTAAAGGAAATCAGTCCTGAATATTCATTGGAAGGACTGATGTTAATGCTAAAACTCCAATACTTTTGCCACCTGACGTGAAGAACTGACTCATTTGGAAAAGACCCTGTTGCTGGGAAAGATTGAGGGTGGGAGGAGAAGAGGATGACAGAGGATGAGATGGTTGCATGGCATCACTGACTCAATGGACATGAGTTTGAGTAGGCTCCCGGAGTTGGTGATTGCCGGGAGCCGGCATATTGCATATTGAGTGCATATTGCATATTGAGTGCAGCACTTTCCACAGCATCATCTTTCAGGACCTGGAATAGCTCAACTAGAATTCTATCACTGCTGGGAGCCAGCATGAGGAACTCCACCCATGGCAAAGGTCATGAGAAAGGAGGCTTGGCATACGCAAAGGCGGGATCGAGCCTCAGGAGTCCCCCTGGAAATTCTCGACCATCTACTCCCAAAACCAGAGTCTGCCTACTTTCTGCTTTGTGCTCTCACCTACACCTCTGACTTTACAGGGGGCTGTCCCCCACTACCTCTCTCTGAAAAAAAGAGTTAACTTACAGCTCCAGTTAATAATTCCTGGGTGTGACAGTGTTTCAAACTACAAACTCCTTTGGAAGTCCTCTAGCCTGCCTGAATAGGTTTTTCCGGCCACATGTGATTGCTCAGAGCCTCCCAACTGTGAGAGGCATGAGATGTTCTAAACTGTCTAAACACAGATT
Organism: Bos grunniens; assembly: GCF_055505025.1. Classification (NCBI taxonomy): domain Eukaryota; kingdom Metazoa; phylum Chordata; class Mammalia; order Artiodactyla; family Bovidae; genus Bos; species Bos grunniens. The sequence goes on along the minus strand of NC_141168.1, from coordinate 64,227,255 downwards.
CCTTTGAGTAGTTAAAAGATTGATTAGAAATTGTATTGGTGAAGGGTTTTTCACTTGTTGGGCCAATGTTTGCTGCTAAGTTTCCATATCCCTTACCTGCTGTGTCCCTGGCAGTGTATTGATTAATATGATTGGTGTAAGTAGTAGTTTTAATGTTTGTAACCTTGGACCTTGAGTTAATTCTTTTTCTTGTTGTAGCCCACCACACCTTTGCCCTATAGGAATGCAACTTTAATGCTTTAGGAGGGTGGCGCCTGACTAGTCACCTTTAGAGAAAAATAAGTTTTCTGAAGAAAGGGTCTTAAAATGTTAACAGGCCTCTGGGCCAGAAGATGATGCATATCACCTAAACTTTTGCATATTATAAGTTTGCAGGAAGAAAGCCTGGCTTATGGCATGACTCTACCCCTTCTCCCATTATCCTCTATGCATAACTTAAGGTATAAAAACTATGGAAAATAAAGTGCGGGCCTTGTTCACCGAAACTTGGTCTCCCCATGTCGTTCTTTCTCTCACCTTCTGGCTGAATTATTCAGCCTCTTTTCTCCACTGCATTTCCGCACTGAGCTATGCTTATTTCAGCCTCTTTTCTTCACTGAATTTTCCTACTGAGCTATCCTTATTCTATTACTCTTTATATCCTTAATTAACGTTTAATTAAGCAGTTATTTCCTGATCCTCGCCGACGCCGTCCCCGCTTCGAATTCCCTGGATCCACTGGGGCTGGACCCCGGCAGGTGATGGACAGGGAAGGCTGGTGCGCTGCAGTCCATGGGATCACAAAGAGTCGGACGTGACTGAGCGACTGAACTAACTGACAGACTGATAAATCAATAGCACTCAGTTGCCCTTTTAATAATCTCTCAAAGTGATATTTATATCTATATGCGAGCTGAGTCACTTCAGTCATGCCCGACTCTTTGTGACCCTATGGACTGTAGCCTGCCAGGCTCCTCTGTCCACGGGGATTCTCCAGGCAGGAGTACTAGAGTGGGTTTCCATGCCCTCCTCCAGGGGAATCTTTGTGACCCAGGGATCAAACCCATATCTCCTGTGGTTCTTGCATTGCAGGTGGATTCTTCAATGCTGAGCCACTGGGGAAGCCCCATTTATATCTATATAGTATTTTTTAAATTCTTTTCATTTTTGGATTTTTAATGCTGAGATATTACAAAGAAAACTAGAAATAGCACACCTTCTTGGGTGCCCTACTTCAAAGGACTCAAAATCTAAGAATTTGCCCAGATCTTTCTGAAGTATGACTACCACTGGTTTCTTCTAAGTTGGGAAACTAAAGGACTTCCCTGGTGGTCTAGTGGTTAAGAATTCACCTGTCAGTGCAGGGGACCCAGGGTTTGATCCCTAGTTGGGCAAGATTCCACATGCCTTGGGGCAACTAAGCCCGTGTACCACAGCTACCAAGCCTGAGGGCCCTAGAGCCTATGCTCTGCAGCAGGAGATGTTGCAGCAATGAGAAGCCTGCTCACCATGAGTAGAGAGAGCCCGCCTGCGGCAACAAAAACCCAGTGCAGCCAAAAATAAATAAATGATAAATAATTTTTTTAAAAAATTGGGAGACTATATACATCAAAATAAATTATGGAAAAGTGTCCATAAAACTTAAAATCTCAAGACTGATAAGATGGTAAAAAAGGAACTCTGAAGTAAATTGACACCAGTGAGGATGTGGTCAACAAAATGCAGTCAGCAATGAACCACTCTTCTTTCAAAGTATCTCAAACCACAACAGAGCTGAGGATGTAATGGCAAACAATTTCACAGAACCACCAGAAGCATGTAGGAAAACCCATACCAGCCATCTAAGATAGATAGATGCAGAATGCTAGGTGATAAAACTTTCTCTAAAGAGAGCTGTTAGGGGGAGAAAAACCCCAAGCCACAGAAGGGAAGGCAATTAATCCAATTATTTCAATAAACTTGGACTTCTTGCTACAATATTTCCAGAACATCCATGTGACTGTGATCTTGACATTACAGTCATCTATTTATAAGATATCAGCAAGGATTTGATACAAAATTATAACATCCCAAGAGTACTTTATTAATATATACAGTTAAAATTTGATACTCTGATTACTCACTAACAGGATATATCTTAAAGTAAGGGGAAATGGTTATTAAGGAGTAAGAGGAAAAGGGGAAATTAAAGGAGTTCATCTATATAGGAAGATGATTGTAAAAGGTGAGCACTGAGAGGGCTGATTATCAAGGTGGACCTATTTTTATTCATAACTCCTATGTTCACCTCTTCCAGCATGTGAAGTAGACTGTGTTGCAATGATCTGTTTATCTGCTTTCCTTACCACTATACTCTAAGCTTAAGGATAAAGTTGGTGACTACAGTATTCTACACTGTGTTTCCAATAATTACACATGATCTAACACACAGCAGGTACTAGTAACTGAATGGATGAATGGGTGGATGGATGGATGAATGGATGGATTGGTGGGCAGATGGATGGGTAGGTGGGTAGGTGGGTGTATAAATGGATGGGTGGATGGGTAGGGGAATGGATTAGCTCAGGTGTCTCTGGTGTTAGGGAGCTGCACAATCCTTGGCTACAGTAAATAGGAAAGTTTCTCCTCATGCCCATGGGAAGCTTGGCTGCAAATGCCACAATCACAAACATCTGTCAGATACCACTAACCTCTGCAACCGTTTGCTCAAATTCCTGATGCTTACCTTCAAAAAATGCCAAATGTTGGAAGAATAATCTTAGAAATCCAAACCTAAAAACTGATATAAAATATACCACATTCTCATAACCAGCAACACCTTTCAGAGACAGCTCTGGTCAGTCAATGCAAAGCTATCTTTTTTTGACTGAAATCTTTCCTTATTTTAAAGCTTTATTGAGAAATAATTCACATACCATATGATTTACCCATTTAAAGCACACAACTCAATGGTTTTTAGTATTTTCTCAGAATTGTGCAACTGCCAAAATGAATTTTAGAACATTTTCATCACCCCAAAAGAAACCTTGTACCCGATAGCAGCCTCTTCTTATTTCTCTTTCCCTCATCTCCTGGAAACCACTTATCTCCTCTCTGTTTCTATAGATTTCCTCTTCTGGACATTTCATATAAACACAATCATGGAATATGTGGTCTTTTGTGGCTGGCTTCTTTCACTTTGCATGATGTCTTCAAGGTTCATCCACACTGTAGCATGTATCCGTACTTAACTCCTTCTGATCACTGAAAAATGTTCTAATGCATATCACATTCTGTTTATCCATTCAGCAACTGATTGACATCTGGGTTGTTCCCATTTTTTGACTATTATTAACAATGCTGCTATAAACAGTCATGTGCAATTTTTTGTGTGGACATAACATTTTCATTTCCCTTGGGTTTGACACAGAGGGGAATTTTTGGGTCATTCATTATTTCTGTATTTAACCTTTTGAAGAAATGCACACTCTTTCCCAAAGCAACTATACCATTTTACATCCCATCAGCAATATATGAGGGTTCCCATTGCTCCTCACCCTCATTCACCCTTGTTTTTATCTTTTTTTTTTTTTTTTAACACAAGACACTCTTGTAAGATAGGCAGATTCTGACTCCTGGACCCTCCTATTCCCTTTTATTCCCTCTCCTTCCTAACTGGGTCTTCTGTCAAGAACCCAGTGCTTTTCCCAGGCAGTGTCTCTTTTCATTCCTACAAACTGCTGTTGCCCAAACTCTAGAGCACTGATTCCTTCGTAATTCCTCAGCCATTATGCTTTATCCTTGAAGTCTCTGAGGGGTGCCACACTCAAGAAGTGCAGATTAACAACCCCAAACATCATTTTACAATAACTCAAGTTCTGTCCTTGATTTCTCAACACCAAGAAAGGAGTTGGGGTAGACACACGGACACATGGTCCAAACCCCTCTGAAGGAAGGAAGGACTTTCTTCCCAGCTGGGAGTAGAAGGAGGAACATGTGGTGCATTCAGCTGCAAGGAGCTGCTTCTCCTTAGTTCTCTCCCTTTCCAAGGCAGCCCACATTCTCTGACTGAGCAAATTGGAGATTTAAAGGCACATTCATTCTGGTCTGGCAGAGAACACTCGCTCCACAGTTCCTTGCCAAATTGGCCAAAGCTCTGTTGAGCCTGCATTATAGTTCAGCTTCAATCTCCGCCCAATACTGTTTCCTTCATCCTCCCTTCACAGGTGTTGATTCCTAATAAACATCTTACACCCATCTCAGCATCTGGTTCCAGAGAACCCAAGCTATGTGAGTTTGTACCAGGAGTAGTCCAACAAAGTAGGCAGTAAGATGTGGTTCTGGAGCAGTTATCAGCTACCTCGGGCAGGTGGTGAGGACACCAGTTACTGGTAGGAGGAACACAGCTCTGGGGTAAGGTGGTGGCCTAACTGTTAAAACTTTCACCTGTGGTGAATTGGGAGCATGTACTGGTAGAAGGGAAGGTACCAGCTAGAATGATTTATTAGGCATTTTAGATGTATGGAGAAAAGAGCAGGTACATGGATAAGAGTATTGGTGTGATTGCTAGTGATAGCTAGGAGTCAGTGATGCACTACAGAAAGATAATGAACATTGAAGTACTCAGTAAGAGGCAACTGAAAGCTAGGAATGGAAGCCAGAGAGCTTCTTGAAGTGTATATGAAGAAGCTCTCATCTCCTCTAGGAGGGTGGAGAAAGCCAAGAGCCAAATTCAAGAGGCTTTAATATCCAATCAAGGTCCCTGAGATTTTGACTTTCAGACTCCTCTGAACTTGCTGAGCCTGCAGACTTAGAGAAGCTGTTCACCTACACTATTAGTAGCTATTACCCCTCCAGCTCCCCACCTCAGAAGACAATGCAGAAACCTTTCCCCCTTCAAGGTATCATGTGGCATTTGCTCAGATAACTGCAAAGGGGAATTCCTGGACATTTAAAGGACTGTTGGAACAAGATCTGTGGAGATGCTGATACCCAGAGACTTGAAGCATCACCACAGGCCCCTGGTTCAGAGAAATGATATGAAGCCTAGATAACAGATGAAATCCTAGCCAAGTCCTGGCTTGGTGGCCTACTGTGTCCATGAACCCACCCTGTGCCCTGTTCCCCTCTCACCAAATGTACAATTAGATTGACATACTTGGCAATTGGTGTAACTCCCACATCAAGTCCTTGGCCTGCAGGGTTAAGAGCTGTCATGGGAAAGGCCATGTGGAAGGCTGTTGAACCCCTTCTCCCTTCAAGACAGTGATTCTGCATCCTGGGAGAAAAAGTAGAGATTAGTGTCACTCTTAAAGATAAAAAAGATGCAGGGGTGGTGGTTCCCAAAATATCTCCATCTAATTTGCTAATCCAGGCACTGAAGAAACCAGATGGAGCCTGGAAGATACTGTAGACCAGGGGTCAATGAACTTTCTCCATAAAGATAAGGATAATAAATATTTAGATTTTGCTGGTCATAGAATTCCTGTTTGAATTACTCAATTCTACTGTTGTAGCATGAAAGCTGGAGAAGGCAATGGCACCCCACTCCAGTACTCTTGCCTGGAAAATCCCATGGATGGAAGAGCCTGGTAGGCTGCTGTCCACGGGGTTGCTAAGAGTGGGACACGACTGAGTGACTTCACTTTCACTTTTTACTTTCATGCATTGGAGAAGGAAATGGCAACCCACTCCAGTGTTCTTGCCTGGAGAATCCCAGGGACGGGGGGAGCCTGGTGGGCTGGCATCTATGGGGTCGCACAGAGTCGGACATGACTGAAGCGACTTAGCAGCAGCAGCAGCAGCAGAATGAAAGCAACTATAGACAATTTGTAAATGTGGCTGGATTCCCCAAAAATATATTTTTTAAATAAAATAAATTTAATATACAAAACAGGCAGATGTGACTCTCAGGCTCAGGTTTGCTGACTCCTGCTAGACCACAACAAGCACGACCACATAGGAGCCTAAATTACAGCCACTATCTTTGCTCGAGAAAGTAACATGGCCTCAGGAATGACTTTTCTATCACAGCCAAGAAAGGTGATCAGCTCCCACTTGGGAAAGCCACAGGTTTTAGACCCCCCTCATTCACAAATTAATGTGCAGAGTGAGGGATGTCCTCCGCTCCTCACCCCCTTTTTTCTCTCTCCTTTCCTCTCTCCCCAGATGTGAATGCTCAGAGTTGCCGCTGCCTCCTTTCTCCTCTCTGCATCCGAACAGCTCCTTGCCCTTCTCTATCCGCCCTGCCCTTGCTCTCTCCTGTTTACCTTTTCCTTATGCTCTGGGGCCCTTAGCCCCGGCATTTCAGCTGCCTCCTTTCCTCCTCTCTTGGCGCTGGAATCTTGCCGTGGCTCAATCCTGCCACATAGCTTCTCCTGGAGACCCCTTCCTCCACTTTCAGAGCCTTACCCCATAGCACTTCCCAAACTGGTGTCCTGTGGACTATCCCACAAAGTATGCAGAAGTTTCCATGAGCCACTAGGTTTGGGAAATACCAGGCTAAATAAAGTTAGGGATTTTTTGTTGTTGTTAAAAAAGGGGGGCGGGGCGTGTCAAAAACAGTTCACATTCACATCAAATGGACAATATACATTTTTAGTTTTACCCTAGAGCTATGTAAACTTCTGCCCTCTTTTGTATATATTACATAGATATATTATAGGAGATCTCTGTACTATCCTGGTATTCCTCAGAACATGACAATTACCAATTACATTACGGGCATTATGTTGATTAGGCCAGACAACCAAGAGGTGACCAATAGGCTAGAGGCCTTGGTAATACCTTCACAGATGTTCCAGGAGATGGGAGATAAAACTCTGAATATATAGGGGCCTGCTACATTTATAGCTCAGTGGTCAGGGGTATGCTGAAATCCCCTTCTAGGGGAAAGACAAATTATACATCTTTTACCATCTACCATGAAGAAGGATACACAATGCCTGGTAGGCCTGTCTGGATTCTGAAGCTGTTGTTTTCTACAGCTAGTGATAGTTTCATGGCCCATGTACCGAGTGAGATGATTGGCTGCTGGATTTTGAGGACTGCAAAATGGGAAAGGGTTCTAGAGCAGGTTCAGGCTGTGATGTGAGTAGCCCTTCTGGCCACAGAGGCAAAGATGGCGGTGATTCATGGGCCAGAAGTATGGACTCTCACTTAGCAAGATAAATCTTTGTACTGGTCACCCCTTTTGAGTGGAAAGAGAAGGGCCTAAGGCTAATAATTACCATTGTTGAACAGAGACCAGCAATGAGCCAGCCCCCAATATGACACCATTCCTTGAAGAGACCAAGTGGTCAACTTACAAGGAATTGACTATACTGGGTCCCCTCAAACCTAGACAAACCAGCACTTCAAGAATATACACATATTTTGGATACAGATTTGCCTTTTCCATCTGTAGGCCTCAGCCACGACCACTATCTTAAGACCTTACAGAGTGTTTGATCTACTGGTATGAGATCCCATACAACATCACACCAGACTGTGGGACCAGGTCCCAGCAGAAGAGCAAGACTGGGCCCAGGACCATGGGCTCCACGGGCTGCAGCACATTCCACATCTCTCAGAAGCTGCCCACACAAGAAAGCCTTGAAACGGTCGGCTGAGGGCATAGCTGAAGTATGGTCATCGGCATTACTCTGACAGGATAGGGTCCCAATCTCTAGGGTGCAAAATAATCATCAAATGAAAGACCTTTTTACGCTTTTCCCAGATGTACCGACTGGTTAATCTTCACAGTGCAGATTCCATCGTAGTCCTGCTCCTGGAGCACCCGACCTGGAATACGAATTATGTCGACCACAGCAGTGGTACATCACAGTCCCCGTCCCCCTTCTCCCACCAACTTTCTTCTAAACTTTAACTGCCTCAAGTTTTCTCTTTTTAGTGCTTCCCCAAAGCACCTTCTTCCTCCTCAGGCTGCACAGTGGAAACTGGGCCTCAGACTTCAGGCCTACCTGGCAGGAACCCCTGGGGATCCAGGACTATGGACCTGCCCCTCCCCCTCATCCTCTCTCTCTTTGAAAGCATATTTCACCTCATTCACTGCCAGTCTCCAGAGGAGGGGAAGCTGTGGACAATCACAGGTTATATTTTTGTCCCAATCACACATATCCTTTCAGTGACAGTGACAGCTAATTGCTTAATGAAGTAAACCCTAGAGCTATTTGCATTTTAAAAAAGTTATTAACCTCAAGAATGCCTCTATAATGAAGAATTTCAGTCGACAATGATATAATAAAGTTCAGCCCTTCCTCTACCCTTCCAAACAGACTGTTGGCTGCATGCAACCCCTTGGTTCAGTCCAAGATAACAAAAATAACAAATGACTGAGTTCTTATTATATGCTAGTCATGGGCTGGGCCTTTTACATTCCTTTAAACCCCACACCGACTTTGGGTTAGATACATAGCTGAGGCTTGGAAACCCGAGTGGTTCCCCAGGGGCATGCAGCTTGGAAACGACAGAGAGAAAATCCACTCAGCTATTTTGACTTTGAGTGCCCAGCCCACTGGAGCAGCCAGAAAGCCACTTCCAGCTGACACCCAAGCCAGGCTGCCTTAGCAACAGCTCAGCAGCACACCACAGAGATCCCCACATCCAAAAGGCATCATTTGCCATTTAGAGTCTGAAATAATATACCAGCCTGCGAACAAAATGTTTGAATGGGACATTCTTGGATCAGTAGAGAAATTTCCAAAGTTTTTTGTTAATTTCCTTACTTTAAAGCAATAATGAAGCTATCTACCTACCTATGTGAGAGCTGTGAGTTAGGAAAAGGCCCTTATTTTGGTGTGTGAGGTGTCACATAGGTGGTGGTCAGGTGCTTGTGCTCAACTGTGTCTGGCTTTTTGCAACACCATGGACCGCAGTCCGCCAGGCTCCTCTGTCCATGGAATTCTCCAGGCGCCAAGAATACTGGAGTGGGTTGCCATTTCCTACTTCAGGGATCTTCCCAACCAGGGATCAAACCCATGTCTCTTGCCTCTCCTGCATTGGCAGACGAATCCGTTACCACTGCGCCACCTGGGAAGCCCCATAGGTGGTGATGGAGAGCTGCTATTTAGCCATTTTCACTTAGAAATCTGAGTCTAGATCTTAGTGAAGGTCAGCTGTAGATATGTGCTCAGAGCCAAGGAGAACTCGGGGGCCTCAGTCCTCCAAGGACCACACAGGGCTTGAGCCCCAGTTCAGGGTTTAGTTCAATGAATGACAGCTGACAGGGTAGAGGCAGAGCACCTGTGAGCTGCCTCCCCTACAAGCTGCCTCCCCTTCGGTGCAACATTGTTATTATCTGACTCTTTGCAACCTCATGGACTGCAGCACACCAGGCTCCCCCGTCCTTCACTATCTCCTGGAATTTGCTCAAATTCATTTCCATTGAGTCAGTGATGCTATCTAACCATCTCATCCTCGGCTGCCTCCTTCTCCCTTTGCCTTCAATCTTTCCCTGCGTCAGGGTCTTTTCCAGTGCAACACTGTCATTCTTGTGAATTTCACTGGGTTCATCCAGTGGTAGCATTTTTAGAAAAATATAGAGAAGTGGGACCTTGGGGCCCTTCACACAACATGTCAGCAAGTACAAATTCATGATATCTCCCTTGTGAAAGTGGCAGAGATGTAGGGGCAGGAGAGTGTGACTGTGACTAGGAGGATAGTCAAAATACTTCAACACTACGGGCCCAAAGAGGCCATGCAAAAGGCAAGGCAAGCAGGACACTGCAGCCTTGGGGTGGTCAGGTGGGTACTGGGCTTGTTTCCCTGCGAGATGACAGTCCCTCTTTCAGGAGGGTTGGGGTCTGATAGCTCTGGCAGCAATGGTGGGAGGCGGATGGGGTGGGGGGAAATGCAGGACGACCTCAGGCAGCGGAAGACTTAGCTGGTTCAAAGGCTGTTCCGCTTTAGTGCTCACCAGGGATTCCTGCAGCCAGGGTGTCTGGAGAGGTGGAAGGGCACTCAGAGAGCTCAGATCAGAGCCTATTCACTAACCAGTTAAGGAGCATTTAATATTTTCCTGATGCTCACTGATGTACTGGGAACAACAGCCCTGGTTATGACTCATGGAGACAGGATGGCCTTCTGAAGAACACTGGAAGATCTCTGCACAGCGCTGTGACCAGAAGTCCTTGGGCTACTGATCATTTCTTCCAGGGGCCAGTCTTCTTCCAGAGTTTTCTGGACACCTGGAGACACACTGCAAATAAAATTAAATACAGAGGAAACCACATATGTTAAATGTAGTCGTAAAAATACTAATGAAAGTTAAGATACAGTAATATATGTGCATCTTTATTAATGCATTCAACAACAAGATCCAGTGCTGGGTAAAGTAACTATTGAATTAGTAATGAATGTAAATGGCATTTTGAGATGTCTGTGACAGCTGGATGTTATATGAATGTACCTGTGGTTTCTATTCTCAAAAGCACTGCTAATTCTACTGTGATTTGTTGCCTATATTCACAGTGGAAGGAAGTACTAAATTTGACTTTATGACTTTAAGGTTAATGGCAATAAAGATATCATTTTTCCCATTCATATTCGGAGAGCCATTGGGGAAAGTTCAGGGACCCCAGGTTCCTAATCTCCAATTGAGACTGTAGCACAGACCCAGTCCCTGATGTTTCATGTTCTCTAAGACATCCTGAATTCGTGTGCACTAAAGTCCCGAGGTGTGCACGCCTGCGGCTGGTGCCTAAATGCTTATCAACCCACGATTCCATGGAAGGTATGAGGGGGGTACACTAGTGTCCTGATTTTCTTTATGACCCAATTTCTGGGAAAACAGAAAACTCTCCCTTTATTATGTAAATTCCTTGGAAAGCTCCGGTTGCCCTGGGGTCTCCAGTATACAGCTGCAAATACCAAGGATCCAGGTACCCAGTGAGGTGACAGCTCCCTGCTGTAGTGTGTGAGTGTGAGAGCAGTCACCAACTGCCTTGGTGGTGCTTGAGACACAAGAGAAGGGAAACTCTGATAGAATCCACCTGTGATGGCATGCACAGCATGTGATGGAGAAGAATGCCTGACATTCCTTCCTTGACTGTGTTTGTAAGAGTCATACCTGTGTATAGATTGATGAATATATAATTATCTCCTGGTAAAAAATAGGGTTGAAGAAAAACCATCTCCCACACAAAGACCTTTAAATAAAAGTCAGCAGTAGTAGATTTACAATGGCATGAGTAGAGTAAGCTGGGACTAACAAATTTTGCAACATAAAATGAAACTCAAATTTGATCATTACCGTTGATGATATTTAAATTGTAGCTATTATTTCAGGGAAGAAAAAAGAAAACAGCTTCCACCCAGGACAACAAATAATGTTGCTCTCTGTGCTGTACACCTGAAACTGACACAATATTGTAAACCAACTATCCCGTAATTAAAAAATTAAAAAAAAATGTTGCTCTAAGAGAATGTCAACTCACAATTCTGGCAGCTGCTGATAAACACTCAGAAATTGTCCTGATTCTTGTTAAGCCTTTCTGAACACCAGGAGTAGTTGTAGCTGGAGGCAGTGAAAAACACATGCCTAGATCTTGACCTCTGAGCTATCTGGCCAACATTTTATTTCTTGACCTCAAGGATGCTCTGAAATTACCTACACAATGAAATTCTCCTTTAGATTGTTTTAGACTCTGTGCATATTGAGAATGTACCCAGCAGCGTGGCATTCAAGAATACAAATACCATTTGGCCATACATACACTGAAGATTCTGTGTAAGTTATTAACAGGGCCCAAGGTTCCATAGTTGGCTTTGTGTGATCTATGGCTTTGCCTTTAGACTTGCTGACCAGCATCCAGTAACTGCCAGTGGTGGGACAAAGACAGCTCCTTCATTTCTACTCAGAACCCTTTTGTGTTGTTCAGTTGTTTATTTGTATTAAAAAGCAGACCGCTTACTTTGCCAACAAAGGTCTGTTTAGTCAAAGCTTTGGTTTTTCCAGTAGTCAGGTATGGATGTGAGAGTTGGACCACAAAGAAAGCTGAGTGCTGAAGAATTCATGTTTTTGAACTGTGGTGTTGGAGAAAACTCTTGAGAGTCCCTTGGACTGCAAGGAGATCCAACCAGTCAATCCTAAAGGAAATCAGTCCTGAATATTCATTGGAAGGACTGATGCTGAAGCTGAAGCTCTAATACTTGTCTGACCCACAAAGAGTCAGACACAACTGAGTGACTGAACTGGCTGACTGGCTGTCTGACTCTTTGTGACCCCATGGACTGCAGTATGCCAGGCTTCCCATCTTTCACTATCTCCCGGAGTTTGCTCAAACTCCTGTCCATTGTGTTGATGATGTCATCCAACCATCCAACGATCTTATCCTCTGATGCCCCCTTTTCTTCTCTTGCCCTCAATCTTTCCCAGCATCCAGGTCTTTTCCAATAAGGTAGGTCTTTGGATCAGGTGGCCAAAGTATTGGAGCTTCAGCTTCAGCATCAGAGCTTCCAATGAATATTCAGGGTTGATTTCCTTTAGGATTGGCTGGTTTGATCTCCTTGTAGTTCAAAAGACTCTCAAGCATATTCTCCAGCACCACAGTTTGAAAGCATCAATTGTTTGGTGCTCAGCCTTCTTTATAGTTCAACTCTCACATCCATACACGACTACTGGAAAAACTATAGTTTTGACTATACAGACTTTTGTTGGCCAAGTGATGTCTCTGCTTTTTAATGCATTCTTTAGGTTTGTCATAGCTTTCCTTCCAAGGAGCAAGCAACTTTTAATTTCATGGCTACAGTCATCATCTGCAGTGAATCTGGAGCCCAAGAAAATAGTTTGTCACTGCTTCCACTTTTTTCCCCATCCTTTCGCCATGAAGGGGTGGGACTGGATGCAATTATCTTAGCTTTTTGAATGTTGAGTTTTAAGTCAGCTTTTTCACTCCTCTTTCACCTCCATCAAAACCCTGGAAGGTAGAGAAGATTCTGTCAGATTGACTCCTTGTGGCGTAATGAGACTGGAACCTGTTCTTCCTCATTTAATCCCTACCTAAGTCACATTCCTCCTTATACTTAGTCAAAACTTGGCAAAATCAGTCTAAAGAAGTAAAGGAAGGAATCTGAATTAAATGACTGACATCAATATTCAGAATATGGAGGAGGAGGCTGGGAGAAAAATGGGTAATTATAATTAGGATTCATGTTGATTGAGATGATGATAGCATATTTATTAAATGCCTCCTACATGGTGGAATCTCTATGATTTATGAGCTAACACCTGTGTGTCTTTATGCTACAACCACACTGCTTTGATTACCATAATTTTGTGATATGGTCTGAAATCAGGAAGTGTGAGATTTCCAATCTTGTTCTTTTCCAAGATTACTTTGGCTATTTGGGTTGCTTGAGATTCCATACACATTTTATGATAGAGTTTTTCCATTTATGCAAAAAATGCCATTGACATTTTGTGGGAATTAGGGGATGCACTTTAAAAATACAACCTTATTTATTTCTTGTGATACCCTTATGAGATAGGTTCTATTATTTCTGAAATGCACATAAGAAAGTGGAGGCAGTGATCTTATACCTTTTTATAAAATGTTGATACTGAGCTGTGGAAATTCAGGCAGTGCTTTAAATTTCTTTCCCACTACTAATAATGAATATTATTATCATTATCATCGATCTCCATTCTTTTACCTTATTCCTATAATCTAGTTTTGTCTGTGGGGAATCTTGATGGGAGTTAGAGATTTGGCTCCAGAGCCCCAGGTCCCCAGATAGGGCTTTGACAACTGGATTATCCCAGCAGTGAGATCACAGTGTGCCTGGAAAATCCAACTCCCACAGCTCTGACAAATTAGCATTGTATGTACTGGGATGGTTGATGCTCTTCATAGAGGACCATGCTAGGGCCATGGCTAAGCCTTACACCTGTACGTGTTGCTGTGGTAGCAGCTCTCCAGTGATTCACATGTGGTAGGAGTTCCAGAGATGGTGCCTGAAATTTATTGCCCAGGTGTACATTTCATGTGATATTAGTCAGAACCATCCTTAGGGAAGGTGTGTGTGGAGCAGCCCAAATGAATAATGATTTTTAAAACATTTTTTCTTAGGGAAGAGTTCTAACATATTCATAAGTACAGAGAGTAGTATCATGAGTGCCCATGTCTGTGAGTATTTTTATATTGATGAAATCAAGTTAGAAAGAACATCAAGGACAGCTTTGAAGAGGAAAAGAATTTGAGAAAGACAACACAAAGGAGGGAGTGATAAATGGGAGGGGCTGTGCTCAGACAAAGGCTCTTTGTAAGAAGGATGACACAGGCCCCAGGGTGATGGTCACCACACCCTTAGGAACTTTCCTGGTGCCTCCCACAGGATTTAGGAATAAATCCATCATAACAAAAGTTAATATTTATTAAACCTTTCCTATGTGCTAAGCATGATCTTACAAACTTATGAAGCAGCCATTATTATCATGGTGCTAAGCACCAGCTTACAAACTTACGAGATAGCCATTGTTATTTGTAAGATGCCCATCTCACAAAGGAGAAAATGGCAGCTGTGAGAAGTTAAAGTTCACTTTTTAAAAGTTCTGTGGCTGATCAATGTCAGAGGCAAGATTTGAACCCAGGATCTTCTGACTCAAGAGCCTCTACTAATAATATGCTGTGTTTACAAAGCCTGGTTCATAGGCTTTTGGACTCAAAACCGCTAGGGCACTTGTTAAAAGTAAGTCTGCTTATTATATGTACCATAGTGAGAGCTTGCTTTTATAATTTAACCCAGGTTACTTCAATGGCTGGGGTAATAATATGCTACTGAAAGAATTTCACTAACCAAGGCATTTAAAAAACATGATTAATATTGTCATTGGTTTCAAGGGAGATTTAAATAACTATATTGTCACTTTCTGAGGGAAAGAAGAATGTACAAAGATGAAAGCTATCTTTTAAATTAATAAGCCAGATTCTCGCCAGGGCTTAAATCATTCATTGATTGTAAGGCAGGGGCATGGAGAGTTAAAAGAACTCTTTAATTAGTGCCTTGGAATTTCATCGATAACAGGAAATATTAAGTATCATGCTGAAATTTCTTTTATCCCTTTGTAACCGGACTACCATGAGGCTTTCTGGGGTCCAGGTTTTGCCTGGTACATTCAAAAAGAAAACAGATCAACTCCAGAAGCCTTGACAACAAATTTTCATCAAGGAATATTCTTTTCCTAGTCTTAATGAATTTTATTAGAGAGAATAATCTCAAAATAGAACTGATGATGGTTAAAATGTCACATTGTACAATTTGTTAGAGATTTTCAAAAGACCAAATTGCCTTGATAAAATTTAGATCTGCAAATATTTGTTAAGGGTAATTAGATTTGATAAAAACAATGGTCACAAAAGAAAATTTACAGTGGCAGAAGCTATAATGGATGCAATTTGATAGATGTATTAAATACTTCCTGAGGTGGTACAGTGGTAAAGAATTTGCCTGCCAATGCAGGAGACATAAGAGATGGAGGTTCGATCCCTGGGTTGGGAAGACCCCCTGGAGTAGGAAATGGCAACCCACTCCAGTATTCTTACCTGAAAAATTCCAGAGGAGCCTGGCAGGCTACAGTCCATGGTGTCATAGGAGTCAGATGCAACTGAGGATGCACACACACACAACACACAACAGAAATAAACTCTTTCACTTCAGAAAATGTATTATGCCTGCATTCATAAACATAGTCCAAGGGACTGTAGTCAAAACATTCATCTGGCATGAATGGTCAGGGTCACGCTAGGGAGAGAATGCCCAGTGCCCACCAGAGGACAGTTTCTGGAACTCAGGCATATGTGTGGAGACAGCCTGGTTAATTCTGCTAAAACCCCATAGCCATATCTGGGTATTACCCACCTCTCTAGCCAGGGGCCTGCCTTCCCCTGACTTCCTCCAGTTCACCTGAGTGATTCCCCGGCCTAGGTTCCCTGGCTCACACTGTTTTCTTGCCTGGCAGGTCTTTCCCTGCCCCTAATTCCTACCCTTCCTTCCAGATGCAGGCCCAGCTCATCCTTGCTGCCTCCCACGTGGCCTCCGTCCTGCTGTGATCCAGACCTTGTCCTTCCGCACAAACTCCTCCTTCCAAATTCACCACGGACTTCCATGCTGCCAAATCCAAAGGAGACTCTCAGATTGCCTTCTTTGTCCACCACTCCCTCCTTCTGGTAGAAACCATTTCCTCCAAAGCTTCCACTACCCCTTGTATAATACAATACCATTTGGCCAACGACAATGCCCAGAAGAGCTGCAGCTGTGGGCTCTTATCAACCTGCACTCAGGGCAGCCCTCAGTCCTGAAGGAGGGAGTTGGGCAGTATCCACCACACACCCCCAAAACTCAGCAGGGTCCAAAACCAGACACATTTGATCCTGACCATTCCGTTTTCAACCTTTCCCTCTGACTTTCACTATCCTAATTGAAGTTCTTGTCACCTTCTGATCAGATTAATTTGCTAGGCTCCTTCGTAAGCCGGACCTACTCCTGTTCATCTTTTACACAATTAGCTAGTTTTTCTTTTTTTTTTTTTAATTTATTCTTTTTTGGTATTTTTTTGGAAAACTGGTAAAATATGCCTAACATGCAATTGACCATTTTGACATTTTAAATGGTATTAATTAAATTCACATGTTGTGCAACACCACCACAGTCTATTTCTAGAACTTTTCCCTTACACTGAACAGAAACTCTATAATCGTCAAACAGTAACTCCCATTCCCCCTTCGCAACCCCTAGTGACCTCTAAGCTATTTTCTGTTTCCCAAGGAATGTATTTAAGGAAGACAGCTTGCATTGTTCATCAAAATATCTTCAGAGTCCTCTTCAACTCTCTCTGCACTGGACGGTCTGCCCTCTCTGACCCCTGCAGCCTCCCTCATCTTTACTGTCTTGCTGCTGTCTCTCCCCTCACCTTCTCTTTGTGCCCCACCTCCACCAGCTCTCAGCCTGAGACCTTCTCCACTCACATAGCCAGCAGCAAAGTGCAGTCCAGCTTTAGTCTCCTGGGGAGCAGCCTCTTGTATTCCATTTTAAATCCAGAAAAACTTGTTTAGTCACTCAGTCATGTCTGACTCTTTGCTACCCTATGGACTGTAGCCCACCAGGCTCCTCTGTCCATGGGATTCTCCAGGCAAGAATACTGGAGTAGGTTTCCATTCTCTATTCCAAGGGAATCTGTGTCTCCTGCATTGGCAGGAGGATTCTTTACTGCTGAGCCACCAGGGAAGTCTAGAAAAACTTGATATCCCCACAAATCTACTGTATAATTTCCTCCAAGAGGTGACAGTGGAAGGAGACCAAATACAATATTTGCCTGTTGCACCCAAGACTATTTCCAACTCAACAGCGTGACTGTCCCCCTCTGCTTCTCTTATGGGGTCGCTGAAACTGCACTGGTCTCAGACAAGTTAGTGCAGGGATAGAAAGTGGGCTGGGCCAGGAGGTGCAGTGGGTCAAAGTGAGGGTGGAATGCTGAGGAGACACTAATGTTAAAGAGCTGGGGCAACAGCATACAGATGGAGAGAATACGAGCTGACAACACCAAAGTAGGAAAAGTGATGTCGGTTCAGTGAACAGGAGGCCCGGTTGCCTGGAGAGTAGTGGACACAGGAGAGTGACATGAAAGGAGGGTGGAGGTGAAACTCTTGAGGGCTTTGGAGATTGTGTAAGAAGTTGAGTTGCCTCCACGTTTGATGGGAAGCTCTCTCTGTATGAAATAGAAAATCCACTTTGAGGGTTTAAATAACAAAGTGGATTTATTGACCCAAGGAACTGAAAAGTCCAGGGGACCTTGAGGTGAGGGGTCTGGTTTCATTTCTCAGGAATTCTCTTCTTCGCCCTTCTCTTGAGAGTCTTTGGGCTAGTTTCTCTCAAGGTTGAAAGGTGGTTTTGGCAGCAACCAAAGGAAAGGGATGGTCTAGCTTCCCTAAGCAGCATAATAGAACTCCTCACCTTCACTCTGTGTCAACCTGCACCAGTCATGGCGGGCAGGCCTTTGCTATGCCCCTCTCTGCACAACCCAATCTCTGCAGTGACGTTCTTACCCCAAGCAGGAATCCCTTGAAGCTAGGGCTGGGGTCAATCCCAATGGCATGGCTGCTGCTTTGGACTTCATCTTTGTAGTCAGCAACAGAGGCATTGAAGTGAGTTGCCTTTTGTGAGAGTAAGCAATTAATGATTTTTATTTTTTGATTTGTCTTTCACTTTCTCTTCCTTTTTTTTTTTTTTTTTACTGTTTACAATTTACCACAGCATATTCTTTTGTTCTTCTAATGTTTTCAAAAATCATAATCTACATGGTTTTACTAGTTTGATTTAGTAAAACTGTGTGCTCACTGTGTATCCAAGTCAAGTGACTGAAAATATCCTCAAAAATGTTTTTTTGTAGTCTAATTTTACAAGCCCAAAGGACATAGCTTCACTTGAATATTAGAACACTGTGAAATTAATATTAATTTAGCTGAATGTTTTCAGTTTGAATTAACAGGCTTGCAGTGCCATTCAATCTTGCAAATTGCTATCCTCAGGAATTGAATGTGCTTTAGCTTTTCAAAGTATCAATTATAAGGCATAAAAGTTCAACTACAGCTCCTGGTTTAATCCTTTAGCTATCCATCATCTAAAGCTTACAGAAATAGTTGAATTAAACTTTAAGGATGTAGGGTGGCTATTTTTGCAGACTAAGCAAACAATAGCTGCAATTTTATGCCCTTGATAGAAGTGGACTGGTATGTTAATTCTACATATAAATTCAGCAAAGTATTTGCTCTTGTTCTCATTCAAGTCCGACTCCATCCTCTCAAAACAATTCCTACTCCTTCATTCATTAAAGAAGTTCGGGACTTGGCTTTGTCTCATTTTGAATTTCCATATATTATTTTGTCATGGATTTCTTTGTTGTGCTTTGCTCCATCTCTCTGATCTTCAGTTATCTTGACCTCTTTTTACTCCTGTTTAGGATCCAAGTTCCTGACTAGATACCTCGCAACACTGTTTTGAAGGTCAATATGGAGAAGCTGTGAGGACTGCTAAGGTCTACATAAAACATTTACTTTTGTGATAATACAGCATCTGTAGTTGTAGCAGTTACTGTTCAGGCCCTTTTGTATTACAGCTTCTTCAGACTTTGGGTGAGGGTTTTCTCCAGTCTCCTGAGGGCACCAGACCTATGTGCAAGGCTCAACCTATGACCAGTGGAGTTGGTGGACAAATATCTCCAGCTTTTTGCCCCTTGGTGGTGCTGGTAGGTGGGAGGCAACTCTAACAAGTGTTCTATGCAATCTCTCAGAGGTACTCAGTAAGGCTAAGCCCTGTTCCCATAGCAGAAACTTCATTAATGCACTGTTTTGTGTTCCTTCCATTTTATCTTTCACTTCCTGGGTTTACCTCTCAAATTGATCACCTGTCCTCAAATTCTTAAGGTCTGTTTCTGGTGGGACTTAGCCTAAGACTTTAGTTCCAAAGGCTTTTCAAAAATATACATGCAGCCAGCATTCTAGGGCTTTAACGCTCAGCCTTAGTCCTGAATGGAACTAAGTCTACTTTGTCACCTGATTACTGGGACTTAGTGTATTTAGTGCTAATTCTCTGAGAGGTAGTTTTCTAGTAATCCTGGCCACACCTACCATTTGCTGAGAGACTGTACCTTACAGAAGAGCCAGCTGAAACATGAGTTAAGCAGGTGGAGATGAAATATCACCATTATTGCTAATAAAGATGATATTCAAAAACATGGCTTACAGCTGTGGGCAAGTGAGTTTTTCAACATTGAACCCCAAAGCTGGGCAGTCTTATGCACAAGGTCATAGTGTTGGACAGCTGAAGGACTCCAACTGCCCTGGCAGAGCCTGCTACTTGAAGTTTGCAGAAAGGAGGAGCAGAACAGGATGTGTTTTCTCTGCAGAGACAGATCCCAAAGAGAAAAGGAGGAGGAAGGGGCTGCGTCACACATGCTGAGCTCCTATTCTCCAAATTTCCCGTTAGAAAATTCATTCCTCTCTTATAGGAATGAATGGGGCCAGAAAGAAACCCAGAATGTTATTGTAATGGATTCCTTTCCTCATAGAAACAAGATGCTAGGGGAAAGGAGTTCCCTCCTTCCAACATTCCTCAGGTTTTTATCCTCTTAGCTCCCTGGGTTTAACCATTACACTCTGGGCCGACTGAGAATGTGACTGGCTCCCCTGCAGGAGATCATCTTTTAATATGATGACAGTGTAGCCCCCCCATAAGCATACCCCCCACCCTTTCCACCCAAATGGCCACTACACTTTCTTTGTGTGTTCTCCTGGTCCTGGTGGTGAAAAGTGTAGCTATTGCCCCAAAAAGGCAATTTAGTGACTGAAGTAATCATAGGCCATGCTGAGCCCAGTTGAAAGTTCCCCATTTCACTTCTCATTCTGAATTATATCTAACAGTTTGAGTGAACTCCAGGAGTCGGTGATGGACAGGGAGACCTGGTATGCTATGATTCATGGGGTCATAAAGAGTTGGACACGACTGAGTGGCTGAACTGAACTGATGTTCAGGGACAGTCTATCAGAGGTTCTGCCAAGAGATTATATAACATTGTAAAGATGTTTTAGGAGAAAATACTCCAGTAACATGGAGAAGGCAATGGCAACGCACTCCAGTACTCTTGCCTGGAAAATCCCATGGACGGAGGAGCCTGATAGGCTACGCTCCATGGGGTCTCGAAAAGTCAGGCATGACTGAGTGACTTCACTTTCACTTTTCACTTTCATGCATTGGAGAAGGCAATGGCAACCCACTCCAGTGTTCTTGCCTGGAGAATCCCAGGGACGGGGGAGCCTGGTGGGCTGCCATCTATGGGGTCGCACAGAGTCGGATACAACTGAAGTGACTTAGCATGCATGCATGCATTCCAGTAAAATACTGATGTTCCCAATTTAAATACAACCCTTCTATCATTGTGAATTTCCCAGGGAGAAATCAGAGTTCTAAGATTAGATTCTCTTTTCTGCTCGAGTTAAAGCTAAAAGGCATTAGCCTAAAATTCATCCTTCCCAGTTTCTAATTCTTGTCTGCCACCGCTCCTCCCTGCCCCCGGTTGTGCCAGGCAGCATGTAGGATCTTAGTTCCCCAATCAGGATTCAAACCTGTGCCCTCCACAGTGGAATTGAAGTCTTAACCACTGGACTGCCAGAGAAGTCCCTAATTCTGCTCATTGTGAACCAGAGGGTTTCTTCATATATGTGGTTCTTTCAGCAGTTTGGACAGGGTCTCATTAGAACCACTAGTCTGGCTTTTTTTCAGAGTCTCAGAAGTTAAACACCACATTTACATTATACCTCACTTTTTAGGGAGTATCATCAAAGCACTCAACACCAACAAAATGAAACAATAGGAAAAAAAAAATCAATACCAAGACCTTCAAGTAGTTGTCAAGACAAAGTGATGCTTCCAGAACTTTGCACTTTTCATAAATGAGACTCAGTGTCATCTTGATTTGGGCTTCACAGGATGCTAGTCCATCTGTGTAAGTATCTGAAATCCTTGATCTGTAAACAAACTGAACTGGGAGGAAGCTCCCTCAAGAAGTTAAAGCTGGCAACATATTTTGCCATTCCCATGGGAAGAATCAACAGATATTTCCCTCAGGGTGACAGATGAGACTGTAGGAGGTCAGAATACACCATCCCAATAGATGTCCTCTGGCATAAGGATTATTTTGAGCTGAAGGCAACTGAGTAAAAGCAGGCACAATATGAGCTCTTTGCTGTCTCCCATCTTGTGAAAAACGGTATCACACATTTCTATGTGAAGGTTTCCCCGTCCCAGTGCCAGCCCCTCACTGTCCATACCAGAAAAAGAATGACAACTTCCAGTAATACAGGAGACAGGCTGGCCCCATGAGTCTACACAACCAAACCTTACTAACTAGGTTAGTTAGCTACCATTGGTTTCCCATATATTTGCCTTCCTACAGTTTGCTGCCCCTAGAAGCTCCCAAGTCCTTTCCATTTGTCTTCGCATTTCTAAGAGTATCATGACCTACTGACTGAGCTAGCCATGCACCCTTGACACTTTTTAAATGTAACCTTTTGTTCAAATGATATAAAACCTCCAAGTTTAAGCTGTTTCTTTGTGAGTTTTCTCTTTCTGGGAAACTCCCTCATCATGTAAAACCTGTAACATCAAAGAAACTTGTAGGTCTTTTCTCATTTTAATATGTCTGTTATCAGACTATTGTGCAGACCCAGCCAGAGAACCTAAGAGGGTGGAGAAGATTTTATTTTATTCCCCATAATTTTTGCATTCTTGCAAAGTTTAGAAATAGCAATGATGGGAAGGCCACTCATGAGTCTGTTTTGAGATCTTTCTTTCCCACCTTGACTCTTAACACCCCTTAACTTCCATTTCCCCTTTCAACACTTTGTCTCCAACATTCCCTGATCCATGGAATCTGGGCTTTAAATAATGACACAGTGGCTCCTACCATTGCCTTTTGCTGTGGAATCACTTGGGCGTGTGAAGCCTGCCATGTAAGGGGAGCTTTTCCTTCATCCCCGCAGTTTGTTTCAGCTGGAAAATGTCCTCAGCAGGCTCCTGAACTAAAGCTGTTGTTGACATTTCTGCAGCTTGAATTTCTAGGTGTATTAGGATTAGTTTCAGATATTTAAAAATACTGCTAAAAAATGCTAACCATCATCTGTGAGTCATAATCTTTTTGCTGGTGGAAGGTCTTACCTTGATATTGACTGCACTGACTGATTAGGGTGATGGCTGTTTAAAGTTGGGCTGGCTTGAAATAGGACAATGAAGTTTGACTCATGACTGACTCCTCCTTTCACGAATGCTTTCTCTGCAGCATAAAATGCTGTTTGCTGCTGCTAAGTCGCTTCATTTGTGTCCGACTCTGTGCGACTCCATAGATAGCATTTTATCTACAGAATTAACCTATTATATAGAATTTCTTTCAAAATTGGAGTCAATCCACTTGAGCCCTGCTGCTGCTTTATGAACTAAGTTTCTGTAATATTCTAAATCCTCTGTTGTCATTTCAACAATCTTCATAGCATTTGCACCAGGAACAGACTCCATCTCAAGACACAACTTTCACTGCTCATCCTTAAGGAGCATCTTCGCTTCCATTCATGTTTTATATGAGGTTGTGGCAGTTCAGTCACATCTTCAGGCTCCACTTCCAATTCTAGTTATCTTGCTATTTCTACCACATATGCAGTTATCTCCTCCACTGAAGTCCTGAACCCCTTAGTCATCCACGAGGATTGGAATCTTCTCTCAATCTCCTGTTAATGTTGATATTTTGACCTCTTTCCAGAAATCACAAATACTCTTAGTGGTACCTAGAATGTTGAATCCCTTCCAGAAGGATTCAACTGGCTTTGCCCAGATCCATTAGAAGAATCACTATCTTTAGCAGCTAGAGTCTTAGAAAATGCATTTATTAATAATTAGACTTGAAATGACTCTGATCTATGGGCTGCAGAATGCATACCGGGTTAGCAGACATCAAAACAACACTGATCCGGCTGCACATCTCCATCAGAGCTCTCGGGTGACCAGGTGTATTGTCAATAAACACTAATATTTTGAAAGGAATCTTTTTTTCTAGGCAGATCTAAAGAGTGGGCTCAAAATACTCAGTCAAACATGTTGTAAAACAGTTGCGCTGTCACACAGGCTTTTTGTTCCATTTACAGAGCACAGGTAGAGTAGACTTTGCATAATTCTTAAGAACCCCACAATTTTCAGAATGGTAAATGTGCATCGGCTTCAACTTAAAGTCACCTGATGCATTAGCCCAAACAGGAGAGTCAGTTTGTTCTTTGAAGGCTTGAAGCCAGGCATTGACATCTGTCCTCCAGCTATGAAAGTCCTGGATGCCATCTTCTTCCAATAGAAGGCTGCTCTGCCTACACTCAAATCTGTTGTTTGGAATAGTCACCTTGGTAAATTATCTTAGCTAGATCTTCTGGATACCTTGCAGCAGCCTCTACATCAGCACTCGCTGCTTCACCTTGCACCTTGATGTGATGAAGATGGCTTCTTTCTTTAAACTTCATCAACCACCCTCTGGCAGTTTCAAACTTCTCATCTGCACGTTCCTCTCTTCTCTCAAGTTTTCAGAGAACTGAAGAGAGTTAGGGCCTTGATGTGGATCAGGCTTTAGCTTCACGGAATATTGTGGCTTGTTTGATCTTCTATCCAGACCATTAAAGTTTTCCGTGTATCAGCAGTAAGGCTGTTTTGCCTTATCATGTGTTCACTGGAGTAGCACTTTTCATCTCCTTCGAGAACTTTTCCTTTGTGGTCACGATTTGGCTGTTTGGCAGGCCTAGCTTTTCTATTTCACCTTCCAAAGTGCCTTCCTCACTAAGCTTAATAATTTCTAGTTTTTGATTTAAAGTGAGAGACATGTGACTCTTACTTGAACACTTAGAGGCCACTAGAGGGCTACTCATTGGCCTATGTTCAACACTGTGTAAAAGGGAATAGGGAGGCCTGAAGAGAGAGAGAGATGGGCTGTTTTGGTGTGCTCATGGCATCCCAAAACAATGACAACAGAAACATCAAAGGTCAATGATCACAGATCACCATAACAAGTACAATAATAATGAAAAAGTTTGAAATACTGTGAGCATTACCAAAATGGGAGAGACATGAAGTGAGCAAATGCTGTTGGACAAATGGAGCTGATAAACTTGATTGATGCAGGACTGCCATGAACATCAATTTGTAAAAAATGCAGTATTTGATAAATGCAATAAATGAAGTCACTCAGTCGTGTCCGACTCTTTGCAACCCCATGGACTGTAGCCCACCAGGCTCCTCCATCCATAGGATTCTCCAGGCAAGAGTACTGGAGTGGGTTGCCATTTCCTTCTCCAGGGGATCTTCCCAACTCAGGGATCAAACCCAGGTCTTCTGCATCATAGGCAGACACTTTACTGTCTGAGCCATCAGAGAAGTCTAATATAGCAAAATACAATAGAACAAGGACGCTTATACTCTGTATTGCAAGAGAGGCTGAGAAATGCAGTCTTCATTCTAGGCAGCCATGTACCCAACCAAACATTACTATTATTGTGAAGTGAAAAGGAAAGTGAAAGTCACTTAGTTGTGTCTGACTCTGTGTCCCTGCAGCTTGCCAGGCTCCTTTGTCCACATAGCTTAGTTGTGTCCAACTCTTTCCAACTCTGTAGCTCACCAGGCTCCTCTGTGCACAGAATTCTCCAGGCAAGCAAGCATACTGGAGTGGTTTGCCATTCACTTTTCCAGGAGATCTTACTTGGATCTAACCGGGATCAAACCCAGGTCTCCCTCATTGCAGATAAGATTGTTTACCATCTGAGCTACCAGGGAAGTATTATGACTATAAATAAATAAATACTAGAGGGAACTGGAATACCAGACTAAGAGCGGTGGTAAGGACACATACCTCTGGCAAGCCTCCTCAGCGCACCAGAACTTCTCCTGCTTTTGACTGGTCCAGGCCTCCAGCAGTATTCCTCTCTGCTCTGCCTTTTCCAGCAATAGTGGATATGTCCTAGCGCTTGATTTCCTCACTACAGCTTTCTAGGAGGAACAGCTGAGTTTGTCACAGTATAACTTATTTCTTAAATTGATCCCTTTCCTTCCCTAACACATATAGGCTAATAGTATTTGTTGGATCTGATGCTTCCCTTTTATTTTTTAGAAAACTTAAGTCTCCTTTCTGGCCCAGACAGTGTTACCTTTCTCACCTAGATTTTGTCTAATGGAGTCTTCTGTTCTGAGAGATAAGTTACTAGAGATTCTGGTCTGCTCAAAGGCAATCATTGTTCAAAAAAACCTTGGGCACTCTCACTTTTCCAAGTTAGATATTCAGCATGGATTTTTTGACTGGGCTAATGCCAATTCAGGGTTGTATTTCATTTATCATTGTCCTGGTCACTCTCTCCTACTATGTTTCACCTTTCTTGTTGCCTTCATTTAGAGTCTTCATTTAGAGTCTTAATTCTCAAAATTTCTCAGGTGTGCTCCCTCTGGGCACAGGCAGCACTAACGCCATGTATAATTATAGTGACATCTGGAAACTCCTTTAATAATCCCATGAATAGTTTACCTGCATTGGCCTGCTGTTCTCCTTTCAAATGGTCCAGACGTTCAGGCACATTTGGCACCACTGTCCAGTCTTGAAGGCACAGTTCCCTAGGGGTTCTTTCCAAGGATGCTCTGCGTAGCTCTAAGAGAGCACTCTGCCCAGTAGTGGCCTATATCTGTGCTCCGTGCTCCCTCTGGGACAGTTGGTACAGTTCACTGAGACTTTGCTTATATTCTTATTCAATTTCCTTGGAACTAAGTTAATTATTTCTGTCCTTATGTTCCAGATGGTCCCACCAAATATCTACCAATTTAAGAAATAACCTCTTAAATGAATGAAACTTCAAGTACAGTATAGTGTCCCTTCAAGTACAGGACAGACACTGAAGGTCTGTCCTTCAATTTCACTTTTCTGTTAATATCTATTGAATCTGTTCTGTAAGATCTCAACTTTATCTCCAAAAAAGGTTTCTCCTTCTAAAGCCAAATTATCCTTCATTTATTTGTTCTCATCCTGTCATTGTTCCTGTCCTGAGACTGAAGCACATTCTAGGAACACTCCAGACATTCCTTGATTTCCCAAACAAATCTGGTTTCTAGAGACCCAAGTTTCCAGGCACAGGATAATTACCTTCTTGACCTTTTTTCTTTTCTAAAAGATTTATTTATGAATTCTGTGGCTGTGCTGGGTCTTTGCTGCTGCATGCGGGCTTTCTCTAGTTGTGGTGAGTGGGGGCTCTTCTTTATCGTGGTGCACAGGCTTCTCACTGCAGTGGCTTCTCTTGTTTCCGAGCACAGGTTCTAGGCGCTCTTGCTTAAGTAGCTGCAGGACGTGGGCTCAGTGGATGCAATTTGCAGGCTCTAGAGTGCAGGCTCAGTAGTTGCAGCCCATGGGCTTAGTTGTTCTACTGCATGTGGGACCTTCCGGGACCAGGGATTGAACTGGTGTCCCTTGCATTACATGGAGAATTCTTAACCACTGGACCACCAGAGAACCCTGACTTTTGTTTTATTTAAAACAACCCGTGTCTTTAACTTAGATAGTTTTTTCGTTCAATAAGGGCTCCTATTTATTGTTTGCTGATTTTCAATGAAAAGCCTTGTTATGGGTGCCTGCACGGGGCCTTGGCCAGAGTTCATATAATTTACAATTCTAGTCAACTTTGGATCACATGGTGGGAGATTAGTCTTGAGATTCTGCACAGGTCATACCATACAACTTCAAGATTAGTCTTGGGGGAATGCCTACATAAGTTGGCATTAATAACTGAAAACTAGAACTTCAGCATGCAGACACAGATGTAGAGAGTGGACTTGTAGACACAGTGGGGGAAGGAGAGGGTGGGAAAATGGAAAAAGTAGCACTGACATATTATACACGATCATGTGTAAAATGGATAGCTGGTAGGAAGCTGCTATCAGTTTGGCGCTTTGTGATGGACTAGAGGGGTGGGGGAAGGGGAGGAGGCTCATGAGAGAGGGGATATATGTATAATTATGGCTGATTTGAGTTGCTGTATGGTAGGAACCAACACAATATTGTAAAGCAATTTTCCTCCAATTAAAAAATAAATTAAAAAAGAAAACTAGAACTTCAGACTCCAGTGCTCTCGAGCACCCATGCTGTAAAGAACCCACTGGTAAAGAAATGATAGAATTAGAAAATCACCATTTTGCAAGCCTTAAAAAAATATTCTAGATAATATATACCAATGGACACTAAAATGGTTTGATGGTGAACTTTATAATGGTGCATCAGACTGACGGCACTAGATGCAGGAGACTAAACACACTTTTCAACTAGGGACAATGGAAAACATACGATATTAGGAAGTCATTGTTAACTTTTTTTAAATGTTATAATGGTATTGTGGTCATGTTTATAAAAAAATGATACTTATCTGTTAGGGAAAGTGAAGTTGTCTTGAAGTCCATTTTTAAGGAGTTTCAGTTTAGTAACTCTAAGTGGAAAGCAATAATAATAATATAGTCAGATCTTGATTATTCCAAAATAGTGTCCAGCGTGTGCATTATCCAGGACTTTGCCCACTGTTCCTCCCTTCTGTGGCTCCTCTGCTGGCCACTACATTTACAGCTGACCCAGTGTAGTACGGAAAGTACACATCTGTCAAATTTTGTGACTTGTTGGATGAAGAAAGTCTGTGGGGAAGAGACTGAAACTACTGATTGAAATCAGGTGTATAAATAATTGGAACATTTCATTTCTTTTTGATTTATATGTCTTCCTTGTTATAGATAAATATGAGTTACAATGATTACATAATAAAACTTTAGAGCCCCAATACAAAAAGCCTTCATTTTATTTAGTTTCTACTTTACTTGTGGAAAAAAATCATTTTTTAAAAGTTTTATTTTACCAAGGACTAATCCTTTGCTGACATTCAACTTTAAAGTATTCTTTCGTGTCTGTCTCACAGGAGAAAACATGCAACATTGCTTCTGTGGCAGTTTCTTCTAGTTTTTCAAGGACTCATGTAGTAGCAACTGGTTCAAAATACTGCTTTGTTTCAAAGCATGCAGTTTAGATGTATCTTCACTAATGATGGCAATATTTCCATTTTGTTCCTGAGCTGTCAGGTCACTTTCACTGTCAGACAGTGTACACAGCAGAGTGTCATTTTCATAAGTTGGAAAGTAATACCTGAAAACAACCACAAATAGACTGAATAACCAAAACTATAGATTACCTAGAAAATTTCTCAGCAGTTGAATGTACACATTACTATAATTTTGCTAAGTTTCTTTGCCAACAGTTTCAACTACATTTTGCAAAGGCTGTAAACGAGAGAACTTCTGAATTAATTTTACTTTGACCTTTATTGGCTGACATCAGTCTTACTAGTATCTTTGTTAGCTGGCATTTCAGCCTTTGCTTGATATTTAACATAACAAGATACTATCTTAAAAGGCAGCCTACTCTACTATCAGGCAGCTCTAGCTCTCAATTTAATACCTCCTTGTATAAAGCTAAAAACGACATTCCTCTCATTTCTATTCAAAGGTTTCAGTTCTGCCCTAGGGATAGCAAAGTTCAAATACAGTTACTCTTTCACACACTACTCCTTCAAATATCCAATAAAAACAACTGTTTCCATGTGTGGAGTCCCCCCTCTTCCCCCAATCTAATCATCACTATTTTCTTCATTATAAATTAAAAAAATTAAAAACATCTATAGAATTTTAAGTCTATTACTCTGGTTCCTTCTCTGGACACACTCTGGAGTTAGTTCTGAAATATAAAGGTTTTGACTTGTATAAGAAGAATTATAGGAACTGGGTCTCAGGTTAGTCCAGGGCTGACTCTGCCTCTCATAAATCTGGAATTTTCTAAAGAGGAAAAACTAGAGCTTTTTGCCTAGACTCCTGGGGGGCTCTGATTTAACATTCCCTGAGAATAGAGGAATCTCTCTGGAGCTGGAACCCCACAACCTCCCAGAGGTTCCCTCAACTGAGATTATCCAGAGTGATTAGAGAACTGTCTCAGAAGGTGAGACTGGCAAAGGATACCTGGGAGTCTGAGACCATCTCAACAGGTACATACTAGAAGAACAAATGCTTGATGTTTTTTTTTTTTTTTTCAGAGGGTCGGAAGTCACTGCTGCTGCAGGACATGCTGCAGTTTCTTTCCAACCGGATCTCCTCTCCCGGGCCAGGTGCGTCCAGCCAGCGGCCCCTTGCTTGATGTTTTTAAAAGCACCAGGATGCAAAACATGCATCAAAAGCCCTAGTAGTGGTATACTGTATGACACAGTACTTTTATGTTTAGGAGTTTATCTAAATGAAATAATTATGTAAGTGTGCAAAAATGTAGGCATATGCATCTATTTAGAAGAGCAAAACATAAAAATCCTAAACATCTAGCAAATATCCATACAATGGAATATTTGGCAACCATTAAAAATGATGCAATAGATGTGTAGTGGATATAGAAGATGCTTTTAAATACTTTATTAACAAAATATAACTTAAAAATCTATATTTCTATATCTATCTATTGCTATCCATATCACTACACCATAAAATTTGAAGTAGTTGATTATATCTGTAACAGGGAGATTATTTTAAAACCAAGGTTTTTGAAGATTTTTACTTTTTACAATAGACTTGCACTTATCTTTTATTTAAGTTTAAAGGAATTAAATAAATGGATGAGATAATGGAGAAGGAGCAAAGAAATGTATGTCTGGTTGAGCAGAACTCACTGTGGTTGATCCCATATCTGTTTTTCAGGAAGCAGCGCAGTATGTTTCGCTTCTTCCATATGAGTCCTTAAGTCTGCTTTGGACCTGAACTTCTCCTGGCAGCCATAGCATCTACACTGGTGAATCTGCCTCCGAATGAAATTGACCAATTTCACTTGCTGATAGAAATTTAATCCTGAAAATGATAGTATACAGAATCATCAGACAACTGGTCAGACCCATTTTTACACTGTTGCAATTTTTTTTTTTTTAAAGAACCACTTCTCTTTATTAACCAACCTGAAGAGGCAGTGCAGATTTAAAGCATAGACAGAAAATAATAACAGCTAGTACTTATATAGTGCTTATGTACCAGGCACTGCTCTAATCACTTTTCATGCATTAATACATTTAATCTCCACAACACCCTACCACATAGGTGTTACCGTATCCACATTATACATCAGGAAGCTGTCCAAGGCTGCATAGCCAGTAAGTGGTAGAGCCAGGATGTGACACCAGGCTGTTCGCTCCACAGCCCATGTTCTTGACTATTAACCTATTACATACACATATACATGTGTATAAGAGCAATAAAGTAAAGTAACACTTTCAAGAGTCTAGGAAAGTAGCTGGTGAGTTGAGGGGTGGGCATTGAGCTTTTTCGGAGAAGGCAATGGCACCCCACTCCAGTACTCTTGCCTGGAAAATCTCATGGATGGAGGAGCCTGGTAGGCTGCAGTCCATGGGGTCACTGAGGGTCAGACACGACAGAGCGACTTCACTTTCACTTTTCACTTTCCTGCATTGGAGAAGGAAATGGCAACCCACTCCAGTGTTCTTGCCTGGAGAATCCCAGGGACCAGGGAGCCTGGTGGGCTGCCATCTCTGGGGTTGCACAGAGTCAGACACGACTGAAGCGACTTAGCAGCAGCAGCAGCAGCAGCATTGAGCTTTTTATGGTCTTGGATATATTAGCAAGTCAGTACTTTACGTCTTCATGACACTAATTTTTCTATCATGGTGATCTACTTGGGTACATCTATAATAAACACTCGAGCTACACTACCAAGCAAGGCAGTAGGTGTCTTTCATACACTATACATTCTCTATAACATTCTGCTGAGCCAAGGCCCAA
This sequence comes from Bos grunniens, assembly GCF_055505025.1. Taxonomy (NCBI): domain Eukaryota; kingdom Metazoa; phylum Chordata; class Mammalia; order Artiodactyla; family Bovidae; genus Bos; species Bos grunniens. The sequence continues at coordinate 64,195,890 of NC_141168.1, read as the reverse complement.
TGTCACACAGCTAGTAAGTGCTGGAGCTGGACTGTGAACTCCAGTCTGACTTCAAAATCCATGCTTTTTTCCACTAGCCCCCTACACTTTACAATAGAAATTAATCATTAACTTGTAAGCCCTCCTCCAGGGGATTTTCCGGACCCAGGGATCGAAGTCATGTCTCTTATGTCTCCTGCACCGATAAGCAGGTTCTTACCACTAGTGCCACCTGGGAAGCCCTGTTTTATTTGACATCATATATGTAGGGAAAAAACCTATAAATCAAAACCATATTTGAATATTATAGTTAAGACTGTGAATCACTGTTTCAGGCAGTCCCATTGAGACCATCTGTGGAGAGACACATTTTGGCTTGTACACTCTCCAATCACAACTGCAGAACACAGGCATCGTTCACGGGATAGTGTATGAAAAAAAGCAACATCATGGAAAACAATTTCCGAATCAAACTTACCAAGTTCTGACTTTATTTTGAGGAGATCAAATTCATGTGCATCCTAAAAAAAGGAATGAATGTATCTGTGAGCATATAAATTATTTAATCTTTCAGGATGGAAGTATAAACAGACGGCTTATTCACAGGAGTCTGAACACTGCAGAATTCAGTCTCAGTTCATCATCTGTTTTCAAAGTCTTCAAAATCTACATCTAATTGCTTTATAAAGCACAGTCCAAACAAGTCATGTCAATCAGTTAAAACATTTTAGTTGTTCACAGCTTGTATCTCCAGTTTTTATCATTTACTCTGTATGCACTCTGCAGTCTGACAAAAGAGTCCTCAGTCTCTAGGTAAATGTAGCCCTACTATACTCTGTGTCTGGAGTAGAATTATGACTATAGGTCCTTTGCTTCACAAGTAGATAGGTAATTTTAAATATTCTGCTTTTCCTTTTATACTGTAAAATATGGTGTTTAAACCTGAAAGTTTCTCCTCACTCATATCTTCCCACAAATTACATGTCTTTTGACTTTTACGATGCACAGGCTTATTTTTATTCTGTTCCATTTCTACAATCGCCCATCTGGGTAAATGCTTCAACTTACAAGCTTACAGAGAATAAAGACCATCTAACTCTCTATGAAGGCATTCTGTGTAGCACCACAGGCAGGATAATTAAGAATTCCATGATATGTTATCACTGAAAGTGACTCAGCAGAGGTTGAGGACACCAGTCAAGGATCCTGCAAAGGGAATTCTTACACAGGATAGAGGGACTAAGGCACCTTTCAATTCAAAGAGACTAGGATATTATGAGATTAGGATATTTAAGACTGGAAAGTATACATACGTACTAGTGACAACCTGCTTCAGACAAAATGATTCTCCTTCCTCTTGAGTAAATGCCCATAGCCTTTTGAACACCTTCCAGGTCCTAGTTTTACTGAACTAAGAACAGTTTTTATGAATGAGAATGAAGGTGGGTCAAACAGGAGAGTCTGCTCCACTGCTTTAGAGCTGAGTGGGGGGGATGGGAGAGAGGGCATATCAGAATAATCCAGTAATATTTTTCTATTATACTCAACTCCCAATATAATAAAAGAATAGCATGCAGAAGAGAAAACACAAACTGGTAATGTCCTCAAATTTCTTCTCTTCAAATCCTGGTAACTGAGGGAGTTGTAAAACCACACCCTGTGCCCTCTCCACCTCCATCCCTCCCAAGGGCTCTGTAAAAGGCAACTTTCTCTTTTCCTGCTCTCCTTGTTCACCAGCACGGAAAGCACTGGGAAAAAGACTCAGAACCTGTCCACATCCCAGGTATTGTTAATTGTGGTTGCAGATCGTACAGGTTAAGGCAGAACTATCTTGTAAACATCTCAGAGGTGGGATGGCATCAGTGGTCTGTGAAATACCAAACTAACAGTTCACCCAGGTTCAGTGAACTCCGCTTAACTGCCCCTAGTTCTGCTTCTGTTTGATGGACCCTCCCTGACTTCCATTTTGCTTACAGAACTTTAAGGAAGGGGAAAATAATCAAGAGACAAAGGTATAAGATGATGAGGTTGCAGTAACCATCAACTTCTCCCTGTCAGAACAACAAAACCAATGTCAAATGAATCAAAGTATCTCACCTCCATGTGGACACATAATTTCTCAATTGTTTCTGCTTGCTTTTCACAAAATAGGCAGACAGCAGACACAGGGTGTTCTTCCCAATCAGACCAGTCACTGTGTTAAAAATAAAATGGCAAACATGGAGCTTCAAGGATATACAGAACAATGACCTGGTATTACTTTCTGCTCCCTAAGAAACCCTGCCAGTCTCTTTCAAATCTGGTATTTCTGTAAAGACTGTCATATTATATTATGACTTTTTGATACAATTTTTGAAATTCAAAGTAGCACCATGAAATTAATATAAATAGCAAACAGGTGCTGCTCTATTTTCTTGTATTTGCCTCTCTTTCTGAGCAGCTATTTCACTACAAAATCAGCACCATGTCTTTCTGAGACAGCCAGTTTTAATTTGCAGAGAAGACATATCAGGAGACGGGATGCTCTCTCGTTAACTACAGCCACTAAGTGTGCATGCTGTGAGGTGCAGTCAGTGCCCAGAGTGTGTTTCTGCATGAAAAATGGCGTATTTTAAAAAGGCAACCTTGTATCTTTCATGTGGGAAATACAGATCATTTTAAATGGGGCAAGTGTTAAATTTGATGGCAGATATCAAAAAGAATACAGGGCCTTTTTACCACTTTCTCCCTTCCTTGCATTTATTTTTTGAGATACTGTCAACTTCTTGTCACTGCTAAACCAGGAGAAGCAAAATCCCAGGAGAGACAAAAGGCTGAACAGCTTTGAGTGAGAGGAAGATGAATAACAGGGAATCCTTTTAGGTTGAAAAGAATACTTCTCGAGCTTATAATTTCAAGCAAAGAAGCTGTGAATGTTTTAAGTTAGTCATCAATGGGATGAACACAGAACAAAGTTAACCTCAATTTAGTTGTTATGTTCTCTGTTCCAACAGTAAGAAGCATGGAGAGTTCAAATATCATATCAGTTTAAGGTCTAGGGATCAATGGACTAATGAGTAAAGAATTCTGGAGTATATTTTCTCTGAATTATATATTACCTGTGTGCTCAATGATTAGCTGTAGTAGCAAAACACTATTTAGTTGGAATAACAGTTGTTTTAATTATGTCAAACTTATTTTGATATTATCATTAATTTTATTGAAGTATAGTCAATGGCACCCCACTCCAGTACTCTTGCCTGGAAAATCCCATGGATGGAGGAGCCTGGTAGGCTGCAGTCCATGGGGTCGCTGAGGGTCGGACACGACTGAGTGACTTCACTTTCACTTTTCACTTTCCTGCATTGGAGAAGGAAATGGCAACCCACTCCAGTGTTCTTGCCTGGAGAATCCCAGGGATGGTGGGGCCTGGTGGGCTGCCGTCTACGGGGTCGCACAGAGTCAGACACGACTGAAGTGACAGCAGCAGCAGCATAGTTGATTTACAATGTTGTGTTAGTTTCAGGTATGTAGCAAAGTGATTCAGTTATATGTATATATTCAGTTATATATGTATATATTTGTGTATATATATATATATAAAATCATTTTATAAGCATATATGTTTTTAATAAAATATTTGATAAAAAATCTGTTTTTTTTTAATCAGATTCTTTTCCATTAAAGGCTATTACAAGATATTGTCTACAATCTCCCATGTTATACAGTAGAACCTTGTTGTTTATCTATTTTGTATATGGAAGTGTATATCTATTAATAGCAAACTCCTAAATTTATCACCCCCTTTCCCTTTTAGTAAAGATAAATTTGTTTTCTATGTCTGTTAGTTTATTCTTATTTTGTAAATAAATTCATTTGTGTCATACCTTTAGATTCCACATATAAGTGATATCAAGTGATATCTGTGTTTCTCTGACTTACTTTATTTAGTATAATAATCTCTCAGTCCATCTATGTTGTTGCAAATGGCATATCATTATATCGTTCTTTTTTATGATTGAGTAATATTCCACTGTTTGTATACCATATCTTCTCTATCCATTAATCTGTCCACGGACATTTTGGTTGCCTCCATCTTTTGGTTACTGTAAATAGTGCCGCTATGAACATTGGGGTACATGTATATTTTCAAATTAGAGTTTTCATCTTTTCCGGACATATGTGCATGAGGGGGATTGCTGGATCATATGCTAGCTCTACTTTTAGTTTTTTAAGGAACCTACATAATGTTCTCCATAGTAGCTGTACCAATTTACATTCTCATCAAAAGTGTAGTAGGGTACCCTTTTCTCCACACTTTCTTCAGCATTTATTATTTGCAGACTTTTTGATGATGGCCATTCTGACTGGTATGAAGTATCAAAAGTTATTTTTATTTCAAGGTTTGGCTATACTACATGAAAGGACGCATGGCTTACAGAAAGGGTTCTCTTTCTTTTTATTCTATCTTTTCAGAATGGTAACTTAAAATCAAAATAAATAACTATTTTCCTTCTCTTAAAATACTGTGATTAAGTACCATCAATAATAAGCCTTACTCTTCCTGATGCTCTAGCAACTCCCGATCATCTTCTAGTTGAACTTCTTCCCACGATTTTCCAAGTTCCTTTGAAGGAAGAACAGAGGGATTAGAGATAAAGAGGGGAGGTGAAGGGGGAAGAGGGGAGAGGAAAGAGAAAGTAGACACTGAACTCAAAACAAAACAAGACAGTACCTAAATGCAAATGGTTTTAAAACAATACAAGCAGAATACAGTAAAGCTGTTATTTCAGGGTAAGAAATGATACATTCTAACTCGAAGTTTAGAATTTAGGATATATCCTAAATGGTTAGGATTTCAGATATATCCTAAATCAAACATTTGAAAAGCATGTAATAATGTTTAATAACATTTTAATATGCTTTTCTTTTTTAGAGAAGCAGAGATAACCTTTCAGTCAGATTCTTTTCTGTTAAATGTAAATTAGCATTTCTCAGCCCTGGATGTACACAGGAATCTCTTAGGGATCTTTTAGAAAAACCACTAATATCTTTTGAGAGAGACTCTCCTAGCTGGACTCTGTTTCTATTTGAGGTTCTCAAAAGTCTATTTCCCAGACAGCAGCCACAGTGAACTTTCTACAGGGTACCTCGCTGTTTGTCTGACCCCTCCCAGGGCTTCTCATACTCAAAACAAAATGCAGAGGTCTTCCCATGGCTTATAAGGCCTCTATGGTCTGCCAGGCTCCCTCTCTATCACTGTGTTCCAGCACTTTTTCTCATGCTTAGCTGGCTCTGGTCAGACCACTCTTTGGTTCCTGCTTGAACACAGCAAGCCGACTTCCACCTGGTTACTTCTACACTTGTTGGCATCGTTCACCTCACATATCCTGATGTGGTTCCATCATCCTGAACGTTACCACTGCTTTTTCTGAACACTGTCTAAACACCCCTCTTTCAAGTTACTTTTTATTCTGCTAGGACGCTTTATTTTTCTTCAAAGCATTGATCATACCCTGAAATCATTTTGTGGATCTGTTTTCTTATTTTCTGTCTTCTGCACTAGAATGTCTATGAAGACATGGGTTTTGTTCACTGTTATATTTCCAGAGTCGGGCACACAGTGGGTACCAGAAATTATCTTTTTTATTTTATTTTATTTATTTTATTTTTAAAATTTTATTTTATTTTTAAACTTTACATAATTGTATTAGTTTTGCCAAATATCCGCAGTAGGCAGTGCGTCAGTCTTATAATCTGAAATTATCTTTTTGAGTTGAACTGTAACTGAAAACATCTAAAAAATGTGATGCCAATTCAGATCTTACTTCAAAAGTTTTGTGCATGTTGAGTAAATAGTTAATGTATAAAAATCACATGGTACCAGGTAATAGTTGGTACTCAAATATATACTCAAATCCCTTTTATCTCTTACAGTTCATGGAGGAGTTCCACTTTGCAGGGCTATGTCAGACAAATTTAGTCATAGTTTCAGCAAAACTTAATGCAGTGATGAGCAGGAATGCTTTCTTTTGGCCCAACCATGTCTCTTTTCTCCCTTGAGTCATTTCTTTCTTTCTCTTGGCCTTTCTTCTCTCTCTACTCAATCTTCCCACTGTGCCGTGCAAAAGCAGACACTGCATTAAAGAGGGATACAGAGAAATTACTGGGCACTTTTCCAAGCAGTTAAACCATGGTAACTGTCAAGTCCAGCCTCACCTGATATAATACAGATATCCCTGTTTTATATCCTTTATTTAGAAAAACATTACCAGAATTTACTCTCAGTTAGAAACATTTTCTTAAGGAAGGTAATCATTTAACTAAACACAAAGGACTACAAGAGCCATTATGATTTAGAGAAAAAGAACATCTATCATTCATCAACTTAATGAGAGGTTTTGCAGCTGTCATTATCTATCAGCTAAATGATGCATAAACTCAGACACACAGAGATTTACCATAACGTCATTAGAGACAGTTAATTTGGACTCCATAATGGACTTCCCAGAGTCGTCATGAAGTGTCTAAGCATCATTATGAACAATAAGAATGGCCTCACCATTGCCAACAGGATTCTTATTAGATGGAATTTTTGGTGATGAATTAAATCTTTTATGCATTGGTTGGTCTCTGTGGACACAGACTGAAGGCCACTGCTGCAAGATATTACTCAAGGATGGGTCACTTGGGGTATTACCATTCAACAATACAAGCAAATGTTACTTATCAATAAATGTTTTGAGCCCAAAATGATGAAAAATATCTTTCACTGTCAAACTTCCAAAGTCAAAGCATTGCTTTACAGCTTTCTCAGTATTAAGCACAACACAGGGATTTATCTAGGCAATACAGCACTAACCATTTACCGCTTGAGAACAAAATGGAACTCTGTGTTCATTAGTATAATAGGAAACAAGTGATTTGAATGTGACTTTCCTAGAGTGCTCTGCCTTGGTACAGTTAAATGTATGATTTATTATAAGAACAAGACACAAAGAGAAAAAAAAAATTTAGTCTCTGATTAAGACACTATGCCTACTAATGAATCATATCAGGAAAGAGAAGAACTCAAAAAAAAAAAAACCAAACCAAAGTTGGGAAGGCATGTCAGTAAAGATGTTCAGAACACCTCCTCAAACCTCTGCATTAGATGGCTTATGATCAATGAGAGGGTGGGGAAAAAGGTCCCTTTCACCCAGCACCCTTTCATCCCTAAAACTCACAGACTTACATATGCTTACACACAAAAAAATCCATCAGAAACACATACAGTGTTTTAAATGTAAATAATTACAGTAGAGAGAATCATAACAAAACTGAAAAATAGGTTAACAGCGTTCTTTTGTTGGGGCTTCCCTGATGGCTCAACAGTAAAGAATCTGTCTGCCAATGCAGGAGACGTGAGTTTGATCCCTGGGTTGGGAAGATCCCCTGGAGAAGGAAATGGCAATCCATCCCAATATTCTTGCCTGGGAAATCCCATGGACAGAGAAGCCTGGTGGGCTACAGTCCATGGGGTCACAAAGAGTTGGACATGACTCAGTGACTAAACAACAACAATGTTTTGTTACAGATGGGTTTGTATATTTTAAAACTAAAAAAATTTAAATCAAAAAAATGATAATACCACTGCAAAAATACTTCCCTTTAGTAAAGCTCAGGCCTTGAGCCATGAGCACCTACAGAACATGTAGCTGAAGCCTTGAAGATGATGTCAAGCAGTCTGCTGCCCTCTGAGGCAAGAGTACTTGAACGTGAAACTGCCTGGGACCTTGTCCCTTCAGGTGTTCCCCCCCCAACCCCCAATCCATTGAACCTTTCTGTTTGTGAGAAAACAAAGCACAAACTCTAAGCAGATAATTTAGATTATGCAAAAGACCTTTAATATATTTTATTTGCAAGTCTATCAGTATTAAAAAACTGATATGAGTTATTAAACAGGCAAATTATTTCTCCCAAGAAAGAAGATGGAATCTATCAATTTGCTGAGCCCAAAAGGGACCCTTAACAGACTCTTTGTCCTGACCAGGGATCAGGACATCGTTTATTGATCTCCCACCTTTTATGACTCTCAGAGTGTATCTTGCCAGGAATACCCTGGATGCTTCCATTACTGCTGGTCTGAAAATTCTGTTCCGAAGTGGGACACTGTGGGTGCACGACTCAATTACCGCATAGATCTACTACAGGAGAGGTCAAAACATTAATTCTGTATACACCATTACAAAGTGTTGAAATTAATGTGCTTACACATCTGGTTCTCACACCAATCTCTAAGTTCCTTGAAAGTAGTAGCTGTTCTGCCATATTTTTCTTTCTGTTCCACCAGCATCTGGTACCTAGAAAGCACTCAAATGTTTATAGAATGTATGAAGTCAATGAAATTCCTTCTGAAAGAAAGAGGATGTGAGAAATGGATGTGCAGACACTAGCTACTAAACCAACAATTCAATCTTTTGCCCACATCCACGCACTCATATCAGCTTTTTCCCTCAGAGAAATAAACGATGAATGTCTCTCATTTCTGTTTTTCTTTTTTTCTTCTTTTTAATCCTTAAAAAAAAAATAAAGCAGGAACTCTCTGGTGGTCTAGTGTTTAGGACTATGAGCTTCCACTGCTGAGGGCCTGGGTTTGATCCCTGGTTGGGGAACTAAGATTTTGCAAGCTGGGTAGCGCAGCCAAAAATTTATAAAATAACAATAAAAAATTGTCCTGCTCTTTAAAGTCCTTAAGAAAAAATAAACAATGTATTTACTGTTTAATTAAACTTTTAGAATAGTTTAGTCTTGATAATAAGTATTTTCATTAGTGAAGTCTAAAAGAAAACTAAAATGAAAAACCATTGGCCCTCATTTTTCTCTAACTATACACTATTAATATTTGGAACAGTTTTAAAAAATCTATTTAGCCTATATATTTTTTATACCTTGATTTATAATATTCCAAGAACACTGTTAAGATTGATACTTCTGATAAGCACTCCTCTAACTTAAGGCACTGGTATATCTTTAGAGATGTTATTAGCTTTTTCAATTCTTTCCAAAGCTAAGTTTACATCATTTCCAAGCTATTACAAACCTAGACAGTGTATTAGAAAGCAGAGACATCGCTTTGTTGACAAAGGTCCATATAGTCAAAGCTATGGATTTTCCAGTGGTCATGAGAGTTGGACCACAAAGAAGGCTGAGTGTTGAAGAATTAATAATGATTTCAAACTGTGGTGCTGGAGAAGACTCTTGAGAGTCCCTTGGACAGCAAAGAGATCAAACCAGTCAATCCTAAAGGAAATCAACCCTGAATATTCATTGGAAGGACTGATGCTGAAGCTGAAACTCCAATACTTTGGCCACCTGATGCGAAGAGCTGACTCACTGGGAAAGACTCTGATGCTGGGAAAGATTGGGGGAAGGAGGATACGGGGATGACAAAGGATAAGATGGTTGGATGGCATCACTGACTAAATGGACATGAGTTTGAGCAAATTCTGGGAGATAGTGAAGGACCGGGAAGCCTGGCATGCTGCAGTCCATGGGGTCGCAAAGAGTTGGACACAACTGAGTGATTGAGCAACAACAACAAGGCATCATAACACTTTTTAAGTTTTTTAAAACAAATCTTTCCTATGGCTTCCCTGGAAGCTCAGTGGTTAGGACTCCAAGCTTTCATTGCCGAGGGTATGGGTTCAATCCTTGGTTGGGGAACTAAGATCCCATAAGCTGTGTAGTGTGGTCAAAGAAGGAAAAAAAACAAACAAAACCAAAAACTCCAGAAACAAAACACTTTATTGTTGTTGGCCTCAATGGAAAAGCATAGAGAGCTAAGATGGCTAGGGTTGTGGGTTAGAGCCCTTAAGGAACTGACTAAAGTCAGCTTTACCTTGACCATGCGTCATCTTCTACTTTGGTATAAAAGATAATAGGCAAAGGGTGTGTATGTGTGTAGATCATTAAGAATTTATCACCATTAACTGACCAAATCCCCAAACCAACCCAAAGTATAAGAGGTGGGTACTGGTACTATTTCAATTATAAAAACTGAGGAAAAATGGAAGGAAACTGATGCAGAAAGCTTTAGCTATGTGACCCTGGGAAAATCATGCAACTTCTCTATGCTCTAGTTACCTAATCTATAAAAGAGGATAATGACAAAACCTGTGTCACAGGGGTGTGGTTAAGAGTAAATGACTTAATATAAATACCTAAGACAGTACCTGGCACATCCGTGCATGAGTGCTAAGTTGCTTCAGTCACATCCTACTCTTTGCGACCCTATGGGACTCAGCCCCCCAAGGCTCCTCTGTTAGTAGAATTCTCCAAGCAAGAATACTGGAGTGGGTTGCCAAGCCCTCCTCTAGGGGATTTTCCTGACCCCAGGACTGAACCTGGATCTCTTATGTCTCTTGCATTCGCAAGAGAGTTCTTTACCTGTTTACTAGCACCACCTGGGAAGCCTGTACCTGGCACATAGTAGGTACTAAAAAGCTGCTAATTAAAACCAAACCAGGGAGAATGGATATGTGTACATGACGTACGGCTGAGTCTCTTTGCTGTCCACCTGAAACTATGACAACATTGTTAACCAGTTATTCCCTAATACAAAATAAAAAGTTGAACCCCCCCCACCACCAAAAGCCTTAAAAAAAAAATCTATCAATATTACCCTGAAGTGATTTAATTTTCATTTTATATGTTATTAAAGCCTTTACATTCTCTTGAAGTACTTCTTTCAAGCCACGATTCATCCCACATGAAATCTGGGCTCTCCGTGGGCAGTACAATCCGGCACACTCATCTAGAGCCAGCTGGTCCTCACGGATAATTCCAGTTTTCACAGTTGCACTATTTGATGCCCGTATTGAACTTTTCTAAAAGTGCCAGCAGAATCTGAGTGAGCAGTCTCTCTGAAGTCTCCTCTAAAAGATAAACACCTCCAGCTATATACAATGTTCTGCTAATCCTAAGCTCTTGACTATTAGCTTAAAAGAGCCCCAGAAGAAAGTACATTAAATTGCTTCCACGGCTTCCTGCAGTAGCTGAATATTTCTTAGAGCTAACACTGAAGCCCATTCCCTATTGGATTGGGCTGGGCCCTGAAGTAGCGTTTGCTCTAGGAATTAATGACTGAGTGATTTCACGAGAAGACTGAAAGACTCAAAGGGTGCCTTTACCTTTAGTTAGTTGTAAAACATTTGTAGCAAACCACGGCAACCTTTCAGAGACAATCTTTAAACACATGCTAAACTTATTTCTCAAGGGGAATTTTAATATGCTAAGGATTAGTTAGAACAGGCAAAAATTTTATCCTAAAGCAGAGACTTCCAACATAATTCAGAATATGCTTTCTGTCCAATAGATAAAATGGCTCATTATTATCAATTATGCCTTTTGTGGCCAATGGACTTGGATTAAAATTCTTTCAAATTAAGAGCAAAAAACACTTTCTTTTGCTTTAGAAAGCTGTCAGAACTGGAACTCCTCATCTTTCTTTCAATTCCAAGGCAGAATTACTTAACTCCTTCTCTTGTCATGAGTAGTTTTGTTAGAGAACCACTGACTGAAACTGCCAATCCTAGACAGGCTCGGTAACAACCACTTTGCATGAGTTATCATACAACAAGAGGTCCTGGGAAGTAATGTGGAACTAACAAGTTACCACCAACTGGGAGAATTCAGGAAAGGTCAAAAGGAGAGAGGAGATGTCAGTCCATATGTCCTACTAACTTCCCAGAATCCTTCCTGCTTAAATCCATTTGAGCTGAGAGATATGCGCGCCACCAGGAATAACCATGAGTCAAAATGATTGGCCACAGACAACCAGGAAACTAAACCACTTACCATAAAACCTGAAACTGTGAGCCATGTGGCAGAGCAGTTCTCCTGGGTTCCCTTTGCTGCTCTCCCCCTGGTGCCCCTTCTTAATAAAGTCTCTTGCTTTGTCAGCACGAGAATCTCCTTGGACAGTTCATTTCCAAGTGTTAGACAAGAGCCCACTCTTGGGCCCCTGGAAAGGGTCTCTCTTCCCACAAGAGTTTCCTTCCTTTGCTATGTATACATAAAATAAAGATCAGCAGACTGGGGCAGGACCGGTAGCACTCTCCAGTCAGTGTGTCAATCAAAAATCTCTTTTTAAATTTCCAAATGCACCTAAGAGAAGGAAATTTGCCTCCAACTGAATACCTCTCCTTACACAAAAAGGACTGTAATCTCCAGAGGCCAGTAAATGGTACAGAGGTTTCTGGGCAAGGAGAGTTTGCAAAGTATTTAAAATCCTTGACAATGATAACCCCATCAATCCATCCTACTAGTTTTATATATATATATATATTTTTTGTGTGTGTGGGAAAGAAAGGCGAAGATATTTTAATGGGGGAAAAGGGTATGAGTGAAGAGACTATAAACGATTATCTAGCACAGCACCCAGCACACCCAGACAACAATGTTTTTAGAAAAGAATATAGAAGTCCCTGCATTAATATATACAGAAGTATATAGTATACTGGAGAAGGAAATGCCAACCCACTCCAGTACTCTTGCCTGGTAAATTCCATGGATGGGGGAGCATGGTAGGGTATAGTCCATGGGGTCGCAAAGAGCTGGACACGACTGAGAGACTTCACTTTCTTTCTTTCTATAGTTCCTTTTGGAGAAGGAAATGGCAACCCACTCCAGTGTTCTTGTCTGGAGAATCCCATGGACGGAGGGGCCTGGTGGGCTACAGTCTATGGGGTTGCAAAGAGTCGGACACGACTAAGCAACTAACATACATACATACATATAGTATATAGAATACAACAGTATATAGAATATAGAAGTCCCTGTGCTCAAGGTAACAGACAGTAAATAGGGGGCAATGTGTGGCTATTCAGATGTTTTACATTTATTTATTTGAGCAAGATCCCTACGAGTTCTAGAGACACAACCTTTTTACTATATAAACACCTGGCAAATCAGAGACAAATCAAATCACATTACCTTTTGTAAACTAACCATTGCTTGAAAGTATCCCTCAACCACATTTTGATGTTTATAGACAGGCAATCAAATTTTAAATTATGAACAGAAAAGAAAGCCTTACCAAATAATTGATGACATAAAATCGGTCATATTCTCTGTTCTTAGGATTGATCCGACGATGCTGTTTTTTCCTCATATGATCTTTAAGTGTATTTTTGTCCCTGAAGGTCTTCTCACAATACAAGCACTGCAAGCTACAAGAAAGACAAAAACACCAAGATTAAATAAGGCCCTTGAATAGCTGTTGCAGTAGACCTTTATTATTATTACTGGGTCTTAAAATTTACTCATTTTTTAGGTCTCATAGAGTTTTCAAATGGGATGTAATATCCTTTTTGGAATCCCTCTCACTTTATTCATTTGGCTTTAGAGGATGTATGTTGTGGTTTACTTTGTATTTGGCTATACTGGCCAACTTGGCTATTTAGTTAAAACTATGATAAAGATATCAATTACCCAAATTGATTTTGGTGCTTTACTAACTGAATTATCTATTCTAAAAATGAAAATATGTTCTTCAAATAATTATAATGATAACTAGCACTGGTTGCTTCCACTGAGTGTAATGATTAGTCTGTGATTTGGCATATCCTATGACCTGGTTTGCAGGGTCTAACTCCTAACTCCAGCTGTGGGACTTGGTCAAGTTACTTGTTATCTCTGTTACCACTCATTTTCTGATCTCTAACCTGAAGATAACACCTACATTTTAGAGAATACTTATGACAATGTATACATATAAATTCATAACCATGAGAATAATTTACACAAAATATGAACAATATATGAACACATTTAAACCACGCCTTATTTATATATATATGAATAAAATGCCTAGCATATTCATGGCACACAGTAAGCGCTACTTTTACTATCTTATCATTCACATGTTCCTTCTGCTAGAGTATTTCCCCTAACTGGGAATCATTACCTAATGAGGCAGTAATGACCAATTTCAAACAGATTACTAGCAAAATGTCTTTTCTCATACTAAGCTGGACAGTTGATATTGCCTGGAACTTCTACCCAACAGTCATAAGAGTTCTACTTTCTAGTCACAAAGAATTCATGAAAACACTAAAATTATAACCGAGCAGGACACTATGGGGCATTCCCAGGACACAACCATTCCACCATGTCCTCTGCCTGCCTCTTGCCTGCAGAAAAGTTGCAGTCTTCCAGGCCTTCTCTGAGTCACAAAAGTCCATCTCAAGAATTAATGACTGACAAGATAGGAACATGTAGTGACAAAAACAGCAGTTGGGTCAGGAGAACTTGCATAAATTTGAATAGTAAATCAGCCATATGGCAGTCATGCAATTTTTAGTTCCTTCTTGAAGTTCCTGATGACCATGGGCATGTGGGCTCCAGATCTACTGGAACCTGAGGATTGATAATGTTAACCTTTGTGATACCGCCCTGTTACCTCAACGTCAATCAATCAGAGAATTGTACATAAGCTGATCAAACATAGAGAACAGATTTATGGACACGGGGTGGTGGGAGGGAGAAGGAAGGAGAAGGTGAAATGTATGGAGAGAGTCACATGGAAACTTATATTATCATATGTGAAATAGAGACCCAGGGGGAATTTTCAGTATGACTCAGGGAACTCAAACAGGGGCTCTGTGACTATCTAGAGGGGTGGGCTGGGGAAGGAGATAGGAGGGGGGTTCAAGAGGGAGGGGACATACATATACCTATGACTGATGTTTGGCAGAAACCAACAAAATTCTGTAAAGCAATTATCCTTCAATTAAAAACTAAATAAATAAAAGAATTGCTTCCCTGAAACCCATTAGGGAGTTCTGGTCTTCTGAGCATGAGCCACCTGTTTTCCTTGTGTGGCCCTTGCAATAAACCTTTCTGTGTTAAACTTATGTTTTGGTTTGCTTGGTCTCACTGTGTGTTGGGCACACGAACTTGGGTTTGACAACAAAATGACTGAAATAAGTTTTTGTTGCTATTTTTGAATTCTTTTCCATCTTTACCAAACAACATCTCAATTATTTTTTATGCCACAGAAGTAACTATATTCCTTTATAGTAAACAATTTATGGGAAATAAGTTAAGGATATTGATTACTGCTAGTCTTGCTAGAGAACACACCTGGTATTATTTTATAAATGAAGGATCATTCATTAAAAGAGTGAAGAGACTTGTTTTAATGTACTGTTGATACCAGAATTTGAATTTAGAATTTTATAATGGGTATTTCTTGCTCAATGTTATTGCTCCAAATGTTGTGGGCTGAGACACCACATTCATTAGTACTATATTTAAGTGAATAAAACTAGGGTTTGAGAGTAAAATCTTGAGCCCTTTCTTAGAAAGAAGAGTGAACAGATTTTTGAAAGACATTTTGGTGATGTACAGAATTTTATTCCCTATTTCTACAAGTTAAACAGCCAGAATATAACCTCAAGAAAAGTGGAGTGTTATGATATATAAATGTAAATTAACACTAAAGTTAAAAAAATACAAGCAGGATGCTATATTTCACCTAAAGTTGAATAATATCTAGGGATTTGACTTTACTAAATGTGTAGAATAATTATAGAGAGAAGCATAGAAATTAGGAATCCAAAGTGAAGAACAGTAGTTACTCAGGGAGATACAAATGAGGAAGGGAACAAAGGGAGACTCAAGGGACATAATCACATTCTCTTTCTTATGCTGGTAAGTATATTTTTCATACCCTATATAACATACCTTACAGTGGTATATACATTGTTTGCTACATATGACATTTATATTTAAAGGCGACTAAAAGGCAATATGATCTACACAAAATAAAGACTGTCATACAAAATGTGAACTCCTCCAACATGAGAAATGAGAAAATTCTATTTCTTTAATTACTTGTGACTATTAATTTTTAAAAATTCACAGTGGAGTCCAAGATTAAGATAGCTTTAGGTTGTGTTTCATAAAAATGTACTTACTTGTCAAGCTTTTTCTGTAATGTACACAGAAATTCATTGCAGTTTACAATGTTGTCTGGCAATCCAATGTTGAAAGCATGTTCTCTGGCCATGTGGTTCAAAAGAACAGATCTAGGAAGAAATTTGAGCAATCTGCATTATTTATAACTCATCTAGGAACAAATCAGGTCAGGAGTATCATTTATATAATGATAACAATACTAATTAGAAGACAAGCAAAGGTTAAACATGCGACACACATTTGGGCTACGAAAGAGTTAATGCCTTATGAAGTTTGGTCGCTAAGTCACGTCTGACTCTTTGCTATTCCCATGGACTGTAGCCCACCAGGATCCTCTGTCCATGGGATTTTCCAGACAAGACTACCAGAGTGGGTTGCCATTTCCTTCTCCAGGGAATCTTCCCAACTCAGGGATGGAACCTGTGTCTCCTGCATCGGCAGGTGTATTTTTTACCACTGAGCCACCAGGGAAGTCTGTGTTATAGTATGCATGTAAGCATATCAGTTCTTTAAAGGGAGTCCAAATGTGTTCCACAATCTGCCACTGAGCAGGATTACACTCTACTGGTGAATTGAGTATCTGTCCTTTAAACTATTAAATAAATGTGCTTTGCCTACTCTTTCAATTAATGAGGAAGAGATAACTGCTCAAGAGAAATATATAAACAAATATAACCCAGGATCACAGACATTTAGTTAGCTTATCATTGGATGCAAAACTGGAATCCACAGTTCACATATCTAATTTCATGTAAGGGTTATGATAACTTGCATACACAATGACCATCTTTTTGGTCAGTTCATGTATAGAAGGAAAATTTTAATTTATGTAATATAATGTAACTTTTACACAGAAAAAATCTTATGTGTAAAATATATACTTTGGGCGTTTGCCACAAATTTAGTTCATAAAACAAAGGTGACAGTTTTGGGGGACTTATTAGTACACATACCAATGACAGACTATGTACAGTGACATTACACAGTTTATTTTTTCTAACTTGTTTAGACCCATGCTGCTGCTGCTGCTAAGGCGCTTCAGTCGAGTCCGACTCTGTGCGACCCCATGGACGGCAGCCCACCAGGCTCCCCTGTCCCCAGGATTCTCCAGGCAAGAACACTGGAGTGGGTTGCCATTTGCTTCTCCAATGCGTGAAAGTGAAAAGTGAAAGTGAAGTTGCTCAGTTGTGTCCGACTCTCCGTGACCTCATGGACTGCAGCTTACTAGGCTCCTCAGTCCATGGGATTTTCCAGGCAAGAGTACTGGAGCTGGCCCCAAATTGCCTTTTTTTTTTTTTTTTTTTCTCTTCAGAAAGTGAAATATAGCATTCACCTTCATGAAAATATTTGACTTTTTTCTTTAGTATATAATAGACACATTTATGAATCTCATAGTTCATATGTCCATTTGTCCAACCACTTAAGTATTATAGACAAATTTGAATAAAACTAGCATGTGCTGGACTACTCCACAGTACCTTTTGGGCCTGTAAGGGGATCCCCCAGGGACAGCCCAGACAGAGCTGGACTTTTCCAGGGGTTTCAGGCATGAGGCCCAGGCTGTGGAAGGGTCCAGGCAGAAGCAGAGTTGGGGTCCTCTTGCAGGGATTGGGATGGGTGAGTGGCAGGCTGTGAGGCAGACGGTTGGAGAGCTTCCCCTAACCTCAAGCCTGTGCTGGGGCAGAGTTCAGTGCCTCTAGATCCAGACCCTATATTGTACCTGGAAGGATTCAGCAATCATTAACAGCTGGTTCAAGGCCTATGAATGGATTAGGAGGATTAAGGATTACTTCACCCTAGTCCATGTGGCATTAGGATCTTTCACTTTTAAGAGTTGTACTGAATGTACTTATGGGAGATTACTGCTCTCAATTTCTCTGGGACCTAAAGGCTTGATATCTAGGGTCCGTAAGTTAGGAGACAGGAGCTAAGCCAATGCATTCTTCTTTTCTCAAATATTTCTCCCTTATTTCACTGTAGGAATAAAGGTTTCCCTACATAGTTAAACAATGCAGTTTGCCTGAAGCAGTATCAATTGGGATAAATAAAAGGTTGGTCACAAAACTTAAATGGAAAATCTGGGGAATGAGATGATTATAGGGGATTGACTTCTAAGGACCTAGAAACACACATGTGCAGGGCTGTGTGCATCCCTAAGAAATCCCTGAGAAGACCCTAATCTCTCACCGGTGGCTGACTCTGAGACTCTATACAAGCAGGAAGTGAAAGTTAAGGCAGAGCTGTAAACTGATGGAGCACTGAAGATAGGTCCCAAGCCAAACACAGAACTCCTTGGCAAAGGAAAGAAGATATGTTTTCTCAAGGCTCGCTGCCATATCATTATTGAACACTGAGCTGAGTAGATATGTTCAGCAGCCATACTTGACAAAGAATACATGCTTTAGAGAATTAGTTCAGGAAACTCACTAAATACACAAATAGCAACAACAAAAACTCTGTTTGCGTAGGGGACAAATTTAATTTCTGTAGTTATCACATTATTTAAAATGTTGAGTTTTCAACAAACAAATTATAAGACATGCAAAGAAAAGAAACTATGGCCTACCATATGAAAAGAAAGTAGTCAATAGAAACTGTCACTATTTCTGAGTAAGCCCAAATGTTGGACATAACAGACAAAGATCATAAGATAAATTAGATTACAAAAATATGTGCAAAGAACTAAAGAAAACCATGACTAAATAATCAAAAAAAGGTATAAGAAGGATACCCTTACGAAAATGGGAATACTAATAAAAAGATAGAAATTCAACAAAACATACAAATTCTGGAGATGAAATGTATAGTAACTGAAATGAAAAATTCACTAGAAGGGCCCGAAAGAAAATTTGAATTGGAGAACAAAGAACCAATGAACTTGAAGATCAATTGAGATTTTTCAGTCTGCAGAACAGAAGAAGAAACAACGCCGAAAATTAAATTGAGCCTCAGAGATTATTACATCTACCAATCTATGTATAATAGGATTCCCCAAAAGCAAAAAGGATAGGGGCAGAAATAATATTTGAAGAAATAACAGCTAAAAACTCCCCAAATTTGATGGAAAACATTAACTGAAACATTGAAGAAGCCCGATAAACTTCATGTAGAATAAATTAGAGAGACCCATACCAAGAGAAAAAATGACGATGAAATCAAGACATTGCCAGATAATAAAACCTGAGCAAATTCATTGTTAAAGGACTTGCCCAATATGAAACTAAAACAAATCCTTTGGGATAAAATAAAATAATGCTAGATAGTAATTCAAATATACATTAAAAAAATATGCACCGGTAAAGGTAGTCACATAGTCAAATATAAAAGGCAGTGTAAATGAATTTCTGTTTATAAATCTTTTCTTCCCATATCTGATGTAAAAATAACTGCATGAAACAAAAATTTTAAAGACATGTTAATGAGCTTATTATGTATAAAGATGTAATTTATGTGACAATAATAGCACAAAGGAGTGGGGGAGGAGCAAGCCATTTTGGAGCAAATTTTTCTGTGTTTTGTTGAAATTACACTGGTATTAATCTGAGTTCAACTGTTTTAAGTTAAAATATCAGTTGTAATCCCCAGTGAATTATAGTGGATCGTGAGTAGACCACTAGAAAATAACTCAAAAAATAAGGTAAAAGTAACAAGGGAATTGAAATGGTGCCCTAGAAAATGTCTACTCACCAAAAAAGAAGGCAGTAATGGAGGAAAGAAATTTTTAAAAACTTTATTAATAAACAGAAAAATGGTATAAGTAAATCCCATCTCATCAGTAATGACACTACAATAAACATTAACACAGGATAGCAAGAATGTCCTCATTTTTCTATCCTTGACCATTATCCACGCCATATGTTTTTCTATTGTTTTTATGCCCAGGCTGGAAGAACACAAATATAATCCCCAAACATTGCTAATATCATGCATAGCTGGAATCAGGTTATATTGTTGATCTTTCATTATAAACAGACTTTTCATAAACAAGAGCAGCAGAAGGATAGGGGACATTTTATAAAAATAAGACATTGCTTTTCTTTATCATTGGTTAAAGCTGTGGCAAGTGGTGCAGTGATAAAGAATCTGCCTACCAATGGAGAAGACGCAGGAGACGCAGGTTTGATCCCTGGGTTGGGAAGATCCCCTGGAGTAGGAAATGGCAGCCCACGCCAGTATTTTTGCCTGGCAAATTCCATGGACAGAGGAGCCTGGCAGGCTACAGTCCATGGGGTTGCAAAGAGTCGGAGAAGAGTGAGCACCCATGCATGCACGTGCACTCAGTTGTATGGTGCAAGATAAAGCAAACTTCTGTCTCTGCAACAGGCTGACTGCCTTTCTCTATCAAACTTTCACTCATTATATCCTGATACCCATGTATCCCTGGGTTTAATATAAGGATATATATTTCAAATCATGTCAGTATCTACATTTATCAAAAAAACTTAAGCTATAGAAAATAAAAATATTTGTAGATTTTTAATACTAGAGATTCCTAATAATAGTCACATTGCTCCTTACTGGGTTAATCATAGTCTTAATGTTAAATCAGAAATAACATGTTAAAAGGAAGTAGCAGCGCTTGGTAAACTTTTTGATAGATAGCTGGTCCTCACTGCCATCCCCATAAATCTCTTTGAAACAGACAGTGTTAAAAGCATAATGACTGGCCTTGGCATAGGTTTTCCTCTATGCTAACTGATCTATATGAGTATCAAATCTTCATAACTGGTGTTTTCAACATTGATGCTTCATCCAAACCCTTTTCTAAATTCAAACAAATAGTTACCCTCTCCTTTTTGATGTTTTTCAGACAACAATGTTGGATACTGTGCTTAGCCATTTTTTTTTAAACTAAAGACTGCTTTCCTTCAAGTGGGCAGCAGAATGATTGTCCACTCTATGTTGTCATTAAAACTATTCCCATTTCCTAGAGTTACAACTTCATGACTTGTATTTAATGTACACTTGTAAATATTACTGTTGTATAAAAAGAAATTTGTCTGGTCTTTGTCTTTGGTTCCAGGTACTGAACTTCAAAAACCCTTGGAATTTGTTATGCCAATAAAGTAACTTGTGGTAGGCTTCTAGAATGTTTCAGAACAGGGGTTAATTGCCATAAAGACTAAATAACTAAGTGATCAAAGTTTAGGGACCCAGAGCCACCCTGACCTCCAGAGAGGAGAGAGGGTCTGGAGACTAAGTTCCATAATTAAATTAAGTAAATATGCTCACATAATGAAGCATGTAAAAATTCTGGATACCAAAACTCAGTGAAGATTCTTGGTTGACGTGCCAGGAGGTGATAGATTCTGATTCTTTGAGAAGGCACAGAAGTTCTGTGTTTAGGACCCATCCAGATCCAGCTCTATGTGCCTCTTAATCTGACTGTTCCTGATCTGTATCTTTTATGGCTAACACTTTTCTGAGTTTTGTGAGTCATTCTAGTGAATTAATGAACCTAAGCAAATTATTGGTGGAAATCTCTGAATTTGTAGCCAGTTGGTCAAAAGTGCAGCTGTCCAAGGGAATTTCTGAATTTGTGTGGTATCTAAAGAGAGGGCAGTCTTGTAGGGGATGATGCCCTTAAACCCACAGTGAAGTGAAGTGAAGTGAAAGTTGCTCAGTTGTGTCCAACTCTTTGCAACCCCATGGACTATATAGTCCATGGAATTCTCCAGGCAAGAATACTGGAGTGGGTAGCCTTTTCCTTCTCCAGGGGATCTTCCCAACCCAGGGATCAAACCCAGGTCTCATGCATTGCAGGCAGATTCTTTACCAGCTGAGCCACAAGGGAAGCCCAAGAATACTGCAGTGGGTAGCCTATCCCTTCTCCAGTGGAATCTGATGCTAACTCTATGTGATTAGTTTTAGAACTGAATCAGAGTATATCAGTTGGTTTTAGGCCAGTTGGGGCTGGTGACAGAATTACCAATTCCCCATTTATTTTCCCCCTTAGATCTTTATCATTTTTAATGTTTAAAAATAAAACACCAAAAGCTGCTGAAGGTTTAGAGTTCACAAGTTAATACAGAAGGGCACATCTGTTGCACATGGTCTTGGCCTGTCAACGGATTTTAAAAAGCCCTACAACATTAAACAGAAATCTATTTCTGGCTTTTAAAAAAATTTATTCCCCTACTTTGCTTAGAGCAACTACATTCCATCTTTGATGTTTGGTATATTAAAAAAAAAAAATTACTGTGGATATATGAAAGGGGACTGAGCCAATGCATGTAACTTAATCTATATAAGATTAAAACACCCACTGTCAGCATTTTGATAAGTTTTCAGATGAAAAACAGTAACATTTAAATACATACACAACAGCTACCTGTTTCCGAGGAACTCCTCATTGCAAAACATACAAATGCCATGAAAGCTGTTATCATTTCGTTCTTGTTGCTGTTGCTCCAGAATTTCTTTCTGTAAAGGAAAAACAGATACATTATGTTATCTGTAACAAATGCATAGCTAGCTAGTGAAAAATGTCATGGTCTGGTTGGGAGGAAACTGGAGAGAGGCACAAAGGAAGTAAATGAACACTGATGATATTTCAAATTTCTGCATTCCTGTTCTTGTACCTAAATTCCAAGTTCATACAGTTAAATGCCGGACAACACAGTATTTGGATAGCTATGCAGGAAACAAAGTCAACAGGGTCTTACCATCCTTTCCCGACTTTGTCCTTTCTCCTATATTTATCAGTAATTTCCCAATCTCATTCTCTTCCAAAAGTAAAAATGTGCTCCTTTCTGAAATTCTCAGTTTAGTTTGTAATCAAGTTCTGATCAATGTTTTTTACTTGATCTGTCTTTCATATTACTTCTCTCCACCAATCCCATTGCCATCACCCTGAATCCAGTCTTTAGTCAGTCATTATGAGATTACTATGAGTAAGTCTCCTAGAAGGTCTGCCTGATTTTAATCCTTTTTTCTACCATATTCACCCTCTCTTTGGCAGGTAGAAAAAACTCTTAGAATTATTTTCATGTATAATTATCTTGTTACTCTCCAATTCATATAATTTAAAATATGCACCAGTAACATCCTATTCTAGTCAAGGTGGTTCTATACATTGCTTTTCCTTGAGGTGATTTTATTTCTCTTTGCTTTTTCATTCTTATAAATATTAACTGTTCTTTAAGATCCAAGCTGATTCCTATTTCTGCCATGTAGTCAGCTCTGAATTACAGTACAATAGTTAAAGAGTTCAGACTCTGAAACATTGAATAGAACTAGATTTGAAGCCTGATGTGCTGTACCCCATGGGGTTGTTGCAAGGAGTTGGATACCACTTAGCGACTGAACAACAATTACAACTCACTTATACTTGATATTTTATTTAACCTCTATAATACTTAGTTTTCTCAATTTAAGATGAAAATACTACCTCACAGCATTGTTTACAGGATAAGATCAGAAATTTGTGTAAAGAATTCAGATTGCACACATGTATGGTCAGGCCACTCAAGATGGCTGTTCTCCTGCTCTCTGTACATCCCCTGCCTAACCAGTCCCTGCTTCACCTCTATCTTACGTACAAGACTGACCATAAAGAAGGCTGAGTGCCAAAGAATTGATGCTTTTGAACTGCGGTGTTGGAGAAGACTCTTGAGAGTCTCTTGGACTAAAAGGAGATCAAACAAGTCAAATCCTAAAGGAAATCAACACTGAATATTCATTGGAAGGACTGATGCTGAAGCTCCAACACTTTGGCCACCTGATGTGAAGAGCCCATTCATTGGAAAAGACCCTGATGTTGGGAAAGATTGAAGGCAGGAGAAGTGGGTGACAGAGGATGAGATGGTTGGATGGTATCACCGACTCAATGCACATGAGTTTGAGCAAGCTCTGGGAGGTGGTGAAGGACAGGGAAGCCTAGCGTGCTGCAGTCCATGGGGGTCGCAAAGTATGGGATATGACTGAGTGACTGAATAATAACAACACATGACACATTCCTACACACAAGCCTCAGGCCCCAGCTAGTGATTGTTCTTATCAAAGGGGCAGTGAGGGGCGTGCCCCTTTACTGGTCTCCTGGTAACTAAAGAGCTCATCTGACCTCACTTCCCCTATGATTGGTAAATTGCTTTACCATCATCTCTTTTGCTTGTTTTATTTTCTGAATGGATATGAAAACTCTGAAATTAAAAGAGAGTGTTTTATGCTGTTCTTATTTTACATCTGCATACTACTCTCCAGCTACTCTTATAACATGAAGCTCAAAATAGGAACTTCATAAAGTCCATTACTGATTCTATAAATATTTGTAGGACAGCCTAAAAAGGAGCTAGTATCTAGAAGCTTAATAAATTCCACTGGTACTTCTGGAAATCTATCATCAAACATTTAGAAATATTAATCCACTGAAGAAAAAAAAATCAATTCAATCAATTTCTGCTTTCAGTCATGATGAAAATAATGGATACTGGACTTCCCCTTCCCCTGTAAACTATTATAAAACAAGTTGCTTCATATATTGTATCTGTTTTCAGAAAATGGATAATAGCACTGTGATGGATGAGTAAAAATAAATAATACATTGCCAGTTTTCTGTTGGGTAGTATTTTCCAAATCGCAACACAGGGAAGTTAAACCCAAATGAAGGGTATGTATCTACCTCAGTTGGTGGAGAAGAAAAAAGAAAAGAAGAAAAAAAAGACTGGCATTTAGCATACTTTAAAAGCAAGAGAAATTTGTGGGACAAGGTACTAGAGAGAAGAAGCTTTAGAGGAGGAGCTCAAGAAACCTAGACTGGGATTCTTTGTATCTTTGCCCAAATACTGAGCTCTGTACATATAGGGGTAATCTCTGGTGGCTCAGTGGTAAAGGATCTGCTGCAATGCAGGAGACATGGGTTTGATCCTGGGGTTGGGAAGAGCCCCTGGAGAAGGAAACAGTAACCCACTCCAGTATCCTGCCTGGGAAATTCATGAGCAGAGAAACCTGGTGGGCTACAGTCCATGGGATAGAAAGGGTTGGACACAAGTGAGCGACTAAACCACCACCACAACCCATGTATAGGACAGGACTCTGTGAGGCCTGATAGGGGAGTTCCAGGGGCTGTGAAGCTTAATGGGGATTCTAGAAGTCACAGCATTGGACTCGGTATGTTGGAACTCTTGACACACAGAATGGAGAGACCTTGCTCAACACTACAGGCACACAGCAAATATAAAAGAACACTTTTCACTTCATGAAGCTTAGGGCTTTCTGTTGGTGGCAGGTGGATAGATAAAAGCAAAAGAAACAAAGGGAGTAAAGTTGATGTATCAGAAAATTTTAATTATTGCTTTTTAAGTGAATCTTACATAAAAACTGAAAGTGACAGTAAAAGTCAAATTAAAGGAAAAGCGAACCTTGATAAACATGTATAGCTTAACTAAAAGAGAGAAAACACATCTCAGAGCCCTATATTTACAACTATGTTAGCAGCAAAACAAAAAACCAACAGATAATGCTCTTGATAAAGATCACTTTAAATACCATGCAGTAAGGCTGAGCAATACTTTCTTGGCCTGCTCGTGTTTTTGGACTATGAGACCAGTAAACATTTATTAAAATCATCATTCTGGCTCATATTTCTCAGGCTGGTGATAATATAACCTAAAGTTGGCTAAAGAAATGTCTTACTGAAAAAAAAAAAAAAAAGAAAAAAGAAAAGAAATGTCTTACTGAACATTTCCCTGGTTTTGATTAGCACAAACATAACACATTTCTGAGTTTAAACCACAGTGATACTAAGCCATCTACAGTTTACTCTGGCCAAATTTAAGTTTTATCAGTTGACCCTAATTGATACAACCTAAGGGTAGACACCTGAAGCTGTGTAACTTCTTGCTGCTGCTGCTGCTAAGTCGCTTCAGTCGTGTTCGACTCTGTGCGACCCCATAGACGGTAGCCCACCAGGCTCCCCCATCCCTGGGATTCTCAAGGCAAGAACACTGGAGTGGGTTGCCATTTCCTTCTCCAATGCATGAAAGTGAAGAGTGAAAGTCAAGTTGCTCAGTCGTGTCCGACTCTTAGCGACCCCATGGACTGCAGCCTACCAGGCTCCTGCGTCCATGGGATTTTCCAGGCAAGACTCCTCTTAGGAGAGCCTAATTTGCATTTTGGTGAATTAGAAGGAGCATGGAATAGACAGGGCAGTAAAGCAAGAAGCCACTTTTTAATGGCAAGTAGCTAAAACTGCTCTGTTCTATTTGCATCCTTGAGCTTCCAACCATCTCTACTAACAGAACATGAGCTCCTTTATGCACAACTTATTACAATAGAGTCTTAAAAACACAAGATAACTAAGTTTATACCCCTGGTGCAACAACAAACACACTACAAATCTGAATACTCTCTTGAAAATCAAAATAAAATTCTCAAAGGAGAGGAGTTTATAAAACATTGATTATCTCTTACTCATAAAAGACTGGAACTTCTTATGCTAATTCGTATTAGCATTTCATATAGGCTATAAAAAGGTGGCAAGAACACAGAAAAACTGTACAAAAAAGATCTTCACGACCCAGATAATTATGATGGTGTGATCACTCATCCAGAGCCAGACATTCTGGAATGTGAAGTCAAGTGAGCCTTAGGAAGCATGAACAAACCTAGTGGATGTAATGGAATTCCAGTTGAGCTACTTCAAATCCTAAAAGATGATGCTTTGAAAGTGCTGCACTCAAAATGCCAGCAAATTTGGAAAACTCACTAGTGGCCACAAGACTGGAAAACGTCAGTTTTCATTCCAATCCCAAAGAAGGGCAATGCCAAAGAATGCTCAAACTACTGCACAATTGCACTCATCTCACACGCTAGTAAAGCAATGCTCAAAATTCTCCAAGCCAAGCTTCAGCAATACATGAACCGTGAACTTCCAGATGTTCAAGCTGGTTTTAGAAAAGGCAGAGGAACCAGAGATCAAATTGCCAACATCCGCTGGATCACTGAAAAAGCAAGAGAGTTCCAGAAAAACATCTGCTGCTGCTTTATTGACTAAGCCAAAGCCTTTGACTGCGTAGATCACAATAAACTGTGGAAAATTCTGAAAGAGATGGGAATACCAAACCCCCTGACCTGCCTCCTGAGAAATCTCTATGCAGGTCAGAAAGCAATAGTTAGAACTGGACATGGAACAACAGACTGATTCCAAATAGGAAAAGGAGTACGTCAAAGCTGTATATTGTCACTGAGCTTATTTAACTTATATGCAGAGTACATCACGAGAAACGGTGGGCTGGAAGAAACACAAGCTGGAATCAAGATTGCTGGGAGAAATATCAATAACCTCAGAAACGCAGATGAAACCACACTTACGGCAGAAAGTGAAGAAGAACTAAAGAACCTCTTGATGAAAGTGAAAGAAAAGAGTGAAAAAGTTGGCTTAAAGCTCAACATTCAGAAAACAAAGATCATGGCATTTGGTCCCATCACTTCATGGCAAATAGATGGGGGAACAGTGGAAACAGTGTCAGACTTTATTTTTTGGGGCTCCAAAATCACTGCAGATGGTGAATGCAACCATGAAATAAAAGATGCTTACTCCTTGGAAGGAAAGTTATGACCAACCTAGACAGCATATTAAAAAGCAGAGACATTCCTTTGCCAACAAAGGTCCGTCTAGTCAAGGCTATGGTTTTTCCAGTGGTCATGTATGGATGTGACAGTTGGACTATAAAGAAAGCTGAGCACTGAAGAATTGATGCTTTTGAACTGTGGTGCTGGAGAAGACTCTTGAGAGTCCCTTGGACTCCAAGGAGATCCACCCAGTCCATCCTAAAGGAGATCAGTCCTGGGTTTTCATTGGAAGGACTCATGTTGAAGCTGAAACTCCAATACTTTGGCCACCTGATGCGAAGAGCTGATTCATTTGAAAAGACCCTGATGCTGGGAAATATTGAGGGCAGGAGGAGAAGGGGATGACAGAGAATGAGATGGTTGGATGGCATCACCGACTCAATGGACATGAAATTTGGGTAAACTGTGGGAGTTGGTGATGGACAGAGGCCTGGCGTGCTGTGGTTCATGGGGTCGCCAAGAGTCAGACAGCTGAGAGACTGAACTGAACTGAATAGGCTATAAAATGGAGAACTTTCCACAGCAATAATAAGCTGGTAAGATATTTAAGATCAGTCCAGGGTGTTCATTGGAAGGACTTATGCTAAAGCTGAAACTCCAATACTTTGGCCACCTCATGCAAAGAGTTGACTCATTGGAAAAGACCCTGATGCTGGGAGGGTTGGGGGCAGCAGGAGAAGGGGATGACAGAAGATGAGATGGCTGGATGGCATCACCGACTCAATGGACATGAGTTTGAGTGAACTCTGGGAGTTGGTGATGGACAGGGAGGCCTGGCATGCTGTGATTCATGGGGTTGCAAACAGTTGGAGACGACTGAGCAACTGAACTGAAGATATTTATGTAAACAAATATAACAGCGTACTGTATATGTAAGTTATCCTAAAAATTGGAATTTATTATTGGTTATTAATTAAAAAATTCTAAAGTACTTTTTTAAGAATTCACAACTGATAATTTTTAGAAATAGAGTTACATAGAGAATTTTATATTGTTGTGGGAAAAGAAATTGGAGGATGAGTTTTACTTTTTTTCAATTAATTGCTTTCACTTGATACAGCATATATATTTTAATAAGTACATATTTCAAAACTTATTTTCAAATTTTTATTTATTTATTTATTTATTTATTTTTGGCCATGCTGGGTCTTTGCTGCTGCAAGGGCTTTCCTTTAGTTGTGGTGAGTGGGCGCTACTCTTTAGTTGCAGTGCGTGGGCGTCTCATTGCGGTGGCTTCTCTTGTTGAGGAGTATGGACTCTGCGGCATGTGGGCTTCAGTAGTTGCAGCATGTGGGCTCAGTGGTGCTGCTTCGGGGCTCTAGAGCACAGGCTAATAGTTGTGGCACACAGGCTTTGTTGCCCAGCAGCACGTGGGATCTTCCCAGACCAGGGATCGAAACGGTATCTCTTGCACTGGTAGGCGGATTCTCTACCACTGAGCCACCAGGATGTTCAGGTCAGTTCAGTCGCTCAGTCGTATCTGACTCTTTGTGACCCTATGGACTGCAGCATGTCAGCCTTTCCAGTCCATCACCAACTCCTGGAGCTTGCTCAAACTCACTGTCCATCACGTTGGTGATGCCATCCAACCGTCTCATCCTCTGTTGTTCTCTTCTCTTCCTGCCTTCAATCTTTGCCAGCATCAGGGTCTTTTCCAATGAGTCAGTTCTTTGCATTAGGTGGCCAAAGTATTGGAGTTTCAGCTTCAACATCAGTCCTTCCAATGAATATTCAGAACTGATTTCCTTTAGGATGGACTAGTTTGATCTCCTTGCAGTCCAAGAGACTCTCAAATCTGCTCCAACACCAGTTCAAAAGCATCAATTTTTAGCTTTCTTTATAGTCCAACTCTCACATCCATCCATGACTATCAGAAAAATCATAGCTTTGACCAGATGGACCTTTGTTAGCAAAGTAATGTTTCTGCTTTTTAATATGCTGTCTAGGTTGGTCATAGCTTTTCTTCCAAGGAGTAAGCGTCTTTTAATTTCATGGTGGCAGTCAACATCTGCAGTGATTTTGGAGCCACCCCCCAAAAAAAGTCTGACACTGTTTCCACTGTTTCTCCATCTATTTGCCATGAAGCGATGGGACCAGATGCCATGATTTTAGTTTTCTGAATGTTGAGCTTTAAGCCAACTTTTTCACTCTCCTCTTTCACTTTCAAGAGGCTCTTTAGTTCTTTACTTTCTGCCATAAGGCTGGTGTCATCTGCATATCTGAGGTTATTGATATTTCTCCCGGCAATCTTGATTCCAGCTTGTGCTTCCTCCAGCCCAGCATTTCTCATGATGTACTCTGCATATAAATTAAGTAAGCAGGGTGACAATATACAGCCTTGATGTCCTCCTTTTCCTATTTGGAACCAGTCTGTTGTTCCATGTACAGTTCTAATTGTTGCTTCCTGACCTGCATACAGATTTCTCAGGAGGCAGGTTAGGTGGTCTGGTATTTCCATCTCTTTCAGAATTTTCCGTAGTTAATTGTGATCCACACAGTCAAAGGCTTTGGCTTAGTCAATAAAGCAGAAGTAGATGTTTTTCCTGGAACTCTCGTGCTTTTTTGATGATCCAATGGATGTTGGATCTCTGGTTCCAGCAATTTGATCTCCGGTTCCTCTGCCTTTTCTAAAACCGGCTTCAACATCTGGAAGTTCACGGTTCACGTGCTGTTGAAGCCTGGCTTGGAGAATTTTGAGCATTACTTTACTACTGTGTGAGATGAGTGCAATTGTGCAGTAGTTTGAGCATTCTTTGGCACTGCCCTTCTTTGGAACTGGAATGAAAACTGACCTTTTCCAGTCCTGTGGCCACCGGTGAGTTTTCCAAATTTGCTGGCATATTGAGTGCAGTAGTTTCATAGCATCATCTTTTAGGATTGGAATGGCTCAACTGGAATTCCATCACCTCCACTAGTTTTGTTCGTAGTGAGACTTCCTAAGGCCCACTTGACTTCATATTCCAGCATGTCTGGCTCTAGATGAGTGATCATACTGTCATGGTTATTTGGGTCTTGAAGATCTTTTTTGTATAGTTTTTCTGTGTGTTCTTGTCACCTCTTCTTAATATCTTCTGCTTCTGTTAGGTCCATAATATTTCTGTCCTTTATTTTGCCCATCTTTGAATGAAATGTTCCCTTGGTATCTCTAATTTTCTTGAAGAGATTGCTAGTCTTTCCCATTGTATTGTTTTCCTCTATTTCTTTGCATTGATCACTGATCTTTACAGTGATCACCAGGATGTTGGGGACATTAAATAAATAAGTCTTGTTTAGTCTTAAGAGACAAAGCACAGCAAGCCTCTGACCTTGCTTCTAAGCTGCCTGGACACTGCCCTGATGTGAGTGTAAGCCTTGCGGCACCATAGATAAGATATGGCACAAATCTTGGGACTGTTGAGCCCCTGGAGGGGGTTTGGCCAACCAAGCCCTAGGCTTACCACTCAAGTTTTACAGGATAGAGCAAATAGCATTATAATGAAACAAGAGCTGCAATTTGCTCACAGATTGATGATATTATCAGTTTGCATCCTGAGATTACAACCGGGAACCCCAAACTTTCTGAAGTCTCACCCACAGAGTGGACGCACTGCTTGGGACCCTTTCCCAACTGGGACTCCAGGTGTGCTGTAGCACAGGATTTCTGTGCTGCATCCACTTAAGTCTGGATGTTGGTCAACACCCAATTCGGTGATATATATCCTCTGTTGTTTCTATTCCCTTTTTTCTTTTAATGTTAGTATACTGAAAGTAAGCTAGATAATTCTCTAATAAATATTGGTATTATTTATTTGTATATAATGAGTGACTTATTTTGTTAAGAAATCCTTTGAACCTACGATGAAAGTGAAAACTCTCAGCAAAACACAGGGAAGCCCTTTAATAAGTATATATCTAAAAAGCATAATTACATGTTTGTCACTAAGATAACTTTTTGAGAAAAACAGGAGATGCAAGTCAAGATATGGAAATGAACTAGAATGATAAATCCAACAATTACAGAATCTAAGTATACTGAAGTAGAATGTAATTGCTTTTGTTTTATTCTTTAAATATATTAAGAAATAAAATAATGGCAACATGCTTTCCCTCTTATCCACTCTAATAAAGCCTACTCTATGAATTGTCTGTCTGTACATTATAAAACAAATAGGAAATTATTATTTCTTAATATAGGAACACCAAATATATACTGATATACTTTTAATCAAATTTTGCTGCTGCTGCTGCTGCTAAGTCGCTTCAATCGTGTCTGACTCTCTGCGACCCCATAGATGGGAGCCCACCAGGCTCCCCCGTCCCTGGGATTCTCCAGGCAAGAACACTGGAGTGGGTTGCCATTTCCTTCTCCAATGCATGAAAGTGAAAAGTGAAAGTGAAGTCGCTCATTCATGTCCGACTCTTATTTTCCAGGCAAGAGTACTGGAGTGGGGTGCCATTGCCTTCTCTGTAATCAAATTTTTACTTATACATAAATCATGTGAAGATGAAAAAGAAATTATTTTAATTCCATAACTATTATGTCTATAATAGCTTTCCTCATCTTGTAATCAATTCAGCAAATTAAGGAGACAGTTATTTATTTGTTGAAATTGGCTCTGCTGACAGTTATGTCAAGAACACCAAATAGTAAACCTGGAAGCTACTCAAGTCAGGTAACTCGGTCACTGTCTCTTTTATTTATTTTTTTAATTGTGAAAAATTTCATAAGCAGGAAAGTTGAAAGACTAGTACAATGCACATCTGTATACCAAATCAGTTCAGTTCAGTTGCTCAGTTGTGTCCGAGTCTTTGCAACCCCATGAACTGCAGCATGTCAGGCCCCTCTGTCCATCACCAGTATCTATACTCAATAACTGTTCACATTTTGCCACAGCTTCTCTCTCCTCCCCTCCCACACACCATACACACATATATATTTAGCACTAAACACCTCTTGCTTTGCTGAACCATTTGAAAGCAAGAAAGCTGCAGACTTCACAACACTTCACTCCTAAATGCTTCAGCATTCTTCTAGTGAAAATAAGGGCATTCTCCTATATACAAGCACAGTGCCACTATCATTGTATCTAAGAAAATCAATAATTCCAAAGTGCCTAACACCTGGGTAATACTTAGATTTCTTCAATTGCCTCAAGTATGTCTCTTACTGTTCATCTCTTCCCCAGCTCCCACCAAGACCTTCCTAGGTTCACACATTTCACTTGTTTGTTAGGTGCTCTGCCTCCAAATCCCCCTCTCCCCACCCAGTTCCCCCACCCTATGAATCATAAACCACAAAATAACTAAACAGCCTGGTACTTCGACTCTGCTGTCTGGAAAAGGGAAGTTTTTCCCAACTCAATAATGGTCTTCTAAAGTATATGGACAATACTGTTGAATGGAAGGGCTCTGCTTCCAATGAGCTCTACTTACACAGACCTCTTGAATGGTTAGCAAAAATCTAGGTGAAAGACAGCCACGTCACCACTATGCCCCTCCACCCTTATTCCAATTGCTGCTAACTTGGTATGATGAGATAAAACAATACAGAGCTTTAAGGATTCTGTATTTCTTTCTTCTGTAGCATACATGTTGAGCACTGCTGATGAAGTATTAGTGAGGAAGAAACTGAGTGGAAGATACTTGTGACAAATAAGAACAACTTTTTTTCTTATTTTTCCCTTTTCTCCTGCCCTTCCTTCCTTTTTTCCTTTCTTCCTTTGGTAAGATTGGTATTGGTTAGGATTAATGATAGCTATGTTTGAAGTCATTTACAAACAAAAATATAATTTTTGGAGACAATCCATAGAAAGCATCACAAAGATGCTTTCTATGACATCTTTGATGGCACATCCAAGCCACCATTTTTGTGCTTTTATTTTTTCTAAAAAAGTCCCATACTAGGTAGATATACTAGATTTTATTCATGGATTTATAGAATAGAGGGATGAAGAGAATGTCACAGATGTTATCTGTTTGAACTGCTCAAAGTGGCTGATGAAATCAGATAAAATTTTCATTACATAATAGGCTTCGATAAAAATCATAGTTGTAAGAATACAACATCAACTGATGTATTAAGCAAAGAGTCATAATAACAAGCTGTATGATTGTGTAATTGGTTTTAAATGTCAAGAATGGTAGCAAAGGGGTCAGCACATAGTGTTGCATCTTTATTCATAACCTGAATAAGAGGAAACATTAATGAAACGGCAGACATAGCAGATGGCATGCAACACAGTCATAGGGGACTGACATGTAGGTAGAAAATGAAATTTGTGAGTTAGTTTGGAAATTATAAAAATCAGCCAATTTGGGAAAAAGCAATTTAGAAAATGTCCATTTAGGTTAAGTATTTGTATAAAGGAAAGAAAAAACTGATGCTTAAATGACAGATCCAATGGAAACAGCTTGTATTAACATAAGGAAATAAAACTAAGGTTAATGTTATTCATACGATATCAAAAACATTTCATAGATACTGATATATTAGATTCGTAATAGTTTCCTGGCTGAATGGCTACACAAGTGACTATGAGAGAAAAGAGCACACTTCTAAAGTTCCCTCCCAACCAGCTCAGAGGCAGCAGCATGTCAGAACCTGCTAGCAATTCTCAGTCCAGGGGCCTAGCTGCGCTCCTCCCATACAGAACACCACAAATCTCCCTACCAAAGTTAGAACAGCGGTCCAAAGGCTCCACAGAAAGGCAGCAGAACTCCTTATTCCTCCTGCTTTCCATTTCTAGAACCATGGATTATCTCTGAGGGTATCTGGGATTATTTAATTTACACCTCCATCTTGTTTCTTAAGTATTTCAAGTGGTTATAAAGCAACATAGCAGAAAATTAGTAAAGGAAGAAAGAAAAAATTAGGGTGGGATGGACACAAATCGAAGATAAAAAATAAAAAGAAGAAATATAAATGTATATCCACACATTCAAACCTCTAGGGGCTTCAAATTTGGCTATTGGCTTTCTTAGAAAAGGGCAACAGTTGGACAGGAGTTCATGTAACAAAGAATTTTGCTGGCTTTGTCCCCTGTTCCTAGGAGACAACCTATAAAGCCCTGGAATTCCTTGAATGTTTGGAGTGTCTTTGTTACTCCTGGTGGGCCTTTTGACGTCACCTGATAGTTTACGCTAATGAGATAGCTCCAGGATGGGGACTGCCATGTTCAAAGACCAACATGTTGTCAGTTGGCTAGGGTTTGAACCACAGGACATCACCCTGACTTCAGGAAGGGGAGGGGAATGGGAGTTTGAGTTCAATCATGTGGTCAGTGAGTCAATCAATCAAACTTAATGGAGTTTCAGCAAAAACTCTAGACACCAAAGCTCAGGTAAGGTTTCCTGAGTGTGTATTGTTATAATATAATACTGTGTGCATTGCTATACACTGATGTATCAGAAGAGCAATACATCCCTGGGGACGATGAAAGCTTTGTGTTTGGGGTTCTCCCAGAGCTCATCCTATATATCTCTCTGGCTGGTTCTGATTTGGACTTATTTCTACAATAAAATCTGTAATCATAAATGTAGGCTTTGTGAGTTATTATAGCAAACTAAAGGCAATGGCACCCCACTCCAGTATACTTGCCTGGAAAATCCCATGGACGGAGGAGCCTAGTAGGCTGCAGTCCATGGGGTCGCTAAGAGTCGGACATGACTGAGCGACTTCACTTTCACTTTTCACTTTCATGCATTGGAGAAGGAAATGGCAATCCACTCCAGTGTTCTTGCCTGGAGAATCCCAGGGACGGGGGAGCCTGGTGGGCTGCCGTCTCTGGGGTCACACAGAGTCGGACACGACTGAAGCGACTTAGCAGAAGCAGCAGCAATGAACCTGAGGGGGCATAGTGGGAACCTCTTGAATTTGCAGTCAGCTGGTTAGAAGTGAAGGCAGCCTACGGAGCCCGAAATCGTGGCTGCTGTTTGAAGAGAGGATAGTCTTGTGAAGTCTGGCTTAACTCTGGGAAGTCAGAAGCCATTAATAATAAGTATATTATGTGATAGAATGGGCAATATACTTAGAATGTGTATGTGTGTTAGTCGCTCAGTCGTGTCTGACTCTTTGTGACCCCACGGACTGTAGCCCACCAGCCTTCTCTGTCCATGGAAATCCCCAGGGAAGAATACTGGAATGGATTGCCATTCCCTTCTCCAGAAGAACTTCCCAACCCAGAGACTGAACCCTGGTCCCCTACATCACAGGCAGGTTCTTTTACCTTTTGAGCTACAGTGAAGTCCATATACTTAGAACAAACAGACCAAACAAGATAGACTGTGTCTCATATTGATTCTCCAAAGCCAGCTCTCATGCCAAAGCATATCCCAAAACTTAGTGAGAGCAATGCCGAGGGGCAGCAATGCAGAGGGGTACAATAGATAGCTGTTTCCTTCTGACTGGAGGTTGACAGTTTAAGACTTCCTAGAAAAACTGTGACCTTCCTCAAAAAAATTTTCCCTGAACATGGCTTTTATAAATATTGGTTGATAATATTCTCAACTTTGTCCTTCCAATCAAGTAGCTTGACTGTTGTTTTTCTAAGCTCTGACTTGGATGCGCAGCCACTGGCCTTAGAAGGCAACTGGGAGACATCTGAGTTGACTCTGTCTTATAAAAGCTGCAGAGTCCTAAACATGAACAGGAGTTGACATGGGAAGTCATTTAATTCTTTGTCAAAAATGACTCAAGGAGACAGCCACACACTAGATAAGAGAGTCCCCTAAAAAATCATTTTCATTCCTCATCTCAGCCCCCAACACCAACTACTAGCCTCCAAAGTTGTACCTCATTTATCATGGTCACAATTTTTAACACAGATTAAAGTTTAAAGAAGGTGTCACCAGTTGCCCAGCCCTGATTTTGGTGGGGGGGTAAGTTGGGGGCTTGTCAGGAATGTACCCAAAGAACACCTGCCAAGGAGTGACATAATTTGTTGGCACATCCTCCAATGACAAACTTCCAGCAAAATGTATACCAAGGTACATTAAACATAGCAATTTACTAATATAATATTCACTGATAACTATGTCAAAAGGCCAAGATTAGATATTAAACAATAATAGGTTTTGGAATTTATTCATGACAACTAGTTAGTAAGGCCAATTGTCTCTTTTAGTAGACAAATACATATGTGTGCATATCTTTCCGAATTCTATGAAAAGAGGAGAAGCATCTACTTTAACCACAAGTGGCATTTAATCACTTAGAATTGATACTTTTGCACTGTGGTGTTGCAGAAGACTGTGGAGAGTCCCTTACTGCAAGAAGATCAAACCAGTCAATCCTAAAGGAAATCAGTCCTGAACATTCATTGGAAGGACTGATGCTGAAGCTGAAACTCCAATACTTTGACCACCTGATGCAAAGAACCGACTCACTGGAAAAGACCATGATGCTGAAAAAGATTGAAGGCGGGAGGAGAAGGGGATGATAGAGGATGAGATGGTTGGATGGCACCACCGATGTGACGGACATGAGTTTGAGTAGGTTCTGGGAGTTAGTGATGGACAGGGAAGGCTGGTGTACTGCAGTCCATGGGGTCGCAAAGAGTCGACACGACTGAGCAACTGAAGTGAATTGAACTGAATCACTTAGATATTAATTAAAATAAAGCAGCAGCTGCTGTTGCTGCTAAGTCACTTCAGTCATGTCCGACTCTGTGCGACCCCATAGACGGCAGCCCACCAGGCTTCCCCGTCCCTGGGATGCTCCAGGCAAGAATACTGCAGAGGGAGGAAGAATTTCACTCTGCTTAGGGTGAAGAAAGCCACAAGAGAACATTCTTACAATGAAAGAAAGTTGGATTAAAAAAAAAAAAAAAAAGACAAACCCCAAACAAAAACCCTGCACAACTTATTTTGACTCCAAGAAAGCTGAAGTCAAAAGGCAACCAGACAAACTGAATTCCAAAAGGTGACAAACTCTCTGACGAGAGGCAGGGATACAGGAACTATTTCACCTTTGGCAGAGCAAGAGATGAAAAGGGCAAGAAAGAAGAAAAGAGCTGAAATTTTAAAGAGCCCTGGGAGTCCTGGACATAAGGGGATCCAGCTCTTTTCCACAGGCTTCCATCAAGATCTCGGGAAAAACACTGGCAGTAGGGCAAAGACACATCAACAATGGCCCTTCCGTGGTGTGACAGTCACTCAGTCATGTTTGACTCTTTGTGCCCCCATGGATTATAGCCTGCCAGGCTCCTCTGTCCATGGAATTCTCCAGGCAAGAATACTGGAGTGGCTTGCCATTTCCTTCTCCAGGGGATCTTCCCAACCCAGGGATCAAACATGTGTCTTCTGCATTGCAGGCAGATTCTTTACCATCTGAATCACCAGGGAAGCCTACTAGTAACAGACATTTCTAAGTATAAAGACAAGTCAACTTAAAAAGTATCTGCAGATAACATGCTTGATTTTACCTTATAATCTGCAGACAATATATTAGAATATTTAATGAATCCATACACCTTTTTCAAAGGAATACCTGAAACAGAAGTAGCGATAAAGTTCTAAATGACAATCATCAATCAGATGAAATAATTTAGATGAAGCTTGTCTCTCTTGAAGAGATGAGGACTGGGCAAGTAGTCAGGAAGAAAATACAATGTGCTTTTAACTTTGTATGAAAAATAATGTTTAGTTCCCTGTTGCTTAACAGTTCTGTTTTTGTCACATACATGCTCTATTCAAATTACTGTCTGAATACTTTATTAAAACTCCGCTTCTGGCCTTTGTTTTCAAATCTGCTTGCTTCCTGGGACCTTGCTAGTTTCAGTCAGTTCTTTAGCTGCTGGCTGGGGGAGGGACCGCTGTACCACACTGATACAAAGCAGAGGTCTGCACTGCTGGTGGATAGGGGCAGGGATACTAAGAAGTAAAACTAGAGTATTACTGAGTTCTTTCTGAGTGTACAAGAGTGTTTTGTGGTATAAGAGCTGGATATAAAGTCAGACCTGGAAGATCCTAACTTGGAAGTTTTTAAGCAAGTCTGACAGTGCATTTTTCTTAGAACGTTCAAGAAAGTTATAGGCATGTATTTTGGTATAAAAGGATTTAAATATAAAATAAAAAAAAACTTACAATGCTTAAAATTTACAGAGATGAAGGTATGTCTTTTTAAACTTGGGGCAGGTGTAGCCAGAAGCTGATGGAACAGCAGGGAAAGAAGGCAGATGGAGGAGATCCGCAGCACCAGCCTCAGCCCATTGTGCACACCTGGCTAAATCCAGGGCCCAGTAAAGGTCCACAGTATATTCACTTTTTGCTTACATGCTGGGATTATGAAAGATCCTCACAAGAAAAATGGATAAAACATTTGGATAAAATGTTTATCCATAAAAATGGATAAAACATGAGTGTTTGGGAATCTTTGAGGAGGAGATACCTTGAAGAAGAATAAATCCTGGAACAGCTTAGAATTTGTTTATGCTTTCAGCTACTGATTAAAGTTCAGGGTAAAAAACGAAGCAGTAGATGGTCAACAAAATGGAGGCTTAAAAGAAAACTAATAAAAATTCTTTTTAGGCAGATGCAGATAAAGGTCTGTACTGTTAATACAAATGAGTCACTAGCTTTCTTCTGAAGTAACTTGTTTTCAATACCAAAACCCAGACGGCATACCAAATGACAAAGCCCCTGATACACATATGGAACCCTGAGAAGCCTTTGCTCTTAAAGAGTGGGAACATTTGCTACTTCCAAGCACCGCACTGGGGATTCTGGATTGGCACTCCTTTGGGGAACAGACATCAAGGTATGAAGAATGGTATGTCAGCCATTGCTGGTAATAAAGAAAGCAATCAAAGAAGTCTGCTGCCTACTTCTTATTCTTCATCCCCCGTACCAACCAGAGTAAATGATTTGAAAATAACATGGATAGATCTATTTTTTGGTGAAAACAGGTGACATGGACACTTCAACTGGCTAAAACACACGCCATTTATTCAGCCAAGATTTCTTAAAAGTTAACTAAACATTTGGTTTTACACTGGGCATTGCAACCTATGACTTCTTCTTGTTCATAATTTCAAATTCAGAATAGGTTTAAATTTTTCCTACCCACTGAAAAAAGACTTCAGTAAATTAACCAGTCAACATAAGTTTTTAGTATCCACACTGTAACTGGTAGCTAAATCAATGCTCCACAGAAGGCAATTTTTCTTAAATCACTCCGGTCACCCATTTGAATTACTCTAAATATCTTTATGCTCCAGAAGCATTCCAAAGGCATTCATTAACCTATAGATCCATTTTAAAAGCTTATCTCGGATACAACCATCTCCAAAATCTCTTCCTTTCCCTTCAGAAAAGCCATGAGATTTTAGAGAAGAGCAATCCAAGTAGAATAAATAGTAAGTGGTGCTGGCTGGAGCTTCCTGTATCTGAGGAACAGAGACATGGCCAGTGAGATGGGCCACAGTGAGCAAAGAGAGTGGGCGAGGGAAACAGGTACCACCCTTTGAGATCTTGGTAAGGAGGCTGGATTTTTATTTTAAATAAATTTGAAAGTATCAGCAAGTTTTAATACTAGAGTTGTGAACTGGACACGTGAGTACTCAAAGAGTTATAGTAAAAGCATATTTTTTTTCTATCATACCCTTTATTTTATCTAACTCTCAAAATGAGAAAATTGAAGTATAAAAAGTTCAGTAACATTAATAATATAAGGATTAGGGGACAAGTACGTAACAAAGTAAAATGGAAACATGGACAAAATTTTATATATGATATTGATGTCCTGTTTCAACCACTTTCAGGACAGAATCTGCCTATAACTTAAATATTTTAGAAACTCTCTGACCTGGGGTAAAGTAAAAAGCTACTTTTTACCAAAGAATTGCTCTCTTAAGTGTCAAAAATTGGTAGATAACCCTGGGAAAGACTAACCTGCCTGCCAGAATCTGATAATATAAGCATTAGAATTTATGTTAGCAATGTAACTCATGCAATATACTTAAAAACACATCTCTGCAGGTAAAGGCAGGAATAACTGCATTAAAACAAGGATTATCAAAGATACAATACAGTTCCTTAAATGTAAAAATCCAGTGTTCTCTGCATTTTGAGATGGTGAAAAGTTAAGTTTATGGCAACATCAAGATGTCTGAAATGATTAAGAAAATGCATGTCAATGACTAAATGAAGACAGTAAAACAAAAAAGCCAGGGAGAAATTTCTTAACTGGATGATGATACACACTCCTCCAAATCCATGAGATCTGATCTGACTAATATCTCACCTTTTTGAAAGATATCAGTACCTCCCACCCTTTTTGAAACTGCAAAGATGAAGGCAATAACCATCTGTTTGGTACACAGGACACACTGTCAGTATTTTTCTCCTACTTTGAATCTCCATGAGGTGGCTTTTGAAGAGTAGGGAAGAGACAGGATAGTGAGAACATCTTTAAAACACTAACTAGAAGAGAAAAAAAATTATACAGCTTTAACCATTTACATGGAACAGATCATCACAATGAAAAAAAAGAGAAGTTGAACTACAGAACAAAAAATTGCAAGAGTTAAACACATGAGACATAGAAAAGCCCAATTTTTTTTTCTTAATTAATTAAATCGCTTAAAAATTCAAGACTTTATTTCTTATTGTATATACTACTTGGATTAACTACATTTCTTAATGAAAATTTTGTTTAAAAGATTTTTAATTAATTTGTTACAATATTGTTTCTGTTTTCTGTTTTGGATTTTTGGCCATGAGGTATATGGGATCTTAGCTGCCTAACTAGGGAATGAACCCAGACCCTCTGCATTGGAAGGTGAAGTCATAGCCACTGGACTGCCAGGGAAGTTTCTTAATTTCTATTTGCATTAAAGATATAAGGGACTCTACCCTACCTAGGCAAGAAAAGACAGACTTTAAAAAA
This sequence comes from Bos grunniens, assembly GCF_055505025.1. Taxonomy (NCBI): domain Eukaryota; kingdom Metazoa; phylum Chordata; class Mammalia; order Artiodactyla; family Bovidae; genus Bos; species Bos grunniens. The sequence goes on along the minus strand of NC_141168.1, from coordinate 64,154,534 downwards.
TTGAAAGGTGCTATGGGAAACTGTGAAATATGTACTTGCCTTTACACTAAAGAAGAGAGAGGCTATCAGCATGAATCAGTATAGTATTATCTACCTAAGAAAGTATTTTACTGGCTAAACTCAGGGTCAGGTATACCCTAAGATAGAAGAAATTTAAAAAACACATTATCTTCGAGTTTTAAAAGAAAATATAAGCAGCTTTTTGCTCGTGCTAAGTCACTTCAGTCATGTCTGACTCTTCGACCTTGTGGACTGTAGCCCGCCAGGCTCCTCTGTCCATGGGATTCTCCAGGTAAGAATACAAGAGTGGGTTGCCATGCCTTCCTCCAGGGATCTTCCTGACCCAGGGACTGAACTTGAGTCTCCTGCATTGCAGGCACACTCTTTAATGCTGGGCCACTGGGGAAGGCCATAAGTAGCTAGAAATTAGAATTTCTATTTACCACTGACCTAAGATAACAAGAAATTAGATGAAAAAAAATCTTAGCAATGGAAACAGAATACTACTATTTATTTCCCTGTTCATCCATTTTTATTAATTCTAAAAACTGTCTATTTTTAAAATGTTACATTTGCTTATAGAAGGAAGTTCCAATTTGATAAAGGATCCTGGTAAAGAATGGTGCTTGGGGTTGGAAAACAGGAGCTTGAGCTCTTTCATTCCTACTTAATACAGAACAGAACTGAGGCCTTGAGCACATCTCCTCGTACCTTCAAACTTGTTTTTCCATCTAAACAGAGATTATGGTATTACCTTAGTGATCTCATAGAGCCAATGTATGTACAAATTGCCATGTAAATTTTAAGTTCTTATTGAAATTCAAAGTGGTAAACTTTAGGATTCAGTTTAGTATTGTTTCAGACTGTGCTTATATTTGTTTCCTAAATGAAAACATTAACTAAAATGAAGGTTAATATCACTCAAAGGGCACTCAAGCTAACTTCATCTCTGTTGCATTGTTAATAATAATGTTATAATCAATGGGAAACATCTTATATTTGGGAAAGTTACTCTAGATGCAATTATAAAATTTATGCTACAAAGCTAGGAATTATGCAAGAAAGGTATAAATATATTTTACTTTAAAGTCACTGATATAATTTGATCCTTTATTAAAAATCTCTGAAAGCTATAATGAAAAGTGGCACAAGGGAGAAAAATTTTAGTGGGGATATATAATTTCATTTTGCTGTTTTACTGTGGGGTGGGGGAGGTGGGATATATGAAGTAGCATTAAAAATAACCACAACAAAAAAAACCGTTTCTCTCCAGAGGAACAAATTGTTATATAGATTAAATTTTTCATAAAATATTTATAGTTGTCATGAATGACCTCTCAGGCTGACATTTATAATAGCGACAAAAAAAAAAAAAAAAAAATCCACTTTGATGCAGCTAAATGGATGTTTCCCCTCATCCCAATTTAATTAAAAGTTATATCTTGCCCTGAGAACTTATGAGTGTCATTTATCTTCTACTGTGGGCAAATGTAAAAATACTAGTATTATTTTTTTTTATGCTTAAGTGAAAAGTGTATGCCATGATTAAGTATGTCTGCCTCAGCTATTTTATCTCTCTTCCTTTAATCTAGGAGATCTGAATATATGGCACTATAGAAATACCACACCAATACTTCAGGATCAAACTTAAGTTAATACTTTATGAACAAGGCTCAGAGAAAATACAAAACTGAACCTGACAGTCTCAACCATTAAAGAGGCATCTAATCCAGTAGGGAAGAAAGGTTTTTAAATAACTATAATTGAAAAGCCAAGTAAAATACTGTTATTAATAGAGTTTAGAAAAGGATATTAATTCTGACTGGCAGCATCAGGAAGTTTTTGTGGAAAGTGTGGTATTTGAGCAATGTCTTGAGGGGTATGTTATTTACACAGGTGGGGCTGGCATTCCTGATTGATGAAGCATATTCCTGAAAGCACCTAACATACAAGTAACTGTGAGATACGAGTGTTTTCACTAGAGTGCAGTCTCTAAAAGAGTAGGGGCTGTGGCTTATCTCACCCACTGCTGTATCAACAGCATTTGGAACAGGGTCTGGTGCAAGATAAATATTAAATAAATGAATGAATAAACTGGACCCTGGGTAAATGAAACAAACAAAAAAAAAATTGGAGAAAGATACTGGAAATGTAGTTTGAGCCCAGAAAAGCTTAAGAATATGTAGGTGAAAAAGACCACTGCAAGTTTTAGGAGGATAAAGTGATCTACTATGTGTTTTAATATTAAACTTTTAAAGGCAATGCCAATTGATTAGAGAGGTGATTCCATTTACAAGGTAACATAAAAGGTACCAGGAGCACAAAGAAAAGTATGGATACAGGACTCAGAGTTGGAACTGACAGGACTTGACAAATGACTGAGGTGTGCAAATGAGTTAAAGATAATTTCAGAAGTCTCCAAACTGAGTGACCAGGGAAATGGTGGTACCATTATGTAAGAAGAGGAAAACAAGCAAACTGCAAATTCTGGTTCAGAAAAAAACAAAGTCAGTTTTAGGCACATTAAAATTAAGGTGCCATTGATTCATATGGAAAAGTTCAACAAATTGGAAGTTAGAATTGGCATCTAGAGGTAAGCCAGCAAGAAAGCTGGAGATGAACTCAATCAATGGATATTGACTCTGACTGCCTATTTCTGTGGCAGCACCAAAATTTAAGCCATCAACATAGCAGTGGTATTTATAAGTGTGCATACAGGGACCTTGGAAAATTTACCCATTTAAAACAAAAGAGGGGAAAGGATTACTGGAAGAGATTAAGATAGAATGATGAGATCAAGGGAATATTTTTAAAGAAGGAAGCTAAAGGGAAGCAGGGGTACAAGCTATTCAAACCTTTAAGAATCTTTCCTAGTTCTGTCATTTTCCCTTCAGAGTATACATGAAAAAGTTCAAATAAATGTAAAGTAGGAGTCAAGCTCTTAAAAAAAAAACCAAACAAACCTAGGAACACAGACAAATCTTATACATGTCACAAGGAACCAGTGAGGTCTAGAAGCAAATGGAAAAAGGTGGATCATTTAGACTCTATATACCTCTGTTACTTGTTCAGAAACAATTTTTTTAAAAAATGAAGTTTGTAAAAAATACTAACATGAACTTAGCAGTATAGTGAGTATTACTGAAGGATATTTAAATACAAGACATAATTCCTGCCTCAAAGAAATTACAAAGCCATTTTGAACTAAGAGCAAATCATACAAAGGTATTTACACTAAATCCTTTCTTTAGAGTTCCAAATGAGAGAGCACAGATGAACGATACCAATGCAAGTCATCACTAATGCAAATCAGGAGGGCAAATGCCGCTCTGGTTTGAGGGTCCTCTCTCACAGATTTGAGACCCTACTGACACTGAGTTGAGATCATTCAAATATAGAATGGATTATATACCCATTACCATAAAGCAAGTTTATGGGTTTAAACTACATTTAAGTGCCTTTCAGGTATAGTATACCAATGCACACTATTTAAAGTGGTTAAAAAAGTGCTTGTCTTTTAACATCCTTACCATCATTTACTGTTACTCTTCTCAAATCTTGTTAACTTGATAGAAGTAAAAAGGTGTATTATTGCTTTGGTTGAAAGTTTTCATTTGATCATTTGGGTTTCTTTCTGCAAATGTCTGTTACTGATTTGTAGAGCTTGTTATACCTAAAAGACATCCTGTTGTCACTGCCAATTTCCAAAGTGACAGACTTTATTTTCTTGGACTCCAAAATCACTGCAGACAGTAACTGCAGCCATAGAATTAAAAGACACTTGCTCCTTGGAAGAAAAGTTATGACAAACCTAGAAAGAGTATTAAAAAGCAGAGACATCACTTTGCCAACAAAGGTCTATATAGTCAAGCTTTGGTTTTTCCAGTAGTCATGTATGGATGTGAGAGCTAGACCACAGAAAAGGTTGAACGCCAAAGAACTGATGCTTTCAAACTGTGGTGCTAGAGAGTACTCTTGAGAATCCCTTGGTCAGCAAGGGGATCAAACCAGTCAATCCTAAAGGAAATCAACACTGAATATTTATTGGAAGGATTGATGCTGAAACTGAAGTTCCAATACTTTGGCCACCTGATGCAAAGAGTCAACTCACTGAAAAGACCCTGATGCTGGGAAAGATTGACAGTAGAAGGAAAAAGGGCCAACAGTATGAGATGGTTGGATGGCATCACTGACTCAGTGGACATGAGTCTGAGTAAACTCCAGGAGACAGTGAAGGACAGGGAAGCCCGGTGTGTTGCGGTCCACGGGGTTGCAAAGAGTCAGACATGATGGAGCGACTGAACAACAACAGTATAGATCCACATGCATTTTCCTTCTTTTTCTACAACTCTTCAAATACCCAAATCAATCTCACTGTTAAGACACAATATTATTGTTTTTTTTTTTTTGGTCACACTGACGCTGTGAGGCATGTGGGGCCTTAGCTCCCCCACCAGGGATCAAACCCGTGCCCCCTGCATTGGGAGCATGAAGTCTTAACCACTGGAGCTCCAGGGAAGTTCCAATATTATTGTTATTTGTACTATAGGCAACATTTACGAGTGCTTTCTACCTAACAGGTACTGTGGTAAATATATTACATGCATTATCTCACTTAATCTTCACAAGCCCTATGTTCTGTCATTATCTCCATTCCTGAGATATTTGCCTTTATTTCTCTAGATTCTACACTCTCTAATGACATGAATTACACCTTGTATAAACATCTAGTTAAGTTGGAATTCAGTGAATATGCAAGTATGTATGAACTGACTTCATAATTTTTTTCCTTTTAAGCTGCCATAATGTTCACTTTCATCAAATTTACTACTTTGTCAGAGTATAAAGTTGCTAAAAAGAAGGGATATTGTGATTTGTCATCAGATCAGATCAGATCAGTCGCTCAGTCGTGTCTGACTCTTTGCGGCCCCATGAATCGCAGCACAACAGGCCTCCCTGTCCATCACCAACTCCCAGAGTTTACTAAGACTCAAGTCCATCGAGTCAGTGATGCCATCCAGCTATTTCATCCTCTGTCGTCCCCTTCTCCTCCTGCCCCCAGTGTATTTGGCTTTAGTCCCCATTTCTGGTACTTAGCTCCTAAAATGCTGAGAGCCATAGAGTTTCTTGTTATGTTAATGAACTGACTTTTGGAGAACACATAGGCAATTTAAGGATGAAGGTCTACCATGTGATTTTGAAGGTTGAAACTTCATTGCCCTCAATGGCCAATGATTGATTAAATACGCCTAGTATTTAATGAGGTTTTTATAAAAACCCAAGCACTACCTGGGAAGTCTACCATAAAGGCCCAAAAGGACATGGTTCAGAGAGCCTCCAGGCTGATGAATCAGAACATGTCTACATGCTGCCTTGCACGTGTGCACGCTCAGTCGCTCAGTCATGTCCAGCATTTTGCCACCACAAGGACTCTAGCCCATTAGGCTCCTGTGTCCATGAGATTTTCCTGGCAAGAATGCAGGCATGAGTTGCCATTTTCTCCAGGGGATCTTCCTGACCCAGGGATTGAACCTACATCTCCTGAACTGCAGGCAGATTCTTCACCACTGAGCCACCTCGACATGCTGCCTTGGTGGGCCTCAGATTTCATGGGGACAGAGCTTCTTTGGTATTTCACCCTAAGTATCTTTTCATCTGGATGTCAGTCCACATTCATTAGCATGCTTTGTATCATTACCAGTAATCTAGTGAGTAAACTAGCTTCCTGAGTTCTGTGAACCAAAACCAAGGAAGGTGGGTGGTCGTGAGAGCCATTTTATAGAGGTTTGTAGCCAGTTGGTCAGAAGTACAGGGAACAACCTTGATTTGTGAATGGTATATGAAGTAGATATATAAAGAATGTTCAAACCACCGTACAATTACAGTCATTTCACATGCCAGCAAAGTAATGCTCAAAATTCTCCAAGCTAGGCTTCAACAGTATGTGAACCAAGAACTCCCAGATGTTCAAGCTGGATTGAGAAAAGGCAGAGAGAGGAACCAGAGATCAAATTTCCAGCATCTGTTGTATCATAGAAAAAGCAAGAGAATTCCAGAAAAACAACTACTTCTGCTTCACTGACTATGCTAAAGCCTTTGACTGTATGGATCACAACAAACTGTGGAAAATTCTTCAAGAGATGGGAATACCAGACCACCTGACCTGCCTCCTGAGAAACCTGTATGCAGGTCAAGGAGCAACAGTTAGAACCAAACATGGAACAACAGACTGGTCCCAAATAGGAAAAGGAGTACGTCAAGGCCGTATATTGTCACCTTGCTTATTTAACTTAAATGCAGAGTACATCATGAGAAATGTTGGGCTGGATGAAACACAAGCTGGAATCAAGACTGCCAGGAGAAATATCAGAAAACCTCAGCTATGCAGATGACATAACCCTTACGGCAGAAAGCAAAGAAGAACTAAAGAGCCTGTTGATGAAAGTGAAAGAGGAGAGTGAAAAAGCTGGCTTAAAACTCAACATTCAAAAAATGAAGATCATGGCACCTGGTCCCATCACTTCACAGCAAATAGATGGGGAAACAATGGAAACAGTGACAGATTTTATTTTCTTGGACTCCAAAATCACTGCAGATAGTGACTGCAGCCATGAAATTAAAAGACACTTGCTTCCTGGAAGAAAAGCTATGACAAACCTAGAGAACATATTAACAAGCAGAGACATTCCTTTGCCAACAAAGATCCATCTAATCAAGGCTACGGTTTTTTCAGCAGTCATGTATGGATATGAGAGTTGGACCATAAAGAAAGCTGAGCACTGAAGAACTGATACTTTTAAACTGTGGTGTTGGAGAAGACTATAGAGTCCTTTGGACAGCAAGGAGATCAAACCAGTCAATCCTGAAGGAAATCAACCCTAAATATTCATTGGAAGGACTGATGCTGCAGCTGAAGCTCCAATACTTTGGTCACCTGATGTGAAGAGCTGATTCTTTGGAAAAGACCCTGATGCTGGGAAAGACAGAAGGCAGAAGGAGAAGAGGGCACCAGAGGAGATGGTTGGATGGCATCACTGATTCAATGGATATGAGTTTGAGCAAGATGGTGAAGGACAGGGAAGCCTGGTATGCTGCGGCCCACGGGGTCGCAAGGCGTCAACTGAGGGACTGAACAACATATGAAGTGGGTGTCAGTCTTTCAGGTCTGAGCCCTTAACCTGTGGCATCTGATGCTATCTTTGGATAGACAATGTCAGGATTGAGTTGTATTGTATCAACAGAATATCCAGCTGATGTCAGAGAATTGCTTGGTGGTGTGAGGAAAGAGCCCATATGCTGAAGCTGGTGTCAGAGTCTTAAAGGTTATCTCAGTTTTATAGATGCACAGATTTCTGGAAACTTGAATCTATCTACAGGCATACTGTAGTAACTCAGTACTGTGTACTGAGTAACAGTAAGTGCCGAAGTAGTAGTTTAAGTTCTTATAAAAAAACCTATACATGTACTAAGATTATGACAGCTGATTATTCTTAAGACCACTGTAAGAGTGAAAAAATTCATGGAAATAAAAAATTGTGAATAAGTACTACCAAACAAAATTCATAAAATGATAGCAAATTTATCCTGATTCTGCAGATTTCTTATATATTACAATACAGAAAGAACAGAAGTCCTCTTTCTTCATTGGGTTTGTTGCTACAGGAAAAGCATAATTTTTCTTATATATAAATCAATATCCAACAATAACATCTCTGCTTATGGGAGAAATAAACAGCTGGGATGTTTACAAAACATAATGTGCTTCAGGGGACTTTCTCAAATCATATGACTTTAGTAGACAGAAATTATTTTCCTCTTAGATCTCTTGAGGATTTAGCAGAAATACTGAAATCATAACTTTCTCTTACAACATATCTAGCCAAGTCCAAAGATACAGGGAACACTTCAGTAAATACTAAAAAAAGAAAAAAGAGCCAGTCATTTTCAAGTAATAGTTGAGATTTACTAACAAATAATGGAAAATTGGATACTTTTAAATAAAATTAGTAACTTCAAAAAATTAATCAATTTCTATTTAACTTCTGAAAATGAAAATTTTCACAATTGTATATGCTGTTATCTTTTGAAAAGATACTGAGATTTTCAAATTAGTGTACTTATTGTTAAGGCTGAAAATGAGAAAGGGTATTACCATCAAACTATATGCTTAATTCATAAAGAGGAATAAAAGAAGTGCTCTTGCATAGCACATTCCAGTGGGAGAGAAAAAGTTAATCAATTCAACTCAATTTTAGCTGAGGGCATTTTTCCATGACTGCTGAACCCTAGCATGTGTCAGGCAACTAAAATTACACTAAAATGTGTAAGCTCTGTTGTTATTTTAGAGATAATCCAGGAAGCAAAACAAAGCCAAAAATTCTCTCTGCATTTTTAACATGAAATGCTTTAATCTTCAATCAAGTGTATACTTTTTCTGTTTTAAGATCTTTATGCATTATCTCCTTTTTTGTGTATGTTTGAAAGTTTCCAAAATAAAAACAAAAAGAACAATAACAAAAATGATTCTGTATTTCCAACATACTGTTCATTGTTTAAAATAATTCTTACTACTTACCAGTCTCTGCTTTTGAAGTTCTTCTCTAAGAATTCTATCTTCTGGTAAAACATCACATAACAAAAAATAATTGTCTTGTTCTTCTGTTGAGATATGAGAAAAATAAATGAGAAATGTTATTTTTTACTTAAAAAAATTTTTTATTTCTTAAAAAAAAAAATCTCTTCTGGTATATAGTTCTGTTTTAGCTTCATCGAAGTTATTAGAAAATATAAACAGAAAAATTTAATTTTAGCTACTATTTTAGAGAATTACAACTAAAGAAAGATTATTCATTTGAATTTTTGGATTGCAGGGGAAAGATGGTAGTCAAGATGTACACTTACCAGATGGAGCTGTACAATTGATTCTTATCACACTACAAAAATCTGTAATGGGCTGTTCAGTGAACCTTTTCCTCCAATATAAAATGTACCTTAGAACAATCATAGAGAAAGAACAGTGAGAAGAGGCAATGAACTACTTACTTGAGAAAGAGGATTTTATAAGAACATTTAATTATCTTAAAGCAACAAATCAAATGTTGACTGAAAACTGCTAGAAAATGTGCAAATAGAAAGGCAGAAGAGCACTGTAGAACCATGAAATATTTAATGAAATAACATTACCCTGTAAGGGCATGAAAAGGATTACATTTTACCATCCGCAAATTCAATAAACAGATATACGGGAAAACTAAAATGAATTACTTTTATGTAATAATGAAGTTTTTTTTGAAAATCACATCTATGTTTATGTGAATTTAAAATGCAACAATGATTAAAAAGGCTTCATCACACATTTTCCAATAAATTGAAAGTTAGGTGTTTACCTTATACATCAAGAGATCATGATGACAATGCAACAAAAGGTCTGTCTAAATTCAATATCTATATAACAAGATAGAACAATTCCATATTGCCCATGCTGTATCTGAAAGGAGGGAAATTTAGCTTTTAGAAAAATAGCCAAGCTTACAATTCCTGTATCTAATAAGCTGAGTTAGAAGAAGGATACTGGCTAAATTTAAAAGCAAAGCATAATACCCAGACCTGTGTCATTTGATGAAAGAGGGAGAAAGATAACAGGATTCAACAAACTGTTCATCTTTCCATTTACCTAAAAAGATTTACACTGACAATTGCAATCCCATTTATCAAATTATACAAAGAAGAGAATGTGATCTCCTTCATGGAGGAGAAAGGAGATGGAAAGGTTGACTATATAATTGACTATTTATCAGAATACATGGTCGATGGATAAAAAAAAGAACCTTACAACAAAGAGCCAAAATCTGTGAAAGAGATGGAACTTAGTGAAACAGATAAAGTACACAGAAAGAATACATTTAAATGGCCTGATACAGCACCAAGCGGTGTTCTGCATACAGTAGGTCCCCACTAAATGTTTTAAAGAGATAGAAGAGTATCTAAAGATTCCTCTAAGTTCTCTAAGTAGTCTCCAACCCCCAGTATTTCAGCTCTTTTTTATCCTTTCCTTAATTTCCCAAACCTACAGTCTCCTATAGAAAGGACATACATTATATATTAGAAAAAAAATGTGCTGGGAGAGAGGTCTGAGAGAAAGAGAACCATGACATGAGCTTATATAAAATATAAATGGATGACAACACCATGAATAGAATATACAAGTAAAAGAAGTAAAAGAATAACGTGTAACAACGGAACCACATGCTTTAGTTCATTCTTCTCATGTATAACCATGCTGTCAACCTGGATGGGTAAAAAGGGGGAGAACCCTTTCCTTATAAAACAGTGCTAGACCTTATTTTAAGAGATCTGAAAATGATGTATCTTAGGCTCCAGCTCACCCTCAAACCATAAATAGTATAAATAATGAACTACGACACTATGGCTAGCTTACTGGCTTCCACATAGAAGTATCAGAGCAGAAAGCCTTTCAGATCCATCAAAGTACACAAAAAGAGGAAAAGCACCTATAAAAGGCAGACATGTTGTTTCCTTTGCCATTCTGGCCAGCTTCAGCAACCTTCCGCTTCCCAGTTATCCTACACAGTTACTCTCATTCTCCTCCTTTCCATTTCCCACTAGTTGCTTTTTTTCCCTCTCCAGGGAAAGAGAAATAAAAGGCAAGAGAAGACTTAAGAGAATAAAAAGAACATTCCCGGACACTTTTCTTACTCTTCCCTTAGTATATTTTCCATTGCAGAATGGTGACATGGATGAAGGACCACAAGAGAACGTCCATTAGAGATGTCAGGAACAGAAGATAGATCGTTCTTCCAAACTGAAATACACAGTCATCTATTTTCATGATTAATCAAATTCATACAGCAGGACCAGGTGCTGAGAAAACTGACTTAAAAAAATAGAAGAGTCATGTTTTATCTGGAGCTCCCTCATAGCTACCACTAGAATACATCAAGGAGAGGTTCATCACTCTTGATTACTATTCCACTGAAGTGGGTGATATCCTCTGGGGAAAACAGAACAGTCACCAGCCCATTAGTGTACAGTTTGTTAAAAGGCAATGATAACTGCATGAAGCAGATGACTAGATAAGAGCAGATACTAGTGATGAGACTGTCCTGTGAACTGTCATTGACCAATTCTGTAACAGAGTCAACACAGTAAGAGTCTCTTACCTGCACAAATCATAAGCTAGAAGTAGTTTAGCTTTTCAGATTAAACCTATGGTCAAACCCTCACAGTTGATGTTTTATTAACTGATTACACCAGCCCCGCAGGCAGCAGTGAATAGAGAAGCAGGGCCTTTGCCTTTAGAGATATGAGTCTGAATTGAAAGGTTTTTTAAAACTTCTGAAACTTGGCTTACTCATTTGCAAAATGGATTGCTGATAATTAAATAGGATGATACATGTAAAGCAGCACCCACCATTCTGGGTGTTTAATAAATGGCAGCTATTATTGTAAGGGAAAATAACATATTTAGATAAAACTGGAGTAATAAAGAATTTGTTTATTCCAAAGAAATCCTGGCATCCAAAACAACAACAAAAACAATGATAAGGTTTCACCAAACATGTAATGAGCAAGTTACAACAGTTGTATTAGTAGGGTCAGAAGGCACACACAGGTGCCTGAGGCGGGGGAAGAGGAGAGTGATCAAAGGATGAGAACTATGAGCAGCTACTGTTACTGAGACCCTACCTGCCCAAGGTCACACAACCGTGACCTTTCCAATTGGGATCTGTTGTCTCCAAATCTTAAGTCTTCTACAACATCATGACTCTCTTGTCACTTGAGGGCCAATCTACATAACAACCTCAGAACAAGAAAGAAGCAGGAGAAAGCCTCTAGGATTATATTAATAGTTGTAATGGATAGTTGAAGAACTTCCTCAGAGACCATGGAGAGACTCAACTTCCTTAGAGCCCATGGAAAAAGTTTTTGACAGGGCAAAACCAAAGTACAGAAATGAAGTCTGAAGGGAGGGGGAAGTTCTTCCCTTTCTGAAAAGCATACTACCTAAAAGCAGCTCTTGATCTGAACTGCTCCTAACCTCCTGTGTAGGTACTGAAAGCTGACACCAGCTGTTTGGGGCTGTGGAATTGGAACTGCTTGACTAGGCAAGAGAGACTCTGAAATGAAGTGAAAGTCACTCAGCTGTGTCTGACTCCTTGCGACCCCATGGACTGTAGCCCGCCAGGCTCTTCTTTCCAAGAGATTCTCCAGGCAAGAATACTGGAGTGAGCTGCCATTTCCTTCTCCAGGGGATCCTCTGAACTCAGGGACTGAACCCTGGTCTCCTGCACTGCAGGCAGATTCTTTACCCACTGAGCCACCAGGGAAGATCTCAAGAGAGACCCTACAGTGGCACTAATTCTTCTGAAGTCCTGATTCCAAAAGTCAATGGCTCTGAGTCTCCAAGGACTTCCATGTTCACTCCTATTCTCCACAGTCTTTTAAGAGAAGGCTCACGTCACACATTTGTTTTGTATCACTGTTTACCTCAATGTGGTAGGCACAAGGGACATGATAACTAACAGCAGCTGACTTAAAATCATGGAGAGAGCCTGTCTGACAGAACCTCAGTTATGCTCCTCAAATTGTTAAGGCTTCCCATGGGGTGAAGGGAGAGAAAATGTTGTTATATGCTCACAGTCTAGAGGCCTTTCCATTCATTAAAAGTTATTTTATTGCTCCATGAACAAGTAGTTATGAATTCTGGAAAGGATGTTTTTTAGACACCATCTCTAGAAACATCTCTGAGATTTTGTTAGGCAGTTCTGAGGAAAAGAGAATAATGCAGGTAAGAGGTCAGTCCAATAGACACAAAGTTGTCATTTGAGTGGTCTCCTCCTGACCAAAGGTTGGGTGACACCAACATCAAATGAAAAAAGCCATGCTACAAAAGTGAAATATTATCATAAACTACCATGTAAATTAAATAAATTATCATACCTTATGGTATACTAAATGAACAGCTCTGAACTACAACAAATTTTTGACCTAAGTCTAGATTTAAGATGAATCACAGTTATCACATAATAGTACTTTTAGTTTACCACAGAATTAAGAAGTGTCAATATATCCATTTTCCTGTGGTTGGTAAAAACATTCAGATAAATTGTATTCAACCGAGACATGTCTTAAAGATAGCAGATGTTCAACACATGCATTTGTGGCATTTTTTCCTACCCACTAAAACTTATTGTTCCATGTTAAGAAATCATTTAGTACTTCATTTTTTTCCTACTTTTTTAGTTAAGCTACAGTTGCAGCCACCCAATACATAAAGGAAGCCAAGAAATAATATGTGGTATGAACCCTTTATTTGGAGGATAGTTGTCACAGCATTTCATATTTTATTAAAAAGCCATAAAAGTAATTATTTGGTCACCAGCAAATACTTTCTTTCAAAGAATTTTAATCATGTCTAACCAGAAATCTTTGTAGTAATATCATCTTCCCCGTCCAACTCCCCATTGTAACTGGTGTGATACTGACAGAAGCATAAAGATTTGAGATATAGCTGTTAATTAAGTAGCATGGAATGAGTGGAATCTAATATAGAAAGGAGCAAAGAATTAGGAGTTAACATTTTTCTTCTGGAAAAATTTTATCTACTGCATAAAGCTAGCAAATAGCTTATATAAATAGCTATGTTAATAAATGGATCAAAGGAGAGATTTTGTTTGTTTGCTCTTGGAAAGTTTTACTGTTACTTTGTTCCAATAAAGAAAATGTTAAATATATTCCACATGAAACTTTAGAGCTTATTTCTTACAAAGGATGAGGTAAATGCATCTCTTATCTATTATTTATCATCTTTATTACTTATTGTACTCAGAAGCAACAACTCTTCTCTGAGAAGCATATATAATAATTATTACATATAATAATTATTCAACCTATAAAGCAGTTCTGAGTGAATTAATTCATGCCAATTGAACTTCTCACTGTCCCTTCCTCCCCTCAATAACTGTTAAGAAAAAGTCATATAATGCTGAAAAGATTCCAGTTTAATTCTGATCATAGTAGTCAGTGCTTGTACTGTTTTGGAGAGGAATTTTTAGTTTACTTAAACAGTAGGCAGGTAATACCTAAAGGAGACTGAATATTTTAAAAGGTATTAAAGTTTATTCATATACATTCCTGGTCAGTTTGAATTAATCATGTTTTTACTTCCTGAGAATGCAACTAATTTAATTAGGACAATTGACAAGGAAAATCTAGATTTCCAAATTTAAAGTACACTCTAACTACACATTATTTAGAAAGCACTTCTATCAGACAAGCATCTTTTTCTTTTTAATTAAAGCATCCATTTTATTACATAGTTGCATTTAGAATGTGATTGATCTTAACATTTGATTATCAACTCTTAAGCCCTGAGACCTAGCAAATAATTTGATTTTCCTGTCCACATACAGATAAGATTGACAACAAAGATAAAAAGAGAGATTGATTAGAACAAATATAGCCACTCAGCTATCTTACATTAAGTACAAAGGATAAAATACAACCTCTGATTCAGACATTCCTTACAGATTTTAGAAAAGAAAGAAAAATTCAGCATTACTCAATTATCACTGGTTGATCATCACATTTTTCTGCAATTTCTGAGGGAGAATTTGCATTTATATCACAAAAAAGAGTAAAGAAATATAGTTTTACATCAAAGAAAAGCCAAGTGATACAAAATTTAGAAAAGCATTACTTAGCTGATACTCCTATCAATGGTTATTTGAATAAGTAAACAATTCAAAGCTCTCTAGCTTAAGAAGTGTCTAAAACAAAATCAACACATCTGACTACATGTGGGCTGTAGTCCATGGGGTCGCTAGAGTCGGACACGACTGAGCGACTTCACTTTCACTTTTCACTTTTATGCATTGGAGAAGGAAATGGCAACCGACTCCAGTGTTCCTGCCTGGAGAATCCCAGGGACGGGGAAGCCTGGTGGGCTGCCGTCTCTGGGGTCGCACAGAGTCGGACACGACTGAAGCGACTTAGCAGCAGCAGCAACTTTGTATCATGTAAGAGAAAACTCCCAAAACACACACACACACACACACACACACTTATATACATACATACGTACATACACACACATACAAATACTTTAATTGAAAGCAAAGAACAATGGATGAGAATGAGAAGCACTGTTTTTCCACTGTAAAAGCTTGTAAAGCTTGTAAAAATCAGCTTATTCTAGGAAATTCCTTGCTGGTTTAGTGGTTAGGACTGTACGCTCCCACTGCAAGGGGCCCAGGTTTGACCTCTAGTCAGGGAACTAAGATTCCCACAAGTGTTTCATGGTGTGGCCAAAAAAAAAAAAAAGCTCATTCTAGGAGTTGGTGACATATATTGTTCATATAACTTTCTATGCCCCCTAAGCATACAGCCCCAAGTCTACTCAAATGCTGAGTGGCAATGCTAAGCGGATAAAAGCAGCCACCACACAGGAGGCACACAGCAGACATTCTGAATAGGTGTTATGCAGTTGAGAAGGACAAAAGGGCTACAGAATAGCTAATATTACCCCTGTGGGCACTGTGGTTATTTGTCCTTAAAAAACAAACTGCTACTCTAGAAGTTTAGAGTACTTAGAATCTGAAATGAAAATTTCTCAAAACAAATTTTACAAACCATAATTAGATCTTCAGGTCAGCAACAAATGCCTATTGAAAACTTAAGCTCTAGTTGCAGAAAACTAAGACTTCAAATATATCTTTTGTAATCAAAATACACTTAAAAAGTTGGCTACTATTTATTGGGTATGAAGGATATCAGATGCTAGTTGGTGCTACACGTATCTTGTTTTTATACAAAGCTCAACAATCTTATGAGGGCTGGTGTTACCCCCATTTTATAGATAAGAAAACTGATGCTTAGAGAAGTAAGAAGCTTGCTGGGAGTTATATGGTAAGAAAGTCACTGAGTCTGCATTCAATCCTAGGCCTGCTGGGTTTCACAGTCCACTCTTAATAATACAGCTTGCTGTTTGCAAAACCCATCCTAAGAAAGAAGTCGCTTGCTAAGAATAATGTGGTCTGGCAGATACAGAATTTAGATGCAAGGATATTACAATATCTGGGTTACTCTAATGCTCTGTAGCCTAATTCTAATAGAATTAGGCTATTCTAATGTTTGAGATGCAGAACATCTCAAAATGGGACTTTACCAGATACACCAAAATGTGTGCTTTCAGTAACTATACTAAGCTAGTTAACTACCACCATCTTGTTTGCAAGGTGTTTTCAACTGATAATGACCTACACATAACTACTCCATTATACCTGCTTCAGAGAAGGCATGTCTCTTAGACAATCACTTCTGAGAATCGGTCTAGAATTAGCGAGTCTAGCTCACTTCAGGATCCAGCTATACAGGTTAGGTTCCTACATTTCTCACCATGTCCAGGGTTGGCAGTTACTCAACCACTCACACCTATCTTCTCTTCATCTTCCTTACCCTCTTCCTCTAAGCACCTCAGTCACTGATCTTAGCTGCTGTCTCCTTTTATACCCCTTATACCCCTCTGGGTTGTTGAAAGACTCAGTCTTTTTCTGATTTTCAACTTTATCATAACACTTAAGATTCAAGATCCCCTTTCCCCCAAACCTCCCTTTGGGTGGCTTAAAAAAAAAAAAATTTTTTTTTTTTTTTTAACCAAGTTTATTCTGGGCTGTCGGGAAGAACTCACTTAGCTGGAGAATGTGTGTATCCTGAAATATAAAAAGGACATCAATCTGATAGAGACCAACAATGCAAAAAATTTCATGAGATGTGGTAAAGGGAGTATTATCAACTCTTTAGAAAGTTGATCTGCTTCCAGAATTTGTAGAAATACAACAGTATGTAACATTTTCAAATACAACTTGCTCAAGAATGCAAATAAGCTCAAAGTTGAAAAAAGGCTAAGTTGAAACCTGAAAAAGAGTATGAATTTTCATATTTCTACAGAAATAATTAAGTTAGTAAACCTAATTCTTCTATGGATGAAAACAAAATTTACCTTCGGAAATCAGCAACCAACTTGACATCAGCTATGACAATCTTATGTTCAATAATCATGTGTTTCAGAAGTTTGTCTTGTTCAACCACAGGAAAATGTTCTTCACAGAAAATACAAGGCACAGATGGAGAACCTTCTAAGCTGGTGGTGCCACCTGGACTTTCTGGCAGAGAAAGCGGCTCCAGGATATAATCCTTAGTGTCTGGGAGAGACAAAAAGAAAGAAGAAAAAAGCTGAAATCAACTCCCTTTAGATGGATGATTTCTCGCCTCCTGCATTAAAAGGATCCTAAAGATGTTTACATAATATCTAAAAGAAAATACACAAAAACAGAGAGCAAGATACTTTATTACATGTTAAATAGCTTCTGCAACCCAGAGGCAAGGAGTATTACAAAGCAGCTCAAACTCCCCATTTGCTGGCTTGAATGGGGGAAACTCATTTGTCAGGACAGCTGTGCAACCCCATTCTTGGACACTGGCCAATGGCAGCAACTCTAGGGGGACTTGAGAGGGAGGCTGCAGCACGCTGGGTTAAGGTTCTAAGTCTCAAATGTGACCTATGGCCGAGAGTCATGACACTGGGAGGTAAATGGTATATACTGAGGCTACAGGTGATGCCAGGACAATCTCTTTAGCTGCTTCCTGTTGCACCTGCAAACTTTTTCCTGTCTCTGATTATCTGACATGTGAGAAGAAGGTAAGTCTCACATTGGGTTGACACAGCATGTGCTGGGTGGCCCAGGTGGCAATTTGTGATTTGATTTATGTCTATCATTTGCTTACTACACAGTTGTATATCATAACTCAAGTTCTTGTGAACAAAGAGATGAATGTCAGTCACTAGACATACATGATGAACCTTTTTCATGTCTACATTATTCCTTTCCCTAACATCACCTACAGAATCTTTAAGAGTTGAGGTGTTTAAGATCTACAGCTCTGAATTAAGGGCCTTGAATTAGAGACAGTTTTATCACGATTTCTCTTCAGTCTTCTAGACTGAACCTGTCACTGTAGGCATACTACTGAGTAGTTAGCAACCAGGTAACTAGTGGAAGGCATTTGGCATCTGAAGAAGGGCTTTAGAAAGACAGCTTTAGACTTTAGAAAGACAGCTGTTTCACAGACGGCAGTCTCTGGAATTAGGTTACTATTTAATTCTATGTTAAATTTTATTTATTTTTTATTTTACTTTACCTTATTCCTAAATGCCTTTTTAAATGAATAACTAACTGATCAGTTACTGGTACACTGCTGACCCCGGTCTCAGAACTGGATAAATGATGCAAGAGGGCAGCATTCATTCACTCACTCAACAAAACCTAGCTGAATATCTACTGAGTGCTGGCCGTTTCCTGTTTGATGCTGCATGATACTATTCTTACCATCAAGGCTAAAGGGCAGAAAAGTTAAAAGGATAGAGAGAGAAGGGGGGAAAGAGAGATATGGGGAGATAGGGAGGGAGAGAGAAGAGGAGGCAGGGAGGGAGGGAAGTAGGGAATATACAGCGCTTATGGGAGCATGGGACAGAGGAGTTTAAGTGAGCTTCAGGAAAGTGCCCCGTAAGGAATGTCCTCTAACACATCACTCATAATAGAGGATGCTAAATCAAACTGTTTATTTTAGTTACATAAAATTATTAAATATCAAGAAAGAGAAAACAGGGTACATATGACAATAGGGAGAATATGAAAAATGTTTCAGCACTTTAAAAGCATTATTAGTAAAACTGGCATGTTACCAATTATTACATTCATAAATTAGGTAATGAAATCAAGGATTTCTGGAATTCTATAGCTCTTTAGTTGTAGGATATATTTTTCAGTTACATGTTAAATTCTGTAGGAACTTAAACCTGCACGTGAAAAATAGGTGAGGAAAGAGACAGGGATATGCTTATGAAACTCTACAATATTTTACATTCCCTAGAATAAGATAACAAAAGGCAGCATATTCTAAGTAGACAATAACCTGCCATCTAGGAAGATGCTCTTCTCCTAAATTTGACTGAAATATCTGTAAATTCACTTATCTTAACGGAAGCAAAGAAACAATATATTAATAATCACCATCAACAGCAAGAACTAACCTTACTAGATGTTTGCTATTTGTAAATTACCAGCAAAGTGTTTAGAGAACTTTCACAATCCTAACTTCCTTGTTGGATTAGTACTATCACAATCCCCATCTCTCAGATGAGAACTGAGACTTAAAAAATTAAATAATTTCCCCAAATCACAGTGTTAGTAAATGGCCTAAGCCTTACAAATAGCCGTGAAAAGAAGACAAGTGAAAAGCAAAGGAGAAAAGGAAAGATATACCCATTTGAATGCAGAGTTCCAAAGAATAGCAAGGAGAGATAAGAAAGCCTTCCTCAGTGATCAGTGCAAAGAAATAGAGAAAAACAACAGAATGGGAAAGACTAGAGATCTCTTGAAGAAAATTAGAGATACCAGGGAACATTTCATGCAAACATGGGCACAATCAAGGACAGAAATAGTATGGACCCAACAGAAGCACAAGATATTAAGAACAGGTGGCAAGAATACACAGAAGAACTGTACATGCATTCTTTACATGTATTCATAGAACTGTAACTGGTACCCCTATTCATACAGCCTTTTCAGACAGAAACCTGAGAGGCTTCCTCATGTCCTTCTCCTTTACTCCCTGTGGCCAACATTACTCAGAACTCTCAGTTTAATCTTCAGAGCCTCCTCTCTCTTCCTCCCTTCTGAGCACTGCCAACACTGCTGCCTCAGATAAGCTCTTAAACTTGAACATCTGCAATAGTCTTCCCACTGGTTAGTCTCTCCCATCTTCAGACATGACCTCTTTCCAATCCATTCTCCCCATATCAGTTTAAAACAGGAGTGGCCCTTCTTCCTGCAGGAAAAGGCCTAAACGCCTTAAGGAGTTAGGTGTAGGTTGAGAGATCAAAAAAAGATCTTAATGACCCAGATATCCACAGTGGTGTGATCACTCACCTAGAGCCAGACATCCTGGAGTGTGAAATCAAATGGGCCTTAAGAAGCATCACTATGAACAAAGCTAGTGGAGGTGATGGAATTCCAGCTGGGCTATTTCAAATCCTAAAAGATGATGCTGTGCAAGTGCTGCCCTCAATATGCCAGCAAATTTGGAAAACTCACTAGTGGCCACAGGACTGGGAAAGGTCAGTTTTCATTCCAATTCCAAAGAAAGGCAATGCCAAAGAATGCTCAAACTACCTCACAATTGCACTCATCTCAGATGCCAGTAAAGTAATGCTCAAAATTCTCCAAGTCAGGCTTCAGCAATATGTGAACCATGAACTTTCAGATGTTCAAGCTGGTTTTAAAAAAGCAGAGGAACCAGAAATCAAATTGCCATCATCTGCTGCATCAGCAAAAAAGCAAGAGAGTTCCAGAAAAAACATCTACTTCCGTTTTATTGATTGTGCCAAAACCTTTAACTGTGTGGATCACAATAAACTGTGGAGAATTCTTGAAGAGATGGGAATACCAGACCATCTGACCTGCGTCTTGAGAAATCTGTATGCAGGTCAGGAAGCACAGTTAGAACTGGACATGGAACAACACACTGGTTCCAAATAGGAAAAGGAGTACGTCAAGGCTGTATATGGTCACTGTGCTTATTTAACTTATACGCAGAGTACATCATGAGAAACACTGGGCTGGATGAAGCACAAGCTGGAATCAAGATTGCTGGAGAAATACCAATAACCTCAGATACGCTGATGACACCATCCTTATGGGAGAAGGCAAAGAACTGAAGAACCTCTTGATGAAAGTGAAAGAGGAGAGTGAAAAAGTTGGCTTAAAGCTCAAAATTCAGAAAACTAAGATCATGGCATCCAGTCCCATCACTTCATGGCAAATAGATGGGGAAACAATGAAAACAGTGGCAGACTTTATTTTTGGGGGCTCCAAAAACACTGCAGATGGTGACTTCAGCCATGAAATTAAAAGACGCTTGTTTTTTGGAAGGAAAGCTATGACCAACCTAGACAGCATATTAAAAAGCAGAGACATTACTTTGCCAACAAAGGTCCGTCTAGTCAAAGCTATGGTTTTTCCAGTAGTTACGTATGGATGTGAGAGTTGGACTATAAAGAAAGCTGAGTGCCGAAGAATTGGTGCTTTTGAACCGTGGTGTTGAAGAAGACTCTTGAGAGTCCGTTGGACTGCAAGGAGATCCCACCAATACATCCTAAAGATCAGTCCTGAGTGTTCACTGGAAGGACTGATATTGAAGCTGAAACTCCAATACTTTGGCCGCCTGATGTGAAGAGCTGACTCACTGGAAAAGACCCTGATCCTGGGAAAGATTGAAGGCAGGAGGAGAAGGGGACAACAGAGGATTAGATGGTTGGATGGCATCACCGACTCAATGGACATGAGTTTGAGTAAACTCCAGGAGTTTGTGAGGGACAGGGATGCCTGGCGTGCCGCAGTCCATGTGGTCGCAAAGAGTAAGACACGACTGAGCGACTGAACTGAACTAGTAATTTGAACCCAAATTCAAACAGTATATTCTTCTGCCTCCAACATCAAAAGGCAATTCCTCAATCTGTATTTCTTCTTTAAACTCTGTGTTCAGTTTTGAATTCATATGTATTTATAAGACATACTGAATTTACATATATTCTGCCAGTGTCCTGCAATCTCCCTCATATCACCTCCACCAGCAACTCTCAAACCTCAGCAGCCCACATACTTCAAAAACCAGTGGGTACAGTTATCACTCAGTTCAGTTCGGTTGCTCAGTCCAGTCCGACTCTTCACGGCCCCATGGCTGCAGCATGCCAGGTTTCCCTGTCCATCACCAACTCCCAGAGCTTGCTCAAACTCATGTCCCTCGAGTAGGTGATGCTATCCGACCATCTCATCCTCTGTCGTTCCCTTCTCCTTCTGCCTTCAGTCTTTCCCAGCATCAGGGTCTTTTTCAACCAGTCATCTCTACAGTTAACTACAGATAACTACAGTGGTAGTTACCTCTACCACTGTTATTAATTCCTGAGGCTTTACTGCAAACTCTCTACTATTCGTCTGTGGATCATGTGTCTTCCCTTTTGCATATGCGTTCAATGCCAGTTTCTCTTTTTTTCAAACTATTGGACCTAAATGTTCACACGTACTAGAACCAATTGCTTATTGTCACTGTAAGTGTATACAGGAACAAAATCATGAGTCTTCAAATTTTATGTATGAGGAACGTGTGGTTTGAGAGACACTCCATTCTAAAGAAGATCAGTCCTGGGTGTTCTTTGGAAGGAATGATGCTAAAGCTGAAACTCCAGTACTTTGGCCACCTCATGCGAAGAGTTGACTCATTGGAAAAAGACTCTGATGCTGGGAGGGATTGGGGGCAGGAGGAGAAGGGGACGACAGAGGATGAGATGGCTGGATGGCATCACTGGCTCGATGGACATGAGTTTGAGTGAACTCCGGGAGTTGGTGATGAATAGGGAGGCCTGGCATGCTGCGATTCACAGGGTTGCAAAGAGTTGGACACGACTGAGCGACTGAATTGAACTGAACTGAAGTTGTATTTGGGAAGTTGACTTACTATGTATCCAGAAAACAAAAAAATTTTAACAGAACAATTTTAGATTACAAGAGTTAATAAATTTCTTATTCCCTGATCATTTAGCATTGTGCTCAAATTCTGACAGCATTGATCATAAGACCTAATTTGTTTGCCTTCAGATTGTTAGTCTCTAGAAGACAAGGGGAGTACTGGTCATCTTTATTTACCTGGCACATACTCTGTGTACTATTACCCTACCATGAGTACCCACCATCAAGCAGTGTATTGACTTTGTGCCAGGCACTGTTAAGCACTTTACAGGTACAGTATTGAGTCAATTAACCCCCTCAATAATCCTATGACAGAGAGTCAGTTTCTACATCTATACTACAGTTGAGGAAACTTAGTCACTGAGAGGCTAAGTGACTTGCCCTAGACAGCTAGTAAGTGGTAGAGCCAGGATTTGAATCCAAGCAGTTTGGCTCTCAAGCATTAGTAGCACTCTCAACCCATGTTGTTCTGTTGCATCTGACTCTGCGACCCCATGGACTGCAGCATGTCTAGGTTTCCCTGTCCTTCACCATCTCCTGGAGCTTGCTGAAACTCATGTCCATTGAGTCGGTGATGCCACCCAATCATCTCATCCTCTCTCATCCCCTTCTGCTCCTGCCTTCTATCTTTCTCAGCATCAGGGTCTTTTCTAATGTGTTGGCTTTTTCTATGATCCAACGGATGTTGGCAATTTGATCTCTGGTTCCCCTGCCTTTTCTAAATCCAGCTTGAACATCTGGAAGTTCTTGGTTCACATACTGTTGAAGAGTAGCTTGAAGAATTTTGAGCATGACCTTACTAGCACGTGAAATAAGTGCAATTGTGCAACAGTCTGAACATTCCTTGGCATTGCCCTTCTTTGGGATTGGAATGAAAACTGACCTTCCCGAGTCCTGTGGCCACTGGTGAGTTTTCCAAATTTGCTGGCATATTGAGGGCAGCACTTGCACAGCATCATCTTTTAGGATTTGAAATAGCCCAGCTGGAATTCCATCACCTCCACTAGCTTTGTTCATAGTGATGCTTCTTAAGGCCCATTTGATTTCACACTCCAGGATGTCTGGCTCTAGGTGAGTGATCACACCACTGTGGATATCTGGGTCATTAAGATCTTTTTTTGATCTCTCAACCTACACCTAACTCCTTAAGGCGTTTAGGCCTTTTCCTGCAGGAAGAAGGGCCACTCCTGTTTTAAACTGATATGGGGAGAATGGATTGGAAAGAGGTCATGTCTGAAGATGGGAGAGACTAACCAGTGGGAAGACTATTGCAGATGTTCAAGTTTAAGAGCTTATCTGAGGCAGCAGTGTTGGCAGTGCTCAGAAGGGAGGAAGAGAGAGGAGGCTCTGAAGATTAAACTGAGAGTTCTGAGTAATGTTGGCCACAGGGAGTAAAGGAGAAGGACATGAGGAAGCCTCTCAGGTTTCTGTCTGAAAAGGCTGTATGAATAGGGGTACCAGTCACAATTCTATGAATACATGTAAAGAAGCAGGATTTTTATTTACTGAAAAGTGAAAGTCGCTCAGTCGTGTCCGACTCTTTGTGACCCCATGGACTATACAGTCCATGGAATTCTCCAGGCCAGAATACTGGAGTGGGTAGCCTTTCCCTTCTCTAGGGGATCTTCCCAACCCAGGGATGGAACCCAGGTCTCCCGCATTGCAGGTGGATTCTTCACCAGTTGAGCCACCAGGGAAGCCCTATTTTGTGAGAGGGATGGTAATAAGTTAAGTTTTGGATCGCTCAGGTGATCTGCTCAGAATTTTAGATACTCCCGACAGGCCTGGTGCACAAAGACAGTGCTAGTGTCTCATGTGATGCATTAGTACCATTCTTTGTGCCTGCCAGCTCCCTAGCTGCTTGACCTACTCCATCTCTCCATGCTCAACAACAGCAAATATCTCTGCTGTAATTAATTGTTTTCAGGTATATTTCTGCCACTAGGGTACTCTGTGAATTCTTCAAGGTCGATGACTAAGTCTTACTGATTTCCAGGTCTCTGTTGTAATTATACAGTGCCTGAAACATAGATTACATCTGACAAGTGTTTGCTGATAGTGGACCAGAGGTTCTTACACCTTTAACTCAGTTTCTAGGTAAATTCTATTTTAGGGAACACCTGTGGCTGTCTGTCTTTAGAGGAACTTTCTCTGCCCAAGATTGAGAGTAGTCCAACTTTATTTATAGCTAGATCTTCAGTGCTGTGGCCCTTGGGGCAACAGCCCACTACTAATTAATAAATAATGATATAAAAATTACATTGAATACCAAGATCACCAAAAATACTATTGAGTGTAGTAAAAGTATTTTATCTTTAATTAGGGATTTAAAAAGTACTCTTATTTTTTCATGTAAATTAGTAATGCAAATTGTTAAAAAAAAGTAAATAGTTTATGTAAATTAGTATGATTGAAGCGAGCCCCTCAAATACTAAGCCCTGTATCAGCAGAGGCAACTCAATAAGATTTTCCAAATAGTTTATTTCCAGCAGTCACCATAAGAATCATATTTATATCTTACCAAGTGGTAAAAAGACAACAGAAGCAGAAATATATAATTCTTTGTTACAAGAACCTTAAACTCTAAAAGGCCAGAGGAAGTAAATTGTATCTAGCTCCCTTCAGCAAGCAGGCAAAGCATCTTGGAAATTCTGCTTTGGCCCCAAATTGGCTTCACACATTTGTTACAAATTAACAACAAATTATCTGCTCTAGTTCTCACTTTGAACAGCAACTCTGTTCAAATGAACTGTGAAAAATACTATCCCCAAAGAACTGCATTTTTGAGGAGATGCTATGCCGATCATAAACAATTTTATTGACTTTGGGTTAACATCCTCAAAGTGTCAAATTATTATTCTAGAATAGTGCTTCTCAAAGTTTAATGTGCACATAATCACCTGGAGATTTTGTTGATGCACCTGATTCAGAAGGTGTCATGGCCAGGGAAACGTGCCAATGAGATCTCTGGCTGCTATGACTGTAATTGAAAGAAGGCCTCAGTGCTGTGCTCTGAAATCCCACTTCCACTTCCACTGAAGCAGAGCTTTCCATACAGTGCTCTCAGTAAATGACTGGAGGCAGCACAAATAGTAAGGCAGACTCATTCCTGTGAGAGATGGAACTTCTGCCTTACTAGTTCTAACACTGGCTGGAGGACTCTCCCTTGGCTTGCCAGAAAATTGCTTAGTACTGTGCTAAACTCTTAGATCCTACACAATCCTCCCTTAGCTCTTTCCTTCACACAGGTCAGACCTACTTCTCCTTTTTCCCTCTGGCGTCTTCCCTAACACATCTCTTAAGATGTCAAATCCCATCTTGGTGTGTGCTTCTTGGAGGACATGAATTAACAAAGTAGAACCAGGAGGCAGATAGGCTTAAAATCCTGCATGTCTCAGTTCCCAGATGATGTCAGCCCACTCATCCATCCATAAACCACACTTTGAGTGGCAAGGTTCTATCCAGGGAATAAAGCAGTCACGAATTTACAACATACCTAAGTGCTAGGAGGGGTAGTCCTAGACTTTACAATATATCATTACTGCCAAACAAACAGTTGGCTGCTGGTACTTTGAAGAAAAAATAAGATGACTGAGGTTTCTGTCGGCCTTAAGTCTAATGAGAGAATAAAAGCCCAAGTCAAAAAATAATTGATTACTTTTCCAGCATTCCTTTGTAAGGACCTGCAGTATATCCCACATATCATTTCCCCTTTAAGAAATCCCCGCAACCTGCTTTTGCAAACTCTAAGTAGTCATGCCCTTCGCCAGGGGATTTTCCTGACCCAGAGATTGAACCCAGGTCTCCTGCATTGCAGGCAGCTTCTTTACTATCTCAGCCACCAGGGAAGCTCCAGTATCACCACACTATTAGTGAAACTGAAAACAAAACAAGAAAAGCAGTAATTTGGTGATATACTCAATCCAGATAAAATTGGTTTAGTTCCTACTCTCATATGATCATCTAATTAATTGATCAGTTCAGTTCAGTTGAGTCGCTCAGTTGTGTCTGACTCTTTGCAACCCTACAGACTGTGGACGCCAGGCATCCCTGTCCATCACAAACTCCCGGAGTTTACTCAAACTCATGTCCATTGAGTCGGTGACGCCATCCAACCATCTCATCCTCTGTCTTCCCCTTCTCTTCCCACCTTCAATCTTTCCCAGCATCAGGGTCCTTTCCAATGAATCAGTTCTTCACATCAGGTGGTAAAAGTATTGGCACTTCAGCATCAGTCCTTCCAATGAATATTCAGGACTGATTTCATTTAGGATGGATGGGTTGGATCTCCTTGCAGTTGAAGGGACTCTCAATAGTCTTCTCTAACATCACAGTTTAAAAGCATCAATTCTTTGGCGCTCAGCTTTCTTTATAGTCCAACTCTCACATCCACTTTGACGGACCTTTGTTGGCAAAGTAATGTCTCTGCTTTTTAATATGCTATCTAGGTTGGTTGTAACTTTTCTTTCAAGGAGTAAGCATCTTTTAATTTTATGGCTGCAGTCACCATCTGCAGTGATTTTGGAGCCCCCCCAAAATAAAGTCTGTCACTGTTTCCATTGTTTCCCCATTTATCTGCCATGAAGTGATGGGACCGGATGATATGATCTTAGTTTTCTGAATGTTGAGCTTTAAGCCAACTTTTTCACTCTCCTCTTTCACTTTCATCAAGAGGCTTTTTAGTTCTACTTCACTTTCTGCCATAAGGGTGGTGTCATCTGCATATCTGAGCTTATTGATATTTCTCCCGGCAACCTTGATTCCAGCTTGTGCTTCTTCCAGCCCAGTGTTTCTCATGATGTACTCTGTATATAAGTTAAATAAGCAGGGTGACAATATACAGCCTTGACGTCCTCCTTTTCCTATTTGGAACCAGTCTGTTGTTCCATGTCCAGTTCTAACTGTTGCTTCCTCACCTGCATATAGGTTTCTCTAGAGGCACGTCAGGTGATCTGGTATTCCCATCTCTTTCAGAATTTTCCACAGTTTATTGTAATCCACACACTCAAAGGCTTTGGCATAGTCAATAAAGCAGAAATAGATATTTATCTGGAACTCTCTTGTTTTTTCGATGATCCAGCAGATGTTGGCAATTTGATCTCTGGTTCCTCTGCTTTTTTCTAAAACCAGCTGGAACCTCTGGAAATTCAGGGTTCACGTACTGTTGAAGCCTGGCTTGGAGAATTTTGAGCATTACTTTATTAGTGTGTGAGATGAGTGCAATTGTGTGGTAGTTTGGGCACTCTTTGGCATTGCCTTTCTTTGGGATTGGAATGAAAACTGACCTTTCCCGGTCCTGTGGCCACTGCTGAGTTCTCCAAATTTGCTGGCATATTGAGTGCAGCACTTTCACAGCATCATCTTTTAGGATTTGAAATAGCTCAACTGGAATTCCATCACCTCTACTAGCTTTGTTCATAGTGATGCTTCCTAAGGCCCACTTGATTTCGCATTCCAGGATGTCTGGTTCTAGGTGAGTGATCACACCATTGTGATTATCTGGATCATGAAGATCTTTTTTGTATAGTTCTGTGTATTCTAGCCACCTCTTCTTAATGTCTTCTGCTTCTATTAGGTCCATACCATTTCTGTCCTTTATTGTACCCATCTTTGCATGAAATGTTCCCTTGGTATCTCTAATTTTCTTGAAGAGATCTCTAGTCTTTCCCTTTCTATTGTTTTCCTATATTTCTTTGCATTGATCACTGAGGAAGGCCTTCTTATCTGTCCTTGCTATTCTTTGGAACTCTGCATGCAAATGGGTATATCTTTCCTTTTCACCTTTGCCTTTCGCTTCTCTTCTTTTCGCAGCTATTTATAAGGCCTCCTCAGACAACCATTTTGCCTTTTTGCAGTTCTTTTTCTTGGGGATGGTCTGTCTTGATTGCTGCCTCCTGTACAATGTCATGAACCTCCGTCCATAGTTCTTCAGGCACTGTCTATCAGATCTAATCCCTTAAATCTATTTCTCACTTCCACTGTATAATCAGAACGGATTTGATAGGTCATACCTGCATGGTCTAGTGGTTTTCCCCACTTTCTTCAATTTAAGTCTGAATTTGGCAATAAGGCATTCATGATCTGAGCCACAGTCAGCTCCTGGTCTTGTTTTTGCTGACTGTAGAGAGCTTCTCCATCTTTGGCTGCAAAGAATACAATCAATCTGATTTCAGTATTGACCATCTGGTGATGTCCATGTGTAGAGTCTTCTCTTGTGTTGTTGGAAGAGGGTGTTTACTATTACCAGTGCATTCTCTAGGCTCAGAGGTTAAAGCGTCTGCCTGCAATGCGGAGACCTGGGTTTGATCCCTGGGTCGGGAAGATCCCCTGGAGAAGGAAATGGCAACCCACTCCAGTATTCTTGCCTGGAGAATCCCATGGATCGGGGAGCCTGGCGGGCTACAGTCCATGGGGTTGCAAAGAGTTAAACACTACTGAGCAACTTCACTTTCACTTTCTCTTGGCAAAACTTTTTTAGCCTTTGACCTGCTTTATTCTGTACTCCAAGGCCAAATTTGCCTGTTACTCCAGGTATTTCTTGACTTCCTACTTTTGCATTCCTGTCCCCTATAATGAAAAGGACATCTTTTGGGGGTGTTAGTTCCAGAAGGACATAAAAACTGGAATATTGAGATAGGTAGAGTATTTTTTTTTGCTTTTGCTGGTTTAATTCTGAAAATGCTATAAACTCCTA
This sequence comes from Bos grunniens, assembly GCF_055505025.1. Classification (NCBI taxonomy): domain Eukaryota; kingdom Metazoa; phylum Chordata; class Mammalia; order Artiodactyla; family Bovidae; genus Bos; species Bos grunniens. The sequence goes on along the minus strand of NC_141168.1, from coordinate 64,125,236 downwards.
GTTTCCTATGTAAACATTTCCTTTACATTTGTTCTTTATAGATATTAATGTAATTTATTTGATTATAGCTTACATGCGGGCTCACTCACTCAGCTGTGTTCAACTCTTTTGCAACCTCATGGACTGTAGCCTGCCAGGCTACTATCCAGGTAAGAATACTGGGATGAGTTGCTATTTCCTCCTCTAGGGAATCTTTCTGACCCAGGGGTTGAACCCATGTCTCCTACATTTGCAGGCAGTTTATGAACTGTCTTAGCCACCTGGGAAGCCTTTGATTATAGTTTACTTACATATTTTAACAAGCCTGGACAATATTTTCAGGCTTGTTTTCTAAGCTTTTGATCTGAAGAAACCATGTCTTTCCAGAGGATTTAAATGCCTAATCAATTCATTGGTTATGTGTTGATTTTATTCTGAAAAAGTTAAACTCCAAGGTTTATTGATTTCTAAATTCTTGAAAGTAAAATTACACTACAAAATGGCCTTCTACTTCTAAACAAGTCAGTTCTTTGATTTCTACGAGTGGCTCCCCTGCAGATCCATTTGGAAAACTGCAAAGATGGGGTCTAGGATTTAACCATAATTAATCTATAAAGCTCAGAATAAGGGTATAATTAAGATATTTATTTAACTACCCTGGGGCTAATCATTCATTTTGTAAATTAATGAGGCCCAATATTTAAAAGATCAATTTACTAAACTCCTACTAAGAGTGGGAGCGTGTGTGGGGACGGATGTAAACCGGCACTATCGCATAGTCTCAGCAGCACACTGGGACAGCTGATGAGGCTGCGCTGGATTAGTATACACATCGATACCGGTGGAAGGTCTGATCCGTCTTCTGGTATGAAAAAGTTAAGAGCACATTCAATCCTGAAACCTAATAAATCCATACTTGAAAATTTAAGGAGCTAATTTAACAGGCAAAAAGCTATGAAAACTTTATTACAGCATCATCTATAAAGTAAAGTAATAGAAACAACCTAAATGTCATGCAAATGGAAATTGTTCCATAATACATGGCAAATCTGTGCCGCATAACACTATGAATTTGCTAACTAGCAATTATGAAAACAATGGAGAGATACTGACAAACATGTTTGATATTATCTGAAAAGAGCCTAATCCACAATGAATTGCAAACAATTTATGACACATACACAAGTATACATGTACATACATTCAAACACAACTGCAAGGTTTGAAAGAAAATATACAAAAGAATGAGAGATTACGAATGCATTTATTTACCCCAATCTTTAACACTGAAAATTTCTTAAATAAAAACATGCTATCTGATGAGTTCCTAAATGTGACTGTGACAGATAAAATTAAGAAAGAAGTAAAGCCAGCTCACTTTAACTCAGTCACTAAGTCTTGCTACCTGAGATAAAAAATTTTGATTAAACGTATCATTTAAAAATTGAATGCCTATTATGCATAAGGCATATTCTAGATACTCGAAGAAACACAAAGATCTTTAGTAAAAACCCCTACCGTGAAGAAGTTGTTAGTCTAGAAGAAAATATGAGACAACTATACAACAATTATAAGTGAAGTTGATCATATACATCAAGGGCTAAGGATAGGGATGAAAAAATAAATCTGGAGAAATAAAGGGGTGTCTTCACAGAGGATTCAAAGGTAAAGAATTTCAGCAAGTACACATAGGTTGTTTAAAAGTCCAAATAGTTCAACTAGTGCTCGAGTCTCATTAAGAAAAGGCTGTAAAAGTAGGTGGATCACGTGCTGATGAACTTTAATGCCAAGCCAAAGATTTATATTTAATTTGAAAGTTGTGAGTAGATCCTGAAAGTCTTTAATTAGGGAAGCAACACAATGTACTAGGTCACAAAGCAAGTCCTAACAAAGTGAAAACAAAAGATACAAATATTTGTGGGATGCAGCAAAACAAGTATTTACAGGGAAGTTTATATTGGTAAACGTGTATGTTAAAAGGAAGATCTCACATTAACAAACTGTAATTCAAGGAACTAGTCAAAGAAGAACAAACCAAGCTTCAAGTGGACAGAAGGGAAATAAATGAGTGAAATAATGAAATAAATGAAATAGAGAATAGAGATTAAGAGAATAGGAAAAAATATAGAAAAAAGTCAACAAAATTAAGAGTTGGCGTTTTGAAAAGATAAACTCAAAATTAGGAATGAAAGAGGGAGATACTATAACTAATAACACAGAAATACAAAGGATCATTCGAGGGTACCATGAATAATTATACTCCAACAAATTGGATAACCTAGAAGAAATGAATACATTCCTAGAAACATACAATGTACCAAAACCGAATCACAAAGAAGCAGAAAATCTAAGACACTATAAGAAAACTACAGGCTAATATCCTTAATGTGTAAAGATGCAAAAATTCCCAACAAAATACTAGCAAGCCAAATTCAAGAGGACATTAAAAGGATCACGCATTATAACTGAATGGAATTTATCCTTGGGATGCAAGAATGGTTAAGCATATGAAAATCAATCAGTGTGGTATATACCACATTAACAGAACGAAAGCTCTGAATCACAGGACCATCTCAATAGACGAAAAAAAGCACTGACAGAATTCAACATCCTTTCATGATAAAAACACTCAATAAACTAGAAAAAGAAGGAGCTTATCTTTAAAAAAAAGGTGATTACCTTAACATAATAAAGGCCATATATAAAAAGCTCATAGTGAACATCATATATAATTATTGTGAAAACTGAATGCTTTCACGCTAAGATGAGGAACAAATTAAGGATCCCCACTCTCGGCATTTATATTTAATATAATACTGGAAGTCCTAGAAACTAGGTCAGAAACAAACAAGAAACAAAAATGGCATCCAAATAAGAAAAGAAGTGATGTTCGCAGATTACATAATCTTGAATGTAGAATATTGTAAAGGTTACTCACACAGAAAACATTGCTTAGAACTAATAAACAAATTCAGCAAAGTTGCAGGACACATAATCAACATACAAAAATCAGTTGTGTTTCTTCTATATACCAGCAATGAATTTTCTGAAAAGGAAATTCAAGAATTCAATTTATAATAGCATCAAAAAAGAACACAAAAGGGGCAAAAAGACTTGTACCATGTAATAGATTAGAGGCTGCAGAAATGGCTTGATTTCTTGCTCAGATTACAACTCATGAGATGATATTAAGCTCCTTTGCAAATGTCATATGAAGGCTGTGCAGAATCCAAAATGTTGGCTGGGGCCTCATTTCCATGATACAAATTTGTACTTTCAGAACTACTGAATGGTGAACTGTGATTAAGTTTCCTTTCTCAGGCAGCTTTCTTGGCAATCGATTACTTGCCTGGTTTATACATGATTCATTCTTATCTTAATCCATTCCATAAAGAGGAATTAGTAGTGTCTACTTTAATAATGCAGTAGTAACAATAATGTGAAAGCAACAGCTGTTTGAAATATAAGTTCGTGACATTTCAGAGGGAAATAAATCCTAGGAAGAGAAAGTAAATGGATAAAAATAAATCCTTTATTAATATGATAAATGATTATTTGTAGATTTTAAGCCAGACAAGATTTCTACTGTTAAAAATGTACTTTAAAACACATATGGTTAAGTATATTCATTTCAACAGAAATATTTTCTCTAATGCTAAACTTTATTGGCAAGGAGAGATTTCAAATCCAAAAGGAGTTGGAATGAAAGATTAAAAAACCATATTCTGTGTTATTATTTTAAACGCTGCCTCATATCACTGATATCTCACATCCTCTACTGCTCTGACTGTATACCATCAAAGACACCTTGGAGTATTTCAATATAAAACTACTATAAGTTTTTATCTGATAGAAGTGCTGGGATTCCAAGTAGAATTCAAGGCTGTGTGTGTGTGCGTGTGTGTGTGCATGTGTGTGTAAGTAGAATTCAAGGCTCTGGTGTGTGTGTATTACATTCTAAGTAATGCAACAAATAGGAATTAAGTCTTCAACTTTATCTCCCTCCCCCCAGTAGAAGGCAGTAGTAGGCAAGAGGCAGGGATTTGGGACTATAAATCTGAAAATAAAAAAGGTATTAAAAATTTCACCTCAGTTAATGGAAAACTTAGTTAACCAGGATAACCAATTTCAAACAATGCTGATGATCCTGACAGTAGACCAATATAACAGAAGACACTAATAAACAAGACTTTTTGGCATGAATGGAGAAACAAAGCTAACTGGTGAATATTCTTATTTACTGAAGCGGTAAAGAATCTGCCTGCAGTGCAGAAGCCTCAGGAGACATGCGTTCAATCCCTGGGTCAGGGAGATCCCTTGGAGATGGGCATGGCAGTCCACTCCAGTATTCTTGCCTGGAGAATCCCATGGACAGAGAAGCCTGGCTGGCTACAGTCCATAGGGTCGCAGAGTCACACCACTGAAGCGACTTAGCAGGTAGCATGCACACATGGAGGGAAAAGATGGAAAAGAAGGAAGGGTAAATTCTGACTTATAAACACCTGATGGTTATCTGCCTACCTTATGCTTTCTAAACAAGTGGTGTCCAGTGGAGATTTCACAGTGCATCCACAGAAGTTGGGTTTAACCTAATTTAAATGATTTGATTTGACAGGCAATTACCTTGGAATTAATATTCTAGTCAATATTTTAATGAAACGGGTTGGCAACTAGAAAACTGTAAATACCTATCTGATATTTCCTTATCAAGTATAATTAGTGTTTTTGATAGAATTATACTTTTTTCTGAGTTATGGAACTAATATATTCCTATTTAAAAAATTAAAGAGCTATGTCATCTTTTAATTTTAATGTCTGGTGTCTTAATTCATCAATATAAATAATTTGTTAGTACAATAAATAGTTTTGTTTACAGAACAAGCTAAAAATATTTTTAGGCAAAGAAAAGTACATTAAGAAATAGGAACTTCTCAAAAGCACCACATACCACTGATTCAAATTCTTGTTTTAGAACATTTTACTTCTTCACTCTTATATACATATATATGTATGTATATATCAGATGTCAATTAGTTCCCTGAAAAAATTAAGTTTTTTTCTTTCACTTAATGAAATGTATTGTTAACAGTTCTACGGATGCATTTCTTTATTTGGCTTATGTCCCAAATATATTAATAATGTAGAATAAAGACAAGCAGTAGTTTCAAATTAGTATGTGTGCTGAATGGATTTTTCATGTGGAGAAAAGAACATGTTAACTGAATATGTTCTCTGCTCTTTTGACAAGCAATTTTGCTATTTTTAATACTAAATACAATGACAAACTGTAAAACTAAGAAAATCTGTTAATTCTTTTTTGATCTTTGGGTGATCTGTTAAAGGTAACAACTACTAATTTATTCTAACTCCTTTAGAAGAAAATCTATTATTAAAACAGTGGACCTTGGCTATGGTAGTACTTACTACATTATTTGACACTGGATAAATCAGCTGAGATTCCGTCTGACGGATTTTAATTGTAGAAACAGTAAAAGACCTCTTTATAACAGCCTTCTCAGCAATAAAGCAGCTCTGTAATAATGAGGCTCTGAAGAATATGAGGATAAAAAATAATAACAGATTGCCTCTAAAGCCCTGATATTGAAATAGAAACTTTCCAAAAGTTAGGCAAAGTCTTAGCTGATAGTCACTGTATCATTCAGTTTTATAAAAATATTTTTCTAGAAAGTAATTTTTCCCTCAAGCCCACTTTCAGGCAAAAGGCCGTGCTAGATGCTGGGGAGCAAATGAAGAAGAGCGGCTGTGCCTTTAAGGAACTCGTATCTTTTCCACCAGGGAGGCTGATCATGTTCAGATACATCTCACACAACCTAGAATGTCCGAACAACCAGAGGAGAGAAAAGAACGAAGCATAATGCCAAGGCAGCCTGTATCCACCAAGTGAAATGCCGAAGCCCTGCATGCATTTCTTGGCTCCAGTCACATGCCAGCCTGCTTGGGTAGTTGTTTGATCTTACTCTGAGGTCTTTAACAAATCCTTTTTCTACACCTTATTTGGAGCTGCTGCTTTTAGAACAACATACTTATGAGTAGTCTCTTAAAAAGCTTCGGCAAAACACTTGAGATTCAATCATTTTATTTCAGGACAATTAAAGGAAATAATTCTTAATTTACTTGTCCACTGACAACCGCCCTTGTATCTTCAGTGAAGTTTAATATAATCCTACCTCCACAATACAAAATAATCTTCTCTAAATGTGACTGACTACATCACAAAAATCACTTGACTTCCAATACAAAAAAAGGGGAAATAAAAAACTGCTGGACAATAAAACACACAACAGATTTTAGTCCTAGAATTTCAATATAGTACTACTTTCCCATGGTTTACATCATAATTACAAAAATTCATCCAAAAAGTGATATAAATTATGTATCTCTAAAATAGGCGGAAGGTAGTCAACATAAGGTTGTACATGTTGCAAATTACTCATGCAACAGCAAATACAGACTTTTGCCAGCAGTTAATCTGACTAGTGCTGGCTTCCTTGAGATGTCCAAATGCAACTTTACTAAAAATGATAGTACCTTAAAAAATACCTTTAGCTACTTCTATTTTCAGGTAGTGATTCTCAAACCTGACAGTACCTATAACTCACCTAGGGATCTTTGGGAACATGCTGTTTTTCACATATACATTCTAACATAATCACTCTGTGGTAACTGGGACATGTTTTATGTACATCCACAAGGTACTGTTCTAAGGAAAACCTGTTATGATCAATTCTATGACTTCATAATTTAGTATAAGAGTAAAATGACAGACATTTTATGGAGGAAGATTAAAAAATGATTTCTGGTTTTCAGAAAAACAACATCTTTTCTATAGGTTTTAGAAGGGCTATTTTGTGATAGATAAAATTATATTTTGTGGATAATAAGCTGACTAAAGAGAGAAAGGGCTTCCCTGGAGGCTCAGACGGTAAAGAATCCGCCTGCAATGCAGGAGATGTGGGTTCGATCCCTGTGTTGGGAAGATTCCCTGGAGGAGGGCATGGCAACCCACTCCAGTATTCTTGTCTGGAGAATCCCCATGGACAGAGAAGCCAGGCAGGTTACAGCCCATGGGGTCACAAAGAGTCGGACCCCTACTGAGCAATGAAGCACAAGAGCACAAAGAATGTTCAAGCTGGTTTTAGAAAAGGCAGAGGAACCAGAGATCAAATTGCCAACATCTGCTGGATCATCAAAAAAGCAAGAGAGTTCCAGATAAATATCTATTTCTGCTTTATTGACTATGCCAAAGCCTTTGACTGTGTGGATCACAATAAACTGTGGAAAATTCTGGAAGAGATGGGAATACCAGACCACCTGACCTGCCTCTTGAGAAATCTGTATGCAGGTGAGGAAGCAACAGTTAGAACTGGACATGGAACAACAGACTGGTTTCAAATAGGAAAAGGAGGACGTCAAGGCTGTATATTGTCACCCTGCTTATTTAACTTATATGCAGAGTACATCATGAGAAATGCTGGACTGGAAGAAGCACAAGCTGGAATCAAGATTCCAGGGAGAAATATCAATAAGCTCAGATATGCAGATGACACCACCCTTATAGCAGAAAGTGAAGAAGAATTAAAGAGCCTCTTGATGAAAGTGAAAGAGGAGAGTGAAAAAGTTGGCTTAAAGCTCAACATTCAGAAAGCTAAGATCATGGCATCCGGTCCCATCACTTCATGGGAAATAGATGGGGAAACAGTGGAAACAGTGTCAGACTTTATTTTGGGGGACTCCAAAATCACTGCAGATGGTGACTGCAGCCATGAAATTAAAAGACGCTTACTCCTTGGAAGGAAAGTTATGACCAACCTAGATAGCATATTCAAAAGCAGAGACATTACTTTGCCAACAAAGGTCCGTCTAGTCAAGGCTATGATTTTTCCTGTGGTCACGTATGGATGTGAGATTTGGACTGTGAAGAAGGCTTATCACCGAAGAATTGATGCTTTTGAACTGTGGTGTTGGAGAAGACTCTTGAGAGTCCCTTGGACTGCAAGGAGATCCAACTAGTCCACTCTGAAGGAGATCAGCCCTGGGATTTCTTTGGAAGGAATGATGCTAAAGCTGAAACTCCAGTACTTTGGCCACCTCATGCGAAGAGTTGACTCATTGGAAAAGACTGATGCTGGGAGGGATTAGGGGCAGGAGGAGAAGGGGACGACAGAGGATGAGATGACTGTATGGCATCACTGACTCAATGGACGTGAGTCTGAGTGAACTCCGGGAGTTGGTGATAGACAGGGAGGCCTGGCGTGCTGTGATTCATGGGGTCGCAAAGAGTCGGACACGACTGAGCGACTGAACTGAACTGAACTGAACTGAATCAAATTAAAGTCATTACAATATGTTTCTTTAATATAAACCTGATCATGTGTGTGTTAGTCACTCAGTTGTGTCCAACTCTTAGCAACCCCAAAGACTGTAGCCCAACAGGCTCCTCTGTCCATGGGATTCTCCAGGCAAGAATACTGGAGTGGCTTGCCATTCCCTTCTCCAGAGGGTCTTCCTGACCAAGGGATCGAACCCTGGTTTCCTGCATTGCAGTCAGATTCTTTACTGTTTGAGCTACAGGGATGGGGGAAACTGAAGAATAATGTCAGCATAACACAGAAGTTGTATTAGTTCATGTGTATTTTTTCCCAGCAAAATAATGATTTGAAGCACTCACAGCATGCTTTCTCATTATTTAAAGAAAGTCTGAGCAATATATAACAATCTTTAACAAAACTCTTGAGAATTCTAGTTAAGTTCTTCTTTACAGCAAGCAGGGGCTTCAAGACTGCTACTCTTTCCATTAAGCCAAGCTATTCAAGGAAGCTGATAATGCAGATCAGCAAGGTGCAATGACTTTTCTTCCTGTATTAAAAAACACCTGACTGACAGAGTATTTTCAACAAATGGTATGGAACAAATGGACATTCACAGGCAAAAAACAAAAACAAAAAACCAGAAAGAATCTAGGCACAGACCTTACAACCTTGAAAAAATTTAACTTAAAATGGATCAAAGATCTAATTGCAAAACACAAAATTGTAAAACTCTTAGACAACAATGCCAACTAAAGATGCCACTGGCTATCCAGCTCTATAAGGACTGAGTAATTAGCCACCATGGTTGCTAGCTTTCAACACACCCTTAAAGGAGTTCAGGGAGGAGATTAGGAAAAAGGCACTCTGTTCTGGGAAAACTGGCAGAACAGGCTTTCAGATAGTGAGATATTTTCAGGAGAAAGTTTTTTTAAATGAACCTGGATTCTTGCATCTTCCTATACTTAGAAAAGTACTAAAACCATTAACTAAGATATCTGTACCTCATGATTAGCAGCAACCTTCTACCAAGAGGAGTGCTTAGTTGCATATACCACCTTTGCCAAAATCATAAATATATGTCCTTGCTTACCTCTTTGGAAAGGTTTCTCAGAGCTGAGAGGCTGTCTTCCGGGCAACAGTCCTTAGTAAGAAACTGAATAAACCAGACTTACAGCTTTTATGTTGCTCATTTTAAAGTCAATAATAACAGAGGAGAAAACCTTGATGACCTTTATAATGCCTTTTTAGAGGCAACACTACAGAAAGGATCCATGAAAGATAACTGATAAGCTGAACTTCATTAAAATTAAAAACTTCCAATCTGAAAAAGACAGTATCAATAAAATAAGAAGCTGAAGCTGAGCCACAGACTGGGAGAAAAGATTTGCAAAAGATATACCTGATGAAGGACTGTTATCCAAAAATATACAAAAACTCTTATAACTGAACAATAAGATAACAGCCTGATTAGAAAATGGGCTGAGGATTTTTATTACTTTTTCATTTAATTTTTTCATTGACGTATAGTTAATTCACAATATTATATGAGGCCGAAGAGATTAACAGACATCAAAGAAGATATACGAAGGCAAATAAGCATGTGAAGAGATGCTCTATATCACATGGTTCCAGGTAAATGCAAATTAAAACAAGATTCCACTATACAGCTATTAGAATGGCCAAGACACTGAACACACCAAATGCTGGTGAGGATATGGAGCAGCAGAAACTCTCATTCATTGCTGGCTGGAACACCACATGCTACGGTTACTTTGGAAGACTGTGTGACAGTTTCTTACAAAACTAAACATACTTTTACCACACAAACCAGCAATTGTACTGCTGGGTGTTTATCCAAAGGAGTTGAAAACTGATGTCCACACCAAAATCTGCAGTGTTTACAGCAGCTTTAAGCACAATTGCTAAAACTTGGAAGCAACCAAGATTTCCTTCAGTAGGCAAGTGGATAAATCAATCTTCGTACAATCCAGAAAATGGAATACTATTCAGCACTAAAAAATATACGAGCTATCAAGACATAAAAATACATGGAACAATCTTAAATGCATATGACTAAGTGAAAGGAGCCAATCTAAAAATGCTGCATAACGTTTCTAACGGTTCTAACTACATGACATTTTGGAAAGGCAAAACTATGGAGACCATGAAAAGATCAGTGGTAGCTGGGATGGGGGTGGGAACAGACCATTATGTAGAACATAGGAAAAGACTCTGATGCTGGGAGGGATTGGGGGCAGGAGGAAAAGGGGACGACAGAGGATGAGATGGCTGGATGGCATCACTGACTTGATGGACATGAGTCTGAGTGAACTCCGAGAGTTGGTGATGGACAGGGAGGCCTGGAGTGCTGCGATTCATGGGGTCGCAAAGAGTTGGACACGACTGAGCAACTGAACTGAACTGAGATGATTTTTAGAGCAGTGAAAATACTCTGTATGATATAATAATAATGGATATATGCCATTACACATTTGTCCAAACCTTTAGAATGTACAACACCAAGGGTGAACTATGTAGTCCAAAATAAACAATGGGCTTTGAGCGACCCCATGGACTGCAGCCTATCAGGTTCCACCATCCATGGGATTTTCCAGGCAAGAATACTGGAGTGGGTTGCCATTTCCTTCTCCAGGAGATTTTCCTGACCCAGGGATTGAACTCGGGTCTCCTGCACTGTAGGCAGATGCTTTACTGTCTGAGCCACCAGGGAAGTCCCCAATGTAGATTCATACTTGGTTAAAAAAAAAAATGTACCATTCTGGTGAATAATGTTGATAACGGGAAAAGCTATTCGCGTATTGGGGTAAGGAGTATATGAGAAACCTCTGTACCTCTCCATTTTGTTGTGAATCTCAAACTGTTCTTAAAAAAAGTCTTAAAACACCTGATTGATAGATGTCTACACACTGAGTCGCATATTTAATTTGATAAAATTGATCTTCATTAGGAGCAAATGTCTCCAAGGAGCTACAGTTCGAAGGAGGCAGCGTGAATTCCAGTGTTCAATGACAAAGAATTAACTGGACTGTGATTCTGAATGTAAACCCAGTGGAGACTTAACCATGCTGCTCTTTTTATTAGGACTGCTCTGGTTTACAAAGTTCTATTGGTTTTGAGTCATCTATCCTTACCCTTATCTCCAAGCCTCCACCCACAACAAAGGCTATTTGTACTGCATGCTTCAGTAGAATGCAAAGTTTTTCAGGAATGCATATAAGGTTACTACAGCAGAAGCACCTTTGTTGCTTGTACATAACGAAGTATTTTTAGGGCTTCCCTCCTGGCTCAGCTGGTAGGGCATCCACCTGCAATGCGGGAGACCTGGGTTTGATCCCTGGGTTGGGAAGATCCCCTAGGTAAGGGTAAGGCTACCAACTCCAGTATTCTGGTCTGAAGAATTCCATGGACTGTATAGTCCATGGGGTTGCAAAGAGTTGGAGATGACTGAGCGACTTTCACTATTTCACACTGGGACAGAGGAGGACATCTAGTGACAATATAGCTCAGGTTTTAGAAAAACCCTTAATAAAAGGACCCATGGGCTAGGCAATCACATTACTCCACATAGAGAAAAAGTGCTTCTGCTATAGCACATCTCAGCTTATAGCTAGTGAGGATGTAGAATCAAAACTCCACTTGAGGGATAAGAAAACTGTGACCTAAAAGCTTTTTTCTACTTTAAATCTTGTCTCCCTAGTAAAGTATTACAACAAGCTTTCTTATAGAGGCCAATGCTCATTATGTCAAGTGACTGGCCGTCATAACAGTTTCTGCATCACGTTATAGCCAAGTCAACAAGGAGGCTTTGTCCTTCCCCAATGCAGTTGCAGTTTTATTCTGCAAAACAGTGACAAAATAGTACTTGTCTTACCAGGACAAGCTTTATAACCAATTTTTTACTGGAATGGATTTATTCCCCCCAAATCTAGATATAAAATTGCCATTCTGAGAGAGAAATACTAGAGAAAGGCAGCAGGCATCACTCAAGAGTCCCAGTCTGTAAGATTCAGGACACTGACACATGGAACATCAAAGAGGTGCAGAGTCTTAAAAGTGAAGAAACCTCTCAAGAAATCTAGATTAAAACAAAGTGCTCAAGTGACCGTGCATTTGAAGTTATTAAGTGGCAAATCAATGAAACCTCACTAAATGTTTATCTAAACCACCTGAAATAGATACACAATAATTACCTTTAAAAAACTGACCGCAATTCAAAATAAGCAACCCACGGAAAGAGTTATATATACTGACAAAATTGCAGCCCACCCCTAGTTTTGGTATGATTTACTTTGATCTGAAGGTACATAATTCCACAAAATCCACTTTGGATTTTAATTTGGACATGCAAAAAAAAAAAAAGAAAGTTCAGAAGCAATGATCTATAAATTACTCTTTGTAATTCCTGTGTTATAAAATCACTTCAAATTTCAAGTTTTCACCACATGATTCTATGTGGGATAAAACTCTATACAAAAACAACAGAAAAAGACAGAAAAGAAACACACTGTAAATCCTTAAGGACCATACAGATAAACTCACCTTCATACCAAATTGTCATGAGGTACCTTAGACTTCTCAGAAATCCACTCAAAACCATTCAGAATCATTTGGATGGGTCTTACATTGAGCCAGAGTTAACAAAACTTCAGCTTTCTCCATGAAAGGAGATGCTGAGCTCCACTTGCTTGAGAATTTCAATTATCAGAGGGAGCATGCAGGGAAATCTTGGGTAAGGTCTCCAATGGAACAAGCTGCCACCACTATTATTTTGAAAATGCAGTGGCCTCAGATCCCTTCGTGGAATGAGACATCAATAGTAGAGAACACCCTGTTTTCCCCTATCCTTCTCAGATCTGATGACTCAACCTCCTAGTCCTCTTCCAGTCAGCAGATATTCCCTACCAGTGAGAGGTTCACTACAAAAAAGAATGGAAAAACAGGAAAGGGGGAAAAAAATGAAGAGATCTTTTGGAAGCAGGCAAGAGATTAAAAAACAAAACCAAAAACACTGCAAACAGCCAGCAAACCAAGTCACATGTTAGCAATTATTAAAAGGGCTGTTCATTGCCCTTGCTCTCTTCCCTCCATTCCCCAACCTCTTTTCATTCTCAGATCTGACTCTATAAAGCTTTAAAGCACGTATAAAATAAGACTTAAAACACAATAGGGAAATATTTGATTGATAAAATCAATAAAGATAAGATCAGCATCAAATTGGAAGGACTGATGCTAAAGCTGAATCTCCAAAACTTTGGCCACCTGATGCGAAGAACTGACTCCTTGGAAAAGACCCTGATGCTGGGAAAGATTGAAGGCAGGAGAAGTGGACGACAGAGAACGAGATGGCTGGATGCCATCACCAACTCTATGGACATGAGTTTGAGCAAGCTCTGGGAGTTGGTGATGGATAGGGAGGCCTGGAGTGCTGCAGTCCATGGGGTAACAAAGAGTCAGACACGACTGAGAGAATGAACTGAACTGAACAGCATCAAAAGACATGAGGTTTTCCAAGTCCCAGCACTCCACTGAATACTGAATATTGATCATGCACGATACCTACTGATTAAAACAGAAAAGGCAAAATAAGTTATTTGGGTTGTATAAAATAAGCTAATGGGATAATAATTCTGTTTAACACATCCAATATACTTACGACTATAAGAGGATATAGCAGTGGTCAAAGCAATCTATTACAGAGCAGAAAGGTGCTTCACTCTGAATTTCACTACTAGCTGTCACTTCTGCTGTGTTCCAAACGTGTACTTTACAGCGGGGGAAGGGGATATTTTTACAATAATTTGGGAAGCTTTGTAAACCACTCATCCAGATGAAAGCCATTGGGTTGAAGAAATTCTTATTAAAAAAAAAAAAGCGTAGAAAGTTCAGTGATATTAAAGAGCTCTACATTTATCGAGTTCTACATTTATTAAGATAAATATACTGTTCTGGTGTATTAAGGGATTATAAGAATGAGTTCTTCAAAATCGAACATGTGTGTGACATCAATAGTTTCTGAAGAGAAGACCTAGAGCTATAAATAGCCAAGGTATATTTTACAAAACACATTATTGGCACTGCTATTTCTGGTAAGCAATTGTTTTAGGAGTACAGTAAAACTTTAGAGCTTTCAATGGGGTTTTTAGTGCTCAACAAACCTAAGCCTTATAATTATTTTCAAAAGTCAGTTTGTTATAATATGCTGGTGAGGTCTTCAAATATTTAACTGGATATTTCAAAAGTTACTGCAACTCTTACCCACTGTCCAAAAAAGTCATCATTTCTTGGTTTGTGATTTTTATAGCCAATGATAACCCTGGACCATTGTTAGTGATCCACTGGCCAGATAGTAACTATACTGTCATCTTAAGAATTAAAAAAATAAATGCAGAAATGTTGATAATAGGCAGAGCTGCCTTTCCCTGTAGTAAGATGACAATACTACTCACAGTTTCCATTTGTTTTTACCATTTAAAGGCTGACAGAGAAGAGTCAACAACATGATTGCTTCCAGTAGCTTCATTCTGCACACTGCTCTGACAAAGCTGAGCTTTCTTCTCTACAGAGAAGCATCCAGAATTGTTCTGCAACTTTTACCTTTCCTTATTATTCAAAACAAAATGTAAGAAAGTACTCTCAGCTATTTTATTTACTTCTTCGTTGACTGGTGTAATATTTTGATTAAAACTCTCACTAAAATAGTTTGTCATATATATTTCTAAAACAAAATTTCCAGACAACAAAATGAGTACACTGTAGAACATTTAAGCAAAACCATTCAGAAATAAGCACAATTAACATTATAATGATTTTTCTGAATATATATCTCAGCATATATCTCAGCATATAACCTTAACCCTAACCATAATTGTAAAAATCCCCAAAATACTTTCCTCATACATGTTTTTTTTTTCCATACCACTAAATAGTCTTGTATAAAATTACTTAGAATAACAAGAGTATTCTAAACCTTGGAACATAACAGTTCACAGATTTCTTGCTATTGTAAAAAAAAAACTGCAGTGAATATAAGTGTAACTAAATCCCTGTCCTTTTTAAAATAATAATTTTCTTAGGATTAATGAAAATTATTAATGAGAAGCAGAATTTCTAGGTCAAAGGGTACCAATATTTTAGTGTGGATCATTTATATCTTTTATTATGGAGTTGGTAAAGAAAGTATGCTGCTGTTAAGTCGCTTCAGTCGTGTCCGACTCTGTGCGACCCCAGAGATGGCAGCCCACCAGGCTCCTCCATCCCTGGGATTCTCCAGGCAAGAACACTGGAGTGGGTTGCCATTTCCTTCTCCAATGCATGAAAGTGAAGTCGTTCAGTCACATCCGACTCCTAGTGACCCCATGGACTGCAGCCTACCAGGCTCCTCCGTCCATGGGATTTGCCAGGCAAGAGTATTATGGTCCCTAGCTAATAAAAGGTGACATTAGGAGAGGGAATTAGACATCATACTGCTTGACTCTGAAGATAAACTTGATTCCTTTCTTTTATTCTGATATGAAGAGAGTCAGGAAAGACAGTCAACAATCTCCAGCTGTATCCTCTCTAGGGAAACATGGTCCCACAGGTAGGGCCATATTATAAGGGTGACTTATTCCTGCTTACAGATGCAGCCTTTCCTCAAATGTTTCTCTCAACTGGACTCCAGCTAGGGCCCAGAGGAAGCACCCTGCATTTTACTAAAGTCAGGGTTGCTGGTTTTTTTTTTTTTTTTTAATCTTACTAAAAAATTTGCTTAAAAAAAAATTATTTCTGCCCTTGTCCCATTCTCTCAAGCCTGAAGACAATTCTGCAATACTTTCATTGATTGTTAGCCACTAACCAAGAGCAATTACCCCTTTCAACTGATCTAGAGTTATTATAAATAATTACTTAACACGAGTTAAATCACTGAGTTTGAGTGGCTGGTATAAACAATCTTGTGTTTATGACCAGTGGTAACTGGGGTCTAAGGACCAATTATGTACCAATGCCTAGAGCATTAGTTCTCGAAGTGTGGTCCTGGACCAGGAGCATCAGCATCACCTGAAAACTTGGCTAGAAATGCAAATCATTGGGCTCCCGTCCAAGACCTACTGAATCAGAAATTCTAGGGATGGGGCCCAGAGACCTGCGTTTTAACAAGCAACCTGTTTTAAGAGGTGATGCAATTTAAGAACCAAACGCCTACTGACCTGACACCACAAAATCTTCTAGTGAAATGCTTACATTGCTTTGGAGGATCCATTAAGGTGCAAGCAGGACATATAGTTTAAAAAATTAGACTAGAGAGGAAGGTGGGGAGAGCTTGCTGTGTCATAACAATGTTTGGATTAGAAAAGTAATTCAGTTTTTCTCTAAGAGTAGTTAGGACTAGAATCATCTAAAACTAAATCCACAAAAAGCCTGCTAGTGTAGAAAGCAAATGATATCTGTTTAAAGGTGAAATAAACACTGCATAAAATGCTGACAGTGTAAAGTCGTGTATTAAGCATACATAAAAATGAAAACGAACATCATGTACTATGCAACTCTGGGGAATGAGGCAAATTAGAGGTGCTGCACTGCCCCAATATGACGATCTAATGGTCTAAAGCTGGGCTTTTATAGTTTAAGGCCTTTATTCTCTTTAAGGCCAGATTGATGAAGATGATGGGTTGTTTCTATTAGGCATTAGGCTAGGAAGTTCATACACAATCTCTGATATAATTACCAGAAAATGTTCTATAAGCAAGGCAGTCTTATTATTAAGAAGAGAATCACAGTTTTAAACTCCTCCGAATGGGTCAGTGACAACTCAATCCATTACCATACTTCTGAAAATTACTTAACAGGCAGCAGCCTCATTTGGTGTCTCTACTGCTATAGCTAAAGGTCTACCAACACCCACCTCCAGTACTGCTTCTGAGAGTCCAACAGTCTCTGATCACCATGGTTCCCCAAACCCAAAATATGATCAGTACTCTGCTTTGTCAGAAAGACTATGCCTTTCAAGACCAGCAACAATAAATCCAGCTTTTAGATTCAGAGATTAAGTAATGACCTCCTTGACCAAAGGGTTACACAGAGGATTGGAAGCCAGGCAGGCCGATTCCAGAACCTTACCTTGGAGTCATTATACTTTCCTTGAACAAATATCCTAATATTTGGACTATAATGGAGAGAGCTCGACACCCTCTTTCCTTTCATGACCATAGAAATATTGTTATTTAAATACAACATATAGTGACTTATTATTGCTCCTTTCTATTTTTATTATCTTCTTATGGACACCGGGAATGGCAAAGTCCCTACTGAAGTTAGGCAGTACTAGTCATCAACATTTACAAGCAACAGTATCCATATTTTTAACTGAAACAAACTTAAAATAACAAGCTTTGAAGAGTTTCTAAATATGAATAATGGCATACTTTTATAGTAATAAGACAAAATATATTTTTAAAAATAGACAATCATCTATATTGTTTACAAAACATTGAGAGATAATTCCATGGAACAAATTTTTCATGTCATTAAATGATGCTTTAATTAACTTATTAAGCTTTTTAATTAACTTATTAAGCTTTTAACATATTAGTGCAGAAAATAAATCACATGAAGTAATTTTTTCATAGATAAAAAATATTTAAGGCAAATACACAAAAAGGAAAAAAACCAAAAAAAATTGAAACTAAAAATATTATCTGCCATGGGAACTTTAAGTCCAAAGTTCTCTTTTTAATGACAATATTCCCTATACTGTTCTCCCCCTGGCTTTCTTTCTGAGCTTTAATATAAAGCTGAAAATTCCTGGCCAGTAGCTTGACCATTTTACAATCCATAAACATGGGCAAGCAGTCTATACACATGGCTTAATAACAATCTTTTTAAATTCAATTGCTTTTTAAAAGATCTCAGTAATTTGGGAGACAGAACATTTAGAGAGATAAAATCTACTAAGGCCAGAAAACTAAAGGGGCAGATTGTAGGAAGGAGGAGAGTTATTAAATGCAGGCAGGCTGAAACCAAGCTCCGGGAGTCAGTGATGGACAGGGAAGCCTGGTGTGCTGCAGTCTATAGGGTTGCAAAGAGTCAGATACAACTGAGCAACTGAACTCAACTGAGGCTGAAAGCAGTGTACAGGATTCATTGTAGAGAAACATAATGATTAGAGAACACCAAATTCTACAGGAAATGAATACACCCTTGGTACTCATATGCTACAAGACCCTGAACAAAAGAATAAATGTTTAGTAGAGGATAAGACTCTATTACCACAGTGCTTAAAAAACTAAGTAGATTTTAAAAATGTTTATTGCCTTGGTATAAGTCAAAGGATGTTACCTAAAAATGAAATAACTTAATTTGGAACAAAGTGTAGTGCAGGTCACCTTGCTTTAAGAAAGTCTTTTATTACAGAATATTCAAGTAATAGCAAACACAATGACACAAAAGCTTTGACTAAAGGCTTTGATATTCAAGAGGATTAAACAAATGAGCACTGGTGTCTTTTAATGGAGAGCAGATTACGAAGAAACTCATAAAAACACAATTCTAAAGGGACCATGAAGGTTAAAGAATGTAAGGATTTGGGACCAAATGTTACTGGTAAAATTCATACAAGAAGCACAAAAATAAATTAGGGGAGAGGTTAACACTAGAAAATGAGATTTTTGTTTCCACCTTCAATACAAATTATCATTCTTTTCTCTCAGAAAAAGCATGAAATCAGGGTCCAAATGAAGTACAGTTGACCCTGGAACAAGGCAGGGGTGGGGAGCACCAAGCTCCTTGCAGCTGAAAATCCGCATTAACCTTACAGCAGGCACTCCTCTGTGGTTCCACAGCAACAGCAGCCACTGTGGATCATGCAGTACTACTGTATCTACGGGAAAAAACTCCAGGTGTAAATAGATTCTCCTTGTTCAAAACCCTGCTGTTCAAGGGTTAAATATAACCACCATTCTAGATCTGAAAAGTCAAAATTACAATAAAAAAGTAGACACAGCTAGGCATATAAAATGCCATTCATTAATTCTTTACAGAATTTACCAAATTTATTTAGCATCCTCTCATTTTTTTTTTTTTTTTTGTTTTTAATAAGCAGAAAACCTAACT
This sequence comes from Bos grunniens, assembly GCF_055505025.1. Lineage (NCBI taxonomy): Eukaryota > Metazoa > Chordata > Mammalia > Artiodactyla > Bovidae > Bos > Bos grunniens. Next base: position 64,105,818 of record NC_141168.1, on the reverse strand, counting down.
GTTGGCTCTTAGGTAAAACAGACTTTGAAAGTAAAGTGAAAGTGAAAGTCACTCAGTCGTGTCTGACTCTGCGACCCCATGAACCGTAGCCCACCAGGCTCCTCTGTCCACAGAATTCTCCAGGACAGAATACTGGAGTGGGTGGTGGTGGTTTAGTCGCTAAGTCATCTCAGACTCTTGTGATCCCATGGACTGCAGCCTGCCAGGCTCCTCTGTTCATGGGATTCTCCAGGTTAGAATACTGGAGTGGGTTGCCATTTCCTTCTCCAGAGGATCTTCCCAGCCCAGGAATCAAACCAGGGTCTCCTGAATTGCAGGCAGATTCTTTACCGGCTGAGCTTTGAGGGAAACTGTTCACTTCTCCAGGGGATCTCTGCAACCCAGGGATCCAATACTGGTCTCTGGGATTGCAGGTGGATTCTTTTTTTTTTTTTTTTAATAATAGAACTATTTTATTAAATATATGAACATACTTATTTTGTACAACACACATTTCTTTCTTTCCTCTGCCCCAGGAAGCCAGTGCTCTAGAACCCCGTGTTTATAAAAACACACTTTGGCAGCTACTATGACAAGGTGAAAAAAGTGCAATTCCGAAAGTAACAACACATAACCAAAGTGGGGAACAAAAAAGGCAGAGGTGAGTGGGCCCAGTGCTGCTCATCTTCTCTCAAGAGGACTGAGCCACCAGGGAAGCCCAAAACAGACTTCATGAATTGTGAAATGAGATACAGTTGGTCTCCAGGTACATTATGACTACTTTTGAAGGAAAATGTCAAAGCTGAACCTTCATTCCAACCACCCAAGTACCTGGCTGAAGCAGACAACACCATAATATATATAGGGGAGGCCCAGCATGGAATTCAAAGACTCTAATGCTGTTCCCAGAAACACTCAAAATTCATGAAGCTACTTAATGCCTCAAGTTTTATACTGGTTGGAATTATCTCAATCTGCCTGAGCAACCTTCTACGTAGGAGAAACACTGAGGCAAGTTCTGTTTAGAGACTGTTATTAGGGGTTATGGCAGCCTACCATCATGAGGCCTAATCTATTTCTCACATACGCTTCCATGGTTGTATGTGAATGATATTAACAATCCTACCAAGTCCTTGGAAGAACAGTTAAAACTAAAAGAAAAATACCGCAAATCTGTAAGAAGTAAACCTCAGATGAAGAAAAAGGCAATCATCTATGCTCTAACTATCATCACAGAGGTTGGGATGGTACAGCAACCAGAAGGCACAACTTTCTGTTTCATAACCTTTGCTCTCTGCCTAGCCAAACCTCCTGATTTCATTCTCTTCTTGCCCTAGTTTTTGAAAACTGTTTCATTCCTTACACTCTGAAATGTAATGTGAATATTAAAATTTAACCAGCACACAATGCTGTGAAAGTGCTGCACTCAACATGCCAGTAAATTTGGAAAACTCAGCAGTGGCCACAGGACTGGAAAAGGTCAGTTTTCATTCCAATCCCAAAGAAAGGCAATGCCAAAGAATGCTCAAACTACCACACAATTGCACTCATCTCACACGCTAGTAACGTAATGCTCAAAATTCTCCAAGCCAGGCTTCAGCAGTATGTGAACCGTGAACTTCCTGATGTTCAAGCTGGTTTTAAAAAAGGCAGAGGAGCCAGAGATCAAATTGCCAACATCCGCTGGATCATGGAAAAAGCAAGAGAGTTCCAGAAAAACATCTATTTCTGCTTATTGACTATGCCAAAGCCTTTGACTGTGTGGATCACAATCAACTGTGGAAAATTCTGAAAGAGACAGGAATACCAGATCACCTGACGTTCCTCTTGAGAAACCTATATGCAGGTCAGAAAGCAACAGTTAGAACTGCACATGGAACAACAGACTGGTTCCAAATTGGAAAAGGAGTTCGTCAAGGCTGTATATTGTCACCCTGCTTATTTAACTTACATGCAGAGTACATCATGAGAAACGTTGGGCTGGAAGAAACACAAGCTGGAATCAAGATTGCCGGGAGAAATATTAATAACCTCAGATATGCAGATGACACCACCCTTATGGCAGAAAGTGAAGAGGAACTAAAAAGCCTCTGATTAAAGTGAAAGAGGAGAGTGAAAAAGTTGGCTTAAAGCTCAACATTCAGAAAATGAAGATTATGGCATCTGGTCCCATCACTTCATGGGAAATAGATGGGGAAACAGTGTCAGACTTTATTTTTTTGGGCTCCAAAATCACTGCAGATGGTGACTGCAGCCATGAAATTAAAAGACACTTACTCCTTGGAAGGAAAGTTATGACCAACCCAGATAGCATATTCAAAAGCAGAGACATTACTTTGCCAACAAAGGTCTGTCGAGTCAAGGCTATGGTTTTTCCAGTAATCATGTATGGATATGAGAGTTGGACTGTGAAGAAAGCTGAGTGCCGCAAGAATTGATGCTTTTAAACTGTGGTGTTGGAGAAGACTCTTGAGAGTCCCTTGGACTGCAAGGAGATGCAACCAGTCCATCCTAAAGGAGATCACTCCTGGGTGTTCTTTGGAAGGACTGATGCTGAAGCTGAAACTCTAATACTTTGGCCACCTCATGTGAAGAGTTGACTCATTGGAAAAGACCCTGATGCTGGGAGGGATTGGGGGCCGGAGGAGAAGGGGACAACAGAGGATGAGATGGCTGGATGGCATCACCGACTCGATGGACGTGAGTCTGAGTGAACTCTGGGAGCTGGTGACGGACAGGGAGGCCTGGCGTGCTGCGATTCATAGGGTCGCAAAGAGTCGGAGATGACTGAGCGACTAAACTGAACTGAACTGAACTAAGGCTAACTGCTTCCTAGAAATAACAGCTGTGTAAAAGCAGGATTGGAAGGTTTACTAAAGAATACCTTTTGGTTTTAATGATAGGAAAAAAAAAAAAAAAAAACCTAATATCCAACAATAAGAGAATGACTAAATGAATTACAGAAACAAAGCAAGTCATCAAAAAATGTGTTTTGAGAGATTTAGTGGGATGGGGAAATACTCAGGAAAAAAACTGAACAAACCCATATTCATACTATGATTCTTAATTTTAAAAATATACATATTTTTAAACAAAAAGGACTACCAAACAAAAAATAGAAGCAAAGAAAGCTAAGCTAGAAGGGTGAAAGGAATTACTCTTGTCTTCTTCCTCTTTCTCTTTAACTACCATGCAAGCCTTTATGCCCCTATGTGCCCAAGACGAATGAATTTATCATTTGGTAATTTTTTTTAAGATTTTTTTTCCCCTAATATATTTGTAATTTACCCTGTGTCTGAGTAATGCTTAACTCAAAGCATCTATAAAGAAAGCTGAGCACTGAACAATTGATGCTTTTGAACTGTGGTGTTGGAGAAGACTCTTGAGAGTCCCTTGGACTACAAGGAGATCCAACCAGTTCATCCTAAAGATCAGTCCTGGGTGTTCATTGGAAGGACTGATGTTGAAACTGAAACTCTAATACTTTGGCCACCTCATGGTGGCCAAAATGAGCCACCATGAGCTGGCCATTTGAGCTGGCTCATTTGAAAAGACCCTGATGCTGGGAAAGACTGAGGGCAGGAGAAGGGGACAACAGAGGAAGCGATGGCTGGATGGTATCACGGACTCAATGGACATGGGTTTGGCTGAACTCCGGGAGTTGGTGATGGACAGGGAAACCTGGCGTGCTGCAGTTCATGGGGTCACAAGGAGTCGGACACGACTGAGCGACTGAACTGACTGATTGACTTGGTATCTGGGATACTGCATAGAATCCTTTAATTTCTTTTCTAGGAAAGGCATGCTAGAGGCTGAAGGCCCAAAGTGAGGACTGCTCGGTTTGTCTGAGCTCTAACTTTTGGGCATGCACTAACATATTCAAAACTTTCCCTGCCAATTTCTCTAATAAAAGCCCCGAACAACAAAATCTCTCCTAAAATGTTGTCTTTTCCTTTTTCTCTTTTTTAAAAATAAAAGTCTCACTGGAGATTGCAAACAAAACTATGAAAAGCAAGCAATTAAAAAACTTCACTAGATAGTGTCTCCAGAATTATAGTCCTTAAGTAACTTTTTTAATGGTTAATAATTTAGAAGATACACCCCCTATCAAAGTACTGGGGGAAAAATAACTTTGGGATGTATCTCTGGCTTAGTTTCTTTTATACAGATTTGAGGGTCCAGATATTCTTTACTCCTCAACTTTACTCTTGTGCTAATTAGAGTTAGGTGAGTGTTTTTTAGAAGGAAACTGATTTTCCTTCTGATATTTGGAATACAATGAAAACAAAACTCCATCATTTAGTCCTTTATAATACATGATAGAATAACAAATCTTAATTTGGCTTAATTTAGGCAAAAGCAAAAAAATTCATTGTATTTTATTTTATTGTATTTGGGGACAATTAAACAAAACCAGAACATCTGCTGGCATGCTAAATGTCTTTCTAATTAAATCTAGCAGTTGAATGAATCAATTCATTAGCAACAAGCCTGGTTTATTATCTCATTAATACAGATGGTTAATATCACGAAGGGAAGAATAGGAGAATCTCAAAAAGTACAAAAGCACTGCAAAGTGATGTGGGCATCAGGGAGAATACTACTGAAGCAAAGTGCTCAGAACTTAGCTTTTCAAACATTAAAATAAAAATCATTGTGCTAACATGGAAAGGACATTTACAAAGATATAGCTTGTTTTTCTTTTTTTTTTTTAAGGTCATAAAGGCAAGCTGGTAACATGGGGATAAAAATAGATAAAAATATTCACTGGAGCTACAGAAAGAATTACTATTTTTGTGCCAAAACAGTAAAACATTATAAAAAACATTTTTAGAAGTTTAAATATAACAGCTAAATAAGAAGGCTTCCCCATTAGACAGCCAGATTTAAAAACAATACAAAGAAACAAAAAAACCCCATTCCTATTTGAAGGTATGCCCAGCTTGCACTGAGTTATCATTTAATAAAAATTAAAAATTTAATTATTTAATTATTAATGAATAGGAAAAATGATTAAGTATTTCACCAATAGGTCATTTATCTGGCAAATTTAAATTCAAAACAGGAGACAGCAGTAAGAATAGGGTTGTCAGATAAAATACAGAATGCCCAGTTAAATTCAAATTTCAGATATACAATGAATACTGATTTAATATAAGTATGTTCCAAATACTGCATGATATTGCCAAGTATATGCTAAGTAATGTTTGGGGTACATAATAAAAATGTTATCAGTTGGTTATCTGAAATGAAAATAAAACTGGTCAGCAACTTTTATCTTCATTTGCTTAATCTGGTAATTCTAACAAGGAAGGGAGAAAAAAAGGCTGCTGTGTATTCAAATTAGATGTTAAAACTCATGCAGTTTATTCACAGGAAGCTCAGATTCTCAGAGTCTATACACTAACAGCCTCATGCCAAACCTACCCATCTGATATATTTTACTTGATATGTACAGTATTTTAGTATCAGTTAGCTACCACCATTAAAACTGAAAGAGTACATTACACATTAAATATAATAATTTCAGATTCTGACAACACTGGGAGTCCATTTCCACATGTCAGTAATTCAGATCTGGACGGTTGCTTCCTCAGGTAGGGGTGGCACGTTCCCACCTGCCATGATCTTCACCACTCCCTATTATTCCAAAATCATGCTGAAGACAGCAGTAATTTAGAGTGATATTTTCTACCCGCTTCTATCATTTCTGTTATCCGGCGGCCCCTTGAATTTCACTGAATTTGTGGCCTGGGTTCTGCTATACATACTTATTTTATACCCAGTTCTCTTCACCAAAGATCTGAAGCCACAAATTATGATACGGAGAGACGAAATGCCACTAAAGTCTATTTCTCCCACTTTAAAACTTTAAAATTGGTTCCATCCCCCAGCCCAGTGCCCAGCATACAGTAGATGCTAAGTGAGTATTCATTTGATTAATTGAATGATCATCAAAGAGGCTGAAGCAAGAATAACTATGGCAACAAAAAAACAAAACAAGGAAAGCTATTTAGAAATATCTGAATGGAATTAGTAGGTAAAAATATGAGTGTTTATTGTTGACAGCCATCAAGACATGATGTTTGCAGTCAGTGATATATGCAAGCCCTTTGGAAAAATACTCAACATAATAATCTTCAGAAATCTGGCAAAGATTCTTAAACAAAACATCATACTGTTTTCTGAGATGCTGTTGGTAAATTAAAGGGCACTACAATCTGTTACCCATGGAAAGAATTTGGAATTTCTTTTTATTTCTCAATTACAACCACATTCCCTTAGTACTTTGAATTTTGGAATAACATGGAAATGCAAAGACAGGAAAGAACAGAAGCGGTTTTCTATAAGGCTTGACCAATTCAGTCCAAGAATTACATTAATTAAACACCTCAAAAAAGCACAGAAGAAACATCCTATTCTAAATTCCCACTTTCAGATTTCACTAACGGACTGACTTCCCTGGAGATTTTCTTAAATGCCTAATATATACTTCCATTTCTCCCATCTTTCCAGATCCCTGGTATAATGTAATTTTATTTAAAGGATTTTTGTGATATCTGCATATAAGGCATTTAGGAGATAAATCTGGGGTCACTGAAACAGCTGGAGTTGGACTAGTTGAGAGAAAAGGACAAAAAAACTTCAAATTAGAATTATTTCAGAAAATCCAAAATCTGTTTGCCATGCCTATAGTAGGTAAAAATCTCTTATTCATTTCAAAAATATTTATTGAAAATCTACAGTCTAGGCACCAAGACAAGAGAAAGGATTAGAGAGATGAAAGCATGGATCCAGCTACCAAAGTACAAGTAGAGACACAATTACAAAATGTGTGTATCTGTAATAAATAATGGTAAGTATAAGTACAGAGAAAAATACAGGGTACAAAGAGCACCTAAGTCTGTCAATCAAAGTTGAAGAAGTTCATTGTTTGAACTAAGAGCTTAAGGGCACATATGAGTAACTGAGAGAGAATATGGTGGCCATAGGCACTTCGAGGAGTAAGAAAGGCAGAGACAGGATATTCAGGGGACTATGAATATTACTATTTGTTGGATCACAGAAAAGGCAAGAGAATTTCAGAAAAACATCCATTTCTGCTTCATGGACTACACTAAAGCCTTTGATTGTGTGGATCACAACAACTGTGGAAAATTCTTAAAGAGATTGGAGTAGCAGACCACCTTACCTGCCTCCTGAGAAACGTTATGGAGGTCAAGAAGCAACAGTTAGAACCAGACATGGAACAATGGACTGGTTCAAAGTTGGGAAAGGAGTACGTCAAGGCTCTATATTGTTACCCTGTTTATTTAACTTATATGCAGATTACATCATGCAAAATGCCGGGCTGGATGAAGCATAAGCCAGAATCAAGATTGCTGGGGGAAATATAAATAACCTCAGAAAATGCAGATGACACCGCCCTTATGGCAGAAAGTGAAGAAGAACTGAAGAGCCTCTTGATGAAAGTGAAAGAAGAGAGTGAAAAACCTGGCTTAAAACTCAACAGTCAAAAAATGAAGATCATGACATCCGGTCCCATCACTTCATGGCAAATAGATGGAAAAACAATGGAAACAGTGACAGATTTTATTTTCTTGGGCTCTAAAATCATTGCAGATGGTGACTTCAGCCATGAAATTAAAAGACGCTTGCTCCTTGGAAGAAAAGCTATGAGAAACTGAGACAGCATACTAACAAGCAGAGACATTACTTTACTGATAAAAGTTCGTCTAGTCAAAGCTATGGTTTTTCCAGTAGTCATTTATGGATGTGAGAGCTGGATCATAAAAAAGGCTGAGCACTGAAGAATTGATGTTTTTGATCTGTGGTGTTGGAGAAGAGTCTTGAGAGTCCCCTAGACTGCAAGATCAAACCAGTCAATCCTAAAGGAAATCAGTCCTGAATATTCATTCACTGGAAGGACTGATGCTGAAGCTCCAATACTTTGGCTACCTGATGTGAAGAACTGACTCACTGGAGAAGACCCTGATGCTGGGAAAGATTGAAGGCAGGAGAAGGGGCAGACAGAGGATGAGATGGTTGGATGGCATCACCAACTTGATGACCATGAATTTGAGCAAGCTCCAGGAGTTTGTGATGGACAGGGAAGCCTGGCGTGCTGCAGTTGCAAAGTATTGGATGCGACTGAGCAACTGAATTGACTAATGAATATGATGAATGAATTCTGATGAATATTATTAATACTCATGGATCTGACCCCAATATGGAAGCAATAGCAATAGTCTTGGTGAGATACAGAGAGGGTCTGAATTAGGACAGTGGTGATCAAGAGGAAGGAGCAAGTGCCACGTGCTGTTAAGAATCACTCTGTTTGTAATGTTTGGTTGGATCAACCTCTGGATTCCCAACCAGGGGAATCTTACTTATCCTGGTTTCTGAACCCTGTTTGGCTCATTTTTGTAATGCCTGACAGTCTGGCTTTTAGACTGGACCTAATCACCAACAAGTACAACTTCCTTAGGTCTCATTCCAACATCCTGGTATACAAATGGTTCAGCTCTGTGATAACCATCAGCTTAAAATACCTTAACTTTCAGAGTGCCTGTCTCCAGCTCAAATTTCTGCCTGGATATCTATATTTTGAGGTTTTTCTGCCTCTTAAAACTTTATATAACAAAATAAACTTGTTCTTTTTGCACTTCTCTGTTCCATCTGATTCATACCTTTTGTTCTCTAAATCATGCCTCCCAAAGATTCTTGCTTTTACTGCCTGCTTTTGGTGTGTTTCTGCACATAAAGTTTGAATTAGTATAAGCAGAAAAGGCACTATTTAAGATACAGTTGACCCTGGAACAGCACGAGTTTGACCTGCACAGGTCCACTTATATGTAGATTTTTTCCATAGTAAATACTACAGCACTATGTAATCTGCAGTTGGTTGAATTTGCAGATGTAGAGTTGTGAATTTGGTTATATTCATATTTACAGCTGTGTGGAGGGTCAGAGTTCCTAACCATGGTGTTGTTCAAGGGTCAATTGTACTCCTTTCAAAAAGGCAGATATGTGTCAGCATCTTCGCATAAGGAACAGAAACAAAAAACAAAAACCACCACATGCTTTTATGGTCTGAGCCATTACCTATTGTCATAGACTTACTGGCAATTAATTAGCTTTTTAAAATGCCTGTTAATAATGGATAAATAAGGATCACAAAACATTTATTTTCAAGAGCTAAAATCAATTACACTCTCCACTGTCATATTTCATCTTAACAAAAATTGATATTCAGCCAATGTTTCATAGTATAAACAAATTTGGGTTCTATAAGAAATGAAAAGTAAAATAATTTGTAACTGTGTTAGCAAAATCCAGCAAACTGGATGTGATGCTGTTGCCTACTACAGTTCTATTTATCCTTTACACCAGTGGTTCTCAAACTTCAGTGTGCATGCAAATCACTTGGAGGACCGGTTAAAACAGTATTGGCTCAGTGGTAAAGAATCTACCTGCCGAAGCAGGAGACATGGGATCAATCCCTGTTCCAGGAAGATCCCACAAGCTGAGGAGCAATGAAGCCCATGTGCCACAAACTATTAAGCCTATGCTCTAGAGCCCAGGAACTGCAACTACTGAGCCCATGAGGCCCAGAACCTGTGTTCTGCAACAAGAGAAGCTGCAGCAATGAAAAGCCCCCAAACTGCAAGTAGAGTGAGGCCCTCACTTGTCACAACTAGAGACAAGCCCTCACAGCAATGAAGGTCCAGCACAGCCAAATAAATAGTAAATAAAATATTATATATAAAAACAGAGCACTGGGCTCCATCGTGAGTAGCTGATTCAAAAGGTATGGGATGTGGCAAGTGAATTTGCATTTCTAACACATGCCCAGATGCTGCTGCTGCTGGGGAAACACATTTTGAGAATTGCCGCCATACACCAACATGGGGCATGAATGTGGCAGGGAGGAAGCGGTATTCCAATTGTGGTTTATCACCTTCGAAAAATCTTCTCTAAATTAGAGGCTCCAATTCAAGCCAGAAAGTTTAGCAAGTTAAGCCTTGATCATGGGAAAGATTCCAAAATAGCAATTTCTTTTAAGCAAAGAAAATAATAAATGCAACCGTGTTTCATGGCTATTTTAACAGAGATGCTCTGTGGGAGAGAGCTTAAGATGTTGCAGTTTCATTAGCATTATCCAGTGTTGCTATGGGGACCAACTGGCGAGGAATCATCAGTACACAAGAAAATGAAAAGAGGGAATTGTTGAATTAAAAAAAAAAAACATTTCTGAGAAAACAGTCAAGTCATATCGCCCATTTTCCTGCACTTATGTAAATTAAGGTATAAATTCTCCTTTAATAAGGAGATCTATAAAGATTCACATACAAATCTTTCCGATTTCAGAAGATGCAGAATTCAGGGAAGGAAATAAAATCTTAAGAGGAAAGGAAAGTGGCATTATGGGGTTTACTGGGCATCGGTTAGGCATGATGACCCCAAGGCTAGGCGCTATGTGGAAAGGATGCACATTCTGCTCAGTTAGATTCACCTTTGCACAGAATGGGAAACAGAAGGCTCAGACAGGGACCACACATACTCTGTGGATGGAGAAGCGGGGAGGATAGGTGGATGGGCTGCTTGCAGTTTCTCAACTAATGAAACTAAGAGGAAGAGAGGAAGAAGAACTTGAGACAGAGAGGAAGGAATAACTTGAGAATAAGAATCAATTCGGTTTCTAAACCATCTTGCACCTGCTACTAATCTTCCCTCTTCAAGTCTGCTTTCATTTCATCAGTTCCTAAGATTAAGCCCTGCTGCTGCTGCTGCGTCACTTCAGTCGTGTCCGACTCTGTGCAACCCCATAGACGGCAGCCCACTAAGCTCCTCTGTCCCAGGGATTCTCCAGGCAAGAACACTGGAGTGGGTTGCCATTTCCTTCTCCAATGCACGAAAGTGAAAAGTGAAAGTGAAGTCGCTCAGTCGTGCCCAACTCTTCGCGACCCCATGGACTGTAGCCCACCAGGCTCCTCCGTCCACGGGATTTTCCAGGCAAGAGTACTGAAGTGGGGTGCCATCGCCTTCTCTGAGATTAAGTCCTAGTGCCTCCGTATTTTCTTTCTCAACAAATCTCAACTTTTATGCCTGCCTTTTCAGCTTAGACCTAATGTCTACCTATTTACCTTAACCCAGTTTTTTCTCACTGTCCCTCATACTGACTATGTCTTTTTTTTTTACAACCACTTGAGGAGGAACTCCTACTTGGGATTTTCCGCTCCTTGTCAGACCCAGAGTGTATTTTCCCTTCTGTCAACTCACCCCATGTTTGTGTGCTAAATTTAATGATAAAAAAAAAAAAACATTATTTATTTATTTTTGGCTGTGCTGGGTCTTCGTTGCTGCATGTACTTTTCTTTGGTTCTGGGCATCTGGGCCTACTCTCTAGCTGCAGTATGAGGCCTTCTGCAGCAGTGGCTTCTCTTGCTGCAGAGCATGGGGTCGAGGGCGCAAGGGCTTCAGTAGTTGTGGCGCATGAGCTCAGCAGTTGTGGCTCTGGGCTCTAGAGCACAGGCTCAATAGTTGTGGTGTACAGGCTTAGATGCTCTGTGGCATGTGGGATCTTCCCAAATCAGGGATCGACCCCATGTTTCCTGCACTGGCAGGCAGATTCTTCACCACTGAGCCACCAGGGAAGTCCTAAATTTAATGACTTTTAATTGTGATCCCAAATGCCTTAGATGCCAAGGAATCCCTTCAGGGATGAAAGACACCTGGAGCAGATGGCTCTTTTGGCTTCCTCCCTCTCTCTCTAACTAAAGAAGCCCAACTTTCAGAGGTTTTATATATTGGGATTTTGTGTAAGATAATTTGGAAAATAGTGCTACTGCTTAAGGATAAAGTTTGAGAAACACATCTCTCTAATGTACCAAATCATTTGTTATTCAATAAAATATTGTTACTGGCATTTTTGTTTCATGTATATATGTTTTGTCTCATAAATTATACTGGAAGCTCCTTACAATAAGCTTTTTTCCCCAGTGTGCTCAGCTCAGCAATGAGGAAAAGGAGTCCATTTTGTTGACTGACTCATTTTAAAATTCATTTTGTAAATGAACTGGTAAAATTCATACTGAGCTGACCTCTACTGAGGTGAGTGACACGATGTTTTGCCTCTCTGCAATGAATATGTCAGATTTTTAAAATCAACGCTTCACAGAAGGTAGGGTATAATGCAAAGCAAAGGACTGATAAAGACATGTTTTAAATATCAGCAGAAAAGAAGAGAGATTTTTGTGGAATGGAGGTTTTTCAATGTCTATTAAATCAAGCCACCTAAATTAGCAATTTGTGGCACTGGATCAGTTTTGGGACATATACTTACTAACTCTATTCATGCCTTTTGGGTTTACAAAAATTTTTGTACACTGATGCACAAAAATACAAATTACTACATTTTCCTAAACTACATGCACTGCTAAGACCCGTTACTTATGTTTCTCTTACCTCATTAGTTAAGGAATGTACAACAAAACATTCACTTTGGTTATTTCCTTTGGATTACGACGATATTTGAGATGCAAGAGGTTAGCTTATTGCAATTAAGGAGAAGAAAGACAAGGCTGCCAAGTGGAACACTGAGCTGAGAATAAAGTGTCTTTGTCACCATAGGCCCTGCTGTTCTTTAAGCATTTCCTAAAAGGGAATGAAGAGAGCAGGACAGCATGGTAATACTGTTCCTGTGTCCAGTACAGGAGTAGAGCTGTGGTTTTGAGTCACTGAGAAGAGAAAAAACTCTTTCTTGGCAAAAGAGTACATTATACATACCTAAGGGCTTCCCAAGTGGCTCAGTGGTAAAGAATCCGCCTGCCAGTGCAGGAGGCACAAGAGAAACAGGTTTGATCCCTGGGTCAGGAAGATTCCCTGGAGGAGGAAATGGCAATCCACTCCAGTATTCTTGCCTGGGAAATCTCACGGACAGAGGAGCCTGGAGGGCTACAGTCCATGGGGTCACAAAGAGTCAGACATGACTGAGCACGCACACACTCTCATATGTATATATATGCCCAGAGTGTCTCTAACTGCCTGTTTCCTGAAGTCAGGTAGGATAGCAAGCCTAGAGTCTAGGGACCTGCAATGTTCTCTGCCAATGACCTCAGACAAAACATTTGATACTTTCCAGCTCTGTTTCTTATCTGAAAAGTAATGATGAAGCATACTCCTCAAAAGTGTTTAGGCCTTTTCATTTAAGTACAGTGTCAATATGAATAACATCCTGACCATGAGATCCAGTAAGACACTAAAGATATTCAGCATTTCAGGTTTGCAGAATTGGTGAGTGAGTGCACAGAGAAGCAAATCAACTAAAGAGTACTTCTGAAGCACCTACACAGAATGTTTCAGGAACTGGGCTAGTTACTGGGAACAGAACAATGAATGAACATTGATTTTGTCCTTGAGGAAGTTAGAGAGGAGAGCAGGACTCTAAACAGGTAAAGCCCAAGATGGTCTACTGAGTGGTGTCTTGTGAAGGGAGGTGACAGGCAGGTATTTTGACAAGGAATGTTCACGGAGGTGAATATGATATCTTGAAGTCTTCACATGAGATGCTGTAATAGAGAAGTTCCAAGAGGAGGTTTATTTGAAGTCTGTATTACTAGGCATTCAACATCAAATTTGAGATATGATAAATCTTGGTTCTTTGTTGTACAAACATAATTAAGAATTTAGTAGTCTAAATTCGTTTCTAAAATCAAAGAACTAAAATTTGAAACAGAAAACGGGGGAGAAACTTCCATGGAGACTGGCATTTTTGTTTGCTAAAACTGAGTGAAGCCTAACATTCTACTGTAAATGTCCTTTTAAACCACAGACAAACTATGATGCATAAACAATCAGGGGCCACTAATTTTATTTTTTGGCTGTGCTGGGTCTTCGCTGTGGTGTTTGGGCTTCTCTAATTGTAGCACATGGGTCTAGTTGCCCCACAGCATATGGGATCTTAGTTCCCCCACTAGGGATCAAACCAACATCCCCAGCCTGAGGGTGGATTCCTAACCACTGGACCACCAGGGAAATCCCAAGGGTCACTGATTTCCTAATGATACTTGCCCTGAACCTCCTTCCATTGTGGAAACTGCTTATCAAAGAAGGTGAGTGACTTGATGTAGGATGTTCTGGGCATGGAATTTATAAGATGTCCAAAGTTATGGGTTGAATTGTGTTCTCTCAAAAAGACACATTTAAGTCCTAGTCCCTAGTATAGTTCAGAATCTGACCTTATTTGAAAAGAGTCTTTTCAGAATTAAGTTCAAATGAGTCATTAGAGGTCATAATCCTAACATGGCAGGTATCCTTATAGAAATGGGATATTTGGACACAGAGAAAGCCACACACAAACAGAGAATACAATGTGAAGGTGATGGTACAGATGATGTACCTACAAGCAAAGGAATGAAAAGATGGCCAGTAAGACCCCATGGGCTGCAGCATGCCAGGCTTCCCTGTCCATCACCAACTCCTGGAGCTTGCTCAAACTCTTGTCCATCGAGCTGGTGATGCCATCCAACCATCTCATCCTCTGTTGTCCCTTTCTCCTCCCGCCTTCAATCTTTCCCAGCATCAGGGACTTTTTCAATGAGTCAGTTCTTCACATCAGCTGGCTAAAGTATTGGAGCTTCAGAATCAGTCCTTTCAATGAATGAATATTCAGGACTGATTTCTTTACGATTGACTGGTTGGATCTCCTTGCAGTCCAAGGGACACTCAAGACTCTTCTCCAACACCACAGGTCAAAAGCATCAACTCTTCAGTGCTCAGCTTTCTTTATGATCCAACTCTCACACCCATAAGTGACTTTGGAAAAAACATATCTTTGACTAGAAGAACCTCTGTCAGTAAAGTAATGTCTCTTCTTTTTACTATGCTGTCGAGGTTGGTCATAGCTTTTCTTTCAAAGGGACAGAGCCTCTTAATTTGATGGCTGCAATCACTATCTGCAGTGATTTTGGAGCCCAAGAAAATAGTCTGTCATTGTTTCCATTGTTTCCCCATCTATTTGCCATGAAGTGATGGGACTGGATGCCATGACCTTAGTTTTAAGCCACCTTTTCCACTCCCCCCTTTCACTATCATCAAGAGACTCTTTAGTTCTTCTTATGGCTTTCTGTCATAAGGGTGGTGTCACATGCGTATCTGAGGTTATTGATATTTCTACCTGCAACCTTGATTCTGGCTTGTGCTTCAACCAGCCCAACATTTTATATGATGTACTCTGCATATAAGTTAAATAAGCAGGGTGACAATATACAGCCCTGACATATTCCTTTCCCAACTTGGAACCAGTCTGTTGTTCCATGTCTGGTTCTAATGTTGCTTCTTGACCTGCATAGAAATTTCTCAGGAGGCAGGTAAGGTGGTCTGGTATTCCATTCTCCTGAAAAAATTTCCCAATTGTTGTGATCTGCACAGTCAAAGGTTTTGGCGTAGTCAATAATGCAAAAGTAGATATTTTTCTGGAACTCTCTTGCTTTTCCTATGATCCAGCGGATGTTGGCAATTTGATCTCTGGTTCCTCTGCCTTTTCTAAATTCACCTTGAACATCTGGAAGTTCACAGTTCACATACTGCTGAAGCTTCGCCTGGAGAATTTTCAGCATTACTTTGCTAGCGTGTGAGATGAGTGCAACAGTTTGAGCATTCTTTGGGATTGCCTCCCTTTGGGATTGGAATGAAAACTGACCTTTCCCAGTCCTGTGGCCACTGCTGAGTTTTCCAAATTTGCTGGCATACTGAGTGTAGCACTTTCACAGCATCATCTTTTGGGATTTGAAATAGCTCAACTGGAATTCCATCACCTCCACTAGCTTTGTTCATAGTGATGCTTCCTAAGGCCTACTTGACTTGGCATTCCAGGATGTCTGGCTAAAGGTGAGTGACCACACCTTCGTGATTATCTGGGTCATGAAGATCTTTTTTGTATAGTTCTTCTGTGTATTCTTGCCACCTCTTCTTAATATCTTCTGCTTCTCTTAGGTCCATACCATTTCTGTCCTTTATTGTACCCATCTTTGCATGAAATGTTCCCTTGGTATCTCTAATTTTCTTGAAGAGATCTCTAGTCTTTCCCATTCTATTGTTTTCCTCTATTTCTTTGCACTGATTACTGAGAAAGGCTTTCTTATCTCTTTGCTATTCTTTGGAACTCTGAATTCAGATGGGTATATCTTTCCTTTTCTCCTTCGCCTTTTGCTTCTCTTCTTTTCTCAGCTATTTGTAAGTCCTCTTCAGACAACCATTTTGCCTTGCTGCATTTCTTTTTCTTGGGTATGGTCTTGATCACTGCCTCCTGTACCATGTTAGAAACCTCCATCTATAGTTCTTCAGGAACTCTATCTATCAGATATAACCCACTGAATCTATTTCTCACTTCCACTGTATAATCGTAAGGGATTTGATTTAGGTCATACGTTAGTGGTCTAGTGGTTTTCCCTACTTTCTTAAATTTTAGTCTGAATTTGGCATTAAGGAGTTCATGGTCTGAGCCACAGTCAGCTCCTGGTCTTATTTTTGCTGACTGTGTAGAGCTTCTCCATCTTTGGCTGCAAAGAATAGAATCAATCTGATTTCAGTATTGACCATCTGGTGACGTCCATGTGTAGAGTCATCTCTTGTATTGTTAGAAGAGGGTGTTTGCTATAACCACTGCATTCTCTTGGCAAACTCTGTTAACCTTTGCTCTGCTTCATTTTGTACTCCAAGGCCAAAGTTACCTGTTTTTCCAGGTACCTCTTGACTTCCTACTTATGCATTCCTGTCCACTATGATAAGAATGACATCTTTTTTGGTGTTAGTTGTAGCAGGTCTTGTAGGTCACCATAGAACCATTCAACTTCAGCTTCTTCGGCACTAGTGGTTGGGGCACAGACTTGGATTACTGTGATACTGAATAGTTTACCTAGGAAACGAACAGAGGTCATTCTGTCATTTTTGAGATTGTGCCCAAGTTCTGCATTTTGGACTCTTGTTCACCATGATGGCTACTCCATTTCTTCTAAGGGATCCTTGCCCACAGTAGTAGATAAAACGGTCATCTGAGTTAAATTTGCCCATTCTGGTCCAGTTTAGTTCACTGCTTCCTAAAATGTTGATGTTCCCTCTTTCCATCTGCTTGACCACTTCCAATTTACCTTGATTCATGGACTAAACATTCTAGGTACCTATGCATTATTGTTCTTCACAGCATTAGACTTTACTTCCATCACCAGTCACATCCACCACTGAGTGTTGTTTTTGCTTTGGCTCCATCTCATTATTCTTTCTGGAGTTATTTCTCCACTCTTCTCCCACAGCATATTATGCACCCAACCGACCTGGGGAGTTCATCTTTTAGTGTCATATCTTTTTGCCTTTTCTTACTGTTCATGGGGTTCTGAAAGAAAGGGTACTGAAGTGGTTTGCCATTCCCTTCTCCAGTGGACCACGTTTTGTCAGAACTCTCCACCATGACCCGTCTGTCTTGGGTGGCCCTACACGGCATGGCTCATAGTTTCATTGAGTTAGGCAAGGTTGTGATCCATGTGATCAGTCTGGTTACTTCTCTGTGACTGTGGTTTTCATTCTGTCTGCCCTCTGATGGAGAAGGATAAGAGGCTTATGGAAGTTTCCTGATGGGAGAGAGTGACTGTGGGGGAATCTGGGTTTGTTTCTGAGGTGGGGGGAGGGGAGGGGAGAGGGCAGGGATGCTCAGTAAATCTTTAATCCAATTTTCTGTTGATGTGTGTGGCTGTGTTCCCTTCCTGTTGTTTGGCCAGGGGCCAAACTATGGTAGGTGTAATGACAGTAATGGAGATCTCCTTGAAAAGGATTTATGACTGCACTGTTGTATTCAGTGTCCTGACCCCGCAGCAGGCCACTGTCGACCCACACCTTCGCTGGAGACTCTTGGATAGACACAGGCAAGTCTGGCTCAGTCTCTTGTGGGGATACTGCTCTTTTCTCCCGGCTTCTGGTGCGCACAAGGTTTTGTTTGTGCCCTCCAAGAGTCTGTCTCCCCAGTTCTGTGGAAGTTCGGTAATCAAATCCACTGCCCTCCAAAGTCAAATTCCCTGGGGGTTCTCAGTCCCTCTGCTGGATCACCAGGTTGGGAAATCTGTTGTGG
The DNA here is from genome assembly GCF_055505025.1 of Bos grunniens. Lineage (NCBI taxonomy): Eukaryota > Metazoa > Chordata > Mammalia > Artiodactyla > Bovidae > Bos > Bos grunniens. Next base: position 64,087,718 of record NC_141168.1, on the reverse strand, counting down.
GTCCTAGAACCTTCCAGAACTTTGAGATGACAAATTTCTCCTGTTTAAGGTATCCAGTTGGTACTGTATTATGGCAATCATAGCAAACCAACTGTGAATGGAGCATCTCCCTTGGAATGGTGTAGAAAGAACATCAGGACAAAGTCTAAGAGGTCACAACCACAAAGAGCCCAAGTTGTTCTTCACTTCCTTTCCTCTGCCTGTTCTTCCTTCTTTACTTTTCCTTCTTTCACTTTCAACCCGTGTGAAAAGGGTGGTTGAAACTTTAGCTCACAGTCTTTCTCATCTTCACCCAGCTGCACTAGCCCTCAGAGCTGTGGATCCCAAAGCAATGTATGAGTTAACAGCTGTTAGTGGCTTGGGGTGGAGGTGAAGGGACAACTGAAAAGAGAAAATGAGGACCTGAAGAAACTATGAGGAAAAATGACTGGGAGAAAAGTAGCCACAAACCCATCAGAAAGCTAAGAAGAGGAGTTAAGTTCCTGAACAGAAAGTTAGTTAAAAAGAACATGATTGAGAAAAAGAATTTTTTTGAACATTGTAAACAGAAATAAATGTTCATTGGACATAATCTGAGCTCCTGTATGCCAGTAACCAGGTATTCAAAGTGAAATAAAATAACAGAATTTGTGCTTCTTTTCTTAGATTAGCAGTGTGTACAACACATTACAGTTCAACTGGTCATAACTGCCTTTTGAAAATTTTTTCTAATCACACAAATAATTATAAAATCACACACTAAATTATAAAAATTATATTTAATGCATGGAGAAAATGTACATTAATGTTTTAAGAAACATATCAACTGATGACAAGACCATAAATTTTAATCTAGATAGTTAATACAATTAGGCATTTAACTGACTTCATAAACAAAGACATTGTCAGGTATCTTATCAGAAAGATATATTACAGAATATTTAATATTTACTTTTAAAAACCATCTGGTTAAACAAAATGTACCTCTCTCTATATAAAAATTCATATCTAATAAGTTTTCTGTTTTAATTCTAAAGAAGTTAAAGTCACCTGTACCAGAATATACCAATCTGATGAAGAGAGGTATATCGTGATCTAAAATCACAACAGAAAAAAACTACTTCAAACCTCAATAGGTTACAATGAGCCTAGAAGAATGCCTGTTATGAGAAATATAGGTAACAAAGAAATATATGTTTTAATCAGGTTTAATAATGCATTCACTGTCATAGGAACTATATCTTATTTGCACAGACAGACCTCCTTTTATAGTATACACACACACACAGAAGTCGCTCAGTCATGTCTGACTCTTTGTGACCCCATGGATTATAGCCTACCAGGCTCCTTGGTCCATGGGATTTTCCAGGCATGAATACTGGAGTGGGTTGCCATTTCCTTCTCCAGGGGATCTTCCTGACCCAGGGATCGAACCCGGGTCTCCCACATTATAGGGAGATGCTGCTTTACCATCTGAGCTACCAGGGTTTTATAGTATAAATGTTTCTAAAAGTGTCATTTGGGTTCTAGTTTAAACTATTAGACTGTGCTTAATTTTCAACATGGAAAGTGAGTGATTGTTAGTGAAAAGATATGTAGAATTTTAAGGATCAAAAAAGCTATTTACCAAAGCACTCAAACCATTTAAGCTTTTCATTCTAATATTTACTTACTTCAATTGTACAACCTGGGTGCTCCAATAATACTGACTCCCAGGAAATCCTCTTTCTTATCTATATTTTATTTACCTATTCACTACAGAAGGAAATAAGAAATTATTGACCCTACATTTTGAAAGACTAGCAGGGGGATGCAAGACTGTCTAACGGACTCAATATCTAATCAGAAGAAACTAAAGCCCAGAAAGGCTCAGACATCATCTACCCCAAATTATTACCTGGGTCTAGTGTAATTAAAGAACAGCACCTGAAAATAACCCATTAGGAAGAGATTTCAAGAGACTGCTGCTGCTGCTGCTAAGTCGCTTCAGTCATGTCCGACTCTGTGTGACCCCATAGATGGCAGCTCACCAGGCTCCTCTGTCCCTGGGATTCTCCAGGCAAGAACACTGGAGTGGGTTGCCATTTCCTTCTCCAATGCATGAAAGTGAAAGTGAAAGGGAAGTCACTCAGTCGTGTCCGACTCTTGGCGACCCCATGGACTGCAGCCTTCCAGGCTCCTCCGTCCATGGGATTTTCCAGGCAAGAGTACTGGTTCAAGAGATTATTTTATGGTAAAACAAAGGGTTACCACTGCTGGAATCTGTCATTCTTTTGATCTCGAATGCTAAAAAATCAACAGGTAAGTTAAAAAAAAATCTTGAAACAGAAAAACAAAGTTGAGTGTCTCACACTTAACTGATTTCAAAACTTTCTAAAAGGCCACAGTAATTAAGACAGGGTGGTACTAGCATAAAAAAAGATCAATACAGGTCAATGGAAGAGAACTGAGAGTTCATAAATTTATCCTCAGAATTTATAATCAACTGATTTTTGACAAGGATGCCAAGATAATTCAGTTGGGGAAACAACAGTCTTTTCAACAAATGGTGCTGGAAAGCCTGGATGTCCACATGCAAAAGGAAAAAGCTGGGCCACTTCTTTGTACCATACACAGAAATTACCTAAAAATGCTATCCATTCAAACAGAGATATTAAAATGATAACATGAAAGAATATATGTTTTGGTATAATGGGTGAACTCCAGGAGTTGGTGATGGACAGGGAGGCCTGGCGAGCTGCAATTCATGGGGTCGTGAAGAGTCGGACGTGACTGAGCGACTGAACTGAACTGAACTGAATGGTAATGCACTAAGAGTAAACAGATTTGGGGGTTCCAATGACAGCAATGCTTGCTAAAAGTATGACTTGCAATTTTTATTCAGTAACTTGCTTATCTTCTAAATGTAGCTGAAGTGATACAACGAAATCAAGCATGGAATGATGTTCCAGAAAATATGACCTGCTAACAACATGGGGAGGACTGTGGAGGACACTCAGTGCCCTGACTCTGCAAGGACAGTAGCTTCCAATAGTAAAAGGCAGGAGAAAGAAGATGAATCCAACGGTGCCTCAGCTTCAGACCTGGACATACAGGAGACACATGTCTAATCCCATCCAAGTGGCCAGTGTAATGTCAGGTGTAATGCTGATATCACTGACTGAGCATCTGAACATAAAATACTGGAGCAGAATGTATTGAAGTCACAATCCCAAAATGGGAGCTGAAATCGGAAACTGATGCTGGAAATAAAACACTAAGAAGAGAAAATGCTGGGTTACCTTTTGCGCAGTGGCAAGCAGTCAACAGAACATTTCATTGAAAAGGTGAAGGTGCTATTTAAACTGGCCTTGAGGAATAAGTAGGGTTATAAAGTAGAAAGGGATTCTCAGGTGGCTCAGCAGTAAAGAATCCACCTGCAAGGTAGGAGACTTGGGTTTGATTCCTGGGTTGGGAAGATCCCCTGGAGGAGGAAATGTCAACCTACTCCAGTATTTTTGCCTGGAAAATCCCATGGACAGAGGAGCTTGGTGGGCTATAGTCCATAGGGTCGCAAAAGACTCAGACACAACTTATCGACTACACAACATAAAGTAGAATGTCAGGGAAAAGAGATTCTAGGCAAAGAGACTATGAGTTAAGGTTAGACTGGTAAGAAGATGACAAAATTTCTCAAAATATGCAGCGATAACGGAAGGGAAAAGTAACCTTAGGTTTTGGAACCACCCGCCATCACTCTCAAGATTACATGGTACTCCAATGGCTACAGCCAAAAATTCAGTGTTGTGAGGATGATGGGGTAAGAAATGCATCACTAGACTCTTGCTTTGGACACTGCATAAAGCATATGATACACACCTCTCTAACAACAAAACTGCTATTAAATTAATACTCAGATTCAGGACTCAAGGGGATCTTGAGGAGAGGATATGCCAGACAGCAAGCAGTTTCAACTCTTACCCATCCCTTACAATGCCTAGACTATCATCAACTAGCTGTGGATCATTTGTGCACACATATGTCTACACTTACAGTAACTTTAGAGAAGTGCACTCAATTCTCAATACTTTATTTGTAATCTGGCTTTCAAATTAATTCAAAGAAGGCAAATCAACTTAAAGTAGGTACTGCAGAGGAACACTTGAAAATTCAGAACATCATCCTGCATGAATTTAAGTGTTAATCTACAAACTATTTCAGACAGGATGCTTTGTTCTTATTCTCCAAAGAAACATATCTTAATTGATTTCACAAAGTTTCTTCTATTGTCTAGTTGATACCTTGTTCCTTTTTCCTTCAGTTCATGTTGTCTTCCCCTGAGACTTTAATTCCAATTATATTGACTTGAAATCTCTATCTTGATTCCCCAGACCTCATTATTCACTTCTAAAATAATCTATCTAGTCTTTAATATACTACATTTATGGGACAAAGGCTTTGAAAACACTGTAGTTTAAGGGGAAAAAAACCCTTTTTTTGGTGAAGGGGGTGTCAGTCCCTGGATACTACTCCATTTTCACTAAGAGAACTAGAGAAAATAGCAGAATATTTTAAATTGATACCAATCTTCTCTCTTAATGAAGTGGAAACTACTATCTTGTCTGTTTTTCTGAAATAGAAGATTAAACTCCTCTCCCACAAATTACTGATTTCAAGCAAATGCAACTGATATTAAGAAGGAATACATAAGATAAGCCATACACTGATCAACCAAAAGATTCTTTTAATTAGTAAAGTCTTACAGGTGACTTGATCCTAATACACGATATAAAACAGTACCATGCTGATGTTTCCTCACTTCAGAAATTTAAAAAGATGTCATTCATGTTAAACAGTAAAGAGTAAACATTAAAAACAGTAAAGAGCATTTATGGGCAGTGAAGTAATCTCTACTTCATTTAATTTGATTAATATTTCATTCATAATTTGATAATCTCAAATTATCAAAATGGAAAAACAGGGGAATGTGGAAATGGAAGCACAAAAAAGCAATATGAAAAATTGCAGTCTATCTTTAGGAACAGATGGCATTCATTAAACACCTCAGAAGTAACTGGATTTCTCTCTCTCTCTTACACACACACACACACACACACACACAAAATGCAGCTTATCACTAAAAAGAAGTATTACAGTAGAAGACTAAATACCTCTGAAAGGATGACTTTGGACTTATTGGCTTGCATTAGATATGTATGTAAGTTTTCAATAAGAGAAAATTTACAGCAACAAAGTAGCATTTTCCCATTCGGGTTAATCAGACTAAACTTCACTCCAATTAACACATCAACATTTTTTTTTTTTTACATACACACACACAGGCACAATTTTAAAGATATATAATCATCTTCTCTCTCAAATGATGTGAGGTCTTGGTTGAAAATTCTTAGACAATCTGTATAAAACTCTGGAGCTTAATTAGGAATATCTGGCAAAACTTGACATGGATCAAAGCAAAAATTTCAGGGGTATATGCTCATTTTTAATTATGGAAAATATATCTACTTTTCTGAGAAAAGAAAAAATTCATATAAATAATAAAAACACAACTTCAAAAATATATTTTTATCTAGAAAACGCGATCTAAAAGTGTAGATTTCCATATGACAGAGTCTAGTGAGCGCTTCATGGGCAGGCTTTACTCTTCCATCTCTGCCTCTTAATCATCTAATGTGGGACTCACACCTGAAATGTGGTTACAAACAAGGGAGAAAAAGAAAACTCACAGCTATCCCCATGGTTGAGAAGCAGCATATTAAATTAGTGGGGCCAGGCAATGAGGAGTCCTGAATAAAAATATTCTTTCATTTTGGGATTTTTCCTACAGGCAGAGAGAAATTATAGCTGGTTTGTGACTGGAAGGTTATATGATGGTTTCAGTTCAGTCGCTCAGTTGTGTCTGACTCTGCGTCCCCATGAATCACTGCACGCCAGGCCTCCCTGTCCATCACTAACTTCTGGAGTCCACCCAAACCCATGTCCATTGAGTTGGTGATGCCATCCAGCCATCTCATCCTCTGTCGTCCTCTTCTCCTCCGGCCCCCAATCCCTCCCAGCATCAGGGTCTTTTCCAATGAGTCAAGTGTTCTCATGAGGTGGCCAAAGTATTGGAGTTTTGGCCTCAGCATCAGTCCTTCCAATGAACACCCAGGACTGGTCTCCTTTAGGATGGACTGGGTGGATCTCCTTGCAGTCCAAGGGACTCTCAAGAGTCTTCTCCAACACCACAGTTCAAAAGCATCAATTCTTCAGCGCTCAGCTTTCTTCACAGTCCAACTCTCACATCCATACATGACCACTGGAAAAACCATAGCCTTGACTAGACGGACCTCTGTTGGCAAAGTAATATCTCTGCTTTTTAATATGCTATCTAGGTTGGTCATAACTTTCCTTCCAAGGAGTATGCGTCTTTTAATTTCATGGCTGCATTCACCATCTGCAGTGATTTTGGAGCCCCCAAAATTAAAGTCTGACACTGTTTCCACTGTTTTTCCATCTATTTCCCATGAAGTGATGGGACCAGATGCCATGATCTTCGTTTTCTGAATGTTGAGCTTTAAGCCAACTTTTTCACTCTCCTCTTTCACTTTCATCAAGAGGCTTTTTAGTTCCTCTTCACTTTCTGCCATAAGGGTGGTGTCATCTGCATATATGAGGTTATTGATATTTCTCCCTGCAATCTTGATGGTTTAGAGAGACTTATTTGGTGGCTCAGTGGTAAAGAATCCGCCTGCCCACGTAGGAAATGCAGGGTCAATCCTTGGATAGGGAAGATCTTCTGGAGAAGTAAATGGCAACCCACTCCAATATTCTTGCTTGAGAAATCCCAAGGACAGAGGAGCCTGGAGGGCTACAGTCTGTGGAGTCACAACGACTAGGACACAACTGAGCAGCATGCACAAGCACATTTAGCTTGGCACCCAGTATGGACTACACGAGGAATGTGCTAGTCTCACAAGAGCCTCTGAAGTCTGTATTCATCTTTGCATTAGAACTGTTCCAAGGCTATTCCTCTCCAGAAAATCTGATTCATGTTTGTCACCCTTAAAGTACTCCTCATCATGTAGGAGTTAAATCAAGTTCTTTTGCATGGCCCAGAAACTCCTTTTCAATACAGCCATTGTGCCCTTTCTAGCCTTGTCTCCTCCTCTGCCGTGTTATCTCAGGCTTTGATAAATATGCAGGTGTATGGGTTCTCCATGCCTTTTCTCATGCAGCTTCCACTATTAAGAAGACCCACCCCACCCGGCAAAGACCCCTGCCTATGTCACACCTCCTCGTGAAGCCTACCTGACCTCTCAGACAGGCTAAAGACGGAGGCAGGCACTGCAGCTATGCTGCCACAAGTCGAGGAATGCCCTGTGCCATCAGAGGCTGAGAGAGGCAAGGAATGGCTTCTCCTCTAGAGAAGAGGGAGTGTGACACTGCTGACATTTTGATTTTTGCCTTCTGGCCTTCAGAATTGAGACAGAATCAACTTCTGCTGCTTTAAACCACCCTGTTTGTGTGATCTGTTACAGGCAGCCCTTGAAAATGAACATAATATATATCAATGGAACTATTAGCATTAAAATTTTTCTCTCTACAAGCAGGTAATGGGATTCTCCTAGATAATTATAAAGTGTAATATGATTAAAGCTACAAAGAAGTGTGTAGCTAATTCACACTATGGTTCAAGAAAAGCTTCACATAAAAAGTGACACTTAAGCTAAGATTTGAAAAATGAGTATGAATAGCTCAGAAAGAGAAACGGAGGAGGTATATATTTATAATAAGGATTATAATATTTATGAAGTGTAACTTATGAAGGATATAACATAAAAAATGTTGCCCATAAGTATATGAAAATGTGTTTGAGTTTCCACAAGTATGTGTGTATTTCACAGAAGGGTCCAAGGATCAGCAAATATTGATAACATTCTAATAATTTTTGATATCTATAAATAAGGTGAATTCAGAATCTGATTAATATACTACCAAAAAGGCCAGCAAACACATAATTTTTAGAAAAGGTGACAAAAGAGCAATCCAGTTGTTTCACTTACACACTGCTTGCCTAAATCAGTTTACTTTGAAACCACATTTAATTTAATAGTGAGAATCCTGAGGAAATGGAGACTTGCCAGTTGGCTCTGAATACTGCTAACTAGAAGTGAATAACAATGGCCCCATGAATCATTTCTAAGCTGTTAAAAAAAAAAACTTTCAATAAAAAATTCCTCTGCATCACACTAGCTGTGGATTTTTACATCAAAGAGATGTCTGGATTCATCATTTCATTTATAAACAGTAATTCAGAAACTCTGACATTTCTGACAATGATGCCAAACACAGGCAATGAAGAAAACTGCAACTAACCTACATTCTTGAAGTTGATGAAACTTGATAGGAGAATGTAAATTAAAATTTTATAACCTTAAATAATGCATTAAATAGCTATGGTTACCTGGTTTAATAAAAAGCATAGGCTTGAGTGCTCTGGAACAGTAGATCAGAGATTGGTTACTTAGGAACAATTTCCTTTAATATCACTCAATATTCAAATCTTAATTCAAATATACTAAGAGCAGGACACTAAAATAAACAAAAGAAAATTTGAAGAGTTCTCATATTGTGCTAAAGTGGGTAGGTTTTGTTTATACAAATATTTATTTCAATGCTTCCTGGAACGTTTTCAAAAGAATTTTGGCTTTCTGAATATGGGGGTGGGGTGGGGTGGCGGGGAGGGCGGGAGGAATGCTCCTTAGAGGATGTCACATCTCTCTGAGATAGAACAAATAGCTGTATTTACTGTTTTTACCCTGTGTTTAACACTCTACTCTTATTTTCTTCTCCACTAAGGGCCTGAAGTAAAACAAGAAAGCTATAAAATGAACAACAATGGTTATAGCTGTTATTATAGAAACAGGGTGAACAATCTCTTCTTGAAGATGTTTACAGATGGAACTACTGAGGGTGTCTAAGCTCTCAATAAATATGATCAGTTTATGGAGGAGATGACCCCGATTAGCATTTGCCAAATCAAATTCCACGGAACACTGGGGTCTCATTAAATGTTAATAGGTGCTATTTGAGAAAAAGATAGTGCAGTTAAATATTTGGGAAACTGTAATGTAACATTTATCTCTTTAACAGCCACAAAAATTTGTAGGCTAAAAAGTCCTGAAGAATGCTTTGACGTTCTATTTAACTCAGTATTTGCACATGAAAGTCTCTTTGGTTAAAATACTTTTTCCACCTTAGAAATCAATGGAGTCCTGAAATATTATCCCTAAAAACATAGATAGCATACTAAATTCACATCAGTCCTACCTACTTCTATCACGCAGATGAACCAAAACAAGAACACAATTTTCTATGAATGTATCTCAAAGTATGATGTCAAAGAAATGAAGTTCTTTTCTGTCCATTACTTACAGGTTTAATTCATTTTAAAATTCATTTAGACTCTAAGAACATGTAAATCTATATGGTTGGATGTACTCTGAGTTTCATTAAATGAAAGTAAAACCAAACTGTGCTCTATTTATGGAAACAACAATAACAACTGATACTTAAAAATACCTTATTAACAAGTGGGAAATAGAATTTTCATCTGTTTTGTCAAAAAACTCTTAAGATGTTTCAAAAGGAAAAAGATCCAAAACAGGAATCTTTCTCTGTGGCATCAAATACCCATGTACTCTAGGGGTCATGAAAAAGAAAGGCTATTATCACCTTATACTTGAGAATTATATTACAACTGGCTGATTATTCAGGATTAATGAGCGCAGGTTAGGAGTTCAGTGGCCAGATGGGCAACTGTAATGAGCTGCCTGGAGCTAGGGCCCCGCCGGCACTGCCAGTCAGCATGGCAGGGGCCCTACACCAACAGTTTGGCTCTGCTCCAGCAGGGACCACCTTGAGCCAGTGGCTCTAAACCAACTCAGTCTTCTTGGCTTCATCTCCATCTGGGTCTGGAATGCTAGTCACTGGGCATGTGACTAATTTCTTAGAACGAAGCCTCAACTTGTATATCTTTTTTAGTAACTGAGCCTTCAACCTGCTGTCCTGATTCTGTAAACTGCTGATTTGATACCTTACCCAGAGTAAGTGTCCCTCTATACCTGTTTCTCTAAGGCTTTTTAACTGACTTGAATCCTGTCTCTCAAGTCCAGTTTTCTTGTGGGTGTGTTCCTGTTACTGGCAAAGACTCTCTTCTTGACCAAACTTTATAGTCAGGTTCCTTTGAATCTTTGTCTTGATCAGGCCACGCTAGACCTGCATAGACAGGTTTTAGCAAGAATCCTGGTAAGTCAGTCTGGACAGAATCCCCCATTCTCCATGTCTGATGGGGTTCCTCTGTCTCTACTATCCTCCAGGTGATACCTTACTACCCTGGCAGGCCCGTGGCCAAGAGTCTTGTTGAGTCTGTATAACCGGTGAAACTGTGTCCTCTTAAAATGCAGTTGCCCTGCTGAGTTTATGATTAACCTCTCTATCTGAAAATTGATTCCCTTTTGTGTCCCCTCTGACCTCAATCCTGTGCTAACTGAACACTAAACAACCAGAGTCAGGTGACTAAAATTGCTGTTGTTGATATTATCATTAACATAAAAACTCAGGTTCTTTCTCCAGGGCAAGATGAGCTAATAGACCCCCTGAGCCATGAATCACCTGGCCAGAGAACTGTAAACCAGAGACATCCTAACTCCCAAAACTATGATTAATAAATGTCACAGAAATGTCACAACTAGCTTCTTTCTTCTTCCCCTTTAAAAAACCCCTAACTCCAAGACCAAGTTGGAGCGTTTCTGAGGCTTGTTTCTCTTGCTTGGAGCCCGGAGATAAATCCTGACTTTGCTGCAAACTCCTGCTGTTAAAGAGTTTGGTTTTTTGCACCACAGGCGCATGGACCCTTTGCTCCATTACACCAGAATGGCCCTAATGTTTCCTATTAGGAATTTTCTATCACCTAACCTACCCAACCTGTTCTTTGTCTAAAAATCCCTACCTTTCTTTAAACTAAGAATTGAGTCCAGTTCTATACTGTGGTCTCTTCCCTTCCATTCCAATAGCTGCTGAATAAAATCTGTTTTTTACTACTTTACTGTCCAGCTCTGGTTTTCTTTAACACCACCAGATACCAGACTTTCTACCTGTCTGTACTCTGATGCCTGTTTTGTCATCATTATGGAGTTCTCTGCCTACCCTCTCTGGAACTTCCTTATGATAGAGCCCAAGCAAACCCCAACCTATCAAAGAAAGAATCTCCATACACAGCCTGCTTTGTCCTGGAATGTTTTTCAAATCTCAGGAATTTCCTTACAGGACTGATGGATCACCTGACTTTATTAAAGAGAGCATATAATTAAAGTCTAGTAATGGCAACTCATTCCAGTATTCTTGTCTGGAAAATTCCATGGACACAGGAACCTGGCAGGTTATAGTCCACGGGGTCGCAAAGAGCCAGACACGACTGAACACACACCCTTGAGTCTTCAGTATCTCTTTCTCTGGCACATACCAATGCCTCCTGACTCAACTTTCCCTCTTCAGTACATTGTTATCTGATTAAAGTTTGATCTTATCATTTCCTTTCCTCAAGTCTGCTGAGTAAGGATCTAACATTTGAAACCACATCATCTGCTTCAAACTGTTCAAAACTCTTTTCATTGTTCCATTTACCTAACACTTTCTCCGGGCAAAATGAAATGAGTTGTTACCTGATGCAGATGCCTTTAGTTTTTCACTGTTCCCTCCCTTTGCCTAAGCCTAGGATGCATTGCCTTATTTCTGCATGTTCAAATCCTACTCAACTTCAAGGCCCAGCACCACCTGCTGGGTACAATCTCTTTCTTGCTCAACTCTATCCTGATCACTCTGATGGTCCTTAACACTTTCTACTTTGTAATACAGGTACTAATGCCTCATTATCTTCCCTATCAGGCCATAAAACCCTGGACTGCAAGACTTATATCTTCTTTTTATCTTTGTATTCTACAGCATCTAAAATACAGAAGCTTGCACAAAGTAGATGCTTAATACAATTTTTTGAATGAACTAATTCTCAGTTCTATCAAAGCCCTTTCAGATTTGCATCATTTATTAAAATATGGAAAGGAGAAGGGATGGGGTAAAATGAGACATGTCATAATGATCTATCCGTAATCTCTTGGATTAAGAGACTCTAGAAGTTATCTGTTGCCTGTGGCTCTACACCAATTTTCTAACTTGATACACTCGATTAGTAACATTAACATGTGCAACTAATGTGTATCTAATTCCTAAGGGAAAATCCAGATATATATTCTTTCTACACAGACTCTAGAATTAATGTATAATTAGGCTCCCTAGATGTTAAGTCTACCTTCTCTTTCTTTTGTGGATGTACGGATGATAAGTTCAAAGAATGCTAACATAAAGAATTCCCCCCTTTACATACCAGGAAATTTTAAATATGAGTGCAAATAACTTCTCTAAAACCACAGAATCAGTCAGAAGCAGAAGAGGGATTAAAACCCAGATCTTTTGACTCCTTGTGAACTCGCCACCAAACAATATAGTCTATGATCACTGATGCTGGAAAAATAACTCAAAGTCCCAGTAGATTACAGCATTACTTTCCTTCATGAGGATACATATTTATAAAGCTTTCAAAAGTCATCCATCAACTAGTATGTAAGCAATTCCAATAAGCTTTCAGACTCTTTTTCACTTTCCTCTTCCCTCCTCCATTTGTGAAAATTAGTTGTATGGTGCTTTAGCAAAGATAGCTTGATTGATGTTATGTTACTGTTCAGCAACAGTTCCTGCTATTAATTGCTTTATAATGGTAATTACGATTTGTGGTACAAGATTATTTTCTTTTCTAATTGGCTATTACTGGTGAATAGCAGCTTGTTACATAACAGAAAGACTGTGTTAAATAAATAATCACAATTACAATTCTGAAGTCCTTCTCTTAAAAAACAAATTGAAGTTTTGAATAAAACCACTAACAAAATTGTTAAAGGCAGGGCCTCAGTAATTACTTGGGGGAGGGTTCATCTTTCAGTTTAGGAAAAAAAACCACGAAATAAGGACAGTGTTAGGGAAACCAGGAGATGGAGCATGCATTTCCTTTCTTTTAAAAATAACCGCGTTCAAAAGCTTTATTCTGCTCAGCTCCTCAGTCAAGGAATACAAATTGCAGATTCAAATGTTTCCAATTCTTCCCAGAGTACAATATGGAAACAGAAAGGACTTTCCAATTAGCTCTGGTAAAATATGAATGTGGAGCCCCACCTACCGCACTGAAACATCCTCAAGGATAAGGCCAGGGGTTCTTCTTCATTTGTGCCCCCATACAGCACCCAACATGGAGCTGACCAACAGTCACAACCCATTCAACAGCAAATGCCATCACACCACAGCACTGTCCCAAAAGATGAGGTGATTCAAAGCTATACGTGACAGTCCCTGTCCTCAAAGGCATTATAATAAAATCAAGGATATATCTTGATTCAAACTCTAATGTTAATTAGCCTCTAATCATTTTAAAGTTCTACCTCCAGACTGCTGCAGTAGTAGCAGCAGTTGTGATAACAGGGAGGTCACATGACTTGTTAAAGGTCACACAGGTTTTAATTCACAAATACTTTGGAATCCAGCTTGTCCAATTCCAAAGACTCACAATTGCCTCTTGTGACATATCTTCATCAACATCATTCATCTCTATCTTCATAGTCTATCAAAGCTTACAGAGTGCATTCACATATAATGTCTCACTCAACCTTCCAATAATATCAGTAAGGTAATTAACCTGCAGCATTTTTATGAGATTGAGGCTCAGAGAGGTTAAATGATTTTTTCCCAAGTTCACATTGTGACAAAGCAGCAAATTCAGGATCAAAGCCCAGATTTCTAACTCTTAATCCAGGTTTTCCTTCCACATATTTTTACTCAATGTATTAATTTAAATATATTACATATAAAGAAAGCCCTGAATTATCCCATATTAGATTATATTATTAATACTTAAAATATTCTACCATTTATTGTTGAACCCCCCTAATCTCCCTCTGTACTCTTGATGAAGCAAAGGTTTAAGTCCTGTTTAATACTAGAAACTTTACTTGGTTCCTGAAGATAGCACCCAATTCCAGTTGGCTATTTTACAAATAAATGACACTGGTCACAAAGACCATTGGCTGAGATGTAAAGAAAGGCAGAAGACTGATCAGTCAAATCCATCACTTCTGGAAAAAGCTGCCCTGCTCACCCTTGGGTCAATGAAGTCAATACAACACACTTGTTTCAGCAAGAGATGGCAATTCTTCAAGGCACTGTCAGTGAAATGACAATCCATTAGGTCTCATAAGTTTATTAAATAAATCCAGCAAAACTGAACCCCAGTTTGTGGCAAAGTTCCCCATGAACAGTTAATAGAGGTATTTAAAGATTCAATGGCTGGAAGGACAGTTTAGGTACACTTCTTATTACATGCTCATGAATTTATGTATAGAACAAAGTATGATTTTTATTTTTCTATTTTATTTTTTACAGAATCAGTTTTATTTTATAGTTTTTGGCATACATTAACTGATTCTCTTTACCTCTGCTCGCTTCCCTTTTAAATGAACTCTTTGAACCCTGGCAGAAAGTCCTTTAGGGAAAGACTTTTCCTTCAGCTCATCTTTCCGACTTGAGAGGAAAGAGTTTTCAGGTATCAAACGGTGATGAGCATCAAGAAAGTATTAATATGATTTTTATTATCAGTCTGGTCAATATCATCTTCAGTGTTTCAAGCTGGGTTGTATATGTGTATGTGTTGTGAAGGCTGGAGCTATTCTTCTGCATGAATGCAGTATCTATGTCAGTATAATAAGAAGTGTAGATTAACTCAGTGTCTGATACTACAAGGACTGACCAAATTCCTTAATAGAAACCTGGTCATAAAATGAAAAAGAGACATTAAAATTGTAGCACTCAAAATCAGCACCGGTACCACCACTGGCACACATGCTGGAGGTGTTCCTGAACCTATGACTGAAATAAAAGTCACCATTTATTGAAGACCAGGAATTATACCCACCATTTCATTAATTGTTTTACTATTCTAGCAAGACAGACATGATTAGCACCCATTGTTCATACATGAGAAACTGAAGATCAGAGGCTGTTTAACTTGCCTGTGGCTGGTTAACTAACCAGGATTTGATCCTAAGTTGTTATGACCAACCTAGACAGCATATTAAAAAGCAGAGACATTACTCTGCCAACAAAGGTGCATCTAGTCAAGGCTATGGTTTTTCCAGTGGTCACGTATGGATGTGAGAATTGAACTATAAAGAAAGCTGAGTGCCAAAGAATTGATGCTTTTGAACTGTGGTGTTGGAGAAAAGTCCCTTAGATTGCAAGGAGATCCAACCAGTCTATCCTAAAGGAGATCAGTCCTGAGTGTTCATTGGAAGGACTGATGTTGAAGCTGAAACGCCAATACTTCGGCCACCTGATGCAAAGAACTGACTCATTTGAAAAGACCCTAATGCTGGGAAAGATTGAGGGCAGGATGAGAAGGGGACGACAGAGGATAATATGGTTAGATGGCATTACCGACTTGATGGATGTGGGTTTGGGCGGACTCCGGGAGTTGGTGATGGACATGAAGGCCTGGCGTGCTGCGGTTCGTGGGGTTGCAGAGAGTCGGACAGGACTGGACTGAACTGAACTGAACTGGCCTGATCTCTTTCCTCATACTATGTTGCCTTTCTATAGTAGCATAAGCTTTAGAACAAATTTATGTTTCAGGAAAGTCTGTTTCAGACCTCATCCAGTGGAATTTAGTTACTATGAGACATCTTTCTAATAGTAATTGGACTAAAAGTTCTCTTTCAGTTACTGTGTGACCTTGTGCCAGTTCCTCTTTGCACCAGTTTCCTCCTTTGTAAATAAAAAGGGGATAATATGAATATCTATTCCAGGGATGCTGTGAGACAAAATAAGATCTCCAAAAGCATTTGAAACAGTACTTGGCACAACGACTACTCAACAAATGTTAGCTACCATCAGCATCATCATTATTATAATATCTCCTCTTAATATCCTACAAGTTGGGTCCTATGTACATTTTAAAGGAAAACAAAGGATGTTCTAAAGAAGGCCCCTTCAGAACCTTACATCAAACCTAGCAGCTATAATTCTTTTTCTTCCTTCACACCCTCTGGCCTGTACTTTCCAGGCCATCTGTGTATGTAAGGTTATTTGAGCGTCTTGCCCATGAGTCTAAATGTGGGTGGTGTATGTGTGAAGAGCTGGGAGCTGGGTATGAGGGGGCAGCACTGGGTAGAGCTGAGAAAGGGTATAGAAGATAATACAAAAGGCCTTTAGAGCACATAGTTGCAATACCAGTACAGAGCACCAACAGACACTCTGACAAGCCCTAAGAATGCATGAGCAGCCTAAGCAGTTATCACCACTACATTCCTAAGCTTCCCCTTGGTTACACCATAATGTGGATTGCTTCTAAGTGAATCAGAATAGGCAGTTTTACAGTTCAATTAGGCATATCTTTAAATTCAACTAATGTTTACTGATTTCCAACTTTATAAAAGGAAGTATATCAGTCTTTCATAAATATAAAATTCAATGAAATAATCACAAACTCTGCAAGGTAGGTATTAGAGCTATGTTTTCATAAATGTAGCAAATGTGCAATAAATCTACCACACAGCTACTAAATGTCAGAATTGAAATTTAAATACAGTTTTTCCAAGATAGGCTCTAGTCTTCCTTCCACTGTCATGTCAAATATATGAGACTGGACTTAGGCTGTAATTCTGAAAGATGACAACCTGTGGAAAACTGGGTAACAGCCACACAGATAATGGAAGACAGATTTCAAGGTCTGTGTAGTAGTTCACTCAGTTATGAGTTCAAGGTTATAAAGGACAGATCCGAAGCATTCTTTCAAAAATTTAATCATTATCTAAAAACTAACCCTTCACTTAAAAAAAGACTGAAAAACTATGCTAAAATGCTAACTGTGATTATCTCTGACCAAGTTGACACTTCATGATGATATTCTACATTTTCCCATTAGTATGTATAACTTTCACAAGCACACAACATCTACACAGTTTTTTATTCTTCTTCAATTCCTCTGCTTAAAACAGCAGTCATTTTAAGCACTTTGGATGAGTTTCAAACAGATTCTAATCATCAAATTACTATAGAATGTTTACTACACACAGTTCTGATAAGCACTGGATGTATAAAAATAAAATAAGACACCTCTTACCCTCAAGAAGTTCACAGTCTACTGGTGTAGACAAAATTGCCAACAAATAATTATATGTTAAGTGTGATAATGGAGATTTGGGAAGGGAAGAAGGGTGTCTGACAATGAGGCTGGAAACGTGGATTAAGAACCCTAACTGCAATGCGTTAGAGTTACACTGAAGATGTGAAGTGAAGATCCACGAATACATTTGAGTTTTGGAAGGTGGATTAAGAACAGCAAAATCAAGAATCAGTGATATCAATATGAAGGTTTTGCAATCATCCAGGCTAGAATTCAGTTTTGGTCAAACATTTATTAAACACTGACGAGATGACAAGAACAGGGTCAAGCAGACAAAAACAAAAGACATGGTTTTGGTCCCAAAAGCAAAGTTTGGAGCTTGGGGGATATGCATCGTAGGTCCAAAGAAGCATTATCCTGATCATCATCTCCTGGGCATGCATTTGTAGGGAAAAAAGTTGACTCTATCAGAATGCTACAGTATGAAAGCACAGATTAACTGTCAGAAGAAATCACCTCCATCAGAAAAATTTCCCCAGTAACCTCCCCAAATGTGAGAAATGTTGAGTCTATTTATTATCTGTTCCCAGTTTCCTGGAAAAACATGAAGTCCCAGTCACTGTTCGAATGTTTGGAAGGTGGTTGTGTGCACAATCAGAGGATTCCCTGAAGGAAGATGGAGTCTGGCACACAGAAGGTGTGGAAGGTGTCACACCTGCCTGCACACCACAAAGCGACTCATTCCAGCAGAAATCTTGCATAATTGCTAGGGTTTCTATAAAAAGACTCCACAGTCCCTTCTGCCCCAGAATATTAAACACACAGATGGACATTTTAATTAGAATTAGAGGGAAACCTCTTAAAAGAGACAGTTTTCAAGAAATTAAAGATTTTTACAGGGAAAGACATAATTGATAACCGAACTGGCTGCTTAACAAAAAATATGAATATGCATACTTTTAACATCTGTAGTTTCACCCAAAATTTGTATCACACTTCATAGACTTTGAAAAGAATGTGGATAAAGTCACACGATACATGGGTTATCAAAGGAATTTTTAATGACAGCTTTACCTTATGACCTAAAAACCAACCATTAGTGAGACTACTGGACAGTTCTGAATCAGAGTGAAGAATTCTTTTCTGGTTCAGATAGCAAATTCACTGCTCAATACTTTCGTTGAAAATAAACTGGAATCTAAAATCTGTATGCAGGTCAGGAAGCAACAGTTAGAACTGGACATGGAACAACACACTGGTTCCAAATAGGGAAAGGAGTACATCAAGGCTGTATATTGTCACCCTGCTTATTTAACTTATATGCAGAGTACATCATGAGAAATGCTGGACTGGAAGAAACACAAGCTGGAATCAAGATTGCTGGGAGAAATATCAATAACCTCAGACATGCAGATGACACCACCCTTATGGCAGAAAGTGAAGAGGAACTCAAAAGCCTCTTGATGAAAGTGAAAGTGGAGAGTGAAAAAGTTGGCTTAAAGCTCAACATTCAGAAAATGAAGATTATGGCATCCGGTCCCATCACTTCATGGCAAATAGATGGGGAAACAGTGGAAACAGTGTCAGACTTTATTTTTGGGGGCTCCCAAATCACTGCAGATGGTGACTGCAGCCATGAAATTAAAAGACACATACTCCTTGGAAGGAAAGTTATGACCAACCTAGATAGCATATTCAAAAGCAGAGACATTACTTTGCCAAAAAAGGTCCATTTAGTTAAGGCTATGGTTTTTCCTGTGGTCATGTATGGATGTGAGAGTTGGACTGTGAAGAAGGCTGAGTGCTGAAGAATTGATGCTTTTGAACTGTGGTGTTGGAGAAGACTCTTGAGAGTTCCTTGGACTGCAAGGAGATCCAACCAGTCCATTCTGAAGGAGATCAGCCCTGGGATTTCTTTGGAAGGAATGATGCTAAAGCTGAAACTCCAGTACTTTGGCCACCTCGTGTGAAGAGTTGACTCACTGGAAAAGACTCTGATGCTGGGAGGGATTGGGGGCAGGAGGAGAAGGGGTCGATGGAGGATGAGATGGCTAGATGGCATCACTGACTCGATGGACGTGAGTTTGAGTGAACTCCGGGAGTTGGTGATGGACAGGGAGGCCTGGCATGCTTCGATTCATGGGGTCGCAAAGAGTCAGACACGACTGAGCGACTGAACTGAACTGAAAATTACACTTTCCATCGGATACTCAATTCACTCTAATAGTCATCTAAACATTGATCCTGAGTTAATGATGGTCATCACAGTTTTGTAAGGATCTGGAGAAAAGGATGCTGCTGCTAAGTCACTTCGGTCATGTCCGACTCTGTGTGACCCCATAGACGGCAGCCCACCAGGCTCCCCCGTCCCTGGGAGAAAAGGATACTCATATTATTACTGGTGGGAATGTCTACTCACCATTGAAGGGGAAAATCTGACATCTATCACAATTATAAACATGTGTCACCTTTGACCTAATTTCTCAATATATATACATCCAGTGGACAAGGATACGTATGTAGAGCTGTTCACTACATTAGTGAAAAACTAAAGCTACACTTACATGTTCATTAACAGAGGAATGGTTAACATACGGTGCATTCATATCATGGAATACTACGGGCACAGTTCTTAAAAAGAATGAAGCAGCAGATGTATTGACATGGAAGAATGTCTATAATAGAATACTGGAAGAAAGAAGGTGGCAGATCTTTAAGCTTACACTGAATGATCCTTTTTTATTCAAAAGAAATCAAAACCATACAGATGCGTGTCATACATAAAATTTATTGAAAAGAATACTTACCAAACCCCCAAGAATTGTTACTTTGGGACTGAGACTGTGTATGGTGCAGGAACTTTGATTTTTTTACGTTACACACCTCTGAATGGTTTGAACTCTTGATGATTAAAAGTTTTATAATTTTAAAATGACTAATGTACTTAAAAGTCACACAATGCTTTTGAAAGGCATACCCAATTTTCTTTTTTATGAGTTACTTTGTGAGATAAATTTACCAAAGGTTCCACCTTCAAATGTTAAACAGGTAGCCTTTTGGAACTTTGAGAATCTGGAAAATCTTTAGTATGTTACTATAAGATAAGGGCTGCTGCTGCTTCAGTTGTGTCCGACCCTGTGCAACCCCAGAGACTGCAGCCCACCAGGCTCCCCCATTCCTGGGATTCTCCAGGCAAGAACACTGGAGTGGGTTGCTATTTCCTTCTCCAATGCATGAAAGTGGAAAGTGAAAGTGAAGCCACTCAGTCATGTCTGACCCTCAGTGACCCCATGGACCGCAGCCTACCAGGCTCCTCTGTCCATGGGATTCTCCAGGCAAGAGTACTGGAGTGGGGTGCCACTGCCTTCTCCAAAAATAAGAGTTGACTATGTGGCATATCCCCAAATGAACTGTTTAGGGTATGAATATAACACAATATTTAAGAATGGAGCTTACTAAAAATTTCTCCAAAGAGGTACTGAAATAATTTCAGAACTAGGGGTTTCATTGAAGTGAGAAGAAGTAGCACTAACTCTGTGCTAAGACAAAAATTTAAGACTAAATGTCAATTTAACCATGAAAGCACAAAGCAAGAAATTAACAAAAAAAAGAACCAATGACAAGGATGAAGAACCAAATTTAAGCCTGAAACCACATTTGTTATGTTAGGAAGTTAGACATGAGCAACAAGGGAGGCCTGGCTGAAAGGGATGCAAGCTGGAGCTCATAGATACACTACAAAATAACCAGAGACTTTTCAACTCTTGCTCATGTGCCCTAGGCACACAGAGAGTGGATACAAAATAAACAAGGGGCTTCTCCAAGTAACCTTAGGCACTTAGGATTAGGAGCCCAGTAAGGGCTCATGAACATTCTACATCTAATCATAACAGACTGAATTGTGAGAAGACATAAACAACATAGCCTGCTGTTACATAACTTAAAATTGTCAATCAGCCTTGAGTATATGCCCATTTGTATTCCCCTTCATGGACTGGTGGTGGGTACAAGTTCTACTTTGCACACACCATAGGCAAAAGGAAGAGCATGGAAGTATGAAAGTGGGACATCAAACAGGATCAACAGGAAGGAAGAGGAGAGCTCCCTTGGAGTCAGTCTGCTCCCATGTTTTAGGAGTGTCTGTCTAATAAAAGATCTGTCTGCTTGAGCCAAACTGAACTGTAACTTGTCTGTTATTCTGTACCCTTTAGTCTATCACTCTAAGTTTTCGGTGTGACAAGACAAGAAACTAGGAAGAGAAATAAACTGACCTAACTGAAAAAACATCAACAGACTTCCCTGGCAGTCCAGTGGATAAGACTCTGCAGAGGGCAGTTTCCACTGCAGCAGACCTAGACTGGGTCCCTGGTCAAGGAACTAAGCCCCTGCAAGCTGCACGGTGTGGCCAAACAAAAAAAAAAAAATCAAAAGGAAAAAGACAACTAGCTATGTTAAAAATTATGTATCAGACCAAAAGAGAAGGGAGTAATGTTGGTGATACACAGACTATAAGGATACAACTATGACACACTAGACAGTGTATTAAAAAGCAGAGACATCACTTTACTGACAAAGGTCTGTCTGTGGTTTTTCCAGTAGTCATGTATGGATGTGAGCATAAAGAAGGCTGAGGGTCAAAGAATTGATACTTTCAAACTGTGGAACTGGAGAAGACCCTTGAGAGTCCCTTGGACTGCAAGCAGATCAAACCAGTCAATCCTAAAGGAAATCAACCCAAAATATTCATTGGAAGGACTGATGCTGAAGTTCCAATACTTCGGCCACCTGATGCAAAGAGCTGACTCACTGGAAAAGCCCCTAATGCTGGGAAAGACCGAGGGCATGAGGAGAAGAGGGCGACAAAGTATGAGATGGTTGGATGGCATCAATGACTCAATGGACATGTGTTTGAGCAAACTCAGGGAAACAGTTAAAGACAGGGAAGCCCCGAGTGCTGCAGTCCATGGGGATGCAAAGAGTCAGATAGGACTCATTGATAAATGGATAGATGATAGATGAATAGAACAACAACAAAAGAAAGGGGCTAGGGATTCTAAAGATAACCTCTTCCGCAGCTTTCAAAGTTTTATTTTCGCTCTCTATACTGGGTCAGAAGACAACCGGAAAGTCAAGCAAAGCCAAAGTAGCTGTGATGACTTTCTTTGAAGCCATGACTACAAATTACCATTTCCTTTCCTATTGCTCTAAGGACCCAGAGTTTGGGAAGATCTTCCAGGCTCTACGTTCAATCCTAGAGAACGCCCGGGGCAGTTGACAGGGGAAGAAGCTGTGAGAGTCATGCAGACTTTCCCTTCAGAGGCTGCTCCAGACAACAACTGTGAAAAATCTGTAGAGTGACCAACCAGTCTGCAAATGATAATCCGCCCGAACCCAAATAAAACCTATCTCTCGAGGCCAAACCAAGCAAACCGAGGCGAGGGTAGACTACTGGCGAGGAAAGAGGTCAGCTAATTCCAGAGTTACAATCACACACGCGCAAACCTTGCCCCACGCCCACTCGGCAGCGAGAGTAAAGGTGGGAGCTCCAAACGTAGGACAGAACCCAGGGAACTTCCCTGGCTGCGGATAAGGCCATTTCATCCCATTTTCTCTTCCCTCCCAGACAGTCTCCAGTAAGTAGCTTCCTCTCACCCCCTCCTGTCCCGCGGGGCTCCACCCGTGGCCCCTTCGCGCTCAAGTGGCTGGACGGAGCTGAGGTCTGTCCAGCAGTCAGCTGTATTCCAGGTTGGAAAGAAACGAAGACAAAAAACCATTTGCACCTCAGAGGCACCGTACTCACCCTCATAACTGACACCTCCGGCTCCACCACGGTTGCCATCACTGTCCTCCTCCCCTTGGGTAGCAGCCCCCTGGGTCTTGGGAGCAGCCATTACTCGGCTGAGGAAAAAAAAAAAAAAGAGGGCCGTAGAACAGGCGCGGGACCAATGGAAACGCGATTGGAAACGAATTCCCCACTGACGCGGCTTTTCCTCCACGCCCACTCCGCGCCGTCACGATCTGGACCAATAGAACGTGGCGAGCGGGACGTAGTCCCGCCCCTAGCCGCTAACTCCCCTCCCCCTTCCGGGATGGAGCTGTTGCAGAACTACAGTTCCCAGCGTGCTGCGGGGCGCTCGGCAGGGAGGGCTAGAAGAGGCGCTGACGGGCGGGGGTGCGCCGGAGAGTGCCCCGGCGTGTTCGCTTAGTTCAGTGAATCAGAACAATGACTGCGCCTCCGGGTTCCCGGGAGCGCGTCGGAGGACTCTGAGCAGCCACCGCTGGGAGAGCGGCGGGCGGCGCAGCCTCGGCCGCGCAGTGTCAACGCTGGGCTCGGGAGCCTCCAGCGCAGACCCTGCCCAGCGACCGCAGCCCGCGCGGAGCCGCGGGGCTCCAGCGCTGCAGCCACTACTCGGGAGCTGTGCATTGTTGTGAGCCGGAGAAGGGGCGCGGGGATTACAAAGCCTGAAGACTCCGGACCCCTGTTTAGCCATGTGGATACCTACGGAGCACGAGAAATACGGCGTGGGTGAGTCTCCGCGGGGCGAACTTTTATTCTGCTCTTGTCCTAGTCCGAGCGAGTGCGAATTTCGCGTCCTTGCCCCCGTGCCCCTCTCTCTCAGCCCGGCTGCAAATGCCTAATTCTGGCATCGCGCTGCGGGTTAGGGGCTTTGCTCAGCCACCTCCTGGAAGAGGGTTGCGCGTCGGGGTCTCGCCCCTCAACGCCGGATGGGAGCTCTCGGCACGGGCTCCTGGAGGGAGCGCCGGGACGGCTGCGGGGAGCGCGCGGCCAGCCCGCCTGCTGCGGGCTCTGCCTGCGGAGTTTGGAGTGGCTACCGGGCGTGTGTGTCAAGTTGGAAGAGGAGAACGGACGGCTTTCCTCTCCCTCCTTCTCCTTTACCTTAAAGATGGCAAGGGCTGCAACGACTTCCCAGGGTGGAGAGGGAGACAACAGTCGCGGAGAGAGAACATCCCCAAAACAGAAGGGAGGCGCAGAACCTTCCCTCTGCCTTCCACATTCCCGGAGTGCGGAATGTGGCACCGTCCTCAGAAGAGCCGCTCTGACAGTCTGGCCCGAGCCTTTCTCCTCCCTCCCATCCCGGGTTACCCGGTGTGTGTGCGCGCTCGGAGAGGCGGTGGGGCGGGGGTTAGTAAATTTCAACATCTGCGCCGCTCTGCTCTTTGGTCTTTGGAGGGGAACGGGTATTTCAGCAATGTTTTTACTTCTGACCACCCTCTCTGCTCATGGTGGGGGTGGTGCTGGAGGACAGCTGTGGAGTGTTAATGGGGAGAGAGACTCCGAAAGCTTGGGTCTTCGAGGCAACGAGACAGCTTTTAGGAAAGACTACCCTGACACTATCCTTTTCCTTTAGGAGGAAAAGGAGCAGGGTAGCGCTCGGTGTTCTGTGTAAAGGTGAACAACAAAGGACATTAATATTGACGGATGAATACAGGAGTCTCCCTTCCTTTCCCTCCTCCCATTTCAGGCGGATTACAGTTCCCGTTTTTGTTGTTTGATTTCAGCTGGGTCGCCCCTTGACAGTTACTCCTTTTAGGTTGCGACTATTAAAAAGAAAGGCTCTCTGGCAAGCCTGAAGCAGCCAAATGCAATTATAACCTCTCAAAAGGTTTGACAGAGAAAGTATTATGATATAATACTTAATATATAGTATTAAGGAAACATAATATATAGTTTCCTATAATGCCCTGTCCTGGTTATTGGTTTACTTTTAAAAAAATTGGGTGTAGATCTAGTGATTTAGATGATATGTAGGTATCTGCTTGTGTTCATTTTCCTGTAATTTAAAAAATCTGGAAAGCCTTTCGAGGGAGTCATAATTACAGGGGATTTTCCCCCCCCAACTTCACCTGGGGATAGGACTTTGGAGTGTCCTGAAAGGGCTGTATGATTAAACAAAGTCATTCCCCTGTATTATATGAGCTTTCATTTTGGATTTTGACTGGTCAGCAAGACAATAGTTTGCCCAGGACCCACCTTTGGGAAGGAGTTCCAGTTTTCCCTTTCTTTGAAATGTAAGGGGAGCCTTTATCAGGTGCTCAACCGGCAAGGAGAAGATGTTTCCTTCTCTTCACCTGCCTCATTTTTGGGTGTAGATTACTTATTAGGAAGAGACATTGTTTTTGCTGAAGTGTTGAGGACGTGGAGTGTCCCCTTGTCACCGGCTTAGCACTCAGTGCAGGAAGCACAGACATGGCCAGCAGCACTGTCCCGCTTGGAGTTGATCCCAGATGTTGCTTTCTTCCAAGTGTTAAATTATACAGATTATGGATGGGATTTATTTTCTTGATTTCTTTATGTGCCAGGTCACAGCTGGGGTGCTGGTATCGATTAGATCCTCTCTCGTTTTTCTTTTGCAAGCTGTGGGCAGAGGATTAAAACACACTCTGGGATTTCCTGGAATGGCAAACCGGATGTTATCAGTCAAGTGTTTTGGGCTGCAGCAGACACCTCGCCTTTGGGTAGTTGTGATTTGGTTGCAGAGTAGGGGATGTAGATGGGTGAGCACACATTTGGAGAAAGGTGGGATGAGATGAGAGGTGAAAGAAGAGGGCGGGGATCTGTTGTGCTCATGTATGCAATATAATACAGGATTGTTACCATATTATATTATTAATTTTTGAGCATTTGGCTTATGAAATGCTTAGCTGTTGTTTAGACTCCATCTGTTACATGTGTGTGTGTGGTGAAAATTTTGCAGGGATTCTTATGTGGACTTTATTTCTCACCACAGAAAGGACTATTTGTAGTTGCTTATACTGAACAACTAAAACACACATGCTCTACGTTTTTTTTTTTTTTTTTTTTTAATAAACTTGGTTACTGTATGTGCTTTTCTTTCTAGTTTTTTATAAAAACTCAAATTTATTTTATGGGCACAGATGTTTTGCTGATATCAGGTGTAGTAATAAATCAATTTCCTTATTCTTTGATATAAATCTGTCTTTGTAAGTTTGAATGCTTGAAGTTTCCATGCACATTGTATATTTCTAACATACTTATCTCTCATTATTTATGAGAGAATTATGTATCTTTATATATTATTGTTTCAGTCTCAAGCAACATACTATAAATATGGATAAAATTACTTAAATTTCATACCTGTAGTAAAATGTATCAGAGATAGGAATTCCTTTTCAAACCTGATGTGTGGGCACTATCCCATCCATTTAATTGATGAATGGTCTTAAAACAATGCATACTTAGTCATATATCTAAGTGTTCTAGGGTAGTGGACAGGTATAGTGATTAAACTAAAGTTCTGAGTAGTAAGGAACCTTTTCTCTTTGAAAGCGTGTTAATAGGCACAACTGTAGACATATTTTATCTTGGGAGAGCCTGTTTAGCTCTTGGTCTTAGTCAAGACAGTGCTTGCTGCCAGTTGTATGACCTAAGGTAAGTCACTTAACACAGGGTCTCAGCACACAGTCGAAGAATAGCCAAGGTTCTTCTCAGTATTAATTCTGTGGAGTTCTTCCAAACGAGTGTGTCCTTTGGTTAGGAAGATATTTCCATTGTGTTGAGATTGTAATGAGAAAGGCACTTTTGCTATGACACATCCCACATGGTTTTCAACTAAGATCACAGGTAAGCAAAAGCTACCTGGCAGGCTGCCAGAACCAAGCTGATTCAGGCTGTTTGATTCTCTCTCTCTAGGAGGAACTCCATGGGCAGTGACTAAAACATTCTTGATCACCCCCTGACAACTTTCCTCACACTATCTGCCTTCTATACATCCTCATCTGTCACAGTCCCCGTCCCCTCCTCCCTTAAAGTGATGGGAATTAGTCACACAGAAAGTTAGGGCCATTGCAGATCTGTTTCTACATTCATTTGCTCAGCAGGCATGCGTGCAGCATTCCCAGGTGAGCCCGTGAGCCTTTGTGAGCTACAAACTGAGCCTCTCAACCGGGCCAGATGTTTTACATTTGTGAACCTGGTTAGGCTTAGAGGGGTAATGTGGGCTGGATTGATCAGTGCAAAAAAATCCCTAAGGCTTACAGGAAACAAAACTCAGAACAAACTGATCTGAAGGTCACAGATATCATTTAAAAAATGAAGTGTCATCATATCCATATCACTGAGTCTTCACAAACATTCCTGTCTTCAACTTATCCTAAAGTGGTTTTTAAAATCATCTAAGTAGGAATTCAGGCTTCCTAGTTGGCTCAGTGGTAAAGAATCTACCTGCCAAGCAGGAGATGTGGGTTTGATCCCTGGGTTGGGAAGATCCCCTGGAGAAGAAAATGGCAACCCACTCCAATATTCTTGCCTGGAAGTCCCATGGACAGAGGAGCCTGGTGGGCTACAGTCCATGGGGTCAAAAAGAATTGGCCATGACTTAGTAACTAAACAACAGCAAAGTAGGAATTCTGTTCGTTTTAAAAGTCCTTTGTATTTTTATGGGGAGAGGTACCATCTCTTATTTACTCAGGATCTTTAGAATGTCTTTTCCTTCAGAAGCGTGCTTTATTGGTAGCCTGTGTGGAAGAGTTACGAGGGAGTGTACCTTTCGTCTTAGCTGTTTTCAATTTTGTTAGCTGGCAGTCTTGAGAGATGTTTCTTATCTTGTGGTACCATGATGTGTGCAGATAACATGTGTAGCTAGATAAAGATGTGCTGCCTGGAATTGTTTGTGGCATTTAGAGACTGGCACAGGATTCTAAACTTTCAGTGGGAAGCAAAGAGCAGTGATTTATACCTGCAAGTAAAGTATCACTGAAGGGCTGTGTAGACAGTGAGATGGCAGCTTACATTCATGATCTGGCCTCCTCTGGGAATAGCTGTAAACATATCCCCCTTTTGGTCAGTCTCATAAGTGATGATTCTTTCATAAGGCCCCACAGTGACACTGAGATACTGCCTTTCTTCTTTAGTCTTATTTTTTTCCCCAGAGGCTGTATAGTCAGAATTACAATGGAGATTATAACAATTTCAAAAAACTTAAGAATTTCCTGTCTCTAGCTCCATTTTTTTCAGCAGACTACATTTGCAGAATTATCTTTGATACAGTATGTCCAAGTTCTAGCATAGTGATTTTATGTTGTGAACTTATACAGCAGAGAAACATTAAACTAAGGAACCCAGCCATAATGCTGTAACCTTAACATATTAATGCAATGTTTTATAGTTAAAAAGATGTGAAATTATTTTATTTGAATCTACTCTCTGAAGTACAATACTTTCCATTTAAGAGATGAGGAAACAACTTCACAGAGATTAAATGACTTACAGGCATGCGTTCGAGATATTGCAGTTTTGGTTCTAGACCATTGCAATGAAGCAAATTATCACGATAGAGTGACTCACAAATTTTTTGGTTTCCTAGTGCAAATAGGTTATGTTTACACTATATTGTAGTCTTTAAGAGTGAAATAGTGTTACATTTTAAAAACTAGGTATATGCCCTAATTTAAAAAGAAAAACAGCAAATAAATAAATAAAAAGAGAAATCGCAAGCCATCATCTGACAATGCAAGGTTGTTGCTACACACTTTCCATTTGTAACAAATGCAGTATCTGTGAAGCATAGTAAAATGAGGTACTCTTGAATTTTGATATTGTTTAACTGTCATCCATAATAGGAAATTCATTTCATTTCCTGACACCAGCACCACCCAGGACCACCCTACACATATAAGTGAAACAGTATTTACTCATACTTTCTGTGACCTCCTGTTCTTTTTCATTTAAAAAATACATACATACAGCACCCAAATCATTATGTTGTACACCTGAAACTAATAGAATGTTGTATGTCAGGTATGCCACAATAAAATAAATTTATTTATAAACTTAAAAAGATTGTCACTAACTTTACTTAATGACTCAGTGGGTCCTCACTGATAGTTGGAATAGCACTGCCCTAGATACCTCATTTGTGATACAGGAAGCACTGGAATTTAGGCCTTGTTGGGTTTCTAGTTAAGTTCATTCATTATGTTGTTGTTTTTTGACAAATATGTATTTGTATTTAAACTTAGACTTTAATCATACTTTTTTCTTCTAATATAAGTCAAAGTTTGTCTTTTTATATAATATTTCTCATTAACTATGGAACAAGTATCCAAAACCATCACATGCATTGCATAAATTGTTTCTTTCAGGTTATGTGTGTCTTTCTGCTAGGGTCTTTTTGACAAGGGCTGGGATCAACTGCATAATGACCAATTTTGGATTTTTATATATATATAATTTCCTTTGACAATGATCTCTGGCCACTATAGCAGAAGAATGAATCTAATGAGCTATTAATTTCTTGCCAATTGAAGGGTTACCCACACCATTCTTTTCCATCCTTTTATCTATTGCTGATCATTATTAGAAGAAACAAGGCAACTCATGTAACTTGTTTTCTTAAAAACATAAACTGGTAAGCTTATTTGGTCAGAGTACTAAAGAATAAATAAGTAATGTCCCCCAAGCTATTTTTATTTAAGCACTATAAATGTACTTAAGGAACAACTGTTTTACTCTTTGGCATTTAAAAAAAAATGTGTGCTAAGATACACTGGATATTTACTAAGTAAGAATTACCAAAAATAGTGTTAATGCCTTTTGGTGACAGAGTTGCAGTAAAACTGATATGCAGTATCCTACTGGTTATGTTAAATATTAACGTAATCCTTTTGGAAATGAAGGTGTATGTATGTGTGTGTGTGTGTATAAATATGTAAAATAGGCTTTGTGGAGCACTTGCTTTTCACCAAGCTTTGTTCTGAGAGCTTGTCATGTGTTTTCTGTCTAATCCTCGTGACAGCTCCATAAGGGAAGGTTCAGTTTTCATTCATTTTACAGGAAACTGAGTCATAGAGAGGTTAAGTAAGTTGTCTAAGATCATGCAGGAAGTGGTGGAACTAGGATTGGAACCTCAAAAGTCTTAGAGTGTGCTTTCTTAGCCACTCTGCTGTGTTGCCTAACATGATGGTCAAAAACAGGAGTTTGAATCAGTAATTCCACCCCTCAAAGTCTGCATGAAAAAAAAATCAATAGTGGCAAAACACTTTATGCACAGTTATTCTTTGCCATGTGGTCTGTGAAACAACATCAGTTCCAGTATAGGAATAGTTGAATCACGTTTGATTATCAGCACAGCAGAATACTTATAGTCATAAAATGAAAGACTTCCATAAATCATGCTATTTCTAAAATACATTCCAGGAGACCTCTCAGGCAGTGCAGGGGTTAAGACCTAGCCTTCCTATCCTGGGGATACAGGTTCCATCCCTGGTCAGGGAGCTAAGATCCCACATGCCTTGCAGCCAAAACATAAAACAAACAATATTGCAACAAGTTCAGTAACAATTTTCAAAATGGTCCATGTTTAAGAAAAAAAAAAAGTAAAAAAAAAAAAAATACATTCCATGTACCTAGTGTCAGGTGACAAAATAAATGAAACATGGATAGTGATTGAAATTCCATAAAATGCATAGCATTATAGAGAAGATGGTAGTTAATGTGTAGCATATAGAGAAGATGTAGTCAACAATTAAGCACAGGTGAGAATTGTTAGAATATAACGATTACCAGCAAATTCTTTTTTGAAAAATTCCTCCTGGTTGGAAATATGAGCATTATGCACCTTTAAAGCATGCACATTGTTGCTTCTGGATGATGGAGGTGACATAAAGGTGATCTAAGAAAGATTATTGCAGTAGATGAAGTTAAGAGATAAGTTCCTGAACCAGGTGAGCAGTCCTGCATGGTGGAATGTGGATAAATCTAAGATGTTTGGAAGATGGAAAAATAGGGCGTATCATTGAATGTGAGGAGTTAGGGGAAGGAAGAAGTTTCGGATATCTTCCTGATTTCTGGCTTGGACAAGTTGGGGAACATAGATTGTTGTTGTTTAGTTGCCAAGTTGTGTCCAACTCTCTTGTGACCCCATGAACCATAACCCGCCAGGCTCCTGGGTCCATCAAGTTTCCCAGGCAAGAATACTGAAGTGGGCAACTTACTATTTCTTTCTCCAGGGTATCTTCCCGACCCAGGCAACTTACCATTTCTTTCTCCAGGGTATCTTCCCGACCCAATGAGTCTCCTGCATTGGCAGATGAGTTCTTTACCACTGATCCACCAGGGAAGCCCCAGGTGAACATAGGTGCCATTCAACAAAGATGTTTTTGCAGATGGGGCTGGTTTATAGCATAGGATTAAGAATTTTGTTTGGCTTCCTAGAGTTGGCTATCCCCATCAAACATTCAGGTGGCTATATCTGCATAGACAGGAATAGGAGAGAGGTTATAGACTAAAGAGCATGATTAGAGAGTCATTTGATTTAGGTGTGATAACTGAAGCATTCCACTTTATTGATTGTACTGATTTTGGTTAAGTAGTCTGCTTGTCTAAGTTTTAAAGTGATAGAGCCTGAATTTTCCAAGAGCAGTCATCTTGAAGCACTTTATTAATACGGATATCTGGGGACTATAAAATAAGAACTATTAGCTGTCATGTCGAGTTGGTAGGAAGCTAGATTTCATGGTTTTTTCTTGCTTCCCATTGGTGCATTGCCTGGTTAAGGCATAAGTTACTTCTGTTTCTCTGACAATTCTTTCTGAAGCAAATGTCTCATGCCAGATTTTGCATGTTTGTGAGATTTCCCCAGCAGGATGTTGAAAAACAGAAACCACAAACAGTATTTCAACAAACATGATTTATATATCCCTCAAACAGCATCTAAGTGTATACACACATCTGGAAATGGGAAAATGCTTAGATACCCAAAGCACTGTATTTGTGCCTACAGACTGTGTGTGTAATACATCTTAGGAACCACAAGGTCAGATTTAGAATTCTTAAAGTTACACCACTGTACTCCTGAAAAAAATATGTGATTTGAAGTGAGGGATTCCAGCTTAAGATAGCTTTATGTTCCTTTTTCCTAATGTAGCCTGTCATAACCTCCCACTGAAATACTGATAGATGTACACAAAGAGGCAGACATTAATGATATTAGAAATGAAGTCTGACAGAAAACCAACTGCCAAATTCAGGAGCAGTTTCTCCAAGGCAGGTGCAACTACATTGTGAAAACCAGTTGGTGGCTTCCCTCTGCTCTCCCTCCTTAACAGAGAAGCTTCAGGGACCTCAGTGACCTGGGCAGGAAGACCCATTGCCCCTCTCTACCATCACCAAGTTTGAGGCCAGGTCAATACCTTCAACATGGAGTGTGTCCTTCACCACCTGAGGTATCTCTAGTTCCTCTCATTCCATCTCATCTTTGTATGAGAGATGACCATGTGTAGAAACAGCTGGGACAGGAAGGTGGGTGGGTGGAAAGAGTCTTTGAGGACATCGTTCTGGCTTTGACAGGTGTACTGTGGCCTTCATACAAAGTGTGATTTCATGGGCACCTATGAAGTACTGCAGCAACAAGGCATGCTGGATACTATATTGATAGTTTTGCTTGCAGTCTGTTGGGTACAGAGGAAGAAGTAATGGGATAAGAGATAATCTCATCTTAATTGCTGTAAACCATGGTGCAATTTCCTTGGTGGCTCAGACCATTAAGAATCCACTTACAATGCATGAGACCTGGGTTCAATCCCTGGGTCAGGAAGATCCTCTGGAGAAGGGAATGGCTACCCACTCCAGTACTCTTGCCCGGAGAATTCCATGGACAGAGGAGCCTGGTGGGCTACAGTCCATAGGGTTGCAAAGAGTCAGCCATGGCTGAACGACTGTACTTTCATACTTTCACACATGGTACAGGATGGAGGGCTTCCCTGATGGCTCAGATGGTAAAGAATTTGCCTGCAATACCTGGAGAATTCCAGGAACAGAGGAACCTGGCAGGCTACAGTCTGTGGAGTTGCAAAGAGTTGGACACGACTTAGCAACCAACAGTTTTTCATGGTACAGGATGGCTTATCACTGAGAACTTGGATTGGAGCTGTGCACCTCTTCCAGGAAGGAAGACTTGTAAGTG
Source organism: Bos grunniens (assembly GCF_055505025.1). Taxonomy (NCBI): domain Eukaryota; kingdom Metazoa; phylum Chordata; class Mammalia; order Artiodactyla; family Bovidae; genus Bos; species Bos grunniens. The sequence goes on along the minus strand of NC_141168.1, from coordinate 64,054,532 downwards.
GGCCTGAACATACTCCTTTATGTTTAGCCCTGGCTTTGGTATCGCAGGAAGGTTCAAGACTCAGGTTGCATCAGTCAGGATCACATTTGTGTTCCTATCGAAGAAGAAAAGCAACTAAATCCAGAAACAGGCATCTGTCACTCTGTAATGAACTAAAACATGGCTGCTTCTCAGCTGGGGAAGAAGAGAGAAAGCATAACATTGACATAGAAGGCTTTGGGAAATTGCCAGTCACACATGTGTATTTGTTTTCCACCCCCATTCATGACCCCTGTGTGTGTGCCAGAAAGGGGAAGTTTGTGGGATCGAGGCTGGTGAGAACCCTTCTGGTTATGAAATTTGCATGTCTTCTTGGGTGATTTTGATAACCATTCCTCCCCCAAGTTGTGAACTGTTTTCTTAAACCAAGCAATTTATTGTTCCATTTTATGTTAGTGTTAATTGGGTATTTTTAAAATAAAGGTAATCTATTATTGTTTTGTTTTTTTGGCTGTGCTGCACAGCATTTGGGATCTTAGTTTCCTGACGAGGATTCAAACTTGTTCCCCCTGCTTTGGAAGTGTGGAATCTTAACCACTGGACTACAGGAAAGTTATTTCTCTAAACATGTCTCCCTGAAATCTTTAAGCAGAAATGCAGAGATTAGGTGTTTTTTTCCTCCAGAATGAAAAAGATCATCTCTGCCTTGGTGACCAGGGGTGAACGTGTTCGGGCCGTGGGCATATATTTGTGTGTTGTTGTTATTTAGTCACTCAGTAGTGCCCTACTGTTTTGCCACCCACAGACTATAGCCTGCCAGGCTCCTCTGTCCTTGGGATTTCCCAGGCAAGAGTACTGGAGTGGGTTCCCGTTTCTTCCTCCAGGGGATCTTCCTCACCCAGGGATGGAACCTGTGTCTTCCTGTGTCTTTTGCACTGCAGGTGGATTCTTTACCGCTGAGCCACCTGAGAAGCCTGAATTTGTGTGAGGCAACTAAAAATAGCCCTAACGCAGGTCCTGGAGAAAACAGTACTTACTATCCTGGGAAGAGGAGGAAGCCTTGGCCTTTCTCGAAGGATGTCCAGAATGGGTTGAAGATCTGGGGGGCTTCCATAATAAGCTTAGGGTTTAGCCAGGCTCTCAATGAAATAAGAAAATCCAAACATGCATAAGCAGTTCTGTAAAGAGCCAAAAGAAGAAAAATGTCTGAGAGTTTTCTCCAGAAATGTGGATAATGAACACTAACAACAAGGTATGAGGGTTCCTATAAAAACTTCACATAAGGGTAAAAGTTAGCCCTTAGCCCCTTCCTCAATTTTTTCCCCCAGGAAAATCATATTTGTATTAATTGCATCCTATATTTCATTTAATATTCCCATTCATAGTTTATATAAATTGATTCAGAAAACCAACCATTTACGTTCTTGGCCCCAAGTTAGAAGAGGAAATATTATGTATAAATTATGTAAAAGTATGCTAATTAGTTTTAAAATGAGAAAATTCAAGAAGTGAAGAATTGGGATACAAAGTTACATATTGCAGTGTTGTTACAACCAATTGTTACCATTGAGGGGTGGCATTTTTTTTTTAGACTTTCTACTTTTTAATAATTTAAAAGTTAACATGAATTTCTTTTGTAATCAGAAATAATTATATAAACTCTTTTATAAGCTGAGCATTATTTCCTATATAGAGTTTTCCTCTCAGGATTAAAGGTTAGATTGGTGGAAATTGAGTCTGGAAGGCCTGAATTTAGTTTGTCACTTATGTCTGAAAATTTTTCTGTTTCAAAGTGGGAAAAAAAAAAGTTTCCAAGTGGCTTTCCTTGCTATAACCTGCTTGATTACTTGTGATGTCGCCACTTTGTTCATTTCCCAGTAGTCACTGAAGGGTGTTATCAGATGGCTGTGGGATACAAATTTTGGAAAAGAGCCCCAATTCCTCTTTGAGAAAGAGCTTCAAACAAATTCGTCCAAGATAAAAAATACTGTTCTTTCCAAGAAGTGTTTGTTTAGAAGATGAATGTTGATGTCACTGCTCACTTACCATTGTCCTATAAACTCTCTCCAGTGAGAATGTGAGTCCTAGGATAATTTATGCAAGAGAAATTGATCAATGTAGAGGGTCAAGAACTTGAAGAGGTTTTATTTAGCCATTATGGGGGATAATTGCTTCTTTATGGGTGTTATGGACTAGATGTTTGTTATTGTTCAATTGCTCAGTCGTGTCCGACTCTTTGTGACCCCATGGACTGCAGCGTGCCAGGCTTCCTGTCCTTCACCGTCTCCTAGAGTTTGCTCAAACTCATGTCCATTGAGTTGGTGATGCCATCCAGCCATCCCGTCCTCTGCCATCCCCTTCTTCTCCTGCCCTCAATCTTTCCTAGCATCAGGGTCTTTTCCAGTGAGTTGGCTCTTTGCATCAGGTGGCCAAAGTATTGGAGCTTCAACTTCAGCATCAGTCCTTCCAATAAATATTCAGGATTAATTTCCTTTAGGATTGACTGGTTTGATCTCCTTGCAGTCCAAGGGACTCTCAATAGTCTTCTCCAGCATCGCAGTTTGAAGGCATCAGTTCTTCGGCCCTCAGCCTTTTTTATTGTCCAGCTCTCACATCCATACATGACTGCTGGAAAACCATAGCTTTGACTATACGGACCTTTGTAGGCAAAGTAATGTCTCTGCTTTTTAATATGCTGTCTAGGTTTGAATATTTGTGTCTCTCCAAAATTCTTATGTTGAAACTCTAACACCCAGACTGGTTGTATTTGAAGAAAGGATGTAATTAAGGTTGAATGAATCATGAGGGTGGAGCCCTGTTCTAATTGGATCACTGTCATTATAAAAAGAGACCCTAGAGAGCTTGCTAGCTCTCTCCAGGAATTCAAGCATGCATGTACCTAAGAAAAAGCATGTGAGGATATAGTAAGAAGGAGACTATCTGTAAACCAGAGAAAGAGCCCTCACCAGAAATTGACCAGGCTGGACCTTGATCTAGGACTTACAGCCTCCATAACTGCGAGAAAATAAATTTCTGCTGTTGAGCCACCCAGGTTATGGTATCTTACTATGGCAGCCTGAGCTAATAGAATGGCTTAGAGCAGTTTTAGGCACTGTAGGAAGAGGGAACAAAGAAAATAGAAGCAGAATCCTGGAACTCTGTATAAGACATGTCATCACCGTAGCCCTTTTCTGTGGTCTGAGATCTAACTCCCTCAGTCTGCCCTTGCAAGCGCAGAGTTAATTGAGTCACTGTTTGATGATGTTTATCTACCAGTAACTCCAGGAATGTGTTTATTTGAATAATGGCATTTATGTAGAGTTGATCATAGCGTCTTAAGTCATTAAATCACCTTGGGTTCTTTCAAAGAAACCAGTAAAAGTAGGGTCTTGAAATGAGTCATTTCTCCCTGCTATAATTATTTATGAAAAACTCAGGTCAGTAAGTTTAACTGTCTGGGTTAGCACTTAGAACAGGTTGTTGAAGTTTTACTATATTGAAATTTGGTTGGAGACATGACTTCAAGTGTACTTTGTTTTTGAAAGGCCTGCCTGGATATAGTACATACCAAGTCCCTAAAGGGAATAAATAATATTAGGTAATTTTTTTTTTCCATTTTCTGTCCTTAAGTATGTGTTTCCTGATTGCAGATACTACATCCTGTTAAGAGTTTGTCACATTTTTTTTCTTTAGTGATGATAAATATAAAGGCATATCCTGTGACACATTGATGGACAAATTTATTGTGTGTGCCTGCTGTTTATGAGGCATTGTGCTAACTTTATGGGGCATATGAATAGGTATAGAACTGAGTCCCTGGACAAATGACGAAGCGAGAAATATTTCTTGGTTTTCTATTTAGTTTTCATAAAACATTTTTTTCAAGGTAGGTGTTATCTTTTTTTTTTTTTATTGTTTACTTGGTAATGCTCCATGCTCAGTCACTCATTCGTGTCCAACTCTTTGCGACCCCATGGACTGTAGCCTTCCAGGCTCCTCTGTCCATGGAATTTTCCATGCATGAATACTTGAGTGCCTTGCCATTTCCTATTCCAGGGGATCTTCTCAACTCAGGGATTGATCCCACGTCTCTTGCATCTTTTGCACTGGCAGGTCGATTCTTTATCACTAGGACCACCTGGGAAGCCCCAGGTGGGCTTAGTAAGGCAGTGTATAAATATATCAGAGAGAAATTAGTGTGAAGCTTAAGAGATATTTTCCCTCAAGCTTTAAAAGGAAGATAAGGACTCAAAATGGTGATGCTATTCACTTGTGAGCCTTAGGAAATAGCCCCAAGGAGGGAGTGTCTCATATCCTGGATAACTCAGAACTTATCCAGAAGAATAGAAGGTTCATTTTAAGATACTCCCTACACAGTGAGTCACCAGCTGCTGAGACTGTCCAGTATAAACACCTGAGTGGAGCTGTACTTTAAATAGCTGGAAAACCTTCTTCCTCTTCCTACTGGGTAATTTCCACTTTCCCCTCCCCCCAACCTTGGACTCATTCTTGTCACCTAAACAATGTTAAGTATATTGGACAATGGGTTGTCTTTTTTTGTGATTTCCTCCTAAGACTGGGCAGAGGAAGGAAGATGGATTCAGTATTAACTAAGAGTGGGTACTGTGTCCAGCTTAGTCACTCAGTCTTGTCCGATGCTTTGTGACCCCATGGGCTGTAGCCTGCCAGGCTCCTCTGTCCATGGGATTCTCCAGGCCAGAATACCGGAGTGGGTTGCCATGTTCTTCTCCAGGGGATCTTCCCAACCCAGGGATCAAACCCAGGTCTCCTGCATTGCAGGTGGATTCTGTATCACCTGCGTTACCAGGAAGAGTGGGTAGGCAAAGGAAAATCCAGCCTCAAGATGCATGTTTTCCAGTGGTTAGGCCTGTGTGATTGGTGCCATGTATGCACACTGAAGCCTTAGCAAACCTAGAGGGGCAAGTATTTGTTCAAGGTAACTGACTGAAATTTGGGTACATAGTCCAAGTCTGAAGCCTGTGGCCTCTCGCAGAGAGGCCTGTGGTCAGAATCTGGAGGCCTAGCCCCTGGCTTTGGGTTCTGTGGACAGTGATGAAGAAATTGCTCACTATACCTTACTTGTATAAGATGCTGGCTTCCAGTATTATATGAAGTTAGTATCTGCATTGTCTTTTCACTTCAGCCTTAGCCTCTGGTGGTCATGGTCAGCCCCTCATGTACTGCTGTGCTGCCTGCCTGTGGGTGGGGCATGTGGAGCCCAGTTGTGCTGGAGGGGCCTTGCGGTGGGTCAGGAAATGGCTGGGTACCAGAAGGTTTGGGGAAAATATGGGGCCCAAGAGCCAAGCACCAAACAAGGCTGCATGATAGGAAGGAAGTAAAAGTGTGCATCTGTGAGTGAGGATGGACCTTGGCCAAATGTAACCAGGACCAAGGAAGAACCCTGGAGTAAAATGCAAGTTCTCAGTGATGGTGGGACTCGAAGAAAGAGAGCTAGCTGGGAGGGAGGGCTGATCAGCATTGATTGGAACAGCCATGGAAACCCTAGTCTTTGAGGCTGGTGGTTCTGATATTGGAAGCTCTTGCCTTGCATGGACCTGGGCCCCATCCATGCTCAGAGAAGCCTCGTCCTGCTGGCCTGAGGATCAAATGCCATGAGTAAGCTGGGTGTGCTGGGTAGGCACTCCTTGTGTGGACTACTGCCATAGCCTCCTCATTTGTCGCCTACTTGTAGTCCCTTCTTTCTCTAGCACATGCCTTGCATTTTAACTGCTAACGATCTTTTCTCTAGGCCAAATTTGTTGTACTTCATTTGGAAACACAAAAACAAATACCTCTAATGTTTCCTGTGCAGTCAGGATAGAGTCCAAAGTCAAATGCACGTCAGGCCCTTCCTGAACTGACCCCCAGCCGCTGTCCAGTCCTGTACTGGGCATTTCTTTTTCCTGCACCCTGAGCTCGATGCTAGGGAACTAGGTAGAGATTTTCGGAGGTGCCGAGCTGCGTCTGGACTCTTGGTCTCTGCAGTTGGCTTGCACTCAGCCTGGCTGGTCCATCCTCCTTCGGATCTTTACCTGGAAAACCTAACTGGGGTGTCTCTTCTCTAAAAGCTCCTACATCTGACTCCTTCTGGCAGAAATGAAAACCGTTCTTTATTCCACATCTGTGAGCCCTCTCCCAGGGCTCTTGTTACTATCGTTTGAAGCCACCTACCCCTGCTACAGGCTGGGGAAGCCCTCGGTGCTGTTCTGTCCATTTGATTCCCTGGGGGGTAGCACAGAGCCACTCCAATGTTCTTGCCTGGAGAATCCCAGGGACGGCGGGGCCTGGTGGGCTGCCGTCTATGGGGTCGCACAGAGTCGGACACAACTGAAGTGACTTAGCAGTAGCAGCAGCAGCTTTTAGCAGGCTCAGTAAGTGGTGAATCAATGAATAAATGGTTTCCTAGTCCATTCAGGCTGCTCCAGCAAAATACTGCTGACTGGGTGGCTTATAAACACCAGCAATTGATTTTTCATAGTTCTCAAGCCTGGGAATCTACAGTCAGGGTGCTCACCTGGCCGGGTTCTGGCGAAGGCCCTCTTTGGGCTTGCGGACTTCTCAATGTCTCCTCACATGGTGGAAGGGATCAGGGAGCTCTCTGGGGTCTCTTTTACAAGAGCACTAATCCCATTCACGAGGACAGGGTCTTCATGACCTAAGCACCTCCCAAAGGCCTTGCCTTCTAATACCATCACATTGGGCATTAGGATTTCAACCTGTGAATGTAATGGGGACACAGTCCTTGAGACCATAGCCAGTGAGTTCCTTGGAGGAGGGAGAAAACTAAGCTCAGTTTGTTGTAGTTTCTTGTTGAGTTTATCTGTCAGGTTGTCCAGAGTGTATAAACAAGGCTCTGAGGAAAAGAGGTCAAGTAGACTAATCACGGCCTGCCCCCTACATCCTACAGGGCTGATCCAGAGGAGACAAGTAACTCCCAGAGAAGTGACAGAATTTGTCAAAGTACTTAAAATTACCTACAGAAATTCTGAAGCATGGGGCCGGCATAGTTCTGTTTGTTCTGTGACCATATAAAATTGCCATCCAAAAATCCAGATGGAGAATAAAAACCAGAAAGTTGTGAGTGCTATTTCATAAAGAAACCTACTGCTAACCACTGAACTCCATGAAGATAGGACTGGATTTTTCTTCCTGTTGTATTTTCTGTTCTTAGTGTAATAAATTGTAATTTATGATAAATTATAAAAATAAATTTAATTTGAGTCACTATGTGAGTGATAGTTGCTCAGTCATGCCTGATTCTTTGCAACCCCATGGACTGTAGCCTTCCAGGCTCCTTTGTCAATGGAATTCTCCAGGCAAGATTACTGGAGTGGGTTGCCATTTCCTTCTCCAGGGCATCTTCCTAACCCAGGGATCCTGCATTGCAGGGGAGTCTTTACCATCTGAGCCATCAGAGAAACCTTTGAGTCAGTATGGACAAGTCTAAATTTTTAAGAGTGTTTATAAGTCAAGTTGTCACGGTAACGTGGCTTGGATTACACTTAAATACCAGAAGATGCTCAGGCATATCTGTTTTTTACATGCTCTGGTCACCATGTTCCAGTCAATTGTAGACAATTCTCTGGTGAACTGTGTATCTTAGACATTCTTAGTGCTTCTTCCAAGTTTGGGGTGCTTTTCTAACTGCTAAGTGATTCAACTTTGCAACAAAAATTTCCTACCTCTGCTTTTTCAGAATAAGAGCATCCTGAGATGCAAGGTGTAAGGCAAGCTACTATTAAAAGACAGAAACAAAACTGCTATCAAATATGCAACTAGCCATTGGCAAGAAACATCATTTTTCACTCTACTGTGCAACAGAAACAAAATATAGAGATATGTGGCATGTTGAAGAGAGAGACTACAGTTATCATTTATAACTTCCTATTTAAAATTTTTGTTTTCATGGGAACAGCCTTATTCATTAGAACTTTTTATTAGAAGCCATCTATCATGTCCCATGTGTTGTATTGCAGGATGTGCTCTGTACAAGGTGTCTGGGTTTGGGAAAGTCTCGGCTGGGAAGGAGCAATGTCCTCTTTCTGATCTGCATAGTGGAGTGATATGGGCTCATAGGAACCCTGATCAGTGTCCTCACTGACTGATTTGATGTGTGTTTGTGCATGTGTGCTCAGTCACGTCCAACCCTTTGTGGTCCCATCGACTGTAGCCCACCAGGTTCCTCTGTCTATGAAATTTTCCAAGCAGGAACACTGGAGGGGGTTGCTGTTTCCTACTCCAGGGTATCTTCCTGACCCAGGGATCAAATCTGTGTCTCTTGTGTCTCCTGCATTGGCAGGTGGATTCATTACCAACTGAGCCACCTGGGGAGCCCTGCTGAGCAGATAAATATTTGAAAATATAAACTTATTAGGATAAAATGCTGATTTTATTGATGTTAGCTGTTGAGGTTCTATTTAAGAGCTCATTTAAAGAAAAAAAAACCAAACAAACAGGAAAACTTTACTCTGAAAACCAAAATTTGAAAACCATTGACACAGCAGAATGCCTTGACATGAGACTGGAGTATTACAGGTAAATTTCAGTTACAACAGGCTTCATAACTCCTGTCAGAATTCTCCTGATGAGCTCACCTCTTTCTGCTTTGATTGGTGGTAGAGAGAAATCTGGTTTGGGGTTAGGAATTGTCATGGAATTATTGCATTTTCCAGAGCACTTTTGCCATGTGGCACAGTTTGCACCATTTATATTGATGTAATAAAGCTCTTCGTGTCTGAAAAACCATTTGATACCATCACACTATAAATTATGTACTTATAAGTTTGTCTTATGGAAGTAAGAGCTTAGGGTTCTAATTTTGGTTCCTTCATAATAATTGTCTGAGCTGTAGGAAAGCATTTCTCTCTTAGGGCCTCTAATATTATAGAATTGGATGAGGTGGTTTTCAAGTTTGCTTGAAATTCATTGTAAGTTAATTTCCTTGGCCTGTCATTTGATGAGGTATCAGTGGAACTGTCTGGAATATTCTGTATCTGAAATGTTTTGGTTTGTGTTTAGGTAACTGAAGGTGAAGTATATGAGATACTTACTCTTTGTAGTGGTCTCTTCTGCCAGACAATTTACTGTCTGTGCAGCCTTGTGGTTTTTTTATGCTCTTGGGCAGTTCTCTATGGAATTTGGTCCTGTGAAAATGGCAAGTGTTTATAAGTATCATATAAAAGCACTCTATTCCCCTAAGTCTTTCTGTCCCTACTAAAGCATTGCCAGGTTTATTAACATACTCATTTGAATATACTAAACTCCATACTCCCTTTTTGAATTGCAGTGTACCAATTCATAGAGAGCAGATTGGTGAAGGAGGTCAGATTTGGAAATAATTTATTGCTGAAAAGCTTCTTTTCTTTTTTAGATATGAAAAAGGAACTCGGGGATGGAAATACAATATTACACTTAGCTGTCAAAAGGAAAAGAATCATCTTAGATCTTATTCCACATTGAAATTATAGCACTCACAGATCACACTATATAAAATTGGTCAGATTCCACCGACTGGTTGCGATTACTTCCCTAATTGGAAAAAATTAGGACTATTAATCATTGTGACACAAGGCAAAATGTCATTGTGGCATGACAGTCTTATTTTCCACCTGAGAAATGGTGGCTTCTGAGGGCAGAACCAAACCCTCCTTCCCCCACTTTCTCTTCCCATTTCCTTTCTGGCCGTAGCTCTCTGCAGTAGATCAGACAAAGACTTACAAAAAGGCAGAGGGCACAGAAACAGAAGAAGAAAGCGTTCCTTTGTTTTGTATTCCACGGAAACATCTGTGAAAATGAAAATGGGGGAGGGGAGGGAAGACCTCCCAAACCAAGGAAATGTGACTGTTACACAGACATTTAAAATTACTGCATGTAGCTAATTGACATATAGACAAAGTCTTCTTAGGCATGGGGACATCAAAATGACTGAATTCTGAATTTTCCTTTTATTCCTCCTAGATGCACTCAGAAGGGCAATGTTTGAAGCAATTCGCCAGAATTTTCTTATGAGGATAATAATTTTCTTAGTATAGAAGTAATTACGGTTGTAACACATGAATTATTTTGGTATTGAGTTTTGTAATTTCTTAATGTTTTGGCATACTTAAAATTTACTTGGGCAATTGCACATTGCACATTTTAAACAGGATTTAAGAGAAAAGGGTAATTGACAAATGCTAGTTTGTCTCATGTTTAGCTTTTAAAAATATAACTTTTTTCTTTAGGCATCAATATTAACTTGTATTAGCTTTGTTAAAAAAGAGAAACAAACATAAGTATCTGTTAAAAAAAAAAGTGTAATTAGAGACCCTCTGCCTTCCTCCCCGCCCCCCCCCCCCCTTTTTAATACAGTAATAGCATTTTTGCTGGAAGATTTCTGTTTCTCTAATGTAAGCAGCTTCTTCTATATGTCCCTGGAGTTTCTCTCCCCCTTCACAGAATTCTTGCTGTACTTTAAAGAAGGTACTAACCATTTTGGTGTCTTTAATCTCTCCAAGAGGGAAAATTATTATGACATATTTGGTGAACATCATGTTCAAATACTGCAAACTTCCTTTTTTTTTTTGAGTGTCTCATTAAGCACCATGGGACGTTTCTTATATTTATATTTCCTCCTCAAATACTAATGTTAATTTGGTGTCAAATTGTTGATGCAACAACATTTTGTGATGATATAGTTGATTACAGGCGGTACCTTGCTGTTATAATAATAGTGAACATTGTGTCAGGCACCCTGCCCAGGTTGTCTGCATGATATTTCATTTCATGCTCCTGACAAGTGCATGATGTGGATGCTGTTATTATTGTTTGTATTTTTATAAATGAGAAACTGAGGCACAGAAATGTGACAGAACCAGCCCCCGATCTCAAAAGAGGGATGGAACTGTAATATGCTGTCATGCCTTTCCCATAGTGTTAGTGTCTCTCCAGTCAGGTCTTTTTGCTCATTTGTTTTGTTTTGTGTTGGTGGTGGAAGTGTGGGACTGGAGGGTGTCAATTACCCTCAAGTTAAACTGTTGACAAAAGGCGTAGTTATTATGGCAGCATTTAATTGTACTTTTTTTTTTTTTGCAACAGGCAGGTCCCTTGGGATAGAGGGGTGTAGGTAGCTACTGACACAGAGCTAAGGCTAATGGTTGGACAGCTTGTGACTTTGAAATCTTTGCGTTGGGTTGGGCCCTTGACCATCAGTTCCCCTTGAGAGCTCCCTTGATGTCCTAGAGAGGTTCTCCAGCCCAACTCAGCCCATCACTGTCACAGGGCTCAACAGAAGTGTGGATTGAGACTCAGACACTTGGGAAGTGTTTGCAGGAGCCTGGGGTTGGAGCGTCCCTAAGTGCGCAGGTGAGATGGCCCCTGCATCAAAGTGACCCCCTCCCTCAACTGCTGCCAATGGTGGCAGGTAATCTCCTACCTTGTGGTAGTTGCCATTTGCCAGGGGATGTGTAAAAGACTAGGTACCACCTAGGAAAGGCAGTTTAGGACTGTGCTGTCATAATGCGGGAAAGGCAGATTAGGAAAGTAGAAGTGCATAACAGTGGAGACCTGCTGGACCTTTGGGTTGGGTCAGGGGGATCTGGGCAGTATGAGGGGAAACTAATTATAAATCATTGTGCAAGTATTGCGGTCAGGCTGAGTGTCTCTTTCATTTCAAGTGACTTTTACCCCAGATAGCTGTCTGAGGGTGACCCATGTTTGGATTCCCTTGTGAATTCTTTGGGCCTGATAGAATGTGACTTGACTGCTTACATCCTAACTTCCCTGTGTATAAAATAGTAATAGCCTGTTTCATTTTTGTGGGGCTTTTAACTATTTACAGTGCTTTCTCACTTGTCCTTTTAGATCCTTTTAGCCTCCTATAAGGCAGCTAGGAGAGAGCTACTCCTTTTTTAAGAATGAGATGGTGAAGGCACAGCAGATGAAGTGACCAGTGGAGCATAAATCAAATTTCATTGGTCAAGACAGCCCAGATCTACTTACTGTTCATTTGAAGAACTATCTCAGTTTATTTCTCTGAATACTTACTTTCCGCCTCTGTGTAATTTTGACCATCTACCACATGCTTTGTGCATATATGTGTCCAGACAGTAGATCCAACCAGATCTTGATGGGTGGCCACCATCTTTAGATGAAAACACCAGCGTGAAGCCTGTACTTTGCTGCTGCATCCACAGATCAACCTCAGCACCATGCTGCAAGTGATGTATATCCTGCCTGCTCTGTAGTACAGTATTATTGGTGACCTGTTTTGGAGAAGGCAATGGCAACCCACTCCAGTACTCTTGCCTGGAAAATCCCATGGACGGAGGACCCTAGTGGGCTGCAGTCCATGGGGTCGCAAAGAGTCGGGCACGACTGAGCGACTTTACTTTCACTTTTCACTTTCATGCACTGGAGAAGGAAATGGCAACCCACTCCAGTATTCTTGCCTGGAGAATCCCAGGGACAGAGGAGCCTAGTGGGCTGCTGTCTAGGGGGTCGCACAGAGTTGGACATGACTGAAGTGACTTAGCAGTAGCAGTCATAGATTCTTTGGGCTTGCTAGGTGGCTCAGTGGTAAAGAATCCGCCTGCCCAGGTGGAAGATGCAGGAGACAGATTCGATCCCTGAGTTGGGAAGATCCCCTGGAGGAGGAGATGGCAACCCACTCCAGTATTCTTGCCTGAAAAGTCCCATGGACAGAGGAGCCTGGTGGGCTACAGTCCATGGAATTGCAAAGTGCTGGACATGACTGAGTATGCAAATGGATTCTTTATCATTTTTACGGTCCATGTCATTTTTTTTTTTTTTTAAAGCATGTTAAGGGTCCTTTTAAGGGAAACTAATGGGAAGGTTTAGTGTCTTGCTCTGTAAACACGGGTAGTAATACCATCCTTGCTTATTCATGGGGTAATTATCATGATCAGGTGAGATCATTCTTGTGAAGCTGTGTACATCATAAAGGGCTTTACAAACATTATTATGAACGAATGACCCTGTGTTCAAGATGGAAGTCCGCACTAGTTAAAGCAATTGCTTATGATACCATCCATATCTGCTTCTCTCAAGACCCTCCACAAGGCCCAAGGGGGACGTGCAGGGGTCACCCAGGTGTTTCTGAAGAAGAAAGACTTCTAAGGTCCCTTGGGAAAGACCTGGCTCACAGTTCCAGGAGCCAGTGGCCAAGGCATGTGACCATAGGAACAGAGATCTACTATCAGGAAGGAATCACCAGCTAATCTCCAGGAATCAGCTGGGTATTGATAAGAAGGGTCAGTGACATATTGCCTGGAATGAGCCAAAACAAAGATAGTAGCTTGCACCTTTTGTCTCCAAAATAAAAGAAAAAAAAAAGAAGAAAAAGGGAGAAATGAGAGACAAGCTGGAGCACATGCTTTATTAAACCTCGAATCAGTTGGCGTTAGCCCAGATGCTAGTGTTTCCTGCATAATGCTCCTGTATGAAGCTGTGGTGGAGAGTACATTGCACTGTGAAGAAATTGCCTCGAGCAGCACCCACAGAAAGTGTCCACTGATGATGCAGGGAGGGAGGGAGGGAAGGAAGGTTTGAAATAGCCTGATCCTGCCCCCAGTGTATTAGCAAGTGATGGTTACCCAATTAACTATATTCTTGGGATAGTCACTGATTTACAAGGTCTTCTTTTGCCAGGTGCTGTGCTGGTGCTGTATTAACATGGGAGAGGGGAGGGATTTTGGACCTCAGGAAATTTACTCCTCCATTCAATATGTGTTAGGTACACGCACTAGGCATGTGCACTGTGCTGTGATTCCAGAGATGAACAGCGAACTCCAAGGGGCTCAAATCTGCATGGACAAGGCAGAGAAGTGATCACTGATTGTGGTCCTGGGAGAGGCAGGTATGTCCAGAGGAAGGGCCGCTTCTGTCAGGGCAGGCAAGTGTCCTGGAGAAGGTGGTATCTGAATAGAGTTGAAGGAATTGTAGGAGGTAACGAGGAAGAAGAAATATGGGAAGACTTCCCTAAATAAGGAAATGGTATAAGTAAAGGCAAGGAAGCTAAAGGTGTGTGTGGAATGACTGGGGAGCTACACATAGGCAACTTCTATATAAATTACCATCATCTTAAAACTGCAACATGTAGCTGACATGTTGCCTTATTCCAGTTTAGATCAGTGACTCTCACCTCAGCTGAATCACTCACCCACTACCCCTACTCCCAAGGGTGTTTGGAAATGTGTTGTTTTTGACAAGTATTTGAGAAGTCCTGGTGACTTTCACTGGACAGGGCCAGGGATGGTACAAGCCTTTAGAAGAAAGAACAAAGCCCTCATAGGCTTCATCTCATGAGGTCACAAGTCAGTGAATATGTCTACTGTTTCTTAAGATACGAAAGTCAAAGTCCACAGCTTGTAGGTTATTAGTAGGGTCTGGAATGCTTGTTCCATTACTCTTTTATGTTTGAAATTTCTTATGCTGTATCTAGTTTCCATGTTTAATTGCTATTCTGATTTATAAAATTCTAATACCTTATGTTGCCAGTATCTTTGTTAAGAGCAAGCACTTATTTTCTTCCTGTTCCCAAGTGGAGAACTCCACTAATATAACAGTCTGTTCCTTCTCTGCCCCTTCTCTCCTTCCTTTCCTGCCTAGTTTGATTGGCAGTTGGTCGGCCAATGTGAGCCTGGGGACCAGGATGCCCTGGCTCAATCCTTCCTGTCCCTGGGGGATCTGCCTTCTGGTTTGTGAGCTTAGTGATGATGCTGGAGGCCTGCATGTTCCTGACCTAAACTCAATCTAGGGGAGTGTCAGCCAGGTCCTGTGTAGAGTAAGGTGGTTTGTGTACTGCATAATGGGGGCAAGTGGCATTTGGAAGCCAGCCAGTGCTCCGCTGGGCCCCGCCGGCTGTGCTGGGACCCAGGCAGTTCCTTTTGCTCATTTGAACGAGGCCATTGTGTAGTCCAGTGGTGGTCCTGTTGCACAACCCCAGAGGGCACAGTTGTGTTCTCATTGTGGTCTGTGTCTGCTGTTCTAGGTCTTGTTTGCACTGCCTTGGTAGTGAGCCAAAGGTCTACACACTCAATTGTATCCTTCCCTGTGGTCGTAAATGTCAAAAGCTGACATTTTGATCTCCATTGGTTTGACCTGCTTCCTCTGTTTCTCCAGTGCATGAAAGGGATACTGTGAGTGTGTATACATACATATACATATATCTGCTCCTTTATCTGGTCCTTTAGTTGCCTTAATGGAATGAGGTTTTGATGCTCTGTGAGATCTAAATTTTGTTTCTCTCACCTGCTTATGATTACAAGTTTAATAGTACTGAAGAATGTAAATTATGAAGCTGAAGTCTCCCTTGACCTTTTTCTCTGCTTTCCTTTTTAGAAGCTATCATTGCTAATGGTTTGGGGTGGAACATCAGATCCTTTTCTGTTCTGTTGGTGTGTATATTTTTAAAAATGTGATCACATTATTTTCTGTGGCTTAAAAAAGATCATCTCTGTTCATGTAAGTATACATTATAAATCTAGCTGTTTTATAAACTAATATATTTTAAAATTTATAATAATCATAACTATAATCCTTAAATTTGAGGCTTTATAAGCATTTTTTGTGTGTGAGAACAACCTTATGGGATGTGTGCTGTTCGTAACATTTTTTAGCTCAAGAAACTGAGGCACAGAGATCAGGTAACTTGTCTAAGATTATGCAGAACAAGGGTATAAAATTGGTATTTGAAGCCAAGTGGCATGGCTCCATAATGCATGCTCTTAAATATATTTGACAACATATGGTATCAAATTCAAAAAGTGCCAAACGTTGGTGATACAAAGGTAGAGGTTCCCATTCATTTCAACCCGGTAATCATGCTTCCTGTTACCCCATTCTTTCTTTTGTTTAGTCCCTGGAAACCACCATTCTACTCTTTGCTCTATGTGTTTGAATATTTTAGATCCAAAATATAAATGAAATCATGCAGGTATTTCTTTCTGTGTCTGACATTTCATTTCGCATAATGTCTTCTAGGTCTGTCCATATTACAGTTACAAATGGCAGGGATTTCTGCCTTTTTTAAGACTGAATGTTCATTGTATGCATATACTACTTTTCCTTTCCATTCATCGCTCAATGTACATTTTAGTTGTTTTCATACCTTGGTTATTGGGAATAATTAATTCACAATAATAATAATAGTTAATTGTGAATCTTTTTAATAGTTGCATACTGTTCCATACTGGGCTTCCCTGGTGGTTCAGACAGTAAAGAATTTGCCTGCAGTGCAGGAGACCTGGGTTTGATCCCTGGGTTTGATCCCTGGGTTGGGAAGATCCCCTGGAAAAGGGAATGGCTACCCACTCCAATATTCTTGCCTGGAGAATTCCTTGCACAAAGCAGCCTGGCAGGCTACAGTCCATGGGGTTGCAAAGATCTGGACACGACTGAGCAATTAACACTTTCACTCCACATTAGGATTGTGTGATAATTTAAACCTCTTTTTGTGGTTTCCTGGACTATGTTCTTCTAAATACTACTGCCTCAAAGAGTCTGCTTTTATATTAATATGCAACTATATGCACTCATGTAGTTATACATATATGAATATCTCTGTAGAAAATATTCTTGGAAGTGTAATTGCTTTGTCAAAAGGGATGCGCATTTAAAACTTTTTATAATTTATCTTGATAAATTATATTCCCCCCAACCTCTACCATTTATATTTCCACCAACCTGCTTTGCTTTTCCCATGCTGACATTGGATATTATCACTAGTATTATATTAGTCTATAAAAGTGATGTCAGTACACCAGGTGAGCAAAATCAGTAATTTTTGACTTTGGTGATCTTTTAGCTTATCCTGTCATGTAGGATTCACTTGCTCAAGAAGAGTTAAGTGTAAGTTATACAGAAACTCCCTGTGTTATTAAGAAATATCTTCCATTCTTTTAAAGTGCAGCTATTACATATCATTTTCACCTACTTTAGGAAAACCACCTTTGCAGCTTCACAGCCAGGGAATGCTTCCTAGACTAGGGCAAGGCAGTTATCGATTAGGGAGTCTGTACTTCAGCCCCCTTTGCCAGCCCCTCCCTTGAAAGCAGAGAAGCAATGAGAAGCCACAAAGTCCTGGGTGGCACTGTGGGGACCCCAGCTACTTTAAAGAAGGATGTCATCATTGAGGCAGTGTCTCACACAAACTGGCAGGAAGCTTATGCTGTCATCACGGAATTGAGAAAGCTCCGTGTCTCTCCAGCTTGTGTTTTTATCTCCGTCTCTTTTCTTCTCTGAGCGTTTTCTAAGGAAAGACCAGCGCCTTTAACTACATGCCCTCAGATTCCCTTTTGGAAATCTTTGGCTTCACAGGATCAGCTCACTTTAACTCTCAAGCCTGGAAGAGCAGAATTTTTGTCTGATCTGCTGGACGGATCCCAGATTGTGTTCTATGGGGTAGTAGATTGTTTGCTGAAGAAAGAAGGGGATTTTGTGTATCAGAGTGTGCTGTGCCTCTAGGTCTCTGATCCTTTGAGTTGATTTGAGAAGGAAGAGGTTTGGTAGCCACCAGGGGGTTCAGGGTTGGCTAAGCTGAGTCCTTGCTTGCTGTGTTCTGTGCTGCCCAGCCTTGGGCTCAGTGGATGCTGTTTCTCATCTGGTCCATTTTCTGCCTAATGAACTCCGGGTCTATCATGCTGACAGCCGCTCAGGTTGACCTTGAAGTTCTCAAATTTTAGTTTTCACTTTGAAATTTTGTTTGCTAGTCATGTTCTTTTAAATTTAGACTTTTGAACTTGCTACAGAACTAGAAACTGATACTGTGCCCCTCCCCTTTCCCTTTAAAACTGAATTGACAGCTTGTCAGTTTCCTAACTACTTACCAGAAGTACATATAATAGGAAGAGTCTAAATTGAAAGTGTTTATGCTTAAGCTAAAGTGATACCAGTGTAAGTTTAATATTCATCACACATTTCAGATACCTGTTTCATTGGCACATTCCTGATTTTGAGGCTTTTCAATAAAGCTGTCCTAATCTCCTAAATCTAGACAGTAGAACTGCCAGTTTTGTTTCCATATTTCTAATTAAGCTAGGTATCTGTAAGATGGGGAAGAAAGGGTTTCAAGGTTCCCTTGTTTGTGTCAGTTAAAAATCAAGTAGTGATTCTAGAAAAATTTCCTTGTGAAGCAGTTGTGTTCTTGAAGGGATTCTTTGAGTGCCAAGCATCTTCATTTCAGGTTTTTTATGTTTGTATCTTGGTTTAAAAGAAAGCTCTTTGTGTTGGGTGTTTTGCTGAAACTCTGTAATGAATAATGGCACATTAACACTGTATTGCTCAATATCTATAAGGGAGGGTTTTTAGAGAGTTCACATAGAATCTTTTCTCTTGTGGTCACCTCTGTGTCTATTTCTACTCCTATAAATAAGCATTCTAACTTTTTGGGTACTTTTCACTTTTGAGAAGTTGGCTACAGGCACACACAATTCAATTTTTTTTTTTTTTTATCATCATAGGTTCATTTTATGTCTGAAGTTGCTGCATCTTACAGGTAACCTTTATAATAAATATTGTCCTGATTTCTTGTGAATTGGTATGTGTAGTGAGATCTTACACAAACCCCTAGTTTAGTAGCCTACAGTCCTTTGCACATATATTCTGTGTTCGAACTCTTCTGTGCTTCTGAACTGAGAATGAAAGGGACCATTGAAGGGAAGTGTGATGGATAGAAATATTATTTTTATTCTTTGCCTCACTTTTTTTCAAAGCATGCAAACCAGTCATTTCCACATGACTAGCTGCTAGCAGCAACAAAATGATGGCTCTGTCTTTGTAGTTCAGGCAGCTGCTTTGTAGGCTGGGACTCTTGTGTGTGGTGTGTGTGTCTGGTGCTTGCAGACTGATAGGAGGAGAAGGTATATTCCCAATTCAGCTCTTTTCCTAGTGTTTCTCTGCACTTCATTCTGGTAGATGTTTCTGTTTCTGGCTAAATTGTGGAGGCTAGAAGCAGAGAAATTGAAAAGTTTTGTTATGTGCATCTTTTGGCTGGGAGATCAGGGCACTGAGGCTGCTGAATTCTCTCACAGCGCCCTCATTCCCTTGCTAATATCTCGTCTTCTCCCCTCCTTAACTGTCTTCTGGGAAAGCTCTTTATTTATTTATATTCTAGAATGACTTAGGACCATTCACAGTTAAGTAAGCAGAAAGGTACACCTTACGCTTCACTTCGTAAGTACATAGGCAAGTGGTGTGGCCAGACTCCTCCTCACAGCTTACAGCAAAAACACCGCAAGTTTTAGTACTAGCACCACTATAACACTGTGTTGATTTCATCTGTAGCTATGATAAAGAAGAAGGAGACCAGAAACAGCCTTCAGGAAGATCTTAGGAAGAGAGAATGCTTCTGGTATCAATAAGGATTTTGAGATTGTCCTAATCCTGATAGAGGTCATTGAAAATAGTTTGTTTGTTGGGTTGACCATGGTCCCACAGCTGTTTTACCATGATTGAAAGTCCCAGGGGATGCATGTCATAGGATGTGTTGTGTACAGCTTGTGCTAAGCAGGTGACGGCTGGTGGCCAGTCATGCCCAAGAGACTGCCCATGGTGCCCCTACAGCATGAAGAACAGCATTTCTGCAAAGCAGGTGTTTTTTATTTTAAGCATACTTCATGTCATGGGCTTCCCTGGTGGCTCAGATGGTAAAGCGTCTGCCTGCAATGCAGGGGACCTGGGTTCAATCCCTGGGTCAGGAAGATCCCCTGGAGAAGGAAATGGCAACCCACTCCAGTATTCTTGCCTGGAAAATTCCATGGACGGAGGAGCCTGGTAGGCTATAGTCCACGGGGTCACAAAGAGTCGGACATGACTGAGTGACTTCACTTCACTTCACATGTCATGTTGATTTGGATTTCCCCCAAAGGGCAATCTTTTTTTTTTTTTTAACCTTATGAAAAGGCTTATTTCAAATTTCTGTGGGAAAAAATCAGTATTCCCATATTGTACTTGACATATCATCTAGGAATTGATTTTAAGAGAAATTGGTTTGCACATGTGTAGGAGTATTTTCATTAATAACAATAGCTACTGGTATAAGGAACAATTCCATTTGTCATGTACTGGGTTAAGTGCTTTTAAGTGGATTATTAGCTTGTCTACTTCTCACAATAACCTTGTGAAGTAGGTGCTGTTAATATCATTGCTATATTTCAGGAGGGGGAGCCCCGGTGCTCAGTGATAAAGAATATGCCTGTAGTGCAGGAGATGTGGGTTCATTCCCTGGGTGGGGAAGATCCCCTGGAGGAGGAAATGGCAACCCACTCCAGTATTGCCTGGAGAATCCCATGGACAGAGGAGCCTGGTGGGCTGCAGTCCATGGGGTCACAGAGTTGGATTTAATTTAATAACTGAACACACAGACACATATTTCAGGAGAGCTGTATAAGATTTGGAATGGTTGCTTGACCAAGGACACACAGGTACAGAAATTTGCACCCTGGGTTGTGTGATAACTGAGCATAAACTCATGACAAATTCCCCAGTGTGTCCTGATTGTGGCCGATGTCTATAACTGCAAGACAGGCACCACGTTTTAGGGACAACACAGATTCCCAGTTTCTCTGCCTAACTACTTGGTCTGACTGTAATTGTGTGCCCTGGAGCTTAATTGTCTGGCTGTGAATCGTCTGACTGGAATTAGAAGTTGGTTGGCAAGAAAATTCTTTTCCCTTCCACCCTTACCCTACCTCACTGTTTCTATAACCTAGGTCCCAAAAGGATGACCTTATGGTCTTGATGCAGAGTGGTATATCACGCTTCTCACACTTAGATGATCAGCATCTGTGCAGTAATTTCATTAAACACAAACAAGTCACTAAACTTGCTTTTGTCTTAAGTGCAGCATCAGCAGTGAGCACTGTGCTTTCAGAGCAAATGCACTTGGTTAAAGAAGTAGATACTCAGGAGACAGCTTACTATAATGAGGCAGCTACAACATTGTTACTGAGCAGGACTTGGTGGTTAGAAGACTCCAGGGGGGTAAAAAGGGCTATAATTAAAATACAGTAATTGGCAGGTTTGTGCACAATACAGATTTTTCTGTTTTGATTCTGAAAAAGCCAAATCTTTCTTTGTTTGTAAGAGACTGATTTTGCATTGTTTGTATGAGGTTTTTTCCCCTAATAAACGGAAATTGAAATTTTTGTATTGTTAGTAATGGGAGGGTAAAATGAGAGGTGAGACAGACAGAATTGGATTACTGTAGGAGGGAAGGACAAGACTCCCAACCCTGTGTTATCCATGAAATCAGAACAAAACAGAACATAGCAGGGTCAGAGGAGATCTTCAGACAGGGGTTCATGGACCTATAGACTTGTGATGAGTATGATGTGGTGCTGAGTATGAGTGGACTTCAGGGAATCTGTTTTTAGATCTCACCTTTCATAAATGTTCTTGTAGTACTTGTAGTCTCCTTTTCCTCCCACTCCCTTCTCAAATAAGTCTTCTGTCTCTGGCCAGTCTCTCACATCTCTAGTCTTACCAGGCAGTCCTCTGACTCTGAGTTCTAGACTCCTGAATTCCAGACAAAGGGATGATTGAAGAAGTAGTGGTGTTGGTGTTGATGAAAATTAATGACTCTAATGACAGGATAACAAATACTTTTGCAATTCAGGTGGTGTCCAATCCTTTATTTTCCATAAATTGAAAAAGGACTTAATTGAGTTGTCAGTTGATCATTAAAAAAAATTTTGATGATAGATCACCCTGAGATTATTTTTGGCGTATGTCCCAGAAGCAATTCAAACTATTGAGGAAAATTATCATGACAAATTTGAATTTCCATGAAGTTATTTGTGTAAACAAGTTTTCTCAGCTTTTATATTAAAAAAGAGGAAGAGGCAGATAGGAATAAAATTTATGCTGAATTTTGTCTCATGTTAGCCATATTCGTCTATGCTATGCTATGCTAAGTCACTTCAGTCGTGTCTGACTCTGTGCGACCCCAGAGATGGCAGCCCACCAGGCTCCCCAGTCCCTGGGATTCTCCAGGCAAGAACACTGGAGTGGGTTGCCACTCCAATGCATGAAAGTGAAGTCGCTCCGACTCTTAGCGACCCCATGGATTGCAGCCTAACAGGCTCCTCCATCCATGGGATTTTCCAAGCAAGAGTTCTGGAGTGGGGTGCCATTGCCTTCTCCGATATTCGTCTATAGATGCTTAATTTAACTGGAAAAAGTAACTCATCTCATTAACTGATGCATTTCTAATAACTGATTTGTATTTTAATAATCATTTATAAAATTATAATGTTTATGGTATTAGTTGTGTATAACTAATAAATAATGCACATCAATTCAGGTGAAAAATGAGCCTCTTATGGTTACAGGAAATTTAGATACTCATGTTTACATTTTTATGTATGGAAATTTAAAGATCCTGTGACCATAAAATATTTATATGTAAATTTTTAAAGTTTCTTGAGATCATAAGATTTACATATATATGACATTTTCTGTAAATTATGCATATACATATTATACATCCTTAATTTGCAGAGATATTTGATAGAATGACTAATAAAATCTTCAAATGTTAGAAATATTTTATGTTAAGATAAAATTCTTTGGGGATACTGGAATGGACATATAAATTCAAAGGGAATAAGGAACAATGAAAAGTTTTGTTATACAAGAGCTTTTCAGTTTGTATATGAATAATAATAGACATCAAATGGCTCTGGTGTTTTAAGTTGGATACATTTTAAAGAATCATACTTAATTTTCAGATGCATTGTATGATGCATTGGAAATTTAATTCTTTCAAACTGTTGAAATTTCAGACGGAAAAACTTAGGTGTCAATTTAAATGTGTGCAAGGGGAAACGTTGTTATAGTTCTTTTAGCAGACAGGCAAGCAAAAACTTTCTGGAAAACACTGAGATCTAGTAAGAACTAGGTGCCTGTCATCCTAGAATATTAATACAATATGAAAGTGACAGAGCCTTAAAATCAGGAGATGTTACACATCTCTGAAGCCCTCTGAGGTCACATGAAGAAAGGTACTGGGAGAAGCATTGTTTACTATCCTGAAGAGGTGGTGAGAACTTTAAATTAAACTAGTAATGATAATTATTATTATTGTATTATTTAAGAGCCTACCTTTATTCCTTAAAATCAAGCTGTCTTTCGTATATATATGGGTATGTCTGTATGTGTCTGTGTGTGTGATTATATGGTGTGATGGTAAAGAGAAGGTTTTGGGGGTTCTTATACTAGAAGTAAAAGTCGGTGAGTTTGTGATTGTGTGCAAGGCAGCACACATGTACCTTTCTGTGATGGAATGCCCACAGCTGACCTTTAAGCAGTGATTTGGAAGAGTTTCTGTGTCTTTAAGGTCACTGGGGGAGAACAGATCAAGCTAGGAAAGGCAGAGTGTGATTCAAGGGCCATCACAGTCTCTTCCATTCAATGTGTGCACATGTGGCAGTTTCTGTTCTTAGACGATAGGGACCATCTCGGGCCATATACTAACGTCTGATGGGATCTCACAGTCTCTCCCAGCCAACTGAAAAGTGGAGGGACTTCTGATGGTCAAGATTGAGAGTCTGCAGATGACATGGTCCTGGCCATGCTCCACACCATACCTGGCAGGCCAGAGCAGAGCAGAACAGAGTTGACGAATGGGGAGGGAATTGGTGTAGAGGAGGGGAGGTGGGGAAAGGCACAGAGGAGGGGATAGCCTGTGCTGGGAAGGCCAGAGCCGTCCTCTCTGAGATGTCCTGTGAGTTACCTGCCGTTCTCGCTCCTGGAGGCCCAGTCCCCCTGCTGTCAGCTTGCACAGATACTTGCTTGCTCTCTTCTAGACTTACTTTGGTCACGGTATTATTGGATGTAACATTTGCTTAGGTAACTTTCTTGGAGGCCATTTTCCACTTGGAATTTCTAGTGAAAATGTCTTGCTGTGGCATTGTGCTGGGCCAGCGCCTGTCCTCAGGCATTTCCAGGCTTTCTCTTGGCTGATACAGCCATGACCTGGGTCTCTGGCAGGTCTTTGTAGTGTATTCAGTGTGTGTGATAGCTTTTGGGAGCCGGTGATTCCTAAATATTGCCCAACTAATAACTATCTGGAAAGCCAGACTGGATCCCAGTGGAACCCTTTTGAACTAAGTGCTGCCTGTCTTTAAAAGAGCAGTTTAGGCTTCATAGCCTCTTCTGGCTGGCTCTGTTATTAATCTCTTTAGGAGATGATTCCTTAGGGAACCAGGATAAGAGGACCTGCTGCCTACAAAACAGCTGTCTTTAGAAAGAGACCATGGAAAATAATCTAGTACAACAAGGGCTATTGTCCAGAAGTGACATTTTCCTCCTTTCCTTGACTTGAAACCGTTGTGTGGAAACATGGAAAAGTAATTATAAATTGAGGAGGGGGGACATCAGGCCTTTGACTGTTTCTTTCTTACCCAGTGCACAAGGGAGATAATGCTTTTTAGCGGTTTGTTGCCTCCCTGGTTTTTGAACAGAAATCCCATAAAAATCTGACACTAAATTAATCAGGCAAATGTATAGAATGTCAGAGGGATTACATTGGATTCTGGGTAATCATTGGTTGGCCTTTGAGCTGTTGACATGCCAGATGTCTTTGGTATGGTGAAATGATAAATATCCATATGATCAGACTTGTTGTCATGAAACAGTCACAGGAGGTGATTAAGCTTCTTCTAGTTCCTTCTTTCTCGATTTTGTTTGGATCTGAGACTGTGGCTAAGGTCTGCCCATGAGAGTCCTTCAGGACAATAGGCTGTCACTTTTACCAGCACATCCATAGCAAAAAATAAGATTTTATACTTTCTGGTTGAAAATGTGGAACTATCAAAAAGTAAAGAAAAGGAATTAAAATTTATATATATTCTCACTACCAGGACTAACTTACTGTTATTTTTTAAGGTCTATCCTTCATGTATTTTATATTTTTTATTTTTGTATTTGATATAGTCTTTCTAGTAACAGGATTGTGTAATATGTACTTTTTGGTAGTATGGTTCTTCCACTTAACAATAGAGTGCAAGCTAATGAATTTATCTCTGTTGCAGAAAATAAACACTTGAAAATGTGAATTACTGTAATTTTAGTTGATTAGTATAGTCTGGCTTTGGAAGGAGCAATTGTCCTGATTTTTACCTCTAATACTAACAGTAACTAAAAGTCACTTGTTCTCTTCATATGCTGGAAATGGCATTATCTGGCCTTTATTCGAGATTGTATGCTTCTAAAGGTTTGTTTCTGTCAGAGATAGAGGATAGATCTCAAGCGATTTTGTCAAAATTCTCTTCTTACAGGGAACTACTATAGGACAAGAAGAGAGAGGCTGGCACACTACAGTAAGCCCACAAAGAAGAGATACATTTTTCTTATTCTGGAAGTATTTCTCTTGTTTTTGAGGACCTTTCTTGTGGCTAAATGAATATTGGCTTTCTAGATGGAATATTTCCTTACACGGCTATGAAGAATCCTGAGATACACAGCACCAGAAACTTATTGGAATATTTGCTTTGAATTTCATTTGGTCAGTGGTAACAGGAATGAAGGAGGAGGAAAAAGGCATGACAGAGGATGAGATGGTTGGATATAGCATCACCTACTCAATGAATGTGAGTTTGAGCAAACTCTGGGAAACAGTGAAGGACAGGCAAGCCTGGCATGCTGCAGCCCATGGGATTGCAAAAAGTTAGACATGAAAAAAAAAAAAAAAAGTCAGACATGACTTAGCAAACTAAGCAACAACAACAATGGGATGAATTGTGTCCCCACCCCGCACCCCCCGCCGCCAAGCTTATATGCTGAAGCCCTAATTCCCAGTACCTCAGCATGTAACTGTCTTTGGAGATAGGGCCTTGAAAGAGATGGTTAATTTAAATGAAGCCTTAGAGTGGGTAGTAATCCGGTCTGCTTGGTGTCCTTGTTAGAAAAGGAAATTGCGGTATACAGAGTGACTCCAGTAGCTTGTGTGCACAGAGGGACGATATGTGAAGATACAGCAAGAAGGTGGCTGTCTGCAAGCCAAAGAGAGAGGCCTTAGAGGAAACCAGCTCTTCCCACTAACTGCGTTGACCTTGGACTTCCAGCATTCAGAACTGTGAGAAAATAAGTTTCTGTATTTTAAGGCGTGCATACAGTCTGTGGTATTTTTTCAGGACAGCCAAGCAAATGAATAAAGCAGGGTAGTATGTGGGTGTGCATGCTAAGTTGCTTCAGTTATGTCTGACTCTTTGCAGCCCAGTGGACCCTAGCCCACCAGGTTCCTCTGTCCATGGGATTCTCCAGACATGAATACTGGAGTGGGTTGCCATGCCCTCCTCCAGGATTTCTTCCCGACCCAAGGATTGGACCCAAGTCTCTTAGGTATCTTGCCTTGGCAGGCGGGTTCTTTACCCCAGCACCACCTGGGAAGCCCATTTGGTAGTGTATTTTCCGAATATGGTAATACAGGAACATTTCTATGTGGATGTGAATGAATCACCTTAGGAGGCAGGGATCTGGGAGAGGTATACCTGGATGGATGCAGAGTTTTGATAAAGCTCCAGATCTTGGCTCTTGTGGTCTGTTCATTGTGTTTTTTGACATTATTGTGCTTTATAACTTACATCTTGTTAACATTAGGTGATTTTCCATGTATCAAACAGTCTATTATTAAAGATAAAGAAAATACCTATTAAGTATAAAAAGAAAAAAAAAACACTTGTTTTTATGGATATTTAGTGAAATAAAATATGACATGGTCAGAATACTTTCTCATTGCCATCATTGACTTAGTTTTTCTTTTCAATAGCTAGTCTGTTCTCTCAAGCAAATTTAAATGGTATTCATTAGTTATTTCTTAGAGGAACTAGATTATTTTTCCTTTTAAAGGGAAAATTAATATCAGAAGTGAGCCATTCAGCTTTGCCAATGTTATATGAAATGTGGAAGCTTATGCCATTGAAGCATGATCCTAAAATAGTGGCTGTGAAGGAGGATCAGGACTGTTGGTGAAAGCTTTCTAACATTTAGCATTAGAAAGTAGAGTGTGGCAATAAGGGTATTTTTTTTAAATTTTAAATAATTTTTATTTATTTATTTTTGGCTGTGTCCCGCGTGTGTGACCTTAGTTCCCTGACCAGGGATTGAACCCACACCCCCTGCAGTGGAAGGCAGAATCTTAACCACTAGACTGCTGGGGAAGCCCCTGGGGGTGTGGGTATTTAGTGAAAGTGGGTCCAATCCATGTTCATGTCACTTTAGCCTTTTTTTTGGTTCTGTGACAATAGAGATTTCTCACATTGATAAATCACATTTGAAATGCATGGCAGTGGTTGAAAGGTGGAATTGACTGGAGCATTGTGCTGGAAAAACACCCTTTTTAGCACATATGGTACTGCTTCTGAGTATTCTGTCCTCTGAGGCAATAGCTGACAACATTTCTGCATGTCTCAATATCTTGATAATTATTCATAGGGAGCTGTGGGCTTTAACATTTCTTAGGTTAAAGCATTTTATCAGGCTTTCTGGATACCTAAGCTTTTCCCTTTAGCACTCTAATTAAAAATATTTCTTAAGAAAAATTTTGTAAAACATGTTAATTATCCTTTCCCTCTTAGACATTCTGAATGTAGCTTGACCTTTTGTGTAACTAATCAAGTCATGATTATTTATGAAAGCAACTCTTGTTCTGCAGTGTTTGTTCCTATAATAAATAACCCTAATACGTGATTTTTAATGTTTTCCTTGCTCTTTTACTTTACTCCTTTCCTGTTTTGTTATTGGATTATCACTTGTAATTTTCTTTGTTGCTTTTTGCAGCACTTCTTCCTTGCAGTTTGCTGTGTGCTTTGCGTGTGGAGATGGAAACTGTAATAATTGAACTAATAGTGATTGTATAGTAATCAGTGGCCTTAGAGAACTAAGAACCTCTGCTAATAGACTTTGTGGCATCTAGTTGAGTTGCTCACCTGTTAAGATTAATATAACCTCTCCTGGGTGCCTGTTACAGGTAAGCCCACCCAGTGCAGGCACCTGTCAGTTCCTTACGTTTCAGCTGGTGAAGCACAGAGGTGTTCTATCTGCTTGCTGTCTTATCAGCTATGACCATTTATGCAGTTGAGAAATAAAAATTTCTGCTTTTCCCAGTCTTGATTGGTACTTTGGAATAGGGGCCAAAAGTCTCTCATCCAAGGCTATAAGGGAAAGGCCTTGAATGGTCCACACATGCATCATTTAGACTTATTTGCCTAATTCTATGTCCCTTAGCTATTGTCATATTTTTCACAAATTTCTTCGTGGAGTCAACCACAGAAGAGTTGATAATCTTCCCTCCATAGAAAGTGCTTCTTCTAAAAGATCAAATATTTGGGTCGTAAAATTCTCACTTTAATCCTTCAGAGATTTAAATGAGCTTTTCCTAAGAGGCATCTTAATTTCAGTGTATAAAATTTCATCCTTCAAGTTGTGTTACTACTATTTTACTTAGAAAACTGTGGCTTCAGAGTGATAGTGATAACATAAATGTGTGTGTAGGTATCTTCCTACCAAGGACCACCCAGGCTGCTGGGTTCTTTTCAGATCACCATGCTTAACTTGCAGTTTTTCATGGACTTCTGACCCAAACGGGGACACAGATGTACCTGATTTTCTTCTTCAGTGGTTTACAAATAGAGCTGCAAGTAGAATTAAAAATTATTTTTTTCATCAGTCATGGTCAGTGCTTACCTTGCCTAATTCCTTGTATTACTTAACTGTGTTTATAGAGGAACATTTTGTATATGAGCTGGCAGTTTGTCCAAAACTGATGAGCTACTTTGGGGACTTTTCCTAAGACGAATCAAAGATGTTATATTTAAAACTTGATTAATACTTGATTTTTTCTTTTACTAGCAAATGCCAGATAGCTTTTCTTCCAAACAGATTATTTTCAAATACTCGTGAAGAGTAGAGTTTTTCTGCCAGAAAATGTAATGTGTGATGAATTCAGTGATTAAGAAGTGTGGTATGGTCTTCAGATTTTAATTTGAGTGAACCCCGATCATGACTGTATTATGCATCTTAGTCAACAACTTAGGACAGTTGTTATCTAGAGTCATGGAGACTGAAGAGGACAGGAGCTGGTGAAGAATTTAGTGGCATAGAAGAAAGTCAAGATGTTTTAATTTTATAATGATGAAATGAAAAGGCTTGAACAAGCCTTAGAGATTATTTAGTCTAGTACAGTTGGCCCTTGGACCATGCGGGAGGTAGGCGTGACAACCCTCTGTGCAATAGAAAATCCAAAGGTAACTTACAATTGTTCCTCCGTATCCACCCTTCCAAATTCTCTGATTTAACCAACTGCAGATCATATAGTACTGTAGTATTTACAGTTGAAAAAAATCTGCATAGAAGTGAACCTGTAAAGTTTGAATTCCCATTGTTCAGAGGTCAGTTGTATGTCTTTTTTTTTTTTTCCTGAAAAAACAATCAAGGCCTAGAGTGGGTAGTGCAATTTCTCACGTTTACGTGTGAACCAGTGATTAAGGTAACAGTACAGAGTCCTAGAGCATGTAAAATGAACCATGAACTTTATAAAGGATGATCACCAAGAGTGAGGGATGGAGAGATGGACGGTTTTGATGATTGACACCTTACATTCTCTGAGTATATATGACCCATCTCCACCAAGAGTTCTTGGTATCTTTGCTGTGCCTCTTTTAGCCATGAGCATTGTAAACCAGTGGGCTGATTTTCTAATGGGCAAATGGCACTAACAGATTCTGTGTTCATGTGTATTTTCTTGGACATCTCTCTTCTTGTCTTTCACAAGCATTTTCTTGTAAAGGAAGGACTGGCCGCTGTGCAGCTGTGCATTGGGCAGTCGCTGGTGACCTCAGCCAAGGCTGAATTCAGGCCATCCGGCTACCGGCTAGATGCGTTGCCGGTTTAGCTACTTGACCACCTGCTTCTGTTTTTCTGTTTCACTTGCAAATGTATGTTGTTTGTTCTTCTTCTGGCATCAACATCGGTTTCCAAAAAAATTCCTTGGAAGAACTTGTAAAGGGGAAGTAAAAGGTTGATCACTGTTCCTGGTTTTGTTTCCTAAAGAATAACAACGCTTAATTGAGACCCCAGCACGTTGGTCCATCTATAGGCCATTTGACTGAAAGAAATTTTGTCCACTGATGAATTCTTTTGTAGCTGAGAACTATTGGAGATGTGTCTGATGGGAACCTTGAAAATTATACATCCTTTCACATATTTTTCTCTTAACCCTGTCTCAATAAATATGCAGTGGATTTCATTAATGAGAATTGAAACATTTATAATTATCAGAATTTATTCTTCCAAGCAGCTATTAGGACCTAAGACAAATTACTTTAAATATTTAATGATTTTCAGTGCTATTGCCTTTATTGAAAACAGAAGAATTTTTAAAAATTGGAATATAGTTGCTATATAATATTATGCAACTTAACAGGTATACTGTACAGTGATTTATAATTTTTAAAGGTTATACTCTACTTAAAGTATTGGCTGTATTTCCTGTGTTGCAGTTTATTGTTGTAGCACATTTTATACCTAATAGCTTGTACCTCTTAATCCTGTACCCCTGTATTGCCCTTTCCCCTTACCTCTCCTCACAGGTAACCATTTGTTCACTCTCTTTCTCTGTGAGTCTGCTTCTTTTTTGTTATATTTGCTAGTTGTATAGATTCCACATATAAGTGATATATAGTATTTGTCTTTTGCTGACTTACTTCACTCAGCATAATGTCCTTCAAGTTCATCCATGTTGTTGCAAATGGCAAAATCTCATTCTTTTTATGGCTGAGTAGTATTCCATTGTATATATGTACCACATCTTTATTTATTAATAATCTACTGATGGACACGTGTTGTTTTCATATCTTGGCAATTGTAAATAATGCTGTTATGAACATTAGGAACATTATGGTTTTGAATTAGTGTTTTTATTTCTTTTTTCCAGATATATTGCCAGGAGTGGAATTGCCGGATTATATGGCAGTCCATTTTTAGTTTTTTGAGAAGCCTATACACTGTTTTGCACAGTCGTTGCACTGATTTACATCCCACCAACAGTGTGGGAGAGTTCCATTTTATCTATAGCCTCTCCATTATGTTACATTAATAATTACTCATTATTATGTATAATCTCATACTGGAATTTGTCACCCAAAGAAAGCAATCCATTTTATAGACCATATAGTGGACAATTTTTGTTTCTATTCATAGGTTGAAGTCCAAATTAATGGTCTGTTAAATATTAATATTCAGTTCAGTTCAGTCACTCAGTCATGTCCAACTCTTGGCCACCCCATGGACTGCAGCACGCCAGGCCTCCATGTCCATCACCAGCTCCTGGAGTTTATTCAAACTCATGTCCACTGAGTCAGTGATTCCATCCAACCATCTCATCCTCTGTTGTCCCCTTCTCCTCCCGCCTTCAATTTTTCCCAGCATCAGGGTTTTTTCAAATGAGTCAGCTCTTCGCATCAGGTGGCCAAAGTATTGGAGTTTCAGCTTCAACATAAGTCCTTCCAATGAATATTCAGGACTGATTTCCTTTAGGATGGACTGGTTGGATCGCCTTGCAGTCCAAGGGACTCTCAAGAGTCTTGTCCAACACCACAGTTCAAAAGCATCAATTCTTTGGCACTCAGCTTTCTTTATAGTCCAACTCTCACATCCATAAATGACTACTGGAAAAACCATAGCCTTGACTAGATGGACCTTTGTTGGCAAAGTAATGTCTCTTTTTTTGAATATGCTATCTAGGTTGGTCATAACTTTCCTTCCAAGGAGTAAGTGTCTTTTAATTTCATGGCTGCAGTCACCATCTGCAGTGATTTTGGAGCCCAGAAAAATAAAGTCTGACACTGTTTCCACTGTTTCCCCATCTATGTCCCATGAAATGATGGGACCAGATGCCATGATCTTCGTTTTCTGAATGTTGAGCTTTAAGCCAACTTTTTCACTCTCCTCTTTCACTTTCATCAAGAGGTTTTTAGTTCCTCTTCACTTTCTGCCATAAGGGTGGTGCCATCTGCATATCTGAGGTTATTGATATCTCTCCCAGCAATCTTGATTCCAGCAGTGATTTTGGAGCCCCCCAAAATAAAGTCTGCCACTTTTTCCACATTGATTTGCCATGAAGTGATGGGACTGGATGCCATGATCTTAGTTTTCTGAATGTTTAGCTTTAAGCCAACTTTTTGACTCTCATTTTCATTAAGAGGCTCTTTAGTTCTTCTTCACTTTCTGCCGTAAGGGTGGTGTTATCTGCATATCTGAGGTTATTAATATTTCTCCCGGCAGTCTTGATTCCAGCTTGTGCTTCTTCCAGCCCAGTGTTTCTCATGATGTACTCAGCATATAAGTTAAATAAGCAGGGTGACAATATACAGCCTTGACGTACTCCTTTTCCTTTTTGGAACCATTCTGTTTTTCCATGTCCAGTTCTAACTGTTGCTTCTTGACCTGCTTATAGATTTCTGAGAGGCAGCTCAGATGGTCTAGTATTCTCATCTCTTTCAGAATTTTCCACAGTTTATTGTGATCCACACAGTCAAAAGCTTTGGCATAGTCAATAAAGCAGAAATAGATGTTTCTCTAGAGCTCTCTTGCTTTTTCGATGATCCAGTGGATGTTGGCAATTTGATCTCTGGTTCCTCTGCTTTTTTCTAAAACCAGCTTGAACATCTGGTAGTTCACGGTTCACATATTGCTGAAGCCTCACTTGGAGAATTTTGAGCATTACTTTACTAGCATGTGAGATGAGTGCAATTGTGCAATAGTTTGAGCATTCTTTGGCATTGCCTTTCTTTGGGATTGGAATGAAAACTGACCTTTCCCAGTCCTGTGGTCATTGCTGAGTTTTCCAAATTTGCTGGTATATTGAGGTCGGCACTTTCACAGCATCATCTTTTAGGATTTTAAATAGCTCAACTGGAGTTCCATCACCTCCACTAGCTTTGTTCGTAGTGATGCTTCCTAAGGCCCACTTGACTTTGCATTCCAGGATGTCTGGCTCTAGGTGAGTAATCACACTCACACTCATGATTATCACACTCATGATTATCTGGGTCATGAAGATCTTTCTTGTATAATTCTTCTTTGTATTCTTGCCACTTCTTCTTCATATCTTCTGCTTCTGTTAGGCCCATACCATTTCCACCCTTTATTGAGCCCATCTTTGCATGAACTCTTCCCTTGGTATCTCTAATTTTCTTGAAGAGAGCTCTAGTCTTTCCCATTCTATTGTTTTCCTCTATTTCTTTGCATTGATCACTGAGAAAGGTTTTCTTATCCCTCCTTGCTATTCTTTGGAGCTCCTTCTATATTCAAATGGATATATCTTTCCTTTTCTCCTTTGCTTTTCACTTCTCTTCTTTTCACAGTTATTTGTAAGGCCTCCTCAGACAGCTATTTTGCGTTTTTGCATTTCTATGAATTAATCTCTAATAATTAATATTAGTATTAATTATTATTAATTAGGCAGTTTATATTGATGTTAGTGTTTAGAAAGATAAAGATTTCTTTACTTCTTTACAGATACTTCTTTGCCCTGTGAGGTTGTAATAATGTGTCTGTCACAATGGGTGATATTCTTCCAATAGTCTGTAGTGGAGCTCAAGCAGAACCTGGTTTGTATTATGGCTTTGCCACTTACTAGGTTTTTGAGCCTTCGCTTCCTCATCTATATAAAGGAGTAATAGTATCCACCTTAGGATGGCCATGAATATTAAATGAAGTAAGACATGCAATGCCTTTAACACACTGTGGAACACACTTAATGCTATGGAAGGGTTTTGAAAATTTCAGTTGTAAATAATGAGCATAATATAAGCTCTCAGGACCATTGCAAGATTGGGTAGATGAGATATCCATCTTTGAACTTTAGATAGAACACATAGGCTTGGGGTGTATGTACCAATGAAAGAATGCATGTTTAGTACAGTTCTTGACACAGAGTGAGTAAGTGATCCAGATAGGTTAAAGAGCAATAGCTCTGATTATTGTTATTCAGTTTTTATAAAGTCTATCAGATGGGTACTATTAATATGGCAAGAATAAAATTATGTATAAAAACACTGTTTGCTTTGTAAGCGATAAAGATGAGCAGGGAAATCTTAGGATCAGATATAAACTCCTCAAGGCAAGGTCTTTGTGTGTTTTGTTCACTGTTGTCTCCTCAGAGACTAAAATGTGTCTTGCACATAATAGATGCTCAGAACATTTGAGTGAATGATGAATGGGTGGATGAATGTATATTAAAGTCATTTGGAATATGTGCATGCCCAGCTTCATGCAGTCCTCATTTTGAAAATTTCTGTGACATAGTGATTAACAGTATAGATTCTTCTCCCAAGACAGTCACATCTCAGATCCACTTACTGATTGTGAAACTTGGGGCAGTTATTCTGTATGCCTCAGTTTTCTCATCTGCATAATGGGAAAATAATTGTACTTCCCTCACTGGTTTATTATGAGTACTAAATTAATGAATATGTGTAAAGTGCTTAGAAAAGTATGCCTTGTTTCTGCTAAATTCTATGTAAATGTTTGTTAAAGAAAGTGAAGTCGCTCAGTCGTGTCTGTCTCGTTGCAACCCTATGGACTGTAGCCTACCAGGCTTCTCTGTCCATGGGATTTTCCAGGCAAGAGTACTGGAGTGGGTTGCTGTTTCCTTCTCCAGGGGATCTTCTGACCCAGGGACCAAACCTGGGTCTCCCGCCCTGTAGGCAGATGCTTTACCATCTGAGCCACCAGGAAAGTCAAATAAATTATTAAATAAACAATGAAGAAGTAAGTAAAAGGAATTTCTTTGGCTACCACTAATTGTGTCCAGAATGGACACACAAGTCAGAGACTACCATCCATCAGCTGAATTTGGGTGACGTTAGCAGGATGTCCATCTAGCTCAAAAAGAAGAGCTAGACCAATTCTGGGACGTTGCCCTTGGGAAGTTGAGAAATTAAGCCTAGTCTGGGCAGTGGTGTGGTGGTGTGTGTTGTGCATAGAGAAACAGTGAAATGGGGTTGGGGGGGCAGGGCAGAATAAGGAGCATGGCGCTGGGCTTTGTGAGAGTGGCTGTATTTGTGTAGCATGTACTTCCTGCCTCTCCCCACCTCCCCATCTTATTGTTTGTCTGTCTTGTAACTTGTGAAGCTCTGTCCCATGTGTGACAAAGGATGGGGTGTGATTAGTCATTCACAACTAGCTTGGCATGTCTTAATTTATTCTCCTTTAGTAAATGGTTTCTGGTCTGTGCATGGTCTGTTGTCGTGGGATGTGGCAGTAGAGGCAACTGCAAGGGAGGACAGATTCACATCTGGTCCCCACTCACTCAGGCAGTGTTATGTTGCTTAAAATGTAATAAACCCAGAAATTTGATACAAAGCAGTATTGACCTAGTTAGTGAAGTCAGGTATACCTGGATAATTCAGTAGTGCTTGAGAACATACATTACCATTTAACTGACTAGAGCAATAAGAAAAGGTTAAATTATGTATACTATGGCTTACTTCCTTAAACTAAGAAGCATGCAGCTTATTTTGGGAAGTTTTCCTGTAATATCAGGTATACTTTAAATCAGATAAAGTCTGGACATTGAATTGCAATTCTTTTAGTTGCAAGTGCTAAAAACCCATCTGGAAAATATTGATCATGTAAAGAGTCATTCAAAGGCCTGGCTGACTTGGGGCAAAGCAGTACCCAGGAGGTTAAGTGGAATGTCTTAGGGTTCTTTCTGTTGGTTTTGCTCCAGATCTACAAGGTTGGGGTTTTTAGATAAAAGAGAAAACAAACCCTTTTCCTCTCAATGTCTCTACACAAAATTAAGTGAAGGAGTGCAGATACTGTTTTGGTCTCATGCCTACTTCTTGATGTGCCACTCTGTCCAGGAGTTGTTGGCTGTGATTGATCCAGTTTGGATCACATGCTACCAGGAGGCCTGGATACCATGAGTGACAGTCCAGCCAGGCCAGGCCGAGTGGAGGAGGGGAGGCCGAGGGGAAGAGTGCTGGCAGGAGAGACGCTTCCACTCCAGGCAAGTGAATGGCAGAGTGTTTGTTATTCAGGAAACCACTCCTCTAGAGCTCTACTCTCTTGATGCCAGATACATAAGGTTTCACCCTATTTAGAGTTACTTACTCTCTTTGGGAACATGCAAAATAAAAATTGTGATGCAGTAAAAAAAATAAAAATAAAAAAATTAATCATCATTTTTAGCCAAACTTTATTACATATAGTATGATGGAAAATAAGCCTTTTTTCAATGCACTTTTTAACCACTGAAGTAGAAATGATGTACCCTCTTTCCACTCTCCCAATCTTAAGAGGAGAGTTGAAACCAATCTGGGAGGGCGTAGCAACTATGAGTTCAGTATACTATACTCTTTAGTTAGCATGCTCAGGATGAAGGCTTTTGTCATCCGTTTCTTACAGTCACAGAGGAAAAAATTAGTTTGGCACAAAGTCCCTCCAGTTTTGTTATGCCACATTAACCAAGATGTGTAAATGTCGTAAGTGAACTATTGATACTGCTTAAGTGGTCCAGAGAGACCCTTCCAGAGCTGAAGTTGTTATCCCCCGGAGAGCTTAACCTACCTCCTTTCCATAAATAAGGCATCCCTAACATCACATAAATTAACCCAGTCTTTCTAGACAGTCAACATGGACTGCATTTTGTTTTACCCTAAAAGGCTTTGCTGTGTGAAATAGGAATGCAGAATTAATAAGCTGCTTTCTTGTTATACAGGTTGATGCTAAGATTAAGACAGATCCCAGGATCAAAGCAGAATCCTTTTATTTCCCTTTCTTGTCTAATTAGAATTTATCGGAAATGTAGCCCTCCATTAGATTTTCCATGCTGGGCATGAAAGATGTATTTAGCTTTCCTTCCTGTTACTCTGTGCCCAGTCGGACTGTTTTGTGCTGTTCACCACCAGGTTACGTGGTAAAGTGCAAGACACTGGTTTCTTTTGTTTAGGATTCTGCAGCAGACATATGTGTCAGTTTTCTAAACAAGTACAGCAAATTCAGTAGTCCACAGAAGTGTTTTCTTAGCCTTCTCATATGTTAAATTTTTATTAGTAGTGATAAGCATGTTACACAAATATTCTAGAAATATTTCTGTATGGGGTACTTTTGGAGACTAGCTATCACTTGGTAGACAAAACAGGAAAGAAAACAAAAGGAAATTTGACACTGGTTGGCCTTTTCTGTACATCTGCTTTCAAAGCTATTTTTTAATTGTTAAAATCCTATGACTCACTTTAGTTGCAAATTCTTTCTGCCCCCCCCCCGCAAATATTAGTTACATGCCTATGTCAGAGGAATCACAGGATCACAGTGGTGATTCTGATGGTGGGCCTGAGGTCCTGCTTCATAGAATCCAGAGTCCATGTTAGCCCATGAAAATATTTGCTAAACCTGCATTCTCAGGAAAAAGTTGTGAAACGCAGAAATGGGATGATAGGTCCTTTAATAGAGACCATGGCCAAGTACTAGTCATTTAGAAAGATAAGTGTATAGAATGCTAAGGTTTAACAAATTTATCGTTGTTCCCGCTGAAGGAACATTGTGTTTCCTTTTCTACGGTGTCTGCTGACCTCTCTCTGGGGAAGGAGTGGTGCCTGTTGAAGGAGACCACCTAGCACTTTCCCCAAGATTTCCAGGTAACCTCTGACTGCCGAGTGCAGATTCTTGGTGACTTTCTAGGAGATGAAGATCTTTCAGGGAGACTGGGCAGGCTTTGTAGGCTTCCTCTGTCTTAGCTGCTCCTCTTCTGTTTGTTAATAGAGATCCTCCACCTCCCTCAGGGCTGGCCTCAGAGCCTCCTCTCTAGGGAAGACTTTCCCCAGGAATCCTGTGGTGCTTGGAGCAGTCCTTGCTGTCTTGGAATTCCTGTAGCATCCGATACCATCGAGCTTGAGAGCCTGCTGCCTTGTTTGGGTCTCTCATATTTTTTGAAAGCACCTTTGCCTCCCCAGTGGTATTGTCCTTTGCATTAAATTTATAGAGTGTTTTCCAAAGAAACATTTTGTTATCTCATTTGGTATTCAAAAGCCCTTAGAGAGAGGTACCATTGGAGCCTAGTTTGCAGGTGTACTGAGATCCAGAGACATGGTCCTTGAAGTCAGGTTATTTATGGAGCATTGCTCTGAGTGCAAGTGTGCTATTGTGGACAGATGGGTAGGTGTTGGGAAGTGTGATACACAATCATTGTGTAGAAGCTTACAGTCACTCCAAGAAGAGTATGAACAGTTATCTGAAATAGTGACAGTTTAGTCTGTAGAAAGTGGGGAGGGGATTGTTTATTGGGATAAGGAAGGCTCCTGGGGAAGCAGGGGTCATACATGTGCTATATCTCAGTAGATGAGTAAGACTTCCCTAGATGCAGGGTATCATTGTCAGAGAGGAAACCGAGCAAAAGAAATATGGAAGCGAATGGCATTTTTTTTTTTTTTTTTTTTAGATTCTAAAAGATAATGCAAGTTTATTGTATAAAATTTGAAAATTTGACAGGAAACTATCAAAAACATAAAAATCACCAGAAACTCTCCCACCCAGTGTAACTCTGATAAGTTTTCTTTTAAGTCACAGACCTGAGTATGAAGCCCATCCTACCCTGGAGTGGTGTGATCTTTAATGGGCTACCTGTTATTTTTAAAACCTCTGTTTCTGCCTCTTAAAATGGGGTTGATACTTCTTGCCTTCTCCCTACTTCTCAGGGTTGCCATGTGAATTAAATTCCAGGCACAGGGTGTTGGCTTACCAAGAGCTGTTGCTCTCATTACTGTTGAAGAAGACACCCTTGGCTTACATGATTCTAGCACTGAAGCTCAGACAGGAATCCCTCACAAGTCATGATCGCGTCACCCTTTCAGGGTCTCCACCCTCCAGGTGTGTGCTGTGAGCATGTATTCTAGATTAATAAGCAAACCAGTATTCTTATTTACCACATTGACGTAATGACTGTGCGGTAATTTCCCAGCATAAATATTCTTGTTTTTTTCTTACTTGAAGTGCCAAAAGGCGTGTTTTGATCAGAGGAAGCAGAACAATTTGGCTGGAGTGAAGAGTTTGTTTGGAGAAGCAGGAAGGAACTTAGTCGGGAGCTCAGGTTGGGATCAAATGACGGAGGACCTTGGTTGCCAGATCTAGAATCTTGCTTGGGGCAGGAATGTTTCTGAGGAAGAGAGGGTAATGTGATAAAGGCTTTGTGGTGGGAGTGCAGCAGGCAGCTTCTGGGGAGGGGGAGAAAGATGAGGGACAGCTATAGAGGCCTGCCTGACAGACCCGTGAACAGGGGTGATGGGAGCTAGGAGCAAAGAAATTCAGGTGTGAGCCGGATTGTGAAGGAAAAAAATAACACAACTCCAGGCAAGTGATGGGGGTGGGGCTGTGTAATTTGTATAATGGTGTGGGCCTGGAAGGGCTCAGGTGGTGCTAATGATAAAGAACCTGCCTGCCAGTGCAGGAGACTTAACAGAAGTAGGTTCAATCCTTCCGTCCAGAAGATCCCCTGAAGGAGGACAAGGTACTCCAGTCCAGTATTCTCGCCTAGGGAATCACATGGCCAGAGGAGTCTGGCAGCTACAGTCCATAGAGTTGGATACAACTGAAGCAACTTAAAACACACAAGTGGATTTGGAAAGGTCCCAGTGCTTCTTTCCAAGGGAAGATAACATATTTCTGAGATGGATGTGTTTGTGGAGATATCCCCATAGGTAGAATACCAAAGGGATTTGGTAAGGCTGCTCCCAGAGCTAAATTTGGCTTTCTCTTTGGCTTTTGCAATCTCCATAGCAACCAGTGCAGGGCAGGCCTCCTGAATACGTGTGGACTTCAATAGTTGGGTTCTTTTAGTTGGCTTATAGTAACTTAGGGGAATCTGTGCTAAATCTTACCTTTAGTGTAAACTTTACACTGTGGTTATAGTAAATGAGAATGGAGCAGGAATACTGAAAATATTATGGAAAGAAAAGATTTTTTAAAGCACTGTCAGAAGCTAGAGAAACATCCAGTTGTAACTAAACTATTGAAATGCTAAGTGAAAATAGTTTTTAGTTATTTATTACAAAAGATTCCCTAAAATCTCTCTATGGACAATTCTTTGAACTGTTCTGAGTTTATTAAAACTGATAGTTTCTTTGAAATTTTCAGTGTTTGACACTGTATGCCTTAATAAGAGAGAGATTCCTTGTATATGAATGAAGAGGATTCAGCATTTTTACCAATTGCCCAAGTAATATTTTAAAATGTAAATGCATGCTTTTAAGTATTTATCTTATATATAAAGGAATATAACTGGCAACTTGAAGGTCATTTCCTGATTCTTATAAGGACTTGAATCAAGACTTGTAAATTGGATCAAAGCAGTGTAATCCATTGTCTTCAGGACTTCCAAGGATTACAGAAAAAGCATTAAAAAAAATGAAGCTATAACCTAGCCAAATATTAAGCACTAAATTCACTATTATATCTGTATTGCTGCTTCATTTGTTCACAGAGTACTTATTGAATTATACAGTGGCAGCCACTCCAGGATTCTTGCCTGGAGAATCCCATGGACAGGGGAGCTAGGCAGGCTACGCCTCCATGGGGTCGCAAAGAGTCGGACATGATCGCACGTCCTTAGCGACATAGCATGCACGTACACCAAGCTGTAGGCTGTGGGGATGGAGAAGGAGGCAAGCATATCAGTGGTACTAGTCCCCTTATGTTTCTAGCCAGAAAGCTGGGTAACACCCTAGTAAATGGTTTCTAAGTGTGTTCCCCAGACCAGCATCATCAGCAGCATGGAAACTTGGAGGTGGGGGTCTGGAAATCTGTTTTATTTCTTAATTGAGATGTAGTTGATGTATGATATTTTATAATTTTCAAGTGTGTGTGCGTGCGTACTCAAACAAGTATACAGACTAAAGTTCACAATTTTTAAAAGGTATATCCATTTATAGTTATAAAATATTGGCTATGTTTCCTGTGTTGTACACTATACCCTTGTATCTTATTTAGTCAGCAGTCTGTTTTGGGCTTCTCGGGTGGCTCAGTGGTAAAGAACCTGCCTGCCAATGCAGGACATGTGGGTTTGATCCCTGGGTCCAGACGATCCCCTGGAGAAGGAAATGGCAACCCATTCCAGTATTTTTGCCTGGAAAATCCCACGGACAGAGGAGCAACAACAACTGTTTAAACAAGCCTTCTAGTGATTCTGAGATGAACTAAAGGTTGAAAGCCA
The DNA here is from genome assembly GCF_055505025.1 of Bos grunniens. NCBI lineage: Eukaryota > Metazoa > Chordata > Mammalia > Artiodactyla > Bovidae > Bos > Bos grunniens. The sequence continues at coordinate 64,013,323 of NC_141168.1, read as the reverse complement.
TAGGCTCTTAGGGCTTCCGTGGGGAGAAACGTATTTTGATATTATTGTTGTTCAGTCGCTAAGTCGTGTCCAACTCTGCAGCATGCCGGGCTTCCTTGTCCTTCCTTGTCCCCTGGAGATTGCTCAAACTCGATGTCCAATGAGTCAGTGATGCCATCCATCCATCTCATCCTCTGTCTGCCTCTTCTGCCCTCAGTCTTTCGTAGCATCTTTTTAATGAATCTGTTAGGGTCTAATGAGTCTTTCTAGGGTCTTTTCTGATGAGTCTGCTCTTCGCATCAGGTCACCGAAGTATTGGAGCTTCAGCTTTGGCATCAGTCCTTCCAATGAATATTCAGGACTGATTTCCTTTAGGATGGACTGGTTGGATCTCCTTGCAGTCCAAGGGACTCTCAAGAGTCTTCTCCAACACCACAGTTCAAAAGCATCAATTCTTCGGCACTCAGTTTTCTTTATGGGCCAACTCTCACATCCATACATGACTACTGGAAAAACCATAGCCTTGACTAGACGGACCTTTGTTGGCAAAGTAATGGCTTTACTTTTTAATAACACTGTCTAGGTTTGTCATAACTTTTCTTCCTAGGAGCAAGCATCTTTTAATTTCATGGCAGCAGTCACCATCCACAGTGATTTGGAGCCCAAGGAAATAAAATCTGCCACTGTTTCTATTTTTTCCCCATCTGTTTGCCATGAAGTGATGAAACTGGATGCTGTGATCTTAGTTTTCTGAATGTTGAGTTTTAAGCCAGCTTTTTCATTCTCCTCTTTCACCTTCATCAAGGGCTCTTTGGTGTCTCTTTGCTTTCTGCCATAAGGGTGGTGTCATCTGCATATCTGAGGTTATTGATATTTCTCCTGTCAATCTTAATTCTAGCTTGTGATCCATCCAGCCTGGCATTTCATGTGATATACTCTGCATATAAGTTAAATAAGCAGGGTGACACTATACAGCCTTGATGTACTCCTTTCCCAATTTGGAACCAGTCTGTTGTTCCATGTCTGGTTCTAACTGTTGCTTCCTGATGTGCATACAGGTTTCTCAGGAGGCAGGTAAGATGGTCTGATATTTCCATCTCTTTTAAGAATTTTCCACAGTTTGTTGTGATCCACACAGTCAAAGGCTTTAGTGTAGTCAATGAAGACAAATAGATGTTTTTCTGGAATTGTCTTGTTTTTTTATGATCCAGCAGATGTTGGCAATTTAATCTCTGATTACTCTGCCTTTTCTAAATCCAGCTTGTACATCTGAAAGTTCTCAGTTCCCATATTGTTGAAGCCTAACTTGAAGGATTTTGAGCATGACCTTGCTAGCATGTGAAATAAGCGCAGTTGTGCCATAGTTTGAACATTCTTTGGCAGTGCCATTCTTTGGGATTGGAATGAAAACTGACATTTTCCAGTCCTGTGGCCATTGCTGTTTTCTAAATTTGCTGGCATATTGAGTGTAGCACTTTAACAGCATCAACTTTTAGAATTTCAAATAGCTCAGCTGGAATTCCATTACCTTCATTAGCTTTGTTTGTAATAATGCTTCCTAAGATGTTATTAGTTTCTTTTAATTCTGTGTGTTTTATTTCATGCACTTAAAAACGTTCTGAGAAGCATTGCTTGGCCTTACCACACTAGAAAAGCAGTTTGTGGCACAGAGGAGCTTAATTAGGAATCCTATGGACTTGAATTCCTTCCTTTCTCCCTCCTCCACTTCTATCAGTTCATCAAATCCTGTGGATTCTACTATTGAGATATCTCGGAAATCTGCCCTTCTTTTCTTATCCCCACATTTGTTTGTTTAGCTTAAGGCTTATCTCTTTCTTAAACTATTGTAGTCACAACCAACATGTCCTGCCTCTCAGCAGGCTCTCCACTCACCCAGTTCATCCTCCTGACTGCAGCAAAGGGATGGGATAGTTCTTAGCTGCAAATCATCACACCCTTTCAAATCAGTCACTAATTGGATAGGATCATCTCCAAATTCATGAAACTGACATGCAGGACGTTTTCATGACCTAGACAGTGTCTGCATTTCCAGGTTCCCCTCTTAGGCTTTTCAGCACATGCCTTGGACCTTAGCTTTAGCTGAAGCTACTCCCCTGGTTTTGAGAGCCCTGTGACATCTTGTAACTGTTCCTCCATCTGGAACACCCCACCCTTTCTTTGCCTATTTAACTTCTGTTTACATGTAAGTTCCATAACCAGGTATTCCTCAGCAACCCAGTCTGGGTTAGCAGCTCCATTCTCTGAGCTGTTGCCGTGGTTTTCCTCCAAATAGTTATTCCAAAAATGATTAGACCACAGAGCTAATTTAAAAAGAAAGTTTGGGACCCTATGAAGATCTTTCACGCAGGTTACTTAGGTGTGTCGTTGCTACTGGAGGCTATTTCTTCCCCCTGAAAATGTTCCTATCTCTGGGGAGCAAGCCAGCAGCTTGTGCAGAACCTGCTATGCCATCATTCAGGGCACGGAGGAGAAGATGCTGTCGCCAGTGGTGGCCACAGGGAGGGTGTGGGCTGAACACTCTGTAATCACTCTCGTTGCCTGGTTGCCAGGCTGCTGGCGGCCAAAAAACATTTGAGGTATTGTGGTTTGAGCTCTTGTCTTTCCCCCGTATGGTGAACTGCTTTCAAATGATGGGAAACAGAGATGATTCGGGCTCCAACACAGTGAATAACTTTAAAAGCGTTTGTGCTCCACCACCCACCCTCAAAGTTGTGCATACTCATTACTGAAATCTAGGAAGACAGGAGAGAAGTGTGAGGGGAAAATTATATGTTGTTCCAACTTTTAATGAAACTGTTATTTTTATTATTATTAATTTCTATTATTAATTTTATTAATATTAATTTCTTCACCTTTCCATATATATTTTTAATTTAATTTAAATTTAATTTTCCATATATATTTTTAATTTAAAGAATTATGCTGTATATGGGCTCCTCCAGTGGCTCAGTAGTAAGAAATCTGCCTGGAATGCAGAAGATGTGGGTTTGTTCCCTGGGTTGGGAAGATCCGCTGGAGGAGGGCATGGCAACCCACTCCACTATTCTTGCCTGAAAAATCCCATGGACAGAGGAGCTTGGTGGGCTACAGTCCATGGGGCCACAAAGAGTCAGACACGACTGGAATGACAGCATGGCAAGACATGCTGTATGGAATTTTATAATCTTATTTATTATATTATATACCTCTCATTATAAACTCTTCATGACTACATGAAATTCCATTGAATGAATGTGTCTCTGCTTACTTACATAATTCCACTGGAAAGGAATGCTAAAGTTGTTGTCCACATTATTCATTGTAAATAAAACCACATGGAATATTGTGAATAATGTTTGTGTGTATAAATAGTCTTTTAATAATTGCTGTTGCTGCTGCTGCTATGTCGCTTCAGTCGTGTCCAACTCTGCGACCCCAGAGACGGCAGCCCACCAGGCTCCCCCGTCCCTGGGATTCTCTAGGCAAGAACACTGGAGTGGGTTGCTATTTCCTTCTCCAATGCAAGAAAGTGAAAAGTGAAAGTGAAGTCGCTCAGTCATGTTTGACTCTTAGCGATGCCATGGACTGCAGCCTACCAGGCTCCTCCGTCCATGGGATTTTCCAGGCAAGAGCACTGGAGTGGGGTGCCATTGCCTTCTCCATTTAATAATCACTAAGATCAGGTATACAGTTAAGGATATCAGTAGTTCCTCTTGAACTCTATCCACTTTACAATCATTCAAACATTTAACACTAGAGAAATGCTGGATAGTTCATCCCTTTACACGGATATGAGGGAATTTCCAATCTGCTTCCTGTGAACACTATATCGTATAAAATAATGTTGAAACAACATTATGTGGTTTTTATCATTTCTGTTATAGAATGTTATGCTTTGTGAGATAAGAGAGGAACATGCTTTAGCTTTCCAGCTCATAAATAAAGTACATTTATAATTAACCAAATATTGAAAAATGAGTACAGTTTATAATTCTTTGTTGCTGTAAAATTTTTTGCCAAGTTAAAAAATGTTAGCCAGGTGTGATTTTCTTTTTTCTTCCTTACCTTACTTCTAAGAAGCTCAGGTTTTTTTGTTTTTTTTTTCTGACTGCTCATGAAATTCTATCTCATAATTGCCTGGTAGGTTACAAGTGTACAGTTCTTTTGGATTGAGAAGATAGGGTAGAGTGGTAGGGGAGAGGGACTGTTGTTTTACAGACTGTTTTGTGTGCTAGACATAGTGGGAGGGAAGCCCTTCCCTCTCACTCATCCTGAGAAATGGATGTTGAGATCCTCACCATAGAGGTATAGGAGCTGAGACTCAATAAGGTAAACTTACAGCTTGTTACGGACCCTAGTCTGTCAGCTTCCAAAGCCCATGCTGTTTTCATTACACCCAGGTGCCTTGGGGTCTGAGTTCTGTGAAAAAACTGTGCTGAGGTTCCTGTGTGGAGAAATGTCATTGCTCTCGACTTGGGCTGTTTGTATGTTGGTCTTTAGATTTAAGTAAATTTATGTAAAATTGAAAATGTATTTTTCTGCTGCACTAGTGGAGAAGGCAATGTACTCCACTCCAGTACTCTTGCCTGGAAAATCCCATGGATGGAGGAGCCTGGTAGGCTGCAGTCCATGGCATCGCTAAAAGTCGGACACGACTGAGCGACTTCACTTTCACTTTTCACTTTCCTGCATTGGAGAAGGAAATGGCAACCCACTCCAGTGTTCTTGCCTGGAGAATCCCAGGGATGGGGGAGCCTGGTGGGCTGCCGTCTATGGGGTTGCACAGAGTCGGACACGACTGACGTGACTTAGCAGCAGCAGCAGCAGTCATATTTCAAGTGTTTAGTAGTCACGTGTTGCTTGAGAGTACCACATGGGATAGTGCAGATACAGAGCATGTCCCTTGTCACAGGAAGTCCTGTTGGACAGGGCTGGCCCGGAAGCTGCTTCTGGAAGAGTTCTTTCAAGTGCCCATCCACTATCTTTGTTGGTAGCATTACTAATACACCTAGAAATACTATTGGAACTCTTGAGTTCTACTTACTCTTAGCCACTCATGCACTCTCCTATCTTTTTGAACTCTGCAATCCCCATAGTCTGGGCTTTCCAGATAGCTCTGTGGTTAAGAATCTGCCTGCAATGCAGGAGATGCAGGTCTGATCCCTGGGTCAGGAAGATCCCCTGGAGGAGGAAATGGCAACCCACTTTAGTTTTCTTGCCTGGGAAATCCCATGGAGAGAGGAGCGTAGAGGGCTATGGTCCAAGGCGTCACAAAAGAGTTGGACACCACTGAGTGACTAAAGAGCAACAACAGTCCACACTGTCCACAGTCTAGAGCCTCTTGACTGGAGAGAGGAGAAGGCTTGCATAACCCATTGGTTGGCGACTGCATCAGAATCATGATACTAGTATATGTGGAATATTACCCAAAGAGCATTTGTTATCTTGAATAGGTCAGGCATAGAAGAGTAATGATTTGTTGCTTTGCCTGGTAAGTGCCAGAATGTATCTCCCATCTACAAATTATTCTTTTACATCTGTTTAATATTTCCTTACCACAAGGTCTTAATTCATTTGGAGAAGGATAAACCAGAATGGGGAAAAATTAGTCAGAATTGAAATTTAGAATATACTCTGGTGAATACCAAAATTCTTAGCATTCTCCTCAGGAAATTTTTATGGTACAGGGAAAATAGACTTTTTAAAGGACTTTTTGGGGAAGGGGATACATAAAAGGAGTTTTTAACCTTATGTGTATATATTTTATTATTATGGTTTTTTAAAGTAGTTCAGTAAAAAAGATCATTTTAATGACTGAGACAGTGTCCTATAAAAAAAAAAATGCTTTACTGTGGATCCCTGAGAAGTCATTTAACCTTCTGAAGTTTATCAGTTTCCTTATCTGTTTCTTCATCAATAAATTGGGACAGTAATGTCTGCCTTGCTTGTCAGAATCATTGGAGTCTCAAATGAAGTGATGGTAGTCCTTGGGAAATTACCGGTTCTTTCCAAATGTCAGTGTGGCATTGTGTCTTGTATCCTTTTTTTCTAAATCCTTTTTGAATCTAAAGAACATCAAGGTTTTGCACGAGGCCCAGCTCTCCTTAAGGGCACGCTTGTTTCACGTCTCTGGCATGCACTTTCAATGACAGACCTTGTTCTTGAGAGAGGGTCAATAGTGATAATGATGATGTGATGAAAAATGCTTTGTTTGGGGAGGAGGAGTCCTGATGCCATGGACTCCATGAGCTGTCTTCACTTTATGAACTTGTTCACTCTGAGCCAGCCTTCCTGGGAAATGAGAGAGTCTTTATCTCATGGAGGAATAAATACCAGTCTCCGTCTTAGCACATCTATAGCAGAGAACAGTTGTCTTGATATGTAGTAGACAGTACTCTGTGTATCAGCTGCCATCTTTATTCATGAAAGGGAGAAGTTATCTAATACTTTCACTGGTAAGGCCCAGAGGATGTTGTGACAAATGTAGAACATCATTGTAGAATTTCACAGTATTCTGTATTTCAGAAACCCAGGGCAAAGAAAAAGGAGTCGTTCAAACAAAATCTAAGCAGAATGGAGATGTTGCTCTTAGCTGGAAAGGTAGCACGGTCTTGATTAGTGACGTTTGTAACTTTCAAACCTACAGTTTCTCTGGGTATGGTGTCATTTAAAGATTACTTATTTTTTTCCACCTAAAACAATATTAAAAATTTGCTACATCATTAGAGTATTTTGACAGGAATTTTGTCACCTCTGTCTCAATGGTTTGTTTTTATTATTGCTAGCTTTTAAACTGAAGGCTGATTCTACTGAAATATTACTGCTTTTGGTCCCCCAAAGTACCTCGTATGATGCCTTGTACACATCACTTGTTGATTCAGTAACTGCAGTTGGTAGAAATTGGAGGGTGATCTCTTTATTTTGCGAGGACAATGTGTCCTTCACACATATCCCACATTCTATATTGGAACTGGCAATTAATTTTCCAGTTGAAATAATGTTATAAATAATGGATTTGTTCCCAGAATGGTCCACCAAACTAAATTAACCCATAATATGGTTTAGCTGAAGGAGAAACATACTGGGTTGGCCAAAAATTTCATTTGGGTTTTCCTATAACTGTTTCCAGAAAAACTTGGAAGAATTTTTTGGCCACCCCAATATTTGCTAGAATCTGGAGATGCTCCGAAAAACTCAGAGGTAAATTTTACACAGCTGACATTGATAAGTTGGTAATTGCCTATTCATATTTATAGTATAACTTACAAATGACTATCATGTCTGTTATATTTTTGGTTATTTCTGACTTCTCAGTGTAGGAATCATCTCCCTTCATAGGAGCTTTAACTTACAATCTGAAACAAATAAAAATTCAGCAACTGGTGGATGCTGATCTAAATTTAGTGTTGCCTGTTGATGTGTCCAAAGTTTTGCTAAAAACTAGCTCTATGGTTTAAAATTTTTTTTTCTGCCTTTTGATTAAATGTAATTTTGAAATGGTCTCATTTTATTGATTTACACTATTTTTCCTGTGTGGTACAGAGAATTCCTTAAAAACTCAACAAGACAGTACATAGTGGTGATTGTTCTTGCCATTTAGTCAGTTAGTCGTGTCCAGCTCTTTGCAACCCTAAAGACTGTACCCCGCCAGGCTCCTCTGTCCATGGGATTTCCCAGGCAAGAATACTGAGTGGGTTGCTATTTCCATGTCCAGAGGATCTTCCTCCCCCAGGGATTGAACCTGCGTCTCTTGCATCGGCAGGTGGATTCTTTACTGCTCAGCCACCAGGGAAGCCACATAGTGGTGGTAGCACAAGCATAATGCGAGAATTTATTGTGCCAAACCTGAAAAGGTAAATGCAACTTATTGTAAAATAATGTTCATGTATAAAGATTACTTTATATAGATATTTCCCATCTTCCATTCCAAACTGTAGTCCTTGAATTACTGTTGAAACTGACACCAGTATCCTGTGTGAACACTGATCCTATTGGTGACATATTATTGAAATGACTTAACATAAAAATTTGTTTACATTCTCTTTACATCATAGACTATACATTACTGTACATTTACTCTCATAGCACCTTAGTTTGAATAAATGTTAATGGTTTCATTTTTCACTATTCAAGATATGTCCTTCAGCTTGATGGATGTAAACTGTAAAAATACTCTTAAGAGTCAATCTTTGGTACGTTTTGAGTAACTGGTGAGTTTTTTTCTGGTTTAAAATCTGTGATGGGGACACTGAGACTGCGCATACCCCCATTTGTTTATTTTTAGTTGATTTGAGGAAACAGAATCTTTCCAATACTGCAGGCTAAGACTTGCAGTATGCACGGCTGTCCTGTGGGGCTCTGTGGCTTTCTCCCCATCACACCACAGAACTGTGTCCTTGGGAGGCATGTGGGCCCAATTATCATCCTCATGACTATTTCACTTGATGGAAAAATCTGTAGTAAATCAAGAATATTAAGTCTGTTTGTTAATATTGAAGTCTTCAGAAGCCAGCTGTGCTAAAAGTATTTACTGCTTATATTTTTAGACGAGTTTGTTAAATGCTAATATTCTCTGTCATGGAATGGTCTAATTGTCCATTTTCTGAGATTGTTAGTTACATAGTAAATGGAAGAGTTATTTTTTTCTTGAGGTCTTCTAAACTTAAAGTTGAACATGTGCCTTTATGTAAATAGAGCATTTGTAAAAATAGCATTCATTTGTACATCTTTGAATGGATTCTAGTTTTTCCCTCTGTCTCAAATGCAACTAGGCATCAGCTTATTGCATATTAGCTGGAATTAGTTGCAGTTTGTTTTGTAATAAATCAGCAGCAGTTTTTGCTGTAGTTAAAAGTATTCTACAATCTGCATTTGTGTGTGACTGCTTTCTTCTTATCAAGCTCAATCTACAGCCACACACAAGTTCTTTTCCTCATGATCAAATTTGTGTAGGTGGTTGGGTCGTAGAAACCTTTATATTCAACCACATGTCTGCAGTTTTTTGAACTTTTCTCTTATTGAAAAAAGATATGCATTTGATAAAAGCAAAAACAGCAGAGCTCTCTGTGAGAGAAGCATTTAGAGGCCCACAATAACAGAAGCTTATGTTTGCTGAATTTAACCTCAACATAAAAGTGAGATTTGGGAAAAGATGCTCCACGACTGTGCTTAACTCAGAGGTGTGTGTTGATGAAGAGCTCCACACACAGGGGTGTCCATCTGCATCTTGAATGTGCCTGCTTTCCCATTGAACTAAAAGTTAAATCAGTCTTGCAATCGTCTCTTACCCTGGCTGTGTGAAGTTTGTGGTGAAGTGTGTGTGCTACTGAGTTACTCTTTAAAAAAAAAAAAAACAAAAACTACTGCTAGTAAGTAATAGGGGCTTCCTTGGTGGCTCAGTGGTAAAGAATCTACCTGCCAATGCAGGAGACGGGGGTTTGATCCTTGGGTTGGGAAGATCCCCTGGAGAAGGCAATGACAACCCACTCCAGTATTCTTGCAGAGAATCCTATGGACAGAGGAACCTGGTGGTCTTCATTTCATGGCGTCCCGAAGAGTTGGACACAATTTGGTGATGAGCGCAGTAAATGATGTGTCAAGTACCTAACATGCGTTATTTTATTTGCTCACTGGAGTCCTGTAAGGTAGGTATTATTATTGCTGCCATTGTACCCGTGAGGAAACTGAGCCTGCAAGAAACTAACATGGCTGCTGAGTATGGGCCACTTGCTCAGGTTCAGATGCCACAGCCCCAGGCTTCAGCTACTCAGCTGACCTGGGTGTAAGTGCAGATCTTGACTGTTGTAAAACTGCTTCAGACATGGCTGTTGCATCTCTCTCCTAGGAACTGTCTCCAAGGTATAAGAAAAGTACCCAGAATTAAGTTACTCCCTGCGTAGTTGAGTGCCACTTACTTTATTCTTTAGATATAGGACTGGTTTCCCAGTCTCCACTTAATAACTCTGGAAGACCAATCTTGAAAATACGCTTTCCTAAGGTTTTCAGCATCCTCGGTCTGGCTGGTGCCAGGCGACATGTTGTAATTACGTCGTGAAGATGGTGTTAGTCTTACTAATGTCTTAGAAGGAGGTGACTAGGAATTGGCATCTGAACATATGGAAGCCCCGAGAAGGTACTGTTGGTCCCAGGGTGGACTTTGAAGGCCCTGGGGAGGTTGGGGATGGGGTTTGTTAAGTCACGCTGCTGCTGAGGGCCATGAGACATGCCAGAGCAGAGAACTTGGAGGTGTATCAAAAACTAGACTCAAGGGATGAGCAGTTGCTGAGCTGAACAGATGATGGGAAAGTGGGGAAGGTCTGTGAGTGAAAACGAGGCTACATCAGGAGATTTCCACGTGGGAGGGGGACCAACTTGCTATTGAAATACTGGGCTTTGTTTCTTTTTTGAAGGAAATGGTTCAATACAGGACTCTATGAAGGCTGGTCTCTAAGGATGGGGTGGAGGCTGACAGTTGGGAACTCAAAAACCTGGAACTAGTGTTGATGGAGAAAAATTCTTCCTTTTCTTTGTCCCTCCCTCCCTTTTCTTTCTTCCTATACTCTGTTACAGGCTTTTATTAGATAACTGCTATAATTCTCTGCACTGTATATACAGAATACCCTTGCTGCTTATCTGTTTTATACATCATAGTGTGTATCTATTAATCCCGTACCCCTAATTTGCCCCTCCTTGCTTCCCTCTCCCTTTTGGTAGCAGCAGGTCTGTTTTCTATCCCTCTGAGTCTGTTTCTGTTTTACACATACATTCATTTGTATTTTTTTATATTCCACATACAAATGATACTCAGATTTGTCTGATTTGTTACACTAAGTATAATGTTCTCTAGGTCCATCTATGTTGCTTCAAGGACAGTATTTCATTCTTTTTTATGGCTGAGTAGTAGTCCACTGTATTACTGTACCACATCTTACTCTATTTGTCTGTTGTTGGGCACTTGGGTTGCTTCTATATATTGCAAATAGTGCTTCTATGAATATTGGGATGCATATATCTTTTTCAATTAGGGTTTTTGTTTTTTCCAGATATATACCCAGGAGTTGAATTGCTGGGTCCTGTGATAGTTCTGTTTTTAGTTTGAGGAATGTCCATTCTATTTTACATAATGCCTGCACCAGTTTACATTCTTACCAACAGTGCTTGAGAGCTTCCTTTTTTTCCCCTACATCCTCTCCAGCATTTGTTTTTTGTAGAATTTTTAATAATAGACATTCTGACAGGTGTGAGGTGATATCTCATTGGTTTGATTTGCACTTCTCAGAAAGACTCATTCTGTTTTGAACAATTAAAAAAATGAAATTAATTTATAATGTTGTGTTATTTTCAGGTGTACAGCAAAGTGACTCAGATTTTTTTCCACTATAGGTTATTATAAGACATTGCATATGGTTCACCATATAGTAGGTCCTTGTTGTTTATTTAATCTCAGGGATGGGGGAGCCTGGTGGGCTGCCGTCTATGGGGTTGCACAGAGTCGGACACAACTGAAGCGACTTAGAAGCAGCAGCAGCAGTGTATGTATGTTAATCCCAAACTCGTATTTTATTCCCTACCCACCCCCCATGCCCACCTCCACTATCCCCTCTGGTAACTAAAAGTTTGTTTTTTGTATCTATTAAAAAAGACTCGTTCTTGAAATAAAGATAATTGAGAACATTGGAACTATTTACCTATAAACTACCCGATTGTTGGGTAATTTGTTCTTTGATATTTCTGCCAACTATAATAAAACATTTGCATGGTTTTATGCACTTACCACTGCAATTACAATATGCTGTGGTCATTTTGGGAGATGCTTGATTAAAAAGGTAGTCTTCCAACCTTAGGAGTAGAAATTTCTCAGGCAAGGAAGTATTTGAAAGCTTTGGATTCCCACTTAGGTTCAAATCTAGGCGTAGGCTCTTAACTAGTTTTGTTATTTTAGGCAAATTAAGGAATCGGTTGTTTGTTTTGTAAAATGGTGGACAGCAGTGCTTTTGTGAGAATTAGATAGTACATGTGGAGCACTTGGCCCACAGTCGATGTGCAGTGAGTGTCAGCAGCTATTGCCTCTTCCTGTTCTCCCGGAAGATGCACCAAGCACATGCCACTGAACCTGACCCAGACATCTCTGGGGGCTGCCCTTAGGGCATGTTTTATGTCTTTGGGTACTTGCCAAGCAGATCTGGTGGCTTGGCCAAATTCTATTCTATTTCTGTTTTCTGTACCAATATTTTTCATCCTTCTTCCAGATACAGTGAATCCAGGAAACAGGAACTTCAGAAACGATATCTTCGAATATGAGATGAACCTTCTGTTCTGAGTGTATGTGAACTTCGGTTCTCCTGTTGATGAAGGATGTTCTTTTCTTTGATAGTCTTATTTTCTGCAAAATAGGAAGCTCTGTATACTTTTTATAATGTTCTTTTCTTCTAATTTTCTTTGTAAGATGTTGTCTTTTCTATAGAAGCTTTGAAAGTGAAAGTTGTTCAGTCATGTCCGACTCTTTATGACCCCATGGACTGTACAGTCCATGGACTTCTCCAGGCCAGAATACTGGAGTAGGTAGCTGTTACCTTCTCCAAGGAATCTTCCCAACCCAGGGATCAAACCCAGGTCTCCCACATTGCAGGTGGATTCTTTACCAGCTGAGCCACGAGGGAAGCCCAAGAATGCTGGAGTGGGTAGACTATCTCTTCTCCAGTGGATCTTTCTGACCCAGGAATCAAACTGGGGTCTCCTGCATTGCAGGTGTATTCTTTACCAGCTGACCTACATGGAAAGCTTTTAAGACCCTGTATTTTCATACATAGAGAAGTTATCAGACCCATGTTGGCATGTGAGTGATAACAGGAAAGTTATCATGTGCGCTCTGAATCCATACTCTGAAAGGCCCAATTACTGAAAACATGATTGTTTTGCATTTTTTCCCTTAGTCCTGGACTTATATCAGCCTATGGGCTCAATGCTTGAGCATAGAAATAGTGATATATTCAAGTGGGAAACTAAGAATTGATAATGACAAAGGGATGGCAATGACTCTGTCTTGCAGAGCCTGGGACTGATCCTATAGCTGCACCATCTTTTACTCCACAGATGTTAAAGAATCATAAGTCCCTGTTGACTGGCATGAAAAATTTCCATGGGGAGTCTCTTTATCCACATGCCAGAAAGAGATGTGTTAGCAAATAGCACTTCATAAAATGTGAGAAAAAGAAATGGGAAAATGTTGTTCCAGTAATCAGGGATTGAGCAAGACAAAGCCATGGAGCATAGTTGAGAATGTGGATCCTGCAGCCATACTGCCTGGGTTCAAACCGAGTTCTGCAACTTAGTAGCTGCATGTGCGCATGTGCGCTCAGTCGTTTCTGACTCTTTGCAGCCAAGGGGGCCGTAGCCCTCCAGGCTCTTCTGTCCAGTGGGATTTTCCAGCCAGGAATACTGGAGTGGGCTGCCATTTCCTCTTCCAGGGGATCTTCCTGACTCTGGGATCAAACCTGCGACTCTTGTGTCTCCTTGCTTTGGCAGGCGGATTCTTTACCACTGGGCCACTTGGGAAGCCCTAGTAGCTGTATGAATCTGAGCCAATCATTCAACCTCTGTGTACCTCAGTTTCTTCATCTGTAAGATGGGGATGTTATCTACCATCTCATAGGCTTGTCTTGAAAATTAATTGTGTTAATGTTTATGAAGTGTTTAGAATAATACCTGGCATTATATAAGCTTCTTTTAAATATTAAATACTGAAAATGATAATAATGGGTATTTGCCGAGCTGATTGGTTGGCATATTTCTGTATAAGACTAAAATATGAATAAGCATTGGTTAAATAGATTCCATGAATTCATAAAATCTATTGCCTAATACTTTGAGACTTTATGTAACATTTCACTTCTCAAATATCTTCAGCCTAAGCACAACTATTTGGCATACTCAGAATAACAAAATCACTTACAGTCTTTTTTTATTCGGTTCTAAGCCTGAGGCATTCTACCCCTCCCACTACACTGTAATGTCTGGAAACTGTATGCATCTTAAGATCCATGGATGTACTTAATATTGCACTCCCCTCGCCCCCCTCCACATAAAGCTCTTACTTAATGCTGCAGTTAAAAAGATGCCATTGTCTTTGACTAGGAAACAGTGATACAAGAGTCCACATAGATGTGTTTATGTATCTTCAGTTGTAAAGTTCAAAATTAATGTCTAGGAATAAGGGAAATGGTGCACCTACCTGTTGAAGGAAGGACCAGCATACTCAGTGGCCAGAGTCGTCTACCTTAGTTCCCAGGAATCGCACTTTAGGGCTCCAGGGGCTCCACTGTATTCACACAACACTGGAGCTAATGTTCCATCTTTTTGTTCAGTGGTTGTGTGCCAAATTGTGGCTGAATTGGATGTGGCATTGGATTTGCATTGACATGAACTTGGAGGTCATTCTTTAAGTTAGGATTTGGGAAGAATTAACTGTGGCAGGGGCTCTTAACCAGGGAGCCCATGGATAGAATTCTGACTCTCTGAACCTGGATGGGAAAAGAAAAAAATTCTTCATTTTCTCTAATCCCCAAGTGAAATCTAGCATTTCCTTTTAAATGTGAATGTAGGCAACAAATCACAGTAGCATTTAGCTTTTGAATTATAGTACTTATGAAATATGCCACTACATCCTGATATTCAGTGTTGTAATAGAGAAGCAAGAAGGCAGCTGTATCAGAATTTGCTTTTGTAGAATAATTTTATCACTGTCTTTCAGTGCAGTTGTGTTCCTTTTTAAGTCCTATGTTTTTATGCTTTTAAAAAGATTATTCTGAGAAGTGATCTCTAGACTTCACCAGATTGCCAAAGAGTTCTAGGGCAAACAAAGGTAAGAACCCTGCTCTCTGTTGGTTCTGATTCTTTGCCATGCTTCTGTTTTTTTCTGCACCACACCCCTCTGCCTGCACTCTGGAGATCAGAGAGACAGACTTTTGAGAAGTTCAGCATCAACTGCATCGCTAGAATCTGTTCTGTATTCTTGACTCTGGCGACGAAGCTTCTTTGGTTTTGTCTGCGGTTTACGTGTCTTAAAAGAGCAGACTTTCTTTAGCTCTTCTGCTGCTATAGGACAGTACTGTCTACAGAAATTTCTAGTGAAAGATGTTGATTCATGACAGTTCATTGGAAAGCTGGATGCTGAAAGCAAGACACAGCAAGCAGAGCACATTTAGCCCTGGGAGTGCGGAGGAGGGAGAGTGAGAGTGTGCTTGTGCAAAGGGATGGTAGGAGGCCCGAGAGGAGAGCTGGTGGGGGCTGTGAGATGAGGTGTGAAAGTAAGAAGCTGGGTGGAATGAGAAGATGGAGAGGTAATTAAACTGAGGCCTTCCAGTTGACTCCTGATGGAAGCTTCTCCTTGTCCAAATCCACATTTGCTCCTGGGAACTGTTCTGTGTAGTTAAGGGTGGATTCTTCACCTGTAACTACAAGTAGTTAAATTCAGTTTAGAGCTTCTGTGACTCAAGGCTTTTCTGTGAAGTCTCCCTTACCTCCCAGATAACTCCCTTATTTTAGTTCACATTGTTTTGCTGACGTGTTTTTGTCAGATTTTATACTGCTGCTGCTAAGTCGCTTCAGTTGTGTCTGACTCTGTGCGACCCCATAGATGGCAGCCCATCAGGCTTCCCTGTCCCTGGGATTCTCCAGGCAAGAACACTGGAGTGGGTTGCCATTTCCTTCTCCAATGCATGAGAGTGAAAAGTGAAAGTGAAGTCGCTCAATCGTGTCCGACTCTTAGCGACCCCATGACTGTAGCCTAATAGGCAAACTGATAACTTTTACTTTTGAGGGTGTTTGGAAGTGTTGGGCATGGAAATGGGTAGAAAATCATTCCAAAAGAACGTATTTTTAGGCAGAATCTCCAGTAACAATAAGAATGTCGAGTCTTTGTGAAGCCAAAAGATAAAAGTTACAGGTCAAGTGGATGAGGCCAGGATGTAAAGTGACATGCATGTACTGATTGATATATCTATAAATGGTTATGCATAAAAATTAATTCTGGGGAATTAAAAATGTTTATTCTAGTAATAGCAGAGTCCAGGTTCAGATCTCCTTGAAATTCCTGCCTTTTGTTTGGCACTCCTGAAGTTGGGGTAGCCAAAAAGGAAGGGATCAACTTTTGGCTCTTTGTTAAGGAAAGGCTTGGTAAACCCTTGTAGGATGACCAAGCTCTGGGGTCTTCTGTAGCTCTGTGTTGGAGATTTCAAAACTCCTCCTCGTGCCAGCCGTAGAAAAGGCTGATTTTACAAAATCTTTCTGGCAAAGCATTTAATATCCAACTGCTTCCCAAAGCTGAGTTCCTCTGTAATGTCACCTTGGATTCCTGCTGCAAAAACTGATGGATGTTGTTAGTGTTTGATAAATACTGCCACATTGTGACTTTAGATGTCAGATCTTCAGATTTGTTACATGGGCCACTCACTGTGGGAACCATGTTTTATCCTGTTAGAATATTGTATCTTCCAGTTATTTCACTGTCTATATTGGAAATAAACATTTGAGCATGTTCTAATGAAGTACGCAGTTTAAGAGAACTTCAGTTCAGTTCAGTTCAGTCGCTCAGTCATGTCCGACTCTCTGCGACCCCATGAATCGCAGCACTCCAGGCCTCCCTGTCCATCACCAAGTCCCAGAGTTCACTCAGACTCAAGTCCATCGAGTCAGTGATGCCATCCAGCCATCTCATCCTCTGGTGTCCCCTTCTCCTCCTGCCCCCAATCCCTCCCAGCATCAGAGTCTTTTCCAATGAGTCAGCTCTTCGCATGAGGTGGCCAAAGTACTGGAGTTTCAGCTTCAGCATCATTCCCTCCAAAGAAATCCCAGGGCTGATCTCCTTCAGAATGGACTGGTTGGATCTCCTTGCAGTCCAAGGGACTCTCAAGAGTCTTCTCCAACACCACAGTTCAAAAGCATGAATTCTTTGGCGCTCAGCCTTCTTCACAGTCCAACTCTCACATCCATACATGACCACAGGAAAAACCATAGCCTTGACTAGACGGACCTTTGTTGGCAAAGTAATGTCTCTGCTTTTGAATGATGTCAAATAATAGATTGTCTTATTTTTGCATACTTGCTCTCATGCCCCTCCCTTGCTTTGTTTTAATTTTTTGACTTGGCTGCTGTGACCTAGACTTCTGACTTTAGAGTCTAAGTCAGATGAAAATAAGCATTTCCATGCAAATCATGTTTCTAAAATCATCCCTGGAGTGCATGTGTGTCTAGTAGAATGCAGAGCTTACTAGAGAGAAGGGTGAAATTAGGTAAGCCTGAAGAAGTATAAAAATCTTGTTTAATGACTGTGTTAGTTTTTTATATAGATTAGCTGTTATTAAGTAAGGAAGGCTAAGTCTCTCTGGAATTTCTCATCCTCTGAATAGCCAGTTTTGGTACTATAAACCGAGAAGACTTCTGTTGTGTCTATATAATACTGCAGTATCGCAAGCCCTGAGGCCCTTTTCCTGAAGAGCATATGCTTGCATGTAGTCGGTTTTATGTGAGCTGAACCAATCTCAGGTCTAGGATAGGAGCTTATTAGTGCATGTATATGTGCCTGTGTGTGTTGTTTAAGAGAGATTTTAAGGCCTGGAATAATGAGACATGGCCAGTTAGAGCAAAGCATTGCCTAGGGACATGGTTCCTTGATCACAGCCTGATCCTTAACACTTAGGTTTATAAAACACCCTCATTACAACCCTTGAGTAGAGTCTTCCGTTTACACCCGCCCTTTCCTGTACTGTTTTCCTGCTGCTCGTTCCCTCCCCTCTGACACCTACAACCTTGATCCCCTGCGAGGTGCCCCATCCCTGCCTTGGCTCCTACATGGCTCCTTCTCACAACATAAATGTTGTTTCATCACAGAGCAAGCTGCTCTTACAGAGGCACAAGAAGAGGTCTGAATTTATAACTTACAAAGTATAGCACTTTTTGAAATTTTAACAAGCAAAAGGTGTTTTATATTCTAGTAGGAAACAAATCTCTGATGATGAAGCTCAGGCTTTCGGAAAAGGAGGTTGTTATGGGGTGGGAACCCTCTTTTCACATCTTGGTTCTTTGTCTGTCCCGATAGTCCCAGTAGGTTCCTTGATATTGGCAAGCATCTCTCGGAGAGTGAGTGTACCGTGCTGTGCTTCAGAGAGATGGCATTCTGGAATAGGGTACGATTATGAGATTCCTCTGATGAAAAGACACGTGGTTCCAAAACCACCAGGGTATTTTCACAGCTGTGCCAGATATCTGGGCAAATGGGCATTAGGTTATGAGTTTTGGCATTGTGGTGCTGAACCACAAAACTCTGTGGCTGCTGCTCTGGCTATTGCTGACCTGGCATCTGCTAGGGCCCCCCAGTACCCCCAGACCTGACTCAGGCTGCAGCTGTGAGCTGGGTGCCTGCTGCCGCCCGCATGGGCAAGTGCGGGAAATGCCAGGTGGCCTGGCAGGTTTTAGTGTGGCCTTTGGATCCTCGCTGAGCCATATGGTGCTAAAATGTCAAACTGTTCCCAAGTGTGGGCCACGACTGAGGAGGCTAGATAGAGAAAACACCCTTCAGATAAAGGATCTGCTGAGCTTGTTTATTCCTCAGCCACTGGCTTCATCACTTGGATGCTTGAATGAACATTTATTAAGTAATCTTTGGTTGATAGTGAGCTACTTATATTTGGGGAGGGAGCAAAGTAAAATCATTTGTTTCTTATTAGCAAAGATTAAATCTCCCAGGGTTCCTGTATCTTGCATGTTATAAACTGTCAGTAGAAGAAAGTGAAATGAATGGATGATCTATCAATAGAATCGAATGGGAAGCAATAATCTCAGACACTGAAGAAAGAGTTTGAAGGATCTAAATCTCCCCAAAGATGATAACATCCTTAGGCTGTGGCTGCAGAGATCTTACTGGAAACTAAACATTCTCCTAGTTTCCAGTTCGGCTTCTTTCTGCTATATTTTGGCAATTGCCCTTGTTGATGGACTGACATAATGCCTCAAGAAGTTTACAATCTGTGTAGGAAGACAAAACAACATAACAGGAACTTACAGATGATCCCAATCAAAACATCCACAAGTGCTAAGTGATTGAGGCCAAAGAAAATGTGCAAGTCCGAAGGGAGAGAAGGGGAGCTGAGTGATGTGGTTCGGATGAGGTTCGTCCTGGCAGGCTTCCTAGGGGAGGCGGCTGGGCTTGGATTTGGTGTATTAGCTCTTGTCAGTTCCACACTCTGAACCTTTATGTAAACACGATTTTCTCATAGCACAAGGAATCTGCCCTCTTGGAAAGAATAAGAAGAGAAGGAAGAAATGTTTGAACTCAGAGAGTTTTTTTCCCCTTTCATACTTTAAGGGGCCTCAAACTTTTAGATGTGCCTCGAATGCATAGAATTAAATCTTAGATTCAGTTTTACCCTATGAAAAAGACAAGTCATAACATATAGAGAGGTGCTGTAGCTTAAGAGGCTTTTTGACTCTAGTGAGTCTTTGCTATCTTTTCAATTTAAATAGCTTCTTCCTGTCTTGGTTCATAAATATGCAAGGAATTGCTTTGATTTTACTTAACATACTTGACCATATGTAAGCTCAGATATTTGAGGCGTTCTAAACAGCCACGTTCCCATGGTGGAGTTGTGACATTTCTGGGCTTGGGTGCTGAGGAGGCAGCCTCTTCGTGCCCACTGACTGTGGAGGCCTCATCTGTGTTTGATATTTAGCATAAAGCTTTGCAGTCATATGGAAGGATTCCTTTGAGTGGCCTCAAGAAAATGTTCTTTAAAAAAACAAAGCAAAACTTTATTTTGAATTAATTTTAGAATTACAGGAGAATTGCTAAATTATACAGAATCCCCTAATGTATCTGACTCATGACCGTAGTAGATTGTCACCTCTTGTCCACAAGAAGACACATGTAAGAACGTGTTTCGTTGCCACGTGCATAATGTGAACTAGATATCTAATAACAAACAAATGGATATTTAACCTGTGTTATTGTCATACAATGGAGTGTTACACAGTATAGAGAGAAATAAATGTCAAATGCATCACAGTGAGAAAATAAAAACAAGTTGCCGAAGAGTATATATACCTTATGGTGCCATTTTCTTCAGGCTTGAAAGCATGCAAAGTGGTATTACATTCCTTACTTGCATGTGAAGTAATAGTGTCAACACTGCCACATACAAATAGATGATACAAAATTCGGATTCTGGTTTCTTCTGTAAGTGGTTAATAAAATACTGGTGAGCTTTCTTGTGTACTTGTGGCATTTAATTTTTTAAACTAAGTGGTGGACACTCTGGGGTTACTATATTTACTACTGATTGTTTCTCGGTGACTAAAATGTTTAATTTAAAACTTGGTAAATTATAATAATACAAAAGCTCAGCCAGGCCATTCATTAGAAATGCAATAGTGATTAGCTTCCCTGAGAATGGTGTACCTTCTGAGTTGAAAGGCAGAGGAGAGAGGCATCTGTTGAATTATTGGCTTGACTACTTGGGTGAACCCTTCAATACGTCTTTAGTTTTCTGTGTCACATTTTCTCCACCTGTAAAGTTTCTATGGCTGTCTTTATGAGCCTATTATAACATCCAGAAATGAAAAGTCAGAGTTTCAAGCTCTTCAGGATGAAAACTGTAGACAAAAGGTAAGCAAAATTGTCTGTGGCTTCTGCCAGAATTGACATCCTGGCCACCCCACTTATTAATCATGTGACCATGCTTCACTTTCCTTATCTGCAAAAATAGCATAATAGTAGTACAGGACATCCAACCAGTCCATTCTAAAGGAGATCAGTCCTGGGTGTTCATTGGAAGGACTGATGCTAAAGCTGAAACTCCAGTACTTTGGCCACCTCATGAGAAGAGTTGACTCATTGGAAAAGACTCTGATGCTGGGAGGGATTGGGGGCAGGAGGAGAAGGGGACGACAGAGGATGAGCTGGCTGGATGGCATCACCGACTCGATGGACGTGAGTCTGAGTGAACTCCGGGAGTTGGTGATGGACAGGGAGGCCTGGCGTGCTGCGATTCATGGGGTCTCAAAGAGTCGGACACGACTGAGTGACTGAACTGAACTGAACTGAGTACCTGCTTATGACAATGTTTTCAAGACTGAATGAATTAATGTATGTAGAAACCATAGAGCCAGTTTTCCTTCTCTCTCTTCTGGCTCACAGACTTGTTTTATTTGATCTCCGAAGGATTGGATTATAGGATGCTTTAAATTTGATTGGGGTGGGGGGGTTAACTTTTAAAAGTATGGATTTCTGGCTTCTCTTTAACAAATGGAACGTCTACTGGCACTGATTCCCCATTGCAGCCTGGCAGCACCGCCATCTCCTGTAGGTAGACGTATCCACCGTTCAGTGTAATTCCCAGCACCTTCCTCATGTCTTCCGGGCACTAAGGCAGCCTGTGTATTGCTATCTGATGTCTACCACTCACTTCTTCCCAGTGATGTTACCTCCTTGGCCTCCCATCAACATTTGAGTTTACAATTGATTTTAATGGGTTTGCAGTGATACAGATACGGAACTGGATTATATATCAGCAATGGGGCTTTCCAGAGAACTTGAACTGGTAGGAGATTTTTATATCTGTCTTTGTATTTATGTTCTCTCTCTCTCTATATAAGGAAACCCTTGGACGAGAATTGATGCTGCAAGTCTCGAGGCAGAATTTCTTCAGGACCTCAGTGTTTTTGTTAAGGCCTTCCTAATGGTTGGATGAGGCCCCACCCACATGATCTAGAATAACTGTCTTAAAGTCAGCATGTTATAGGTGTCACCATATCCATAAAATATCTTCAGAGCAGTTAGTTTTGATTAGATTAGTATTTGATTGGATAACTGGATACCATAGCTTAACCAAATGGACACATGAAACAAACCATCCCAGTTTATGTTTTTTTGGAGCCATCTTATGATATCTATGTGGCACCTATAGCCTTTTTTCTGTTCTTTATAGTAAAGGATAGTGGTGGCATTTAGGATTTTTTTGGAGGAGCTGAACGTAAAAAACTCTGAGAACCTTGAGCTTTGCAAATAAAGCTGCTGTGTCTGAGTTGGGATCTAAGAGGCTGAATGCTGTGATCAATGATGCAGGATACTTCCTCCAGGCAGGGTGTAATGGAGATCCTGGGTTTGGCAGTACTGGCTCTGCCATTCAGGGTAGAGACTATTGCAGATGCTTAGAGGAGTTTTGGAGGAAGACAGGATGTGTAAGAACTAGATTTCTATACCAGTTGTAGAGCCTCCTGTAAACCAGGTATATAGGTGTGTGCTGTTCCTGCTTCAGGTCAGGTATTAATGCAGGTTCTGAATACCTGTCTCTATTGTTAGCCTCTTTGTGGCTTTGTGCATTGGAAGGCTGCCAGCAGAACTCAAAGGGAATCCTCTCAAAACCTTCTTTGTTTCCTAGAGATTTTCCGCAGCTGCTAAGGAGAAGCTGAAACACAAGGCAAAAACAATCTTCCATGTATGTTTGTCTCTGCATTACTATTTCTTGTAAAGTATCAGTCAGGATGATTCTAAGCTTAGTTTTTCATTTGTGGAGAATAGGTGAATAGGGAGTTTGAATAAAGCCTTAAGACTCTATTTCTGTGTGTTTTGTGCTAATTTGCAACAACTTAAAATCCTGAATACTTGTTTTATTTCTGAGAAAAAATAGACTGGCTAGAAGATCCAAAAATAATCTTCAGGAATGATGCAAAAACCCCAGGAGCTCACCCTCAGAGTTGTAATCTCAAAGAGTATGTTCTGTATGGGACATACTAAGATGCTGAGGAGCAAGCATATAAGAGCTGAGATCGTGGGCTCTGGGTGCAGTCTGGACAGTGGCTGCTTGGCGTGAAGGACAGTATCTTACAGGTGACCAGTAGAGGTGCCAATATTTCTCCTTTGTAGAGCTTCCTGTTCAAGGGCAGATCATAGAGCCTTGAAGTGACTGGGTTGTTGTTCCAACTAATCTTCCACTGTATCCTTCATTAGAACGATGAAGATTAGCTTTGATTTTTTCTTAAGAGAATTCTAGCTGTATTAATTTTTATTCTTGGACAAGGTCATTAGGAAGGAAGAGCAGTGAATTTGGATTTGGGAGCTGGATGTCCAATGTCTGCTCAGGTAGTACGGTAACTTGGCAGCCTTTAGGCAGGTCACTTGGGCCGTGTCTTCCTCTACTTAACCCCGAGGAGGTTGAATGGGACAGTAACTAAAACCTAGAGATACTCTAAAAATTTTCCTTGCTCTGTAAACTGTTCCTTGGGAGAAACTTTTAAGTTTGGTTGGAGCCTTGTTGGAAACTCTCCCAGTCCCTTGATTCCTTTACTTTTCCCGTAACTAACATCCTCTCTTTATTCCGTGGTGAGCTGCATGGTCTAGCCATCAATTGCTCTCTCAGCAGTGTCTCTTCTCTCTTCAAGCCACCTGACTCTGCTATTTCTTTGTTCCTCCTCATCAATGACTTTACTATCCTTTCAGCATATCTTTATTGGTTCTCTTAATTGTATAGCTTTGATTCCACACACCCTCCCCCCAAAAACTTTTAATTATCACTGTTAACCTGTAAAGCACGTACTGTTTTGTCACACCAGCCTACAGAATTATCAGCCTGCTGCTGAATTTAATTTGATAGTTTTCCCTTTCCCTCTCATTTTAGGTTAGATAAAATGAAATTGCCTTCTCCCATATTTTAAGGTTAACTTAGCTCTGTCCTTTTCCTAAGCTGGGTCTTATCCATAGGTTGTCCTTAATATTTCAAAAATGATACTTCTGATGACAGTGCTGCATAAAGAAATGATGGGAGTGCCTGCTATTGGGATTAATGGTTACTTCTATTGGGATTATTGGGATCACTGGAAGTAGAACCTCTTTTTTCTTGTGACAGACTGCCTTGCTTTCCGGGCTCATAATGGTTTTATTCAAAGGAATCACACCTTTTGGAGGTTATTTTCGTGCTTCCTACTTTACATGCAAGAGGTAGCTTCTTTGTTAATTAGAGGTAACTAGACTCCATTGCCATTTGCGGTTGTTTTCTGAATCCCTGAGGCCCTGGTTTTGAATGTGTATCAGTTGGTTACAGGAACTGCTGCTGCCGCCAGGGTAGGGTAGGCAGTTTTGGTGGAGCTGGGTATGGCCAGGAATGCTTCGAGTGGCTTCTCTCAGAATCTGGACATGTAATGAGTTTCTCTAAGCTATTTGGAGTCAGTGACCACTCATGGCCTCTTCCTGTATGGTATTCTGCCCTTGTAGTATTCATCCTTGATCTCTATGTGTGTTACCTGAATGTTTAAATTGTGACATTTCATCTGCAGATTCTCTCCTGGTCGTTCTACATTGGCTCTATCAAAGGGACCGTAGCCTGTTCTCTCTATTCATTGTTGAGAGTACGGGCAGTAATTGTCCTTCTGTATCATATTCCAGCCAAACCACTGAGAGTATGTTGGTTCCTTTTTGGATAAACCATATCTTAGGAGGATGTTGGCAGGTTGGAGTAGACCAAGAAGTAGGCAAGTGTCTTAGAAACCATGTCATTTGGAGGATGATGGTAGGGAGGGAATTATTAGGGGTAGATGATGCTGGTGGCTAACACTGAACTGAGTGTTTATTTTGTGCCAAACAGTGTGTAAAAGATTTTATGTATGTTATTCCATGCACTGATCATATGAAAAGCCTGCAAGGCAGGTATAGCTGTTAGGCGCATTATCCAGATGAGGGAACTGAAGTACTGAGTTCCATGTTTCTTTCTGCTGAAGTTCAGACTTTTTGGCTTATTAACACTGGAGATATTCTTTACTTGTATTCATCTCACCTTGCCTGCCTTTTTGTTTCTTCTCAGATCCTGTAGCTGAATCCTGTTGTCCTTCCCCATTGAAATAGGATTATGAGATACCATACATAAAAGCTCATAGCCTGGTGTTAGCATATGTACCAGACCTCTGAGGAGTGTCAGCATTCTCTTCTCATTTTTCAAATTATCCATCCATCTCTGCTTTTCAAAATCCTCTTCATCCTTCAAAACCCAATCTAAATGTGATCTGCTGCAAAAAAAAACCTGCCTGATCACATAAACGGGGGATAATCAGCCCCTTCTTGCCTCCTAGAGAATCTTGTTTATTTCATTGTAGTGTTATTTACAGCATTTGACCTTAACCTCTGGTTATTTGTATCTGGTATTTTGTCTACCACCTGATTATAAACTTGGAGGGGTGGAGGCACATCTCCTCCCCCACATCATCCTCCAGCAGAGGGCTTGACACATAGCTGGTGTTACATGCATATGTGAATAAGTGAATGAATTACTACGGCATTTCATAGCAGGCTTATCTTTTCATAAGTGTCTGGATTAAACTAATAAAAATTATTTTGTGTTCCCTGAGTGCATTGTACTTGTCTGAGGGAGTGGGAATTGTGCCGTGATTTTAGGCTGAGTGATTCACAAGCCAGCCTGGGATTGGAGACATGAAATAAACCACAAAGAAAAATCTACAAGCAGATAATGGCTTTTTCTGTGCTGCTATTCTTCATAGTTTCTATGTTTTTTTTTTTTTAACGTATGAAAACACTTAGATGTAAAACAGGTTTTGTTTATTCTGTTCTCAGTTTCTTCAGAAGTTTGAAATTTTGCAAACTATTGATTTGAAACCACAATGAGATAAAAACTTTTGTGAGTATGTTTAATTTACAGTGACATCTTTGGAAATTGGTCAGAATAATTCCGCTTTATACCTGTGGCAATGGTGTATGACACAAGAGAAAAATATGATTACTTTTGACTGCTGTCTAACACTTGGTTTTCTCCTTTTGGCTGTAGATTTAGATGATTATTTGGGGGAAGTTGCCTGTAATTAAGATGAATGTGGAAGGGAATTTATAGGGATAGTTGATGTTTTACATTATTTTCTGTACCCGTTGGTCTTTTCAACTGGTCTTTCAGCTATTCCTGGGAAAACAACAAAATTCAGTTTTCCATTATTATGTATTGGGGGTAATCTGGGTGATTTAATTTTTTGATGAGCGGAATGATTGGAATTTTATAGAACATTTGGAAAAGAGTGTTAGAAGATTTTTTTGTTTGTAATATTTCTGATGGTTGAATTTCTTTTTTCCATGCTCTTGAATTCCTTGCATAATAGTCTTCATGCAGCTTAATCAAGGCAGCAAGCTGTCAATTGAGAGGATATAATACTCAATGCTTGGTTGATTGCTTCCTGTTGACTAAAGAGAATAGGCTGTAGAGGTAGAAAGAACTTGCTTTAGGGGATAAAATTAATAAATAAGTTAGGCTGTAATTAACGTTAGAATAAATTTAATGTCTTTTACAATCTTTCAATTCAGAAATATTTTTTCTCAAGTACCTACTATATATATGGTACTATGTCAGGGAAGTATGTGTGCTTCCCTGGTAGCTCAGATGGCAAAGCGTCTGCCTACAATGCAAGAGACCCAGGTTTGATCCCTGGGTCGGGAAGATCCCCTGGAGAAGGAAATGGCAACCCATTCCAGTATTCATGCCTGGAAAATCCCATGGACTGAGGAGCCTGGTGGGCTATAGTCCATGGGGTCGCAAAGAGTCAGACACGACTGCGTGACTTCATTTCACTTCAGGGAAGTATAAAGAAAGAAAGACAATTAATTGCTAGATGGAGAGATGTATGGATAGATAGATAGGGATATCTTAATGCCCTAGTTCTGACAAAAACATAAAGAAAGAGAGGACGGAAAAGCTTAAGTAGATAATAATAAGCCTTTTACTTGCATGCTTTTAGCGATTTTTAAATGACTTTAAATGTTTAGTCCACGACCTTTATCAATAAGCTTGAATCATACTTACTTGAAAAATACACTGACTTTTAATTTAGCAATGTAAAAGGATCAATTTAAAGAGCCCCAATTAGAATAATTATGCCTTCATTAAAGCAAAGTTGATTTAAAGATGTAGAAAGAGTGAATTATACAGAAAGGAATTTATTAAATATTGTATTGTTATTTAAAGTTTATTTGTGTATGTATGTTATAAGGATGAAATAAGTTTTGCAGCAATCAGGATAAATACTGATTAAGAAAATTATGGAAGTAAATTTTTTTTATCATGAAATATTACTGATATTCTGAGATGCCTGATTGAATCATAGGTCAGGCATTTTTCTTACTAAAAACATAATACACATGGAGATTTTTGAAACATACTTGATATACTTATTTTAGAGTACACTTACTTTGTTTTTCTGGTCTTAGATATTTTATTATAATTTTTTTAAGTCATTTAAAAATATTAGTAAAAACCCTTCTGTGGTTCATTGGGTCTGTCCCACAGTTCATGGGGTCAGGATGTCATGTCTTTGGAACAGATTGCTTTAAGAGATACAGGATCTTGATGGTTTGGATGGTGGATTTACACCTTCTTCCATTTGCTGGTCCATGCCTCAGGGACAGGAATGTGGTTGTAAAGCCGCAACCCATTTTATTAGTTTTCTTTATCTTGAGACTAAACTGTGAAGGATTTGAGACTTTGTCTAATTATAGCTGAAATGATTCTGAAGCATTGTAATGGAGTGAGAAATTCAGAGTAATGTGAATCCTATCAGTAGTACATTATATTTTTCAAAATGCAAGAGCAGTTTGACATCATCCAAAGTAGTGGTTTTTTATTTTAAAAACCAAGTCTTGGGTCAGCACTATAGTAAAAGTTTCACCAAATAATAGCCTGACATTATGTGATACATTCTAATATTTTCCTTTCCATTCTATTTCATTCCCTTGCATTTTATTCCATTCAAAAAGTCAATTTCACGAGCCATTTTAGGAACCGTAAATGAGACACAGCTCACAGTTCAAGAACCACTGATTCAGAGTAATAAACACCTGCTTGTATATAGTGCTTTTCCAAAAAAAGCAGTCTTTGTCCTTTATAAGTGTATATTCAGGCAGCCTTTTTAGAGTATCCTTCATTCAGGCAAAGAGATGTAAGATAAAGGCCCAATTAAAAGATTAAACAAGAAAACATGGCTTATTTATTTGAGGAAGTTTGAGAAGACTCATGACATAAACATTCATGGAATGATAAGATGATGTTCTGTCTCCATCAGTCCCGGCTTCTATTCTGGTTTCTTTCTAGACATGCTTCTGTGTGTTGGAGGCTCACTGGCTTCCACAGGTACACACAGGGCTGTATCATCCTCACCCTCCTGCAACACTTCATAGAAAGGGGTATGACCTATGTCTGTATTATGGGAATTAGGTTGGAATTGTTAGGTAGGTAGAATAGGGAAAAGGAGTCCTGAATGGCGGTGGCTAAAAGACAAGGAAGGGAAAAGCCCATGAAAATAGAACAAAAGAAGGTCCGAGGACTGGAGTGAGGACCTCGGGTGGAACAAACGGCACTCCTGGCTAGCCCAATTTACATAGGGCAGGCCCAGGGGGAGGAAAAAGCATATAAAAAGAGGAGCCAGGAGTGCAGTTTGTTCTACCTGAGGTCCTCACTCCGGTCCTCGGACCCTCCTTTGTTCTATTTTCACGGGCTTTTCCCTTCCTTGTCTTTTAGCCTCCGCCATTCTGGACTCCTTTTTCCTATTCTACCTACCTACCATTTAACAGAAAGAAGATTAAATCTCAGGGGTATATCAGTATTAGAGATATCGATGATTCTTTTGAGATTTAAGGATATGTGGTGATTCTAGAATTTGGGATTCTAAATTCTAGGGAACCTGAATTCATGTCTGAATTCATCCATTTCCCTTCCATCCATTGTCAGTTGAAACTTGGGAATGAAATTCGGAGCTTCTGATAGAGAAAAAGGACTGGTTTGTATGGGCCTCTGTGCTTAATGAACCCTGCCAGGAGAATGGGTCTGCAAACTGTGGGACCAAGTGCCCAAAGAGCAGTATAACCCAGGAGTAAATGTCCCTGAGACCAGAGAATAGTCTATTTATCCTTTAATAACCTCTCTTTGTCCCATGCTCCCTCCTACTCTGTAACCAGGGATATTGAATGTAGGTGAAATAGCAAAACCAAGGGCTTTTTTTTTTTTCCCCTCTGAAACATTTCTCCAAATGTCTTGCTGTGTGCATGCATGCCTGTGGTCTCTAGCTTCCTCCTTCAAGGTCCTTTCTGGGGAGGGATGCCATCAGTCTTTGTCCTGTTTCTAGATACCATCTCCACGTGAATGTTTGTTGATTCTATTTTTAACGTTGCATCCTTTGTGCGAGCTGCCACCAGGCTGGGATGACCAAATGTCCTGTTTTCCCCCCAGGTTTTTCCTGGTTAAGTTCCATTCTTTTGTTCATGATAGCTCAAAATCCTTTTGGGATGGTAATCTGTTCTTTGACTGTGTTGAACCGAATTTGAAGCAAAACCGAATTTGAAGCAAAACCGTGCCTTTGAAATTGTGTGGCTTAAGCCTCTTTAAGAATCCCTGTGGTTAAGACAAACTGACCACAGAGAAAATGACCCCTGGCTCTGAAGTAGGGGGCCAATTTACATGGGGTAAGGGATCCTATCTAAGTGAGAGTCTTAAACCAGACACCGCGAGAATCCACTGATTCTGAGAAACTGCCAGGTCCCCTCCCCACATCCCTTTCATCTGAGCTCTTGTGCAGGATTAATAAATACTTCTGAAATGAGATTTTTAAAGCTTTCAGCCTCACAGTGATGATGAAGGCCTGTTGTATGTGAGTTAGTCTTCAGCCTTTAGACATTGCCTATTCTCCCCACAGGACATCAGCCTCTTTCCAGGGACAGAATTTTAAAAGTATCTCCTTCTGTCCCGGAACCAGTGTATCAGTTTGAAATCATGACATTTGTTAGGACCAGCCTTAATTCTTTTCCCTTTCTTCTCTCTTTGGTCCTATTTTTTCCCTGCTGTCATCTGTCTGCTATCTTCTATTGTCTCTTTCTTATTAGCTGGCATGCGGTTTGGCTCATAACAAGCACCTGATAAATGTTTATAACAAAAAAATAAGTGAGTTAATAATGCATTGTACCATCTTTTAACTGTTTTTTGCATTGCACCAATGCATCCATTCAGTCAGTCACTCATTTAGTCCAAAAGCATATTGAGCAGCATTGTAGGGACTGAGAACATGAAAAGACATAAGACTCCCAACTGTTAGTTGTTCAGATGAGTCCAACTATGTGACCCCATGGACTGTAGCTTGACAGGATCCTCTGTTAATGGGATTCTCCAGGCAGGAAAACTGGAGTGGGTAGCCATTCCCTTCTCCACGGAATCTTCCTGACCCAGGGATCGAACCCAAGTCTCCTGCATTGCATGCAGATTCTTTACTGTTTGAGCCACGAGGGAAGCACAAAAGGAATAAGACTTATTCCTAATTAAGTCCATGGTTAATTAGATGTGAAGATAGTTGGTTCCTTCCTTTCTTATAAGCTGGGGGGTGGGGGCTGGTGCGTTAAGTACTTCTTGTAGGTGAATGACCCATCCTGATGTTTGACCTTTAAGTGGCATCCCTGTATCCCCTAGAATTGCTTGCCTCCTTCTGCCCTCCCCAGGTAGATGGGGGATCCCACAACTTTGTGTACCCTATGCTATGGTCATTGCAGAGTGATTGATCCATTCTGGGCCAAAGCACATTTGAAAACAATCTAAAGTGCTGAACATAGAGCTGACCTCATTCAGCACAAAGCATGTATTTCATACTTGGGGTTTTAGGTTAATTCAAAGAACAGAAGACACCTCACAAACTATAAGACACAGAATCATATTTGTTAGTTATGAGATATATTTATGAGATAGGGTGTACCATTTCTTTGATGTCATGAAGATTTTCACTGTTAATAAGCCTGCATATTTCAAAGCTAACTTGACATTGGGAGAAAAGACTCTATTTATTGTCTAAAATGCTGAAAGTCAAATGGGTTTATTTTTGGTAACTTTTACTGATGTAATGACTTGACATAAAATAAGACTCTGTTCCAGAGATTGTGAATTACTGCCCATGTGAATTCAACTTTGCAATGCCGTTAATACTTTACTGCCACAGTGAACAAAGCTGTTAAATTTAAATCAAGAATTATGGGTTCCTTGTGGCAGGATTCCTCTGAATTTTTACTCACCCCCTGAACATTTTATTTTTTTCCAGTTTACTAACTTAAAACATAGCTTATATTTATTTTTAGAGAATAAACAAGCTTTGAGAAAAGGTAAGATTGGATTAAAAATAAACATGCATGGAATATGTTAATGAGATTAGCTTTAGTGCATAATTTGGGGTGGTGATTTTGATATCTTTCCTCCTTGGCTTAATTTTACTTCCCCAAAAGAATCTACTTGCTTTGCTTAGAAGACAAACTGACAAAGCATCACATTATCATAATTATTGGGAGAATTGTTAGAATCATGATATCTTGTTTATATTAACTAGCAGAAAATACACATGTGAGGAAAAGAAGTATTATGTAGGTACCTTAAACAAAATAAAAGAGAAGTGTTAAGAGACCTCCTGTCCTCAGTGGTTTATGGTGGATATGTAACCTTGAACTTGAAAACTTTCTGCTCATAACACGGCACTATGGGCTTTTAAGACCTTGTGCCCCTTCTTTCCCACGGCTATGTTGCACGTTTGTCACGCCCTCTTCCCTCTTCCTTGCAGCCTTTTAAATCTGAGGTGTTGTCCCAGGCCTGTCACTTCCTGGAATGCTCTTTCTTTCCAGTTCTGTCAGGTGACGTTCTTCTTAACCTTCAAACTCAGCTCCAATTTCCCTTCTTGGAAGAAGTCTCTCCTGACCTTTTCAGGCAGAGTCGATTGCTTCCAAGTCTAGATGTATTCATGGCCTTGTTCATTTGGGTGAAGATTCCCAAGCATTGGACACTGAGGGAATGGCATTACTGAAAGCCAGAGCCTATGGCTATGTTGGGCTTCCCTGGTGGCTCATACAGTAAAGAATCTTCCTGCAATTCAGGAGACTCAGGTTCGATATTTGGGTTGGGAAGATCCCCTGGAGAAGGGAATGGCTACCCACTCCAGTATTCTTGCCTGGAGAATTCCATGCACAGAGGAGCCTGGAGGGCTACAGTCCATAGGGTTGCAAAGAGTCAGACACAACTGAGTAACTAACAGTATTACTGTTATGGCTATGTTAATACGTTTGTGTTTTCATTGTCTTCCCTTATAAAAGCTGTGATGGAGAATTGGATGGTGAGTTAGTTGACATGGATTCTAGTCTCCAGGCTGCTGCTAGTATTAAGAGTTTTGGGACAATCGCAGCCTCATGAAGGGAAGAATGTTGCTCAGGCTGTTTAGAAGGTTCCATATAAGGATAAGCTAAAAAACTGCTTGGTTTTTTGTCTTTTTACTTTTATTCTGGAATTAATTATAATTATGGACTCGTTGAAAGTTACTGGTACATGAAGAGGCCTGTGTTCCCCTCCTCAGTGTTCACCCATCTCCCTCAATGATGACATCTTTTATAGCTGTCATACAGTATCGACACCAGAACATGGACATTGGCACATGCCTTGTTCAGTCTGTACATGCTGTAGTGTGTATGTATGTATGTATTTCTGTGCAGTTTAATCCTATGCATAGATTCATGTCACCGCCTCCATAATCATGATATGAACTCTTTATCACCATAAAGGACCTTCCCTAAGCTATTCCTTTATACATTCACCGATCACTCCACTGTTCCTGGCCTCTGGTAACTACTTTTCTGTTCTCCGTCTCTATAATTTAGTCATTTTGAAGATGGTATCTAATTAAAATTATACTGTATATGACTTTTTGAGATCGGCTTTTTTTTAAACTACGAATAATGCCTCAAGGTCCACACAAATTGTTGCATGTATCAATAAGTTCATCCCTATTTATTGAACAGTACTGATCTGTAGTATGGTTGTATCTGAGTTTGTTTAAGCATTCATCCCTTGAAGAACAGTTGGGTTGTTTCTAGTTAGGGGCTATAATGAATAAAGGTGCAATGAGTGTTCATACACAAGTTTTGGTGTGCACACAAATTTTATTTCTTTGGGATAAATGCTCAAGAGTATAGTTGCTAGGTCATATTGTAAATGCATATTTAGTTTTATAAGAAACTGTCTAACTGCTTTCCACAGTGACTCAACCATTTTAAATTTTCACTAGCAATGTCTGAGAGGCCTCAGTTTTCAAGCTGGTAGTAATGTAACACTGAGAAAACATCTGGGTACAGGATTCTGAATCTTATAAGATTGGAGGAAGATGGTACTGGATCTTCCCGTGCCGAGACATATTAAGAGACTACCTAAATTATGTGTTTATGGTGCTATTTGTCTAATTGGGTGTTGCTTTAAATAAATGAGCCATAGTTTAGGCTTTCTTAACACAGATACATGTGCACATACTTATTGGTTATGCAATATTGGTTTATTTTGTCGCTGTTCTTCAGTGTTTTCATTAGCACACATTCAGTGAGATATGTTAGTATCAGACACCAAGGAGAACAACCTGATCTCGTGTGGATATAGATTTGGGAGTGAAGGAGATGGTGTTTAATTCACAGCTTTTCCTCCATTTTAGCTGTGATTACTTATCTGAGTTTTAGCTTCATCTTTAATTTGGAGATGATAGTACCTAATTCACTGGCCTGTTGGGAGGATTTAGCAGGATAATAGGCTGTTTTTCTGGATTATGGTAGGTGCTCAGAGATTCTGTGTCTTTGAGGATTTTGGTGCCTTTTGGATTAGTTTTTACAGTGATTAGAAATAGCTAATATTTTCAGTAGCTCTAGTTTTCCAGAAGAGACAAAAATTCATTGATAATTCTTTATAATCAGAATAGTGTGATGAGCCTTCTGTTTATTGATAACATATTGAGTATGATGCCATGCTTGATGAGTGGGGATTACCTGTCTCATTTAAACTTTACAGCAAATCCATGGCTAGGTATTCTTATAATACTTAGTTTCAGATAAGGGAAACTGAGGCATAGAGAAATTAGTGAACTTGACAAAGGTCACAGGCACATGTCTTGGGAAGCTGGAATTTGAACCTAGACAGTCTGTCTCTAGTGTGCTCATCATTAACCTGTACCTCTTTCTTGGCGTTAGCTGCTTTTTCAAATACAATTTTCTGCACCATGTTGTGTGGCTGAAGTGGCAGGTACACTCGCTGCATTCATTAGGAGCCAGCTCCACTAGGAAGTACTCTTAAGCTTTGTACAGAGGTCAGTGGAAGCAACCACACACAAGATCACCTCGCATTTCAGAAAGAAGGAATCCAACTAACCTTAGTATTTTTTAAATAGCTGGTTTGGATTTTTGAGAGGCAGGATAATCGCTCTAAATGACATGATAGAGAAGGCTTTGGGTCATCCTGTTGCGGGGGGAGGCAGGGAGGCATTGTTTCTAAAGCATATGATTTTCCCCACACACTGTAATTTAGATCATAAAGATATTGTAGAAAGTACTAGATATTACAATCACCTGAGAGTGAACTCACCCATCTCTTCATCAGGCACATAACCTTTAAAATGTATAATTCAGGCTTGTTTTTAATTTCAAACTTGGTGGAGCTGTGGGCTTTTAGGTTAATTGTTTTTACAGGGAGACCTGGTTTAACTCAGTGCTTTCGGGCTATGCTCACATAGGAAATTTCCATAAGTGAGAGCTTTTTATACTTGGGAAGTGAAACTCATTTTTTATACAAATGTTTCATCTATGTCTGTTCATTTCTTATCACTTGTTAGTACACTAATAGGTTGAAGTGGAGCCTATCTTTTAAAAGATTCAACAGGTTGTATTTCAGTTCAGTTCAGTTGCTCAGTCATGTCCACCCAGTCCATCACCAACTCCCAGAGCTTATTCAAACTCATGTCCATCGAGGTGGTTCTTATCCATCGAGTCCTCATCCATTAGAGGGCAGACAGAATGAAAACCACAATCACAGAAAACTAACCAAACTGATCACATGGACCACAGCCTTGTCTAACTCAATGAAACTATGAGCCATGCCTTGTAGGGCCACCCAAGACAGACCGGTCATGGTGGTGGATTCTGACAAAATGTGGTCCCCTGGAGAAGGGAATGGCAAACCACTTCAGTATTCTTGCCTCGAGAACCCTATGAACAGCATGAAAAGGCAAAAAGACAAGACACTGAAAGATGAACTCCCCAGGTCAGTAGGAGCCCAATATGCTACTGGAGATCAGTGGAGAAATAACTCCAGAAAGAATGAAGAGACAGAGCCAAAGCAAAGACAATACCCAGTTGTGGATGGGACTGGTGATGGAAATAAAGCCTGATGCTGTAAAGAGCAAAATTGCTTAGGAACCTGGAAAGTTAGGTCCATTAACCAAGGCAAATTAGAAGTGGTCAAACAGGAAATGGCAAGAGTGAACATTGACATTTTAGGAATCAGTGAAATAAAATGGACTGGAATGAGTGAATTTAACTCAGGTGACCATTATATCTACTACTGTGGGCAAGAATCCCTTAGAAGAAATGGAGTAGCCATAATAGTAAACAAGAGTCTGAAATCCAGTACTTGGATGCAGTCTCAAAAATGACAGAATGATCTCTGTTCATTTCCAAGGCAAACTATTCAGTATCACAGTAATCCAAGTCTATGCCCTGACAAGTAATGGTGAAGAAGCTGAAGTTGAAAGGCTCTATGAAGTCCTACAAGACCTTCTAGAACTAACACCCAAAAGAGATGTCCTTTTCAATATAGGGGACGGGAATGCAAAAGTTGGAAGTCAAGAGATACCTGAATCAGTAACAGGCACATTTGGCCTTGGAGTACAAAATGAAGCAGGTCAAAGGCTAACAGAGTTTTGCCAAGAGAATGCACTGGTTGTAGTAAACACCCTCTTCCAACAACACAAGAGAAACTCAACACATGGACATCACCAGATGGTCAATACTGAAATTAGATTGATTATATTCTTTGCAGCCAAAGATGGAGAAGCTATATACAGTGAGCAAAAACAAGACCGGGAGCTGACTGTGGCTCAAATCATGAACTCCTTATTGCCAAATTCAGACTTAAATTAAAGAAAGTAGGGAAAACCACTAGACCATTCAGGTATGACCTATCAAATCCCTTATGATTACACAGTGGAAGTGACAAATACATCCAAGGGATTACATCTGATAGACAGACTGCCTGAAGAACTATAAACGGAGGCTCGTGACATTGTACAGGAGGCAGTGATCAAGACCATCCCCAAGTAAAAGAAATGCAACAAGGCAAAATGATTTTCTGAGGAGGCCTTACAAATAGCTGAGAAAAAAAGAGAAGCTAAAGGCAAAGGAGAAAAGGAAAGATAAATCCATTTGAATGCAGAGTTCCAAAGAATAGCAAAGAGATAAGAAAGCCTTCCTCAGTGATCAATGCAAAGAAATAGAGGAAAATAATAGAATGGGAAAGACTAGAGATCTCTTCAAGAAAATTAGAGATACCAAGGGAAGATTTCATGCAAAGATGGGCTCGATAAAGGACAGAAATGGTATGGGCCTAACAGAAACAGAAGATATTAAGAAAAGGTGGCAAGAATACACAGAAGAACTATACAAAAAAGATCTTCATGACCCAGATAACCATGATGGTGTGATCACTGACCTAGAGCCAGACATCCTGGAATGTGAAGTCAAGTGGGCCTTAAGAAGCATCACTATGAACAAAGCTAGTAGAGGTGATGGAATTCCAGTTGAGCTATTTCAAATCCTAGAAGATGATACTGTGAAAATGCTGCCCTCAATATGCCAGCAAATTTGGAAAACTCAGCAGTGGCCACAGGACTGGGAAAGGTCAGTTTTCATCTCAATCCCAAAGAAAGGCAATGCCAAAGAATGCTCAAACTACTGCACAGTTGCACTCATCTCACACACTAACAAAGTAACACTCAAAATTCTCCAAGCTATTCTTCAACAGTACGTGAACTGTGAACTTCCAGATGTTCAAGTTGGATTTAGGATATGCAGAGGAACCAGAGATCAAATTGCCAGCATCTGTTGGATCATCTAAAAAGCACGGGAGTTCCAGAAAAACATCTACTTCTGCTTTATTGACTACTCAAAGCCTTTGACTGTGTGGATCACCACAAACTGTAGAAAATTCTTCAAGATATGGGAATACCAGACCACCCAACCTGCCTCCTGAGAAATCTGTATGCAGGTCAAGAAGCAACAGTTAGAACTGGACATGGAAGAACAGACTGGTTCCAAATCAGGAAAGGAGTACATCAAGGTTATATTTAGGGAAGTGATTTTAATAAAAAGAATGTGAATTATACATGGAATATATCTATGAATGTATTGCCTTAATGAATGTGGATTTGTCTTTACTTTATAAACAAGGAAATTGACCAAGGGTTTATTTTTTTGAGAAACAATATTTAATGAATACCTGTTAGAGGCCAGACACCATGCTAGGTGGTTGATAATACATTATTTTATTTTAGCCTTAAAATTATTTTATGAAGTAGTTGGTGATATTATTCTCATTTTTAAAATGAGAAATGAGGTTTCCCAAGTCATGTGGCCAGCGAGTGGCTAGACCTTCCTTCTTTTATTGTTCTTTTGTTTTCAAACTATGATCTTCCCTCTGTTAAACTGGAGAAAAGAGAAATAGAGCTGGGGTTTGGACCTTGGCCAAAAGAAGGGTCACTCTGGTGGAGTGTCATTTAATGTGACTGAAAGGTCACAGGTGGACTACAGCAGCTAATTCATTTCTTATTTAAATGAAAATGACAAACTGTGTCCAGGTTAACCACTTCTCTCACTTATCTGATTGTTACACATAAAACTAAATTACAGGGAATGTTGTGTTTTGATATCATCTAGAATGTTTTCTCCATGATCAGGAAAATGAATACCCTATTCTTATGGTAAAGTCCTGATTATAATTAGTACAGGACAGAGTAGTAGGGATGCCACTTAACTGTGGATGCCCCTTCTGTTACTTCTAGACAAATTCCTTCTATATAGATACGAGTCCCATCAGAATTTAGAATATATTCTTTAGTTTTTGAAGCAGATTTTTCTTCCCTATTGGGCTTTCGTTGTGGCTCAGATAGTAAAGAATCCGCCTGCAATCTGGGAGACCTGAGTTCAATCCCTGTGTTGGGAAGATCCCCTGGAGATGGGAACAGCTACCCACCCCAGTATTCTGGCCTTTAGAATTCCATGGACTATGTAGTCCATGGAGTTGAAACGAATTGGACACCACCGAGCAACTGTCACTTCACTTCCTTCCTGTTACAGCTGATTTAGGCAAGAATGAAAATGAGTTTGTGTGACTTGAGTTCTAACAGAAGGATGTAGTAAGAAGATAGTTCAAGGCCATGCTTGATTAAGAATGTACAGTTTACCATGAATATTTCTCAGGTAAATGGTGGACAATTTATTAAATAGTTGATACGGTTGGTGGAATAATATATTAAATTATTTCCTTTTCTATATAGGGATAAGAGGTTTCCTATTTTAATAGCTAAAACTCCAGATGCTTGAATTATAGAAATGATTAATGGAAACTAAATATAGTAACTAGACCTTTATTTTGCCTTTTGGCCAAAAGTTTATTTGTGGTACTTTTTACAAAGCCCATCCCTTCAGGCCACTCTGTTGATGATGATGGTAAATTTCCTATCCCTGCCTGTGAGAGAATGGTAAGAGATCTTGCTCTTGATTTCATCATCAGAGGAATAAAGGGTTTAGATGTATTTGAGAACTTAAAGATAGCCACCAGTAAAATAAAAATAGAGTTCAACTTCCAAAATACTAAAATAGATAAAAGCAGGCAAAAACCTAGTCTTTATAATGAAGTGGGAGATAAAGTACATAGCACAGAAACACACAAAAAGAATTCAATAAAATATAAAAAATAAATGCAAACATATCTGTCGTTTCAGTAAATATATTTGGGCTAAACACTAGAAGGTGAAGACTCAGATTGGGTTTTAAAGTATTCAACTAAATACTATTTGTAAGATACAGTCTGAAAACATAATGACTCAACTCTTAAGTAATGAAATTCATAGAACTGGAAAGTAGAATTGTGGTTTCCAGGGGGCAGAGGGTAGGAAGAGGGAATGAAGATTTACTCTCTACTGGGTACAGAGTTTCAGATTTGCAGGATGAAAAGTCCTGGAGGCCTGCTTTACAACAATATGAGTATACTTCACACATTGAACTGACACTTAAAAATGGTTAAAGATGGTAAATTTTCCATTGTGTTTTTTGCCACAATTAGACAAATATGACCTATCAAAATTAAAAATAAAAAGATAGGATCTGTTAGCAGTAGCAAGTAAGAGTCAAATGTGACAATACCCGACAAAACAATTTAATTAATATTATTTGCTGCATTTTTCGCACTCAAGAATAAGTGTAAATCATATACTAAAAGAAGTTGATGGAGAAACTGATTGAAGTATAGTTGTGTTGGGGAACTTTTATACTCTATATTCAGATACAAGGTAACTCTCTCTATATTAAATAAGTTCAGTTATCATTTTGAACCAGAACATCATCAGCGACTTTGATGAGAGCAGTCTCAGTGGATGGATGGGGTCAAAACCACATGCCTCATGTAGAGGAATGAAAGGCAGCCATTAAGAGGGGACTCACAGACTAAAGTATCTACATACTGGTCTGTGAGTCTTCCTGCCTGGAGTTATTCTCTCCTGAAATGTGCAAATGCAATATAATTTGTGAACAGTGAAGGTCTTCAAACTGTGATGTTGTTCTCTCTTATGTTGCGGGGTGGTTGGGGGTTCCTCGACAAGGCTGATGAGATAATAGAAGTGAGAAGGCTCTGAAAGTTCAAGGGAATCGAACGTAATGCCAAGAGGTTTGTAACTGTGAGAGCATGAAACGGTCAAAAAGAACTGCTGTCCCCATGGATTTGTAGGAAATTACACTAAATATTTTATCAGTGGAGAGTATGAGTGGACCTCTTTAAGCAGTGCTAGGACTCTGTGCTCAGCCAAACCCAGAGGGGAACTCATCGAATCTAATCACAGGAGGAAGTTCTGCTCCTGCCCCCAGAAGGATGAAGACTGCTTGAAAGTTAGAGACTCTTCACTGACAGACGAGTATCATATGTCAGATATCATGATATCTATCATACATACTTATCATATATAATGTAGAAATATAGTCTATCATATATAATGTAGAAATGCTATTTGACACAGGAAGGAGGCATGAGATTTGCAGTCGGGCTGCCCTAGGTTCAAATCTCAGCTTTGCCATTTTCTACATTTGTGATGTTGGACAAGTTACTGAATCTTGCAGTGTTATTATGAGGATAGAACATACATAAAATACCTAGCATGGTGTCTGGCGTACAGTAGGGCTCAATCTGTGAGTGCTGCTAGTTCACTGATGCAGCCTCTGTAGGTTGACTGCCTGAAACCAAGGCCACAGAGGGTGGAGCTCGACACGGCACCCATGCTGTCTGACTTGAGAGCCCACGCTTTGTCACCACCCTGACTGCTTCTTCATGAAAGTGCTGTGTTTCCAAAATTCATTTAGGATGCAGTTGAATGGAGTTGGCACACACATTACTATAGATAATAATAGTAATCTGTGTTCTGATCAGTATTAGGTTCGTGGGCCAACCTTGATGTGTCTGAGGTATCCTAGTGTCAACAGCACCATAGATCTTAAAACCCTAGTGAGATCCTGAAACAGTGCTGGTTTTTTCACTTTGGAGGGCTAGGGACTGTTCACTCCACAGGGCAGGCATTTCTAACCTCTCCTGCACCCCTCCACCCACTGCCTGGGCTTGGCGGTGGTTGGGAGGGGGCTTCTAGCAAAGCCTTTGGGATTCTGCCATTCATTCAGTGCCCTGTCTTCCTCTGACTTTTTTTCTCCTCTGCTTTTCTGCAATGGTTTCCACTTCTTGTCTTGAAGTGGATATTCCTGTCTCCTGTACTGGGGCCTTGATGGACTGACGTTAACTCCTTGTCTGTTGTCTATGGATGTTTCTATAT
The DNA here is from genome assembly GCF_055505025.1 of Bos grunniens. Classification (NCBI taxonomy): domain Eukaryota; kingdom Metazoa; phylum Chordata; class Mammalia; order Artiodactyla; family Bovidae; genus Bos; species Bos grunniens. The sequence continues at coordinate 63,972,406 of NC_141168.1, read as the reverse complement.
TGGAATGGTTGGAAACAGGCAGCTAATAAGAGTGACTAGCTCTGGCCCCAACCTGTCTCTGTGTCTCTCTCATTTGGACTGTACCAAGTGGCATGTGTGATCTTAGTTCCCTGACCAGGGATCAAACCCATGCCCCCTGCACTGGGAGCTTGGAGTCTTAACCAGTGGACCACTGGGGAATTCCGAAACAACACAACCAAATCTCCCAAAGGAAAAGATATGAGAACTCTTTTTTTTTTTTTTTTTTTTAATTCTTACAATTTGTTTTTATTTCCTTAGCCGCACTTCTCTGCATGTGGAATCTTAGTTTCCTGACCAGGAGTCAAACTGCACCTCTTGCATTGGAAGCAGAGGGTTATAACCACTGGGACACCAGGGAAGTCCATTAATCTCATTTTAAGATGCACAAGGTCATTAGAAAAAGATGAAGACATATAAGAACTATCTGTGGACACTGAACATTTAGATTTCGGAGGAAAGACACCTCTACATTGAGGGGGAAATGAAGATTCCATGCATTTACTGGGTAGACATTGAAGTGGTTGGGCTGCGGCTCCATGTACCCAGCAGATGTAGTTTGGGAAGTAGCAGGAGGGGCAGAGTAGAGGAGTGACAATTGCCAGAGCTTCCTCCCCTCCTTGCCACTTTCTGTGTTTTCCAAATAGGCCTGTTTGATTCATAGGTTGAAGACAGTCCCTGGACTGGGTTTCGAGGAGTGAGAGAAGGTAGTTTTAGCCCCAAAGGCTGTATTACAGAGAAGGGGGACGTAGGAGTGGGAATCACAGTAAGTAGTGAAGTTCTAGTGGCCACCTGACTATAAAGTCTAGGAGGACAGCTTTGGGGACAATTATTGCTATATATATAATATAGAGCCAATGAGTATTTTTTACTCTACCTTTTTTTGTTGGCTGCGCAGCATGTGGGATCTTGGTTCCCCAACCAGGGATCAAACTTTCAGCCCCTGCAGTGGGAGCAGGAGTCTTAATCTCTGGACTACCAGGGAAGTCCTACTTTACTTTTAGGTGAAGTATTAATTAATTTCAACTCAGTGGAATATTTGGGTACAGTAAGAGGCCAAAATGGGCTTCCCAAATTAATCTGAAATCTCTGATTGTCATCTTGCATCTCTCTGATTTTCACTTGAAGTAGTTCAGTTCAGTCTTTTTCATTGTGACAATAACTTACTCAATAATTCCCATAAATTCTTTAAACTTTAAGATGGAGAAAATTGAGTATAGTATAAGTAAGCTCCAGGGATTTTCAGAGAAACAATGTTTTAAATTTTGTGTCCATGATTCTGGTATCATTTATTTGTAAACAAGAAATTGGCAAGCAGAGATTTTTGTGGAAAATGGGGATGATTTGGTAAGTGCGAAGAGAGTTTTCTTACACAACAGCACCACATCTTGTGCAGGAAATCTTGCATGGATTTTTCTGACTTTGGAGTAGAAGGCCATTGCTATTATACTTACAATGGTGTGAGAATAAGTTTCAAAGAGAGTTGAATGGAGAGAGGCTTTTAATGAGTGCATTGACATCTTTGTTTGTATATCCAGGATTGACTCAAAGGAAGATGCAGGTCATGAAAGCTTGGTCTTTGACCCAAGCTTCTACTTGGAATTAAAAGTCATCCAGTCAGTTCTGCTATAATGCAACTCTTGAATTTTAACAAATCACCATGCTACACAAAATTGCACAACAAAACCCACAGCACTTATGGGGAAAGTCGGGACCCAACATGCAAAGATGTAATCAATGACACTTTTTTTTTTTTTTAATAAAGATAGGAACCAAATAAAAATGGGAGTATGTTTTGCACATGTTGAGCGGTTAAGACATACATAATTACTGCAAAAATATGGCACTGCAAAGACCTGAAGTTTGATTGTGAAGGTGGGCTTCAGAGAGCTACAGTGTGGGAGTCACTGTGAAGTGATGGAAGGAAGGCTGTGCGAACTCTAATATATAACATCAATGCTTGTATATATATTTATCATATATCGTATGGAGATATGGGCTTCCCTGGTGGCTCAGCTGGTAAAGAACCTGGCTGCCAGTGCAGAAGACCAAAGAGAGACGGTTTGATCCCTGTATTGGAAAGATCCCCCAGAGAAGGAAATGGCAACCCACTCCAGTATTCTTGACTGGAGAATTCCATGGACAGAGGAGCCTGGTGGGCTACAGTCCATGGGGTCACACAGAGTCAGACTCGACTGAGCGCTCATGCACACACACACCTCACACACATATGGAGATACATAAAATACACAATTTACCTTTGAATCACGTGGAAGTTGGGGCTCCAACCTTGCACATAGTTGAAAATCCACATAGAATTTATAGTAGATCCTTTGTATCTGTGGTGTCTCTGTATCCAAGGCTCCTCATCTGTGGATTCAACTGCCAGTGGTCATGTAGTGTTGTATTTACTACTGAAAAAAAATCTACATGTAAGTGGACCAGTACAGTTCAAACTCATGTTGTTCAAAGGTCAACTGTATATAGATAAACACACGTTGGCTTCCATACTCTATCTATATATAATCCATAGAGACAGCAAATGAGTGGTTGCCAGGGGCTGGGAGAGAAAGGGTTATGGGGAATGATTGCTAATGGAGGTGGGGTTTCCATTTGGGGTGAGGAGAACATTCTAGAACTAGAGAGTGGTGATGGTGCAACAGCATTGTGATTATACTTTGTGCTACTGAATTGCATGCTTTAAAATAGTGAAAATGGTAAACTTTATGTCTTGAATCTGTGTCCCGGGCAGAGCTCTGTGCTCGTCACTATAGGGGACACAGCAAGGAGTGCGGTGAGGTGCTGTCTCAAAGGATTGTGCAGCTTAGCAGGGAGGTGAGATAAACAGACAAGAGCTAGATTACAAGACAGAAATGAGATGCTCTACAGAGGAGATGACAACAGATGGCTTCAGGTATCCCCCAAAAGTGCACCTGTTCTTCTGGAGGAATCTGAAACGCTTTCCTTTCGGGCACTAGCATACAAAGTGGACTCATTGGATCTCAACTGGATGTCACCTAGGAAGCTCTAAAAAGCACCTATCCTCAGGCCTGGCCCTATTCAAATTAAATCAAACCCTCTGGATCTCCTGTGGGATTCTCACATGCAGCTGAGGTGAGGACCAAAGGTTTAAGTAACAGTGGGATATTGACAGCTGCGTTCTGGGCAGAGGAAATTAAAGAAGCAAATAAATGCCCAGCTGGGAAGAATGTAAGTTTTGTTTGACTAGACAAGAGGATATAAATGCAAGAGATGGAGGAGTCAGGCAGGAAAAACAGCTTAAACAACCTCATTGGATATCTTTCATGTACATGTGGGAATCTGCAGTTAGTTTTGTTGTCAGTGGGAAGGACTCAGATGATTTTGATGTAGGAGGGAGGAATAGATATCTGTGCTTTAGATAGGTGACTGTGGCAGTATTTTGAGATAAAAATGATCTGCTGTATAACTCACTAGAGACAGGAAGACCTGTAAGGAATACATTTGAAAGGTGAAATCTGCAGGGGGACTTTTCTGGGGGAGGGTCTGCCAAGACAAAGCTATTTTCATCATACTAAGATGTTATTTGCCTTTTTAACTGGATTTGACATTTATACTGATGATGCAAAAGCCATGCCAGGAAAACTTTTGGTGCCTTAGCACAAATCAAGGCCATGGCACCGAGCTGTAGTCTTCATTTTTCTTTTTCATTTCTGTGCACCTACAGAAGAGGTTTCAGTTTCACTTAAGAATATCCTTGATGGAGCAGTAAAAATCTCAAACCTCAGGTTCACATCTTTTTAATAGTCCATGCAGCAATAGAGGAAGCACTCCTAAAGCACTTCTGCTGCATGCAGACAATATTGATTGTCTTGAGGAGGAAAAGCATTCACACAAATGTTTGAGCTGAAGACTGTACTGGCTGCTTTCCCCCCCAGGAAACAGCCTTTTTACATGGAAGACAAATCAACATATTGTAGTCATGCAGTCTTGAGTATTTGGCAGACATCTTCTTGGAAGTGAACGACATGAGTCTGTCACTTCAAGACAGCAGTTACTGCCAATGAGACAATTTGCCCTCTTGAGCAAAAATGAGAATTTCAAAGATTTTTATCTGCCAGTGCACACCTGTGTACCAATACTTTAAAACTTTTCTGATGAGAGTTGCGATATCTTGCTATTGTATGATGAGATGTATCAGCATTTGGAAGCTCTGTTTCTCTTAAGTGAACCAAGATTTTCCAGTATTAGTCATTGGGAGTGACTGTGTCAGGAGGGCTTAACTGGGATGGCTCATGTATTCATGCCTTCATTCAGCGAGCATTATGAGGTAGGTCAAATTTGCAGGATTTGGCCCTTGCATGAGGCATGATCAGTCAAAAAGCCAAAAAAACTGCACAGATGTTTTGACCTGATGGACTTAGCATTAGTCCTTTTAATGAGAAATGAGAGTCAACCAAGGGAGCTGGTGGGGAGGCGGGGAGGCTAAAGGAAAATGATATTCTGCTTTTGGCTGGATCCTGATATAAAATTGTCTGAATCTTTTATCAGATCTTTTGACATGAAGCTAAACTTAATGAAGCTTTTCTGTTTGGGGATGGCATTATGATACAGAGAAATTCATTTTCCCAAGATTTTTTTTTTTCCCCTTTTCTTAATAATCATGATTTTCTTTTTTGTTGCTTTTTTAAGAAGTCTTGTATGGTTCCAAAAGTTAGCGCACTTGGGGCTCCTGACCTCATTGTGAGAGCCACTGGATTTTGCCTAGCTGCCTTCTCAGTACAGCTGTTTTCACCAGGGCCCCAGTTCTTCTGGTGCTTCTGCTCACTTGGGACCTGTCTTCCTGGTCTCAGGTACTAGTCAGTGTATTTGAGAACTCAGGAGAGAGCTCTCTGAATTATAAATTGCTCAAAGTGGCCTGCACCCCACTTTGCCTCAGGAATTCCCTAATCATGTCTTCTTTCACCATAGCCTCTGACATAATTTTTTGCTTTTTGTTTTTTAATTTGCAGGCTTGGTTTTTTATTGGATATTCAATAGTTGTAACTTAAAATTTTCCTTTTGGTAATAACATCTCCGCCTTTCAAGGATCCTAGTTGTGGGAAGTCTGTGGTTTGCTGAGCATAGAATCAGCTCTTTCACAGCGATAGCCCGTTATGTCCTCGAAGACGGTGTTAAGTGCTAGGTGAAGGGTACAAGATAAGAGGTAGAAATTGGAATAGAACCAAGTTTTTCTGTATAGGAAAATGGGAGAGATGGAAAGGTCCCTGAAAATGTCCCCAAAGGGGCACAAAAGCCAATGAGGATCAAAGACCTCTCATGGAAAGGCGATGAGACAGTAGACTGGTGGCCAGAGGCTGAAAAGAAAATTTTGAGAAGAGCTCTGCCTACAAGGCTTGTTGTGGTTGTGTGGGTATAAACACTCTGGCACCTCTCTCTGTGAAATCTTTAGCAAAATCCAGTCACTCACAGTTTACATGGAGGAATCTTCTTGATGAATGTGGAAAAATCCTTTTCCACGTTGAGGCTGAGGAGCAACATAGAGGTCCTTGGAGACTGTTCTGAGGATTATGTAAACCATGTAGACTACTCATCTTTTCTTTATGAATGAAGAAGTCTATGCTGCTGCTAAGTCACTTCAGTCGTGTCCGACTCTGCGCGACCCCATAGACAGCAGCCCACCAAGCTCCCCCGTCCCTGGGATTCTCCAGGCAAGAACACGAGTGGGTTGCCATTTCCTTCTCCAGGGCAGGAAAGTGAAAAGTGAAAGTGAAGTTGCTCAGTCGTGTCCGACTCTTAGTGACCCCATGGACGGCAGCCCACCAGGCTCCTCTGTCCATGGGCTTTTCCAGGCAAGTGTACTGGATTGGGGTGCCATTGAAGAAGTCTATACTTAATTAAAATAGCTAGTGATCCGAGGTTAGACAGGCAGGTCATACCCCATCCAGTACAGAAATTTCAGCCCTAACCCTTACACGTAGAAGCAGGGCCTCTGCAGCTCAGGGTCCTAGTTACAGGCATTCTGAGAGCAAAAGCCAAGGATGGTAACTGAAGTGTTATGGAGTGACAAGTTTTATGAATAAAAACTTCATAAACATTAAAAACTATTCAGTGGAAAGTTGCAAAAGATGTCTAACTATGTAAAATAGAAATTACTAGTTGGAATTAAAACAAGATAACAAATGACTAGCAAAAATGCCCCACACAGGCAGAAGTTCTATGTATAGTAACTGATGTCAATGTAAATTAATGATTTTCACCAGTTTGTATAATTACAGTGTTTTTCTCAGCCTGATGTAAACAGCTTTGAGACCAGGAGTCCCACTTATGGCCTGAGGACAGGCAGGCAGAAATACTTGGAGCTAAAGCAATCCCTTATCCCCTCCCCACATAAGGGAGTGTCTTTTTTTTTTTTAACTTTTTGTTTTGTGTTGGCCTATAGCTGATTAACAATATTGTGATAGTTTCAGGTGAACAGTGAAGGGACTCAGCCATAGATACACGTGTATCCATTCTCCCTGGAACCTAACAAGGGAATGTCTGCGTGTTCACTGCTCACACCTCAAGACCTTCCTAGACCATCTGGAACCCTTGAAGTGGGTCCGTTCTTCCCTAGGAAGCTTGCATCCCTTCCTCAGCGTCATCTGGTGTATCTGAATGCTGTCAAGAACTAGCTGCTGAGGCAGGACCAAGAGTCCAGATGTGAGGAGCTGAAAAGGCCAACTCTTCTTGAGCCCAGGTGATGCTACCTGTTGTGGGTGCTTTTCAGAAAAGGCTGCACCCTTTTCTCATGTGTCACCTGCACATCCAGCGCTCTGCTGTGTGAAGACCTGAGGGTGGGTATTGGAAGGGTGAGGGGAGCTTGGAGGAGAGCAATAGATGGGACGTACGTGGGACTTCTCCTTGCTGAGGTTCAGGTGCGTTCTGAATGGGGAAGACGCAGACAGCTGCATTTCACTGTGGAAAGTGAGTTGCATGGACTCTAGCGGACAGGCTCCTCCTGCAGCATGTGAACTGCATGCACCCTCCAGCTGAATACCTGTCCAATTTCCCTGAGCATGGATTTTGGGTCTGTTGTGAGAGTGTCTAAAGGATGGGAATGGGGAGTGCCTGATCTGAAAAGGCTATAATCAGCAAGTCATCCAACCAGGGACCAGGTTGCCTCTGCAAACAGGACCTCTGTCTTCTTAGCTGAGAGATTTCTGGATGACCCCACTACGCGTGATGCTTGCCAGATTTGGCCTTTGCTCTGCTTCGTCTGCTGATGGAGGTAGCCTGAAGATCTGTCTGCCATGTCGCTCTTCCCTAGAAAGGCCCAGTGTCTGGGACCTGATACAGGGGTTGTTGCTGTTCAGCCCCTAAGTCGTGTTCAACTCTGTGCAACCTGCAGCACGCCAGGTTTCCCTGTCTTTCACTATCTCCTGGAGTTTGCTCAAACTCATATCCAATGAGTTGGCGATGCCATCCCACTATCTCATTCTCTGCTGCCGTCTTCTCCTACAGGGGTAGGAGATACAGGGGTAATAACACATAAATATTTCATATCCTATTTTATTTAGTTTCTTGAAATACAATTATCTAATCCTGTCTTTGAAGCCTCAAGCTCTGAGCTGGATGGGTGGGTAGTAGACCTGTATCACTATGAATTCAATCCGCAGAGTGAGGCATGTAGGTGGAGAGATGCATATCCCTCTGCACAATTTTATGAAATACTCTTTGCCTTAGAATTTTATTTTAATCCTAATGGATTTCTACAAATGTTAATAGTGTTTTAAGAGAAGGTTTTCTGGTATTTGATTTTTTTTTAAGCCTTTATTGGAAAGAAATCTGTTAAGTTAATATATTACAGTTTGATGAAAAAAAAATGCTTCAAGAGATTTGGAGGCTCGTTTTCACATTTTGCCATCCTTTGACTTTTCTGGGCGCCCATCTGCAAATGACTTTGCTTTTGGATACAAATACTGCATTCAAAGATGATTTTTACTGCAGCTTAACAGAAAAATATTGCTATATATAGAAATGCACCTTGGTCGCTCACAAACGTGTAGCTTTTGTTCAATAACCAGCCTCCCTCTAAAGTTTCTTAACACCTGAGGACTTTCCTTTTCTTCTGAGATACAACATCCCTAAAAATCAATACAATCTTATTTTTAGTTCAGTAGTTTTACCTTGAGAGAGCAGGTAGCCCAGAAGTTTCTGTAATGAAAGCTGGTTGCATTTCTGTGAGAGTTGCATTGCCTGACTTTATATAGCATTTTCTTCAAGAGACAGTCTTGCTTTTTATATTTTAAGCTTACCATATATATATTTTTTTTCCTTCTCTGGGTCTCATTTGGGACTATGGAGGAATTGAATTGGCCAGTGGCTTGCCACTTCAATGCTGCCTCCTCCTTAATCCTACCTGGAGGAAGGAAGCCTGATCAGCAAAGATCTTTCATCTTGTCTGTTTGGAAGCTGGCAAGGGGTCCCCTGTTGTTCACGTGTGTGTGTGTGTGTGTGTGTGTGTGTGTGTGTTTTGCTTGGGGAAATGGCCCCGAGAGGGCATTTGGGAGCCAATGCTACAGCGTTCTTGGGCATGGTGTATGTCCATTTGCTGCACGTGAGGAGCCACAGCCTCCTGGCCATGCCAGTGCAATGTTATCATGTGGAAGGGAGGTCATTTCTTTCTCCTCAGTGAAGGAAACTTCTCTTTCTGAGAGAGATCCCTGAAGAGTAGCAAAGCACTTTCTTCTCACATCAGTTATTAGAAATGGTATAATGATTGGGTTTTTTGTTTTTTTTTCTTTCTCCTTTTCTCCTCCTCCAATAAATAAAAGTGGGCCAGATACTGGAAGAGGTTGGTTAACTTTACATCCCTGGTTCCTGGCAGCATGCAGAGAAAAGGTGGCTGGTTTTATTTGCTGCAGATTGAAATTCCCTACATTCTACGAGCTTAAATCCCTATGAAGTGGGATTATAGCATCCATATCCATGGATGCAATTTAGCAGTTGTTGGGTTTCTCCTCCCACTGGAATGCAACCGTATGGGTATTTTGATATTTGTCTGTAATAAATAGAAAGGATATGAGGAAAGGTCAGCTCCTGAAGTGGGTTTTTAGTTTGTTTTGGTACCACCGGAAACTTCTTGTGTTTGGCCAATGTTCTTCTAATGACCTGAGTCTTAACTACCCTTTTAATTATCTGAGTTTCACTGGAGTCTGCAAATTAAGGGAGTATAAATAAATGTCTCATTGCCAGGAGAGTGATCTAAAAGTACCCTCAATGTGTGATAATAAATAGTTCAGTTAATGGTGTAAAGTATTACACCTTCTCATTTCTTAATTGAGGCGAAAATTTCAATTCAGGAGGAGTGCGTCTCCTTGTACTATCAAACTCAGCATGCTTCTCATGACGGGTTTGTTTAGTTCAGTCATTTTTTTTTCTATTCAGTTTCCTAGAAAGATATGTATCACTCCAGTGTTGTGTGTGACACCTAACAGATTATGTAATGAATATGTATTTAGTCTTTGGGTTAGTATCCTTTTTTAGAGAGTAACATTTATTTTTGCAAGCTCTTCAGAATTCAGATGAGCTTGCAGTGAAATAATATCAATGTCTATCTAAGGGTGTAATCCCAGAAATGTTTGTATTACTCTAATTTTAGACTATTTGTAATAAATTTAAACTTCAAAGTTTAGTGCGTGTATGTTTTGAAAAAGAAAAACTGAGAAACTTGATTAACTTCACTGCTGTATATAAGACTCTTCTTCATATTCAGAAATAATCCTTTCTGTTGCACTTAGGGCTATATAATCGACAGTTTATTTCTTATATGTGTAGCCCTGCCTCTACCAAATTTAGGATACATTCCTCATGCTGACATTCAAAGCCCTTTGCTAAAGTCTGCCTTTAATAGGGTCTCACTTCCTTGCCCACAGGAAATTAGAATGTCACCAAACTGGGCAACTGGCGGCTTTCTAAATGGCCTCTTTGCTACCCTGGAATCATGGTTTATTCCTGGAATGACTCTTTCCCCCCCATGCTTCCCTCCCCTTTATGTTTCATAATTTTACCCATCCATCCCACGAGCTTCCATGAAGCCTCTCCTAATTCCTTTAGTTAGGTAAACGTTCACTTTCCTCTTACGGTATATATCATTACCTCCCCCTTCAGAGTGGCTCTGTTAGTCTGCTAGAGTGACCATAAAAGAATACCACACACTGGGTGACTTAAGCTCCAGAAATTTATTTTCTCACAGTTCTGGAGGCCAGAAGTCCCAGATCAAGGGTGTCAGCAGGGTTGATTTCTCCTGAAGCCTGTTCCCCTGACTTGCAGAGTTCCCTTTGTGTCCTCACCTGGTCACTTTTGCTGTGAATGCATCTCCCTTGCATCCTGGGATGTCTTCCTCCTCTCAGAAGGACACCAGTCAGGTTGGGTAGGGTACCCCGCACATGACCTCATTTAACTTTAATTGACCTCCTGAAGGCCTTGTCTCCAAATACAGCCATATTCTAAAGTCCTGGGCTTAGAACTTCAGTATATGAATTTGGTGGTGGGGGCGGGGAGGTGGGCACAGTTCAGTCCAAAACAGTGACTCTTTATACATTACATGTTTTCTCCTCTTTCCTTTCCCTGGTTAAATTGTGAGGGATTTGAAGTCAAAGGTAGGGCCTTGTACAAATGGACTTACTGGATTTTAATATAATGCCTCATACATAATAAATAGTCAATAAGGATCTGCTGGATTTAAATTTAATTAAATAAAGTCTTCAGAAATTTAGTGTTATTATTATACTTTTATGGAAATGATCTATGGCCAAAACAGGGTTCTTAAAGTTTCTTGATGGATTTAGCTGAATGTTGCCAAGTAATTTATAAAAACTAAACATTGCCAGAATACTATGTTACTCTTCTTCCTTCAGACTTAAGTAATACTTATATACCTTCTTTCAGTCTTATAAACTCAAGGTAAAAATCGAGGTCAAGACAGAACTTAACACATCTACCTTTTAAATCCACACATGAATCTTCATTGCCTTTGGCAGTCGTTCTCTGTGTTTGATTGGCAAATGTTAAATAACGCTTGGGTGTAACAAGCCAATTCACTCAGCTGTCTGGGGCTGGTGACATCAAAGGATTCACCAGCAAGCCTAGCTACTCAGAATTAGATGTTCCTTGGGAATATTTCTGAAGTTATCATTGGTTATGTTAAGAAAGTGGTTATTCCCATTTGAAAAACCCGTAAGGTTCAAAGCATTCCTGCCGTTCTCCAATGTGTGGGGGATGTCAAATACGTCTCTGTGTGTCAGGGGAGAATCTTTGCTGCTGTGCAAGAAAATGTCTTGTTTTGCCCACAGCCTCCTCAGCACTCCACCCCTGGGGGGATGCTTTGTTTGGAAAGGTCTGGTTCAGTTTCTCAATTTGATTTGCAAGGTCCTGCTCTGCTTTTTGCTAGTCTGATCTTCTGTGTGTTTATAGAGTTGTCCTCATCAGAGGTTTGAAATATCAATCTCTGGGTGCAGATTAGAGTGTGCCCTCAGCCTTTCTGACAGCTTTTATCTGGAGGAGGGGGCTTTTAGGGTGCCTGAAGACTTGTATACATTCACGCCCCAAGTTACCAGGTCCCTGCAGATTGCATTGCCACCTCCCTGAGCTGAACCTGAGTGTCATGCTGCTCTCTTCTCTTGCTGAAGGCTGTATACATGTCTTAGTCTGATCAGGCTGCTATTACAAAAATCCCACAAATGGGATGGTTTATAAACAATAAACATTAATTGCTCACAGTTCTGGAGGCTGGGAGATCCATGATTAAGGTGCTGGCAGATTGGGTGTCTGATCAAGGCCCACTTTCTGGATAATAAAAGACCCTCTTCTCTCTGTGTCTTCACAGTGTGGAAGGAGGCAGGTGTGCTTTCTCAGACTTCTTTTATAAGGGCACTAATCCCAGTCATTGGGCTTCCCAGGTGGCGCTAGTGGCAAAGAGCCTGCCTGCCAATGCTGGAGTTGGAGTAGACATGGATTCGATCCCTGGGTTGGGAAGATTCCCCTGGAGGAGGGCATGGCAACGCACTCCAGTATTCTTGCCTGGAAAATCCATGGACAGAGGAATCTGGAAGGCTACAGTCCATGGAGTTGCAAAGAGTTGGACACGACTGAAGGGACTTAGCACTCACACATGCAATCCCAGCCATTAGGGCTTTGCTCTCATGAGCTAGTCATCTCTTAATACAGTTATGCTGGGAGTTAGGATCCAAGGTATAAATTTACAGGGGACAGGGAGGGACAGCATAATCATTCAGACCAGTGAATAATCCATGAGGAGCCACCCAGTGGAGTCTGCTGTGGAGTCCGTTGCCCATTATGTGCCTTCCCATCCTTCATGTAGCCATAAAGATTCTTATAAGGAATTTCTCTTAATGTTTTCAGGTTTTATGCCTTTGCTTCAAAGAAGCTTAGAACCAAATTTGAAACTTCATCATGGTTACTCAGGTCAACTCATATAATTATCATGTTTGGATTTTGATTTTGTTCTCCTGATTAAAAAAAAAATTATATTTGCATAATTATTCACTTGTAAGAAATTTTGAAAACAATATAGAGAAGTCCCATGTACTCATTACTCAGCTTTCCTCATGCTTTATGTCTACTTTTTTACTTTAGGAGAGTTTTAGATTTTCACACTAATTTTTAAATTTGTTTCCTTAAAATGATTGCTATGTTTTTTGTTATAATTTTTCATTTTTTATTTAGAGAAAAGTTGGAAATAACTAAAAACTGGTAAATAAGGAAGATTAACAGGATCTGTCAACTGTGTGTTAACTTGAGCGTGTTTCAGATCACTTTACTAGATAACAGGGATTAGGAGTTTTTCTTCCAAGATACAAACACAGAATGACATCCTCAATATTCCTCAGTATGGTCTCTGACATGTTTCTGATGGTCTTTTCTTATTTCTTTAATGATACCAGTAGATTATTAAACTAATACTCTCTAGATAATCACCTAAAATGAGGCTTTAACCTTTTTCTTGTGTCATAATTATTATTCTTGAAACTGTCATCCTCCATACATTACTGATCTCATGCTTGCTTGATTCGCTTTACTGCTTATTATTGATATATCACACCATTTCACATTGGGTTAATCATATAGTATCTTATATTTTTTCCAAATTACTTTTTAGTCTATTCTTCCATTTTTCCTCTCACCTGTCCCAGATCATAAGCACTTTGAACCTTTCTGCCTTAGACTTTTAATATTCTTACTATATTCTTTAGCACAAATTTAAAATACAGGAGGTCATTTGGATATTTTTCTCCTAAAAAGTGGTATTTTCTACCTGTCCATTCTACATCATGGTGTCCAATATGGGAAGGAAGGAGAAAGCAGATTCCTTCTGATGACTGATTCTCTGGATTTGTTAGCAGCCAAGGATAATTTTGAGATTTGGTGCTTCCCTTGCAATCAGAGAGCCAGGCTTCACAAGTCTTGGCTTACAATTATGTGCAAGAAGCTGTAAAGGTTCTGAGTTGGGCGTTTCCCCCTCTTCGTCTTAGAGTGCCCTCCCTCTTTAAATGATTAGTTTGCTGATGGAGAGAGCAGGGCTGGTTAATGAGGCATTCTGTTTCAGTGGTGTACTTGAAAGTAATTCAGTAATAATTGCTGCGTGTTATGATTCATATCCCAGAACACACAGTAGCAATAACACATCAGTTATGAAAGTACCATTATAAGACTGAGAGGGCATTAACCCAGCTACCCTGTGTTCTCTAATGGCCACAGTACCAGGAAAAGATTCAGACCTAGACTTTCTAAAGAGCCTTCCCTGAAGCACTGGCCTCAGAAGGGAGAATAGAGTTGCAGTTGGGGAATAAGAACTTGGGTGTATTCTCCTTGTCTTGTCCTAAAGCTCAGGCTAATAAGATGGGTCTGCCTCTGAGAAGTTAGCCTTGTGTCCTGTCCCACAGGGATAAGCAGGACTGCGCCCTTGGTCTCAGATCAAGGGAACTGGGACTTTCTTAGTGGTTGACTCAGTGGCAGTGGTTGACTCAGCTTCCATTGTAGGGGGCACAGGTTTGATCCCTGGTCAAGGAGTTAAGATCCTGAATGTGCACAGAGTGGCCAAAAAATAAAATAAGCTTCTATCTAAAAGAAAAAAGAAGAAGGGAATGATTGTTTAGGGCTGTTCTTAGGACAAGAGCACTCATGAGTTTATCCTTTTTAAAAAAAAATCCTGTAGACAGACTGTTTTTCATCAATTTATCATACACCAAGACTAAGGGCCATAATCAAATATTCTGCAGCTCTGATTCCCTTGACTAAATAAGTCTTCTGCCCAGGTGGTGGCTCAATGGGTAAAGAATACACCTGCAACGTAGGAGACATAGGTCTAATCCCCGAGTTGGAAAGATCCCCTGGAGAAAGGCATGATGACCCACCCCAGTATTATTGCTTGGAGCAGTCCATGGTGAGAGGAGCCTGGCAGGCTACAATCCATGGGGTTGCAAACAGACACGACTGAGTGACTGAGCACACGTGCATGCCCAGTTTATGAGGTGGTCCTTTGGGCTTTCTTATTGACTCTCAGGGGTCTGGGGCTGAGATTCAACAGGTGGGAAGGAAAAGATCTGAATTTGTGATTTTGACTTCTCTGGACTCAAGTTCCCATTCATTTTTCAGTACTTTTGCATCTTAGTCTTGTTAGAAAAATTCCACCTTGTTCTTTACTTCCCATTTGCTCCCCAAATATGGGGGGCTTGTAGCTCAGTTGGTAAAGAATCTGTCTGCAATGCAGGAGACCCTGGTTCGATTCCTGGGTCAGGAAGATGCCCTGGAGAAGGAAATGGCAACATACTGCAGTGTTCTTGCCTGGAGAATCCCATGAACAGAGGAGCCTGGCAGGCTACAGTGCGTGGGGTCGCAAGAGTCGGACATGACTTAGCGACTTAAACCACCACCACCACCACAAATCTGAGAATTAGAAAAGCTAATGATGTGTTATTGTTCTATAGTAGTGTGGAGAAAATGAGTATAATTGATAAGTTTAAAAAATGGAGTGTTTCATGTAACTGGAGTTAATTTTGTTCATATTTTAAGTGACTTCTTGGTTTTCACTTGTGAACTCAGGAGTGCACAGATCGGCATTACCAGAGGCAGAGGTCTAAGTATCTGTGGGTTTGCTTCCTTTCAATAAGAAACCTGTAAAAAAATTTTTGAACTTGTGATTTTTACTAATAACAAAAGATTTTATTAGCTTAGGGAAACTAGAATTCTTAAAGGGCTAATCCACTGTGTTAATTTCCAGCATGTAGCATGTTTAAAATCCTTAAAGGCACTTTTCTAAGTGTTTAACGTATATTAACTCAGGTATTCCTCATGACATTCACTGGCTAGGTACTTTTCCTGAGGACTAGAAGATGGCTGGACTGGGATTTGAACCTTGGCAGTTTGTTCTGGAGTTTTTCTTCTTAACCACTGTGCTGTGCCTGCTTTCAGAACTTGCAATGTTTCTAGCTTCTCTTTCTTTCTCACCTACTTCTCAGTGTCTCAGCCACTTGCTCACAATCTTGCAGTTACTGAGACCTGCTATTAATTAGGTGTTGTGGTTGAGTATATATCCTGTCCTCAGAAACTCAGACTGGCAGTGGAGTACCGATATATCAATTGCAGAACGAGGAGCATTCAGAATTGGGAAGTAGAACAAGAACTGTTGGGGAGGTTGCGAGGAGAAAGACAGGTCTGTTCTGTTGGGGGAGGTGGTGCAGGATGTGAGTCTGAGAAAAGACCTCAGAGCATCAGCAGCCCACTGCGTGCGCGTGCGTGCACATGCACACATACACACACAAGATTAGGAGAAATTAGTCAGTGGGCATAAAGTGTAGACGGTTCAGGAATGAACTGCAGTTCTATTTGAAGACAAAAGGAAAATGAGTATATTTACCAGTAGGTGAAAGGAAAAAAAGTTATAGCTGGAAAGTGAAGTATTGGAGTTAAAAATATCAAGGGACAGGGGTTCTGAGGGATTCATTGTGTGGAGAATCATAACAACAATAAATATCAAATTCAACTGAGAATTGCTCCGGGAAGTTGGCAGTGGGTCATGACTTTTCTAGGGCTGATTGGTAGCCTTTGAAATAAGCTGTTTTATTGGTGCCATTTGTCTTTTGACATAAAAGTACTTGATGCTAAGCAACCGCATGCAAAAATCAAGCCTTCCTACTTTATAGCACATACTTCACCCCTCTGGAGACCAGAGCTATGACATAGGTAGGGTCATCATTGTCTTAATTCAAAAGACATTTTGAGGTATATTTTATAGATGAATTTCTAACTAGCATGTGAAATATATAGTAAATCACCATGATATTACATTGGGATGGGATAATGGAGCGGAATTTATACCTAGGCACTGTCTGCTCGTGATAAAATTGCTTGTTAATTCTTAGTAGATTTTTTTTTTTTTTTTGGTGAATTGCTGACTTAATAGTTCTCATCTTTAGAAGTGATGCTGAAAGTGAAATCTTTTCACTTTGTGTGTTCCTTCATCCGATCCTTCCATAATACACACCACGTTCACTTCCCCGGAGACCCTCATACTTCTAACAAGTGCTTTACATAGTTAACAATACCTGAATTGTAACTATATCAAAACATTCTATTAAATACTTCATGCATAATATAATATTCCTTATTCACAGTTGGAAGGAGGTATGATAGCTGGCATATGTAGGTTTGAAACACGACTCATTTTCACTGCCAGAGTTTATTTTTGTTATACTATTCCGTGGAGTCTAAAAATAAAGATCTGATTGTAAAATTATAATAACCTAGAATTAAAAGGATAAAATACTATTTGGAGTCCTTGTTTGCAAATATTTATCAGTATTTAATTTTTACAATAAATCTACAGAAACAAAACCTGTTCATTATTTTTTCATTGATTCTTAAGTCTTGCCAACAGTTATGTCACTAGGAATATATTAATGTACTCAATTCCTCTAAATATATTTGTAAATGTGGGTGAGGGAGTAGTTTTATCTGCTGTTATGTCCACATCTAGCTAGTTGTCTATTTAATTGTATCTGTTACTTTTCTTGTGCATACACTTTATGGGGTTTCTTTGTACTTGGTTGATTTGAAAGGCACGTTTTTCTGATTGCTGTGTCTATATAAGATCTGTCAACCTAAAAGAAAGTAGTGTTTACTCACAGATTCAGCCAATCAATCTATCAATTTTAATGAATACCTACCATGTGCTAGGATAGTTGCTTAGTGGTAAACAGAACTGTCACCTTCCCTGACCTCATGGAACAGACAGTGAAGTCCTGGAGACAGGCATTGAATGAGTAAACAAACAAGTAAATACAAATTATCAATTGTGTTTAGGAATACAATAAACTTTTTCTTCCTGTTAAAGAGAATAAGGGGCTATTATTAAAGAGAGGCTTGTGTGTGGAGGATCCTACTACAGACGTGGTTATCAGGGCTAATGTCTGCTATTTATGTGGACTTTCATTTGCCATTCTAGATTGTACATAGTGATAGCAAGTTTTAGAAATTTAAATTTGTTCTGCACTTTTTAGTGTTGTACAAATATTTCTTGGATTATTTAAAGTTCAGTATATGTTAATTTGGGTCTAGATTTTTTTTCACATTGTGTCATGTATATATTAAACTATTCACTGCTAAAGGAAATTATATAATTCAACTATAAAATTATATAATTTATAGAATAAGAAATAAAATCTCTTTTAGTGGTAGTTTATATTTTAGAGAATTTGAGTAGAGGAATGTGGATTATCTTTGCATTTTTTAGCACTTATGACATATAAAAAGTATTTACTTTTTACTTTTATTTTTATTTATTTGGCTGTGCTGGGTCTTATTTGCAGCATGTGGGATCTAAGTCCCTGACCAGGGATCGAACCTGGGCCCCTGCAATGGGACTGTGAAGTCTTAGCCACTGGACCATGAAGGAAGTCCTTAGCACTTATGACTTTTAATTTTGGTATTTACTTACATGTAAGCAGTTTCTGATCATTGTGCAGGATGAAACCATTTGAGATAAAGGCAGAAGAGAAGGAAAGCATTTCCTCAAAGAGTGTATTATTTGTATGGCATATTTAAAGCTCTGATTATATAACAAAATTTCCATGCTCTAATACACTGTGGAATCCTTTGTCACCAGAACTTTTCAGCTTCCTATGGGCAAACCTCTGGTGTCCTAACTCTGCTAGAACTGTGAGTTAGTCTGGCATTCTGACAGTTAGCAGTCCCTTCTGCATCTTGGCCTAATGACAGGAATATTATTAATAATACGTTGTTCTCGATTTAGGGAATACCAGTTGGCCTTGAATTTGTAGACCCACAACTTCTTAAGAGTTCTGTTTATATGTTCACTTCTATAAATCTCCAGAAATATGTGTGGCTAAGTGTACCATGTTGATATTTAAAAAAATGTTCGAAACATTAGTTTAGTCTACAGAAGGCTTGTGAAACAACCTGAATCCTCATCCCTTTATCTAGAGCTTATTTTTCTTTTAAATTAAAAAAAAAAAAAATTTAAATTTTAACTGGAAGATAATTGCCTTAAAATGTTGTGTTACTTTCTGCTGTAAACAACATGGTTCAGCTTGAAATAGACATATGTCCCCTCCCTCCTGTGCCTCTCTCCCACCAACCCCCGTCCCACTCATCTAGGTCGTCACAGAGCACTGAGCTGCGCTTCCTGTGCTTCCCACTGCTCTCTATTTTGCACATTAACCTAGAGCTTTATTTATTCATTTGGCTGCATCGGGTCGTAGTTGCAGCATTTGGGATCTAGTTCCCTGACCAGGGATAGAACCCAGGCCCTCTGTGTTGGGAACCTGGAGTCTTAGCCACTGGATCACCAGGAAAGTCCCTAACCCTAGAGCTTTTAAAACATTTTAGTATGTTTAGACTTTCCCTGAGATCTGAAAATAACCCTTTTCCTAGCCCCCAGAATCTAAAAACCCCTCATTTTAATGACTTAGGACCAGTATTCTTCTACCACTTGTTTTCTTTTGATTGGCTTACTTGGGTTCTATTGAGTAAGCTGCTTCTTTTTTTCCTTTGAATGAGAGTTGGCTTTAGCTGTGGTTACCAGGTCCTGTGTTCATTCCTATACCCTGCCTTGGTGTGTTCTGTCAGATATGTGTTGCATGTATTCTGTATTGGTGCCCTGCTTTTTATAGATAGACCTCCTTAGTGACTGAATCTTGCCCCTGAACCCCTGCTACTATGCCTCTCTTACACAGACTGTTTACTTCTCTGTTGCAACACCAGTTGACTCTCTGTTCCTTATTTCCCAATGCTGAGCCTTGTGGTCCAAAGCTGGAACATCCGGTTGCCCATGTCATGCTGGCTTGGCTTGTGTCTTTCTGTTCTTCTCACTGGGATATTTACTAGTCAGCTACGTCTTGGTCTTTGAGTTTGGCTAGAACCATATCTCACTCACTGTAGAGCACTTCACTGACATTTAACATTGTCGTGGCTCCTGTGTGGAATTCAAAGGTATGAGAATTCATTTTGGCTGAAGAAACATTTTTTTTGAGCACCAGCTGGATGTCAGGCAATGGTTTGTATTTTGACAGAGAGATTAGTGAGACCTGATCTCAACTTCTTGAGCCACATAATCAGTTGAGAGAAGAAAATAAAATTGGTTCATGATACATGATTAGTAAAGGAATGGCCTAAAAATATAGCCCACACACAATTTTATAGAATTGTAGAATTTGCTTCAGAAAGGCCTAATTATACCCATGCTTTTTCAGTTCTGGATACACCTAAATTCATGAAACTTGCTTATTCAGTGTTCTTAAGGGAATTTGTTGAAATGTTTTATTGTTTCTTAAGATTTTTTTGCTTTTATTTTTGTCCCTCTACCTCAGTAAACTTTTATGAAAGTATTTCAAATCAGCATACATGTTTTGGAAAGAATGAAACCATTCTTTGAGAGAGTTATCACTATAACCAATAGGAGAAAGAAGACTTCTATGAAATGTTTGCTGAATTCTCTGTCCATAGGATTCATAGAGTTAAACAACTTTAAGAAATGTCATGGGACACTTAATTACATATTGTCTCTTTAATAGATTAAAACTTTGGGGTTTAACTTCCTTTTGTGTCCTGTTCACCATTTCTCCTTTGATTTTCAAGTAAATCTAAATATTTCTTACAACAACTGAACAACCATTCCCTATTTCTTCCTTTTCAAGTTTTTTATTTTCTTTTAGCAACTGAATGTCTTTATCCATGTCTCCATGATTCAGCATTACCCTCTCAACTCAGTGTATTGCCTTTCTTTGACTCCAGCTTGTCCATGTTCTGTATAAAATATAAAAGCCTAATTTAGCACTCTATCTTTGAAAGGCTGATCAATGGTAAGTAAAATAGAGAAAATTTTTTTTCAGGATTGTAAGTCATTTTATTGCTGTTCAAAAATTAGTGATACCTATGGCTGATTCATGTTGATGTTTGGCAGAAACCAACACAATTCTGTAAAGAAATTATCTTTCAATTAAATAATAAATAAATTTAAAATTAAAAAAGGAGTTAAGGGGGAAAATTTTTTTAAATTAATGATAGTCTCTATTATAATCATTGAAATATAGCCTTAAGAGTTGATCAGTTTTCAATTTTAGAACTTTTTTGGTTGCTGTTTTTGTCATTTTCTATTAAATATAATGTATATAAGATAATTTCTATTAATATAACATTTATAGTGTATATTTTTAATCCCTACATGTTTTTTTTATTTTTATAGATAGTTGTCGTATTTCTTTCTTTCAAGTTAGTCACAACCAAGCTGGTGTAATTTACAAAGCTGTATTTCAGCTCTGTTTCTCATATTCCCTTTTCATTTGTATAGCTTGCCACCGTGTCACAGAGAGAATTCCCTGTGGCTGATCCCTGAGCCCTGACCTGATATAACTGCATTTTTTCCCCTTGTGATGGCTGTTAGTTTAACCTATGATAGACCAATGTTTTTGAAGAAAGAAGTTTATTACCTTGGTGGAATTAAATAAATAATTATATTTTTGAGAGAAAGATGGCATGAATGTGCTTTTGAAAAGTCCTATTAATGTTCATTATAATATAAATATTTTCTAATCATCTGTCAATTTACATTTTTCTGCCTGCTCCAGGTAAATCAAATGGTCTTATATCTAGGCTCAGTATGTTTTTTCAAGATAGAAACTAAATTTACAGTTTCTAGATTTTAAAAATAACCATTTTCAACAGGTTTTTCCTTTTATTTTTCCTATATCATAGACAGTTACTATTTTTTTTTATAAGAATCAATAATCCTGATGGCTCAATTCCTTAATCTCATATTTCAATAGAATTTTTTAAAGGCAAGTTTTATAAAGTTAATTGCATATTAGATGGGGTTTGGGGCATTCTGTTTCTTAAAAATAAGGGTCAAAATCACTGGATTTTTTGCACTAATCTTTGATATTGTAATAAGAGTTTCCTTATAGAAAGGTAATTTTGCTTATAAAGCATCTCTCATTTAAAAGAAACCACAGCTTTGCTGACTGCCCACTCTACTGCAGGAATGTGTTAAAGCAGAGAAAACGGTCCTGCTTCTTAGAATTGTTGGCCCACATGAATCAATCAGGGGCACAGTCATCACTAACTTCAAAGAGATAATATTAATATAATTGTCTTTTTCCCTTTTTGAAACACGTGATGACTTTTAATTCTGGCTGTAGTATTAAGTCATAGGTATTTTTGTGATGAGAATATTAATGATGGTTTGCAGACCAGCTTAAATGATATTTTTAACAGGTTCGTTGCCCAGAGAGAATTAATTATAGCATTAATAAGAATAGCGATTTGTGGGGTAATAGGAAATAGAGGGGGCATTGAGAGACAGCACACAGGACAAGAACGCCTTCATGTTTATTTGTGATCAGGTGACCATTAGACGATTTCTGGGTAATAATGTACCCACTTGTATTCTTTCAAGCCGCAGGGGAACTGTCTGCCTCTTTAAGAATTCTGTGACACCCCTCCACTGCGTTTGGGCTACTTTCTTTTCTGCTTCCTGATATAATTATCTCCATATGTGTTCAAATCTTTCATAATGACACCAGTATGTGAAATCTTCCATAATGACACCAATATGCGAAGGATAGAAAAGGTAAATCCTTTGTTGTTAAACTGGGGTCTGATTCCTTAGGGCACCTTCAGTTTCTGGGCTGGTACAGATTTCAGCATTCTGTCCCCACTTCTCCCACATGCCTGCTGAGAGCAACACCCCTCTGACATCCAGAGGTGTGTGGGGGTGTAATTTACTGGTACCCAGAGCCTGCTGGCTGTGTGTGTTATTCCATCTTCTTGCGGAAGGAGGACAGTGTGGTTTCAAAACTGGAATCGTGATTATGGCTTTCTGATCTACTGCTGCCTGCCAGGCATGTTAAAAAAGAAAAGGAAGGGAAGTTTAACACAAATCGCCATCTCTTTGAGGCCAGGCCATTTTTAGTTGTCTCACACTGCAGTAGCCTTTGGAGAAACTGTTTTTCACCTGAGTGCTTTCATATGTTGCTTTGAAGACACTGGATGCTTGGGGCTGAAGTCCTTGTGCAGGTCCAAGGACAAGCCAGAGCCCAGGTTCTTCCTGTTGAGGTGGAGACAGGCTATCACTTCCTTGGCTAGAGGTCTCTGATCTTTAACAGCAAAAGCATGCACAAGTCAGAGCTATAGGGAGCTGTTTTGTGGGCATATAATTGAATTTTAACATCTTCATCTGTGGGAAAGTATAAGTAAACATATCTCACAGAGTTGTTGAGGGGACTGAAAAATAAAATGTGATAACTCAGAATAGTGTTTCATACGTGATAAGCCCTCAGTGAATGTTCATTTATTTCCTTGCATGTGATAGACCGCTGTAGTCCACATCTTCCATGGTAGGTGAGCATGAGGCAGAATAAGAATATTTGCAGTATGTTAGTCAGGCAAAAAATAATTCATGGCAGTCCCTGGCATCTTCATTGATTAAACAAAGTTACTGCACAAGCAGCCTTGGTGAAGATGTAGGGGGTTAGAGAGCAGAGCTGAAAGTGGGCCTGACTCTATAAGGATACACCCAGAAACCTCTAGTACATCAGTCCCAACCTTTTCGGCACCAGGGACAAGTTTCGCGGGAGACAGTTTTTCTATGGGCTGGGGGAGGGGGAGATGGGTTCAGGATGATTCAAGCACTTTCCACTTATTGTGCACTTTATTTCTGTTATTATTACATCAGCTTCACCTCAGATCATCAGGCATTAGATCCCGGAAGTTGGGGACCCCTGCTTTAGCAGTTTGTTTGCGGAGTGCTCAGATTTGGTTTTTCTGTAAGTCATTGTGAGCATCCCACCTAGGATAGAACGGCTTGCTGATGTAAGCAAATGGGGAGTAGGGAGATAAGGCTGGTTAGGTTGCTCTGATGATACTCAGAAAAAGATAACAAGCTTATGAAATGGACTTTATAGGCTTAATGCTTTTCAACTCTTGATGCCTTCGGAAGGTGCAGGAAAGATCCTAGGTGTCAGTTAGGGACCACCATTCATTTCGGATCTCCGGAGCATGTACATTGTCAGCCGAAGGCTTATAGATGGGCAGAGCCTTCTCTTGGTGAAGAAAGACCTAAGGAAGATCATTGTTCTTTACAGGACTGTGGAATGTGTGGAGATTACGTTATTGACCGTATATACACAGATATTCTTAAATTCAGGTAAACCTAATTTGCAGCTCTGGATAGGGGGAGAGATGATGGATCTCTGGTTTCAAAGATCAACCTTCTAGAGCAGTCCTGTCCAATAGAATGCCAGTCACACATATTATTTTAAATGTCTTAGTAGTTACACTAAAAAGTTTAAAAAGTGATAGAAATAAAAGTGAAATTAATTCTGATACTATTTTATTTAACCCCATATGTTCAAAATATTATTTCTATATGTAAACACATAAAAATTTAGATACTCTACATTCTTTTTTTTAAGAATCAAATCTTCAAAATCTAGAGTGTCTTTTACATAGACACTGTATAATAACAAGCACTTATTGTAAGCTCTTTAAACATGTTATTTAATCAGACCTTAAATGTCACACCCTAGGTACTAGTGTTATTTCCATTTTATAGATGAGGAAACAGGCTTAGCGAGGTTAAGGAAGTTTTCTAAGGTCAGAGAGCAACTAGGTGGCAAAGCTAGGATACAGTCTCAAGCCATTCGGCTCCAAATGTGTGCTGTTAATAGGAGGTTATCCTGCCGCAGTTAACATGATCCTTTAGTGTAGGACACCGAATGAACTCTGCCATCGAAAAAGAGAGATTAATGTTGGAGACTAAAGTGGTCTAAACTGGCATCTTGAAATGTCAAACATGGAATCCTTTACCACAGCCCTGGTGTGGTCAGCTGTCTTGTCTGCACTACAAAATGTAGAACTGATAATCCGAAGAGTTTCCTCTTTGTTTTTCTGACTCTTCTTCCTTCTTGCTCTGGGTTTAGCATGCAGTGTTCCTCATTGAAATCCTGTCTGTCTTGAATTGTTTTTTCCTCTGGGGGTGGAGGCGGTGGTGGTAATGGTGGAATGTTCCAGTCTTCCTGAGCATTTTTGCTTTCCTCTCCCTGGTACTCCTGACCATGTGAACTGTGATAAATCCCCATTCTGGTCTTTGGATACTATTTAGCTCTGCATGTGCTTTGTTCAAGGACTTCCCAGGTGATGCAGTGGTAAAGAATCCACCTACCAATGCAGGAGATCCAGGTTTGATCCCCAGGTCAATAAGATCCCTTTGAGGAAGAAATGGCAACCCACTCCAGTATTCTTGCCTGGAGAATCCTATGGATAGAAGAGCCTGGTGGGCTACAGTCTGTGTAGTCGCAAAGAGTCAGAGATGACTGAGCTTCTTAGGTTGCTCGCACACACTTAATTCACAGTTAACATTTAATGAGCTGGTGCAGAATGGCCTGGGCTCAGCATAAATCCCTGTCAGAATCAGTTTGATATGACTCTGGAGTTAAGTTTTATAAAGTTGATTTAGGAAATTGCATCTGTTACCACATCCTTATTCCTGACCCTAAGGGAGAAGCTGATATTTGCCAGATTTTTAGCAACCACTATTTTAACAAGAGGAACCTATGTCTCTTCCACAGATTTCCCCCTGGACTCATGAGAAGTCAAAAAGGGACTCAAATATTTATTAAGTGAATGAATTTTGATGCTCTCAGTTCTATTTCTTTTTAATTTTTGTTTCACTGACTCTTGTTTTAGGAAACACTTCTCTCAAACTTAGTTATTTAATACAAAACTATACTTTTGAAAATTATAAAAATTATAATTTTTATAATTATAAAAATTTATATAAAATTTTGAAAATTTCTCCTGCAAAATCTGTATGCAGGTCAAGAAGCAGCAGTTAGAACTGGAAATGTAACAACAGATGGTTTCAAATGGGGAAAGGAATACATCAAGGCTGTACATTGTCACCCTGCTTATTTAACTTATATGTGGAAAAGGCAATGACAGCCCACTCTAGTTCTCTTGCCTGGAAAATCCCATGGATGGAGGAGCCTGGTAGGCTGCAGTCCATGGGGTTGCACAGAATCGGACATGACTGAAGTGACTTAGCAAGCAAGCAAGAGTACATCATGCAAAATGCCAGGCTGGATGAAGCACAAGCTGGAATCAAGATTGCTGGGAGAAATATCAATAGCCTCAGATATGCAGATGACACCACCCTTATGGCAGAAAGTGAAAAGGAACTGATGAGCCTCTTGATGAAAGTGAAAGAGGAGAGTGTAAAAGCTGGCCTAAACGTCAGCATTCAAAAAACCTAGATCATGGCATCCAGTCCCATCACTTCATGGCAAATAGATGAGGAAACAATGGAAACAATGAGAGACTTTATTTTTGGGGGCTCCAAAATCATTGCAGATGGTGACTGCAGCCATGAAATTAAAAGATGCCTGCTCCTTGGAAGAAAAGCTATGACCAAACTAGACAGCATATTAAAAAGCAGAGACATTCCTTTGCCAACAAAGCCTGTCTAGTCGAAACTGTGGTTTTTCCAGTAGTCATGTATGGATGTGAGAGTTGAACTATAAAGAAAGCTGAGCACGGAAGAATTAATGCTTTTGAACTGTGGTGTTGGAGAAGACTCTTGAGAGTCCCTTGGACTGCAAGGAGATCCAACCAGTCCATCATAAAGGAAATCAGTCCTGAATATTCATTGGAAGGACTGATGTTGAAGCTGAAACTCCAATACTTTGGCAAGCTGATGATGCAAAGAACTGACTCCTTGGAATAGACCCTGATGCTGGGAAAAATTGAAAGCAGGAGGAGAAGGGGATGACAGAGGATGAGATGGTTGGATGGCGTCACCGACTTGATGGACATGAGTTTGAGTAAGCTCTGGGAGTTGGTGACGGATGGGTAGCCTGGTATGCTACAGTCCATGGTGTTGCAAAGAGTTGGACATGACTGAGTGACTGAACTAAACTGATAATTTTGAAGATAAAGAATAAGACCAGAGAGGCAAGTAAACACTAAGTGAAACATGACTGACAGTCCCTAGAACTAAAAGAGTTTTAGCTGTCATGTGTTAGTTGTTGTTTTTTTTTCCTTTTATGCATTATTTTAGCATAACAATTTGAAGTAGTAGTATAATATATCTTCATGCATTTTCTGAACTTCAAGAATTAGTTACAGTTTGCTAATCTTACATCTTATATAACATGACATCATGTCCTTTTATTTTTCCTGTTTCTGGAGTACTCTAAGGCAAATCTTAGATATTATGTCATTTTACCTCAAAAGTCTTCAGTGTATACTTCTAACTGAGGATTGTTTTTTTATTTTATTTTATTTTTTTTCCTTTTTTTTTTTCTAATTTTATTTTATTTTTAAACTTTACATAATTGTATTAGTCTTGCCAAATATCAAAATGAATCTGCCTCAGGTATACATGTGTTCCCCATCCCGAACCCTCCTCCCTCCTCCCTCCCCATACCATCCCTCTGGGCCGTCCCAGTGCACCAGCCCCAAGCATCCAGCATCGTGCATCGAACCTGGACTGGCAACTCGTTTCCTACATGATATTTTACATGTTTCATTGCCATTCTCCCAAATCTTCCCACCCTCTCCCTCTCCCACAGAGTCCATAAGATTGTTCTATACATCAGTGTCTCTTTTGCTGTCTCGTACACCAGGTTATTGTTACCATCTTTCTAAATTCCATATATATGTGTTAGTATACTGTATTTATGTTTTTCCTTCTGGCTTACTTCACTCTGTATAATAGGCTCCAGTTTCATCCACCTCATTAGAACTGATTCAAATGTATTCTTTTTAATGGCTGAGTAATACTCCATTGTGTATATATACCACAGCTTTCTTATCCATTCATCTGCTGATGGGCATCTAGGTTGCTTCCATGTCTTGGCTATTATAAACAGTGCTGTGATGAACATTGGGGTACACGTGTCTCTTTCCCTTCTGGTTTCCTCAGTGTGTATGCCCAGCAGTGGGGTTGCTGGATCATAAGGCAGTTCTATTTCCAGTTTTTTAAGGAATCTCCACACTGTTCTCCATAGTGGCTGTACTAGTTTGCATTCCCACCAACAGTGTAAGAGGGTTCCCTTTTCTCCACACCCTCTCCAGCATTTATTATTTGTAGACTTTTGGATCGCAGCCATTCTGACTGGTGTGAAATGGTACCTCATAGTGGTTTTGATTTGCATTTCTCTGATAATGAGTGATGTTGAGCATCTTTTCATGTGTTTGTTAGCCATCTGTATGTCTTGAGGATTGTTTTTTTAAAAAGTAATTATTTCATCATACCTATTAGAATGAATATTAATACCAAGGATTAATATAAGAGTCAGCCTATGCGTGCATGCTAAGTTTTTTCAGTTTTTTCAGTTTTTTTGCATGTCTGACTCTGCAACCCCATGGACTGTAGCCTGCCAGGCTCCTCTGTCCATGGGATTCTCCAGGCAAGAGTACCTCCTCCAGGGATTCTTCCCAACCCAGGGATCTTGTGTCTCTCATGTCTCTGAATTGGCAGGTGGGTTCTTCACCACTAATGCTGCCTGAGAAGGGATATGCTTTTATAGTTTCCTCCCTTACCTCTCTCTCAAATCAGGATCTGAACAGAGTCTACATTTTGAAGTGATTATTTGGTCTCTTAAGTCTTTTGTTTTATTATTGTCCTTCTTTCCCAGCTATTCTGGTTTTTCCCCCTCCTACTTTTGACTTATTGGCAAAATTGAAACAGGAAGGAAGAGGGCAGGGCATATGTCACTTTGAAAGAGTGACATAACTCAAGGACACACCATAAGCCAATTAGAATCAAATGGGTCCAAGGTGGCAGACAAGTCAACTTGAACTAGACTTTGATCCTCAATCAACAAGCTAAATGACACACCCAGAGACACAATGATAGTTCCAAGGCACCTTCAAAAGACCAGAAAGTGGGCAGTGGCCCAATTCCTGGAAATCTTCACTCTTTCCCCAAAATAGTTGGAATAATCCTCCCACTTATTAGCCTATGAAATTACCCAGCCCATAAAAATAAAAACTTACCACACCACATTTCAGGGCCACTGCTCTAGCCCTCTGTGATGGCCCATACTCCGTGGAGAATGTTTCTCTCTGAATAAAGCCACTTCTTACCTATCACTTTGTCTCTCACTGAATTATTTCCTCGATGAGACATCAAGAACCTGAGCTTCATTAGGTTCTGAAACCAGATCTTTGATCTCAATTGGAAGACCATGGGTTTTGACTGGGCTCAAGTCCCAGCCACGTTGGTTAGAGTCCCAAGCAAGCATTTGGCTGAGTTCAAGTCCCAGCACATGGGTTCAAGTCCTGATCTGAAGTAAATAATTTCACAATGAGCTCATGTGTAGATTCAGATGTCCATATTGTGGACTTAGCTGGTGGCTTTCTCATGGTGTGTTAATCTTTCACTGGTTCCTCTACAACCTGTATTTGCTGTAAATTGGATATTAGGCCTAGAGATGTGATTAGATTCAGCCTTGTTTGTTTACTTTGGGAAAAATATCTCATAATTGGTGCTGTGTGCCTTTACCTTCCTTCAACAAGAACTTGCTGTCTGACTGTCCCTCCTTTATTGGCTTTACTCAGGGTTACTCAATCAGGAGGTGTCAGCTTGATTCCTTTATAAAGTTCCCCATTATCCTCTCACCTGATGAATGTTCAGTTCAGTTCAGTCGCTCAGTCATGTCCGACTCTTTGCGATCCCATGGACTGCAGCACACCAGGCCTCCCTGTCCATCACCAACTCCCGGAGTTTACCCAAACTCATGTCCATTGAGTCGGTGATGCCATTCAACCATCTCATCCTCTGTCGTCCCCTTCTCCTCCTGCCCCCAATCTTTCCCAGCATCAGGGTCTTTTCAAATGAGTCAGCTCTTCGCATCAAGTGGCCAATGTATTGGATGAATGTAGTATCCATTGATAATCATTGCCTAGATCCATTCTTTCTCTTTGAAATTAGATAATGCTGATTTTTCTAATTCTGTCATGTCTTCTACATTTATTGACTGAATTCTCATATAAAAAGGATTTCCCCCTCATCTACTGTTTGAGTACCTTGACACTACAGTTTGCACAAAAGAGACAAGATAAATGCTTGATTCTTTTTCCATGTTTATAAATTTGGAGGGTAATAAATTTGTATCCTTGCAACCTGTAGTAAAGAGAAATGAAATCTTTCCTGTAAGTATTATTATGAACTCATACATTTTTATTTATTTATTTTTGTTTTTTTTGTTATGAACTCATACATTTTTAGACCTTGGTTATCTACTGCAGTCATTATTCTTTTTCCTCAAATTGCCCTGTCTTAGGCCACTTTGACCCCTGTGTCTTTTTGACACAATCTTATCAATCTTTGATCAAGAATGGATCAAATCTCATCCTGTTTACTGATTTCTAAAGGGTGCTAGAAATAACTCTGTGGGCATGTTGAGTATCTGATGACAAGTAGGCATTCGGGGGTTGAGAGGGAGCTATCAAGTACTTCTCTAGATGTCACCGTGTTAGATCTTCTTTTTGAGGAGAAAGGTTGGAAGGTAGCTTTGTGGTAAGATTTCTATGGCAGGTTCTGATGTTAAAATGAAGGTTCTGGAACTGTTTTCTCATACAACAGGGTATGAGTAAGGACACTGGTCTGCAGTAAGACATACTGGCTCCAAATCCCCTGACCACTTCCTGGCTCTACAGCTTGGTCACGTTATTCATACTCTACATTTCTGTTTTTCCAGTTCTCTAAAGTGCTGATGGTAATAATACAGACCTCTTAGAGTGGCTGTATGATTTACTTGAAGTAATAACAGTAAAACACCCAGTACAAAGGCCTGCCATGCACAGGAAATGCCCAGCAAGTGGTTGGTAACATCAAAATGGCAGCAAGTCATATCCATGGGATTCTGGCATTACGTCTCAATTTTTTACTTCATGCTGTGCAGATGTGAAGCAGGATTTTTTGAGAAAGCAAGGGTTTTCTTTCGTTTTCACTATGCAGGCCTTGAAGTTTCCTGTGTGGTTGATTTGTTTACTCAGTCCACAGCATCATGTGACTATTTCTTACCATCAGTGTGAAATCTCAGATAGAAGTATAATAACTCTGGATCCAGGACAACAGTTCAGCAAAGCTAAGCAGACTTTATTTAAAGAAAGCGCTCGTATTCTTTTTCTGGACACACAACTCATAAGAACTATGTATTATGTTGTTAAGTAGTGGCTTGGGGATGCTTTCACATAAATGAATTTTCCATTCAGTTGAAAGTTACTCTCTTCAAATGCTAAACTTTAAAAATACTTTAATAGCTCCTGATAAAAATTTTACTAAAAATGTAACCGCCTTAAGCAGAGACAGTTGAAACATCTCTTAACCTTTTCTTTATGTTTGCATCAGACAGCTATTGCTGTGTAACAAATAATCCCACAACTCAGTGGCTTAAAATAATTTTCATTCATTCTCATTTCCCCAGATACTGAGGAATTGGCTAGGGATTTTTCTAGTAGGTTATATTGCAAGCCCATCTGACCTTGCATTCTCACTGTGGATTGGGCTTGGTTATGGGGTCCAGCAGCACACCAAGGAAAGCTTTTCTTACAGTGATGGAAGAGATACAGTAGAGCTAGTCCAAGGGTACAAGCACATTTCAAGTCTCTTCTTGTATCCATCTGATTCCATTCCATTGGTCATAGTAGGTCACATACTGAACCTAACATCAGCAACACAGAGAAGTATACCTCTTTCATAAATGTGGGAAAGGAAAGAGTTTGCTAAACACCAATGTATTTGATCATACTAACCAGAGTCATTGATATGATTATCTAACATGGCTTTACTTTATGTACAATTATTATTTGTACCTTTAGTTGCTCAGACATCAGTACTACTTTCAACCTGCTTATTTTGAACCACAGATAAACAAGTCTTTTAAGAAACCTTTTTAGGTAAGGATAAATAAATTCTGTATGAGGATTTCAGGCCTTCTCCTGGGAAGTGAAGCATTTTCATGGCTGTTTTGGGTACTTGACAAACTTTTCCTTT
The DNA here is from genome assembly GCF_055505025.1 of Bos grunniens. Lineage (NCBI taxonomy): Eukaryota > Metazoa > Chordata > Mammalia > Artiodactyla > Bovidae > Bos > Bos grunniens. The sequence goes on along the minus strand of NC_141168.1, from coordinate 63,940,830 downwards.
ACTTTTCTGTACACAATTTGTCCTAAAAAGAATCCCTGATGTTGCCAGAAATTTGACTTCTGGGAGTAAGAGGTTAACTCAATATGTAAAAGTAAACTGCTAGGAAACAGAGGTTAATTCATTTTGTTATAGTAACTGGGTCATGCACTATACTAGTAACTCTAGACTTTCAGGTTCTAATCTTATATTTTCAACCAACTCACAGAACAGCAGGGGCAAATTGCCTAGTCTCTGGGTGCTTGTAAGTATAGCCAGTGGAGATGATCAAAATGAAAGCTTGAAGAATTGTGGTAGCAATCAAATAGCAAATAAAGTTATTTTCAACTATTTTAATCCTATTAGTATAAAATTCTCCTGATTTCTAATTATTTTGCCTAAGATGCATTGAAATTTACTTTACCTTAGTGCAATCAGTGGAGAAAGGCATTTTTTAAAAAATTAATGTTTTGAACCTACTTTAAAAAAGTACATTATAAAAATTAGAACATGTATTTGGAGGTATGATCAGTGCTAATTATAATTAGTGCTAATTTTCAATGTGCTTAATCTGTTCACAAAGCAGACCGAAAGTACTTTAAATTCACAATCTCCATAATGAATTAAAAGTAATAGAATTTTTTACTTAAATATGTTCCACAATAAATCATATTTTCTTAATTCAAGGTTTATTTTTAACTAAATCACATGGGTAGGATTTTACCATGTTTACAAGATTGTGTATTTTTCAGGCACAAGGAAAGCACTGCCAACATCATAGTAATGTGTGATATGAAATGTCTCACTAGTTGGTGGCTAGTATTTTTCTCTCCCTTTGAGTCCTCTCTGACTTGTGTGTGTGTGTGTGTGTGTGTGTGTGTGTGTGTGTGTGTAAAGCCTTAAATGTAGTAGTATTCTAAGTGGGAGAGGGAAGTGGAGTTGCCACTTCCACAAATGCCTCCCTGTGTATGTTAGCTAAGGGTTTAATTTAACAATACATTCTCCTTTGGCCTTTCAGTTTCTTATAGGAAGAAAAAAGAATTTTGTAATAAACTACTTTGATGCTGGACTTGATGGGAAATCCCAGCCTGCCGAGGGATTTGCAATCTTGTCATCCCTCGGTAGAGATAAGAAAAAAAAAATTTTTTTTAAGGTAGATTTTGTACCACAGAAACCACTGCCCCTGTTTCTAGCCATTCTTCTGTCCATGACTCTCCTGTGGAATTAATCAAACCCTACCTCAAGGGTTCTTCCAGATCCACAGATGAGGATGTAGTGATGGCTGTTACAACCACCGTTGACATCATGATTTATGAGAATTTCAGGGTAAAATATCATGTATTCAGGATCCCACAAGGCATGGTTCTCTTGACATAGATTTTCTCTCATCTCAGGCATGACAAAGGTTTTTAAAAAGTTTTTCATTTTTAAATATTTTATTACTATTTCTCTTAACATTTATTGTGGGTTTATTCCATGCTGGACACTGTGCTAAGGACTCTACATGTGTAGGAATCTCATTAATTCCCACAACTCTTTGGTAAGTATTCCTCCAACATCCATTGGATGCACCCAGGGTTTGGAGGTGCAGAGAGGATCAGCAGTTTGTCACGTAGCTAGTAAGAAGCAGACTAGGGCTCTAACTCAAGTCTATGCCCCCTTCGAGGATGCACCGATGAGCACCATGCCATGTGCCCCATTACCTGTGATCCGCTTCCTTTGGTCTTGACCTTTTGAATTATGGTACTTCACGTAGTTTTCCCTCTTTTCATTCTTGAGTCTCAAGTTTAGTTACCATCTTTCTTAGTCCTCTAAAGGGAACGACTGTTAATCGTTTAATTTAATAGACGTGTATTAAACGTCAGCTGTGTGTGGAGTACTGTGTTAGGAATTTGGAGCTACAAAGATTTTGTCTTTTGTTTTTTCTTCCTATTACAATTTGTAAAACATTTGAGGGAGCTGATAAAATAGATACAAATAAATATCAAAGACCATGAATGTATGAAGATATAATAGCTTCCTTCAAGGGAACTACCAGGAAGAGTCCCACCTGCAGGTCATTCTTGCATGTTCTTTGTCTACCTGGTCTGTTCTGCAGGAATTCTGTGGGCACTTTCCCTCTCAGACTTCTTAGACATCTACCCTCACTTTGAGCCCTGGGTTCAAGTCATCTTGATTCATGACTATGATGAGCAGCATGTCCTAAAGATTTGTAGTGTGCAGAATAATTTGTATGGACTGTCTAGTTTGTTCCCTACAACTCTGAGAAGCAGCAGTCAAATCGAAACTGAGTCATATAAATACAGCTTGCCCACATTCTGCCCGGCTCCTCCAAACCTCACTGCTTCCTTGAATTATCCACTGGACTTGCATTCTTCTGAGTTGGGTTTCCTTCTTCCTGTTTCGCTTCTTCTTTCGTAGGCTTTTTACAGTACCCCACTCCCTTTCACATCTCAGCACTTCTGTTACTGCTCTATTGGTAGAGCCTGAGGAAGATGATAGAAGCTGTGTTCTTTGACAATGGTCATTTTCAAATATTTGGGTACATTGTTCATGTAAATATGGTTGTAGCAGAGGAAATGTGTTATCTTTGTCTAACGGAGGTGAAAACAGAAATTAACCATAATGTCTGTGTTCCTATAGCCAAGTGGGAAGTGATGTTCCTGCAAGTTGCCACAAGTAGATGGCTGATCCTACCCTCCTCTTGAGCAATTTCAGCTCGCACCGGAAATCTGAGATATGACTAAAGGATGTGTCAGGAAGGAAACTTTTCTTAAATAGTGTTAAACACAAAGTGATAAATAAATAATGTTTCCCTATCCATGTTAGAAAACATCTAAATTGTTAAAGGATCTTCAAAAAATTTGGTAAAAACATTTTTTTTTCAGTGACTGAGTTTTGTTAACATTGAGCCTTTGAAACCTTTGCCAGATTTAGCAAATAAATGTACAAGTCACCCAGTTAAATTTTAATTTCAGGTATATGATGAAATTTTTTATTTAATTTTTTTTTAAGCTAAAGTGTATTCATGGAATTTGCAGGATCTTCTTATACTAAAACGGAGAAGGCAATGGCACCCCACTCCAGTACTCTTGCCTGGAAAATCCCATGGATGGAGGAGCCTAGAAGGCTGAATCCATGGGATCGCTGACTGAGCGATTTCACTTTCACTTTTCACTTTCATGCATTGGAGAAGGAAATGGCAACCCACGCCAGTATTCTTGTCTGGAGAATCCCAGGGACGGGGGAGCCTGGTGGGCTGCCGTCTACGGGGTTGCACAGAGTCGAACACGACTGAAGCGACTTAGCAGCAGCAGCAGCTTATACTAAAAACATATTTGTCATTTTTATGAAATTCATAATTATTTGAGCATTCTGTATTTTATGGGCTTCCCTTGTGGTTCAGCTGGTAAAAAGTCTGCCTGCAATGTGGGAGACCTGGGTTTGATCCCTGGGTTGGGAAGATCCCCTGGAGAAGGGAACATTTACCCACTCCAGTATTCTGGCTGGACAAATTCCATGGACTGTATAGTCCCTGGGGGCATAAAGAGTTGGACATGATTGAATGACTTTCACTCTGTATTTTATATGCAAATCCAACTTTTAAAAAATGTTTAATGATCTATATTTAATTACTAGATGTTAGAGTATTGTTTGAAATGTAAATAATGTTTACAGAAGCAATTTCTCTAAATTTAGTTCTTCTGATAGAAGTTTAACTTAGGTAACCAAGGAGGCATAGGCATTTATTCTTCAATATCTGCAAATCAATCAATGTAATACACCACATTAACAAATTGAAAAATAAAAACCATATGATTATCTCAATAGATGCAGAGAAAGCCTTTGACAAAATTCAACATCCATTTATGATAAAAACTCTCCAGAAAGCAGGAATAGAAGGAACATACCTCAACATAATAAAAGCTATATATGACAAACCCACAGCAAACATTATCCTCAATGGTGAAAAATTGAAAGCATTTCCCCTAAAGTCAGGAACAAGACAAGGGTGCCCACTTTCACCATTACTATTCAACATAGTTTTGGAAGTTTTGGCCACAGCAATCAGAGCAGAAAAAGAAATAAAAGGAATCCAAATTGGAAAAGAAGAAGTAAACCTCTCACTATTTGCAGATGATATGATCCTCTACATAGAAAACCCTAAAGACTCCACCAGAAAATTACTAGAACTAATCAATGACTATAGTAAAGTTGCAGGATATAAAATCAACACACAGAAATCCCTTGCATTCCTATACACTAATAATGAGAAAACAGAAAGAGAAATTAAGGAAACAATTCCATTCACCATTGCAACAGAAAGAATAAAATACTTAGGAATATATCTACCTAAAGAAACTAAAGACCTATATATAGAAAACTATAAAACACTGGTGAAAGAAATCAAAGAGGACACTAATAGATGGAGAAATATACCATGTTCATGGATTGGAAGAATCAATATAGTGAAAATGAGTATACTACCCAAAGCAATTTATAGATTCAACGCAATCCCTATCAAGCTACCAACAGTATTCTTCACAGAGCTAGAACAAATAATTTCACAATTTGTATGGAAATACAAAAAACCTCGAATAGCCAAAGTGATCTTGAGAAAGAAGAATGGAACTGGAGGAATCAACCTACCTGACTTCAGGCTCTACTACAAAGCCACAGTTATCAAGACAGTATGGTACTGGCACAAAGACAGAAATATAGATCAGTGGAACAAAATAGAAAGCCCAGAGATAAATCCACGCACATATGGACACCTTATCTTTGACAAAGGAGGCAAGAATATACAATGGATTAAAAACAATCTCTTTAATAAGTGGTGCTGGGAAAACTGGTCAACCACTTGTAAAAGAATGAAACTAGAACACTTTCTAATACCATACACAAAAATAAACTCAAAATGGATTAAAGATCTAAACATAAGACCAGAAACTATAAAACTCCTAGAGGAGAACATAGGCAAAACACTCTCTGACATACATCACAGCAGGATCCTCTATGACCCACCTCCCAGAATATCGGAAATAAAAGCAAAAATAAACAAATGGGACCTAATTAACCTTAAAAGCTTCTGCACATCAAAGGAAACTATCAGCAAGGTGAAAAGACAGCCTTCAGAATGGGAGAAAATAATAGCAAATGAAGCAAATGACAAACAACTAATCTCAAAAATATACAAGCAACTCCTCCAGCTCAACTCCAGAAAAATAAATGACCCAATCAAAAAATGGGCCAAAGAACTAAATAGACATTTCTCCAAAGAAGACATACAGATGGCTAACAAACACATGAAAAGATGCTCAACATCACTCATTATCAGAGAAATGCAAATCAAGACCACTATGAGGTACCATTTCACACCAGTCAGAATGGCTGCGATCCAAAAGCCTACAAATAATAAATGTTGGAGAGGGTGTGGAGGAAAGGGAACCCTCTTACACTGTTGGTGGGAATGCAAACTAGTACAGTCACTATGGAGAACAGTGTGGAGATTCCTTAAAAAACTGGAAATAGAACTGCCTTATGATCCAGCAATCCCACTCTTGGGCATACACACTGAGGAAACCAGAAGGGAAAGAGACATGTGTACCCCAATGTTCATCGCAGCACTGTTTATAATAGCCAGGACATGGAAGCAACCTAGATGTCCATCAGCAGATGAATGGATAAGAAAGCTGTGGTACATATACACAATGGAATATTACTCAGCCATTAAAAAGAATTCATTTGAATCAGTTCTAATGAGGTGGATGAAACTGGAGCCTATTATACAGAGTGAAGTAAGCCAGAAGGAAAAACACCAATACAGTATACTAATGCATATATATGGAATTTAGAAAGATGATAACAATAACACTGTGTACGAGACAGCAAAAGTGACGCTGATGTATGGAACAGTCTTATGGACTCTGTGGGAGAGGGAGAGGGTGCGAAGATTTTGGAAAATGGCATTGAAACATGTAAAATATCCTGTATGAAACGAGATGCCAGTCCAGGTTCAATGCACGATACTGGATGCTTGGGGCTGGTGCACTGGGACGACCCAGAGGGATGGTATGGGGAGGGAGGAGGGAGGAGGGTTCAGGATGGGGAGCACATGTATACCTGTGATGGATTCATTTTGATATTTGGCAAAACTAATACAATTATGTAAAGTTAAAAAAAAAAAAAAAAGCTGAAGTGACTGCAACTTGATTAAATTAAATTGAAGAGATGGAATGGAATCCTCAAAACAGCAAAGCAGGATTTATGGCTAATATCCAGTCAATATTTGTTTTCCTTTAATGTTTCCCCATTGCTACTAATTCTGCCCTCTGAAGGTTATAGAAAAAAATGAAGATGATGTTATTAATGATGGCACTATATTAATGAGATGAATTATGTACAAGGTACTATTTTAGTGTTTGTTTTAGTTTATTTAATCTTTACAACAGCCTTGTGAAATAGGTGCTTTTGTGATTTCTGTCTTACAGATTGGTAACTAAAGCACAAAGATGTTAATGAAGGCTACATCTCTCTGTCAATTCTTGAATTATTTTCTCTTTTATGGTCTTTGAGTTTTTATTTACTTCTGTCATACCTTGTAGGACAATGTCTCTAGACTCCTTTCTGTTCTTCCTCAGCTCTAGGCTTGCTGCAGTTTGCCAGTGCCCTTGAATATGTTATGGCCAAAATTTTAAAGTCTAGTTTGCATGTAATATAACTTATAGGCAGAGTACAGCAGGGTTTTTAATCGCCTCTGTACAGAATGCTGGAGTTCACATAGTGGCCCAAGCATTATGGGAGAGTGTTTGTTTTTTTGTGGCAAATGTACTTCCACATGACACCATTGCCTCAGACTGAACTTTTCGTCAGGTAAAACTTCTAGGATCTCTATCTACACAAAATGCAAGTAAGGCAAGTCTCCTTCAGTTTGTACACTTATTTGTATAATTGTTAGGAAATACTTTGTTGTACCTCATTCTTCCTGCCTGACATCATCTTTAAATTTTTTATTTACTTATTTATTTTTGGCTGTGTGGGGTCTTCATTGCTGTGTGGGCTTTTCTCTAGTCGGCGAGCCGGGGTTTCTCTCTAGTTGTGGTGCTTGTGCACACAGGCTTTGTTCTGCAGCATGTGTGATCCTCCCGCATCGGGGATCGAACCTGTATCTCCTGCATTGGCAGGCAGATTCTTTACTGCTGAGCCATCAGAGCAGCCCCTGATACCATCTTGTGTAGTCCTTTGTAATATACATAATGGTAGTAATGATACGTGTTTAGAACAGAGACCCAGATTCCAAGGGAAAGGACGTGTAAGATGCATGAGCTCCTCTGAGCTCTTCCTCACCTAGACCACCTGTAGTCTCTGCCTGTCTTTCCAGCCAGCTTATGTAGACATCCTATAGAGTGACATCAGTGTCTCTGTTCTGTTTGACTCTATTGTCTTTGGGGAAGAAGGTTGGAGCTGTGTTACAGAATTTTTCTCCCTTATAGTCTCACAAACTCATAATAAATCACTTTCCTTTCATAATAGCCATCAATCCGGTCTAGTCAGATATGCTATCCTGAAATCACTATGTCATTCTGTGCTCTATTTGCAGCTGTAAAATTTCTCACAAAATAATGAAACTGTTAGTCATAGTACTTTACTCATAGTAATCAAAGTGTTGGAGAGTTAATAATAGGAAAAAGTATTTTTCTGGGCGATTATAGGCTATTTCTGTTTCACATAAGGAAATAGGACATCTCTAGTGGTATTAGATGGGCTTCCCTAGTGGCTCAGCAGTGAAGAACCTGCCTGCCAATGAAGAAGACAAGGGTTCAATTCCTCGGTAGGGAATATCCCCTGAAGAAGGAAATGGCAACCCATTGTAGTATCCTTGCTGGGAAATTCCATGGATAGAGGAGCCTGATGGGCTATAGTTCATGGGGTTGTAAAATAGTTGGATTTGGCTGAGTGACTGAACAAGTGGTGTGAGTTGTAGCTGGTGGCAGAATATATTGAGAAAAGTAGGGTAGAATGTGAAATAAAAGGCACTTTTTGTTTAAGGAAAGTTCTAACTTAGGTGTCAGTTAAATGTCACTTAATTTAAAAAGGAGACAAAATTATTTTCATACACTGATAACCCTAAAATTCTAAAACGAATTTGATAAATGTATATATTTTCAATTAATCCATCTACCAACACCCATTTAGTAGAGAACAATTTTATATTTTTGCCAGCTTTATCAATAAAGTGTAGCATCTATGAAAATGTTCAATAAATAAAGTAGTCAGAATTTTATTCACTTTGCCTTGTACTTGTCATGAATACCTGCTGCTGCTAAGTCGCTTTAGTCATGTCCGACTCTGTGCGACCCCACAGATGGCAGCCCACCAGGCTCTCCCGTCCCTGGGATTCTCCAGGCAAGAACACTGGAGTGGGTTACCACAGCATAATTGATGTTTATTCTTCTTCTGGGACTGCTTTGACATTTCTTTGCTACCCTTTACCCTTCAAGTTTACTGATTATAGTGTTTACTTCCCCAGAGTATTAAAATGAATAGTGTTTTATAAGAATTTGAGAAGACTTTACAGAAAATTATAAATATTACTTCACGCTTTCTAGTATCAACATTCAGCATAAAATGTTGCCATAATATTTTAGACAAATAACTGCATGTTAAAAAATATTTAGATAGCACAGCTAACTCAGTGAACATGAATTTGAGCAAGCTCCAGGAGATAGTGGAGAACAGAGGAGCCTGGTGTGCTGCAGTCCACAGCATTGCAAAGAGTCAGACATCACTTAGGGACTGAACAACACGACAACAACATATATAGAAATCCATATCTATATCTGTATATCAATGATCAGTGCTCTTTCCAAGGCCATCTGTTACATACCATGATTTAAAGTAAGATTTCATAATACATGGTACTGCAACTCATTATAGAATGCTTATAAATGATTTATTAGTGAAAGACTTTTTCAAAATACTTATTCCATCATTCTTAAGTACATAGCACTACCATGTACTTTAAAATTTATAATTTTCTGTTTTGTACACAATTATTATCAAAAAGACTTGCTGTCTTCTACAAACATTAAAAAAATTTTTTTTTTTCTTTTTGACTGTACCCTACAACCTGTGGGATCTTAGTTTCCCAACCAGGGATTGAACCTGGGTCCCTAGTATTTGAAGTGTGGAGTCCTAACTACTAGACTGCCAGGGAACTTCTAAAATATTTTTATACTGTAAGAAGTGAAAAATAAAGCATGTTCTAATTTGGTTTCCTTTTATGTGGTTTATTTTTCCCACTGTGTAGATGTGAATACTATTGCATTTTTGTTCTGAATGTTCATAGGGAGCCCAAATATGTTGCATTTTTTTTGGCTAGTAGGGTATTTGGCTAACTTGTAGCATTTTCCTTTTTGTATAATTTAATTTACTCTGTAATCATTCATGTTGGGGATGAGGAAAAGATTTATTCCAAAGGTTACTTTGGTCAGAAAAGTATACTGTTTTTGAATTTCTAACTTCTGACTACTGACAGACATTAACCTCATCTGTTGAATATTGGTTGGCATTCAATTTCTCTTTCCTAGTCCTATTGACTTTTTTCTGCCTTTTTCTCATTTGGCATCACATTGAATAAAATTAAACATGTCTAAGTAGTCTACTTAACATAATCACCTTGACGTTTATGTTTAACAGATCTCTTGGAGAAAAGAATCTCCTACCTATACTGTTTTGTTGTATGCTATTGGAAATAATACTTGTACTTGTCAATCTTTAAGAACTAGTGTATTTAATTATATCTTGATTAAATGTAGTATTTTTTCCTGAAAAAGTGAAATTCTATGTAAAGGTTAGTTCTTCTCTACATCATACACAGAAAAATGAGATTTAATGATAAACTGAGTGGCTCAAAGCTTAATTTCAATTTTAAATTAAAAATGAAATTTTAAAAATTTATTTTTATTTCATAAAACTCTGAACACACTTTGCTTAGAATTTAGGACTTAATTGTAACCATAAAGAAATAATAATCAAGCTTCCTAATAGGATGAGTGTTTGGGGAAATGTGAATTAAACCAGCCGCCTGGAGAGTGTCCAAATATTGCAAAACATATTTTGGAGTTATCAAGTGATACTTAGAGTGGAATTCCATAAATAATCAAAGAAGCCAGATGTCTTTGATCATCAAATAATCTGTGGGAGTGTGCCAATGTGTCCTAAGCTTTCCTTATTGGTTTTTTTCTTTTAAATAACCTATTTAATATGAAAATGAGTTCCAAAAATTTTAACTATTTTTGCCAAATCCAGTTTGTCGTTGTTAACTCTGGTTGTCCAGATCCTAAACTAATGAAGAATTAGATTTCAAAATATTTTAATGACCCTTGACTCTCAGACAACTCAAATCAGCAAATATTTATTGCATGCCTACTATGAGCAAGAAGTTATGCTTGTTTTCAGGGAATGCAAAAGTAAATAAATCACACTATTCAAACTGCTGAGAATTATTCTAAAAACATAATTTCACATTCCACTTGTTAAAGAGTTCTTTAAACCTATATCTGAAAATATTTTTAGTATACATATCAACAAAAGTACTTTAGGACTTTTTATTCACTGTGAAAGACTCTAGGAGAATATAGCAAAAATGTCACATGTGATTCTTTCTCTTGACAAAGTAACTTTATTATCTAACTTGAAAGTGAAAGTGAAGTCACTCAGTCGTGTCCCACACTTTGTGACCCCATGGCCTGTAGCCTACCAGGCTTCTCGGTCCATGGGATTTTCCAGGCAAGAGTACTGGAGTGGGTTACCATTTGAGAGAATATAAAATAACAGATAATGCAAGGAAACAAGTCAATGATAATTGTATTAAAATTGTAAGTGCTATAAGAGTACAAAGAAAATTAAGAGATCGGTAGTCACTGCATTTATTTGGGTGCTTCTTTTGGACTGGAAGAATTTATTCCCATTATACCATGTGTTTGTTTTTCTAGGGAACTATTCTCCTTCCCTCCCTCTCTTCCTTCCTTAATTAAGGCAAAGTTTAGCCCCACTAATATTTGCATAATCACAAGTTTCATCGTGGTTTTGTGTGTATGTAGGAGGGGGGTTGGATCTATGTGGAAGTACTTTTTGATGAAAATCTTTAGTTCAGAAATTAAAGTTGTCACACCACTTTTTGAAGTGGACTAAAATTCCATTGTTTGCTGCCAATGAGTATGGCTCAATATTTGGGATCTAGTTATATTTAATTATAGCATTTAATGAGCTGTGTCTGAATTTCCTGCTAAATTATATGCATTTTTAGAGGAGAGACTATCTTAGCATTAAGCTGTCTAACTGATCTCTGAGTTCTCTTCCTTGCTGCATTCCCCTGCGAGCTGCCCTCTACACTACCATCAGCGCTGTGCCAAACAGCAGGAAACTGCATGTGAGTCTCCAACAACTCTCTGTTGTCTCCAGCAAACATTTCTGAGCACAAGCAAAAGGTCTCTCTCCACCTTTGCCTCCTTCCCCTCCCCTGCAAAAATTCTGTGAGCAGGGCTCTGCCTTTGCTGTGTGATTGCTTCTGTTCTATCAGAATGTCCTTTCCCCCATTTTCTACTGGGTGAATTCCTTCTTGTCTTGTAAGGTTCTAGTTCAACAATTAGCTCTTCAGACTATTTCCCTGGCCCCACTGTTAGAATATTTTGTTTCATAATCTGCATTTCCAGATTTATTATAGCACCTCTGGGGGTTGCATGTCAGCAGGAGTCCAATCAGCTACAGTAACCACACTAATTACCTGAACAGAGATACTTTAATATAAAGGATTGTTAACTTGTATAACCGTGTTACCTGAGAAACTGCTGGGTGGGGTGGGGGGCTGGTGGCAAGAAGAGGTTAGGTTACTGAAACTTAGAAGCTTGAAGGAGGACCCTACTGAATTGTAGGGCCCTAAGGCAATGGCACCCCACTCCAGTACTCTTGCCTGGAAAATCCCATGGACGGAGGAGCCTGGTAGGCTGCAGTCCATGGGGTCGCTAAGAGTCGGACACCACTGAGCGACTTCACTTTCACTTTTCACTTTCATGCATTGGAGAAGGAAATGGCAACCAACTCCAGTGTTCTTGCCTGGAGAATCCCAGGGATGGGGGAGCCTGGTGGGCTGCAGTCCATGGGGTTGCTAAGAGTCGGGCATGACTGAGCCACTTCACTTCACATAGCCCATTCATTGGAAGAGACCTTGAAGCTGGGAAAGACTGAAAACAGAAGGAGAAGAGGCCAACAGAGGATGAGATGGTTGGATGGCATCACCGATTCACTGGACATGAACTTGGGCGAACTTTGGGAGATGGTGAGGGACAGAGAAGCCTGGCGTGCTACAGTCCATGGTGTCGCAAAGAGTCGGACATGTCTGAGTGACTGAACAGCAACAACAGCAGAACTGAAATCGACCTGAGGTGAAGGTGGTGCCCTGGCTTGAGAGTCCCTGTGGGCTGGGATCCAGCGTGGAGCTAGCTTCTGCTGAGATCTCTGGCTGTGGCTTGTTCTGCTGATGTGTGGAATCCAGCCAACTGGATCCCAGTGCTGCTGGAGGGACTGGCCATTGCCCAGGGGAAGAAGTGTTGCCTGGATGATAATCACAGGAACTGCCAACAGACAGGAGGTCACGTGGGAACATCCACCCACCAAAAGAAGTGTGTCCCTTCTCCCTCCCCGGTCTTCTAGTCTCCCAGGATGTCCCTGTGGAAGGCAGAGGAGCCAGCATCTGGCAAAGCAGAAATGGGGTTTGCTGAACCTAGCATCCCAGAACAGAGCATAGACGGGTGAACTTGGAGCTAATGGGTAATGGCTTTTAACTGACTCAAGGGATAAATAACTATTGTCATCTTTACCTGACCATGAGCTCCTTGATACAGGAGTATTACTAGTGTATCATTTACCTGTCATCCCCAAATCCCTGTAAAATCTCCATCTACTTATTTGACAGTAAAACCTAATCTAAATTGTTGATACGATATTCATACACGTTGGTGCAGAGATATTAACATTGTTCCTTATCTGTTTGGGAAGGTTAGTAATACTTGATATTTAATCCAAGTTGGCGAAGTCTGGAAACATACTGAATCACGTGATATGTCTGATGCTAAGGTTTCTGATAAGTGAACCTGGATCAGAAGGGCCTAGCATCCGTATTTGGTTGCGGGGGTGTTCAGTAGAGATTCAGTGAAATGCAAATTGTTGACTGCCTGCCTGTTATTTTATTTTGCAAGCTGATAATCTGGTCATGGATAGTTTCTTTCTTTTTTTCTTTCTTTCTTTTGTAACACAGGAGAATTTCTAAAGAGATAGTAAATCTGTGAGCACTTTGTACTTTCTGAGTTCATAGAACTGTTAAGGTTTATTAGAGCTTTCCAACTGGAAATGGGAGCTCTTTGGTTAGAGCCATTGAGAAAAAGACCTGAAGGTATTGTGGGTTCCCAGTCTCTATGTCATTTAGCAGGTTATGACTCAGAGATGAATTTTCCCAACAGTTTTTGGAAAAGTGAGTTCAGCAGGATGAAGGGGTATGTATTTCATATGAATTTAAGAGAGTCAAGAAAATTCCGCTAAAATCTTAAACATATAAAAAGAGGAGTAATTTGGGGTTTCATCAGTCTAATCTTTTTAACTGAAAATGTCAAATAAGGCTCCTCTTTCTTTGACAAGGCTCAGATGGCAGTTTCCTTCCAGCTTTATTTCTAACAGTGTTGAATATTGCTCCTGGTACATTTTTGTAAAGCTAGTGTACTTTTAATTTTCCATGCTAAGGGCAAGGACATGCAAGTAAGAAGGTAAGTATTTGTCAGGTAATTGTGAATAATAATAAATTCAAAGGTTAGAAAATATTTAAGAGGATTATACTTGCATTCCTTTGCAAAGATTGAAGACTGCTCTGAGAATGTAACACTTTGTCAGTTTGTATAACATTCCTATTGAAATAGAATCATTCTTGAGTTCATTCCAGTTAGAGAAGTAATAGTACTATAATTAAAAAAAGCGTTCTTGCCTTCAGGTGGTGGAGCCATAAAGATTTATAACTTAAATCTGGTAGAGTCATTGAAATTTCAAACTATCCTTAATAAGGATGTTAAAAAAATTCTTCTTTTAGTTAGCACTTATTGATCCTTCTCACATGTGTAGTACACTCTGCCAGGCAGGGGTTGTGGAAAATATTAACACAAAAGGTAGAAGTTCCTCATCCAAAAATACTTAAAACTGCTAGTTGGGAGGAAGATAAAATGAAGGAGAACTAAGTAATATGGTTAAGAAGAGGAGGGAAAAAAAAGATGGTGTAAGATGCCCGTGTCAGACATGAATAAAAATGTCAGATTTTTGGGAGGAGAGTCCTACTGTGGGCTGTGGTAAAATCATATTATCACCCACGCTATTATTTTAGAAAGCAGAATAGCTTTGTAGAACAAACTGTGTTTCTGTCTGTCATGTAACCCCAAACACTGATTTGTTTGCAAGAAATTCTGTAGAATGAAGCATCTTCTGCTTCAGTGCTTAACTCTAAGCACTTTCCTGCCTAAGATAAGCAGAGGCTGCTGCTCAAAGAAAAATTCACCCAAGTGTGGACCATCCAGCTACATCCTCTCCCAACCTTCAGAGTAAAATGAACCTGTGGGCAAATGCCATCTTCGGTTTGACATCTTTCATGTTCCCTCTTCTCTGTCTGTTTGACTACTTCTTTTTTTATTGTTCAGTTGCCAAGTTGTGCCTGACTCTTTGTGGCCCCATGGACTGCAGCACACCAGGCCTCCCTGTCCCTCACCATCTCCCGGAGTTTTCCCAAGTTCATGTCCATTGAATCGGCGATACCTTCCTTTTCCAGGAAGTCTTTTTTGTGTCCCCCCAGTGAATTGGGTGCTCTTCATCTGTGCTGTGACCCCAACCATGTCTATCTTGGCACATCCTTCTCCTCCACCACCACGACTGCCAACAATAGTCATGTCTTAGTCTGGGCTGCTGTAACAAATGACCGTAGACTGGATGGCTTAAGCAATAAGCATTTATTTCTATCAGTTCTGGAGGCTGGTAGTCTGAGATCTGGGTGCCGGCATGGTCAGGGATCTTGGAGGGGGCTTTTCTTGCTGTGTCTTCACGAGATGGAAGGAGAGATAGGTAGCGCTCTCTTCTCTTCTTAGGAGAATGGTAGGTCCTATTTTCTCCCTATTATAAATAAATATGGTTGCCATTTCCTTCTCCAATATTATTGAAGAAGGAAATGGCAACCCACTCCAGTGTTCTTGCCTGGAGGATCCCAGGGACGGGAGAGCCTGGTGGGCTGCCCTCTATGGGGTCGCACAGAGTCGGACATGACTGAAGCGACTTAGCAGCAGTAGCATAAATAAATAAGCAAACCGAGAATTGGAGAACTTAAGCCCTTTTCTCGAAATCTTCCAACAAGAGGCGGAATTGAGATTTAAAGAAGTTATTCTTACTATTGAGCCTTACCTTTTAGCAGTGACCCCATGCTGCTTCCCTCACTGGGCTGAGAGTCCCTTGAAAGCAAGAATTGTGTCTGTCGTTAATGACCGATCATATGACTGCCAAATGAGAAGAGCAAAGGGGTGAGAGTTCTAAGTATATTTAGCCTACAGGGCCAAAGTTAACTTATTCTTCTCAGAAGAAAAGCATTGAGTCTTAGAAGAAAAGCATTGAGCCTGCATCCAGCCGGTGACCTAAGGTTATTGTTTGTTTTATTCACTGTCTGGCAGTACTCATGTCAGGCAACAGGTAATCATTTGGGTGCTCAGAATAGCCAGTCAGTGTTAATTCAAGGCTCTCACAGTACGTTTTAAGTGGCAGGCACATTTATTACTACTCGGAAGGAGGCTCATTTTGTTAACATGGAAGGATGAGAGATGAAAGTTGGGAAATCATCCTAATGAGATCATTCATTAATATTGCTCTTTTTTGTTGTTTTGAACTGTTTCACTTGGGTACTTTCATGGTACCTTGTTAAAGAAGTGATTCCCTGGTGAACCACTTGGGGGTAATCCAGGGAGACAGAGATCCCACTTCCTATCAGAGGGTCTCTGGATCCACAAGAAGGATTTGGAACCATTAATTGAATGCAAGTGTGGACACCCCCCAAGTGCAGGGCCCTGTGGGAGATGCCCAGGGATATAGAAATGAATAGGATACCACCTCTGTCTCTAGAAAGAGACACCTCTCCAGCCAGTGGGGAGATTACTGAAAGTTTCAATATGGGATGGCATGCTTTTCTTTAGGTTACATAATAGGCTGATCCTTGCTCAAGACACAAGTTATCATTATTTATAATAATTTGTATTTGTAATGTGTCTGAAACTGTGCTAAACACTTTGTGTGTATTTTTTTTTTAATTTCATAATAAACCTATGGGACAGATATTATTATCTCTGTCTTACAGATGAGGAAACTGAGGCTTAGAGAGAGGTTAATAACTTGTCCACATTCACATACCCAGAGGGATGGAGCTGGAATTCACACCCAAAGCCAGTGCTCTAAATCACTGTATTAATTTACCTCTTCTGACCCAGAACAGTCTAGAAAAATAGAACCTTCAAAGCCATTACAGGATCCTTTAGAATCAATCATTTGATCATTTCAGTGAACGGATGAGGGATATAAGACATTCTTTCTAGTTTATAGCTGAAGAAACTGACCTCGAGGGCTTGTTTGGAGGGAAGTTACACGTCTGTTACTAACTGGTAATGCTAGGTTGTGAACACAACAGCCTAGTCTTCTTAGTACCATTCCCAGTAGCAATGAAACAAATAGGAACCACTTACTATGCAGGAACAAAGTGATCTGGTGTTTATTATATTTTCCTTCAATCCATTTTCCCTTTCCCTATTGTGTGGCCGTGCATAATTTTCTTGACTCTCTATATAATTACATACCTGCTTCGAGATGAATACTCTAAGCACAGTGAGTAATAGGCTGAGATGGAATGTGGTCACCCTGTAAAGTCATTCAGTATCTTCCACAAAAAATGTAAATAAAGACGCTGCGCCTGCCAGCAGATAGCCAGACTTCATCTGATAGGTGCTGCTGTGGCTCTCCGTGGCAGTCACATGACAAGGATGTCAGAGTTCCTGGGGATTTCAAAGGCTGGCCTTTGAAGGCATGTTTTGTACCTCTCTGCTGCTCTTGGGAGTTTCCTCTTCCGTGTAGGTGCTAGAGGCCAGTCACAGCTATCAGCTCTAGGAGGGCCAGCAGGAAACCGGTCCCTGCCTGTTTCCTGCAAGAAATGAATGCCTCTCTGCAGCAAGCAGCAGGCCCAGTGCTTTACCATGTCATTTACACATTTTTTTTCTTTCCTTTTTTTTTTTAGCCCTCCAGTTATCACTTCATGAGCATGTACGAGACTTACTTTTTTTGCCCAGTATATTTTCCTTTCCTTTACAACTTAGCTGAAGTTGAACCTCCTCTGGGAACACCTCCCCAGCTAACTCATACCCACGCTCCTGCCCCCTACCCCTCTTAGGATGCCTGGCATTGCTCTGGCCAGCCCTTCAGCGAGTCGGATGCACTGTCTCCATGGCCTTCCTCGGCAGGCCCTTGACATTGGACTGCCAGTGTGTTTTGTTTACTTGGTGTCATGGTACTTTCCAGTTCGATTCTAGGAATAGGATTATTTCTTAACTAATATGATTAGTTTTCCTGATTATAAATGTAATAGTATTCATTGTGTAGCATTTTTTAAAAGAGAGGTAAAAGGAAAGGGTATGAAATCACCCATGAACTTACCGTCTGGAAACAACCAGAGTGACCTTCTGGGCCATTTGCTTTCAGTGTCAGATGTGAATGGCCGCTGTTTATGTTTGTTCTGTCCTTGAACAGAAGCTGGACACCTGAAGTTTTATCACGTGGGAATGCCATGGACCTTTTAATGTTTTTTTTTTTTTTTTTTTGATCTTTGGCCAGAAGCTCTATTTTGTGACAGTTCAGCCCATACGAGCTGCCTTCTTGTAATTGACAGTCTCCCATCATAATTGGAGCTGTCTAACAAAACAAAACACCTGTTTTCTCACCAAGAGAGAAAGCTGTATTACTTTTTTGGATTGAAAGAACCATAAGCAAAAGAGAGACTGGCTTAGTGTCCTTACAACCTCTCATGTCGATGGAGCTGTGCTAAGTGGTGTGGAACTGGCTTATGAAATTTTTGCTCCACTTACCGGGATATTTTGCAGCTTCAAAACCTTTCATTTGCATAGAGTTCTGCATCTGCTAGAGTTCTCTGATGCAGATAATAGAATCCGCCCCAGTTTAAATGGGATTTGTTATGGGATATTAGCTGGCTTACAGACTCTCTGAAAAGATGCAGAAACACGCTCCAGGCTACATTTCCATGAACATTTCCTAGAACCACCCCACGGGACTAGCCTGACGAGCGGGCTGCCATTGCCGCCAGTGTCTGAACCACACCACCTTTGCCGCGACCCGTGAAGCTGCCACACGTGTGACTCCTGTCCTCACACCTCTGCATCACCTGTCCCAGCACTGAGGGTGTCCTGGGCCTGGGTCTTCTCTCACATAGTTCACTGCCAAATCAAATCTCACGTGTGAGTGACAGAGCCTGTTCTCATGGCTACACCTTCTGTTCACAAGGGAGGATTCACAGGATGGGGAACTGTCAAAGATAGCCCCTTCCTCTTTGGGGAAAAAACAGCAAAGAACAAGAGTTTAGATGCCCACTAATGTCCTTCTCAATAATCCTCTTTTCTGCTTACAATGGGAATTCCATGGCAGTCCAACGGTTAGGACTCCGCACTTCCACTGCTGGGACCCAGGTTTGATCCCTGATCAGGGAACTAAGATCCCGTAAGCCATGTGGCGTGGCCAAAACAAACAAATCAAGATATGCTCACATTGTAATGTAAGTCTCCAATCCAACCCTGGCAAAACTGTAGAACACAAGCAGAGTCTGTATTCATTGTCTATTCATCTTTGGGAGGGTGCACGTGAGATAAAAAGAGCATCAAGTAGAAGATAAAAGGTGAAGAGATCTGAAGCATCCCATTGGTTAAAATGCTTTTCATGTTTATGATTGTATCCTGCAGGAGTGAAGGGGGATAGGAGGCTGTGGAGAAAGGCTGGCAGGTAGTAAATGTAGGCTAAGTATTCTCCAGGCCTTTCTAGAACCATAGCTTTCAGTTTCAAGAGAGTCTTTTCCAGTTTGGTCAGAGTGGAAGGTATTGTAGATGTTTTTGCTTAATGGTGATTTATTTTAAACTGGGGAATTTTTCATACTTTGTGACTTTGAGGTGGACTCTCATTATTACTGAGTTTTCTGCTTATAACTTCTCTGTCCTTGGTGGGAAGGGAGGAGGGGAGAGCATCTGTGTGGAAATGTCCAGCTGAACCTGAGTATTTGCATGAGGTCAAGATGGTGAGCGCTGTGGTCCCATCAGGGAGGACACAGTAAAACTCACAGGATGTATACTTCTGATTATGCACACGTTTTCAAATAGAATTGTTTAATGTCAGCTCGAGCTATCACCGTTTTTGGTGCTGGGGATAGAGCAGCAATAAAGGTATATTAGCACATCTTAATGATCCTGACAATATATTCATAAAGAGGTGCTGTTTAAGGAGCTGAATATTCATTCACGTATTGACAACTGCCTTTACTTTGGTATAAAATATAGGATTTGAAAAATTAGCCTTGCTTTTATTGGAGACAGAACTGCCCCTTCAGAAAGTCTTATGAATGTTTATAATGCATTTTCCCACTTCCATGATTCCCTTATGTTCTTTTCCTCTTTGAAACTTACTTTGCTTTAAACAAAGTAAATTTCACGGGAGGAGTGGATATTCATTGAGTCTTTTTTTTAAGCTTTTTCATGCAAGTTGGACATTTACAAAAATATGAGGTTGGTAGGAGGATAGATGTCATAATTATCAACGTTATTATTGGAGAGAAATACATATCAGGAGTATCCTAACTAATATTTACTAATAATAAATACTTCCTAACTCACTGTGTGAATGAATGGATGGATGGATGGATGGATGGATGGCAAGCGGTACTCTTCAGCCAGATCTGGATTCAGATTTCTGATCTGCTCCTTCCTAGCTGTGTTATGATGATCTCTCTGAGTCTGTTTCCTTGTCTTTATACTGTACAATTTTACTTACATAGGTGTGTTTTGAGAATTAAATAAGCTAATTTATGTTAAAAAAAAATTAGATGCTGCTGCTCTGGCTTTTGTTGAAGCACTCAGTAAACATTTCCATCACCTCCACTGTCACCACTTTATTCTTCCCTGGGAAATTCCCAGTGAAAATTATCATAACAAAGACACTGGGAAGCTCTCCAGCAAAAGAATCTCTTAACATTTAAAAAAACCGTATACACTTGTGTGTGTGTGTGTGTGTGTGTGTGTGTAACATTATTAACATCTTCCCAGAGAAGTTATTTCCACAAAATAAAATTTGGGAAAGGCTACTACAAATCACAGTTACGTTGATGATTCTTTTTAAAGCAAAACTTTGGTGTGTTTATCTTGAAGACATTTTAAGTGGCCAGAGAGAACTTAGAAAGACTTTGCTGTGTGTACTGAGCCCCGTTCAGTATCACGCGGAAGGATGGGATAGTGAATAGGGATAGTGGGATTGATTGCGGGTGATATCAAGGCTGGTGTGTAGCAGGCTCAGGGCTAAGTAAGCTCCCTTGAAGGAAAAGCCTTGTCTGCATCCTGGCTTCTGGGCATCTGTCTTGAGCTACCTCATGAACCAGAAGCCTGGCACTTTGGGACAGTCTTTTCTAGTGTGGCTCTCAGTCCCTGTGACTGTGAGTGTCTCTGTGGCTTAATTCTGCCACTGCCTGTTGGTGTGACCCATGTCTGCAGTCCTCCGGGTGCTGGGGAGGCCAGCTGAGACAGCATGCAGCTGCTTTTCAGAGGGTACACAGCGATTCCTTCTCTCCAGGGGCTGTACACATCCACCCAAAGTGGTGATTATTGGAAATGGTGATCTACGTGTGTGTGATCTTATCTTTGTAGGAAAGTCATGCACAGATGGGTTGGGGCAGTGAGCAGTTTTTAACTCCATCCTTTCCCTTTTATATTGGAAAGTATCTCTGTGTGTGAAATGAAGGAACGCAAAAGAGAGAACCAGTGGTAAAGTGGGACATAAGAGATTATCATCTCAATGACCTCATAACCTTGTGAATTCGGGCCATTCTTTTCCTTTTAGGTCGTATATTTAACCTTTAAATGGCGTAAAAATCAAGGAGGAAAACTCTTTTATTCTTTTTCTCTGGAATTCTCCTTGAAGGAGTTGGAGATGAAGTCGTCTCTCTGTTGGAGTTGGCAGTGCTCGGCACGTGTGTTTTCTCTCTGCCTAACCGTGAAACCTGCTACGAGGGCTTGATGTCAAGCCTGTGAAGCTGCTGAGTTGAATGTGGTGCTCCTTTTAGTCACCACCTTGGAAATGATCTTAATTCTTTCTGTTACAACCCAGAATTTTTCTAAGGTTTTCTCTTAAAAGTTAAATTCTTAATTTTCATTTTCAAGAAAAAAATGTATTAACTTCTTAAATACATTCTCTTTCTTCTTCTGAGTTGGCGTAGACCTTGACAGCAGCAGTTGCGAGTGGTTGTCCGCAGTGCACTGCAGGGGAGTTTAGTATTATAAATCCAAGTGTCTGAAAAGGAGGATTTCTCAAAGTTTTGGACACAGCCATGCAAAAGTGTTCATATCCTCATCTCTGTAACTGTGTCTGCATCCCATGGCTTTCATCCTTTTTCTTTGGCTATGTCCATGTTTATCTTAAATTAATTTTTATATTAATCAAAAAAGTCTTGCTTTAGTGGGCTATTGCTGATAAATCCAGTGTGGACACTTCTTTAAGGAAACAGGGTTGGTTAGTCAGGGCTGCATGTCTAGAATTCTCTTTGATCAATTATATCATGAGTTGATAAAATAATTGTATATCACTTTTGCTGTTAAATGAAATTGAAGGTAAATGCAAGATGCTTGTTATCATCACATCTTGACTTGATATGTGAAAGAGAATAGGTTCCTAAGTTTGGTCAGGATGGTTTTCACTGAAGCGAAAAAATTCTGAAATGTAGTATAATTTTGTGACTGTGAAATTGTCACATGTATATAAGAATATTATTGTGATTTGATTTGCCTAAGAATGCCATGAGTGGTTCTGAAGAAGGTCCAACTTCTGAATCTAAATTTCAGATTCTGAAATTTAGGCCACAGTAGATAAGGAACCCCTGATGGTCTCAGGTTAGATTTTCATCTTTAACCCAAATAAGGTTTTCTTTCAGTTTTAACCTATGACTTAGGAAGAGCTTTCTCTCCTATCTGAACCAGAGCTCCTCACTCTCATTTCCCAGTTTTATAGTGGGAGCCTCAGAGATGTGGGAAAAGGAAGAGGAATCAGGCTTTGACTTTTGTCGGTGTATCCCCGTGGAGCCTACTTCCAGAGTTGGCTTTTTTCCTTTTCTCCTCTCTCCCGTTCTTCTCTCCTGCTTTACTCTGTTGTCTTTGTGCTTATTATCTGTCCCTGTTTCCTCTGAGACAGCAGACAAGCCGATAATCAAGTCTCTTGCCTGACTGAGGCTCTGAGAATTGGTTACATGAGGGCTTTGCCCAAGGGACTCAATATTGAATGTGTTCATGATTGAGTTAATGAAACAGGGATCAGGTGACAAATTTAGTTTATGGAACCCCATTCAGGACAGCAACCATTTGAAAGGGTTGGAAAGACATACCAGAGATTCTAATCAAGCAGCGTGGCTTAGATGAAAGGTCACAAATGAAATTTAATGTGAATTAGGCTAGGGTAATTCATACTATGAAAATAATTTAGGCATATAACATTGTTATCACTTCATACTGCTTTTGAAACCTCCAGCAGTAGAGGAGGTGATGCTTGCTGTTCCTTATAACAGAGGTTTTAGTGATTTATTAAAAACAAAGGAATTGCCTAGACCATATATTGTAAAATAACATTTGCCATGGCAGAGGTGAAGATAGAGGAATAAAAAGGGGGAATGCAAAGATAAGGTGCTGTCACTGCTACCGGACTTATTTCTCTCCAAGGATCTATCCAAACACTGTTCAAACATTTCTGTTGAATATAATTCATACAGTATCTCCTATATTAGTGAAATTCCACTAATAGAAAATTGGTGTCTACACTCACAGGATATGTGTTTTAATTTACAAATTATACCTATGTACTATATATTCTTATTAAGATAGCATAAAGCTCTTCCAAAAACACATAAGATAAACTGTGTTATTATCAATATTATAAAGTCTTTTTAATCAGGTAACAAATTCATATAATTTTAGTGATAGCAATGCAGTTAAATATGCTTCATTATTTTTAACCTAAGCTTACTTCTTTTGTTATAGATATTTGAAGGTTAGTTTATAAATACTGATTCCAGCCTGTGTTACATAATCTGATTTTGCCCTCTTATGTTCAGATCTGATTGGATCTTCAATTTCTACCTATAACATATGGCTGATTAAGCTAAATCCGTAGAAAGGTCCATTTTTACCGTTTTCTGTCTGTTTGCATGTGCTTATATTAGTGCTAACCTTAATCCATGTTTTTTTTGCAGGAATCTTTTTAAGCCACTTGCACATTTGTAAATGAGTTCAGTTCAACTGATATAATCTTATTTATAAATCTACTTAGCCAGGCCCAGGTGCATTGCAGTTTTCACCATATGCTGGGAACAAAACACTGTGTGGATTCTTTCCTCTGGGCGAATCCCCTTTTTTCATGCCACACCTCACAGTTCCAGTAGCATGTGATTTAGGGAATGCACCAGGGAAAGCTCAAATCTGAGACTTTAGGAGAGCTTCCTTTATTTTTATTTTTGGATTACATTTTTTTTAAATTGGAGGGTAATTGCTTTACAGCATTGCGTTGATTTCTGCCATGCATCGACATGAATCAGCCAAGGTATACACATGACCCCTCTCTCCTGAACCCCCCTCCCATTTCCCACCCTATCCCAGCCTTCTAGGTTGTCACAGAGTACTGGGTTGAGCTTCCTGTGCCACAGAGCAAATTCCCGCTTGGTTTCTATTTTACATATAGTACTGTGTATATTTCCATACTATTCTCTCAGTTAATCCCACCCTCTTCTACCACTCTGTCCACAAGTCTGTTTTCTGTGCCTGTGTCTCCATTTCTGCCCTGCAAATAGGTTCATCAGCACCATCTTTCTAGATTCCATACACATGTGTTCGTATGCAATATTTGTCTCTCTGACTTCCTTCACTCTGTATATAATAGGCTTTAGGTTCATCCACCTCATTAGGACTGACTCAAATGAGTTCTTTTTTTTTTAATAGCTGAGTAGTATTCTGTTGTATATATGTACCACGACTTCGTTATCCATTCATCTGTTGGTGGACATCAAGGTTGCTTTCATGTCCTAGCTATTGTAAAAAAATGCTGCAACGAACATTGGGGTACATGTATCTCTTTCAGTTATGGTTTTCTCAGGGCATATGTCCAGTAGTGTGATTGTTGGGTCATATTATAATTCTCTTCCTAGTTTTTTAAGGTCCTTTATTTTTAAGGTAAAAAAATTATATATTATATATACGTATATAGCATATACACACACAGAAATCCTCATTTGTTCTCCTGTTCCCCAGCGGCTCATCTTGTGGACCTGACTCTATCAGCGGTTGTAAATTTATTATTTAAAGTAAAGCCACCTAACTTCTTCCTCCCACCAATAACGTCTTGCACAAAGGCCAATTATGTAAAAACACCCAGAGCTGCTCTTCTTGGGGCAGCACCATTGAAGGACTGGGAACTCATCTGCCCTCACCTGCCTCGTTCCTTTCCCACCTGCCCTGTTCCTTTCCCACCTGCCCCTTCCTCACTCCCAGGCAGAGCTAGCAGAGCACAGTTTGACTCATGATAATTAGGAAAGACTTCTGTCTAATCTTAGTATCAGATCTCTCTGTACTTCTCCTTTGCTGTCTCCTCGTTTTTCTCTCCTGGATCCCGAGATTCTTATCAGTGATCCCGTTTCCCTCTTTGCCTTCCTTTAGGAAGAGCTTAGCACCAGCTCCATCTTTTGTATTGAGCCTGGTATGGTGTTCAGTTCCATCTGTTGTATCTTGCAGTGTATGGAAATGCATGGGATACATTCTTGACACCAGGCCTACTCCTGGCTTTATCTTGCTTTCTTGCCTTTATTTTCCTTTGCTTCATATTTAATTTACATTTTATTTTTGCATTAAACAAGTTAAATTTTAAATTCCCATTATATTTGTGTGTGTGTCTATAGCTTAAATTACTTTAATCTCTTTTGGAATAAGTACAAGAGTTCTAAAAATATGCCCTATTTTATTGTTATTCAAAAATCAACCTTAATATATTTGGAAGGAAAGTTGTAAGTAAATGTAAGTGAATTCAAAATGCAGTGAATGATTTAGACTTGCTTTGAGAGTAGAGACAGGTAAATCTGATGTTACATAAAAAATCTTTTTTCTCTGTAAGAAATGGTAAATAAATCATTTTTATTTCTTTATTTTGTAGATCTGTTGTCAAGTTCAGAGGCTATTTAGAAAAGAACATCCAGGTTCTCTTTCTAAGTTAACAGTTAATACAGTCCTGACTTCTGTGTGGTTTTTGATCAGGGGTTTCATGCTGGGATTACTTGGAGAATGAAGATTGTGTTCTCTGGAAATTGGGGTTAGTTGTGGTAGGGACAAATGGAGATTTATCAAGGTGTGTAATGATAGAGTTCGTTATTTTGAAATTGGAAAGCGATATTAAATAAGTCTTATCTGAGGAATTAAAGGTTTTGTAGTCCCAAACAGGATGCAGGAGTCATTATTTTGCTGCCCGGCCCAGAAATGGAGGTAGTTCTGAATGTCCCCTTCCTGAATGCTTTAATTTGTTCATTGGTCCCATTGCAGGAGTGCTTCCTGAGAGGCCTTGAGACCTCACACACAGCAGGATCTGAGAAGCTTCCAGGCCGAGCTCCTGCACAGCTGTGGTTGGCCCCTCTAGCCACCATTGCCTCCTCCTGACCAGCTCTCCTCTTCACTTGCGATTCATCTCTCATTACTCCTCTTTTCCCCAGGTGTTTGGGTCAGATTCCAGCCCGAGGGATTGACTCATGGTGTGGTGATGATGATACAGCTTACATTTCCTTTCCCTGGGACCTCTCTCCTTCAGGTTCTGACAGACATAACTGGTTTTGCAAGATCTAGTTATTGCATGCATACCACTGGGAGAGAAAGCAAGTGAAATTCTAAATAAGCCATTGAAACAAATCCCCCTATTTTATAGCATAAATTGAGTATTGTCAAGTGTGTGGAAAGAGCCTTTTTTGGTTGTTGTTACAATGTCTGTGTCACTTTGCAATTAAGCTGGATGCCCCCTTGGGTTGTACTAATTATTGGGGCCTTCTCATGAGAGAGGGCAGAGTTACTTCTTAAACTTTTAACAAACAAGAGATTGGAGTAGGGAGGAAATAAGTCGAATAATTTTTTTCCCTTACAGAAAAACCCCTTTAAAGATATGCACATGCGTCAAGTCATAAGGTGAAGAGGGGTGTGCTTACTTGCTTTGTGATGTGGTCTGTAGCAGTGAAGTCTGAGTGTGCCACCTTGCTTGCCCTTCCCTTGAACTTCAAACCCTTGAACTTGATCTGAGGAGTAGAATATAAATAGCACCCTGGGGTCTTGCATGTGGCCAAATATTGTACTATAATTAGTAAGGTTTATGGACTGCTATTGCCTCTCCAGAATGATGGCTGGCCAGTAAGAATGAGTGCTTTTATTAGCTCCAGGTTTTGAATAGTTAAGAGAATTGAATCTCTTTTATATATGAGTCCTTGGAAATAATAATAATTGAGATGAATAAACTCTGGGTGGAGGAGACTATAGTATTTAACTGGCTTTTCTCTTGGCCTTTAAACTGTCGGTTTGGTGATATGGAAAGCAGAGTAAGGAATTGGAATCATATGTGTGTGTTCTATTAAGTGATTCTAAAACAGACGAGCCTTATATGTGGTATAAATTATGCAACTTTCATTGAGCTTTAGTTTGTAAAACTGTAACATGAGAGTGAGAAGAAGAACAAAGAGCTTAATAATATCAGAGAGGAGTGTGGAATCACTAAATGGACATACTAAACGGGAGTGGTGGGAGGGAGTAGGTGTTCAAGTCTAGTGGCTGCTGTGAGGATGCTATAGCCATTATTACTGGTGGGTGAGTGGGAAACAGCAGAACTTGTTATGTAATAGTCTGGGGCTGGGTGTAGGGCATCATGACAGAAAGTGGAGATACAGATGGTAAATTGATATGTTTGGAAACAACTCTGACCCAACACAGGCCTGATGATCCAGCACAGAAATAACGTAACTTTGTAATTGGTTTCAAAGAAATCTAGCATGGGAATCTGTAATACCATATATGCCCCAAAAGGAGGAAAAAGAGGGGGAATAGGAAAGAATGTTGAAAGTTTAAAATTCTACTGAATGCAACACATATTTATGGAGTTTTCTGTAAGAGGAGTGTTGAAATCTGGATGTTAAAAGATAGCTTAAATATATGTATTATGTATATATGTACACACACACACACATCTAAGAGGTTTCCCAGGTGGTGCTAGTGGTAAGGAACCCACTTACCAATGCAGGAGACATAGGAAATGTGAGTTCAATCCCTGGGTTGGGAAGATCCCCTTTAGGAGGGATGGCAACCCCTTTCAGTATTCTTGCCTGGAGAATCCCATGGACAGAATAGCCTGGTGGGCTATGGTCCATCGGGTCTCAAGGAGTCAGACACAACTGAAGTGACTTAGCATATACATATATACATATAGTCTTACCTGGAAAATTCCATGAACAGAGGAGCCAGGAGAGGTACAGTCCATGGGGTCACAAAGAATCAGACATGATTTAGTGACTGAGCAGGTACTTATTTATAAAAAATTACCTGTCTCATATATGTGTGTAACTGAATCACTTTGTTATAAAGCAGAAATTAACATTGTAGATCAATTATACTTGAATAAAATTAAAAGTCTGTATATATGAAAGTGAAATAGTTCAGTCGTGTCCAACTCTGTGTGACCCCCGTGGACTGTAGCCTACAAGGCTCCTCCTTCCATGGGATTCTTCAGGCTAGGATACTGGAGTGGGGTGCCATTTCCTTCTGTATATATACATAAAGATAAATATGAACATAGACCCATAAATACAGATATCAATATATAGGGAGCTATCTAGATTGACCTTTTTAAGGTTTTAATTAAAAGCAAGTCTTCTGAAAAATAAATTGGAATAACCTTGGGAAGATATAAGCATTTTCTTTTTTTGCCTTTTTGAAAAATGCCGTAATGTTTTTCAAGTGCTATCAAATCATCTCACATAATAATACAGTATCATTTGAACAACTCTAGAGGTTCTCTCCTTCATATTATAAAATTTTCATTGAAAAAATATTTGCAGCCAGGTGCAAATTAAACTTTTTATTGTTGCAAAATATCATTCTTTTCTCTGATCTTTTTCTGACCTATTAATGGCTTCTCTGAAAACGATTGTGATCATTTTTAGATCTCTTATTTCAGAAATTAACAGCAGAAGGTGTTGAGCCTACTTATTCATCTCCTAATTCCTCCTTCACTCTTCCTGGCTCCTCTTTTCCTCAATAAAAGAGGTCATTTGAAAAGAATCTGTAATTTAGTGTCCTGGATACTTCCCTACCTGAAAAGTATAATCAATGTGTATGCAGAAACTTCAAGGTGTTTTGTAATCTGGTGCCACTAAATTTTCTCTCCATCATATGAATAAATCCTGCTGCTGAAATGTTGTACCACATCCTCTCTGAGAGTTTTTTAACCTTCCACCCCCAAAGCCTTGAAGAATTCCCAACACATTCCTGAAACTTTTCATTACAATCCCTGCCCTCATTTTGCTATTCCGTTGCCACAACTCCCTAAACCTTAAACCTTATTTTTTTTTTTATCGTATTACCAGTTGATATTAGTGTGAGGTTAGTATTGTATGTAGTATTATATAGCACTAATATGTGTACCTGATACTGTCTTTAAAAAAAAAAAAATTGAGCAATGGCTGTATTTTACTCTTAGAATTAATACCCGGAGCAGGAGGAGAAGGGGACAACAGAGGATGAGATGGCTGGATGGCATCACCGACTCAATGGACATGAGTTTGAGTAGACTCCGGGAATTGGTGATGGACAGGGAGGCCTGGTGTGCTGTGATTCATGGGGTCGCAAGGAGTTGGACATGACTGAGTGACTGAACTGAACTGAACTGAACTGAGGACATATTGCAAAGCCACAAAGAATTTTCACAAATCACTGATTCATCTGTGTATTACTGAAGCAGAAATTATTAATTGTGAAATACTGAGCTAAACATAAAACAGCCCATAGATATTTTTGGTTCAGAATTTGCATTTTAGTAATATTTGGCAATCTTAATTTGTGTTGATGAGATGAAATCTTATGTAGACTTTAAATCAGTGAAAAATCAGAGTTTATCAGCAGTTTCCTTATTGTGAAAGTTAATGGTAAAAGAGGAAATTTGCACTAGAAGCTGGAGCTCTCTGTTGTTCCTTTTTTTTTTTTTAATAACTTCCCAGTTAATTTATTTGACTTTTGTTTAAGAAAGGACTATCATGACTACTTTTGTAAGTCATTGATAATAATAGCTACTTTTCATTTTCTACATAGATAGTTGTTTGACAATGTGGAAGAAAAATTTGAATTCAATACTGAAAAGTATTTTTTTCTGCATAAGTATAATGTTCTATAACCTATGCAGATGACGTGCTAACTCACTTCAGTCATGTTGGACTCTGTGACCCCATGGACTATAGCCCACCAGGCTCCTCTGTCCATGGGATTTTCCAGGCAAGAATATTGGAGTGGGTAGCCATTTCTTACTCCGGGGGATCTTCCTGGCCCAGGGATTGAACCCAGGTTTTCTGAATTGTGGGCAGATTTTTCACTGTCTGAGCCACCAGGGAACAGTTCATTTCAAGTCAGGGAATAAATCCAGTGACTTTGGCATTTATGGGAACACAGCTACCCTCTACTAGTCCACTTGCCTCTTATCTCAGCAGGAGGCTGCCTATAAAATTTAAACAAAACAAGACTGATCCAAAGATGACCAATACTTTAAAGACTTTTAGGAGAAAAGCCTCTTTAAATTCTGGGAGAAAATGCCAGATTTTGTTTATGATGGAGAACCTCTTATTTTAGAAGGAATGCTACAATAGATATTGCAAAAGGAAGGGAGAACAACCAATTCTGAGATCCTGCTCTTTATCAGACACGCTAAGTGTTGAGACAAATCCTCCTAAATCCTTAAAATAGGTAGGTTTGAGGTTGTCATTAGTGTAGATAAAGTAATGATGCTCATGAGGGGTTTTAATCACTTGCCCTGGATCATAAAATTAGCAGTGGTATGACTGATATTTAGATTTAAGTCTCTAAGTCTCCAAGCACAATCCTCTTTCCAGCCCATCTGACTTAGATTCATTTTGAAGATCAGTTGTTAGGTGTGTAAATATTTTGTCCCAATACTGAGGCAAAACCCTTCTGTACTTAATATCCCATGAATTATGAGGATTTCCAGTCTGACTGTTGGAAACAGGTCTTGTGTAAGTTCCAGACACTATTTCTTCTAATCCCTCAGGGTGATTCCTGACCCGCCCCACACTCATGTGGTTTCCTCACATGCCTGCACTGATCAGTCTTCTCCTAAGTACTCGAGGTAGACCTTCTGCAGACCTGTGCAGTTCTTTCTTTTTGTAACTCTATCCTCTCTGCTTCTGTAAGCTTCCTTGATCTCCCAGACCCCCAACTCTATTTCCTCAACTCAAGGAGTCTGCTGGACTCCATCCGGGCTTCCTCTCAGGGCTCTATGGCCTGGACTGTCTTTCAGGGCAGAAAACTGGGAAACCCCATGTGTGTCTTATCTCTCAGGGATCACTGTCCTTTGATGTCTCATGTCCATTGTATTAAAAACTATTGTTACATATATTTTATTCAGTTTTTTGGTTGTTTCAGGTAGAAGATTATATCTAGTTCCTATTACTCCATCTCAGTTGGAGACTGAAGTATTAGATGTAAATTTTCACTGAAGAATTTTCTTTTTTCTTTTCCCATTTGTCAGCTTTCTGGGAGACTATTTTCCTTTCCCTTGTTTTTTACTTCTTTATTCCTGGCCCTTATCCTTTATTATGGGGCTTCCCAGGTGGCATTAGTGGTAAAGAACTTGCCTGCCAATACAAGACACATAAGAGATGCGGGTTCAATAGGAGCCTGGCAGGCTACAGTCCATAGGGTCGCAAAGAGTCAGACATGACTGAAGCGACTTAGCATACATGCATGCATGCATCCTTTATTACAATGGTACAATTTCCCTGAATTGATTTTTTCTACTGTCTGAATTTTCTTAAATATCTCTAGTTGGGACAAACGAGAAACTTGGTTCTTTGGCACGAGCCCTGGGTTTGAACAAAGGCTGACTGGTATCCATTGCTCCCTGATGGATGCTCTTTTTGTTAATTCAAAGGTTGTACAGATGATGATTGCTTACATGGATTTGATTGATTATTGTCTTTTATATTGTCTTGTGTCAATTTTAAGGTATAATTGGCCAGGATTACTTTTTCACTAGTACTAATAAAAGCTCCCAGAATCTAACAAATTAGACATATATCCAGCAAAGAAACAAGCTCAAATCAGATGCAGGTTTTCTGTTGACAAGTTTGTCCGTTTTTTTTTTTTAGATACAATTGTTATGCAAGAAACAGGGTACTGAGCAATGATTTCCCTAAGCAGTTGTTCAATATGCCAGGAATATAAACTTATGAATGATAAATGATAGCTAAGGGGAATTTGCTTGCTTTTTGTTCCATGAAAATGTACTATTATTTTTCTTCACATCATGAAGCATAAATTTTAATATATATTTTTTTGTGCCAAATGGCAGTTGACATATATTCTCTCATCTTTTAAATGATATCCTTCTTAAGGGCAGTACCTTTGATATATGTTAGGATTTTTTGTGTGTGTGGGAGGGAGTCAACAGTGCTCTCTTGAACAAAATGGCAAACTTTCACCAGCCTATCAGATTTAGGGGCATGGCTTTTAAATCTACTAGTTATTAACATGTCATGTGGTGGTGGTGGTTTAGTCACTAAGTCGTGTCTGACTCTTGCCATCCCATGGACTATATAGCCTTCCAGGTTCCTCTGTCTATGGGATTCTCTAGGAATACTGGAGTGGGTTGCCATTTCCTTCCCCAGAGAATCTTCCCCACCCAGGAATCGAACCCAGGTCTCCTGCATTGCTAGCAGATTCTTTACCGACTGAGCTATGACGGAAACCCCTTAACATGTCATAGAAAGGAGTTAATATGTTTCAGGAGGAAAATGCCCTTGCTTGTTTGACAAATATTACTGAGCAATTATTATCTTTCAGGTAAGTGCTGAGTTTTGGGTCCATATGGATAAAAAGACTTGATCCTTGTCCTCAGCCAAGGACGTTTAGTGTCAAATGATTGTTATACCACATTGTAATAATCACTTACTGGTTTGTTTGTTTGTTTAATAAGTATGTATTGAGAATCTGCTGTTTGTCAGATACTATCACAGTCTGTGTGTTCATAGCAGGAAACAATTCCCTGTCTCATGGAGGTAACAATGAGGGGTTGCTGGGATGGGGGTATTTAGTAAATGCTATGAAAGTGAATTAATGTAAAGAGATAGTTCTTAACAAAGGGAAAGGTCTATATTGTCCACTGGTTAGGAAAGTCTTTTTTGTAAAATGACATTTGAGCAGAAACCTTAAAATAATTAACACAATCATGCAGTCACGTGAGGAAAGTGTTCTAGACAGAGGCAGTATAAAAAGTAGAAAAAGAACGTGTGCTTGACGTGGATTGTAGAATCACAGAGAGAGTGGAGTGGCCAGTGGAATGAGCAGGGGAGAATGGCGCAAAGTTCGCTCCGCCCAGAGAAGGGGTAGGGGGAGGAGCCAGATCACCTGACTTTTATTACCCTGGTGGGAAGAATGTGAGTGGGATGGGAAGGATTCAGTGTATAGGAGAGATCTGAGGAACTTGGGTGTAGAAGGAATCTGGCCGATTGCTGTCCTGTGAAGCAAGGGAAGGAGTTTTGCGGGTGGGGGGGGGGGCCATGAGACGCTATTGAAACACTAGTCCAGGTGAGAGTACCGCAAGCTCTGGCTCAGGTGGGGTTAGTTATGTTGTGAGAGTGGTCAGTTTAAGAATTCAGGATATATTTTGAAGGACGCATACTTGGGTTTGCCGAAGGGTTGGTTGTAGGGTGTGGAAAAGGAAAGGAATCAAGGATGGTTCTAATGTTTTTGGTCTTTACAGCTGATAGAATTCTGTTTAGTATAGAGTTTGAAACTAGGATGGAATGAGGGGTTTTGGAGGAGGGGGTAGGAAGAAAGAATGTGATTTTGGACCTAGTATGTTTAATACACAGGTTAGACATAAATGCAGATATCAAGTAGGTACTTTACTATATGGATGTAAAGTGAAGGGAGGAGTTGGAGCTAAGAGGTATAAATGTCTTATGGCATATTATAATGAAAGGAGAAGAAACAAAATTCATGTATATTTCTGAGCAGTAAAGAAATAATATTTAGCATTATCTAACACAGAACATATTTTTTACAAGTGAAGACTTTAAAGCTGGAAAAGTAGAATGCGATGCCCAAGGACACACAGGATGTTGGGGGCACCCATGTCAATCAACCCATCATCAGTACTATTTCCATCTCAGTGCACAGCTCACCGTCCATGTTGCGGTAGTAATAGAATAGGTGGAGCTCCACTAACATGAAAGCTGAGGATGGTAGCAGTGGTGTTGGGCAGTGTTAAAGAGCGCAGATTCTGGAGCAAATTTCCTAGGGTTCTAATCCTGGATCTCTCACTCACCCTGTGTGTGACCTTAGATAAATAACCTAGTTTCTCTGCACTTCAATTTCCATATCTGTAAATGTGATCGATAACAGTACTTACCTCATAGAGTAAATGGGAGGATTAATTGACAGGGTATATATATATATATATATATAAAGCGCTTTAAACAATATCTTTTAGATTGTTACTGCTATTCAAGTGAAGCTGCAGCAGCAGTAATAATAATAATTAATTTTAGAGTGGAAGCTAAGCACTTTCACTACAACTTCTGGGAGACCCAGAATTGGCTAGGTATCTGGGAATATTCAAATACTACATATAAACCCTATTGCAATCAGATATTCTCATATCCTTTCTATCCAAGTTTGTTCTCTTGCTGACATTTGAATCTCCTGGTGCTGGTAATTAGTTGGAAACAAACTCTGCTCTTTTGCATCATTTTGTTCTTTTAATTGACTGTATTCTGTGAGAGTGGCTTATCTGCCTCTTCATTAAACATTCATGATTCTGT
This sequence comes from Bos grunniens, assembly GCF_055505025.1. Taxonomy (NCBI): domain Eukaryota; kingdom Metazoa; phylum Chordata; class Mammalia; order Artiodactyla; family Bovidae; genus Bos; species Bos grunniens. Next base: position 63,906,377 of record NC_141168.1, on the reverse strand, counting down.
GATACCTTATTCTCTCCATTGATGGCTTTTATGGATTTCTTTTTAATAGAGATCTTAATCTAGCCTTTAGCATTTTAAACAATGTCTTGGTTATCTACACTGTAACTTCTCACTGGTGTGTTTTTATGTTATCAATGCATCATTGTATATGGATCAAAACAAGTAAGCTCCTGTTTTTAAGGCTCCCATCCTTTGTGGTTAAGAATTGATTTATAGCAGTCTCTTCAATGTAGAAGAATTGATTATGATTGTTAGTGAAAGTGTTACGTTTTTCAGAGGGAATGATGAGATTATTGATTAGGTTCTTTTTGATTATAAAAGAGATTTAATGACATCATTTTGGTCAAGACATGTGAAAGTCTCTTTCTGTTTCATTGGGTAGGTAATGATGTCTGTTTATTTTCCTCTTTTGCCTGACATGCTGATTGTCAGGTAAGGTGAGTGAATAGAGTTATTATTGCCCATGGATAATCGGTTATTCCTATAGCAGGCAGTTGAACAGCAAAGATGTAATTTTGTGTGGCATGTGCATTATCTACTACCTTCCCCTCCCCAACCCTGATGTATTAGCTCTAATTCTTGTCATGTGATATTCAAGGAATCATCACTCAGCACATACTGGCCTAGTCTTTTCTCATATAACTATAGATTTTATTAGTCTTTGTCGTCCTGGATATGAGTTTTACCAGTCGTGTTTGCTAACTGCCTGATTCTTTCTTGTCTGTAGTCCAGTATCCTCCTTCATATATTGGCCTGATCTTCCTGTCCCAAGGCACATAAGGCATGAGAATAATATCTGCCCATCGTTGACTACTCTGGACTGCAGTGATGTCTGTTCCAGTGAGCAGAGTTGGGGAGTCACTAAATGATAGGTTAACATCCTCGGAGATGATCACTCTTTATCACCTTGCAGCTGGTGGTTCTTTTTATCCTGTTATGGACTGGAGAACATTTACTTTGACAGCTGCACCCCTATAAACCCACAGACTGGTGCTGTTAAACCAATGCGTGTACCGCTTGACTCTCCAGAAGTAAAAAGGGTCAGTCTGGGGCCCAAGCAAATATCTTCTCTCTGCTGTCAAATCATAGAATTCTAGGGCTGGAGGGATCATGGATATCATGTCAGTTTTCTCCTTAAAGGAAACTTACAAATGGAGTGTATTTGCCAAAATAAGAGTTAATAGCAGCACAGGAACCCTAACTGAAAAGTCTCTATAGTCCTGTGTTACCCTTATGGTGAAATGAACCAACAGGCAGAGTGATAGAGTAGAAACAGTATCAGGTTTACAATTTGAAGACTGGAGGTTTTATGCCCAGGTCTGTTGTTATATAGTAGTTTTATTATTCAAAGTAATTAACTGCAATCATTTTCAAAATTGTTCATTATCCATTGAATGGTGGATTTGTTGGTGACCCTGCTTTCATCTGAAATTTGTCTGTTCATTGAGTTATATCATATTTTGATACGTAAAATTTGTTCAAGATTGTGATTGGATAGAAGGATGCTGACTAATATGGAAATACACTATGGCCTTGTTTTCTTTTCTTCCCCATTACCTTGAGGTCAGGGGAAATATATTTTTTAACTCCTATACTTGTGTATTCTTATCTACTTTGACAGCTACACCTCACGGTCTTACCTCTCCTGAGAGATAATAATTGGGCATTCTGTGACCTTCCTGTCACAATAGATGGGTACTAGAAACTCTGGAAGGATTTTTATCAGCAGTGTTCATCACTGTTTTCCTGTTAAACCCAAGGAAAATAGTTCATAAGATGCCTCAACTAATGGTTTCAACTTAGGGCTGCATCTCAGTCTGAACTGGTATGTTTATCACTGCCTTACTAAAGAATAATATTTATTGTTAAAAATGTAAAAAAAAAAAAAAGAAAAACAATAATTACTTCAAAGTCCATCACCCAGAGATAACTACTTTAGACATTATATGTACTTTCTGTCTTTTTAATTGCATGTTTATAGAGTCTCATGTATATAACTGTACATTCTTAATGCATGTATGTATAATTTATACATTTTTTAAAAGGAGTTACACTAAACATACTATTTTAGAATGTGATCCTTTCATTGAATGATACAATGATACAGGCAGGAAGGCCAGGCAGGGGTCTCTAAATGGAGGAAATAGGCTGCAAGTGTCTCTTAAAATTCTGTGTTGCTGTGATGACACCTGGTTCCACCTGAACTTAACTTTTCTCAAACCTTGAGCTAACCAATGCATTTTTCTTATGGAAATGTTTTTCTTAAGCTAGGTTAGTGAAACTGTATGTGCTTTGGAATTTGCCTTTCTTCAAAATGATTGCTAAGCTAACTTTTTTCCTTTTCTCAAAACTTGGGCTAATAATAGCAAACAAGTATTCATATCAGTTGTTTTATGGCTGGGGGATGACACACCTCATGCCATCCTATTTCAACAATGCATATTGTGGGAGGGGGCCTGGTGAAACTCCTTCAAGCCTTGAGGTGTCTCACTGATTAATAACTTTCTAACAGACTTAAAACAGCCTCCAAAACTAGCAGGGGAGGCACCCTCTGTCCCCCTTCTGATGTCTGTGTCAGAAACATTCTCTGTCCCTTTTCACTTTAATAAAACTCTGCTACACAAAAGCTCTTGAGTGATCAAGCCCGGTCCCTGGTCCCTAAGAAGCTAAATCTTCGGAGATCATGAATCCAACACTGTTCACCATAAGCTATCAACATCTTGGTCAGTTTTTCATGTAGTTAAATTTCCTTCTGTATAACATCATTCTTAATGCTAGTATCCTTCTGTGTGGACATTATGAATTATTTCATCGAACCCCTATTATTGGACATTTTAAAGCAAAAGTGCAAAGTCTACCTGTGGCATCATTTCCCATATTCTTGTCATTCAGTATGAAAGCCTTTCTATTTAATATTCTAATCAGTAGATAAGATTTGATAATATAGAAGCTAGAGATTTAATCTTGATCATTTGAGAATCCTGTTGAAGGATTTCCACTTAATCACTTATTGTTCTTTCATATTGATTAAATTTTCTCTGTAAAATATTTTGACCCAATTTTAAATTGGGTCAGCATGCATATGTGGAGAGTCTTTATTTTCCCAACCAGTGAGCTACATATAAGATGGCTTGAGGCTGTGCCTGAGTCATTCACATTTTATTAATGAAAATATATGCAGAATGAATAAGGCAGTTACCAGTGGAATGCACTTGATTTGTAGTGGAGACTGAAAATTCAAGTGTTTATTGGTGCCAGGCATGAGTAGATATGGCCAGGGGTAAGTACTAGGGATATTCGGAGGCTGTTTTCTCATCTAAAGAGGTCAGCTTTTATTTAAATCAAATTACATTGTTAGCATGGGAAATAAGGACTCTGATTAACTGGATTTTCTCATTTTTCAAGAAAAGCTGAAAAATAATTTATTTATGAAAGACTCCTAATTCTCAAATTTTGATAGTAGTCATAATTGTTTGAAAACACAGTGCAGGTGAAACAGGAGACATCTTATCTAGTCCACAGGTCTGTGTAGAGGTTGCCCTAGGGCAGGTTTTCAGCTCTCTGGAAATTGGGGAATCCTTCAGAAAGAGAAAGCTTTGCTTCCTATATCCATCTTTTCAGAGTTACTTTAAGGATAGATTAAAATATTCAGATGATGAAACCTCTTCAAGTGCCACTTTCTAGAAGCTTCCCAATTATCCCAAGATGAGACCTTTGCAGTTGGGAATGTCCCTGAAGCCCACAGGCATCAGACAAGAAGGGGTTGTGGAAACCAGTGATCTTAACACCCTGTTATCTGGAGTGCCTTCATGTCTAGATCTCTGCTGCCCCAGGCCGGTGCAGTTTTTTGGAAAACATGAATGACATGTGGCCAAAGTAAGATGTTGATGATAACTAGGACTGAATGGTTAGTGGAAAGAGCACACGATTGAGAGCGAGAAAATGTAGGTTTGAAGTCTCCTTTCACCCACAGATGTGAAATCCAGCAAGTCCAGTCATCTCTTTGCGAGGCTAACTAGATTTTTACTCAACAGTGACAATCAAGCCTTTTTTTTAAAAAAAAGATAGGTATAATAATATAAAAGCCAGAAGATTTCAAGTAGGCAATTACTTAAGAAGAAGAAATAAAGAAAAAAAGGAACGGATAACAGCTTATAACTAGATTTATGCATTTCTAAGGCTCCCAAATGAAATCCTCTATAACCCTCAGTTTTCTTCATTGCACAGTAAGTGCTTGATAATTCAACCTTATCAGCAGGAATTGTGGCAGGGTTCCTCACACTGTGGGTAATCAGTAAATATATTTCCAGTGAAACAATAATGTAAGAGCCGGAGATAATTCTAACATCACTTATACTTAAGAGTGGAATGCATTTGAAGTCTGTGTTTAAATATGGATGATGATTCTGGGGAAGCCTGGATATTCACTAAGCCTGAAATCGTACAATATATTATGGTATATGAATGTAAACACTCCTACTTTTGTGTTCTGACTCCCTTGTTTAAATCCCTTTCCTGTTATTTACTCTGTTGTGAAGAGACTAAACAATTGCTCAGAAGCCAAGGACCCATCTAAAGTCATGTGAACACCTCTGTGTGAGTGAACTTCATGCATCAGTTCTTTGGTCCAGAAGGTAGTGACTTGGTCCAATATGCTGGTTTTCTAATAAGTTTCTACTGAGTGAAACAGACATGATCCTCTTCATAGTCACAAAACATTAGAGCTGGTAATTAAGGAGCAAGGGTTGAAATCAGCTCTAGCTGGTTAGCTCTAGCCAAAAGTTAGGTCCTATCCATATAACCAAACAGGGTTTGACTTATACCTCTGATTGAGGATTATCTACTTCTACTTGGATTTTATATTTCTGTTACTTTGCCAGCTGGGGGAGAAGCATGGTCCTACTGGTGTTGATTTTCAGGACACATACTCAATGACGGTGTAGGGTGTACCCTGTCCTGAGTGCAGCTGAAGATCCCCAGCCAGCCATGGCACTGGTGTGACAGTTCTGCCACTTCCAAGCTGTTTGTTCTCGACCTCGCTTGACCTGTTGATCTTCAGTCCTCATTCATTTTTGTGGCAGGGTGACATTAGTATTCATCACCACCAGGCCTCTCCTTTTGCTCCTCTCTACAAAGTTTTTGAAGAATCAAAGTCCTCAGAATAGAGATGACCTGTTGATATGTTTGTTAATTATGTTTTCAAAAATATTTAGATTTCATATCCGTATCTTCCTCTGTGTGACTTTATATGGTGTCCAGTCCCCACGAAAACAGAAAACAGCTTTACAATTTTTCTAAAATAGGAGATGTGCTCATTTTCCTAAAATTCAAGAAATATAGAAAAATATAAAGAAGACAGTTACAAATCACCTCGAAGTCTTAACCTGCCAGAAATAAACTGTTGTCATTTGGGGAATGTCAGCATCTGAAAATTTATAAATAGAAGGATGAATGACTGGATATAGGTAGACGGGCACAAATAATTGTATAATAGTGTGTGTACATATTATTTTAAAAGTTAAAGCATTATATTCAATGAAATGAAATGAGGAATTTTTGAACTTCTGATTAAATTTCTTTATTTAAAAATCATTAATATCTAAAATAATGCCTCCAAGGTAATTCAAAGAGTTAAGAAGAACCATTAGGAGATTGGAGCCATCATAGTCTTACCACTGTGCACCATTAGAGTGGCTGAAATAAAAAATACTGAAAATACAAAGTTTATATGGGGACATGGACTTCCCTGGTGGCTCAGACAGTAAAGAATTTGCCTTGCAGTGCAGGAGACCTGGGTTCGATCCCGGGGTTGGGAGGATCCCCTGGAAAAGGGAATGGCAACCCACTCCAGTATTCTTGCCTGGAGAATTCCATGGATGGAGATCATGATGGATGGGAATGCAAAAAGTTGGACATGACTGAGCAACTAACACTTTCACTTTCATAGATACGGGGATGTGGAACAGCTGGGATTCTTTATTCTTACATTGTTAGGAATGTGACATGGTATAGACCCTATGGGAAAGTATTTCTTATAAAATTAAATATACATCTATCTGAGGATCTGGTAATTCCACTGTAATTTTCTCCCCCAAATGAAACCCCATGTCCACAAAAAGATTCATGCAAGAATAGTCATTTCACATTCATTCATAGTTAAGATGCAACAACATGAATGACTCATAGACATTGTGTTGAGCCAAGAAGACAGACGCGAAAGAGTACATATTCTATAAACCCACTTATATGATGTCCTAGAACATGTACAACTGTTTCTCGTGATAGAAATTAGAAGAGGGGTTGCTATAAGATGAATGGAGTATAGACTAGAAAGGAAATTTCTAGGATGATGTCAGTATCCTTTATCATAATTGGGATATTGGTTAAATGAATGTATATATTTGTCAAAACCCATCAAACTATACACCTAAGAGTTGTATACTTTATATAATTAAGTCTCAACTTAAACGTTTAAAAAAACAAACTCAATTTAAACCTCTGAGCTGTTATGGATTGTCTTTCTGTTCAGAAACAAGAGGAATTAACAAACTTATTCTTCCTCCCACCTGCCCTTATGTTGCTTATATTAGTTTTGCTTTTTTCAGGCTTCACAACGTTCATACTCTGATTTGCAATCATAATGCCCTAGTTGTTTAGTCTTAGTTCTGTATTTAAATAGAACCATGGGTCCTTTTGCCACAGTTTTTCCATTTCTGAATTCTTTATTTGGATTCATCTCTTGTTTATCCAGATTTTATGGTCAAGCAGTTTTTTGGGTTTGTTTATTCTAAAGGAAGAATCATGGATATCCTGTTTCTTGAGTTTTCAAATGTTTGCCATTTGCTTTTATACTTGAACTGTCAATTAGCTGGATCTAATATTCTTCAGCTTCCTCGGTTAAGACATGGCCTGTCTTTAGACACTACACTGTCTTCGACATTGAATATTACTGTGATGATGTCTGTAGTCAGCCTAGTTTTGTTTTCTTTCTCCCTCTAGTAGATGACTTGGTTTTTCGTACTTGGTATCTGAAAAATGTTTAATTCTCATATTCAATAACTGAAGCCATTGCTTGATTTTTTTTTTTTTACTGTGTATTAATTTTCCCTGGCATAAGAATGTCCTTTTGATTTACAGTTTCAGTTCTTTATTTGAAGAGCTTTGAGGGGAGTGTGTTGTAAGGCTCTACTTTTTAAATTCGAACCCTTCTTTTCTCTTTCCTGTGTGTGTTACTTCAGCAGCAGCAATCGTCCTTAATTTTCTTACCTAGAGTCTCCATGTATCACCTCCTCTCTAGGTCCCTTTATTCCTTTGTTTTGCCTCATTCAGTGTGATTATCTCTAACCTTTACTCTGGGCCATTAGTTGGCTTTTCTTCTCTTCTGCTCCTTGATGTTTCTAATTGGTTTATTAAGTACATAATACTGTGGTTTTGTGTGCATTTCTGTATATCGATAATTTTTCTTTCATTTTGAACTTTTGTTCTGTCTTTGATTCTTCTAGTCTTTGAGTCCTTGTTTTATAGAATTCATAGTCTTAGGAAGTTTTTAATAGAATGCGAAACACTCACCGAGAGTTGTCTGTTTCTAGGGTTCCACATCTGTTGTTCCCATGCTGGATCCGTTTTTTGCATTTTTGTTTTAGCAGAGTTTTATAATCGTTCTTATTTCTTCTCACTCATGCATGATAGAGGCCACTCCACATCATCTGTTTGTTCTGATCAAGTAGAAGTGAATTTACTTGATCTTGTTTCTACTTTGCCTGGGACTAAATTATCTTCTAAATCCCTGCCTCCAGTTTGAGGGCTTGCTGTCAGTTTCACTGCAGTACTCATAACCCAAGGGTGGGAGAGTGAGGAGAATGCCCCTGGAGATGAGTGCAGTCTTTGCTGGAGGACCTGGATCTAGTATGACTAACCATCGTGCTGTCTCCAGGACTTTCCCCAATTTCACACTGGCAGTCACATGTCCCAGGAAACCCTCTCAGTCTCAAGGAAGGTTGGTCACCCTATCTGGATCAACTTTTCTTTTCCACTAATTTTTAAATATTCTAGGCCCCTGTCCACTCCATGTAGCTGCAGCTGGTTCAGCTTGACCCCAGTTCTCCTTAGAATCCTGGGATGTGGCTAGCCTGGGGCACTTGACGACGTACAGGACTCTAGTTTCATGGATTTTTTTTTTTTTTTTTCTTTAAGACTTCTAATTCCAAGTCAGCTTCTCACCAGTTGAGAACATTTGAGTAAGAATGTTCAGAGTTTCATCAGCTTATTCTTTTCCTCAACACCACTTCTGAGGCAGAATATGCAAACAGGACTCAGCGCCATGCTGGATGCAGCACTCAGAGTCTTGCTCCATCTCTCAGCTGCACTTTTCAAAAGATGGCAGGCACATGCAGCGTTTCCTTTCCTTGTTTAGTTACTTTAAAAAGATATTTTAAAATTTCCACTTAGCCCTTTGAGGAAATAGATTCAGTAATCCTGTTTGATTCTACTGCTATTACCCAGTTCGGGCTTCTCTGGTGGTTCAGACAGTAAAGAATCTGCCTGCATTGCAGGAGACCCGGGTTCGATCCCTCGTTTAGGAAGATCCCCTGGAGAAGGTAATGGCAATCCACTTGAGTGTTCTTGCCTGGAGAATTCCATGGACAGAGGAGCCTGGTGGTCTACAGTCCATGGGGCTACAAAGAGTCGGATACAACTGAGTGACTAACATTTTACCCAGTTCATTATAAAGTAAAGCTGGTCAAATGATTCATCATTATAGATTCTCTCTTTGCTCATTCTCTTTTCCCTCACCAAAAAACAAACATGAATCTCTCTTGCTTTCTCCTTCCCATACATGTATGCAGGAGGAAATATTAGGCACTTAAATGAAAAATAGAGCTTTGAGAGAGGGCTTGTAACCAAAACCCAATCAAAAGCATACTAGATTAGCCCATGAATTGAAAATGGTCTCCTTTATTGCAGGATTTGTCCATTGAGATGCTATCATTTAAGACTTCTATTTCTAGGGATTTTTCCAGACTGAGCACTATATTTAACACTGAAACATTAATGCTGATACAGGTTTTAAGTTGATCTTACTTGTTCTCCTAAGATTATTTCTTTAAAAGTATAAAGAAGATTATCTCCCAATAGTGAAGTAGTGGTTCATATTTCCAAGGACTGTGTTACTTGGCACAATGAGTGTGTACTTTTGTAATCTAGCACTGGGTCTCTGTCCATGTTGTTGCAGAACTGCTTGAAGAAATGTGTATCCTCTAAAGTTGATCCAATAGTCGTAACTGGTAGAGTTGAAAGAGAAGCCCAATCTTGGGGACTTCTGATAAGGTCAGGAGAATAATGCTGCAGTGATACAGCCTGAAAGAGGGGAAGGTTTGAAGTTTTGAATGAAGGTGAGAAAGCATTATGGGCAAATTTCAGGAAGAATTTTAAGGCACACCTTGAAAATGCCAAACTTGTTAGTAGGACATAGCATGTGCCATCAGAATAAAAGACATTTACCTCTACCCTCCCAAAGAGGGTTTTTTGGTCTGGCTTTCTTTTGTTTTAAGGGATGGGGTTGGGAGCATTGAAACTCCATTTATAAATTTGAAGTTTTAGGCTTTTTCATCTTCCTGTTGGGGCTTTGCTGATAGCTCAGATGGTAAAGAACTTCCCTGCAGTGCAGAAGACTCAGGTTTGATCCCTGGGTTGGGAAGATCCCCTGGAGTAGGAAATGGCAGCCCACTCCTGTATTCTTGCCTGGAGAATCCCGTGGACAGAGGAGCCTCGTGGGCTACAAGCAGATAGGATTGTGAAGAGTCGAATACGGCTAAAGCGACTTAGCACATTCAGGTTTCAAACAATAGCTAACAAGAGAAATAGTCATTTTTTAATATTTGCTTTTGTTAGCAAATTTTTTTCTAGTCTAGAAAGGTAAAGGAGTTTGGCCTATTTTTAAATTCTCTTTTATCTGTCTGTTAGGATACTGTATTTCTTTTGGAGTTATTTACTTTATATTGAACTTTTCAGAAACATTTGCAATTATTTTAATTAAAAATTAAAATTAAAAGGTAAAATATACCTTTATGTCTCATTGGATTGTTCGTTCAGATTTCTTATAGCTGAAAAAAGATACATTTAGTGATTGAAGTCAGAGGTGATTCCAGTGAGTTTTATTTTATTTACATTTGTTAGCTAAATAAATGAGTGTTTTAATACCTCCCTTTAAGGATGTTGTAATAAAAAAAAATTCCCCTCAGAAGTTGGAATGTATTCTTCTTATGGAAAGTAAAAGTATGTTGGAGAAAATTAGTTAATACTTAAATGTTAATTTGATGCTACAAATAAAAGGCAATGCAGTAGACCCTCTATATCCATGGCTTCCACATCTGTGGATTCAACCTGCCGTGGATACAGATGGTCAGCTGGACTACCCCACTTTATAGAAGGGATTTGAGCATCCTCAAGTTTTGGTATTTGCAAGAAGTCCTGGGACCAGTCCCCCGCAGGTACTGGGGGATGACTGGACATTGTTTTTCCTCCCTTCCCTACCCTTCTTCCCTTTTTAGATGAGTGTGCTACCTGAGGGTGAAATGAGACAAAAGTAACTAAGGTAGGGTCACAGTGCAATGGGATGAAATCTAGTCTGCCTTTCAGCCACTTCCTTATTTACTATTTTATATGGTATTCACATACCTCAGAGGAATTCAGCTGCAACACAGGGTCACGTAGGGAGGAATTCAGATTAAGTCAGGTCCTTCCTCAATGCTTTGGTGCCTTGCGATGAATACCAAAACAGCAAAAAGCCATTTTTAAGAATCCAAAAAAGAGGGATTATATGTATAGCTGCCTCACTTTGCTGTATGGTGGAAACTAACACAACGTTCTAAAGCAACTATATTCCAATAAAAATTTTTATAAAAGAACAAAGCAAGCAGTCCCAGACATGAAAGTGCTAAGGACAGTAATTACATGAGATGTCACCCTAGTAGGACATTAAAGATTTAGTTTTATTTAATCAACTCACTTGCATAGGTCACTTCTTAATTGTATTTGATGTTTCTAGCCATTCACTTAGAATTTCAATTTTAGGTAAACAGCACTTTAAGCCTAATTAGTTAGCAAATATTTTAGTTTAAGAAGGTGTAATAGTCTTTCAGTTTCTGTTGGAGTAGATATTTTTGTACATGCTCTTCCTAAATATTTAATAATTTTAATGTTGCTGAGGTTTGGTCTGAATAACAAAATACTGACTTTCCCTCCAAGATGATGTACACGTTGTCACCCATCACACTTTGTTTGCTGTCAAAATTTTTTAAGCTTGCTGTGACCTACTTAAGGGTCTTCTGACAAGATTAAAAATTCTGGTGAGTTGCATGCTGCAGACTGCAGTGGATTCAGCAATTGTGCTCTGTGTTTTCCAGCCTTGTTCCTATGGAGATAATGGCCAGGCTTGTCATGCAAACCCACTGCCTTCTTTTTCTGGTAGACATGCTTTGTGTTTTGACTCTCAGGAAGCAATATCATTTGATATGGTTGAGTTGAGTTTCTAATGTACCCTGCATGTGTCTTTTGGTATTTTGACTGGAGACATTTTAATGATGTGTTCACCTGACTTTAATTTTGGTTTGTCAGCATTTTCACTCAGAAGTCTGTATTTTTCAAGGGTTAATCTAATGGTTTAAAAAATGTTCTTGGAGTAAAGCAGGAAATCACCCTGTAGCAATGAGATTAATTTGAAGAGGCTGGAAATGATGAACCACACATAGCAAATTCTCTTTGAAACAAAGTCAGTCCATGAGTTACAGCTCGAGAGGGAAAGGAGGAGGGTGAGGAGTGAAGTAAGAGGTTCCAACATGATTAAAGCTTAGAAAGCAGGACACACTCTGAAAGCTTGTAAAAAAACCAGGCCTGGTTTTTTTGAGAAGTTTGTAAGAAGATTTAATCTTTGACAAAATAAAGCTGATGTGAAGAAGGACAGATGAGAGAGAATAAAGAGAGGAAGGGAGGCAGGGAGAGAAGGACAAGGGAAGAGAACTGAAGAAGAGAATGGAATTAAGGTTTCCTAAAGGAAGAAAAAACTCTCTGGCATCTAACCTTAAGGAGGCGGGAGAGTGATACTCCAGCTGCATTGAAGAGAAGCAGACGAGAAAGGGAATCCATTGACTGACTGAATGGAGGATGTCTTAGTTGAGTCAACAATGAATTAAGTTGAAGGCTAACCTTACTTGCTGGGGATCTTACTTGCTGAATCTTGTGTTCCCTCCAAACTTGTCTGGTGAAATCTAACCCCAGTATGATGGTATGTCAAGGTTGAGGCCTTTGGGAGGTAATTAGGTCATGACAGTGGAATCCTCATGAATGAGATTAGTGCCCTTATCCCCAGAGCTAGCTGACTATCTTTTCACCATGTAAGGATTCAGTGACAGGTTGGCCATCTGCAAACCAGGAAGATGATTCTAACACTCTGATCTCAGACTTTCAGCCTCCAGAACTGTGAGAAGTACATTTCTATTGCTTATAAGCCACCCAGTCCCTATGGCACTTTGGTAGAGCAGCCCAAACTGACTAAGACAGGATCTGAACCAGCTCCTGTTTCAGCATCCATGGATCCAGTATCGTGCTTTTTCATGGTTACTGGTAGCTCTGATTTTGTAGCCTAGTTGTTGTTAGTAATGACCATGGTTGTATAGTGCCTCTGCTACTCATTCTATAGTCCTGCTCTTTCCCCCTCCACTCTATTCTGGTTTAGTGGCACTAAATGAAGGGCACCGACACATCATGGTTTACCATGATGAACTTTAAGTCATAAGAGAATACACATCAGTGACTTCTGCCTTATATTGCATCCCTCTCTGAGTATTTGCCATGGTGTATGCCCAGTACTGTTAGTTACAAAGCATCAAACCCCCAAATGAATTTAAAAAACATTCATTAAACTGAGGAATCTTAAGTGCTAACTTTTCTAACAGCAACTACTAGATCCAGGAGGTCACTGTATCATCAGAGCTCTCTTCATCCCTCTAGCAACACTTCTGTTTCTAGCAGCTCTTTCCCAGTGGCTCTAGCCTTTCACGACTCTTAGAGCTCCAAGTCCCTAAAGAATGAAAGATATTCTTTCTCATCAGCTCTTGCTAAAGTCAGAGCAAAGAATCTGTTAATTCCGGTTCTTTGGTGGGCTGGGCGGAGTCATCCCCTTTAAACTGCAGGTGCCATGTAGAGTGATTAGAAAAAATGAGGCGCACATGGCGCGTGTGTTCCCTCCAGCCATCTTGCATCTACAGTTCAGCTCAGTTCAGTCGCTCAGTCATGTCCAACTCTCTCAGTCGTGCAGACCCCATGGACTGCAGCACTCCAGGCCGCCCTGTCCATCACCAACTCCCGGAGTTTACCCAGACTCATGTCCATTGAGTCAGTGATGCCATCCAACCATCTCATCCTCTGTCGTCCCCTTCTCCTCCTGCCCTCAGTCTTTCCCAGCATCAGGGTCTTTTCCAATGAGTCAGCTCTTTGCATGAGGTGGCCAAAGTATTGGAGTTTCAGCTTCAACATCAGTCCTTCCAGTGAACACCCAGGACTGATCTCCTTTAGGATGGACTCGTTGGATCTCCTTGCAGTCCAAGGGACTCTCAACAGTCTTCTCCAACACCACAGTTCAAAAGCATCAATTCTTCAGCACTCAGCTTTCTTTATAGTCCAACTCTCACATCCATACATGACCACTGGAAAAACCATAGCCTTGACTAGATGGACCTTTGTTGACAAAGTAATGTCTCTGCTTTTGAATATGCTATCTAGGTTGGTCATAACTTTCCTTCCAAGGAGTAAGCGTCTTTTAATTTCATGGCTGCAGTCACCATCTGCAGTGATTTTGGAGCCCAGAAAAATAAAGTCTGACACTGTTTCCACTGTTTCCCCATCTATTTCCCATGAAGTGATGGGACCAGATGCCATGATCTTAGTTTTCTGAATGTTGAGCTTTAAGCCAACTTTTTTACTCTCCTCTTTCACTTTCATCAAGAGGTTCTTTAGTTCTTCACTTTCTGCCATAAGGATGGTGTCATCTGCATATCTGAGGTTATTGATATTTCTCCCGGCAATCTTGATTCCAGCTTGTTCTTCTTCCAGCCCAGCGTTTCTCATGATGTACTCTGCGTATAAGTTCAATAAGCAGGGTGACAATATACAGCCTTGACATACTCCTTTTCCTATCTTACTGTTTCATGATTTTTGTAATTTCATTGTGGTTTAGATACACTTGGAAGTATGAATCCATTACTTAGCTGCATTAGTTGAGGCAGCATTAACACTGCCAAGTGTTTTCTCTGTTGTTGACTCTGGATGGCGATTGTGTTTGTACAGTGGGATATGTGTATTGCAGATGAGAAGATTTGCTATTCACACCCAACCTGAGCTTCCAGGCTGGCCTCTTCACCATCTTGATGTGTTTTCCTTAGGAAATAGATACTGTAGAACTTGCTGTTGCATGCCCAACTGCTAGTTTAGGTTTAAAGGGCATCATACTTGCTTTCTATAAAACCAGGGTGCACGTACTTTGGGTTGATCACTATGAATGTGAAACCAGCATTTAAATGAGAGACACAGCACACCAGTAGCAAAGTTCTTGACTTTGCTGTCAGTACAGTTTTTCCTACAGATGTAGTGGTTTGCACACTTAACTGGTTTGCTTATATTAAGAAAGCAAATAGTTGTTTTGAACCAGAAAGTTATATTTTTCGGTGCTTTAGACATTTGGATCTTTTTTGAAATATTATGGCTATTTAATTGTCAGACATGTTTAGAGAAACAATGACTTGTGATCCTGTTTAGGTTCAACCATACCACAAATAATTTCTTCTGTAATGCTTCAGTAGTTTACCCTTGTACTTCCAAGGATTCCATGGGATCAAATTCATCCATCAGAATATCTCTTTCCATGGACACTGGCAAATAAACCACCCATTGAATACAATTACCGTCTTCATTAACACTGCTGTCTGTTAGAACTAATGAATTTCCACCTAAGTTCAAGAGTGACTGCTGGCTGACATTTTAGATTATCCAAACCCAAGTGACAAGTTTTGTCCATCACATTAGCATGGAAGTTCAGGGGTTAATAAGTGTCCTCATCCAATGTCAGTTTGACTTCGCAGGAGATGTTGCCAGCACTAACCATTTGTCCTGGGAGGAAAATGAATGGTGACATTTTATGAATTATATTTCCCCATTCTTGACCCTTGAGGCTGCTTAGGATTTTCATTTTGACAGAGCAGATTTGTATCCAGAACTCCCTATGAAAGAAGAGGTCCTATGCTACATAATTTGAGAGGTCCAAAAGGCTCCTGTGGGTGCCCAGGAAGTCAGGTGTGGTCAAATGGGAGAGGAGGTGGGTGTCCTTCAGCTGAGAGGTTATGGTTGAAGTGCCTCTGCCCCCAGGAGCAACTGGTTAGCCTTTCTGTAGTTGTGCATTCACGATTATGTTACCGGATTTGGTTTGAATCTTGTGGGTACAGTGATGGGACACAGAACTAAGGAATGAGAAGAAACATTTCTGAGCTCAGTGACAGATCCTTCAAGGGCAGCTGAAAGGAGCTGGGTGCTTAGAGAAAGGAGGAAAAACTCAGAATGTGTCCATACCTTTGTATCATAATATCGCCGGAACAGCCTGGCTCGGTATCTGATTTACATTTTGGGTAGTCGGTCGGAAAATGCTAGCTCTAGCATTATTATTTTTAAATGATTAGAGTTGTGGTATGATTCAGTGTGAAATGTGTGTTGTCCATGCTGAGAGAGAAATGGACTAAAGGAGCCTGGGGAGGCAATTAGACTCAGAGTGCTGCTGTGACTCGCTGTGCAGAGGGTCATTAGAGATGTTCATTCTTCTCCAAGTTTTCATTTCACTTGATCCAGGTTCTTGCAGAAAGCTTTCCTTCTGGGTTAAAATTGTTCCCTCTTGATTTCAGCCATGTGCTGATTCTTTAAAAGAAGAGGTTAACTAGATCTTTTAAAGGTATAATCAGGCAATTGCAATGTAGCCAAGAAATGCTGAGCCCCTACTAGTGAGATGAAATTGGTCTGTGTTAGGAACAGTGGGGTAGAAGTTTTCAGACATACACTGATTGATCCTTTGGACACACCCTCTGGCCTGGACTCTGCCAACAAAGTGCTTTTGCTCTTGGAAAAGTAGTATGTTTTCACAGCATTCTAGGAAGATGGGAATCCATTTCTTGTCTGTGCAGTCACCTATTTGGTTTTCAAGCCTAAGCAAATGAGGAGATAGCTCTGCTTGTGTACAGGAGTGGGCAGGGGAGGCTGCCTGGGTGGAGGTAACACTCTGCTGAATTTGAAATGATTTAGAATGAAACAGGCAGTGAAAAGCTGAAGGCTGTTCACAGCACCAGGGCCCACATGAGCCAGTAAGAGTTAAGAAACAGCACCATGAGTGAGCAGAACTACAAGGAACTGATGGAAGATAAAGGATGATGAGAGAGGAGGTCCTCAAGTAAGGTAGGCAGTGGGGCCAGGCCACTGAGGATGAGAATGTTATCTTGGCAGTTACAGAGAGATCATCGAAGGGTTTTGTGGGTGAGAGACCTGATTAGCTCAGCTGGGGATAGATTACACTGTCACTGGAATGGGGGTAGCATCTGAGGTACTGAGGCAGAAGGGAGCATAAAGATGGCCGAAAAAGGAGTGGATCGTCCTGGGAGAGTAGGTTGTCCTCTCCTTGGCTGGTCTGATAACTCAGCAGTTAGAACTGAGACAGAAAGGCCAAGACGTATTCAAAACAGCTCTAAACAGTGTGTGGCTACCATCCACAATTTAGATCAGAAGCTGGATCTGTTTTTCATCCTTGTCTTCGCCCAGGGTGTCTCTGAGCTGGTGGTGAGTTCATGCGCATAGAATAGAGCTGAATTGGAAGCTCCGTGAGAGCTTAGGGAACTCAGTGAGGGTAAGGTAGAAACAGCAGCTTTTTTAAAAAAAAACAAAAACAAACAAAACTTGGCTGGCTCCCTCGCCCCCAGCACAGTGCCAACATATGGGTGGTGCTGAGTGAATGTCGAGGGTTTGGCTGTGTCAGCATTTGGAAGACATCTGTACTATCATCAGTGAGTACTTAAGGTTGATCTGTATTTCTGTTGATTAGTGCTTTCTCAGTGACCAGCTGTGTTATGCAAACCAAGTTTCTAAACTTGGAAATTTGGTTATTTTGTAAATGTGTTTAGTAGCATGAAATACTAAGGAAGGAGTTGTATCACTTTGCTAATTTTGTGAAAGATTTTGTATCACTTTGCTAATTTGACATTATGCATGGCTAAAAATACAGGTCTTGATGGCAGCACCGTTCAGAAGAGCAAAATAGATGAAAATAACCAATGTCAATGGCCAGTCGAGGAAGAGGTTGTGTTTATTTTGCACAGAGACATGGCATGATCTGTCTTCAGTTTTAGAAAAATCAGTCTGGCTGCAATGTGGTGAATTCACTATTTGAAAGTCAAGGTTTTGGAAGCTGTGAGGGTTTTAGGAGACTGAATGTAATAATTCAGGTTAGAGATGATGGTGGTTATTGTTAGAGAGGGTAACAAGTGACCATACTCGTTATATGCTTTACAAGTAGAGGACAGGATTTGTTGATGGGTTGGTTAAAGGGTGTAAGAGAAGAGAGACAAGGATGACTTTTAGGTTTGAGCTTGAGCAGCTGGGAGATGGCAGTCCTATTTCCTGAGATGGATGGCTGAGAGTAGAACAGGCTTTGGAGTGTGGAGCTAGGTTATGTGGGAAGGAGAGATGAAGAGTTCAGTTTAATGGAGAAACCAAGCAGAAAGTTGAATATAATAATCTGGTATTCAAGAAGGTCCCATGTAGATAGATCAGTGTGGGAATCATTAGCCTTTAGATGATGTATAAAGCCAGGAGGCCGACAAAGGTCTCTGAAAACATGTGAATTATATACTTATTAAGTTTTTAGGGCAAATTGATTATTTTCATGAAGCTTTTTTAAAATTATAACATTGAAAGCATTGTATCCTTGATCATGTCTTCTAAAAGACAGGCACATAAGCAATCTTTCTTGAAGATGAACCAAAATTTACGTGATAAACATTTTCTTGACTCTGAAGGGCATAAGCAAAGCAACTTAAGAGGGAAATCTATTGACCAGCACATGGCTAACAAACCAAAGAAAAGAAACACTTTTATGTGTTGGTATCACTTGGTCTCCTGGCTAGCAGTTAGCAACACTAAATATCAAAGTTTTATTTTGTAATGACATGAAAAGAACTAGAATGTAAATTAAAGAATAAGCCTGTCTTTGAGACTTATTTTTGTTAATTCCTCAAAGGCATGTAATAAATTGACAAGTTGAGGATTTTCTTTGTAGATTTTCAAGTTGCAGACATAATGCACACAACCATCTTTCAGGGGATGGAGTACAAAATGCCCATCTCTCTCCCATTAGTATTCTAGGAAAATTCTAGTTTTATTCAAAGGACAAAGTTTAGGGGGAGAAAAAAGCCTTTGCCATTACTGATTTTAAAAATAGTAAGCACAATAACCTAAAATCTCTGTTCTTGGAATGAGAAGGCATGATGTTATCTAAATAGTTTTCTTACTGAGATTTTTGACCCATGAGAAGCAGGTGATGTATCTGGATGAGTGCGAAATGCAGCTTTGCCCCGTATCCTGGCCTGATTTTCTTCAATGCTGTTAACAACCTGAATGGGAGTCAATGCCAGATCTTTAGGTGGGAAACAGAGGCCTTTGCCATGTGCCCTGCAGAAACTTAACACCGTGTCATAGTACCTGTCAGCTTCTGGGTTACTACTTCCACATGCCTTCCTCACTTCTTGCAGTAACTCTGGAAGTCCCATTAGGATGGCTCCTTAGAAAAGGCTTCCCTGAGATTAGAAGCTGTACTTTATTTCTGGGACAATTTATGGACCTTTAACTTAGTGTGCTTATTTTTAATAGAAAATTATAGCCAGTAAATCACAGGTGGGAAATGAAGGATGTACTGGAAGTATTTTATCAAGGAAACATTCCTTGGTGTTACTGCTAGCCAGGTGATGGTAGTCATGGTGGTAGAAGGGTAGCAGTGGTCACAGCTCACAGGTACTGACTGCACATGTATACTGGTCACTGTGCTGAGTGCCTTCCCTGTTCTCCACGGACATATGACCCTGTGAGGCAGATACTGTTATCACCTCACTTTTTGAGGAAACCAAGGCACAATAAGAATGATAGCTTGATGAGGGCATTTGGTGAATAAGTAGCAGAAATGGGATTTGAGCTCATCTATCAGTTCAGTTGAATAGCTGAGTTGTGTCCAACTCTTTGCGACCCCGTGGACTGCAGCACGCTAGGCTTCCCTGTCCATTACCAGCTCCCGGAGCCTACTTAAACTCATGTCCATCACATTGGTGGTTCCATCCAACCATCTCATCCTCTGTTGTCTCCTTCTCCCACCTTCAATCTTTCCCAGCATCAGGGTCTTTTCCAATGAGTCGGTTCTTCACATCAGGTGGCCAAAGTACTGGAGTGTCAGCTTTAGCATCAGTACTTCCAATGAATATATTCAGGACTGATTTCCTTTACGACTGACTGGTTCTATTTCCTTCCAGGCCAAGGGAATCTCAAGTCGTCTCCAACACCATGGTTCAAAAGCAGCAATTCTTCAGTGCTGAGCTTTCTTTATGGTCCAACTCTCACATCCATACATGACTACTAGAAAAACCATAGCTTTGACTAGATGGACCTTTGCTGGCAAAGTGATGTCTCTGCTTTATAATATGCTGTCTAGGTTGGTCATAGCTTTTCTTCCAAGGAGTAAGCGTCTATTAATTTCATGTCTGTAGTCACAATCTGCAGTGATTTTGGAGCCCAAACAAATAAAGTCTCTCACTGTTTCCATTGTTTCCCCATCTATTTGCTATGAAGTGATGGGACCAGATGCCATGATCTTAGTTTTCTGAATGTTGAGTTTTAAGCTAACTTTTTGACTCTCCTCTTTCACTTTCATCAAGAGCCTCTTTAGTTCTTCTTTGCTTTCTCCCATAAAGGTGGTGTCATCTGCATATCTGAGGTTATTGATATTTCTCCTGGCAATCTTGATTCCAGCTTGTGCTTCATCCAGCCCAGGGTTTCTCATGGTGTACTCTGCGTATAAGTTAAATAAGCAGGGTGACAATATACAGCCTCATCTATGCAGAAGTCCAATGGTGTTCTTCACCGTGGCTGTGATACCTGTTCTCCACTCAAGCAACAGTAATTGCAGCTGGGACATTCATCAGCCAACTGAGGTTTGAACTCTCCTACATACCACTTTCGAGCTTTGTGACCTTAAACAAATGACTTCCCTTGTCTAAGCCCAGCCTTCCTCCTCTATGAGGAAGAGATAGAAGTAGCTATTGCAGAGAATTGCTGAGACGAGTCATTACAGTGCATTTGTGGTTGCTGCAGGCTCAGTAGAGGGAAGGGCTACCCTTGCGGCTCAGCTGGTAAAGAATCTTCTTGCAGTGTGGAAGACTTGGGTTGGGAAGATCCCATGGAGAAGGGAAAGGCTACCCACTCCAGTATTCTGGAGAATTCCGTGGACTGTATAGTCCATAGGGTCGCAAAGAGTCAGACACAACTGAGTGACTTTCACTTTTTCCTGGTTTGGTACGGAGAGCAGTGCTCAGTCTATAGTAGATCTTTAATAAACATTTACTGATTCTAAGCTTATACCATAGCTTCCTCTGGGGGAAACCCAGGTGGGGATAAAGGAGATTGCATGTGGAGAGGGAAGGGTAAAACTTTCCATTCTAGGTGTTTCTCACATCATCATGATACAGACTAGCACCAAGGAAATTGCATTCCTGCTGTTAACATGTGGTCTTTCTCAGTTTACCTTTTTGATATTAATTAGCTTAAATAATCAAGTGAATATTTTATAAAAACCACATTTTATATGCCCTGAACATGATGTTAGGCTTTCTGAAGACTGTTCCAGATGCCCGCCCTGTAGTCTGTGGGTGGTGGGGACCAACTGGCTTATTTAAACTAGGAAATCAGGGAGAAGGTGCTTGGCAGTACACCTGTGAAGAGCTATGGTCCATTTTTGCATAGCTGTGTTTGGCAGATAGGAACGGTTCTAGAATTGTTCAAGGAAGTTTTAGACCAGAGCAGTCTGTGCAGTAAGTCAGTGAAAAGACACAGATTTTAAAGAAGCTGTGAAAAGATGCAGGGGAAGTAGCTTACTGAGTAGATGTGGGTGAATTTATGGAAATGATGATTAGATCCTTTGCAGATGATAAAAATGCTTAAGCTGCCACTCAGACTCACAGAGTTGGATCAGTGTAACTTGCCTGATGGAAGATGTTACACTTCCTCCTGAACTGCCAAGAAGCCTAGGGAGTTTTTTTTTTAATTCAGTTTATACCAGAGAACCATGTATGATATTCACACACTCCTCCTTTCTTTTTCTAATAAGCTGGTCAAAGGATTGACAGGATTGCTTTTTAACCTATTTTTCATTTGTATCTGCTCTTTTTCTTTACTGAGGTATAGGCACTTTGAAGACAGGTGTCTTGTCTTAGGTGTCTGTAAGATCCCATGTTTCTGGGGCTTACTACACCTTTATACCACATGGCCAAGAACTAACAAGTGATATTCTGAACTAACAGAATAGGTTTGCTGAAGTCCATACTCGGAAGCTCTTGATACTCATTCTAGCAGCTGATTGATTTTCTTTCATGCTAAATCAAAAGGGCTGATTTCTGGGCCAAAATAATTTAGAGGAGAAAAATTACAGTGACTTTGGGTATTGGCCCTTGCCCTCTGTGTACTATCCATGTTTGGGACATGGTGATGGGTCAGGGCTGGGCCAGGGGTGGGACATGGTGATGGGCCATTTCCCATCCTCACTAAGCCTCCACCTTAGGTCTAGCAGATGCTGTGGACCCTTCAGGCCTCAGTTTGCAGACTTCATTCAATGCAGACTCTGGGCTGTTGACTCTGGATTCCTGGCAGGAATGTGATTTTGTGTTCTCAGTTGCCTGCTACTGTCCTCTGAACTGGGAGAGATCGTCTTGAGGGGAGGGAGGGAGGTTACCGTATTTAGATCCAACTCATAGCAGCTATCATTTCTGCTATACTTTGGTTAGTGTTCTTATTGTGGTACCTTTGCAAAGTACCACACAGCAGGGAACACAGACCACTTTGCTTTGCAATTTCCAGATTTCATCAGGGAATCTATTCAACCCTTTTCCCCATTCCTGGGTCCTGGATACCAAGCAGGAGCTATGCTTGTGTACAACACCCCAAATACCTTTTTCTTCCCTCTCCCCCTTCTCTGCCTTCCTAGATTGGTAGAGATTTTCTCCTTCCATATTGGGAAACCATCCTGCATCTTTCATGCTCTGTGGTTTATAGCAGAACTCTGAGATCTCTAGATTCTAATTTAGATATTTAAAGGACAGCCTTAGGAATTTAGAGTACACTTCTCCCAGTAAAGCCAGGCCCTTGTTAATGAAAGCCTTGGCAAACGGAAGCCTTGACTTTCACAACTATTGACTGGGAAATGAGCCATGTCTGTTTGGGAAGTGGAAGACCGAGCATGTCTCCTTTGTTTTGTTGTCCCCAAGAAACAATTCAGCTGCCTCGGTGGGAGGAGGGCTAAGGAGCACAGGAAATTACTGGGAAGGAAAAAAAGGAAATTACTGGGAAAGAAAAATACAAATGATAATATGTAAACATATTGTTCGGTTAGGGAATCCAGTGTGGGCTGGTAAATCCAGGAACCACCCTCCCAGATTCCTGGATGTTGAAACTTATCAATGACAGTATTCTGTTTGAGTAGCAGGAGTGGAGAGTAGAGAGAGCAGAAATACAGAGTGAGGAAAGTTCTCTTTTTGATTATATGAGTCGATGGCAAGTTTTATTTTTTTACTTTCAATTTTATTATTTTAAAATATTTATTTATTTATATGGCTGCATTGGGTGTTAGTTGCAGCTCACAAGGTTTTTTTTTTTTTTTTTTTTTAGTTTCACTATGTAAACTCTTTTCATAGTTTTCGCTTTTAGCTGCCCAGCATGACATGTGGAATTTTAATTCCCCAGCCAGGGATTGAACCTGGGTGCTCGATAGTTAGAGTGTGGAGGAGTCCTAACCACTGGGAAACCAGCGAATTCCCTAAGAATTTTAAACTACACTATTGTGTAGATCCTGAAAGTCTTTAGGAACTGATCTCCAGAGAGAATGTTCACCTTGAGCCAGGCCGTTGTGATTAGAAGCTACCACACCCTGTCGTTATTTCTAGCTCCCTAACCCTCCTGCCCAGCTTTTGCCCGTTCATTACATTTTTAAAGTTTTTACTTGTGGGCTACCAGTGTTTCTTTGGCATAGAAAACAAAACCCATTTCTATGCCATATGATCTTATAAGGCCCTCGGATTTGGGATACTGCAGGTTTGATCATTTAAGCCAGACTCGTTTTCCAGAAATGATTGATATGTATTCATTTTCCAAGAAACAAATGTAAATCAGACGTTTGTTTTTCATAAGGCCAGTAGGTGCAAGCTGCAGACTAAATGAAGGGCATCAGAGATGGTTTTTTGCTTCTTAACAAACAGGAGGACCTGCTGTATCTGGGGAATTGTATGAAGCTGAACTTTTTCACCTTGGGGCTTTGAGATGCATGCACATTAAGTAGCTTGACATATGTTACTTCTAGCAGGACCTCACTAGTCTTTGGGAAACTGACAGGATGATTTATTTTTTCTGCACGTGTCAGGAACTAAAAAAGTTTCAATCTTATGGCAAAGAATGAAAATATTAGCTTGATGGAGGTAAGAAAAGATCCACTTTACCTATTTTGATGAGATTTTGGTTAATATGTTCTATTTGCTTACTATAAGTGTCTGTCAGAATTGGGGCAGGTGGCAGGGATGAGATGATTGAGAAAACCTAAGACATCTGTCACACAGCTTCAAATACAGTGTAGGGAAGTTTTTCCCTGTAAGGTTTATTATTTTTAACTGTGTAGTTCTAATTGTAAATTGAAATTTCGTGGCATGAAATAATTTAGAACTACAAATTTCTCCTATATATACAAATAAACAAAAAAAGTTGACCTTGTTGTGAATGTTTTTAGGAAGAACTCACAGAAAAATGTAGAATTTCTTAAACTGGGTTTTCTTTTAGGTAGACATACTACTCTGGATTCACTGAAAATGTTTAAATGCACAAATATTTGGAACACAAAGACCTTAAAACTCAATGACTGAAAAATCTTTGAAAAAGTATCTTTTGCTAATATTTCACTCAGCTGTCAGAACTAGAGTTAAGAGAGATGGCAGGAACATTTATTTATTCATTTATACTTTTGTATTTGAATTTTATAAGAAGTTGATAGATTCAAGATTTTTAAGCATATTATTATGGGGGTCTTGATAGCCTATGAGGGTCCTGATCAGCTTTAGATCAATGTATTTATATTAGAAATAGCTAAATTATTCATTTATATAAATGAAAATGCAATATATAGCTTTTTAACTTTAAGAATCATTACACTCACCTACATTTATTAGTAATAGTGAAACTTTCAGTAAATTGTCAGTGCTTTATAAAACATAACATATGACTATTCCCAGAAGTTCTAAAATAAGATACTTTTAATTATAGTCATGAATAAAAGAAGAAATAGCCATACTTTCTAATATGTATATTTCATGTAGATATACTTCTCTAGTAAGCTTAGGAATTTGACCTCCTCATTTTTCTTTGTTAAATGGAATTATCCTCAATTTCCCACATACCTGTGGAAGAATCCATCACATTTTCAATTTAATTTTTTTATATTGAGATTATTTTGGGGAATTAGAGTTATCTTTCAAAAAATAGAAATTTCTATGTTGTTTGAAATGTTTTTCTCTTTTTAATCTTATCATCTTTGGGCATTTGTTATTTCAGTCTGTGTTGGCTGGAATATTAAAGTCACTCACTTTGTACATAACCTCAAGGGCATTCACATTGTCAGATTTAGTTCACGAGCAGACTGAGTCACCTCTAGGGGTGCTCAGAAAAATAAAAACAAATGCAGAATTATCCTTCAAACCAAAGAATTGCAATAGATGAATTGTTCCTAATTAACATATTGTGAAACAAATGTCTGGGTTTGGCCCTAACACCAGACCTGTTGTCTGTTTTTGAAGATAGTTTGGAAAACGTATCAGATTTTCTTGGCAACTTTCATTGTAGAGGGGAGAAAGGACAAATAATTACAAAGATTTTAACCAAGCACAGGGATTTTTAATCTCTATTAAAAAAAAAAAAAAAAGAAGTCTGTTTAAGGGGGTAGGTAGTTTTTAAAAGTTTCTTTTCAATAGCGCATCAATTTGCTAACAAAGAGTGCAGCTTTCAATTACTGTAGACAACACTTGGGACCAATAGTTAGCTGAAATTTACAGTGAGAAGAAAGACGTGGGAAGCAACTCTTCATTGGTTCATAAAATTGGAAGAGTCAAAGATCAGAGGGCATGATCCCCAGAGAACATGACACCCTCTAAATACCCCAAGGAAGGATTTAAAAGTTCATTTATAATTGATAAGTGCTGAGTCGGTAATGTTCAGTTTTTATCCTGGTTCCCTGATTTGGCTATTACAGTTTCATGAGTTTTGGCTTAACTTATCATTAAAATCTCAATGATAAATGGGCAGCATTTCTTTTCTTAATATCTTTTAATTTTAAAAATAGTCATTGAGGGGAAGCAGAAAGATTTCATGGAGAATTTATAAAGTAGAAATAGCAGGGTTCAGTGAATTTCCTGGATAATATAAGCCACATGAGTACCAGGTTTACAAATACCACATATATAATGATGTCATTACTCCTGTAAAGTCCTTTCAGTTCTAATACTCTGAGTCTAAAGAATGATTGGGCTGGGCTCTTGCCAGATTCCAGAGGACTTGGATGTTCACTCCTTCCTGTTTCACTGGTCAGATGGCTACTGGGTCTGCCCTGTGGATAGGGGTGGGAGAGAGGTTGAGTGAGATATTCTAATACAGCTGTGTTTCCCTGGAGAAAAGGAAATAATGAAGGAAGGCCAAGATGGATTCATAATTATAGTCTGTATTGAGGGAGCTGAGGGGTGTAGATGGATCACCAGGTCACTGCAGAGTTGAAGTATGGTGGTGCTCCCCGTGCATAGGGTTTTATAGGAGTCCAGGATGAGAATTATGGTACTGGGAAGGAATTAAGAGTATACCCTCTCTCTCCACATTAACCAGTACCTCTCCACCTCTGCACATAGTGTGTCTCCCGGATTATAAACCCCTCCCATCCCTGAAGTTTCATTGCATGTGGAATGATTGTTTCAGTTGCTTCATCAGTCAAATAGACTATTACATGGTAGCTTGAGAATCCATTCATTTTAAACAATTTTATACAATTTTCGAAACACAAATCACTTATAAGTTAGACATTCTGGTTTGTAGTCAATGTCTTAGTTTAAGTAAGATTTTTATAATCAGTTCTAATATAGTATGCCGGAATCAATAACTTAAGGAACTGTTGGGAACCTAAGACTTGAGTTTAAAATCAGTATTATTGTACACAGTCATTAGGAGGGTGTATTAGGTCAGGATTCTCCAGAGAATACATATGTGATATTGTTTAGTCGCTCAATTGTGTCTGACCCTGTTGCAAACCCATGAACTGTAGCCTTCCAGGCTCCTCTGTCCATGGAATTTTCCAGGTAAGAATTCTGGAGTGGGTAGGCGTTCTCTTCTCTAGGGGATCTTCCCGATTCAGGGATCAAACCTGTGTCTCCTGCATTGCAGACAGATTCTTTACCATTTGAGCCACCAGGGAAGCCCCTATAAGATACATACATATATACAGATACATACATATACATGTGCATATGTATATGGATATATTTATGTATGTATATGACTTCCTATAAATAATTATCTCATGATTATAGCAGCAGAGACCCAGGAAAGCCAGTGATGTCGTTGTGAGAACTGGAGGGCCAATGACTTAAGTCCTAGGCAGGATAAGAGAAGTTTGAGGTCCCAGCTCAAACAAGCAGAGAAATCAAATTCCTCCTCCTACCTTTTTGTTGTATGCAGGCCCTCTAGCAGGTTGGGTGATGTTTACCCATCTTGGGAAAGGCAGTCTACTTTACTCAGTCCACCTATTCAAATGCTCATCTCTTCCAGAAACACCCTCACAGGCACACCCAGAAATAATGATTTATCTGGGCACCCTATGTCCCAGTCAAGTTGACACATAAAATTAGCCATCACAGAAGACTAGATTCTCTCATTGAAATAAAAGAAATTGAAGATTTTCCCACAATTCCTATCAGTGACCTATAAGTAAAGACTGAAAAGCTTAATTCAAACCTGTGAATGATTATAGTTAGTGACAAGCCCATTCAATCTTTCTTGAAAATATTGGCTGAAATAGTTCAAAAGCTATCTTTTACCAAATGCACATATCCATTCTTTGGTTAAAAAAGAAGTACTTAAGGAGACCAAGTAGTATACTGAAAATTAAGCAAAAATGTTAATTCTGTTCATTTTCTGAAATGAATGAAATGTTATGGTTGAGATTTTTTTGATATGATGAGTAGGTCATGTCAAGAATACCTGTGGTGATAGTGGTGTTAATTCTACGCTTTCTGCTTAGGAAATCAAGGCATTGTGGCTGAAGTCAGGATATTGTGCCAGCTTCAACAAGGACCCATTATAGGTTTTACTTGCAATTGAAATAAACCAGTTGTGTCTGTATAACCCTATGAAAAAACACCAGAGTTAAATTCGCTAGGGTTCCAGGCAAGAATCATCAATGGATGCTATAAAATACAGTGAAAAAAAAAAATGGTATATTTGCACAGTCTCAAGTATGTCCTCACAAGACACTATAGTTAACTGCAAAGAAAAAAGTAGTAACTCTACAGTGGAGAAACCACCTTAACCAAGTGATCGAGGTTAACATCACCAGCAATGAGGCACATTGCCATTGTATTCTTCTGATAAGGTACACCGAGCAGGTACACAGCATCACTTCTGTGGTATTCTTGCCAAAATTGCATATCCTACACTTAATCAGGAGGAAACATCAGACAAAACTAAATTCAGAGACTTTCTGCAAAATAATTGGACAGTATTCTGGAAAGCATCAAGGTCATAAAAGACAAAGACTGAGAACCTGTCAAATGAGAGAAGGCTAAAGAAAAAAAGCAACTGAATGTAATGTGGAATCCAAGATTGAACCCTTTGGTTGGACAGTTGGTAAAATCTGCATACGAGCTGTAGGATAGTTAAGAATATTATATCAACATTAATTTCTTGGTTTTGGCAAGTGAAAGAAGGTGAAAGTGAAAGTCACTCACTCGTATTCGGCTCTTTGCGACCCCACGAACTATACAGCCCATGGAATTCTCCAGGCCAGAATACTGGAGTGGGTAGCCTATGCCTTCTCCAGGGGATCTTCCCAACCCAGGGATCAAACCCAGGTCTCCCACATTGCAGGCAGATTCTTTTACCAGCTGAGCCACAAGGGAAGCCCAAGAATACTGGAGTTGGTAGCCTATGCCTTCTCCAGGGGATCTTCCCAACCCAGGAATCAAACTGGGGTCTCCTGCATTGCAGGCAGATTCTTTACCAACTGAGCTATGAGGGAAGCCTTGGTTTTGGCAAGTGTGCTTTATTTACTATCTTAACATTTTCTGAAACTAACTGAAGGCTGAATCAATTTTATACTATTTTCATAGTTTTTTTTTTAATTTTATTTTATTTTTAAACTTTACAATATTGTATTGGTTTTGCCCAATATCGAAATGAATCCGCCACAGGTATACATGTGTTCCCCATCCTGAACCCTCCTCCCTCCTCCCTCCCCATACCATCCCTCTGGGTTGTCCCTTTTCATAGGTTTTTTTTTTTATATAAATCTGCAATTTAAAAATTGAAAGTTAAGAAAATGGACAATAGACTTAATTTTTTCTCCCACACAAGAATGATAGAATTATAAATGTGCTGGTTTTGTATAAAAACAATTTTATAATTAAAAAATCAATGGAAATATAAAATTCAGTGTTGAATTTTTTAGGAACAAAAAGATGTGGAAAACATTCTTTCTCGTAACTTGTGAACTAGGTGAAGTGAAGTGAAAGTCGCTCAGTCGTGTCTGACTCTTTGTGACCCCATGGGCTATACAGTCCATGGAATTCTCCCAGGCCAGAATACTGGAGTAGGTAGCCTTTCCCTTCTCCAGTGGATCTTTGCAACCCAAGGATCGAAGCCAGCTCTCCCTCATTGCAGGCAGATTCTTTACCATCTGAACCACAAGGGAAGCCTGAAGCCGATGTAAAGTGTTTCCTTCACCATTGTCTTTCCAGTACCGGCCACAGTGCTGGCACATAGATGGTGAATGAAGGAGTAAACTGTACACGTGGTACTTTGATCAGTATTTATTGAGTAGCCACTTGGTGGTGTTGGGAACTTAAGGGGATCTCAAACCTGGAGATGCTGGATATAGTAAGTGTTTAGTCAGTTCAGTTCAGTCGCTCAGTCATGTCCGACTCTTTGCGACCCCATGAATTGCAGCACGCCAGGCCTCCCTGTCCATCACCAACTCCCGGAGTTCACTCAGACTCATGTGCATTGAGTCGGTGATGCCATCCAGCCATCTCACTCTCTGTCGTCCCCTTCTCCTCTTGCCCCCAATCCCTCCCAGCATCAGAGTCTTTCCCAATGAGTCAACTCTTCACATGAGGGGGCCAAAGTACTGGAGTTTCAGCTTTAGCATCATTGCTTCCAAAGAAATCCCAGGGCTAATCTCCTTTAGAATGGACTGGTTGGATCTCCTTGCAGTCCAAGGGACTCTCAAGAGTCTTCTGCAACACCACAGTTCAAAAGCATCAATTCTTCGGCGCTCAGCTTTCTTCACAGTCCAACTTTCACATCCATACATGACCACTGGAAAAACCATAGCCTTGACTAGACGGACCTTTGTTGGCAAAGTAATGTCTCTGCTTTTGAATATGCTATCTAAGTTGGTCATAACTTTCCTTCCAAGGAGTAAGCGTCTTTTAATTTCATGGCTGCAATCACCATCTGCAGTGATTTTGGAGCCCAAAAAGATAAAGTCTGACACTGTTTCCACTGTTTCCCCATCTATTTCCCATAAACTGATGGGACCAGATGCCATGATCTTCATTTTCTGAATGTTGAGCTTTAAGCCAGCTTTTTCACTCTCCTCTTTCACTTTCATCAAGAGGCTTTTTAGTTCCTCTTCACTTTCTGCCATAAGGGTGGTGTCATCTGCATGTCTGAGGTTATTGATATTTCTCCCGGCAATCTTGATTCCAGCTTGTGCTTCTTCCAGCTCAGCGTTTCTCATGATGTACTCTGCATAGAAGTTAAATAAGCAGGGTGACAATATACAGCCTTGACGTACTCCTTTTCCTATTTGGAACCAGTGTGTTGTTCCATGTCCAGTTCTAACTGTTGCTTCCTGACCTGCTTAGAGGTTTCTCAAGTGTTAGAGAGATGTAAATGGGAGGGGTACCATGGAGTCAAGGAGGCTGGAGGTGATTTGAAGAAAATCTGTTGGAAACAGGCAAAAGGGGATCCTGACTATAGTGAAAAGCATTTACAGCACTTGCTAAGACCCAGCTAGGAGGTTCAGTGTGACTGTTGACTCTGGTTTGTAAAGGCTGAGATTATAAAAGTATGGAGGCACCAGATTCTTAGAGAACTGTGAACTTTGTTCCTTTTCTCCATTGACCTGTTCACTGGCTTCCCATTTTCTAGAGAAATTGCTTTTGACTTGTTTTCAGTGGTCAAAACAAGTCAGAACTAGTGTTTGTTCAAAACTTGAAATTGGATTATTCATCAAAGGAGAGGAGGGAGTAATAAAGTATAAGAACGTGGGATTGGTTCTCTTCTGGTGGAAGTTACATGGTTTGCAGGTAATATCCCAGTGGACCTCTTGAGAGGTGAGTATTGGGAATGGAAGTCAAATTCAAGTTGAAAAAAGAAAACCCTGTGGAAGAAAACAATGGCACCCCACTCCAGCACTCCTTCCTGGAAAATCCCATGGGCGGAGGAGCCTTATGGGCTGCAGTCCATGGGGTTGCGAAGAGTTGGACACGACTGAGGGACTTCACTTTCACTTTTCACTTTCACTTTTCACTTTCATGCATTGGTGAAGAAAATGACAGCCCACTCCAGTGTTCTTGCCTGGAGAATCCCAGGGACGGGGGAGCCTGGTGGGCTGCCGTCTATGGGGTTGCACAGAGTCGGACACGACTGAAGCGACTTAGCAGCAGCAGCAGCAGTGGAAGAAAAAATTAGAGTGCTTTACTGTGTGAGCCAGACAAATAACCAAATGAGACAGAACTGACTGTTAAGTTGGAGAGAACATTAGAAGAGGCTGTGAGAACATATTGATCTCTCCCCATTTGGAGGTAGCTCAGCTGGTAAAGAATTCAGCTGCAATGCGGGAGACCTGGGTTCAATCCCTGGTTGGGAAAATTGCCTGGAGGAGGGCATGGCGACTTACTCCAGTATTCTTGCCTGGAGAATTGCCCTACAGTCCATGGGGTCACAAAGAGTTGGCCACAAACTGAGCGTCTAAGCACACACATTTGGGGGTGACCTGTGAGTCCCTCTGGTGCAGGGGGAGAGAATGAGATGGCTAGATGGCTAGGCCCAGATGTACCACTTGAGTTCTTATGTGCCATTTTGTGACTTTGAGTAGCACTTGGAAAGAGAAACCAGAACAGAGCACAGAAAGATGTAACAGGGTTTTGGTTTTTTTTTTCTTCCCTTATAGCAAAATATTAAGTATAAAAAAAAGTGTTGAAACTTAAGTGTATGTTTCAAAAATTCT
Source organism: Bos grunniens (assembly GCF_055505025.1). Lineage (NCBI taxonomy): Eukaryota > Metazoa > Chordata > Mammalia > Artiodactyla > Bovidae > Bos > Bos grunniens. The sequence continues at coordinate 63,874,510 of NC_141168.1, read as the reverse complement.
CTTAAAGGATATAATTTTAGCATTAACCATCTCACATTGGGAAAGGAAATATATTTTATGTAACTATTTATATACATGTCTATACATTTTATATATATATATATTTTTTAAACCAAATATTTGGTGATAGATTTAATATGTCGGCTTGGGAAATGGTATTTTACTTCTTAGTGAAAATTTTTCCCTTGGAGTGTGGGGAAAGCAGTTATTATCTTCTGTGGCATGAAGTCTGCATTGTAATTTTTACTCCTGATGCTGTCTGGTATTCCTAGGACAAATAATACACTGTTTGGCAGAGTGTGTATTAAAAGCTGAATCTTCTTCCCTTCCTATCTCTGCTTCAGCACTTTAGGAAAATCTTTCTTAACTCTGTTACTTATTTTTTTTTTTTTTTAATCTGTCTCATTTGCCAAAGATGCTTTCCTGTTTTATCAGAAAAAGCAATAGTACCAGCCCTCTTTCCCCTCTGGAGCAGTTGAACCTGAATCTTTCTAAGTTTAACTTGTTAATAGTGGTTTCTGAGAATCTGTAATCACAAAATGAAGCAAGCGTTTTTGATTTAGTGATTGTGAATGGAAACGTTATTTTTGTCTGTTACAGATTCAGAACTAGTCTCCAAGCTTCCAGTTAACAGTGACTATGAAAAAAAGAATAGCCTGTATTTACTTACATTTATAGGATTACAAATCCAGTTCTCATACATTTGTTTGATCCTTATGACATTTCTAGGAGCTAGTCTGGGCAGGTGATATCACTCTGCCTGCAAATAGTAGGACTCAAGACTGCATGGTTCGTAAGTAGTGGAGCTAAACCCAGGTCCTTCATCTCCCTATTCAGTATTGTCCCCTTAGGGGACCTCCCTGGTGATCCAGGGGTCATGACTCTGCACTTCCAGTGCAAGGGGAACAGATTCAATCCCTGGTCAGCTCCTAAGATTACCCGTGTTGTGCTCCCCCGACCCCCTCCCCCCAAAAAAAGCAGTACTGTGAGCTTTCAATATTGTCTCCTTTTCCTTGGTGCTAAGATACTTCTGAGATAATAGTTTAAACTCTGTGTTTTCCAAGATGCTCCTTTTGACTGGCAGCTGACCAAAACCATAACCTTTTCTATCATCTGAAAGTTGTTTTTAGAAGTACTGATGGGTGGATGCAGTCATCAGTTCAGAATTTTACTGTTTGACCTTCAGTTGTTCTTGTAGCCACTTAGGAAAGTGCCTTTGCAACATTAAAACCAAGGGGAAGAGTATGTTGATGACTCTTTGGGGAATAAAAACGGGTTCCTTTCCTGCCACAGTGACAGTGTCTTCAAATAAATCTTCGTGTGGAGCAGTGCCTCCTGATGTTCATTCGTTCCCTTGTTGGCCTCTTTCCTCTTCTCTATCTCTAAAATGGGAATAGAAACACCCCCATCATAGAAGATCAGAAATAATAAACAAAGAACTTAGCAAAACCACCAGATAGTATTTCAACAAGGCTGCTTTCCTTCTCCCTTGAAAATGGATCTGGCAAGAAGTCGGTTCTGAACACAGGACACTGTAAGCTTGGAGCAGGTTGGCCTCCTCAGAAAGCAGACTCTGAGATGCAGAGATGAGCTTGCAGGGTGTGTATCAGAGAGTGTTCTTGGGTGTCACACCAGTGGAAGGAACAGGGGAGAAGTAGGACTGGGCAGAGAGAGCGCATGACCCGTGATGCTGGCCCAGGGACAGCCTTTGTCAGCTTCAGCTGGAGTGGCCCTTCCGAGTTGCAGCAGGAGGGCCTGGCCCTCATAGTCACTGGGCTCAGGCCACCTGGGAAGAGGACACGTCCTCGGGCAAGTCACTCTCTTCAGCTGAGGCAACCCTAGAAGGCTGCCCCTTGACTGCCCGCATGCTCTCTGCAGCTGGGAGAAAATGCCGTCCATCTCTGAAGAGGAGTCTTGGTGTGGCCGAACCCACGACCTTTATGTTTGCCTGGAGTCCAGAGGGCAGTGGTTCAAACAGAATGGAGTTCTGCAGTTGGTAGAAATGTCCTCTTAACAGTCAAGGACAGCAGTATATTTTCAAGTTGCACTTGTCAAATGTCAGAAATGAATACATTTTATTCCATGTGCTTCTGATTTTTCAAAGTCGGGCCTGAGAGAGTCCTGTGACCTGTCTGAAGGCCTGACCATGGTACCTGTGGCATAAGAATGAAGTCCTTTTGGTCGATGTGCATATGTCTGCCCCACAGGCCTGCCTGCATAGACAGAATGAAACTGATCTCAAATGCATGGCAATTATGAGGACGAGAAGATGGAGCATAGTGAGGCTTCCTTTGATTTTCCTATGGAGTTCATTTTCAGCATCAAAGCCATATTCAGGAGCAGGCATCCCAATTCCCCCTCCCACATTTCCTTTGAAATTTTTTTTCCAGTCTTTCTAGACCGCCTGCTCCCATGGCCCTGCTGTCATACTGATGGCCAGCTGGGAGTCCCTTGAAGGTAGAAATGACCCCTTTGCTCTTAACTTCATCTCATGGAGGGGGAAGATGTTAAGGGGCTACAGGACAAAGACAGTTCTGTCCTGGACTTGTGATCATACCAATGGAAATCTCCAGATGACTTCTATTTCATCTTCCCTCAAGGCCTATCCAGACAGCTCTTTAAAAAATAAGGTGGTGTCTTTGATAAGACTATTAACTTGGATTTCCCCATCATATTTTATCTTTCCCTACAGGAGAATTTTGTGCATGTGCAGAGGAGATGACCCCTTGTCCTCTTCTTCCTCTGTTTCCTATATTATGAAGTAAAATCCCTGAAAAAGAATTTAGTTCTGCTTAATCCTCTTTCCCTTTTCACTGTGTCCTCCAGCTCTTATCCAAAAAAAAATCTTCTGACCCTTCAGAAATTCTACCTTTTCCTCCCCGCTTTTTTCCATTTGTGCGTGCCCCCAACACACACAATGATACTCATAAAGCTGATAAACCTGAATGTAGATATACATTGGTGACAAACCAGAGTGAAATATAGTATGAAATGCACATGAACATGGAAAGAACCGGTTGTAAATGTCCTCCGAGTTCCTTTACAAAGCCCTCCTTTTGTCACTGCCTTCTCTCTGTTGCTGACATGCTTCAAGTACCAGCATTCAGAATTTTACAGCTACTCCCATAAAAATGTTTATTTAATTTCCGGTGCAGTGATAGCTCATTTCTGTTGTGAAAAACAGAAGTTTCATTTATTTTGTGTTAAATGGGATTCTATGGGATAGTCTCAGAACTCGAGAACAATAGCATCCATCGTGTTCTGTGTTGTAAATAACTTCCAAGTGACCTTTCAGACCACAACCTGTTTCTGAGTTGGAAATCCTTTTATCAGAAAGATGAAGCTAAAACTTTGACTTTGAGGGATGAGTTTACTTCCTTTGTGTCACAAGGAACAAAATATTTCATTATTTTTTTTTCCCACATAATGTTCCATTCGTCTTAGATTGTCAACCCATAAAGGGCAAGGGCAGCGTTTGCTAGGCTTGACTTGAATTGTGGTGTGTAACATCATCATCAATATTATTTTGATCATGATGATGAATATGGTATCATCTGTGATGTAGAGCTTCATGATTGTCTTCTAGTAGTTTTTATAATTTGTTTCTGTTTTTGCTTTTAAAAGTCACAACTCTGTGATTGAATTGCTCCATACTAAGTTTAAAAGTTTTAAAGTATGAATTTGTTCTTTACAAGAGCAAGCAATGTCACTGAAACTGAGAAATAAGTTCCTGTTTCACAGCACAATTTTGCTTTTCTTCACTGTCTTCATAGAAAACACTGGTGAGTTATAGATAGGATGCTTTTCAAAACCATTTAATTTTTAGTAAAGTCACTAGATACTAAACTGATATTATGTAAAGGAATAATATGTGGTAAGAGGCAACTGTTTCTGATTTTCAAGATGCTTAAGCTATACATTTAATTAACACTTTCAGCTTACACACATAATTTTAGCTAGTTTTTTTGGGGGGAGGGGTGTGGGTTGGCCATACTATGTGGCATGCAGGATCTTACTTCCCTGACCAAGAATCGAACCTGTGCCCCATGCATTAGAAGCATGGAGTGCTATTGGACTGCCAAGGAATTCCCCACATATAGTTTTAAAAGACTGGAACATAAGCTATGTTTATATACATGTTTATTAATCCAAATAAATTTCTGCATAGTTGCAAATGGGCAGAGATGAAAACAATACCATACAGTAGTTTTTATGTCTGTTTAAAACTGTACTCTCAGGAGCCTTAGGACTGAAACAATAGCATTGAACCTTTGTATTTCCAGCTCCATGAAGCATTCATTCTCTATGATCTTTTCTGTAGCTCTTTTTCAATTTATAAGAAAATAAACAAGGGAATCAAGACAGTATTTGGTCATGTTCAGTAAACCCAAATATTATTGGGATGCCCCTGGAAATATAGGATGAGAAGACTTTCATTTGAAGACAGAGCTACTTTATAACAACTGGGGGAAAGATGAATTTTCAACTATAGACTTGTTTCATGCAAAAATGCTTGGAGGATTTGGGGGCTTACTTGAAAAGTTATATCCGGAGTGGAATCTAAGCATTCCATATGTTTCAAGTGCATTTGATAGAAATGCAGATTGAGATTTCATGAATGCCTGAGTTTTCTTTGAATCTTTGCTTTGTGAAACCAGTTTTCCTTCCTTTATGATACCCTATATGCTACCATTAGTAAACACGAGTCAATCATGTTTTCAGATCTTCTGCTCTTTGGCCTAGAACTGCCTTCCCCTTTCAATTGCATAACCTGAAGCATAAATAGAATAGCATTTATCCATCCATTCATGAACTTAGTACTTTGCAAGGTGGAATTACTTGTGTAATTCAAAGACTGGAAATGGCTAGCCATTTTAGAAGGTAAAGATCAAAGTCCTGCCTTGAACTATATCTTTAAAAAGTGTTACTCTCCAATATGATCTGTGGTTTAATATATTTTAGACGTTTTAAGTTATGAGTGGTGCCCTTGACATTCTCTGACTCTGTTAAAACTTGGGTACCATTTTTCAGTGGCTTCATTCATTCATTCTGTGTGTTTATTCATTCTCTGTTCATACACTAACATAATCCTATGCTGCTGTACGGAAGATGAATTAGAAACAATTCAAGTTTTCAAGTAGAAAGACAAAGATAAGTCAAGTGTATGTGATGCTGCTGCTGCTGCTAAGTCGCTTCAGTTGTGTCCGACTCTGTGCGACTCCGTAGACGGCAGCCCACCAGGCTTCCCGTCCCTGGGATTCTCCAGGCAAGAACACTGGAGTGGGTTGCCATTTCCTTCTCCAATGCATGAAAGTGAAAAGTGAAAGGGAATTCTCTTGGTCGTGTCCAACTCTTAGCGACCCCATGGACTGCAGCCTACCAGGCTCCTCCATCCATGGGATTTTCCAGGCAAGAGTACTGGAGTGGGGTGCCATTGCCTTCTCCGAGTGTATGTGATACCTTGTGCTATTTAAGATATGGTCATAGTACCCTTGGAGCATAGATAAAAGAATAATTGATTTCACTTGGGTCCAAGGATGGGGAAAGAGAAATGGTAGCATCAGGAAATTGAAAGAGTTAACCTTGGAGCTAGATCTTCAACTCAGGCTACTTCGTAGTTCCCTGTGTAGAAGAGGTGGGGAAGGCAACTGCCCCCAAGGGGGATAATATGTATAAAGGCACTGAGTTCTGCATGAAAGAGCTCGATGAGAATTTGGATATGGTAGTGTGGAGGGCATTGTGTGGAGAGGTGGTGGGATGGGAGCCTGGAAAGTAACGGGAGCTCAGGGTAAAGGATTTTGTAGGAGATGCTGAGAGCAGACCTTCCTTTCTGCTTTATCAGACTGTGGGGACCAATGTCCATTCTTTCAGAACTCAGACAGTGACTAAAACCAAAGCAAGGCTGGTTTGGGGACAGAGTGCTTCAGTTATATATTATACCCTGTCAGTGCTGAGCCGAAAGACTTCTTCCAGACTCTCAGAATTGCAGGCTGGCAGGGACCTTTCAGTTCACCTTGTTCAACTCCTTCTTTTATAGAGGAGGCATCTGAAGCTCAGTGAGACTGAAGAACATAATACTCACCTTTAATAGTTATCAGATATTATATAGGTGAAGAGTGAAGTCAGAATTCACCCACATAGGCTCCTTGGGTAAGAAATGAGATGATGCACAGTTATGACCCAGACAACCTGTCATCCCAATTTTAAACATTTCCTGTGAAAGAATGAGTTTTCACAGGTAATATAGTTTGGTTCTTAGAATTTTGTGTGCCCTCTTAAAATAGAATTGCCCATAATAAAGGAACCTGACTGCCTAAAACCAGAACTCTTAACAGTAATGGCTCTGCCCTCATTCATTCCCTCAGTGATTATTTACCGAGCTCAATTTGTGTGCCAGGCTCTATACTGAGTTATATAGACAACTGGGAACTGAAACCAACCTAGTCCTTATATGCATGGAATTTTCAGTCTGTTGCAGGAGACATCCTCCCAAAACTTGCACAAATCAGGGAGGCTGGTTAAATGGTATATGGTGCTATGAGCATTTGGAATTGGGGTGAGAGGATGTATATCAAGAAAGTCTGCTCTGAGAAGCCTTATTTAATCCTTTACTACCTTTTGCAGTTTTTTTATCATTGACCCCATTTTCCTGACGAGGTAATGGAGACTCTGAGAGATTAGTATCTTGCACCGAATCACACAGCTAATAATCAAACCCACATCTCATGATACCAAGTTTGATGTTCTTTTCCTACACCCAGCCTTTTTGTTTGTCTGTTTTTGGCCACTCAGCATGTGGGGTCTTAGTTCTCCAACCAGGGATGGAACTTGTGTTCCCTGCAGTTCAATCTTGAAGTCTTAACCACTGGACCGCCAGGGAAGTCCCTACACCCAGCCTGTTTGACGTCAACATTTAAGAAGAAAGTTAACTCGGATATTAATGCATATATACGAAGTATAGAAAGATGGTATTGATGAACCTATTAGCAGGGCTGCAGTAAAGATGCAGACACAGAGAAGAGACTTGTAGATGCTGTAGGGGAAGGACAGCGTGGGACGAATTGAGAGAGTAACATGGAAAATATACATTATCTTAGGTAAAATAGATAGTGAAAATTTGCTGTGTGACCTCATAGAGGGAAGGGATGGGGAGGAAGGTAGGAGGAAGTTTCAACAGGGAGGGCACATATATATACCTATGGCTGATTCATGCTGATGTATGGCGTAAACCAACACAATATTGTAAAGCAATTATCCTCCAATCGAAAATAAGTAAATTTTTAAAAAGAGGGCTAAGAAAGTTGACCTACAGTAGAAGGCTGGAAGGTATGAGAGAAGTAGTGGAAGAGAAGATGGCCTCCTGAAAGGTGATATGAAGGTAGTGACAGTGGGGAGAGAGCAGTTTCAGAGCAGTGAGGTGAAGGGCTGAGGCCTGAAGGGGTGGTGAAGAATGAAGCTAATGAGTGGCACCGCCATGTTCAAGAAGGTGATGGGGTAGGAGAGAGCCACCAGCAGCAGGGGAGGTATTTCTGGCTGCCTGGGAGTTAACATGGGCATTCGTGAGTGGTCAGAGCTATACCCAGAGCTGAGTTAGGGCACCCACACACTTAGACCTCTAAGAGAAGCATCAGTAGTGCAGGGTTGAATACTAGGGTTGTGAGAGGTTAAGGTGACTTCATGAGTGTAAAAAGGCAATTCTGAGGGTAAGTTTGCCTTGGAGTCTTATATTGTACTCAATCTACTGTCTATTTGGTTGTTGATTCCTTTTAAGAAGAGGTCCCTGAAAGTTATTTGAAGTGCTCTGTCAGGATACAGACCTTTGATTATTTTTCAAGCAAACACTGTTGAGGCTATCAACATGAGGTCATAGGGTATTTATGGTTATAGTTAGAAAATGACATCATGGATTAGTGCTTATCTAAAATGTTTTAACTTGGTTACTGTGTAGTTATTTTTATCTGTCTCATGTACTTTGGGCTATGTTTTCTGTCCTGTGTTTTGATTGCTACTGCTAATTTTGTTTTAAGATCATAAAATGGCTTTAGACTTCTCTGAAAGCCCATTACTTATTGGCATGTTTTGATTTTTGACAGATTCATGTGTTCCTCCAGGCTTTTAAAATACATTCATAGCAGTAACAATAATTTATTTGGGGGATTGGTGTTGTTTCTAAATCTTACTGAAAGATTCGATCTGAAAGAGAGAGAATTATAAAATTCACTTCCAAAGTTGGGGGATTTTAAAAATCAGGCAGTCGAAGCATCTACTATCATTTTTTGGATGTGACTTGCAAGATGATTTCAGCATGTGAAATATTTAATAGGAAATGGGTCTTCTCTTTCTGTGTGTTGAGGTCCTTTATTTTCTAGCCTTGTCTCTCTTATGACTCAGGTGTTAATTTCTTGGGAAGAATCTCTGTCCTTCATTCTCTCTTAACCCCTCAAATTGCCTATCCAACTCTGTGCGACCCCATAGAAGGCAGCCCACCAGGCTCCCCCGTCACTGGGATTCTCCAGGCAAGAACACTGGAGTGGGTTCCCATTTCCTTCTCCAGTACATGAAAGTGAAAAGTGAAAGTGAAGTCGCTCAGTCGTGTCCGACCCTCAGCGACCCCATGGACTGCAGCCTAGGGATGATTAATCTCTGGTATTATATCCTAGTCCTGCCCAGCCCCGCACCGTGTTTCAGAAACCAGTCAGTCTGTAAACATTAGGTAAGGCTAAACGGTGACTCCTCCCTGTGTGCCCCCTTTTCCCCCAGTTCAAATTATCTGAGAGCTAAGGCATGTGGGAATTGTCATTTTGTCCATGTGTTTAGACCCAGGGGAGAGAAGTAATCATTACCATTGATTACTACAGAGAAGAAGACTACTTTAACGCCGTGTGCTGGGCTAGACCCTGAGGGCACAGTAGTGAGCAGTGAGCAGTGAGGACATAGTCCCTTCTCTTGAGGCCCTTACAATGTATGGAAAAGAAATATCCTGAAGACAGCATAGCAGAAAGGTCAACCAAGCTTATTAATGAGTAAGACATATAGTCCTCATTTATTATTGAACACATATTTATTGAGTCACTACCATGGGATGGGCTTCTGAATGGGGAGTGATTGTAGCAGTGAGGTAGAGGGACACTCCTGGCGCAGCTCTTCAGGCAGTATCTTTGTTTATGTATGTTATTGGTGATGTTGATATTTTGTCTACTATCGTAGTAACTATCACACCTTTGAAATTTGTATTAATAACACTTGTTTGACCAAACATTTCGCAAAGTATGTAAACTTTGGTTTTCTTCCGAAACATGTCACATTAAAATATGACAGCCAGTTCCAACTATCAGGGTGTATTTCCTGTTCACGTTCGTTTTTCCTGGTCAGTAACATGCAATAGTAAGCAGTATAACTGGCCATAACTGACATGATTATCTCTATATATTCTGTGTCGTTTCTTACAGTTATTGCCAGTTTTCGAGGAACTGTGCCATATGGTCTGTCATTGGAAATTGGAGATACAGTTCAGATCCTGGAGAAGTGTGATGGTAAGTAGACTAGTATTGATTGTTTGCAGTTGGGTAAACGATCTCCTCAGCATTAGGCAGCTCATAAAATTTACAAATTCTTTTCATACTTCTATTAATCTCTAGGATTTTCCCCTTGGTCACAATGAACCATTTTTTACAAAACTATTTTCTTGCATGTTCAATGTTTGGCTTATGGGAAAACATTGTTTGGTATTTTTAAGCTGATTATATTTTTTCCTAATATTATTTATTTATATTCGCTAGATGCAATTGAGACTGTTGAATTTCTGAGAGTTCATGACTCAGGGCCAAACTAGAAGGCCCTTCTTGGAATGTCAAGAGTCTGGTGGGCTCCCCAGGACAGAAAGAAACAGAGAGCCAGAGCAGAAATGCTTTAACCAAGGTTGGGTAACCAGATTCCTTGGGGTGGGACTCCTGCCCTGGCCAACCCTGCTCTAGTTCTGTAACTGCTTCCTCCTCACCTCCCCCAAATTTGGACTGAAATTATTTACTCCATTTGAAATGTTAAGTGAACTTGTATGATTAATTTATATAAGAGGTACCTCATTAAATCAACCTAGTATGTTTTCAAATGCTTCTGTTCCTTGTAACAAAACATCCTTAAATGCTAGTCCTTAAAAAGATCCCAGATAAAATGACTACTCTTTTTTTTCTTAACAAAATGGCCATATTATAAAGTCCCATCAGCATATCCAAAGATATGGTTTTCCTCTCAATACACTGTCCTTATTAGGAATTTATAATATGCTAAGACTCTATCATATTAAGGTTCATTATTGATAAAATTGTGTTTTCCCAAATAGAACTATTACTTTTATTTAAAGCCTGTCATTAAATGGTGGTGATACATGGACATTTATTTTGTCCAGTGTCACTTATATATTTAAAAATATAAGGTTTTTCTCTGTCATTGCCAGATATATTTTGTCTGTTTCCACTTTGTTTACAGATAAATATAAAATCTGTTATGAATGGATGAAAATATACTTCTCAGCTTATGGGAGCTGTTTTGTAATGTAAAAACCTTTCTGTATGGTGTAGTTGGACAGGGACCTCACTGTGACATTTCTGCAATTCTCAAGAAGTTTTGGTTACTGTTAAAATAATTGTTTAAGAATAGATATATTTCTTGGGTGGATGTCTTTGAGGAGTCTAATAAATCCTGACATTATAGAGTTTGCAATTCTTAATTCATTCTACTCTTTCCAGGCTGATTATAAAATGATGTTTTATAAAATGTTTTTTTAAGAAAACTTATGAGGAACAAAAATATTTAAATACAAAACTCAAATACTTCTTTCTAAAAATTCAATTAATCAAAAAGATTCAATTCAATAGAACATTGGTTTTATGATAAAATAATTTCTTCTAATAAGCAAAATGGTTACTATAGTTGAAGAAACAATAAGTTGAAAAGAATACATTTATAGGAGGCTGTATATTAGCTTCCTGGAGTGAAAAATGGTAACCCACTCAAGTATTCTTTCTTGGAAAATTCCATGGACAGAGGAGTCTGGAGGGCTACAGTCCATGGGGTCACAAAGAGTCAGACACAACTAACCAACTGAGCACACACACAGCACACGTATATTAGCTATATAAATTCATATAAATATGTATACCCTGTAATTGTTTTAAACTCTAAAAAGTTATGTTCCCCCTTAAGGACAGTGCTGTAAAACTGATTGAGTCACTTTGGAGGTTAAGTAATAGACATTCTGCAGAATAAAAATTATGGTGAGTCAGTTGGTGGGACATTGTCTGGATGAAAGCATGCCATTAATGCTCTAAGTGGATGAGACCTGGCTTCTTTCTTATGCTATCAGACTGATCCTTACCCAAGATGGTAGACAATGTGTGAGCTCAGTACAGAATTGCTGGCTAAGCACTGGTCTTTGGTGGTAGAGTCAGGGCTTTGTATTCAGGCAAAGACAGTTTGGAACTATATTAAATCTTGTGTAGATTCTTGAATTTCTTTGAGATATAGTGTGACATTTTATAAAATGGAATGAAACTAAGCTCAGAGAGGTCACTTAACTCGCCCAAGATTCAAGAGCTAATACTTATTGATAGTAAAACCAGAATTTAAGCCCAGTACTCTGATTCCCAAACCTTTACTTCCATTATGCATGTTTGTATTTTTTATGTATATTTCCAATACAATTTTTAAATGATTTTATTGATAGAAGACTTAAACTTGTAGTCACTTAACTTTTATAGTCTAGCCTACTTCCAACTCCCACATGTTTATACCTAGAATATCTTCATGTAAGGTAAAATTCTGTCAGCAAAGGATACATTGATTTCTAATCATTTCTTCAAAGTCTTGTAATTATTTATTGAAATATGACCATGATTATTTCTCCACAGGCTGGTACAGAGGATTTGCCTTAAAAAACCCAAATATCAAGGTAAAAATAATTGCTTTTAACTGGAATTATGGGATTTTTAAGAAAGACAGTTAATTTACTTTATTTCATTATACAATTGAAATTACAGTTGGGACTCTTAGTTGAAATACTAAACAGCAATACAGATTTTCATAATTTTGGAAATTCCTTTGAACTTGGATTATACTTAAGACACACTATTCAAATGATAATCCTGTGTAGCTCTTGAAATTTATACTGAGAGGACCTTAATAAGCTCATTATATATAAACAAAATCTTTTTGAAGTGTGAGTTTTGCAGAGAGCTAAATTAAAATTCAGGCAGCAGAAATATATATTCCAAAAGAAATAATGAATAGAGGTATTTAATCTTTGTTTTCTGTGGTATCATTTGTGAAAGTTGATGTGGAGAGTGGTTTATTTTAGGTATGTTATGAGTCCCTTTAGGTGTGAGGAGGTGAAATGTGGGAAAATCAAATTATAAAGAGTCCGTCTTTCTTACCATTCCAGACAAAAACTAAGACTCATTATCAGTTATATATTTATATAAATCCTGAGGAATTATAGTAGGAAGTAATATGAGTTTTCTTTTACCTTTCCTTTGTGTAGTTTATGATGTTAACACTAATCCTTACTTCTATATTTTTCAACTTTGTTCCTATCTTCCCATCTTTACCCATGCTACCCACATTCACTAATATTTTCTTACATGCCATGTTCATTTTTTGGTTTAATTCTGGTTTTCTAAGGATTGTAGATAAGAAAGTGTGTCATTTCTCATTTCCAAAATATGTTATCTAATCTATTTTGCCTGCATTTCTGTTTAAGTATACCTTTTTTCCTGGATCATCCAACTGTGTTAATTACTTTATTTCATTTATTTTAGGTCATTCTAAAGGATAGTCTATACTTTAGCTCTCATTTAAAGTTATTTTTGGACATCTGCAGGCACATGCATATGTAACTTCAATATTTTTCATTTAGAACATACTTTAAAAAGTGTTAAGATTTTTTGCTTCTATTTCTCTTCTAAAGAACCTCAATTTCTGACTTCTTGTTAATTCCAATAATTACTCTAATTTGCTATTCCTACCATATTGAGGTAAATTTAAATTCCAAAGGAAAAAAATGGTGTTTTTTTTTTTTTTAAAAACCTATGCCTATTTACTACTGTTGTATATACAGAGCTTGCTAGTTAAATTTTATGTTATCCTTGGACCCACAGTGGTGATAATGTATTCAAATGACGTTTGTTTTTCCTAAATATTTAATTGAATTTTCCATTTAATTGTACATAAAAAATCATTCAGAGAATATTGTCATTTAATGGATAATAAAATTGCTCTTTTTTTAATTTTTTTTTCAATTTCTCATTTAGAACAAAGGAACCATTTCCTTGCCCTAGCCTTTCCCTACAATAAAGAGCTTTAAGCTGGCTTGTCTTCTTTTGTTTAATTTTTGTTCCATCAGAATGGCAGCCCGGTGATGATTTGCTGCTATATTTTCATTAAGGATCATTCTTAAACATGTAATATACGTACTGTTTCTAAATTCATAGTAGTGGTATTTTTTTAGTATGTATTTTCAAATAGACACATGAATAGTTTGAAGAGAAGAAAAAGAACTACAACCAAAAGAAGCAAACTAAAACCCCTTTTTTCAAAACTGCAATATTAAAAAAATTTATTTAACATGCTTTCCATATAGAACTCTTGAAAATACAAAAAATTTCTGTTATATAGAATATATTTTTGAGTGGGATTTAATGTTTTGATTATCTCTAAAGTATCTCTAAATTTGTAAACTGATAAATATTCAAAATAAAATTACTGGTTCTAAGCTGCAATGGATTTCACCTAGAGAATGTGTTAGAGATTTCATATTCCTGGTATTGTTATGGTTGTGTGGTGATATTTTATATATATGACTTATGAAATTTATTCTGCTGTAATAGACATAACCTTCACATTTTCTCTTCCAGGGTATATTTCCTTCCAGCTACGTTCACTTGAAAAATGCCTGTGTAAAGAACAAAGGGTAAGAAATAAATTTTATTGATGGAGAGTTTTCACACAATCATTGCCTATTTTGGAATTTGAAAGACTTATTGTCTTGAAAAAATGAATCGATTCTTGCCATTGTTTGTGTTGTTAGATAAAAGACAGATGATATTAAGGCAGTTTGTGGAGAAAATGAAAGAACCACATCTGTATGTTGGACAGCAGTACAATCTAGGGCACTGGAGGTCTCTCATTGCCTGGAAATTGTGGAATCTACCTAATCTTAAACAAAAGGAGTTGGTTCTTCTTGGTTTCCTGTTGTGTAGGGAAGCAAGCAGTCATAGCCATCACATGCTGAGTCATATCTCAACCCAGGAATTTCCTAGATTCACTACTGATCATAAGTAGCTGAGTCTGCCATTATTTTCCTAATTGGGCTTAAAAACATATCCTTGTGTGTTATTGTTATTATTCAGTCGCTAAGTCCTGTCTGACTCTTTGAAACCCCATGAACTGCAGTGCGCCAGGCTCCTCTGTCTCCCATGATCTCCCAGAGTTTGCTCAAATTCATGTCCATTGAGTGGGTGATGTTATCCAACCATCTCATCCTCTGCCAACCCCTTCTCCTTTTGTCTTCAGTCTCTCCCAGAATCAGGGTCTTTTCCCATGAGTCGTCTCTTGACATCAGGTAGCCAAAGTATTGGAGCTTCAGCTGATGCTGAGCTTCAGCATCAGTCCTTCCAATGAATATTCAGGGTTGATTTCCCTTAAGATGGACTGGTCTGATCTCTTTGTAGTCCAAGGGACTCTCAAGAGCCTTGTCCATCACCACAATTCCAAAGCATCAGTTCTTCAGTGCTCAGTCTTCTTTATGGCCCAACTCTCACAACCATACATCACTACTGGAAAAACCACAGCTTTGACTTCTGTTGGCAAAGTGACATCTCTGCTTTTTAATATACTGTCTAAGTTTGTCACAACTTTCCTTCCAAGGATCAAGCATCTCTTAATGGGTCCAGTCACTGTCTGCAGTGATTTTGGAGCCCCCCAAAATATAATCTGTCACTGTTTCCAGTTTTTCTCCATCTATTTGCCATGAAGTGATGGGACCAGTGTTGAGTTTTAGGCCAGCATTTTCATTCTCCTCTTTCACTCTTATCAAGAAACTCTTTCGTTCCTCTTCACTTTCTTCCATTAGAATGGTATCATCTACATATCTGAGGTTGTTGATATTTCTCCTGGCAGGCTTGATTCCAGCTTGTGACTCATCCAGCCTGGCATTTTGCTTGATGTACTTTGCATATAAGTTAAACAAGCAGGGTGACAATATACATCCTTGAGGTACTCTTTTCCCCATTTTGAACCAGTCCATTGTTCTATGTCAGGTTCTAACTGTTGCTTCTTGACCTGCATATAGGTTTCTCAGGAGACAGGCATGGTGGTCGGGTATTCCCATCTCTTGAAGAATTTTCCACAGTTTGCTGTGATCCACACAGTCAAAGGCTTTAGTGTAGTCAGTGAGGCAGACAATGTTTTTCTGGAATTCTCTTGCTTTCTCTGTGATCCAGTGAATGTTGACAATTTGATCTCTGGTTCCTCTGCCTTTTCTAAACCCATCTTGTACATCTGGAAGTTCTCAATGCACATACTACTGAAGTCTAGCTTGAAGGATTTTGAATATAACCTTGCTAGCATGTAAAATAAGTGCAATTGGCTGGTAGTTTGAACATTCTTTGCCACTGCCCTTCTTTGGGTTTTGAATGAAAACTGACCATTTTCAGTCCTGTGGCCACTGCTGAGTTTTCCAAATTTGCTAACATATAAGTGCAGCACTCTAACAGCATCATCTTTTAGGATTTGAAATAGCTCAACTGGAATTCTGTCATCTCTACTAGCTTTGCTTATAGTAATACTTCCTAAGGCCCACTTACCTTCACATTCCAGGATGTCTGGCTTTAGGTGAGTGATGATACCATCATGGTTATCCTAGTCATTAAGACCTTTTTTGATAGTAGTAGTAGTCAGTCAGTTCAGTTGCTCAGTCGTGTCCGACTCTTTGCGACCCCATGAACTTAAAATATTAGATTGAAAATATATTTCTAATACTAATAATTGCCACTACTATTAACTCTTTTAATGAATGTGTGTCCTTCAGAAATGTTGTGCAGATATAACCCACCAGAAGTGAGTCAAGCAGAGTTATCAGTCCTTTTGGAGTTCTCCAACCAGTGTCTATCCAGCCCTCCTCAAGTAAACCAAGGGACCGTCCAGAAAACACATGCTTACTCTTTGTTCTGACCTTTCTGGCCTAGTGATCTGGGTCTTTCTACCCTGTCCCTTAAAGGATCCACCTGGGCCAACCCCTGCAGCCAGTCTCTTTGCTGCCTTTGCCCCAAACCCAACCCTGATCCTAAAAACCCTCCAGAGCAGAGAGCCACCCTGCCCCCATCCTACATGTAGACTGACGAAGAGAAAATAGACAGCATGCTAGCAAAGATGATGTCAAGCATCCCTCGTGTAGTTTAAGTCCTCTCTCTCTGAAAATGTGTTGTGGTGGGACATAGTTTTAATTGAAATAAGTACCTTGTTTGTTTGTCCTAGTCAGTAACTGGCAGGCATGAATATCTGGCTCCCTTGATTCTGAGGAAGTTTAAAGATGGATAAAATTGTCTCAAAATTTGGTCCTGTTAGTTTAAGACTTGGTGTGGGTTCGACACCTGACACAGGGCATGATGAGCATTATACAGCAAGAGAACCTCAGGGTAGAACCAAAGTTTATTTTCTTAAATAAAAAAAAGTTAGAATTGATGGAGACGTTAGGTTCTAGGACCGTTAACTGGAAGAAAAACTTTAACCTGAAAACATTCGAGAACACGTATTGCCAGATGATTGCTTTCCCAGAGAGCAATCTCTTTAGGCTTTTGATGTTGCCTGTCTTATTTTAAGGGGATTAGCAGACTGATGGCCCACCAGGACAAAATAACTGCAATGTACATCTCAGAATAACTCAACAGAATATAATTTCAGGGGCAGCTACTTATGCCAGACTGTTTGAATGTTGATTTTGGTATAATTAAGAGGAAACAGCTGCCTCACCAAAAATGGCAATTTTGTGCTTCTTAAAAATGTACATTTTGGTTGAGCAAACCCCAGACCAACTTTCCACAGACTAAATTGCCTTTATATTCTTTCCTGGGTCTCAGAGCAGTGCAAAACTGATGGGGGTGCGAGGTGGGGGTCCTTTAATTATAGTTTGTGAATGGTGAGGTCACTTCTTTGTAGTTTAATTCTTGCTGTGGTCATGTCAGTTTTTAAATGTTAAGTAGGTTGTTGAGTTTTCTTGGGAATTCATTGTTCCTGCCCAGACTTTGTGTTCTATCATTTTATAATGTCTGTCTCCAAATACTCATCATTTAAATTGCAACAGCTGCTTGAAAAGCAAAATAAATGCACTACCATTTGAAAATGTCAATTATGTAGACTTGATAAAAGGTTCTGTATATGTCAAAGTTCATATATTACTGTTTACTTTTATTTCTGGTTTTACATCTTCAGCTATGTTTAAGCTCTAGAAAGAAGTAAAATATTCACAGGGTATTTTAGCAGCAGTATGAAATGAGGCTTTGTTGGTGAAGAAATCAAGGCAAGATTTTAATTCCCATACTTGCCAAGAAAACTTTACAAAAGACAATTATGTACACTTTGGACTTAACATCAAGAAGGAACACATAACAGTTAATAGCCTCATGATAAGAAATAAAAATTTCCCTTGATCATCTGCATAATCTGGTTCAGTGTCCACTGAACACTGAATATTGTCGTTAGAAAAAGATACTCAAATGAAGAAGATAATCCCCCTCAGTATAGTCAATTAGCATTCTTTTGGGAAGTAGAATTAAAGGCACTTACCCATTTTAACCTGCACAGAAATGAAGAATTTAGAAAAAAGAAATGAGAGATGAAAAAATAAAGGTTATTATATGTCAAACAGGATGCAGAAGACAAATTCAATCTGGTTTTTTCTCTCCATCTCCTTATATATATTCTCAACATCAGGACCACCATAGATACCCTGCTAATATTGGTATGAATATTTTCCAAGTATAGTTTCTGACACACAGAAAAGAAATAGAAGGAATATATTGCCCTAATCATGGAGAGGAGCATTCTGCAATGGATATTCAAATACCTGTGATGTCTTCTGAGATGCATGATAACATTACTGATACCAGTAATCATTTTTCATGGTCCTGTTTGGAAGTAATAAAAATGAGGTGTTAAAAAAAAAAAATGAGGTGTTAATGAGATCAAGTGAGTATTCAGTCAGTACCTCAGTGTCTAGTTGTTTATAATACTGAGTGAGTTTGGCTGTTTGCGGCCATCATATCACGATCATTGAATGAGCCTTTCACTGTCTTTGAGCCCAATGGCCATAGCGCTTGGAAGGCAAGAGCCATCTCACAGTCCAGATGGCCTGGTAACCTCAGGTTACATACAAGGACTTTTGGGCTTGGAGAATTTAAGTGAGTTGCTGTTCAGAGATCAAACTGTGCCTGGAGCACAACCTCGCTGGTAGTGTTGCTTCACCACACTGCTTAAACTTTGATCTAGGTGAAGTGCTTGGTCATTCTGGTGTTGTCCTGCCATAACCCACATCACATTCCTCACACAAGTTCATATTCAGATCCTGGTTTCTGTTTGCAGAACCAAAAATAACTAGGCAGCTTCCTCTCCTAGTTGGTCTTTTAGAATATTTAAAAGAAGATTACCGTCTATGTCATTTGCATATATACTTGTTGTTCAATTTCACAGACAATTTGAAATGGTTATTCCCACTGAAGACTCTGTGATCACAGAAATGACATCAACATTAAGAGACTGGGGAACTATGTGGAAACAACTCTATGTGGTACGTAACTTTTTAATGGTATCGTTTTTTCAGTAGAGAATTGTTTCAAGAAATATCTAAACAGGGGTGAGTGTCAACTAGTATTTGAGCACCTGCTGTAAGTCACTCCCACTCCTCCGGGAATCAGGGATAGAGAGCTTAATACAACATAGTCTGACTTTTATTCCTGTGTCCATCCAGCATGGATTTTCTAAGTTCTTTTTCAAGCTGTACGAAAGTAAAAAATTACTTTCCTGGCATCTAATCAAATAGGATCATTTACATGGAACCTAGATTTAGGCTTTCTGAATAATTTTAATTGTCACAGAGAAATAAGCTTTTTTTCAATATAATTTTCATAATGGTGACATTCAATTATATTCTAATTCTCTGTACATTGCTCAGGTATACTAAAAATGATAGGCTATTTAGAATCAATGAGAAGATTCTAGAACTACAAGAGAAAGGAATGTTTCTTGGGAAAAAAAGGAGTCAGTGTTTTGGGTATATACGTATATATATGGCTTTCCAGGTGGTGCTAGTGGTAAAGAACCTGCTTGCCAGTGCAGGAGACATGAAAGTTGCAGGTTCGATCCCTGTGTCAGAAAGATCCCCTGGAGGAGGGCGTGGCAATCCACTCCAGTATTCTTGCCTAAAGAATGCCATGGACAGAGGAGCCTGGCAGGCTACAGTTCACAGGGTCACAAACAGTCGAACACGACTGAAGCAACTTAGCACGCACACGAACACGTACCTATTTACATATTATACTTACTGAGAACCTTCTGTGTTGCAAACCCTGTAAGAACTACTCTATATGTAGTATCTTATTTAAGCCTTACAACCACTCAAGGAAATAAAGACTATGATCATCCCTAGCTTACGAATGAAGAAAATGAGAGTGAAGTACTTACTGGAGGCCAAGCAGTTGAAAAATGACTATGACTAAGCTGGGATTCACATGTAAATCTAGCGCCCTCACTGAACCACTGTCTGGGGAATTGGGGGTGATGTTTGGGGAAAGATGAGTTTATTTCTTCTTTGATTTTCAAAGGAATTTAGAGAACAGCTTAGTCATTTGAAGGGATGTGCTCAAAATACAAAGGTGTACTTATCCTGACAACTCGATTTGAAATAGCCTGTCAAAGAGAAGAATCCAAATTAGTGAGGGACATGGACAAAGAATGACCATTTTTATTTTCCGCTCCATAGAAAATGCAATAGAATATTTCATTGAGGCAAGAAAATCTTTAAAAGTCACTAATAAAAACCCATTTGATGTTGGATTTCTCTGACCATGCCCTCCCGGAGCTGGTGGCTTTAGGGCTCACTACTAAAATCCACAAGATGATCTTAGATGAAACGCGGCATCTAGACTTTGCTGGGGTGCAGTAAATGCGCTGTCAGGATAACTGAACTTGGGCTCTGGGCTGGGAGAGTACAAAGGAAATGCAGATCTCCTTAGATTTTAAACATTTGTCTTGGAAAGAATAAAATCCAAGTATTATTTCACTTAATATTGCACGACATTAAGATGAAAATTAAAACTGAAATGTGCAAATCGCTGCATCCTAAATACCCACCATAAAGATAATGACAATGTAAGTGTGAACCATTAATTGAGCTAAAGCATGAGCACTTTCCCTTTTATGTAGCTGCTAGTGAGGATCAAAGTTGAATTCCTCTTGATTCTGCCTTATCTAGCTATTTTTACCTGCTTTTGAGGCTGCGAGCATCTATTTTGGGGACTACTTGATTGGCTTGAAAATCTACGTGTTGTAAGCTCTTAGAGTAACTTCCTCACCTCCTACCATCCTGAGTGATGGAGATAAATGATTATTTCAAAGTTTCTTTGAAGACTAGAATAATAGTTCTCTTAGGAACAAATATAAAATTTAACCTGGAGATACTAGATTTTTAACCTTGAGAATTTGGCTGACTTGGGTCTGTTGGACCTTTTGGTTTTTCTTTTCTTAATATAAATGTTTTTGTTAAATGTTTTGGTTCAAGTTCATGCATAAGTGTATCGGGATGCTGTCCATGGTCTTCCCTAATAGCTTTAAGGTGCCTAGTGTCTCCACTGGAAGGTGTTTGATGAGCTACTCATATGTTGTCAGTGGTAACCAGTATATGAGATATACTTTATCTTAATATAACGTAGAACATTTAGAATTAAAAAAAAAACACATGGTAGATGCTCAAGAAGTGCTATTTGCTTTTTTCAGTACATTGGTCATGGTCTAAATAATGTCCTTTAAAGTATCACTTAATAAAATAGCAGTAACAACTAAAACTGTAGGTGAAATACAGGTCATCTTCTCCCAAGTACCTTTGTGCAGGCCTTCAGCAGGGTATTGCACAGCTCTCTTCCCTGCATCTTTACCAGGTAGTTTTTATTCTCAAATCTCATCAGAGATAATCTATCTAGGGTCACAAGCTAAGTAGGAAAACCTGGCTGTAAATTGTCTGCTGCTCCAAAATTTATATTATTTCCATCTTGAGGCAAATAAAAACTTGCTCATTCTCTATAATGCTAAAATACTTATAGTTCATTTTTTGTAGATAAATGTTACAGAAGTTTTCTGATATATTGTAAAAATGGTCATGTATTTTTCTATTTTAAGTGTTTAATATTGTACCCTGCCTCTTTCATTGAACATTAAATTAAAAGCATTTTTCATGTTTCCTGAAGACTCTTCATAACTATCCATTTTTTTAACATCTAGTTTTTAGAGGCATCATTTTCTGACTAGCTATCAAAACAGTTATGTACTGTTTTCATGCATTAGTGGGGCGGGTGCTGCAGTATGTCACTGTTCTGGCCACCCCTTTCTGAAAGGGAGAGCAGACCGACTGGTTTGTTTTTTTGTGAATCCAACTTCTTCTCAGCTCATTGTGCTCTTGAACTTAAATGCTAGAGGTGACATTATTAGGAAATCAAGCCCATCCCTCTGGACAACATCAGAACAACTTCCCCAAAAGCAAGACAGGTGCCCTTCACATGGTGGTGGTCATGTTAAGCAGGAGTTGGCTGTCTCCCTGCCACATGAGATTTGGCTTGTATTATATCTTCCTTAGGTAAGTAATTTCTTTGACTACTTGAGTGGACTCTTCCTTCTGCCCATGGAGTTCCTCAAGTTTGAGTTTCAATTTTTTAATTAATTTTAATTGAAGTATAGTTGATTTGCAATGTGTTAGTTTCAGGTGAAGATCAGAGTGGTTCAGTTATACATATATATATATATGTGTGTGTGTGTGTGTCTGTATATATGTATGTGTATATATGAAAGTGAAACTGTTAGTTGCTCAGTCATGTCCAACTCTTTGTAACCCCTTGGACTGTAGCCCACCAAAGCTCCTCTGTCCATGGAATTCTCCAGGCAAGAATACTGGAATGGGTTGCCATCCCCTTCTCCAGGGGATCTTCCTGACCCAGGAATAGAACCCAGGTCTCCCACATTGCAGGCAGATTCTTTACCATTTGAGCCCATCAGGGAAGTTTGTGTGTATGTGTGTGTATTATTTTCAGATTATTTTCCACTATAGATTATTATAAGATACTAAACATAGTTTGTGCACTATACAGCTATAGTTCCCTATGCTGCACAGTTCCCTTATTGTTTATCTGTTTTATATATAGTAGTATGTGTTTGCTATCCCCAAACTCCTCATTTACCCACGCTTTCCCCTTTGATAACAGTGTTTGTTTTCTATGTCTGTGTCTTTCTGTTTTATAAATAAGTTCATTTGTATCATTTTTTTAGATTCAATGTATGATTGATATCATATGATATTTGTCTTCATCTGGCTTCCTTCCCTTAATATGATAATCCCTAGGTCCGTTCTCCTCAAGTTTTTCTTGATCTCCCCTGCTTATTCTCTTATATGATCTAAACAGACTGCACCTCTCAAGATTCCCTAAAGTGAAAGTGAAAGTGAAAGTGAAGTCGCTCAGTCCTGTCTGACTCAGCGCGACCCCGTGGACTGTAGCCCACCAGGCTCCTCTGTCCATGGGATTCTCCAGGCAAGAATACTGGAGTGGGTTGCCATTTCCTTCTCCAGGGGATCTTCCCAACCCAGGGATTGAACTTAGGTCTCCTGCATTGCAGGCAGACACTTTAACCTCTGAGCCACCAGGGAAGCCCAAAGCTCCTTGAAATCAAGGTGTTTCTTCCTTCATTCTCCAGCTGCTGGAACTACACAGGGCAGTCTCAGCCACTGTGGTTGGAGCTCACATCAGGTGAAGAACACAGGCATTGACCAGTGACTTACAGTAGTATTGCATTACAGAACTCTTGTAATGACTTGTATGGGAGTGTATAACATGAGGAAAGAGTGAGAGGTCGTAGAAGAACAGGCTCAAGTGAGTGCTATAGGAGTTGAGAGCAAGATTACGTCTAGCTCAGAGAATAAGGGATGGTGTCATGGAGAATGTTTCTTGCTCAACTGGCACATTGTCTAACCTACTCAGTTCCCCAGAACACTTCTAGTCACCAAGCATCAATGAAGCAGAAGATCCATCTCCACTTTTTTTTTTTCCTAAAGAATGTTATGACCCAGAGGGATGACATGGGGAGGGAGGTAGGACGGGGGTTCAGGATGGGGAACACATGTACACCTGTGGCGGATGCTTGTTGATGTATGGCAAAACCAATACAATATTGTAAAGTAAAAAAAAAAAAATGTTATGACTAGACAGAATTTGATATTTTTGTCAGCTTATCTCTGTAGAGGACTTCTGGTAAATGACAATCTCAATACTTTCATACCATTATTCATATAGCCTATTAATAGTTTTCATAGAAAGTGAAAGCATAGCTTCTGCTTAAGAAAGATGAAGAGTTAATGAAAGGTGAAATACTTACCAAAGGCTTAGCCTAAATATCTGTGGGTAAGAGACATACACCTAGATTTTGATAAAGATTCAGTATTTATTAAAGGATCTGGATTTAAGTTTATAAATTTATTCTGGATCAAAAGTGTAATGATAACACCACTAGTAACACCTGATACTTACATGGTATTTATTGTGGGTCAAACATCGTTCTCAGAGTTTTAATATACGAAGTCATCAATCTTCATAACAAGCCTATGAGATAAGTCCTATGATAGCCACTCTGCAGATAGGAAAACAAGCTCCATGAGGTTGATACATTGCCACAGGTGTTTAGCCAGTGAAGGGCCAAATTAGAATGCAGAGTGAGGTAGTTCATGTTTCAAGTCTGTGCTCTTAATCACTGTCTTATCTGGCTCTCTTCACAAATGTTATCTCTAATAACCTTCCATGTGCGTGTTTCACAGATGACAAAAGCCATACTCAAAGCCTATAAAACTAGTTAAGTGGCAAAACCAAGATTTGAAGCCAGGAGTTGAACCAATCTTCTTTCCAACTAATCGTCCTCGCTTGATGAATTTCACAAGAGGTTAGCTTGAATTTACCCGAAAATTTAATAAGTTAGAAAGAAAACATTTTTTTAAAGTCTAAATACTGGCCAGATGCTAGCAGTGAAAATTTATCAATGAACGAACGTTAGAGTCCTTTATGTACCCAGCTTCTGATGGGAAACAGTAAAGCATCAAGACCAACACACAAGAAGTAATTAAAAAATAAGATTTTCCTTTGAATTGGCTTTCATTACATGCAGCCATACTTCAGAGAAGGGAGAAAAGCATGTGAGCAAGAGCTGTCAGGGACGATTTCCTGAGGCAGGTGGAAGTCAGTTGTAGCCTTGAAGGACAGTAGAATTGGAGGGAGCTAAAGAAAGAGACGGAGAAGGCAATGGCACCCCACTCCAGTACTCTTGCCTGGAAAATCCCATGGACGGGGGAGCCTGGTAGGCTGCAGTCCAGGGGGTCACTAGGAGTCGGACACAACTGAGCGACTTCACTTTCACTTTTTACTTTCATGCATTGGAGAAGGAAATGGCAACCCGCTCCAGTGTTCTTGCTTGGAGAATCCCAGGGACAGGGGAGCCTGGTGGGCTGCCATCTATGGGGTCGCACAGAGTCGGACATGACTGAAGTGACTTAGCAGCAGCAAAGAAAGAGAGGATTTGAGGTGGAAAGGGAAGTAGAGAATGTAAAGTCAGAGATCAGGCCAAACTCAGGTGTGGAGATGTCATCAGGATCTTGTGACATGATGTGTGTTTTAGGGAGCCCGAGAAGCGAAGTTGGATTTGGATTCTTGAGCAGGAGAGCAGCATTGTGAAACAGGATGAAAGGGTGTAGGGAAGTGAGTACGTTTTAGGACCCGAGGAGAGAGTTAATGCAAAGTCTGTCTTCAGAGTGCCCAGCACATAGAGGGTAAATGGGACTCGCCCTCTGCTCTCTGTGGTAACCCCGTGTCCAGTGTCTGACTGCTGAATCTCCACATTTGCGTGTTTCCTAGAGAAATGAAGGTGATCTCTTCCACCGCCTGTGGCATATCATGAATGAAATCCTGGATCTGCGGCGGCAGGTGTTGGTGGGGCACCTCACCCATGACCGGATGAAGGACGTGAAGCGCCACATCACCGCCCGCCTGGACTGGGGCAACGAGTGAGTACCCGCCACCGCAGGGATGAGCTCTGGTGGGTGCACACGAGGGTGTGACTGCTACAGAGGTGTGAGCCACCGTGTGCTCATATCTCTGGAAAACACCAGAGGAAGCTTTTCCAGTTTTCTCCTTTGGGGGGCTTAGTGCAGACTGTCACTGATGGAGCTGACAACCGCATCTTCTAGGGCTGGTGTGGGTCCCAGGATGTTGTCAGTTCTCAACTGCCCTGTGTGGTCTGACAGTGGGCACATGCTCAGGAAATACAAAATGTTCACTGGGGTCAGTCAGATACGTAACTTTCACTGAGAGTATTACTACTGTGTGCTCGGTCGTGTCTGACTCTTTGCAACCCCATGGACTGAAGCCCACCAGGCTTCCCTGTCCATGGACTTTTCCAGGCAAGAATACTGGAGTGGATTGCCATTTCCTTCTCCACATTGTTTCAAAAAGGCTTTAGGTTTGACATGCATTTTTCTTTCTAAATACATCCCTCTTTTCTGTTGTGGTAATAGATTGTTGATGTTATGTGGAGGGAGATAGCTTCTGTTAAAAGTCTTAGGGGCAGGTATCCTGGGTGGTGGTGGGGAAAGGGTGAGGGGTGGCTTTCCTTACTGCCCTGATTCTGCCTGTGCATATGTGTTAGTGTCTTTTGAGGAGCTGCTTGGGAAAACTTGATAAAAAACTGATCTTGACCAAGATTTGCTCTTAAAAAAAAAAAAGAAAAAAGACATAACTGACTAATCTAAAATACTGGCCAAGTACTTTAAATACTAAAGCTAGTAATTTAAAGCAGTGATCGAGGCTGATATTGTGCTAAATATGAATGTTAATGTATTGGTGAGAAATTAGAATAAGCCAACTTAGACTATGATGTTAGGCTTATGTGGGCTCAAGCGTAGGAAGATAAGTGGTCCCTCGGTATCCTATAAGGTCATGGCCTCCCTATCTCCCCAAGTCCCCATTCACTGTTTGGACCTTCAGAGCATCTTCAGTTCAGTTGCTCAGTCGTGTCCGACTCTTTGCGACCCCATGAACTGCAGCAAGCCAGGCCTCGCTGTCCATCACCAACTCCTGGAGTTTACACAAACCCATATCCATCCAGTCGGTGATGCTATCCAGCCATCTCATCCTCTGTCGTCCTCTTCTCCTCCTGCACCCAATCCCTCCCAGCATCAGGGTCTTTTCCAATGAGTCAGCTCTTCGCACGAGTTGGCCAAAGTACTGGAGTTTCAGCTTCAACATCAGTCCTTCTAATGAACACCCAGGACTGATCTCCTTTAGAATGGACTGGTTGGATCTCCCTGCAGTCCAAGAGATTCTCAAGAGTCTTCTCCAACACCAGAGTTCAAAAGCACCAATTCTTCAGCGCTCAGCTTTCTTTATAGTCCAGCTCTCACATTCATACATGACCACTGGAAAAACCATAGCCTTGACTAGATGGACCTTTATTGACAAAGTAATATCTAGTCTTTTTAATATGCTGTCTAGGTTGGTCAAAACTTTCCTTCCAAGGAGTAAGTGTTTTTTCATTTCATGGTTGCATTCACCATCTGCAGTGATTTTGGAGCCCCAAAAAATAAAGCCTGACACTCTTTCCACTGTTTCCCCATCTATTTCCCATGAATTGATGGGACCAGAATCATGATGCCATGATTCAGTTTTCTGAATGTTGCGCTTTAAGCCAACTTTTTTACTCTCCTCTTTCACTTTCATCAGCAGGCTTTTGAGTTCCTCTTCACTTTCTGCCATAAGGGTGGTGTCATCTGCATATCTGAGGTTATTGATATTTCTCCCGGCAATCTTGATTCCAGCTTGTGTTTCTTCCAGTCCAGCGTTTCTCATGATGTACTCTGCATAGAAGTTAAATAAGCAGGGTGACAATATACAGCCTTGACGTACTCCTTTTCCTATTTGGAACCAGTTGTTGTTCGATGTCCGGTTCTAACTGTTGCTTTCTAACCTGCATACAGGTTTCTCAAGAGGCAGCTCAGGTGGTCTGGTATTCCCATCTATTTCAGAATTTTCCACAATTTATTGTGATCCACACAGTTTATTGTGATCCTGTGTTGATCAGAGCATCTTAGAGCAACAGAAAAAAAGAAAAGCAGATAGGAAAGAAGAAGGCAGTAAAAGATACCACAGATGATTTTGCCTCTTACTGAATCTGGAAAAACCAATTTGAAATCAAGAGTAATGCTTCCTTTAAGTGTAGGATGTCACTTTATCAAAAGGCAGTTTTGATTCCTGATAAGACATATACTACAGGAGTGAAGTATATAACACATTTTAAACCTCTATCTTGTCCAGAGTCCTTCTGTTATTTCGCTGAGTGAGCTGTGCCATTCATCCTTTTATAGACAGTCAAGAGAGCAGCCCTAATTCATTAATCTTGGGGAGATGCATTCCTCGTGGGGAATCAAGGGCGGGGGTGGAATACAGCAAGACACTGAACTGGGAACTCTCCTCTTTTATGATGTGAGGCAAATTCCTGAGCCCTCCTTGACTTCAGTTTCTTTGCTTGTTGCTTGTCAAAGGAGTAAGTTGAGCCAGAAGAGATCTAAGGCCCCGTCCACTCCAGACCAATGTGATTCACAGCACAGAGCGCTTCCTAAGAGATGGGATATGCCAGCCATGTGCAGGGAGCCTCCGGTCTCACTGTGTGTGATGGGGTGGCCCTTTGAGGGGTAGATCTGAAGACTGTTTGACCATGACCTAGGCTGCCCATCTTTCATGTTTCGAATGTTTTTGAATGTTTTTCCTTTTTGTTTTGAAAAAAACTTGGTTCTCTGAATCATGTTGGCCCTTAGTCATCATGCCAGTCCTCCTTTAAAAGACTAGTTTGTAAATAGGAAGAAAGTTGGATGAAGTTAGCTTATCAAAAATAGCTTAGAAATACAGAGCAGGCAAGAAGATGATACTTTTTCAGTTTTAGGAAGGAAGATAATGACATAAGGAAGGGAAAAGAGGGGAAAACATTAATTATGACTGAATCATGGCTCAGTTTTGACTCATGTAAGTTCCAGCTTATGCTTTGGGCAATTCTATGGCTAATTTATGGTAAGTTGGTAAAACATGGATGTATGAAAATGAGCAATATAATTTATTTAGATCATCCTCAAATTCATGAAATTTCAGAGGTCTGATTTTGCTTTCTTTGAGTTTGACAACTTATTTAAAATGTCTTACAGTTTACAGATTTTGCATTTACTATATTCCTTTAAATATAGTTTTCTTACTGAAAGGGAAAACAAAAGTGGAGGAAGCTTGGGAGAAGGAGGAGATAGTCATATCATTCCCTATCAGGGCCATCAGAAGAAAGTATTCTTGCCTGAAAGCCTCAAACAGAGTTACAACAACGGCAGCTTCTCCATTCTCCATAGAGCCCTGTGCTGTCCTCTGACTTTCCTGTGATGATGCTGGTGGAGGGAGAATCAATTCATTCTTCCTTCCTGATGTCCCAGAGCAGTTCAGTGACTGTGTTAGCATAAAACCAACCCCTGGTGCCAGGTCAAATCCTCAAGGCCAGGCTTCCCTCTCCTCAACTCTGTGTTCTAGAACAAAATGATGTCTATGTCTAGTTTCCAGGCCAGCGCAACGAGGAAGGGTTTCTGTGGTAATAGTTTGCAGGGTGCTAAAGGCTCCCCACTCTGTAGAACCAAGGCCCCCAGTGGCAAAAGCACTGCACCAAGAGGGCCGGCCCATCCCCTCCCCATCCCTGTTTCCTTGCCTTTGTAATCTTCTGTTTCTCAAGTTATACCCAGTGTTCAGCCTCCTTACTTAGTCTGAGCGCTGCAAAGGGTTAATATAAGGTAAAGAGTTTGGGTGAGAGAAGCACAAAGGGTGATGTATTGAATGTTTTTTAGAGTGATACAGTAAAGATAATTATTTTAAATATATTCTGTTGAGGTGACTTTTCTTCCAAACATTTGCAATTTGTTCTCTAGACAACTGGGACTGGACCTGGTGCCTAGGAAAGAGTATGCGATGGTGGATCCAGAGGACATCAGCATTACTGAGCTCTACCGATTGGTAGGTATAGGAATCTGTGGCTCGCAGTCTCACTGCTGATTTTGTGGTTTCCATGACACTTTTCATACTTGCTTGATTTTGTAAGAACAGGATGTTCCAGGTTTAATTTGGAGCAAGTAAAGAGAATTGAGAGCTGAGGTGACCCTGCCCCAAGTACAAAACTGAGATAATTTGCCTGTCTCAGAATTAACTGACATTCCTACTGAGTCCTCAACTCCCAGGTACTAGGAAGTAAAGCCAAAGAAGTTTTAGGTTCTTTTCCTAAATCTCTGTACTTTGCCTGGACTAGTGAAATGCTCACAAGTTGTATATTTATCTGTCATGTATCAAGACATTGCTGTGTTTCCAGTCAGTGCTCATCAGCGTGTTAACTCCCTTTCCTCCCGTCTTATCACTACATGCACACACTCCTGAAAGTGTCTCCTCCTTGGTCTCCAAATGCTGGTCTTAGCCCCCATCTCTCCGAGACCATTTCTGAGTACTGAAGCTTATTAATAATCATAAGATATTTGGTCATATCGCCCACCACGACACCACCCATGACTTGAGTTTTTACCTAGTTACATGATAGGTTACAGTCTAGTTGTTTACTTGGCATCTAGGTTCCCTGAATGATCCATCTGTCTTGTATTTTGCCTCCTATTCTTAATATTTGTATACAGTTTACCTAATCTCTTGTTATTCCCTGGTGGGGTGATGTTTCAGTCGCTGTCATCTTTCACTCTTGCAACCCCAGGCTCTGTAGTCTGCCAGGGCTCCTCTGTCCATGGGATGTCCCAGATAAGAATACTGGAATGGGTTGCTATTTCCTCTCTATGGTCTTCCTGACCCAGGGATCAGACCTGGGTCTTATTCATTGCAGTGGGTTCTTTACCAACTGAGCCACCAGGGAAGTCCCTGTTATTCACTAAGCTCTTTTAAAACTTCAAATCAAAGAAAATTGTGGCTGGAAAGACATTCAGTCATCATCCCAGGTGTAATTTTGCTTTGCTCTAGTTACTGCTGTATCTTTCCATAATGTTCCAAGGAGGAATGACTGTGGTCAACAGTGGATTCCTTTTGGAAGATCCTGCCTCTTTGGAGGTAGCTTCCCAAATTTATAACATTCTTCATAGAATTGCAGATTATTCTTGACCTGAGATTATCTGAAAAACATGAGAAAAAAATCATTCGTAAATCCAATATGCATATGTCTCATTTGATAAAGTGATTTTTATTACCACATTCAGTTTTTTTCCTTTGTCATCAATCTGTTCAGATTATTTAACGCTCATTATGTCAGTTGGAATAAATTATTTTTCGTGAAGAATTTCCTTTACATTGAGCTTCTTGAGAGTGGTGTTCCATGCTGCACCCCTCTGTGATATTAGTGCTAAGTGGAGTGTCAAGTACAGAGCCAAAACACAGTTAAAGAGTGGTTGGAGGGAGGAGGGCAGAGATGATTAAAAGTAAAGTTTAAAGTCATCACTAAGTCTTAGCTTATGTGTGTGTGTGTGTGTATATATATGTGTGTGTGTGTGTGTGTATATAACAAAATCACTAGAATTTGTCAGACACATCCTCTAATGGGATATTTTTATTATAGTTTATTTAACTGTTGGGCATCAAATTTTGTCTCTCACTTTTGTTTTAATTTCTCAATCAATCTGAAGTTTCTTCAGAGTGAGCACCATGTCTTACCTCCCTTTGTTATGTCTGAAATCATCTCGTACAGTGCTTTGCACTCAGTAAGCAATCACTTAATGGTTTTGAAGTCATTATGATATTATGAGAAGACCATGGCTGTAGATCAAAAAAACTAGATTTGAATTTCATCTCTTCCTTCTACCAGCTCTCTGATCTTGGACTTATTGCTCAATGTTTCAGAGCTTCAGTTTCTTCATTTATTAAATGGAGAAATCATTCTTATCATGTTTGTTTGGGAGATTAAATAAGACATGCATGTGAACTGCCTTTCCTTGACAGATAACATTTGCAAAGCACCTAAGCATTCAGTCAGTCTTCATTCTTTTCTCATCTTTATTTCATCCTTGTTAGAAAGGCATGGTGGCAAGAATAATTATTACCTTACGTGCTGTGTCTTTGGGGCTTCCCTGGTAGCTCAGCTGGTAAAGAACCCACCTGCAGTGCAGGAGACCCCGCTTCAATTCCTGGGTTGGGAAGATCCACTGGAGAAGGGATAGGCTACCCACTCCAGTATTCTTGGGCTTCCCTGGTGGCTCAGCTAGTAAAGAATCAGCCTGCAATGCATGAGGCTGGGATTGATCCCTGGACTGGGAAGATCTCCTGGAGAAGAGAATTCCATGGACTGTATAGGCCATGGGGTCACAGAGAGTCAGACATGACTGAGTGAATTTTACTGTGCTACTTCTTAAAATTAGATTTGACTGCGTTCAATGAAATAAATAATAGAAGCTTAGACATGATAGAAATTTATTTCTCTTTGACAGTATACAAGCCCAGGCAGCAGGTCTTGGGCTTGTTTGTAGATTCATGATGTCAGAAGCAAAAAAAGGATCCTTTATCCGGGATGCTTCATAGTACAACATGGCTGCAAGAGCTCTAGCCATTACATTGCTCTCCAACAGCAGGAAGGAGAATGATTTCTTTCAGTTGACTCAGCTACTTTATGAGCCCTTTTGGAAACCCCACACAATACTTGCCGTTATATTTCTTTGGCTAGGGCATGATCACATCCCCATATTTAGTTAGGGATGTCAGATATTTGATAACCAACTAACAGTATCTGACAAAAATATGTTTTATTTTCCCAAGTTTGATTTTGTATGTATGTAATTTTATCTATCTGCTTTTTACTTAATGTCATCTATAGGATGAGAAATTTATTTCGTCTCTTTGGACATTCCAATTTCTTAGTTGTGGCTGCTGGGAGTGTTATGTTGGTAGGATTCTGGGGTCTCATCTGGGCTGTGATGACTGCCAGATGATAAGGATTTTTTTTTTTTTTTTGTATTTTATAGCTCAGAACTTAGTTCACAGTCTTCATTTGTCAGAAACATTGTGATTTTAAATGAAATTGGGACAGTACTCCAGGAAACCTCGAATAATTATAAACTTCAGAAGGACATGTTTTTTCTCTAAGGCAGCTTCAAGTTCCTGTTTATGTCCTGGCGCAGCAGTAATCAGGTTGTCTGTAGCACTGGCCCTTTTCTCTATGTAAACATGACTGACTGTGCTGACTTCATCTAGGAGAGTGGGCAGGCACCACCACCAAATCCCGTGTGGCTGGGGGTGGGGTAGTGATTTATTGTCACTCATGCATCAAGGATCCTGTCATGGAGGTAAAATGCGCCAACACAGGACGTTGGATTAATTGTTGCTACTTCTCTTCTTTTGCTGTGTCTTTGCCATGTCATATTTGAAACACAGGTGTTTGCATCTTACTAATTCCATATTGCATCATTAGAAAAAAAAAGAAAGTCTTGTTTTCGGTTTTTTGATAGCCTTGTTAGCAGATCTTTCTCACCTAATTGTGTTCATCTAAGCAGCGAAATGTGCTAAGCCTCACAGTGTTAACATATGTCCACTTGGTTTACTGCCAATGACCAGAGCTTGATCCTTCGGTAAATAAAAGAAGACCTTATTGGCTGGATTCTCTAGTTAATTTGTGCATAAGGAGAATCTTTTTAGGAAACTTTCTTTGTTTTTGTAAGATCACGTTAGCAGCTTGCTGTGTGATCCTTAGTGGGTAGGCCAGTGGTTATCGATCATAGAGTCCATTTGGCAATGTCTGTAGACAAGTTTTGATTGTCACAATTGGGGATGGTGTGGAGCAGGGGGTCAGGAGAGGTGCTACTGGCATCTGGTGGGTACATGCCAGAAGATGGTAAACATCCCACAAAGCTCTCACAACACAGAATACCAGCCCCAATTATCAGTAGTGCTGAAGGTGAGAACCCTGGTATATATAGACAGTTCACCCAGTAATTGATGCATTGGTGAGCATCAAAAATTTGTATCACTTTATTAAGTCTTTGGAATACATCTCTTTCTTTCCCCAAAGGTCTAGTTAAAATGTAATTACATTTAGAGTAACTACTAAGTGCCTTTATAACTGTAAATTATTTCAGAGATAGATTTGTCTATTTCAGAGACAGAGCTTTGTTTCTGTGTTTTAACTATCAAATCATAGCTCTTGAAGTATGGACTTGCCTTTTTCATTTTGCTGTTGTAATAATATCTTCACAGAGATATTTTTAGCACTTCTCCAAAGTAGTAAATTACCAAAAGATAAACAAGTCCTCATAACCTACTCAAGTTCAAATCCATCTTAGGCTTGGAAACATTATAGGTGAGGGAAGAGAGGTAATTTCAGAGACCAAATGTTTCAAGGCAGTAATTATACAAAAGATGTAACAATACATTTTTCAATCTGCTAGGATTTGCATCTCTCTTCGCGTGATCTCAATCAGTGATTCTCAGCCTTCACTGCACATTAGAATCACCTGGGGAGCTTTTAAAACTTCTCCTCTCTGGACCCCCACCCCCTGGAAATTCTAATTTAATTGTTCTGGGATAAGACCTGGACATAAGTATTTTTTAAAAGCTCTCTTGGTGATTCTAAAGTGCAGCCAAGGTTGAGAACCACTGATCTAGATATATTGGATTCTCTGCATGAGTAAGGGAGCTAATTCTTCCGTTCAGTGTTTAGTGAATGTCATGATGGATGCTGGGAACTTTGCACTGTTTGAAGTAAAGAACATACATCTCCTAGTTCTTATATCTGTTTTTCCAGCTCTAACCTTTAGTAGTTACTCATTTCTTCATAGAAGTTTGTGCTTTGTTACCCTGAACTTTTAAGTAAATCAGTAAATAAATTAGCAATTTCAGAAAATAAAAACTACTTGAGAAACTAAAGAGATGGAGTTTTATGAATGTATGATGCTTCCTTTGCCCTGTTATAAAGAATATTTAAAGTGAAAAATAGAGCAACCATCATAGAAAAAAGAATTGTGCTCTTTTTCTCTACAGGAAGCTTTTTCTGGTAATTATGGCCAACACATACCACAATGTTGACTTCCACTTTAAAAGAAAATGCACTTACTCCTCACTTTTACAGAGGCGTGTTCAGTGTACCTGTTGAGTATACAACAATTATAGATATATTAATTGCATTTTTTAAGCTACTTACTTTTCAAGTGGTTCAGATTAAATGATAAAAGCATGAAAAAAAATTCTGGTGATTTTATGTTGTTGCATTTATAACTGTAAATGTAAATAGCATTTTTTGCATTCAAATCTTGGTTAGTTAATCATTAGTGTTTGAACTATACTTAGAAACATTAAAAGGTGGCTGAGGTAGACATAGAGTTTTGTACCTTAACTTCAAGCAAAGATATGACTCCTTTGAAGTTAAGCACCAAGCTTTTTCTTTCCATCTTTCTTTTTCTCTTCCTTCCTTTCTTTCAATTGTCAAGTGATCCACAAGAAGTGCCCTCTTTAGTAGTCCGTTATGAAAGCAGTAATCGTCCAGGTCTTAGCACCTGTTCTGTTAGTACACCGCCTTTCTATATGTTTGCCCTGTGCTCTCACCCTGGGCCAGTTCTGCTCAGTGTGGTCCAAGAGCTGGCTGAATCATGAACTGTTTGTAACTGATCCAAGTAGAAAAATGGTGAGGAAATGTACAGAAGCCTTTATGACGTTTTGACATTGCCATGGCATTTTGATTGTATTTTATGAAAATATCAACCTGCAGTAGATTAGAGGGGAAAACAGCCTGGTCCTTGACTGCAGGTAATTTGAGAAGCACTATCTAGATGGTTCATAATTCCTTCTCACCCTTTAGCTCTTAAAGTGTTGCTTTCCCAAGATGCCTTCTCTGACTGCTCAGACACAAGTCAGATCCTCCATTCATCATAGTTGTAGTTTTCTATCTGCGTGTGGGACAGTTTTGTTGATAGCTGTTGCTCCTAGTAGAAAAGCTCCACAAGGGCATAGGCTATTTCTGTGTTTACCCATCATCACATTCCCAATGCTGGGCATGTTATAGACACATAACAAACATGCTAATAAATGATCATTTCCATGTTCTCACCCCTGGAACCCTGGGTGATTCCTTTCCTTCCTTAGCATGTGGGAACTCTTACTTCTGGTCCCACCTCTCACGTGTAGCCCAGGCTAGCTGTATTAAAAGAGAAACTAGAGATGGACACAGAGACTATTCCTGCCTTTAGACACTCACTGAGTTTTGTAAGTCTGCCTCCCTTTCATGTTCTAATGGTTGAATATCATTTGCCACTGCCTGTCTTGGAAAACTACCAAAACTTTAGTATAATTTAAAAGAACTTTTAATTATGAGAAAAGTGAAATCATAGCTACATTAGCTCCCATCAGTGAAATGATCAGTTAGATTTTTAATTTAGTCTGATGTTTTAAAAGATGACCAATAATTTGTTCTCACCCTGGGAGTTGACAAGGGACCAGTAGAATCCTTTGCATTTCACACTGTCTGTGAGTTGGTATCATTTTAATGTTAATAATTAAGAAACAAATCTTCTTAAAGCAGGATTCTTGATGGTCTGCAGACTTCAGTAGAAGTTGAAAGAAAATTTGGAATTTAACATCCAACTGGATACCAAATCCATAGCCAAAAAAATAGCACAGGACGTTATGATCACACCATAGCTAACTAGTTTGTTGGGTTCTGTTGTTTCCCTCGGTCTACACTGATCTTGTTTTTGGGTGGGTGTCATACAGATGGAGCATCGACATCGGAAGAAAGATACCCCGGTGCAGGCCAGCAGTCACCACCTCTTTGTGCAGATGAAGAGTCTCATGTGTTCCAACCTGGGAGAGGAGCTTGAGGTCATCTTTTCACTGTTTGACAGTAAAGAGAATCGGCCGATCAGGTAAATGCATGTGGAGGTATGACTTGAATTTCTTAATGGTGGAGTGGTGGGTGTCTGCAACTGGCAAACTCTGGGATGTGTGACCTTGTACACTTTTACTCTATCAGTCTATTTTCTCATCTCTAGAACTTTATGAATTTCTAAGCTTCCTACCTTCTGGAGGTTTCCCTGAAAATTAAATGAGATGAGTCATGAAAATGTTTGTTTTGAAAAACTCAAAAAGGCCATAGAACCATAATTATTATTAAATGAAAATATGTTATTGATAGCAGGTCTGTTATTTGTTTGAGTTGTTTTGTGTTGATAATGCAAAAAAGACATAATATCTCTAAACCCTGAAGTTCATTTGCATCTCAAGGTTAATACATTGTATTTTTCAAATTTTCAGTAAACAGTTAAATTATTCTTACTCTGTTCACATCAAATGATATTGAGGAAAAACTAAATACTTGGAAACCTTTCCATTAGAGTTTCAGAGGTAGGAAATAATAAACAGTTTTCACATACACTTTTTTCTTTCTCTGTCTTACCTGTTGTAGTTCTCTTATGGCAAGTTTTCAGTATTTAAGAAAAACTTACAATGGATGTTTTGGTGGTTATCCAGAAGTCTTAACCTTTTTTGAGACTTCTTTATGTGTAAAAACTTTTTAATCTTAAAGTTGAGCACAATCCACACCATCTTTTACATGAAAAAAATTTAATTTGAAATTAGAATTAAAATTATACCACAAATCACACATAATGATCCAACTGTACCCCACTTTAAAAAATATTAATAAAATAAGTGTTGACAATTTTAGGCAACAATGAGCTGCATATTATTTTATAAACACAAACTAATCCTGGAGTATTTCTTTTCTGGTAAAAAGAAAATCTTTTTTTAAGGAAATCTATGTGAAGTTTATTTTTAATGCAATTATAGCCATAAAATCTTTGAATTAGGTTATATGTTATTCATTGCCTGCTAGAAAGTATACTTTCTACTTCCTAACAGTGAACTGTGTCCATAGAGTTTAAAGGTGTTGGTTTATACAGCAAGTGCAAGATTTATGAGATGTGGAAGTAATGATGGGAATACAGTTTCAAATCTACTTTATACACTGTTGCAGGAAATGAGTCAGTGAGTTAAAAGACGCTTTCCCCTTCCCAAATCAACAACACTAAAAAGGGAAGATAAAGGCCTGAAAAAAGGATCCATGTTACAGGTTAGCACTGACTTTAGAGGTGTGAAAGATTCCTTAGAGATAATACCTGCTTACACATTGAAGTGTATTAGAAAGTTTGGTTTCCAGGTAGTGTAATTTAACCAATGGCTTTGTAACATTGTCTGTGTCATGTATGGTCTCAAAAAATATTTAATGAACCGTATGGAATGTAAAATGGAGAAAGGAGGTCATGCTTTTGCTCATTCCCGTTCAGCTAAAGTTTTTGAGGAATATACATTCCCCTTTGCCAGTAATTTTCAAATGGCATTGACCTAAGATTAATATTTTCATGTGAAGTCAAGTGGGCCTTAGAAAGCATCACTACGAACAAAGCTAGTGGAGGTGACAGAATTCCAGTTGAGCTATTTCAAATCCTGAAAGATGATGCTGTGAAAGTGCTGCACTCATTATGCCAGCAAATTTGGAAAACTCAGCAGTGGTCACAGGACTGGAAAAGGTCAGTTTTCATTCCAATCCCAAAGAAAGGCAATGCCAAAGAATGCTCAAACTACCGCACAATTGCACTCATCTCACCCGCTAGTAAAGTAATGCTTAAAATTCTCCAAGCCAGGCTTCAGCAATATGTGAACCGTGAACTACCTGATGTTCAAGCTGGTTTTAGAAAAGGCAGAGGAACCAAATTGCCAACATCTGCTGGATCATGGAAAAAGCAAGAGAATTCCAGAAAAACATCTATTTCTGCTTTATTGACTCTGCCAAAGCCTTTGACTGTGTGGATCACAATAACCTGTGGACAATTCTGAAAGAGATGGGAATACCAGACCACCTGATCTGCCTCTTGAGAAATTTGCATGCAGATCAGGAAGCATCAGTTAGAACTGGACATAGAACAACAGACTGGTTCCAAATAGGAAAAGGAGTTCGTCAAGGCTGTATATTGTCACCCTGCTTATTTAACTTATATGCAGAGTACATCATGAGAAACTCTGGACTGGAAGAAGCACAAGCTGGAATCAAGAATGCCGGGAGAAATATCAATAACCTCAGATATGCAGATGACACCACCCTTATGGCAGAAAGTGAAGAGGAACTCAAAAGCCTCTTGATGAAGGTGAAAGTGGAGAGTGAAAAAGTTGGCTTAAAGCTCAACATTCAGAAAACTAAGATCATGGCATCTGGTCCCATCATTTCGTGGGAAATAGATGGGGAAAGAGTGGAAACAGTGTCAGACTTTATTTTGGGGGGCTCCCAAATCACTGCAGATGGTGATTGCAGCCATGAAATTAAAAGACACTTACTCCTTGGAAGGAAAATTATGACCAACCTAGATAGCATATTCAAAAGCAGAGACGTTACTTTGCCAACAAAGGTCCATCTAGTCAAGGCTATGGTTTTTCCTGTGGTCATGTATGGATGTGAGAGTTGGACTGTGTAGAAGGCTGAGCACCGAAGAATTGGTGCTTTTGAACTCTGGTGTTGGAGAAGACTCTTGAGAGTCCCTTGGACTGCAGGGAGATCCAACCAGTCCATTCTGAAGGAGATCAGCCCTGGGATTTCTTTGGAAGGAATGATGCTAAAGCTGAAACTCCAGTACTTTGGCCACCTCATGCGAAGAGTTGACTCATTGGAAAAGACTCTGATGCTGGGAGGGATTGGGGGCAGGAGGAGAAGGGGACGACAGAGGATGAGATGGCTGGAGGGCATCACTGACTCGATGGACGTGAGTCTGAGTGAACCCCGGGAGTTGGTGATGGACAGGGAGGCCTGGCGTGCTGTGATTCATGGGGTCGCAAAGAGTCGGACGCGACTGATCTGATCTGAAGATTAATATTAGCTTGTCTTTCAGTTTTGTCTTGTTATAAACATTTTGAGATTTTCTGAAATGTTCCTTCAGGCTTTGATTGATAGAGTTCCTCCTCTTTTATTCCTGTTTACTTGGTGAAAGCAAGAAAAAAACCTGGATGCAGAATTTCCAAAATACTCTTTCAGTAGTTCATAGGTTCCACCCAGCAGCTGGGCCTGTGATGTGATTGGGCTATATCTGTGCCTGACTCCCTCCTCCACCCTCCAGGCTTCCCCTCTCTCCATCTTACCCCTTCCTCCCTCTACCACTCCCATCCTGCTTCCTCTCTCTCTCTAGTCTCCATTTCCCTCTGTGACACACAGGATATAGAATGTCCCTAGGAGAAATCAAGCCTGAATCTCTCTCTCCTGCTTCCACTTGATGAATTTGGCCATGGGCTCTCAGCTGTCAAACTCTTCATCTCTATGAAGCTGATTGACAAAAGAATGAGGAAGAATGAAAATACATAATTACTAGGTGTTTGGAAGGATCTCAGATTTCTTTTCTTAACTTTCTGAGGTTTCACATGGTGGTGATTATTCTTTCAGGGAGTGTTCAAAACCTTGCTATGAGTAGCTTGGATTCATACTTACCTTTTGAAGAGACCTTGGGATGCACAGATCTGAGGACAGGCTTGATTCTTGTCTCTGCAGTTGAAAGCTGCTGCCCTGACCCTTTAACTTAACCGCTGTCTTGTTCTTCATCTTGAAACTGGTGACAAGTCTTGTTTCCTTCATTGCTCCTGGCAGAGCTGAGCATTACAAAATAGTTGCATCTTCTCAGAAAAAGGTAGTGTAAAGCCAAAATAAGGTATTTGAGGCATTGTTGTATTTCTTCTTACACCCAACAGCGAATACAGTGTGAGATGTGTGGGTTATTTTTTTCTCGTTAGCAGTTTTTCTCCTTTAAGTATAACAGTATATTTTTTTCATTTCTTGATTTGCATACATACAGAGATTATAACTGCTTCTCACTTCCTTGAGTTACATTTGCAGGTTTACCACGTGGCAGGCCGTAAGATAAACCCTCCAGTGTGCTCTGGCATGTAATCTTAGAAACAATGAGGTAAATAACATCACTATCACCTATAACAGATGAGGTTTAAAGAAAGCAATGGATGTGTGAGTATTTTAAGGTCAACTCATACTTTTTTTTTTAAACTTCTTACGTTCAAAAATTTCAGATGTAGTAAAAAGTAGAATAGTGTCATAAAGCTTCACAGACAGACCCACCACCAGTGACAACAGTGATCGACTCAGCACATACCTTTCCAGTCCTCCTCTTTGCTCCCAGCTTATACAGAGGCAAATCCCTGAGGTCAAATTTTCATATGTAAATATTTCAGGGTACACCTATCTGAAAAAAAAAAGAAAAAAACTCTAAAAACATTCTTGTCGTTCAGTCACTAAGTCATGTCCAAGCCTTTGCAACCTCACTGACTGCAGCACAACCTCACTGACTGCAGCACAACCTCACTGACTGCAGCACAACCTCACTGACTGCAGCACAACCTCACTGCAGCACAACCTCACTGACTGCAGCACAACCTCACTGACTGCAGCACACCAGGCTTCACTGTCTTTCCCTGCTGCGCCCCCAATAAATATTCCCTTAACATCATCAAATATCTGTTTTTGGTCAGTATTTTGTTCTGCTATTGACCGATGATTATTGTTTTACTGATTCTAAATAAGGAATTTGTCATTCATGAGACCCACATAAAGTCCATCCATTGCATGGTTGATAAGTTTCACGGGTCACCTTTCATATGTAGTTTCCTTTCCCTCTCTCTCTTTTAAATTCCTTGTAATTTATTTGCTGAAGAGATCATGATTTTTCTTTCTTTTTCAGCATTTGAAGTCCAATCCAAACAATGAAATTTAGTAGGCAAAAGATGGTATAATTCAGGGAATGCTGCTGCTCCTGCTATGTCACTTAAGTCATGTCCAACTCTGTGCGGCCCCATAGACGGCAGCCCACCAGGCTCCCCCATCCCTGGGATTCTCCTGGCAAGAACACTGGAGTGGGTTGCCATTTCCTTCTCCAATGTGAAAAGTGAAAGTGAAGTCGCTCAGTTGTGTCCAACATGTACAAAGCCCATAGAGGTTTGATTAGCAAAGAAATACGTTTATTGCTTTCATAAGGCAGACAACTGGCTAGAATTTATTCATTTAACTTCTTTCCTCTAAGAATCAAACAGCCAGCATTTTATTAAGCATGTCTGCCAGAATTTGTTTTAAATACTTGAAATATATTGTATGCACTCACTGTATAGGTGAGGAAGTCAGGCACAGAAAGGTCAGGAAACTTGCCTGAGTTTACCAAACTGGTAAGAGGTGAAGCAGAGTGGCAGGCCAGCCATGTGGCCCCAAAGTCTGCCCTCTGAACACCACGCCATCAGCCTCATCAAGGGCTTCTGGACATTTCCATCACTGAGCAAGATTTCATTAGCCAGAGTGAAAGCTCCAGAGACTGGTAGCCCTGATAATAAATTGTTACAAGTTATTTGTAATGATAACACTGAAACTAATATAAAGCCTCAGAAATATTCTATACTATAGAAATTGTTTTAGAAATTGAGTCCTTCTCAAGATACTTGAAGAATAGCAAAATAGCACTGACTCTTGCCCTGTGCCCGTGATGAAAACCTTGAGTCAGTACTTGGAGATGTCAAATGCAAAAGGAGTCAGCACGTGAAAATTACTCCCTTCTAGTTCACCATGTGGATCAGTGAAGCACATGGTATTTCCACAGCACCAGGAGGGGTATGTTCTCTGACAGAAACTTAGAACAGTTTGTCATTGATGTTGGATGATATTTAGAAAGCCCATTCGTATTTCCAAACAGTTTCTGCGTGAAGATGGCCTCTAACATTAAGCCTCTAATACGTGTTGCAGACTCCTCTTACTGTACAGGAAAGATTCAGACTTATTCTAACAGCATCTTGCTAACGTACACCTAGCCTGCGCTTATTTTCCAGTTTTTCCTCCTCATTTGTTTTACATCATTTGCATGGTGGGTACAGCTATACTCTGGACTCAGTTATAAGGAGAAATAACATACTTTTCTTGAGTGAGTTTTTCCCAGTCTTTGACATAATTTCTCACCATAAAAGAATTTCTTAGTTTAAAAAATATTTACTAAATTAAGTTTTATATGAGCAAAATATTTTTAGAGCACATCTGTCTGGTTGAAAGTTTGTAATTTCTCAAGGCTGTAAGGGTATAGCTAGAAAAGTCGGGAATCAATTCCCTAGATAGCATCTGTAATTGTACTTTATTCAGTTCTATTCATTTCATTTAACTAACACTTACATATTGCTTACCATGTGCCAGACACTGTTCTAAGCTGTTTAAGAAATATTAACTTACGTATCCCTTGTAACAACCCCAGGAGGCAGGCACTAGTAATATAGTCTTTCCTTGGTATCTGTGGGGAATTGGTTCCAGGACACCCCTCAGGTACCAAAATCCACAGATACTCAAGTCCGTTTTATATAATGGCATAGTATTTACATATAACCTATGCACATCCTCCCATATACTCTTAATCATCTCTAGACTATTTAGAATACCTAATAAAATATAAATCCTATTTAAATAGTTGCTTTTTTGGAAAGCTTTCTGGAGTTTTTTTTTTCCTGAATATTTTCTGTCTACAGTTGGTTGAATCTGCAGATGTATTGCCTACAGATACAGGAAACTAACTATGTCCTCATTATTACAGATGAGGAAACTTATTAATCAGAGAGATTAATAACTTGCCAAAAGCCACACAGCTGGTATATACAGTGAGACCGTATTTTAACATGCTGTCCCATCAGGCATCATATCCCTAATCACTTTTCTATACCCATTCTCATGAACTTCAATATTAGTAGTATTCTGTTTGTTTCCAATTTTTTAATCACCGGTATGTAGCAAGGTGTCTGTTGAAGTTTTTTTTGTTTTTATTTTTTTAAGGAACTGAAGTAGAAGAAGCTTGAGCTTACTAAGAATTGACAGGAAGGATCCAGTAACATAGGAAAGGGTATACTCAGAGAAGAAGGGAGGTCTGGATCAAGGTCCCTTAGGAGGTATCAGGAAACAAGCTTGAAATTGCAGGTGGGAAGACCAGTCAAGGACCAGAGAAGGGGAGAAAGGGCAGAGTGTGGATGTGTATAAACTGGGGTACAGGACTGGGAATATCAGGGAGAGGGGATTTGTGTAAAGATATCAAACCTGTGGTTTGATATCACAGACAACTAAAATACCACAGACAACTAAAATAAAGTCAGTATCACAATAAAGGAAGTCACCCGGATTTTTTGGCTTCCTAGTGCATATAAAAGTTATGTTTACACTATACTATAGTTTTTTTAAGTGTACAGGAGTGTTATGTCTGGAAAAAAAAGAATGTGCATATCTTAATCCAAAAATACTTTATTGCTAAAAAATGCTGACTGTTATCTGAGCCCTCATCTTTTTTGCTGGTGGACTATATTGCAAAAAAATAGAGGAAAACAACAGAATGGGAAAGACTAAAGATGTCTTCAAGAAAATTAGAGATACCAAGGGAACATTTCATGCAAAGATGGGATTGATAAAGGACAGAAATGCTATGGACCCAACAGAAGCAGAAGATATTAAGAAGAGGTGGCAAGAATACACAGAAGAACTGTACAAAAAAGATCTTCACGACCAAGATAATCACGATGGTGTGATCACTCACCTAGAGTGAGACATCCTGAAATGTGAAGTCAAGTGGGCCTTGGAAAGCA
Source organism: Bos grunniens (assembly GCF_055505025.1). Lineage (NCBI taxonomy): Eukaryota > Metazoa > Chordata > Mammalia > Artiodactyla > Bovidae > Bos > Bos grunniens. Next base: position 63,830,495 of record NC_141168.1, on the reverse strand, counting down.
TCACTATGAACAAAGCTAGTGGAGGTGATGGAATTCCAGTTGAGCTATTTCAGATCCTGAAAGATGATGCCGTGAAAGTGCTGCACTCAATATGCCAGCAAATTTGGAAAACTCAGCAGTGGCCACAGGACTGGAAAAGGTCAGTTTTCATTCCAATCCCAAAGAAAGACAATGCCAAAGAATGCTCAAAGTACTGCACAATTGCACTCATCTCACACGCTAGTAAAGTAATGCTTAAAATTCTCCAAGCCAGGCTTCAGCAATACATGAACCATGAACTTCCAGATGTTCAAGCTGGTTTTAGAAAAGGCAGAGGAACCAGAGATCAAATTGCCAACATCTGCTGGATCATGGAAAAAGCAAGAGAGTTCCAGAAAAACATCTATTTCTGCTTTATTGACTATGCCAAAGCCTTTGACTGTGTGGATCACAATAAACTGTGGAAAATTCTGAAAGAGATGGGAATAGCAGACCACCTGACCTGCCTCTTGAGAAATCTGTATGCAGGTCAGGAGGCAACAGGTAGAACTGGACATGGAACAACACACTGGTTCCAAATAGGAATAGGAGTATGTCAAGGCTGTATATTGTCACCCTGCTTATTTAACTTTATGCAGAGTACATCATGAGAAACGCTGGGCTGGAAGAAGCACAAGCTGGAATCAAGATTGCCGGGAGAAATATCAATAACCTCAGATATGCAGATGACACCACCCTTATGGCAGAAAGTGAAGAGGAACTCAAAAGCCTCTTGATGAAAGTGAAAGAGGAGAGTGAAAAAGTTGGCTTAAAGCTCAACATTCAGAAAACGAAGATCATGGCATCTGGTCCCATCACTTCGTGGGAAATAGATGGGGAAACAGTGGAAAGAGTGTCAGACTTTATTTTGGGGGGCTCCCAAATCACTGCAGATGGTGATTGCAGCCATGAAATTAAAAAACTTTCCTTGGAAGGAAAGTTATGACGAACCTAGTTAGCATATTAAGAAGCAAAGACATTACTTTGCCAACAAAGGTCCATCTAATCAAGGCTATGGTTTTTCCTGTGGTCATGTATGGATGTGAGAGTTGGACTGTGAAGAAAGCTGAGTGCTGAAGAATTGGTGCTTTTGAACTGTGGTGTTGGAGAAGACTCTTGCGAGTCCCTTGGACTGCAAGGAGATCCAACCAGTCCATTCTGAAAGAGATCAGCCCTGGGATTTCTTTGGAAGGAATGATGCTAAAGCTGAAGCTCCAGTACTTTGACCACCTCATGCGAAGAGTTGACTCATTGGAAAAGACTCTGATGCTGGGAGGGATTGGGAGCAGGAGGAGAAGGGGACAACAGAGGATGAGATGACTGGATGTCATCACTGACTCGATGGACATGAGTCTGAGTGAACCCCGGGAGTTCATAATGGACAGGGAGGCCTGGCGTGCTGCGATTCATGGGGTCACAAAAGAGTTGGACACGACTGACCGACTGAACTGAACTATCTTGCTTTGATATTGATGGCTACTGATTGATCTGGATGGTGGTTAGTGAAGGCTTAGGTGGCTGTGGCAGTTTCTTCAGCTAAGACAGCAGTGAAATTTGCTCTATTCATTGACTTTTTTTTACATGATTGATCTCTCTATAGCATGCAATGCTGTTTTATAGCCTTTTACCCACAGCAGAGCTTCTTTCCAAAATGGGAGTCAACCCTTTCAAACTCCTCCTTACCAGCTACATTTATATCATACTCTAGATCCTTTGTTATCATTTCAACCAACTTCACAGCATCTTCACCAGAAGTAGATTTCATCTCAAGAAACCACTTTTGCTCATCCTTAAGAATCAACTTCTCATCCATTCAAGGTTTAAATGTGAGATTGTAAAAATAAATAAATAAATAAATGTGAGATTGTGGCAATTTAGTCACATCTTCAGGCTCCACTTCTAATTCCAGTTCTCTTGCTATTGCTACCACATGTACAATTACTGTCTCCACTGAGGTTCTGAATTCCTCAAACTCACCCATAAGGATTGGATTAACTTCTTCCAAGCTCCTGTTAATGTTATTTGGACATCTTCCCATGAAGCACAAGTGTTCTTAATGGCCTCTTGAATGATGAATCCTTTCAGAAGGCTTTCAGTTGACTTTGCCCATCTGAGCCACCAGGGAAGCCCTATTTACATATTAATATGTCAGTTAATCTACAGGAGAGTGTAAGTTACATGGGCCAGTGAAAATGACATAGTCCTTTTGTTGACTATTTCCCATATAAGTTTTGCTACTTTGGTTACTACTGTATTCTAAGTTTTAAGGCTAATCTGTTAATGTATTTCATTCTTATCAGAGAATATATTTAATATGACCTAAGTGCCACCAGGGCTTCCCTGGTGGCTCAGATGTTGAAGAATCCACCCTCAATGTAGGAGACCCAGGTTTGATCCCTGGGTTGGGAAGATCCCCTAGAGAAGGGCAATCCACTCTATTAATCTTGCCTGCAGAATCCCATGGACAGAGGAGCCTAGCAGGCTACAGTCCATGGGATTGCAGAGAGTTGGGCACAACTGAGTGACTAACATTCCTACTACTAAGTGCTGCCAATGGGTTCTCAGCTTATTATAGGTCTGCTTGTGTGTGCAAACTGCTGGCTTGGGCTTTTTTTTGAAAAAATAGCAGCAGAGTAGTGCTTCTAAAAAAGCCTTATCCTGGTGATTAAATACAAAAAGTCTTTTCATAGTAATTAAGTTCAAATAAAGTTGACTTTCTTGCTGGTGCCTTACTCACTTACTTGACTGAAGTTTTATGTTTTTTTCTACCGTCACACAGTTAAACTCTCCATTTTCATTAAATGCTTCATTTCTGTATAAATTTTATATTGCCTAAACTACCTTCTTTTTTGGTATACTCAAGTCTGTCATTTAAGAAAAAGTGGTGAATATTATTGGTGAGGCACAGATTTCTTTTATTTTTAATTGGAGGATAATTGCTTTACACTATGGTATTGGTTTCTGCCATATATCAACAGCCTAGATGTAGATATGTCCCCATCTTCTTGAGCCTCCCTCCTACCTCCCACCCCACCCCTCTAGGTTGACACAGAGCACTGGTTTGAGATCCCTGAGTCATACAGCAAATTCCGCACTTGCTGTCTGTTTTACATATGGTAATGTATATGTTTCCATGCTACTCTCTCAATTAGTCCCACCCCTCTCCTTCCCCAGCTATGTCCACAGGTCTTCTCTATGTCTGCGTCTGCATTGCTGCCCTGCAAATAGGTTCATCAGTACCATCTTTCTAGATTCCATATATATGTGTTGCTGCTGCTGCTGCTAAGTCGCGTCAGTCGTGTCTGACTCTGTGCAACCCCATAGATGGCAGCCCACCAGGCTCCCCCGTCCCTGGGATTCTCCAGGCAAGAACACTGGAGTGGGTTGCCATTTCCTTCTCCAATGCATGAAAGGGGAAAGTGAAAGTGAAGTCCCTCAGTCGTGTCCGACTCTTAGCGACCCCATGGTCTACAGCCCACTAGGGTCCTCCATCCATGGGATTTGCCAGGCAAGAGTACTGGAGTGGAGTGCCATTGCCTTCTCTGATATATATATATATGTGTTAATGTATGATATTTGTTTTTCTCTTTCTGACTAATTTCATTCTGCTTAATAGGCTCTAGTTTCATCCACCTCACTAGAACTGACTCAAATGCTTTCCTTTTAATGGCTGAGTAATATTCCATTATACATATATATACATACACACACACGCGCACACACACACACACACACACACACAGCCCATAACTCTATCCATTCATCTATCGATGAACATCTAGGTTGCTTCCATGTCCTAGCTCGCAGATTTTTTTTTTTACATGACCCAATTCTGGTCCATGAAATATATCTGAAATTCTCTCCATACTCAAGATGTATATCTTGTCTTATAGGTACCATTCTATAGTACATAAATGGTCAGACTCTGTAGTCAGAGGACCCACCACTGTCATTCAGTAGCTCCATCAGCCTCAGCAAATGAGTTCACGTCTCTTATGGCTGTTATTTGTCTGCTAAGTGAGAATAAGAATAGTACTTATCATAAAAAAATAAGAATAGTACTTATCTCATGGAATTGTTTTAGGATTACATGAGATAATGCATATACTTCTCTTAGTCTAATGCTTGACACTGGGTCATTGGTTAGTAATTATAAGCTATGATGATGACGATTTAAAACAAAACAAAAAGCTAGGAAATGCACTTTAACATAACCAGAAATGATATGTGGTGTTTGGTCTTGAATTCTTAAAGAAGTCATATATTTTAAGGAATTATTATTAATTTTTAAGGTGTATGTTATTATAGTTGCATAAGATTTAGAGAGACTAGTAAACATGTGGAATGGCATCCAGGGATATGATTTGCTTTTAAATACTTTAGCAACAGAAAAACAGAAAGAAAGAAAAAAGGGAGAAGTAAGAAAGGGAGAAAGAAAAAGGAGAAGAAAGAAAGAAGAACAGAGAGAAATAGGTGGAGCAGTGTGGCAGAATTGAATGGTGTAAATTTCCTGTGATATAAGATCTGTGGATGCTTGGTCTACCTTTTAGCATCTAGTGTGTATGATTAGTGAATTACCTCCTTAAAATTATCAATTTTTTATGCATACAAACAGTAAAGCATTGAAGGCAGTCCTTTTTTTCAGTTTCTTTGAAAGATGATAGATTTATTAATCTTGTCTAGTCGTTAGCCCTATACGTGGTTTGGATTCCATTCTGCTTGGAATAATATTCCTGGGTTCCTATGAACTGACAATAATATTTTTGATATTGTATTTGGCAGAACTTAACAGGAATGTTTTCTGAAGGTCTAGGACATTCAGTATTATACTAACAAATATAGTAATATTGTCTTTAAAGTGTAAAGTCTGACTCATATATACAAGAAAATAGGCAACTTTTAGAAGATGAATGTTCTGTGAGAGGAAATACCTTATATGCTTAAGCAAAATCCTATGTCTATATAAGGACCAGGTTCCCAGAAACTCTGAATTAATAGAGGTTTGTCCAAAACAAGGTCCTCCTGTATAGCACAGGGAACTAAATTCAGTATACTGTGATAAAGCATAATGGAAAAGAATATGAAAATGAATGTATGTGTATATATACATATATATATATGTATATATATATATAACCTAGTCACCTTGCTTGGAGAAGGCAGTGGCACTCCACTCCAGTACTCTTGCCTGGAAAATCCCATGGATGGAGGAGCCTGGTAGGCTGCAGTCCATGGGGTCGCTAAGAGTCGGACACAACTGAGTGACTTCACTTTCACTTTTCACTTTCATGCACTGGAGAAGGAAATGGCAACCCACTCCAGTGTTCTTGCCTGGAGAATCCCAGGGATGGGGGAGCCTGGTGGGCTGCTGTCTATGGGGTCACACAGAGTCGGACACGACTGAGGTGACTTAGCAGCAGCAGCAGCAGTCACTTTACTTATACAGCAGAAATTAACACATCATAAATCAATTGTATTTCAATAAAATAAATTTTAAAAATAATAATAATAGAGGTTTGTCCTCCCAAAGGTGAGGACTTTCTACAGGTACATGAATAGTGGGTTACCTCTCGCCATGTCCTTGTTCATTCATTCACTTGTCTTACAGTCATAGAAGTAGCAGTGGGATGCCAGTAGCAGGAGACCCTGCTGGAGACTCACGGGTGACTTCTGGAGCAGATGGCAGAAGGGATGCAGGACACACGTGAAGAAGTTTATTTTGAGAAAGAGGAAGGTTGCTGCTTCTACTAGTGTGGGAGGAAAGGAGGGCAGCGGAATGGGTTTCAGATGTTGAAATGGAAAAGAGGGCATGGGTCTGTGGCCTTGACCTTTTATAAGAAAAGTGGAGGAACAAAATGAGCTGCTGTTGGAGAGCAGAAAAGAGAAGGAAAGGGAGTTCAGGGCTGAAAGTGAATTGCACAAACAAGGTCAGTGGCCTTTGAGCAAAAATGTGATAGGAAGTGAGTTACTGATGAATGCTTGCCGAGTTCAGGAAGGCCCCTGCAAGAGAGATGTCTGAAATTGGTGGTGACTCCTGGCTCCCAAGTTAGCTACTTTTTGCCAGGTGTGCTCAGGAAAGAGCTATCAGGTGGTAGAGCTGGAGCCTGACACATCACATTTGGATAAAACAGAATGGGAATCTAGCATAATGAGGAGAGAATTAAAGAAATTACAACCATAACTTCCAGTTGGTCTCTTCAGAGGCTGACATGATCTAAAAGTCTTTCATTTTTGAGAGAAAATTAAAGAACTCAGGCTTCTTTTGAAAAGACTTAGGTACTGGGAAATTTTTTCAAGGCCTTACAGCTGTTGGAGAGAATAGTTATTTAGTCCACTCTTAGAAAAAATGCGTATATTTTTGTGTCTGTATTATAGTACATAACACAGTTAAGAGAGCACATGTGATTTTTTAATTCTTCGAGCACTGTGCTAGAATTTCTCATTTCATACCTCATTTACAACTTATTATAGTGTGATCACACAAATTCAGCATCTATGTTTTTACATAAATTAGGAGCATTTGTTGTTTGGAATGTAGAAAGAGGGTTGGTGTAGATCTCTTTTTATAGTTTTGTGTTACAAAATTAACTGGAAATTGTAACCTCTCCAAAGTAAAGCAGTAATGGAGGGGAAATTTTCTGACTGGCCATGCATGCAGGGAGCATGACTGAGAACAGAAATAGAAGAAGGCGTTCAGAGGTCCTCTTTGGATTGTGGCAACATCAACCATTCCATACGGCCCAGCGTGCTTCCTGCTGTGTCTAGACGAGCTGGCACAGATTTCTCTGTGGGTGTCTGTACATCACTGACCCCACAGTGACCTTCCCTCGGGCCTCCTGTTTAAAGGCATGAGTGCTTTCCACTCTACCACATCTTTTCCATCATTTGATTCTTCCAGCAGGTGCACAAAAATTGAGATTGTTGTCACTTCGAAGTTAATCAGATTCTTTGGTTACATTATGTTGCATACAAAAAAATATTGCTCTAGAGGTGTAGTGATGTTAATAGGAGAGATTTTCAGAAACGGACCAGGAGGAGGATGTAAATTAAAAGAAACAAATAACTGTGTTCATGCTGCAAGAACACCCAGCATAGAAGTGATGCACTGTTTTTCTCTGTAGCATTTTAAGAGCCACACAATTCCAGTTATTTCTGAAATTGTAAATTATTATGTTATTATAAGAAAAAGTGACTGGAATTTTAAGGGGTAGAAAACTGAAAACCCATAGACTAAGTGGGTTTAGACTGACTTTCTCATCCCCTTTAGCTCCAGACACTGTGCGGCCTATTTGACTCATGGTACTTTGTGCAATGTTTTAGAAATTGATCAGATTTAACCCACATTCCTGTGTTTTAAAGGATGACCAGATTGGTATTCTTTTCACCAGGATTCTGATCAGCTGTGTCTTTCCTCCTCTGCCCTGTGTCTGCTGCCTAGAGGGAATTCAGATTAATTTAGTTTCCCTAAATTTCAACTACATCATGCTTACACAGAGCAACCCACCTTGCCAGGACTTCTTTGCTTTTCACTGACATTTGTTTCGTAAGTGATTCAACACCAACAATAGAATTGTTCATGATATGGCCCTAGTTAGTTCCTTTTTTGAGGGTAAGGATACCCTCTTGTTATCTTTCTGTTCCCGGAACCTTGCAGAATGCCCTACACAGGCTGGGCATTAATGCAGTTAATGTGTTAGTCACTCAGTCGTGCCCGACTCTTTGTGACCCAGTGGACTGCAGCCCACCAGGCTCCTCCGTCCTCAGTCCATGAGATTTTCCAGGCAAGGATACTGGAGTGGGTTGCCATTGAAAGTAATTTACAAATCTCTCACTATTGTTGAGGCAAAGTATGAAAAGATCATGTCATTATTGCTTAATTTTTGCTGTTTTCCTTCCACTCCAGTGAGGATGTGCTTCTTGATAAGAGAGAGAACACAAGGTTGAGTGCATCAGAAAAGTCGATAGTTTCCTTTCATGCTCGCTTGTGTTAATCAGAGCTTTGCTCTTAGATATGTCTCTATGGGAGCATCATTTGCAAAATCTGTTCTTAAAAAAAAAAGTAAATAAAAGCTGGCAGATAGTTTATAGACTGTCCTCGACTTACAGTGTTTCAATAGGGTTTTTTTGACTTTACAGTGATGAACATTAAAGCAATGAACATTCACTGGAAACTGTACTTGGGATTTTGATCTTTCCCTGGGCTAGCCATGTGAGCTATAGTACTCTGTTGAAGCTGAGTGGGTTTATCAGGACATAACCCTATAAACTGAGGAAAATCTGTGTAGCATCTTCTCCTAAGTACTTCCATTTGGAGATCTTTGACAAAAAAGCTAAACAGAGACTGCATCTTTTTATTTCTGTTGAGCATCAGAGATTACGTGCTATTGTTGTTGAATCACTGATCTTCATTCATTCAGCAAACAACTACTGGTCTCCTTCTCAGAGCCAGGCACTGATCTGGACACTGGGGACACATCAATGAATAAAAAATTTAAAAATTCTTGCCTTCCCAAAACTTACATTCTGTTGTTCTTTGAAAGACTATTAAGCTTGAAGTCAAGAATTATTTTTAAACGCTAGAGTTTCTCTGTGCATGGTAATCAATATGCTATTTTCATTTTACTAAAAATACTTGTGGTGTCTAGAGCAGTGCTTCCTAAACTTCCCAGTGCATTTTCCAACTTATGAACACTGAAGAGCTCTTCAGAAGATAATGTGCTTATTCTAATACACATGAATATTTGCACATCATTGTAGAGGCCTTGTAGCTCCCTGGTTAAAAAGAAAAAGCCTTTGACCTTTAGAAAGTCCTATTGCAGGCATCATGTAGTTAATAAATAGTATTTAATGATGAAGTATAGTTGATAATTTTTTTGATTGTAGTTGATGTACAACATTGTATTAGTTTCAGATGTACAGCAAATAGATTCCGTTATAGACATACATATATTTTTCTCAGATTCTTTTCCATTAAAGATTATTATAGTTCCCCGTGCTTTGTAGCAGATCTTTATTATTTATCTATTTTTATATATAGTGGTATACATCTGTTAATCCTATACTCCTAATTTATCCCTCCCCTCCCCTATTCCTTTCCCCTTTGGTGACCACCATACGTTTTCATTTTTTAAAGTTGTAATGAATATAAAGAATCTGTCAGTATCAGTGAGCTCTTGAAAGGGACATTTGATTTTGGCTTATTTCATTTTAAAACTTAGGACATATTTTTGAGATGATAGATGTATGAAAGACATTTTACTTACTGTTTTTGCAGGGCTTGAATTACTTGGATTTTCATTATTTATTCTGTTTTATAAAGGTTTCCTTTACCTTTGCAAAGAACTGCATGCTTCAACCCAGAGTAGTTATAAAGAGCTCAGGTTTGCTTTACTTTCAAGATTCCTTATTATAGATACTTTGCCTAACAAAGAACCATTGTTAGAAAGGTCAAAATAATTACTGTATATAAATCAGAGCGATTCCTCTCTCACGAAATGTCACAGATACAGTGTTTACCATAATCAAATTAATGAAAATTCCAAGAATAAGCATAAGACATTCTGCCTATAAACAGGCTTTCTTATTTCACAGTCCCTGGTTCTGTTGACCAGATCGTCTCATCACCTACTTTTAGTTACCTCTCTGAGGAACTTTTTTCTAGTGGAATTCTTAATGAGTTCTCTAGAGATAGACACAAGCAAGTATTTTCCTGAGTTGCTCAATTGCACAGTTAAGCTGTTTCTAAGGATTTAACTTGAATTCAACAATGGGATTTTTAGAACATCAACGTTTTAGAACTTATTGCCATTATGGGTTTTGTCCAATCAACAGTTGATCCAAATCTTTTCTTTCATTCATTGGTCTGTACACTGGTCTGCAGGTGGTCTGTACATCACTTATTTGTAACTTTAAACTGCATTTCTTTTTTGAGTTTTACCTTCCTAAAAAGAGTTCTGATTCAACTAGCTTTATACTCTGGAAAAAAACCAAAAACAAAAACATGAAATGGTTTTAAGTCATTCTAAGTAGTAAGAAAGAATCAGCTTGGTGTTCAGCATTGGCTGTAGTTTAAAAAATTATCTTCCCTTTCATTGTTCAACTAAAGCAAAATCCTTTATTGTCCTTATAAAGCATCCCTTTAGTTGATTGCTTAGTCCTTCAACTTCAAATATTTGTCAAGTGAATCTGGGTTTGGACAGTAATATTAAAAAAGAAAACTCAGAATCTGTCTGCTGTTTACGTAAACTACTGTGGAAAACCTGGTATCAGTGATCCTTCTTGTTTCATTTCCCTTTAGTCAGTCAGAAGAGCTCATGACCCTTGTGTTGCTTTACTTTTAAAATTAGAAAGCATATTAATAGCTTTTTCTAGGAAGACTTGCTTGAGGAGTTGGTTTTATTTATTGACAAGGAAACACTTTGTTTGCATCCGTCATATGTTGGGAGACGAAAGGGGAGAAGTCATTGGCCTGAACATATCAGGCATGTGTTGCCTGTTTCCTGGTGTATGTGATGGTCATAAAGGACAGTCAGCAATTCTGACTCATTAGGGCTTAAGCATTTGGGTCAAAACTGTGGCTGTTAACTGTGACTGTGCTTTTAAACATTCAAGGAGCTTTTAGATCCATAGTACAGTAAGTCAGGATCCCCAGGGTGGGACCTGGGCTTTCTACAGCTGCCCAGGGGAGTGTTGTGCACACCCACATTACCAGATGGCCTGGACGAGAGTCCCTTCTTCTGTGCCATGGTAAACACTGAAACTTTTGGTCCAGTGGCCACCCCAGGGCAGCTAGCGCACTTTCCCCTCACTTTGCTAGGGTATCTTGCCTGGTCAGTGGCAGGACCAGCTCCTGGTACTGTGACTATTTAGAATGCTCCTTGGGTTGTCCTTTGCCACTTGTCCTAGGAAAGAACATAGTAACAGTTCCCTGCGCAGGTTATTGGAAGCAGCTTACCAATGTTAGTCAATCAGAAAGCGTTTGAGAAAATGAAGGAGAAACAGTGAAATAGAAGCACGGAGATCAACATCTATCATATAGTATGGCCTTTTGGGGAGAGGCCCTAGAGTCAACTCAGCAGAGCCTTTCCCCTTCCTCTCCTCCTTCCATCTTCTTGCTCCGAATGTTTCCTCCTTGGTTCTTGGAGCATCTCCCTGCATGACTACTCAGTGTACAATAAATAGTAATTTTCCTCACACATAGCATAGTTACATTTAAGACAAGGAACTTGGTTCTTTCAAAGATGCTACATGGGGTATTTTTTTGGTACAGCTGTTTTATAAAATATGCATGCCTGTGTGCTAAGTTGCTTCAGTTGTATCTGACTCTGTGCAACCCCATGGACTGTAGCCTAGCAGGCACCTCTGTCCATGGGATTCTCCAGGCAAGAATACTGGAGTGCGCTGCTGTGACCTCCTCCAGGGCTCTTCCCGACCCAGGGATGACACCTGTGTCTCCTGCATCGCAGGTGGATTCTTTACTGCTGAGCCACCAGGGAAGCCCTCTATAAAGTATAAGCACAACAGAACCAGATAGTTCTTTTTCCAGTTTGTGTACCAGAACACGACCATCCAAGTGTTTTCTGTCTTTTGTTACTTTTGCTTTTGGAGAACATAAATTTATTTCAGTGTTTTAACTGTCCAAAATGATTTTGAAAGTATTCTTTGCAATTTTTGTGGATTAATCAGACTTCAACCTCAATATATTATCATCATAAATTATTGTATAAAGTATATGTTGTTTAACTTTCACAAACATTAAAGCACTAGGTAGCTATACATTGTGTAACTTTCACAAACATTAAACCACTAGGCATTCCTAACTATAGGTACATTGCTTCTTATAAGAGGGGAGCTATAGAGTTATAAACAAAAATCCATATAGAGAAATACAAAAATGTCCTTGATGCTGGTCATCCCTAACTATGGGTACATTGCTCTATGAAATCAAATGATTGTCCTAGGAATGCTGTATTGGAGAGCCACTTGATATGATGACTCAGAAAGCTGGGAGGACCCTCCCACATCTGTCCAGAAGGCCTCCAAGACCCTAGGTAGGGCCATTAGAAGGACAGCTGCTTCTGTGTGTTAGAAGGAGGCATGGGAAGATAGGAGCATCTTATCCTGCTGAGAAGAGAAGCCATTAGGGTCTTCAGATCTCTACTGTGCCGCCCACATTATTTGCATCATTGGTAAGAACTTTTCTACCAACTATGCTGTTGAAATAGACATAAACTCCCTAAACACAGATAAGTTTGTGGCTTTATTTATTTTTGTCTGGCTTCATGCGTTTTTTAATAATTATTTTTTTATTTTATTGTACATATTCACAATAAAAACCCTGGGTTCACATGGTATGGTTAGACTTGCTCTTTTTGTGTCTGTTATGAGATGTGCTGTTCTTATGAAGATAGCTTTGTGGTTAAGACCTGAGACTTTGGAATCAGACCCTGGAAATTAATTTCCTGGCTCCACCCTTGACTGACCATGCAACTTTGGCCAACTTACCCATTATCTCCAAACTCCAGCTTTCTCATTTGTAAAACGGGGATGGGAGGGGCTCCTCCCTTATAGGTTGATTATGAAACTTAGAGAAAAATCTGTGTAAAGTGTATGTACACCAGGATGGGGTGTATTTTGAGTTGTACTATTTTTCCCCGGCATATCTGGGGATGAATGTGCCCACTGTTACTTCACTATGTTGGTTTTCTCAAATCCTTTTTTAGAAGAAGGCACATTATAAATAATAAATAATTGTGATTTTTCATTCTTTATTTCCAAAGACACAATTTACTCTTGTTGATTTATCACACAATGATTCATAATGGCTCACACAAGGAATTCAGGTGGACACTAAATTTCTCTGGCAGTGAAATTTCCTCTGGGAGCACACAGCATTGTAAGGGGAAGTCAAATGATGATTTTTCTCTGCTAGTAATAATATCAAATCCCATTTCTTCAGTATTGCTGAAAGTGTTCTATGTGTTAATTCATTGTTTGATGATGAAGAAGGAGCCATTCCCATTTGAAAATATGTCACCATAGATACTTCCATTACAATATAGTTGTTATAATAAAGACCTAGAATGTGCATGGTGGACAGAGTTACATGGCATGGACTAGAATCTAGAGTGGTCTTGAAGTTAATTAGGTGACTCTTACATCTGATGGTAGGGTCCCATTGATTGATATGTCCCTGGAGAATTTCATGTATTTCGCTGCCATGAAGTGTAAAAGATGTTATATGGAAGACAGCGAACGTTGCTACCCAATAATTTGTATTTTTTTCCTAAAAGATTGTATTTGTTCAGTCTTTAAATACCTAGAAGGTACAAAATCATTAGCTGATATCTGGGAATGGAAATAGTAAGTATGCATATCTTATAATAGAACACTTTTTTTGCTTTGTTTTTAAACTTTTTATTTTCTTGGAGTATAGCCAATTAACAATATTGTGGTAGTTACAGGTAGATAGCAAAGGGACTCAGCCTTACATATACATGTATCCATTCTCTCCCAACCTCCCCTTCTCTTCCAGGCTGGTAATAGGACACTTTTTAAATTGACAAAAACTAATTTTGTTTTCTGATCAGAGTTGCCACTCTTTGACTCAACTGTAGAAAGTTGAAAATATCTTTGTAGGTGGCCACAAAAGTTTTTGAGAGAATTTTAGAAGATGTGCCATGGTGGAATGTCATTGACTTAATTAGTTTCTTCCCTGGCCTCAAAGGCAACATATTGGCATTCTCCAAATGTGTGTGAGTGTGTGAAAGCGTGAAAGTGTTTATCGCTCAGTCCTGTCTCACTCTTTGTGACCTCCTGTGTCAATGGGGAAACAGTGGAAACAGTGTCAGACTTTATTTTTTTGGGCTCCAAAATCACTGCAGATGGTGACTGCAGCCATGAAATTAAAAGACGCTTACTCCTTGGAAGAAAAGTTATGACCAACCTAGACAGCATATTCAAAAGCAGAGACATTACTTTGCCAACAAAGGTCCATCCAGCCAAGGCTATGGTTTTTCCTGTGGTCATGTATGGATGTGAGAGTTGGACTGTGAAGAAGGCTGAGTGCCGAAGAATTGATGCTTTTGAACTGTGGTGTTGGAGAAGACTCTTGAGAGTCCCTTGGACTGCAAGGAGATCCACCCAGTCCATTCTGAAGGAGATCAGCCCTGGGATTTCTTTGGAAGGAATGATGCTAAAGCTGAAACTCCAGTACTTTGGCCACCTCATGCAAAGAGTTGACTCATTGGAAAAGACTCTGATGCTGGGAGGGATTAGGGGCAGGAGGAGAAGGGGACGACAGAGGATGAGATGGCTGGATGGCATCACTGACTCGATGGACGTGAGTCTGAGTGAACTCCGGGAGTTGGTGATGGACAGGGAGGCCTGGCGTGCTGCAATTCATGGGGTCACAGAGTCGGACACGACTGAGCAACTGAACTGAACTGAACTGTGTCCATGGGATTCTCCAGGCAAGAAAACTGGAGAGAGTTACTATGCCCTCCTCCAGGGGATATTCCCGACCCAAAAACTGAACCCACGTCTCTTGCAGATGGGTGACAGGTTCTTTAACACTAATACCACCTGGTGAGCATGTGGGTGGGTATTTATTTGTGATTCAAAGATTCTGAAATGTGTTGCTATAGTTCTTTTTTTTTTCTTCTGAAACCATTTGCCAATTAAGTGGTTGCTCTATCACCAAAGCTGAAAGAAATTGAATTTGTATACCAACAACTTGTCACCGAATGAATAAAAAAGATTTTGTTTAATTGACCATAAGAGAGTTTTTCCCTGTCTTAGAAGTCTGTGTTTTAAGAAAATTGCACATGACTTTTTTCTCCGTATTACCCATCTTCAGTCTATTTTTAGACTGAAGGCATGCTTAAGTTAAGGGATATGGCTTAGTAAATATTGATATTCTTTCTGAAACAGGATATGATATAATACTTGCATAATCAGGATTCTGTCTAGACTAGTGAAATTAAAATAGTGACAGGGCAAAAGGAATCCCTGAAATGGAATGCTTTAGAAAACGTTTCTCCAAAATATTGATACAATTTGTGAATATAAAATAGTATTTTATATCAACATTAAAGTCAAGGTCTCAATATCTGGAATGCTGTATTGACTTTTGTAATTAATATTATTGTTATTTATCATTTTGACTGATCTTTCAGAAGGTAAAGTGGCATTTGTTTCAAATGTTTTCGTCTGGATAAAGAGTCTCAAACATAAATGCACCTCAAAAATATAGAATAGAGCATGCTGCCTATAATCAGAAAAGGGGAAAATGATCACACTGCTTTCATTTTGGGCTAAAATATAATTAATAAATACGTCAGTAGATGCTGCCCAAGAAGCAAAACCAAATATTGGTCTTAAACTTTAAGAGTTTTGACCAACTAAAACCAAATACTTAAAATCTTTCTGAAGCTTCACATTTGTTTAGTAAAATGTATTTCCAAAATCATTTTTCTAAGAATACTTCATTAAGAAAATTATGAAGGAACACTTTCAAACCAGGGATGGCTTTGAAACCTACTAAATCAAGTTTAGCCCAGAAAGAGTATGGAGAGAGTTAGGACCAGGCTTCACTGAGTCAGTGGGTGTCCCTTACAGATGAATTTCTTCTGTATCTCAATGTTCTGTAAATATGCCCAATTATTCTATGAAGCAGAGAAAGAATTTATTTTATAGCATTCAAATGAGGGTAGGTATTATGTGGCATAGAATTCCTACTCAGTCACACATCAGCTCTGTGATCTTGGACAAAACTATTTACTATTTCTTAGTTTTCCCAACTATAAAATGACATAATAAGAGTACCAACTTCCCAAGGGCATTGTGAGGATAAAAGGGGTTAATCCATGTAAAGTCCTTAGCAGAGTGCCCATTCTCAAATAAACAATAGTATTTTCTTAAAGAAATAGTATTACCTAGTGCTATGATTATTTTAAAGTGTAATTCATGTTTCCCCAAGATGAATTTTTGTACATTTCCTTTTAGTACATCTTAAATTTGAAATAATAGTGAATATTCTTCCACTCTGAGGTGAGCTTCATCACCTTTGCTATGAATTATAGTAAATGACAATTGAATAAGATTAATTTAACTCTGCAGTCTTGGTAGAATCTGTCATTTCCAGCCTCTGCCTCAGAATTATATGGGAACTTTGTATGCTTCATTTGAGAATCCTTGCAGCAAGTTATATTTTCCTCATCGGATCTCATCAGCCACTGCTCTGTGGGATAACACATAGGTAATAGGTGCAGGAAGTGACCCCATAGACATGTGTATTGCTTGCCCTTTGTTGTATGGAAGATCAGGGATAGGCATTAAAAAAGGACAGAGTGAGCCAGGTAGTTGAATCTGTTAAATATATCTGTCTTGATTTAGATGGCAAAAGAGAATAAAAATGTTCCAAAACAGCCATAAATTTAAAACCATATGCTTCCTTAGAGATCTGATTATGGTTCTCATTTCTCCCCCTATGGGGAGAAGGGAGAGTTTGGAAGACAGTGCCATTATTTATGGCAAGAACCAAGTGATGAATATGCATGGAGACTTGGAAAGGTCTGAGCCTTCCTAATGCCTTACTCTCCCTTTCTCTGCTTGATCCCTAGACTGAAGGAAGCTACTGACCAAGGCTAGCCATTTGCTAATTTCACATTTTGGAGATTTTAGCTGTATGTTCTCTGCCTGAGGCAGCCAGCCATTTGATTCTATACTGGGCACCAGGATATTAAAATTCAGAAGCTTGTGGTAGCTGGTACATTAATGTGGGGGGCAGAGGTGATACTCATTTTATTTTTTTTTTAATATAAATATTGTAACACATTACCTTGAAATGACTTGAATTAGTGGCTGATCAACAGCATTATTTGTATTTAAATCCAGGTGTTCCTGCAATTTGAATTGCAAGTTCTGCAGACATTGTGAAGTCTTCTATTCCTTTGTGGACCAAAGAATATTTAGGTTTCACTACCTGGTCTCTCTTTTTGTGTTTTGGATTAGGTTTATAAGAGCATAAAATACTAAGCCTTCTAATGGATTGTTAGCACTCGGAATAATGTTCATGTATGATGTGAAGTAAATACTGTGACGCAAAGCATGAAAAATAATCTTAGGTACAAATACACAGAACATGTTAAGTCAGATTTTTTCCTTTTAGTGTCCTTGTTTCTACTTTTTAAAGTAATAGTGATGATTTCATGGATATGTAAACTTTCTAAAAGTTAATTTTTTTGTTTGTTTGCATATGTATGTTTTCTGCTTTTGCACATTCTGCTTTGCCAGCTTTGTCAGAAGTGAAGCAAATGTTTACTGTCTTGGGTACTCTTCTAATTTATATACACAGTTTTGATATCAGTGAAAAGCCTAAAAAATTTTGAGCTTAACCTTTAGGACAAAGAGCAGCTAGAAAGGTGACGAGTCCTTAAATATTAATTAATTCTAAAAATATTCAACTTCTTTTCTCTTGTAGCGAGAGATTTTTCTTGAGGCTAAATAGAAACGGGCTTCCCAAAGCCCCAGATAAACCAGAACGACACTGCTCTCTCTTCGTGGTAAGTGGATCTTGTTTTATCAAGGAGGCAGATTCTTTCTTAAGTACTTTATCTTATTTAAGAGACGTAAGTTATTATGAGAGAACATAGTAGATTTGCTGAAACTTTGTAAATAACACGTAAATAACACATAAATTACAGTGAAAGTGGTATGAAAGTTTTAGTTGCTCAGTGGTATCTGACTCTTTGCCCGTCAGGCTCCACTGTCCATGGGATTTCCTAGGCAAGAATACTAGAGTAGGTTGCCATTTGCTCCTCCAGGGGATCCTCCTGACACAAGGATCAAACCCGGATCTCCTGCATTGCAGGAGATTGTTTGCTGTCTGAGCCACCAGGGAAGAGTATAAATTACTGTGATGCCCTGAAATCTGAATGCCAGCTTTCACAATCACACCTTTGTCCCATCAGTGTGTATAAGAGCCTGTTCTTTATGGCTGAAGCCCAGTGTGACAGGGCTCAGAGTGGCACGTGGTATTTAGTATGTATTTAAGAAATATTTAAAGAATGAGTGAGCTAGAGACTGAAAAAAGAATGGGCTTTTCTTTTTTAAGTCTTATTTGACATCTGTAGGCTTACAGTAAAGTTGATCACAGTGGTATTTTTAGAACAGGATTTGAATTATGTGCTTCTGCTCCAAAAAATCCAAGAATGCTCATATTTGTCTTTCTTCTGTTATTTGTTAAAACAATGTGCTATCCCTTCAAGTGTTTCTGCCTAAAGGATGAGTTCTACAATGACCAGACTTTGTTTTTCGGTAGGATTTGGGGAGCAGCGAGCTCAGAAAGGACATCTACATCACTGTGCACATCATCCGAATCGGTAGGTGTGACACTTGGCATGATAGGAGCATGACGGGGAGAACTGCCCAGAGGCTTCTGTGTACTTGTGATTTATGTGCTGTCTGGGTCAAAAAGAAGTCCAAGCAAGATCTGAATCCCATATTCGCAGAATTTGGGATTCTGGTCTCCCCAGACTCTCACACCGCCATAAATAGAGTTTGTTCTCTCTCCATATAAGTCATTAGTTAGTTTGCTGCATTTCATTTAGTTTTATTGGACTTTCTAAAAATATTGGATTCATACACTTGGTATTTGTCTACTCAAATTCTAATTTCTGTTAACAGCATACATTAAACTTTTAGGAGCTGGATTTTCTACACATTTATGAAAACTTTACACCAACTGGCATTTCCCAAAGTGTGGAAGGCTGCAGAACATTATTACACAAGGTGCTATAAGAAAAAGGCTACGGAAAATTGAATGCTGTATATATATTTTTCACTTGTATAATTTCGTCAGCTTATTAAAGAGTCTTGAGAAATCCTACTGGGAAGAATAAAATTGCTTCTCTAACTTTGTTGACCCTAGCTCTCTCCAGATTTGATTTGACTGTGGAAACACTTATATAATGTTACACTTACTAACCTCTTGCAGAACACACTTTCAGTGTTCTATGATGCCCTTGCACATTAAAACCAAAATATGGTCACTAGGTTTACGCATGTAAGACCTCTAAAAGCAGGCATTTTATGGCAGAGGAAATACATGGTGGAACCTAAGTCATTTCTCTAGGAAAGCTAACCAACTGATACTGAGAACTGGCTTCTCCTTCCTCACTAACTGTTACACGACTTGCTGAGGAAAACTTCTGCAGAATAGTGATATCTCACCATGCAGTCCCGCATGGTGATTTTTTTTTTTTTAATGGTTTTTTATTTTATACACACGATGACCCCATTTTACATTGAGAGAGACTATAAAACGTTGTTTCAACAAAGATTTTCTAAGCATTTTTTTCCTCATAAAAGTCTGTTTTGAAAAACCCATTTAATTTTATCTTCTTTTCATATTTGAGGGGCAGTAGAAATAAATAAATAAGTGAACTGTCTTTGGTTTTGTTTTAATTTTCTTTTTATACATGAGTATGGGGTGTAGAAATTGGAAAGAGTCTTTTAAAACTGGCAAAGTTGTAATGCGTGTTTCTGTTTGTTTATGAGATAGAGCCTCTGTCTGTGCCCAGGATGGCAGGGGTGCAGTTTATGGAATTCTTTGTGGTTTTTAAAAAATTTATTCAAATTTGTCACAGCAATTGTTAATGTAAAATGTGATTTTGGATATCTTCATGTAAACATGGATACAATTTGAACATAATCTTCTACAAATTTGAGATAAAAAGTAAACCACTCTAGCTTTCAGAACTTTTAGAAAAGTATCTACAGGCTTTTGGTGGTAGAAAATGATAACATGTCTTGCTTGCCTTGGCTGGGTATCTCTGTCCTTCACTCCCAGGATACAGCTGAGGAAACGACTGCATAGTATTACCCATCACAGGGCTGCCTTTCAAATACCTGGCATTTGATTAGTGGCTGTATATTTTACTAAGCTATTTATGATCATTAAGTCATCAGAATGAATGTTGAATCCTAAATTACCTACCTTCCTTCCCTAAGCTTTGATCGAATTAATTCTATATTGACATTACTGCAAAAACTTGCCTGATGATCAGTCCAATAATAATGAAGGTAAGAAACTCAGAAAAGTTAAGATTTAATCTGCTTCAGTGAAATAAAGGAGTGGAAGATCCTTGTCTATCAGGGGCAAGTAGAAGAATTATTCTAGAAAGAGTAAGAACTTTTTCTAGATTATTC
The DNA here is from genome assembly GCF_055505025.1 of Bos grunniens. Lineage (NCBI taxonomy): Eukaryota > Metazoa > Chordata > Mammalia > Artiodactyla > Bovidae > Bos > Bos grunniens. Next base: position 63,810,266 of record NC_141168.1, on the reverse strand, counting down.
CTTGTATAGACTTAATAAGAAAAGGGCACACTGACCTGCACTGGCTGCCGAGAGCTGGAGTAACAGTACCTGGCCTGGAATTTGAGGCCTCGTCTTTGATCGGAAAAAAGGGGAGGAAATAAAGATAAATAGTTTCACCACACTAGATTCATAAATAACTGCATGATTTCTATTTAGCAGTGATTGGTTCAACTTGCAATAAAACAGATAATGGCCATTCATAATTATAAAGGGCAGGCCTGAACAGAAATACTTATATTGCTTATTTATCAGCCCAACAAACTTAGTTGGTCTCTTACCACATTTGTTTATACCCACTACACAAGTTTTCATAATTTTAGGTATATTTATCCCTTTTTTATCATGAGCAATCATTATAGGCTTTCACCATGAAACAAAAGCATCTCATGTATTTTCTACCATAGGGAATACCCATTCCTCTTACCAGTATATTTGTAATTATTGAAACTATTTGCGTATTACCCAACCAGTAGCCCTAGCTATATAGCTAACAGCTAATATTACAGCTGGACACCTCCTAATTCATGTAATTGGAGGAACAACCTTTGCCCTAATAATTGGTAGTCCTACCACAGCCTTCATTACATTTATTGTCCTTGTTTTGCTTACTATTCTTGAATTCCCAGTAGTCAGGTTTACGTATTCACCCTGCTAATAAGCCTGTACCTACATGAGACCCTGTGCTGCCTGCATGTGCTCTCAGTTGTAGCTGACTCTGCAACCCCATGGACTGCAGCCCGCCAGGCTCCTCTGCCCATGGGAGTCTCCAGGCAAGAATACCGGAGTGGGTTGCCATTTCCTCCTCCTGGGGATCTTTCCGACCCAGGGATCGTACCCACACTTCTTGCGTCTCCTACATGAGCAGGTGAATTCTTTACCACTGTACCACCTGGAAAACCCTGTACCTATATGGTAATACCTAATGACTCTCCAAACCCATGCATGTCACATAGTAAACACCAGTCCCTGATCTCAGAGGAGTCCTCTCAACTCTTTTTATAGTGTTGAGTCTAGTACATGATTTCATTGTAAATCAGCACTCTTATTATCCTTAGGCCTGTTAATCAATATATTAGTAATATACCAATGAAAATGAAACATCATCCGAGAAAGTACATTTCAAGGCTGTCACACATTAATTATTCAAAAGGGAAAAATCCTTTTCATTATGTCGGAAGTCCTCTTCTTTTTTTTTTTTTTTCTGTGGTTTTTACCACCATTAAGTGGTATTCCAGCTTCTATTTATAAATATTACTCTGAAATTGATATATCAGAGGGGCAGTTTTCCTTTATTACTGAAGAATGAAAGCCAAATTGAATACTGCCATTCCTCTCTTTTTTTCTATTTAGCGTTGGATTTGGAAAGTACTAGAGCCATGCAGACATGCTGTAGCAGGACTTCAGTCAGATGGAAACAACGTGCAGATCTGTTCCCTAGCATCTGGAAACAGACTGGCAGACTTTTTTCATTATTTCTCCTCACGTTAGCTTGTTATGTTACAGCTCCAGTGTGCTTTTTGCTTTCAGTTTTCAAAATAACCCGTTGGTAATTAAATGCAACAATAAATTAAAACAGTATCTAAACCACAGATTTTGAAATGTCTAACAATTTAAACAAGTAGAAACCATGTCAGAGTTAAAAAAGGATCCCTGGAGATCTCAGCCTGCTTACTGAGCTGGGAAAGAACATGCTCATTTGCTCACCTGTGCTTACTTGCTATACTGTCAGGTAATCTCAAATCACTTCTTTTCAGAGGTGAAATGTTTGAAATCATTTTTTGAAATATGGAGAATCTTACAAGTAGAGAATGAAATAGGCACCCCTACTGCCTTTTTGGATGCGATTCTCCTGGGGTGCCTTCATGAATGCTTCGGGAAGGGTACCCACACCTGGGCTCAGCTTCAGTCTTCATGTTTTATAGGTAACAGCCAATGGCCAGAGTTTGCACTGCGTGCCCAAGGTCACACAACTATGGGGTCTGAGGGGAGAGTTCAGAATGGAGGCAACAGTTGCTCCAAATCTGTGTCTTTACCATCACCCATTACATTTCATATGGCTTATGTTAGAGCTGTATGTGTCTCGTCTTAAGCTGGATTAATCAAATGGCTCCTTGAACTAGGTGTGCTTTTTAATTGAACAGGTCGAATGGGGGCAGGAGAAAAAAAGAATGCCTGCAGTGTCCAGTACCGGCGACCCTTTGGCTGTGCAGTTCTTAGCATTGCTGACCTGCTGACTGGAGAGACGAAAGATGACCTCATCCTGAAAGTGTATATGTAAGGAGCTTGCACATGATGTGGGCTGGGGTGGGCATGGGGGTACATGGGGATCTTATGTGGTGAATCCTGCTTTCTGTGGGTAATGGAAGAGCCAGGGATGCACAGAGTTTAAGCCATTCCTCAAAAACTTAATCATCTCTAGGCCTACTACAATTGAGCCTACAAATCGTCATTTGCCTTTCAGAGGATTATGAAATTGAGAACCAAAAAGAATAGATAGCTTACCCACTGGGTGGACCATCCCCTGCATAGAATACCTCCCAAGAATTTAAAACCTTTTATATCTTTACCCTCGGAAAGTTCATTTGTTCTTGGAAAATGGAAATAGTTTTTAACATAAACTGATTATAATTAAGAAAAAGGAAGTTCAGATTGGGTGATTCCCCTCTTACTTTATATATTATTAGTTTATTATGTGGTGGTTTCGTCGCTAAGTCATATCTGATGCTTTGCAACCCCATGGACTATATTCCGCCAGGGTCCTCTGTCCATGAGATTTCCCAGGCAAAAATACTGGAGTGGGTTGCCATTTCCTCCTGCAGGGGATCTTCTTAAAGATGGAACCCAGGTCTCCTGCATAGCAGGAGGATTCTTTACTGACTGAGTCACCAGGGAAGCCCATTTGTGGGCTTCCCTATCAAAGCACCATAAACAAGGAGGCTTAAGCCACAGACATTTATGGTCTCACTGTAATGGAAGCCACAGTTCCCAGATCACAGTGTTGGCTATGCTGATTCTTTCTGAGGGCTGTGAGGGGGATTCTGTTCCCTGCTTCTCTCTCCTGGTTTCTGGTGTCCTGTAGATGCATGACCTGATGTATGCCTTCATCATACATGACTTTCTCCAGGTGTGTGTATCTGTTTCTGTAACCACATTTCCCCTTTTTATATGGGCCTAGTTAGTTATACTGGGTTAGGACCCACCCTAAACAGCCTAATTTTAACTTGATTATCTGTGTAAAAACCCTATTTCCAAATAAGATCCTCAGAACGTGGTTTATGCATCTTTTGAGGGTCAGTGGCAGCAGATACAGTTCAGTTTGAACATTCCACGAAGAAAATCCACTTAATGTACTCCACACCCTAAGTTTTTAAAAAGGCACATGGTTTTCGCTTGCCCTTCCCTGAGCACCTGCCCGCAGGTCTGACAATGGAGAGATGACACACGGTGCCATCCTCAGAGCAGATGCACTGGGAATGGGGGATCTGGGATCCGCATTCCTGATTTGAGGACCACACTGCTGACCTCCTCTGTGAGTGAGCTTGCTTTTGTTATCTGTTCCGGCTGTTGCAGCGTGTACCAATGTGGAGGGGACCCACGTGGCCCACTACCTGTGGGATATATACCTCAGGTTGCTTTTTGACAACAGCTGCAGGATTTCTTGGATTTATCCATCTTCTACCCAGAGGCCCTGGGACCTGCACCACATGTTTGCTAATCAGTTGACAAAGGTTCACTTATAGCCTGTGGTTTAGGACTAGAAACTCTCTTTGTCTCTTTTAAGAGTGATAAAATCTATGACCTTGATATTAAACTTGAAAACTTTTGGTGATACTACTGGGTAGTAAAGCATGCTACTCTTTTATCCCATCAGTTCAGTCGCTCAGCCGTGTCCGACTCTTTGCGACCCCATGAATCGCAGCACACCAGGCCTCCCTGTCCATTACCAACCCCCGGAGTTCACTCAAACTCATGTCCATCGAGTCAGAGATGCCTGCCAGCCCATGGTGGAGCGTAAATCCAGTATAATCCCCTTTCTAAATTTTACTGGTGATTGTGAAACATAGTTTAATTGCAACAGTACTAATGATAATAGCCACCATTTACTTTGTGCTTACTGTGTGCAAGGAACCATGTTAATAAGCACTTTGCATGTGTCATGTCACTTTATTTTCATGACAAACTCATGAAGCAGATGCTGTTGGCTTTGTTTTCCACATAAGGGGACAGAGAGGCTAAATAGCACCCCAAATCACCTAACTAATCAGAACAGGAACCAGCTGTGAAGTCAGGACTGCCTAACTCAGAACGTGAGCTCTCATGTTACCAGGTCGTATGTTTCAGGGTGTTATTTCACACCACCGTCTAGTGATGTGACAATGATGCTGTTAGGTGACCTTGCTTTTTAAGAAAAACTAAAATTTCTCACAAATGCAATCTCTTTGTTTCTTTGAGTGATCTTTCTAGGTATGCATAGGAAATGTTAGATTTATCTTGTCAGTGGGAAAACTGGGGGACCTGGAGTTCCTTGCATCCCTCTTGATTATGCAACCAGCCAAGGAAGACCCATGAATTCCAGTTCTGTGGGAGATACTCATTCTCCTGAAATTAAGTTGTACTGCTCTTTGTAGTTATTGTCTGTTTTTTCATAAATAGCAAATAAGGTTTGAGTTATTCTTGATGCAAGAGAGATCCCTTAAAAATTACAGATCAGCAATTTATGAATCCATTCCAGGATGAAAGCTAGGCAGTCAAAACAGTTATTGTAGATGAAAAAGAAGCTAGAGTTTATTAAAACATTTTAGAGGAGTGACTGTTAGAAACAATTTGGAAGAAATTTCTATTTGTTAAGGGTACCAAATCCTTAGACCAAACTGGAACTGAAACAGAGAATAGCAAGAAATACCTTGTCTGAGCCTGAAAGATACTTCAGTCACATACTTTAGGAGCTTTTATTTTATTTGGAGTTTTGTAGATTAAAAGCATGAATTCTAGAGTCCCTTAACTATTTAATAGGAAGCAAGCTATCTTTCTTCCTTCCCCACTGAGCTGAACTAAGAAAACTAGGAGCAGGGGCTACTAAGTGGTAATTTGGTATCTTACAGCTGGACAAGTGGAATGGTTTTATTTCACCTTAATTTTCCAGCCTTCTCAGTGTCAGTGTGGAGAAGGCAATGGCACCCCACTCCAGTACTCCTGCCTGGAAAATCCCATGGACGGAGGAGCCTGGTAGGCTGCAGTCCATGGGGTTGCTAAGAGTTGGACACGACTGAGCGACTTCACTTTCACTTTTTACTTTCATGCATTGGAGAAGGAAATGGCAACCCACTCCAGTGTTCTTGCCTGGAGAATCCCAGAGACAGGTGGGCTGCCGTCTGTGGGGTCGCACAGAGTCGGACACGACTGAAGCGACTTAGCAGCAGTAGCAGCAGCAGCAGTGTCAGTGCTCTTATTTGCTATCCTACCATTAACTGGTTCAAAAATAACCTCCATCCAGTTCATCCTGGAAAAGCTTATGGCAGTGAAATAAATAAATATGTAAGCGCATTGTGAATTATTGGCTACAGATGAGATCACAAGGAGGAAGTCACTATAGGGTGGAATATTTTGATTGATAGTTATAGAATCTTTGATTGTCAGGACCCTTGGGAGGGAGCCTTTGTTGCTAGTGAAAGATAGTAGTGAATTTACAAACGCATTCAGATGAGGGAGGGTCTCCCTCGCCTAACTGGGGCAGTCTCAGCAGTAAGAATAGAGCAGACCCAGATATTAACAAATCATCAGGAGTAACAGTCAGAGGGATATCCATTCAGTCATTCATGTAGCCAGTATTTTCTTTAAGCACCTACAGTGTTCAAAGTACTGAGGGGAACACAGGTATCTACCAGTCCCAGATCCAGTTCTCAAGAATCTTCAGAGTCTCCTAGGTGAACTCAAGCATGAGCTGGTGAAAGACAAGAGCTGAAAGACTAAGGTACAGACGGCTGTCAGAGTGAGAGATGGAGAAACGCCTTTTGGCCTAGAAGTAGAAAGTCTGGAAGAGTTACCTTAATTACCCTTCAGTAAATCCCACCAGGTTTTTGCCAGTGCAAGTTGTGTTAACCTCAGTTGCATTTTGATGCTAGCCAACTTGGTCATGATATAATAGATGGAGATTCAATAACGAGAAATAACATTTACTGAGCATTTACTTTATGCAGGGATTATCCTAAACCCAAGCTTGTTCAGTGTTCTAGTATATTAGCCCTATTTCACAAACGAACAGATCAAGGCACAGAATAGGTAATTCACCCAAAGAACATAGCTCAGTTAATAGTGAGGATCCAAATCCAGGGAGTCAGGATCTTAGCCTGTACTTCCTTCCACTGCATGCATTGTTCTCTGAGCTTCTCATAACCTGAATTGTTCATCTCAGCCACTTCATGAAGTAGTTGGTCATGCATTACCAGATACGGTCATTCCTGCCTATCTTGGGGCAGCTAAGCCAAGCCATGTTCTCTGTGTTGAGAACTGCAGGGAGGTTTAAGGAAGTACATTATAGTGGTTATATGAAAAGGGGCAGGTGTGTAGGAAAGTCATCTCATGCGTCATCAAAGCTTAACAGAGTGGCCATGATTTCACAGGTGTAATACAGAGAGTGAGTGGTACCAAATCCACGAGAATATCATCAAGAAGTTGAATGCACGTTATAATTTGACTGGCTCCAATGCAGGTGAGTATATGGGTCTGTCTGACTCCCTACACTTTTCATTTCGGTTGCTTTATTTGTCTGTAAAGAAGAAAATTTTCAGCCCTTTGTTTTTCTCTCTACTCACTCCCTAAAAGTGCTCGGTCAAAATGCTGGTATGTTTCCTTATTCTATGATAGGTTTATAGCTATAACTCTAAAAGATATATTCTTTTCTGGTTTGCGTCAAGGTAGAGTATCTGAGTTTTTTCTCTAGTCTTGGGATCTCCAGGTTGTTGCTGATTGCTGAAAACCAAATGACAAATATGCCTCGGTTCATGACAGTTGTGTGGAATGGGTTTGATGAACAGAAATTTTTGTCAATAAGGTCCAAGAAAAACATGCTTCTCTGCCTATAGCTGTAGTATTATATAGAGAAAAGCATATACATGCCATCTGGCAGGAACTGTAATATAATATAGCATTATAAAGTATACATAATACAAGTAGTTTAAATCACTGAGTGGTTTAAATCACTCAGTTGTGTCCGACTCTTTGAGACCCCATGGACTGTACAGTTCATGGAATTCTCCAGCCCAGAATACTGAAGTGGGTAACGTTTACTTTCTCCAGGGGATCTTCCCAATCCAGGAGTCGAACCAGGGTCTCCTGCATCGCAGGCAGGTTCTTTACCAGCTGAGCTACCAGAGAAGCACATATCAGGTGGCGCATACTCTTACACTAGTAATATACTAGACTTACACTATAGCATATGTAGGTTGTATAATATATTGAATGACATCTTTAAGTTTGATCAGTTATACAAAAACATGGTGAATATTATTCCTGTCCCACCTTCAAACCCACGTTGAAGCAGCATAAGCTATGAAGTTGTGTGCTTTAATTAAAGAAACTTCTAAATCAACTGGTATTTGAACTGAATGCATTGCTTTTTATGGCTGATCTTTAAAGTACCCTGAATATAGATGGTTGTGTTATAGTCCAACTTGCCTGGCAATTAAAACAATCTGAATTTAAATTTAGACCACCTTTTCTTCAGACCTGTGTACATTTCACCAGGCCAAGTGAAAATGTTAGTCACTCAGTCGTGTCCAATTCTTTGTGATCCCATGGACTGTAGCCCACCAGGCTCCTGTGTCCATGAAATTGTCCAGGCAAGATTACTAGAGTGGGTTGCCATTCCCTTCTCCAAGGGATCATCCTGATCCCGGGATCAAACATAGGTCTCTCGCACTGCAGGCAGATTCTACTGTTGCTCAGACAATAAAGAATCTGTCTACAGTGCAGGAGACCCTGCAGGGCTTGATCCCTGGGTCGGGAAGATCCCTTGGGGAAGGGAACGGTTACCCACTGCAGTATTCTTGCCTGGAGAATCCCATGAACAGAGGACCCTTTGCATATGACGATCCCACATCACCAGCCCAAAACAACCCACAAAGTAACTGCAGACAGAATCTCTGTGGTTTGGTCACTTGAGAGCCATAAATATTCACAGCTCATTCATGTGGCAGCACTTCAGGCTGTAATGAATGGTGAGGTCAGTTTTCTCTTCAGTTTCCCTAGAGCAAAGGAGGGAAATTGGCTTCCTTTGATCCACACAAAATCCTCCATCTACCACTGAATAAAGAAAATACTTGCACTTGCTATTAAAGGTAGAGTCTCTGAAGGACCAGGAGATTTTAGTAGTGAATATAACTTGAAATAAGAAGAATACCTCAGAAACTGCTGTGTACACTTGTCTTCAATTTTTCTGTGAAAGAATTGAAATAGCATTTATTGTATAAAGACCAAGCGATTTATTTTAAATATACTTTCAGTAAGATGGTAGGCCTAGTGTTTTTTTAAAACTTTTCTTGCCAAATTCATTGACAAACTTCTAACCAAATTCATTACTTGTGACAGACTTTTTGGTATTTCTTGATGCCATGGATTATTTTTTATCATTAAATATATTTTGTACCTGTGCTGTCCACCTTGATAGGTACTAGCCACCTGGGGCTATTGAGCCTTAGACATGAGGCTGGTGTAGCACTGGGATTGAAGTGTGAGCATGCATGCTCAGTTGTGTCTGACTCTTGGCGACCCTATGGACTGTAGCCCGCCAGGCTCCTGTGTCCATGAGATTTTTGCAGCAAGAATACTGGATTGGGTTGCCATTTCCTTCTCCAGGGGATCTTCCTGACCCAGGGATTGAACCCGTGTCTCCTGGGTCTCCTGCACTGCAGGCGGTTTCTTTACTGCTGAGCCACTGGGGATGTCATTAAAGTGTGTAGTGCTTGTAAAATACATACTTGGTTTTGAAGACTTGATACATATATAATGAATATGAAACAGCCCTTTAATAATTTTTATATTGATTATATGTTCAAAGGTAACATTGTGGATATATTGGTCTAAACATAATATATTACAAAAGTTAATTTTGTTTCTATTTTTTAAGTGGTTACTAGCCCCATAGGTGGCTCATATCATAGTTCTATTAGGCAGTGCTGCTCTAGACTGGATTTAAAGAATTTCCTTTTTGAGCTCTTTTGATGCCTCACATTCATTATGCCTTACTCCTTTGCTTCTGCCCACTAACTTTGGGTGGAGAAGTTTGTAGCCATTGTGTATCTTTTTCTTTCTCTCCCAGAGTCCCATTACTTTTAATTTGCTTGCATTTGCCTCCTATGTGAATAAATAAATATAAAACTAACCCTGACCTGATTTTTCTCATGTAGTCCCTTCCCTCCTTACCATCACAGATGCAGTGTTGACTAAGCAAAGTGTGTTCATCTGTTCCAATATACTTGTTTCCAAACTCCTTGTCAACTCCCAGGTCTTTGCTCTTTGCAGTGTGCCTTACAATTCTTCTGTTGTTGGAGCCTTTGAGTTTATCATTGTCCTGACTGAAGTGATGCTCAGTGGGTGTTACCTGTTGTGTTTACATCCATTGCACAGAAATGAAAAACTACTTGTTGCATCTTTGGAAAGAGTAAAAGAAACCATTTTACCATACAACCCTGCCTAGCAGGGTTTCTCTGCTTTGGCAGAATCAATCCTGCATTTTGCTGCCTGTCTTGATGCTGAGATTCCTAGATAGCTGAATATATACTCTTCAGGCTTGGCTTTTGCTGCAAAGCCCTGCCTGCTCTCCTATCCTTACAGCCCACTCCTCTCCTTCCCCCTCCTTTCAAGCCTGAGTCCCAGCCAGCTGCACCCAGCCAGCATCAACTCGCCTTCTATTCCTTTGGTCTCCTTCTGGTCCCTTCTAGCTCTCTCACAGCAAAGGCAAACCCAGCCCTAAGCCTTGTCACGCCAAAAGACTGCTGCAGAGAGAAAAAGCTCAGACAGACACTTTTAAAAATTAGTAAATGAACTCTTTATTCTTTCTTTCCATTTAAGTTTCCACTCTTCTTGGAGAGTGGAACATTGTTCTATTGTCACCTGTCTTGAGGGAAGGCAATTATAAAAATAATGGATAAAGTTTTAGGAGCTGTTTGGCTTTATTATTGAAAGGGAGGCATCTGATAGCGTACTTAAGGGGGAAACAAGAGTATAGGAAATTGAAGTTGGAAATTGGGATGCCTCATGATTAAATTATCACAGTGAAATGTTGACTTTTTCTCCTTGGACCATGGAGTAGTTGATTAAATGGAAGCAGTGCAGTCAAATGTTTTCAAGAGAATTAAATTCACTCAACAAAATGTTGTTTTAGTCCTTGCTTTCCTCCTGCTGTTCCTTGGTCATTATACTAAAAAGAGAAAAAAAGAATAACTTTGAAATTAGTTTTAGAATCAAATTCTACCACCTAATTTTCAGGCCTTTTATGCTTCATTGATGTGCTTCTATCTTTTGGAGTTGTAATCTTGTCTATTTAATAGGTAAAAGGAGTTGTCTAGATAACTGGGTTTTTTCTCCCCCTCTAACCTAAGACCTGTGTTGCTAAGGTACATTAACTACTATCTTTATTGGGTTTAGAAACTGGAAGAAAATTTCAGGTGATCCATTTAACTTTAAAGGTAAAAATATAATTGAATTAACCTGTCTGTATGGTTAGATTTAGTTCATTGCAGTAATTCAAAATTTCCAAAGTTGTCCTCTGTGAGAATTTTTAAATCCAAAAATCATATTGTGAGAATTTGAACTTCTAAAAATAGTCATTAGAATTAGCCTGGTTGAAGTTGGTTGAGCAAATGGTTATTATTAACGTCACCTCTGATAGACATTAGCAGTTGAATTCTAGGAATGTGAAATAAGACTGAGCCAATATGATTTCCTGAGACACATTCAGTTCTATTATTTGAAATAACTTGTGTAAAAATCCTTGGCTCCTGTTCAGTATGTCCTAAGAGAAAATTCAGAATACTTTAATATTATCTATGTGTTTATGAAATCCTATTTCCTGTAGTTTGTACATGTAACTTACAACTAGAAGAAATCATATTTGCTAATCAGGTCAGTTTTACAATCTGCTTTTTGTCTTAGCCAGATGAGCACTGTGATTGCATTCCTGCCAGTTATACATTTTAACCCCCACAGAAGGTGAGACTCCTTCAGAATTACCTAGATAAGAAGCCCACTTACTTGTACAAGGAGGGCACTTTAATTCTGTGCAGGAAGTAAATGGTGTTCTTCATTTAACTGAGGTGAAAGGAGGCTTTTGAGAGAGTTAGACTGTATTTGGGGGAGTTGAGCATCCTGTCCTCACATAGACAGGTAGTTGTTTAATTCAGTAGAATTGAACTGGTGTAATTCTTAAAGATTGTGTCAGTACTCCTGACTTTTGAACACTGCACTTAGAAACTTTACTTTCTAATATTGTTAAAAGAAAACTGGTACTCATTGGCACCACCTATTGGCTAGACATATAGTATATGGCCTTTTGGCTCACTTCTGGAATTTCCTAATTATTAAACGAAGGCACCCCTGGTGGCTCCGGGGTAAAAGAATTTGCCTGTAATGCAGGAGATTCGAGAGACCTAGGTTCAATCCCTGGGTCTAAAAGATCCCTTGGAGGAGGAAATGGCAACCCACTCCGCTATTCTTTCTGGGAATATTCCATGGGTAGAGGAGCCTGGCAGGATACAGTCCCTAAGTTCACAGAGAGTCAGACATTATTGAGCTCACACACACAATTATTAAATCATGCTTTATTTTTATTCTTTTTGAGTTTTTAGCTTTGAAATAATTTTACTTTCAGAAAAGTTTTAAGAATAGTGCAACAAATATGTAACTTCTCAAAGTTTAACATTTCACGATATTTGCATTATCCTTCTCTCGCTTTACTTCTCGCCACACACGCACACACACACACAGGCACTTTATTCGTATATATATATATATATTTGTGTGTTATATATATATATATTTGTGTGTTATATATATATATATATATTTGTGTGTCTCTTATATAGACTCTCTCTATAGATAGTAATTTACTATTACTGAATTGGTGTAATTCTTAAGGATTGAATTAATGCCCCTGATGTTTATACATACACACATATACATGTATATGTACATGCATATATATCACACTTACATATGTTTTTTCCCACCTGAACTGTTTCAGAACAAATTACAGGAATTGTTCCTCTTTATCTCTACTTACGCAGAACATGGCAACATAACCACAGTACAGTAATCAAAATCAGAAAGTGAACATTGATACAATAGTCTTACCTAATCTGTAGATCTTATTCAGATTTTGACAATTTTCTCAATGTCCTTTATAACAAAAGGAACTCAGGCTGTATTGCATGCAGTTGTCATATCTTTTTAGTTTCCTTTAAGCTATTTTCTTTTCATGACAGTGAAGAAAAAAGATAGAGTTCAAAATATATTAAAATATGCTTCTCTGGTGGCTTAGTTGGTAAAGAGTCTGCCTGCAGTGCAGGATGCCTGTCAGGAAGATCCCCTGGAGAAGGGTATGGCAACCCACTCCAGTATTCTTGCCTGGAGAATCCCATGGATAGAGGAGCCTGGCGGACTACAGTCCATGGGGTCACAGGAGTAGGACATGACTTAGTGACCAAACCTACCTACTGAAGGTATTTGTAAAACTTCATGTAGTACTTAGAAAAAACACAAACACAAACTCAAATTATAAGGTAATGGAAGTAGTGATTAGAGCCTTGTTTTATTCTCTAAATTATTTATATTTTGCCAATTTAGATATTTCTGTTCAGTCACTCAGTCATGTCCAAATTTGCAACCCCATGAACTGCAGCATGCCAGGCTTCCCTGTCCTTCTCTATTTTCTAGAGTTTGCTTAAACTCATGTCCATTGAATCAATGATGCCATCCAACCATCTTACCTTCTATACTGCATAGGAAAAAATACACAACATAGAAAAAAATGTAGTTTATAACAAGTATTTCAATAAATTAAATACATCAGATATTACATACACTCGTTTATGCCATGCTCTATATATACTTTTAAAAAGTTGTTTTTAGCCAGTGGCTTACTGTGTGCTTTGAAAAAATTATTACAAATAAGTAGTAATAGTTACAATAGAAAGCAGATAAACAACCTTTTATCCATTAACCTAATCCTCAGTGTTTGCCTTTAAAAATAAGTATGGAAACTTTAAGGTGAAAGTTCTTGGTTAAATGTTAATTCCCCCTGAATCGTCTCATCCACTCCTACAATTATAGCTTCCACTATATGCCAATGGTCTTTGTCTTTCATTTCTGGTCAATACATTTCTTTTCTGGTTAAGACTTGATGAAACTGAACAATTCCAGATGTTGCTTATATGCCTTAGTTTGACATTCCATGACTTATTATGTGTTACTTCAATCATATTTTCTCAATAACTGTTAGCCATGGGCTAACCACTTCTTTAAGAAAAACATAAAAGCCTGCCCAGTACTTGGAAATAGCAGATCTGTGGGCTAGCAGTTAAAATCAAGGTTTTGTACCCTTACTTCTCATACCTTTTACCTGTTAGGAAGTCAGCATCCCAATGGATAGTGTTACTATGCAGATATATCAGGGTGATGGTTTTCTGAAGGTCAGCCTGTTGTTCCTCCTCCTTTAGAGTTGCATCCTTTACGACTTAAATCCTGGAGAAGGAAATGGCTACCCACTCCAGTATTCTTGCCTGGAGAATCCAATGGACAGAGGAGCCTGGTGGGCTGCAGTCCACGGGTTCACAAAGAGTCAGACACAACTGAGCGACTAACACACACACACCAGACTTAAGATATGTCAACAATAACCCTGTGTACGAGACAGCAAAAGAGACACTGATGTATAGAACAGTCTTATGGACTCTGTGGGAGAGGGAGAGGGTGGGAAGATTTGGGAGAATGGCATTGAAACATGTAAAATAACATGTATGAAACGAGATGCCAGTCCAGGTTCGATGCATGATACTGGATGCTTGGGGCTAGAGTACTGGGACGACCCAGAGGGATGGTATGGGGAGGGAGGAGGGAGGAGGGTTCAGGATGGGGAACACATGTATACCTGTGATGGATTCATTTTGATATTTGGCAAAACTAATACAATTATGTAAAGTTTAAAAATAAAATAAAATTAAAAAAAATTAATTCATAGTAATCTAAAAGAGAAATGATGTTGTATGGCAGAAACAAGTACAATATTGTAAAATAATGATCTTCTAATTAATAATAAATTAAAGAAACAGACTATGTCATACTACCAAAAAAATGGAAAATTTTCTTTGGGCAGCCTGAGAATTGTAACCCAGGAGACCATCTCTCATAGAACTCTGAGACCTGTCTGAAGAAGTAAAGGTTGGGGGATGGAGGGAACAGTGTACATGTGATCTAGACAAAGGGGTATATGCAATCAAACATCTTGGTAGAAGGTTACTGCCACTCTTGAGGTACAGATACCTTAGTTATTGGTGCTTTTCTAAGTATGGGAAGATGCAGGAAACTGGGTTCATAAAATTTTCTCCTGAAAATAATCTGTGAGGACCAGTTCTGCCAGTCTTCCCCGAGCACAAGTACCTCATCCTGATCTTTGCCCTGTACTGTAAGTCAAGAGTTGCAGTGACTTGATTCTTATGTAACTGGATGATGGGCACCATGCTTTATTTTTTTCCCTTTCAGTCTTAATTTTGAGCAAGGTTTTGGAGGCATTTTATGACCAATTTGTCCTACTGAGCTAGGAATGCTCATTCCCAGGACAGGCAAGGCCTTTGTTATTGGGCCACTCAGTGTGCTATTTCTGGATAAGTCCTGTTCACAGTAACCAAAACTTCTCAGCCACCTGCCTTATTACTCTCTTATGGTCTAGGGAATGGTTCCTTCTGGTTGCTTGTTCTGGTATCTAGATTATACTCTTAAAATCATTGGTCTTAATGGGACTATATATTTGGTCAGTTGTTTCAAGTCTCCTAATTATTAGCTCAGTCATCCACTTGGTGATCAAGAAATAATAATCTTGTAAAATAGGGAAAATACAAGTTGTATGTGTGCTCAGTCACTTCAGTCACGTCTGACTTTGCAACCCTATGGACTGTAGTCCGCCGGGCTCCTCTGTCCATGGGATTCTCCAGGCAAGAATACAGGAGTGGGTTGCCATGCCCTCCTCCAGGGGTTCTTCCCAACTCAGGGATTGAGCCCTAGTCTCCTGTGTCTCCTGCATTGCAGGCAGATTCTTTACCCACTGAGCTACCTGGGAGGCCCAACAAGTAGTATAGCTAGTAACATTAATCAGGTCATGAGTATTTACACTAAGAATTTCAATTAGGTTCAGCCCAGATTATCTGAGTGGTCTGCTCTGCACCAGTTGCTGTTTTTAAAAGAAATGGTATATTGGCACTGTACATAAAGTTGACATATAAGGTGAGTGGTTGGTACCTTACAGGATTAAGAAGGATTACAGGATTAAGAATGTTATCTTCCAAGGAGTTACATGACTGGCACCGCAAGAAGAAAAACTGATCTAATTTATGGTTGATCAGGTGTTTCTGCCATTGGGGAGGTCTGATTAATACATTATAATGCAGATGCACAAGGCACGCAGGAGGGGAGAAAGGCCCAAAAAGGCAGAGAAAAATTTTATGTTTAAAATTTTCTTGTCTTGCCTTGAAATATGAATTTTTATTTCATCAGACAGTTTATACCTATTGCTGTTAGCTTCCTTATTCACAAATTGAATAATACAAGCTGAAAGTCAGAAATCAAGATATGACCCTTTAGAAAGTGGAGTGATTTTTTTTTTTTTTATTGTTTACTTTATATGGCTTTGAAAGTGCATCTGAAAGAGGAGATTTGAGCTTTGCAGCATTAAAGACATAAGTGTCCAGTTTTCAGTATGGAAACATTAAAGAATATGTGTCCTTCGGGTAATGTGACCTTGCTGGTGGGAGGCTTTTAGCAGCTCAGCGTCCTCAATCATGCAGTGAACACACATTTCAGAGGGCCTGCAGTGCTGTCATGGCTGCCATTTTAATTCTTCATCTAACCTTGTCCAAGCTATGGTTTATCCAGTAGTCCTGTATGGATGTGAGAGTTGGACTATAAAGAAAGCTGAATGCCAAAGAATTGATGCTTTTGAACTGTGGTGTTGGAGAAGACTCTTGAGAGTCCCTTGAACTGCAAGGAGACACAACCAATCCATCCTAAAGGAAATCAGTCCTGAATATTCATTGGAAGGACTGATGCTGAGGCTGAAACTCCAATACTTTGGCCACCTCATGCGAAGAACTGACTCATTTGAAAAGACCCTGATGCTGGGAAAGATTGAAGGCAGGAGGAGAAGGGGGCGACAGAGGACGCGATGGTTGGATGGCATCACCGACTCAATGGACATGAGTTTGAGTTAACTTCAGGAGTTGGCGATGGACAGGGAGGCCTGGCGTGCTGCAGTCCACGGGGTCGCAAAGTCAGACATGACTGAGCGACTGAACTGAACTGAACTGAACCTGGTCCATTTCTACACTCTAATCTCCTCCTAATGCTTCTTGGTTTTCCTCAGCTGACTCACTTTCCAACAGTGTTGTCTCACTGGACACGATTCCTAGCAGACATTTGGCTTCCTTTCTTCCCTATGTTCCAGAGGCCCTGAGATTCTGTGGCTGACTTTGCTGTGTGAACACCTCGCCGGATCCTGTCAGGGTTTTACTGCTTGATGCAACCAGGATGTATCCCTGAAAGTTATGCTTCTGGTGTTTTATTTTAAAAGTTACTAACTTATAGACACAACATAGAATACTGTAGGATCCAAAGCAAAACTCAGATGATGGATTTTGTAAATCAAGCACAAAGAAGGGAACAGAAGTGAAAATTCTTGCTCTGATAATAATGAGGGCTTAGGATTTCAGAAATTAATAGATTTTACTGAAGGTGAATTTATGGAAGGATCTAATGATAATCACCTTTAGGAAGTTTTTCTGACACCAGATGATGTTAGTAATTATCATTCATGTTGAGAAATCCTGACAATTAGGTTTTACCCTTTGGCCCCTGCCTACCAAACACAAAGTATGCAAGTACTGTCAAGAAATAATGTTTTCAGAGTCTTGCCCCAGAATGGCAGCATAAGGCGCTGCATGGACTCACTCCAAACTATAACTAGTAATAATCATATTTTTAAAAAAGCATTAAAGTCTGAAAATTTTCTTGAGCACATACAGCAAATGAAGAAATACTTACTGAAGAATAAAATTTAATACTTAATTTTAAAAAGTAAAACAAAAGTAAACAAATGGGACATAATTAAACTTAAAAGCTTTTACAAACAAAGGAAACTATAAACAAGATGAAAACCCTCAGAATATGAGAAAATACTTTTAAATGAAGCAACTAACAAGAAATTAATTTTTAAAATACACAACTCATGCAGCTCAATATCAAAAAAAATAAACCCAGTTAAAAGTGAATGGAAGACCTAAGTAGACACTTCTCCAAAGGAAACATGCAGATGGCCAAAAAGCATATGAAAAGATGCTCAACATCACTAATTATTAGATAAATGCAAATCAAAATACCAGTAAGAATGGCCATTAACAAAAAAAATCTACAAACAAAAATTGCTGGAGAGGGTATGGATTTTGAAAGGTAACCCTGTTACACTGTTGATAGGAATATAAATTGATAACATCCACTATGGAGAACAGTTGGGAGTTTCCTTAAAAAACTAAAAATAGAGTTACCATATGACCCAGCAATCCCACCCCTGGGCATATACCGGGAGAAAGCCATCATTCAAAATGATACATGCACCCCAGTGTTCACTGCAGCACTATTTACAATAGCCAGGACAAGGAAGCAACCTAAATGTCCATCAACAGAGAAATAGATAAAGAAGATGTGGTACATATACACAACAGAATATTACTCATCCATAAAAAGGAGCAAAACTGTGCCATTTGCAGAGACATGGCTGAACCTAGAGACTCTGATACAGAGTGAAGTAAATCAGAAATAGAAAAATTAATATCCTATAACATCACTTAAAAGTGGAATCCAGAAATGATACAGATGAACTGATTTGCAAAGCTAAAATAGAGATACAGATGTAGAGAACAAATGTATGAATACCAAGGAAAGAAGGGGGTGTGGGATGAATTAGGAGATTGGAATTGACATGTATACACTATTGATACTATGTATAAAATACTGGAACTTACTGTAGAGCTCAGGGAACTACTCAGTGCTCTGTGGTGACCTAAATGGTAAGGAAATCCAGAAAAGCGGAGATGTAGATACACGTATTGTTTATCTATGATAAAAAGCTGATGTTCACATCCAGGAAGCTCAATGACTCATCAGTTTTACTCTGATAGATATACTATATGTATATCTCTTGGTTCAATTTGCTGTACAGCAAAAACTAATACAACATTGTAAAGCAACTATACTCCAATATGCTATGCTAAGTCACTTCAGTCGTGTCCGACTCTGTGCGACCCCATAGATGGCAGCCCACCAGGCTCCCCCATCCCTGGGATTCTCCAGGCAAGAACACTGGAGTGGGCTGCCATTTCCTTCTCCAATGCAGGAAAGTGAAAAGTGAAAGTGAAGTCACTCAGTCGTGTCCGACTCTTAGCGACCCCATGGATTGCAGCCTAACAGGCTCCTCCGTCCATGGGATTTTCCAATAAGAATTGCTTAAAAAAAAAGAATAATATTAAATCTTAGTGAGAACAGAGAGAGTTTGTGCCGCTTGTGTTACAGTCAACTTCTTCCCTTCCACCTGGCCTTACTCATCATGATGGAAGTTCTGCTCTGGGTGCTTTATGGCCAAGAGGGTAGGACTGCTTCTCCTTTCAGCTCTCAGTCAAGGGATACTGTATCTTATCAAGAAGTGAAGGCCTCCAGTGTCTCTCACCTCCATTAATTGTGGGTTGCACAGGCTACATTCCTGGCAGAAGTGGCTCAGAGGTTGGGGTCTCCCTTCTACCATCTGGCTGCCACTCTAAGGCAGAGGCTCTGTCCCAGACAGAGAGTTGAGAATAGTGAGGCATCAATTGCCCTTGCTCCAACTCACTCATTGGCTGGAGATTCCACACGAAGAGACCACAGGTTACTGCTCCAGCCTAGCTTTCGCCACAAAAAGCAAGGGTGTCACTCTAAAGAATGGACTGCTGTACCCACCTCCAGTTCTGGAGCAGTGGATCATAGATTTGGCCCAGGGAAGAGGCAGTTTATACAAAGAAGCTCTCCTGAAAGAAAATGGCTTTTATTTGAAACACTGCAGAAATTTAAACCTATAGGAACTCTTGAAAACTGTAGACATTGGTGGAAATTTTTTCTCAGAGAAGACTGAAAGAAAAGGAACAGGACCTCATAAAAATTCCACCAAGCTCACCAACATATAAAATGAGAGTACCAAAAGGAAAGGAGAGAGAGAAAGGAGTAGAAAACATATTAAAAATAAATATTGACGAAAAACTTTACAGATTTGATAAAAAGCTGATGTTCACGTCCAGGAAGCTCAATGAATCCTCAGTTTTACTCTTCCTCTTTCTGATCCCATTTTCCAGACAACACTAAGAACACTTTCTTAAAACACAAATTGAATCATGTTTCCTTTATTTAAAATTCTCCAATGACTTCTTGTTGCATTTGTGTTAAGTGTTAGTCACTCAGTCATGTCTGACTCTGAGCCCACCAGGCTCTTCTGTCCATGGGATTTCCCAGGCAAAAAGACTGGAGTGAGTAGCCATTTCCTTCTCCAGAGGATCTTCTGGACCCAGGGACTGAACCCCAGTCTCCTGCATTGCAGGTAGACTGCCATCTCAGCCACCAGGAGGCATCCCCTTGTTGCATTTAGAATAAAAGTAATTAATCATGGCTTCCATGACTGCTGCTTATCTTCTGGTCTCCCCTGCAGCCTCATTTGACTCTGTTCAGACACAGGGGCCTTCTTCCATCTTCTCCATCACCCCAAGCTCTTTTCTGTTGCAGGATCTTTACACATGCTCTTTCCTCTGTCTGAAGCACTGTCTTCCCATTTTTTGTATTGCCATTTGTTTCTCTTTCCAAGCTTGAATGTTACTCTTTCAGAAATGACTTCTAAGACCATTTATCTTTTATTATTTTTATCTCAACTTCTGGTTTGATTTCTTTATGACAGTTATCACAGTTAAAAAAGAAAAATTATGGTAGGATACTCAAGAAGTTGTTAAAAATGGATTAATTCTGGTAAACAGAACTCAGTAATTGAGGTAAGGAAGTACATTTCCTTCCATAACAGAACCTTTAGTACAGTTTGACATATGCATGTACTACATAAAATTTTTTTAATCTAGTTAAATTTTAAAATGCCCAATTCTTTAATGACTAACAGACAACATCTATTTCATGAATGAATCAAAGACACAGTTATCAGATGTTTGCCTTAAGTTTGTTTCTTTGGTTTCCTAGTACCAAATAGGAAAACATTAAAAATAAAAAATAATTTACTGAACTCTAAGGAGGTTGCATTATCTTTTCTAGCTTTGAGATTTAAGGCCCTAATTTCTGTATCCAACCCTGCTTATTGGACTCAAATGGTTTCAAGTTTTTTCACATTTGTAAGTAATAATGTGAAGAACATCTCCTGTATTTCAGAATATGACTTTAAAATAAAGCCTTAGAAATGGGATTATTAAGGAAGAATATGAGATTTTTTTATGAATTTTGCCACATTAACAAGATAAACAGCAGCTTGGATGGTCATTTTGGAATAAAACCTGGGACAGGTTATTGAAGACATTAAAGACAGATGTCAGAGATTTTTGAAAAGTTTGAAACCTGTAGATTCAGGATTGCAGTATTAATTCATAAGAGTGGAAAAAAGAAGAAATTGGAGACTGAGTGGAAGAGACTGGTTTCAGATGTAGGTTTACTTTCACAGTCTCTGTGTGCTCAAAACAATCATTGAAGTTCATGCCTATCCTCTGTGATAACCAATGATATTAATTTTAATCCCTCCTTAGTTCTCACCTAGACTGTTAAATTTAGCCATAATTTGTATCCTGCCAAGTCTTCTTCTGTTGTACTGCCAGAATCCTCTTTGTCATATAAAAACTTGTTCTGTATCTCATTTCCCATTTCAAGTTTTATCAGTTCATCACTTGTGATGCCAACTTGACTCCTTCCTGTGCAGTTTGTAAGGCAGGCTTTCAGTCTCTGGCCCAGCCTCTCTTTCATGTCTCCCCCTACATTCTACCTTCAACCCAATATACCCTTCTTTGGATTTTGGAATTAGTAGCCACATAGAGTTATGGTACTGTAAATGTTCATACCCCAGAAATGTATGCCTTTATGACAGTATTAGAAATTGAACTAGTGATATAGCCTTCAATAATTTTACTAGGAACCAGAAGACCTCAGTGATTTCAAAACAAAACCAGGCAAAGACATTTCTTTTACCCATTCTATGTTTTTCTGTCTTTGCTCACAACTCCCTGCTGTATTTTATGTGTCTTCTCTTTACTCCATTCTAAAAAAATAAATAAATAAAACACCTCCTTTGATAAATTATTCCCTGCCTTTTTTCATTTAGATTTTTCTATGTTATATATGATGATTTTTTTCTCAAATCTTTTAAGCTTGTTCAATTAGTCTTATCTTTCAAAATGAGTTTCTTTTAATTTTACAGTATTCTGGCTGTATTGAGATAAAAACCTAATTCATGGTTTTGTCTTTGCCACACTTTATTTTGAGAAAAAGTAAATGAAGCAAGTTTTTTGGCCTTCTCTTAGCATGTGGATGTTTTTAAATGCTGAAAATGAAAAGACCGTTTCAGTTTGGTCATAAAACTTCATGAGATTTCTAATTGAGAAAATTAAATGACTCAGGATTAGTAGACATATGCCAACTATGTTCTTCGTTTCCTCCCCTATAGGTCACTTCAGAAATTTGTTTGTTATTAGTTTGGGTTTGTAATGTGATCTTTGGATACCCCACTTGTGATGATGTTTTTGCACTATTATCATATCTATTCTTAGCTCAGATGTTTTTAGCATATGTATTTGCAGAAGATATACTTTAATATGCTACCATTTTTCTTCTGTACTTGTATAGAAACTCAGGAGAATTAAAAAGAAAAATGTAATTGTGTGGTGTCACTTACTTGTTGCATTTTTTAAGTCAGTTACTTAATCTATTATGATTTTATTTCATACTTTAATTTGGCACATTTGTAAATTTTTTGAAGCAAAGGGCAGTCTTTGAATTAAATATTTTTGAGATTGATAGTTCTTAAATACTATATAAATAGAGTAAATTTTTGCTCATTTAATTAACTTACCCATTTACAATTTAATTGTGCATTGAAGGCACACTAGTCTATGTTCTTCACAGACTACTTGTGTTATTGGGAGACAATAGGGATTGCAAAGATTTTTAAATAAATTGGCTTTTGAAACATGGTAGACTGCCTTTTGTAACTTTCTCTTCAACTACAAACACATAAAAATGCTGAATAAATTATAACCAAAATGTGGTAAGAAATATAAAACAAAGCTTCAAAGAAAGGAAGGGACATCTTGCTGACTTGTGTGGTGGTACTGGTGGTTCAGTTGCTAAGTTGTATCGGACTCGTGCGATCCCATGGACTGTAGCCTGCCAGGCTCCTCTGTCCATGGGATTCTCCAGGTGAGGGTTCTGGAGTGGGTTGCCATTTCCTTCTCCAGAGGATCTCCTGGACTCAGGAATCGAACCCTGGTCTCCTGCATTGCAGGCAGATTCTTTACCAACTGAGCTATAAGGGAAGCCCTGATGACTTGTATGCTGCTGCTGCTGCTAAGTTGTTTCAGTCGTGTCCGACTCTGTGCAACCCCATAGACGACGGCCCACCAGGCTCCCCCGTCCCTCAGATTCTCCAGGCAAGAACACTGGAGTGGGTTGCCATTTCCTCCTCCATGCATGAAAGTGAAAAGTGAAAGTGAAGCCGCTCAGTCGTGTCTGACCCTTAGCGACCCCATGGACTGCAGCCTACCAGGCTCCTCCGTCCATGGGATTCTCCAGGCAAGAGGATTGGAGTAGGGTGCCAGGGAGGTCCAAACTGGAGGGGTAAACACTCCAGTCAGTGCTCCCACAGGGAGGAAGGGTAGGAACATAGGTCCTGACATTTGGAAGTTTAAGTTTTAAATATTCCATGGAAGTCAAGACATGATTTGTTATATCTGCTCCCTTTCCCTCTTTGCTGATTATTTTATGATGGATGGTTGCTGTTGTCATTTTACTGTGGCCCATTTTCAGTGGGTATTGCTTTATTCACAGGAATCCCAGGAACCGTGGGAGTGAACATGATAGTGTGGAACGATTATACATTTCCTTTTTTCAGGCTCCTCCCCTGGGACTAGGTATTTACCCTAGATTTCATTGCTATGGATTTTTCCAAACTGCTGAGTTAATTTAAATTCAGTGGCTTAAGCTTAGATTTTTCTGTCTCATTGGGGAATCATCTCCTCTCATCACCTTTTTAAAACAGAGAACAGTTCTTTCAAGCCCAGTATTAGAGGACTCATTTCTAAGCATCACTTGTGTATTCCCTAAACCATGTCTCCTAGAAGTTTAGATCATAAACTATCAGGAAAAGACTAAATAAAAGGTAGAAAAATGGGTTCATAATGAAAAAGAAAATAGGAAGCAATGAACAGGGAGAGTTTTTTAATCCATTCATCAAAAAATATTAAGCATCTCTAATCTAATCTATGGAGAAGGCAATGGCACCCCACTCCGGTACTCTTGCCTGGAAAATCCCATGGACGGAGGAGCCTGGTAGGCTGCAGACTATGAGGTCTCGAAGAGTCGGACATGACTGAGCGACTTCACTTTCATTTTCCCCTTTCATGCATTGGAGAAGGAAATGGCAACCCACTCCAGTGTTCTTGCCTGGAGAATCCCAGGGACGGGGGAGCCTGGTGGGCCACCGTCTATGGGGTCGCACAGAGTAGACACGACTGAAGCGACTTAGCAGCAGCAGTAGCAATCTAATCTAAGCATCTCTAATCTAATCAAGAGGAACTAAAGAGCCTCTTGATGAAAGTGAAAAAGATAGTGAAAAAGCTGGCTTAAAACCTAACATGCAAAAAACTAAGATTACGGCATCCCTTCCCATCACTCCATGGCAAATAGATGGAGAAACAATGGAAACAGTGACAGATTTTATTTTCTTGGGCTCCAAAATCATTGTATTGTAGATGGTGACTGCAGCCATGAAATTAAAAGGCACTTGTTCCTTGGAAGAAAAGCTGTGACCAAACTAGACAGCATATTAAAAAGCAGAGACATTACTTTGCCGACAAAGGTCCGTCTAGTCAAAGCTACGGTTTTTCCACTAGTCATGTATGGATGTGAGAGTTGGACTGTGAAGAAGGCTGAGTGCCGAAGAATTGATGCTTTTGAACTGTGGTGTTGGAGAAGACTCTTGAGAGTCCCTTGGACTGCAAGGAGATCCACCCAGTCCATTCTGAAGGAGATCAGCCCTGGGATTTCTTTGGAAGGAATGATGCTAAAGCTGAAACTCCAGTACTTTGGCCACCTCATGCGAAGAGTTGACTCATTGGAAAAGACTCTGATGCTGGGAGGGATTCGGGGCAGGAGAAGGGGACGACAGAAGATGAGATGGCTGGATGGCATCACTGACTCGATGGACGTGAGTCTGAGTGAACTCCGGGAGTTGGTGATGGACAGGGAGGCCTGGCGTGCTGCGATTCACAGGGTCGCAAAGAGTCGGACACGACTGAGTGACTGATCTGATCTGATCTGAAGCCCTAGAGAGAGGGGTAAGGTGAGGATAGTAAAGTGATCTAATAAGAAAGAGAATAGGAAGAAAATACTGCTCTGTGAATATGCCTTACATCTTGAGCTACTCTTCTGAAAGGGGAGGATGAATCTTCAGGTCATCAGAATGGGTGAATATTTGATGTCTCCCCTTTATAGTGAAGAATAGTTTCTTTATGTTAATACAGTATTTCTTATTATCTAGTGAGTCATTTGTCCAACCTGTTCATTGTAGTCAGCATAATTAAGAACCACTAGAAGAACAGGATCAGGAGTTTCCCTGATTGAAAAATAAATAATATTGCTATGGCTCTTGGTGGGCTGGTCCTTGTGGATTCACTATTACATCATGTTTCTTTGAATTCCCACTCTTTGAAGTTTATTTGTTATGCATTGTGATTTTTTATGGAAATCGAATAGATGATTTGGGAAGAGCCAAGTACACTGTGGTCAAGCTCTTGGCCCACGTGACCTTCCTAGTTCTTAATTCTTTGTGAGTTCTTCATACTGAAGAAATTGGGTCACTTCAACAATACCTTGCCCTCCCTGCAAATTGATATCAATTGGCCAAACAAATGAAATCATTATCCTGGGCTTTCATCTTTGTCTTTGTAAACCTTCAGACTGCTATATCTTCTAACCAAATGTTAGAATGCATCCAACTCTAGAATGTCTGGTTTTCTTTTCTCCTCCATACTATTTTGTACTATTTTTCCTCCATACTATTTATTTTCCCTCATCACTTCCTCGTTGCCTCATTGGCTCCTTTCTGTTCATTGTCTCCTACGTGGATCCTCTCTATCCTCTTGCATTCTCTCATCTCTATGACTCTGGCTGTCTGGAGAACATTGAGGCATTTTTTTGGTTCATGCTTACATCTATGTCTTCCGTGAAAACATATTTTTTCTCTATTTCCTGTGTTCAATTGTCTTTAACATTCACATTGATTGAATGCCTTTATTTTCTCATTGTCTTATCGTTTCAGCACACACACACACACACACACTCTCACACACACATAGGAGTGCTAAGTCTCGTCAGTTATGTCCAACTCTTTGCAACCCTTGAACTGTAGCCCACCAGACTCCTCTGTCCATGGGATTCTCCAGGCAGGGATAGTGGAGTGGGTTGCCATGTCCTCCTCCAGAGGATCTTCCCAGCCCAGGGATAGAACCTGCATCTCCTGTGGCTCCTGCATTGCAGGCAGATTCTTTACCACTGAGCCACCTGGGAACTATATATATATATATGTATAAATTCACTGATGGTTAAATGAATTCTGGCTCCAGTAGAGCCAAACAAGAATCCTGGTCACTTTCCCTTCCTCCAACCTCTATCCTGAATAGCAGGATCTGTTTTTTTTTTTTTTTTTCATTATTGTTTAGTTCTTTTCTCTTCTTACTTTATACATACCATATAAGGTTGCTAGTATCTCTGATCAGGTCCTTTGATGAGAATTTCTAACAAAATGACCTGCTCTTGCAAAACATCACAGGACCTCAGGGATTTAGTGCATGTAATTCTCTATTTGAAAGCATTGCTGATAGTACCCCAGGACTGCAACAGTGTTCTACCCAGCAGGAGGGACTGTTATTACATACCCTATCTGGCACACATTGCTATTGTACAAATACCAGACCCTGATTATGTTCCTGATGATGGTGACAGTGTGGGTGAATGTTTTGAAGGCAAAAGGACAGAAGTAGGAGGAGAACAGAGACACCAGTAATGAGGTGGGGGTAGTGGAGAGCATGAGTCAAGAAGAAATAGCTGCTGAGACAGATGGATTATAACATGTGTTAGTTTATCTTCGTTCGCCTGCCTCTGGGTTGTAAAAGGAGCCAACAGTACCACATCAAAGTTGTCACCATTAAACCATCCAGACTGCTCATTCTCCCCTGCTTCAGTCCATGTGGCTTTCAGAGGGCTGATGTGCCTCCATTTTATCGCCTCAGTCACCCAACTCATGTGGGGTGAGGGTGGGGAGTGAGCTAAAAGATAGTTAGGTAAAAATAAGATGAAGATTTAATTAAAGTTCCTGAGTGCCTGCCAGATTTAATCTAATTCTCAAAGCAACTTTCCAACACCAACATTCTATTAGATCCACACACCAGAGGACATGGTGATGCAGCCACATCCTGGCCTTCTTTGCTTACGTCACTGCCCCTTCGGTATGCCTCATCTTGGTTTGGTTTGCACCCCAGGAAAGGCTTCATCTTCTCTCTGAGCATAATGCTTTTCCAACAGAGCATTGCTTTTGTTGTTGCTTCTTATTGCTGAAGGGAGTGAAAGGAAGATCCTAATCTAGATGCATGGCAAATATCTTACATTTGTTTCATCCCAGCCTGATTGTTGCCAGGCTTATGGTGTATGTTGGCAATTAGTTTTGTAGTGCTGTGTGTTAGGAACTGGGAATGACAAGTGGCACAATAGTAAGGGTGTTATTGAGTGAAAAAGGTGATCAGAATGTAGATGGAGGATTTTTAGAGTACGGTTTGATCATCCTCTTGATTCCATCATCCACATTCATTTTGAGTTCAGGTTAATGATGCTTGAAAGTTTTTTTTTAAATATAAGTCACCTTTGACTGGTTTCATTTTCTATCACTAATGTAAGTGATGGACTTTTTTTTCTTCGTTTTAAAATAATAGATGGAAGAAGGAATAGGGAACTAAAAGAGAAGCAGCATGTTGAAAATAGGGAAACATTAAAAAAGATAAGACATTAATTTTTTTTTCTCTAGCTCTTGCCTGAGGTTTGGAAAAATGAGGTATGAAAAATGTGTCATTCAGTGTCTTGAATATATTCTACTATGGTCATGTCACTATAATTGGGGTAACAAAAAAAATAATTTTACCGTTTTACTGACTAAATTTCCTTTTGTTTATCTAAATGGCCTGCATTTTGTTATATATGCTTGGTGGAAAATAATGTGATTATTAATTTGTACCATATATAATATTAAGAATACAATGTTGGTTTCATTTTAATGACCTTTCTTACTTAAAAAAGAAACAGCTCTATGGATAGCCTTAAAATCCTTGAATTTTAATGTCTTTAGATTTGTGCTCATCTTTATGATATTTGATAAGTAATTATTTACAGACTTTATAGAGTTTTTAAGAAATTAGAACTCCCATTTTAAGTTCAGTGTCTTCCAGGGCTGAAATGCCCCTGCCATTTGCAAGGATGAGTTTGGTGCAGGGCTGTTTCTGTCAGGCAGGGAATGGAGAAGTGGGTGTTGGGACTAGCAACCAAACTTCCTCTTCTTAGTGTTCTGTTCAAGTTTTTTCCAGCTTCTAGGGACCTTCTTTATAAGTGGATAAACTAAGGTGGTCAAGTTGGAAAAGTGTTCTCTAGATATTTGTCTTATAGACTCTGTTAATTTTGTCTGAATGTTATTCTTTAGTTTAAAACAATGATACCATAGATTTGGACTTGTTGAAACAATTTCAGTTTCTGTTCATGCTATTTCTATCCTTCTGTTTTTAATTCTGGTCTCATTTAATTTAGGTTTAGCTGTTTCTTTACAACTCTTACATGGAGACATTGAACAAATCAGAAGGGAATACTCATCAGTATTTTCTCATGGAGTATCCATCACCAGGAAGTTGGGTTTTTCTAATATTATTATGCCTGGTAAGTGACTCAGAATGAACCACATGATGAAATATGGCTATTTTGTCTCCTTTTGGCACTTGAGAAAGTTTTCAAACTGTCAGCTTCAAAGAGTTCAAATGGGCTGTGCTGAAGAATAAATTGAAACACTTAATTCTTTTTTTTTTTTAATCTTTACATTTTTTTCACATCAGGATGGATAACTTGTAGGGGCCATGCCTGCTTTTCATTGTGACCATAATAAGAAGGAAAACTGAAGTTGAATTCAGAAAATATTTTACCCTTTGGTGGGAAGTATTATTGAAGTCACTTAGGGGAAATCCTTACAAGTTTTGATAAGAACATTTATTAAGCAATGGTTAGCCTTTCTTGGAGGATTTTCCACCAGAGGTATATATGTATGTACTAAGCAGCCATATGCAAATACCATAGGTATTTTTAGTTCTGTTTGTATATGTACATCAGATCTATATTAGCAACCAAAGGAGACTCCAAAGGAAAATCCCAAAAAGTGTTTCTGAGTGAAAATGGTAGAGATTAAGGAGATTCACACTATCAAAGTAAATGCCAAGTAATAGTCTTTCGTAGGGATCTGCATCCTACCCTACACAACCGAGCAAAAAAATAGAAAAACCAAACAGTCTCAAATTGTTGACAGTATTTTTAGAAACAAGATCCTTTAAGTCACTGTTTAAATCCCATGTGTAAAAAGCGAACCATGAATATTGCTTCAGACGAGGCCCCTGTTACAGCTGTAAGACTTAGTGGTGGGCTTGTTATCCATAAAGACCTAACATGTTGCAGAAACTGACCGGCGTTGATCGCTATGACATTTATCTCCTGATGGAAGTCACTCATGCAGGGAGGGCTAAGAGAACGGCCTGGGAAGTTTCCTGAGATGACCTGACCCAGCTTAAAGACCCACTCTGCCTGAGCATCTCCTGTTACTATTGTCAAAAATGACTGTTTATAGCACTGTTTACTTGATGGCATGTTATCCATTGGCTCTTGGAACCATTCATTATTTCCTTCAGTTGCTATAAATAGCTAGTATTTCCTCTTCAGCAGAAAAGAAAAAAATTTCATCCCACTGGGAAGCAAATTGATGGGTAAATCTAATATAAAAAACATATTTTAGAACAGAATGCAGCCAGCTGCTGGAAGAATTCCTCAGCTTGGTCTCCGAGCAGTATCATTGAGAAATGGAAAAAATATCAAGCAACATGACACTTCACTGGCTGAATATTTGTCTGGGATGTGCTGTGCTCACGCAGCTCTTGTCTGGCTTTAATGATGGAAATGAACTTACTGTGGAATCAGGCTTGCTTCTGTCCCTTCCCTGCACCACGTGATAATGGCAGGGTTGTGCTGACCAGGGACTCAATCTTCCCAGACACATGTCTGTAGTGCCTGAGACTGCAAGAGATTTTTTTTAAAGCACTTTCTTTTTCTTCCATTTTTTTCTTCTTCTTTGGCTTCTGAGTCTTACAAATTGGATGAAGAAAGGAGAGATGTGTGTATAAACTTAAACAGCTGAAAAGAAAGCAACTTTACAACTCAATGGAATGTTTTACATTGGCAAACATAACAGTCGTTGTTTTGTTTTTCTTTATTTTCAGAATTATGACTTGCCAATTAATTTTCATTCTCTCACTCGTGGCTTTGATGAAAATTTGAGCTGAGTTTTCAATGAGAAAAACGTATATGAACAGCATTTCTGATCTCAGTGTTGTACTGACAGTCTGCTAATGTGATGGTTTTTTTTTTTTTTTTTCTCTAGACTTGTCCTCCAGGGTTAATTTTGTGTTCTGATAGAGGTCAGGATGGGTGAGGCATGTGTTTATACCTACAGGACCTTCATTAACTTAGTCACTGCCTTTCTGCAGAATGAATTATCTGTGGTCCGGACACTAATGGGAACATACACACAACTTTTCTTGAGGGTCACAGAATGTCATCAATGCCAAACTCTTTTTGGAATGGGAAAAACATGGAAATAGAGATTCATCTCTTGGTCTGTCTTTTACACGGGTTGATCTCTGGAATGTCATCTGGTATAAAGAGGCAACCTGCCCCTCTGTTTCTGCCTTGTCACGAAGTCCTCTGTTACTTCGGGTCAGTCATTCAGCACTTTATTTCTTAGCCCTACCGAATTTCCAAAGAAGAAAATTTTCCCTCTGTGAAGCTCCATTACTGCCACCTACAAACCAAATAACCCTGCAGAAAGTTCCATGGTCTGGTCTCTGAGCTTATGAGAGGGAGGGCACTGAAAATGTTTCAATCAGTGCTCTCCAGTAGAAATACAATACAAGCCACAAATGTACCTTTAACTTTTCCAGTAACCACTTGGAAAAAAGGTAGGAAGAAAGAGATGAAATTAATTTTAACAGTATATTTTATTTAACCCAATGCATCCAAAATATCCTTTTAATACATAGTCCATATAAAAATTTTGTAATGAGTTGTTTTACACTATTTCACCTTAAGTCTTTGAAGGCTGGTAACTGTTATACTTTACAGCACATCTCTTTTCAGCCAAGTCCCATTTCAAGGACTCAGTTGCCACGTGTAGCAGTGGTTACAGGATTGAATAGCCAAGCTCTAAATGTCTTAACAGACTGTACAAGCAGAGCTTGAACCTTTGCTGAATATCAGGAAGGAGTAATTTTCCACCCGCCAGACATTTTGGAACAAAGTCGGCTGATGTGTCAGGCATGTCATGGGCGATCAGGCCATGCCCTCCTCCCACCGTAAGGGTCCACTCTTATTCTGAGTTTATGGAGTCATCCTGGTCTCCATACTTTATCTTCCCTACCTGTACGCACTCTCCTGGAGACTCATTCTCGTGTGTGTGTGTGTGTGTGTGTGTGTGTGTGTGTGTATGTGTGTTTTAGTCACTTAGTCATGTCCGACTCTTTGCGACCCCATGGACTGTAGCCCACCAGGCTCCTCTGTCCATGGATTCTCACATATCAACCAGTAAAACTATCCCTGTTTGTTGTGTGTGTGTGCTCAGTGGCTCAGTTGCATCCAACTCTTTGCGACCCCATGGACTGTAGCCCACCTGGCTCTTCTGTCCATGAGATTCTCCAGGCAAGAATACTGGAGTGGGTTGCCATTTCCTCCTCCAGGGGATCTTCCTGACCTAGGGATCAAACCCACATCTCCTGTGTCTCTTGCATTGCTAGGTGGATTCTTTACCACTGAGCCACTCTAATTAATACCTTCCAATGCATCCAATTTTAGTACATCTTTAAAGTTCTTAGTCCTACAAGGAATTATGCGGAAGTCGTAGAATGATGGGGCCATGAAGGGTTGAGATTTGGAGACTAAAAGACCTTGCTAAAAATTATTAATAGAGCCTATGTTTCAAATGGTTGCCAGCAATAGTAGCTGTGATAGTGACTTCAAGATTTACGTTTATTTTCCAAGTGTCTTCAAGAGTAAGCCTCCTTTTTGTTTTTAGGCAATAGTTCAGGTAAGTCAAACTTCTATTTGGTCAAAGTTGACTAGATAATGATTTATAAGACTGGGGAATGAAAAATATTGTAGGTATGTTTGCCTCCCATTTAAAAAGATATATAGTTTTATTCTTTTAAATATATATATATATATATTATTAGTATTATTTACCACTTACTGGAAGAGATATGTACATCACCAGATGGAATTGCCTCAAATAATCATTCTTTTAGAGAAAGAGGTGGGAACCTACTTGATTTGGTCTTCTCTAAAAAATATATCCTAAATCTAACTAAAATTCACCACCCCCCAGGCAAAGTCATGGACCTCTGCATCACACAGTTGCAACTGGCCTGTTTAAATCTGAACCCCCTGATCATGCCCTTACCAAGGGGATGGTGGTCTCTTAACCAATGAATGCCACAGTGACCAAGGAGAGAGAGAGGCTAAGAGTCTATAGTGTCACCCTAAGGGTGGATCCCCGCCCAAGTTCACACTGGGGGAGAGGCTGGTGCCCCCAGATTAGGAAGCTGACATGCCCCACTGCCCGTGGGTGTAGGACTTTCCCCAACTGCTACTATCAGAGATGCGTGTGTTGTCCTAGAGTATAAAGGGCACCCTGTTCCTGCTCCTTTTTCTCTGCGCCGGTGCCTGGAAAGCCCCTCATGACTGCTGTTGCTCATTTGCCAGTGTTTGTTTGATAATCATAAAAAAAAAAATTAATTTCCTCCAATATTGTAAAATAATTAGCCTCCAATTAAAATAAATTTAAATTAAAAAAAATTAAAAATCTACCCCCTCAAAATGTCAACACCTCAGAGTACTCTTTTAAAATAAAACAGAAACAAGAA
Organism: Bos grunniens; assembly: GCF_055505025.1. NCBI lineage: Eukaryota > Metazoa > Chordata > Mammalia > Artiodactyla > Bovidae > Bos > Bos grunniens. The sequence goes on along the minus strand of NC_141168.1, from coordinate 63,777,444 downwards.
CACCAGCTATGTTTTACTCAAGCATACTGCATGAGAGAAATCCAAATTTAATTTTTTATCCCATGCATAAATTTTCCATGTATGTGGTTTGCTTTGATTTCAATTACCTGGGAAGCTTGCCCTTGCCCCTTGCTCTGTCCCCTCCTTGAAGATGTCCTGAGGTGACGGAAGTTTAAGTGTGCATGGCATATTGTATTCATTTCCTATGACTGCTGTAACAGATCAGCACAAATGGAGTGGCTTAAAACAATGCAAATGGACTACAGTTCCGGGCGTGAGAAATTTGCACGGGTCTCTCTGGGCTAATATCCCAGTATTAGCAGGGCTGTATTTCTTCTGATGATTCTGAAGGAGAATCCATTTCCTTGCCGTTTCTAGCTCCTGGAGGTGGCCTGTACTCCTTGGCTCATGGCCCCACATCATTCAACCTCTGATTCTCTCATCGTATCTCCTTCTCTGACTCTGACTTTTTGCCTCCCTCTTATAAGGATCTTTGAAATTAAATTGAGCCCATTCTCATAATCAAAGAAAATTTTCCCATCATAAGAGTCTCAACGTAATCGTGTCTGTAAAACCCCTTTTGTCATGTAAGGTAACCTATTCACAGGTTCATGGGATTAGGACCTGGACATCTTTGGGGAGGTAAGGAAGTGCCTGCTACACACACAAAGGGCCATCCAGCTCAGCTACATGTCCAGTGCGTGAATTTCTTCCTCGGGTCCTGGGGGATGGTTTCCTGGCTGTACTTGAGTACTTAAATGGCCAAGATCACATCATCACATCTCATGTCATCTCTCAAAATGACTTCCTTCATGTTGAACTAGTTTCCTTTTACCTTCTATTCACTGGGTTGAGTTTTCCTGCTTGTAACCTCAACATTTCAAAGCTCAGTTAACTTCTTGTCACCCTCATCTCTCCACTGATGAGTGCCTTCTCTGTATTGTTTATGGTCTGAAGCATACATGTTCTGTCTCGTTCCTAGAAATGAAATCATTGCTTAACAACAGGTCTGGCCAATTAGGGTGGGACTAATATCTCCCTTGTTTAGGGCATTGGTTTTTTGGAGGCAAAGGCTGAATTGCGCTAGTTTATTTGATGAATGTTCTTACCTGTTGAATTACATTTTCATGGGTAAACAGAGATACTGGTAATACATTGGACATGTTTCTTAACATGTTTCTTAATCTCTGTACTTCAGTTTCCTTATCTGTAAAATGGAAATAATAGGACCTTGTTATAAGGTTTATGTGAGGATTTAATGAGATATTCTACTTAAAGCACTTGGCAAAGTACCTGACTACTGTGTAACTATCTACTACTAAGCACCATCATCATAATCTAAGTTCACAAAAATCCTATAGTCATTTACACATAGTCTTTTGTTTTTAAGAAGTATGGAAGCTTTTATTTTCCAGCTTCAAAAGTGACAGTAATTGTCTAGCACAGAAGAGGCACTGGATAGTCCCTATGGCTGGGGACAGTGTTTTACTTGGTGTGATGAGCTCGTCCTCTGTGACTTTATCCAAGGCATTCATAGGACAGAATCAAGGTTTACAGAACTGATAAAAGCCTGTTGCCCATTGAGGATAAGCCACAAATCAACCCCATTGATTGTAGTTACTGAACTCTTTTTGAATTTGTTCCTACTGCTGTGGCCTTATCTTTATCTTGTCTACAGTGATATTTTGAAGGCTTCCCAGCGAAACAGGGCCTGTGAAACAGAGGAAAGTGTCAAGCACATCAAATTTACAGAGTAATAAATTTAAGAGGTGCAAGGTGTTAATAAACATTGTCAGGCAAGTAGCTTTTCATGATTGGTGCTATGACTCCATTTCATACTCACCTTATGATTTCTCTCTTAATTACCCAGGATTTGCTTTCTCAACATCATTTGGGCTTATTAGTTTCCTTTAGGTTGGCTTTCTCTAGAGTCAACCTCAAGTGTATTGACTTTAATTAACACTTGTTTCAACTTTATCCTTCGACATATTTTGGCAAAACATGGCACCTTGCAGTATTAGAACACAGCAAGCTATGGATTCCTGAGGGGGGGTGGACGCATGTAGAATGTCATCCAGGAGAAATGTTCTTGTCATGTTTTCTCTTTTCAGAGAAATCTTAGTTCAGTCTAAAAACTTTGCGAAATAAAAATTTTAAAAGAAGTTTGGGGGAAGATAAAGAGGGTTTCAGGGACAGTTGCAGTTAAAGAACAGAAAAGTACAATGTGTGTATAAGGTGTTTTTATTTATGAATGTGTTGTATTCTAGAAATTCTACAGAAAAGGAAACATAACAAAGCAGCCTTGTCCCTGCTACTGGCTCTCCCACCCCTACCCCTGCCTTTACCACCTTCCACTTGAGTGACACAGACACGTGAGGCCCAAGGTTTATCTTGCCCTGTCTAGACTAATGTCACAGACAGGAGACAGTGGAAGGGAAAGTTGGTATCCAGATCTCCTTATTTCAGTCTTCCCGAGACCCTACATTCTTTAGGCTTATTTGAACTCAGAAGAGAGAGAAGAATCCAGCTCAGTTATAAGCTAACCCAGCTGCAGGGGTCCATTTGGGAAGCAAAGGCTTTGGAAAGATAGCCTCGCTTCCACAGATGTCTCATCCTCTTAGTGAGGGCTTCTCTCATGGGACAGCCCCTCTGCCTCAGTCAGCACCCTGTCCCCTTCTCTGTCTCACTTTGATCCATAGCTCTTAGCGTTATTCAGGGTGCTCTGTGTTTTACTTCTTTGTTCAAAATCTTTTCCTACTAGACTCTAAGCTCTGCTGCAAAGGCATTTTTGCTTTGTCCTTTGCTGAGTCTGCTGGACTTAAGATAACATCTGACACATAGTAGGTGCTCACAGTCTATTTGCTAAATGAATACATGGAGAAAGAATTTCGTGGCCCTGGTGGTATTTTACTCTCCCTCCATCCCTGTTCCTCTGCAGGGCCCAGCCTGCACACAGCGAGAAACAGGTTGTCTTGCAGACCTTCCTCTCTCCACTTTGCTTAAGCCAGAATTACTGGCCCTGCCAATAGATGAATATTGGAAGTCCCCCTCCCAAGAAACACTTACTCTTCATATCCAGGACAGTTAATCCCCATGTGGTTTGGACAGGCTGATCACTCATTATGAGAAATTTCTAAGGTAAAAGCCCCTGTAGCTGCACTTCCCATTAATCAGTGTGTGTTTTATAGGCTGTGTGTCACCTCAACCACTCATCACATGTCACCTACTCCAGAAGCAAAGGAATTTTCCTACTGTTGTGTGTGTGGGGGGTGTGTTCTAAAGTACCTTGATTTTTGTATTGTTTTTTTTACCTGGCAAATCTGTTCATGGGAACAGTATTGTCAAGAATTTCCCCTCAGACAGTTGTTGAAATAGCACATGTGCAGACCATTAGCACTGCAGGCCTGTTTTGAGTTGAAACTGGTGAATTTGGAAGACATAGTTTGTGAGCTTATTTATTCTGCATTGGAATTGTTAAAATAAATAGTGTTGAGAATGTATGTGTGTATGTATGAATATATATATATATAAATATATAGAAACTTAATGATAAATATATAGTAATTAAATGAATCAGGTTATAAAACTGTAGAGAATTTGTGAAATTTGTGGGGTAATATTTTCCTAATTTTTTAAAAAATTGAGATGGTTAAACAAGGAAACTTTCAGAGCATATTTCAACATATGTTGAAATATGTTGCTTTTCTCCTGGAGTTCCAAGTTCATTGCCTTCTCAAGTTGGTTGTAGGAGCTACGTGAGAGAACTAAGAAATTCATAAGACAGAGACCACTGTATCAGTTGTTTCCATTAATGTATTCCTTACATACACTTTCTAAAGAGGGCGTGAGATTTCATCTTTTTTAGAACTTATTCAGTGTCTCCCTTTTGTGGCCCATCTGTTTCCTGGTCAGGCAAAGTCATTTGCAAATGATGCTCTATTAAAAGTCCCCCTTTGTGGAGGAAGGTGGCCATGCACACTGGTATTCCCCCATAGTTTTGAAAGCGAGGGTACTTTCTTATATACATTTCGGTCAGGAAGTTTGATAAATTTCCCAAATGTGGGTACATTTGTGTGGTTATTGTTCCTTCTGGTGATTTGCTTTCTTAAGGAGAGGTTTTTTTTGTTTTTTGTATTTTTTAATTAGAACAAAGCAGTATTGCTTTTGAGTGTTCAAATGTTTGGAAGCGGTGTTAAGTAAAAGTACATTCAACCTTGCTGACCTCGCCAGTATTTACCTTCAAAAACTTTCTAGTCACACGTTGTTGACTTACTTCTCATGTCCATATCCACTTATTGCCTACCCTTAATTTAATTCTTACAGGAGAAATAAAAGCAGGTTGTCAAGCATGTTTGCCTCTCTTTGCTAGTTGGCATACAATTTCTATTTTTTTTTCTTGCAGTAGTGAGAAAGCGGTAAAATGAAAAGCATTCAAGTTTCATAAATAGCCAATGGAGAAAAAACAATAGATGATATGTGTGTACATAGACTAGGTCAGTTTGAATCCAGGGCCTTTCTCATTTGTTTTATAGCTTGGTGGCAAGAAATATTAAGCCAAATGTCTCTGTATGACTGAATTATTCTACATCTGTGTTTGTAAAGCACTAATCTGGATTCTTCCAGGGGTGAGATCATTTCGTCCATGAAATTTAGAAGATTGAAATTGTAACTGTACCCTTTGCAGTCCTATCATTTTCTTCCACTTAAGTATTTCTTCTTCTCTAAGTGCCTTGACTATAAAGTATTGAGACTAGTTGCTTTGAACCACCCCTGCTCAGCTGTCATTCTGTAATCACACCTCATAAATGAAATGAAGGAAATATTGAAAAATGGTGAAACTTAACAGCACCTTTCTACCCAGGTCCTTTATTTCCCTCCTAAATGTATGTTTTCAGTATTGCTAATTTCAAGCTAGCAGAGGCTGGCCTTTGCTTTCCTTGGATGTTGGCAGTAAGGGTGAGGATCTTATTATAGAAGTATAAATATTGTATGTTGTATGCTCTAACACTATTTTTTATGAACTAAACTTTTCCTTGATAGAGCACTCTATTATACTTCCTACTATATATATAATGCTGTTTCAATTTTCTTCTCCTGCTAGGTGAAATGCGGAATGATTTATATATCACTATAGAAAGGGGAGAATTTGAGAAAGGAGGAAAGAGTGTGGCCAGAAACGTGGAAGTTACGATGTTCATTGTAGAGAGTAGTGGCCAGACCCTGAAGGTACGTTAATGCTGAATTCTTTTTGGTAAAACAATTTCACATCCTTGCCTTGGGTTCATCTTTAGTGCGATCAGTTAACTTAAGATTTGCAGTATTTTCAGTCTTATTTTTCTTCTCCATCCCTGTGTAGTTTGTTTGTTTGTTTGTTTTTAATCATGAAAAGAGGGGAAATAAGCTTTCAGTTTGTTTAATTAATCGTGTCAAAAACATCCTCATAGCAGCTACTCCTTAAACGTGGCATTTTTATCCCATTTCATTTTTTTCCCTTTCATCTGTTATAGTTTTGGAGAGGTATACTTTTTCTTTGTGGAGTTGGGTTTTTTTTTTAGTTGCTCAGTCATGTCTGACTCTTTGCGACCCCATGGACTGTAGCTCTCCAGGCTCTTCTGTCCATGGGATTCTCCAGGCAAGAATACTGGAATGGGTGGCCATCTCCTTCTCCAGGAGATCTTCCCTAGCCAGGGATTGAACCCAGGTTTCCCACATTGCAGGCATTCTTTAGTGTCTGAGCCCATATTTAATCCTACATATTTTCATTATGACCAAAATAGGACGTGGAGATTAGAGTATTGCTAATCGGGGTGATCATATCAGATTCCTTTGTGAAAGAAGTATTTCATGGGAGCCCCGGGGCTTACTGAGTTTTATAGGAAGGCACAGAAGGCTTTTGGCTGTGGCTGGTTGAGAATTTTGCTTTGTAGTTGACTCCAAGTTGGGCACGCAGTTGCTCAGCTAGCATGTGTCACCAAGGTCCACCTTTGAGCAATTAGGCCTGGGAGACCAGCCTCAGGATGAACCAAACACAGCCTGCCCGCAGAAGCAGGTGCAGAATAGCCCCGAAGAGGACTGAGGAAGTAATTTCACATTAAGTGCTGTTTTGGGAGCACACAGACACAGCAAAGCAATTGTTCTGCTCCTTCCAAAATCATCTTGAAATGAAGCTGTCTTTAACCTGCATGTTTCCTTTGTCAGGATTTTATATCCTTCGGCTCTGGAGAGCCACCGGCTAGCGAGTACCACTCCTTTGTGCTTTATCATAACAACAGCCCCAGGTGGTCCGAGCTGCTGAAACTTCCTATCCCTGTGGATAAATTCAGGGGTGCACACATCCGCTTCGAGTTTCGGCATTGTTCCAGTAAGTGGATGGAGTGTCTCCGTGGCCTTGTTATGTTGGGTACTGCTTACTAAGCTGAAACAACAGTGTGGCATAGTCTGTAGAAAGTGTGTCACAAACCAGAGACCTCCATGAGAAAGAAATGGAGGTGAATGGAATCCTGGGAGGTAAATGGTGCCATTCTCAAAAAACCCATAACCTCTATGGAAAGAGATGAAAAAGAAGGAGGAAAAAAAGTAGCTGTAGAAATCTACAAGGTTTTTCTTAAGGTGATCACTTTCATAAAAATCAGTTCATCACTTTCACAGCCTAGGAAGACTATACAGAAAGAGGAGATGCGTTATTAAAGGCCTGACGGGCTTGTGTGGTCTTAGGCACCCCTGACCCATGTGCTATCTTTTCAGCCAGGAGCTGATCCAGCCCTTAGACAGCTCAAGGGAACCCTCGGGAACTTTCCTAGGCATGTGAAGTTACCAGGAAAGCCTCTGATTGGCTCAGATTCATACTTGATTTGTATATATCTATATCACTGTGCATTCTCAAACATGATTGGCACTTTACAGGAATAGCAAGGAGGCCAGAATGAGCAAGTGAGAGAGTTGGAGGTGAGAACCAGAGAGGGAGCAGCAGAACCAGATCCTCTGTTGTGTTTTAGGGCATGGGAAGGAGGACTTTGGACTTTATTTGGAGTGATAAAGAAGCATTAGAGGTTTTAGATTGATGTTAAGTCTGCCCACTGTATGGATGATAGATTGTAGGTGGGCCAGATGGGAACAGAAAAGCCATTCAGGAGTCTTTTGCAGAATTCCAAGTACGAGATTTAAGTGGTTTGATTCTTTTATACAGATTTATTGACAGATTGGATGTGAAGCGAGGAGAAAATTCAAGGTTGATCTCAAGATTTTGGCCTCAGAGTGAAGGGGTCATTTAATGAAGTGGGGAAGACAACAGGAAGAATCTGTTTGGAGAGAAAAAATCAAACATTCCATTTTAAATATGCTAAGTCTGAGAAGTCTATTAGATATTCAAGACATCAAGTAGACAGTTGAATGAGATCCAAGCTGGAGACTTAAACTTGATAATGAGAACATGTAGTTCATTGGTGTGCTGTAAATATTTAACCAGCACTCAGAGTGATGGAGAGGGGAGGAGAAGCCCTAAATTATAGCATTTGCTGATTTCCATGGGGTAAATACTCCCACCATGGTCAGTTTCAAGCTGCCAACATGACATCAATGATCTTGTAGTTGAGGGAAGATACATATTGTCAGTTCTTATGAACCAGTACAGGTTAGCTCCAGCATATCACAGATATCTGTGGTTTTCAAAGCCATGAGACTGGACGAGATGTCTACGTAAAAAGTTTAGATAGCAAAGGGAAGTCCAAGGATGGATCCTTGGGTCATTGACACATTTAGATTTGGGGAGAGTGAGAAGTAGTCATTAAGTAGATTAAAAAGGAATAGCCAGTGAGGTTGAAGGAGAATCAAGGAAAAATGGAACCTAGGAGACTAAATGAAGAAAGCTTTTCATAAGGGGATTGATCATGTGTCAGGTGCCAGTGATAAATAAAATAAGGACCAAGAAATGATCTCCTGATTTGGCATCATGGAAGTCATTGAACCTGACAGGTGACTTCAATGACTTCCATGAACCTGACAGGTGACTTCAATGACTTCCATGAACCTGACAGGTGGTTCTCTTGGATTTGTGGAGTTGAAAGCTGACTGGAGTCAGAGTAAGATGGAGAAAAGGAAGGACAGGCAGTGAGTACAGACAGATCTTTTAAGAAGCTTTGCTATAAGGAATACTGGTGAGCAGAGATGTGAGATAGTTGCTATAGAACAAGTAGGTCATAGGAAGTTTTTGCTGTTGTTTGGTTTTTTAAATGGAACTTTTAAAGTATGTTTGTTTGGGAGAAATCATTCAGTAGAGAGGAAAACCTGATGATGTAGAGAGTGGGGACACCTGTAGGAGCAGTGTCCTTGAGTTGGGGAAGGAGCTCAGGACCTAGGACTCAAGGATAAAAATTAGCCTTGGGTGGGAGCATGGGCAGTTCCGGGCTAGGAGGGCAGATGCAGGTGACTGATAGGTGGATGCGAGGGTGTGAGGGAGTTCTCTCTCCATGAGCTGAAAGTGAAAGTATCAAAGTATTGGAGGCTTGAGAGACAAGGAGAATGGATGAAATTATTGTCTAGAAAAGTAGAGGAGTGTGCTGATTAGGTAAACGAAAGTTTGCCTATCCCAGGATGCTTTTGTAGTTCAGTTCTGTTCAGTCGCTTAGTCGTGTCTGACTCTTTGCAACCCCATGAATCACAGCACGCGAGGCCTCCCTGTCCATCACCATCTCCTGGAGTTCACTCAAACTCACGTCCATAGAGTCAGTGATGCCATCCAGCCATCTCATCCTCTGCTGTCCCCTTTTCCTCCTGCCCCCAATCCCTCCAAGCATCAGAGTCTTTTCCAATGAGTCAACTCTTTGCATGAGGTGGCCAAAGTACTATTAGTGTGCGCTAATTAAGCTTAGGTTAGGCATAGAATAAGCCACAAATTGGATTCTGCCAAGGTATAGTGTTATGAGTGGACATGTGGAAGGGGGAGTGTTGAGGGTATTTTTCACTGAGGTGATTAGAATGATGGGCCATAGAAATGGGAGGTGGGAGTGAAGGGGTAAGTAGTGGTTAGTCGATATATTGGAGGTCCCAGGGGGCAGAACTGTTCAAGTTGAGCTACAAGAAGAAACATATTGGAAAGTCAAGAGGTGGAATCCATAGATTCATGGGTTTTATTAATAAAAGGGGATTGTACTATACATATTATACGTAAGTGTCTATTTAGTTCATTAATCCTGATCTAATAGCTTAGGAAAAAAGGCTATGTACTTTAAACTTTACTTGGTATTTATTTTTATTTTATAACCAAGGGCAAATTTAGGGAAGCTATTGCTTTGTTCCTTACCTTTGCTAATTTTATGCATCTTGGAATTTTTTTTTATCTTTCCAAATTGAATACCGAAACCACACCAAAAAGACAGTCAAAGCAACTTAAGAAATTATTTCTAAATAAGACTTGCCCTCTAAATCACAAGTTCCATACCCAGCACACTCACTGACTTATAAATCTCTTTCCAGAGATCTTTGCTCTGACTTTTGTTTGAAGAGTGTTGGTATTTCCCCATTTTCTCTCTAGGCTTGAAATGAATGATTTAAAAAGAAAATCCTTCACTGTAATCACAATTCAGGGCTGCCCTCACGCTAGGAATCTAAGCCAGCCAGCTAGAATTACTCTGTGCACAGGGTTCCACATCCCTGTGGTTAAATGCCAGAAACAATTGGAAGGGGATAATGTGTTTATTATTAGAGTCTCTTTTCCGATCCTCAGGATCTCCGTATCTGACTCCTCTAGCATGGGGCTTACTGTATCCCAAAGCTGGACTTTTCTGTCAAGTAAAACCGCCACTTCCGCAGTTGTGTGGGCAAGAATAACAGGCCAGCCCATGACGGCTGCCAGCCTGCAACTCCTCTGCACGTCTGAATACAAGGGCAGAGTCCAGTTGAGCAACCCAGATTCTCTTTCTTACGGTCTTCATTTTTGGAGAAGCTGAAGCTGGGTGGAAAGTACTAGAATGGCACACAAGAGGTCTGGAGCAGGTAACATTGTGATAGACCTCTCAGTTTCCTTATCTGTAAACAGTTGCCAATGACCCTTGTTCTAGCCATTGTAATTCAGTTGGGTTTTCATTGGAAAACCTCATTGCCTCATTTCTGGCATACAAATACTACTGCAGTAAGCTCTTATCAACTATTGATTGCAGTTTGTGTTTGTCTGCGTGCCTGATTCCAAGGAGATGGCTTTCAGAGGTCTCTGTTTATACATGTGGCTGTAGGGAGAGTTCATTCATTCACTCATTCATTTATGTTCCATACATTTGTTGGGAACCTACTATGTTCTTGGCATTCTTTGAGATACCAAGCATAGAGTAAAATAAAGCAGACAAGTATCTTGCCTTCTGTGATGCTTATGAGAAGGGGTGGAGGTTGGGTTGTGAGGAGAAGAAACAGGAAATCTACAACTTCAAAAAACAAACAAACAAAACACATAATTTCAAATAGTGAATCCCTTGAAGAAAATTAGTCAAGGAATATAACTTATGGTTATGAGGCAGGACTATGGGGTTAGAGGGTGGCCACTGTAGACAGAAGTCCCATCATAAGAGCTGCTCTTCATTGTATAAAGGGTGCGGATGTGTGTGGGGGGTGGGGGGTGGGGAGTGTTCTATTTCTTCATGATCACTCATGTCCCCAATCCGTGTGTCTGAACACAGTGTGTAAGCATACACTGAAATAACTGATTCTTTTTTTTTTTTCCCCCTTCTACAGCAAAGGAGAAAGGAGAGAAGAAATTGTTTGGCTTCTCCTTTGTTCCCCTGATGCAGGAAGATGGTAGGACACTTCCAGATGGCACGCATGAGCTCATTGTGCATAAGGTAACATCAGTCAGAGGTTGGGGGCAGTTGTGAAAAACAGGGCAGAAGTACTAACTCACAGTCTTATCCTCACTCTGGAAAAGAGAAAAAACGGACTGCAAAGATACTCTTTTGGCTGATTGCTGGCAGAGAGAGTGCATTTTTGAGAGTAGTATCTCTAGATTCTGTCATATTCTGACACGTATTTTAAAGATTTTTTTTTAAACTTAATTGAAATAATGGTATTTGGCTAAGTCTATAGGGTGACCTTGAAATCCTATCCATGGCTGTGATAGGATTAGATAAACCTTACAAATAAGGTTTTTAATATTTTAATATATTAATATTTTTAAAATATTCCCAGTACTTGCTTTCTTATCTGTGGACCCCAGAAGCAGATTTTGCAAGGTCACCTTTCTGTTTGTCTCATTTGCTGCTCTCACGAAGCAAAGGAGAAGTAAGTAGCTGTTCCTTGTTATGACAACTTCAGTGGTTGTTACTCTATTTTTTGCCACAAGAATTGGCATGCAAACATTTGGGGAAAAAAATATAGTGTAGTAGGCAATAAAAAGAAAATTCACCTAACAAGAGATCCTTAGGAATTATCAGAGAATACTAGTAATAATGAAGTATAGAACAGAAGCAGTTGCAACTATGAAATCAAGCACTAAAGTATATGATTTTCTCCAAAATCTTTCTCCTTTGCATTTCTCCATTTCTGTAACCACACACTCTTCCAGGCTCTTGTCAGCTCTCATCTGGGCTCACTAGTCCTGCCCACCTGGGCCTTCTCTCCCTTTAGTCCATTTTCTAGTCAGCCATTGGGGTGACCTGTCTAAGGTGCAAATCTTACCAGACCCCTGCCTGACTTCAACCCATGGAAAAGCTTCCCATTGCCAACAGTGGAAATGGCAGGCTTTCAGGTATGTCGGGCTGCCTCCTCCCTTATGCCTCTGCTGCTGCTGCTAAGTCGCTTCAGTTGTGTCCAACTCTGTGCGACCCCAGAGACGGCAGCCCACCAGGCTCCCCCGTCCCTGGGATTTTCCAGGCAAGAACACTGGAGTGGGTTGCCATTTCCTTCTCCAATGTGTGAAAGTGAAGTCTCTCAGTTGTGTCCACCCCTTAGCGACCCCATGGACTGCAGCCTACCAGGCTCCTCCATCCATGGGATTTTCCAGGCAAGAGTACTGGAGTGGATTGCCATTGCCTTCTCCGCCCTTGTGCCTCACATCATCCCATTTCCAGTCCTCTACCTAATGCCCCAGTCACTTCCTGCCTGCTGGTTCCCCCAGCTCCACTTGACATTCCTGCCGTCATGCTTCCCCTGTCTCCCAACAGTTGGCTCCTCCTCATCTGCAGAGGCTCACCTGGGCCAGAACCTTGGGAAAACAGTCCCCACACCCTAGTTCCTACTCTCTGTGTTCCCAGCTGACTATGTGCCTGTCCATGAGTTCTCCAGGTATCTGCACAAATCTCTTACCATTGTCCTCATTACATTGTCAGATGGTTGTCTGATGACCCCTCAACTCAACCATGGTAGGTTTAGGAGCCCTTCAGGAACAACAGCTGAGTCAGAGGGGTTCTGGCATGTGGCAGATGTGCAGTGAAGATACACTGAGTGAAGGAAGGATATGACAGAGACTTTCTTTACATTTGGATTATTGCTGGTAAAATGAGTGTTCATGCACAAGACACCGGGTAATTTTTGTTTGTGCTTTGGTATGTATGTGCATATTTCTTGAATCATTTATTTTCTGGTTGGTTGTTCAGCACATTGACTACCACAGACCATGGGGCAGACATTCTTCTAGCAACTGGGAATATAGTGGTGAATAAGACCATTAAAGTGCCTCCATTTCTGACACATACATTCTGTAGACTTCAAAAGTGACTTAAAGGAATTCGTGATGTTAAAATACAGAGAAAAAATATTTTCAAGTAGAGTAACACTGAAGCACACAGAGGAGCTAAATGGACTAGACACGTGAGATGATCTATTTATATAAATAAAGGTCGGCCCCTTTATGTGAAATGGGTAATATAACAGGCTGTGTCTTCAGCTACAGTTTTCCAAAAGACGTAAGTGGCACTTGATGTGAATGTTTGTGATCTTGACTCTGTGTACCATTAAATCTTCACACAGAAAAGCCAGGGCTAAGGTAATTATTAACTTCCTAATAATATTTAGAAGAATAAATCACTTCTTTATGACATTTCACAAGGTTTCCCAAGTGGCACAGTGGTAAAGGATCCACCCACCAATATAGGAGACGCAAGAAATGTGGGTTTGATCCCTAGGTTGGGAAAATCCCCTGGAGGAGGAAATGGCAACCCACTCTAGTATTCTTGCCTGGAAAATCCCATGGACAGAGGAGCCTGGTGAGCTACAGTCCACGGGATTGAAGAGAGTCAGACACGACTGAGTGTACATGACATTTCACAATGTAGGCTATCTCACCTGTGGATTGGAGGGTGTTTTTGGGTGGTAGGTACTAACTTTCTAGGCAAGTCTGGGTTGACTTCCTCTAAAGAAGTATAAATAATATTAAAACTCTTAGTTGCTGATTAGAGATACCAATGTGCTTAAAATGCCAGGAGGACAGGTAGCAAGGCTTACTTCTCCGTGTGAGCATTTAGCATCCAACTGGTATTGGTTCCCAGGCATAGGCTCATTCTACTCCATTACCTGGGGTCTGTCAGGATGCCTTGGATAGAACCACCATTTTTCTCAAAAGTGGAGCTTTGAATCATCTCAAGCCCTTAAACAAATTTTCAATGAATACATAGAATTCTGATCCAGAAAGCGTAAGAAAATTTATTTAAGCATCAACAGTGTAAAGAGCAGTGATCTTTACAGCAGTGATCTTCCTCCATCACAAAGGAGGCTCAGGATGGTATCTGTAGATCATCTCATGCGGGGCAGGCCTACGTTGCGTAGACCCATGAGGAAGCATTAGTTCCACAGAACAACCCTAAGTAGCTGAGTCTTATGATTAGGATTATTCAGTGTTGCTTAAAGAGAACTGGAATACCTGCCAAGCATAACATCTTTTGTTTTTCATCTAGTTGATACATGGTTTTCTTTTTCATAGTACTGAGCCAAGAAGTTCAATTTCTACTTAAGGGCACTTGCGGGTTATGATTATAAAATGATATTATGAGCATAATGTTATTCTTCCTCTGCCATGATGGGCAGTCTCACAGCCTGCTGACAATTACAGGCTTGAATTTATTAATTTAAAAATTTGAATAAAAAAGGAAGCTAAGAAGAGGAATGGATTTCAAATTACTGGGTAAAAAAATAGCCCATTTAATAAGTGATGTTGAGATAATTGAGATGGCCACAATAGGTGATGCAGGGAAAAGTTAAGCTCTGGATTCCTACCTTGCTTCTTATACCAAAGCAGATTCCAATTAAATGTAAAAAATAAAACTGTAAGAGCCTTTATAATATGAATGAACATTTTTAGAAAGTTAAGGGAGGGAGGGCCTTTCTAATGATGCCTCTTCAATGTTAGAAATTAGGTACCCCCAAAATGTATAAATTTAGCTACATAAAGTTTAAAACTGATTTATTTATAAGATCATATGGACTGTAGCCTGCTAGGCTTCTCTGTCCATGGGATTTTCCCAGAGTGGATTGCTATTTCCTTCTCCAGGGGATCTTCCCAACCCAGGGATCAAACCCAGTCTCCCACATTGCAGGCAGACTCTTTACCATCTGAGCCACCAGAGAATCCCTCATAGTAGGATATATAAAATCTACTTCCTTCCTCATGTAAGGTTCTGGTTTAGAAGATTCATTTCTGCAGTGAACTAAGAAAAAAAAAAGTGGTATATTGAAAACTATTTAATAGCCTAATTTGGGCCTAAAATTTATGAAAGAGATAATAATTTCCCCTTGTGACAGTGACTGGACTTCTAAGTGTGTTTTAAGGAAATCATTGTGACAAGGTTGTTATCAGTCAGTGGTCTGACAAGAACCTGGACTCATCCTTTAGGGCAGGAGCTAAAGAATTCTGAGGGCAAAGCTCCCTTTCAAAGTCATTTTCACCTTTACATAATTGATAGTATGTTTGCAGTGGTACTCCATGGAGATAACCTCTGAAATCTACAAAAATCCAAATATTATAGCTTTAGAAAGGGAAGTGAAAGAACTTGATTAGTCATCATTAAAGATTTCGTGCTTCCAGGGTCCCTTTTCACCTCTGAGGACATCAGTCATATCTCCAAGTAGTTGATGGCTAAGTCCAAAACTTGTCTTTGGAATTCCTAAGTTGATTGTAACAGCATTTAGTCTTGCTAAGTTTTGTTATTTTGCTGCATTCTGCTAGGTTTGTTGTCTTCCTTAAATTTGTAGAGATATTTTTGGCTACTCATTGCCAGCTACCTGCTGGAAAGCAAAGTTAAGAAAAGAGATTGAAATAATAAGCTTAAGAAAATTCATTTTCCAAGAGTCAAGTCTGTTATGGATAATAATATGAAGGTCCAAAAAAGGATAGGAAGTTTATTAACTGTGTACTCAAGTTTCCATTCTTAAGTATTCTAGTGAGGATTTTTATTTCTTTGAAGTACATGCTGAAATACTCTTGGGTCTAGTTTGTATGTATAGATAAACAAGTAATAATATAGTCTACTTTTAAAGAAATCGGGATTTTGCAAATTCATTATGTTGATTAACACCACTATGACTCAAGTGACCCAACTCAGCCAGACTGGGGATTTCCTTAGTAGAGAATCTGATTCCTTAGGGTGGGATTTATTGCTTCTGAGCAAGAGAAGGGCCAGATAAGAAATCAGCTAAATAGAGCATGATCATGTATCCTGGTTGGAAAGGGATTAGTTTAATGTATGGCCTAGATTGCAAGAGTCTTTGATGAATTCATCACTTTTGCTCCCTAGAAATTTGTTCATAAGTGCTTTGTGTCTCGTTTTTTCCCTGCAATGTTTCAGTTTCCTGTTTTATACTCCAGTTCCCCACCTGGTCCCTAGAAGTCCAGCACAGCCTCTCTGCACTAGTTACCATCCTTGAGGTGAATTTCTCAGATTGAGTTACTTTCCACTTATCCTTTCCTATATGATGTTTGTATTTATAAGTAAAATGAAAAAATGACAGGAGGCTGAAAAATTTAATAGACTGATAGGTTTGCCACCCATCTTGCTGTGCAGAAAACTCTACATACTTCTCCAACAATTCTGAAAGAGACACCCCTGTAAGTGAAAGTCGCTCAGTCGTGTCCAAATCTTTGCAACCCCTGGACATCACAGTCCAAGGAATTCTCCAGGCCAGAATACTGGAGTGAGTAGCTGCCGGGGCCCAGCCCTGGTTGGATCCAGGGATTCCCTCAGGATGATGGCGTCAGAGATTAGAATAGCGATAGCTTAATTAAGTATTAATTAGAGATATAAAGAGTGGTTAAATAGGGATAGCTCAGTGAGAAAATTCAGTGGAGAAAAGAGGCTGAATAACTTGGTTTACGTGGAAAACCAATAAAACTCCAAGACAAGGAGTTTGTGTCACCTATGTAGGCCGTAGGCGTCCTCCTATTCTCCCGAAGGAGAGGAGACACTAAGGCCTCCCCCGTCAGATCTTAGAAGCCCAGGCAAAATTAGTAGGCTTGACAAGCCTCCATGCTCCAGATGGGAATTCAGCCAGGAGGTGAGAGAAAGAACGATATGGGGAGACCAAGCTTCAGTGAGCAAGGCCCATAGCTTTATTCTCTGTTATTTTCAACAGGGGCTTTTATACCCTAAGTGGCACGTAGAGGATAATAGGGGGTGTGAAATCATGCAAAGTCAGCAGTCTTTGATCCTTATGGAAATCAGGGTTTCTTTTCTGCAAACTTATCATATACAAATGGCTTAGGTGATTTACATCATCTTCTGGCCAGAAGGCCTGTTAACATTTTATGACTCTAACAAAGGTTTGTCAACCATAAGACTTATTTTCTCTAAGAGTAATTATTTTAAAGTTTGGCGCCATCCTCCGAAGGTGTTAAAGTTGCATTCCTATAGGGCAGAGGTGCAGTGGGTTTACAACAAAGGAAAGAATTTATTACCTTAAGGGTCTAAAGTTGTTAACACCAAGGCCACTACTTATTTTTTCTACATACCAACTATATTAATACACTTCCAAGGATACAATACAGGGGATGTGGAAACTTGGCAGCAAGCATGGGCTCAACAATGAAATCTTCTACTAGTTCTATTCTGACAATTTCTAACTCTCCAAGAGGCTCTATACTATTTGAATATCTTAAGCTTCCTGTGCCGCTCATGTTTACAATTGTAAACAATTGTATGCATAGCTCTAGGAGTCCGGGTAAACCTGTCAGGCAAGTTAGAGAGCCATCTGAGGGGTTTGTGAACTAAAACACTCTTGTCATGCCCAGGAACTTTATTAACTGGAGCTGTAAGTTAACTCTTTTTCAGAGAGGGAGATGGTGGTGGGGGACAGCCCCCCGTAAAGTCAGAGGTGTAGGTGAGAGCACAAAGCAGTAAGGCAGGCAGACTCTGGTTTTGGGGTAGAGCTCAGGCAGGCCCAGAGGGGCACCCCTCGAGTTCTGGCTCGCCTTGCCCACCAGAACTCTCCCACATAACCCTGTTATGGGTGGGGACTCCCGTGCTGGCTCCCGGCAAGTAGCCTTTCCCTTCTCCATGGGATCTTTCCAACCCAGGGATTGAACCCAGGTCTCCTGCATTGCAGGCAGATTCTTTACCAGCTGAGTCACAAGGGAACCCCACAAGGACACCCCTATAATCATGAGAAATAAATCTTAGACAAGCACAAAACATTTCTGTCCACCCTGGGCTTAGGCATAGGAGCATTGGTCACATAACCCTTGTTTTATTACAGACTATAAGAGAAATTAGGTAGCATACACCTGCAAAATTAAATCAAAATGTAAATAGCCTGGTAAATTTAGCATAAAAGTAAGCCAAACCAGACTTCCCTGTAGCTCAAATGGTAAAGAATCTGCCTGCAAGGCAGGAGACCAGGGTTTGATCCCTGGGTTGGTAAGTTCCTCTGGAGAAGGGAATAGCAATCCACTCCAGTATTCTTGCCTGGAGAATTCCATGGACAGAGAAGCCTGGCAGGCTACATTCCGTGGAGTGGCAAAGAGTCGGACATGACTGAGCGACTAACACAGTCCAGCACAAACTAAGTCAAGCAAAGAAAAAGAAAGGAAAAAAAGCTAAGATAACTTAATAAGTGGACTTGGTCTCAGCCCTGAAGGCTACTAATGTGATGGGCAGAAAGTGCTTTCATTCTCAGTAATTAATACTATTACACAATCTTTTAAAATCTCTGCCTCTGCTGATCTCTGGCTCTCCTGCTGAGAGAGCTTCCTGTGTGGCCTCTGGAGTAGAGAAAGCTCTTCTTCTGAAGCCTCATGTTCAGTGTCCTGACTCTAGATCTCTTTAAATGGCCCAGTGCATGTAAAGATACCATTCTCCATCCTTTTGTAGAGTTTCCATGCCCTCTCTCTATAAGGCTTGTTCCATACAACATGGCAACTTTCTACCTGTCCTGGTTACTGTCTCTGTTGTTCAGTCACTAAATCATGTCCAAATCTTTGTGACCACGTAGATTGAGCACACCAGGCTCCTCTGTCCTCCACTATCTCCCAGAGTTTGCTCAAATTCCATTGAGTCTGTGATGCTATCTAACCATCTCATCCTCTGTCGCCCTCTTCTCCTTTTGCCTTCAGTCTTTTCCCAGCCTCAGGGTGTTTTCCAATGAGTTGGCTCTTCGCATCAGGTGGCCAAAGTAATGGAACTTCAGCTTTAGCAACAGTCCTTCCAGTGATTATTCAGGGTTGATTTCCTTTAGGATTGACTGGTTTGATCTCCTTGCTGTCTAAGGGACTCTCAAGAGTCTGCTCCAATACCGTATTTTGCATCAATACCGTATGAAGGCATCAATTCTTCAGCACTGAGCCTTCTTTATGGTCCAACTCTTTATGTCAGCAAAGAGATGTCTGTGCTTTTTTAATATGCTCTCTAGGTTTGTCATAGCTTTCCTTTCAGGGAGCAAGTGTCTTAATTTCATGGCTGCAGTCACTGTCCAAAGTGATTTGGAGCCCAAGAAAACCAAATCTGTCGCTGCTTCCACTTTTTCCCTTTCGGTTTGCCATGAAGTGATGGCACCAGATGCCATAATTTTAGTTTTTTGAATGTTGGGTTTCAAGTCAGCTTTTTCACTCTCCTCCTTTACCTTCATTGAGAGGATCTTTAGTTCCTCTTCACTTTCTGCCAGTGAAGTGATATCATCTGCATATCTGAGGTTATTGATATTTCTCCCAGCAGTCTTGATTGCACCTTATGATTTATCCAACTTGGCATTTCATATGATGTACTCTGCATGGAAGTTAAATAAGCAGGGTGACAATACACAGCCTCGATGTACTCCTTTCCCAGTTTTGAACCAGTCTGTTGTTCTACATCTAGTTCTAACAGTTGTGTCTTGACCTGCATACAGATTTCTCAGGAGACAGGTAAGGTGGTCTGGTATTCCCATCTCTTTAAGAATTTTTCTGCAGTTTGTTGTGATCCACACAGTCAAAGGCTTTAGCATAGTCAGTGAAGCAGAAGTAGATGTTTTTCTGGAATTACGTTGCTTTTTCTGTGATCCAACTAATGTTGGCAATTTGATCTCTGCTTCCTCTGCCTTTTCTAAATCCAGCTTGTATACCTGGAAGTTCTCAGTGCACATACTGTTGAAGCCTAGCTTGAAAGATTTTGAGCATTACTTTGCTAGTGTATGAAATGAGTGCAGTTGTACAGTAGTTTGAACATTCTTCAGCACTGCCCTTCTTTGGAACTGGAATGAAAACTGACCTTTTCCAGTCCTGTGGCCACTGCTGGGTTTTCCAAATTTGCTGATATATTGAGTGCAACACTTTAATGGCATCATCTTTTAGGATGTGAAATAGCTCAGCTGGAAATCTATCACCTCCACTAACTTGTTCAGAGTAATGCTTCCTAAGGCCTACTTGACTTCACACTCCAGGATGTCTGGCTCTAGGTGAGTGACCATACCATCAAAATTATCTGGGTCATTAAGACTTTTTTGTATAGTTCTTCTGTGTATTCTTGCCACCTCTTCTTAATTGCTTCTGCTTCTGTTAGGTCCTTGCTGTTTCTGTCCTTTATCATGCTCATCCTTGCATGACATGTTCCCTTGTTGTCTCCAATTTTCTTGAAGAGATCTCTAGTCTTTCCCATTCTATTGTTTTCTTCTATTTCTTTGCATTGTTCATTTAAGAAGTCTTTCTTATCTCTCCTTGCTATTCTCTGGAACTCTGCATTCATTTGGGCATATCTTTCCCTCTGTCCCTTGACTTTTGTTTCTCTTTTTTCCTTAGCTATTTGTAGAGCTTCCTTAGACAACCACTTTGTCTTCTTGCATGTCTTTTCCTTGGAGATGGTTTGGTCACCCACTCCTGTATGGGGTTACAAACCTCTGTCCATAGTTCCCTTCTTAATCCTCATAACAACTACTGACAAGACTTTACCACTCTGCCTGCCTCACCACTTCCCCTGTCCTTAACAGAGAAAACAGAAGCCATCAGACAGGAACTTCCTTAAATCCATGTGTTCTCTCCTTTGCCACCTGCACACTTATCTGCCTCCTTCCTTTCCTTCTTGCTTCCTGTCTCAGTGGTGGGGCAAGACTCCTTCCCTTCAAGGCTAATGCTTCCACCTGCTTCTCTCAGGATCTTCCTCTTCTCCTGGCTCCCCTTAGCTTGCTTCTCTTAGCATTCCCTCTTGTTTCCTCTCTTCTGGCAGTGTTATCAGATTTTTAACACTCTAAAGCATTTTTCTTTTATTTATTTTAATTGGAGGCTAATAACTTTACAATATTGTAGTGGGTTTTGCCATATTTTTACATGAATCAGCCATGGTTGTACACATGTCCCCCATCCTGAACCCCGCTCCCACCTCCCTCTCCATCCCATCCCTCAGGGTGATCCCAGTGCACCAGCCCTGAGCACCTTGTCTCATGCATCGAACCTGGACTGGTGATCTGTTTCACATATGATAACATACATGTTTCAATGCTATTCTCTCAAATCATCCCACCCTCGTCTTCTCCCACAGAGTCCAAAAGACTGTTCTATATATCTGTGTCTCTTTTGCTGTCTCACATATAGGGTCATTGTTACCATCTTTCTAAATTCCATATATATGCATTAGTATACTGTATTGGTGTTTTTCATTCTGACTTACTTCACTCTGTATAAAGCCTCCAGTTTCATCTACCTCGTTAGAACTGATTCAGATGTATTCTTTTTAATGTGTGAGTAATATTCCATTGTGTATATGTACCAGAGCTTTCTTATCCATTCATCTGCCGATGGACATCTAGGTTGCTTCCATGTCCTGGCTATTATCAACAGTGCTGCAATGAACATTGGGGTACACATGTCTCTTTCAATTCTGGTTTCCTCAGTGTATATGCCCAGCAATGGGATTGCTGGGTCATATGGCAGTTCTATTTCCAGTTTTTTCCACCTGTATGTCTTCTTTGGAGAAATGTCTGTTTAGGTCTTTGTCCCATTTTTTGATTTGGTCATTTATTTTTCTGGAATTGAGCTGTAGGAGTTGCTTCTATATTTTTGAGATTAATTCTTTTTCAGTTGCTTTGTTTGCTATTATTTTCTCCCATTCTGAAGGCTGTCTTTTCACCTTGCTTATATTTTCTTTCATTGTGCAAAAGCTTTTAGGTTTAATTAGGTCCCATTTGTTTATTTTTGCTTTTATTTCCATTACTCTGGGAGGTGGGTCATAGAGGATCCTGCTGTGATTTATGTCAGAGTGTTTTGCCTATGTTTTCCTCTAGGAGTTTTATAGTTTTTGGTCTTATATTTAGATCTTTAGTCCATTTCGAGTTTATTTTTGTGAATGGTGTTAGAAAGTGTTCTAGTTTCATTCTTTTACAAGTGGTTGACTAGTTTTCCCAGCCTTTTTTCCAGTGTATATTCTTCCCTCCTTTGTCAAAGATAAGGTGTCCATATGTGCGTGATTTATCTCTGGGCTTTCTATTTTGTTCCACTGATCTATATTTCTGTCTTTGTGCCAGTACCATGCTGTCTTGATGACTGTGGCTTTGTAGTAGAGCCTGAAGTCAGGCAGGTTGATTCCTCCAGTTCCATTCTTCTTTCTCAAGATTACTTTGGCTATTCGAGGTTTTTTTATATTTCCTTACAAATTGTGAAATTATTTGTTCTAGTTCTCTGAAAAATACTGTTGGTAGCTTTATAGGGATTGCATTGAATCTATAGATTGCTTTAGGTAGTATACTCATTTTCACTATATTGATTCTTCAAATTCATGAACATGGTATATTTCCCCATCTATTTGTGTCCTCTTTGATTTCTTTCATCAGTGTTTTATAGTTTTCTATATATAGGTCTTGTGTTTCTTTAGGTAGATTTACTCCTAAGTATTTTATTCTTCTCGTTGCAATGGTGAATGGGATTGTTTCCTTAATTTCTCTTTCTGTTTTCTCATTGTTAGTGTGTAGGTATGCAAGGGATTACTGTGTGTTAATTTTATATCCTGCAACTTTACTATATTCATTGATTAGCTCTAGTAATTTTCTGGTGCAGTCTTTAGGGTTTTCTACGTAAAGGATCATGTCATCTGCAAACAGTGAGAGTTTTACTACTTCTCTTCAAATCTGGATTCCTTTTATTTATTTTTCTTCTCTGATTGCTGTGGCTAAAGCTTCCAAAACTATGTTGAATAGTAGTGGTGGGAGTGGGCACCCTTTTCTTGTTCCGACTTTAGGGGAAATGCTTTCAATTTTTCACCATTGAGAATAATGTTTGCTGTGGGTTTGTCATATATAGCTTTTATTATGTTGAGGTATGTTCTTTATATTCCTGCTTCTGGAGGGTTTTTATCATAAATGGATGTTGAATTTTGTCAAAGACCTTCTCTGCATCTATTGAGATAATCATGTTTTTTATCTTTCAGTTTGTTAATGTGCGTGGTGTATTATATTGATTGATTTGCAGATATTGAAGAATCTTTGCATCCCTGGGATAAAGCCCACTTGATCATGGTGTGTGATCTTTTTAATGTGTTGTTGGATTCTGATTGCTAGAATGTTGTTAAGGAGTTTTGCACCTCTGTTCATCAGTGATATTGGCCTGTAGTTTTCTTTTTTTGTGGCATCTTTGTCAGGTTTAGGTATTAGGGTGATGGTGGCCTCACAGAATGAGTTTAGCAGTTTACCTTCCTCTGCAATTTTCTGGAAGAGCTTGAGTAGGATAGGTGTTTACTCTTCTCTAAATTTTGGGTAGAATTCAGCTGTGAAGCCATCTGGTCCTGGGCTTTTGCTTGCTGAAAGATTTCTGATTACAGTTTCGATTTCCGTGCTTGTGATGCATCCGTTAAGATATTCTGTTTCTTCCTGGTTCAGTTTTGAAAAGTTATACTTTTCTAAAAATTTGTCCGTTTCTTCTAAGTTGTCCATTTTATTGGCATATAGTTGCTGATAGTAGTCTCTTATCCTTTGTATTTCTGTGTTGTCTGTTGTAATTTCTCCATTTTCATTTCTAATTTTGTTGATTTTATTCTTTTCCCTTTGTTTCTTGATGAGTCTGGCTAGTGGTTTGTCAATTTTATTTATCTTTTCAAAGAACCAGCTTTTAGCTCTATTGATTTTTGCTATGGTCTCTTTTGTTTCTTTTGCATTTATTTCTACCCTAATTTTTATAATTTCTTTCCTTCTACTAGCCCTTTTTCTTTAAAGACAAACTACGTTGTAATAGCTACCACACTGTTTCTTCCTGTCCCTCGTGAGCCACCTGCAGGAAAGGCTGGTCTTCACTCACTGTCTCTACTTCCCTCCATCCCATTTGTCCCTTGGGCTACTTTCTGTCCTCGAAGCTCAAATGAAGTTTTCCCCTCAAGGTCACCTACACTGGCCAACCTTATAGACACTTCCTAAATCTTCCCTTACTTGACTTCCCTATAACATGTAATACTATTGATTACCCTTCTTGAAAATCCCACATTTTGTGGTCTGACAGTGTTCTCCTGAGTCTGATCCTTCTACTCCTTTGAGTACTCTTCTCTCTTATCTGTATTAAAAAAAAAAATTATTTAGTAAAGTATGTTTTTGTTGCATGTGCTCAGTCACCCAGTCATGTCCAACTCTTTGTGGCCCCATTAACTGTAGCCTGCCAGGCTCTTTGCATGAAATTTCCCATGCAAGAATAATGCAGTGTGTTGCCATTCCCTGCTGCAGAAGATCTTGCCACCCCAGGGATCGAACCTGCATCTCTTGTATCTAGGGATGAACCTGTGTCTTTTGTCTCCTGCATTGGTAGATGGATTCTTACCACTAGTGCCACCTGGGAATCCCCTAGTGAAGTATAGTTAACTTAGAAACATTGTGTTGATTACTGCTGTACTGCAAAATGACTCAGCTATACACATATGTCTTCTTTTTCATATTCTTTTCCCTTATGGCTTATCACAGTATGTTGAATATAGTTCCCTGTGCTATACAGTAGGACTTTGTTGTTTATCCTTCCTGTATATACTAGTGTGCATCTTATCTGCATCTTAAATGTTGGTGTTATCATGGATTTAATCTTTGGACTCTATCTGTGTCTTCTACACTCTGGAACCATCTCACCCACTTCTGTGGGTTAATTTGCTACATCTCTGCTGATGATGTCCAGATCTGGGTTTGTAGTTCAGGGCTTTTACCAGCCTACTGAGCATCTTCAGCGGGATCTGCCAGAGATACCTCTTAACTCAGCTTGTCCAAAACTGAATTTTTTTATTCCATCTCCATCCTCTCCTGTGGTGAATTGAAACCTTCAGTTTCTCTTGACTGCTCACACTTTACCTCACCATCTAAACACTTGGTTTCATGACCAGTCACTACCTCCTCCTTGGTGGCTCTTTAAGAAATTTAAACCAGAGACAGATATCAGAATCAGCCCGAGTTTTCCTCCTTTAAGAAGTTCAGAGTAGTCCCAAGGCTTTTTTGGTCCTAAAAAAAAAAAAAAAAATCACATCATTTAGCCACACTCAACTACATATAGTTGTCTGACTACACCTGTATTTTTTAAAACAGTTGTTTTTTCAGTTAGATAAGCGTTTCAAAAATAGTACAGAAAATTCCCATATACCCTTCACCCAACTTCTCCTTATGTTAGCATCTTACATAACCACAGAACATTTATTGAAACTAAATTAACCTCAGTAGAATACTGTTAACACACAACTTATTTGGATGTTGCACATTTTTCCAGTACTTTTCTTTTTCTCTTCTGGGATCTAGTCTAGAACCCACATTGCATTTAGTTGCCGTATCGTCATCGTCTCATATATGTGTTTTTCTCCCCCAGTGTCTTTATATGTTTTGTTTCTTCTGTATAACCTGTCTTTCTGTCCCTTGCCTGGTAAGCCTCTTAGTCTTTATGACTGAAGTCAAATAGCCTTTCCCCCCACAGAGTTTTCTCTACTTCCCTGGCGGAGCTAAAATCCAGGGGTCTTTACTGCTGCTTTGTCATCAGTCTTAACAAATGAGTGCAGAGGTCAGACATGTAATGCCCTCACGTACAGGTACAGTTTTTATTTCCTTGTTACATTCTTTATACTGAATTAAAAGACTCAAATAGTAGAATTTTAATACATGTTTAATACTGACATTAAGAATGATGAGTCATGTTGAAAGGATCCCCAGAAGAAGATGTTTTTCTGCCACAGCTGTTGATAAATCTGGTTCAATTAACTGGCAGTAGTTTCAAATGGATTGTCTAACTTACTATAGTTTTTAATTTAATTCTCTACATCCTGAAACTTACGGGCCCCTTAATTTTATTAATATACTATGAATCTCTGTACCAGTTAATATCTGAAGAAATTTCTTATTTATTTCTCTCAATTATATAGCTTGCATTTTTGCACCTATCACTTTTCTGGATGACTGTCTGTGGCTGACCACTGCATCTCTTTCTTGTGCTCAAGACTGGGCAAAAAGTGGCCTGGGGTGTGATGTACAATTCATTGCTCCACCAACTGATTTTAATTCTGGGCAAAGAAATAGATTGTGAGCCAGGCTATATCATCTCAAAGAAGAGGCTACTACTGCTGCCACAGAGCCTTTGTTATAACTCTTCTTTAATAATCTAGGGAGTCCATCCCTCCTGTCAGATCTGATTTCAGTCTCAAGTAAAGCAGCAGGCTGGCTTTCATCTCCCTCTTCTCTAATTTGTAATAAATTAACTTCATGCCATTTTAAAATGACTTGCACAGATCCCACCCTATCGAAGCAAACACAGAATTGTCCTTTTCTGTGACAGTGACATTGTTTTGTTCCCATTATCCAGGTGCAACCTCAGGGGGTTGTAGTCATGTGGCCTGGTCTCTCCTAGGAAGAATGGCTCAGTTAATCGTTCCCACATCTCTCTGTCTGTCTCCCCCATCTGACATAATACCAGCAAGACTTTTGCTTGTCTGTGTCTGCTGCAAGAGGAGGGGAGGATATTTCTTCTTATTCTAATATCCATGTTGCCTTTTTCCGTGCCCACACTGGATTTAATGGAAAAAAAAATCATCCCTGTGCTAAAACAAAAATAGTTGCATTATGGGTATTCCCTAGAATGCAAGTGATCCGTATTTAACTACTCATTGGTTTAGGGATGTAACTGCATTTTACTGTGGTGACAAAACCATCCATCAAAAAACACAGTGATGTAGTTTTGTGCAAAGCTGCAGTGTTTTACTATTCAGATTCACAGGCATTCAGACATCCAGCCACAACTTTTTTGCACTGATATCTCCATGCTGTACTTTACCAGCTTCATTTCTGTGATTTCCTTGATTTTTAGCCCTTCACCTGGGGGAAGATTGCTCCTACCCATTTATTCTCTCCCATCCGTACCCTTGTTCAGACTCCTCCTCACAGTCCAGACTCTTCTCCCACCTGGCAGAAGAACGCTCGAGAAATTCACGGCTGACTCTTTCTCACTCCCTGGCTTCTGCTGGTGAGCTGAGCATTTCCTCTGAAGAACTGGACAACCTTTCTGGCTTAACCCTTTGCAATATCTGCTGTGCACTACAGGCCTATCTTCTGGAACCTGTTTCTAGTCTTCACTGCTCTTCAGTCTCATTTTTTTTTCTGTTTCATCCAGTGAATGAACAAATTATCTCTGACTCATCTGTTGTGTTCCTAGGCTCCCATGACATGCCTTCTCTGCTCCTATGTGCTTCTCCTCCCCACTGCATCCAGATCACATGATCCCTTTTGCTCCCTGGGTGGTTTCAGAACACAGACCAGCCATTTCACTGTAGGACTCATAGGCTTGTTAGGTATGAAACTATTTTAGCCCAAAGACCACTCTAAGCTCTCTCCCAGGGTGTTTCCCACAAACATACTTTGTGTGTGTGAAAAATGAAATCTTGGGGGTGATCTTTCTTAACCATACCTACCATTCAATATGTTATCTGTTAATTTTAAATTTGTTACAGCAAAACTCAAAACCTGGTTAAAACAACAGTAGAAGAGTCATTGTAGTCACGACTGCTATTTTGTATAGTAGTTGAGAGCATGAACTTTGGTTCACATCTTGGCTCTGATTCTTACTAACATTGTAATATTGAGCAAATCACATAAGCTTCTCAGGTTATGATGTTCTGCCTCACAGGATTATTATCAGAGTAAAAAAACACATGCAGAGTGCTTAGCCTGACATTTAGTAAGCCTTTGTAAATGATGGCAAATGCATGTAAATAAATGTAAATGCAGACCATCGGGTTGCAGAGTCAGACACAACTTAGCACATGACTTAGCAACTGAACAACATCAACAGAATGATCGTTGCTTGGATTGCCTTTAAAATCTCTAGTGCTGTGTGATGTGTTGAGGATGCAAGCTGAAAACCTCAGAGGACAAGAAAAGGCAGGCTGTGAGATTTTCTCTGCAGGCCACTTAAGTTCTTTGGAAATAGATTTAAACTCTAACCCCATACCTAACATATGATTTTGACTCCTAATGGACCAAAAAAAAAAAATTTATTTTGAACACCTAGTATTAGTAAATATTATAATACAGTAAATACTAAAGCAAAACGTTCACAGAGACCAAAGAGTTTTTATGTACTTTTCTTTACTAAATTAATAGGTAGAATTCCTGCCCATCCTCTCCACTTCCTCTCCACACCAGCACCAACATACACACAACACATAACAAAAAACACACTGGTATTATTGGTGGAAGGAAGGTCTTAACTTCTGTGTGCAGAGTAATGTTTGTATTAGCTACTGTATTTTGTGTTGAGTAAGGGTGATAGAGTTCAGCTGTAAGAAGGTATCAAGATGTCACAGCTCGAAATCAGAGACTCCAATGCTGAGGTCTTGCCCCTAGGCTGGGGGAGAAGTGCAGTGAACTATAATAGGTGGCACTCACCTGGCCACAGTGACTGCCCCCTGTAAAGGCAGCCACGGTGTCTATTCACAGTGCCCCCTATGGGCAGAACACGGCCATCGCATCTTCAATCACAGAAATGGTTGATCCTTGACTGCAGGTTGAGCTACAGGGGTTCAGCAAGCAGACATTCTAAGAGGTTTCCAGAAGTATTCAAGAACCAGGCAGTCATTTGTGGGGATGGGGATAAGAAAGCAATCTATAGCTTCAGGATTTCTGTACACAGATGGAACATACCAGACCAAGGCATGCTCCAGCTTCTGGGGAAGAAACCTGGAAATAACTGGATGGTGTCTGGACTGGGGCTGTATGAAGCTTCAGTTTTAATAGGAAGGAGTGGTTCAACATACCGAATACAGGTCACGCTGGAGATGGGACCAGAGCATGTTACTGACCCTACAAACAATATCCAGGCAGAAAAAAATAGGACCAGTGTAGGGTGCTGTGCTCCAAGCCCTGATACCAGAACAAGACTGAGAAGAGGGGATGGTGACCCCAGGTTCCATAACTTTACATTGCTAAGCACTTTTTATTCAGGAAAGCATCTGAAGTGTTCACGTTATAATTATTTCTAAACTATATATGCACTCTTCTGTCTAAATGAAATATCTTGCCGAAGCATTTGGAGCCATAACTTGAGAAGAGAGTTTCTTGTGTTTATTGGTCCTCCTGTTACTGGGCAGATGTGCTGGGAAGAACATCTTGTAATATTCTGATTTTGTTTCTCTAAGCTTATTAGAGTTGTCTTTCTTAAAGATTTAGTATTAAAAAATGTTTATAAATCACACAGATTAGCCTAGAATACCAAAGGGGTTCTGCGCTTAATTTCCTACCTGTTCCCAAAACACTAGCCTTAAAAATAAATATATACATTAAAAACAATAAAGTTCCTAAATTTAGTTATTTAGTTAAACTAAATACTAAGTTTAGCATAACTAAACTTATTTAGCTCAAAATAAGGTAAGCTATACTGATTCTATATCTGTTACAATATATTTTTCTCAAAATTTTAATTTAAAGTCACCTTCATTACAGAAACAGTATATAGATAAACAAAAATAAAAACACCATATTCTGATTGCTCAGATGATGTTAACTATTAGGGTATATGATGATGTTACCCCTTAGGGTATATCTTTCTGGAGGTTCTTCTGTATGAACTTTTTTTTACCCAGATGATGTTATTTATTTTAGTAGACTTTTAAAAGAGTAGCTTAGTATACAATAAAGTTGAGAGTAAAGGATAGAGACTTCCCTTCCACCCTCTGCCCTGGCATATGTGTAGCTTCCTCCATTGTCAGCATCATTCACCAGAAAGGTGCATATTTATTTTAACCAAGGTTGAATCTGCATTGACACATCATCATTACCCAAAGCCCTTAGTTTACTAGGGTTCACTCTTTTTTTATGCATAATTTTATTTTTCTTGATTTTTGGCTGTGCTGGGTCTTTGTTGCTGTGCCGGCTTTTCTCTACTCACAGAGAGTGAGGGACGTTCTCTAATTGTGCTCAGGCTTCCCATCGTGGTGGCTTCTCTTGTTGCCGAGCACAGGCTCTAGGGCGCACAGGCTTCAGTAGCTGAGGCACGTGGGCTCAGTAGTTGTGGCTCCCGGGCGCTAGAACACAGGCTCAGTTGTTGTGGCACACAGGCTTAATTGCTCCACAACATGTGGGATCTTCCCAGATCAGGGATCGAACCCATGTCTCCTGCTTTGGCAGATGGATTCTATACCACTGAGCTACCAGGGAAACCCTAGGTTTCACTCTTGTTTTTGTGTATTCTGTGGATTTGGACAAATGTATAGTGACATGTATCTATCATCATAATATCATACTGCCCTAGAAAAATCTTCCATGGTCTGTCTGTTCATCCTTTCTCCTACTCCCAACCTCTGGAAACCACTAATTTTTTTTTTTAACTGTCTTCATAGTTCTGCACTTTCTAGAATATTACATAGTTAGAATCATGGAGTTTGTAGACTTTTCAGATTGGCTTCTTTCACTTAGTGATATGCATTGTTTCCTCCATGTCTTTTCATGGCTTGGTAGCTCATTTATTTTTAGCACTGAAATGGTATTCTGGTTTCTGGATGTACCACGTTTATCTATTCATGTACTGAAGGATATCTCGGTTGCTTCATTATATGTATTTTTTATTTTTTTATTGAAGTATAGTTTATTTACAATGTTGTGCCAATCTCTGCTATACAGCAAAGTAACTCAGTGATACACATGTAATAGACATGCTTTTTTTAATATTCTTTTCCATTATCATTTATTGCAAGATATTGAATATAGTTTCCTGTGCTATACAATAGGACCTTATTATTTTTTTATTTACTTTTTCCAGTTAATGACTTTTCCAATCATTAATTTTTTTTATCTCATCTAGAACTTAGTCAATGTATCAATTCCAAAAGAAAATCCTTTTCAGCAAGTTTGTCCAAATCCAGGGCCATTATATTGTATCTGGCTCTTACATATCTCTTAAGTATTATTTAATCTAGAGTAATCCTTTTTTTTTCCCCCACAAAACTTGACTTGTGGAGTCAAAGACAGGCATCCTACAGAAAGTGCCGCCTTCTGGGTTTGTCTGGTTGCTTCCCCATAGCATTCAGCATGTTGCTCTGTCCTTTGTATTATCTGTGAAGTGGAAGGTGAATCTGTTGGTGTCACCCATTCAGGCTCCGCAGCTTTGGGAGGAATGCATTGCGAGGATGATGTGTTGTTTTCCTTGCCCTGCATCAGAGGGCCGACAGCCCAATCCCCCGACGTGCAGTTACATTTGTCCCCTTGCCGGTAGGAGGGAATCTGTGTGGTAGCGTAGAATGTTCATTTGCTCATCAACAATTTTCCTACTGATTTTAGCATTTAGTGACAACCCTTGACTAAAGAAAGAATTACACTAGGAATATGAAACTGTATTTTTAAAACCTATAATTTCTTTTACATTTGTTGACTGACATTTTCTGTAGGGATTTCTCACCATAGTGGGATTATTATATTATCATGAAATACAGAGTCCTTTAATTGCCTGTTTTCAAAGTAAGGAGTTGTTTAATATCTACCTCAGAGGAGATGTGGGAAGAATTTAAGCACTTTTTTAAAATGCTATGGTTGTGGGATGAGGGGTGGTGGTGGGAGGGAGGCTCAAGATGGAGGGGATATATGTGTGTGTAGATATATATGTATATATACATATAGTTATGGTTGATTCGCGTTGTATGACAGAAACCAACACAACATTGTAAAGCAATTATCCTCCAGTTAAAAGATTTTTTAAAATGCTATGGTCACTGCAATATGATTTCTTGAGCACTTCCAATGTATCAGGCTCTATGTAAAGGCCTCACGTAATCTAATTTGTTTGGCAGCATAGTGAGGTCATAGAGATAGAAAACGGAAATCATAAGAGGCTGAATAACTTGATACAGTTACTTGTGTGGGAAGTAAGAGAGCTAGAATTCAAACCCAAATGGGTCTGCGTCCAAAATAAGTGAGTTATTCCTCTTAGACATTTTTGTTGCATTTTACTTAAAAGCCAAATTCTGTTTGTAATGATATTTGGAATATTTCCCAGTTCTTAAAAACTAGAAATGAATATTATGCTTAATAATTCTCAAGAGGTCTCTTAACTCTCCCCCTTCCATTTTTTAAAATATTTTTTTACAGTGTGAAGAAAACACAAATCTTCAGGATACTACCCGCTACCTCAAACTTCCTTTTTCCAAGGGCATTCTCCTTGGGAATAATAATCAAGCCATGAAGGCCACAAAGGAGTCTTTTTGGATAACATCTTTTCTCTGTTCCACAAAACTCACACAAAACGGTAATGTATAATACTGTTTTATTTGAAAGCCCCTGTATTTAAGTACTCATGCGAATTTTAGTTGGATATTCTGTAAACATCAGTTTTATATTTAAGAACTTTGCACTAGAAAAATTGTTGTTGATCCTTCTGTTTGTGGTTTTTAATAAAATAAAAGTAATTGTGACCCAACAAACAGCTAAATGTGTATAGTTTAAGGACTACAGAATTATCCTGGTATTGGAACCCAATACTCAAGTCCTCAAATAAACCATCAAAACCCAGCTGCTTAAAAAAAAAAAAAAAAAAAGCAAAGATTACCACCAACTTAATCTCTCTTGCTTCATAAACTGTGCTAATTGCAGGCTTCAGAGTAAATGCTGTTTTCTGTTTAATTAGATGGATATTACTTTTCTATTCTAGCATTACTTTTTATGTCAGTGATTGTTTAGAAAGTTATGATTAAGAAAGCAAGCTCTTCTCCTTGGCAAATTGTTCTGAAAGCACTGTCTGTAATGAAGGAAGTAAATTAAATATTTTTGAATTCTTCATGGTCACCATGTAAGGCTTCTGGAAAGCATCCTGAATGCCATATAATAAAATTAGTCTCATTCTGTTGAAGACAATCACTTTATAATAAGGTATGTCTCTTCCTTGACTTTAGGATTGGGTTACATTCTTTTGATAAGCCCGTGGTAACTTGAATAAGATAAGTAGAATATGCATTTATTACACCTAACCTACAAAGCATCATGGGGCTTCCCAGGTGGCTCAGACGGCAAAGAATCTGCCTGCAATGCTGGAGATGCAGGTTCGATCCCTGAATCAGGAAGATCCCTTGTAGCAGGAACTGACAACTCACTCCAGTATTCTTGCCTGGAGAATTCCATGGACAGAGGAACCTGGTGGGCTACAGTCCATAGGGTTGCAAAGAGTCAGACATGACTGAGCATGCACATACCACCACGACCACAAAACATCTAAGAAAAGTTCTTTCTTCTGTGTCATACAGCTTGGCCCAGCCTACACTAAACAAGCTCAGAACACTTACAGTAGCTTCCACCTGGGCAAAATTCTCTAACACAGAGCCTATTTTATAATATAATGTTGAATGTCTCGCATAACTTATTGGATACTGTACTAAGAGTGAAAAACAGAATGGTTGTATTAATAACCATATTGCTTCTTTACCTTTATGATCACTTGGCTGTCTGGCATCTGAGGCTCAATGCTCAACATTATAGGAGGCTGTTGTACTGCATGTAGCTAACTCAGGAAAATACCTGAACTCAAAAATTGAAATATAGTTTCTAAATGATTTCATATCACTTTTGCACCCATGTAAAGTCAAAAATCTGAAGCCAAATCATAGTAAATCAGGGCTCTGTATTGTTAGGCAAAAAAAATGCTCCTGTGCTTAAACTTTTTAAAGTGTTATTGGTTCTTTCTTCTGTGTCATATAGTAAGAAATATGTATCTTTTCTCAGAACATGGAATGAGAAAAGAAGCAAATTTTGGCGTTATTATAATGACCACTTTTAATGATACCATCCAATTTGTCAAACAGTGCTACTGTATTTATATAGGACCTTGGCAAATTATTTTTTTTACATTTATATTGGGTTTCATTTATCCCCTTCCAGAGGTATTTTTGGAGACATATTTCTAAAAATAAACTATGTAGTTTATTTTTAGTAAGTTTGATTGAAGGTAGCTATTGCCAAATTAGGTTATTACATCAGACTATCAGTATTCAATGGTTAATGATCTTACTTAAATAAAACCTTCATTGACAGAATTCCGTTATGACTAAATAGCATTTACCAAATCTCAGGCATTTTTTTTTTTGTGTGTGTGTGAGAAGAGTCTAACCCCATAGAGGTTGTGAAAATAATAAAATCAACGTTTTTGACTCCCTTAGGTGTTATTTTCATTCATCCTATATGGATGAGTTGTGTGTCTCTAAAGAATCTGGTTCGTATTTAACTCTCTGCCTCCATTAGATTATTTTCAGCCAGTATTAGTTGTCAGTTACTGCTGTAGTAATTATTATAAACTTATTGGCTTAAAACAACAATAATTTATTATCTTATAATTTTGGAGGTAGAAAGTCTGCAGTCTTATTCCCTGGGCTAAAATCAAGGTGTCAGCAGGGCCACGTTCCCTCTTGAAATCTCTAGGAGGGAATCCCTTTATTTACCTTTTCTAGCTCCTAGGAAGCACCTGTAGTCCCTGGCTACAGGCCCCTTTCTCCATCTTCCAAGACAGCAACAAAGCATATTTGATCTCTCTGACTCTGATCATCTTCCATCTTTTAAGGACCCCTGTGATGAGAGTGCTCCCACCAAATCATCCAGGATAATACCCCATTTAAAAAATCTTTAACTTAATCACACCTGTAAAACTCTTTTGTCAGTTAAGATAAATCCATGGGTTAGAATATGGACATCTTTGGGGGCCATTATTCTTCC
Source organism: Bos grunniens (assembly GCF_055505025.1). Taxonomy (NCBI): domain Eukaryota; kingdom Metazoa; phylum Chordata; class Mammalia; order Artiodactyla; family Bovidae; genus Bos; species Bos grunniens. Next base: position 63,742,902 of record NC_141168.1, on the reverse strand, counting down.
AAAGATATAAACCTAACAATACATTCTCTGCCATGAAAACATTTGGCCCTGCCTGCTTAATTATTTCTAGTTCTAGGGTTTAGGCTATTAGACAGAACTGTGAACATAAGACAGAGGAAAACAAATCCTGATAACTAGAAGCTGCTTCTCTGTAAAAGCAGAGAACATTTTTCAAGTAAATAAACTATTCACGAAGTCATTAAACATCTCACTATATAGAAAGCAACGCTTGACACATTATTGAAGACTAATAAGTGCTTAATTACCATTGTGACTTTGATTAACCTTGTCAATGTTGGACAGCTCAAAATGAGGCAGGAAATGAATAGTGTGTTTAAAGACATGGGACAGAGGGAGGAAGGAAGTTCTTTTTTCTGAAATTTACATGCTAGACACATGTCTCTGTGTAGAAGTAATCCACTTCCAAATTGGAATTAAATTTTTTTTGTATTCATTTTACTCGACTTGGAAAATATACAAATCCCATTTCCATTACAATTGGGCATTTAGTAAGTGATGTGGCCTCTAGGACAGTTTCCTAGAGCAGATTTGCATTTCAGGATTTCTAAAGTGTGTCTGTCTACACACGTTCTGTGTCTTCCAGTGTCATTCTTAGATAGCATAGTGAGGCTAGTGCACTGGCTGGACTGGACATCTGTGATTGCCAGATCAAGGAAATATTTTAAGTTTCTTAAAAGTAGGGATCAGAAAAGGAATCACTTTACTTGTTTGTTAGCTTCCTTGGACTGTTAAAGACAACTTTTTAAAACGTTAAGAAAAAGTGAAAACAGTGCTTAAATTCAGTCTAACATTTGTGCCAATACCGACTGTTCCATATCCCCTTCTCCCTCCAGTAATGGGTGGTTTATTCAGTCTCTTCCTGAGATGGTGGTTTAAAAAAAAAAAAGTAGGGATCAGGTCATCCACCTATTTTATAGCTCTTGGCAGATCAGACATACAGTCAGTACACACTTAAATGATAGTTGAATAGAATGTATAAAATTCTCATTTTCAGTAATAGGTCCTAGCTGCAAATTGGCAACTGAGGTATCTTCAAAAATAAAGACCTACGAGGTGATAATTTTGACTTGATTCTGAGTACATGGCATACATGATTAATTGTGTCCAGATGGACAAAGTATAATACATTATTCTCCTTTTGGCTTCATTGGGAGCAGTCTAACGATTCCTCAGACTTCTTGCAGGAAAGATGAACAGCCCCATCCCGGACCGCTGTCATCTGCTATCCAGCTCTGCTGATGACAGTCCTATTCCTTGTCCTCTACTGATGCCACTTTGCAGCCTGTAGAGCCTCCTCCTTCCTCTGCACAGGGTCCACCCCTCACGTTGAACGCTTCTGCAAAGGCCTCATTCTAAAGGGCAGGGAGAGAGAAGGAGTGGGCAGAGCTGGATGGGAGGGGGAGTGGGAAGTAAATGGTAGTGCAAATTATAAAAGAGGGGCTGCCAGGGAAGGCGGCAGGCACCCTGAAGCTAGATGTGGGAAGTCCGAGCAGGCCGGCAAGCAGACCAGGAGAATCCTGGAGAACTTTCTTTGGTCAGCTGGTCTCACCCTGTAGAATCTCTCATCTAAATACAACCAATCATATTTTAAAATGTTTCAATCATACCTCCAGGGTGTCTGAGTTAGACGTGAATGTTCAACATTTTCAGGGTTTTCTGCTATGAAAATAATCATAAATTCCTTTTTCAATGTCAGTTTTTGAAAAATTCCCTCGTTTTTCTAAGTCTAAATCCTCCTCCTCCTCTTACCCCTATTTGTTATAGAAAAATGTTCCTATTTAGTGCTAAGTTTCCTACTTTTGGTTCCTTTGTGGTTTTTCCCTTGAAATTGGCTTTGGTGGAAGTTGCTTCTATTTCCTCTTGAGATTCTTATGTTTTTTCTCTTTATTTACTGTGTGTGTTAGATGCTCCACTGTTTCCAACTCTTTGCGACTCTATGGACTGTAGCCCACCAGGCTCCTCTGTCCATAGGATTCTACAGGCAAGGATACTGGAGTGGGTAGCCATTTCCTTCTCCAGGGGATCTTCCTGACCTAGGGATCTTTGTTTACTACGTCATGTTTTCTTTCTCATCATAACTATTTCCTTGATTATTTGGGATTATTTGTTATTGTGTTTGGTGTTTGCTTTTTTTTTGGTCTTTCTTGTCTTTTAGCAAGTCCCATTCAAGTTTCTCCTGAAACAAGTGCTTTGAAGCAGAAAACCCCTCCTGGCTTCCCTCATGGCTTCTCTAGTGTCTCAGCCCCACTGGCACCAGGAGAATAGCCCTGCCAGGTTCCCCTGCCCTGGGCACGTCCTGCTTCCATGAGCCTTGTCAGTTGTTACTGCTGTCATTGGCGTCCGATGCCACTGACTCCTTGTTCCCTTTGGAGACCAGTGAAGATGGGCACCATGTGCAGGAGCTTCTGCCCAGGAAGGAGGAGGAAAGGATTTATTCCCTCACCAGTGAAGAGGTTCCCTGAGGACTCTGTTGGACACAGGGCTCACATGTCAGGTCAGAAAGAAAAGGGAATTGAAGAGCTGGGACCTGCTTTTGCCCAGAGTCTAGGGTGGAAGATGGTCACAGAGTCCAGGAATTGGCCCTGTCAGGTCCAAGGGCTCATTTGCTGGTCTGACAGTTGACTGGACTTGTCATCATTGTATGGTTTCCCAGGTGTCTCAGTGGTTAAAATCCATCTGCCAATGCAGGAAACAGGTTTGATCCCTCGGTCAGGAAGATCTTCTGGAGGAGGGCATGACAACCCAATCCAGTATTCTTGCCTAGAGAAAGAATTCCATGGCCAGAGGAGCCTGGTGGGCTACAGTCCATAGTGTTGCAAAGAGTCGGACCCGACTGAAGCAACTTGACGTGGCATGGCATGGCATCATTGTGCAGGAACCTTCTAGTCATGCCAGGTTTGGGTCACATTGTCAAGAAGACCTTCATTGCCAAATGGAATTGGTTACTTGGCAGAGTGCTATGTCTTGGGAGCAGAAAAGTGAATCAAGTGGGTTTCCAGCCCTCAAGAATCTCCCAGTTTAATTGGAGGAGGCAGAAAATTCTCCAACCAGTACTTACCAACTGCCTGCTGTGTGCCTGCTCTGTTCCAGTGCTAGTACTAAGTTGGGGCCGAGCTCAATGAGGTTTTTTTCTCTTGGAGTTTACAGTCTTTGGGCAAATACAAGTAGCCTGAGAACTGAAGGATAAGCAAGAGTTTGTCAGTCAAGAGCACTGGGAAGGGAGAAAGAGAACACACTGTAATGAATGCTATCTTAGAGGGTTAGTTGGAGTCTAGGGGAGCCTGCAGTTTGGGTGACCAGGTGGCAACATATTTAAGAATTCACTGTTTACCAGTTAGAACACTTTCCTGTGAGAGACTGTTCTCTATCAAGGCAACTAATCTTCCTTTTCTGTTTGGACAGGTGATATGCTTGATCTTTTGAAATGGAGAACCCACCCAGACAAGATCACAGGCTGTCTCTCTAAATTAAAAGAAATTGATGGCTCCGAGATAGTAAAGGTAAATGCATCCTGTTATCCTTCTCTTAGAAATTTGTGGGATAAAGAATACTTAGAGGGGAAAGACAGAGGATATTTTATTTATGCTTTTACTTCTTTATCTAACAGTTTCTGCAAGATACACTGGATACCTTATTTGGAATTTTAGATGAAAATTCCCAAAAATATGGGTCTAAAGTGTTTGATTCATTGGTGAGTTTAAATTAACTTTATACCTTAATTTTGTCTTTAAATCTTGACTTTGATAAGACTGGTTTAGGAATGTGCACTTAATAGAATGAGCTCACTTGAAAGGAAACCTTCCCAAATCAAAAACAAACAAACAAACAAAAGAAACCTTCCCACTCCCCCTGCCAAAAAAGTCTTGGTTTGCATTCAGTTTTGTAAAACTCTGTTTTGTTTTGTTTTAGGTTCACATAATCAATTTGCTGCAAGATAGCAAATTTCATCATTTTAAACCTGTAATGGACACTTACATTGAGAGTCATTTTGCTGGGGCACTTGCATACAGGTAAGGTCCTTTATCTTATAATTGGTTTAGAAACAGTTCCTTTTGAACTTTTTAAAGCAGAACCAGCTATATAGGAAAATTTAAAAGAGAATGTAGGAAGAAATGAAGCACAGCTACTCAAGTGTCTCTTGAGACAGTATCTTCCTTTTTCACACATCTTTTTGATGGCTGAAACTTATTTTGATTTTAAAAGGTTGGGTAAGGGGGAGAACTTCCTGAGTTCTAGTCCTGAAACCTAAAATATAATGTTTTCTTTTTGCCTCTGTTTCACTTGATCTTCTGTAGTCTAAAATACCTGGTTATTTCATTTTGACAGTCAAGAGCCCCATTTAATCATCACACTCCTTGGTAATTCTAGATGTCTTTAAGAAAGAAATATAATGGGAAAACAGCCTTTGCCATCATACCATTTTAAAGTCCTTTGTTCATTCATTTGTTAATATTTATTGAGTGCCTCCTGCATGCTGGACACTAAGCTTTGTGCTGATTGTATGAAGAGCTGGCCCATGAATGCAAGGGGTTCAGTTATTAGACTCTATCCTCTGTTACCAGCTGCCATTTTAACCGCTGCTCCTTTCTTATCCACTCAGTTAAGATAAGCAAGACTAAAAGTGAATGAATAATGACATGCTGTAGCTGGTACCTGCCTACATGTAGCCTAGAAGATAACAACTCCTCTCTTTCTGTCCTATGGGTGACATCTTCCTGGTCATGGGCCTGCTTAAATACAGCCCTGAAATGTACCCCAAAGTTCCATCTCCCCATTCCACTGCTGTCATTGCTATTCTGCCAGTTTTTTTCAGTTTATAATTGTTTTTTTTAAATTAGGGGATAATTGCTTTTCAATGTTGTATTAGTTTCTGCTGTACAAAGTGAATCAGCTGTAGGTATACATAAATCCTCTCCCTAGCCTCCCACCACCACTCCCCATCCCACCCCAGGTCATCACAGAGCACCGAGCTGAGCTCCCTATGTTATACAGCAGCTGCCAATGCTTTTATCTTATACACTAAATACCTATGGGCATGTGCACGCAGTCGTCTATTCCCAGAAGTGCGTTAAAGGGGCATGGAATCAGGGCTTTGCCCTTTTCCCCCATCTGTGTGCTGTATAAAAGATAGTAGGTAACCAGGTAAGCATTTCATCCAGTTCCTTTGGTTGTTTGCTTCCATAGCCTGGTAAGATTTACACCTCTGATGTTTAAGTGAATGGAGTCATTTTTGCAAGACTTGACCTTTTACCGACATGAGTTTTTCAGAGGGTGAAATGTTTGAGCAAGGATAGTTTTGCCCTTGACCTAACAGTTTGGGCTCTGGTGTGAGGGGTCACTGTTCCAAGTGATACTGTCTCTGGAAACTGGAAAACAGTGGTGTAATGTCTAAACTTCAGATTAGCCAGGAATGCAGCTAATCAGTTCTAATAAGACAAATAAGGCCCATGGAATCTTCTTGGGCCAGAATCATGACCACTCATCCTCAAAAGTAGTGTTCCCATCAGCATATACTGACTGGAACAACCATGAATTCTCCTCGGACAGAGAAAATTTTTAAAAATTGCTGTTTTCTAGACACCAAGAACTGGCCAGTGTTAAAGGTCATGTGACTGCAATCTTGAGAATTTGAGGTGTGGAGGTTAATTCCATTTTTATTTCTTAAAACAATAAAACTTCTAGAAATTACTTGGAAAAAATAAAACTTGGCTTTTCTGGAAATTACTAGGCCATGCTCTGATGGTAAGTCTCATTCTTCCCATAGGTCAGAGAATTGGCTTGTTAAGTCCATGGGGTGTGATTTGAAATGAGGAGGTGGTATCTTCATCCTTCCCCACACCTTCTTTTGCCTCCAGCTAAATATTTTATCCAAATTAGGATTTCACTGGGGAGGAAATCCTAATTAGCAGTTGTCCGAGATTGACCATGGCAGTCAGATTCAGACACTCCCCTGGCCTTTCTTCTGATATTTGTGTTCACCCGTTGGAAGTACGGCCAGAAGTAGCAGGGCTCGTGGAATATGTCCAGATTAAAAGGAATCTCACTGGGAGGAAATGTTGTTTCTCTCTTCAGCTTCAAAAAAGGGGTAATGATGGTGATATGCAGACTTTGTAAAATTATCATAACAGTTTGACAGAAACGTGAGAACTGATGGAAAATGATGCCTCCTTGTGATAAAAATAAGCATTTGATTTGTTGGCTTCTAATTGAGAATGAGACCAACTGTACCTTCTGCACATTTCCCCTGTATTTTAGAGATCTCATCAAAGTACTCAAGTGGTATGTGGACCGGATCACAGAAGCGGAGAGACAAGAGCACATCCAGGAGGTGTTGAAGGTAATGACACGCTGTGGATAGCACATCGTAGCCCAGCAGTGCTGCTGCGTGGTGATGCCTAAGCAAATTGGTTTCCTCAACACAGGCAGTAATCGCTGATGATGTATCACTGACATTCCAATTCAGTGATCTTAATCAGTTTGTGGCTGCTCCAGAGATGATGAGATTTGAAAAGAACTTTGCCAGACTCACTGGAACCTCCCTAGCATTAAATCTTTAGTCCTCCAGGCTCTGAACACTTGAAATCTAGAAGGAAGGGTGGAGAAGACAAGACTGCAGATGAGCAGTTAAGCTTAGAAGTTCCCTGTTCTTGCTTCTACCAGTGACAGAGACCATCTGAGAACCATTTGTCTTACATTTTAAGGGCTTCCCTGGTAGGTCTGCTGGTAAAGAATCCATCTGCAATGGAGGCGACCCCAGTTCAATTCCTGGGTTGGGAAGATCCTCTGAAGAAGGGATAGGTTACCCACTCCAGTATTCTTGGTCTTCCCTGGTGGCTCAGACGGCAAAGAATCCACCTGCAATGTGGGAGACCTGGCTTCAATCCCTTGGTTGGGAAGATCCCCTGGAGGAGGGCATGGCAACCTAAACCAGTATTCTTGCCTGGAGGATGACTTAGCAGGAATCATAATGAGGAAACCTGAGATTTTACAGTGTCTCGTGGTTTAACACTGCCCATATCTCTGGGTCCTACAAGCTCTCTATATATGAAGATGTTGATACCTTTCTTGCAACATGTTTGTAAAGGATCTACCAATAGATTCTTTTTTAAATTAATTAATTGATTTTAATTGGAGGGCAATTACTTTGTAATATTGTGATGGTTTTTGCCATACATCATCATGAATCAGCCACAGATATGCATGTGTCCCCCACATCCTGAACCCCTCTCCTACCTCCTTCCCATCTGTCAATAGATTCTTAAGAGGATTGTGCAGTAACAGCCTTGGCAGCCTTTTGATTTCGTAATTGAGTACATAGTATTTGATGTCAGTAGATAAAAGTAAATAGGTGTACATTCTAAAAAACAAGCATTTTACTCATTATAAATTTGTCATTTGGGACTGATTGAAGGTAAAATGCAAGTGGCAAGAGAACCTACCAGCATAGCAGAATTATTTTTGAAAAACAGACCACCATATCTTTGTTAATTATATTAAAAAAAAAAATCATCTGAGGATCAAAAACATTTAACCTCTATAAGAATTACCTCTTTAAGAATTACATAGAATTTAAAAATTATCTATACTTTTCCTCTCATTAGGTGTTAGAGAAAAACAGCTCTTTTGCTATGAGTAAATACTATTCAAAAATCACACTGGGCCTTAGTACTTCAATCAATAATTTAAAAGTCTAATGGTGTACTATAGTTTTGTGTTGTGTCATTGTTAAATAAATACCTTTGATTTTCTTTGAAACTAACATTTTAAAAATTTTGTTTTAAGGCCCAAGAATATATTTTTAAGTATATTGTTCAGTCTCGAAGGCTGTTTTCCCTTGCCACCGGAGGACAGAATGAGGAGGAATTTCGCTGCTGTATTCAGGAACTGCTCATGTCAGTTCGTTTTTTTCTTTCACAAGAAAGCAAAGGATCTGGAGCATTATCTCAATCACAGGTAATTGTCTTTTCATCTCTGCTGAATAGAGGAAAAAATGAGTCCAATTTATTTATTTTTACCTAGCCGCCTAAGTGAATATTTTCTCCATCAGCATTTCATAGCTCCAGGTTATATTTGTAGCTTAACTGACTTGGAATAGCCTTTTAAAAAGTCCTCCAGCTTCTAGTACCAGCAGAGCAAAAGTTGGTAATGTCTTTCTTTGGACTGTTATCGCCCTGAATGGGGAGCCTGTTGGTTTGCATCGGCCTCCATTCCAGTTTCTAGAACTCACGCTGATGATTGGAGACACCCTGTCAATGTCACCTGTGGGGAGGAATTTTTCTCTAGCTAGTCTGCTACTGGAAGGACTGATGCTGAAGCTCCAGTCTTTTGGCCACCTGATGTGAAGAGCTGACTCATTGGAAGAGACCCTGATTTGGGCAAGACTGAGGGCAGGAGGTGGAGAAGGAAATGGCAACCCACTCCAGTGCTCTTGCCTGGAGAATCCCAGGGACGGGGGAGCCTAGTTGGCTGCCGTCTATGGGGTCGCACAGAGTCGGACACGACTGAAGCAACTTAGCAGCAGCAGAGGGCAGGAGGAGAAGGGGGCGACAGAGGATGAGATGGTTGGATGGCATCACTGGCTCAATGGACATGAGTTTGAGCAAACTCCAGAAGATAGTGGAGGACAGAGAAGCCTGATGTGCTGCAGTCCGTGGGGTCACAGAGAGTGTTGTTTTGAGCAACAAAAACAACAATCTGCTGCAGTTGTTTTCCCCAAGCCTTCCTTTTTTTTTTTTTTTTTGGTACACTGTGTGAGCAGTTCCCCAACCAGGGATGGAACCCAATCCCAGGAATGAGACTGGTGAGTCCTAACCACTGGACCGCCAGAGAATTCCCACGTGCTGTATTTTAATCCATGCACTTGAGGCTCATTGTACTGGTCTCGGCTAAACTGCATGTTGTTTTGTTTTCAGTTGGCCCTAATCATCCTGGGAGTTATTTTCTATCACCAGTGCTCAGCGGTTGCTGCCAAAGTATATTACCAGGAGTAGCTCTCATGTTTTGTTTAAGAACAGGATCTATCTACTTTTCAAATAGTGTGCTGAGAGGTCATTGTGCTGAGAGATCATTCTGAATATCTTTCTCTACACTTTCTTAATACTTCTTGTACCTGTTTAATTTTAATAACTTGATTTAAAAACCTGTCAGATGGAGAAGCAACTTCCTTATTACTCTCCCCTGGAGACTTGAGACTTACAATCACTGTGAATTTGGATACAAAACGGGATATTGGGAGATTAGATCCCTAGGAGTATTGTTGTAACTTGGTGTCTTTTGCCATTTGGAAGGCATTATATATAAAGGCAAAACACTAGAAATGTACAAGCCCTCTCCAATAACAATGCCGCGTTTTTCTGACTATTTGGGAGCTGTTCTTATTACTTTCTTCTTTGCAGAGGTGGACTTACCTTCCATCTGGGTAAGGATGTTGTTGTTTAGTCACTAAATCATGTCCGACTCTTCTGCGACCCCACAGACTATAGCCTACCAGGCTGCTCTGTCCATGGGATTTTCCAGGCAAAAATACTGGAGTGGGTTACCATTTCCTTCTCCAGGGGATCTTCTCAACTCAGGGATCAAACCTGCATCTCCTGAATTACAGGTGGATTCTTTTACCACTGACCCACCGGGGAAGCCCCTGGATAAGGATACAGGCTCTTTTAATATTATTTTGGCTTCTCTTGTCAATGGTACGATCACTGAACTTTAGGAGAGTTGCCAGAGATCTCAATGTCAAGTTGCCAACTAATCAAACCTTACTTATCAGCTGGTGATATTTGAAAAGGATATTCTAACAGGCTAACCATATTTTCCTTTAGATCAAAATTCTCAGAAGTTCACTACTTTTATAAAAACTGTTGAAAATTTCAGTTTTCATTTTGAGATTTTTCTTTAAAAAAAAAAAGAAAAACCTCTATCAAGGATACAACGTACCTAATTCACAACTGAAAAATATTCTCCTACTCTCAAGAGTAACCTTAAGTCATGGTTTCTCAAATGAGAATGTCTTGCTATGGACTCCTGAGATTTTTTTTCTTCTTTAGAGAAACGTTCTTTTACCTTCGTTACGTTACACTGAATCCTAGCCGTCTCTCTGAGAGATTTGGGCTCTGAGGTACAGCCATGATATAGAGCAGCTTCCTTTTCTATATTTAACCTCCAACTGCTCTTGATTCTCTAAATTCTACCCCTCCATCAGGATAGTGAAGCAATTGGGACTTCCCTGGACGTGAAATGGTTAAGAATTCACCTTCTAATGCAGGGGGTGTGGGCTGTATCCCTGGTTGGGGAAGTAAGATCCCAAAAGCCTTGGGGCATGGCCAAAGAAAAATTAAAATATATTTTTTTAAATAGTGAAACTTTCGCACCTTCAAAGAATCATATTTGATTCTTGTTTTTTGACTGTTAGCTTTTTATCAGGAGATAATATATAAAATGTGTACATAGTTTTTTAGTTTGATGCTAAGAGAAAATTTATATAAAGAAGTGGTTAGTTTTCTTCATTAAGCAAAGAGGAATTCTCCTTCCTCCCTCTATATTTTGGGAGGAAGGAGAATTTTAAACACTTCTTCCCATTCTAAGTTCCCCTTTGACCCCACACTTTCATAGCTGTCTCTTCTAAGATGGAAGGTGTCACTAATCTGATTGATCCAGTATGTTAGGTTACTGTCACTGCACAACAAATGACCATGATGGTGTTAGATGACACTCATTTATCAGGTCAGATTCTGTAGATCAAAAGACGTGGTCGGATTTTTGGCTTAGGGTCTCCTGAGAGTAGCCAAAAGCAGGGGATTGGCTTTGACGGCTTATCTGGAGGCTCTCGGGAGGAATTCACCTTCTAGATCTTTCAGACTTTGGACAGAAATCAGTTTCCTTATGGGTGAGAGTCCCATTTCCTTGCTGGCTGTCAACCAGAGGTGGGGAAGGAGCTGGGTGCTCTTAGCTCCTGGAGACCACTCACATTCCTTGGTGTATGGCCCCTCTGATCCTCAAAGCCAGGCACAGTTTATCAAATCTTTCTCGTGCTTCAGATCTCTGAGTTCCCCCACGTGTCAGAGAACACTTCTGCGTGGGAACAGCATCAGGGGACAAATTTCTTGGAGATCATCTTAGAACTCTGCCTACTGTGTCCAGAGCCAAGGATAGCCATTGGTCCGGATTCTTGCCTTAAACACAAAAATCCCAGTTTCCTTGCTCCATTTTGGATTTTTTCCATGTGAGTTACAACTCAGCAAATTCTGTCTCCTGGAGGCAGAATAGGCCATCCCAGCAATCCTTCCAGTTGGATCAGTAGACAGCTGCTCTGTAGAGCTGATACTGCTGCTGCTGCTAAGTCGCTTCACTGCTAGGAGGTTCATTTGGTCATCCTGGCCTAAGCCCAGCCTGCTAATAATTCTGTCCTTGGGAGCAGGACAGAAGGCTAACTCAGCTGTCTATAGTCCATTCCAAGGACAGCTCTCTACCCTGGGAACCCCAAGAAAAGAAGAATGGTGGAAGGCATTGAGCCCTGAGACCCTGCCCCAAATTCCTATTAATTATCTTTTCTCTTTTTGTCTTGGATACCAGGAAGATCAAAACAATATCGTGTTTTTATTTGCAGTAAAAATCTTTAGCTTAGATACCTGTGCAAATATCTTTCTGCCCTCATCACAAGGTCCTTTTTTATTTATCCTTTTTAATAATTGCATCTTACACTTCAGGTACAAATATCTTTTTGAAATAAAGAGGTATAAATAAAGAATTGATGCATACATTAAGGGATTTATGAGGAACATCAAGTTAGGTGACTTTTTAGTGATCAGAAAGCTGGCCTCATTTAATTTTTTTAAACTTCATCTTATGACTCAGTTCTTTGCAGAGTAAAATGAAGGTTATATAAATATAGTCTTTACCAAAAAATATCAGGTTATTAATTTTAAAAGCATTCAAGTAGATCTATAATTTTTAAAGGTCAAAGGGAGAACATAGCTGTTGACCCTAGCACCTTGAGCATTCTGATGGTTCTGACATCAGAAACAGGTCTCGGCTCTTCAACATATTTCTGCTGCTGTTATATAGGTAGATACCAAAGTCCACAAATTTGAATTTGATTCTGTGCTTGAATCATCAGCATATGTAGACTTGACCCACTTTCTGCTGGTGTCAGATCTCATTGGTAAATCCGACAGCCATTGAATCTCAGCATATTAGAAACATGTGCCTCTTCCTCCACCAGGTGGTTGATCAATTTTTCTTTCCACTGCCCTCCTTTTGTGGAATTTCAAAAGGCTGAGTTTGTTTTGATGTACAGTCTTAGCCCAGTTTTTAAAGTATGCCCTTCAGGGTTTGAAGTTAGCATCTATTTTTTTTTTTCTTTAAAAAAATAATGATCAGGTTTCTTCATTTATGTAAACAATATTGTTCTTAATACACACAGTTTTGGATTTTCATTAGATCTTGAAGTAACCCGAGGGATTATTCCAATGATCTTGTCATTTTACAAGTGATGAAGCTGAAACCTAGGGGATTAAAATGACTTGCCCAAGGTCACAGAATTGATTAGAAGTCAAGCTAGTCCTACATATAATCTAGGTCTTCTGATGCTTTCTGATGTCCTATGTTTTTTCTTTAATCATAAATTGAATGTTTTAGGGAATTAATGTGTTTGGCTTCTTAAAGGTAAATGAGATTTAAATGAGCACTTCAGAAACCTTCTCCAAAAAGAATGAAACATAAATAATTACAATCCAGGTCTTGGCTGAGTATTCCTTCCATTTGATCATGCTGCCTTCTGCTGAATCTGTGGGGGTTTTGTCCATCACTTTGCTAATGTCAGTTGTTTTACAGGATTTCCCAGTTTTTACTATGTTGTACCTTTGCATGTTTTGAAAAATTGCTCTGTTTTGGTATACCTTTTTCCCCTAAATTTTGCCCTTTTATTAGTCTTTTTAGATTTAGGTAGAAGAAGCATTTGACACTCTATTTCCTACCATTTAAAAATATTTGTCACAGTCTTAAACTCACTGACATTTTTATAGCTGATTTTTCAGGCATATCTGGGAATTGACTTAAATTTCTTCTTTTAAAGGCTGTGTTTCTGAGCTCCTTCCCAGCTGTGTATTCGGAGCTGTTGAAGCTCTTTGACGTCCGGGAGGTGGCCAACTTGGTCCAGGACACCCTGGGCAGTCTGCCGACCATCGTGCATGTGGATGACGCCCTGCAGGCCGTTAAACTGCAGTGCATTGGCAAGACTGTGGAAAGCCAGCTCTATACCAACCCAGGTAAGGTGTCGGGTCTCTCAGATGAAACAGTGTCTCTAGAAAGCCATTACTTACATTTTCTAGTCATAGGTCAGCAGAAGCAATTTAAAAAGGAAACTAAAGACTTCTTTCTCAGAAGCATTGTGTATTTGGATGGGAGAGTAAGTTTATCAAATAGTCAGACACAAAAGTATGGCTCTTAAAACTTTATTTCTGGAAAGAATGAAAATCCTAATAATTAAATTGTTAATTCAGATCACAACAAGTTTTAGTGTAGGGCATGCTTTTTTCCTTGCTGTAGATTTTGTTTTCTTTTAACGTTCAACAAAATTGAAAATTTTTCTTTTCAGAGATGCTTACAGGAACCTGCTATAATCCTTGTTTGTTTATCTCATTTGTCCTTAAAAGTTTTCCATCAATTTGTTCTGAAAGTGGGCGAAAGTTTCAGTGTGTTGTCATTTTTTATATATTTTATCCTAATAGCAAGTGACTACTTGCTAAGTTGATTTTGTCATAATCTTTTTTTGGTTTAGTCGCTAAGTCATGTCTGACTCTTGCAACCCCATGGATGGTAGCCCACCAGGCTCCTCTGTCCATGGAATTTTCCAGGCAAGAATACTGGAGTGGGTTGCCATTTCTTTCTCCAGGGGATCTTCCCAACCCAGGAATCAAACCCAGGTCTCCTGCATTGCAGGCAGATTCTTTACCGACTGAGCTATGAGGGAAGCACATTTTGTTTTCCTCTAGTTTTTTTTTTTTTTTTTAATAATAAAATGCTAGTCTCATTTTAAATTTTATTTTTAAAAGTTTCTATCATTATCACTGAATCAAAAACTTTAAAAAATTATATTTTGAGAAATCTCTTTTCACATGAATACATATATGTGTGTGTTGTATTTTTGAAATAGGACTAAATATAGTTAAGAAACCTTTTTTACATTATTTTATTGTGAAATGCTTTAAACATAGAAACAGACTATACCATAATAAATCTCAACAATGGGAGATATTTACCTTAGATCTTTTAAGAGATTTGTCTTAAATAGAAATAGGCCCTCTTGTATATACTCATTTCCTTCATATATGTTTCCACTATCAGATTCGGTTCTATTTTCTGTGTCTTTATTCTGTAGCTATAAAAACATATCATTCTTTACCTTTTCAAAATTTTTTAATCTTTTAGTCTTTATATAATATTATATTTAATGTCATTGTGTAGAGTGCTTCTTTTTGATTAATATTGCACTTTTTAATTCTTCCATGCTATTAGATATAGCTCTTGTTCTTTTTTACTGTTATATAGTAGTCCAATGAATCTTTGTATATTGTGGTTAATTTATCTTTTCTCCTGTTGATAGACTGTTAGTATGTTTCTGATTTTTTTCTGAGATAACAATGTTTCAATGTGAAAGAGGCTTCAGCCTTCTGATTTCTCCCCATGAAAACACATCTCATCCTGGAAAGAAAGATGCTTCTTGTAGTGGTTTTCAGACTGTACCCCTCAGATCCCTAGGGTTCTGCTGCAATGATTAGGGCTTCCTTGAGGGTGAAGAATAGGCAATATGAAGTAGAAAGGATGACGGTCCCAACTAGACATCCAAATTTGACTAGAATATCAATTCTGTCAATATCAATTACCAAACTAAGAAGAGTTTATTCTCCTAACAGAGGAATTGGTGATTTTTACCATATTTCTCTCTTACTGGCTAGATAATTCTTTGTTAGGTTAAAGTCTGACACAAAAAGAGCAACATAGATAATGAAAACCATTTCTAAATGTAAGGAAATTATTTTTGTTCGTTATTGCCCCTGGGAGATGTGTTCTGTCTGTGGACTCAGTTCCCTGTTGATTACTGATGCTCAGGAGATGGTAGAGAAATCATACTGGGTCTCTGTCGGAGGTGATGAGATTATTTACTGGGGCCAGAATAGAAGGACTGAAGAGACCCAGGGAACGTGGACCCTGAAAGGCCTGTGCTCGTGACCTAGAGGAGAGACTCGGAGCCAGTGCTGGGGATTAGTGATGTGGAAGAGGGGGAGGGGAAGCCTGCTTCACTTATTCTGTGGGACACTCCTCGTGGAAGGTAATTATGGGGAAACATCAGAGAAGGCAATGGCACCCCACTCCAGTACTCTTGCCTGGAAAATCCCATGGATGGAGGAGCCTGGTGGGCTGCAGTCCATGGGGTCACTGAGGGTCGGACACGACTGAGCAACTTCCCTTTCACTTTTCACTTGCATGCATTGGAGAAGGAAATGGCAGCCCACTTCAGTGTTCTTGCCTGGAGAATCCAGGGACGGGGGAGCCTGGTGGGCTGCCGTCTATGGGGTCGCACAGAGTCGGACACACTGAAATGACTTAGCAGTATAAACTTCTGAGAAACAAAGTGACTCCTGATCAATGGATCACATTGAGGCACACGCACAGATGCTAGTAAGAGGCCTGACTTCCATCAGTGCCCCCAGGAAGATGGGATTAGCTTGCTATTTAGTGACTCGCTGAGCTTCCCAGGTGGCACTAGTGGTAAAAAAAAAATTACCCAGGAATCATAACAACAACAATAAGGAAAAACCATGAATAGCATCACCAAACTATGGTGAAATCAGATTCATGTTTTAGATAAACTTTGACCTGTTAGTTTCCTGCTGGTACCACAGTGACTACCACAAACTTAGTAGATTAATGTAACTCAAATTTCTTATGTTACATTTCTATAGGGCAGAAGTCCAAAAGGCTTCTCACTGGCCTAAAATCAGGGTGTGGATGGAGCAACATTCCTTTGTGTAGTGTCTGGGGAATAATTTGTTTTCTTGCCTCTGACAGCTTCTAGAGGCTACCTACATTCCTGCCTCCTTCATCTTTAAGGCCAGCAGTCTAGCATCTTCACATCTCTGACTCTGTCTAGCTGCTTTCACTTGTAAGGACCTCTATGTTTACATGGGTCCCACCTAGATAATTCAGGATAATCTCCCCAGCTCAGCATCCTTATTTTAATCATTTCTGAAAAATCTCTTTAACATAATCTATTCACATAACATATTCACAGTTTCTGAGAATTAAGATGTAGATGTCTTTGAGGGGAACAATTTATTCTGCCTACTACATAGGGGTAAAATGAACAGTTTAAAAGCAGTGTGATGGTAGCTCCATATATGAAAGGCAAAAACACTCAGGAGTCTGAATTTTATTTACTTGTTGGAAGTAAAATAAATGGAACATGAAGTCCTACAGTTATATGAGTACACACATCTTGGCCAGATGGAAGTTACAAATGACACTTTGCTGATTAAAATTATAAATCTGAACAGGGGAAAATAAAATAGGGATAAGTACATTACAGGGTATCAACTGGCTATGTATTCAGCTGAAGACAAAGTATTTAATTCTTGATGGCCTTAATGACAGTTCCATTTCTCAGAACACTGAGTATGGCAGAGATAATTGCTACTCTGAGCTGAATTCTGATCAACAAAGATGAACTGGTTAGTGATAGAGAAGTGAGAAGGATCTGAGAAAGTGATTTCATTTTCTGGGGCATTCATTTTAGCCAGAAAGGCATACAGAGTACAGTCAGCCCATGCTTTAAGAAAATAGATTTCAAAATATTTTGGAGAACAAGACTGTAGATGTTACAAGCTCCTTAGGAGAGATAGAAAGTTCTGAAAGTTTTCTTTGTACTAGAATCCTATATTAGGCTTCTCCAGAGAAGTAGACCCAATAGTGTATGTGTGTGTGTGTGTGTGTGTGTGTGTGTGTAGCTTTATTGTAAGGAATTGTCTTATGTGTTTGTGGAGGCTGAGAAGTCCCAAAATCTGCAGTTAGCAAGCTGGAGATTCAAAGTTGGTGACATAGTTCCAGTCTGAGTTCCAAGGCCTAAAAACCAGGAGAGGTGTTTGTATAAACTGCAGTCTAAATCTGAAGGCAGGAGAAGGTGGATATCTCAGCTGAATGACAGGCAGAGAGAGTAAACTCTTCTTTACTCCACCTTTTCTTGTATTCAGAGCTTCAACGGATTAGGTGAGGCCCACCCATGTTGGGGAGGACAGTCTGCTTTACTTAGCCTACCAAATCACACATAATTCTCATCCAGAAATACACTGTAACACCAAAGATAGCATTTAACCAAATACCACTTAACCAATACCTCCCATGGCACAAATTGACATATAAAATTAACCAGTGCAAACCTCAAAGAGAAAAAAAGTGGAGGAGATATGCAAAGGAAGCAATATGGCTGCAGAATACTTCCAGTTGAGCTTACCTTAGAAATTAACACTCACAGAAGGCAAAGAGGGGCATACAAGGTCAACACCACAGAAGGGAACAACAAAAACGTGGTAGGAAGGTTCAGGCCATCTTGAGTTAAGGGGCAGGGGCAGCCTCAGGGCTGGAGGCATTCTACAGCCAGGCAGAGTCCCGCAAAGTGAGAGTCTAGGGCAGCTGACCAGACCTGAAAGACTTCACTCAGATTTGAAATTTAAGCAGCTTGTTGGTCCACGTCTGAATCATCCGGGGTCCAGGCAGGCTTATTTAAGGTATAAAAGTTGAGCTGCTCACTTTTGCTTTTCTCCCCACAATTCTATTCTTACTGTTTTTTGAAGGCCAGGAAAAGGTCTCAGTGATGTTGGAGAAGACAGCTTGCCATGAGTAAAGAGCAGATTTGAAGGATGAAGGTTGAGGCAGGGGGAGGCAGAAGCATGGAGAATGGGGACTGAGTGGCAGTTGAAGTTGTGGGAGTGAGAAGGTGGATGTTGAGTCTTCTCAGACCACAGGGCAGGCTCTGGGGGACTGTGGTTTTGCCTCCATTTTCACTGGGCCCCATCGCTTGGTGCTTGACTTGTTCAGCAGAGGTCTGTGGTCATTCCCGAGCTATTTGCTTGCTAAGATAAGGTCATACATGTTTTTACTTTGGGGTAATTGAGCAGTTTCTCAGGCAAACCACAGTGTAGATAATAGAGGTGAGCATAAATGCACGGAGTGTGTAGTGATGAGAAACGTGCTGGTGCTACCTCCTATTCCCACAGACTGAAAAGCCAGGCATCTCAGGGATTTCGTAAGAAAGTACCCAGAAGTCATTTTTTTTCCCTTTTGCCAGAAACTCCCCAGTTCCCTATTAGCTCTTTTGTGGACTTGATGGCCGCAATGAAAAAGTAAAGGAGAAAGGGAGGAAGGTGGACTATAAGACAGTTTTTTAAGGACATCTTTGTTGTTGTTATTTTTAATATTTGGCTGCACTGAGTCTCAGTTGTGGCATGCAAGATCTAGTTCCCTGAGCAGGGATCAAACTTGGGCCTCCTGCACTGAGACCATGGAGTCTTAGCCACTGGACCACCACAGGAGAGTCCCCATAAGACTGTTTTTAAAGTTTATTCTGGGAACGAATGCCTCTACCTGTCCATCCCACCCCCCACTTTAGGCCACAATATTAAAAAAGGATGTGTGATGGTGTATCTATTAATTTGACGACTTGAAGAATAAAATCTCACTACAGTTGATGAGTGCCTGTAGCTTTTCTTTGAACTTTAGGTAAAGCCTAGTTGAGTATTGACTTTTCTTGCACTGTAATTAAATTTCTTTCACATTAGAAAATGCCACTTGCTCACAACTTTTCTATTAACCACAGCTGACACTGTAGCAGACAGGCCTTGTAAAGATGCACGGAGTTGCAGGAACGAAGAATGCTCTTTTTCCCCTCAAAGTACAATGATAATGCCCTGCCCACCTGCCTGGTCCCCTCTCAGTGTTACTTCACTCTGCTTGGAACCGACTTTCTCCTGTTCCTTCCTGAATCAAGTTGACCCATCTTTACCCTTCAGAATTCAGTTGAACTCTCATTTTCTCAAGAAATCTCTTATCTGCCTCACCCATCCCATCATCAGTCTCATTCTTTGGCTTTTTACTTCTTGGATAACCTAACACATCTGTAATAACTGAAGAACTGGTGATTTAGTTGTTTCCAGTCTGTCTCTCCCCTCTCATCCCAGAATAAGAGCCTAAAATAACATGGGTTGTATTTATCCTGAAGACAGTTTTATCTCTAGCTTCCATAACAGTGCCTGCTGCATAATAGACACTTGATAGATGCTTCATGAATGCTATGTACTAGGTCATGACCAGGATCAGGATGGAGCAGGAATTGTTGTTCAGTCGTTCAGTCGTGTCCGACTCTTTGTGACCCCATGGACTGCAGCACACCAGGCCTCCCTGTCCATTACCAACTCCTGGAGCTTATTCAAACTCATATCCATTGAGTCAGTGATGCAATCCAACTGTCTCATCCTCTGTCATCCCCTTCTCATCCTTCCTTCAATCTTTCCCAGCATCAGGATCTTTTCAAATGAGGCAGTTCTTTGCATCAGGTGGCCAAATTATTACAGTTTCAGCTTCAGCATCAGTCCTTCCAATGAATATTCAGGACTGATTTCCTTTAGGATTCACTGGTTTAATCTCCTTGCTGTCCAAGGGACTCTCAAGAGTCTTCTCCAACACCACAGTTCAAAAGTATCAATTCTTCGGTGCTCACACATCCATATGAGTTAAATAAGCAGGGTGACAATATGCAGCCTTGTCATATTCCTTTCAGAATTTTGAACCAGTCAATTGTTCTATGCCAGGTTCTAACTTGCTTCTTGACTTGTATACCCGTTTCTCAGGAGACAGATAAGGTGGTCTGGTACTCCCGTCTCTTTAAGAATTTTCCACAGTTGGTTGTGATCCACACACTCAAAGGCTTTAGCATAGTCATGAAGCAGAAGTAGATGTTTTTCTGGAACTCCCTTGCTTTCTCCATGATCTAGCGTATGCTGGTGTTTGATCTCTGGTTCCTCTGCATTCCTTAGTATTTTGCTTTAAGGGTGGGAGATTGAAACCACTCTATAAGAAACCTGGGCCGCACAGAGATCCCTAGCCCTGGGCTGTTGTCTACCTGTGTGGTACTGACTGTGTGTGCATGGCAGGAAGCCCCTAAATCATCATCAGTCCTGTCCATTTTGAGCGTTTTCTGTCCACAGTGTCTGAAGGGCTTGTTTGCAGGTTCTGTTGCTGTCTGTGACATTAACAGTTCATTTCCTGGTATCTTGGATCACAAAGGCCTAAACCAGCTCTGATTGCAGGGCTTTTTGT
Organism: Bos grunniens; assembly: GCF_055505025.1. NCBI lineage: Eukaryota > Metazoa > Chordata > Mammalia > Artiodactyla > Bovidae > Bos > Bos grunniens. The sequence continues at coordinate 63,722,517 of NC_141168.1, read as the reverse complement.
CCAGCGGCTCTGCTCCATTCAGAGCTGTGCCACAGCCGGACCCCTCACCCACCTGGGGTACCATCTCCGCATCCTGAGGCTGCCATGGAGCAGCTGCTTGGGAGTCGTGCTGGCGTCCAGCCTATACTGGGACAGTTGGTGGAAAGTGGCTGGTAACCCTGCATGCCCCTACAGGACTCACAGCCCTCACTCACTCGGGGACAGAAGACTACAAAGATGATTAAAACTTTGTTGCTAGAGGAACAAAGATGAGAACTTTCCTTGAAATTAACATCGAGAAGGAAGTTTATCAGCATTTCTTAGCTGCTGTTTCCTCTTCCTAGCCCCACACCTATTGGAATTGCTAATGGGAGCTGGCTTTATTTCTTCAAGTGTGTACAGACAAAATAAAAAGTAAGACACACCATACACACCATACAGTGAGCTTTATCTGAGAATCTGAATCTGAGTATTTGACCCTTTCAAGGACAGAACCTGCATAACAGATTCTACTGTTTAGAAACTTACTGTATGTTCAAGTCTGGGTTTTGTTTTTTCTTTGAGCCTTTCTCTGTTTTCTTTTGAGCCTTCTTGATGACTCCAGGTGTTTTGTTTTAAAGGTAAGAATTAGCATTTTAACCAGTCAGCTCATTTGGCATTTACCCCTCGATTCTATCATGTGCATTGGCTAATATTGCCCTAGTAATGGAGAAGCAGCAAATCTTCAGGCAACTCATATATTTCTTTTTACACGCACCACACACCAATTATTTGTCTGCCTTACATTTTGGCAGTAGAGATTTCCTTAACAGTTGGTTGCAAATTGAATTTTTAGAAATCAAATCCCACTGGCTGCAGGAACATATCAGACAAGCTTTATCTTCCTTTCTAATTAAGCATCACTAGGCAGTGACTCCTGTCATTTAAGCTTTCAGTTTCCTTTTCTTGGTTCTTTTTGTCAAGTAATTGTTTTATAAATAAGTATCGGGCTTCCCTGGTAGCTCAGCTGGTAAAGAATCCACCTGCAATGCAGGAGACCTTGGTTTGATTCCTGGGTTGAGAAGATCCCCAGGAGAAGGAATAGGCTACCCACTCCAGTATTCTTGGGCTTCCATGGTGACTCAGCTGGTAAAGAATCCACCTGCAATGTAGGAGACCCCGGTTCCATTCCTGGATTGGGAAGATCAGCTGGAGAAGGGAAGGGCTACCCACTCCAGTATTTCGGCTTGGAGTACAGTCCATGGGATCGCAAAGAGTCTGACAGAACAGAGTGACTTTCACTTTCAGTTTCAATGAAGTTCCCTGGTAAGGCTTCCTGTTGCAAGGAAGCCTGCAATGAGTTCTACTGAATTTTAACACTTTGTGTTCATTTTCTGAAAGTGAAGCATGACTGTGACTTATGTGGTTTGTTTTGATGGTAAACCTCAGGCCACACCTCACTGTGTTGGTAGCCCGGTGGCAGGCATTAAAAGAAATATAACTGCCAACCTCACTACTGAAAGAAATCAAGAAGACAACAAGAGAAGTCAGGCAAACACCAATAAAGGCGCTTTCCGAATTGTGAATACTTAAAATTTTTATTAGGATACAGGATCATACATTTTTTCCCTATGGATATACCTTATTATACTGGCTAGGAATCCAGTGCAGTGTTGAATTGGTGAAATTGGCCTTCTTTGCTTTATTTTTGATCTTAAAGACAAAGCATTCAATCTTTTACTATTATGTTAGCTAACAGTAGGTATTTCATCAAGGCCCTTTATCAATTTGAGAAAACTATCTATTATTCTTTAATTATCACCTTTTATCATTAATGGATGCTGAATTTTTCACGTTTCATACATCTGCTAATATAGTGAATCACATTGATTGATTGACTTTCAAATGTTAAAACGATCATTCATTCCCAGGATAAACCTATTTAATTACTGTATGTGTGTTATGCTAAAATTTTATAAGAATTTTTGCATCTATGTTGATGAGAGATAGCAAATCTGTAGTTTTGTCTTAAAATGTCTTTGATTGATTTTGGCATAGATAATACTGGCCTCATAAAATGAGTTAATTGTATTCCCTGTTCTATTTTCTGGGAGGATTTACGTAGACTTGATATGCTTTCTTCTACGTATTGCCTCATAGAACTCATAGAAGCCACCTGGGTCTGGAATTTTCCTTGTATGCTCCTAATAGCAAGTTGAGTTTCTTTAATAGGTATAGAGTTATTTAGCTTATCCATTTTCCCTTGAATGAGTGAGGTGGGATTATAGCTTATACAAGCTGTCTATAAGACACATGGACTTTTATAAACCAAAATTAATTCATTTGAATTGTTTCACAGATGACATCTTTTAGAAAACCAAGCAAGGTAGGCTAGGGTATTTGCAAGTGGGCACATCCTATAAATAAAATTCCCATTATGGGCCCAAGATAGGCAATAATTTTGTGTTCATGACATCACATTGAAAAATAAACCTTCAGGACAATAGGCATATTCACTGTTATGTTTTCAAAATATTGGGATATATACTGCATATAAGTCAATTTTTAGATTACTTATCACCTTACTATTTCAAATACTTATGACAAATTAGAGATCAAAAATATGAAAAAATATTCAAGAAAAGTAGAAGATAGTTTAAGATATTCATGACATGAATGTAGTCAAAGTTCCAGACAGAGAGAAGAACTAGCAGTAGCAGGAAGGAAATAATACTAGAAATAATTCAAGGCAAGTTCCCAGAACTAAAGGGCATGAGTTTATAGATTTTAAGAGCCACGACAAAGTATATGATCATAAAGTTTTGAATTTCAAGGAATTCCTGAAAACTTTCAGAAAGAAAAACAAAAATAAAACAAAAATCTGATCATGGAGAAAGGGTTGGAAATCAGAATAGCAGGAAATGAAAAGTGTTAATTTAGCCAGAAATTGTGATATAACTCTCTTAAGAGGCTGAAGAGAAGAAAAAGAGAAACAAAACAAAACACTAAAAACTAAAAAACAAAACAAAAAACTAAATTCTCATCTACCATAACAGAAGTGAGTCGATGATCCATCTCAATGAAAAGTCTGGAGATAGCAAGAAAAGCATGCTATTTAGGTATTTGGTAGTAAAAACAAACAAACAAACAAAAAAAACCTGTTTCAATAAAAGAGTGAAAGGCCAGTAGTCATGGGTTGGAGAAGCGACTACTGTTTTTCAGTATTAACTTTGTAGAATGAGTACTTTTCTAACTATATGTGTTAATAATTTAGCAATTAAAATTAAAGAGTAGATAAGGATTTGCACGAGGTTTGCGTGGGCCTGTTAAATGTGACACTAATACTTCTCCTCCCTCCAGATTCCCGGTACATTCTCTTACCTGTCGTGTTACATCACCTCCACATGCACTTGCAAGAGCAGAAGGACCTGATCATGTGTGCACGGATCCTTAGCAACGTATTTTGTCTCATCAAGAAAAATAGCTCAGTAAGTAAACACAGGTCATAGGATATAGTGCCCATCAGATGGCTTCTGGAAAGAAAATGTTAAGTCTTCTGAGAAAGCACACCAAAGAATCATCCTTTGAGACTCTCGCTTTCATGTCCATCTATGTTGGACTTTTTACTTTTCTTCTAAAGGAATTTTTTTTTAACCTTGTTGGATGGCTGTAGCCCCAAATAACCTGCGTGTCTTAAACTTGTATTTCAAGAAAGAACTGAATACCCAATGACAAAAATTAGAAATCTCACAGCCTCCCACATGTGTCTTTAATCTTGATAAATCCTCTGTGGCAAGAATAAATTATTGCTTGCAAAGACAGTCTGTTTGGGCCCATTCAGTGAAAGACTGGATGATGATGGTCAGAGCTTGGCCACAGGCCTTGGGCCAAGCCCTGTGCAGATAGTGAAAGCTAAAGAGAGGCCCAGGGGCCTGGTGGTATCTTGCACCACAACCATTACTAATCACTCCATTGTCATGGCTCTAGGAATTCCTGTCAATGTTCCTGACTCTTGAGGAATTGCAGTTTGTATTAGACGATGCAGTGTCAACAGAGAAAAATTGCATGCTTGCTTATAAATGGGGGTAACCCCCTGCATGCTCATGGTTCAGAGGTCTGGTGTGAAGTCCATGTGCGAAGGATGTCCTAGTTTAGTTCCATCAGTTTGCACCTGTTTACTATGCAGCCTCATCTGTAACAACGTTTACAAAGCAGGATTGGCAGTGAATGTTGGGATCCCTGTTTCTCTGCCTCCCATTTACTAGCATGCTATCGTTTCCCCATTTTCCTTCCCTTGGAGTTATGATCACCTTCTGAAGAGCTCTGCAGTCAGCTGGCATGTGCTCCCAGTAGAAGTCTTGGACATAGGACTCCAGTACTGTGGGAACAGTTGTTGTTGTTTAGTTGCTAAATCATGTCTTTGTGACCCCATGGACTGCAGCACACCAGGCTCCTCTGTCCTTCACCATCAACCGGAGTTTGCTCAGACTCATGTCTATTGAGTCAGTGATGCTTATCTAACAGTCTCATCCTCTGTCACCCCCTTCTCCTCCTGCCTTCGATCTTTCCCAGCATCAGGGTCTTTTCCAGTGAGTCAGCTCTTTGCATCAGGTGGCCAAAGTATTGGAGCTTCAGCTTCAACTTCAGTCCTTCCAATGAGTATTCAGGGTTGATTTCCTTTAGGTTGACTAGTTTGATCTCCTTGCTGTCCAAAGGACTCTCAAGAGTCTTCTTCAGCACCACATTTCAAAAGCATCGGTTCTTTGGTGGGAACAGAGTTGGCCCTTGAGAGAAAAAGGCCAGAAACTCTGTGTCTGAAAGTATGGTGTGAGATACCTGCATAGGAGGGACCATTGGTTTTTACACACCCAGTTCATTAAAGTACAGCTATACTGTGCCTAGTGAGAATGCTTTTGCTAACTCTCATTGCTGAGAGTGAGAAGTAAGTTTAAAAGGTTACTGCAGAAAACCAAAAACGTCAGGTGTTAGTAGAGATGATTTTTTTTCCCGTCCTATTTCATTGTTGAAGTTTTGGTCAATTTTTGCACTTATCTGATAAGGAAGTCAGAGCAGAAACTCTGTTCTGGGGGGAAATCTTTAGTAGTTTTCTTTCCAGTGTAAGAAAGTTGATCATAAAATCCCAGCCAAAAGGGTCCTTCAAACTCATATTTTCTAAAAGTTTTCTTTGCAAAAGTAATCTTCTTGCTACACAAGGCATTTGTCATCATGGTCCTTTGTCTGGTGCAGGTGTAATAAGAACTCAAATCCAGTACCTTTAGTCAGTGCAGAAAATTTTGCTCTCTCTCAAGTTCTGGGGCTTAGATAGTATTCATTTTGCTTTGGGAGAGCAGTCCCACCACAGCCCCTGACATTAAGTCCAGTCTGTAACTAGCATCATTCATTTAGACTGAATGCTGTTTGCTAATCTTTACATTCATGGGAAATAGATGTGGAAACAGTGTCAGACTTTATTTTTGGGGGCTCTCAAATCACTGCAGATGGTGATTGCAGCCATGAAATTAAAAGACACTTAATCCTTGAAAGGAAAGTTATGACCAACCTAGATAGCATATTCAAAAGCAGAGACATTACTTTGCCAACAAAGGTCCATCTAGTCAAGGCTATGGTTTTTCCAGTGGTCATGTATGGATGTGAGAGTTGGACTGTGAAGAAAGCTGAGCACCGAAGAATTGATGCTTTTGAACTGTGGTGTTGGAGAAGACTCTTGAGAGTCCCTTGGACTGCAAGGAGATCCAACCAGTCCATTCTAAAGATCAGTCCTGGGTGTTCTTTGGAAGGAATGATGCTAAAGCTGAAACTCCAGTACTTTGGCCACCTCATGCGAACAGTTGACTTATTGGAAAAGACTGATGCTGGGAGGGATTGGGGGCAGGAGGAGAAGGGGACAACAGAGGATGAGATGGCTGGATGGCATCACCGACCTGATGGACGTGAGTTTGAGTGAACTCCGGGAGTTGGTGATGGACAGGGAGGCCTGGCGTGCTGCAATTAATGGGGTTGCAGAGTCGGACACGACTGAGCGACTGAACTGAACTGAAAAATCACTTTATAGGAATAGTCATTTACACTTAGGAGTTTTGGAAAATGACCCATGCAGCTCCGGTGATGAGAAGAGTAAATGTAAACACAATCTGAAATCAAAAGATTACAAACTCTTAAAACCAAAAGGGATGTTTAGTGAACTGTCAGGCCCAGAGAGGCAAACTTAACTCACAGAGAGACACACACCATGTTAGTGGCATAGCTGGTGTTCTGAATTAGTTTGGGGTATGTTCCAGACCATCACCCCATCTTTTTACTTGCATCCCAGGTTCCCACTGCACTGCGAAGTCACATACTCTTGGGTAAAGTGTTAACATCTCCGTGCATTTTGTTTTCTATGAAAGGTCATTCACTTAGATAAATTAGGAGAGGTCCAGGACTGACGAGCTCCAGTCCTTTGTTAGGACTCTTATTTTAGGCCACAATTTCCTGAGCATATTATTTCTTTTTCCTTTAGGAAAAATCTGTGCTGGAGGAAATAGATGTGATAGTGGCCAGCCTGCTGGACATCCTGCTGAGAACCATCTTGGAGATCACCAGTCGTCCGCAGCCATCTGGCTCCACCATGAGGCTTCAGTTCCAGGATGTCACGGTGAGGCCATGGCGCAAAACTGCAGAGTTGTGCTTGTTAAAACCTCAGTTGCTTTGAGGGTGGGTTGCTGTAAGAATCTGGGGAATCTGAACTTGGGAGATGATCTGTGTTCATTTCAAATGTATGTAAGTTTACCTTCGTTTTACCAGGGGATGGGAATAAGATGCATATTTGTTAAAAGATCTTGGATTAAGATATTTCTAATTGCAGAAAGCCCAAATTGGCCCAGTTTCCCCCCCCCCCCATTTTGCCAAATTCATGTTTATCTGTGGCTCTATATCCTCAGTCTCATTGATAACTATCCATTCTCTTTTCATTCATCAAATTGCTTGAGAAAGTTAGAACATTAAAACAGGCCAATAGCAGTCAAGGGTCCTAAGTTTTGATTGTGAATTTTTCTGTATGGCTAGTAAGGATCTTTGGAGAAGGCAATGGCACCCCATTCCAGTACTCCTGCCTGGAAAATCACATGGACGGAGGAGCCTGGTAGGCTGCAGTCCATGGGGTTGCTAAGAGTCGGACACGACTAAGCGACTTCACTTTCACTTTTCACTTTCATGCATTGGAGAAGGAAATGGCAACCCACTCCAGTGTTCTTGCCTGGAGAACCCCAGGGATGGGTGGGCTGCCGTCTCTGGAGTTGCACAGAGTCGGACATGACTGAAGGGACGCAGCAGCAGCAGCAGTAAGGATCTTAATTTGGTGGCAGGTTGGTGGGGGAGGTCAGTTTCCTCAGCTATAAATTGTGGAAGTTTGACTTGGTGATTTTGAGATATCTTCAAGCTCCACTATTTTATGAATTTAATGTAGCATGAGTTATAAATATTAAGCCATAATTTATGTGATAGTTTATTTGTATATATATTTATATGTGTGTGTGTAGAGAGAGAGAGATATAGATGGATGGATGGGTACATAAATTTTCACATTTGAAACTCACATTCAGTTGACCAGTGTGGGCTTTTTTTTTTTTTAAGGTCTGATTCAGAACATTCTTCTAAATACCACTTGCAGAAATGGCAGTAGATGTTATAGTTTTCATGGTTATTAACCAAAATGTCAGCCTTTTGCTATTATTTTTACAAATTGTGCACTATAGAACCACTATCATAAGAATGTTTGCCTAGCTCCTGATGAAGATACTATTTTTTTCTTTTACTTAAAGAAATAGAGGATTTCCCAGGTGTCTCAGTAGTAAAAATCCCACCTGCCAATCCAGGAGGTGCAGGTTCGATTCCTGGGTCAGGAAGATCCCCTGGAGGAGGAAACGGCAACCCATTGCAGTATTCTTGTCTGGGAAGTCCCATGGACAGAGTGGGGTACAGACCATGGTGTCGCAAAAGAGTTGGGCAGGACTTAGGGACTAAACAACAAACAACAACAAAAAAGAAAGCCCACGCTGGCTGTCCTGCCAGGGTTGAATGCCTTAAGGATGGCCATTTTGTATTGCATCTTATTTTCTCTGCTTTCAGAGCTGAGATTTACCTGGTTCTTCCTGCCAAGCTCTGGGTTTGGGAAGTAAAGTTACTCAACTTCTTTTAACAAACAAAGGTTAAAGATTATATGAAAAAACTTCCTAATATATGTAATAGTTGTACTGCCTTATTAAAGAAAAGAAGAACAAGCTATTAATTTCATGTGTAAAATGCCACCTACCTCATAGGGTTAGCTTTGTGTATTTGGCAACTCTTTTGTCTATAGTAAATGCTCAAAACATGTTTTTTCTTAAAACCACTGGAGATCATTATGGGTTTGAAAGTTTGCAGGAGTTTGTTTTGAATTTTTTTGTTCTGTCTTCTCATGTTTTTCTGAAATTTTTATTTTGTGATAATTTGAGTCACATGCAGTTGTGAAAAATAATACAGATATTCCATGTTCCTTTTATCCAGTTTCCCTAATGGTAACGTCTTTCAGAACTATAGCACAGTATCACAACCAGGATATCGACAGTAATGCAGTCAAGATGCAGAATATTCCACCACCCCAAGAATCCCCTATCTTGCCCTTTTATAGCCAAACTCAATTCTCTCCCATCTTCACCTCCTTCTTAAGCCTGTCAACCGCAAAATTTGTTCTCCTTTTCTTGTTATTTTGTCATTTTAAGAATGCTGTACTTGAGTCACTTTGCTGTACAACAGAGAATTGGTACAACATTGTAAATTGACTATGATTTTTAAAAAATTTTTAAAAAGAATGTTATACAAGTAGAACCATACAGTACATAACTTTTGTGATTGGCTTTTTTCTTTTAACTCAGCTTAATCCTCTAGAAATTCATCCAGGTCAATGTGTATGTGTATATATACATATATATAAATATATATATATCTGTTCCTTTTTCTTAGTAGTTTTCATGGTGTGGATGTGCTATAGATATGCTATACCGAAAGCCATCTTGGTTGTTTCCAGAATTTGGCTGTTACTAACAAAGCTACTATAGACATTTGCATGCAAGTTTTTATATAAGCATATTTCTTCATTTCTCTAGGATAAATACTCCCAGGAGTATGGTTGCTGGATTGTATGGTAGTAGCCTATTTTGGTTTTTAATAAATGGCCTTACCTATTTCCATAATGGGTGTATAACTTTACATTCTCATATATGCAGTGTATAATGAATGACCCAATTTCTCAGAACCTCATAAGCATTTAGTGTTGTCACTTTGGGGAATGGGGAAGGATGGGGACACTCTGATAGGCGGGTAGTGGTATCTTATCATGGTTTTGACTTGCATTTCCCTAATGATTAATGAGGCCAAACATCTTTTCACATACTTTTTTGCCATCTATATATTGCTTTCAGTGGAATGTCTTTTTATGTCTTTTCTCCTTTTTCTAATTGGATTGCTGTCCTTGGTTGAATATGTCATTTACAAATATTTTATCCCACTCTGTAGCTTGTTTTTTCATCGTTTTAACAGGGTCTTTTTGTTGTAGAGCAAAAGTTTTTAATTTTGATGAAGTCCAGTTTATCAGTTTTTCCTTTGATGGATCATGCTTTTGATGTCAAGTTTAAGAACTCTTTTTGTCTAGCCCTATATTCTGAAGGTTATCTCCTAGGTTTTTTTCTCTTTTGCTAAAAGTATTATAGTTTTATATGTCACATTAAACTCTGTGAACCATTTTGAGTTGATTTTTATATTCATTGTGTCAGATAATTTTAACATCTCTATTATCTCAGTGTTGACATCTCTTGTCGTTTTTCATTCAGTTTGAGATCTTCTTGGATTTTTGTATGATGAGTGATCTTCAGTTGAAATCTGGACATTTTTGTATTATAAGACTCTGGATCTTATTTAAACCTTCTGTTTCACATGGCTTTATGTGACACTACTTAGCAAGGAAAGGGTTAGGATGCCAACTCATGATGGGCAGTTGGAGGCAGAAATCCAGGCTCCTTACCTTGGCTTCACTGACACAGAAGAGTCATCATGAAAATACCTGCCCCCTGTTTGACTCTCCATTCTGGAGACAGATGTTGGGGTATCCCATCACAGCCTTGTAAACAGGGAAATCTGGACTCCCCATTTGGCTCTTGCAGGTTTGAAAACAGCCAGATTTTTGTGATGTTGAGCTACAGGAGAAGTGACTGCTAAAAGTTTTGTCTTGTTAAACTTACCCTTTCCTGGTGCTTTGGCTTAAGAGAGCAGGCTTTCTGGGAGATGCCGAGCAGAGGCGAGGGTAGCGGGGGTAGTTAGGTAGATTGTTACAATTACTGTTATTTCAAGGAGGCCAGCGTCTTCAACTCCAGGAGCAGGATATAGGAGGCAAAAAGAAAACCCAGAGAACACAGTACCCTGTCCTTTCTTGGGTCTGAGGTCTCTAGCAGGCCTGTTCTCTTTCCACTTTCCAGAGTCATCTTGTTTGTTTTATATATAATGGAGGGGTTTTTGTTGTACTTGGCAGATGGAATTGGGAAAAGCATATATACTCCAGCTTCCCCAAAGCAGAAGAAAGTCTCCTTCATTTTGGTTTTGCTGGTGACATTTCAACTGCTTCCTGGCAATACAGCTCCAACACAGTCCTAAAATTATAATAGCCGAGCAAACAAAATCACAGGAAATGCTCCATGTGGTCAAAATGCCCAAGATCAAAAGCTAAAGCTCTTTGTCAAACTGCTTTGTATCTATCAACAGGGTTGAAGCTGTCAAATTTTTCTGGGCCATACATGACCTGTAGGTCTTCACAGCGTAATGCTGTAGTTTAGTTGCTCAGTTGTTTCCGACTCTTTGCAACCCCTTGGACTGTAGCCCTCTAGGCTCCTCTGTGCATAGGATTTCCCGAGCAAGAATACTGGAGTGGGTTGCCACTTCCTCCTCCAGGGGATCCTCCCCACCCAGGGATCGAACCTGTGTCTCCTCCTTGGCGGGTGCATTATTTACCAGTGAGTCACCGGGGAAGTCCTCACAGTATAATAATCAGTGCACATTAAGAGACTTGAGAAAGCAGTGAGTGATGCTCATGGGTGGGTTTGGGCAGACAAGGGGTTTGTCCGGTTTGCTACAATTTTAGGAAAATCACATAAAGTGAAACCCTTCCCACACGTAGCTGTTTTGTGGCCCTTGCCATGTACCAAACCAAACTCTGGGTATGTGGGATGAAGTTTGCAAGAAATATGCACTTAAATAGTTTGGTATCTTGGATTTTATAGATTTTATGCTTCAAGATAGTTTTTTTTTTTTTTCGAATCCCCAAGCAGACCTGGTCTGAATCCTACTCTGCCCTTTGATTAGCTGTGCATGCTCTGGGCAAACTTCTGTTTAATTGCCTTTAAAATAGAGAAAGTAATTGTACTTATCTCAACGTGAGTTTGAGGGTTTCATCAAATCTATAGAAGTGTTTAAGCACTATCAGTACATGTTAGCCATTAGTAATTGTGGTAGCAACACCAGTCCATAATATTATTATTATTGTAGAAGTAATACCTATGTTGTTGTTGTTATTGAATGAATCAAGTTCGGCTGCTTCCCGTTTACAAGATCAATTACACATTCACAAATGGTAGAAAAGAAAGATGCCTTTAATCAAAATGCCAGCCATCTGGGGAGATGGTGAACTCAGCATTCCCCAAAACCACCTCCAAAGATTCTGCTCAGCAACAAAAGCTTTTAAAAGAAACAAGGAAGTAACCTCAGTTCATCATGGAGATAGGGTGTCAGAATCACCGCCATTCTTCAACTGTGCGCAGACTTGTCCAACCCTTGTGATCGTCCTCTAGATGTTATCTTGTTCATACAGTTCGATCACACATTTTGTTCAGATTACTGGAGGGAAAGCTAGAGAAGAGATCTGGTCATTTGTTCATTACTTATTCTTCATTTCTACTTCTTTGATCTACAGAAAGAATGGACAACTTAGGCAAAGTATTGTGTGATTAAAAGATTTGAAAGCTGTGTTGGGCTGGGGATGAGTAGAACATGAGGGTGCCTGGTTTAAAAGTTAGTTATAGTGTATCTCTGCTAAAGTGACAAGGAAAAGGGGCTTCCTGCTGAAGGCAGTTTCCTATAAGAGCTGCTTTATTGTTGTTTATTATTGCTGTTTAGTTGCTAAGTCGTGTCCAACTCTTGACCCAACGGACTGTAGCCCTCCAGGTCCTCTGTCCTTGGGATTTCCCAGGCAAGAATACCGTAATGGGTTGCTGTTTTCTTCTCCAGGGGATTTTCCTGGCCCAGGGATTGAACCTGCATCTACTGCACTGGCAGGCAGATTTTTACTGCTGAGCCACCAGTAAAGCCCCTAAAAGAGCTACTTACTTTTTAACTAATTCTAAGGTGAGCAATAGGTCCTGATCATTGGCAAGGTTATTTCTCTGGGCGCTGAAGACCTAATTTCTTCCTCTTTCTGAATTAGAGAACAGGCTCTCTGAATAGGGAGTTTTTCCATGGCAGTCCTACCCTGAGCACCTTTCTGTCTTTACAGAAAAAGTGCCCACTATAAGTGGACATGCTGTGGGTAAAAGCCGGGCCCACCGTGTGTCATGGTGACATGTTTCAGCTCTCTGTAAGTGCCACATCTGTCACCCTGTCTCCTGGTAACACCAACAGGGCGACTGGCTTCCACTCCTGTCACAATTCCAGATAACAGTAGCCTTATTTTTACCATCTAAATGGGTTGTACTTCTTGTTCTTCTACCAACTGCTGTTTAAGCTTTAAAATACTCTCACTAGTTGAGGGGAGTTGGGGGAGGGTAGAGCACCATTGTAATCAGTTCCTTTCAAACGTCTCGTTGTACATGGAAGGAGACTTTATAAAGAGGCATATATGGCCATTTGTTCACCCCCGCAACTATTGGACTCCAGAGTTCCTTCCAGTTGGTAAATGCATCTGTGTACATAATTCTGTTCAGCACCATTTATAGTGAGGGTGACTCAGTTCAGCAGGAGCCATGTCTAAGACATAGCTCTACATTTGTCTAAAGTTTTTGTGTGCTATGGACTGTGTTTGAGGGAAGAAGAAGACAGAATTCTATAAGGGGGAATTCTGGGGGAAATTTGGGTATATATAATGGAAGGTTTCTTGAAGACCTTATAGCCATCTACTAACCTTATTCTCAGGTATTGGTGGAAATGGCCATTATACTCAATCTAGTTGTAATATGCATGCAACCACTGTGGCATGGAGTTCTTGCTAAAGGTGATTTGTACTTAAATTCCAACACTAATATGAATTGAACCTTGGCCGACAGTAATTTTTTATTTTTAACAAATTATGAGTCTACAGCTTTCATGCAGACACTTAAAGTCTCTTAAAATTACAGGTGAAAAATATGTCAGTGAAATATTGGACATCTCGGCCTTTTAACAGGGTTAAATGTTCCTAAACTGATGAAGTGAATAAATAAAATGACATTGTAAGGTAGATATTGGAATTGACAACATGTCTTAAATGTGCCAGGATGAGAGATTAGCATGACAAGTTGTTTGCACTGGGCCTAAACCAGATATGACAGAGATAAATAGTCAATAATATGGATTCAGAGAGAGATTCTCTTAGTACAGTGACTGTAAAGATTTAATGAAAATCTTCTCATTTTTGAGTAATTTTTATGATTTACTAAAATCATTAAAAATAATGTCACTTAAGATATATCACTATTCATAGACAGAATATATGTTGAAATAAATAGTCTAAGAATGTTAATCTCGTAGATTACATTGGAGATACATTGGAGATAGTGTGGTTAAAATGTAGAAAAACCGAAGATGAAAAATTGAATGCATTTCAACTAACTAGATTTGTGTTTTCAGGTTGAGACATAAGAGCAGCTAAAAAGTGCAGAGTATATAACAAAGTAATATATTGAGCTTAGAGGGTATTTCTGCTAGCCCATACTGGTGAGCTCTTAAATATTTGTCCTAAAAAGTGTGCAGAAATATTAATTTGTCATATCTGTGTGTTGCAAATTATTATACACATGCAAGGAGTCAACTTGCATCTCTTGGTACTGTGTGTGTGTGTGTGCATGTACTCAGTCTCTCAGTCATGTCTGACTCTTGCAAGCCAGTGGTCTATAGTCCACTAGGCTCCTCCATCCACGGAATTTTCCATTTAAGAATACTGGAGTGGGTTGCCATATCCTCCTCCAGGGAATCTTCCCAACCCAGGGATTAAACTGCATCTCTTGCATCACCTGCATTGGCAGGTGGATTCTTTACCACTAACATGGCCATAAAGTAGCATCCTTGGGCCTCCCATAGCCTGGTGGCTTTGACTGTCTTGACTTAGCTACTGCTATTGGTAAATGCCACTTCTCTGAGCTTTGAGTCTCAAGTTGTACATATGAGTCTATAATATTTTCCCATGAAAACTCGAAGAATCCAATTCCCAATTAAACTGCATTTCTCTTAATCCACATTCACTTACCACTGGTTACCTCTCTTATTGTGCTTATACTGTTTTAAATGTACTTCAGTTCAGTTCAGTTGCGCAGTCATGTCCGACTCTTTGAGACCCCATGAATCGCAGCATGCCAGGCCTCCCTGTCCATCACCAACTCCCGGAGTTTACTCAAACTCATGTCCATCGAGTCGGTGATGCCATCCAGCCATTTCATCCTCTGTCATCCCCTTCTCCTCCCACCTTCAATCTTTCCCAGCTTCAGGGTCTTTTCTAATGAGTCAGTTCTTCGTATCAGGTGGACAAAGCATTGGAGTTTCAGCTTTAGCATCAGTCCTTCCAAAGAACACCCAGGACTGATCTCCTTTAGGATGGACTGGTTGTATCTTCTTGCAGTCCAAGGGACTCTCAAGAGTCTTCTCCAACACTACAGTTCAAAAGCATCAATTCTTTGGTGCTCAGCTTTCTTCACAGTCCAACTCTCACATCCATACATGACCACTGGAAAAACCATAGCCTTGACTAGATGGACCTTTGTTGGCAAAGTAATGTCTCTGCTTTTGAATATTCTATCTAGGTTGGTCATAACTTTCCTTCCAAGGAGTAAGCATCTTTTAATTTCCTGGCTGCAATCACCATCTGCAGTGATTTTGGAGCCCCAAAAAATAAAATCTGACACTGTTTCCACTGTTTTCCCATCTATTTGCCATGAAGTGATGGGACCAGATGCCATGATCTTCATTTTCTGAATGTTGAGCTTTAAGCCAACTTTTTCACTCTCCACTTTCACTTTCATCAAGAGGCTTTTTAGTTCCTCTTCACTTTCTGCCATAAGGGTGGTGTCATCTGCATATCTGAGGTTATTGATATTTCTCCCCGCAGTCTTGATTCCAGCTTGTGCTTCTTCCAGCCCTGTGTTTCTCATGATGTACTCTGCATATAAGTTAAATAAGCAGGGTGACAATATACAGCCTTGACTTACTCCTTTTCCTATTGTACTTAAAAGTAGGTAAATTCTTTGCTGAGCAAAAGTTTCATTGAAAACAAATATTTTAAGTTAGAAATGCATCAGGAAATGCAGCAATAATGATTTTGTGTGTGTATGTGTGCTCAGTCACTCAGTTGTGTCTGACTCTTTGTGACCCCATGGACTGAAGCCCTCTGATCTCCTCTGCCCATTGGATTTTCCAGGCAAGAGTGCTGGAGTGTATTGCCATTTCCTTCTCCAGTGGATCTTCCTAACCAAGGGATCTAACCCACCCACATCTCCTGTGTCTCCTGCTTTGGTGGGCAGATTCTTTTCCCTCTGAGTCACCAGGAAAGCCTGATAACAATTTTATAACTCCTCAAACCTGTGGATGCTATACATTTTTTTTCCTTTTCATTATTAATTTTTAAGATTTTGATTTTATAGGAGTCAGTTGCATAGCACCCAAGCACAAAAGAATCACAATTAACTTTAACTGTTCTTAGACTTGTGGTTGCTGAGGGAAGGAGGGGTAAAAGGGGAGGGATGGATTGGGAATTTGGGGTTAGTGGGTACAAACTAGTATATACAGGATGGATAAACAAATTGTCCTCCTGTATAGCACAGTGGTCTATCTTCAATATCCTGTGATAAGCCATAATGGAAAATAATATGAAAAAGGACATATATAACAATCACTTTGCTGTACAACAGAAATTAATACATTGTAAATCAACTATATTTCAATAAAATTTTAAAAAATTAACTGGTCTTAAAAGGAGATTGAAACCAACATTATGCAGTGTATGGCTTTCTCTACACCCAGCAAGTTAGCTGATAGGCCCTCTAAAGAGCTGGAGAAGATCATAGGAATTCAAATATTGAGCAGGAAGTTATAGGAAGAGCTTGGAGTATAAAAAGCTGGAAATAACTCCAATTCTGCCAATTTCTTTTTAGCCCACCAAACCTATATTTTACTTTCTTTCAATTAGTATTCCCTGTGCTGTACAGCAGAAATTAACACAACATTGTAATCAACTATACTTCAATTAAAAAAAAGAAAGAAAAATTAGCATTATATTCCCTACCTTATAGCACTGATAAGAGGTTTAAATGATACAATGAACCAAGGCACAGTAAATGCTTAATAGTCAGAAGCCTCATTGCCTCACCTTCTTTAAGTGTGTGTAGTTACTACCCTACTGAAAAGCTTCCACCTAAGTTAAACACACACACACACACACACACACTCTAAATTATAAAATGCATGTGTACCAAATAAATGATCATCATCACAGGGAGAAATTTTGACTGTAATATCATGGTTAATTTAGATTAAGACAGTATCATGGGGTAAATTTGGATCTTAGTGGGTTTTTTCCTTCAGGTGTTCTATTTGAGAGTTGAAAGTAAGTTGTTGATGTTGTTTTATGTACTTGCTAAAAAAATATGCTTGATCTTTTTCTTCATTAGGGGGAGTTTGTTGCTTGTCTCCTGTCCCTATTACGGCAAATGACAGATAGACATTATCAGCAGCTTCTTGATAGTTTCAACACAAAAGAAGAACTAAGGGTAAGTGACATTATACGGTGTTCTTTAGTATGTCTTTTTAGTTTCTCTTTTTCTTATTTATCATCATTCAGATAAATTTTTGACCATTGCTTTATCTGATTCCATTAAATTCTGTTTATCAGATTTATCCACAGATTTGCTCTTCTGTAAATTGACTTTTTAAAATTTCTGTACCCAAGCCAAGAAATTAACTCTTATTTTGGATAAGCATATAAGGTTTGAAACACCTATCATCAAAGTCCAATAAAGTAACCTAGAAATAGAGTAACAAAACTAATGAGACAAAATCAAATAGACTGTCTAGTAGTGGTAATGATGCCTTAATAGAAAATAAGGGAGAATATATTTTAGCTGATTTCATCCTGCTAAAGCCACAGTGAGAAGTTCTGGCTACAACATTCTGACTAGGGAGGCAGAGTTTATATTTGATATTCTCTATAGGCTGTAGTCTAATCACTATGCTATGCTACTCTGACAGTCTAACATTAAATAGGAAATATTGATGTCTGGTTTGTAAAAGTCTGATCTTTGCTAAAATTTAGGGAACCTTAATGCTTCCTTCCTTTAAGGCTTCCTGGTGTGCTGCCGTCCATGGGGTCGCAAAGAGTTGTATACAGATGGCAACTAAACAACAACAATGCTTCCTTTGTTCACTAAAATCTTAGAAGTTGATTGTCCTCAGTCATAGGAATGATATGTCATTAATTATGTTAATTTCTCTACCATTGCTTCAGTTTCCAGACAGCTTTATACATACACCATCAAAATGGAAGGGTTTCTCTAGTGCTGGTGAAACCACCGTCCTTCTCAGATGGGACTTGAACCCACAATCTTTGACTTAGGAGGGGACTCAAAACCTGTCTTTCCTATTGAATCTGCTCACCTTCTCACCTGAACTTACTGAAGCTCAGGTTCTTTTGTTTTGTCACAGAAAGAATTCAGCAAGAGGCGAAGTGATAGGCAAACAGTAAGTTCATTAGCATAAGACGCTTGTGAAAGATACAGGTGGGCCAGCAAGAGTGCAACCCCGAGAACAAAGAGGGCTCCATTTTTTGTAATCAAAGAAAAAGTGGGGAAAAGACTACCTTCTTCCTCGTTAGGGGGTAGATATAAAGGTTTTACATCATCAGTTCTGCCTTTGAACCCCGTGTGGTCTGAGACTGTCATGGCACTATTTAAGTCACATGTAGATTAGCAAAAGGGTGTTGCTGCTGCTGCTGCTAAGTCTCTTCAGTCGTGTCCGACTCTGTGTGACCCCATAGATGGCAGCCCACCAGGCTCCACTGTCCCTGGGATTCTCCAGGCAAGAACACTGGAGTGGGTTGCCATTTCCTTCTCCAATGCAGGAAAGTGAAAAGTGAAAGCGAAGCCACTCATTCGTGTCCGACTCACAGCGACCCCAGGGACTGCAGCCTATCAGGCTCCTCAGTCCATGGTATTTTCCAGGCAAGAGTACTGGAGTGGGTTGCCATTGCCTTCTCCGGCAAAAGGGTGTTAACATATACTAAAATAGAGTAATTCATCTCAGATTTTGGTATAATATCCTCTTTCAAATAGTTTCTTTCCCCTTTCACCTGTATTCCTGTCTTGACTACATACAGAAATGCTGCTCTTCAAAGACCATTAACTTCCTGACTTCGTGTAACGTATCTATTGTTTTGTGTTTTAACTATCACGACTTGTTCACAAGTCGAGTGTGTCTTTCACTTGAATGCACCTGATCTTCCTTAAAGGTGGTATAGATTGTTGCTAGGTTACTGTCTTTTTTTGAGTGATTAGCCTATAACAGTCTCACAAACCCTCTTAAAATTCTGTTTGTCTTTAATCCTCTAGTGAGATTCCCAAACTATTTAATTTCCCTCCTCTGTCTCTATCACTGAGGGATGAAAAATTATAAGACAGTGGATATAGTTACACTGTAAGAATTCCATGATTAAAAGCCTTCATGGTGTCAATGGATAGGGAAAAAGTGGAAGCAGTGTCAGATTTCATTTTGGGGGGCACCAGAATCACTGCAGATAGGGACTGCAGCCATGAAATTAAAAGATGCTTGCTCCTTGGAAGAAAAACTATGGCAAACCTAGACAGTGTATTAAAGAATAGAGAGATCACTGCTGACAAAGGTCCATATAGTCAAAGGTATGGTTTTTCCAGTAGTCATGTATAGATGTGAAAGTTGGACCATAAAGAAGACTGAGCACTGAAGAATTGATGCTTCTGAACTGTGGTGCTGGAGAAGACTCTTGAGAGTCCCTTGGACAGCAGGGAGATTAAACCAGTGAATCCTAAAGGAAATCAGTCCTGAATACTCATTGGAAGGACTGGTGCTGAAGTTGAAGCTCCAAAACTTTGGCCACCTGATGTGAAGAGCCGACTCATTGTAAAAGACCCCAATGCTAGGAAAGATTGAGGGCAAGAGGAGAAGGATGCAATAGAGGATGAGATGAATGGATAGTATCACTGACTCATTGAACATGAGTTTGAGCAAACTCAGTGAAGAACAGGGAAGCGTGACGTGCTGCAGTCCATGGGGTCACAGATAGTTGGACATGACTTAGTGACCGAACAATGATGTCTTAGAGCAATATTTATAGTTTCAATACAGACAGTGCATAAGGATCACTTCTGTTTGACTTTTAAAAGTTGTATGATCTCAGATGAATTTTTCAGTTACCTTGGATCAGTTTACAAGCTGAGTCATATGAAACAAAGAATAGATTTGGGCAGGTGTAATCTATTTGACAGTTGATTAGCATATGTCCAAGCCTGAAAATATCATGTTTTTCATGCTTGTATTAATATTTAATCTTGAGGTTAGAATTTAAAATGGATAGATGGATCTTAGAGCTTATCTACTCTACATACAGAAATCCATGTGATTAAAAAGGAAAATAATTGTGCAGTTATGAACTATCATTACAAGTTGAATATTTAACACAGCTGAGGAATCATTAGGTTTTACGAAGTTTATAACTTTGTATTTCAAAATTCACATAGGAAAAGATTACGTATTTTCACAGAGCCTAGGAATTAAAAAAAAAAAAAAAAAGTGGAAAAGCATAAGCCAAAAATGAATTGTTTAATCTAGGTATTGAGTTTTCTGCTTTAATATTCATGTTAACAATAATAAAGCAAATGAAAATAATGAGTGGAATGTTTCATGTGACTTTTCCTTCGGTCAGCCAAATACTTTTTCAGAAGACAAATGTCCCTCTTCAAAATAGTGGGCCCTAAAAACAAAACAAAACTGGACTTTAAGGTCAGGAAAATTAATTACTGATATTACTTCATCTATCCTTTAGGAAATATAGATTGAGCAGTTCAGGCATACCAAGTGCTATCAGTGTTGTTATGTAACCAGCAACAAAAAGGCCAGTTCCTGCTGGGGGTGGAATCAAACAGGTAATGGCAGTGACATAGGCAAATGAGAGTGGTGAAGACACGGAGTTAACACGCAGTGCTTCGGAGCATCTAGGAACTGCAGCCAGCCCAAACTCAAGGCTAGAGGAAAACTTGCCAAAGGAAGTCTTGGCTGAAAACTGAGTAGCAGTGTGCTGGCCATGTTTGGCTAAGACATTCAGCTCTCTCAACTATGTTGTTGCTCAGTGGCGAAGCTG
Organism: Bos grunniens; assembly: GCF_055505025.1. NCBI lineage: Eukaryota > Metazoa > Chordata > Mammalia > Artiodactyla > Bovidae > Bos > Bos grunniens. The sequence goes on along the minus strand of NC_141168.1, from coordinate 63,701,912 downwards.
TGTCTGACTCTTCGTGACCCAATGGGCTGCAGCACACCAGGCTCCTCTGTCCTTCACTCTCTCCTGGAGTTTGCTCAGATTCATGTCCATTGAGTTGGTGATGCCTATCTAAGCATCTCTTCCTCTGCTGCCCCCTTCTTTCAGCTGTAATGTCACCCAGATATCCTGATATGCCACATCTGCCATTCTACCGTTATAATAGTTACTAGAATCTGGAATATCTTTGTTTATATATATCCCAATTCCTAGCTACTAGGTTATATAAGCTTCTTGACGTCTGAAACTATTGCTGGTTTGCTGTATCCTCAAGCTCAGAGCTTGCCTAACACATTGTCGGTATTCAGGCAGCATCTGTGAATTGATGGACTGACTGTGGAGTTTAGAAGAGAGTTGTAAAACATAAGCCTCTCTGAATATATGTAGACTTTATTATGAAGACATTGAAAAACTATGGAGGGTTTTAAGAAGGGACAGACGTGGTCACATTTGTATTAAGGAAGACCAATCTGGATGCACTATGGAATTATTGGATATTTGGTAAACTTGATGAGCATTTTCAATGCATTGGTGAGAATGGAAAGCCAAGGTGTCATAGACTGAGGGATTAAAAAAGAAAAAGATGTAGTGGATGTAAACTGTATTTCAAGAGGAATATAAGGTGTCTACCGAAGGAGAACTTGGGCTATTAGAGGAATATTTATCATGGAGAAAGCTTAAACATGTTGAAATATTAATAATCAGAGCTGGTAGAAAGGGAGACATAAAAATAAAAAGGTGCTAATTCACCAGGGAAAGTCCCTAAGAAAGCAGCAGGAGGGACCTAATTAATCTCACGCCTTGCCCAATGTAAGACTGGAAGGGAAATAACTAGAGTGAAGGCAGGCTGGAGGCATTTATCTTATGAAAGGCTAATTAGTCATCTGGTTTTCATCTGTATTTTAAAAATTCAGATGCCACCTTTTAGCATGTAAGTTTTTCATGTTCTCAATTTTCTTCAAAGTCAGATGTCTATATTCATGCTACTGAAACCTATGTTACAAGACTTTCCAAAGATGATTGCAGTGGTCCACAGTCCCTTAACTAGAGTCCTCATACCACATGTGTTGCAGAAATCAGAATGTTTGCTACTCCATAAAGATAATGTGGCACGTGTACTGTGAGTATCACCTATAGCATCTCCAGGAGTACTAGCAGTAGCAACTACAGTTTGACCCTTGAACAATGTGCAATTGAAAATCCACATGGAACCTATGGTCAGTCCTCTGTGTATGTGGTTCCTACCTGTGTTTCCTCTGTATCTATAGCTCCACATACACTGATTCAACCAGCTACGATTGTGCAGTATTGGGGTATTTACTATTGAAAAGCTGAAACTCCAATACTTTGGCCACCTGATGCAAAGAACTGACTCATTTGAAGAGACCCTGATGCTGGGAAAGACTGAAGGTGGGAGGAGAAGGGGACAACAGAGGATGAGATGGTTGGATGGCATCACCGACTCAATGGACATGAGTTTGAGCAAGTTCTGGGAGTTGGTGATGGACAGGGAAGCCTGGCGTGCTGGAATCTGTGGGCTTGCAAAGAGTCGGACCTGACTGAGCGGCTGAACAGAACTGAATTGAACTGAACTATTGAAAAAAATCTGTATAAGTGAATCTGCACAGCCCAAACCCATATTGTCAAGGGTCCACTGAATAATCAAACACCTCAGTGTTTCTGCAGCTAAACAAAATATTCACTTTAGGTGGGATACATAAAGACCTTCTAAGTAGTTTGGTTTTGCTGCCAAATGGATCCTCAAACCAAAAGTCTTAAGAGGATGGTGGGCTTTGTATTCTCATAAAGGAACTGAGGACCTCAAAAAGCAAACATTTAGTCTCATGGAACTGAATCTTATGGAAACCTGAGCAAACTTTTTGGCCAACTCAATACATACGCAGCACTCTTCTAAGAGGTTGATTAGCACTGACTCATTTAATCCTGAAAAGAACCCCATGAGGTAGGCACTGCTGCTGCTGCTAAGTCGCTTCACTCGTGTGCGACTCTGTGCGACCCCATGGACTGTAGCCCAGCAGACTCCTCCATCCATGGGGTTTTCCAGGCAAGAGTACTGGAGTGGGGTGCCATTGCCTTCTCCAATGCATGAAAGTGAAAAGTGAAAGGGAAGTGGCTCAGTCATGTCCGACTCTTAGCGACCCCATGGACTGCAGCCCACCAGGCTCCTCCATCCATGGGATTTTCCAGGCAAGAGTACTGGAGTGGGGTGCCATTGCCTTCTCCGAGGCAGGTACTATTATCACTTTATTGTATCAGTCGCTTGACTCAATAAATGTTCATTGAGCACCTTGACTAGATGTCTGGGATATCAAGGCTAATAAAACAATCTCTATTAATGCCTTTTTGTTATTAGGGCATCTAAATCACTGTTATAAATGTGTGTGATATATATTAATATAAACAACAGTGATGATGGCTAATAGTTACGGAGTCCCTCCTTACCTCACCCTCACCCTCACCGCCATGAACCAGATACAGTGCTAAACTCTTTTCTTACAGAGTCTCATTTCGTCAACCCCTGCAGTGAAGATTGATACTATTTCATTCCCAAGTAACTGGGAGGGTTAGGAATTCTATTAATGTCCCAGCTCTTGGCTTAGTCAGCAAAACTCAACTTTCCCCCATACTTTCATAACTCAAAATCTTTGATCTAAAATTGTATAACCTTTTCCTTTATCACCTCTTTAAAAGAAATGAGCTAGTTCTAGTCGTGAATTGCAGGTGTCTGAAAACACCAAAGTAGCAGAGGGAGAGTTTGGGGAGATTTTTTTTTGGTTAGGTTAGAAATTGAATAAATAAGGAGTATCAGTAAGGAAAGATAAAGCCTCATTGTTGTTGTTCAGTCTCTAAGTCATGTCCAACTCTTTGCAACCCCATAAACTATGGCATGCGAGGCTTCTCTATCACTATCTCCCTGAGTTTGCTAAAACTCATGTCTATTGAGTCAATGATGCCATCCCACCATCTTATCCTCTGTTGCCCCTTTCTCCTCTTGCCCTCAATTTTTCCCAGCATCAGGGTCTTTTCCAGTGAGTCTGCTTTTTACATCAGGTGGCCAAAGTATTAGAGCTTCAGCATCAGTCCTTCCAATGAATCTTCAGGACTGATTTCCTTTAGGATTGACTGGTTTGATCTCCTTTCAGTGCAAGGGACTTTCAAGAGTCTTCTCTAACACCATAGTCCAAAACCATCAATTCTTTAGCACTCAGCTTTCTTTATGGTCCAACTCTCACATCCATACATGACTAATGGAAAACCATAGTTTTGACTATACGGACCTTTGTCAACAAAGTGATCTCTCTGCTAACTTTCTAGAGTGATTAATGAAAAATCATAGCTGATACTGGAATTAGACACTGAAAATCCCAATAACCCTACCAGTTTAAAGTAATAAAGCATATATCCTCTTTTCCTTCACACATATGTATTCTAATCCCCAGAGGTAACTACTGTTAACACAGATCAGATCAGATCAGATCAGTCGCTGAGTCGTGTCCGACTCTTTGAGACCCCATGAATCGCAGCACGCCAGGCTTCCCTGTCCATCACCAACTCCCGGAGTTTACTCAAACTCATGTCCATCGAGTTGGTGATGCCATCCAGCCATTTCATCCTCTGTCATCCCCTTCTCCTCCCACCTTCAATCTTTCCCAGCTTCAGGGTCTTTTCTAATGAGTCAGTTCTTCATATCAGGTGGACAAAGCACTGGAGTTTCAGCTTTAGCATCAGTCCTTCCAAAGAACACCCAGGACTGATCTCCTTCAGGATGGACTGGTTGTATCTTCTTGCAGTCCAAGGGACTCTCAAGAGTCTTCTCCAACACTACAGTTCAAAAGCATCAATTCTTTGGTGCTCAGCTTTCTTCACAGTCCAACTCTCACATCCATACATGACCACTGGAAAAACCATAGCCTTGACTAGATGGACCTTTGTTGGCAAAGTAATGTCTCTGCTTTTGAATATTCTATCTAGGTTGGTCATAACTTTCCTTCCAAGGAGTAAGCGTCTTTTAATTTCATGGTTGCAATCACCATCTGCAGTGATTTGGGAGCCCCCAAAAAGAAAGTCTGACACTGTTTCCATTGTTTCCCCATCTATTTGCCATGAAGTGATGGAACCAGATGCCATGATCTTCGGTTTCTGAATGTTGAGCTTTAAGCCAACTTTTTCACTCTCCACTTTCACCTTCATCAAGAGGCTTTTTAGTTCCTCTTCACTTTCTGCCATAAGGGTGGTGTCATCTGCATATCTAAGGTTATTGATATTTCTCCCAGCAATCTTGATTCCAGCTTGTGTTTCTTCCAGTCCAGCGTTTCTCATGATGTACTCTGCATATAAGTTAAATAAACAGGGTGACAATATACAGCCTTGACGAACTCCTTTTCCTATTTGGAACCAGTCTGTTGTTCCATGTCCAGTTCTAACTGTTGCTTCCTGAGCTGCATACAAATTTCTCAAGAGGCAGATCAGGTGGTCTGGTATTCCCATCTCTTTCAGAATTTTCCACAGTTTATTGTGATCCACACAGTCAAAGGCTTTGGCATAGTCAATAAAGCAGAAATAGATGCTTTTCTGGAACTCTCTTGCTTTTCCCATGATCCAACGGATGTTGGCAATTTGATCTCTGGTTCCTTTGCCTTTTCTAAAACCAGCTTGAACATCTGGAAGTCCACGGTTCACATATTGCTGAAGCCTGGCTTGGAGAATTTTGAGCATTACTTTAGTAGCGTGTGAGATGAGTGCAATTGTGCAGTAGTTTGAGCATTCTTTGGCATTGCCTTTCTTTGGGATTGGAATGAAAACTGACCTTTTCCAGTCCTGTGGCCACTGCTGAGTTTTCCAAATTTGCTGGCATATTGCGTGCAGCACTTTCACAGCATCATCTTTCAGGATTTGGAATAGCTCAACTGGAATTCCATCACTTCCACTAGCTTTGTTTGTAGTGATGCTTTCTAAGGCCCACTTGACTTCACATTCCAGGATGTCTGGCTCTAGGTCAGTGATCACACCATCGTGATTATCTGAGTTGTGAAGATCTTTTTTGTACAGTTCTTCTGTGTATTCTTGCCACCTCTTCTTAATATCTTCTGCTTCTGTTAGGTCCATACCATTTCTCTCCTTTATCGATATCCTCAGGGTGTATCTTCGTAGACTGTTTTCTTTGCTGCATCCACATGCCTATGGATCATATTATTCATATGGGTTGCATTTCTCTTCACACAATAATGTATCATGGACATTATATAGCCCACTGCATCATTCATTTTTCTGAATATCATTACATAATGTTCCACACTTAATTATTCCCCTTTTGGTGAGCATTCAGTATGTTTATGACTTTTTCCATTAGAAAGAATCCTTCATGGGAATGTAAATTGGAATGTTATTATGGAGAACAGTATAGATTCCTTACAAAACTAAAAATAGAACTACCATATTGTCCTGTAATCTTAATCCTGGCCATGTATCTAGACAAAATTCTAATTTGAAAAGCTACATGCACTCCAATTTCATAGCCGCACTATTTATAATAGTCAAGTTATGGAAGCAACCTAAATGTCTATCAATGGAGGAATACATAAAGTTGTGGTATGTATATACAATGCACACCTGAAAGTAACACGACATTGTAAATTAACTACAATAAAAAGATTTATAAAATGAAATAACTACCTTCTATCAAAAATATACATATGTATATATTAGTATAAAGAAGGGATCCTGCCATGTATATCTTAATGTCAATACATAGATCTCCATTGACTTGCACCCTTATTGCTGTAGAATGAATTTCTGGAATTTGAACTGTTGAATCATGGGATATACACATTCTAAATCTTATTTGGTGCTGACAAATTATATACTGAGATTTTCAAATTACTGTTTTGGTTGTTTATTATTTTTTTTTCTTCTTCTTATCAGTTCAAAGAGAGATTTGGCCTAGCCATTCCCCATTAGTCTGTAAATCAAAATGATTGTTGAAAGTATGTAGTTCTCAAGTATCTGCTAAGCCTCACGTGTTTGAACTCCATTCTTGCTTGGAGAGCTTGGGTGTTGGCAGAGTGACTATCGGAGTCGCTTCTAGCATCGTGAACAGTAGGCTGTTTCTTCTCCCTGGTCTTCGGGCGCTTGTGTGTGAGTCATGGTCAGCTGCAGTGTGCAGGAGCGTGGCCCTTGGTGCTGCGCCTCTGTATTGTTTCTTTCCTTCTCTGGAACCTGCCATTATTTTAGAAATGAACAATAAGCAAAAACTAAGCAGTGATCAGAGTTTTTTCCTTCTGTAGTCAGTAATGTTTTATTATAACCCACCCTTTGTAATACACCCACCTTCTACCGGGGCTAAAGTTTTGTCCATATCCCTGACATTTTATGTATATAGAGAGCAGTAAAACTCCTGTTTTTTGCTGATTATGACTTTTCATATAGAGCTATGAGGATCTTGCCCTAAGCTTGAGAGTATACATGTTCTGAAAGTTAGATACAGTACTATTATTACCTTTCATTGTCTCCCTTATATTAGCCCAATAGCTTCCAACATTGGAGAAGGCAATGGCACCCCACTCCAGTACTCTTGCCTGGGAAGTTCCATGGACAGAGGAGCCTGGTGGGCTGCAGTCCATGGGGTCGCGAAGAGTCGGACACGACTGAACGACTTCACTTTCCTGCATTGGAGAAGGAAATGGCAACCCACTCCAGTGTTCTTGCCTGGAGAATCCCAGGAACAGGGGAGCCTGGTGGGCTGCCGTCTATGGGGTTGCACAGAGTCGGACACGACTGAAGTGACTTAGCAGCAGCAGCAGCTTCCAACAGTCATATCTGATCAAGTCTCAAGCCATCTATAAAACTCTGAGGCCTTAACATTATCTGCAGGACAAAACCCAGTCTCCTGATCATCTTCCTTATTTTCAATCTTCCTTCTACCCTCACTGTCCTCCATCCCTTCCCAAACACCTTTCATTGCTGTCAGTTAAGATTACTGTGATTACTTGTATATTCATCACAAACTGTATAGATAATTTTAAATTCCTGTTTCACCTCCTGCTTTAAATCTGGCTCAGGAGTCATTTAAAAAAAAAATTTAGTTTACAGTGTACTGGGTCTTCATTGCTGTGTGGGCTTTTTCTCTACTTGCAGTGAGCGGGGCCTCCTCTCCAGCTGCGGTGTGTGGGCTTCTCACTGCAGTGGCGTCTCTTGCGGAGCACGGGCTCTAGGGCATTGTGGGCTCAGTAGTTGTGGTTCCCGGGTTCTAGAGCATAGGCTGAATAGTTGCAGTTGTGGTGCATGGGCTTAGTGGCTCTGTAGCATGTGGGATCTTCCCGAATCAGAGATCGAATCCATGTCTCCTGCATTGGCAGGTGGATTCTTTACCACTGAGCCACCAGGGAAGCCCCCGATGTCACTTTTTAAAAATGAAGGCTTCACAGACCACAGTCCCTGTCTGTGAGAACATGTACATTTGTTTTCTTGTATTCTTGATGACTATGAGCTCTCTGAGCATAAGGACTCTGTGTTCTAAGCATTAAATCTTTATTGAGTGAATCAACCCTCATAATAAATGTCTGATTGCTTCAGAAGCCATCTTTTTCCATGAAGTTATTTCAACTTATAGTCTTTATTTTATTACAAAAAAAATTGTATAGTTCTTGAAGATTGAGGACCATTTGGAAGTTATTTTTGCATAATCTACTTAGTAAATTGTAAGGATATAAATTTCAATGTGATAAATTTTGATTAACACTCTTTAATTGAGTTCAGACCCTGAATCAACAGTGTCACATGTTTGAAATCTGTGGCATATTTTTAAAATAACATTTGACTATAGTCGAATCATGTTGTTATTGTTCAGGCACTGAGTTGTGTCTAACTCTGTTAGCCCACGGACAGCAGTGCACCAGGCTCTCATGTCCTTCACTGTCTTCTGGAGAGAAATTACTCAAATTCATTTCCATTGAGTCAGTGATGCTATCTAACCATCTTATCCTCTGCCACCCTTTTCTCCTTTTGCCTTTTGCCTCCTTCAGTCTTTTCCAGCATCAGGGCTCTTTGCAAGAGGTGGCCAAAGCATTGGAGCTTCAGCCTCAGTCCTTCCAATGAATATTCAGGGTTGATTTCCTTTAGGATTGACTGGTTTGATCTCCCTGCTGTCCAAGGGACTCTCAAGAGTCTTCTCCAGAACCACATTTCGAAAGCATCAGTTCTTCAGTGCTCAGCCTTCTTTATGGTCCAGCTCTCACATCCGTACGTGACTACTGGAAAAGCCATAGCTTTCACTATATGGACCTTTGTCAGCAATGTGTACATAGAAGGCACTGTCCCATTTACATGAGGAGACAGTGTCCCAGGCTGTCCAGTACCTCATGAGGCCTTTTCCCCCAGATTTCTTAACTGAGGTTTCATGATCTCCAAAGGCCTGCTTCTGTGCCTCACCAATTCTGTTTCATATACAACTGATTTCTATCTTGTGTTGTTCTGATACCATCGTATATTTAAACATAAAACATTGTGTTGTATATTGTAGTCAGAAAATCTTTGTGAAACAGGAGTGTGATCTTCTTACATGTATGTATAAAGTCCCTCAGTGTCTCTACATTGTCCTCAGGGTGAATTTCCAAACTGCTTACCAGGGAAAAGGTAGGAGATTCATTTGTCTTTTTATTTGCTTATTTATCTTTGGTCCATAGTTATTGTTAGTATCCTGTTTATCCATCTTTTATGTATCCCTACCCACCTACCATTATATCTACAACTGTGGGCAAGAATCCGTTAGAAGAAATGGAGTAGCCATCATAGTCAACAAAAGAGTCCAAAATGCAGTACTTGGATGCAATCTCAGAAACGACAGAATGATCTCTGTTTGTTTCCAAGACAAACCATTCAGTAACACAGTAATCCAAGTCTATGCCCTGACCAATAATGCTGAAGAAGCTAAAGTTGAAGGCTTCTGTGAAGACCTACAAGACCTTCTAGAACTAACACCAAAAAAGATGTCCTTTTCATTATAGGGGACTGGTATGCAAAAGTAGGAAGTCAGGAAATATCTGGAGTAACAGACTAATTTGGTCTTGGAGTACAGAATGAAGCAGGGCAAAGGCTAACAGTTTTGCCAAGAGAATACACTGGATATAGCAAACACCCTCTTCCAACAACACAAGAGAAGACTCTACACATGGACATCATCAGATGATCAATACTGAAATCAGATTAATTATATTCTTTGCAGCCAAAGATGGAGAAGCTCTATATAGTCAGCAAAAACAAGGCTGGGAGCTGACTGTGGCTCAGATCATGAACTCCTTATTGCCAAATTCAGACTTAAATTGAAGAAAGTAGGGAAAACCACCAGACCATTGAGATCTAATGAGAGATCTAAGTCAAATCTCTTACGACTATACAGTGGAAGTGACAAGTAGATTCATTCGAGGGATTAGATCTGATAGAGTGCCTAAATAACTATGGATGGAGGAGGTTTGGAACCTTCAGCAGGAGGTAGGGATCAAGATAATCCCCAAGAAAAAGAAATGCAAAAAAGGTAAAACGATTATCTGAGGAGCACTTACAAACAGCTATGAAAAGAAGAGAAGCAAAAGGCAAAGGAGAAAAGGAAAGATATACCCATTGGATTGCAGAGTTCCAAAGAACAGCAAGGAGATAAGAAAGCCTTCCTCAGTGATCAATGCAAAGAAATAGAGGAAAACAATAGAATGGGAAAGACTAGAGATCTCAGAAAATTAGAGATATCAAGGGAACTTTTCATGCAAAGATGGGCTCAATAAAGGCTGGAAATGGTATGGACCTAACAGAAGCAGAAGATACTATTAAGAGGTGGCAAGAATACGCAGAAGAACTATACAAAAAAGGTCTTCAGGACCCAGATAATCATGATGGTGTGATCACTTACCTATAGCCAGACATCCTGGAATGCAAAGTCAGGTGGGCCTTAGGAAGCATCACTGCGAAAAAAGCTGTACAACGTTTTTCTTATTCCAGTTGAGCCATTTCAAATCCTAAAAGATGATGCTGTAAAAGTGCTGCACTCAATATGCCAGCAAATTTGGAAAACTCAGCAGTGGCCACAGGACTGGAAAAAGTCAGTTTTCATTCCAATCCCAAAGGTAATGCCAAAGAATGTTCAAATTACCACACCATTGCACTTATCTCACACTCTAGTAAAGTAAGGCTCAAAATTCTCTAGGCCAGGCTTCAACAGTATGTGAACCGTGAACTTCCAGATGTTCAAGCTGGATTTAAAAAAGGCAGAGGAAGCAGAGATCAAATTGCCAACATCCACTGGATCATTGAAAAAGCACAAGAGTTCCAGAAAACCATCTACTTCTGCTTTATTGACTATGCCGAAGCCTTTGACTGCGTGGATCACATCAAACTGTGGAAAATTCTTCGAAAGATGGGAATATCAGACCACCTGACCTGCCTCCTGAGAAATCTGTATGCAGGTGAAGAAGCAACAGTTAGAATTGGACATGGAACAGCAGACTGGTTCCAAATCGGGAAAGGAGTATGTCAAGGCTGTATATTGTCACCCTGCTTATTTAACTTATATGCAGAGTACATCGTGAGAAATGCTGGACTGGATGAAGCACAAGCTGAAATCAAGATTGCTGGGAGAAATATCAATAATCTCAGATATGCAGATGACACCACCCTTATGGCAGAAAGAGAACTATAGAGCCTCCTGATGAAAGTAAAAGAGGAGAGTGAAAAAGTTGGCTTAAAACTCAGCATTCAAAAAACTAAGATCATGGCACCTGGTCCCATCACTTCATGGCAAATAGATGGGGAAACAGTGGAAACAGTGACAGATTTTATTTTGGGGGGCTCCAGAATCACTGCAGATGGTGACTGCAGCCATGAAATTAAAAGATGCTTGCTCCTTGGAAGAAAAGTTATGACCAACCTAGACAGCATATTAAAAAGCAAAGGCATTCCTTCGCCAGCAAAGGTCCATCTAGCCAAAGCTATGGTTTTTCCAGTGGTCATGTATGGATGTGATAGTTGGACTATAAAGAAAGCTGAGCACCGAAGAATTGATGCTTTTGAACTGTAGTGTTGGAGAAGACTCTTGAGAGTCCCTTGGACAGCAGTGAGATCCAACCCATCTATCCTAAAGGAGAACAGTCCTGAATATTCATTGGAAGGACTGATGCTGCAGCTGAAACTCCAATACTTTGTCCACCTGATACGAAGAACTGACTCATTAGAAAAGACCTTGATGCTGGGAAAGATTGAAGGCGGGAGGAGAAGGAAGCGACAGAGGATGAGATGGTTGGATGGCATTACCAACTCAATGGACATGAGTTTGAGTCAACTCTGGGAGTTGATGATTGACAGGGAGGCCTGGCGTGCTGCAGTCCATGGGGTCGCAAAGAGTCGGACGTGACTGAGCAACTGAACTGAACTGATACACCTACCCGCCCCATTTCTGAGCGCTCCCTTTTGCAGCCTGGGTGAGCTTGTGTTCTGTCTTGCCTCTGGGGCTGGAGGCCCTTCCCTTGGCGTGAAATACCTGTGAAAGTGTTAGTCCCTCAGTCCTGTTAGACTCTTTGGGACCCCATGGACTGTAGCCTGCCAAGCTCCTCCGTCCATGGTATTTTCCAGGCAAGAATACTGGAGTGGGTTGCCATTTCCTTCTCTAGGGGATCTTCCTGACCCAGGGATCGAACCCAGTTCTTCTCATTGCAGGTCTGTAATGCAGGTCAATTGTAGTGACTTGCAATATGGTCACTGCAATTAATGACCATATTAATTATTTTTAGTCTCTTCTAACTACAAGAGACTTTAAATTGTTAGTCACTCAGACATGTCTAACTCTTTGAGACTCCATGGACTGTCATCTACCATCTGAGCTATCAGGGAAGCAGTGAAATAGCTGGCCCACAGATTTATCCTAGTTTGTAGCACATCCTTAAATAGATGAGCACTCATCTCTCCCACAAAACTGAGTTTGAGGAAGGCAGAGGTCATGTTCAGCTAACTCACTATGGTGTGGCCTGTTGCAGGTACTGTGTACATATTCTTGCATGAATAAATGAAAGAATATATTTTATCCCACTAGGTGTCCCCAGCCTCTTTTACAGTGCCTAGCACATATCAAAGCACCCAATATTTATGAATGAATAAATGTTAATGATTATCTAACGCCATAGCAATTACGTCTGCTTTCTTTTCTATTTGAATTTGAGACTTTTTATTGTTTGTGAAGGTTTTCACCTGAACCTTCCTCTTTGAACCTCTTGCACTGCAAAAAAAAAAAAAAAAAACTATTGCTGTGAAATAACACCTCCCTATTTTTTTTTTAATTTTGATCCCTTGTTTGAATAATAACCAGCAATGCAATTAAAAAACTATGTTGTGCTATTTGAAGTTAACAAACAAAAAAGAAACTGCTGCCAGGCTGCCAATTTTAAAATAATGGCATATGCTCTGATTCATCTAATAACTTGGAAATATCTTCCTCTATCAATTTCCTTTTATCAGAGGATAAATGGAAAGAGGCAGGTAGCAGCACTCTTAGACTCTGTTAATGATGGCAAAATTGGTCAGGTTATGAGCTTTCAGAGGAATATATTGTAGATGAATCTTCTCAAAACTCAATAATCGATAAATGACCTACGTATTCTTAAGGACACAAAAGAAATGTGGTATTTTCATCCAGTTAGTCATTTGACAGGAAAAATGTCACTATGCAATGTTTTGTGACAAGAACTTGGACCATCTCGTTTTGCCAAAATGATGTATGATGATACTCTTTAATATTTTTTATTGTTTGTGTGTCAATGTTTGAGTTGAGGTTTACTATGTTAAAATTCTTGTGAACACTTCAAATAAAGTTTTTTTTCTTATTAAAAAAAAATAAAATAAAAAAAATTAAAAAAGGAAAAAAATAAAATAAAATAATGGCATATCAAACACTTATTTCTGTGTGCTATCCAAACCAGAGTATGATTGCAACAGTGTTCTTTTTTTAAATTTTAAAAAGAATCTGTTACTTATTGTTCATATGTGCAAAATAATTTCACTTATCTGTGCAGACATTCTTGTTTAGTGAAAAGTCCTTAGAACAGACAAGGAAATACCCTTGCATTTGGGGAGGGATGGGATGTTAAGCCTCATATTCAGGTCTTGGTGCTTTAAAATATTGGAACTGAGTTTGAAATGTAACCTGTCACAAGGCAATTGACAAGAATACTTGCTGAACCCTTGTAAGTACCACAGTGGAATGTGCTTGTGTTACCATCTACTGAAACATTAACCTACAGTTTAGAAATATAAAGTTTTGCATACTGCATGAATAGATGAGTGACCGTGTTAATTATTTTTAGTCTCTTCTAACTACAAGAGACTTTAAAGTGTTAGTCACTCAGTCATGTCTGACTCTTTGAGACTCCATGGACTGTCGTCTACTAGGCTCCTCTGTCCATGGAATTCTCCAGACAATAATACTAGAGTGGGTAGCCATTCCCTTCTCCAGAGGATCTTCCCAATCCAGGGATTGAACCTGGGTCATGCATTGCAGGCAGATTTTTTTTTACCCTCTGCCGCTGCTGGTAAGTTGCTTCAGTCGTGTCCAACTCTGTGCAACCCCATAGACAGCAGCCCACCAGGCTCCGCAGTCCCTGGGATTCTCCAAGCAAAAACACTGGAGTGGGCTGCCATTTCCTTCTCCAATGCATGCATGCATGCTAAGTTGCTTCAGTCATTTCCAACCGTGTGCAACCCCATGTACAACAGCCCACCAGGCTCCCCTGTCCACCAGATTACCTAGGCAAGAATACTGAAGTGGGTTGCCATTTCCTTCTCCATTTTACCCTCTGAGTCACCAGGAAAGCCCAACTCCTTGCATTATAAAGCCTCAGAGCTCAGCTCCAGAGAGGTTAAATAAATTATCTAGGTCATTGAGTTTGTTAATGGCAGAGGCAGGATTAAAATCTAGATTTTCTGATCTCAGTATAATGTTCTTTTATTTTTCATTATAAGATTTCTACAAATGAATGTGTTTGGTTCCACAAAGGTAGATGAAGCTTAGAAAGCTACTTGAGACGGTGAGAGGTTTTCTTCAGGGAAATAAAGGTTGATGTCAGTTTGTAGGCTCTGGCCCAAGGCCCCATGCTGCCACGCCTTTTATTTTATGAGATAAATGGGAATAGGAAAATAAGATGGTACAGAAACAGGTTGTATGTCGCCAATCCTACACCTGGAATAACTTAGCCTTTGTCCCCTGCACTACAAAACAGCAGTCAAAGTTGCTAGCCCTGAAGATAGATATCTTGCCTCCTGTAGCCAATTTTTCAGCCATTTTTTTTTCCTCTGTGCAACAGACATCCCTCTCTCCTGTTCCCTACTGTGAGGGGTGCTGCCTCCAATTTCCAGTTCTGTTTAATGATTGGAGTAGAAAAGATGAAACGTCAGCATTTTAGAACCTACAGTGGTAAAGATTTCACCTGCCAATACAGGAGATGCAACAAGAGATGTGGATTCGATCCCTGGATCAGGAAGATCCACTAGAGAAGGAAATGGTAATCCACTCCAGTTTTTTTGCCTGGAAAAGTCCATGGAGGGAGGAGCCTTTTGGGCTACAGTTCATGGGGTCACAGTCAGTCACGACTTAGCAACTGAGGGCGCGTGCACACACACACACACACACACACACAAGTGCATGTGTGCTAAGTTGCTTCAGTAGTATCTGACTCCTTGCGACCCTGTGGACTATAGTCCACCTGAATCCTCAGTCCATGGGATTCTCCAGGCAAGAATACTGGAGTGGGCTGTCATTTCATTCTCCCAACAAAAGTACTTGTAAACTATGAAAAACAAGTGACTCCCCACCTTCAGGATTTTTCTTAAATATCTATCTAAGCAAATACATCAAGACAGAAAAGTAAAGTGAGGTATAACACTTCGAAAGGTAAATGCAAACAGTTTTTGCAAGGGTTATATGTGTTCGTGTCTGCAAAACGCAGAAGAATCAACAGGAAAACTGAAAAAAGTTTTAGAAATGCATTAAAAAGAGCTTCTCACAGTTTTGGTGTGCTAATGACTCCCTATTGCAACGGAGGGCTAGAATGGAAGTTGCCCAAAATTATCTGACCTGAAGGTGAATATGTTTGGGAAACTGTGGTAATTCTGCCAACACAGGAAGGGTCTGTCTCACCATTTAAAGACAGATGACCTAGTGGGCATGTTTCCATATGGCATGGACTACACATCACTGTATGTGTGCTGATGCCAAAGAAGCTAAATTAAATCCTTGTCAAAATATTTATGGGTTTGATGAAAGCTGTTAGAATATGTAAACACACACACACAGCTCCCACGTGTTTCTAGCTTTTTAGGATCTTTCTGTCTACTGATGGTATGGGTGACAATGATAATCTTAATTTCAAGTGGCTTACATGTTTAACCTAATGTGTTGTTAGGTTTGATAAATAAAACTCATATTTGAGGTGTTTTTCTGAGCAACACCATACTGTTACCTTCAGTGAAATTGTGAAATATATTTTCCTAGCAGTAATTAAGTTCCAAAACTATCTCTAAGTTTTCTAGTTAACAAATTTAAATCATAATTAGATTGAGCCTGTCTCTTTTTGAGTAGGGCAAGCTCCATTTCATTCATTACCTGCAGTGTGTTAGCTTCTTGAGTTCTTATCAAGTACAATGTACTCCAGCACTTTGGGTCTGTTTCTTACAACGTTTTAAGAAATGATGTTTCTATGTCTGACAATAGCTTTTTGTCAAGAGTGTTTCCAGGTGCTTGGCTTAAAGATACCATCTCCATAAATACCAGTGCCCCCTAGTATGGCATCTTTGTGAAGAATACCTTGACATACTCTTAGTTTCTAAGGCCTTGTCACTGGGCTCAGCTTCATACACATCCCTCTCTATTTATTCTGCCTAGGACCTTCAGATTCTATAAACCTGCATGCGTCCCATTAATCCTGCATTTTTAGAATGCCCTTTAAGAAACATGGGTTTTTTCCTAAGATGCTTTTCAATGAGTATAGCTTTCTAAATTCTAACACCCACTTAAAGGAAAGCATAATTGAACTAAGACCCTTTGCAGTTCTCTTGAACTGAAAAGTTCTGAAGTTTAGGACACTATAATAGAAGAAAGAAAATACATTTCCCTGCTAATCTGTTAGTAGTTTTCTGTTTTCTTTTTCAAACCTAAATGTTTAGAGCTTGTGGAGAAAAACAAAGCGTCATTTCCACTATGCATGAGAAAGAGAAAGGAGGAACGTTTGGGAAGGGTAGCAAATCAAGTGGGCACTGAGAATGGGAAAGATGATTTTTTCTCCTGGGTAAAGTATTGAGTATGGCTCCTTTCTGTAAGTGCTTTAGAAATGGTAACAGTAGCTCTGTGTGTGTGTGTGTGTGTGTGTGTGTGTGTGTGTGTGAACAATTACAGTAACTCAGTAAAATGGTCTCTCTCCTCCTTACCCAAGGATTTCCTGCTGCAGATATTTACTGTGTTCCGAATATTGATACGCCCAGAGATGTTTCCAAAGGACTGGACTGTCATGCGCTTGGTGGCTAACAAGTAAGACATTTACATTGATGATAATTGCAACTCACTGATTATGGGAAGAGGAGAATATGAAATGATACATTCACTTTTATCTCAAATTTGAAACCTCCAAATCCTGGAGTTCTTTTTCTTTGCTTCTGAGTGAACTTGTTTTGTTTCTTTGCTTGCTTGCTTTTCCTAATCATTACTATTTGTTTTAAATAGGTAGTATGTTAACATAGCTCAAAAATCAAACTGTATAACAGAGTATGCCTTGAGAAGTCCCTCTCCCACCTACTTTAGTTACCCCTACTCCCAGCCTGCAATAACCACTTCTATTTGTTTCTTGCATGTCCTTCCACTGTTCTTTTATGCAGAGCTTAGCAGGTAGCAGAATAAATGAACTGTCCTGCAAATCTTTCTTTTACATAAAAATCCTGGCACTCTTTCCAAATCAATATGTAGAAAGTCCCTCATTCATTTATGGTTTCATTTTCTTTTGTAGCTGTATGATATTCCATTGACTAGATGTACCATGGCTTATTTAATACCAGCTTTGTTTCTGGACCCTTGAGTCATTTCTGATCTTTCTTAATTCATTTGAACTCAGAGAATACACTCAGCATCTCCCGTGTGCTGAGCACTGGGAATAAGATAGGATCCCTGAGTTACGCAGGTGAAGATTGAAGTTCCTTTTACACACCTGAGTGATGTGACCAACAGAAGGCTGAAAATAGTGCTCTGAAGGAAGTTCAGGAAGAGATAGAGACATTTGGGGAGTTACTGATGTTGACAAAATTAGCTTATATTAAGCATATTGGGGGGAAAAAGTAAAATGATCTGAGGTCAATAGTTGAATGAGTAGGAACCAGGAAAGGAGAGTAAGGGATGGTCAGAATGGCCTTCTATTCCAGGAGCTATTCCTAGAGGGCACAGCGTCATGGGTTTATCTGCTTTTACACTTTTGGCCTCTATTATCTCAGAATTTGAAATAAAGATGAAGTGGGGGTTTTTTTTGTTTGTTTTTAGGAAAGTGGCTTGATCTTTATCTCCACACTTATAATTTACCCTATTTCATAAGCATCCTTTCCTCCAGTCCACATTTGCCTGCCTCTCCTTCCTCCTCTTCTCCCATCCCCTAAACCCTCATGCTCAGGGTGAAGGTTGGCTTCTTCAGGTATCTGTTCATGGGTCAAAAACACCATCCGTCCTCCCCAGGTACCCAAATAGGATGAAGGTAAGAACCCCAGGAAGATAGGATTTGATGTTGATTAGAGATGCCTAATGTGACTTCTGCTGCAGTACACATTTAGAGATGAGGAGGTGTTAAAATGCTGTGTTAAAAACTTTGTGAAGTAACAAATTGTATAATATGGCATATTATATTTTACATAAGTACAGAAACAGCTTTTCCATTTTGAAGACTAATTGAGAATCCTGAAATAGCTCTCTTTAGAATTTAACATATTTAGTTTGATATCTGTGAGTAGAATCAAATATCTCTTCATCTGGATGTCCAGATGCTACAGGTTTAAGTGGGAACCATTGGTCATGTTTCTGGCCTCATTACCAAACAGCAAATATTCTGGGTACCTGGAGAGGGTGTTGAGTGGTCCAGGGAGCCAGCACAGGAAGGGGTCTGTGCTGTTGACATCGTCATCATACAGCATCATTGTTTGGTCATCCTGCCTGCCCTGTGTACAGAGGGATATTTTGACTTGAATTAGAATTTCCAGTGGCAGACATTCAAACTGAAAGTGAATTTAACATTTTGTTCCTTTTGTATAAAGGTGGTGGTTGAGCTTCTGAAAACCATGACAGTCATGTGGCTTATGATAGGAAATGCCATCTCACTCTGCCGCCACCTAAAAATCTACTACATTTGGCAAGACTTTATGGTCATATGAGTGGGGAGCAGACTTATAAGTCAGATTCTGTTTTTGAGTAAACTTACAATGTTCAAGATTTCCATCCCTAATGTTAGCTAAATAGGAGCATGGTTCTGTTAGAGGTGAGCTCTGTGTAATGTGTTTAAACCACAGATTAGTCCCATAGCAAACCTAAGAAAAAGGTCGTAAGACTTTGCTGAATGCAGTACCATCATTCCATTGACACCCAAGTCAGTGCTGATAGGAATCTGGCACTACTTTCCCCCTGGTGATATCTGGCTGTGGTATATCCAACCTAATTCATAGACAGGACTCCACAGCCTGTGAACCACCTGCCAAGTTGGAATAGACCCCCTGATTTCTGCTGTTCAGTTTCCTTTCCTCTCCTCATTTAACTGTCATAGTCATTTCCCATTCAAACCTTGAAAGCATGTGGGATCTTTCTTGTGTGATAATGGTTTTTCCAGTAGTCATGTATGGATGTGAGAGTTGGACTATAAAGCTGAGCACTGAAGAACTGATGCTTTTGAACTGTGGTGTTGGAGGAGACTCTTGAGAGTCCCTTGGACAGCAAGGAGATCCAACCAGTCCATCCTAAAGGAAGTTAGTCCTGAATATTCATTGGAAGGACTGATGCTGATGCTAAAACTCCAATACTTTGTCCACCTGATACGAAGAACTGACTCATTTGAAAAGACCCTGATCCTGGGAAAGATTGAAGGCGGGAGGAGAAAGGAATGACAGAGGATGAGATGGTTGGATGGCATCACGGACTCAATGGACATGAGTTTGAGTGAACTCCAGGAGATGGCAATGGACAGGGAGGCCTGGCATACTGCAGTCCATGGGCTCGCAAAGAGTTGGACATGACTGAGTGACTGAACTGAACGTTCAGAAATAAACCTTCAGCTATTTGTGTCTTATCTGTTAAAAAATATAAACATCAATAGTATTGATAGAGAAATAAATCTCTGAAAGATATTTTAAATATCTTAAAAAAGAGCCCACGTCAGAAATTAAAAGGTTTTACTTTGTTAAATTGTATAGAAGCAAGTTTCAGAAGCTAGATCTAGGTCCCTGAAGTTGACTACCTTTTCTTCCATGACACTAACTTTCTTAGAGAAATATTTGAGAAGTGCCCCTCAAAGAGGCATTTTCACCTAAACTTCCACTTTTACTACCCACTTGCATGCTTGATACATGTCAAATTGCTGGTAACTGGCCCAGAAGTCACCATCGCCTAGGCTGGAACTCAACTGAGTAGCTCATCCCACAAAGTATGTGTTCTTTTATATGTTGGTCCTTTCTTCCAGTGTTTTCAAGGCAGTTAAATGCTATCTTTAAACTGTGCTGTCCCAAATCCTGTAGCTTCTCTGCATTATGTGAGGTCCTACCAAAAGCCATGACTTATAAATACCTGGCTGTTAGTATGGTCTTTTGTTTTTTTCTACCTGAATGTCTCATGTTGTGTGTTCAGGCTGAATTTCCCAAGGATAAGAAAGTTGACTTCTGCTTGCCTGCAAAGCTTAATTGTGCCTGGCCACTGTAAGTTCTTGGTAGATGTTTCACATGAGGACAACTGCTCAATCTGAGAAAGAAGGAACATAAGGAAGATGAAAATTGAGTACCAAAAATACAGGACACTTTGAGACAGGCTTCTCTCCACCCTCTTCCATACACATTGCAAAATACAGTACAAAAATAAAGTCAGAGCTTTATACATATTTTCAAGATTTGCTTAGTGAGGAAAGTAAAAATTCCCTAGCCCTGCAGTTAAAATTTCAGATCCTTGTTTTGTTTATCTTCTCTGCATGTTGGCTTCAAACATTTACTTGGTGTGTGTGTGTGTGTGTGTGTGTGTGTGTGTATGTGTGTGTTTTCCCACCAAACACTGAATTGTTTAGCTGATTTACCTTCACCAGTTTATGTTCAAATGAGACATATATAGCAAATAAGTGATTTATGGAATCAGAGTCTTAGGGAAGGTCATCCATTCCTTCATTGACTCCTTCATTCAGTAAATATTTTCTAGTGCCTAATCTGTAAAATAAATGTCATCATGATAAAAAGCACAGTTCTGAGAGGGGGGCTGTGAAAGGAACTTTGTTCTGGACTGGAATAGGAGGAGTTTTTATGAAGGAGTGAAACTTGAGCTGAAATCTGTAGCAGGAGTTAATAGGTAGACAGCAAAGGAAGGCTTCTTATCAGCAGGAATAGCATGCACACAGGCCCTGTGGTCAGAGTGAAGATGGCACATTCAAGGATCTGGAAGATTGTGTGGAGGAAATGCGAAGAGGGAAGGAACCAGTAAAAATGAGGTTGGAAGAAGACAAGGTCCAGATATTAGGCGGTAAAGAGACAAGGGAGAAACCAGGAAAGACCAGTTAGGAGCTTAATACAGCAATCTGGGTAAGAGACCACGATGACTTGAACAGGTGGATTGCAATGAAGGTAGTGAGAAGGTCAGTTTTTTTTTGTTTGTTTATTGAAGGATAATTGCTTTACAGAATTTTGTTGTTTTCTGTCAAACCTCAACATGAATCAGCCATAGTTACACATATATCCTCTCCCTTTTGAAATTCCCCCCTATCTCCCTCCCCACCCCACCTCCCTGGGTTGATACAGAGCCCCTGTTTGAAAACAGAGATGACAAGACTTGCAGATGGCTGGATGTGGGCAGGAAAGAAAAAAGTTTGAAGATGGCTCTTAGAATTGTGGCCTCAACAGAAGGACAAATGGTGGTAACATTCACTTAAATGGAAAATACTGAGAGAGGAGTGGGAGAGGTGAAGGATCCTTTATTGAGCAGAAATTTGAGATGCTGTTAGATACCCAAGTGGAGATGTAAGAGAAGAGGCTGGACATGCTTGTATGGAGCTCAGAGAAGTTAAGACTAGCGACATGCTAGTACGTTTGAGGTCCTTGGCATTGGGTAGTATTTGAAGTCATCAAACTGAATCAGAGCACTCTAGAGGAAACTACAGATTGAAAAGAGAAGCCTACTTAAGACTGGGCCCTGCGACATGCCCACCTTCCAAGGTCAAGATATTTGGAAGCCACCAGCAACAGAGATGGAAAAGGAGTAGCCTATGATGTAAGATGAGAACCAGAAGGGCATAATATCGACCATATGAGAAAAATATTTCATAAAGGAAGGCGGTAAAGAGCTTCTGGGAGGTTGGAGGATGAAGACTTGACAATTATCCCTGGGTTTTGACAGTGGGATGCAGATACTGGTGACCTTGACAAGTGCTGTTTCAGTGGAGTGGTAGAGATGAAAGTCATTAGAGTGAATTCGAGAGCAGATGGGAATTGAAAAAATGAAAGCAATAATTATCAGCTCTTTAGAAGATTTTGCTGTAAGAAGGAGCAGAGAAATGTGGCTATATCTGGAAGGAGATATGAACGCTAAGATTCATTTCTGAATATGGAATATTATGCATGTTGGTTTACAGATACGAAGGGCACAGAAAAAAGAAATATTGATAGTGCTAAAGAAAACAGGCCTAAGTGAAGAAACAGTGTCCTTGGATAAGCCAGTAGGGGTGAGATCAAGTACAGGATTTCTCATCGTGCCTGTCTGAGAACACCTTTCCTGAAGGTAGCGCTGTCCGCTGTCAACTTGCACTGGAAATTAGGTCAGCTACCTAAGCATACAGTTTAGTTCTGTTGACATTGTTTTTTGTGGTGAGACGTTCTCAATGAAGGAAGCTCACCAAACTTAGGATAGCACTGATAAAGTACCCACCAAGAAGCTTGGCTTTAGCTGGGAGCATTGATCCGTTGTAACAGGAAGGAAGACAAAGTATGTGACACTGACTATGAAAGGTTTTATGTTAGAGTAGATGATCTGTTGAAAGTGAAAACTTGGAAGTGTTAGTCCCTCAGTCATGTCCAACTCTTTTCAACCCTGTGGACTGCAGCCTTTCAGCCTCCTCTGTTCATGGAATTTTCCAAGCAAGAATACTGGAGAAGGTAACCATTCCCTTCTCCAGATGTTCTTCCCAACCCAGGGATTGAGCCAGGGTCTCCTGCATTGCAGGCAAATTCTTTACCATCTGAGCCACCAGGGAAGCCTGAGGTCTGCCAGGCTCCTCTGTCCATGGAATTTTCCAGGCAAGAATACTGGAGAAGGTAACCATTCCTTTCTCCAGATGTTCTTCCCAACCCAGGGATTGAGCCAGAGTCTCCTGCCTTGCAGGCAGATTCTTTATCATCTGAGCCACCAGGGAAGCCTATAGTCTGTTGAAGACCCATTGAAAAATAATTACTATTGCTTTTTGTTGACGGTGGGGTTTTTCTATTAGGGTCATTATCTTTAAAAACTTTACTGTGGCGGGGCTTGGGGAAGATAGTGATTTTTACCAAAAACTATATTACTAAGAGAAATGTGCCATACTTCCAGAGTTAAAGCAAATATTTACAAAAGAATTGCCTGCATCTCCTGGTGAGGTGTGAGGAGTTGGTAGAATGAATACATGAGGAAAGGGAAGAATTCATTAGGATTTAAGTCTAATAGGCCAAACAAACAAACAAACAAAAACTGAGGCTGTTGCCACATGAGTGATTTTGTACCAACACTGCCCAGAGGAGAAGGTCATGGGATTTCTAAAAATCCTTCCATTTCAAGAATCTTTGTTGATTCTTTTGACCTCACCCGCACTGCATACCTCCCTGACTAAAAGCAGAATCACTTCTTTTCCTGCCTTCCTGTTTTGGCTTATTCTGTGACCTCCACTTGGAGTGGCTTTCTCCATCAGCTTTGCCTGTCTTAATCTCAGTCTCGTCTTCAAAATATGCATAGAAACAGTATTGGTTCCTTTACAGTGATAAATGTACCATACCAATAATAGATGTTAATAATAAGGGAAACTGGGTATGACGTATACAGAAACTCTCTGTATTATCTTTGCAATAATCCTGTAAGCCTAAAACTGTTCTTAGAAAAAGTTTATTTAAAAAAAAAAAAGCTATAGAAAAGTATAAAAAGTTCTACAAGGCTTACACTTTAGAAATACCTAGTACAGCAAATAATTATCACAAACCATAGATTTAAATACTGGTTTGAAACTACAGTCATTCAGCAAACACTTACTGGGCTAGGCCCTTGGTGATGCAGTGTTTACCATAGACAAATTTCCCAAATATCATTGCTCACCGAGTTCCAACTCTCATCATCTTCTTTTCCATCTCTAACACCAGACCTCAAAATGAATGATCACGTGCATCAGAATCACGTGGCTGAGCCCTGGCGTGATCTTGCCAAGCCATAGCCTCTGGTGAGACCCTAAAGCCTCATGTATCTTTCAGGTACTACTCATGTACTGACATTTGAGGACCACTAGCTTAGGCCACGGATAAGGCAATGGCAACCAACTCCAGTACTCTTGCCTGGAGAATCCCAGGGACAAAGGAGCCTGGTGGGCTGCCATCTCTGGGGTCGCACAGAGTCGGACATGACTGAAGCGACTTAGCAGCAGCAGCAGCAGCAGCAGCAGCTTAGGTCAGTTTCCCTGATGGCCATCCAGGATTTTGATCTGCCCTCTTAACCCTCCAGCTTATAGGGAATTTGTCATCCTCCAAGTTTAGATCTCCTTAGTTTTTCAGTGCACAAACATTAACCTTGTTGATGTCCAATTTATCAAAAAACTGGATATTGGAATCCAAAATATTCAGTCCATTTATAATTTATGGAGATGGGCTTTTGCTTGAGCAGATTATCAGGTTAAAGTAGTTTTCAAAAGGACAGTTTATAGGATGAGGTTTCTCTAGGGGGAATGACATTGCATAAAAATACTTTCTAAATGCCAGAAATGAGGTGGCAGCTGGAAAACTTGAAGAAAGAGCTTTGCTTTCCTGTCTGCTAGTTTCTCTTTTATGTATACATTTATCATGCTGTGCCATAGATTAGGGTTGTCAAAAGTGATCCTTATGGTTGCATTACTATGGCAGACACCAGTATTTTGACCATTTGTAGTAACAGATTGCAAACCTTTCTTGGCTATTGAATTGGAGCCCTGAAATTTGAAAAGTCCACATATTCAGAAACTGAGTCATGAGTAAAAGAATAAAACCAAAGGAGCCACATGGTTTTGGGTAAATTAGAACAAGTAAAGAAAAATCCTTAAACACTACAGGTTTCCACCACAGTGAAGGAGCCATAATATATACGTGCCTTTTTAGCTGATTGAGGGCCTGTATGCCAGGAAACTGTCTTAGTGCTGAGGCATAAAAAGCTCTGGGAGCTGCCTCTGTGGCTTGGGCTGAATATTATAAGCATAAATGAAAAGCAATTGAAATAGTCATTTTAAGATCTTTTTAGCCCTGGGAAGTCATATTTTTGAAGGTCTTATCCCTCATGATACCACCTGCTGCATGCCAAAATGAAAAGCAGTTTTTACATTTTGTTTTTTAAAGTATTGGCCTATGTAATAAATTGCCAGGCTTCCCTGGTGACTGAAACTGTAAAGAATCTTCCTGCAATGCAAGAGACCCAGGTTCGATCCCTGGGTTGGGAAGATCCCCTGGAGAAGGAATGGCAACCCACTCCAGTATTCTTACCTGGAAAATCTCATGGACAGAGAAGTCTGGCAGGCTACAGTACATGTGGTTGCACAGAGTCGAACATGACTGAGTGACTAACAAACATGTGCAGTACTTTCCAAAACCCCTGAAAGGGCCAGTGCCCTGTAGTACTTATGCCTGATGATAAAGCACCCTTGGTAAGAGGATGAGATGTTCAGTGTAGAGCAAGGATGCATGTCCTGTTAAAGAGCCACGGCAGTCATTGGCCTAAAATTCTCGAAGGCAGGAGAATGTGAAGCAGTGTTGTTTGGAATGTGTTTCTGATGTGGACCTCTCCAGAGCCTTGCTCTTCAAAAGTTGGATTGTGAATCAACAGCGTGAACGTTTCCAGGAGCTTGTAAGAAATGCAGAACTTTAGCCCTATCCCAAGCCTGCTGAATCATGATATACATCTTAACTGATCACCAGGTACCCATGGAAGTTTGTCTAACTCTTAAAAAGGTTTGTCTAGAGCAGTGGTTCTCAGCTCTGGTGTACATAGGAATCACCTGGGAGCTTTACTGATCCTGAGGTCCACATTGCACCCCAGTCCAATTATTAAATCTCTGGGGTGTGATCCAGACATCTGTGTTTTTTAAAGCTCCGCAGTGATTCCAGTAAGCAGTCAGCTTGAGGCTCACAGGTCCTTCATAAAGCCAGAGAGACTCCTTGTTTACCAGCAAGTGCTGTTCAAGAAGCTGTGGATTTTGTTCATGTGTTTGGGATCTGGCATATAAATTACAAATGAGTAGTCTTTGCCAAGGAATCATCACACTTGGAAGATTGAGTTTGTTGGCTCCTTTCCACAGCATTGGGCCCAATAATCCAAATCTCAGATATGTCATGTTTTACTAACACTAGAGGTTACTGTTTCTGAACAACAGTCCAAGCTGGAGTTGTGGGCCAGAAGGTCGTTTTGATGTGAAACTCAAAACGTATCGTGGTTCTGTGTATGTTTCTTCATTGACTGTTGAAGGAAAACATTTGTTAAGGATGCAAAATTTTCTTCTTTCAACTTAGAAGCCCAACAATGCAATAGGTGCTGGACAAGGAGCCTGTTTCTTGCCTGATAGCGTTCCATTTTCTGATAATTAAGCTTTAGTTTTATATAGCAAGATTTGAATGAACTACTTTAGAAACTTAATCAGTTACCAGCATGGATTTCATCAGTGTCTATAGACAGTTGTCAATTTATACTGTTCTGATATATGTGATTTGTCTCTTTGATGTGGAATTCACTGTTGATATCTGCCATTTGGGCGATAGAAGAAACCATAGGACTTCTCAATCTCATAGGCTTTACTTATGCTTGACTTTCATAGGATGGGTCATTGGAAGGGGTAAATGACATATTAAAAGGCAGGTGAATGTAACACAGTGCTGGCTCGTGGTAGAGCAAGTACCCAAGAAAATGGTGGCTTTCTTCTCTTTCTTCTTCTTAACACATTATTGACTGGGGGTTTTGGCAGAAACTAATGCCTGTGGCCAGCAATTTGTTATGTAAGTGAATGCTGAAACATCTCCAGTCAATAACAGGTGACAGAAGATGTATTAATATCTCTGTCAATAAGTTGTTAACTTGAGCTTCCATATTCAACTATCCATTTCTTAGCCTCATTATTCGTCTCCTGCCCCACAGGGAGACTATAATAGTGACTTTTCCAACAGATTGCAATAATGAACATTTATGTTCTTCAAAAACTATAAATATTCTTCTAATGAGTAAATATTCTTTTAATCCCTGTTTTACCAGTAGGATAACCAAGGTGTGAGGTTGATGAGGTGTTTTGTTTTGTTTCATGTTATTTTACCTAGGGTCATACAATTACATCCTTCAATTACAAGTCCTGTAATGAGAACTAGGGCCTCATCACATCACAAGCACTTCCTTATGCATGCATCTTAGGAAAGGCCAAAGAGATTTTAAATATCAATCATTTATAAATTGGTGCTTCATTTCTGGTGGTTTGGGGAGTGACCTATCTTGTTTCAATAAATGCTGTTATCTGATGTTAAATGAGCCAATTGGAATTGCATTCAGTTTTGAACATATGTTCTTGTAGCCGTAAAAAGGAGCAGATTTTGAACAAATTGCTTAACTCAAGAGTTGACCAAGGAAGCTTACTAAATCCTTTTTTAATCTCCCTAGCAGGATACAGATGACTGTATGTGGCCTCTCTGCAGGCTTTCCCTAATTCTCCAGCCCAGAGATGCCCCTTTCTCTAAAGTGCTGTAACACTCAGTTTCACACAGCTTAGTACTAGGATATAGACAATTTCACAGTCTGTAATGGTTTCTTTAGTGGCAATCTTGTCACCATGGAGAGGGAATCTGACTCCCATAGCTCTTACATGCCCACTAACACCTTAAATAGGGGAGAGCAGAGAGAAGATGGTCAAATAAATACTCAATATAATCCATTGCTTTAGCCTGCCCATTTCGTCTTTGGGCTCTCTCTCTTTTGCTGTATTTTATAAGTTTTTATACTTTCTTCCGTGTTAATAAAATATAGACTACTGTAAATTTATTTAAAAGTTTTTGCTTTGTTTACAAATTTAAATATTGTAAAACATCAAGACAATATAATTCTGAGTCATATGAATTTATAGATTTTTCTGCATATCATTTCAGTGATAGATTCTTTTACTTTTTTTTCTAAGTGTTCTCTTTTTTATTTCTAATATGAATTATCTAATATTGTTCCACAGGCTTACTGAAGAGGTTTTCTTTTGTCTTAATTACTTTATTCTTCCCTAATAAATGGTTTTCACTAATGTGAAGTTTTCAACTTAAAATGTATTCTTTTTTATCACTAGCGTCATTATTACAACAGTTCTGTACCTGTCAGATGCACTTCGGAAGAACTTCTTAAATGAAAACTTTGATTATAAGGTCAGTATCCATTTAGATGACTATCTTGCTTGAGCTAAAAGGTTTTACATTGTCCCTCAAGAAATTTCCTCATGAATTTTCTTTCTCTTAGTAATAAGAGAATAAAGTTATTCTGGCTACCTCAAATTAATCTTAGAGCATATTAGTTTCAATTATGAATAATGTTAAGAGTTCTTCATTCTATTTGTGAATAAGTCAGGTCTATAACTATGTTCATCAACCTGGTCGAAATCATAGTGCTTAAGAAGAAAAAATGTGCTTTACTGTTACTGTAAATTTTGATTTTTTTTCTTTTTGTTCCCCTGCAAGACAAAAAGAACATAGTGCATAATGTTTTAAAGCATCTTTTAAAATAGAGTTTATGTAAAGAGCATATTTACAAAGTAAACTGGTTAGTTCCTTTAGATCTCTATCTTCTTATATTTTAGAATGAACTAGTGAAAAGGAAAAAAAATGAACAATTAGTAAGATTCTTTAGGGCAGATCTCTCTGTAAGTTTGTAATGTAATATGATATGCCTGGGTCTCTAAGAATTCTCAGTATACCATTTTTTAAATAGAGAATGAAAAATGGTAAATAAAGATGGGCAGTGCCTATCCTGGTTTCCCTTCTTAGTGGTGTTTTATGTTTTCGACATCTTAATTTCCCATTCTTTTAAAAATAACATCTTTTATACTAAACATTCAATAAAATTTCCTTATCAGAGAACTAGAAAATATAAAAAGCATAGTAGAAACAAGCGGAATTTTAATGGTTGCATAGTAAATGTCTTTATACTTTATAATAAAATATCAAAATTTCATAATCACCACATTACTTTTTTTTTTAATTTTATTTTATTTTTAAACTTTACATAATTGTATTAGTTTTGCCAAATATCAAAATGAATCCACCACAGGTATACATGTGTTCCCCATCCTGAACCCTCCTCCCTCCTCCCTCCCCATACCATCCCTCTGGGTCGTCCCAGTGCACTAGCCCCAAGCATCCAGTATCGTGCATTGAACCTGGACTGGCATCTCATTTCATACATGATATTTTACATGTTTCAATGCCATTCTCCCAAATCTTCCCACCCTCTCCCTCTCCCACAGAGTACAAAAGACTGTTCTATACATCAGTGTCTCTTTTGCTGTCTCGTACACAGGGTTATTGTTACCATCTTTCTAAATTCCATATATATGCGTTAGTATACTGTATTGGTGTTTTTCTTTCTGGCTTACTTCACTCTGTATAATAGGCTCCAGTTTCATCCACCTCATTAGAACTGATTCAAATGTATTCTTTTTAATGGCTGAGTAATACTCCATTGTGTATATGTACCACTGCTTTCTTATCCATTCATCTGCTGATGGACATCTAGGTTGTTTCCATGTCCTGGCTATTATAAACAGTGCTGCGATGAACATTGGGATACACGTGTCTCTTTCCCTTCTGGTTTCCTCAGTGTGTATGCCCAGCAGTGGGATTGCTGGATCATAAGGCAGTTCTATTTCCAGTTTTTTAAGGAATCTCCACACTGTTCTCCATAGTGGCTGTACTAGTTTGCATTCCCACCAACAGTGTAAGAGGGTTCCCTTTTCTCCACACCCTCTCCAGCATTTATTATTTGTAGACTTTTGGATCCCAGCCATTCTGACTGGCGTGAAATGGTACCTCATAGTGGTTTTGATTTGCATTTCTCTGATGATGAGTGATGTTGAGCATCTTTTCATGTGTTTGTTAGCCATCTGTATGTCTTCTTTGGAGAAATGTCTATTTAGTTCTTTGGCCCATTTTTTGATTGGGTCATTTATTTTTCTGGAGTTGAGCTGTAGGAGTTGCTTGTATATTTTTGAGATTAGTTGTTTGTCAGTTGCTTCATTTGCTATTATTTTCTCCCATTCTGAAGGCTGTCTTTTCACCTTGCTGATAGTTTCCTTTGATGTGCAGAAGCTTTTAAGGTTAATTAGGTCCCATTTGTTTATTTTTGCTTTTATTTCCGATATTCTGGGAGGTGGGTCATAGAGGATCCTGCTGTGATGTATGTCAGAGAGTGTTTTGCCTATGTTCTCCTCTAGGAGTTTTATAGTTTCTGGTCTTACGTTTAGATCTTTAATCCATTTTGAGTTTATTTTTGTGTATGGTGTTAGAAAGTGTTCTAGTTTCATTCTTTTACAAGTGGTTGACCAGTTTTCCCAGCACCACTTGTTAAAGAGATTGTCTTTAATCCATTGTATATTCTTGCCTCCTTTGTCAAAGATAAGGTGTCCATATGTGCGTGAATTTATCTCTGGGCTTTCTATTTTGTTCCATTGATCTATATTTCCGTCTTTGTGCCAGTACCATACTGTCTTGATGACTGTGGCTTTGTAGTAGAACCTGAAGTCAGGTAGGTTGATTCCTCCAGTTCCATTCTTCTTTCTCAAGATCGCTTTGGCTATTCGAGGTTTTTTGTATTTCCATACAAATGGTGAAATTATTTGTTCTAGCTCTGTGAAGAATACTGTTGGTAGCTTGATAGGGATTGCATTGAATCTATAAATTGCTTTGGGTAGTATACTCATTTTCACTATATTGATTCTTCCAATCCATGAACATGGTATATTTCTCCATCTATTAGTGTCCTCTTTGATTTCTTTCACCAGTGTTTTATAGTTTTCTATATATAGGTCTTTAGTTTCTTTAGGTAGATATATTCCTAAGTATTTTATTCTTTCCGTTGCAATGGTGAATGGAATTGTTTCCTTAATTTCTCTTTCTGTTTTCTCATTATTAGTGTATAGGAATGCAAGGGATTTCTGTGTGTTGATTTTATATCCTGCAACTTTACTATAGTCATTGATTAGTTCTAGTAATTTTCTGGTGGAGTCTTTAGGGTTTTCTATGTAGAGGATCATGTCATCTGCAAATAGTGAGAGTTTTACTTCTTCTTTTCCAGTTTGGATTCCTTTTATTTCTTTTTCTGCTCTGATTGCTGTGGCCAAAACTTCCAAAACTATGTTGAATAGTAATGGTGAAAGTGGGCACCCTTGTCTTGTTCCTGACTTTAGAGGAAATGCTTTCAATTTTTCACCATTGAGGATAATGTTTGCTGTGGGTTTATCATATATAGCTTTTATTATGTTGAGGTATGTTCCTTCTATTCCTGCTTTCTGGAGAGTTTTTATCATAAATAGGTGTTGAATTTTGTCAAAGGCTTTCTCTGCATCTATTGAGTTAATCATATGGTTTTTATTTTTCAATTTGTTAATGTGGTGTATTACATTGATTGATTTGCGGATATTGAAGAATCCTTGCATCCCTGGGATAAAGCCCACTTAATCATGGTGTATGATCTTTTTAATGTGTTGTTGGATTCTGGTTGCTAGAATTTTGTTAAGGATTTTTGCATCTATGTTCATCAGTGATATTGGCCTGTAGTTTTCTTTTTTTGTGGGATCTTTGTCAGGTTTTGGTATTAGAGTGATGGTGGCCTCATTTTATTTTGATCTCTTTCTAATGCATTTTTGGTGTAAAAGAACTTAGAAGATTTGTCTGGGTGGGGAATTTTTATGTACTCTCTGAATTTAAATCAATTAGCATATCCAAAAGAGTGTATGTATCTTTCTTTCTTTTTTTTTTTTTGAGTCCTGCATTAAAAGGGGTTCCAAAATGAAATCACACTGAAATAAAGTTATCCAGCTTATGCTTCAGCCTCCTTGGAGACACACAGACATGTTATGAGAGAAATGAAGTATCTACCACTTAGCATATACCAGAGAGCCCATGAAACTTGGGATACAGCAATATAAAAATAGTATCTAGTTTGTTTGCTTCTTTGTTATAGGAAATTTCACAGATGTATAGAAGTAAAGAGAATAGTATGATGAATCCCTCATGTACCCATACCCAGGTACAGCTACTATCAACTCATGGCCCATCTTATTGCAACTCTCCCCCCATCCACTTAGCACTTTTGAAGCAAATCCAAGATATCTTGTCACTTCGCCTGTAAATATTTTTGTAACCCCATAGTATTTAAATATGTCATTCTCATTGTAGATCTGGGATTCCTACTTTTACCTTGCGGTCATTTTTATAAACCAGTTGTGTCTGCAGTTAGAGATGTTTACACCTTCCAAAAAGAAAAAGGTATTAGAAAAGTAAGTACCAGTGTATAATTGGGTAAGAATATGAGGCAAATCAAATGTTGTGCCTTTTAAAAAGTATTTCAGTTCTAGTGATTCATAAATCTGATCTCCATAACTAGAAATCAAAGTGGAGGGGCAATGACCCAGAGGACAACAAGCAACTTTTCTGGGAATTTCACTATTTTGAGCTTATTTAGAAATCTTTGTCCTCAGTCTTTCAGGATTCAAAAATACTATAGGAGCCAAAAATTATGAGACAAATATGTTTCACTCTAGGGTTAATATGTGAATTTGAATTAGAGGCATCAAGACATGTATTAATACATTGTAAAAATTTCCAGTTATAAAATGAATGGATGTAATATACATACAACACTGTGATTCTAGTTAATAATACTGCATTGCATATTGAAAGTGCATCTTGAAAGCTTTCATCAAAAGAAAAAACATTGTAACTAGTTATGGTATGGATATTAACTGGACTTACTGTGGTGACAATTTTGCAATATGTACAAATATTCAAATTGTTATGTTGTATACCTAAAGGCAATATGATATTATGTCAGTTATACCTCAGTAAAAGATGTGTACATTAAACATTTTCAATTAAGAACATGTTGTCTTTTAATTAAGAATGACAGATTGTGTCCTAAAAAGACACAGATAACTTCTTTTTTCTGGAGCCTTTGTATCAGGTTTGATTTTTGTTCTATTTCAGATATGGTGACATGCGGGTAACAATGGGTTGTGAAATTTTCAGCATGTGGCAAAACCTAGGTAAGTGATGAAAACAGAAGCCCCCTCCTGTTTTATAGCTCATCACTGTTCTTGTAAGGAAACAAATGAAGATGGACAGTTTACCACTGACAGCATTTGAAACCAAATGTCTGAGTCAATAAAGAAGTCTAGAGAGACTAAGTGACACTTTGGCATTGAATAAGGCTACAACTGATTCTTTAAATTGGTATCTATCTGAAAAATCACCTTTCTTTTGTGTGTTTCATTGAATGACAAATTTTATAATCTAGCATTATTCCAGTACAACCTGCAATGAGCTAACCTTTCAGAATTTGGAATTATAGCAACTCAGAATTTCTAGAACCCTGAATTGAGGCTGTGAATCATAACGAATTTAAAATAAGCTTCATGAAACATTGACTTGAGCATCTGTACTCTTAAAATCTTGAAACCAATGACCTATATCATAAAAACTATAGCCAAAGGATTTTAAAGCATCTGTAGTTGCTAAGAAACGATTAGATCCAGTTTTGTTAATCTGCCACAGCAGATAGAGCATATTATCCAGCAAATTGATGACACAGATCTGGTTGCATAAAAAAGAATAATATTTAGAAGAAACATTGTTTTAAAATCTCATTGGCATTGGGTTTCTTCATAGAAAGTCATAACTTACTTAATTTGACATGTTAATATGCATGTTTATAGCTCTGCTCTGTTTAGTTGCTCAGTTGTGTCCCATTCTTTTCCACCCTTTGGACTGTAGCCCACCAGACCCCTCTGTCCCTGAGATTTTTCAGGCAGGAATACTGGAGTGGGTTGCCATTTCTTACTCCAGGGGATCTTCCCCACCCAGGGATTGAACCCACATCTCCTGCATTGCAGGCATTCTTTACCGCTGAGCCATCCAGGAAGCCCTAAGTTCATAGCATTCATTTACTATTATAATTCTTCCTTGTGATTTATTAAAGTGATGGACCTATTTGAATTGAATATATAATGACCTGAAAGTGTATTTTCTCTTGGACTTATCCAAACACAACTTGAAAATGGCAAAATTTGTTTTCTGTAACTGGAAATAGAACCCTTATCATTTTACTTCAATTCATGTTACAGAAGTGATTTTTGACCAAGGTACCCCTCAAATGTAGAATACATACGGGGCAATTTGAAGAAACCTTGTTATATATAATTAAGCCCAGTGTTCGATGCTAACTGATAATTTCAGGGGGGGGCGGAAAGCAAGTTACCACTTGAAAGCAACCTCCAACTATCTAAAACCATCCAGAGAAGCCTGTGAAATATGTTTAGATTCAACTGAAAAATAACCTCAATTTGTCTTACATGAACAACACCTCCTCTTAGTCTTCATGTTTCATTGATTCTTTGTGTCTTTGCTTTTCAAAAACAGACCAAGACCCTTGGAATGTCCCTATTGCTTTTGGCATTAATTTAGCAAAGAGTTTTCCAAAGAAGGCTACACTGAAGTGCGTTTGTGGCTTAAGCTCTTGCCAGAGCTCAAATGATAAAAGCTGTACAGGTTCACTTGAGTTAACAGAATGTGAGAGAATGGCAGGCTAACATCTTCTAGATAAATCTTAGCACAGCCATGTGTGGTTATTTCCACACAAAGCTTTCTCTAAGCCAGCATAGCTGTGCCCTTAGGCCCATGACCTGCTAAATAAAACTGGCACCTTTTGTTGCATTAAAGATGTCATTGTTTGCTTCCTAAACTTTTCTCCTCTATTTTGTCTTTAACAAAAGTATGTCTACCTCTCTGGGTTTTGTTCTCCTCAGAAACCTGAACAATGTAAAAAATATCTCTAAAGCATGCTGATCCCCATGTATTCTGATGTCAGTGCTGTTTAGAACAGTGGTCCCAGGTGGCTCAGTGATAAAGAATCCCCACTGCCAAACAGGAAATGTGGGTTCC
The DNA here is from genome assembly GCF_055505025.1 of Bos grunniens. Taxonomy (NCBI): domain Eukaryota; kingdom Metazoa; phylum Chordata; class Mammalia; order Artiodactyla; family Bovidae; genus Bos; species Bos grunniens. The sequence goes on along the minus strand of NC_141168.1, from coordinate 63,667,208 downwards.
ATCCCTGGGTTGGGAAGATACCCAGGGGAAGGAAATGGCAGTCCACTCCAGTATTCTTGTCTGGAGAATCTCATGGGCAGTGGAGCCTGGTAGGCTGCAGAGCATGGGATTGCAAAGAGTCACAACTTAGCAACTAAACAACCACAAGGGTGCTCAGTAAACAGCATCACCTGGAAGCTTGTAAGAAATGCAGATTCTTTGGCTCCTCTCAAGACCACTGAAACAGAGTCTCTGAGAACCCCTGAGAGGAGGCACAACAGTCTTGAGTTTTTCCAAGTTCTCCAGGAGATTCTTAGGCACTTGGCTAAAGATTGAAAAGCACTGCTGTAGACAGCACTCTAGCCTTTCTTTGTTTTTCCAACCCTAAAGTCTAGCTCTAGTGCTCTGTTACAAAAGGCTCATTATAATCAAGTGCAAATTCCCAGCATGATGTAGTTCAAGTATAAGGTGTGTGTACATTTTCACTTCATTCCTTAGTTTCTGCATTATTTCCCTAGAGTTGTGGTCAGCCTTCCAAAACATGAGGTGAATTTTAAAGGTCATTGCTGCCGTACAACCACTGGAATTGGAGACTGTTTAGAAATGTGAAAACCTCTTTTCCAACGTATATTTTTACAAAAATGTTAAGAAAAATTAGGTATTCAGGGTACTATTTTAACACCCCTCATAGGGCTTAAGTCAGCATGTTACTTAAGAATATCAATATACATTAGAATTTGGATTGCCTAAAAATGTATAATATTGAGTGTTTTTCTTGCTAAAGGAGAATTTATTCAGATAAGTAAAGGTTTTCATTTTATACCATACACAAAAATTTTAAATGGATTAAAGACTTGAATGTAAGATCTGAAACTATAAAACTCTAAAAAGAAAACATAGTCAGTACAGTCTTTTATATTAGTCTTAGCAATATCGTCCTGAGTATGTCTACTTAGGCAAGGGAAACAAAAGCAAATATAAACAAATGGGATTAAATAAAACTTAGAAATGTCTGCACAGCAAAGGAAACAATCAACAAAACAACAAACTACCTACTGAATGGGAGAAGATATTTGCAAATCATATATCCAATGCTGCTGCTGCTGCCAAGTCGCTTCAGTCGTGTCTGACTCTGTGCGACTCCATAGACAGCAGCCCACCAGGCTACCCCGTGCCTGGGATTCTCCAGGCAAGAACACTAGAGTGGGTTGCCATTTCCTTCTCCAATGTATGAAAGTGAAAAAATAAAGTGAAGTCGCTCAGTCGTGTCTGATTCCTAGCGACCCCATGGACTGCAGCCCACCAGGCCCCTCCATCCATGGGATTTTCCAGGCCAGCATACTGGAGTCGGGTGCCGTAAGAGGTTATTATCCAAATATATGGGGCATCCCAGGTGGCACAGTGGTAAAGAATCTGCCCTGCCAATGCAGGAGACATAGGTTTGATCCCTCGGTCGGGAAGATCCCTTGGAAAAGGGGGTGGCTACCCCACTGTAGTATTCTTCCTGGAGAATTCCAGGGACAGAGGAGCCTGGTGGGCTACAATCCATGGGGTCACAAAGAGTTGGAAACGACTGAGCAACTTAGCACTCATACAACTCAACCACAACAAATGATTTAAAAATGAGCAGAGAATCTGAATAGACATATTTTCAAAGCAGACGTGCAGATGGCCAGCAGGCACATGAAAAGATGTTTAACATCACTAATTATTAGGGAAATGTCAATCAAAACCACAATGAGATATCATCTCATGCCCATTAGAATGGCTGTTATCAAAAAGATAAGAAGTAATAGTACTGAGCAGGATGTGAAAGAAGTGGAACCATCATATACTGTTGGTGGTAATTTTCTGTAGTGGCTGCACCAGTTTACATTGATAAATTGATACATTTGGTAAACTGGTGCAGCCACTATGGAAAAAAGTATGGAGAGTCCTCCAAAAATTAAGATTAGATCTACCATGTGACCAAGCTATTCCACTTCTGGATATCCAAAGAGTACCAGAAAATTAATTTGTACAGATATATGCACCCCTATATTCATTGCAGCATTTTTTATTGTAGCCAAGATATGGAAACAACCTAACTCTCCATTAACAGATGAATGGGTCAAGAGATTGGATATACATACAACAGAATACTACTCTGTCATAGGAAAGGTGAAATATTGTCATTTTTGACAACCCAGAGGGTATTATGGGTGTCCCTGATGGCTCAGATGGTAAAGAATATGCCTGCAATGCAGGAGACCTGGGTTCAATCTCTGCTTTGGAAAGAACCCCTCAAGAAGGGAATAGCTATCCACTCCAGCGTTCTAGCATGGAAAATTGCATGGACTGTATAGTCCATGGTGTCAACAAAGAGTCGGACACAACTGAGTGACTTTCACTGAAACTGAAACTGAGAGGGTATTATGCTAAGTGAAATAAATCAGGCAATGACACTTACCATATGATTTCACTCATGAAGAATATTAAAAGTAAATAAATGAACAAACAAAGTGAAACAAAATAAGCATGTAGAGAATGGATTAGTGGCTACCAGATGGGAAGGGAAGTTGCTATTGTTGTTCCGTCCCTAAGTCATGTACAACTCTTTGAGACCCCATGGACTGCAGCATACCAGGCTGCCTTATCTTTCACATTCTCCTGGAGTTTGCTCAAACCCATGTCCATTGAGTCGGTGATGCCATCCAGCCATCTCATCCTCTGTCACCACCTTCTCTTCCTTCCATCAATCTTTCCCAGCATCATGGTCTTTTTCAATGAGTCGGCTCTTTGCATCAGGTGGCCAGAGTATTGGAGCTTCAGCTTCAGTGAATATTCCAATAAATATTCAGGGTTGATTTCCTTTAGGACTGAATGGTTTAATCCCCTTGCTGTCCAAGGGACCCTCAAGAGTCTTCTCCAGCATCACAGTTTGAAAGCATCAAATTCTTCGACCCTCAGCCTTCTTTATGGTCCAACTCTCACATCCGTACATAACAATTGGAAAAATTATAGCTTTGACTATATGGACCTTTGTCGGTAAAGTGATATCTCTGCTTTTTAATATGCTGTCTAGTTTTATCATTGCTTTTCTTCCACAGAGCGTCTTTTAATTTCATGGCTTCAGTCACCATCTGCAGTGATTCTGGAGCCCCAAAAAATAAAGTCTGTTACTGCTTCCACTTTTTCCCCTTTTATTAATATTTGCCATGAAGCAATGGGCCTGGATGCCATGATCTTAGTTTTTTGAATGTTGAGTTGCAAGCCAGCATTTCACTCTCCTCTTTCACCCTCATCAAGAGGCTCTTTAGTTCCTCTTCACTTTCTGCCATTTAAGTGCTATCATCTGCATATGTGAGGTTGTTGATATTTTTCTCGGCAATCTTGATTCCAGCTCATGCTTTACCTGGCCTGGCAACTTTCATGTCTGTAAGTTAAATAAGTACAGTAACAATATATAGCCTTGATGTACTCCTTTCCCAGTTTTGAACCAATTCATTGTTCCATGTTCGATTCTAAACTGTTGCTTCTTGACCTGCATACAGATTTCTCAGGAGGCAGGTAAGGTGGTCTGGTATTCCCATCTCTTTAAGAATTTTCCACAGTTTGTTGTAATCTACACAGTCAAAGGCTTTACCATAGTCAATGAAGCAGAAGTAGATATTTTCCTAGAATTTTCTGTGATGTTTATGATCCAGTGGGTGCTGGCAATTTGATCTCTGGTTCCTTTGCCTTTTCTAAATCCAGCTTGTACATCTGGAAGTTCTTGGTTCACGTACTGCTGAAGTCTAGCAGGATTTTGAACATTACCTTACTAGCATGTGAAAGGAGTGCAATTGTATAGTAGTTTGAATATTCTTTGGCATTGCCCTTTGGGATTGGAATGAAAACTGACTTTTTCCAGTCCTGTGGCCACTGCTGAGTTTTCCAAATTTGCTGATATATTGACTATAGCACTTTTACAGCATCATCATCTTTTGGGATTTTGAAATAGCTCAGCTGGAATTTCATCACCTCCACTAGCTCATTTCTTAGTAATGCTTCCTAAGGTCCACTTGACTTCACAACTCCAGGATGTCTGGCTCAAGGTGACTGACCACACCATCATGGTTATCCAGATCATTAAGACCTTTATGTACAGTTCTTCTGTGTATTCTTGCCACTTCTTAATTTCTTCTGCTTCTGTTAGATCCTTGCCATTTCTGTCCTTTATTGTGCCTATCCTTGCATGAAATGTTCCCTTGATATCTCCAATTTTCTTGAACAATTCTCTAATCTTTCCCATTCTATTGTTTTCCTCTACTTCTTGCATTGTTCACTTAGGAAGGCTTTCTTATCTCTCCTTGCTATTCTCTGGAACTCTGCATTCAGTTGTGTATATCTTTCCCTTTCTCCTTTGCCTTTCACTTCTCTTCTTTTCTCAGCTATTTTGAAGATCTCTTCAAACAACTATTTTGCCTTCTTGCAATTCTTTTCCTTTGGGATGCTTTTGGGTCACTGCCTCCTATACAGTGTTACTAACCTCTTTCTATAGTTCTTCAGGCACTTTGTCTACTAGATCTAATCTCTTGAATCTGGTTTTCAACTGCACTGTAAAATCATAAGGGATTTGATTTAGGTCATACCTGAATGGCCTAGTCGGTTTCCCTACTTCAATTTAAGCCTGAATTTGGCAATAAGGAGCTCATGACCTGAGCCACAGTCAGCTTCAGGTCTTGTTTTTGACTGTAGAGAGCTTCTCCATCTTCAGCTGCAAAGAATGTAATCAATCTCATTTCCATATTGACCATCTCGTGATGTCCATGTGTAGAGTCATCTCTTGTGTTGTTGAAAAAGGGTATTTGCTATGACCAGTGTGTTATCTTGGCAACCTCTGTTAACCTTTACCCTGCTTCATTTTGTGCTCCAAGGTGAAACTTGCCTGTTACTCCAGACATCTCTTTACTTCCTACTTTTGCATTTGAGTCCCCTGTGATTAAAAGAACATCTCTTTTTTGTGTTATAGAAGATCTTAGTTCTTCATAGAACTAAGAAAAAGAACTACGGCTTCAGCTTCTTTGGCATTGGTAGTTGGGGCATAGACTTGGGTTGCTGTGATATTTGCCTTGGAAATGAACTAAGATTATTCTGTCTTTTTTGTGATTGCTCCCAAGTACTGAATTTTCTACTCTTATGTTGACTATGAGGTCTACTCCTTTTCTAAGGGATTCTTGCCCACTAGAAGATATTATGGTCATCTGAATTAAATTCACTCATTCCCATCCATTTTAGTTCACTGATTCCTAAAATGCCATCTCCTGCTTGAATGCCATCTCACGTCCAGTTTACCTTGATTCATGGGCCTAACATTTCAGGTTCCTATCCAATACTGTTCTTTACAGCATTGGACTTTACTTTCACCACCAGACACATCCACAGCTGAGCATCATTTCCACTTTGGGCCAGGCTTTTCATTCTTTCTGAAGCTATTTCTCCACTCTTCTCCACTAGCATATTAGACATCTACTGACCTGGTGGGCTCATCTTCTAGTATCATATCATTTTGCCTTTTCATACTGTTCATGGGATTCTTGAAACAAGAATACTTGAGTGATTTGCCATTCCCTTCTCCAGTGGACCACGTTTTGTCAGAACTCTCCACCATGACATGTCTGTCTTGGGTGGACCTGCATGGCTCATAGCTTCATTAAGTTACACAAAGCTGTGATCCATATGATCATTTTGGTTAGCTTTCTGTGATTGTGGTTTTCATTCTGGAGGGTGTGGGGCTGTAGGTCTTGCTTCTTCCATCTGGCCTCTGAAGGGAGCTAGAAGAGGGTGCAATAAGTAAAGTGGTCAACCGTTCAATGATGGATGGAAACTAAATTTTTGGTAATGAGCATGCTGTAGTGTATACAGAAGTCAAAATATACTGTTGTACACATGAAATTTATAAAATTTATAAGCCAGTGTTACCTCCATAAAAAGTGAAAGTGAGAAAAGCATCAAATCCCCTCAAATTTATTTATTTGTACCTATACTTGCAAGAGTAGTCTACAAAGAAAGAGGTTATTCTCTGCTGCTGTGTCCCACCTTTGCCATTCATCATGCTGCAAGGTTAAGTTTTTTCTTTCTATTTTTAGTTGAACTAACATCCTTACTAAATATAAAGTGGGCTCCTCTTCCACATTTGCAAACACAGCGTCTTGTAACTGCTGTAGAAAAATCAATACTTCCCTAACAGGCTGCTATGTGTGCATAAATATACAACTCCAGCAGCCCAACTAGCAGGTGCCCTAAATACTTCAAAACAAGACCATGTGGCTGACAATTAGAGATGGGAAAAGTATACTAAATCTGTGATTTAAAAAGAAATAATCTAAGTGAAGCTTATTTTCCTGCTGCTATACATAGCTCAAGATTTTGCATGGCGGATTGGGTAAGAGTAAAATTTTCTGTGGTGGAAAACTTGTACGGTTGCACAGATTCTTTGTTTCCGAAGTGTGTTCTCAGTAAAGAAGGCTAGCCTCATACAGTCTGCACAATAATTTAAATGTGGGTATGGCTTCCCTGGTTGCTCAGTGGTAAAGAACCTGCCTGCCAATGCAGACGACACAGGGTCAGTCCCTGGGTCAGGAAGAACGTGAAAGTCATTCAGTCATGTCCACTCTGTGACTCCATGGACTATAGTCCATGGAATTCCAGGCCAGAATACTGGAATGAGTAGCCTTTCACTTCCAGGGATTGAACCCAGGTCTCCCACATTGCAAGCAGATTCTTTACCAGCTGAGCCACAAGGGAAGACCAAGAATACTGGAGTGGGTAGCCTATCCCTTCTCCAGCGGATCTTCCAAACCAGAAATTGAACCAGTGTCTCCTGCATTGCAGGCAGATTCTCTACCAACTGAGCTATCAGGAAGTCCTAGGAAATGACTTCAGTATTCTTGCTTGAGAAATCCCATGGACAAAGGAGCCTAGCAGGCTACAGTTCATAGGGTCGCAAAAGAGATGGACACAACTTAGCAACTAAACAACAACATGGTTTCTCTACTGTCATAGAAAATCAGGCTAGAAAATACTATATGTTTGGATTGTGATTGAAAGAAGCCAACTGTAAATTACATGTTTTAAGACAATCTGGAAATTTTTAATATAGACTGGTTTTACATTAATTTGAAGAATTACTGTCTGCCTTTTTTAAAGATGTAATAAAGGTATTGTGGTCCTGTATTTATAAAATGACCTGCCTGTGAAAGATGCTAACTGATGTTTATACAAGTAGAATGTTATGATGTCTCTGACTTGGTTTAAAATTTCCCAGTGAAAAAATAGTTGGGTTGATAAGTGAAACAAAATTAGCAAAAAAATATTGATAATTATTGAAGCTAGGTGATGGGGATGTGGGGATTTATCTTACTGTTCTTTATAATTCCTGTACATTTGATATTTTTCATAGTGAGAAAATTTTAAAAGAGAAAATCATGTTGTAAAATGTCTATAAATGGAAGAGAGTTTTTAAAAAGATTCATGGATGCTCAAAGAAATAGTGGTAAATAAACTAAGTGCATGCTAATGATGTTCTTTGCTAGGAGGCCAAAGGATGGCAGGCTCAGGGAAGAGTAAAAATAAAAATTCTGTAATGGAGCAGTTCTGAATATCATTCCACCATAGCAGCTGTGGGAGGACTATCTGGCTGGCAGGAGTTTTCATTTTATTCTATATTTGCTGCTTCACTCATCCCCCTCACCCCATGCACACCCCAAAACTGTGCAAAGGATTGGTGTCTTACACAGTGTCAAGGAAGCAGAAAGGTCCTCTTGGTTATTAGTCACATGCCAGGGTGGCCCTTGTCCTGTGTACAGAGTCCCTTCAGTCCGTGGCTCTGCAGAAGCAGAGCACCTGTGGCTAGACTCAAGCCCTGCAGCCATCTCCTGGGGCAGGGGCAGAGATAAGAGTAAGGCTGGCTGATCTCCAGACTTGCCAGCATTCATCTCTGCAGAAATCTCCTTTCCTCTTTTTTCTTTCTTCCCCTCGCTTGCCAGAACATCTTGAAGAAGCAGTGAGTGGGTTTAGACTTTTGCAAATGACAGGATGAGTGATTGAGTTCAGGTTGCTCTGCATTCTGCCCTGACAAAAATAACTACAGAAAGGAATTGCAAATGCTGGCTGCTAGTTACCTGCTCTAAATGTGTATGTTGGGAGGATGGGGAAAATGCGGGGAGAACACCATGAATTGATGTTTTTGGATATTCTGCCACACTGAGTTTGTTGGTCTTGGAAGTATTCATTCTTTTGGAGGAAAATATGCAAGCGCAGATTAATAAGGACATTTCTTTTGATGAATAAGGGGGAAGTGTTCTTGCTCTGAAGAGGAAAACTTAGTCCCTTGGAAAAGATAAAATATTACGCAGGTCAAGAATAAAGTTAGGAAAGCAAAAAGAATTACAAGCCACGCTTCCTCCTCACATGTAATGGATGCCTTGATATATGAGTAATTTAGAGATGATAAGAAACTGCGAAGTTACTTTCAGTGAAACATGAGAAAAAGAGGAAAGGACCATGTGGCATCACTGATGTACAGGGACTTTCAGATACAGAGGGGCCTGACAGTTGTGTCCTGTTATCATCCCATGTTGAGTAAAAAGGATGAGAGCCACTTTCTGAAGACGTCAGAAATACCCCACGGTGTTTGCAGTCACAAAAAACAGTGACTTCACAACACCTACTTGGTTTTGCCCATCCATCATTCTTTTCTTTCCAAATTCTCTTCATGTTCTCCTTCCTTTAAAAATCCCTCTAACGTCAATACAAGTTTAAATTGTATGTTTGCATCCTGGATTTATGTCTGTCCAAGTCTGTGTTCACCTTCATGCCTTCTGCTACAGAAACAAAATAGAGAAAATGATAATTAATGTGAAGATATTTAACTCCAAAATTGGCAAGTAAGTCTGAACAGCAAGACTTTGTGTGTATTCAACACTTACAAAAAAAAAAAAGATCAAAGAGGGAAAAGTTAATAAGAGGGAAATGATCCTTTTTCATGAAGCCAGCTCTCTTCTGCTCAGCCTCCCAGTATCGTATACTTTCATCCATGATGCAAAAGGCTGTGCATGTAATGTGCATACATGAAATGTACATTGTAAATTTTCCATACTGTGCAGTTTATTATAAAAATAGAAACTCTCTGAGATTTAACATGGATGACTAGGGTAATAGACTGAACTCAACACATATCTGCTAGACAAAATCATCTGTGTCCACCCCACCCTCCACTTTCCTTTGCTCTGAATTATCCACAGTATACTTTTTTTTTTTAAACTTTACAATATTGTATTGGTTTTGCCATATATAAACATGAATCTGCCACAGGTATACACGTGTTCCCCATCCTGAACCCTCCTCCCTCCTCCCTCCCTGTACCATCCTTCTGGGTCGTCCCAGTGCACCAGCCCCAAGCATCCAGTACCGTGCATCGAACCTGGACTGGCGACTCGTTTCATATATGATATTATACATGTCTCAATGCCATTGTCCCAAATCATCCCACCCTCTCCCTCTCCCACAGAGTCCACAGTATACTTTTCAGGACTTGCTAAATACCATTTTGAATTCACTATTATTACACTGTAGTCTTTTCAGAAAATTGTTCTGTTTGTTGTTGTTTGGGCCAATGTTTATGTTTTACTTAGGCTGTTATGTTTATTATGTAAAGAAGGAAGACAAATTGCATAATGCAGATAGGAACTACCTTTTTCATATATAAAAGTCACCAGTAATATTATCACCCAGAGATAACCAATGTGCTTACTCTTAGGGGATATAACCTTGTAGACTATCATATATATATTCTTTTTAAATGTGTACTGTGTGGTACTTTGCTTTTACAGTTAATTATATTGAAAAACTTCATCTGTGTTTTTCTTCAACCTTATTTTTAATAATTGCATAAGAATTTTAATGTGTGAATGTGCAGTAGTATAAACAACCAATTCCTGATGATTTATATAATATTTAATTGTATCTTACGGCTTTTTGTAAACTGTGAAAAGGTAAATCCCTAGGTTTTTTTTTTTTAATTAAAAATGATGCAGAAATACTAACACATGGAAATCTGTTTGTATAGCTGCTTAGAGAAATATTTTCTTGCTTGAGACAACTATAATCAATCGTGTTCTTGTGACAGAAGTTTTAAATAAGTCGTATAATAATGATTTTCTGAAATCTTATTAAAACTAAGTCTGCTGCTGCTGCTAAGTCACTTCAGTCGTGTCCGACTCTGTGTGACCCCATAGATGGCAGCCCACCAGGCTCCCCCATCCCTGGGATTCTCCAGGCAAGAACACTGGAGTGGGTTGCCATTTCCTTCTCCAAAACTAAATCTACAGAAACGTAAATATTTCATTCATTTTAGGAGAGCACAAGCTTCATTTCATTCCTGCCCTGATTGGCCCCTTCCTGGAAGTAACCTTGATACCCCAGCCAGATCTCCGCAATGTCATGATTCCTATTTTCCATGATATGATGGACTGGGAGCAGAGGCGGAGCGGCAATTTTAAACAGGTAGGTGGATGTGCTCTCAGAGCAGTCAGAAGAGTCTCAGTTCCCTCAGAGGTGAGTGTGGTGGCTCAGAGATGCTCCAAGTTGAGGAATGAGCTCTGAACCAGATTTCAACCTAGGCTGCCTACTTCCAAGCTGAATACATAGCCTCGGACACCCTTCTGGGACTGTGTCTCCCTAAATCTCTGAGAAGCCCTGGAAAAAACATTTCATTCCCTTTCAGCTAAAAAAAAAAAAAAAAAATCCTGTGATTTTCTAGGTCTGTGTTTAAGAGCTAGCAGAAACTTTATTTGCTCCCAGCTGGACACAACACAGAGGAATCAGAAGGTTAATGATTCCTAAAATCGCTGACCTCTCAATGGTCTGCACATTGTATTTGGTGAATGGCTTAGCTTTGAACATTTGATGCACAGTATGTTTTATTGCTCTTTGCTTGAAGTGCTGAGAATTAATTTAAAGGGAAAAGCAGTCAAAATTGTTGTAAAGGAAATTCCAAGAATATGAGCATAAGCCTATCATTTCTCTTTGACACAGGATCTCTTTGACACAGGCTCCAGTTTTGGAAAGACACTTGTTCTTATTCCAAAACCAGATCTCATAGCAGAAATCAACTGCCTTTGCCAGCGCAAGTCACTCCTATTGGAGACAGCAGGCCAACTGTTCACACAGTCATGGCACTCACCTGTGTGCACTCTGCTGCATTAAGCAAGCGTCTTGCTTCTCCCTATGAGCCCTTCTCGAGTCTTAGAAATGATTGTCAACTGTACGAACAAGCTGGATGCTTACACAGAACAAGCATGGCATTTCATCTGTATCAAGACCTTCATTTATTTTCAGGAGTGTCAATACGTGAATGAAAGCCTATTTAAAAATTATATTGGGGAAAACCCACTTCTCTTACCTTATCTCTTTACCCATTTATTGAAATTTGATTCAAAGGAAATAATTGTGCTCAGTCCTTTGACAAAGTCAGATATCCCTCTATACCCCTAGTTGTTAACTCTCTGGCCTTGCAGAAATTCTTCCTTTTCTGTCCCCTCTGCTGTCTCCAAAAGATGATGGGATATTTATTTCTGCCTTCCTGATACTGAAGTCCTAAAGGATTTATGTTCTTAAAAATATAAATGTTTTGACTACAGTTTTCAGGAAATATGTCCTTTCTGTCTCATGCTGCTGATTGCTGGCTTAGAATACCATCTGTACATGGTTAGGACAAATTCTCAACTTCAGCAAAGATTTAGTGCAACCTCAAACTGTTTTGAGAAAGAAAATAGATACAAAACACATCAAAGATTTAACTGAATGTTTGTGGATATAGTAGTTTGCTGATGTTCTTATATGTATGTATGTGTATGTGTGTGTGTGTGTCTGTGTGTGTGTGTGTATATATATATCATGATTTGCAAAAAACAAAAAAGACTTGCCAGTTTTTACAGCTCCTAAAAAAAGAATTCAAACATTTAAGCTGGGCTGCAGGCATTTGTGTTTGAATCAACAAATAGAAGTCTTTCGCGGCAGCACACACTACCCCACCGGGAGTTTGAAGCCATGTTCCTGCATCTAAATTGGCCCCCTAGAATTCCAAAGGGGTGTCTTCGGTTAACCACAGCTGATAAATTCACAAAATTTACTGTGGCTTTTTCCCTTGCAGAAATAAATATGTTTCCATGTGCCTAGAAAATCCTTCTTGTGAGAAGGAAAGAAAGGGAGTAACATTTGGGTCTGTTTCAGGTGGAAGCCAAGCTCATTGACAAACTGGACAGCCTGATGTCCGAAGGCAAAGGCGATGAAACCTACCGTGAGCTCTTCAACAGTATGTGAGTAACATGTGTATCTCCAGTTGATTCTTTTTGGGGAATTTGGGTGTCAGTGCTAAGCAGCTGAGAGCTGCAAAGACAGCTTGGGTCTCCCCAGAGTGCTTTGTCTTTGTGGAGTGTGAAATAAAGGATCATTGCTTAATTCTGGTGAATGGATCTTATTATGCTGATGATTAGACATATCTCCTTGTGTTAATCTCTGATTAGGACAGGTTACAAGTGTTACATAACAAATCTCACTCTTTTCATGACTAATTATTTTAAAATGGGGGCTGCAAGATAGTTATTTTCGATTGGATAGATAGTGGGAGAGGAAAACAGAATAGAGGTGTGATTGTTGTTTGTGTGCAATGCTTTCCAAGATGTCCTTGGCTGATTCGCTGGTAGGAAAATTAACCTAGTTTGCATCTGTTCTTCAGCGCTTGATTTAATTCAGCAATACTTATTGCTCATTCAGCATTATTAATTGCTTCCTAAATGTTTCTTACTAGAATATCACAGAAGCAAATAATTTCTAGTAGATTCTGTGATTAGGATTTGTAAGGAGGATAAAGAAGTAATGGAGTGTTGTAAGGAGACTTGAGGTTTCCTTACTAAGGTAAGACTGTGATCACTGTCCCAGGATGAAGTGCCTGTACTGAGTAGTCATTCACTGTGTAAAATGGCCACAGACAATACTTAAGAAGGTTCCAGTGCTTTAGGATTTTAATTCTAGCACTTGTCTTCTCTACAGCTTTCTAAGGCTCTTAGTCATTGTCTAACCTTTTTACTTATGAAGTGTTTCTTTTTGAAGGAAGAACCAGCTCATTGTGCTTGGGAAATGTTTGTAGGTCTTTCAGAAGTGCAGAAACAATTTAGCAATATATTTTTCTATTACAAAATATGCTTTTCCTTGTATTTACAACCAAGTAAATCTAAAACTAAATACTACTGCTTTTGCACTGATAGCCAGATAGAAAACTCTGTAATTCGTTTATGATCATAAATTTAGAGCAGTAGATATATTAATATATAGGGTTGAAAAGTATTATTAATGGTTGATAGATTTAAACGTGGCTGATTTAAAATCATTCTTGACGCTTTTAAGAAAATTATATTGAAGGGAAAAGCCAAGAAGGGGTATACAGATCTCTTGTGGTGGTGGTACCTGATAAAATACATTCTTTGTACTGAATCCTGAACAATGGCATTTTCTTCTGATACTGTAATTAAACTGGAACTTTTAATAATTATTCATCAAGCCCTCGTTCGTTCTAGTGTACAAAGTATCTGTCTTTCATGACAGCTGGAGTTTAGCAAGAATTCTGATTAAAACCTCATCCAGTATAATAAATTACTTTTGAAAACCACTCTCAATTCCGTTACTAGTCTTTGGTTTGAACAAAGAACTAAAATGAGAAAGCACTCGGTGAAATGAATCTCTTGAGATTTGTGATTAATTATTTATAATAAATTCACAAGATTAATAAGCACTCACATAGCTCTGTAGTGCCTCTTATCTACTTTAATAAAGGCCTGATAGCATGCAATTTGGACTGCTTGTGTGTAAATATGGCCTTGAAATAGAAGATGTACCTTGACATTAAAATCAAACCAATAATTAAAATATTAAGCCTCTATAATTAGGACTATTTTAAGGTCCCTGATTCATTCACTGGAGATTTTTATTCTTTTCTTGATTGTTTAGCATATCACTAGAAATCTTACTATAAATGTTTCTCTTTAATACTTTTATGATCAGCATATTGAGAATAAATAAAATCTAAAGTGATAATTAAATGTCATTACTACCTGGGCTCAGAAAAGAAAGGGAAAATCCAACTATATTTCAGGAAACAATAAAATACTTTTTTGGCAATAGAAATCACAAAGAATTAGGGTAATCACACTGTGTCATTGCACACATTATGAATTGGGAACACATGCCATTGTGGTACAGATTTTCATTTTTTTCTCTGTAATTCATGTCTAAAACTTCTTAAAATTTGTTCAGAAGCTGAAAGTAGCTCACCGCTTCCTGAAAATGCAGTATATGCTTGCCAAAATAGCCTCCTAGAATGAAACTGTAAATTTATATAGTACAGTCCTTCCTAAGAACTCATCTTTCCCTGACCCTCATGTTATCCTCATTTTCCCATACTACATCTTTTTGAAATAAATGAGGGTCAGGGTTTATTGGTTTTGATAATGCTGAAATTGTGGATCATCGCTTCCCATGAGATACGCAGAATAAGGCATCAGAATGAAGTTCTGCTTCCCTGCATCCACTTCATTGACTCATTCAGCTTCATTTATTGAGCCTCTCCCTGTGCTTGGTGGTCTTCTGAGGCTGAGGGTGCATCAGCGACTGTGCTGCTGGAGCACACAGTCAGAGTACTGACAGCCTCGGGGGTTATAAAGGGGATTTCCGGAAGATGTAACCTCCACCTCAGTCCTCCACTGTGCTTTATTGTATGTTGCTCTAATAATTCAGTAAGGCTCCAAATCATTTCATAGAGCTTTGTATACACACACACACACACACACACACACACACACACATACATATATTTGAAGTGAAGAAGTGAAGTGAAAGTTGCTCAGTCGTGTCCGACTCTTTGCGACCCCGTAGACTGTAGCCCGCCAGGCTCCTCTGTCCTTGGCATTCTCCATGCAAGAATACTGGAGTAGGTTGCCATTCTCTTCTCCAGGGAATCTTCCTGACCCAGAGATCAAACCCAGGTCTCCTACATTGCAGGCAGATGCTTTACCATCTGAGCTACCTATGTATATAAAGCGTTGGCCTCCACACAATCCTATTAAGAGACAGAGAAAGGTAGACTGAGGGTCAAATTCTGCACCCTTCATTCTGTCAGAGGGGAAAAGCCTAACGAGCAAGTATATAGTCCTGCAGGATGTTATTTATGTTGCTCCTCATTGTCATGGAGTCCAATTGCCTATCATTAGCAATAAAAAGTCACCTTGGAGCCAGGAAGCGAGTAGTGGGGAGATAAATTAGGAGTTTGGGATTAACATAGACGAACTTCTATATATAAACAGCAAGGACCTATTGTATAGCACAGAGAGCTATATTCAATATCTTGTAATAATCTATAATAGAAAAGAAAAAAAGGGAGATATATATGTATATGTATGTATCTGAATCATTTTTCTGTACCCTTGAAACTAACAGCATTGTAAATTAACTATGTCAGTTTTTTTAAATGGTTTAAAAAAGTTATAAAGAAATGATGCATCATTTATGCTCTTGTGACATGTATGTAAAGTTAGTGCATTAGTTTATGTAGCAACCATTCATCATCTTATTGCCTAAAAAAAAAAAAAAAGTAGGAAACTTTCACTGTTACTAGATGAGTTCCCTGTGTACTCAGCATGGACACACTGGCATGGTTATAGACCAAATTATAGACCAGTGTCACCCAAGTTATCTAGAAAGACTCTTCTTATCTGATAGCCTCTCCTTGTCCAGGTGTATCAAGTAAGCTTGGAAGGCCAGCTTCCCCACAGAAGGAATAATCCTGGGCAAGAAAGCAGATGAATTGGGTTCTAGGCTTGGCCCTGATAATTTGAGTCTCAGGTTAGTCAAGGCAGCAGGCTCTGCAGAGCTGTGCTTCTTTTCACAAGAGGATTCTGTAGCTCTGATTTCTGACTGCATCCAGAGGCTGTGCAAGTTAGTGAAGCTCATGCCTATAAAAGAAGTCTCCCATTTATTTTTAGAATTATTACTTAACTTGAGTTCTGTGTTTTTCAGCCTCTAAAGTATATGAGGTGTGGGCTGTCACTTGGGAAGATTTCTCCATCATCCTGCCTTGCTTTGGCAGGCAGAGTTTCATTTGCGTACTTGGTTCAATACCAATTTGGCATTTAAGCTTGAAACAGGTGCTTTTCAGAGGTTTTTTTTTTTTTTAAAGAAAACACATTTAGAACAAACTAGGGGACTTTTCCCTGGGGGATTAGTCAGGGCAGGCTCCATCCCTTCATGTGTTCCCTCTCCCTTCCTCCCCCTCCTTAGTTTAGGAAGCAGTTCAGAATAAGCCAGAAAAACAAATGATCAGGGATGCCTAGGCACCAGATGAGGAGCCAAGACAGAAGACTGGGCACTGGAATGGCAATGGCAAAAAGAAGGTGGGGGGAGCAGGAAGGACAATTGAGAGAGAACATAGCCAAAGACCAAAAAAAAAAAAAGAAAACTTTGACAAAATAGCTTCTTTTCCTACTAAGCACAGTACAGGCTAGTCTGAGATGGTACTTGTGAAAAAAAATGTCTTCTCTCTCTGTTATTCGTGAAACTAGGATAAGAGGGAAACAAGATTTTAGAAATAATCATCATTAAATTTAGGAGGACAGAGTATCCTCATGTTGTTATGCCTATGTTCTTTCTTTTTTTCTTTTGGGGAAAGTTCAATCTTAAACGGCTTTTGTCAAGTAGATGGTTAATTTGCCTAGAGGTGGGAGTGAAAGTAAAAAGAGATCCTAATGATTATGATTGTTATTGTTTTGTGTTTACATAGCAGTGCCTCTGCTCCAAGGTGCTTAAGATTAGGGGGAAAATGTAGGAGGAGAGATGCGGTTCAGTACTTGTCATCCATCTGCTGTAACAACCACATAGAAAATCCTTGGTGATTAATGACAAAATGAATGAAACTGTTGAGTGAGTGCACAGATAGTACAATATGTATTGAGTGGGCAAATGTTAAGTGAAAGGAAAAAAACGCAAAACGTCATACCGTCTGTACAAGGATTTTCCTGTAGCAGTTGCATTGCAGTAAAATTGCTTGGATGAAGATGCATTCCACTGAGAGGTAGGAAAACATTTTTGTGTGACTAAAGCAAGATCTTACTTAAAAGTAAACTTTGAGGCACTCCTGTTTTTGCTTTTCTCAGTGTTGTTTGTTGTGGGGAGGCACAAGCCTCTAATATTAGTGGAAGAGAGAAGCTAAGAAACAATGTCTTTGAGCTGTGAGGTGCTTGCATATTTTGAAAGTATGATTTATATGCATGTGTTCGTATTTGATGACTTGGATAATCTGAAAATCAATTTGCTTTGTCAATGCTTCCTGGATTAGAATTCCACTCTTTGGTCCCTATCCTAGGTAAGACATTGTTTGCATTGTGCTACTTGTGAGATGTTGCGGTGGTTGCTAAGGCATTTAAGGTACTGATGAAAGTAAAACGGTTGTCATGGTGACTGATAAAAATAAATGTTGAAAATGCCCTGGATTCTTTCTTTTCCAGTCTACTAAAGAAAATTGAGCGGGAAACATGGAGAGAAAGTGGCGTTTCCTTAATCGCCACTGTAACTCGGCTGATGGAGAGGTTGTTAGATTACAGGTAAGCCCCTGTTTCTCAGATACACAGCGCTCCAGTTAGGAAGTTGAAGAGTCAGAATACAGTTGCACTTGAGTTAATCACTCAAAGAACTGATAATCAGACCATGGAACCTTGTGCAGTAAAATAGCGGACTTTTAACTAGCTAGCTCAGTTTCTTCTTTGTTTTTTTGTTTGTTTGTTTGTTTTTTAATGTTTTGTTCTGGGTTCTTCAGCAGTTCTTTTCAAGTTTTAATAAATTGAGAGAGTCCTGTTATTAAAGAAATCTTTTGTTCCTGTTTTTGAAACTCACCCATTAGAACCAATAGACCTACCTATTCATCTTAGTGTGACGGTAGTGTAACAGAATTGTATAACCATGCTGCTTTCTTATAGAAGGAGAGAGGGAATGAAACTCACACCGTTACCTTTCAGAGACATGATTTTTTGATTTTGAAGTGATCTAAGCTGTTGAAGCAGGTCATCCCACTTAAATGCATGGTATTTTAAGAAAAAAAGCCTCATTGTTACTGCTGATGGCCAGGCTTACCGGCTCCTTTTCAGCCCAGTAAAAGGTGTGTTATGATACACCTTTTACTGTTACTTTTACTGTTTACTTTTACACCATAACTCCTCTTCCTTACCCCCTCTCTATTGAGAGAGGGCACAGCCCACCTGGAAGTGAAATCTACAGCCACGTTGGTGCTCAGGGAGGGTCTGACCAGCCCCCTCAACCCAAGCCTGTTGGGGCTCTGGCCTCGTTGATCCAAAGCAACTTGCAAATAGCCTCTAGTCTCTGACAGTTTCTTTTTTTCCCCTAAAAGAACAAACTGTGTTTGCCCTTAGGAAGGAAGTTCTGAGTTCTGACTCTTTCTTCTTGTTTTTAGGGACTGCATGAAAATGGGCGAGGTAGATGGCAAAAAGATTGGGTGCACCGTGAGCCTCCTGGTTAGTCAATGATTTCCCTTTTCCTCCTTGCATTCTAATGTTTGCTTTTTCTCAGAAATACTATGTTTTGTTTGTTTTTCTGCTGCAGTGTGTCTGTATCTGAGTGTTTCTTAGAAGAGTTTAGAAGTGTTCTTTGCTTTAGTTTGAATTAAATGCTAGAGAATTCTCAGCTCCCGAGTGTTGCAGAAAGTACCCACTGTAAGATCCCATGGTGATGCCAGCTTCTCCCTGTTGTATTGTTTTTCTGCCCTGAAGTCCTTTGTTGCTCTCCTAGGAAAAAAAGATAATGTCCCTGGAAAAAGGTCTTTTCAATTCTGTGTAAACAGTTCCTTTCTACCCTGCTTATATTTATTCTAGATTTTAATAAATATTAATGTTCCTTTCTGAACAAATGACAGTTTCCTGTTTAACGCACATATTTTCACTCTGTAGCTTCTTTGCAAATTAAAGCCATCTGTGGTTAAGATTTGGACTATAACTGGGATAACCATATAGTTTCTCATCCAAACAAGAAATTTTGGAAAACAAAAATCAATATCGTAAGGATAATAGGCTATAGCAGAACAGTTCTGGGAACACAAAGTTTACCCTGAAAGTTCTCATAACTAATTATCAAATAGAATGGTATTCTCACTACAGAGCAAAAGAAGGACTATACATTTACATTCCTTTTTCAAATTTTGGTGTAGGATAAATTGATGCTTTTAATAATTTACATTGATCACATTTAAAATACAAGAATACTCTGTGACTGCTTCTGGTTCTAAATTTGTGTATATCATGGTTCCTTTTTCTTATTTTGCAGAATAGATAACACCTCATCATCTATCCTAAGTATTTGCACAATCAATTCTAATTCTTACTCTGATCCACAAGTCTCTTATATCCATGCCTTTTTGTTCTCTATTTGCCTGCACCTTAAAATTTTGTTTTTTCCCCAACCTGATTCTGTCTTGTCTTAGCTCATTGATAACAGATTTGGTTTGTTTGTTTTGTTTATTCCCCCTCACAGTCCCTCTTCAGAGCTCAGAATTTTTACTTTCTTAGGACTATCTTTTTCCTTAATTTCTTTTCTCGCTATACTGTTCATCTCTGAGTATATGACTTTATCCTTTTTTTTAACCATACCTACCACTTCCTCCTCATTTTTGCATTTAATTGTTACATTCCACCTCTGATACCAGTTGCTAAAAATAGTGAGACCTGAGCATCTTTTGTCAGGCCACCTCTTGTTATGCAGTTTCTCTTATAATTTTTAAAATTATAAAAAATTATAATTTTTATCATCAGATCCAATAGTAACCTGCAGGCTATCAGGCCAAGCTTGTTTCTCCCATAATTTTTTTAAGCAGTTTCTTCCATAATTTTTTTTATGCAGTTTCTTCCATAATTTTTATCATCAG
The DNA here is from genome assembly GCF_055505025.1 of Bos grunniens. Lineage (NCBI taxonomy): Eukaryota > Metazoa > Chordata > Mammalia > Artiodactyla > Bovidae > Bos > Bos grunniens. The sequence continues at coordinate 63,647,230 of NC_141168.1, read as the reverse complement.
ACCCAATAGTAACCTGCAGGCTGTCAGGCTAAGCTCACGGGGTCAGCCCATTACCTCTCCCCTTAGCACTTAATGTCTAACCTTGAGCACAGTCATTCCCACTTCTAAATTTCCTTTCTGTGCTTTCCCCACTGTTTGCCAGCCTTTGGCCATGGTCAAGGTCCTCAGCCTGATCTCCTTCCATGTCTCTGCTTGTACGTCAATATTTGAGGAAAAAAGCCAAGTGCTCTATCATCTTCAGGTTTTCTCAGTCTGTCTCCTTAATCCTGGCTCTCCCCCAGCTCCAAGCCTGAAATCTCATAAATAACCTTAAAGGAAAGCCTTTACCTTTTCCTGAAGGACTCATCTTCCATTGTCTCCATCTGCTTTCACAGCGCCCTCTGTGACCTTGAGAGGTACACTCTTAAATGTAGACTCTGGGTCCATTTCCTCAACTGGTATAAACAGAAGATATAATTTCCTCAGATGAAAGACTGAATACTCTGACCTAAATGTGTTTACTCTAGTTTCCCAGTAGGAGTAAGCCAGAGACAATAAAATCAGTGGCCCCCATCAGTGTTCACATGAGACAAAGAATCTAGCTTGTTAGTTTTGCCCTGACCAAGAATAGTCCTTATAGGAAATGCTAACACTTTGAACACTGCTTTAATTTCAACTAGCACAGGAATACTTATTATTAAAGGACCGAATATATAACTCTGAAGCTAATCTTTTTAGCTTATACTCCATATGGAAAGTTTTTTGATGTTTTCTAGCTGCAATATGCTTCTCTTTAATCACTCACTTCCTCCTGGAGATTTTTCTTAACTCTTTGGAAAGATCAATTCCAGAATGTCTTCAGAGGAACTCTGACTTTCTCTACAAGCTCTGAGTTAAACGGTAGTATTAGACTGGTAAAATGTGTAATCTTTGACATGACTAAAACTAGGAAATTAATTATTGTTTTGTTCTCTCTGTCACTAGTTTTGCCAGACATACATGAAAGCGACTCATCTGCTCACTGAGAGATTTTTTCTTTCTTTCTTTTTTTTTTTTAAAGACCTATTATTCATTTACAGAATGATCACTTATTTTGTTCCCAAAGAAATTTGCTTCTTACCAGAAAGCTATTGGAAAAAAAACATTGCTTAATAATGTAAAGGTCTGCTATTGAGTGGTTAGATTTATGTTTATGGTACAATAATTCTTGCTGATTAAAATTATTTTGATTATAATAAGAGAGATGTGAAGAGCATTGTTTACTAGCTTTTTAAAGAATGCTAAGATCTATAGGACACTGTAGCCTACCAACTCCTCTGTCCATGGGATTCTCCAGGCAAGAATACTGGAGTAGGGTGCTGTGCCCTCTTCTTGGAGATCTTTCCAACCCAAGAACTGAACCCAGGTCTATTATGTCTCCTGCATTGGCAGGTGGGTTCTTTACCGTTAGTGCCACCTGGGAAGCCACTCAAGATTAGTGCCACCCAAGGTATATAGGACACCAGAGGAAAGGGGAAGGATAATGGTATAAATTGGAGGAAATATTTTTTTATAACGCGTTCAACTACATGTCAGCTTCTTGAAGTTAGATGAGTCCTCATATTGAAGAATGGATACTATTAGGTAGTGGCCACAAAGTGCATTGACAGGAGACCCTCAGGCTTCATGCCCAAGTACAGTTAAGCAGCCACACTGGCTAGTTTGGTCCGTAACCGAAGCCCTCTCTAGCTAATCAACTTTAAAAATGTTTAAAATTCCTGGCCTTTCCCTGTTACTCCTTCAAGTCAACAGATTTGTCTCCCCATCACTATTCATTTTTCATTCTACACACCAAGTAGCATCTGTCAAAATAATAGCAATAGTAATGATAGTAGTTCAGATGGCTGTAAGCAGAGATTTCATAATATCTGCAGTGATCTGCTCTCTGAAAGAGCCTTATACAGAGCCTCACAGCATCACGCTTTTGCTGGAATCCAACTTCTTACACTTTTACTCCTATGTTTACTAAGTTCAGTGAGGACTAACATACTTTCTAATATGATAAAGAAATAGATGTGGAGGCTTGTAAAGTAAACATTTAAAATGACAACATAATGTGTTCAGTTAAGTCAAAGTTGAGTTTTTGATGATGAATGTTAAAACATTTTAGAGAAGTTTAAATAAGATCCAGATACTTTGTTTTCATAAACCAAATATTTTCAGTAAGCGTACCCTTGTAACAATAATTTGAAATAAAATCTCTTACAAATCCCTTTATGTTGTAGTTGTAAACTGGAAACCTTTAATTCACCATAAAATAATTTTAAGATGAAAGAAATTATCCTTTGACTATCAGTGATCAAATGTAATAAATAGGTTAATATCTTACATCTTTTTAATATTTTAGTTGAATTTTTAGACTAGTTCATTGGCAGTTAAACTTAACCAAAAAACGATAGACAGTAACAAAAGAAATGTGAATCAGGGGTAATAACATACCCCCAGGAGTTACCAGCCTATCTAGTTGTTGATGGGTAATTTTTAATACAGACAGTGTTGAATTAAAGATATATCACTGTGTTTTGCCCTTGACTGGCAGTCCAAAGGTTGAGACTGCCCTAACAATGCAGGGAGTGTGGGTTCTATCCTTAGTCAGGGGACTAAGATTCCACATGCCATGTGGCACAGCCAAAATAAAATAAAAGGAAAGAAATGTCAAAAAAAATGTATATATATATGACTGTGTCCCTTACTTAATTTTGTGAGACATTTATATAGAAAAATTTGTCTATTTTCTTGGTTCAAGACATGAAACTTCAAGCAGAGTAAAGGGTACATACCTGCCAGCCTAACCGTTGAGAAGTTATCCATAGTTGTACTCTTTTTTGTCTTTTAGAACTTCTATAAGACTGAACTGAACAAGGAAGAGATGTATATACGCTACATCCACAAACTCTATGATCTGCACGTCAAAGCACAGAATTTCACAGGTAATTGTGTCTTTTGACTTGGGTTGGGGGAAGTGGGCTGGTCACTGTTATATTAAACATAATAATTCCTCTTTTTTAAACTAGAGCTGAAGACTCAACCATTTCTCCTTTTAAAATTGGAATTTAGAACTGGAATATATATGTTGTTTTTTCTTTACTATATCTCTGCATAGTTTTTTAGGGGTTGGTTTTGGGATTGGTTTTTGAATGGTTTATAAAATACACACCTAGATTTTCACAGTCTATTTAGAGTTAGTATTTCACCACTTCAAGTTAAATATAGGAACTTTACAACCTCCCCACTGTACATTGTAATAGTCATAAGCATATATGTATGTACATTGAAAAATTCCATCAGGTAATGTCATAATTTTTAAGTCATACCTATTTTAAAGAATTTAAGAGGATAAAAATTATCTATTATATTTACTCAGATATTTACCATTCCTGTTGCTCTTTGTTCACTCATGAAATTCTCAGTTTTCCTCTGTTAACATTTTCATTCAACCTCCAGAACTTGTTACAGTATTTCTTTTATTTTTTTTAAATTAACTTTATTTTATTTTTAAACCTTACATATCTAGTAGTGAAGAACTCTTAGTTGTCCTTCATCTTTATTTTACCTTCATCCCTGAAGGAAATGTTTGCTGGGTACAGTTGGACAGTGTCTTCGTATCAGTACTTTAAAACTTTTATTTTCTTCTGGCCTCCATTGTTTTTGGTGAGAGCTGTAGTCATTTAAATTGTTCCCTGTATGTAATGTGTAATTTTCTCTGGTTGCCGTTAAGACTTTGTCTTTGGTTTTCAGCACTTCAATTATGGTATATATATCGGCATGGTTTGGTTTTTTTTTTTTTTTTTTTTAATCTATCCTGGTTGGGTTTGCTGAGCCTCTTGGATCTCTCAACATTTCTTTCACCAAATTTGGAAAACTTTCAGGCATTATTTATTCAAATATATTTTCTGCACTGATTCTCTGTTTTGGGACTCCAGTTTTATGGATGTTAGACCATTTGGTATTGTTCTGTAATTTCCTGGGGTGCTGTTTTGGGGTTTTTTGTTTCAATTTTTTTATTCTTTCTGTTTTTCAGATTGGATAATTTCCATTTATCCATTTTCAAGTCCATTGGCTCTTTATTATTTCCATTCAACTACTGAGGCCTTCCAGTGAAGTTTTAATTTTTTTAATTTTTTATTATTTTTCTAAGTTTATTTAGCTATTTTTAATAGCTTCAGTGGTTTTGCAAAAATTTGTATTTTCTCCTCATTTCACGAGTGTTCACTTTTACTTCAAGTAACATGGTTATAATAGCTGTTTCATAGTATTTGCCTATAATTTCAAAAACTGAATCATCTTAGAGTTGGCATCTGTTAATTGCTTTTTCCCTTTGAGATTTATTTAGTGTTCCTGGTTCTCTGAATGTCAAGTAATTTTGGATTGTATCCCAGACATTTTGAATATTGTGAGATTCTGGGTTTTCTTAAAATATTCAAAAAATCAATCCAGCTAAGTTCAGACCTAAAGTCCTGAGTTACCTTTTGAAGGTCAGTTTAGTTTTCAAAGCCTTTGCTGCATTTTTGTGGTCTTTCCTGCTTGTGTGCCACCTGGGGAGAGCCTGGGACATGGACAGTTATCTATACCGTAGTTCATTTATCAGAATCTTTGTTATGTTGATTCTGATTCATTCTATACATGTACAGCTTAAGGGTGAGCCCAGGAAGACATGCACATAATTTAAAAATTCCTTTCTCCATCTCCTTGTTCTCTCTGATCTTTCTCAGTCTTACCATCTCCCAAGGGCTCGTTTTCCTGATACTCTTGCTTAATCAGAGCCCGAGTACTCAGAGCCAAGACTTGATCCTCCACACTATGATCTACTATGTATAGTCAGCCTCCCTGGTAGACAGAAAGCAGTGAAAGAAAATAGGAAAGTGGAAGCCACTACTGCTGCCGCCGTGACTGCCCCTGATGCCACAGTGTGGGTTTGCAGCTTTGTTCCTGGGACTCAGAGTGGACCAGAAGAATAGAAAGGACTCCCACAGAGGGTCCTTCTCCCAGTTCTCTGACTAAAGGAGCTTTTTCTGTCTGTTTTCCATTTGAAGTTACAGGAAACAGGGAAGGCTAAGCCTGGAGATACAAAAGGCAAAAGGGTAAAAACAAGGAGTTCACCACTCTGTCATCCTCCTTTAAGTACTGATTTTCCTGTTCTGTCTACCTTCTCATTTACTTTTCAGAATTCTCCAATAGTTGCTTTATATATTCTGTCTTGGGTTTTTAGGTGAATCAGTGAGAAAAATACACTAAAATGTGCATACTACATCTTAACCAGAATGAGAACCCTTTAATTGGATTTAGAAATTACAAATCTTAGTCTTTTGGCACACTGTTCTTCCAAGGAACTCCTGAATCTTGGTTCCTCCCCCAGCTTTGAAAGAGTAAAGGAACACTTTCTGAAGTGATGCTCATGTTCCCAGGATTTAAGCATGCCTCTAGCTACGGTTCCACTATATCAGCTAAGAGCACCGCTTAAAAGTTAAAAGTTCCCAGTTCTTGACTCAGACTGGAGACCTTTATGATATCTTTGATACCTCTCATTCATGAGGTGCTATTGGTTCTGCTTCCTAAAAATAAAAGCCATATCCTCTCTTATTGTTTCCAGTTTCACTGCCTCAATCAGGCCTTCATCGTCTCTCTCTTGGACTGCTTCTTAACTATCCTGAGTTATTCACTAGAGCAGGGATCAGTAAACTTCAACCTGCAGCCCTGTCATTTGATTTTTTAAAGAATGTTTTATTAAAACTCCAGCCACACCCACTTAATTACATATTGTATATGGTTGCTATAGCACTCAAATGGCATAGTTGAGTAGTTGCAACAAAGACTGTATGTCCTATAAGCCTAAATTATTGACTGTCTGATCCTTTGAGAAAACTTTGTCACCCCCTTCTCTAGATGTAACTTTGTCAATTCATGTCTTCTGCAAAGTAAAGCTCAAAGTCTTTATTCAAGGCCCATCATAATTGAAACAACACTTGTCCATTCAGCCTAATGTATTCTTGTTTACCTCTAATACTGTGTTCCTTCTTCTTATCCTTCAGAGCCAGCTCCTGTATCATCTTTTCCATGAAGTCTTTATCTTCCTTCTCTCTCCCTCACCAACTCGCACCCCCAGCTTTGGGCTGAATTAATGTTTTCTACTCTTTTCCCATTGCAGTTTTTTCAGATTTCCATTCAAGTACTTATCATATCATTTTATTCATAGTTATATAACAAGTGTGTGTGTGTGTGTGTGTGTTGATAAGTAGGGAGGTAGGTAGGTTGAGAGATCTTTAGTTGAAGGTAAATTCCTTGAGGACAGAGATGATATTTTCTTCTTAGTCTTCTCAGTTCTTAGATTAGTGCCTAGTGAGATTTAAATAAATGCATTACTAAGAATGCATTCAGATTTTAACACCCCAAGAGCAGATTTTTCTCCTTTAATATTGTTAATTCCTTAATCACCAAGGAAGCCCCGGTATCTCTTCACACAGATGTCCTGATAGTTTTGATTAAATAAACTAAGATTTTTTTAGCTGACTTTGTTGTCTAGAAGTTTAAGTAGTCATTTGAAAGTAGTTTGTAGCTAATATTAGAAAAATGGTGAACCTGGTTTTTTTAATCTGTGAAAACAATCTAGTAGACGTGCTTTATTTTGAAGCCCATTTAAGAAAAAAAAAAGAAGAAGAAATGAGAGAGGGAAGTGAGGACAAGCTCTTGCAGATATGTAACAGATATATTTTGGTGTTCTGAAACTCCAAATCTGTCACCTTATATTTTGAAAATGTGTAAATCTTGTTTTCTTGAATTTGTTTACTAAGCTTGAAGTTTTTATGTTCCCCAAAGTCATAAGAAATAAGTTCTTCTCCCATATAACATTTTACTCATTTCTCCTCTGTCCTCATTTTTGTGGGTCCTTGGAGAAAGTGGAATTGATGGAAAAACTTCTGTCTTTACAGGATTTGTTTCTTGTGGCTTAATCCTTTCCAGCCCTCTGTGACAATGCCCTCCATTGCACGATTCATCTCCACATTTATCCTGTGTTACTTCTTTCTGCATATTGATACCTTCCCTGTACAATTCTCAAAATGATGGAATGAGATGGCCCATATATTTAATTATGTGATGATGGCCTTTTGTTCAAAATTGTAAACACTTTTAAAAACATTGTTCATAATTTTGGATGTGAGTCATCTTTCTCTTTTCAGTATGCAATACAGTCTTCTAAAGATACATAGGAATAAACATGCAACATATTGTAATAAAACATCTTCGATATGCTGATGTGTTCCAGAAACCTCAGTAGTCTGTTGCTGACGCCTCAGAGGCATACGTTTCCTTTAATGAAAATTTTCTGCAGTTTCCTTCACACACACCGTTTACCCCTGATATACATCTTTATCTTCCGGAATCAAATTCTGTTCCAGGTGTAACTTGTTTTCACGCCTCCCCACATCACCCTTCGGTCATCTGTCAGCTTGCTCTGCTGGCCTGCCAGTTGTTGTTCATTCACTAAGTCATGTCTGACTCTTTGTGACCCCATGGACTGAAGCACGCCAGGCTTCCCTATGTTTCATTGTCTCCTGGAGTTTGCTCAAAATTCATGTCCGTTGAGTTGATGATGCCATCCAACTATCTCATCGTCTGTCCACCCCCTTCTCCTCTTGCCATCAATCTTTCCCAGCACCAGGTTCTTTCCCAGTGAGTCACCTCTTCACATCTGATGGCCAAAGTATTGAAGCTTCAGTTTCAGCATCAGTCCTTCCAGTGAATATTCAGGGCTGATTTCCTTTAGGATTGACTGGTTTGATCTCCTTGCTGTCCAAGGGACTCACAAGAGTCTTCTCCAGCACCACAGTTTGAAAGCATCGGTTCTTTGATACTCAGCCTTCTGTATGGTCCAACTGTCACCTCCATACATGACTACTGGAAAAACCATAGCTTTGACTAAACGGACCCTTGTCAGCAAAGTGATGTCTCTGCTTTTTAACACACTGTCTAGGTTTTGGATGTCTTGGATGTCATAGCTTTTCATCCAAGGAGCAAGCATGTTTTAGTTTCATGGCTACAGTCTCCATCTGCAGTGATTTTGGAGCCCAAGAACATAAAATCTGCCACTGTTTCCACTTTTTCCCCATCTCTGTACCATGAAGTGACGGGACCAGATGCTTTGATCTTAGTTTTTTGAATGTTGAGTTTTAAGCCAGCCTTTTCCCTCTCTTTCACCTTCATCAACAGGCTCTTTAGTTTCTCTTTGCTTTCTGCCATGCAGAGATCCAGGGAATAGCAAGGAGAGATAAGAAAACCTTCTTAAGTGAACAATGCAAAGAAATAGAGGAAAACAATAAAATGGGAAAGACTAGAGATTTCCTGAAGAATATTGGAGATACCAAGGGAACATTTCATGCAAAGATGTATACAGTAAATGACAGAAACAGCAAGGACCTAACAGAAGCAGAAGAGATTAAGGTGGCAAGAATACACAGAAGAACTGAACAAAAAAGCCCGCCAGTGGTTACTTCTTTTCCCGCCCTTCTCAGGGGCAGCTCACCCACACCCGACCTTCCCGCCATCCCTTGGACCTTCCCAGAGCAAACGTTACTTGAACAGCAGTTTACAGATTAGAAACACTTCATTAGTCCCCACTTTTTTCTTTTTATTTATTGTCGCAAAAGGTACATAACATAAAATTTGCCATCTTACCCATTTTTCAGTGTGCACTTCAGTGGCCATTAAGTGCATCCATGTTGTTGGGCCACCATCACCACCATCTGTCTCCAGAACCTTCTCATCCACCCAATCTGAAACCCTGTACACATTAAACATTCCCATTTTCCCCTCCCCTCATCTCTGGCACCACCACTCTACTTTCTCTCTGTGTAAATTTCACCTTCATCGCCTTTTCGGTCCCTCCCTGTGGGCAGCTGAGATGTGGGAAGGGGTTCCCTCTGGCCTCCCCACTCACTATTCCACCTTTACACTGTGTCATGGTTAGTCTCAAGGATATTTTTTGAAAGCTCAGGGAGATACAAGAGAAATCTGAGAGGCAAAGATGATCATTCTGGAGCTGTGTCATTAAAAGAAAATAGGAATTATTCAGCAGCTAAAGGCTTGAAGGAACAGGCTGTGAAGGACCCCAGGTGTCGGTTGGTGTGATAAGGGAGAGGAATCTTAGTTTGTTCAGGTGACAGGAGCAAGAGTGGACAGAAAAACAAAGATGCCCTTGGGGTTTTCTTAGATGCTTGGCATTAGAAGGGTATGTGGGTAATTAAAGATTAGGAAGTGATCTCAGGAGGCCTCAAGGAAAATGAGGACGCTGTTCAAATACAGTACGGCTCTGATGATCTTGTTATCATCATCGTCTGTCTTGTCCCCTGCAAAGCAGTCTTCCATGGCAACCCACTTCGTGACAGATTTGGCTGCTTCTACATCCACCGATTAATCGACAGCCTCCAGCAGACATTCACTCTGTCCATCTCACCCCAGGAAAGGGCCTGTCCTGTGTCCATGCAGTGGAAGGCGCCTGTGTCCCTGACAGGCAGCCGCCTCTGGATCAGGATGCATCATGTTTCATTCAGCAAAAGTGATGATGGGGTCGAGGGGCTGGAGGCTTTTTAGGGAGACAGTACCAGGCTCACAGTAGCAGTCTCCTTACCCGTCATAAGTGGGGACATTGGGAAAATGTGAGTGGAGGGACCAGCTCATGGGCAGGCTTCTGTGTCACTTTAGGAAGTCCAAATTCATTCTGTTGTTAATAGTTACTGAGAATCATTAACTAGTTTTAATCATGGGAGTGATGTGATCACTTGCATTAAAGAAAACTTATGTTAGTAACAGCTCGCACACTGAATGCTGGGGAATAAGAGACTGCTGGTGGGTGATGAAAAGTTTTGCTGCAATCATTGAAGTTACTGGGTTGAGCTCACCAAAGGTAATTAAAGAGGAAAACACAGCCAGAACCTAAGAGACAAGAGAATAGTGATGGTGACCCAGGCCTTTCTCATCACAACTATATTTTATACATTGAGATGGCCAGATCACAGTACTGGAACATGTGAGTTCCAGTACACATAGGCTCCAGTACACATAGGAGCTCCAGTACACATAGGAGCCTTATGTGTAGTTATCCTTAAAGCAAATAAGTGAAGAAAAAGAATTACCATTTATGGATATTGTATTAAAAGTTACTACTGTGTCTTTTCAGACATGTGTGGGGATGGTAGGTAAATGGATACCTAACATAAGGGTTTTATCATTTTATTCAGTTTAGTAAGTAAGTTGGCTGTTAGAGTGTCAGGTGAAAAAAATTATAGTCTTTCATCAGGGACAGTGAATTCTGGTTCCCATTCTTGATGTATTTGGCCGTATTTATGGTTCAGGAAGAGAAGAGACCTGCAGAATGGCAAGTATCCTACTAAATACATTACCTGTCAACCATGCTTAAGCCTGTGGGTCACCATTTCTATACACGTGTATAGAATGTCATCCCTTTACATGTTTCTCCAGGAAATCACCCCTACACCAAACATGTCATGACTTTAGTAACCATTACTGAAGATTTGTGGGGCCAGCCAGAGGGGGTGTCAGAGTACACAGCCCACACAGTTTGTTCTCTCTCTCTCTCACACACACACACACACACACACACATGCACACTCCTCTTACCTAATACTTTTACCCTTTCTGGTCCTTTCTCTGTTGGCTATTAATAGATTTTAAAAGTTTTTCTTCTCTGAACTCTTCTCTAGCTTTTCCCCTTCCATATTCTGTCTGTACCCTGATACCCCCCCACACATAAACAATAAGTCCCCTACATACGAACTTTCAAGTTCTGAACTTTCAAAGATCTGAACGTGTGTTCCATCAATGTCAGCGTGAGTGAAATGGCAACTTGCCCTCTGTCTCCTATTGCTGATGATCCTTCAGCTCTGCCATCTCCCACCTCCTATACCTTCTTCAGTGAGTAACTCTTCTTGCCTGTTCACTCAATGCCAGCCCCCTGTGTGCCAGCTGTTGTACCATACTACTGTACTTTCAAGGTACTGCACTTTAAAGGGTTTTCTTTATTTTTTGTGTTTTTTTAATGTGTTATTTGTGTGAAAAGTATTATAAACCTATAACAGTACAGCACTATAAAGCTGATTGTGTTTGTTGGGTACCTAGGCTAACTTTGTGGACTTATGAACAAATTACACTTAAGAACACACTCGCAGAACAGAACTCATTTGTATATAGGGGACTTGCTGTATCACTTTCACATTTTTCAGCCTTTTATTAGCCAAGAGAAATGAGCTATCATTTTTTGTCTCTTAAGCATGCCCTTTTTTGCCAACAAAGATCCATATAGTCAAAGCTATGGTTTTTCCAGTAGTCATGTATGGAAGTAAGAGTTGGACCATGAAGAAGGCTGAGCATTGAAGAGCTGATGTTTTTAAAGTGTGGAGTTGGAGAAGACTGTTGAGAGTCCCTTGGACAGCAAGGAGATCAAACCAGTCAATCCTAAAGGAAATCAATCCTGAATATTCATTGGAAGGACTGATGCTGAAGCTTCAGAACTTTGGCCACCTGATGTGAAGAGCTGACTCACTGGAAAATAATCTGATGCTGGGAAAAATTGATGGCAGGAGAAGGGGGTGACAGAGAATGAGATGGTTGGATGGCATCACCGACTCAATGAACATGAGTGTGAGCAAACTCCAGGAGACAGTGAAGGACAGGGAAGCCTGGCGTGCTGCAGTCCATGTGGTCACAAAGGGTTGAAGAAGACTGAGTGACTGAACAACAACAAAGCATGCCCTATGGAAACTACCCATAGTCCCCTGCCAAAGGATTTACCAGTGAACCTATGTAGCAAACAAAAGCATGTCTCCCCTACATTTTGAACCAGCTACAGAGCTATCCTTAAACATTTTTATTATGCCAGTACATATGAACAGTAGTGGGGGAAATAGATGGGAAGGAGAGAAAGACAAAGAGAAACAAAAGATCAAACACAGTCTCTGGTAATTCCATCTCCCGGGGCGCTTCTCATTCATTCACCTTCCGTTGCATGTGTCCTGGACATGTGTTCTTCAGTATCGTAAAATTCAGAAAAAAAGTACTTAATCCAGCTTGTCCTGAACCAGCTGCATTGGGGTCCTGTCTCGATCATCACCTTCCCACTTATCTTTCAGAGGCTGCATATACGCTGTTGTTATATGATGAGCTGCTGGAATGGTCTGACCGGCCCCTCCGGGAGTTCCTGACCTACCCCATGCAAACGGAATGGCAGCGCAAGGAGCACCTGCACCTCGCCATCATCCAGAACTTTGACAGAGGCAAGGTAAGTGGCCCCAGTCACCTGTGTCCTTTCCCAAGGTGACTGTCACATCTCCTTTATTTCTAGTTCATTGATGGCCACCTCTTCAAGCAGGGGCCCTCAAATTTTCAGTGTGCATTAACTCCTGAGAGTTGACTGAAATTAAGATTCCCAAGCCCCACTCCTGCAAATTCTGATTGAGTAGGTCTGGCTTGCACCAGGGGGTTCTGCGATTTTAATAAGGACTCCAGAAAATTCCAGTGTGTATGAACTTGAACCCCATCTTGAGAGACCCTCATCTAGAGGTTTCAACATCCAGGCATTTTATTAACTGAAAAACCACTATCACACCTCCCCTACCTCCCCTACCTCCCCAAATTGGCACATAGTAATCTGTCCCAGTCCACTTTTTTTTAAGGTGAAATAAATGAAACTAAATTTATTTACAGCATTTTATGACATTCCGTCATATACTCAGAGTTGCCATGGGGTGTTGAAAACCTCCCTGAGCTAATAAAGCAATTCAGCATGTCACTTCCCTGCCACCTGCTCCCTCTTCAAGGATTTGCAATGCTCTTGGAAAAAAACGTGAATCTGACCCCAGTTGATTTGAACACTTGGATGCTTTGGTGATACATGTCTTAGATTTAAATATATCTTTCAAAGTTCCAAGGTTAAACAGGAAATGAAAATACACCCAGTGGCTGTCATTCTTTTATAAAACATGATTGGGTACTCCTAAAAATTTGATGCAAGGGAATTGCTTCTTTCCTATCCTCTTCTATTATTTATCTAACTACACTGACATACCGTTCATTACGTTAATAGCAAAGAAATGCCTCTGTGTCCTCCTGCAGTAAACTTTCCACCTGTAAGATAAGCTGTTACAGAACCTCTCTTGGCCCATTCCCAGGAGTCTGTGCTTTATGAGGACTTGGAGACTATGGCCCATGGGTCAAACAGCTCACTGCCTGTTTCAGTTCAGCCCACAAACTAAGACTCACTTTTACATTTTTAAATGCTGAAAAGAACTAAAAAGAAGAATGGTATTTGGCCTGTGAAAATTATATGAAATTCATATTTCAGTTGTCAATAAAGTTTTATTGTAACACAGCCAAGCTCATGCGTGTCTGCGGATGTTTTCATAGTTTAATGGCAGTGGTGACAAAGGTTGTATGGCCCACAACACCTAAAGCATTTACTGTTTGGTGGGAAAATTTGCAGACACCTGAGCTAGATCAAAGAAGTTTTACATTTCTGCTGAGAGTAACCAGCTGGCTTAGACCCTTGGAGTTTACAAGTATGCTTGGGCCAACAAGGAATCCACTGAGCCAGCTGTGGATAATTGGACCTTAGGGGTCAGTGGCAGTTCCACATATCCCAGCCCCGAGGGGCTGCTCATCCATCTCCTTGGCCATTGTGGAATTGCAGTTATTTCAGCATGATCGTTTTGTCTATTTTTTAACTATAAATTATTACTTTATTTTTTTTCATTTTATTGAAGTGTAGTGATTTACAATGTTGTGTTAATTTCTTCCGTGCAGCGAAGTGACTCATCTGTACATATATATGTTCTTTTTCATGTTCTTGTCCATTTCAGTTTGTCACGGGATGTCGGATATAGTTCCCTGTGTCACACAATAGGACCTTGTTGTTTATTCATCCTATATGTACTAGTTTGCATCTGTTAATCCCAAACTCCCAATCCATCCATCCATTCCTTCCCCACCCCTGCTTGGCAACCACATGTTTTCCATGTCTGTGAGTATGTTTTTGTCTCATAGATGTGTTGATATGGGTTGTATTTTAGATTCCATATAAAGTGATATCATATGGTGTTTGTCTTTCCTTGACTTACTTCACTTAGCGTGATAGTCTTTAGGTTCACCCATGTTGCTACAAATGGCATTATTTCATTCTTTTTGATGGTTGACTAATATTCTAATGTATATGTGTGTGTGTGCACCACATCTTCAGGATAATAGTTTTGAGATGATACCAGGAAATGTTGTTTTTGCACCATATGTTAATGATTTGTAGGTTATCACTTTCAACTCTCTAAATATTTTAAATAATGAACTTGTTAATTACATGCTATTTTCATGCTTAAAATTGCAGTGGTACTATTAAGGGTAGGTTTTAAAGTTTAAGAAGTAAGGCTTGATCATCTGAGAGCGGTCCCCTCTTGACCTCTGGGTGGAAATTAGTAAATGCCGTGAGATTGTTAACATTTATGTTATTCATTTGTCCACAGTGTTGGGAGAATGGCATCATCTTGTGCCGGAAGATTGCAGAGCAGTACGAGAGTTACTATGATTACAGAAACCTGAGCAAGATGAGGGTAAGGTACCTGCATGCATCCTAATCAGGTTATGGAATCCTTTTTTAGATTAACTTCCCCACATGGTGCTAGGAAGTCAACTTTGTGATCGTCTTGATGTGTCTTGTAGAAAGCTTTTGAAAGATACCTTTCCTCTGAAGCATACTCCTCTATTTATCCAGAGAAATAGCATGTTGACCTGTGTGATGCTTTTGATTAATATGCAAAACGTAAGCTGTTGATCTATTCTAAACACTACATCTGAAATATAACATTTAACCCAGGATTAATACTTTTTGTTGGAAGAGCTTGTCACTCACACACAAATCTCAGTAATATTCCATTCTTAGTCCCATAATCTGTGCAGTAAAATAGGAGAAATGGCTAGCTGACGCATTTTGAAAGATTTGGGGGCTAACTTCTGAAGGTATCAAATCTTTTTAGCTTCAGAAATGTTTTTATTTGCTAAAACTGAAACCAAGGTCTTAGTACCCAAGAGCTCAAGGAGTTTAATATTCTGTGTCCCTAAACCAAATCTTTTATATTGAGGTAGCCAAAAAGTTCGCTTGGGTTTTTGTGAAGCATCATACAAAAACCCAAATGAACTTTGGCCAATTCAATACCTTTTCTTCTTGAAGGTTCAAGCAAGTCCCTCTGGTACTCCACGTCCTTATTCTTGTCAGGTCAAACATTTTGTATCATCTTGTTACATTTAAGCTCTTCAGGGCTTCTAAAACAGGATCATCAGATTATATATACACATGCACATACATATATATTTTTAAAAATTATGATATTGCCTTTTTATTCCAAGGTAGTAATATAAGAGATAATACTCATAAACCTTTAACAACCCAGTATCCCTTATACCACAAGTAACTTCTTCCTCTGGCAGGAGCCAGCCCTGTACTTTGGGTGTACTATTTCATGTCAGGAGTTCATCGATATTTCTCCTAACAGGAAAACCAAAGAGAAAAGGCCTTGTTTTAACTTCAGCCCATCACACTGGTTTTGGCAGGCACTGCAGTTTCATATAAAAATGTCCCTGTGCTTCTCTTTGCATCCTGTCCCTGAAACAGAAGCGAGGTTACAGTGTTTACCTGTGAGGGCCCTTGGGTGCCATAGTCACTAAGATTTTTATAAACTCAAAGCTTTGCACTTCATGCCAAGTGCTCTTTTGGGTGCTGTTACTGGGGGCGGAGAAAGGGGAGATATTTTCAATTGCAATATTAGTCTTTCTCTGGAAACCCTGGGGATGATAATACCATGAATGGAAAACCATAATCTTTATGTACTTCA
Source organism: Bos grunniens (assembly GCF_055505025.1). NCBI lineage: Eukaryota > Metazoa > Chordata > Mammalia > Artiodactyla > Bovidae > Bos > Bos grunniens. The sequence goes on along the minus strand of NC_141168.1, from coordinate 63,631,328 downwards.
TGCTTCCAACCTCATCAAAGACACACTTAACAGCCTTCAGCCCCCACAACACTTGCACTATGGGCCCCGTTTGGTTTGTTGGTTTATCCCCGTTCAACCTGTACAAGGTTACATCTTCCAGATGTCCTGAATTACCATGACCTAGGAGAACTGAATGCTCAGGTGAGTACAAGAATTCTCCAGAAAGATTTTGCCTCTAAGAGTTCATGTTAATTTTTATTATGAAGAAAATATTTTGATAGACTATGTGCATAGAAATCATTTCCTCTGGTGAGAACATGTAGTAATATACTCGATCCTTTAAAGCAGAGGTCAGGAAACTGAAGCCTATGGACCTCAAAGAATTGAGTAGTTATGACAGGGATTAGGTGACTTGTAAGGTCTGAAATATTTATTGTCTGGCCATTTACAGAGTAAGTTTGCTGATCTCTGCCTTAAAGCATAGAAAAGGAGTCAACCTTCTTTTCTGCAAATGGAACTAAAGTGACATTCTCTTTTTTTTAATAGAAGAAATAGCCTCTTCTATAAAGTGGTAGAGCTAAAAGATGAGATAAAATGATTAAAACGCCCCCTGTTCTTTGCTAGATGATGGAGGCCTCTTTGTATGACAAAATTATGGACCAGCAACGTCTTGAACCAGAGTTCTTCCGAGTTGGATTTTATGGGAAAAAGTTTCCATTTTTCTTAAGAGTAAGTAATATACTACTTGATTTGCTTTCATGCTTCCAATATAGATACCCCAATCAAGCAAACTAAGATACGAATGACATATTTTCCTTTTAAGGCAGGTAATAACATCATGAGATTCTCTTTTAACTTTAGTTTGCAAACATCATACTCATATAGAATGCCTTGTTTTGAATAATTTCCCAAGTTTTCAAACAATCAGTTGAATTTTCTTCCTACATGTCAAAGCTTATTATATTTGAGGAGCAATCTTTGACAATTACAGTTGTTTCCCTTGTATAATTGGTAGCATTACTTCTGTTCAGCGGGCAATTTCCATAGAGTGAGTCTCAGAGAAAAATGGCGGGCGCTATAGGGCCTGGGAGTTGCAGACCGCAGAAAACACGACAGTTTCACATCTTGTGGAAACTCTGCCTCCAGGCTCCAGAGGACCATTGTTTGTCCTACCTGACTTTGAAAAGACAAATGCCACCCAGCAAAGACATTCAACTTATTGCTAGTAGAAACTATTTCTACAAAGGGAAATTTTCGAGAAAGGTACCTACCAGATAATAAAATATTTGACTCCATTCTTACCATTGTTCTCATTTGGCCAAGTCTCTTATGTGCTGAAATAACTTACGTAACATTTCAGTTTGTAACATCTCATTTATACTCACCTAAAAGCTCCGCCAGTATGCTGGCTCAGACGGTAAAGCGTCTGCCTACAATGCGGGAGACCTGGGTTCGATCCCTGGGTTGGGAAGACCCCTGGAGAAAGAAATGGCAATCCGTTCCAGGACTATTGCCTGGAAAATCCCATGGACAGAGGAGCCTGGGAGGCTACAGTCCATGGGGTCGCAAAGAGTTGGACACACTGAGCGACTTCACTTTCACTTTCAAAAGCATTGATAAGGACGAGAATACACCTTTTCCAGCAACTAAAGAGGAGTGACAGGAATAATTTGTAACATTGAGTGAATTCATTACAAACTTTCAATCTTAAATATCTTCCTTTAGCTGTTGGTCAGAGAAGGCAATGGCACCCCACTCCAGTACTCTTGCCTGGAAAATCCCATGGACAGAGGAGCCTAGAAGGCTGCAGTCCATGGGATTGCTGAGGGTTGGACACGACTGAGCGACTTCACTTTCCCTTTTCACTTTCATGCATTGGAGAAGGAAATGGCAACCCACTCCAGTGTTCTTGCCTGGAGAATCCCAGGGACGGGGGAGCCTGGTGGGCTGCCATCTATGGGGTCACACAGAGTCAGATAGGACTGAAGTGATTTAGCAGCAGTAGCAGCTGTTGCTACCTATGAATAGATACAGGAAGGGGGTACTTGAAGGAGGACAGAGAGGAGAAACATTTGACTTCTTTGCTTCTTTAATAATCGTTAATGTATCTGCCTTTCAGAATGAAGATATATGTGTGTGTATGTGTGTGTGTATGTATGTATGTCAAAGATTCACTTAGTATCGCATAAAACAAATGCTCAAATAACAAATCAGTCATCTAACTGATTGAAATAACCATGAATTTGGGTACTACAGACCTAGGTATAAAATCTCTTTGCTGGGTTAAGGAGGATCCACATACATTGTCGGCTCTGCAGATGGACCTGCCTGCAGACAGAGGAAAGCTTGATTCCAAATCAAAACTAGTGGCAAATTCAGAACACTTGCTGAATTTGAAAGACTGTGTCTTGAAAGTGGACACACTGGTCCTGGGCTGTCATCAGCCACCTCCTGCAGAGTGCAGGGTCTGGGTCCAAGTTCTGAGGGGAAGGAGGGACATTCTGGAGCTGTGAGCAGCGCAGAGGGCTGGAGACCCCACAGTAGGGCCCAGACATGATTCTCATGCTGCAGACCACCCCTTCCTCTCTTGGCTCAAAATAATGCGATGATTCTGTTTTATGGAGTGGGCTACCTGATCCATTATGCACAGTAGATACAGTGCTTAGGGACCATAATATTCTTAGATGGTTCATAAAACTGTTTTCTTTTAAAAATCAGAAGAAAACAGTGAACTTTCAGGTTAAAATACATATTTTAACATATGTTAAACATATTTTAACATATGTTAACATATTTTAAAATGTTAAAATACATATTATAGTGTATATTATGGGTGTGAGTGCACACTGTCATGCCCGATTGTTTGCGACCCCATGGACTGTAGCCTGCCAGGCTCCTCTGTCCATGGAATTTTTCAGACAAGAATACTGGAGTAGGTTGCCATATCCTCCTCCAGGAGATCTTCTCAACCCAGGGATTGAACCTGCATCTCCTGCATTGCAGACAGATTCTTTATCTGTTGAGCCATCAGGGAATCCCATAGTGTATACTCTACACTAGATTGTTATTTAATTGTGTATATTGTACATTAGGTTATTATTGATATTATTTGTCTTTATACCAAATGAGTCATACAGTATGATTTTTAATATTTTTAATAGAGAAAGCAGCCCATAAAAGTTGTATTGTAGCCCTGATCAAATTCTGAATTCAGCTAACAAGTGTATTATAAAGTACCCTAGAACTCTATCACGTATGTGTGATTAGTGGTAATTAAAAGTGTAAAGATTTTTAAAAGTCAGAAGTAGTTTAGGAGCCATATTTTTAAAGGAAATTTGGCAAATTAGGAGATGTATCAGCTAATAAAATGAATTTTGTTAATCTATCAATTGGAATAGACCAATAAATATATCATCTTTCTTTTGAAAACAGCTTTTCTAGAAATAAATGGCATTTCCTTCTAAATGAAAGAGAAGCGTCACCCTCTATTGGTTTCTAAATGGCACTGCACCCTTTGGAATCACAGGACTAGACTTTTTAAGAGATCAGGTTCTATCTAGTCTGTTCTTTGATTTAAAAACAAATATCAACTTTAAAAATTTCCTTTCACTGTGTGATCAATTTCCAGAGAATTTTTATTTTATTTTTTATTTTTTTATTTTTTATTTTTTTTATAATTTTAAAATTAACCTCCTCCCTCCTCCCTCCCCATACCATCCCTCTGGGTCATCCCAGTTCACCAGCCCCAAGCATAAAGCTCAAATAAATTGATATGTTTGTGTTATTGAGGTAGCTTTTTTTACCCTTATGGAAAATGAGTTCTTTATCGACAGTGTTTAAATGCATAAAATATCTTTGAATAGTGATTTGTCTGAGGAGGATGATTGAGGTCAAGAATGGGAAAGATATTTACTTTTTATTCTATGCTTATACTATTTGGGAATTTTTTATCCCATAGGTATATATTTCCTTTTTAAAGAAAGACAATTTTAAAAATTAACTATTAACAAATTGTTGTTCAGTCACTAAGTCCTGTCCAACTGTTTGTGACCCCATGGACTGCAGCATGCTATGCTTCCCTGTCCTTCACCAACTCCTAAAGTTTGTTCAAACCCATGTCTGTTGAGTCAGTGATGTCATACAACCATCTCATTGTCTGTTGCCCCCTTCTCCTCTTGACCTCAATCTTTCCCAGCATCCAGAGCTACACAAAGACATGTACATGAGTATGCACAGCAGCATTATGCACAATTGCCTAAAAGTAGAAACAGTCCAAATGCCCATCTACTGATGAATGGATACACAAAATATGGCATAGCTATACAATAGAATATTCAGCAATAAGAAAGGAATGAAGTACTGATAAGGCTACAAAATGAGTGAAGCTTGATAATATTATGTTAAGTGAAAGAAGCCAGTTACAAACAGCCACATGTTATGTAATTCCATTTATATGAAATGTCCAGAATAGGTAAATCCATGGAAACCGAAAGTAGATTAGCCAGGTGCCAAGGGGAGAGGGAGCTGGGGAGTGACTGCTAATGGGTACAAATTTCTTTTTGCAGTAATGAAAATAATCTGAAATTATATAATGCTGATAGTTGCACAACTCTGTGAATATACCAAAAACAACTGAATTGCATACTATAAAAGGGTAAATTTTATGGCTTGTGAACTATATCTCAAAACTATGGTTTTAAAAAATAATTGATGGAAAGAAAGCTTATCTCCTTTTTATTTCTCCATAACTCAAATATTAGTCCCCAAATTTATGTTTATTCCAAAATTATTTCTTACTACCTTTGAATGACCTTACACTTAGAGGCATTCCCCTAATTTTACAAACTGTTGTGACATATGAGCATTGCTTTAGAACTGTTTCAGTTTTCAGATACTTATTTGGGGACTTCAGTAATATGCAAGAAGATATGTATTATTTTATCAAGGAAATTTATATTTAAATTTTTTAATTTTATATTGAGTATAGTTGATTTACAATGTTGTGTTAGTTTCAGGTATACAGCAAAGCAACTCAGTTACATGTATACATGTATCTGTGGCTCAGATCATGAACTCCTTATTGCCAAATTCAGACTTAAATTGAAGAAAGTAAGGAAAAACCACTAGACCATTCAGGTATGACCTAAATCAAATCCCTTATGGTTATACAATGGAAGTGAGAAATAGATTCAAGGGATTAGATCTGATAGACAGAGTGCTTGAAGAACTATGGACAGAGGTTCGTGACATTGTACAGGAGGCAGTGATCAAGACCATCCCCAAGAAAAAGAAATGCAAAAAGGCAAGATGGTTGTCTGAAGAGGCCTTACAAATAGCTGAGAAAAGAAGAGAAGTGAAAGGCAAAGGAGAAAAGGAAAGATATACCCATTTGAATGCAGAGTTTCAAAGAATAGCAAGGAGAGATAAGAAAGCCTTCCTCAGTGATCAGTGCAAAGAAATAGAGGAAAACAATGGAATGTGAAAGACTAGAGATCTCTTTACACCACTCCAGTACTCTTGCCTGGAAAATCCCATGGACAGAGGAGCCTGGTAGGCTGCAGTCCATGGGGTTGCTAAGAGTCGGACACGACTGAGTGACTTCACTTTTACTTTTTACTTTCATGCATTAGAGAAGGAAATGGCAACCCACTCCAGTGTTCTTGCCTGGAGAATCCCAGGGACGGCAGAGCCTAGTGGGCTGCCTGTCTATGGGGTCGCACAGAGTCAGACACGACTGAAGTGACTTAGCAGCAGCAGCAGCAGAGATCTCTTCAAGAAAATTAGAGATACCAAGGGAATATTTCATGCAAAGATGGGCTAAATAAAGGAAAGAAATGGTATGAGCCTAACTGAAACAGAAGATATTAAGAAGAGGTGGCAAGAATACACAGAAGAACTATGCAAAAAAGATCTACACAAGCCAGATAATCACAATGATGTGATCACTCACCTATAGCCAGACATCCTGGAATGCAAAGTCAAGTGGGCATTAAGAAGCATCACTACAAACAAAACTAGTGGAGGTGATGGAATTCCAGTTGAGCTGTTTCAAATCCTGAAAGATGATGCTGTGAAAGTGTTGCACTCAATATGCCAGCAAATTTGGAAAACTCAGTGGTGGCCACAGGACTGGAAAAGGTCAGTTTTCATTCCAATCCCAAAGAAAGGCAATGCCAAAGAATGCTCAAACTACCGCACAATTGCACTCATTTCACATGCTAGTAAAGTAATGTTCAAAATTCTCCAAGCCAGGCTTCAACAGTATGTGAACCATGAACATCCAGATGTTCAAGCTGGATTTAGAAAAGGCAGAGGAAGCAGAGATCAAATTGCCAACATCTGCTGGATCATCAAAAAAGCACAAGAGTTCCAGAAAAACATCTGCTGCTAAGTCACTTCAGTCATGTCCGACTCTGTGTGACCCCATAAATGGCAGAAAAACATCTACTTCTGCTTTATTGACTATGCCAAAGCCTTTGACTGTGTGGATCACAACAAACTGTGGAAAATTCTGAAAGAGATAGGAATACCAGACAACCTGACCTGCCTCTTGAGAAATCTGCATGCAGGTCAGGAAGCAACAGTTAGAACTAGACATGGAAAAACAGACTGGTTCCAAATAGGAAAAGGCGTACATCAAGGCTGTATATTGTCACCCTGCTTATTTAACTTCTATGCAGAGTACATCATGAGAAACGCTGGGCTGGAGGAAGCACAACTAGGAATCAAGATTGCTGGGAGAAATATCAATAACCTCAGATATGCAGATGACACCACCCTTATGGCAGAAAGCAAAGAACTAAAGAACCTCTTGATGAAAGTGAAACAAGGGAATCAAAAAGTTGACTTAAAACTCAGCATTCAGAAAACAAAGATCATGGCATCTGGTCCCATCACTTCATGGCAAATAGATGGGGAAACAATGGAAACAGTGACAGACTTTATTTTGGGGAGCTCCAAAATCACTGCAGATGGTGATTGCAGCCATGAAATTAAAAGATGCTTTCTCCTTGGAAGAAAAGCTATGGCTAACCTAGACAGCGTATTAAAAAGCAGAGACTTTACTTTGCCGACAATCTGTCTAGTCAAAGCTATGGTTTTCCAGTAGTCATGTATGGATGAGGCTGGCAATCACAAGGCCTCTTTGGCCAGTCTTTCTTCGAGTTGGACTATAAAGAAAGCTAAGCACCAAAGAATTGATGCTTTTGAACTGTGGTGTTGGAGAAGACTCTTGAGAGTCTCTTGGACTGCAAGGAGATCCAACCAGTCCATCCTAAAGGAGATCAGTCCTGGGTGTTCATTGGAAGGACTGATGTTGAAGCTAAAACTCTAATACTTTGGCCACCTGATGTAAAGAGCTGACTGTTTTGAAAAGACCCTGAAATGGGTAAGATTGAAGGCGGGAGGAGAAGGAGACGACAGAGGATGAGATGTTGGATGGCATCACTGACTCAATGGACATGAGTTTGAGTAAACTCCGGGAGTTGGTGATGGACAGGGAGGCCTGGCGTGCTGCAGTCCATGGGGTCGCAAAGAGTCGGACATGACTGAGCAACTGAACTGAACTGATACATGTATCTATTCTTTTTTAGATTTTCTTCCCATATAGGTTATTACAGAGTAGTGAGTAGAGTTCCCTTTGCTATACAGTAGGTCCTTGTTGAATATATTTTGAGCAAAATAAATAACAAAGCCTCAGAAGGTATGACTTCAATCAAGAAATTTTAAATATAGGATTGTTTGTGGGGAGGGCAATCCTGATTCCTAAGGAGTCTGTCTGAGCTTGTGTTTCTCAGGGGTTTATTGGTTTATTGAGTGACTTGTGGGGCATTGTGGCAGGTTCTCAGAGCTCAGTTCTGCTGCTTGGTTCCTCTGCCTGCAGCTGCTTTTTCTCAGCTGCAACCCTGAGCCCCTTTCCCAGAGTGGTTTCTAACTTCCTCACTCTGGCCCAGAGTGCTTCCTCACTGCATTTGGTGCAATCACAGAAACCTCCCAGAGCTGAGAACTGCTGAGATCATTGGGACTTAACTCCCCAGACCACGAAGCACTTTACTCCTTAAAGATCCTCAGGGCATCTTATCCCGCAATCTTTCTTGGTCTCTGTAGCTCTTAGGAGTTTTTCTACGTACCAGGCCACGTTCAGAACAGTGGGAGCTAAGGCCTTGGACTCAGACCTGAGCTTAAATCTCATACATGTGGACAAAGTATGTAATGATCTTGATCCTCAGTTCCCAGCTACAAAATGGGGGCGGGGGACACCCTCTCAAGTTTCTTTGGGTTAAATAAGGTATGTGCTGGCTGTGCTTAACAGTTATAATTTCATTATCATTAGACTATCATTAAACTTCCCTGGTGGCTCATGACAGTCAAGAATCCACCTGCACTGGATTTGGGTTCGATCCCTGGGCCAGGAATACCCCCTGGGAAGGGAATGGCTACCCATTTCTGTAGTCTCACCTAAAGAATTCCAGATGAGAATACAGGAGGCTGGCGGGCTACAGTCCATGGGGTCGCATAGAGTAGGACATGACTGAGTGACTAATACTTTCACTATAAACTGTCAGGAACAGTTGTTCCATATCGATAACCAGATCGTGAAGGTACTTGTTGAGAAGGTCCCCATTCTGCCAGCTCTGTGGCCTCCATCAAGGATAACCTTCACCGTTTTTACCTGAATGAGAGAGTCCTAACTAACAGAATATTTACATGTATTGTAAAACCAAACCAGAAACAGACAAAAATTTGTCCAACATTTAGCAAGGCCTTAAAAATCCCCAATGTTGGCTTTAGTCAGTTAACAGAGGTCCTGGCTACAGGACGCTGAGCAGAGTCAGGGGTGGCAGGGATGCTTGCAGCAGCAGCCCTGCTGAGAGCTGGCATGCAGGCGGCTTGGCCTTCCTCTCCATGGAAGGATCTAGGTGTGAAAGGGTTAAGACCGATCTCTGTGACCTTTATAGAAAGAATGCATAAAATGTATTTTTAGGGATTGTGCTTACTTTGCTTTCTTCCAAATTGAGAATTTGCCCACTTAACTTCGTTATACAGTTTTTAAAATACTCTGTAACATGTGTTCACTAACATTCGGAGGGAACACGGTTGCTTTGTTTTGTACTTTGGTGCTCTGAGAATCAGACACTCCTTTGCACCTCATGCAGGTGAACCTGGAAGAGTGAGGCATGCTGTGGAACTTACTAGAAGCAATAGAGAGTGATGCTTCTGACCTTTGCCCTGTATTTTTAATATTCGTACAAATTCTCTAGACTGTTCCAGTGTGGGTTTTTTTGGTTATATTCTATTGATGTTGGGCCTATGCTTAGTTACTGCCAGAGTTGCATATTTTGGCTTCTCTCTGTAGTGATTGCACTCAATTACACAGTCCTAATGTTTCTTTTTCTGATTTTACCTCCAGAATAAAGAGTTTGTGTGTCGAGGGCATGACTACGAAAGACTGGAGGCCTTCCAGCAGAGAATGCTGAACGAGTTCCCCCATGCCATCGCCATGCAGCATGCCAACCAACCCGACGAGACCATCTTCCAGGCAGAAGCTCAGTGTATCCACACCTAGAAAGGCCAGATTCTGACTAGGTCCTGCTGGCCTTTGGCTGCAGAGTGTTTCTGTGCAGGTGCTTCAGGCACTGGCCCCTTGTCAGTAGCCCTGTTCTCATTCTCCTTCTTTCTCATCATCTTAATTTTAGCTTCGCTCCTTCCAAACAGAATTATGCTAGATATTCTTATAATGTCAGTTGAAAAGAAACCCCGTAAGGATTCTGTTAAGAGAATTATTTTTTTCCTTTTAGTTACAGCTTTTCTATATCTCAACCCTGCTTTAAAAGCTCCTTTTTAAGGATTTCCCCTAGAATAATTTTCCTCTGGCATCCCCTGTAGAAATGGGCTTCCCAGGTGGCTCAATGGTAAAGAATCCACCTGCCACTGCATGAGATGTGGGTTCAATCCCTGAATCGGGAAGATCCCTTGGAGAAAGAAATGGCAACCCACTCAAGTATTCTTGCCCAGGGAATTCCATGGACTGAGGAGCCTATTGGGTTACAGTCCATGGGGTCTCAAAGAGTCAGATGCAACTGAGTATGCCCATGTGCGCACACGCACACACACACCCTGTAGAAACTACTTCAGTTCAAGGAAATGATAGCATTATGTTTACTGGCATATATCACTTACCCACTTTTCCTTTGATATTTTTATTCTGGATGAAAGGGAAGAGGAAGAGGTAGCCCTATATCTTTCAGGGACTCTTAACCATGGCATTCCGGATAGCATTTAACAATTGTCGTGTAATCGACACTCCCATTGTGCAAACATAAACAACTCAACTGAAATTACACAGGCATTAGAGACAAAGAAACTTCACTCCAGGACTCCTTTATGAATTGTTCTTTCTTCCTGAAATTGACAATCTTAAAGAAGATCAGAAATTCCACCCTGAAAATTACGGATACCATTCCAAAGTAGAAACTTAAATGTACCAGAAGCAAGCAATTACTTAAGGGAAAAGATTTTGCTATCTTTCTTTGAATGAGAAGAAAAGATGGTAAATTTATAAGTAAATATAATACCTCTTTAATGTAGTTTTCAAAAATACCAACTATAACTAAACACTCTGCTTATGCAATACAAGGTTTGGGAGAGTGGATACCTCAAATGTGCAAAGGCTAGAGACAGGGAACATATGAGTTACTATCAGTACTGGTTGCTGTCTTTGGTTGTATAGGTGTTTATACATTATTTTACAAACACATTTTAAAAGGACCATACATGCACTAAAGATAAAAGAGAAAAGCCTCATAAACAAGGGTTAAAATTAATACAATCCTTAGTACCTAGGATCCAAGCCATTCAAACCTACCCCCACTCCCCAAAAAAATCTATGATAAATGAATTCACAGGAAATAGAAATTTCAAACTGGTACTTTGTCAAAATGACCTATGTGAAGCTATTTTAAGGCTTGTAGTTTGAGAAGTGATTTGCTATGAACTGAGTTCTTGGTACCTTCTTGGCAGTTTTGACTTTACCCCAGTAGAAACACTCGCTTGTTCACCATCCCTTTCTTTCTGCCATAGCTCAGGTCAAGCCACATGCCCCAGGGAGTCTGCCAAATCAGGTTCCCTCCTTGACTCTTGAATCCTAGATTTGCAGATATACGCCGTGACTCCCATCCCAGAAAGCCAGGAGGTCCTTCAGAGAGAAGGTGTTCCAGACAACATCAAAAGTTTTTATAAAGTGAATCACATCTGGAAATTCCGCTACGACAGACCGTTTCACAAAGGCACGAAAGATAAAGAGAATGAATTCAAGGTACTGAGCAATTCTTATGATACATGGTTTCCTCAAATATTTTTTTATATCAAGATGCTTGTTAAGTATTTACTCAAGACACAGGTGATAAAACCAAAAGGTGGTCTAATTATTCTTAAACTCTACCGCTTATCAGGGTGACATGAGTTGTTTTCTAACCAAGCAGATTTGTTGGCCTGGGAATTCTGACTCATTGGGTCACAGAGGAGGCCCTGAAGTTTATGATGACTCTAATGGCAGTGGTCCTCTGTCCAGTTTTTGAGATCTCAGGGTTCAGCTCAGTCCTCCATTCATTCATGTTGAACCAACTGTGGGAACCTCAGGTATTTATTCTCAGATACGGGAGACTGGCATGAGTAAAGGATACTGAAGGAACAGGTGATTCTGAGATAGAACCACTGGGGAGGCTCCTGGCCCAGTGAGAGAGACCATGCTGTCTTCTGCTGCTTTTTCTCGATAGAATGATGTGTAACTCAGACATCTGAGAGGACCAACCATAGATTCTTTGCATGGCTTGAGTTTTCCATCCTCAGTTCTGATAAGCCTTGCTCGTTCTCTCTCAGCCAGAAAGAGCAAGGTTTCTCACAGCCCTACTGGGGGAAAAGGGTGAAATTGTTCCACAGATAAATTATAATCTGCCCTTTCCTTGATAACAGTGACAAAGTGAGACCATACAGACCCCCAGTATCTCCCTCCAAGCAAAAAAAATGTAAAATGAATGTAGGATCCTGGGTGACTGGGCTTAGCTTCTTTCATCGCAGTGAAGTGAAAGTCTCTCAGCATGTCTGACTCTTTGTGACCCCACGGAGTATACAGTCCATGGAATTCTCCAGGCCAGAATACTAGAGTGGGTAGTCTTTCCCTTCTCCAGGGGATCTTCCCAACCCAGGGATTGAACCCAGGTCTCCCACATTGCAGGTGGATTCTTTACCAGCTGAGCCACCAGGAAAACCCCAAAATACTGGAGTGGGTAGCCTATCCCTTCTCCAGGGGATCTTCCTGACCCCGGAATTGAACCGGGGTCTCCTGCATTGCAGGTGGATTCTTTACCAAGTGAGCTATCAGGGAAGCTGGGAAATGTTCTTCTAATGCTATCAGCTGTGATTGATGTGAACTCGCTTGTCACTCCTGCCTAAGTTTCAGTCCCTGGTGCTCCTCACAGTAACTCCAGAATCGCTCACAGCCAAGTTATCAGAGGGAAAGCTGGGTAGTTTTGCAGTGTTATGATGAGACCGAGCAAAGCACAGTCCTTTGGTCAAGGACATTGATGGGTTAAACATCAAGGCCAGGAAACCACTGGAAAATAACGCTATGATGTTACTGAAAAGGTCCATGACCATTTTCTAATCCCTCTGGATGATTTTTCTTTCTGCCTTCCAAAACTGATTAAAGATCATTAGTGTATAATATAGTTTTCATTGCAAGTTTCCAGTAGATAGAAAGTCCAAGGTCGCCCAGAATCAGGCAGGTGACTTGCTCAGAATGGCATTCTCAATGCCCCAGACCCTGCACTAGATGCACATTTTCTGATGCCTTCTCCATTGCTTTTTCTGCCGCACCACATTTCCTTTTGGCCATCACTTTAAATATTTATCAATGGTATAGCAACCCTCCTTAAAAAAAATAGTAAATCTGGCTCCTTTTTCCTGTGCTCACAGCCCTCAGCATCTGTCTCCAAACTGCCCTTCCAGAAGCCTCATCTCTGCTGCAGCCCACTCACCCACTCTATCAGCTCTGGCAGCACGGAGCCCTCCCTTCATCTCCTGCCATGCCCTTTCACAAGCCGCTTGCGTCTCTGCTTCCTGCTGCCTGCACCGCCTCCCCCGCTCTCCGCCTGGCAAACTCCTACTCACTCTTCAAAATTCCGCTCACGTGTCACCTCCTCAGTGAAGCACAATCCTCCTCCCACAGGATGCCTTGTGTGCCTGCTTCCTCCTGTTTTCCCCCAGCACCTGGACTGTTCCTCTCTCTTCTCCCTGAGCCTTTCTTCTTTTTAAAACCTGTGCTGGGTCTTCATTGCCACTCAGGCTTTTCTCTAATTGCAGCAAGCGGGGCTACTCTCTAGTTGCGGTGCTCAGGCTTCTCATTGCGGTGGCTTCTCTTGTTGCAGAATACAGTCTAGAGCATGTGGGCTCAGTAGTTGGGGTTCCCCAGCTCTGGAACACAGGCTGAATCGTTGTCGCACATGTGATAAGTTGCTCCTCAGCATGTGGCATCTTCCCGGATCAGGGATCGAACCTATGTCTCCTGCATTGGCAGGCAGATTCTTTTCCACTGAGACGCCAGGGAAGCCCCCTCAGCCCTTCTTGATCTGCTTCACCCCTCGTCACCAGCAGAGTGCTCTGGCGTCCTGTCACAGGGCTGCTGCCATATTCATCTCATTAGATCTTGGCTGGCACAGAGAAATCCTTCGATTTGTTGTTGTTGTTGAATGGCAGAGTTTCAGGAACTTTGTCAGGTTTACTACACGTAGGAATACGCTTTGTTTAACCAGGAAACATGAGGCAGAAATGCAGAAGCCTGTTGACGAAAGAGAGACCCATTGTCAACAGCAGCTCTTACCAAAGGCACCTGTGATTTCACATGTCATGGAGGTGCTCATCCTGGCCAGAGGGAGGCCCAGCTCCAAGTACAGATCCTCCTGGATCACAGCAGTGCACATGGCACAGTAACTGTAGCCATGGGGGAGTCAGACATTCTAGTGCAGGGGTCCTGGGGCTGGCAGTACAGGTGATGAGAATGTAGCTTTGAGCAGGTCACATGCCCCTTGGGCTTCCCTGGTAGCTCAGCTGGTAAAGAATCTGCCTGTAATGCAGGAGACCCTGGTTCGATTTGTGGGTCAGGAAAATCCCCTGGAAAATAGGCTACCCACTTCAGTATTCTTGCCTGGAGAATCCCCGTGGACAGAGGTGCCTGATGGGCTACAGCCCATAGGGTCACAAGGAGTCAGACAAGACTAAGCACAGTACACATGCCTTTTGGAGGGCTAATGTCTTTCATCTTTAATACAGAAAGATTAGGCTATGAGATTCCTAAAGCCCTTTCCTTCTTGAGGATTCTGTCTAACCTCATGATGATTAGCTGATACTATATTCCATTCCAAGTAAAAATGGCTAGACCCCCTTGAGGAGTGGAGAAACTTTAAATTAGAAATTTAGAGAAAAAGGAAAGAATGTGATGACTTGTTTTTACATTTTTAAGATTATTGTCTGAAGTATATCATGTATTCTGCACAGAAAAAAGTTTCAGATTATATACAATGAAATTAACATAAGCTTCAGCATGTCTTACTGAGATAGCTTCCTGAGTGCAAGGAGATTGCTGAAGCACTGGAATGAATACTAAAGAAAAGCTGACAAAGACTGAAAACTTGGTAAAATTGAATGGCAAACATTAGTCATTGCTCAGTAACTGGAAAGAAGGTAACTTGGGAACTTGGTAACAAATTAATTTGTTTTGTATTTCATAGAGTCTCTGGGTGGAAAGAACATCACTATACTTGGTGCAGAGTTTACCTGGAATCTCCCGCTGGTTTGAAGTGGAGAAGCGTGAAGTGGTAAGGATCAGAGCTTACTCTCAAGTATTGATACTTGCTCAGCACAGTTGTTCACCTGGAGTCAGGCCATGTATTCACTGCTTCTGCTTTGGACTCCAAGTCCCTGGAAACACTCCTAGTAATTTAGTGAAGTTTGTGATGTTGACTGCTATGATGAAAGCTGGAAAGGGACCCATTGGCCTAGCCCAGCCAGCCCGAGTGATCCCTCCAAAATAGCTCTGAATGCAGCCTGTCAACGCCTCAGGCCCTTGAGTTAGAGAAACTGGAATTCCAGCTCCCCTAACCAATCTAGCTATGAGACCTTCACTGTTTATCTTCAGTGGAAGAAAGTTATCTACATTATCTTATTTGATCACCATGTCAAAGCTACAAGGTATGTATTCATTTTTGTTTTGTTATTTGCATTTCTTTATTTTTAGATTTCACATGTAAGTGATAACAAAGAGTGTTTATCTTTCTTTGACTTATTTCACTAAGTATAATACCCTCTAGGTTCATCTACATTGTTGCAAATAATACGACTTAATTCTTTTCTATGGCTGAGTAATATTCCATTGTGTGTATGTGTGCGTATATATACGCAATTATATACCTCACCTCTATCTTCTCTATCCATTTATCTGTGGATGGGCACTTGGGTTGTTTGCATATCTTGGCTATTGTACAGAATGCTGCTACGAACATTGAGGTGCGTGTATCTTTTTGAATTAGTATTTTCTTTTTTTTTCACCATATAGCCAGGAATAGGATTGCTGGATTACATGGTAATTCTGTTTTTAGTTTTTTGAGGCACTTCCATCCTATTTTCTAAGGTGACTGAACCAATTTACATACCCACCAACAGTGTGCTGTGGTTTTCATTTCTCCATGTCCAAGGTACATATTCTTACCCTTCTTTTCACAAGTTTTGACAAGAGGTTAAAAGCCTTTGCCACAGATCCCGTAGCAAGATACTGAAAAAGGATAAACTCAAACCCAGATTTTTCTGACTCCAAAGCTAGGTATGTTTTTTTCTTCTTGCCTTATAAGCAGTGTGAGGCCAGTGTCAAGCCCAGCACAGTATCTGAAACACAGTAGGTCCATGCTGTAACAGTTCACAGTAGAAGGATGCCCCTGTGCTGTTCTCCCTGAGCACCAGTGGAGCGGTCAGTGGGTGTCATTGAGAATGTGGAAATCACAGCAACCAAAGAGCAGTTCAGTTCAGCTCAGTCGCTCAGTCGTGTCTGACTCCTTGTGACCCCGTGGACTGCAGCATGCCAGGCCTCCCTGTCCATCACCAATTCCCAGAATTTACTCAAACTCACATCCGTTGAGTCGGTGATGCATCCAAACATCTCATCCTCTGTGTCCCCTTCTTCTCCCACCTTCAATCTTTCTGAGCATCAGGGTCTTTTCTAATGAGTCACTTCTTCCCATCAGGTGGCCAAACTACTGGAATTTCAGCTTTAACATCAGTCCTTCCAATGAATATTCAGGACTGATTTCCTTTAGGAGGGACTGGTTGGATCTCCTTGCAGAACCGAAGAGCCTTCGATTGTAAAACATTCCCCCTGCTGTGGGAAGGGAGAGAGCATTTGTGGAAGGCAGCCATGTCTGGAGTGAGAACCCCTCCCCAACAGTTATCAAGGCCCCAGCCCCTTGCTGTCAGCCACAGACCTATGCCCCCAAGAATCCCCCCTCCCACCCCTGGCATATCCATTATGTCAGGGGCCAGCCCTTGCCACAGTCCTGATGGAAAAATGTGCCAATTGTGAAGATGTAATGTAGCCCCTTCCTTTTTTAGGTAACAAGCCCAAGCTGTCAGTGAATCCGTAAGAGCAGATCCCACCCAAATTGTCTTCCAAGAATGGCTTGTCCTACCTGCAGTCTCTAAGCATTGAAATGACCCTCAGTTTATTCTGTTCAATCACGCTAGGGGTTTAATGGCATTTTCATTTTGCAAGGCTAAAAAATTCATACAGCTCTCTTAACAAACTGCACTCCATTCAGCAGATTACACCAGTGTGGGTATGTTCTTGTCAAGTCTGAATCAGAGGTCCACAGAGTTGGTCGCTTCCGTGATGGACCCTGTGGCCTCCTGTGGAAGAGGCTGCCGAGTTCATTGCTCAGAAAGTCTTAATGTTTTGCTTCCTGCTGAATGGCATGGGCCCAAACCACAGGAATGTTCTTAGTCATCCTTGCTGTATTAATGATTCAGAGAGCCTTGCCAGCTACTTACTACCCAGAGAGGTAAATTCTGTGAAGTCTTACCAGTGTTCCTAACCTTAGAAATATTATACACACACTCACACAGCCTGCTAATAAAAAGCAGCATGCTGATAGTGATTAAGGGAGAGTTACTAAACACAGCCTTTCAAACAGCAGTTGCCTACTTTATTAGAATATGCAATCTTAGACTCTGTCAAACAGAACAAATCCAACTGGGCTGTTTTGTTCCTGAACACAGCCCACTTCTGACAACCTCGTGTCTTTCTCTTATTCCCGCTGCCTGGCATATCCCCACCTTCTATTAGTGTTGTTGATTTCCTGCTTTAATTGCCAGTGAGAAGGTCCTGATGATGGGGGCACTCAAGACATATGTGCCACAGTGAGTTAAAATTCCTTTTGGACCTTACCAAACTCTAAAAGATTCTGAATACCAAAAGATGTGTTTATAAGTTTGGCTCCAAAATTCAGTTAATATACCTAACCCAATCTAAGACCATTTATGATCTTTATCTCACTTAGTATGACTACTCATATACTTTACTACAGAAATATTAACACATTTGATTAAAGGAAACATCTTTAGACCCTGCCTGAGGATGGTGTAATATACTATATGTGCTATGTTACCTTTCTGAAGTCAGAAAAATTCTGAGTTCTGAAACATCTGGCAGCAAAGATTTCAG
The DNA here is from genome assembly GCF_055505025.1 of Bos grunniens. Taxonomy (NCBI): domain Eukaryota; kingdom Metazoa; phylum Chordata; class Mammalia; order Artiodactyla; family Bovidae; genus Bos; species Bos grunniens. Next base: position 63,613,606 of record NC_141168.1, on the reverse strand, counting down.
ATGAGATAATGGGCCTTTATTCTGTAAATCATAACCCCAGAACATTATTGAACATATTATCCCATTCTTTCAAAGATGATAAGCCTCTTTGAACTACTGTTTCCTCAATAATTGTTTTTAAAAGAAAATATTTTTGATTAAAAATAAGCTTATTTAAAACATTTTAAACATGGTGAAAAAGCTATAAAATAGAGTGTACAAATAATGGTATTTCTAAGCCTTAAAGATAATGACAGTATTCTTATGTGCTGTGTGCTACGCTAAGTCGCTTCAGTCGTATCTGACTCTTTGTGATCCTATGTACTATAGCCTGCCAGGCTCTTCTGTCCATGGGATTCTCCAGGCATGAATACTGAAATAGGTTGCCATGTTCTCCTCCAGGGGATCTTCCCCACCCAGGGATCAAACTTGCATCTCCTATGACTCCTGCATTGACAGGAGGGTTCTTTACCTCTAGTGCCACCTGGGAAGCCCCAATATTATCATGTGTGTGCATAGTCGCTCAGCTGTATCTGACTGTGACCTCAGGGACTGTGGCCCTCCAGGCTCCTCTGTCCTTGGGATTTTTCAAGAATACTGGAATGGGTTGTCATTTTCCTCCACCAGGGATCAAACCCACCTGTGTCTCCTGCACTGCAGGTGAATTCTTTACCCACTGAGAGAGAATGTTATCATACTTCACATCAGATCCATCAGAAAGTTGTGTGGCTCTAGGTACTTTCCAAATTACCCAGCATCTGAGCCCTGCTCATCTCCCTTCTGATAGCGCCATCTACTGCCTGATTTCTTTTTAAAATTTAATTTATTTTAATTGGAGGCTAATTACTTTAGGATATTATGGTGGGTTTTCCCATACATCCAGTGCCTGATTTCTCTTTTTATTTATTTTAATTGGAGGCTAATTACTTTAGGACATTGTGGTGGTTTTGCCATACAGCCAGTGCCTGATTTCTTTTTTTAATTTATTTATTTTAATTGGAGGCTAATTACTTTAGGATATTATGGTGGGTTTTCCCATACATCCAGTGCCTGATTTCTCTTTTTAATTTATTTATTTTAATTGGAGGCTAATTACTTTAGGACATTGTGGTGGTTTTTGCCATACATCCAGTGCCTGATTTCTTTTTTAAATTTATTTGTTTTAATTGGAGGCTAATTACTTTTGGACATTGTGGTGGTTTTGCTATACATCCAGTTCCTGATTTCTTTTTTAAATTTATTTATTTTAATTGGAGGCTAATTACTTTTGGACATTGTGGTGGTTTTGCCATACATCCAGTGGTGCCTGATTTCTTTTTTAAATTTATTTAATTGGAGGCTAATTACTTTTGGACATTGTGGTTTTTGCCATACATCCAGTGCCTGATTTCTTTTTTTAATTTATTTTAATTGGAGGCTAATTACTCTTGGACGTTGTGGTGGTCTTTGCCATACATCCAGTGCCTGATTTCTTTTTTTAATTTTTTTTTTTTCAATTTTTATTTATTTTAAATTTTTAAAAGAAAATCCATCCTGAACCCTCCTCCCTCCTCCCTCCCCATACCATCCCTCTGGGTCGTCCCAGTGCACCAGTCCCAAGCATCCAGCATCGTGCATTGAACCTGGACTGGCAAAAAAAAAAAAATCTTTTTTTAATTTATTTTAATTGGAGGCTAATTACTCTTGGACATTGTGGTGGTCTTTGCCATACATCCAGTGCCTGATTTCTTTTTTTAATTTATTTTAATTGGAGGCTAATTACTCTTGGACATTGTGGTGGTTTTTGCCATACATCCAGTGCCTGATTTCTTTTTTTAATTTATTTTAATTGGAGGCTAATTACTCTTGGACATTGTGGTGGTTTTTGCCATACATTCAGTGCCTGATTTCTTTTTTTAATTTATTTTAATTGGAGGCTAATTACTCTTGGACATTGTGGTGGTTTTTGCCATATATCTAGTGCCTGATTTCTGAGTAGTTTCTAAGAGGTTACCTGCTTCTGCCTTTCTGGCCTCCCCCTGCTGCAGCCACTCCTGTACACAGCAGCCAGTCTCCTTTTTAAAACTAAAGTTATGTCATGTAAAAATAGAGACAAGATATAATAAACCTAGTTACCCATTATTTTACTTCAACAGTTATCAAAAAGGCCGATTTTGTGTCTACACCTCCCTCCATTCCCTTTTACACTGGATTGTTTGGAAATCAGTCCTAGACACTATATAAGAATATTTCAGTCTGTGTATTTATCAGAAACATAAATACAGTACCATTATTGTCTTTACGTTTTCCATCTAAAAATTTTAACAGTAATTCCTTGACCATAAAATATCCAATTTATTCACAATTCTCTAATTCATTTTATAGGTTTTTGTTTGTTTTTGTCATCTATTTTTTGAACCTGGACCCAGATAAGGGCCACATATTCACATTGGTTGAAATACCTCCTAGATCTCATTTGATCTATAGGTTCCCCCAAATTATTTTTTTCCTTGCAGCTTTTTTGTTGAAGAAATCAGGTTGTTTATCCTGAAGTGTTTCCTTGAGTCTGGATTTTGCAGACTATGAATCAGTGAGATCACTTAATATGTTTCTTTGTTCCTATATTTTTTGGTAAATTGACAGCTGGATCTAAAAGCTTGATAAAATGTCTTTTTGTCTTTTATTTTTTGCAAGACTACTTCTCAGGTGTTATATGCTGTGGTTGGCAAGCAGCACTGATCATTGCCCCTGTCCAGGAATCTAGTAGAGGTTACAAAAGGGTGATATTTTATCACTTTCTTCATTTATTGATTAGAATACTTCTATAAAGAGAAACATCCCTTCATCGACAATCTGATTACCCTAAGGTATGGGAAAGGAAGTCTAATACTTTTTTCTTTCCTTTGATTTACCAATTTTCAAAATAATAATTTGGTTTCCTAACACCCTATAAGGGCTTCCCAGGTGGCACCAGTGGTTAAGAACCTGCTTGTCAATGCAGAGGACATAAGAGATGTGGATTCAATCCCTGGATCAGGAAGATCCCCTGGAGGAGGGCATGGCAACCCGCTCCAGTATTCTTGCTTGGAGAATCCCGTGGACAGAGGAGCCTGGTGGGCTACAGTCCTTAGGGTCATAGAGAGTTGGACATGACTGAAGCGACTTAGCACCCACTACTACTACTACTACTAAGTCACTTCAGTCCTGTCCGACTCTGTGCAAACCCATAGACAGCAGCCCACCAGGCTCCCCCATCCCTGGGATTCTCTAGGCTAGAACACTGGAGTGGGAGGCCATTTCCTTCTCCAATGCAGGAAAGTGAAAAGTGAAAGTGAAGTCGCTCAGTTGTGTCCGACTCTTAGCGACCCCATGGACTGCAGCCCACCAGGCTCCTCCGTCCATGGGATTCTCCAGGCAAGAGTACTTACAACACCCTATAAATGTGACCAAAGAGGGTTTTATTTTGATAGTTTTGTTTAGCATCATGGATTTAAACATATTTGTTTTGTTTGAATCCACAGCAATTATTACTCATTACTTTTCACATGGTTCCATTTTGCCCATTGAAAGCATTTTCAGGTTGGCTCCTCAGTCCTTTTGACAGTATCCAAGTTGTCTTTGTCACTGAGCTAATACACAGGCCAGTTGTCAAATCAAGCATAGGAATCAGTGTCAAACTTTACTGACAACTTTTAGGCAGTCAAGAGGCTGGGGTGAAGCAGAGAGATATCTGAGACCTCAAGTTTTGTCCTCCATGTCCTTCCTTCCCGTATCACTAATAATTCAGATCTGGAGACAGAGTCTCTAAGGGAAGTTCACAGAGTTCCTCATACAGAAGGCACATTTGAATCATAAAATTTAAATTGTGAAACATTCCAATTTATACTCCAGAGAGTTGTCAAACTGCTCTGGGACATTCTCTAGTGAAGCATGCCTGAGGGACTCTGGGTTTATTTACTGTAAGCAATCTTGTAGCTGGGGACTTCTGCGAAGGGCATTCCATAGATACCATCTCTTCCTCTTAGCAGTTAGTCTATATTGAAGCTTTAATTGACAAGAAGATAAGACCTCAGTCACCTGCTTTCTTTCCTGTTCCCCAAGGACATCCCTCCAGTAAGGAGAGTGAATTGACAGCCGGCCAGCCCAGCTGCTTTAACAAGCCTTCCTTGCTCTCTGGGTAGTCCAGACTCACTTGTGCAATCTTGCCCCAGACCTGAAACCGACCATTTCTCCTATGACTCCTGATTCTTTACAGTGGTGGATAGTAACTAAAGATCACAATCTGGGACCAATGGAAAATAATTTATTGATAAACATTTCTACACAGTATTCTTTATGCACTTCTTTAACTGTCTCCTTAGAATAATTTCACCATCATATAATCAGTAATAGTGACTCATGGATCAGCAGTGGCATGTATCAATTTATGCCCTGTCTGGAGGAGATAACTGTTCTTGGGAATAACCATTTTCCCAGAATTCTCAACACAGAGTGCTGTATATTATTTTAAAATTTCCAGATACTAGGCCAAAAGTGGTCACAGTAGGGTTGGCTTTTTTTGGCATTTGCTGAGTGCTAGTGAAGATGGTATGTTTTCGTATATTAACTCACTTTTTGGTGAATGCACTGATTATATTCTTTGTATAGTTTTCATCAGTATTTGAGATATATTGATAATTCATCTGAAATATATGTTGGAAGTATTTCCCTAGGTTATTATTTGTCTGTATTTACTGTATTTTATTTTGTTTACTTGTAAAATGTCTTCATATTACTAACATTTAAAGGGTAAGCATGAATTTTTAAAAAATTGTGATCAAAAATACACACAAGTCACCATCATAACCGGTTTTAAATGTATAGTACAGTGGTATTAGCTGTATGCACATTGTTGTCCAATATCCATTGAGCAGCAATTTCCCTTTTCCCCCATCCCCCAGCATCTGGCAACCACTGTTCTACTTTCTGTTTCCAAGAGGTTTTGTTGACTTTTTAACTTTCAGTTCATCAGGACTCTCAGACTTCTTTGTGAGTTAACGTTTGTAATCTCAAAACAAAAGTTTAATGTCATAAATAATTGGAAAATAAAACCCTGTTTACCGCCGCTCAGAAACGGCATATTGGCAGTAGCACCCTGCTGGCCTCGTGTGCCGCTCCCTCCCGTGTCATAGCTTTTATGGTGCCCATTCTCTTGCTTTGTTTATTACCTATATATGTCTCTTTAAACAAGTCAGTTTAGTTTACGTGGTTTTAAACTTTACAAGGCATATCCTGGAGATGGTGCAAGTTCAGCTTCAGACTACCACAATAAAGCAAGTCACACGGATTAGTTGATGTCCCAGTGTATGTAAAAGTGATGTTCACATTATACTATAGTGTATTAAGTACGTAATAGCGTTGTCTTAAAAAAGTGTATGTGAACTTTATTCCTAAAAAAATGCCACATCAGTTATAATAGTAACATCAAAGACCACTGATCACAGATCACCATGACAAATACAGTAATGAAAAAGTGTAAAATATTGTGAGAATTAACAAAGTGCACAGAGCATGAAGTGAGCAAATGCTGTTGAAAAAAATGATCCCAATAGACTGACTCAATGGAGGGTTTCAATTTATGGAAAACACAGCATCTGTGAAGCACAGTACAGCAAAGTACAATAAAAAGAGGTACACCTGTGGAATAATGTAATTCTGTATATATTCTAGCATAACTGCATCTGCCAGTATTTACAAGATTAGTCCACGTTATAACACGTGACTTGTTTTCACTGTTGTGTACTATTCCATTGTATACCTCCATACGTTTATGCATTCTTTTTTTGATGGATGTACAGGTTTTGGAGATAAGTATGAATATTTTGTACATGTTTCCTAGTACACATGTATACAGATCTTCTACTCCACTTCTCCTCAGATATATGCCTAGGAGCAGAATTACTGGCTCACAAAATATATAGGTATCTTCATCTTTAATAAATAATCCCAAAGTGATGGAACCGATTTGAACATTCAACAGCAGGAGTTAAGAGATTCAGTTCCTCACATTCTCACTTCATTTGCTACTGTCATACTTATTTTGCCATTCTGCTGAGTGCTTGGTAGTATATCAGTGTGGTATTAGTTTTCACTTCTTAGATCAAAAATGCAGTTTGACACTTTTCTTATGTCTACTGGTCATTTGGGTTTCTTCCTTCATAAAATGGCTATGTTTTTTGTCCATATTTAAGTGGGCTGTTTGCCTTTCTCTAAATGGCTTATAAGAGTTCTTTATATATTCTGGACATAGACTGATGATTTTTACATGTTACAAATATCTTCTCCTACTTTCTGGTTTATCTGTCCTCTTACATAATGTCTTTTGATAAATGTACATTCTGAATTTTGACAGAGTCAAATCATTCTAGTACTTTTGAGTGTTGGTTTAAGATGATTCAGGTGACCTTTAGAAACTATTTCCTTAACCGATAATAATTTCCCTTCCTTAATAATCCTTAAGCTTAGCTTATTATACAGACGAGAGCTTGGCAGACCTCTTCAAAGAGCATGTCAATGTCAGTGCCAGTCACAGTGCTGTACCTTTGAAGAGCAGCAGCAGCATTTTCACAATGAGTCTCCCATTAAAACTCAGAATGGAAAGGTCACTATGACTCTAGTTGGCTCTCCTGGAACAAATAGATCCTGCAGCATATCTGATTATCTTATTTTCTATAACTCACAACTGTGTGCCATCCTGTGCCACCTTATGGTGCTATTATGTATGCATGTGGGGTCCATATGGGCATATGTCCCATCTTCCCAACTGGGCTGAAATCTCCTTGACATCAGAGGATCTGTAAATGCATTTGTTATCTCCTGTGGTACTTTGCATTAAGTATCTAGAAAGATGCTAAGAATATGAAGGGTCCTTGAATATTTAACCTTCAAAAGAAAAGAAAAAATAAATTGTAAAATACATAGGCTTGAATTTTGTTTCAAGGATTAAATTAACTGTTTTAGTGCTAATGTATAATCGGTGATTGCTGATTATTTGAACCACATTTCAAACAGTGAATATAATCACCTTCTCTTCCCAGGGCTTACAAACAGCTAATTTGTCTTCTATATCCTTGTCTGTTCTATACTGATGGCCCCTGGTAGAGATGTTGAGGGGAGCACAGATAATTCAGAATGTGGATAATCTACTTTGTCTTTCTTCTTCAGTGTCACAAAAGCCAATATATATTTATGCTCATTTGTTCTCAGGTAGAAATGAGTCCTCTGGAAAATGCCATTGAAGTGCTGGAGAATAAGAATCAGCAGCTGAAGACTCTGATTAGTCAGTGTCAGACAAGACAGATGCAGAATATTAATCCCCTAACCATGTGCCTGAATGGAGTTATAGATGCTGCGGTTAATGGTGGAGTTTCCAGGTATCAAGAGGTAAGAATTTGGTATTGTTGTGTGAAAGTTTACATTTGTGATTTCTTAAGTTTTCGGAAGTCTTTTATCAAGATATGCACATACATCAGCCTGCTGACATAGGGCTACAATCAATACAACCAGATTTCTTTGCTTAATAGAGCAAATGTATAATCACTGGGGATGCACACTGACTGTGTTTCCCAGAATGTGATATTTTGAGGTTAAAAGTGTGTGTGTGTGTGTTTTCTTGAATAAAAGTAGTGAAGATATCACAATTGTTTAATAAATGGCTACCTAAACCCATTTCCCTGAGTAAAGAGTGATTCTTGGACATAAAAGAATCTAATCTTATTTGATCATTCTGAGTCTTTAGGCAATTTATTTTAGGATAGCGTGTCATAAGCAGATGTTTTTCTGGAATTCCCTTGCTTTCTCTATGATCCAACAAATGTTGACAATCTGATCTCTGGTTTCTCTTCCTTTCCTAAACCCAGCTTGTAAATCTGGAGGTTCTTGATTCAAGTACTGCTGAAACTTAGCTTGAAGGATTTTTAACATAACCTTACTAGCATGGGAAGTGAGCTCAATTGTCCGGTAGTTTGAACATTCTTTAGCACAACTTGGGCAAAGTCTGGGAGACAGTGAAGGACAGGGAGGCCTGGTGTGCTGCATTCCATGGAGTCACAGAGAGTCGGACACGACTGAGCGACTGAACAACAACATGATGTCATAAAAGCTTATGGATTTAGATTTGCTATCTGTTTTACCAAAGATACAAAGTTCATGCAATCTCTGATTTCCTGTTAACAATCAACTCCTTATATTCCCTCTGACCAGCTGCCATACTTTGAATCATTCCATCCAACCCCCAAAAGTGGTGTATAATGGAGTCATTTCTTTAAAGAAGCCTTAGAAACAATAAGTGTGTCTTCTACTTCCTTTGTAACCCTCTTGAAGTAAACTTTCCTTCTTCTTACCAGGCATTCTTTGTCAAAGAATATATCTTAAGTCACCCTGAAGATGGAGAGAAAATTGCACGGTTAAGAGAGCTGATGCTTGAGCAGGTAAGGGGGGCAGAAGTCTTCTCCCTCTTCTATGCACACATGTGCTTGCCTGCCCAGGGTCCCATCTACATGGTTTTCTCTGGGTTGGCCAAAATGTTTGTCCGTATTGTTCCATAAGCTGTGTCAAAAAACCTTTTGTGGCCAGCCCCATATGTCAGTGATCTAGCAGTCACCGGTTACAGATTCAGTTGTGATATATCCTGACTTGCTAATTTCTACTTTTTATTCCCACCTAGATACGGGGTTGGGGTGGGGAGGGACAAAAAAATTAGTAGACTATGGCAGCCCCTTATAGCAAACATGTCACCCCTTGGAACATTCTTTAAATGCTCTGTCCCCAAAGACTTGATGCCAACTTTTCACTCAAGATTTTGGGATCATATAAGTTCAGGCCAACTTAACATGAATGATTCAGTAAATGAATGAATGAGATTCGTACTTAAATGTTAGACTAAGGAAGTGGGCAATCAATAATACCCTTTGCTTTAAAACAGTATCACGCTGTGTGGACAAAGCCTGTAGATCATATGACGTAGACAGAACTAGATACAATCTCATCATCTTCAATTCTACAGAAGCACAGTTGGCTTTTATTTCTTTCGTTTCATCAAATACGAAGAACTAGGGTGAATAATCTGTTGCTTTCTCTTCCCCTGTTGATAGCTGCTGGCCTGAAAATGGTTTAAAAACCATTTTCAAACATGAGATACATTATGGGAGATATTATGGTGGAGAGGCTGGGTTCAATAGGAAATGAATAGGAAACATTTTATATCTATGAAAAATGGAATACATATGATAAAATGTGACAGAAGCATCTCTTTCCATTTGATAATGCCAAATTAATAAAGCATGTTCTAGGAAACAAAGCATGGACTAGGAAATGATGAGGCTGTATCTGGTTCTAGTCCATATTTTATGCTCTGTAGGCTTAGTCCACAAAATTGATACTGAAGGGAGAGAAGTGGCCGTGGACCAGGACCGTGGGTGGAAGAGTCAGTTGGACAGCTTCTAGAAAAGAGGGATTACTTGAAGCTGACCTGCAAGGAAATAGAGGAAAAGTTAAATTCTCACTGTGGCCCTAGGGTTGATGTAGATGCTTGAAATGAAGTGAGCATCTTAGGTCATCAAGTACTTAGGATTATGGAATGCCTTTAGCCTTTGTTGATTTTTAATTCTCTTGTGAGTGGTTTGTCTCACCCCAGGATTCTTACCTGCTATATTCAGTCTGACTGAACTCTTTCCCTCGAGTTAAAATCAAAAGGGTTAGAAAGCCTCTCAATATTCCAGCAAATTTGGAAAACTCAGCAGTGGCCACAGGACTGGAAAAGATCAGTTTTCATTCCAGTCCCTAAGAAAGGCAATGCCAAAGAATGCTCAAACTACCACACAATTGCACTCATCTCACACGTTAGTAAAGTAATGCTCAAAATTCTCCAAGCCAGGCTTCAACAATACATGAATGTGAACTTCCAGATGTTCAAGCTGGATTTAGAAAAGGCAGAGGAACCAGAGATCAAATTGCCAACATCCGTTGGATTATCGAAGAAGCAAAAGAGTTCCAGAAAAAGCCGAAGAATTGATGCTTTTGAACTGTGGTGTTGGAGAAGACTCTTGAAAGTCCCTGGGACTGCAAGGAGATCCAACCAGTCCATTCTGAAGGAGATCAGCCCTGGGATTTCTTTGGAAGGAATGATGCTAAAGCTGAAACTCCAGTACTTTGGCCACCTCATGCGAAGAGTTGACTCATTGGAAAAGACTCTGATACTTGGAGGGATTGGGGGCAGGAGGAGAAGGGGATGACAGAGGATGAGATGGCTGGATGGCATCACTGACTCGATGGACGTGAATCTCAGTGAACTCCGGGAGTTGGTGATGGACAGGGAGGCCTGGCGTGCTGCAATTCATGGGGTCGCAAAGAGTCAGACACGACTGAGTGATCTGATCCAGAAAAACATCTACCTCTGCTTTATTGACCATGCCAAAGCCTTTGACTATGTGGATCACAACAAACTGTGGAAAAATTTTTGAACAGATCAGAATATCAGACCACCTGATCTGCCTCTTGAGAAATCTGTATGCAGGTGAAGAAGCAACAGTTAGAACTGGACATGGAACAGACTGGTTCCAAATAGGAAAAGTGGTAAGTCAAGGTTGTATATTGTCACCCTGCTTATTTAACTTATATGCAGAGTACATCATGAGAAATGCCAGGCTGGATGAAGCACAAGCTGGAATCAAGATTGCTGGGAGAAATATCAATAACCTCAGATATGCAGATGACACCACACTTATGGCAGAAAGTGAAGAAGAATTAAAGAGCCTCTTGATGAAAGTGAAAGAGGAGAGTGAAAAGGTCAGCTTAAAGCTCAACATTCAAAAAACAAAGATCATGGCATCTGGTCCCATCACTTCATGGCAAATAGATGGGGAAACAATGGAAATAGTGGCAGACTTTATTTTTCTGGGCTCCAAAATCACTGCAGATGGTGACTCCAGCCATGAAATGAAAAGACGTTTACTCCTTGGAAGAAAAGCTATGACCGACCTAGACAGCATATTAAAAAGCAGAGACATTACTTTGCTGACATAGGTCCATCTAGTCAAAGCTATGGTTTTCCAGTAGTCATGTATGGATGTGAGAGTTGGATTATAAAGAAAGCTGAGCACCGAAGAATTGATGCTTTTGAACTGTGGTATTGAAGAAGACTCTTGAGAGTCCCTTGGACTGCAAGGAGATCCAACCAGTCCATCCTAAAGGAGATCAGTCCTGAGTGTTCATTGGAAGGACTGATGTTGAAGCTGAAACTCTAAAACTTTGGCCACCTAGTGCGAAGAGCTGACTCATTTGAAAAGACCCTGATGCTGGGAAAGATTAAAGGCAGGAGGAGAAGGGGACGACAAAGGATGAGATGATTGGATGGCATCACCAACTCAATGGACATGAGTTTGAGTAGGCTCCAGGAGTTGGTGATGGACAGGGAGGCCTGGCGTCCTGCAGTTCATGGGGTCACAAAGAGTCAGACACAACTGAGTGACTGAACTGACTGAAGAAGTCTCTCAAGAAAAAGATTGAGGAAGCTTTGTTTTGTCTGCATCATGGGACCCTGTGGAAAGAGCTGTGGCCTAGGAAGCATTAGATCCTATCAAGCCGTGCACGTTATAGCCTTGTGACCTTGGGCGAGTTACATGTCTTTGCAGGACTGTAGGAAGCTGGGAGGGCTGGAGAGGGATGGTCCTCTGGGAAGTGGTTCAGAGATCTGTCTAGTAGACTCGGAGGTACACAGCCCCAGGGCTCCTTCCAGAAAGGACCTGTAGCCCCACCTGCTGGAAGACACCTTGGCCTCTCAGATCCTCCAGCATTGCCTCTGCTGCAGAGTGTCACCTAGCCTAATATCCCTACCTTCCTGGATGACCTGCATCCAGTAACCGGGAAGGAGAGGCCCAGCCTGGCCCGTTGCACACACAGTGCAACTGTGACAGATCATTCAAGATCCAGAGCTGCCTTGGGGTCGGCAGAGGCTTTCAGGATGCCATGCAGGTTCAGTTTCCTTTTTGGTCAAGTCCCGCTCTGCCCCTCCCTCCTACAGGCAGTGATCCCAGGGATACTCCCCAACAAACATCCCAACGTCCATGCCGAAGCCTACCTCCAGGAGAATCCAACCTGCAGCGTTACCTGGACAAAAGGCCGGGCCCTTCGCAGCCAGTGTCCAAGAGGCAGAGGACCAAGGGCCCTGCCCTTAGACCCAAATCCATCCCTCCTCCCTCCCCACAGAGACCGGGCTTGCCCTTTGTGCCTCAGACATACTTCACTTGACATTTATTTCAAGGTGTTTTTATCTTTATGCAAATATTACAGGCAAAGTTGCCACAATTCTGACCCTTAGGAAGGTACTGGATGCTCTCACCCCCACCGGGCCACTCATGTCTGCCCTGAAGCTTTCAAACTTGAACCATCATGGGCTGTAAAGATAAAAGACCATCTAGTAGTGATGTGTGATTTGTTTTCCTCTCAGCCTCTGAAATGTGTCCTTTTGACCACTATAGCATGGGGCATTTTTTTAAATGTAAAAGATGTCTGCTACTCCCATCAAAGGAATTAAGCACTTTTGACCTAGCTGTACAAAGGAAATGTGAATGTTTACATTCATCTCAGTTTAGGTTCTCAGAGCAGGAAACCTTTTTTGAAAATAGGAACTGTTCTTTTTTGCATTATAATAAGTGAACAAGAATAATATTTTTAACAAAAACAAGCAGCATAGCAACTGTTACAGAATACCCTCTCATTTGTTCCTTCCTCCCTGACAGGTTCTGAAAATCTGAGAGAGGGAGGGGTAGGGACAGAGGAACCCATGGGAGAGAGAAGGGGAACATGGCCGAGAGTGCCATCCAGAAAAGAGGTCCCTTGGGGAGTGCCACGTGGTGCGTGCTAAGTCACTTCAGTCATGTCCGACTGGCTCCTCTGTCCATAGGATTCTCCAGGCAAGAATACTGGAGTGGATTGCCGTGCCCTCCTCCGGGGGATCGTCCCGACCCAGGGATTGAACCTGTGTCTCTTACATCTCCTGCATTGGCAGGCGGGTTCTTTATCACCAGGGGGAGAGCCACCTGACCCTCCTAACAGGGAGCCCCCATCCCTTGTCCCCTCCTGAGAAGTGCAGGAAGGGGCCAAAGGGGCACTTAACTGTTTAATATGGTTGTTGTTATGGATTGAAAATACATGGGAAAGAAACTTGGGGTAGTAGGACAGTTAAGTCTTTGGAATCAGACTTAAATTCAGATTCCCATTTGTCCTTTAGTACATGAAAATTTTTCTTTTTTCTTTTTTAAAATTATGTATAATTGCTTTACAGTGTTGTGTTAGTTACAGCAGCGTGAATCTGCCATATGTGCACATATGTCCCCTCCCTCTTGATTCTCCCTCCCAGCCATCTAGGTCATTACAGAGCACTGAGCTGAGCTCCCTGTGTTATAGAGCACTCCCCACTAGCTAGCTGTTTACACAGGGCATTATAATGTATGTCAATGCTACCCTCTCAACTCATCCCATCCTTTCCTGCCCCAACTGTGTCCACAAGTCCATTTGCTACATCTGCGCATGCAGAATTTTCTGATCCTCAGTGTCCTCCGCAGTAAACTAAGGATTGCTCCTATCTTGTCAGATGGGGAGGTTAACAGTAATGTATGCAAAATGCAGGGCACCATGCTTCAATCCCCAGCAGGCACTTAAGGTGGTACTCACTGATGCGGATTTTTTTCCTTCTATTACTCTCAAGGCACAGATTTTGGAATTTGGCTTGGCTGTGCACGAGAAGTTTGTGCCTCAGGATATGAGACCCCTTCACAAGAAGCTGGTCGACCAGTTCTTTGTGATGAAGTCCAGCTTGGGGATCCAGGTGTGTACACAAAGGGTCCACCAGGGGGCAGTCTGACTTCTACCATCTGCTTTTTGTTAGAGGGACCATGAAGTATGCAATAGTGACATCTTTTGGTGTGTTTGCCAAACTGCACCAAAATTTTACCAGAGAGCCCTCAAATATTAAAATTGCATTAACTTCGGTTTGCCACACTTAACTTTCGTGAAAACAAAAAAGTAAATGAGGGAAGGCTTAATGACTTACATTCCTAAGCGCATGTATAAAGGTTTTATGACCATCAGAATGCACTAGTATAGCACAGCACCTCTTGAGTGATTCTGCCCTTACCATTACAATTCTGAAATATTTTCTTTACTACCTGTTTAGGAATTCTCTGCTTGTATACAAGCCAGTCCAGTCCATTTTCCTAATGGAAGCCCTCGTGTGTGTAGAAACTCAGCACCTGCTTCCATGAGCCCAGATGGTACCAGGGTAATTCCTCGACGCAGGTAAGTCATATTCTGAATTATCTGACAATTTGGCATTCCCACAAGATGATCCGGAACGATTCTCTCGTTCTTTATGGCACAATTTGTCAAATACGCGGTTTCTTAATGAAATAAGTAACCCTAGAGGCAGCTGCAGACATCTGCCACTGGTGAAACAGCAACAGCATGAGAAATAAACTCAGACGTTTGATCACATTGAGGCAAATGGGAGGCGACAAAATGGGATGTATATATTTTTTTCCCCTTTGGTTTTTATACCATGCCAGCATGTGATAAAGTGCAATGTAGAGACTGAGTTAACGACCATTTCTTTTTCTCCCTGAAAACAGCCCATTAAGCTACCCAGCTGTCAACCGATACTCTTCCTCCTCACTGTCCTCACAAGCGTCTGCTGAAGTAAGCAATATTACAGGGCAATCAGAAAGCTCTGATGAAGTCTTTAACATGCAGGTACTTGATCAGCTGTTTTCTTTTTGTCTGGTCCTGTTTATTCCCTTTCTGTCTCAATCATGAGTGTTTCCATTCACTCTGCTGTGCTTAGGAACAGACCTACGAGCGAGAATTTGACCTAAGGACAAACCTTTACACACCTGTATTGCTTTATTGGTTCCTGGAGTCTGCAAAGCTGATTCTCTCAAAGCTGCCCCGGCCACTCTAGGAAGACCTGAGCCAGCGGTGGGCAAGCCCGGCCAGGCCCTACGAGGGGAACTTGGAGCTCTGCCTCTGAGTCAGGTCTTCAGTCGGGTGTCCTGGAGCTTGTCACCACCGACCAGCTGCCTCTTAGCGTTGCTAAGTGTTTTGTTCTTTTCCTTAAGAAGATATGGTTTAGGGGCCCATTCTAAGATTTCTCTACTTAGTTTTTTATCATGGGAAATTTCCAACATATACCTGTTTACTAAAGAAAAATAGAGGTTTTTAGGGATTTAAGTGTCAGTGTAACTCTTGCAACAAAAATTTGTGTTTAGATACAGCTAATAGGACATTGATAATCACTAGGTAAGACTCAGCTGAAATTTTCCTCACCTCTGTCTTTGGAAAGGGGGCATAATACATATTGCCAAATTCACGCTTTGAACATACGACGTTGGAGAAAAGGCACAGGCGTGTTCTCTGCCGTTTAGAGGCACTCACCTGTTTACCTGCTGGAGGCTGGGAGCCTTTCTGCTCGTGCTGTAGTCAGGGAGCCGCTGCTGACTGGTCTTTAGTTGTAGGCTGTATGGAGCTGAATTGAACACAAAGGCATTCCTTTGGCAGGTGTCAAAAAATCTCAGTTTTTAAAATTAATTCAGACAGGCATCCTTATTGGTCTGAGTTAGTGAGACTTTTCCATAATTCTTAATGGGCTTTTTTTTTTTTTGCTACTTTGGGGAAAAAAAAAAGTGATTTTGTTTCAAATGTGTCAGTTTAGTCTGCAGCCTTTAAGCCCTGTCTGATAACAGCTCTTGTGTTTTCCAGCCAAGTCCATCTACCTCAAGCTTGAGTTCTACTCACTCCGCCTCACCTAATGTGACAAGTTCTGCTCCCTCGAGTGCCAGAGGTCAGTGCCAAGGTGTGGGGTGACTGAGGGTGCCCAGAGGACCTTCCAGCCTCCCGCAGGCTCAGGCTTTCTCCTTCAAATGGTCCCAGCTCACCACCACCCTGACAAGCCTCTCTTTCCATCTCTTCCCAGCTTCTCCTTTGTTGTCCGACAAACACAAACATTCCAGAGAAAACTCTTGCCTGTCCCCAAGAGAGCGGCCATGCAGTGCCATCTATCCGACACCTGTGGAACCTTCTCAGGTAGTGTTTGTGGGATGGAAATTCTAGGAAACAAGGAAAAGTCTGGATGTTACTTATAGGGCTGCAGAAAGTCATGGTAGCTGCCAGAGACCACCAGATGGGCCGTGTTGACAAGTCCAGCTGGGTGAAGTCCACCTCGGCCCCAGGCCTGTTGTTAGGAATTTCTGTGTGAACTGTCGAATCTGACGTGGATACCTGGTGGTTGCCTGAGCAGTAAAGCTGAGAGAGAATTGGGAAATGATTTTTCCCACTTTGATCTATTTTGTTGCTGCCACTTGAACATTAAGAGAGGTCATGGGTGAATGAGTTAGGGGCGGGGTGTCTGTTTGCATGTGTCTGTAGCAGAAATTTGGAGGAACTCCTTGTACTTCATGTTAGGTCGCTTCAGTCATGTCTGATTCTTTGTGATCCCATGGACAGGAGCCCACCAGGCTCCTCTGTCTGTGGGATTCTCTAGGCAAGAATACTGGAGTGGGTTACCATGCCCTCCTCCAGGGGATCTTCCCAACCCAGGGTTTGAACCCATATCTCTTATGCCTCCTGCATTGGCAGGCAGGTTCTTTACCACTGGCACCACCTGGGTCTGCTTGCATGTGTCTGTAGCAGAAATTTGAAGGAACTTCTTACATTAGCCAAAGATCCTTGAGGAGAAGCATGGCTGCCACGGATTGCTTACCGAGGTATCCAAGAGTGAAGACGGTGTCTTTTTGCCTCTGCTATTCTTAAATGCACTGAGGAGGGAGTGGCTAAACCCTGGGGCCTCCCCGCAGCCCTCTCCACCCCACTCAGACCTGCTCTGCAGTGATCTCTCTCAGCCTCAGTGACTACAGGGCCAACGTTTTGACCCTCTCGGCCCTTTAAGCACTTTGAGGCGGGGTTTCAAAGGTAAAGATTCCTACGGAGCCCTGCATTTTATCGATTATTTGTGGATAACTCAGGAGCAGAGAATAATCGTTATTTATCCTCCAGCTCATTTTCTGTTTTTCCACACCATCCTGGCAGAAGGCTGCAGTTGCATCTGAAAATGGATGAGAATGAGGGGGATTTGTCTGGATTGGTTTCTCTCTGCTGATTGTGTGATCTTCCCAAAAGTTCCAGGATACCCCATCCACACAGCACTGACATGTTGCAGAAACTGTACCCGAGTGCATTTTCCTGAACCACCTGACTGGTTTAATCTCCCCTTGTCACGACTTTCAGTTTGTTTCCTCTGCTCCTGGAGAGCAGGTCACCAGCGTGGGGGACTCTGAAAGACCTCCTGATTAGCCTTTCAAATTTTCTGCTTTTGGTAAAATTTGAAGAAGTGTGTGTTGCCAAAATTTCCATAATACACATTCCTCTGGTGTATCTACTTTTGAGGACTTGGTGCCTTTTGTTTAATATATTAGGTAGAACTATGTAAAACTGGCATTTTTGTGGGTTAAAAATTGCAACATACTAACCATTTCATATGTTTTAACCTAATCTAGGATTTAAAATGTAAAGTTCATTGACTAGAGATTTTTTGAGCTAATATTTCTTCTTTCTTACTCGCATTTTATATTGCCAGTCTAGCATCTGTATTTCTAAAGAGCACTGTAGCTTAACTGCTACTTACTGTTTATTCTTTCCATATTTTGTTACAAAAATTTATTTGCCAGTTATATTGGGTTGGCCAAAAAGTTCATTTGAGGATGGTATGGAAAAACCCAAACGAACTTTTTGGCCAACCCAATATTTGAAATCCTGTATAGACTTTTAATGGAGAAGGCAATGGCATCCCACTCCAGTACTCTTGCCTGGAAAATCCCATGGATGGAGGAGCCTGGTAGGCTGCAGACCATGGGGTCGCTAAGAGTTGGACAAGACTGAGCGACTTCCCTTTCACTTTTCACTTTCATGCATTGGAGAAGGAAATGGCAACCCACTGCAGTGTTCTTGCCTGGAGAATCCCAGGGACGGGGGAGCCTGGTGGTCTGCCATCTATGGGGTCGCACAGAGTCGGACACGACTAAAATGACTTAGCAGCATAGACTTTTAAAACACCATTTAGAAACACTGTTTAAAACCTAAGGGTCTTCTCCTTTTTTTCCCTTAAATATAATTGAGTCATTATTGAACAATAATTCAGTAATGATAAGCCAATCATCAACAATGTTAAGCCAGTAATGTTTTATATGGCTTATTTTGGCATATGAAACATTTTTTAAAAACAAAAGGTTCAGTAAGGGCTTCCCAGGTGTCACTAGAAGTAAAGAACCCACCTGCCAATGCAGGAGACACAAGAGCTGTGGGTTAGATCCCTGGGTTGGGAAGACTCCCTGGAGTAGGGAATGGTAACACACTCCAGCATTCTTGCCTGGAAAATTCCATGAACAGAAGAGCCTGATGGGTCCAGAGGGTCGCAGAGAGTCGGACACAACTGAGCACTAGCATACACCATTCAGTTATAAAATAATCATCTCGTTTTCTAGATCTCACCTGTCAGTATCTTGCACCATAAAAATAGATTCTTGTGCCTTTCCAGAGGCTCCTGTTTAATCACATTGGAGATGGAGCCTTGCCACGCAGTGACCCCAATCTTTCTGCTCCTGAGAAAGGTGGGTATGAAGCCAGCATCTTCGGCAGTCGTGGAAAGTTTAAGAGTGTGTTCTGGCTTCATTTCTTCCAGCCGCCCGTGTGTCCCTGTGGAAGGCAGATGTGCAGACCTTTAATGATCAGGACTGATCTTGTCTTTAGGGGATAGATGGAAGATAGTTATTTCTAATACATTCTTCACAAACTGTTTTCTTGTAGGATTTAACAGCAGAATCTGAGCAAGGTAGGGACTCCTGTTTAATGACTTTTGGTGTCATTCAGTGAGTCAGGGAGGCAATCCCTGTGCTACCTGAAACAAAGTGGCCAATTAGGCTACTTGTTCAACACAAGGAAAGTAAGCACCTTCCCAGATGGATCCTCGGTCCCACTTTGTGTCTGCCTTACCAAGCTCATTCAGTCAGCTCACCTGTTGCTTGTGGGTGACTCAGATGCTATTGAAAATTTGCAATCCAGTGCATAATGGAGTGTGCCCTGCCTCAAGGTCACATGAAAAATGAGAAACCAACATATGCATAGCAGTTAATAGCCAATTAGCATGGGTCTGTGCAACACAGCCGAGGAAGAAGAGTGGATTAAATGTGACTTCCTCAGCTAGGGGGATGGGGGCTAACAGCAAGGCACTCGTTCACCTTCCGGAGTCAGCCTCAAAAATCAGAGCAGTCCCCAAGCCAGCAAATTAACAGTCACTAATGACATATCCCTGTAAAGTGCATTTTAATTGTCCCCATTAAGATCTCGACTGCACTGTCATTTGAGTACACCAATACATTAAAACTTTCCTCGGGAGATAGGAATCAGCAAGACTGTAGCCTAAATTACTTTAAAACACACATTTTGCTTTACAGCTACAAATAAAATATTGATCTTTGTCTGGATAACTTAGAATTGTGATCATTTTCTCACCTCTTCTACCAAAGAAAACCCACAAAGCACCTTTTAAAGGACGAGAAGAAATGTTTTTTACGAGTGGTGGTTCCATCCAATTAAAGTGGTAATATAATCATAAAATGTTGAAATTCTGGCTATGTCCACCAGGTGGCAGTGTCTGCTCAGTGAGCAAGAGACTGGCACTCTAAAGGCTTGATTTTGTAAACCTCCCCTCAGAGCAGCTATTTATAACCTTGTATGTCTTGCCCTTGTTCCTGAGGGGGTTGTTCCATATTTCAGCATCTTACTGAAGTGTGGAGCAGGTAGATTACAAAAAAGGAATAATACTGTCAGCATTCCAAATTATTTTTTTAGGACGTTCTCCACTGTAGCCCTTTGACTTGAGGAACAAGGGCCAACAGGATGGTGTGGTGTGGCTATTCCTTGCCAGTAATTCTGCCAGGCATTGGAGATATTAGCATCCACTGCCTTCCCCCTTTTAGGGTGCTATTTGCCCAGAAAATTCCACTAAAAATCAAGTTTTAAAATAGTCGAGTGACTACATCTTCCATCTGTTATCCAGCATCTAAACACATTTGTAAATCTCAAGTTTCTACACTCTTTTGTCAAGATGTGTAGTTCTGACTGCTTGAGGGAAAGAGAGAGACACGCTATCACCCAATGAAATGTCAACTATAATTGTGAGATGGGCAATTAAATAAAGGGTTCACATTTAGGAAGTTTCCTTCTTATTATTTGTAATCCAGCTGATGTTTTCATTCTGGATAATTCTGACTTCTAAGACTGAGTGCTTGCAGGGTGATGTAGACCATGTGATTTTAGCTGTGTTATTCCCTTCCAGCTGTGAACCCCACCCCTAGCAGCTGGAGCCTGGACAGTGGGAAGGAAGCCAAGAACATGGCAGATGGTGGGAAGCTTATCTCTCCCCCCGTCCCTCCACGCCCCACACAGACTGGTGGGTATTTGAAGCATTTAACAGTAATTTTTATAAAAATAACTTTTATTGACTACTCCGACCTGAATTCCTCAGAAAGGTAGGCATTTGGTGTGTCCAAGGTAAAAACCTTAGTAGTAGCTACAGAATTCATCTGCGGTGTCCCCTCTTTTTCCTCAACTCTTGTTACACTAAGCCCACGAGTGCACCATTCCTAAACTGTAGAACATTCTTCTCCTAGGTATCATCCTCAGAATTGGGGCGGGGCACCCGAACCTTGCTGAACCACTAGCATTTTCTCTATCCTTCCCTTGAATCACCTCATTCTTATCAACCTCTGCTAACTCCAGCCACTTTCTGCAGGACTGATGCCCCAGCTTCAGGTTGTCCCTGAATAGGATTGACTAACTGTGATTTGGATAGGCTTGTGGAGAACAACTAACCAGTACCTTGCACCTACTGCTTAGACAAGACTGTATTCCAGGGTCGTCTTTCTCAAAGGCTTCATTCAAGGCTCTGCATCTCCTAGGGAGGTGGTTTAAGCAGCAGACTGGCTGAATCAGAATTATCTGGGCCAAAGCTCTAGAATCTGTGTTTTACCAAACCTTTCTAAATTTTGAGAACCACTGAAAATTATTCTCAAGAAACTTCCTTTCTGAGTTTATAACAGTAATGGGCCCCCTTTCCTCTTGAACAAGCCGTTGCTAGATGACCTGCATATGAGGGCAGTTTTTAAGAGAGGCTGTTGCACTTTACTAACTGTATCCTGTTGATGGGGAGAGCTTTTTCAACACTTCGCCTATATTTAGAGTCGTTTTGAAGCTTTACAAATACAACTAGCCTAAAGGCATGAGAGAATATGACGCTGTGTTTTTCATGGATTTTTCTGGATGGATCATCCATGTTTCGTTTGCTGCATTTTAACATCTTTCTAGCTTTTTTTTTTTTAACCGAAGAAAGAAAAATGACTCTCTTTTTAAAATAAACTGTGCTACCCAGTTTGTTTTATACTTTCCAAAGCTAGAAGTTGCCAGTAGATTTGGAAAGACATGTGAGATCTTCAAACAGAACAAGAAAAAACTGTAGCCTTACTTGATAATATGCATTGCTAGGTCAGTGTGACCATGGAAGGTTAAAACTCACCACCCAGTGCTTGGTGTTTTATTCATGATGTTTGTACATTGAAGCGACCTCCAGTTTAAACCTGGTTGTGTCCATAAAGTTGGAAGCTTGAAAAGTGTTTTCTAAGGGACAATAATATTCATGGTATTTAGGTTCCTAGGCTAATTCTACCTTGTAGGCAAGGACAGGGATAGAACTGTTTTGGGTCTTTTCTGGAGAAATATCACTCTAAACATGCAGTGGATACAGGGGCTGCTGGGTAGTCCACAGTGATGGAGTCAGGGAATGCCTAAGTTGAGAGGAAGAGGGTCCCAGACAATAAAGATGCCATTTCCCAATCAAGCTGTGCTTCTCTAGACGTCCATGCTCTTATGCTATACTTGACCCCCACAACTGATGGGCTAGGAGAACTAACTGGCAATGGAACATGGCATGTGCTGACAGCGTGCCCTAGCACGCACGATGGATCTGCACAACCCCGAGGGCAGGCCCGGCCACTCGGCCTAGTCCCTTAGGCCCAGAGCACGCAGGTGGCCGTAGCGCTCCCCGGTTACCCTGGCAGTGCTGCCTTCCCTTCTGCACTGATTGCTGTCATGGTCTGCCCTCGTGTCATCCTGTGTGGTCACTGCTGGCGGGATCTGTAACTGTCTCTCTTCCCTTTGGCCTTTCTGTAGTTTTCTTATGAGCTGCAAACCCCACTGTGACAGCTGGGAGGATGGCAGCTCATCACAGGGGTTGCTGCTGCAACCCCTGAGCCCACTGAAAACTCTGTAGGCAGACCTGGGAAATCTGGCTTACGCTCATGGGTTGACAGTGTCACGGTTGGCTGTAGTATATGTGGTTATGCTTTGGAGAGCTTGATTTGGTCCACAAGTGCACACACAGAGCAGTCATCACACTGGCCTTGTCCCAGATGTAGGGCTTGAAAATCTGGTGGGAGAAACAAAGAGAGGGTTCTTCTTACCTTAATGATGACGTCCATAGGGTATCACCTCCTAGAGATAAAGGAAGTCCCAAGTACAGACATTTGGGAGAAAAATGGAAAACTTCTTACCCTTTATATGGATGTGGCCAAGGGTTTTCTGTCAATTTCAGGAATATTGCGGGGGGTGGGGTGGTGAAAGGGGAGACTGATGTCAGTACATTCCCAGGGACCTATTCTGAGCTGCCTGGGTGACCTGGGTCTTTCCATTCTTGCTCAGCCCAAAGCCTGCTCCCTGGCACCTCATGTGTAAAAGCACCTTTTGAAATAGACCAAGGGGCAGAGAAGCATCTGGGCTTTGAGGAAGTGGAAAGGACGCTGGACCAGTCACCTGGTTAAACCATCATGTGTGCTCTGGTGACTTTTCCCTGATTACCCATGTCTTGGAGCTGCCATCCTTTGTGGGGAATCCATTTTGGGTGGGCACCATTTAGACTCTCCACCCACGCCCCTCCCCCTTGCCTCGATCCTTGTGCACTGGATCATCTGTATGGGTTTGTACACACAGAGGGCTTTTTCAGGTAGTCAGTTATCTGGTTTTCTGAACTGAAATGCTCTCTCTGTCTCTTCACAGCTTCACCAGCAAGACACACGGCGTCAGTATCCCCCTCGCCTGCTGGGCGATCTCCACTGAAGGTACAGGCTCTTGTTTAGATGGGAGCTAGAAATTGGCTCCTTGCTACTTTTTCCCGTTACATCAATGAGGTGCTTTCATCTACAAAGACCAGGCAGAGAACATAGAAGGGGGAGAGGAAGATGGGCAAGAAAACAACATTAGACTTTCCCTTTGGGGAGTCTGCCGTTTCATTTCAGATTAGCAGCCTTTTTCTCCAAATGGTGGCAATGAGAATGTACAAACTAGAGTGAGAATATACACTGAATGAGAAAGAAATGGTCCCTAGGTATCTTCTAGGACATTTTCAGCCTTATCTTTTAGTTTAAGGCACATCAAAAACAAACACTTAAGTTGTAAAATAATCAAGATCTATTAAATATTCTCAAGTGCCTTTTTCATCAGTCTTACTCATTTTGAAAAGGCCAAACCAAACTTTTTCTCTTTTAAGATATTTTAGCAAGGCTTTCATTTACATTAGAGATACATACTTGATCATGAGAAACAAGACAGTAAAATGAATTTTAAAATCTCTGGGAAACAAACTGGAAAGCTTTAAAGGTCAGACATTTATTTTTATTTTTTTATTTTTTTTATTTAATTTTTAAACTTTACATAATTGTATTAGTTTTGCCAAATATCAAAATGAATCCACCACAGGTATACATGTGTTCCCCATCCTGAACCCTCCTCCCTCCCCATACCAAGGTCAGACATTTAATATGAAGACATAGGCTAGTTAACATCTCTTAAACATACAAAATTCCTCATGAAGGTAAAGAATAATATTTAGTCTCTATCCAAATTGAATCAGACTGGCTGCAAGGATTGTTGGTGCATTCAGAGGTAGGTGTTCAGAGCTGCTACACCAGAGGCTTAAAGATGAAGTGACTGCGACTGTGGAAAGAATGATTTGTACCTGAATGACTTAGGATTTGCATGCTGTGTTTCCTTTTTGTTGATGAGACATTTCTAACTAATGTAAAAGAAAGAGAGAAATCAGCTTCTGCAAACACATAGGTGCAGATTGTGATCCTGTGCATCTGTGGTACTCAGGATTGTTGCTGGTAGAAATTGAGACTCTGGAAGGAAACCTCCCCTCCCCCGCCCCCCTTGCAGTGGAGAAAATTGCAAAAAAAATTTTTTTTAAGCGTGATTTGCATTGCTGACATTTCTGATGTCACAATTTGCTAGTGGGTGCAAATTATCTGCTGGTTTGGTTGTCATACTGCCATGCAGCTGTTAATCGTAAAGTGCAAGGGACTGTATTCACCCTGGGAGCCATAGACTGTTATCTTAATGTGATGGAAAGAAAACAACATGGTGTTTCCGCATCGTTACATTTCCCCTTACTAGCAAAGAACCCCACATGTTGCTATGGGATTCACATATGCATTTTTAAACTTGATTTGCAAATTAGTAATCAGATAAAATTAGGAATTATTCTTTTTTAATAATAGAATCAAAGAGTTGAAAACATTCAAGTAGCCACCAAATAGTTAGCAAAGTGGTGTATACTCTTTTTTCCACAGACCTGCCTGTGTTCTTGCTGGCCGTAGGTAGCCTCGTAGCAGTGTCTACAAATCAGGCTTTGAAAAGATGAAACATTGTGTTGTAACTACAGGTGACATTAGAGGGCGTAGTGCTACCAAGTTACTGGCTTTGCTGTGCTTCAGTTCCGTTCACTCAGTTGGGTCTGACTCTGCAACCCCATGGACTACAGCACGCCAGGCTTCCTTGTCCATCTACAACTCCCAAAGCTTGCTCAAACTCATGTCCATCAAGTCAGTGATGCCATCCAACCATCTCATCCTCCATCGTCCCCTTCTCTTGCTGTGCTTAGAATGCAGAAAACTCTTTTAAGAGTGTTTTTCAGCAATTAAATGAGGGAATTAACCCGTGGAGAAGACTCAGTTTACCTGCCCTATTTTGCACTTGAGGTCTAACTTTTAACAAAAAACACCAGTGAATTTGGATCTTTTAATTGGCCATTCTTGATCTGAGGCTCCTGATAAATGAAAGGATTTGTGTCTACCAGAATTCTCGTGTTTAAAAAGAGAGACCGAGGTAAAGTTAGGATAACATTTCTTGGTTTTATAGGCCATTATGTGATAAATGAGGAGGGGAAAAAAAAAAAAGGTCTGTGGTAAAATAAGTTTAGCAAACACTGGGCTGAACAAAGTCATTGAGGTTCCGTTATTGCCAGACTTTAATGAGCTAATAGGCTCTGAATGGACTCAAGGAGTACATAGGATGCAGTATCTCCCAGTAGAATCCTCTGTTCACAGAGCGCCGTTAGGGGAGAGGGAGAAAGAGTGGGGAGAGAGAATGTGTGTGTGTCACTCAGCCGCGTCTGATTCTTTTGTCATTCCATGGACTGTAGCCTGCCAGGCTCCTCTGTCCATGGGATTTCCCAGGCAAGAGTACTGGAGTGGGTTGCCACTTCCTTCTCCAGGGGATCTTGCCCACCCGGAGATGGAACCCAGGTCTCCTGCATTGCAGGCAGATTCTTTACCCTCTGAGCCACCAGGGAAGCCCAAAGGGAAGTGCAGATTTTGCTGCCAGTGAGAAGAGACAGTTAACAAATGAGGCCTCTGTGTGATGTGGTGGTAACGGTGGGTAACGGGCGGATTCAGGCCCCATCTAAAGGGCCAGCTCCCGCTCAGCAACAAGAGATTCTCTACCGAAAGAGAAAGTGACCCCTGTTGCTAGAACTTCCAGTGCTTAAAGAAATGCACATTTGGTGGGAAACCGTCCTATTTGACAAAATTAACAACTGAGGCTTTTAAAAACACTGCAGATGAAACGTCTGGTCTCTCAGGCTACATAGCCTGAGGGCTGCCAACCCGCGGCTTAAGCTTTTGAGTCTGGCAGGAGCTCAGAAGTCTCCAGGGCAGGGCCTGCCATGCCTTCCCCAAGGGTGTAGGAGAGAGGCTTCAGACTCTGGGTTTTGATGGGGGACACAGCAGAGCTCATCACCCTTTCGCTGACACTCTGCCGTTTCCCCTCCGCACAGGGCTCCGTGCAGTCCTTCACCCCCTCTCCCGTGGAGTACCACTCCCCAGGACTCATCTCCAACTCCCCCGTGCTGTCGGGCAGCTACAGCAGTGGGATTTCGTCCCTCAGCCGGTGTAGCACGTCAGAGACCTCAGGCTTCGAAAATCAGGTGAATGAACCGTCTGCGGCGCCGCTGGGGTCGGGGCCGGGCTACGGCGGCGGCGGGTCGGAGGAGCCGGTGCGCAAGGAGAGCAAGACGCCGCCGCCGTACAGCGTGTACGAGCGGACTCTGCGGCGCCCCGTGCCGCTACCTCACAGCCTCTCCATCCCCGTCACCGCCGAGCCGCCCGCCTTGCCCCCCAAGCCCCTGGCGGCGCGGTCGGGCCACCTGGAGAACGGGACCAGGAGGACGGACCCCGGCCCGCGGCCCAGGCCCCTGCCCCGGAAAGTCTCCCAGTTATAAGTCCCTTTTCTATTTCCCTGCCACGCATTCTTTGCCGTTTACAAGAGGTATGGTGAAAAGACATCTTTAGTGTAGGCACTTTAATAACTTAACTCAGATTTGTCTTTAGATGAATGGAATTTAAACTCGCTTAATAGAATGTTGCACAATATTAAAAGTTACTGATCCCCAGCGCCAGATGTCCCAAGTATGGCTGAATTTCATTACACCGTTTCTCGTTTGAAAGTGATAAATAGTGATAAAGCCTTCTTTTGTATCTTTTTATGTTCACTTTTTTTTTTTACATAGTTTAATCTCAACCAGTAAAATATTGTCGAACAATACGAAGCGTGATAATGTTGTATGCTTTTTACTGAATACTTGATACTTCATGAAAGCTTATTAAGTCAGTGCACATCCTGAGGCAGTGGTCCTTACTTTAGAAGACTTCTGTAAATAAGGTGAGATTTCTGACTCTTTCTATCAACAGACAAATGAATGCACATCACCATAATTAAAAGTTAAAGCAGGCTAGTGAGATACACACTAAAGGAGTTGCAAGGATTGGGACTGGAAGCGGTTTTGTTCTTGAAACATACGTCTTTAAGGTTGCTTTTGACCTTGACTGCTGTCTACATTCTTCAGAAGCTACTCTACCAGTTGGTTGGTAAACCGTTTAGTACCCTGACACCATGATATCTACTGTATTTCTTTTCAAGGTGCAATTTACTTCCAGAGTTCCAATCAGGTTGATGAAGCAAAAGACCCCAGGAGAAATGTTTACTTGAATCTTGTGCTTCCTTAGATAATTTCCACTACCCAATTTGTCATTGAAGAAGAAATGTTCGTGTATTAAGTAGGCACAAATTAATGTGTCCCATTAACAAGAATTCAGGAATCAATACAGGACAGTATTAAATCGATAGAGTAAATGAAGAAAAAAAGTAGAGAAAATATATTAGCATGATTAAATGGCAAAAGGACTTTGAAAAGGCAAGGGCATTAACTTTCAGTCCTGCACAAAATAAGAAATTCCTCACAACTCCATTGTTACCAGTGGGGCTTGTCTTCTGAACTAATCCTGTTATCCTTTTGTTGAAGGAGGATGGCTGTAGACTGCTCTAGCTTGAACATTATGACATAGCATCTTAGATCTAGATAGGGATGCTAATGCCACAGTCATAGGAGTGTGAAGAGAGAAAAGCACCTTGTATGTAGTAATGTATTTTGTATCTTGTTTTCTTTACTGACTGTTTATAACACTCAACTGACAATAGATATGAACTGTATTTTAAATCATACTGTTGAATATTTTCCCTCTTTTGTTGGGAAGCTCATTTTAGTTTAACTGTGTTTGTTTTTGTTGATAGCTTACCCAGAAGGCAGTGACCACTTTTTTATATTCCCTTCGAAACCATTCAGCAGGTATATGCTGTTGAGACTGGTTATAGAGGTTTTCTATAATAAATGTTCAAGTATTTTTGTACATAACTGGTTAATTTTAATAAGAGATACCATTACATGTAAAAAATTAAAAATAAAAGCAAACTGTTGTGGATGCAGTATGATTGTTATAATTATGCCAAATACTTTATGTATGGAAAAAGAATATTTGTACATATGTGCTTTTAACAATAATTCTGCCATATTGACTACAGTTTTGAATGTCAGAAAAATTAATATATGTTAAAATATTTATGTTTAGTGAAAGTATTCTTAATAGAGAAAAGGAACATGAATTTTAGCTTTGTATCTTTCAAGTTTTTCAGTTGAAAATGTCTTGAACTAGCTTTTGCTTTTGATGATAACACTTTGTGTTTGTAATCACATCCTTAAGTATATATATATATCTATATATATAGGAAGATACATATTTCTGTTGCTTTAAAGAAGTAAAGCCTTCCTTCCATTTAAATAAGGTGACATGCTTAAGATAACAAAGCTCTGATTTCCTTTTCTTCTGTAATTTAATAGATTTCTTGACTAGTGCTTGGGCACAGTGTAAATCAGTGTTATTTGCTCTTGAATCCATTTTTACAAAAAAAAAAAATTGGGGCAATGAGCAGTCGATCATGTGCGTGTATTTCTGAAGCAGCTATATAGCAGAACATTTCAAGAGATTCTGTTAGCCCAGATGTTCATGTTGGTTGCTGCTGAACGGTAAATATTAAATAAAAGTACCTGATTAATCTTGGTATTTCTGTCTTTATTCCAGTCATAAGCATATCCTTACTTGAACAGAAGCTGTGTAAATAACTGCCAAATGTACAAAAGGAATAGTTGAGTGCTGCTTTTGCCAGCTGCACAGACTATCTGCATGCCTGCTTTCTCCCTGATGTTCGTGAAATGACAGGAAATACATTTAACACTGGAAAGTCCATGGACTACCAAATTTGCTAATAAAGCCTGGCTTTTAATTTTGTGAGCTGCATCTATGCTGTGTTAGATTTACAACATTTATGTCACTCAGTGCTAAGCAAACCACTGGCTAAAGCCTCTGTTCCATTAAATACCAAAACTCACTTAAAGTCATTGTCAATGTCTTCCTGATTATTTCTCAACATTAAGTGATTTTAGAGCATTTGGGGAACATTTTCATCACCACTGAATCCACAAGTGTTTCGATTCTACAAGCTTAATTACAATAAGAATAGCTTCTTTCTCTGGTAGTCTTCTCTCTGGATTGATATTGATTGTTCTACAAAATACAACAAAGAAAATAACAAGCTACACAGCTTTGCCCTTATTTGATCTTTACACATTAAAAGATAGCTCTACCAGAATGTCTTCTTAGTTATTAACTGAAATAAACCTTGTCCTCATTACATAATACCATTTAAAAAAACTTGAAAATTTGACAGTCCCCTAGTATAACTATTATTTTTACATATTCCTTTTGTCTTTTCTCTATGCATATATTGCACACTTTCCCTACATTAAGTTCTGGTTCCCCAACATAATTATATAATTATGTATCCCAACATAAGTATCACAACCTGATTTATCGACAATACAGGGCTGAGTTCACTGCCCACTGAAATAACAGAGAATGTCACTTCAACAGAGCTTTGGCAGTATCTCAGAAGGGCAAGGGCAAGATCAGATTTTACTGAAATTCTGGAGTTTTGTTTAAGGTAGATCTTTGAAGGAGCAGGGCTTAAGACTAGGTACAGATCACGATATAATTATTGAGGATTGGTAAGAAACAGCAGTCTTAGGACATAACTGTTAGTTGATAATTTCTATTGACAACTTGATGAGTCTATTGACAAATTACATCGTAAAAATAAAGTTATTTACCCGGCAAAAAGACTCCTGGAAGAGTAAAGTTATACCAGCAAATATTGGAATATGGAGGTCATGTTCGTGTAAACTGTATGGACTAGGTGGTTTCAGTTTTCAACATGTATGTTTAACAGAGTCATAGTCACAGGGTGCTGGACAGACTACTCAGTTTGTTCTTGTTTAATGTTACCATACAGTAAGTATTTTCATATTTTACATGTACATAAAAAGCAAAGTATATATTCCCACCATTTACTTAGCCATTCCCCTATTACTGGACATGATATTATTTCCAGTTTTTCACCAATGCAAATAATACCATTGGCACATACAGCTTTTTCCATGTTTTAGATTAATTCCTTAACATGGAATCCAAGACTAAAATTGCAAAGGCAAGGGAAGGATGATTTTTGTTGTTATCTTGCATATTGGCAAATTATTTCTCAAAAGTATTGCAACAATTTTAATGCCACCAGCAATATTTTTCCAAGGTTGGATAGCAATGCCGTTATTTTTTGCTATGTGGGAAGAAAATATTGCTGCTTTACCTAAAATTTGAGAAAATATTACTCCACTAATTAAGTATTGTACACAATTGTGTATAAGGAAGTTGATTATCTATAAAGAAAAGGAGAGAGAAAACAACATTAGAGTAACAGGCACTAACACTTAAGTATATCACCTACTGAAAATACTTCATCCCAGAGAAGGCACTTTAGATCCTCTGTTAGTATGGAATACTAGAAAACCCCCGACATTCTGAACACAAGTACCATCTCTTATCCAGTTTACCGCCCCACCCTTGCACCTCCCCCCCACCGCCCCCTGCATCTTTCACAACCAGTGAAGAAGCCAAAAACCTAGCAGTGAGGACACTGAACAGCCACAATAAACGTCACCATCAGCTGAGTGAAATGTCCCAAGAAGATGAGGCTGATGAAATGCTTGATGTGTTTGAACTTACTGACAGGAGATGAAACTTTTGTAAGACAGTTGAGGGGTGGTTGAGAGAAGTACCTAGAAATCTATGCAAGTCAAAGGGAAAGGAAAAAACTCCAGAGAGGACAGAAAAATGTTTAAATAAGTAAATGTAATTATAGTATACCAAGGAGTCACCTCTGCATATTTACATAGCCTTGGAAATGTAAAATATGTAACCCCAAATTATATTGGAAAGATGAGGGTAAGGAAGACGTGTGTATGTAGTGAAAGTGAGCGAAAGTTGTTCAGTTGTCTCCGACTCTTTGCAACCCCATGGAGTATACAGTCCATGGAATTCTCCAGGCCAGAATACTGGAGTGGGTAGCCTTTCCCTTCTCCAGGGGATCTTCCCAACCCAGGGATCAAACCTAGGTCTCCCACATTGCAGGTGGATTCTTCCTGCATTGCAGGCAGATTCTTTACCAGCTGAGCCACAAGGGAAGCCCAAGAATACTGGAGTCAGTAGCCTATCCGTTCTTCAGCAGATCTTCCCAACCCAGGGATCAAACCAAGGTCTCCTGCATTGCAGACGGATTCTTTACCAACTGAGCTATCAGGGAAACCTAAATGTGTAACCACCTTTAGTGGTAAGGAGGAAAAGTTCCCCTGACCTGCAGGGGGATCAAACCCGCAACCTTGGCATTATTAGCACCACGCTCTAACCAACTGAACTAATCGGCCATGACATGTATGTGGAGAATAACAAATTCTCTCATATAGGGATGTCAATCAGAAATGCCTAAAATTTAAAGACAATCAAAAAGTAGCAATTTAAGATGTTTTTTAAATCTAGATATAAAAGCAAAAATTAAGAAATAACTTGAAAATAATGCCCTCTGTGGAGTGAAATAATGGCTGCAGGACATTCCTGTTTTTCACAGTGGTTTAAACAACTATATGCATATTTTAAGAGATTTTTTAAAAAATGGTTTCTACAATGTTCACCACACTGGCTTCACTTCTCTTGTTTTTTTTTCCTTCCAAATTCAAAGCAGACCTGGATTTGGAACTCTTTGAGAAACACATATAGAGCTTGCCAGAAGATTTCTACTTCAAAAGCATGGGTGCGACAGGTTATAGGGAGTAAAGGGGAGGAGTTTGGACCCATATAAAACTCCTCTGGGAGAAGTGATTGGCAGTAATACAAACATTTTAGTTCCAATCATGACTTAAGCCTGTCCACTAAGTCATTTGCAATTATTTTTAAGGGGCTGACTCCTCCTTGTTTTTTAGTAGCAGCGTGAAGCAGCCAATTGATAAAATTTTTAGGCATGTCTGAAAAGAACACTGCACACATCAACAGTTCACAAGTTCCTTTCACGTCAATAACATGAATTTTCTCATCCCGAAAAAATACTCAGGTCTTAGTGTGACTGACTTGGGAACAACAGTCAACAGTCCCATGTTATTTCCCTTCAAGAGGGAGAAAATTAGGTTATTAACAAATAATTTTTTTTTTAAGGTAAAAAATGGTGAGCATTAGAACTTCAAGCCTGAAATGAAATTTGGCAGAGGGTCTCCTGGTACAGCCATTGTTCATTCCCTCACTATACCTCAACCTCTTGCTTCACCACCCACAACTTATCCAAATCTTTGTACCAAAACCAGAAAAGGAAGAAATCCCTTCATTGGGATTAAGTTTTCTACCCTTGAGTTGATCCCACTTCATCTCCCTCTGAATCTTTCTTTATGGATGAGGAAGTGAGGGGAATCTGACCTTTGATCTACTTAAAGCAACCGATCTTGATGACTAGGTCTGAAGATAAGAACAAATATAAGTAAATGTTTACCAACTTCAGATAACTTTCCCCCCCCCTTTTTTTTTCTCCTTGGTCAGGCAACTGTCTGAGCTTAAGAATTTATAAGTTGGCATTAAATTTCAAAACTTATATAAGTCAAAGAAAAATATAGCCAAGATGTAAGAGTAAACAGACTAAAAAAATTTTTCTCCAAATATGACAGTATTAATATCCTTGTAAAGAATTCATCTAAATTGATTTTTAAAAGTATTAAGACTGTTAAGAGGTATTAGAAAGGAGAGGAGAAAATATGCCAACAGGCAAATAAATAGATAATTTACAAAAGATGAACCATAAACATATGGTAAAATAATTAACTGAACTACTAATCAAAGAAAAACAAATGGAAACAATGAAGTAACATTTGTTGCTTATGAAATTAGCTATATGTATAAAATAATAGCACCCAGTTCTGGGAAGACTATGGTGACAAGTTGTCCTCAATGATACAGCTAGTGGCACTAAATTAGGATAACTTTTTTTTGGTAATTTTATTTAAACTTTTTATTTTGTATTGGGGTATAGCTGATTAAGAATGTTGTTATACTTTCAGGTGAACAGAGAAGAGACTCAGCCATACATATACATGTATCCATTCTCCCGCACAATAGTGGAGAAGGCAATGGCTTCCCACTCTAGTACTCTTGCCTGGAAAATCCCATGGACGGAGGAGCCTGGTGGGCTGCAGTCCATGGGGTTGCTAAGAGTCGGACACAACTGAGCGACTTCACTTTCACTTTTCACTTTCATGCGTTGGAGAAGGAAATGTTAACCCACTCCAGTGTTCTTGCCTGGAGATTCCCAGGGATGGGGGAGCCTGGTGGGCTGCCATCTATGGGGTGG
Source organism: Bos grunniens (assembly GCF_055505025.1). NCBI lineage: Eukaryota > Metazoa > Chordata > Mammalia > Artiodactyla > Bovidae > Bos > Bos grunniens. The sequence goes on along the minus strand of NC_141168.1, from coordinate 63,580,072 downwards.
CACAGAGTCAGACACAACTGAAGCGACTTAGCAGTAGCAGCATTCTCCCCCAAGTCCTAAGCATAACCTTTTTGAAATGCAATTTGGCAGAATAGATCCAAAATCTAAAAAATGATCATGTCCTTTGAACCATAATTCATTACTGGAAATGTATGAGAAAATAATAATTCAAAATGCAATATGGTTATATGGAGAAGCAACAGGCAAAAAATTAAAGTCCTAGAAATGTCAGTTTCTAGGACATTAAAGGAGATGGTTACATAAAATATAACATCTAATCAAAAGAATGGTATATGCTATTTTAAAACATGTATTTGAGGTCAGGTAACAAGGAAGAAAGGCTTCCTAGGTGGCTCAGAAGATAAAGAATCTGCCTGCAATGCAGAAGACCTGGGTTCAATCCCTGAGTTGGGAAGATCCCCTGGAGTAAGAAATGGCAATCCGCTTAAGTATTCTTGCCTAGAAAATTCCACGGACAGAGGAGTGTTGTGGGCTACACACCACGAGGTCACAAAGAGTTGGACATAACTGAGCAAATAAGCACACAAGCATAACAAGGAGGTAAAAACTAATAGTGTTTAAAGTGCAGGAAAAAAAGATTTAAAGTATATGCACACTGGTGGTATAGCAGAGAAGACAAGATGGCAAAGTGAAAGAACGTGAGTGATTTCTTCTAATACAAACACCAAAATCACAACAAACTGCTGAATAACCACCAACCAACAACAACAACAAACATGCTGGAACCTTCAGAAAAAAAAAAAAAAGATACCTTACATCCAAAGCCAAAGAAGAAGCCACAAGAGAAGGCAGGAGGGGCACAATCACAGTAAGATAAAGTTCCATACATTCTAGGCGGCAACTATCAACTGGAAAACAGTTATACCGCAGAAGTTCTACCAGAGGAGTGAAAGTTCTGCCTCCCACATCAGGCTTCCCAGGCAACTAGATGAGGAGTCCCCAGAGAACCTAATTTTGAAGACCAGTGAGGTTTGATTGCAGGAATTCCACAGGACTAGGTGAAACAGAAACTCCACTCTTGGAGGACACACACAGAATCTTGTGCAGACCAGGACCCAAGGAAAAAAGCAAGTGACTGCACAAGAGATTGGGGCAGACATATCTGCTAATACTGCGAGGTCTCCTACAGAGGAAGGGGCAGTGGTGGCTTAATATATGGACAAGTACACTGGCAGTGGCAGTTCTGGCAAGTTCTGGCAAGTCCATTTGAAGGTGGCATGAGCACTCCTGGAGGCTGCTGTTTTCTCACCAAACATGGCCCCGCCCAACAGCCTGTCTCACCAGGATATGTCCCTGCTGCTGCAAAACTTCTAGGGCCCACAGCAGACTTCCCAACCTGGGGATCAGGCAAAGGGACTGAGAACCCCTAGGGAATTTGACTTGGAAAGCCAGTGGGATTTGATTACAGAACTTCCACAGGACTAGGGAAACAGACTCTTGAAGGGCACAACAAAACCTTGTGCACACCAGATCCCAGGGGAAAGGAGCAGTGACCCCAAAAGAGACTGAGCCAGACTTGCCTGTGAGAGTCCTGGACTCTCTGGTGAAGGCATGAGTTGACAGTGGCCTGCTTCAGGGTCAGGGGCACTGACTACAACAGTCCTCAGAGCCATGACATGCTGGCATAAGCATTTGAAGGTGGTGGCCACTTATAGCCATTACCCCTACTATTGTTTGGCCTCAGGCCAAACTATAGGGAGGGAACACAGCCCAACCCATCAGCAGAAAATTGGATTAAAGATTTACTGAGCATGCCCTCACTCACCAGAGCAAGATCCAATTTTCCCCAAAATCAGTCCCTCCCATCAAGAAGCTTCTACAAGCTTCTTATTCTCATCCATCAGAGGGCAGACAGAATGAAAACAGCAATCACAGAAAACTAATCAACTGATCACATGGATCAAAGCCTTGTCTAGCTCAATGAAACTATGAGTCATGCCATATGGGGCCGCCCAAGATGGATGGGTCATGGTGGAGAGTTTTGACAAAATGTGGTCCACTGGAGAAGAGAATATCAAACCACTTCAGTATTCTTGCCTTGAGAACCTCATGAACAGTGTGAAAAGGCAAAAAGATATGACACTGAAAGATGAACTCCCCAGGTTGGTAGGTGTCCAATATGCTACTGGAGGAGAGTGTAGAAATAACTCCTGAAGGAATGAAGAGGCTGAGCCAAAGCTGAAACAACGCCCAGCTGTGGATGTGTCTGGTGGTGAAAGTAAAGTCGGATGCTATAAAGAACAGTATTGCATAGGAACCTGAAATGTTAGGTCCATGAATCAAGGTAAATTGGACATGGTCAAGCAGGAGATGGCAAGAGTGAACATCAACATCTTAGGAATCAGAGAACTAAAATGGACATGGACAGGAATGGGGGAATTTAACTCAGATGACCATTATTTCTACTACTGTGGGCAAGAATCCCTTAGAAGAAATGGAGTGGCCCTCATAGTCAACCAGAGTCCAAAATGCAGTACCTGGATGCAATCTCAAAAACAACAGAATCATCTCTGTTCATTTCCAAGGCAAACCATTCAACATCACAGTAATCCAAGTCTATGCCCCAACCAGTAATGCTGAAGAAGCTGAAGTTTAACAGTTCTATGAAGATCTACAAGACCTTCTAGAACACCAAAAAAAGATGTCTTTTTCATCATAGGGGACTAGATGCAAAAGTAGGAAGCCAAGAGATACTTGGAGTAGCAGGCAAGTTTAACTGTGGTGTACAAAAATTAACCATGGCAAAGGCTAACAGAGTTTTGCCAAGAGAATGTACTGGAAATAGCAAACACCCTCTTCCAACAACACAAGAGATGGCCCTACACGTGGACATCACCAGATGATCAATAATGAAATCAGACTGATTTTATTTTTGGCACCAAAGATAAAGAAACTCTATACAGTCAGCAAAAACAAGACCTGGAGCTGACTGTGGCTCAGATCATGAACTTCTTATTGCCAAATTCAGACTTAAATTGAAGAAAGTAGGGGAAAAAAGGCCATTCAAGAATGACCTAAATCAAATCCCAAATCACAAAGTGCTGCACCCAATATGCCAGCAAATTTGGAAAACTCAGCAGTGGTCACAGGACTGCAAAAGTTCAATTTTCATTCCAATCCCAAAGAAAGGCATTGCCAAAGAATGTTCAAACTACTGCACAATTGCACTCATTTCACATGCTAGCAAAATAATGCTCAAATTCTCCATGCTAGGCTTCAATAGTACATGATCCAAGAACTTCAAGATGATCAACATGGAATTAGAAAAGGCAGAAGAATCTGAGATCAAATTGCCAACATCTGTTGGATCATAGAAAAAACAAGGGAATTCCAAAAATACATCTATTTCTGCTTCATTGACTCCGCTAAAGACTTGTACTGTATCGATTACAACAAACTGTGGAAAATTCTTCAAGAGATGGGAACACCAGACCACCTTACCTGCCTCCTGTGAAACCTGTATACAGATCAAGAAGCAACAGTTAGAATCAGACATGAAACAACAGACTGGTTCCAAATTGGAAAAGGAGTGCGTCAAGGCTGTATATTGTCACCCGGCTTATTTAACTTGTATGCAGAGTACATCATGTGAAATGCTAGGCTGGATGAAGCACAAGCTGGAATCAAGATTGCTGGGAGAAATATCAATAACCTCAGATATGCAGATAATTCCATGCTATGGCAGAAAGTGAAGAGGAACTAAAGAGCCTCCTGATGAAGGTGAAAGAGGAGAGGGAAAACCTGGCTTAAAATTCAACATTCAAAAAACTAAGATCACGGCATCCGGTCCCATCACTTCATGGCAAATAGATGGGGAAACAATGGAAACAGTGACAGACTTTATATTCTTGGGCTCCATAATCACTGCAGATGGTGACTGCAGCTACAAAATTAAAAGATGTTTGCTCCTTAGAAGAAAAATCATTACTGACCTAGACAGCATATTAAAAAGCAGAGACAGTACTTTACTGACAAGGTTCATATAGTCAAAGTTATGGTTTTTCCAGTAGTCATGTATGGATCTGAGAGTTGGACCATAAAGAAGGCTGAGTGCCAAAGAACTGATGCTTTTGAACTGTGGTATTGGAGAAGATTCCTGAGAGTCCCTTGGACTGCAAGAGGATCAACCAATCAATCCTAAATGAAATCAACCCTGAATATCCATTGGAAGGACTGATGCTGTAGCTCCAATACTTGGTCCACCTGATGCAAAGAGCTGAATCATTAAAAAAGACCCTGATGCTGGGGAAGACAAAGACAGGAGGAGAGTTCAGTTCAGTTACTCAGTTATGCCCAACTCCTTGTGACCCATAGACTGCAGCATGCCAGGATTCCCTGTCCATCACTGACTGCTGGAGTTTGCTCAAACTCATGTCCATTGAGTTGGTGATGCCATCCAACCATCTCATCCTCTGTCATCCCCTTCTCCTTCTGCCTTCAATCTTTCCCAGTATCAGAGTCTTTTCCAAGAAGTCAGTTCTTCATATCAGGTGGCCAAAATATTGGAGTATCAGGTGGCCAAAGTACAGAAGGAGAAGTGTATGACAAAGGATGAGATGGCTGGATGGCATCACCAACTCAATGGACATGAGCAAGCTCCAAGAGATGGTAAAGGACAGGGAAACCTGGCATGCTACATTCTATGGGGTCACAAAGAGTCAGACATGACTGAGCGACTGGACAACAAAAACAGCCTGTAGGTTCCAGTGCTGGGATGCCTCAGGACAAACAACCAATAGTGTGGGAACACAGCCCCCACATCAGCAGACAGGCTTCAGTAAACAACTGCCTGATAAATGCACCTCCTGATGCAATCCTGCCCACCAGTGGAACAAGACCCAGCTCCACTCATGAATAGGCAGGTACCAGTCCCTCCCACCAGGAAACTTGCACAAGCCTCTTAGACAGCCTCATCCACTAAGGGGCAGACAGTGGAAGCACAAAGAACTATAATTGTGCAGCCTGCAGAACAGTAACCACAGTCACAGAAAGTCTGATAAAATGAGATGTTAGTGGAGTATATCCCAGATGAAGGGACTAGATAAAACTCGAGAAGAACAGCTAGGTTGAGATAGGTGATCTATCTCAAAAGGAATTTAGAATAATGATGATCCAAGATCTCAGAAAAAGAATGGAGGCACAGATTGAGAAGATACAAGAAATGTATAACAATGACCTAGAAAAACTAAAGAAGTTACTGAGATGAACAATACAATAACTGAAATGGAAAGTACACTATACAGAATCAATACCAGAATAACTGAGGCAGGAAAATGGATGAGTGAACTGAAGACAGAATAGTGGCATCATTGCTGTGGGGAAGAATAGAGAAAAAAGAATGAAAAGAAATGAGGACAGTCTAAGAGACCTTGGGACAACATTAAATGTACACCAACATTCACATTATAGGGGTCTCATAAGAAGAATAGAAAGAAGAAGGACTTGAGAAGATATTTGAAGAGAGAATAACTGAAAACTTTCCTAACATGGGAAAGGAAATAGTCATCCAAGTCCAAACAGCACAGAGTCCCAGGCAGTATAAACCCAAGGAGAAAAATCACAAGACACATAATGAAATTAAGAAAAATTAAAGATTAAATGTCATAAGCAATAAGGGAAAAGCAAGAAATGACATTCAAGGAAACTCCCATAAGATTATCAGCTGATTTCTCAGCAGAAATTCTACAGGCCAGAAGGGAGTGGCATGAAATAGTCAAAGTGATGAAAGGGGAAAAACTACAACCAAGAATATTCTACCCAGCAAGGCTCCCATTCAGATTCAAAGGAGAAAGCAAAAGCTTTACAGATAAGTAAAGGCTAAGAGAATTCAGCACCACCAGACCAGCTTTACAACCAATGCTCAAGGAGCTTCTGTAAAGAGAAAGCCACAACTAAAGAAAATTATGAATGGAAAAGCTTACCAGTAAAGGCAAACATACAGTAAAAGTAGGAAATCATCTGCACACAAATACTATATCAAAGCCAGCAATTTTTGAGATGAGAAGAGGATAAATGCAGGATATTGGAAATGCATTTGAAATTAAAAGACCAGCAAGCAAAAACAATCTTGTTTATATCTAGACTGCTATATTAAAACCTGTGGCAAACCAAAAGTCTACGATAGATATACACACAAAAAAGAAAAAGAAATCCAAAGACAACACTAAAATTAGTCATCAAATCATGAGACAATAGATCAAAGGAGGAAGGGAAGAAAAAACACTTCAAAACCATTATAAAAATGGCAATAAAAATACATATCTATAACTACTTTAAATGTAAACAGATTAAATGCTCCAATTAAAAGATATAGACTGGCTGAATGGACACAAAAGCAAGACCCAGACATGTGCTATCTACACCAAACCAACTTCAGATCTAGGGGCACATATCAACTGAAAGTGAGGGGATGGGAAAATGTATTCTGTGCAAATGGAAATCAAAAGAAAGCTGGAGTAGCAATACTCATAGCAGATAAAATAGATTTTAAAAAGACGAAATAAAGAAGAACACTACATAATGATCAAGAGATCAATCCAAGAAGATGTAATCATATAATGGGACTTCCCTAGTGGTCCAGTGGCTAAGACTCTGCACTCAGTGCAGGGGGACTTGGTTCCATCCCTGGTTGGGAAACTAGATCCCACATGCTGCACCTGAAAGTCCAATGTTGCAACTAAAAAATCCTGCATGCCTCAATGAAGATCGAAGACCCTGCATACTGCAACCAAGACCTGGTGCATCCAAATAAAAAATTAGAAGTTTTTAAAAAGAAGATAGAACAATTTTAAATGTATATGCATCCAACATAGAACCACTTCAATATAAGGCAAATACTAATAGCCATAAAGGGAGAAATCAACAGTAACACAATAAAAGTGGAGAAATGTTAACACCCTATTTTCATCAGTGGAGAGATCATCCAGACAGAAAATCAATAAGGAAACACAAGCCTTAAATGACACATTAGACCAGATGAACTTAATTGCTATTTATAGGGCATTCTATCCAAAAGCAGCAGAATACACTATCTTCTCAAGTGCACATGTAACATTCTCCAGGGTCTTTGGCTGGGCCACAAAGTGAGCCTCAGTAAATTAGAGAAAACTGAAATTATATCAAGCATCTTTTCCAACCACAACACTTAAGAGATATTAGAAACCAAATATCAGCAAAAAAACTGGAAAACACACACACACAAACACATGGAGGCTAAACAATATGCTAGTGAGAAACCAATCACTGAAGAAATCAAAGAATAAGTAAAAAATATCTACAGACAAATGAAAGCACTAAGATCCAAATCCTATGGCATACAGCCAAAACAGTTCTGAGAGAAGTTTATAGCAATACAATCTTATTTCAGAAAGAAAAATCTCAAACAACCTAACCTTATACCTAAAGCAACCAGAGAAAGAAAGTAAAACTCAAGTTAGCAGAAGGAAAGAAATCATAAGGATCAGAAAAGAAATAAATAGAAATGAAGAAAACAATAGAAAAGATCAATGAAACTAAAAGCTTGTTCTTTGAAAAAGTATTAACCACATCCAACTGTTAACCCATGGACTATAGCTCACTAGGCTCCTCTGTCCATAGAATTCTCCAGGTAGGAATAATGTAGAAGGTAGCCATTCCCTTCTCCAGGGAATGTTCCTAACCTAGGAATCAAACCCAGTTCTCCCACATTGCAGGAAGATTCTTAAAAAGATTATCAAAATTGATAAGACTTTAGCCAGACTCATCAAGAAAAAGAGGGAGAGGGCTCAAGTCAATAAAATTAGAAATGAGAAAAAAGTTACAGAGGACACTACAGAATACAAAGGATCATAAGAGACCACTACAAGCAAGTATATGCCAATAAAATAGACAAACTAGAAGGAATGGACTAATTCTTAGAAAGGCACAATCTCCCAAAACTGAACCAGGAAGACTTAGAAAATATGAACAAACCAATCATAAGCACTGAAAATGAAAATGATTTTAAAATTCACAATAAACAAAAGTTCAGATTCGGATGGCTTCCCAGGTGAAGTCTATCAAACATTTAGAGAAGAGTTAATGTATATCCTTCTGAAACTATTCCAGAAAACTCCTGAGGAAAGACTATTCCCAGACTCATTCTATGAGGCCACCATCATTCTTGACACCAAAAACAAAGATATCACACAAAAAAGAAAGAAAGAAAACTGTAGGCCAATATCACTAAAGAACACAGATGTAAAAATCATCAACAAAATTCTAGAAAACTGAACCCAGCAATACATGAAAAGGATCATACTTCATGATCAAGTGGGGTTTATCCCAGAGAGGCAAATATTTTTTAATATCTGCAAATCAATCAGTGTGACACACCATATTAACAAATTCAAGAATAAAAACCATATGATCATCTCAATAAACACAGAAAAACTGTCTGACAAAGTTCCACACCCATTTATGATAAAAACTCTCCAGGAAGTGAGCATAAAGGGAACACACCTCAACATAATAAAGGACATATATGACAAACCCACAGTTAATATCATACTCAATGGTGGAAAAGCTGAAAGCATTTTCTCTAAGATCAGGAACAAGACACGGATTCCACTCTTGCCACTTTTATTCAGCATAGTTTTGGAAGTCCTAGCCATGACAATCAGAGAATAAAAATACAAGAAATCCAAATTGGAAAATAAGAAATAAAATTGTCACTGTTTGTAAATTACAGGAAACAGTGTCAGACTTTATTTTTTTGTGCTCCAAAATAACTGCAGATGCTGATTACAGCCATTAAATTAAAAGACGCTTACTCCCTGGAAGGAAAGTTATGACCAACCTAGATAGCATATTCAAAAGCAGAGACATTACTTTACCAACAAAGGTCCATCCAGTCAAGGCTATGGTTTTTCCAGTAGTCATATATAGATGTGAGACTTGGACTGTGAAGAAAGCTGAGTGCTGAAGAATTGATGCTTTTGAACTGTGGTGTTGGAGAAGACTCTTGAGAGTCCCTTGGGCTGCAAGGAGATCCAACCAGTCCATTCTAAAGAAGATCAGTCCTGGGTGTTTTTTGGAAGGAATGATGCTAAAGCTGAAACTCCAATACTTTGGCCACCTCATGTGAAGAGTTGACTCATTGGAAAAGACTCTGATGCTGGGAGGGATTGGGGGCAGGAGGAGAAGGGGACGACAGAGGATGAGATGGCTGGATGGCATCACCAACTCGATGGACGTGAGTTTGAGTGAACTCCAGGAGTTGGTGCCAGAAGGGAGGTATGGGGTGCTGTGATTCATGGGGTTGCAAAGAGTCGGACATGACTGAGCGACTGAACTGAACTGATACATAGAAAGGGGCTTTCCAGGTGGTGCTAGTGGTAATGAACCCACTTGGCAGTGAAGGAGATGTAACAGATGTGGGTTTGATCCCTGCGTCAGGAAGATCTCCTGAAGAAGGGCATGGCAATCCACTCCAGTATCTTTGCCTGGAGAATCCCATAGACTGAGGAGCCTGGTGGGCTATAGTTCATAGGGTCGCAAAGAGTTGAACTAGACTGAAATGACTTGGCACACACACATACACAGAAAATCCTAAGATCCTACCAGAAAACTACTAGACCTCATTAATGACTTTGGTAAAGTTGCAGGATACAAAATAAATACCCAGAAGTCTGTTGGATTTCTATAAACTACCAATGAAAGATCAGAAAGATAAATTAAAAAAACAATCCCATTTACCGTTGCATCAAAAAGAGGAAAATACTTAGGAATAAACTTACCTAATGAAGCAAAAGACCTGTACTCCAAAAACTATGAGATGCTGATGAAAGAAATTGGAGATGACACAAACAGAAAGATATACTATGTTCTTGGACTGAAGAATCAGTATTGTCAAAATGACTGTACTACCCAATGCAATCTACAGATTCAGTGCAATTCCTATCAAATTATCAATGGCATTTTTCAGAGAACAACAACAAAAAATTCTTAAAATCTGTATGAAGACCCAAAAGACCTTGAATAATCAAAGTAATCTTAACAAAGAAAACAGAACTGGAGGAATCAGGTTCCATGACTTCACACTATACAGTAAAGCTACAATCATCAAAACAGTATGGTACTGGCACAAAAACAGAAATATAGATCAATTGGGAAAGGATAGAAAGCCTAGAAATAAACCCATTCACCTATGGCCCATTAAACTACAGCTAAGGAGGCAAGACTACATAATAGAGAAAAGACAGTCTCTTCAGTAAATGGTGCTGAGATAACTGGACAACTATATATAAAAGAAGAAAGTAGAACATACTTTAACACCATATGCAAAAATAAACTCAAAATAGATTAAAGACCTAAATGTACTACTGAATACTATGAAATTCTAGAGAACAATATAAGCAGAACACTCTGACATAAATCACAGCCTATCTTTTCCCATTCATCTCCTAGAGTAATGGAAATAGAAATAAAAATAAACAAACGGAACCTAATTAAAATCAACAGCTTTTGCACAACAAAGGAAACCATAAACAAAATGAAAAGACAACCCTCAGAATGTGAGAAAATATTTGCAATCAATGTGATTGACAAAATTTACAAATTGCTCATGTAGCTCAATATCAAAAAAAAACCCAAACAACCCAATCAAAAAAAATGGGCAGAAGACCTATGGGACCTACATAGACATTTCTCCAGAGAAGTCATACAGATGGCCAACAATTATATGAAAAGATGCTCAATCTCTCTCATTATTACAGAGATGCAAATCAAAACTACAATGAGATACCACCTCATATCAGTCAGAGTGGATATCATCAAAAAGTCTACAAATAATAAAATCTGGAAAAAAGAGAATTCTTTTTTGGAGAAGAGGGAACTCTTCTACACTGTTGCTGGGAATGTAAATTGGTACAGCCACTATGGAGAACAGTATGGAGACGCCTTAGGAAACTAAAAATAGACTGCCAGATGACCCAGCAGTCCTAGTCCTGGGCATATATCCAGAGCAAACTCTAATTCGTAATGATGCATAACTCCAGTGTTCATAGCAGCACTACTGTTTAAAATAGCCCAGACATGGAAACAACCTAAATGTCAACGGACAGAAGAATGGATAAAGAACATGCAGTACACATATACAGTGGAATATGTAATTTAAAAGAAGGAAATAATGCTATTTACAGAAATATGAATGGACCTAGGGATTATCATACTAAAAAAAAAAGTCAGACAGAGGAAGACAAATACCATATGGTATCACTTAAAAGCAGAATCTTAAAAAAAAAAATGATACAAATGAACTTATTTACAAAATAGAAACAGACTCAGGCTTAGTGAATGAATTTAAGGTTACCAGCAGGGATTAGTTGTGGGGAAGGGATAGATTGAGAGTTTGGGATTGACATGTACACACTACTATATTTAAAATAGAAAACCAATAAGGATCTACTGTATAGCACAGGGAACTCTGCTCAATACTCTCATAAGCTAAATGGGAAGAGAATTTGATAAAGAATAGATACATGTATATGTATAACTGAATCACTCTACTGTACATGTAAGACTAACACAACATTAACTATACTCCAATATAAAAGAAAAATATAATGTATATGCAAACTATGATTATACCAGTGTTTTTAAAGTTGCATACTTTAAAAAATATACCAAAGTGATAATAGTAATAGTTGTTTTAAGAAGTGAAATTATGGGTGACAACATGTATTTACTTTAAATTTTTTAAATTTATGAACACATAGTTTTACAAGATAGGCAGATAACACCACCCTTATGGCAGAAAGTGAAGAGGAATTAAAGAGTCTCTTAATGAAGGTAAAAGAGTGTGAAAAAGCTGGCTTAAAACTCAGCATTCTCATGACATCTGGTCCCATCTCTTCATGGCAAATAGATGGGGAAACAATGGAAACAGTGACAGACTTTATTTTCTTAGGCTCCAAAATCACGGTGGACAGTGACTGCAGCCATGAAATTAAAAGACACTTGCTCCTTGGAAGAAAAGCTATGACAAACCTACACAGCATATTAAAAAGCAGAGGCATTACTTTGCCTCATAGGTCCATCTAGTCAGGTTATGGTTTTCCCAGTAGTCATGTACAGATGTGAAAGCTAGACAATAAAAAAAGCTGAGTGCTGAAGAATTGATGCTTTCCAACTATGGTGCTGGAGAAGACTCTCTAAGAGTCCCTTAAACAGACAGGAGATCAAACCAGGCAATCCTCAAGGAAATCAACCCTGAATATTCATACCCTGGATGCTGAAGCTCCGATACTTTGGCCACCTGAGGCGAAGAGCTGACTCATTGGAAAAGACCCTGATGTTGAGAAAGATTGAAGGCAGCAGAAGGGGATGACAAAGGATGAGATGGTTGGATGGGATCATCGACTCAATGGACATGAGTCTGAGCAAACTCCAGGAGGTGGTGAAGGACAGGGAAGCCTGGCAAGCTGCCGTCCATGGGGTTGCAAATTTTCAGACACAATTGAGTGACTGAACAAAAAAATGTGTGTTTTTTGTTCAGTCATAAAGTTTCAAAGGAATTAGAAAAGAAGGCCAAGGAACAACTTAGAGTATTATCTAGAAGTGGGAAAATCCACCAGGACCAGGAGAAGCAGGAGCAGCCCCAGGCCTGGATCTGGTCAAGTTCTTCAGTCTCCTGGAATTGAGTGGGGTAGACTGATTCCTCCTACTCAGTAATGCTGGGGACCCCTGGAAACAGAGTGTAATCAGGGCATCTGGAACGTAATTTAAAGGAGAGAACTGGGGAGAAACAGAGCTAAGAGGCAAGGGAAGGGGTACTGGCCCACAATGGAATCAGTGCTCCATGGGATTAAGAAAATGGCTAAGTGTAAGCAGAGGAGGCACAGTACCTGGGGAGGGGAGCAGGAGAGAACTGCAGACTGGAAACGGAAAGAGAGCATGTTGAGGATTATGGCTGGGAAAAGTGGCAGGCATGCAGGTGTGGGCTAACGGAGTTTCTCAAATTCTATTGTTTTTCCATGATAAAGCTTTCACAGTTTTTGTAAAATGAAAAAAATAAGAACAATATTATATCGATAACATATGTGCTCAGTCGACTCTTTGCAACCCCATGGGCTGCAGCCCATCAGGCTCCTCTGTCCACGGAATTCTCCAGATGAGAATACTGGAGTGGGCTGCCATGTCTTCCTCCAGGGGATCTTCCAGACCCAGGGACCGAACTGGTGTCTCCTGCATTTCCGGCATTGGCAGGTGCCTTCTTTGCCACTGCACCACCTGGGAAGCCCCATGATGTCAGTATTTTGGCTTAAATGTCCAATTGTTGTAACTTGGGGAAAACCTTCCTTTGTGTGACCTTTATCTAGGGTGTTCCAGTGTTCTGTTTTTGAACTGTTAGTGGTGGTAGATGAGGGGTTTTCCCCCAATATCTTTACTTGCACAACTAAAAGTTAATACCCTTGTTCCTGTTCCCCATTTTCCCATTGTACTGCTTCATGAAACCTCAAAGGCTGGGGAGCAGGATAAGAGGAGTGGAGGTGGAAGTGATAGTTTATGATGAACAGTGTAGGATTCGTGATCTCCGAAGATGATGATTTAACCTGGGGGCCAAAGACCAGGCTTGATCACTCAAGAGATTTTGTATAGCAGAGTTTTATTAAAGTATAAAAAGGGACAGAGAAAGCTTCTGACATAGACATCAGAAGGGGGACAGAGAATGCCCCCCTTGCTAGTGTTAGCAAAAGAGTTATGTACTTTTTCAATTAGTTATTACAGTAAATTAAAAGACTGTCTCAAGGATCTTACTAGACCCACTCCCATAATTTGCATTTTAAAATAACAGGATTAGCCAGAAGGTTTTCAGGAAGGAGAAACTGTCCTCAAGTAGGATACATTGTTGTTATATAATCCTTAGTACAGAATTTAAAATGAGTTGCTTGTTGTGTAAACATCATATCCAGGCTTAAAGAGAGAAATGTTTTATGTGACTAAGACTAAGCAAAGTAGAGGGAAAAAAAGATATTTGTCTTTTCCTCCTCCTTGACAATTCCAGACCCCTTTCTCCTCCTTGAGAATTCCAGACCCCTTTCTCCTCCTAAAGGACCCCAGACTTCTTACCAACCTGCCTAGGAACTGACTCTCTCAGAAGCCCAGCTCTCTGAATGGAGCATCACATGGGTGTAGGTAGGGGCCCAGGGCCCAGAGATTCCATTACTCTTGATGAAAAAAAGATGGGACAGATGCAGAAACTACCTTTAATTCTCCTAATCCAAGAGTCTAAAGGATGAACTAGAGATTATCATTCTAAGAGCAGTCAGAAAGAGAAAGATAAATACCATATGATAATCACTTTTATGTGGAATATAAAATAGGACACAAATGAACCTATCTATGAAACAGAAACAGAATCACAGACACAGAGAACAGGCTGAAAGTTGCCAAGGAGGGAGGGAGGGAATGGAGTGAGATGACGGGGTTAGCAGATGTAAGCTTTTATTATAGAATGGATAAACAAGGTACTACTGTATAGCATAGAAAACTATATTCAATATCTGAAGATAAATCAAAATGGAAAAGAATATTTAAAGAATGTATATATAACAGAATCACTTTACCATATAGCAGAGATAAACACAACATTGTAAATCAACTATACTTCAATTTTAAAAATTAAAAAATAGAGTCAAAATGTACAGAAATGAGCTGATTAGTTATCACTTTAGCCTCACATATTTGAGGAGATGTAGTTTCTTAATAGTAATTTTATGTCATGTAGTAAGTTTCAAACTGGTTTACTCCTTCCTCTCTATTTCATCATGTTTAGCTGTGATTTCAAAGCCTTTCTAGGCTAAGCCTGGGGTTCATTTTGAACCCTGAGTGCTTGACTGCTACAGAATCCCAGTCAAAAGTAGTTGAGTAACCTGGTGAATGGAGAAGGCAATGGCAACCCACTCCAGTACTCTTGCCTGGAAAATCCCATGGACGGAGGAGCCTGGTGGGCTGAAGTCCATGGGGTCTCGACTGAGTGACTTCACTTTGACGCACTGGAGAAGGAAATGGCAACCCACTCCAGTGTTCTTGCCTGGAGAATCCCAGGGACAGCAGAGCCTGGTGCGCTGCCGTCTATGGGGTCGCACAGAGTCAGACATGACTGAAGCGACTTAGCAGCGGCGGCAGTAACCTGGTGAGTGGGTAATGGCTGCCAGAGACTGATTTAGTTTTTCTCCCATATTCCTGTTACTGCCTTTGAAAGAACATTCTTATATTCCTTAAACTGGTGGAAGACTGTTATTCGGAAAATTTGTTCAAGTCAGATGCATAAAATATTAAGAACATAGTGCTAAAAAAACTAATGGGCTGAAGGGTGGAGGCTGGGTGGCAACAGAAAGTATGCATTTATTTGAACGTTGAAATGGTCCTTGACCTCCTATATGACTCTTAGCAATGCCAACCAGCTATCTCAGGCAAGATCATCCACTCACTACCACCCATGAATGACATTGAGTAGGGAGCTGCTAAGTCACGTCAGTTGTGTCCGACTCTGTGCAACCCCATAGATGGCAGCCCACCAGGCTCACCCGTCCCTGGGATTCTCCAGGCAAGAACACTGGAGTGGGTTGCCATTTCCTTCTCCAATGCATGAAAGTGAAAAGTGAAAGTGAAGTCGCTCAGTGGTGTCCAACCCTCATGGACTGCAGCCTACCAGGCTCCTCCATCCATGGGAGTTTCCAGGCAAGAGTACTGGAGTGGGTTGCCAGTGCCTTCTCCGGAGTAGAGAGCACCTCCAGCTATATTTAATGAGTGTGGAAGGCAGTTAGGTCTTCCCAGGTGGTAAAGAACTCGCCTGCCAATGCAGGAGATGTAAGAGATTTAGTTGATCCCTGGGTCGGGAAGATGCCCTAGAGGAGAGCTTGGCAACCTGCTCCAGTATTCTTGCCTGGACAATCCCATAGACAGAGGAGTCTGGTGGGCTTTGGTCCATAGGGTCGCAGAGTCGGACATGACTGAAGCCACTTAATACGCAGCAGTTAATTATCTCACTTGGTCCTTTATGAGGGATGGAAAACATTAGCAGAATGGGGCCCATGTCCCTCCCTTCCCCCTAGCAGTTTCATGATCAAGATTAGATTTATTGGGGTGATTAAAAATATTTACTGAGGGCCTACTAAGAGCACAAACTTCTAGACATACAAGAAAATATAATCATACCCATTTTCTAGGAATTTACTAAGAAAAAAATGGAGGTATTTATATTAACTAGTAAAAAAAAAAAAATCACAAGTGCCATGAAGAGCATGAACGAGTGATTAATCACCAAATGAGTGACACAGCCCATAAATGCAGACTGTACATGATACACATCCCATTCAAAACATAGCTTCAGAACTTACGGTTACCACCGGGGAGGGTTGAGGGGAAGAGATAGTTAGGGAGTTTGAGATCAATGTGTACACACTGCTATATTTAAAATGGATAACCAACAACGACCTACTGTGTAGCACCTGGAACTCTGCTCAATGTTATGTGGCAGCCTGGATGGGAGAGGCATTTGGAGGAGAATGGATACATGGATGTGTATGGCTGAATCACTTTGCTGTGCACCCGTAAGGTCACAGCATTGTTAATCAGCTATACTCCAATATAAAATACAAAATTAAGAATAAACAAAAAGCATAGGTTCAAATACCCTGTTTCTCCTGCTGTTGGGTTTGATTTATTTTCATGAAAACACTGGAATTAAGCTTGTCTGGGGCTGATGATCCTGATCTGTGTTGTGTTTCCTTATTCCTAGACAAAGGTAATCAGCCTGATGACATGAATCTGACATGTTCGATGTGAGGCAGTGATACATCCAAGTGTGGTCCTGGGGACAAAGAAAATAACAAAACTGTTTCTAGCTTGTAGGAGTCTCTACCCTGATGGGAAGGAAGAGAAATATACCAATACTTAAACACAGGGTGATCCTGCTATTGGACAAATAACTACCAACACACTCTAAAATTCTCCTTGATCCAGAAATTGAACTTCTAAAAGTTTAAGAAAATGCCCTTATCATAAATATACACAAATATTTATAGTATATAATTATACTGTATTTATAATAATATTTATAATATATATTTATCAGTATAATCATACTGATCATAATAAAAAACTATAATCATAAACAACACTGATCATAAGAAAAAATACTGAGATATTCAATGAATAACACTGATCATAATAAAGAATCGGAGATATTCTAAATGGCTAACAGTACGGAATAGCTTTAATAAAATATGTATACACTAATTCTCTGCAGCTATTAAAATTATGTATGCATATTTTTGACATGGTAATATATTTGCAGCACTGCTAACTCAAAAACTTTATCATAGAAAAAAATTTAAGTATAATACTCTATATAAACCCATTATCAAATAATTATTTATATATAAAACACTTAGAAATGTAGTCTAGGTATATGCCCAAAAGTTAATATTGACTAAATCTTGGTAGAAGAATTTTAGGTTTGGGTTTTTCTTTTTTCTTATATGTATTTTCAATTTATCTGTGGTTAATTTACTTCTATAAAACACAACTAGCTAAAATGATGAATAAAAAATAAGGGATGATAAGGATCATAAAAGAATCATGAGGAAGCTGTTATGGTAGTGTTCAGGCATTTAGCTTAGAGTGAGGGGTTCTGGGGTAAAGTGGAACAGAAGAGAACACAGAGTTGGGCTCTCCCTTATTCAAAGACTTGAAAAACCACCAAGGCTGACATGGCAGGGAAAAGACATTCCAGGGAGAGAAACTTACACAAGCAGAGACCTGGGAGCAAGCAAGAGTGTTCAGGGGATGGTGAGTGGGCTCTGATTGTAGGAGCATCTGGAAACTGAGCGTAGAGAAATGGAGCTAAAGAGGTGGGCAAGGACAAAGTCACAAAAAGCATGGTTTGCCATGCCAGGCATCTTGGACTTTTTTCTAGAGGTTTAAAGGAGCCTCTAACAGATTTTAAGCAGGACAAAAGCATGTTCAGACCTATGTTTTAGAAAAATTGTTGTGCCAGTTTACAGGGTTGAGGAGAACAGACTGGGAGAAGCAAAGAATGGAGGAGGCAGAAAGACCAGCTAGGGGTTCCTATTGGGGTTTTCAGTAAGGGCAATCTGACTAAAGCCAGAAAAGTGGAGAAACAGGAAGGACAAAAGTCTGTCTGTAACAGAAATAATAGGATGCATCTGGGAGAGAAATAGTTGGCCTATAGGGTAGGTAACCTGTAGGGAAGCTGACCTATAAGATAGGCTTCCCAAGTGGCTCAGACAGTAAAGAATCTGCCTGCAATGTGGGAGACCCAGGTTCAATCCCTGGGTTAGGAAGATGCCCTGGAGAAGGGAAAGGCAATCCACTCCAATATTCTTGCCTGGAGAATTCTATGGACAGAGGAGCCTGGCGGGCCACAGTCTATGGGGTCACAAAGAGATGGACTTGACTGAGCCCCTGACACATACACACATAGGGTAGGTGAAGATGTTTTTGAAGATAGGAAGGGATTCAGAGGGTAGATAAAGAGGGGGATGTCTCTTCATTTCAGACTCTTGATGATGACTTGAACAGTTTTGTTTTTTTAAAGAGATGTAGTAAGAATTTATAGAACTCACTACTAGTGGTCCTGTTTTATCCATGTAGCAGAAGGAGAATTATTTGCTGAGAGAAAGGACATCACTAAACACTTATATGTGTGTTACTTAACACATGTAAGAATTATCAGGTAGTGGAGGGCCCACTGAGATTAGAAATCATGATTTTGTGATGGCATCAATTGGTGTAATTTTATAACTTTCTCCAGGAGTACTTAGTGCTCAAGGCCTAACTCCCAGGAGGGCAGATGAAAGTTGCCTTCATATTAGTTCATCATAGTTGAACTATGGGGTAAAGTGGGGCATGAAAGACCAAAGATACACAAAAAGCAATGGATCAACTAGGGTGGGTCAGACAGGGAAAGGAGTGAAACTTGTGAGGGTCTAACAGACTTGGAGGAATGTGACTAGAAGTTTGGATAAAGCCAAAGAAGAGATGTTGGAAGGAGTGAGAGCTGGAAGAAGTGTTGGGTCAAGAGTAGGGTATTGGGGATTATTTCAGAGAAGTTCTGGGGGATCAGCAGTCCATAGGGTACAGTGGAAGTGAGTGGTTGATGTTAAAGGAAAGTGAAAGTAAAAATACAGCACAGAATATAATCCTAATGTTTATGTAGATTGGTCTGATGGTCATTGATGCATTCTTCTTTGGAATATTTTAACTGTTCTATTATTTGTAGGTTAATATAAATTTCTACCCCCAATATACTATTGCTTATGTCTTTGTGTTGTGAAGTGTTAGTCACTCAGTCATGTCTGACTCTTTGCAACTCATTGACTGTAGGCTCCTCTCTCCATGGAATTCTCCAGGCAAAAATACTGGAGTGAGTTGCCATTTACTATTCCAGCTCATGTCTTTAGAGATGTTTTATTTTCCATTAGTCAAAGCACTGAATTATTCCTCCTGTTCTATAGACTCAATTTCTGCAGGGTGGGGGTGAGGGGGGCCTCCCAGATGGCTCATGGTAAAGAATCCGCCTGCCAGTGCAGGAGATATAAGAGATGTGGGTTCCATTCCTGATTCAGAAAGATCCCCTGGAGGAGGAAATGGCAACCCACTCCAGTACTCTTGCTCAGAGAATCCAATGGGCAGAGAAGCCTGGTGGGCTACAATCCATAGGGTCACAAAGAGTTGGACATGACTAAAGAAACTTAGCAGGCAAGCTCAAGCAAGGGGGTGAAGAGGGGATGAGGTGGAGTCTCCTGGTTCACTCACTGACCCACACTGTAAAGTAGCCTTCTCCAGACTTTAACCTACATTTGGGAGGTTTCATTATAACACCTCGATTGATTCATCACAAGAAGCTTTGGACTCCAAGATCCCTGTTTGATATTACTCAAAAATTCTTCTTCAGTAGAAAGGAGCCAAGTTTTCCAACATTTCTATCTCCAAGGAACTGACAGTGAATTAAATGAACATTTATTGAATCAAACCCATGGAGATGCAACCTCAGAGATATTGTTCTTCATGAACTTGTCCTAAATGAGCCCCTTCATCCGTATTTTTAGCTTCTAGGTGGCAATTTGGATGTTCCCTGTACCATCTTTTCTTGAGCTATTCTTCATGCTCCAGCACTTTTTCACTGACTAGTCATCACTTCAAATATGACTCCCCCAAATGCTGATATTCTACTAGAAATAGCAACAAAAAGATGAAAATGTTTGTTTCCTTATTTTAAAACAAATGAAAAAAAGAGACATCATTTTAGTGCCTTGGGAACACCATCAGATATATTGATTCCAACAACATCTGGTCAACCACACATATGCATTAAAACCAGGTGGTGGGGACTTCCCTGGTGGTTCAGTGGTTAAGAGTCCACCTGCCAATGAAGGAGACATGGGTTTGATCCCTGATTCGGGAAGATTCCACATGCCTCAAGGTAGTTAAGCCTGTGCATCACAACTACTGAGTCCATGCTTTAGGGCCTGTGCTATGCAACAAGAGAAGCCACCAAAATGAGAAGCTCGTGTGCTGCAACTAAAGAGTAGCCCTGCTTGCCACAACTGGAGAAAGCCCGAGTGTAGCAATGAAGACCCAGCACAGTCAAAATTAAATAAAATGAATAAAATAAAATAAACTGCTTTTTTTAAAAAAAACAAAACAGGTTGTGGGGCCCATCAGGCTTGAGTGGATCCTGAGTAGCAAAGATGGCCACAAAAGGCCTCAAAGACTGGACTTTACATTAAGCTACTTTCCTATTTTCTGCTATGAGTGGTGTCCAGGTCATCTGTGTCACATTTGGAATTACGAGCTTAAATGCTGAGATCATTTTTCCCCCCATGGAACTACAGTCATAAATCATGGTGTTAATCAGACAAAACAGTGGCTGGAAAGAATTAAAGACTCCTATTTTCCTTATCAATTACAACCAGACCACACTCCCTGAGTCTGTTCAGAAGACAGACTCTGAAAAGAAAGCCCCGTCATTACTTTGACCTGTTTCCTGGCCTTAGTGACTTATTATCCATTCATTTACCAATTATTAGGAGCCTAATACATGTTCATAAATGTGCATATTAATACAAACAATTTCAGGATGTTTTAATAACAAAAAATGTTAGCTTAAAAGCAATTAATTATCCCTAGTGGCTGCTAAAATACAAACTAATATAAATTGAATGCTTTCTACAACCTGGACACTGTGCCAAGCATGTTTCATCACCATTATCCGTATGAGAAAATAAAGCACAGAAGAGCGAAATTATTTACTCAAAGTCTCAAAACCAATACACAACAAAGCTTGAGTTTTTAACCAAGATAGTTTCCATGTTCTCGACTCTAAAGTTTAATTGCTTTTTCCCTCTAAAGAGCAGACAGGAAGAGGTTTCTTGTTCAACAAGACATTCCTCTCTGCACTTTATTGCAACAGATTGAGCTGTGAAAAAAACTGGTAAACTCTCACACTTTAGCTGTCTCCTGATTTGGTGGACATTGCTGAACTAGTATCCATTTTTTCCTTCTTCCTTGAGGGCTAGAACTTGTTTGTCTTAGCTGAACTCATGGCAAAGACTTTTTCCAGCCTTCTTTTCAACCAGGAGTGGCCATGTGACTAAATTCAGGCCAATGGGATATGATCATAAATGATGTATGCAAATTCTGAGGCAACTCTAATGTAAAGACAAGCTGTTGAAACATGTATATTACCCTATGTGAAATAGATCATCAGTCCAGGTTTGATGCATGAGACAGGGCGCTCAGGGATGGTGCACTGGGACGACCCTGAGGGATGGGATGGGGAGGGAGGTGGGAGGGGGCTTCAGGATGGAGGACAAATATTCACCCATGGCTGATTCATGTCAATGTATGGCAAAACCCACTACAATATTGTAAAGTAATTAGCCTCCAATTAAAATAAATAAATAAAATAAATAAATACAAGCTGTTTGCCCTGGTCCACAGCCTTTCCTCCTTACTGCCAGTTGCAAATGGGATGAACTACAGCAGGGGCCTTGGGCCTGGAGATGGAAACCACACACTGAGAGCAAAGATTACTAGCCATGGAGTAGAGCCATTTACCCATCCGTGAACATTTGGATTATTATGTGGGGAGAAAGGGGAAAAAAAATCAAACTTAATCCACAGAATTTAAGCAGCTTAGACTAAACCCTAACTAACACATGTAGAATTTAAATTAGAGAATCGATGAAAGTGTGTCAGTAAAATTAAATTGTGTTTGCCAAGGGCTTCTTGTTGGATTTTTATACTGCAGCAAGCAGCCATAGGTAGAATGGGATAAATCAAAGCAGATGCTTAGCATATTTTTACATATACAGGAAAGATTATTTTCAATGAGTCTCTTTAAGTGTGTGTGCATGGGCTGAAAATACTTTAACTCCAGGAATATATGATGCCTTAAAAATACTTTTGAAGATTACATTCTCCCCTCAAAATCTAGGCTGATTTAATTCATACCTCAAACCATCTAGACCAAACATATAGTTAAAAGTGACGGCAAAGCAGATATATTTCTATGTGAATTTGACTTGATATTGAATTTTTGTCACTTAGTCAAGAAGATGTTATCTAAAACATTCTTTTAAAGTAGACACAAAAAATTTAACAAGTTTATGTAGTGTATTTTCTGTTTGGAGAGAAATAACAAACTAGAAACCAATCTCCATTCCCAACTGGAGGATGCCTCCACTGTGGGTAGTATTGGTAGGAGGCAGTGCTCGATTTTCCATCATATAAGCCAACAGTGGTAGACCTTATTTCTTTATGCTCCCCAGCAGAAAGAGGCCTGGATAGATCACCTCAGGATTTTGAGTCTTGCTCTAGTGATGTAAAGACAAAGGATCAATTTAGAATTCAGTTCAGGCTTCCTCTCAAGTGGCCCAATCTACTAATCACATCCCAGGCCCCAACCCGTCCCTGTGTTCTCTAACTTCCCAGCACTGATAAACAATGTTTTAAATCTCTTTCCTGAACATTCCTTTAACTCCCTGTCTTAACTGAAAAATGACACCTCTGAGATCATCTCCCTTCTAAGTTGCAGCTCTCTCAAGCGGAGACTGTTTTCTCTTATACCCCATGGACTTCAAGACAATGAGTTGGCTTATGAGTTCTCCATAGTCCTTCACAATTTAGTTCAGGAGCCCAGCCACAACCTTTTACAAACCCTCCAAGGTCACAAATCACTTCTTTGTTGCCAAACCTGTGGATATTTCTTTGTCTTCACTTTACCTGATCTCTCCCAGCAGGCAAAATACAGTTGACCATGACACTTAAAGCAGGAGCATCTAAATTAAAAATAAACTTGGACTTTATCAAAATTAAAAACTTTATGCTTCAAAGGGCATCACTAAGAAAGTGAAAAGACAGCCCACAGAATGAGAGAAAATATTTGCAAATCATATGTTTGGTAAGGGACTTGTATCCAGAATATATAAAGAATTCTTACAACTCAATTATGAGAGACAGATACTCCAATTAAAAATCTAGCAAAGGGGATGTCCCTGATGGTGCACTGGTTAAGACTTTGCCTTTCAGTACAAGGAGTGGTTCCAAATCGGGAAAGGAGTATGTCAAGGCTGTATATTGTCACCCTGCTTATTTAACTAATATGCAGAGTACATCATGAGAAATGCTGGACTGGAAGAAGCACAAGCTGGAATCAAGATTGCTGGGAGAAATATCAATAACCTCAGAAATGCAGATGACACCACCCTTATGGCAGAAAGCAAAGAAGAACTAAAGAGCCTCTTGATGAAAGTGAAAGAGGAGAGTGAAAAAGTTGGCTTAAAACTCAACATTCAGAGAACTAAGATCATGGCATCCGGTCCCATCACTTCATGGGAAATAGATGGGGAAACAGTGGCAGACTTTATTTTCTTGGGCTCCAAAATCACTGCAAATGGTGACTGCAGCCATGAAATTAAAAGATGCTTACTCTTTGCAAGGAAAGCTATGACCAACCTAGACAGCATATTAAAAAGCAGAGACATTACTTTGCCGACATAGGTCCATCTAGTCAAAGCTATGGTTTTCTCAGTAGTCATGTATGGATGTGAGAATTGGACTATAAAGAAAGCTGAGTGCCGAAGAATTGATGCTTTTGAACTGTGGTGTTGGAGAAGACTCTTGAGAGTCCCTTGGACAGCAAGGAGATACAACCCATCCATCCTAAAGGAAATTAGCCCTGAATATTCATTGGAAGGACTGATGCTGAAGCTGAAACTGTAATACTCTGGCCATCTCATGTGAAGAACTGACTCATTGGAAAAGACCCTGATGCTGGTAAAGATTGAAGGTGGGAGGAGAAGGGGACGACAGAGGGTGAGATGGTTGGATGGTATCCCTGACTCAATGGACATGAGTTTGAGTAAGCTCCGGGAGTTGGTGATGGACAGGCAAGCTTGGCATGCTGCAAAGAGTCGGACACGACTGAGTGACTGAACTGAACTAAACGAGGAGTGTGGGTTCTATCCCTGATCAGGGAGGTAAGATCCCACATGCCTCTTGGCCAAAAAAAAAAACAAAACATAAAAAGAAGCAGTATTGTAACAAATTCAATAAAGACTTAAAAAAATATCTAGCACAGGATTTCTCCAAAGAAAACTGACAAATGACCAATTAGCACATGAAAAGATACCCAACATACATAATCCTCAGAGAAATGCAAATCAAACCTTCACATAGACTAGAAAAGCCATAATCAAAATGATGGACAATAACAAATGCTGATGAGGATGTGGAGAAATTTGGGCCCTCATTCATTTCTGCTGGAGAGAGTAAAATACTATAAATATAAAATAGTGAAACCATTTTGGAAAACAATCTAGCCATTCCTCAAAGAGTTAAACTAGAGCTACTGTATGACTTAGCAATTCCACTTCCAAATATATGCAAGAGGTGTGAAGACATATATGCACACAAAAACTTCTATGTTAATGATCCTAGCAGCATTATTCATAATAGCCAAAAAGTCAAACAACTCAAATGTTCATCAACTGATGAATAACAGATAAACAAAATGTGGTATATTTATATGATAAAATATTATTTGGCAATAAACAAGAATAAGGTATTGATAATGCTACACAACTTGATGAATCTTGAAAACATATGTGCATGAAGCTAATCACAAATGGCAACATATTTTATGATTCCACTGACATAGAATATCCAGATTAGGCCCATTCAGGTTTTAAGGGGACCAAAATATTCTGGAATTAGTGGTAATAGATGGTTAGGGTTTCCCAGGAGGCTCAGTGGCAAAGAATCTGCCCGCCTATAGGAGACACGAGTTTGATCCTCAGGTTGGAAAGATCCCCTAGAGAAGGAAATGGCAACCCATTCCAGGATCCTTACCTGGGAAATCCCATGGACAGAGGAGTCTGGTGGGGTCCATGGGCTTGCAAATGAGTCGGACAGAACTTAGTGACTAAAACAACAAACAATAGATGCTTAAGTCACTGAGCTGTATACTTTAAAAGTGTAAACTTCATGGTATGTGAATTATTTCTCAATAAAGTTGTTGCTTAAAAGACTCTCAGTTGACCACACCAGCCCTCTTGAAGTACTCTGGCTCCCAGAATACCACACCCTCCTAGTTTTCTCTGTGAAGCTCCTTTTTCTCAGTCTCCTTTTCATTCCTTTCACCCTCTGCCAGGCCCTCTAGAATGAGTTTTCAAGCTTATCATAAGTTCTCTTCTCTCTCCTTCCTCTCCCCCTAGAAAATCCTCTCCCCATCCCCATGGTTTCATGCAGTGCTGTTAGGCTAACATCATTCCTTCTCCAATTTCACAACTGCTTGATCAAATAGCTTACTTGAAATCTCTTCTTGAATATCTTAGAAGCATCTTAGGTTTAGTTTCACCCCAAAACTGAACCCTTAAGTACACAAAGTACACACACTATATTGGGAGCAAAACTATAGCTTAGGAGAGCTGCTAGGAGTTCGAGTGGATGATCATTTGAGGGAGGAAATAAAGGGATGCTCCATAGAAATGGGCAAGCTGTAGACAGGAGGCACTCCAAAGTCGATTTGTGCCCTTGAAATCCTTAATTGTACCTGGGATGAGTGATACATTAAGAGTATATGTGAATCCAGATAACATGCAGCCATCCCACTCTGTGTCCATAAAGCATACAATAAAGACACAATCCCTCCTACCCACAGGAAAGAGACAAAGAAATGTGCAGAAAGTCTTATGGCAAACAAAATCAGAATGGTCCAAGTCCAACATTTGTCTGCAAGCAAGGTCTTGTGACCTAACTGTGTGCTATAACTTGAGTGTCCAGGAAACAACTTCTGAGAAAGAGATTTTGGTACAGGATTTTATTGAGGAACTCAGGAACACAGTAATAAGGAGTAAGGAAAGCAAGATGAGACAGGGGGAGAAGTTGAATGAAGATGCTCCTGCCAAAGACCCTGACCTAATCCCACTGGGAACTCTGGAGCAGAGGTTATGTAACAGAGCGAGGCATTTCCCTTTGACCAAGTGCAGTTCCTGGGGAAAGGGAGAGGACACATCTGTGAGTCAACTCTCCCCAACTCCTAGGGCTGGGGAAAGGAACAGCTCAGTCCTGAAAAGGATTCAAATTGGGTACGACAGGACCACTACTCTGCCTGTTTACTTGTCTCACTGCCGTTAATATACCCTGTCATCAGCCACCACAACAAAGAAAGCACTTCAAGCCTCAGAATTCTTTGATGTGCAGTGATTTATTGACTGGATAAAAGAGAAAGGGGCTTCATTTACTCCCTTGGTTTTGGATCTAGAAGGGAATTGTTTAGATTTCCACCAACTGATTTTGGAAAATTGTTTTCTGGTTAGGCGGCCAGAAACAGGTTGAGAGGTATGGAACCACAGACTATACAGAGAGATAAATTGTAAGGTCTGTGCAGGGCTGCTTGAAAGGGCCTCCACTGAAAAGGGTTAACGTTTCATAGGCAATGGATGAAATGCTCTACCCAGGAAGAGAAATGACAGCAGATGGTGAGGTCAGCTTGTTAGCTATATTTATCTAATTAAAGGCTTTATACACATTGTCAGGTAAAAATCAGCTGTCAAAAAGTCCACCTGGTCATAATGGATCCTCATTAATAAGTCTGTTCTAGCCACTGCTGCCAAATCTTTGTTATGATCACATAATCTCAATTAATTAAGAACACAACTCAAATAACAGAGCTTGGCATTACGTCCCCCCAACAGGAGTGAAGTGATGCCTGACAGCAGGGAGGGGGATGGGAATGGGATGGAAAATGCTTGTCAAATAGATATATTTTGATTCTACAGTCAGGTACCATTATAAATCAGAGAGCTATGGTCAAACTTCTCTGTTGGGACTGAATTTGATTTTGATATGCATTGTGGGTACAGCAAAATATTGATGAAAACAAATGAGTCTGGAATTTCTATTTGCCCTTTGAAACCAAAGTCAGTTTGGGGCATTGTCTTGACCTTTATTTTAGATAACTTCACCTAAAATATCAATTTGCATTAAATCTATTGAGTAAAATTAGCCTTACTTGCTAAGAGAGAAAGCTTGATATCTGGTCTCTCTTCAGAGAAGCAAGGAAGACTGATTAAGAATTTTCATTTGAAAGGAATTCCAAGAGCCAAAGGAATGCATTTCATCAGTTCTGGTGAAATTCAACCCTTTGGTATGGCTTGTCTACCCTCTTACATGCATTTCAAAAGTAATTTATTAGTGCAACAGAGCAAAACCAGAACATATGCATTTTTTCCCTGTTCATTCTGCCAATGCTGTGGACTTTATAGTTGCTTATATAACACATACCCTAATATTTTAAATACATATTGGTATATTTTTTTAATTATGTCTATTACAATGTCCATTTTTTCAGGAGTACACCAACAAATTTTTTCTTAAAAACTAGGCAGTTGTGACAAAGTGGAGAGACATTAATACAAACTAACGTGGGAGTTGCACCTATCCATTAATCCATTAATACACCATCCACCAGAATTTTCAGACATCAGGAACTAAAAAGAAGAAAGAAACAGGAGATCATATAAGGGTAATATGCCTAGAAACATGATCCAGTTTCTAAGATGGGCAAAACTTCCTTTGAAGTCAAATACAGTTCTACTTACCTAAGAAGTAAAGTATTTAGTGCCCAAATAATATTATATGAAATAATGTTAGCTTAAATTATCTCTCAGCAAGCAGGAAGTAGATACGCCTATAATTGGCTTTGTCATATAAAAAGAAAATCACATCAACTCAGACCTTCGAGCTCTGTAGATTATATTTTCTTGTAAAGCAAATTTCTCAGCCTCTGGGCCTGTTTTAACCCCATTGGGATAGTTTGATATTCCCAATGAAAATTTCACTAAGAAGTGATGGATGACTTTAAGTAAAATATTGAAGTTTATCTAATACTTTCCAAAAATGACTTCAAAAATATAATATACTCAACAATTATTCTTCTTGCTTTTAAACTATATTTTTCTGGTCATTATGTGGGAACAAACTTGAAACATTCAAGGAAGTAGCTTAGCTCTATCATATTTAACCAAAAATTAATGTTGTATATTAGGAACTGCATATTGAACTGTTGACTTTTTCTTTTCTATAAGTGGGATATTTAGGAGAAAATTAAAATAGATCTCTGACATTACTGAGTTTAAAAATCACAAACTTGACTTGTTAATAGTGACCTTGGAAGCCTGTGATATTATAAATTGGAGCTTTGCTAGACAGTTTTTTTCCATTGAAGTGTAGTTGATTACAATGTTGTGCTAACTTCTGCTGTACAGCAAAGTGATTCAATTATATATATATACACATTCTTTTTCATTATCTTTTCCATTATAGTTTATCACAGGATATTGAATATGGTTTTCTATGCTATACAGTAGGAACTTGTTTATCCAACCTATGTATATACTTCCCCCAGTGACTCAGTGATAAAGAATCTGCCTGCAATGCAGGAGCCACAGGTGATGTGGGTTCAATCCTTAGATCTGGAAAATCCCCTGGAGAAGGGTATGGTAACCCACTCCAGTGTTATTACCTGGAGAATCCCATGGACAGAGAGCAGGCTATAGTCCATAGCGCTGCAAAGAGCTGGACATGACTGAAGTGACTTAGCACATACACACCAACACACACATGTATATACTAGTTTGTATCTGCTAACTCCAAGCTCCTAATCCAACCCTCCCCACCTTGGCAACCATAAGTCTTCTCTATGACTGAGACACAAATTTGAATTCCATAAATTTCCAGTTACGTAGTTAATATATGAGCCTAGTTCACTCCATACAGAATCCCTATCTCAGATCAACTTTTTTGTTGTCTATAAAATTGTAATTATATCCTATATAGTTAATCTAAATTTAACATTTATTTAGCAGTTACTATGTATCAAGTACTGTGATAAAACCTATCATTTAGGTATCTGCTCTGTTCATTAACTGCTGTATTCTCTGAGATCTAACTTCTATCTATAGAGACAAACCCCAGACCACATATATACCACACACTGATGAGCATCCAGAGCAGGTATGGACACCTGACCAAGCTCAGCCAATCAAAACCCTTTGTCAAGGAAGCAACAATATACAATGGATTAAAGACAATCTCTTCAACAAGTGGTGCTGGGAAATCTGGTCAACCACTTGTAAAAGAATGAAACTAGAACACTTTCTAACACCATACACAAAAATAAACTCAAAATGGATTAAAGATCTCAACGTAAGACCAGAAACTATAAAACTCCTGGAGGAGAACATAGGCAAAACACTCTCTGACATACATCACAGCAGGATCCTCTATGACCCACCTCCCAGAATATTGGAAATAAAAGCAAAAATAAACAAATGGGACCTAATTAACCTTAAAAGTTTCCGCACATCAAAGGAAACTATTAGCAAGGTGAAAAGACAGCCTTCAGAATGGGAGAAAATAATAGCAAATGAAGCAACTGACAAAAAACTAATCTCAAAAATATACAAGAAACTCCTACAGCTCAATTCCAGAAAAATAAATGACCCAATCAAAAAATGGGCCAAAGAACTAAATAGACATTTCTCCAAAAAAGACATACAGATGGCTAACACACACATGAAAAGATGCTCAACATCACTCATTATCAGAGAAATGCAAATCAAAACCACTATGAGGTACCATTTCACACCAGTCAGAATGGCTGCGATCCAAAAGTCTACAAATAATAAATGCTGGAGAGGGTGTGGAGAAAGGGGAACCCTCTTACACTGTTGGTGGGAATGCAAACTAGTTCAGGCACTATGGAGAACAGTGTGGAGATGCCTTAAAAAACTGGAAATAGAACTGCCTTATGATCCAGCAATCCCACTGCTGGGCATACACACTGAGGAAACCAGAAGGGAAAGAGACACGTGTACCCCAATGTTCATTGTAGCACTGTTTATAATAGCCAGGACATGGAAGCAACCTAGATGTCCATCAGCAGATGAATGGATAAGAAAGCAGTGGTACATATACACAATGGAGTATTACTCAGCCATTAAAAAGAATACATTTGAATCAGTTCTAATGAGGTGGATGAAACTGGAGCCTATTATACAGAGTGAAGTAAGCCAGAAAGAAAAACACCAATACAGTATACTAACGCATATATATGGAATTTAGAAAGATGGTAACAATAACCCTGTGTACAAGACAGCAAAAGAGACACTGATGTATAGAACAGTCTTATGGACTCTGTGGGAGAGGGAGAGGGTGGGAAGATTTGGGAGAATGGCATTGAAACATGTAAAATATCATGTATGAAACGAGATGCCAGTCCAGGTTCGATGCACAATACTGGATGCTTGGGGCTGGTGCACTGGGACGACCCAGAGGGATGGTATGGGGAGGGAGGAGGGAGGAGAGTTCAGGATGGGGAACACATGTATGCCTGTGGCAGATTCATTTTGATGTTTGGCAAAACTAATACAATTATGTAAAGTTTAAAAATAAAATAAAATTAAAAAAAAAAAGAAAAAAAAAAGCCCTTTGTCAGAAGTTTAGAAATCTGGGCATGGCTTTAAGCCTGCATATAGACCTTTGAGGCAGCACTGTATGTGGAAAGGCCAAGATAACTCATCTGCAGACAGAAGCATGAAGCTGGTGGGCTGATTACAGGTATAAAAGGATCATGTGGCCACAGAGATTGAGATATACAGCGAGACATACAAAGCCGTGGAGAGAAAGAGAATGGCTGCTGATGGCTGTCCCAGTCTGGATTCCCTCAGACTTGACTACACTTCCTGCCTTGGATTTTGTGAGACAGCTCTGCTATAATTTAAGAGAAATTCTACATGGTTCCTATGCTGGTTTGCAATGATTTTTATTTTTTTGATTCACAGACACAAGAGCCCAGTTCTCTAAGCAGGAGGTTACATGGCCCCAACTGCAGAGGCCAGAAAACCAGAGTGTCAGAGCACCGTGTCAATGTGCATAGAGGTCTCTAAAGAAGGTTTCGACATTCTTTCCAAAGTTCTGAGTCACAGCTAATATTCATGACATAGTAGAGAATGAATAGAGGGAGTCCTTGTTGAAACTTCAGTGCTTAACACAGAATAATTTGTTAATGTAATTGATAAGTGTTGTCACTGAGTCAATGAGTTTCAGACCAGGAAGGGACTTTCCTATGATTTTCCTAGCAGATGGCCACACAGCTGCCACTTGGCTCATCTCACCCCCTCATGAAACATTGTATTCTCTTATTGAGAAGTTTTGGGGCACTTCTCTGGATGGAATGATGCTAAAGATGAAACTCCAGTACTTTGGCCACCTCATGTGAAGAGTTGACTCATTGGAAAAGACCCTGATGCTGGGAGGGATTGGGGGCAGGAGGAAAAGGGGACGACAGAGGATAAGATGGCTGGATGGCATCACCGACTCGATGGACATGAGTCTGAGTGAACTCCGGGAGTTGGTGATGGACAGGGAGGCCTGGCGTGCTGCGATTCATGGGGTTGCAAAGAGTGGGACATGACTGAGCAACTGAACTGAAGGCTTTCTTGCTGAATCTTAGCCCACTGATTCTTTAGGAAACAAGTGTCTCTGTGCCCAAAGACAACTCTTCATGTGTTTAAATACATCTTAGTCTGGTTGGTGCCAGATTATACATTCCTCCAAACATTCTGTGGGCGATGGATCCAGGACCCCTTAATACTCTGAGATAAGCTCTAGCAGTTATCTCCTCCACAGTGTGCTCAGAACCAAAGTGAGGTTCCTGTAAGCTCTGTGAGGGTTATACATATACAGTTGGGCACGTTTTGAGAGAGACCATTATCTACAAAAAACTGGACTCCAGACATATATACATCTTAGAGTGTCTTAACGATTTTTTAATGTACTGATATGATTTAATAATGTGTTTATTTTTATTGTGGTAAAAATACATGAGATCTACTCTTAAAAATTTGTTATGAGTACAGAATATTAACTATAAGCTCAATGTTGCACAACAGACCTGTAGAACTTTATCATCTTCAGTTCATTCACTTTAGTTGTTCAGTCGTGTCCGACTCTTTGTGACCCCATGAATCGCAGCACGCCAGGCCTCCCTGTCCATCACCAACTCCCGGAGTTCACTCAAACTCATGTCCATCAAGTCGGTGATGCCATCCAGCCCTCTCATCCTCTGTCATCCCCTTCTCCTCCTGCCCCCAATCCTTCCCATCATCAAGGTCTTTTCCAATGAGTCAACTTTTCGCATCAGGTGGCCAAAGTATTGGAGTTTCAGCTTCAACATCAGTCCTTCCAATGAACACCCAGGACTGATCTCCTTTAGGATGGACTGGTTGGATCTCCTTGCAGTTCAAGGGACTCTCAAGAGTCTTCTCCAACACCACAGTTCAAAAGCATAAATTCTTTGGTGCTCAGCTTTCTTCACAGTCCAACTCTCACATCCATACATGACCACAGGAAAAACCATAGCCTTGACTAGACGGACCTTTGTTGGCAAGGTAATATCTCTGCTTTTCAATATGCTATCTAGGTTGGTCATAACTTTTCTTCCAAGGAGTAAGCGTCTTTTAATTTCATGGCTGCGATCACCATCTGCAGTGATTTTGGAGCCCAAAAAAATGAAGTCTGACACTGTTTTCACTCTTTCCCCATCTATTTCCCATGAAGTGATGGGACCAGATGCCATGATCTTTGTTTTCTGAATGTTGAGCTTTAAGCCAACTTTTGCACTCTCCACTTTCCCTTTCATCAAGAGGCTCTTTAGTTCCTCTTCACTTCCAGCCATAAGGGTGGTGTCATCTACATATCTGAAGTTATTGACATTTTTCCTGGCAATCTTGATTCCAGCTTGTGCTTCTTCCAGCCCAGTATTTCTCATGATGTACTCTGCATAGAAGTTAAATAAGCAGGGTGACAATATACAGCCTTGACGTACTCCTTTTCCTATTTGGAACCAGTCTGTTGTTCCATGTCCAGTTCTAACTGTTGCTTCCTGACCTGCGTATAGGTTTCTCAAGAGGCAGGTCAGGTGGTCTGGTATTCCCATCTCTTTCAGAATTTTCCACAGTTTATTGTGATCCACACAGTCAAAAGCTCTAGCATAGTCAATAAAGCAGAAATAGATGTTTTTCTGGAACTCTCTTGCTTTTTCCATGATCCAGTGGATGTTGGCAATTTGATCTCTGGTTCCTCTGCCTTTTCTAAAACCAGCTTGAACATCTGGAAGTTCACGTTTCACATATTGCTGAAGCTTGGCTTGGAGAATTTGGAGCATTACTTTACTAGCATGTGAGATGAGTGCAATTGTGTGGTAGTTTGAGCATTCTTTGGCATTGCCTTTCTTTGGGGTTGGAGTGAAAATTGACATTTTCCAGTCCTGTGGCCACTGCTGAGTTTTCCAAATTTGCTGGCATATTGAGTGCAGCACTTTCACAACATCATCTTTTAGAAATTGAAATAGCTCCACTGGAATCCCATCACCTCCACTAGCTTTGTTCGTAGTGATGCTTTCTAAGGCCCACTTGACTTCACATTCCAGGATGTCTGGCTCTAGGTGAGTGATCACACCATCGTGATTATCTGGGTCATGAAGCTCTTTTTTGTACAATTTTTCTGTGTATTCTTGCCACCTCTTCTTAATATCTT
The DNA here is from genome assembly GCF_055505025.1 of Bos grunniens. Taxonomy (NCBI): domain Eukaryota; kingdom Metazoa; phylum Chordata; class Mammalia; order Artiodactyla; family Bovidae; genus Bos; species Bos grunniens. The sequence continues at coordinate 63,545,899 of NC_141168.1, read as the reverse complement.
CTGCTTCTGTTAGGTTCATACCGTTTCTGTCCAATAATATAATAATAAATAATGAGCCCATCTTTGCATGAAATGTTCCCTTGGTATCTCTAATTTTCTTGAGGAGATCTCTAGTGTTTCCCATTCTGTTGTTTTCCTCTATTTCTTTGTATTGATCGCTGAGGAAGGCTTTATCTCTCTTTGCTATTCTTTGGAACTCTACATTCAGATGCTTATATCTTTCCTTTTCACTTCTCTTCTTTTCACAGCTATTTGTAAGCCTCCTCAGACAGTCATTTTGCTTTTTTGCATTTCTTTTCCATGGGGATGGTCTTGATCCCTGTCTTCTGTACAATGTCATGAACCTCATTCCATAGTTCATCAGGAACTCTGTCTATCAGATCTAGTCCCTTAAATCTATTTCTCACTTCCACTGTATAATCATAAAGGATTTGATTTAGGTCATACCTGAATGGTCTAGTGGTTTTCCCCACTTTCTTCAATTTAAGTCTGAATTTGGCAATAAGGGGTTCATGATCTGAGCCACAGTCAGCTCCTTGTCTTGTTTTTGCTGACTGTATAGAGCTTCTCCATCTTTGGCTGCAAAGAATATAATCAATCTGATTTTGGTGTTGACCATCTGGTGATGTCCATGTGTAGAGTCTTCTCTTGTGTTGTTGGAAGACGGTGTTTGCTATGACCAGTGCATTTTCTTGGCAAAACCCTATTAGCCTTTGCCCTGCTTCATTCCATACTCCAAGGCCAAATTTTCATCTTATGTGACTGAAAATCTAAACTCACTGAACAGCAACTTCCCATATCCTCCTTTCCTCAGCCCCTTGCAATCACAATTCTATTTTCTGTTTCTCCAATTTCAACTGTTTTAGATACCTCATATAAGTGGAATCATGTGGTTTTTACATAAAATGGAAATTATATGTAATTACATAAAAAAAGGAAATATTGTCATATGCTATGATTTGAATCAAACTGAGGATATCATGCTAAATGAAATAAACTAGTCATAAAAGGACACCCAGGACAAATTTTTTCATTGGTGAATTATATACAACAATTTTAGAAGAATTAAATCCAATTTCTTCCAAATCACACCAGAAGAAAAAGAAAAAAAAATGCAAGAGGAGGGAACACTCCCAAACTCATTTTATGCGGCTGGCATTACCCTGATAACTAAAGCCAGATAAGAACACTGCAAGAAAAGAAAACTATAGGCCAATATTTCTGATCAATATAGACCAAAAAAGTTCTTGTCAGAATACTAGTAAACCAAAATCAACAGCACATTAAAATAATCATATACTGTGATCAACTGCGATTCACCCGTGGGATACAAGGATGGTTCAACATGTGCAAATCAATCAGCATGGTATATCACTTAACAGAAAAATAAAAATCACAATCACCTCAATAGATTAAGAAAAGGCATTTAACAAAATTAAACATCCATTCATGATAAAAACTCTCAAATTGGGTCTACAAAGAACATGTTTCAACAGGAGTGGGTAGTTATTCCCTTCTCCAGGATCTTCCAAACCCAGGAACTGAATCCAGGTCTCCTGCATTGTAGGCAGATTCTTTATTTCTGAGCCACCAGGAAGCCCACTTCAACATAACAAAGGCTATATGTGAGAAGCCTACATTATACCAGATGCTCTATGGTTAAAACACTATGCTCAATAGCAAAATCTTAAAAGCTTTCAGAATAGTGCTGGAAGTTCCAGCCAGAACAATCAACCCCTGCCACCAAAAAACAGAAAGAAAAGGCATGCAAGTAATCAGGAACAAGTAAAATTTCTCTATTTGCATATGAAATAATCTTTTATAGAAAATCCTAAAACTTCCACCAAAAAAACTGTTAGAACTAATAATCAAGTTCAGTAAACTTGAAGATTTCAAAATCAATATACAGGGATTCCCTGGTGGTTCAATGGTTAAGAATCCACCTGCCAATGCAGAGGACATGGGTTTAATCCCTGGTCTAGAAGATCCCACATGCCTCACAGCAACTAAGCCCACATAGCCAAAAACACATAAATTGTTTTTAAAAAATCAGTATACAAAAATAAGTTATATTTCTTTAATTAACAATAAATTATCCAAAGGAAAAAAAAATAAAACAAAGCAACTCCCCTTACAACTGCATCAAAAATAGCAAAATACTTAGGGATAAATTTAACCAACTAGGTGAAAGATCTATACGCCAAAAATGTTAAGACATTAATGAAAGAAACTGAAGAAGACACGAGAAATGGAAAGATAATGGTGCTCATGGATTGGGGGAGTCTACAGCACCTCACCATTTAAAGAGAATAGTGTCAAAGAATTTGTGTCCAAGCTTTTCAACCTCTACAATTGACCCAGTGGCCATAAATATGTAAATATTTACATATGTAAATATACTTTCATTCTTATGACATACAAAACATACTCACTCTCTATCAAGAACTCCCAAAAGTCCCATGATTTTACAAGTTTAGGTTTGAGGTCTAGCTATCAAAATCAGGTCTGGATGTAGATGAGACTCCCGGGGTGTAGTTCCTAGGATATGACTTCTCCTGATTTAAAAACCTGTGAACTAAACAGACATGCTAACTGCCCCCTATATAGCAAACATATCAAGGTATGACAAGTCTAGAATTACTGTGATACTCTTGATCAAAAAGAGGGGAACTAATAAATAAGCCACTTAATGGATCACAACCTTGTGGCACTGGGGCTTGCATAACTCAACGAAGCTATGAGTCATGCCGTGCAGGACCACCCAAGATGGACAGGTCATAGTGGAGAGTTCTAACAAAACATGGTCTACTGGAGGAGGGAATGGGAAAACCACTATAGTATTCTTGCCGAGAGAACCCCATGAACAATATGAAAAGATAAAAAGATATGACACCAGAAGATGAGCCCCCCAGGTTGGAAGGTGTCCAATATGCTACTGGGGAAGACCAGAGGGCAATGACTAATAGCTCCAGAAATAATGAAGCAACTGGACCAAAGCAGAAATGACGCTAAGCTGTGGATATGTCTGATGGCGAAAGTAACATCCAATGCTATAAAGAGTAATTAATATTGCATAGGAACTTGAAAGTTAGCTCCATGAATCAAGGTAAATTGGACATAGTCAAGCAGGAGATGGCAAGGGGAACATCAACATCTTAGGAATCAGTGAACTTAAATAGTCATGGATGGGAATGGGGGAATTTAATTCAATGATAATTATATCTACTACTGTGGGCAAGAATCCCTTAGAAGAAATGGAGTAGCCCTCATAAACAGCAAGAGTCCGAAATGCAGTACTTGGGTACAATCTCAGAAATGACAGAATGATCTCTCTTCCTTTCCAAGGCAAACCATTCAACATCACAGTAATCCAAGTCTATGCTCCAACCACTAATGCCAAAGAAGCTGAAGTTGAACAGTTCTAAGACCTGCAAGATCTCCTAAAACAGACACCAAAAAAAGACATCCTTTTATCATAGGGGATTGGAATATAGAAGTAGGAAGTCAAGAGATACCTGGAATAATAGGCAAGTTTGGCCTTGGAGTACAGAATGGAGCAGGACAAAGGCTAATAGTTTTGTCAAGAGGATACGTTGGTCACAGCAAACACCCTTTTCCAATAACACAAGAGGTGACTCTACACATAGACATCTCCAAATGGTTAATACCAAAATTAGATTGATTATATTCTTTGCAGCCAAAGATCAAGAAGCTCTATACAGACAGCAAAAACAAGACCGGGAGTTGACTGTGGCTCAGATCATGAACTTATTACAAAATTTAGACTAAAATTGAAGAAAGTAGGGAAAACCACTAGGCCATTCAGGTATGATCTAAATCAAATCCCTTATGATTATACGTTGGAGGTGACGAATAGATTCAAGGGACTAGATCTGGTAGACAGAGTGCCTGAAGAACTATGGACAGAGGTTTGTAACATTGTATGGGAAACAGCAACCAAAACCATCTCGAAGAGAAAGAAATGCAAGAAGGAAAAGTGTTTGTCTGAAGAGGCTTTACAAATAGCTGAGGAAAGAAGAGAAGCAAAAAGCAGGGGAGAAAGGGAAAATATACCCAACAGAATTCAGAGTCCCAATGAACAATTCAAAGAAGTAGAGGAAAATAAGAGAATGGGAAAGACTAAAGATCTCTTCAAGAAAACTAGAGATATCAAGGGAATATTTCATGTAAGGATGGGCACAATAAAGGACATAACAGAGGCAGAAGAGACTAAGAAGAGGTGTTGAGAATGGAGAGAAGAATTGCATAAAAAAGTTCTTAATGAACAGGATAACCAGGATGGTGTAATCACTCACCTAGAGCCAGACATCCTGGAGTGTAAAGTCAAGTGAGCCTTAGGAAGCATTAATATAAACAAAGCTAGTGGAGGTGATGGAATTCTAGGTGAGCTATTTAAAATTCTAAAAGATGATGCTGTTAAAAGGCTGCACTCAATATGTTGGCAAATTTGGAAAATCCAGCAGTTGCCACAGGACTGGAAAAAGTCAGTTTCCATGCCAATCCCAAAAAAAGGCAGTGCCAAAGAATGTTCAAACTACCAGACAATTGTGCTTCTTTCACGTCTAGCAAGATAATGTTCAAAATCCTTCAAGCTAGGCTTCAGCAGTGTGTGAACTGAGAACTTCCAGATGTACAATCTGAGTTTAGAAAAGGCAGAGCAAGCAGAGACCAAATTGCCAACATCCAGTGGATCATAGAAAAAGCGAGAGTTCCAGAAAAAACATCTGCTTCATTAACTACTCTAAAGCCTTTGACTGTGTGGATCACAGCAAGCTGTGGAAAATTCTTTTTTTTAATATATAAAAATTTATTTAATTGGAGGCTAATTACTTTACAATATTGTATTGGTTTTGCCATACATCAACATGAATCTGCCACAGGTGTACACGTGTTCCCCATCCTGAACTCCCCTCCCTCCTCCCTCCCCATACCATCCCTCTGGGTCATCCCAGTGCACCAGCCCCGAGCATCCGGTATCATGCATCGAACCTGGACTGGCAATTCATTTCACATATGGTATTATACACATTTCAATGCCATACTCCCAAATCATCCCACCCTCACTCTCTCCCACAGAGTCCAAAAGACTGTTCTATACATCTGTGTCTCTTTTGCTGTCTCGCATACAGGGTTATTGTTACCATCTTTCTAAATTCTATATATATGCGTTAGTATACTGTACTGGTGTTTTTCTTTCTGGCTTACTTCACTCTGTATAATAGGCTCCAGTTTTATCCACCTCATTAGAACTGATTCAAATGTATTCTTTTTAATGGCTGAGTAATACTCCATTGTGTATATGTAGCACAGCTTTTTTATCCATTCGTCTGCTGATGGACATCTAGGTTGTATCCATGTCCTGGCTATTATAAACAGTGCTGTGATGAATATTGGGGTACACGTGTCTCTTTCAATTCTGGTTTCCTCGATGTGTATGCCCAGTGGTGGGATTGCTGGGTCGTATGGCAGTTCTATTTCCAGTTTTTTAAGGAATCTCTGTGGAAAAATTCTGAAAGAGATGGAAATACCAGACCACCTTACCTGCATGCTGAGAAACCTGTATGCAGGTCAAGAAGCAGCATTAGAACTGGACATGGAATGACAGACTGGTTCAAAATTGGGAAAGGAGTATGCCAAGGCTGTATACTGTCACCCTACTTATTTAACTTATATACAGAGTACATCATGTGAAATGCTGGGCTGGATGAAGATCAAGCTGGAATCAACACTGCTGCTGGGAGAAATATCAATAACCTCAGATATGCAGATACCACCCAAATGGCAGAAACCTAAGAGGAGCTAAAGAGACTCTTGATGAAGATGAGAGTGAAAAAGCTGGCTTAAAATTCAACATTTAAAAAACTAAGATCATGGCATCCAGTCCCATCACTTCATAGCAAATAGATGGGAAAATGAAAATAGAGACACTTTATTTTCTTGGGCTCCAAAATCACTGTGGATGGTGACTGTAGCCATGAAATTAAAAGACACTTCCTCCTTGGAAGAAAAGCTATGACAAACCTAGACAGCATATTAAAAAACAGAGACATCACTTGGCTGACAAAGGTCTGTATAGTCAAAGCTATGGTTTTTCCAGTAGTCATGTACAGATGTGAGAGTTGGACCATAAAGAAGGCTAAGCGTCAATGAATTAATGTTTTTGAATTGTGATGCTGGCGAAGACTGTTGAGAGTCCCTTGGACAGCAAGGAGATCAAACCAGTCAATCCTCAAGGAAATCAGCACTGAATATACCTTGGAAAGACTGATACTGAACCTGAAACTCCAATACTTTGACCACCTGATGTGAAGACCTGGCTCACTGGAAAAGACCCTGATGATGGGGAAGACTGAGGGCAGTAAAAGGGGGTGACAGATGAGATGGTTGGATGGCATCGTCAACTCAATGGACACGGATCTGAGTAAATTCTGGGAGACAGTGAAAGACAGGGAAGCCTGGTGTACTGTAATCCATGGGATAGCAGAGTTGGACATGATTGAGGGAATGAACAACCACCACAACCAGTTTGCCAGCAAACAAGTTTTGTAGTTTTCATCGAGCATTCAGTGTTACTTCTGCTGAACTCTGTTGTTGAAATCTTCAAAACCTACCCAAATTCCATGAGAGGGGTATAGACTTCCCCTCTTAATGGGAGGAGTGTCAAACAACCTGAGGCCAGATTGTAAAAGCTTTCTAAACCACCACAAACTTATTTTATGTTATCGATTTGACCATAGTTCAGAAATTGAAGTCCTCTTCAGTTTCTTTGCTTAACTAGCACGTACTCTTATTTTGAAACACAAAAGCGTATCCAACTACACATGAATGGAAAAGATGTCGTCAATTGGAATTTCAAATGAACAATAAGTATCATCATGTAGCTGGAGGAAACAGTTCAAATAACTTTAAGGAGCTGCTGAAATTAGATCTTGACTCAACATTAACCTCAATAAAAATGATATATAACTTGGGGAACAATTGTATTTAACCTTATGAAGTAAGATCAATGCAATTAAAATGAATTTTCTCTTGAGACTGCCATATGACTCTGCTTGCTCTTATTTCATCTGCCTTTGGTTGGGGGAACAGAGAGGCAAAACTGTCCCAGAAAATACTCTAATTCAGAGCAGGTAATTTTAGTTTTCAGGACCTTTTTTTTTTTTTTTCTTTTTACTAAGAATCAGTATGCAAATTCTAAGCTTAGAATATTCTAATTATGAATAACTCAAAGATGAAATACTTCTTAGAACTTCATTCTCTTAAATTATGAGTAAGAGTTTTTATAAGGAAAAATCACCTATGTCTTCCCCACTCTAGAACACAAGCTAACAGCTTTAAATTTAGCCATAATAATATGTTTTCACTCCCTTTCTGCCATACATAATCCTTGTTTATATCAACAATTTTATCAGGGAAAAGAATTTTGTCTGAATATTAGAAAATATGACCTTGTCAGATACTCATTGGAAATCTATTTGCCAGTTAGTTATCTGAGGTCTCCTTAAGTATATAAAGAAAGAAAAATGATAGTTTGGTACCTTAAAAACCATAAATTTTCAAAATCACTTTTATTGAATCCAAGTTAACAATTTAAATGGTAAAACTCTTATTAAACAACCAAAGTTGTTTTTGAACATTTAAACTGCTCTTCAAATGGAAAAAATTTGGTCTATGAAATCAGAAATGAATTATGTAATCCATTTTATTTTCAGTTCAGTTGCTCAGTCGTGTCCGACTCTTTGTGACCCCACGAATTGCAGCATGCCAGGCCTGTCCATCACCAAGTCCCGGAGTTCACTCAGACTCAGGCCCATCAAGTCAGTGATGCCATCCAGCCATCTCATCCTCTGTCGTCCCCTTCTCCTCCTGTCCCCAATCCCTCCCAGCATCAGAGTCTTTTCCAATGAGTCAACGTTTCGCATGAGGTGGCCACAGTACTGGAGTTTCAGCTTTAGTATCATTCCTTCCAAAGAACACCCAGGACTGATCTCCTTTAGAATGGACTGGTTGGATCTCCTTGTACTCCAAGGGACTCTCAAGAGTCTTCTCCAACACCACAGTTCAAAAGCATCAAGTCTTCGGCACTCAGTCTTTTTCACAGTCCAACTCTCACATCCATACATGACCACTGGAAAAATCATAGCCTTGACTAGACAGACCTTTGTTGGCAAGGTAATGTCTCTGCTTTTGAATATGCTATCTAGGTTAGTCATAACTTTCCTTCCAAGGAGTAAGCGTCTTTTAATTTCATGGCTGCAATCACCATCCACAGTGATTTTGGAGCCCAAAAAAATGAAGTCTGACACTGTTTTCACTCTTTCCCCATCTATTTCCCATGAAGTGATGGGACCAGATGCCATGATCTTTGTTTTCTGAATGTTGAGCTTTAAGCCAACTTTTTCACTCTCCACTTTCACTTTCATCCAGAGGCTTTTTAGTTCCTCTTCACTTTCTGCCATAAGAGTGGTGTCATCTGCATATCTGAGGGTATTGCTATTTCTCCCGGCAATCTTGATTCCAGCTTGTGCTTCTTCCAGCCCAGCATTTCTCATGATGTATTCTGCATATAAGCTAAATAAGCAGGGTGAGAATATACAGCCTTGACGTACTCCTTTTCCTATTTGGAACCAGTCTGTAGTTCCATGTCCAGTTCTAACTGTTGCTTCCTGACATGCATATAGGTTTCAGACTTGTTTAATAGAGAGGTAAACAATTTTGGATTTAGGAATCACAATTACAAAAATTGACAAAGCCTAATATATACTTTGTGAAATTTATTTTTAGCAGATTATAAAATCTCATGGAAGCAGACAATTCTAGTGGCTGTTTCCATGATGCATGTAAAGCAGGAAAACCTTCCCTTTTTCCATTCATAGGGGAGCAAAATTTGCCATTCCAAAATATTTCTTTGGCATATTTTAAGCTGGTTATTTTCTAAGAAATAAGCAAACATAGGAGTTACTGTTTTATAAGAAACAATTACACTTAAATGAGAAATCTCCATTTGTAAGGGTGTCTCATTAGGAGCTTAAAGATGGAGAAGGCCAGGACTTAAAACTGCGTAACAAATTTATCCTTATTAACTGAGCTTTTCCTGGTAACTTCCCTGACTGACTACCCGTGTTCAACATCCCTTGTCCAGAGCTGTGTGTGCTTAGTTGCTCAGCTGTGTCTGACTCTTTGAGGCACCATGGACTGTAGCCTGTCAGATTTCTCTGTGAAATTTTCTAGGGAAGAATACCCGAGTGGGTTGCCATTTCCTACTCCAAGGGATCTTCCTGACTCAGGGATCAAACCCACATCTCTTGTGTCTCCTGCATTGGCAGGTGGGTTCTTTAACACTCCACTGCTTGGGAAGCCCTTTGTCTGTAGCTAAGGATGATATTCAAAGTGAGAGCTTTAGCGGTTTTGCTGAATTACTCAGTTATCTTGAGTCTCTCCCATGTAAACATGTTATTAAGCTTCAGTTTGTTTTTTTCCTGTTAATTTGTCTCACATCTATTTAATTCATATCAGCAAGAAGAACCTTACAGGGCAGAGGGAAATTTCTTCCTTCCAACACCCTTTATATTCTTTGGCTGGCTTAATTATTAAACCGACATAAGATGGATTCACAGAAGAAAAATAAAATTTGAACATCCTGGAGTCCTATCAAAACATCAGATTCAAAGTCGGCCAGGCAACTGATGCTCATGTTCATCTGAGCTAAAGGATGGGAGAGGAGCCTGGGACTTCAAAGGAAAGGAAGACAAATCACAGGCAGATGTCCAGAGCAGATGTGAGGGAAACAGCTGTATGACATGACACACAGGTGAGGCTTTCTGTTTAAAAATAAATAAATAAATAAATCTTTATTTTTCTGTTGTATTTGGGATCTTAGTTCCCTGACCAGGGACCAGACCATGCAGTGGAAGCTCAGAATCTTAACCACTGGACAACCAGGGAAGTCTGCAGAGGGGTCCTTCTGACATAAAAAGTTACCTTTGGTACTAGCTTGTCCTGGTCCAGGCCCTCTATACAAATTCTTTTAGGGAGTTGAGAGAGACTTTTCTTGAGTTTGCTGGGTGTGGTGTTGAAGACTCTTGAGAGTCCCTTGGACTGCAAGGAGATCCAACCAGTCCATTCTGAAGGAGATCAGTCTTGGGGTTTCTTTGGAAGGAATGATGCTAAAGCTGAAACTCCAGTACTTTGGCCACCTCATGTGAAGAGTTGACTCATTGGAAAAGACTCTGATGCTGGGAGGGATTGGGGGCAGGAGGAGAAGGGGATGACAGAGGGTGAGATGGCTGGATGGCATCACTGACTCGATGGACATGAGTCTGAGTGAACTCCAGGAGTTGGTGATGGACAGGGAGGCCTGGCGTGCTGCGATTCATGGGGTCACAAAGAGTCAGACACGACTGAGCGACTGAACTGAATTGCCTTTAGCTCAAAGCAGTCCATATGTCAAAAGTGGCACACTTTGGGGTGGCATATTGCTGCTCCCTCTTAGGTACTTGTATTAGTTTATGTTATATCACCTTAGGTAGGTAGATAATACTGGGTTATGTAAAGAAGAGAAATAATAAGTTTTGCCAGCACTTTCACAAAACTGAATTTAAATTTTAAAACTTGTGTGGCCCAAGAAATAATATGAAACCAAAAAGCAACTTTATATTCTAAATAAACTGTGGAAATAGAAAGCATGCAAATGCTAACTGGGAACAACCGAGCCCAGAAGTATTTCCAGAAAAGATTACAGCAAGCATCACAAATGCATGGTACTCGTGCTGCCACGCCCTGCTCCAGAACCCATGGGAGATATTTCTAATTAATTATCTTTTCCTGAGAAACCTTGAAACTGTGTCCCAGTGCAGAGCTTCTGCTTGCGTTTTGACATTGACATTCAGATGAAACCTATCTGCCATCTCTGAATGAAATGGTCATAGTGATCCCAAAGTGAAAATGAGTTAGGGACATACTGATTTGACTTTATCACTTGGAATATAGCAAGCAAACCTCAAGGCAGTGGTACTGTGATCCTCAGCCATGAGGTGACTACTGAAAAAATTCCAACTCATTCTCAGAGGCAGCATCAGTAGGGGTGAACCAATGGGCCAGTTAAATCCTTAGCTCTATAATGGACAGCAGAATTTTCACAGCATCTCTAGAACAGGGATGAGGCTTATTTCTCAAGTTTGTTATGAAGATTAATAGAGATAGACCATGTAAATTACCTTAAAATAGGTGCTTGCTCATCAACACGACTTAGCGACTAAACAACAACAAATGTCAGCTCCAAACTCTAACAGCATGACTTACATGAAGAAGGGCCCACTTCCTAGGTGGTGCTAGTGGTAACAAATGCACCTGCCAGTACAGGAGATGCAGGAGATGTGAGTTTGATCTCTGGGTTGGGAAGATCCCCTGGAGGAGGGCATGGCAACCTGCTCCAGTATTCTTGCCTGGAGTATCTTATGGACAGAGGAGTCCATGGGATCACACAGAATCAGAAAGGGCTGAAGTTACTGAGCATGCGCACACGAGGAGGGGCCAGAGCAACACAGATGAAGTAGTTAAAAGTGTTAAATAAAATAGTAAAATAGTGAAGATATTAATCAAAATTGTTCCAGGCACAAAAATGAAAAACAATCAGGAATTCCTACTTGACACAGGTAGCAACAAGGTTTTCATCTGTTTTGATGCTAAAAACTCCAGAGATGTATTCCAAAGTGTGGTACATGTATCAGCAGTGGTGCATGACCAATGGTGTCAATAAAAATTAATAGTTGATATAAAGAAAAAAATGGGCGTTTTTATTCAAGCAAAACTAAGGGTTATAACCTGGGAGACAGTCTCTCAGAGAGTTCTGAGAACTGAACTGAAAAGGCAAAAGGGGAAGTCAGTATATATGTGATTTTGGCAAAGGAGGACAGTCAATGAAGCACACGTTTCAGTAGAAGGTTGCTGCAAGCTGTTAGAAATAGATACCCTAATGGTTTAGTGGTTTCTAAGATACAAGAGGGCAGGCACCCCACTCCAGTACTCTTGCCTGGAAAATGCCATGGACAGAGGAGCCTGGTGGGCTGCAGTCCATGGGGTCGCTGAGGGTCGGACACGATTGAGTGACTTCTTTCACTTTTCGCTTTAGTGCATTGGAGAAGGAAATGGCAACCCACTCCAGTGTTCTTGCCTGGAGAATCCCAGTGAAGGTGGAGCCTGGTGGGCTGCCGTCTATGGGGTCGCACAGAGTCGGACACGACTGAAGCGACTTAGCAGCAGCAGCAGCAAGATACAAGAATTCAAATTCATAAAAAGTAGCTTCTGAAAACATCTATCTGAAGCCCCATTCTTCCAATTTTCCTAGAGCACAGAGTGCTTCATCCTGATCTTTGCCCTGAATTCCTTGCAGGATGTGATGTAGGTCAATGACTACAGTGACTAAGTGGCTAATGGCTTGGTTCTTGTAGAACTGAATTGTGGGCAACGTTATGCCAAAACCCCTTCCCTTTTTATCCAACCAAAATTTGGGAGGCATTTCATGACTAATTTGTCCCACAGTGCTGGGAATGCTCATTCCCACATCAGACAAGGATTTCACTGATGGGCCCCTCAATTAGCTATTACTGTACTAGACTCTGTTAAGAATAGCCAAAAGCCTTTTGACCACTTGTCTTACTAGTCTTTATGGTCCAAGAAGTGGTTCCCTTTAGCTGCTTCTTCCCATATCTAGAGTTGCACTATTACAATCATTGCTCTTATAGAACTACATAGTTGGTCAATTGTTTCAAGTCACCTAGTCATTAATTTGATCTGAGTTTCAGTCACATGTTTAGTAATTCAAGAAATGATCTAGGGCTTCCCTGGTGGCTCAGTGGTAAAGAATATGCCTGCCAATGCAGGGAGATACCGGTTTGATCCCTGATCTGGGAGGATTCCACATGCTGCAGAGCAGCTAAGCCCATCTCCACAACTATTGAGCCTGCGCTCTGGAGCTCGGGAGCGATAAGTGCCACACTACAGGAGCTTGCATGCTCTAGAGCCTGTGTTCTGCAATGGGAGAAGCCACTTCAAGGAGAAGCTCGTGCACTGCAACTAGACAGTAGCCCCCACTCGATGGAACTAGAGAAAAGCATACGCAGCAATGAAGACCCAGCACAGACAAAAATCTAAAAGAAAGAATCTAGTAAAATAGAAAGAATACAGGTAATGAAGTTAGTAACACAAGTAAGTCATAATCAAGTATTTAAGCTAGGAACTTCCATTAGGTGAGACTCAGTCTCCTCCCCCCCATGCCACGCCCACCCTAAGTCATCTGACTAGTCTGTTCTAAATCAGAACTGCCATCTCGCTGGATCATCAAAAAAGCAAGAGAGTTCCCCAGAAAACATCTATTTCTGCTTTATTGACTATGCCAAAGCCTTTGACTGCGTGGATCACAATAAACTGTGGAAAATTCTGAAAAAGATGGGAATACCAGACCACCTGACCTGCCTCTTGAGAAACCTATATGCAGGTCAGGAAGCAACAGTTAGAACTGGACATGGAACAACAGACTGGTTCCAAATAGGAAAAGGAGTTCATCAAGGCTGTATATTGTCACCCTATTTATTTAACTTATATGCAGAGTACATCATGAGAAATGCTGGACTGGAAGAAGCACAAGCTGGAATCAAGATTGCCAGGAGAAATAGCAATACCCTCAGATATGCAGATGACACCACGCTTATGGCAGAAAGTGAAGAGGAACTAAAAAGCCTCTTGATGAAAGTGAAAGTGGAGAGTGAAAAAGTTGGCTTAAAGCTCAACATTCAGAAAATGAAGATCATGGGATCCGGTCCCACAACTTCATGGGCAATAGATGGGGAAACAGTGGCTGACTTTATTTTTCTGGGCTTCAAAATCACTGTGGATGGTGACTGCAGCCATGGAATTAAAAGACGCTTACTCCTTGGAAGGAAAGTTATGACCAACCTAGACAGCATATTCAAAAGCTGAGACATTATTTTGCCAACAAAGGTCCGTCTAGTCAAGGCTATGGTTTTTCCAGTGGTCATGTATGGATGTAAGAGTTGGACGATAAAGAAAGCTGAGTGCTGAAGAATTGATGCTTTTGAACTGTGGTGTTGGAGAAGACTCTTGAGAGTCCCTTGGGGGGAGGAGCCAAGATGGCGGAGGAATAGGACAGGGAGAACACTTTCTCCCCCACAAATTCATCAAAAGAACATTTAAACGCGGAGTAAATTCCACAACTTCTGAATGCCGGCAGAGGACATCAGGCACCCAGAAAAGCAACCCATGTCTTCCAAAGGAGGTAGAAAAAAATATAAAAGACAAAAAAAGAGACAAAAGAGGGAGGGACAGAGCTCCATCCCCGGAAGGGAGTCTTAAAAAGAGAGAAGTTTCCAAACACCAGGAAACATTCTCACTGCCGAATCTGTGACGAGCCTTGGAAGCACAGAGGGCAACATAACAGGGAGGAAAAATAAACAAACAATTAAAACCTGCAGATTACGAGCCCTACGGTAACTCCCCCAGTGGAGAAGCAGTGCACACGCCTGCATATGCCACAAGCAAGCGGGGGCTGGGCAGGGAGGCACGGCACGGCACGGGCTGCATCGCTTAGAGTAAGAATCTGGCCTGAATACCCCGAGCGCTATCTGAGCGAAATAATTTGGGCTAGCAAACCAGACTGTGGGATATCTACCACGCGAAAAGCCAGCCCTAACCGAAGACACCACCAGGCCCGTGCACGGAACAAAGGACTGAACAGAGATAGCCAGCTGCAGACCATCCCCCTCTGGTGACAGGCAGCCAGAGCTGGAAGGGGGCAATCGCAGCCCCAGAGAGACATTATCTACAAAACGGTAAGCAGGCTTCTTTGCTAAGTAAAACTTCTTGGGGGTCTGGACGGTCAACATCCTCCTGAGAAGATGCACTGGTTGTACACCTAGATAACTGAGCCATGGGGAGGTGATAAGTCATGGCAACCATGCTCGCAAAATGCAGGCCCAACCGAGTCTGCACCTCTGAGGAGTACACCTGAACCTGAGCGGCTTAGACCTGGGAGCTGCAAGAAGTCCAGGGCCGGCCACGGATGGTTCCTGGTGGAGCAACCTAGAACCTGAGCAGTGTGGGCAGGGAGGCTACACGCGCCGTGAGTTGGGGCAGACCCAGTGTGGCTGAGGCATTGCGAGCACACGCCAGTGTTATTTGTTTGCAGCGTCCCTCCCTTCCCACAGCGCAACTGAACAAATAAGCCTAAAAAAAAAAAAAAAAAGTGTCCACCACCGTCCCCTTTGCGTCAGGGTGGAAATCAGACACTGAAGAGACCAGCAAACAGAAGAAGCTATAACAGAGGGAACAGCCTTGGAAGCTATAGGCAATAGATTAAAACCCTGTGGTTAGTACCAACTACATAGGAAGGGGCCTATAGATCTTGAGAAATATAAGTCGGACCAAGGAACTAGCCGAAAATGAACTGACCCCACAATACCCACAACAAAACCAGAGAAAGTCCTAGATATATTTTTACTATTTTTATGATCATTCTTTTTTTTTTAATTTTTAAAAAAATTTTAAGTCCTCTATTACTCCTTTAATTTTCACTTTTATAACCTACTATTACTTTGCAAAAAAAAAATCCTATTTTTTTTTAAAACACAAACTTCATATATATATTTTTTATAACTTTTGTGACCTTGTTTTTTTTTTTTTCCTTCTTTTCTTTAACATTGTATTTTTGAAATTCCAAACTCTACTCTAGATTTTTAATTTTAGCTTTTTGGTATTTGTTATCAATTTTGTACCTATATTTTTTAAAATAATTTTTGTGACTTTTTTTTCTCTCTTTCTTTCTCTTCTTCTTTTATATAACATTGTATATCTGAAATTCCAAACTCTACTCTAGATTTTTAACTTATGCTTTTTGGTATTTATCAATTTTGTACCTATATTTTCTTTATAATTTTTGTGACTTTTTTTTCTTTTCTTTCTTTTCCTTCTTTTCTTTAACATTGTATTTTTGAAATTCCAAACTCTACTCTAGATTTTTAATTTTTGCTTTTATGTATTTGTTACCAATTTTGTACCTTTAAGAACCCAATCTTCAGTACGCATTTTTTACTAGGGAGTGAGATTACTGGCTTGACTGCTATCTCCCGCTTTGGACTGTCCTTTTTCTCCACCAGGTCGCCTGTGTCTCCTCCCTAACCCCTCTCTACTCTACCCAACTCTGTGAATTTCTGTGTGTTCCAGACGGTGGAGAACACGTAGGGAACTGATTACTGGCTGGATCTGTCTCCCTCCTTTTCATTCCCCCCTTTTATCCTTCTGGCCACCTCTGTCTCCTTCCTCCTCCTTCTCTTCTCTGTATAACTCCGTGAACATCTCTGAGCAGTCCAGTTGTGGAGTGCACATAAGGAAGTGATTACTGGCTAGCTCACTCTCTCCTCTATTGATTCCACCTCATCTCATTTGGGTCACCTCTAACTCCCTCCTCCCTTTTCTCTTCTCCATGTAACGCTGTGAACCTCTCTGGGTGACCCTCACGGTGGAGAAAGTTTTCATCTTTAACCTAGATGTTTTATCAATGGTGTTTCTATTAATAGAAGGAGAAGTTTTGAAACTACTGTAAAAAAAAAATAAGACCAATAACTGGAAGCAGAAGGCTTCAGTCTAAACCCTGACTCCAGGGAACTCCTGACTCCAGGGAACATTAATTGACAGGAGCTCATCAAACACCTTCATACCTACACTAAAACCAAGCACCACACAAGGGCCAACAAGTTCCAGGGCAAGACATACCAAGCAAATTCTCCAGCAACACAGGAACACAGCCCTGAGCTCCAAGATACAGGCTGCCCAAAGTCACCCCAAAACCACAGACATCTCATAACTCATTACTGGACACTTCATTGCACTCCAGAGAGAAGAAATACAGCTCCACCCACCGGAACACCAACACAAGCTTCTCTAACCAAGAAACCTTGACAAGCCACCTGTACAAACCCACACAGAGCGAGGAAATGCCACAATAAAGAGAACTCCACAAACTGCCAGGATACAGAAAGGACACCCCAAACTCAGCAATTTAAACAAGATGAAGAGACAGAGGAATATCCAGCGCATAAAGGAACAGGATAAATGCCCACCAAAACAAACAAAAGAGGAAGAGATAGGGAATCTACCTGATAAAGAATTCCAAATAATGATAGTGAAATTGATCCAAAATCTCGAAATCAAAATGGAATCACAGATAAATAGCCTGGAGACAAGGATTGAGAAGATACAAGAAAGGTTTAACAAGGACCTAGAAGAAATAAAAACGAATCAATATATAATGAATAATGCAATAAATGAGATCAAAAACACTCTGGAGGCAATAAATAGTAGAATAACAGAGGCAGAAGATAGGATTAGTGAATTAGAAGATAGAATGGTAGAAATAAATGAATCAGAGAGGAAAAAAGAAAAACAAATTAAAAGAAATGAGGACAATCTCAGAGACCTCCAGGACAATATTAAACGCTACAACATTCGAATCATAGGGGTCCCAGAAGATGAAGACAAAAAGAAAGACCATGAAAAAATACTTGAGGAGATAATAGTTGAAAACTTCCCTAAAATGGGGAAGGAAATAATCACTCAAGTCCAAGAAACCCAGAGAGTCCCAAACAGGATAAACCCAAGGCGAAACACCCCAAGACACATATTAATCAAATTAACAAAGATCAAACACAAAGAACAAATATTAAAAGCAGCAAGGGGAAAACAACAAATAACACACAAGGGAATTCCCATAAGGATAACAGCTGATCTTTCAATAGAAACTCTTCAAGCCAGGAGGGAATGGCAAGACATACTTAAAGTGATGAAAGAAAATAACCTACAGCCCAGATTATTGTACCCAGCAAGTATCTCATTCAAATATGAAGGAGAAATCCAAAGCTTTACAGACAAGCAAAAGCTCAGAGAATTCAGCACCACCAAACCAGCTCTCCAACAAATACTAAAGGATATTCTCTAGATAGGAAACACAAAAATGGTGTATAAATTCAAACCCAAAACAATAAAGTAAATGGCAACAGGATCAAACTTATCAATAATTACCTTAAACGTAAATGGGTTGAATGCCCTGACCAAAAGACAAAGACTAGCTGAATGGATACAAAAACAAGACCCCTACATATGTTGTCTACAAGAGACCCACCTCAAAACAGGGGACACATACAGACTGAAAGTGAAGGGCTGGAAAAGGTTTTCCATGCAAATAGGGACCAAAAGAAAGCAGGAGTAGCAATACTCATCAGATAAAATAGACTTTAAAACAAAGGCTGTGAAAAGAGACAAAGATGGTCACTACATAATGATCAAAGGATCAATCCAAGAAGAAGATATAACAATTATAAATATATATGCACCCAACATGGGAGCACCACAGTATGTAAGACAAATGCTAACAAGTATGAAAGGAGAAATTAACAATAACACAATAATAGTGGGAGACTTTAATACCCCACTCACACCTATGGAAAGATCAACCAAACAGAAAATTAACAAGGAAACACAAACTTTAAATGATACAATAGACCAGTTAGACCTAATTGATATCTATAGGACATTTCATCCCAAAACAATGAATTTCACCTTTTTCTCAAGCACACATGGAACCTTCTCCAGGATAGATCACATCCTGGGCCATAAATGGTAAATTCAAAAAAATTGAAATCATTCCAAGCATCTTTTCTGACCACAATGCAGTAAGATTAGATCTCAATTACAGGAGAAAAACTATTAAAAATTCCAACATATGGAGGCTGAACAACACGCTGCTGAATAACCAACAAATCACAGAAGAAATCAAAAAAGAAATCAAAATTTTGCACAGAAACGAATGAAAATGAAAACACAACAACCCAAAACCTGTGGGACACTGCAAAAGCAGTCCTAAGGGGAAAGTTCATAGCAATACAGGCATACCTCAAGAAACAAGAAAAAAGTCAAATAAATAACCTAACTCTACACCTAAAGCAACTAGAAAAGGAAGAAATGAAGAACCCCAGGGTTAGTAGAAGGAAAGAAATCTTAAAAATTAGGACAGAAATAAGTGCAAAAGAAACAAAAGAGACCATAGCAAAAATCAACAAAGCCAAAAGCTCGTTCTTTGAAAGGATAAATAAAATTGACACACCATCAGCCAGACTCATCAAGAAACAAAGGGAGAAAAGTCAAATCAATAAAATTAGAAATGAAAATGGAGAGATCACAACAGACAACACAGAAATACAAAGGATCATAAGAGACTACTATCAGCAATTATATGCCAATAAAATGGACAACGTGGAAGAAATGGACAAATTCTTAGAAAAGTACAACTTTCCAAAACTCGACCAGGGAGAAATAGAAAATCTTAACAGACCCATCACAAGCACAGAAATTGAAACTGTAATCAAAAATCTTCCAGCAAACAAAAGCCCAGGTGCAGACGGCTTCACAGCTGAATTCTACCAAAAATTTAGAGAAGAGCTAATGCCTATCCTACTCAAACTCTTCCAGAAAATTGCAGAGGAAGGTAAACTTCCAAACTCATTCTATGAGGCCACCATCACCCTAATACCAAAACCTGACAAAGATGCCACAAAAAAAGAAAACTACAGGCCAATATCACTGATGAACATAGATGCAAAAATCCTTAACAAAATTCTAGCAATCAGAATCCAACAACACATTAAAAAGATCATACACTATGACCAAGTGGGCTTTATCCCAGGGATGCAAGGATTCTTCAATATCCGCAAATCAATGTAATACACCACATTAACAAATTGAAAAATAAAAACCATATGATTATATCAATGGATGCAGAGAAAGCCTTTGACAAAATTCAACATCCATTTATGATAAAAACTCTCCAGAAAGCAGGAATATAAGGAACATACCTCAACATAATAAAAGCTATATATGACAAACCCACAGCAAACATTATCCTCAATGGTGAAAAATTGAAAGCATTTCCTCTAAAGTCAGGAATAAGACAAGGGTGTCCACCATTACTATTCAACATAGTTTTGGAAGTTTTGGCCACAGCAATCAGAGCAGAAAAAGAAATAAAAGGAATCCAAATTGGAAAAGAAGAAGTAAAACTCTCACTGTTTGCAGATGACATGATCCTCTACATAGAAAACTCTAAAGACTCCACCAGAAAATTACTAGAACTAATCAATGATTATAGTAAAGTTGCAGGGTATAAAATAAACACACAGAAATCCCTTGCATTCCTATACACTAATAATGAGAAAACAGAAAGAGAAATTAAGGAAACAATTCCATTCACCATTGCAACGAAAAGAATAAAATACTTAGGAATATATCTACCTAAAGAAACTAAAGACCTATATAGAAAGGTCTTTAGTTTCTTTAGGTAGATATATTCCTATATATAGAAATGGAGAAGGCAATGGCATCCCACTCCAGTACTCTTGCCTGGAAAATCCCATGGATGGAGGAGCCTGGTAGGCTGAAGTCCATGGGGTCGCTAAGAGTCAGACACGACTGAGTGACTTCACTTTCACTTTTCATTCTCATGCATTGGAGAAGGAAATGGCAACCCACTCCGGTATTCTTGCCTGGAGAATCTCAGGGATGGCAGAGCCTGGTGGGCTGCCATCTATGGGGTCGCACAGAGTCAGACACGACTGAAGTGACTTAGCATAGCATAGCATATATAGAAAACTATATATATATAAACCTATATATACATATAAAAACCTACATATATATATATAACACTGGTGAAAGAAATCAAAGAGGACACTAATAGATGGAGAAATATACCATGTTCATGGATTGGAAGAATCAATATAGTGAAAATGAGTATACTACCCAAAGCAATTTATAGATTCAATGCAATCCCTATCAAGCTACCAACGGTATTCTTCACAGAGCTAGAACAAATAATTTCACCATTTGTATGGAAATACAAAAAACCTCGAATAGCCAAAGCTATCTTGAGAAAGAAGAATGGAACTGGAGGAATCACCCTGCCTGACTTCATGCTCTACTACAAAGCCACAGTCCTCAAGACAGTATGGTACCAGCACGAAGACAGAAATATAGATCAATGGAACAAAATAGAAAGCCCAGAGATAAATTCACGCACATATGGACTCCTTATCTTTGACAAAGGAGGCAAGAATATACAAGGGATTAAAGACAATCTCTTTAACAAGTGGTGCTGGGAAAACTGGTCAACCACTTGTAAAAGAATGAAACTAGAGCACTTTCTAACACCATACACAAAAATAAACTCAAAACGGATTAAAGATCTAAACATAAGACCAGAAACTATAAAACTCCTAGAGGAGAACATAGGCAAAACACTCTCCGACATACATCACAGCAGGATCCTCTATGACCCACCTCCCAGAATATTGGAAATAAAAGCAAAAATAAACAAATGGGATTTAATTAAAGTTAAAAGCTTCTGCACAACAAAGGAAACTATAAGCAAGGTGAAAAGACAGCCTTCAGAATGGGAGAAAATAATAGCAAATGAAGCAACTGACAAACAACTAATCTCAAAACTATACAAGCAACTCCTACAGCTCAATTCCAGAAAAATAAATGACCCAATCAAAAATGGGCCAAAGAACTAAACAGACATTTCTCCAAAGAAGACATACAGATGGCTAACAAACACATGAAAAGATGCTCAACATCACTCATTATCAGAGAAATGCAAATCAAAACCACTATGAGGTACCATTTCACGCCAGTCAGAATGGCTGCAATCCAAAAGTCTACAAGCAATAAATGCTGGAGAGGGTGTGGAGAAAAGGGAACCCTCTTACACTGTTGGTGGGAATGCAAACTAGTTCAGGCACTATGGAGAACAGTGTGGAGATTCCTTAAAAAACTGGAAATAGAACTGCCTTATGACCCAGCAATCCCACTCCTGGGCATACACACTGAGGAAACCAGAATAGAAAGAGACACGTGTACCCCAGTGTTCATCGCAGCACTGTTTATAATAGCCAGGACATGGAAGCAACCTAGATGTCCATCAGCAGATGAATGGATAAGAAAGCTGTGGTACATATACACAATGGAGTATTATTCAGCCATTAAAAAGAATACATTTGAATCAGTTCTAATGAGGTGGATGAAACTGGAGCCTATTATACAGAGTGAAGTAAGCCAGAAGGAAAAACACCAATACAGTATACTAACGCATATATATGGAATTTAGAAAGATGATAACAATAACCGTGTATGCTGCTGCTGCTGCTGCTGTGTAGCTTCAGTCGTGTCCGACTCTGTGCGACCCCACAGACGGCAGCCCATCAGGCCTCCCGTCCCTGGGATTCTCCAGGCAAGAATACCGGAGTGGGTTGCCATTTCCTTCTCCAATTCATGAAAGAGAAAAGTGAAAGTGAAGTCGCTCAGTCGTGTCCGACTCTAGCAACCCCATGGACTGCAGCCTACCAGCTCCTCCATCCATGGGATTTTCTAGGCAAAAGTACTGGAGTGGGGTGCCATTGCCTTCTCTGAACCGTGTATACGAGACAGCAAAAGAGACACTGATGTATAGAACAGTCTTTGGACTCTGTGGGAGAGGGAGAGGGTGGGATGATTTGGGAGAATGGCATTGAAATATGTATAATATCATATATGAAACGAGTCGCCAGTCCAGGTTCGATGCACGATACTGGATGCTTGGGGCTGGTGCACTGGGACGACCCAGAGGGATGGTATGGGGAGGGAGGAGGGTTCAGGATAGGGAACACATGTATACCCATGGCAGATTCATTTCGATATATGGCAAAACCAATACAATATTATAAAGTTAAAAAATAAAATTAAATTAAAAAAAAAAAAAAAGAGAGTCCCTTGGACTGCAAGGAGATCCAACCAGTCCCTCCTAAAGGAGATCAGTCCTAGGTGTTCATTGGAGGGAGTGATGCTGAAGCTGAAACTCCAATACTTTGGCCACCTGATGCGAAGAGCTGACTCATTTGTAAAGATCTTGATGCTGGGAAAGATTGGGGGCAGGAGAAGAGGACGACAGAGGATGAGATTGTTGGATGGCATTACCGACACAATGGACATCGATTTGGGTGGACTCCGGGAGTCAGTGATGGACAGGAAGGCCTGGTGTGCTGCAGCTCATGGGGTCACAAAGAGTCAGACACGACAGAGCAACTGAACTGAAGGGGAATGATATATTAGCATTGCACATAAAGTTCAAAGATGTCTGCACATGCAGTGCGAGTGGTGGGTCATCATTAACCCCTTACATAATTAAAAAAGGAATGTTATCTCCTAAGGTATTGGCCCCAGAAGGAGAAAAAACTGATGTTCATGGTTAAGCAGATATTTCTACTACTGAGAAGGTCTGTCTGGTTAGCATATAATGCAGATGCACAATGCATACTGGGGGTGAGGGCAGAGGTCAAAACAGAAAAATTTTATGTTTAAATTTTTCTTGCCTTGCCTTAAAATGGAGACTTGTTAGTTGTTTTAGTTGCTAAGTCATTTCTGACTTTTTGGGACTCCTTGGACTGTGGGCCAACAGGTTCCTCTCTCCATAGGATTTCCCAGGCAAGAATATTGGAGTGGGTTGACATTTCCTTCTCTAGGGGATCTTCCCAACCCAGAGATCAAACCCAAGTCTCCTGCACGGGTAGGCAGATTCTTTACTGCTTCCCCAGACTTGTTAGCTACCTGGCTTTAGATAGGACCTGAATGGTAATTTCAAAACACAACCTTTCACCACATCCAAAGAAGATAATCAAGGGGAGAAATCTCTAGAGGTAGTCAGGACCCTAGGGAGGGGCCCTATTTGAATTTTTCTGCTCTATCAGGGTGGAGCAGATTTCTTGGCGGGCTAGAAACCTATGATATGTTATATATTTTAGGGGTGACTTTTGGCTCACGACAAGTAATATTGGTTAGCTTAAGGTAGTCACCTCAAATTTGCCTTTTGTGTGCATTAAGAAAAGACACGAGCTGCAAAAAATATTAATGGAACATAAGAATGGAAGAAATTTTTAAAGTACATCCTCTGTGGTAATGACTATAATTTGGCAAGGAGTAAACTAAAATATGAAGGAGAAAGAAGGTAAAAGAGACAAGAATGTAGGGAAGGACCTTCTCATTCAGGTAGTCCAAGGTTTCCTTCATGTGACCCTGCTTTTGACATTATAATGCCTGCCCCCCAACTCTAATCCAGGGTTGAGGATGAGTCTCAAGATTCAGCATGGTCACTTTAAATAATTATCAGGTCATTTAATTCAATTGTTTCCTCCCTTTAATTAAAAGACAATTCATGCTTTGCAAGTTAGTCCCTTTTGACATTTAATTAGGGTTTCTCATCTGGGTGAGAAGTCATCAATCAAATCAGAGCAGCAGCAATGCTCATTCTCACATAAACAGCACAGAGGTGGTTACTGTCATAGGCAGTCCACTTTACACCTGTGATCATTAATCAGGCAGATTTTTTTCCAGCAAACATTTACAGAGTTGTTTCTCATCAGCCACTACATATCTGAGTCTAATACTGTTTTATCCATTTTAAGGTAAGTAAATGGAGGACTTGTAACACAGTATGCCCAAAATAGTGTGGTAAGTACTCTGATGTAGGTAAACAAAATGCTGAGTTGTGGAGGGGGTCGAGGAAGATTTCCCAAAGAAGGGAAGAGCTCATTTCAGTCCTAAGCAATGCTATGGGACTAGCTGGAAGACGAGGTGGGCAAGGAGTTCTGCACAGATGGTGTAGCTTATTCAGAGAGACCCAGGAGAACATGGTGCTAATAGTCAGATGCAAGTAGACTATGGGGCTGGAGGTTAGGCTTGTTGGAAGAGTAGCAAAAGGGGAATCTGGACTTGGACTATGAAGGGCCTTCTGGGAACTTCTAAGGAGTTTGGACTTGTGAAAGAAAATGCATCCAGCACTTAAGGAAGTGATTTATTCAGGCAACTGCAATAGAGAGAACATTCATTAATGAGGACAGTCTCAGAAAGGGAGAAAACTGAAGGTTTTATGAAACAGGCAAGTCACTGAGGAACGGTGGGTCTTATCTGGGAACAGGCAAGGTCAGGCTGGTCCCTCAGTCTTTCCTCAGAGCACAGAGGGATCACAAGAATAGAAGGGTGGTTTCTCTACCACTGCTGCATCTTGTAGCATATGTGGTGTGTGTATGTGTGTGCATGTATGCACTCAGTCATGTCCAACCCTTTGTGACCCCATGGACTGTAGCCCATCAGGCTCTTCTGTCTATGGAATTGTCCAGGCAAGACCACTGATGAAAGTGAAAGTTGCTCAGGCGTGCCTGACTCTTTGCGACCCCATGGACTATACAGCCCATGGAATTCTCCAGGCCAGAATACTGGAGTGGGTAGCCTTTCCTTCTCCAGGGGATCTTCCTGACCCAGGAATCAAACCAGGATCTCCTGCATTGCAGGTGGATTCTTTATCAACTGAGCTATGAGGGAAGCCCAAGACCACTGGAATTGGTTGCCATTTCCTTCTCCAGGGAATCTTCCTGACCTAGGGATTGAATCACATCTCCTGCATTGGCAGGCAGATTTTTTTTTACCATTGCACCACCTGGGAAGCCATGATAAAGTTCAGGATTGTCAGATTTGAAGTCCTGGTTGTACCACAGAGGATAATCAAGGTGAAGATAATCAAGATAATAGGGATAATTATTAGATAAAAGGATAAAGATAGATCCTATCTAATCCTTAAAAGGATTAGATAAAGAGGATAATCAAGAGGGAAGTGTGCAGGATTCAACCTTTAAAAGAATGACATATCCATAGGACATAACAAAAACTGCTTGGAACCAATTAGATTCAAGATAGTGGAAGATTTGACTTCCGGTGGACTGTAATACATTAGCACTCTAAATGACACACCCGCAAGCACCATGACAGTTCCAAGGCCAACCAAAGACCATAAAATGGATGGTGGCCCAATTCCTGGAAATCTCCACCCCTTCCCCAAAATAATTGGAATAATTCACCCACTAATTAGCCTGTAAAATTACTCAGCCCATAAAAATTAACCATACCATATTTTGGGCCTCTCTCTCACCTTGTAAGATGGCCCCACAGTATGCCTGTGGTGTGTGTTTCTCTTTAAATCCACTTCTTACCTATAACTTTATCTCTCACTGAACTGTTGCTGTGATGAGACATCAAGAGCCCAAATTCACCGGGAACAGAGGTACTCAAGGTTTGTAAGCAGAAGTGAGACCTGATCAGATGAGTGCTGTAGAACAATGGTATACACAAGTCAGCTGCCACCACTTGCCCTCTCAGAAAAACTTGCCTCTGGCCCCTGTTCCTTGCTTTTGAAACTGAAAAGAAAGTGAAAGTCGCTCAATTGTGTCTGACTCTTTGCAACCCCATGAATTATACAGTCCATGGAATTCTCCAGGCCAGAATACTGGAGAGGGTGACATTTCCCTTCTCCAGGGGATCTTCCCAACCCAGGGATTGAACCCAGGTCTCCCACATTGCAGATGGATTCTTTACCAGCTAAGCCACAGGGGAAGCCTGAGTCCCCTCTAAAACTGAACTCCCTACAGAGTTAATGATTAACCTTTTTCTCAAGAGAAGTAATTATACTAGATCAGCAAGAAGACAATCCTAGCTTTCCTCAAGGACCATACCTAACAATCTGACTCATATCTTTGAGTTGTTCTGAGAAACTAAGACAGCGGCCCAGGTGGAGGATGGTGGCTACATGCTGACCACAAACATAAACCCCAGACTGCTTGGAACCAGAAAGTTGATTATCAAGACTCCTGGAATACCACTCTGTTGCTTCACCACCAACCATGTATCCCTCAGCCCTAAGGTTACCTTTAAAAACTCTTCCTTGAAGGCCATCAAAGAGCTTGGGTCTTTTGAATATGAGCTGCTATTCTCCTTGCTTGGTACCTGCAGCAAACACTGTAGTTTCCTCCACTATAACCTAGTGTCCATAAATCAGCTTGACAATGAGGCAGGCAAGGAGAATGAAGTTCAGTTTGGCAACACTTTCATCTTTGACGTCATCCCTGTGTTCTCTGGATCCCAGTCCAAGCATCATGCCTTAGTTGGACGACCAGGGGTCTCTAGTTCCTACATCTTACCTTGAGACTTGTTCATACCTGAGACCTAACTAAATCATTACCATATTTTTGCCTGTTCTCTTGGAGAACCTTATCTTTTCAATCCCCTCCATTTCATTCCTGGTCACAGCTTCCAATCCATTCTAGCAATGTCTTGGATCAGCACCTCTTCCTGGGTAAAGAAAGATGTTGGTAAATCCTGCATTGCTGCAGCAGCCCATCTGCTCTCCTAACAGTTGGGGTATTGTCTCACAGCCTGGACAAGGGATGGCCTTTGGGATCTAGACTCCAGCTCCTGCAGGTTGGGGTGTAAGCTGACTTGGCTTTGGACCCATGAGAAAGCACAGTTCTGAATTTGGCTGCTTAGCATCTGGCCATTCAAGCCCTGAGCCACACAGTAACAAGGGTTTGCAAACCTTGGCTTCTATGAATTAGCTCAAATAATTATTCTACTTAATCCATAAGCCCTGAAATGAGAATCAATAGATAAGATTAACCTCATAGCATAAGATGGACTGCGGGGGGAGGGGCCGGGGGGGTGGGGCAGGAGGTAGAGAAACCACTATGAGTTATATGGTTATGAAATTGTGTTACTAAACAAGTTCAGCTCAGATGTTCTGTTTCCAAAAAAAAAAAAAAAACTAATAAAATGCTTATGATGTTGCTGAAGTTTCCCAAGAAGTAATCAAACACAAATAGGCAGCACTGACAGGCATTCAAAAGACATGTGGAGAAGGGAAGACCTCAAAGTAAATCCAATTATGATCTTGGTGGTTGGGGTGTGTTTCCTGGTTCAGCTTCACAGAAAACTAAAGATCTTCATTCACAAGGGCTCTTTTAGGAGACAGATAACAAACAAACAGCAGATCTTAATCTCTGTAACAAATGGTTTTAATGGAGGTGGTTAGGTTTGTACTAATATTATGAATTTAAACAAAATTAAACTGAGCCATGACACTTAATACCTTGAATTTATAGACCACTATTCTTGATAACTCCCTTTATTCCTGGGTGCTTATAAAATCGATTTGCTTCTGTCTGACATAATTTTCAAAGTAAAGCATAAGATTTATCAATTAAACTCCCTTCCTCTCCCAGTAAATTTTACTAGCATTTTCCCTCACAGTAATTTTTTGCAGTTACATAGTGATTTCTATAGAAGGTCCTCCAAGTGTTTTGCAAACATTAATTAAGCTTTGCAATACCCCAGCAAGGGAGAAGACCAGCATCACACCCAGGAGTCCTCCTCCTGCAGAGAGGGTGATTGGAATGACATTTGTTCCTGTCACTCAGAATCAGCACATGGAGCTCTAACCTGTGGGAGGAGAGGATGTGCAGATCCTGCCAGAATTTCAAATGACACTATGATGCCTCTGCTGGCACTAACAAAGGAAGATGGGGGTGACTCTATCAAGTCATTTTACTTATTTTTAATCTATGAATCTGAATAAATGATACTTTTTTATTAAATAAATGTTTGAAATCAGCTGAAATTCAATGTTCTACCTACCCTATTTCATTCATAAATACTGTTTGAGTAGCACCACTTTATGTAACCAGCCATTTGAAAATGAGAAATTACACAGAGTATAGCTGGAGAAGTGTCTGCTTCTAGATAACATGGATCTCATCCCACCTTCAAAAGTCCACATATTATAACCTTAGCTTAAAGCAACAGGCAATTAAACAAGAATCTACCTGTAGGTAATAACCTATATGTAGAAAAAAGTCAGAAAAAGGATATATATATCTGAATCTCTTTGCTGTACACCTAATACTAACACATATTGTAAATCAACTATACTTCAGCTAAAATATATTTAAAAACAAAGAAAGAAAACAAACAAAATCACAAAAAACTAGGCACATTGAAAAAATGAAGAAAAGATGGTACTAACTAGGTAAACTGATGACTTCTCCAGTCATGAGATGTGAACTGCAGAGATCAAGATGCTTCAAGGTAAACAAATAGATCTTTAATTTATTAACCTAAGGTAAAATTTTTATGGGAATTTTTAAAAGCCATTTTCTTTCTAATGTTATTTTACCAGTTATTACAGTGATAACCTCTGGCCCAGAAATCTAGGCTGCCTATTTCCCGGTAGACAGCACAGCTGGCCTGCTGCAACCACCAGCACAGTCTTGGCATCTAACCCTGGAGGTGCCTGCTTCACCCTCCCATCCTTCATCCAGTCCAGGGTCCTTGACTGCTGCTCAAGTTCCATGGGTGGACACTGTCTGCTAAGGAGGAGGTCTTCTTGGCTCTCAACCCTGACTGCACTTCACAGCCACTTGGGGAGCTCTTTGTAAATACATCTGCAACTACCACACACCAGTTAAAACACAGTACTTAGGAATGAGGCTGGCTGTGGGCATTTAAAAGTCCTCAAGAGATTGCTACCTGCAGCCCCGGTTAATGTACCTTGGGGAGCAACTGCAGGGCTCATCAGGAATAAGGTGAATCTGCCAAGCTTTCCCTGCAGGGTAACGACAATGTGATCAATTCTCACAAAAGTCTGCTGTTCAAACCTTTGAAAGTTTTTGCACTTGTCATGATGCCTTGTGATTTCCATCTTTCTCATGTTGCAAGTACCTGGTTGTTGGCTTGACACATTGGTCAGTGGTAGGGAAGGACTGCCTGGGTTTGGATCTCTTCTCACCTTTGAGGTCAAGGTGTGTTCCTGCTGATGTGTAATCCTGGGAGCATCACCTAGTGCACACCTCAGGTTTTGCTTGCCACCCCCAGGATGATGCTCCAGGCTTGGGTGCCTAGATATCTTATTGAGCCAAAGAAGTTTTGCAAAGGAGGATGAACTCAGCTTTGAAGAGTAGAAGGCAGATGCTGTGGTAAGATATAAGTCAACGGATCAAGGGATACACAATACAAATGTTTGCAGAAATACAGCAAAACAGATCAACTGGGATGATCCCAAAGATGTTATCTAGGCTAGCTTTTAGTGAAATAAAGAATTTTTTTACTCCTATTCCATAGCTAAATCTTCTCATAAATCAGATTTTCTACATGAATCTTAGTGGAGGAAGATGTGCAATATTAGTTGCGTCACAGCTGTTTGATACTTCTGGTGGTTTTAGGTGGTGCCACAGCAACTGCATTATGTATATGTTGAACAATTATAAGGAAATGTTTTTTCTATTCTTTTTCAGTTTTCTTAATATTCAAAATTCTTTTAATTTTCACCAAGTCTCAGTTTGGTGTTATTAAATCTTTAAAATCTTTCTGGTACTGATAATATCTCCAACAACAACAACAAAAAATTGGGAAGTAATGGTAACCAGCTGGAATTTAACAACAGTCTTTATTTGCATTTATATTTTACTCATGACAAGCAATAATGTTATCCAGTTTATAGTAGTGATTTAGAGCTTTATAAATTACGTTTAAACTCTGAGTTGTTTTAAAGAGCTAGTTTCACATATATAGCAAAAATTGTGAAAGGGAAAGCTAAAAAGTATCTTACCATCTTTTTTTTTTTTTTTTTTTTTTACTGTGGTGCATGATTTTAAAACAAATATCATTGCTAACTTGACCCTAGGACAAATGTAAAAAGTGTCAGGCCTAATTTTTAAAAAATAATTAATACTTTAAATTTAAACATACCTACCCTAGATGGATCATGCACACCTATTCCTAACTTTGTTTTCAAGTGGAAGCTCTGGTTATATTTGACCATGCAAAAATCCTCAACAAATACTGGTGAACTGAATTCAACAATACATTAAAAGAATCATACACCATGATTTATTCCAGAGAATGCAAGGATAACTCAGCATCTGAAAATCAATAAATGTGATATATCATATCAACATAACAAAGGATAAAAGTCATATAATCCTCTCAATAGATGCAGAAAAAGCATTTGACAAAATTTAACATTCATTGATGATAAAAACTCTCAATAAACTAGGTATAGAGGAACTTACTACAACATAGTAAAGACCATATATAAATCCATGGCTAACATTATACTTAATGATAAAATGCTGAAAACTTTCAAGACAAGTAACAAGATCGAGGTAACCACTCTCATCACTTTTATTCAGTATAGTACTGGGAGTCTCAGCCAGAGCAATTAGGCAAGATAAGGAAATAAAAGGCACTCAAATGGGAAAAGAAAAAGTAAAATTGTCTCTATTTGCAGATTACATGAGATTTAATCAGAAAACTCAAAAGACAATGCCAAAAACACCTGTCAGAACTAATAAATTTAATAAAATTGCTGAACACCAAATCAATTTAACATCACTTGCATTTCTATATACCACCACCAAACAGAAAGAGAAGAAAACAATTCCATTTACAGTAGCATCAAAAACAATACCTATGAATAAATTTAACCAAAGAGGTAAAATATCTGTGCTATGAAAATTATAAATGATGAAAGAAATTGAAGAAGACAAAAGTAAATGAAAAGATGTTCTGTGCTGGTGGAGTGGAATAATTAATAGTGCTAAAATGTCCATATACTCAAAGCCACCTACAGATTCAATGCAATTCCTATCAAAATTCCATCAGTATTTTTCATAGAAATAAACAAAACAATTCTAAAACTTGTATGGAATCACAAAAGAATCAAAATAGCTGGAGGAATACTGAGAATGAGGAACAAAGCTAAAGGTATCACACCTTGATTTCTACTTTTCAAAGCTACAGTGATGGTGGCTCAGATGGTAAAGAATTTGCATGTAATGTGGGAGACCTGGGTTCCATCCTGGGGTCGGGAAGATCCCTTGGAGAAGGGAATAGTTGCACAGTTCTCCAGTACTCTTGCCTGGAGAATCCTATGGACAGAGGAACCTGGTGGGTAACAGTCCACAGAGTTGCAAAGAGTCAGACACAACTGAGTGACTAACACACACACAGTGATCAAAACAGCATAGTACTGGCATAAAAACTGACACACAGACTGATGGAATAGGATAGAGAGGCCAGAAATAACCACAGATATAGATGGTCAGGGCTTCCTTAGTGGCGCAGTGGATAAGAATCCACCTGCCAATGCAGGGTGCACAGATTCAATCCCTAGTCCCAGAATATTCCATGTGCTGCGGAGCAATGGAGCCCATGTGCCACAACTACTGAGCTCACATCCTAGAGCCCGTGAGCTGCAACTGCTGAGCCAGCGTGCTACAACAACTGAAGCTTGTGTGCCACAACAGATGCCCATGTCTGGAGCCTGTGCTCCTCAACAACACTGCAACAGAAGCCCTCACACCACAAAAAAGACCCAGCACAGCCAAAAGTAAAAAAAAGTTAAAAAAAGGCAAAGTTTACAAAAGCAAAATCACCAAAGTAGGACTACATCAGATTTAAAAGTTTCTGCCCAGCAAAGGAAACCATCAACAAAATGAACAGATGACCAAGAAATGGAAGAAAATATTTCCAATAGCAAACCCAGAGATAAACCTATGCACATATGACCAACTAATCTATAACAGAGAAGGTGAGAATGTACAATGGAGAAAGCCTCTTCATTAAGGGTTATTGGACAGCTAAGGTAAAAGAAAGAAATTAGAAAGCTCCCTAACACCATACACAAAAATAAATTCAAAATGGATTAAAGACCTGAATGTAAGACCAGACACTATAAAACTCTTAAAGGAAAACACAGTAAGAACACTTTTTGACATAAATTGAATCAAAATCTTTTTTGACCCACCTTCTAAAGAAAATAAAAACAGAAATAAAACAAACGGACCTAATTATACTTAAAAGCTTTTGCATAGCAAAAGAAACCATAAGACGAGAAGACAACCCTCAGAATGGGAGAAAATATTTGCAAACAAAGCAAATAATAAAGATTAATCTCCAAAATACAAACGGCTCATGCAACCGAATATCCAAAAAAACAAACAACCCAATGAAAAATGGGCAGAAGACCTAAATATACATTTCTCCAAAAAAGACATATATAGATGGTCAACAAACACATAAAAAGATGCTCAACATCATTAATCGTTAGAGAAATGCAATATGGAATTTAGAAAGATGGTAACGATGACCCTATATGTGAGACAGCAAAAGACACACAGATGTAAAGAACAGTCTTGGACTCTGTGGAAGAAGGCGAGGGTGGGATGATCTGAGAAGGTAGCGTTGAAACGGGTGTATTATCATATGTGAAGCAGATCGCCGGTCCAGGTTTGATGCATGAGACAGAGTGCTCAGGGCTGGTGCACTGGGATGACCCTGGGGGATGGGATGGGGGTTCTGGATGGGGAACACATGTGCACCCATGGCTGATTCATGTTGATGTTTGGCAAAAACCACTACAATATTGTAAAGTAATTAGCCTCCAATTAAAATAATTTTTTAAAAATTACAAAGAAAAAAAAAACTACAAAGAGGTATCACCTTGCATGGTCAGAATGGCCGCCATCAAAAAATCTACAAACAATAAATACTGGAGAATGTATGGAGAAAAGGGGACCCTCTTGCACTGTTGGTAGGAATGTAAACTGACAGACTCTATGGAGAATGGTATGGAGGTTCCCTAAAAAAACTAAAAATAGAACTAACACATGACACAGCAATTCTTATACTGGGTATGTAGCCAAAGAAAATCCTAATTCAAAAAGACACATGCACCCCGATGTTCACTGCAGCAGTATTTACAATAGCCAGGACATGGAAGCAATCTACATGTCCATTGACAGATGAATGTATAAAGATGTGGTACGTATACACAATGGAATATTACTCAGCCATTAAAAGGAATGAAATTGGGTCTTTTGTAAAGAGTGGATGGACCTAGAGACTGTGATACAGTGTGGAGTAAGTCAGAAAGAGAAAAACAAATATTGTATATTAGCACATATATGTGGAATCTAAAAAATGGTACAGATAAATTTATTTGCAGGGCAGGAACAGAGATGCAGACAGAGAACAGATATGTGGACACAGGTTGGGGGAGAAGGGGGATGAATGGGGATATTGGGATTGGCATAGAATAATTAAAACAGACACCAGTGGGAATATGCTGTATGGCACAGGAAACTCTACTCAATGCTCTGTGGTGACCCCAATGAGTAGTATGGGGGATGGGGTAGGATGGAAACCCAAGAGGGAGGGGATGTTTGTATACATATAGCTGATTCATTTCATTGTACAGCAGAAACAAACACAATATTGTAAAGCAATTATCATATCAGATCAGTCGCTCAGTCGTGTCCGACTCTTTGCGACCCCATGAATCACAGCACGCCAGGCCTCCCTGTCCATCACCAACTCCCGGAGTTCACCCAGACCCACGTCCATCGAGTCAGTGATGCCATCCAGCCATTTCATCCTCTGTCGTCCCCTTCTCCTCCTGCCCCCAATCCCTCCCAGCATCAGAGTCTTTTCCAATGAGTCAACTCTTCACATGAGGTGGCCAAAGTACTAGAGTTTCAGCTTTAGCATCATTCCTTCCAAAGAACACCCAGGACTGATCTCCTTTAGAATGGACTGGTTGGATCTCCTTGCAGTCCAAGGGAGTCTCAGGAGTTATACGTCAATAAAAAATTCAAACCACATATCTGATAAGGAGTTAACATCCAAAATGTGTAAGGAATACAGTTCAATAGTAAAAAGTCAAGTAATTCAATTTAAAAATGGACAAAGGATCTGAATGGACATTTTTCTAAAGAAAATATACAGGTAGCCAATAGGTACATGAAAAAGTGCTCTACATTGCTAATTATCAAGGAAATGCAGAATAAAGCCAAGGTGACATCCCCTTATACCTGTTAGGCTGTCAATTATCAAAAAATGATAAAGCCAGGCTGTAGAGAAAAGGAAGCCCTTGTACACTCTTGGTAGGAATGTAAACTAGTACAGTCATTATGGAAAACAGTATGGAGTTTCCTAAAGAAATTCTATCTAGAACTACTGTATGATCCCAGCAATTCCATTTCTGGGTATATATCCCAAGGAAGTGAAATCATCTCAAAAAGCTATCTGCACGTCCATGTTCACAGCAGCATTATTCACAATAGACAAGGTATGGAAACAACCTTAGTGCATGGCAACTGATAAATGAATCAAGAAAATGTGGCACACATATACGCATGTACATGTACATACGTATATGTGAATATACACATATTTACATATATAATAGCTGAATATTATTCAGTTATAAAAAGAAATCCTCTCATCTGTGACATCATAGACAAAGCTGGTGGGTATTACACAAAGTGAAATAGACCAGGCAAAGAATGCCAAATGGTGTCACAAAAGAAAGTCAAACTCAAGTCTACAGCATAAAAGTGCTTGCCAGGGGCTGGTGGATGGGAGAAATAGGCAGAGGTTTGCAAACGGGTACAAATTTTCAGTTATATAGCCATAAAATAAATAAGGTCTGAGGGTGTAATGTATCACATGGTGACTATAGTCACTAACACTGTATTATTTAATTGAACTTCACGAAGAGAGTAGAACTTAAATATTTTCAACAAAGTAAATATGTGTATTGAGGGATGTATTAATTGACCTGATGGTGGAATTCTTTCACAGTGTATACATTTATCAGATACATCAATTCCTCACATTGTACACTTTAAAAACCTCATTTCACTTGTGAAATATACAATAAACCTGGAGAAAAACTTGTTTGTAAAAACAAATTAAATAATCATATCTTTTTGCAGAAACTGAAGTGGTTGTTTTTTTTTTAATTCTGTGTTTTTGTGATTTAGACATTGAATTGAATCAAGGAGTAAATTTCACAGCAACAACACTCTTGGCATTTATCCCAGATTAACAAAAACTTATTTCATGCAAAAGCCTGTACATCAGTGTTCACAACATTATTTTTAATAGCCCCAAAACGGTAATAACTCAGAATACAATTTCAACAGGTAACAGTCAAACAAAATGTTAGATCCATACAATGGAATGCTACTCAGTAATTAGGCATGAACTCCGATACATGCAAAAACCTAGATGGACATCAAGATCACTATGCTAATGGAAAAAGCCCATCTTAACAGGTTTACTTTGTGTGATTCCATTTAGATTGTTGTCACTAAATCATGTCCAATTCTTTTGCAACCCCATGTACTGTAGCCTGCCAGGCTCCTCTGTCCATGAGATCTCCAGGCAAGAATACTGGAGTGATTGCCATTTCCTTCTCCAGGGGATCTTCCCAACCCAGGGATAGGATCTGGGAATTCCTGAATTCCAGGTGGATTCCTTACCACTGCACCACCTGGGAGCCTACATACTATTCAACTCACCTACAAATCGGTGATCCTCACAACTTCATTCTCAGATTCAATAATTTGCTATAATGATTCGCAGAACTCAGGGAAACCCTTGCTTACATTTATGGGCTTATATTAAAGGATATGATAAAGGATACAGAACAGCCAGATACAAAGGTAAAGAGAGTGACATTGTGTGTCCTTGCTCTGTCTCTCTGCAGGATCCTCCTTTTGGCCCTGATGGGTCTACAACAATCTTGGGGGAAGAGTAAAACACTTCTCCTTTCTCCCTTGGGAAACTGATTACAAACCTAAAACAAACAGTTGTCAACCACAGTGAAACTTGGATCCCCCATCCCTCTACAGCCAACTTTTTGGTTTTCTTTCCCTGGCCTTTGTC
The DNA here is from genome assembly GCF_055505025.1 of Bos grunniens. Lineage (NCBI taxonomy): Eukaryota > Metazoa > Chordata > Mammalia > Artiodactyla > Bovidae > Bos > Bos grunniens. The sequence continues at coordinate 63,509,173 of NC_141168.1, read as the reverse complement.
TAATCAGCCCCTCAGCATACAGTCACTGTTAGATTGGAAACAGGTGCTCCTGTGTAGTGACCCTCCCTCCACCCCTTAATGAACTTGAAAATTCTTTTCATCTAAAACCCTTGAACTTCAAACTCAGAAATCAGGTCTGAAGCAAAAACAACAAAGGGAGCCTAATATCAAAGCAGACTCTCATCCTTTCAGGTGGTGTCACCTGCAAATAGGAGGGAAGAATCTGGAAATGAGCTTCGTTCTGTGGTGTGAACTGTGCTTTGGAGATCCTGTAGTTGCTGCAACACCAGAATGAGCTTCTCTTGGTTCCTACCTTCAGTACACTGGAAGGTCTGAGGGTTACCTTCATGTATACATCAAAACAAGAAAAACTGAGGTTCAAACCTGGATAATTCGGGCCTTCCCAAACCTCTTACCTGTTTTACCTCTCAGACACTGGAGTCTTAGGCTTAAACAACTCACTTTACACTTCCTATGTAGCTCCATAAAGCAATTAGAATATTCTGGTATCTGAGGAGCACTAGCGTTTTATTCGGAGTAGGCAATGGCAACCCACTCCAGTACTTTTGCCTGGAGAATCCCGTGGATGGAGGAGCCTGGTAGGCTGCAGTCCATGGGGTCGCCAAGAGTCAGACATGACTGAGCGACTTCACTTTCACGCATTGGTGAAGGAAATGGCAACCCACTCCAGTGTTCTTGCTTGAGAATCCCAGGGATGGGGGAACCTGGTGGGCTGCCATCTATGGGGTCGCACAGAGTCGGACACAACTGAAGTGACTTAGCAGCAGCAGCGTTTTATTGGCTTCCCTGGTAGTTCAGCGGTAAAGAATCCACCTGCAATGCAGGAGATCCGGGTTCAATCCCTCAGTCAGGAAGATTCCTTGAAGAAGGAAATGGCAACCCACTCCAGTATTCTTGCCCAGAGAATTCCATGGACAAAGGAGCCTGGTGGGCTACAGTCCATGGAGCCGCCAAGAGTCAGACACGACTGAGCGACTAAGCACACACATTCATCAGATGATTACCTCTATGGTGAACACAGATTGAACACCCATAGACATGAGTGTGTGCAACCCAGCAATGACTTTGGTGCTCAAATGACGTGCTGTATATCAACGACCTTGAGGTTCAGTTGGTGTTTTTTTGGAGTTTGGTTCTTCTATTTACCTGTGGCCAGGAGTTAGGCTATTAGTTCTGGGACCATTTCTCAAAGACTACCCTCCCTGATTGTCTTACACACAAAATGAAACGTTTTCTAATGATGAGGCAGATATTAAAAAAACAACAACAACAGTGTGAATCATCAGCCTACTCTCAAGTGATGCTGGTATGCAATTGAAAACAGCTTCTACCCTAGAATTTGAATATTTCCAATCGATGCTTAAAGATTAACATGTGGAGCTTTTGAACACCTTGACGTCAGTCATCACACATCCAGAAATGTATGTACCGAGAGGCTTATTTCCTAACCCAAAACAAAAAGATGAAGGGCCTTGTATTACTTTTCTATTTCTGGCCTAACAACCAACCATAGCCACCTAAAACAGTACAAACTTAACTATCTTACAGTTCTGTAGACCATAAATCTGATATAATTGTCACTGGGCTAAAATCAAGGTGCTGGCAAGAGGAGGCTCGGGAATAGAATTTCTTATCTTACCTTTTCCAGTGTCTTTGCACGTTCCTCAGCTCCCGGCCTCCTTCCTCCATTTTTCAAACCAGCAAGAGTGATTCAAGACACCCTCCTACTGCTATTTCTCTGGTTTCCCACAGCTGAGCATGGTTCTCTGCTTTTAAAGACTTGGTCGAATACATTGGCCTCACATGGATAACTCGGACAAATCTCCACACCTCCAGGTCCTTAACGTTAATCATACCTGCTGAGTCCCTATTGCCATGTGAGAAACATTCACAGGTTTGGGAGTAAGATGTGGGCATCTTTAGGGGGCATTTATGCTGCTGACCACAGGCCTCTATACAGAAGCATGCCAAGCTAGGATTTCACAGTTATCTGAAGGCTAAAAGTCTGAGATAACTGTGCCAGCTTGGACAAATTCTAGTGAGAGCCCTCTCCTGGGTTTCAGACTGCAAATTTCTCATAGAAGAAGCACGCTGTTTCCTGTCTTTTCATAAGGTTAACCCCATTTGTGAGGACTTCACCCTCATAGCTACTTACCTCCCAAAGGCCCCACCTCTGATTATCATCACACTGGAGGTTAAGATTTCAAAGCATGAAGTGGGGACGCAGCATTCAGTTTAAAGAACATAACACAGCCTCCTAGTGCTCCTGTTTTACCAAAACACAGGTAATCGAGAGCTTACAGGATGACTGCTGTCTACTCTCATCAGCTGTTACTGTTAGAGATTTACACTCCAAATCACACACAGCCTGATGAAAGCCTTGTTGCCTTGGTGACAAAGCTGTAGACCTGTCTCAACAGTACAACCTGGGAATTTTTGGATCATGTATTGGGAAAGTCACGACGCACAATCCAAGAGGAAGAGGGGTTTACATTCATTACATTTCTACTCTTAAAAAAGTTTCACCTTTATGGACTGTACCTCACGGGTGCCTTTGCCCTCTACCTTAGGGTTGAGTTTGGACAAAAGGAGGCACTGTCTGCTGTGACTAGCAGATCAGAGGGCTTGAAGAGTTCAGAGTATATTCTGTCAGTGTTCGCTCTTTTGGGCCTCAATGTGGCAGTATCTGCTTTCCTCTCCCTAAGATGACAGCGTCTATTGGGTACCCCCTCTCCTGTGGCTGCGGGTCTCTCCTGGTTGCAGGGAGTGCTCCCTGCTCTTGGCTTTGGAGGCCTTGGGGTGGTCATCTTTTCCATCGCTGATTCTGCCTGCCCCTGCCCACACCTCAACAAGCAGATCCTCATTAAACTAGCCCCCATTACCTTGTTTAGGTGTACCATGCTTCTCTGATACACCTGAGGGTGACAGCATCTCATGATCTTGGACAAGTCACTAAACTTTCTCAAACCTCATATTCATATCTGAAATATAGATAAAAATAGTTACCTTGTGGGGTGGTCATGACAAGTGAATTATTTAATTCATATATATCTTAACACAGTGTTTGGTGCTCAGACACTTAAATGCTTTTGTGTTGTTGTTGTTGCCACAAACACTTCAATGCATTTTTTTGCGGGGGGGGGGGGGCAAAATAAAGGGAATGGATTCTCTGAGGAACTGAAAGTTCCACCTGGATCCAGATGTTCCACCAGTTTTAACTTTACACAACGCACTTTTTACTCCAATGAAAAAGAGCTATTTTGAGCAACTATTAGACTAAGGTCTTGGGATTTACTGATAAACAATTGCTAGTGATACTGCTGGAGGTACCCAAACAGTGACCACTTACTTACTGAGGCATGTTTAAATTCAAGCATCTTTACTTTATAATTTGATGTTTCTGAAATTTTCTAATTCAATACTGAGACTCTGCTTTCTAGTATTCTGGATATAGAATGATTTAAATAATGTAAGCAGAGAACTATTACAGTTAAATAGGTAATGATTGTAATAAAAGTCTGTCTATAAATCAGCTCAGATACATTAACTACTTCTCAGCTTACAAAGAGTCTACACCATGATCTGCTTATAAGCATATAAAGGTAGAATTCTGCAAAGCACATTCAATTTTTAAAAGGTAATGCTTATTGCAGAATCAGGGGAAGGATAAAATTGCAAAAAAACTGCAGGAAGTCTTTAGTATTTTGGTGCATGAAGATCCAAGTTCAGAGACAGAAGTAGATTTGGATTTGGAACTTTCCATGTCACCTTTTCAAATATAGATGGAAAAACTCATTTAACAGCTGGCACCAGACCATTTAGGCAATGTTGCTGTTGTTGACTTAAGACTACACACTGAAAGAGCACTCTCAGAGGGAAGATAAGGCCCTCTGAGGGTGTGATCTAGAAGACTAAACTACTCTGAATAAGAAATAATAGAAATTTGGTGGTGAGGGAAAGCAGAGAATGGAAGGAAGCAAAGATGGGGGTAGGAGATAAAAGAGGAAAAAGCTATGCTGAATGCTAGAGCTGTGTAGATTTAAAGTTGCTTGCCTTGTTGGGGTTTAACCACCCTTTCCCCAAATCTTTGATAAAGACTAGTTCCCCATCTATGTGCTTTTCTCAAGAAGGAAATGGGGCTATCATCCACATCTGGGTCAGCACTTAGCAGAGAAAAGTGGAAAAGAGGCAAGGATGGGGACCAGACAAAAGTGACACTGATAGGTTAGCAGAAGTGAGAACTCAGAGCAGATGCATCCATAGAGATGTGAGCTCTAAGACCTTCGTGAAAATACCAGGGAAAGCATTAGCCTTCCCACAGGGCAGAACAAAGAGACTAAGACCAATTTTATTTAAATTTGAAAGGGCAGGATGACCTCAGCTGATCGCTGAATTACAGTTTATCAGAGATCCAAGTGAACAAATAGAAATATGAAATTGGAGTAACTGGTGTCAATCTGTTAAGAGAGCTGTATCCATCTATAAATCACCTGCTCTCCTGAAAATCAATGTGCCCAGGGAGCTTATAGATAATTGAAGAGACAAAGCCAATATATATATATGGAATAACTTACCTCTGAGGTCTAATTTTATAGACCTGTGATGTCAACTTGCTGGGCCTAGATTTTGGTCAAATATTTCTGTGAAAGTTTTGTGTGTGTGTGTCTGGGTGTGGGATTAACAATAAAGCTGGTGGACTTTGAGTAAAGCGCATTGCCCTCTGTAATGTGGGAAGGCCTCAAAAAAACAATTGAGCCTTAATAAAACAAAGCCTGATCTCTCCTGAGAAAGAAAAAATTGTGCCAGCAGACTGCCTTGAAACACAAACTACAACTCTTCCCTCAGTTTCCAGCCTACTTTGCCAAGCTTCCACAATCATATGAGCCAATTCCTTAAAATAAATCTCTCTGTCTACACATACACCGGAGAAGGCAATGGCACCCCACTCCAGTACTCTTGCCTGGAAAATCCCACAGATGGAGGAGCCTGGTAGGCTGCAGTCCATGGGGTCGCTAAGAGTCGGACAAGACTGAGCGACTTCACTTTCACTTTTCACTTTCATGCATTGGAGAAGGAAATGGCAACCCACTCCAGTGTTCTTGCCTGGAGAATCCCAGGGACAGGGGAGCCTGGTGGGCTGCCATCTATGGGGTCGCACAGAGTCAGACACGACTGAAGCAACTTAGCAGCAGCAGCAGCAATGAATATACTACCAAAGCCATTTTTTATGTCTTAATAGAAGTAACACCCACAATAAAAGTCTTGGCCAAGAATTCACACTTATTTTGCAGAATTATTCTAGAGACAAATTTGAGTGTTATAGAATTATTTTTTAAAAGTATCCCAGCTAGTCCTAGTTTCAGTTCAATCTCCTGAAGCACAGGTTGTAGCTATGAGTAACTGTCCTAGGCAGTACCTATGTGACAATACCTATTTCATGCAAAGCGCTGTTCTAAATGTTGAGGATAAAATGGAGGATGTTGTTGTTACTATCTAGTCACTAAGTAGTGTCCAACTCTTTACGATTCCATGGATTGTAGCCTCTGGGCTACTCTGTCCATGGGATTTTCCAGCCACAAGTACTACAGTAGGTTGCCATTTCCTTCTCCAGGGGATCTTTCCAATCCAAGGATCAAACCCATATCTCCTGCAATGGCAGACAGATTCTTTACCACTGAGCCACCCAGGAAGCCACAAAGTAAAGGATAAAGAGGCCCAAATCCTTGCTTTCATAGAGTTCATATCCTAGTGGAAGGAGATAGAAGGAAACAAATTTATATTAGTCAGGTGATGATAAATGCAAAGAATTAAGCTAAAATGGTCACCCTGCTTTAGGATGGAGAGTGAGGAAATAAGGTGAGTCTGAGGAGTTTTATATCAAGTGTTTGGAGTAAGTGATGTTTTAGCAGAAATCTAAATGAAGTGAAAGAGAGTCATGAGGGGGAGAAGATCCCAGCACAGAAAGCACCAAAGGAAAGGGCTGTGGGGCAGAAATGTGTCCAGGGAATTAGGGAAACACAAGGAAGGCAGTGGGTCTGAAGAGGAGTGAACAGGGAAGCGTGGTAGGAGATGAAGCCAGGAGTTCCCAGGACCTGACCATGTAGGGCCTTGGAGGTCATAAAGAAGACTAAAGATTTTGTTTGGAAGGAAATGGAAAACAAAGGGAAGGTTGTGAGCAGAAGCTTTGCATAATCGAACTTAAGCTTTAGCAGGCTCCCTTAGGCTCCTCTAGAGACTAGAGTGTGTGTGTATATAGAGTACATGCAAAGGTTAGGCAGAGAAATGGTGGACGAGCAGTAACCCTACCAGGAAATGATGGTAATGCAACAGGAGAGTTAGATATCTTTCAAAAGTGGAGCTGGAAGAACAGAAAAAGAAAGAGGGGAGTCAAGGATGACCCCACGTTTCTTGTCTTGAACAAGTAGAAGAATGGAGTTGACTTTATTCAGATGAAAAAATCTGGGAATGGAAAAATGGAGGGTGTACACAGGGGAGTGAATTAAGGAACTGGTTTTGGACATGTTGCACTTGAAGTGTCAATCAGACAATTAAGCAGAAAGGTCAAGAAAGCAGCTAGATATATTAGTGTGGAATTCAGGGGTGAGATCTCTGCCCAAGATATGTATTCAGGAATTGTTAGTGGACTCTTGAGAGTCCCTTGGACTGCAAGGAGATCCAACCAGTCCATTCTGAAGGAGATCAGCTCTGGGATTTCTTTGGAAGGAATGATGCTAAAGCTGAAACTCCAGTACTTTGGCCACCTCATACGAAGAGTTGACTCATTGGAAAAGACTCTGATGCTGGGAGGGATTGGGGGCAGGAGGAGAAGGGGACGACAGAGGATGAGATGGCTGGATGGCATCACTGATTCGATGGACGTGAGTCTGAGTGAACTCCGGGAGTTGGTGTTGGACAGGGAGGCCTGGAGTGCTGTGATTCATGGGGTCGCAAAGAGTCAGACACGACTGAGCGACTGAACTGAACTGAACTGAGGTGGTTTATCAAGTTCATGAGATTGGATGAAATACCCCAGAGGGTAAACATAGGAACAAGGAGAAGTCTGAGATCAAAGTCTTGGGACACTCCAGCATTTAAAGGTCAGAAGAGGAGCTGTGTCAAGGTAAAGAGACTAAGAAGGAGCAGCCAGTGATATAGAAGAAAAAGCCATAGAAAGTGAGGTCTTGGAGGACAAGTGAAGGAAGTGTTCCAAATAAAGGAACATGATCAACAGACAGGTCAAGTGTAATGAGGACTGAGACTTGGTGACTGGATTTACCAATGTGGAGGTTTATCAGAGTCTTGCTAACAGGAGCTTGAGTATAGTAGAGAAAAGAAAAGCCTAATCAGATCTATTCAAGAATGACTTAGAGGAGAAGAGTATAGATAAAAACTTAGGTGACTCTTCAGTTTTGAGGTTTGGAGAGTGGGGAGACTCTCTTTTGACTGGCCAGTTTATTTCAATAATGTAAAAGCAATAGGCAGAGAGTGAAGACGGGGGAAGAGATGTTAAATGCCAGAAACTTTCTTTTTTGACAGTGGTTCTCTATTTTCTTCAGTTTAATTTAAGGAATTGGAAGCAGCAGACTATCTTATCCTCCACAAGAAGAAGGTGTTTATAACAGAACATCTTTGAGTTTATTTTGGAAAAAAGTTGGCCAAGAACATCTCCCAGCTTTCTCATTGCCTAGCCTGCTGCCCTTCCACTGCTATAGGCACCAGGGTCTGTTCAGAGTCATTATTAATGGGAATACAATCTTGAATTTCTATCTCAGCCTAGGTAAGAACTTATGAGTGGTCCTGTTAGCAGTCCCTTCATGATGGCTAACAATTTTGCTCTAGTAAGGGCTGAGCCTTCAAGCACGACTGTCATTTAATACAGATACTGATCAAAGACGAGTTCATTCTGCCCTGGAAATCTAAGTGGTGTGCCACTGATCTGTCTTTATGAAATTCAAGCAGGCTATCTTTTTATAGCAATAAAGATTGAAATATAGCAGCATGATTCATGATAGCCAAGGCATGGAAACAACCTAAATGTTTGTTGACAGATGAATGGATAGACATGTGGCACATACATACAATGGAATACTGCTCAGCCATAAAAAACAATGAAATAATGCCATTTCCAGCAACATGGATGAACCTCGAGATTATCATACTAAGTGAAGTAAGTCAAAAAGAGAAAGACAAGCACCATATAATACCACTTATATGTGAAATCTGAAATACAACACAAATGAAGTTATTTAGAAACGGACTCACGTAGAGAATAGATGCAGTTGTTGAGGCGGAGGAGAGCTGCGGGGAGGGATGGAGCGGGAGTTTGGGGTTAGCAGATGAAAACTACTATATAGAGAATGTATAAACAACAAGTTCCACTATACAACACAGGTAACTACATTCAACATCCTGTGACAAGCCATAATGGAAAATAATACAAAAAAAGAGTATGTATATATATATATATGTATAACTGTATCACTTTGTTGTGCAATAGAAGTTAACACAGCACTGTAAATCAACTATACTTGAATAAAATAAATTTTTAAATGGATAAAAGTAATTTATGAGTAAAACTGTGTTCTAGGTACTGCACTGGCTCTTGTTACCAGTCCTCCATTCTCAAAGAAAAGTCTAATCCCCAAAGGTATTAGGAACACCTGCTTTGGAATTACTATTAAGCACTGGTTTTCATTGATGATAACCACATCATCTCATTAAAAGTGTTATTTCTTGTGAGTCCTCTTTGCAGCCCTAGAAAGTAGATACCTAATGATCCCCACTTCACAGCTACTGAGGCTGATGAAAGCCAATATTTATGGGGTACCATGGAGAAGGACAGAGAAGGCACTGGCACCCCACTCCAGTACTCTTGCCTGGAGAATCCCATGGATGGAGGAGCCTGGTGGGCTGCCATCTATGGGGTCGCACAGAGTCGGGCATGACTGAAGTGATGAAGCAGAATGGAGAAGGAAATGGCAACTCACTCCAGTATTCTTGCCTGGAGAATCCCATGGATGGAGTAGCCTTGTGGGCTGCAGTCCATGGGGTCGCAAAGAGTTGGACAAGACTGAGCGACTTCACTCACTCACTCACTGATTTTTAAAAAATCATTTCTCTGACAACTTACAAGGAATATAAAACAAGTACCTATTGAGTATCCACCATATGCACGATACTAAGTTTTTGTAAGATCCATGAAGCAAAAGAAGCAATAATTCTCTGATTCCTATAACTGCTGAAGGTAAATGTCTTAAAATTCTTACAACTACTCATATAATTTTGAATAATCTTTGAAAAAGTATTCTACTTGATAGTTAAGATAGTGTTAAGGGGACACCAGAGGGCATTTTAAGGTTCAATACCAGTATTTATGTTTCTAGGAAGATCCTTTTTAACTTTCTGTATCAATTCTAGGCTTTCCCTTCCCACTGCTGGTTACACTCTAACAAGGATAGGAAAACAAGGAGGAAGAGGGAAACTAACATCTTGCATCCAATATCTCCCTGGTGGCTCAGTGGTAAGTAATCCACCTGACAATGCAGGAGATGTGGCTTCTATCCCTGGGTTGGGAAGATTCCCTAGAGAAGGAAATGGCAACCACTCCAGTATTCTTGCCTGGGAAATCCCATGGACAGAGGAGCCTGCTGGGCTACAGTCCATGGAGTCACAAAGACTCTGACATAACTTAGTGACTAAACAACAACAACAAATCTGTCAGGCATTTTACAGGAGTTAATTAAATTTTAAAAGAATATGGTGAGATTCATGTTGATGTATGTATGGCAGAAACCAATGCAATATTGTAAAGCAATTACCCTTCAATTAAAAGTATATACATTAAAAATAAAGAATATGGTGAGACAGGTCTTTGAGTTTCCATTTTGCACATCAGAAAACTAGTACAATAAAAGTAGCTCTAAACCACTTGGCATCATGGAGAGTTGTTAATTAATTATAGTGCCTCAGAAAATTTTGGAAACAAAACAGTGCTGCCATTTACTGCAACATGCCATAAACCCTCCTGCATAGAAAATCTGCCCACTGTGTCTTGGCCTGGCATCCTGGCTTTGAGATTGTTCCATTCTACCAGCCTGACTTAATCAAGGTCATTGAAAACTGTTCCTCTCTTGCCAGGTGTAAAAGCCTGCTCCAGATTGGTGTTATCAGCAAATTTATTGAACTTATGTTCCCTTCCATCACCCTGTGGATGACTCTGGCCCTCAACCAACCCTTATGGATGGACACTACTTGATAAATGTCCTCAGGATGACAAGAAGTCACTGATAGCTCCTCTTTGATTGCAACTCTTCAGCCACTTGACAGCACTGTGAGCCAAGCTATGTATTACCAGCTTGTTGAAAAGAAATGTCATGTGATATGGTAGCAAAAGCCTCACTGAAGTCAAGATATATGATATCTATTACTCTTCCTTTGTCAATGTGTCAAAGAAAGAAATTAAACTTACTTTCCTGGTTGCTTCCTAAAGATATGTAGGTTACTATCCAACACCTCTTATTTATTAATTTGCCAATCAATGGATTGTTTGTATCTTACCGGAAGTTTTTGCATGTCAACTGCAAGCATCCCTAGCACAATGTTTTAAAAATTTTCAGACACTTTTAGACTGTCAGATTTCTATTCTGACTCTATGCAGTATAGAAATAAGCCCTTCGGACCCAGGAGTAGTGAAAAGATTCCTTTTGTCCATTCACAAGTCCTATTGTTGATTGTTATTGTTTAGTCAATAACTCATGTCCAACTCTTTGCGACCCCATGGATTGTGGCACTGTGGTTCAAAAGCATCAGTTCTTTGGCGTTCAGGCTTCTTTATGGTCCTGTCCAACTCTCACATCTGTACATGACTGCTGGAAAAACCATAGCTTTGACTATATGGACCTTTGTCAGCCAAGTGATGTCTCTGCTTTTTAATACATTGTCTAGGTTTGTCAAGGCTTTTCTTCCAAGGAGGAAGCATCTTTTAATTTCATGGCTGCAGTCACCATCCACAGTGATTTTGGAGCCCAAGAAAATAACGTCTGCCACTGTTTCCACTGTTTCCCCATCTATTTGCCATGAAGTTATGGACTGGATGCCATGATCTTAGTTTCTTGAATGTTGAGTTTTAAGCCAGCTTCTTCACTCTCCTCTTTCACCTTCATCAAGAGGCTTTTTATGTTTAAGGTCATTTCAAACAAATAAGTACTGGCCACTAGAGAATGGTTGTCTTTATATTCCACTTCTGACTGCAGAATCTCAGGGCAAAGTGTCCTTATTTGAATAAAATCAGCTAGCTTTGTGAGATGAGGAGGACTAAGAGTGTGAGTGTGTTGTGCTTGTGAAAGATGGCACACAGGAAGGAGGCAGTCATGCTTTTTCAAGCAAGGTGAATTCTTATCACTCTGCTTTGTTTCCTTCCCCTAAATAAACTCAGAGAGGTTTCCTCCAAATTTTCTATATCACCAATGAGTATAATTCAATCCATAGTATAGAAAACTAAACTCAGTGCACTTATATTTTGAACGATAGGCTTGATTTTCTAAGTTTTCTATCATCCCCATGAGGAGTCATCTCTTTTTCCTGACACCACTTCCTGCTTCCTTGCTACCAAGTCTTCTGACTTATTATTCAATATCCTCCTATTTCAGGTGGAGATCATTAGGCTCTGAATTTGATGCCGAAGCAACTCTTCTCCATGGGCTTCCTGGGTAGCACTAGTGGTAAAGAACCTACCTGCTAATGCAGGAGACATAAGAGAGGCAGGTTTGATCCCTGGGTTGGGACATCCCCTGAAGGAGGGCACGGCAGCCCACTCCAGTATTCTAGCCTGGAGAATCCCATGGACAGAGGAGCCTGGTGGGCTACAGTCCATAGGGTTGCAAAGAGTTGGACACGACTGAAGTGACTTAGCACAGCACTATTCTTTTCCATCTCATGCTTCCGATCATGATATTCTGCCTTCTGGGCAGGGCACAGGGCAGGCTTGATAAAATATATGGCACTCCTCCCCCATGAACATAGCAGACAGAAAAAATCAATCTTAGCATTCTTTCCTTCTAGGACTAGTTGAGGCCTTCCCAGCATGATATTCCAGACAGCAGTCTTCCCAACATAATACTCGAGACCAGGAATCACCAAACAGTTTCTGTAACAAACTAGACAGTAAATATTTCAGGCTTTTCTTACCATACAGTTTTTGTTGTAACTACTCAGCTCTGTCCCTGTAGGGTGAATATAGTCACAGACAATAAGGAATGAATGAATGTGGCTGTGTTTCAACAAAACATTTACAATCAATGAGTGGCTGGCTGGATCTGGCCTATGGGCTGTAGTCCAGTGGTTTGTTGGACATAGTTTGCAGGCCCCTGCTCTATATACCTACCACCAATCAGAGTTGCCATCTAAAATTGGAACCTACCTGATGTTCCTGGGCTGAAGTACATGATGCTACAATGTTTCAGGTTTGACGCCCTTCATGTATTGATTTCCACCTGAGGAGCTGATTTAACTGAGTTTGGGGCCCTCAGCTCTGAGTGTCTTGAAGTTAAAAGTCACTCTGGGACCAAGGAGAACAAATTTCAGGGCTTCCCTGGTGGCTCAGTGGTAAAGAATACCTGCCAAAGCAGAAGACTCAGGTTTGATCTCTGCATCAGGAAGATCTCCTGGAGAAGGAAATGGCAACACACTCCAGTATTCTTACCTGGGAAATCCCATGGACAGAGGAGTTTGGGGTTGCAAAGAGTCGGACATGATTTAGTGACTGAACAGCAACAACATTCTCATTCTCTTTAACTTTGTCATTGCTGGGGCTAGCACTGGATTTCTTTACATTCTTTTCTCAGAGATATGAGAAGAAATGACATGAAACACCTCAAAGCCTTTGTCTTAGAATAGGTACTATCATACATAGCAGTTCAATCACCAAAATCTTTGCTCCTGAAGGATTACAAAAAAGGAAAAGAAAAAAAAAAAAGCCTAAACAAACCTAAATTACATTATAATGGGATAGGATGAAATCAACTGCAGCCTAGCAACCATCCATTTATCTCAATTATTTATGAGACTTAAAATGTGTGAAACTAGGCTGAGGGTTCTATTCCTGTTTTCTGTCGGCTGACTCCTTAGCCAAATGAATGTCTGAAGACAAGGTGGGCAAGGCTTTGAAAGCCTAATGGGACATTTCAGGCAAAAAATAACATAAAATAATAAAAAAAGAGAGACGTTAATTATTCTGAGAAGAATATTGCCTGAATGGAATTTATATTTTATTGTCTTCTAGTAAGGATAATTAACAAATGTCTTAGAACTGTTAGGTATTATTATGTAGTACATCTTTATATTTTAAAAAGGAAACTATGATTTAAATGATAGAATGTTAACATGGGCCCTCTTAGGAAGTAATTTAACAGAATTTATTCTCTTCTCTCAAGCTTTTACTTATCCCCTACCTGTTTTTTGTTGTTGTTGTTGTTGTTGTTGTTTGTTTTGTTTTCTCTTCTTTTCTTGACATCATTGCAGCAGAGGTCATAAATGTCCACTTCTCAGAATTACTATCCAGAAGAAAAAGTACAAAATACCTCATTTGATCCTTTCAAGCCTGACATTATATGAAAAGACAAGAAATCTATTTTTATATTCACTCATTACCTTCCAACTCTCTTTAATGTAACTTCATCAATGTGGACAATAAAATCTCATTAATTTGTACTTCAGCACTTTGGAATTTGAGATCATTTGGGCAGGGCTAGCTTAAAGATGATCTATTCAATATTTATGGGAAAATAAAATTATTCAAGCTGCTGACTAATGCAAATAACTTACCAAAGCAAGATAAAGTTTGACCGAGATTATTAAAGTCTAAATGCTTTGAACTGACCAGAACATACTCTCCAGCTTCATAAACCAACTCCATGTAGTTTCTGTCATTGTTGTTTTTGTTCAGTTGCTCAGTTGTGTCCAGCTCTTTGTGACCCCATGGACTGCAGCTTGCCAGGCTTCCCTGTCCTTCACTATCTCCTGGAGTTTGCTCAAATTCATGTCCATTGAGTCAGTGATGCCATCCAACCATCTCATCTCTTGCTGCCCCCTTCTCCTTTTGCCTTCCATTTTCCCCAGCATCACAGTCTTTTCCAGTGATTCATCTCTTCACATCAGGTGGCCAAAGTATTGGAACTTCAGCTTCAGGATCAGTCCTTCCAACGAATATTCAGAGTTGATTTCCTTTAGGATTGACTGGTTTGATCACTTTGCTGTCCAAGGAACTCTCAAGAGTCTTCTCCAGGACTACAATTTGAAAGCATCAATTTGTTGTCACTCAGCCTTCAAAGCCAAAGATCATCCTGTATTCTCCTCTTTCATGCCTTCTTTGTACTCTTCTCTGTATTGGGAATGCTCTTTTCTTCTTCTTCTATTTATTTATTTCAAAATTCTATTCAGAGGGCAGTCCCATGATGGCAGAGAGACAGGTTGGGAGACCACTTTCTCCCCCACAAATTCATCAAAAAAATCATTTGAATGCTGAGCAACTTCCACAAAACAACTTCTGAATGCTCGCAAAGGACACCAGCCCCCAGAAAGGCAGCCCATTCTCTTCAGAAGGAGGTAGTACAAAATATAAAAGACAAAAAGAGAGACAAAAAAGTTAGGGATGAAAATCCACCCTGGGGAGAGAGTCGTGAAGGAGGAAAAGTTTCCAAACAGTAGGAAACACTCTCACAGGTGGGTTTGTGGGGAGTTTGGAATCTCAGGGGGCAACATGACTGGGAGAAAAAACCAAACAAACAAACCACAGAATACGCACCTAATCGCAACTGCCAGCAGAGGAGCAGCCCAGATGCTTGCTTCTGACACCAGCCAGTGGAGGCTGGACAGGGAGGCGTGGCTGCAACGTTGGTGCTTAGGGTAAGGACCGGGTCTGAATGCCCTGAGGACAATCTGAGGGAGCTAACGTGAGATAGCAACCCAAACTGTGGGATCGCCAGAGAGGGGAAAAAAAGAGAGAGAGAACTTTCCGTGAAAGGATCTAACGCGCAGCCTGGCCCGCTCACAGAACAAAGGATTGAGTGAATACCAAAGGAGAGCGAACCGGCTACATACTGGCCCCTCCCCCACGCCGGAGGCAGAGAGGCAGGCGAGCGACAGCCAGAAGCTGAAGGCAAGCGGTTGCTGCAATCTCAACCTTAGACCAGCATTCTCCACCAAACTGTGAGCAGGCTCCCAGTTGCTAACCACATCTTCCTGGGATCCTGGACAGTTGACATCTGCCAGGAGGTAGCAGCCTGAGGTCAGCTTCCCAGAGGAGACACATGGCACACTTGAGATGGGGCTGTCACAGCGCACCCAGGAAACCCAGCAGCTGGGACCAGGGAGGTGATTAAGACACACAGTTCACTGGGACAGTGCACTCGCCAAGCACCTGGTCACCTGAACTGCTCAGACCTGGGAAGGGCAAAAAATGCACGCCCAACCCAGTCTGTGCCCTTGTGGAGTACCTGAGAACCTGAACCTGAGTGGCTTAGACCTGGGAAGTGCATGAAATGCAGGGCCCACTCTGGATGGTGCTCCTGCAGAGCACCCTGGAGCCTGAGCAGTGTTGACCTGGAAAGCACACACCAGCGAGCTGGGGCAAACCCAGTGTGGGCCATATACCAGGAGCACTCCCCACATGGCAGCGATATTTGTTTGCAGTGTCCCTCCCTCCACACAACACAACACAACTGAACAAGTGATCCTAAATAAGTGACCACCTTCGCCCCCTTGTGTCAGGGCAGAAATTAGACACTGAAGAGACATGCAAACAGAGGAAGCCAAAATAAACAAAGAGGGAATCGCTCTGGAAGTGACAGGTGCAACAGATTAAGACCCTGTAGTTTACATTGATTAAGCATTAGAGGGGACCTATAGACCTTGAGAACAAATACAAGCTGGAACAAGGAAATCTCTGAAATTGAATTGACCCCACACTGCCCACAACAGCTCCAGAGAAATTCCTAGATACATTTTTACTATTGTTACTTTTTAATTTTTTAAAAATTTAGTTCTTTATTACTCCTTTAATTTTCATTTTATAACCTAGTATTATCTTGAAATGGAGAAAGCAATGGCAACCCACTCCAGTGTTCTTGCCTGGAGAATCCCAGGGACGGTTGAGCCTGGTGGGCTGCCATCTATGGGGTTGCACAGAGTCGGACATGACTGAAATGACTTAGCAGCAGCAGCAGCAGCAGCATTACCTTGAAAAAGAAAGACCCTATTTTTAAATCAAATTTCATATATATATATATATATTTTATAATTTTTGTGATTGATTTTGTTTTGTATTTTAATGTTGTATTTTTGAGAGTCTAACCTCTATTCTAGATTTTTGATCTTTGCTTTTTGTATTTGTTATCAATTTTGTACCTTTAAGAATCTAATCTTCAGTACCCATTTTCACTTAGGGGTGAGACTACTGGCTTGATTGCTTGCTCTCATTTTGACTCTCCCTCTTCTCCCCCAGGGATTCCCTGGTGGCTCAGAGGGTAAAGTGTCTGCCTGCAATGCAGGAGACCTAGGTTCAATACCTGAGTTGGGAAGATACCCTGGAGAATGAAATGGCAACCCACTCCAGTACTCTTGCCTGGAAAATCCCATGGACAGAGAAGCCTGGTAGGCTACAGTCCATGGAATCACAAAGAGTTGGACATGACTGAGTGACTTCACTTTCAATTTTCACTTTCTTCCCCAGGTCACCTCTATCTCCTTCCTCCCCCTTCTCTTCTCTACATAACTCTGTGAATCTGTCTGGGTGTTCCAGGCTGTGGAGAACACTTAGGGAACTGATTACTGGCTAGACTGCTCTCTCCTCTTTTGACTCACCCTCTTCTCTTCCTGGTCATCTCTATCCCCCTCCTCCCTCATCTCTTCTCCATGTAACTCTGTGAACCTCTCTGAGTGTCCCTCACTGTGGAGAGTTGTTTCACCATTAATCTAGATGTTTTATCACCTGTGCTGTATGGATGGAGAAATCTTGAGGCTACTGTGACAATAAGACTGAAAGCCAGAGGCAGGAGACTTAACTTCAAAACCTGAGAACATCAGAGAACTCCTGATTTCAGGGAACATTGATAGAGAAGAGCTCATCCAAAAGCCTCCATACCTATACTGAACCCAAGCTCCACCCAAGAGCCAACAAGTTCCAGAGCAAGACATACCATGATAATTCTCCAGCAAAGCAGGAACACGGCCCTGAGCATTAAAAGATAGGCTACCCAAAGACATGCCAAACCCATAAACACCCCAAACCCACTACTGGACAACTCATTGCACTTCAGACAGAAGAGACCCAGCTCCACCCACCAGAACACAGATGCAAGCACCCCTAACCAGGAAACCTTGACAAGTCACTAGTCCAACCCCACCCACAGGGAGCAGGCTCCACAATAAAGAGGAACCACAAACTTCCAGCCTACGGAAAGGGCACCCCAAACACAGCAATCTAAACAAAATGAAAAGGCAGAGAAATATTCAGCAGGTAATGAAACATGATAAATGCCCACCAAACCAAACCAAAGAGGAAGAGATAGGGAGTCTACCTGAAAAATAATTCAAAATAATGATAGTAAAGATGTTCCAGAATCTTAAAAACAAAATGGAGTTACAGATAAATAGACCAGAGACAAAGATTGAGAAGATGCAAGAAATGTTTAACAAGGATCGAGAAGAAATAAAGACGAGTCAATCAATAATGAATAATGCAATAACTTTAGTTATTGTACCAACAGTAGAAAAGCTGAGGGAACCAACAGTAGAATAACTGAGGCAGAAGACAGGATAAGTGAGGTGGAAGATAGAATGGTGGAAATAAATGAAGCAGACAGGAAAAAAGAAAAAAGAATTAAAAGAAATAAGGACAACCTCAGATACATCTGGGACAATGTTAAATGCCCCAACATTTGAATCATAGGAGTCCCAGAAGAAAAAGACAAAAAGAAAGGGCATGAGAAAATACTTGAGGAAATAATAGTTGAAAACTTCCCTAAAATGGGGAAGGAAATAGCCACCCAAGTCCAAAATACCCAGAGAGTCCCAAACAGGATAAACCCAAGGTGAAACACCCCTAGACACATATTAATCAAACTAACTAATGAAGATCAAACACAAAGAGCAAATATTAAAAGCAGTAAGGGAAAAGCAGCAAATAACACACAAGGGGATCCCCATAAGGATAATAGTTGATCTTTCAATAGAAACTCTTCAGGCCAGAAGGGAATGGCAGGACATACTTAAAGTTATGAAAGGGAAAAACCTACAACCCAGATTACTATACCCAGCAAGGATCTCATTCAAATATGAGGGAGAAATCAAAAGCTTTATAGACAACCAAAGGCTGAGAGAATCCAGCACCACCAGACCAGCTCTTCAACAAATGCCAAAGGATCTTCTCTAGACAGGAAACAAAGAAAAGGTTTATAAACTTGAACCCAAACAACAAAGTAAATGGCAATGGGATCATACTTATTAGTAATTACCTTAAATGTAAATGGGTTGAATGCCCCAACCAAAAGACAGACTGGCTGAATGGATACAAAAACAAGACCCCTAAATATGCTGTCTAAAAGAGACCCACCTCAAACCAAGGGACACATACAGACTGAAAGTGAAGGGCTTAAAAAAGATATTTCACGCAAATGGAGACCAAAAGAAAGCAGGAGTAGCAATACTCATATCAGATAAAATAGATGAACATAAAGGCCATGAAAAGAGATAAATAAGGATGCTACATAATGATCGAAGGATCAATCCATGAAGAAGATTTAACAATTATAAATACATATGCACCCAACATAGGAGCACTTCAATATGTAAGGCAAATGCTAACAAGTATGAAAGGATAAATTAACAGTAACACAATAACAGTGGGAGACTTTAATACCCCATTGGCTGACAAATGGATAGAAAGCCGTGGTACATATACACAATGGAATATTACTCAGCTATTAAAAAGAATGCATTTGAATCAGTTCTAATGAGGTGGATGAAACTGGAGCCTATTATACAGAGCAAAGTAAGTCAGAAAGAAAAACACCAATACGGTATATTAACACATCAGTCAGTCAGTTCAGTCGCTCAGTCGTGTCCGATTCTTTGCGACCCTATGAATCGCAGCACACCAGGCCTCCCTGTCCATCACTGACTCCCAGAGTTCACTCAAACTCACATCCATCGAGTTGGTGATGCCATCCAGCTTCTCATCCTCTGTCGTCCCCTTTTCTTCCTCCCTGAAATCCCTCCCAGCATCAGAGTTTTTTCCAATGAGTCAACTCTTCACATGAGGTGGCCAAAGTATTGGAGTTTCAGCTTTAGCATCATTCCTTCCAAAGAACACCCAAGACTGATACCCTTTAGAATGGACTGGTTGGATCTCCTTCCTCTCAAGAGTCTTCTCCAACACCACAGTTCAAAAGCATCAATTCTTCGGCTCTCAGCTTTCTTCACAGTCCAACTCTCACATCCATATATGACTACTAGAAAAACCATAGCCTTGACTAGACGAACCTTTGTTGGAAAAGTAATGTCTCTGCTTTTTAATATGCTATCTAGGTTGGTCATAACTTTCCTTCCAAGGAGTAAGCATCTTTTAATTTCATGGCTGCAATCACCATCTGCAGTGATTTTGGAACCCAAAAAAATGAAGTCTGACACAGTTTCCACTGTTTCCCCATCTATTTCCTATGAAGTGATGGGACCGGATGCCATGATCTTCATTTTCTGAATGTTGAGCTTTAAGCCAACTTTTTCAGTCTCCACTTTCATTTTCATCAAGGGGCTTTTTAGTTCCTCTTCACTTTCTGCCATAAGGGTGGTGTCATCTGCATATCTGAGGTTATTGATATTTCTCCCGGCAATCTTGATTCCAGATTGTGCTTCTTCCAGCCCAGCATTTCTCATGATGTATTCTGCATATAAGTTAAATAAGTAGGGTGACAATCTACAGCCTTGACATACTCCTTTTCCTATTTGGAACCAGTCTGTTGTTCCACGTCCAGTTCTAACTGTTGCTTCCTGACCTGCATATAGGTTTCTCAAGAGGCAGCGCATATATATGGAATTTAGAAAGATGGTAATGATGACTCTATATGCAAGACAGCAAAAGAGACACAGATATAAAGAACAGACTTTTGGACTATGTGGGAAAAGGCGAGGGTGGGATGATTTGAGCAAATGGCATTGAAACATGTATATTATCATATGTGAAATAGATCACCAGTCCAGGTTTGATGCATGAGACAGGGTGCCCAGGGCTGGTGCACTGGGATGACCCTGAGGGAATGGATGGGGAGGGAGGTGGGAGGGAGGGTCGGGATGGGGAATGCATGTATACCCATGGCTGATTCATGTGAATGTATGGCAAAAACCACCACAATATTGTAAAGTAATTATTCTCCAATTAAAATAAAATTTTAAAAAATAAAATACTTACAAAGGGAAAAAAATCAAAATGTAGTTCATACTGCTGAAGTAGAAAGTTCAAGGAGAGAACTGTAGGAGTGATAGGAGATGAGACTAGATAGGAGATGACACTAGGTAGGAAGGTGCTATTAGATCATGAAAGGTCTTACTTGTCACCCTCAAGAGCTGAGTACTTATACCATGTGCAATAGGGAACAGGCAAGGATTTTCAATGAGAATGTTGCATAATCAGATCTTCAGGAAATTGGGTGGAATTTAAATAATCTCGTTCACAGATAAGGAGACCCTGATGAGCTACAGCAATTGTGACATTAGGTATGGAGATGACAGGACTCTTCATGGGTGGAACCAGTAAGTCTTAACAATTGATCAGATTGACAGACAGGGAGAAGGAGGAATTTAATGATATTGCCACAATTTCTGGCTTGGGCAAATGGTATCTGGTAGTATCATTGTTTGAACTAGAAGTTAATGAAAGCAGAACAGATCTTTTCAGAATCTCTTTCAGATGTTCTCAGCTTTATCAGGACCCAACACCCTCTTTTTACAATGTTTAGTTCACTTGCTCAGTCGTGTCCGACTCTTTGTGACCCCATGAATCGCAGCACGCCAGGCCTCCCTGTCCATCACCATTTCCCGGAGTTCACTCAAAGTCACGTCCATCCAGTCGGTGACGCCATCCAGCCATCTCATCCTCTGTTATCCCCTTTTCCTCCTAGTTGGTGCAAAAGTAGTTGCAGTTTTACATTGTTGAAATTTGTCATTTGATAAACACAATTCTTAATAAATGTGCTTATATTATACATCATTTAATGCTAATGACTTGTTATTTGCTGTTTATTTTATATTTATTTTAGACTATGGAAATGATATTAGACAAAAAGCAAATTCAAATGATTTTCTTGAGTTCAAAATGGGTCATAAAGCAGTAGAGACAACTCACAGCATCAACAATACATTTCATCCAGGAACTGATAACAAATATACAGGGCAGAGGTGGTTCAAGAAGTTCTGCAAAGGAAACGAAAACTTTGAAGGTGAGGACCCTAGTAGTTGGCCATCAAAAGTTGACATCGACCAACTGAGAAGATCATCAAAGCTTATCCTGTTACACAAGAAGTTGCCAAAGAACTCAACGTCTATCATTCTCTTGTCCTCTATGATGTGAAGCAAATTGGAAAGATAAAAAAGCCTGATAAGTGGGTACCTCATGAGCTGACTGAAAACCAAAAAAAGTCATGCGTTTGAAGTGTCATTTCTCTTTTTCTGCACAAATCATTTCTCAATCAGATTGTTACTTGTGACAAAAAGTGATGACCAGCTCAGCAGTTGGACTGAGAAGACACTTCAAAGCACCCAAAGCCAAACTTGCACCCAACAATGGTCACGGTCACTGTTTGGTGGTCTGCTGCCAGTGTGATCCACTACTGCTTTCTGAATCTCAATGAGACCATTATATTTGAGAAATATGCTCAGCAAATCATTGAAAACTACATCTGCAGCTGGCATTGGTCAACAGAAAGGGCCCAAGTCTTCTCCACAACAATGCCTGACCACACATCACACAACCAACGCTTCAAAAATTGAAGGAATTGGACTACAAAATTTTGCCTCATCCTCCATATTCACCTGACCGCTAGCCAATCCACTACCACTTCTTCAAGCATCTCAACAACTTTTTGCAGGAATAATGCTTCCACAACCAGCAGGAGGCAGAAAATGCTTTCCAAGAGTTCATCACATCCAAAAGCACAGATTTTTATACTACAAGAATAAATAAATTTATTTCTCATTGGCAAAAATGTGTTGATTGTAATGGTTCTTGTTTTGATTAATACAGATGTGTTTGAGCTTAGTGGCTCAGATGGTAAAGCGTCTGCCTGCAATGCAGGAGACCTGGGTTTGATTCCTGGGTCAGGAAGATCCCCTGGTAAAGAAATGGTGACCCACTCCAGTACTCTTGCCTGGAAAATTCCATGGATTGGGGGAGCCTTGGTAGGCTATAATCCATGGGATCGCAAAGAGTCAGACACAACTGAGCAACTTCACTGGTTCACTGGATAATGATTTAAAATCCACAGTCTGAAACATCAGTTACATTTTCACCAACCTAATAAAAAAGAATGTGTAATATCCCCTGCATACACTGAAAACTTATGGATAATATAACCTATTTATACACACGAAATTCTTAAACTTTTAACACAATGGCCCAATGGTAAGAAAAAGTATAAATAAAAGGAAAGTAAGTGAGTAAAAAGTATATCAATATGTAAAAGTTCTGGTATGGCTACATAAAAACACAAAGAAGTGGTCAGATGTTTAAACCTATATGTGAAGTCAGTGTCGGTGACCAAGACACAGATATAGATCAACACACTCCACCATACCTCCAACTACACTGCCCTGTCCATGAATGTTAGAGGAGGGTTTATTTTGGCTGCTGTATTGGAGAAGCCTTTGTAATGCTGGTGGCATTTCAGTTTGGCTTTAAACGGATTAATAGAATTTTCTAAAACTTAATTTCTTTTTATTTATTTTTAAAATTAATTTATTTATTTTAATTGGAGGCTAATTACTTTACTAAATTGTGATGGTTTTTGCCATACATTGACATGAATCAGCCACGGGTGTACATGTGTCCCCTATCCCAAATTCCCCTCCCACCTCCATCCCTATTCCATCCCTCTGTGTTGTCCCAGTGCACCAGCTTTGAGTGCCCTGTTTCATGCATCAAATTTGAGTTGGTGATTTATTTCACATATGGTAAAATACATGTTTTGATGTTATTATCTAAATCATCCCACCCTTGTCTTCTCCCAACAGAGTCCAAAAGTCTGTTCTTTATATCTGTGTCTCATTCACTGTCTTGCATATAGGGTCATCATTACCATCTTTCTAAATTACATATATATGCATTACTATACTGTATTGGTGTTTTTCCTTCTGACTTACTTCGCTCTGTATAAAAGAGCACATTCAAATGTGCTCTTTTAAATAGCTGAGTCATATTCCATTGTGTATATGTACCACAGCCTTCTTATCCATTTGTCAGCCAATGGACATCTAGGTTGCTTCTGTGTCCTAGCTATTGTAAACAGTGCTATGATGAACATTGGGGTACATATGTCTCTTTCAATTCTGGTTTCCTCAGTGTGTATGCTCAGCAGTTGGATTGCTGGGTTGTATGGCAGTTCTATTTCCAGTTTTTTAAGGAATCTCCACACTGTTCTCCATAGTGGCTATACTAGTTTGCATTCCCACCAAAAGTGTAAGAGGGCTCCTTTTTCTCCGAACCCTCTCCAGCATTTATTGTTTGTAGACTTTTTGATAGCAGCCATTCTGACCGGTGTGAGATGGTACCTCACTGTGGTTTTGATTTGCATTTCTCCGATAATGAGTGATGTTGAGCATCTTTTCATGTGTTTGTTAGCCATCTGCATGTCTTCTTTGCAGAAATGTCTGTTTAGTTCTTTGGCCCATTTTTTGATTGCATCGTTTATTTTTCTGGAATTGAGCTGCAGGAGTTGCTTGTTTATTTTTGAGATTAATTCTTTGTCAGCTGCTTCATTTGTTATTATTTTCTCCCATTCTGAAGGCTGTCTTCCCCCCTTGCTTATAGTATCCTTTGCTGTGCAAAAGCTTTTAAGTTCAATTTGTTTATTTTTGCTTTTATTTCCATTACTCTGGGAGGTGGGTCATAGAGGATCTTGCTGTGATTTATGTCAGTGAGTGTTTTGCCGATATTTTCCTCTGGGAGTTTTATAGTTTCTGGTCTTACATTTAGATCTTTAATCCATTTTGAGTTTTTTGTGTATGGTGTTAGAAAGTGTTCTAGTTTCATTCTTTTACAGGTGGTTGATCAATTATTCCAGTACCACTTGTGAAAGAGATCATCTTTTCTCCATTGTATATTTTTGCCTTTTTGTCAAAGATAAGGTGTCCATAGGTGCGTGGATTTACCTCTGTGTTTCCTATTTTGATCCATTGATCTGTATTTCTCTCCTTGTGCCAGTACCATACTGTCTTGATGACTGTAGCTTTGTAGTATAGTCTGAAGTCAGGCAGGTTGATTCCTCCAGTTCCATTCTTCTTTCTCAAGATTGCTTTGGCTATTTGAGGTTTTTGGTATTTCCAAATTGTGAAATTATTTGTTCTAGTTCTCTGAAAAATACCGTTGGTAGCTTGATAGGGATTGCATTGAATCTATAGATTGCTTTTGGTAGTATACTCATTTTCACTATATTGATTCTTCCGATCCGAGAACGTGGTATATTTCTCCATCTATTTGTGTCATCTTTGATTTCTATCATCAGTGTTTTATAGTTTCTATACATAGGTCTTTTGTTTCTTTAGGTAGATTTATTCCTAAGTATTTTATTCTTTTCATTGCAATGGTGAATGGGATTGTTTCCTTGGTTTCTCTTTCTGTTTTCTCATTGTTAGTGTATAAGAATGCAAGGGAATTCTGTATATTAATTTTATATCCTGCAACTTTACTATATTCATTGATTCAGTTCAGTTCAGTTCATTCGCTCAGTCATGTCCGACTCTTTGCGACCCCATGAATTGCAGCATGCCAGGCCTCCCTGTCCATCACCAACTCCCAGAGTTCACTCAGACTCAGGCCCATCAAGTCGGTGAGGCCATCCAGCCATCTCATCCTCTGTCGTCCCCTTCTTCTCCTGCCCCCAATCCCTCCCAGCATCAGAGTCTTTTCCAATGAGTCAACTCTTCGCATGAGGTGGCCAAAGTAGTGGAGTTTCAGCTTTAACATCATTCCTTCCAAAGAATTCCCAGGGCTGATCTCCTTCAGAATGGACTGGTTGGATCTCCTTGCAGTCCAAGGGACTCTCAAGAGTCTTCTCCAACACCACAGTTCAAAAGCATCAATTCTTCAGCACTCAGCCTTCTTCACAGTCCAACTCTCACATCCATACATGACCACAGGAAAAACCATAGCCTTGACTAGACAAACCTTTGTTGGCAAAGTAATGTCTCTGCTTTTGAATATGTTATCTAGGTTGGTCATAACTTTCCTTCCAAGGAGTAAGCATCTTTTAATTTCATGGCTGCAATCACCATCTGCAGTGATTTTGGAGCCCAAAAAATAAAGTCTGACACTGTTTCCACTGTTTCCCCATCTATTTGCCATGAAGTGATGGGACCAGATGTCATGATCTTCATTTTCTGAATGTTGAGCTTTAAGCCAAGTTTTTCACTCTCAACTTTCACTTTCATCAAGAGGCTTTTTAGTTCCTCTTCACTTTCTGCCATAAGGGTGGTGTCATCTGCATATCTGAGGTTATTGATATTTCTCCCGGCAATCTTGATTCCAGCTTGTGCTTCTTCCAGCCCAGATTTATCATGATGTACTCTGCATTTAAGTTAAATAAGCAGGGTGACAATATACAGCCTTGATGTACTCCTTTTCCTATTTGGCTACTCATTGATTAGCTCTAGTAATTTTCTGATGGTATCTTTAGGGTTTTCTATGTAGAGGACCATGTCATCTGCAAACAGTGAGAGTTTTACTTCTTTTCCAATCTGGATTCCTTTTATTTCTTTATCTTCTCTGACTGCTGTAGCTTAAACTTCCAAGACTATGTTGAATAGTAGTGATGAGAGTGGGCTTTCCAAGGGTTTCCCTTATCTTGTTCCTTTAGGGGAAATGCTTTCAATTTTTCACTATTGAGGATAATGTTTGCTGTGGGTTTATCATATATGGCTTTATTATGTTGAGATATGTTCCTTCTATGCCTGCTTTCTGGAGGGTTTTTTATGATAAATGGATGTTGAATTTTGTCAAAGGCTTTCTCTGCATCTATTGAGATAATCATATGGTGTTTATCTTTCATTTGTTAATGTGGTGTATCACATTGATTGATTTGCAAATGTTGAAGAATACTTACATCCCTGTGATAAAGCCCACTTGGTTATGATGTATGATCTTTTTAAATATGTTGTTGGATTCTGTTTGCTAGAATTTTGTTGAGGATTTTTGCATCTATGTTCATCAGTGATATTGACCTGTAGTTTTCTTTCTTTCTTTTTTGTGTGGCATTTTGCCTAGTTTTGGTATTAGGGTGATGGTAGCCTCATAGAATGTGTTTGGAAGTTTGCCTTCCTCTGCAATTTTCTGGAAGAGTGTAGGATAGGTGTTAGCTCTTCTCTAAATTTTTGGTAGAATTCAGCTGTGAAGCCATCTGGCCCTGGGCTTTTGTTTGTTGGGAGATTTTTGATTACAGTTTCTATTTCTGTGCTTTTGATGGGTCTGTTAATATTTTCTATTTCTTCCTGGTTTGGTTTTAGAAAGTTATACTTTTTTAAGAATTTGTCCATTTCTTCCAAGTTGTCCATTTTATTGGCATATAGTTGCAATAGTAGTCTCTTATGATCTTTTGTACTTCTGTGTTGTCTGTTGTGATTTCTCCATTTTCATTTCTAATTTTGTTGATTTGATTCTTTTCCCTTTTTTTCTTGATGAGTCTGACTGATGATTTGTCTATTTTATTTATCTTCTCAAAGAACCAGCTTTTAGCTTTGTTGATTTTAGCTACGGTCTGCTTTGTTTCTATTTCATTTATTTCATGTGTTCTTTGGAAGGAATGATGCTAAAGCTGAAACTCCAATACTTTGGCCACCTCATGCGAAGAGTTGACTCATTGGAAAAGACTCTGATGCTGGGAGGGATTGGGGGCAGGAGGAGAAGGGGACAACAGAGGATGAGATGGCTGGATGGCATCACCGACTCGATGGACATGAGTTTGAGTGAACTCCAGGAGTTGGTGATGGACAGGGAGGCCTGGCGTGCTGCGATTCATGGGGTCACAAAGAGTCAGACACAACTGAGGGGCTGAACTGAACTGAACTGTAAGGAGATCAGTCCTGGGTGTTCATTGGAAGGACTGATGTTGAAGCTGAAACTCCAATACTTTGGCCACCTGATGCGAAGAGCTGACTCATTTGAAAAGACCCTGATGCTGGGAAAGATTAAGGGCAGGAGGTGAAGGGGATGACAGAGGATGAAATGGTTGGATGGCATCACCAATTTGATGGACATGGGTTTGGGTGGACTCTGGGAGTTGGTGATGGACAGGGAGGCCTAGGGTGCTCCAGTTCATGGGGTTGCAAAGAGTCAGACATGACTGAGCGACTGAACTGAACAGAACATTTATTTCTGCCCTAATTTTTATGATTTTTTTCCTTCTACTAACCCTGGGGTGCTTCATTTCTTCTTTTTTTAGTTGCTTTAGGTGTAGAGTTAGGTTATTTATTTGATTTCTCTCCTGTTTCTTGAGGTAGGCTTGTATTGCTATGAACCTTCCCTTTAGCACTGGTTTTACTGAACCCCATAGGTTTTGGGTTGTTGTGTTTTCATTTTCAGTCATTTCTATGCATGTTTTGATTTCTTTTTTGATTTCTTCTGTGATTTGTTGGTTATTCAGAAGTATGCTTTGATTTTTAACTGCCCTGCTGTTATAATCCTTAATGACTATACATGTTTCTTCCTGTATACCATGTGGAAATCCCTGCTCTGAAAACATCATTGACTTTCTAAGGAACACTGTTTTTTCATTTTTTAAAAAAAGCAATTGATTTTTTTTGTATCTGTATTTCCATAGATGTTAAACTCTTTGAGGGTAGGACCTATATCTTTCCCACTGAATAGCCTCAAACTCTGCACAGTGCTTAACAACAAATGTTTATTGAATAAATGAATGAATGAACAAATGAATACATATAACTTTCACTAGTTATTATGTAGGTTTGAAACCATTAACACTGCTTAAATAGTCTTACTCTTCATAACGTTGTTACTGACTTAAGTTTTCCTTTCTGGGGCTTTTTTAATCCTGTAGTCTTATAGTTTTAATAAGAGCTCTGTTTTCTTCCATTTTGCCATATTCCAATTTACTTGATTCTTTCTTTTGCATTTGTGGCCCTGTTATGAGTTTCTACATAAATACATTTGTGACTGTGTTGGATTATGCGTTTCTACAATTAAGTGTAATTAACTTTAAATAAATCACTCAAATAAAACACTAACTTCTTTAACATGAACCATCTTTGCTTGTATATTGTCAAGCAGCTTATTTAACTTATATGCAGAGTACATCACGTGAAATGCCAGGCTATATGAATCACAAGCTGGAACCAAGATTGCTGGCAGAAATATCAACAACTTAAGATAGGCAGATGACACCACCTTTATGGCAGAAAACAAAGAGGAACTAAAGAGCCTCTTGAAGAAGGTGAAAGAGGAGAGTGAACAAGCTGGCTTAAAACTCAACATTCAAAAAACTAAGATCACGGCATCTAGTTCCATCACTTCATGGCAAATAGATGGGGAAAAATGGAAACGGTGGCAGATTTTATTTTCTTGGGCTCCAAAATCACTGCAGATGGTGACGGTAGCCATGAAATTAAAAGACACTGGCTTCTTGGAGGAAAGCTATGACAAACCTAGATAGCATATTAAAAAGCAGAGATATCACTTGGCTGACAAAGGTCCATATAGTCAAAGCAATGGTTTTTCCAGCAGTCATGTACAGATGTGAGAGTTGGACCATAAAGGAGGCTGAGCACTGAAGAACTGATGCTTTCAAATTATAGTGCTGAAGAGTCTAGAGAGCCCCTTGGACAGCAAGGAAATCAAACCAGTCAATCCTAAAGGAAATCAACCCTGAATATTTATAGGAAGGACAGTTGCTGAAAGTGAAGTTCCAATACTTAGGTCACCTGGTATGAAGAGCTGATTCATTGCAAAAGACTCTGATTCTGGTAAAGACAGAGGGCAGGAGAAGGGGGCAACAGAGGAAGAGATGGTTGGATGGTATCATAAATTTTGCGCAACCTCTGATGATAGTGAAGGTCAGGGAAACCTGGCGTGCTGCAGTCCATGGGGTCGCAAAGAGTCGGACTCAGTGACTAAACAACAACAATCCTTTCTAAAAATGTTTATTTTCACTCTAGCAGAAATGAGATTAAAAGAGGAATCTAAAGCTTTGAAAACATAGAAGTCTCTACCTGGGTAATTTTAATACCAGATTTACAGTTTGAAAGAGACAACACAGTCAACATTATATAAACATGTATCATCTATAATATTCAGGCAATGTTGTTTACAATAATAAAATAGATAGAAAAAATGTATAAAATGTATTAAACCTTAATGCATATAGTTAATGAAATACTGTGCAGCAGTTTAAAAGAATGAAGTAGAACTTGATATGCTCTATAGAGAGTTTGAGTTATATATTAAAAAGATGGAGAACAGTAAACATAGTATGATTCAGTTTCTGGGCATAATATAAAGGATACACATATATATGGCAACATTTTTCTGGAGATTAACAAGAAACTTGATATGGCTATTTGGAGGATCAGGAGTATTTATGTGTTTTGGAGGGGTGTTGGTGATGAAGAGTGTGGCAAAGAGGGAGATATTACCTCTAATTTTCTATTTTGCTGGAATTTTTAATGCACATTTTAATTTTTATAACAAAAGTAGTGTTATGTGTCATTTTTCCTTTTTTATATGTCCCTGTATTAAAAGTAGGTATGAAAATTACATTGAAAATGAATATTCTCTATTCCTGTCTTGGAAATAGGTTCATCTGTGGACAGGGTTGGCCGCCTCATGCGAAGAGTTGATTCACTGGAAAAGACCCTGATGCTGGGAGGGATTGGGGGCAGGAGGAGAAGGGGACGACAGAGGATGAAATGGCTGGATGGCATCACTGACCCGATGGATGTGAGTCTCAGTGAACTCCGGGAATTGGTGAGGCCTGGCGTGCTGCGATTCATGGGGTCGCAAAGAGTCGGACACGACTGAGCGACTGATCTGATCTGATCTGTGGACAGGGTGGCAGGGCAGGAAGGTAGATGAGAGCAAACTATGAGACTGGAATTAACATATATACACTGTGCTGTGTTGTGCTTTTGTGACCTCATGGACTGTAGCCCGCCAGGTTCTTCTGTCCGTGGGGATTCTTCAGGCAAGAATACTGGAGTGGGTAGCCTATGCCTTCTCCAGGGGATCTTCCCAACCCAGAATTGAACCGGCGTCTCCTGCATTGCAGGCAGATTCTTTACCAGCTGAGCTACCAGAGAAGACCCATAAATACACTACCATGTGTAAAATAGATAGCTAGTTGGAACTTGCTGTAAAGCACAGAAAGCTCAGCTCTGTGGTCTGTGATGATCTAGAGAGGTGAGATGGGGGCAGGGTGGGAGGGCAGTCCAAGAGGGAGGGAATATATGTATGCATATGGCTGATTCACCTTCACTGTAAATCAAGAGAGTTATACAACATTGTAAAGCAATTATATCCCAATTAAAAACAATGAATATTCTCAAGTGATTCAAACTTTATTGTGCACCAGAATCACCTGAAGTGCTTCTTAAAAAGCAAAGTCCATATTCCCACCTCAAACCTCTGAAGTCAAATTTCTGTATGTTGGGAGTCTAAAAAAATAAAATTTTATCAAGGGTTTCAAATGATTCTGGGTCGGGAAGATCCCCTGGAGAAGGAAATAGTAACCCACTCTGGTACTCTTGCCTGTAAAATCCCATGGACAGAGAAGCCTGGTAGGCTACAGTCCATGGGGTTGCAAAGA
The DNA here is from genome assembly GCF_055505025.1 of Bos grunniens. Classification (NCBI taxonomy): domain Eukaryota; kingdom Metazoa; phylum Chordata; class Mammalia; order Artiodactyla; family Bovidae; genus Bos; species Bos grunniens. Next base: position 63,478,079 of record NC_141168.1, on the reverse strand, counting down.
GTCGGACACGACTGAGCAACTTCACTTCACTGCAAATGATTCTGGCACAGGCAGTCTGAGCAATATACTCTGAGAACAACTGCAGAGCAACTAATTAATACTTCATATTCATACCTCTGTACGTCTAAGACATCTTCACCAGTAGTAATAATAACAGTCAGTTGCTGTGAGGATAAAATTAGATAATCCATGTAGATCTCTTAATATGGTGCTTTGCACACAGCAAATGCTACTGGGGGTTGGGAGCTATCTGTCATTTTGTTTGGTTTGAGATTTTTATTGTTGGCCATTATTACTTGTAGTTTAAAGGTTACTGGAAGGAAACTAACCTATTTTTAAAAACAGACAAGTGTACACTTTGAAAAATTGTTCTTTGAGAACTTTTAAAAATGCTTAGTGTTCTATTCACTCCAGTACTCTTGCCTGGAAAATCCCATGGACAGAGGAGCTGGTAGGCTGCAGTCCACGGGGTCGCTGAGAGTCGGATACAACTGGGTGTCTTTGCTTTCACTTTTCACTTTCATGCATTGGAGAAGGAAAGGGCAACCCACTCCAGTGTTCTTGCCTGGAGAATCCCAGGGATGGGGGAGCCTGGTGGGCTGCCATCTATGGGGTCACACAGAGTCGGACACGATTGAAGAGACTTAGCAGCAGCAGCAGCAGTGTTCTATTCTTCACTGACAATAACCACTTTTTCATTAGGTATAGCAATTATATTTAAATCATATTTAACTATCTAATGCTATTCTCTCATTATAAAATTTTATTTTTCAGCTAAAAATATGAATTTTTCACAATGTTTTTGAAGTCAAGATTTATCCTGTGTAGGAATGTATATCTTATAAAACAGAAAGTCAATAGCAGAGTATGATTTGATTTATAAGAGTGTCGCTGTCTTCAGACTTTTTAAAACATGCTATTATGTAAAGTGGGATACACAAGACTATGGGGAGGGCCTGCATTGATGCTGTGCATTATGATTCATGCTGTGTTTGCCATTTCTCTGGCCTGAAGGATGTTTGTAAGTCCTGTGGTCAAAAGTAAGACAGTAAATCTGTTGGCAAACATAGTAGTCAGATTCTCATGCTTCTTATCTGCCAGAAAACTGACTTAGCAAAACACAGCTGACAGCACAAAAAGAGCCAGCCAGATTTGTAGGGAGCTGTAAATCCTGATCAGCTAGTTCCACTTAATTCCATCTTTGGTGACATATTTTGGAGTCCTGGGGACATGTAGAAAAGTCTGCCATGTATAACCCAGTTGATCCTTCAAGGCATTTCACAAATGTCATAGCTGTAGAGAAAAAAGGGGCACAAGCCAGCCCTTTTCCAGGGTAGCCAGCCTTTATTTTCCCCACAACGCTTAGAGATCTCTTCCCCAAGGCCACCTTCAACAAGCAGCTCTGCCTGGGATGTATCTTGATTTCTTTGTGCATGCATGCTAAGTCACTTCAGTGGTGTCTGACTTTTTGTGACCCTATGGACTGTAGCCCATCTAGCTCCTCCTCTGTCCATGAAATTCTCCAGGCAAGAATACTGGAGTGGGCTGTCATGCCCTCCTCCAGGGAATCTTCCCAATCCAGGGATTGAAGCTGCATCTCTTGCAACTCCTACACTGGCAGACAGATTCTTTACCCCAATAAGGACTGCTGCTGCTGCTGCTAAGTTGCTTCAGTCATGTCTGACTCTGTGCGACCCCAGAGACGGCAGCCCACGAGGCTCCCCCATCCCTGGGATTCTCCAGGAAAGAACACTGGAGTGGGTTGCCATTTCCTTCTCCAATGTGTGAAAGTGAAAAGTGAAAGTGAAGTCATTCAGTCATGTCTGACTCCCAGCAACCCCATGGACTGCAGCCTACCAGGCTCCTCCATCCATGGGATTTTCCGGGCGAGAGTACTGGAGTGGGGTGCCATTGCCTTTTCCACCAATAAGGACAGTTGACCTCAGTTCTGCAAAGAACTGGGTTATTGCCTTGGTGCTAAAAGACTGACACATTCATCAACCTATATTGGAATGTTTCCCTCTTGTTTCATTCAGCTAAGAGGAGATGGCCAAAAAACTTTTTCTATCAGCCTCTGAATATGTTTTCAATTTGGCTTAAGTCATGGTTATAGAGTTATTAAATCTCTCCAAATATCTTGTCAGGTCTCTGCTGGGTCAAGCAATGATTATTTCTGGTAATATTAAACAATCTCTTGGATTCAGGAGGTATCTCCCAAAAGGGTGCAAAATATATAATTTTTTTGCAAGATCTAGCGTTGCTCTCAAAGGGCAGCCAATAGAAAGAACTGACAACTTGCATGGCCCAGGGAGGCAGAAAGCAAAGCCAGGGACCTAGAATGTAAAATAAGACAGGAAGAAAGGAATAGCTATTCCAAGGACAGGAAGATCAATGACCAATGGGTTTTGGTTTGGAAAGGGAGGGACAATGTGAACTTTTATTTCCTTTCATGGTTACACATTACATATAGATATTTGGGGGCACTGGCTCTGGTAAGAAACCTCTGAGGTTTCTCTGAGTGGTTTCAGAGAAACCACTTTCTCTGGCCTCTGCTAGTTTTTGTAGGATGCCCTCTGTAGGCTCTGGTTTTTCATGAATTTGAATTTAAGATTCCCTTGGCAGTTTAAGGACTTACCTGGTGGCTCAGACAGTAAAAGCGTCTGCCTACAATGTGGGAGACCCAGGTTCGATCCCTGGGTTGGGAAGATCCCCTGGAGAAGGAAATGGCAGCCCACTCCAATATTCTTGACTGGAAAATCCCATGGATAGAGGAGCCTGGCAGCCTACAGTCCATGCGGTCGCAAATGACACAACTGAGCGACTTCACTTTCTGACAGTTTAAGGGAATAATGTAGCAGTTTACTAGAAATTTCCTCCGAGTCTCATCAACTCTGAGCAGAGTCCATACGGCAGGTCCTCCTTTGAAGGTAGATAGAGAGTGTCTGGAAGGCCATTAACTTCACTTTTAGAATGTTACTCAAAGGAACTTTAGTTGAAGGGTTCTACTTTTTAAAATAGAGAGTAATTTACTACACCATATCAAATTATCCTGGGGAAAAAAAAAATCATAACTTTCTTGAAAGAGAGCAATTTACTGGCTTCTTACCAGCAAGCTCGGGCTGAACTCAAATGTCTTTTGAACCTGTCAACTCATAGGTGAGTGCTTTCTTGATTGATTTTTAGACTTCTAACAATACTCTTCAGTGTTCTCATTCACTCCTTGAAATGTAACTAACCTTGGTTCTAGGGTACTGGGAAGTCTATTAGAAAAGGTAATCTAGCAAATGGGATTCTTGTAGCCTGAAACAGTTCATGCAATACTAGAGAGGAGAAACTTAATTGCCTCCCATCCACAGGTACCTTACATCCTTAAATGTTCTTCAAATTGTAGCAACCAGTCAATAAAGCAAAGATATCAACAGACTAAAGAACCTAAATAATGGACATTTGTTATATTCACAAGTAAGATTTATATCTGATGATGTACATGGTTAATTAAACATTTGAAATGGTAGATATCTAAAAGCATTCACATTGTTAGCCATATATACACATGGTTATGGGCTTCCCAGGTGGCTCAGTGGGTAAAGAATCTGCCTGTAATGCAGGAGACACAGGAGATGCTGTTCAATCCTTGGGTCAGGAAGATCCCTTGGAGGAGGGCATGGGAACTCCAGTATTCTTGCCTGGAGAATTCCATGAACAGAGGAACCTGGCAAGCTATGGTCCATAGGGTCGCAAAGAATCCACTGAAGACAATTAAAGTGACTAAGCATGCACACGCATGCACACACACACACACACATAATACTATGTATATAAATATGTATATATAGACTAGACAACAAAATAAGTGAACAGTCGTTGTTTGATTGTTTAGAAACAAATGAGAAGAAACTGTCCTTTCTTCTTGAGTATTCTTGACAGAGTGTGAAACAGTCTGTCAGAGAATAATTACTTTTTTTCTAGCATTTCTAAAAAGCATAGGTAAACAGAATTTAAAATTGCTCTCTAGTCACTAAAATACTTTGAATGTGCTTTGAATTGTGTTGTTTCCACTAAAATCTGAAACTACACATCTGGAATAATGTGAAGCAGAATGCTTAAAAACACCTGCAGCAGAAAATTAACCCAAAACAATTATGAGCAACTAATGACAGACACACACCTTTTTCTTACAATCAAGCACTTCAAGGTGATCATCTTCCTCTTGAAATTCTTCATACAGGAGGAGATGTGATCACATACTGCTGTGAATGCAAATCTCTGAGCACTTTTCCCCCTGTGGCTGACATAATAAATAATAAGAAGCCACCATAACATTACAGATGAGCACTTGTCTAACTGCTCTGAGAGTTCAGGCTGACCAGTCTGACTGATAGTCTGGAATCATCTTGATGCAATTTACTAATGCCCCTTCCTAGAAGAAGATGAATAGGGTTTAGCATTGAGCAGCCTGAAATAAATGGCAACAGGGCTGAACACCATCGTGTTTATAATGCCTTTCTGTGAAAGGCATTTTGTTATTTTCTTCTTTGGCATTTGGACAAAAGCTGGTGGGTGTGTTGGTAAAGTGTTTTGCAGATTTTAAATGTATCATTGATACTGTAAACAAGTCCAGCACCATATTCTAAACTGAAGTAGGGCTCTTGTCCTGAGCTGTGTCTTAGTTTACGGCAAATTTTCTCCAGGTATCCCATTCTTTCCAAGTCCCTGCAAACCAAGACAGATTTCATAAGAAGTGCATGTAAGGACAGTATCGAATAGCCACAAAGATACAAAGTTCTCTCAGAAGAGTAAATTGGAAAAGTTTTTAGAGAGGAGGCGATAAGAAAAGAAAATTGTATTGAAAGAACACATTAATGAGAAAAATGGCTGAGACTATTTTGAGCCACTGACCCCACTGGCAGTCTGTGAAGGCTGAGAAGTTTCAGAGTCTGAAGTCTGAGTCTGAGAAGGCTACAGACTCTCCTTTTCAGGAAAACTTGCAGATGCAGGAAGACACGGATTTCTTCCCCATGTAAGTCCACAGAAATGCTTCTCCTAATCGTGGATGAACCCGGCCAGCTCAGGCTGAAAGCGTGAAGTGGGTTCACTAGGTTGTGGATGCTCGGCAGGCCTTCTCTCTCCACATGCTCTCCGTCTCCCGGGTTCCAGGAACCACCGAGCCTCCTGGATGTCCTGTCCAGGCTTACCCTCTCTGAGCAACACTCCATCTTTAAACCCCCTCCCCTCTCTTCACACTGTTCCCACCCCCTCAGTTCCATATATCCACTCTCTTTGATTTTATTCTTATAGATTAGAAATTCTTAAGAGTGGGATTCATTTGCTGGCAAAACATATCAGATTGGAGGGACAACAGCTTTTAAAAATCACATCCAAAACACACCCCCCCTAAAAGATGTATCTTCATGGGTGTGATAAGAGAGGGGTGTCTTTGGCTTCCACTGCTGGTCCCCATTGAAAATTGGCAAAGGGAACAATAATCATGATGATTGCCTTGGTGGAGGACTTGTGTGGAGGTAGAAAAAGAGCCTCGTGACCTCAAGAAAGTTACTGGGGCTTGTTAGTAATGAATTTATACTAAAGTATGTCCAACGTGGAATCCATTTAATTTAAAACAAGATTACCTTTTAAAAATAGGATTGATTTCAATGCTAAGAATTAGGATAGCATGGGCAGGCCAACGTTTTGAGGTACACTTTCCATTTAGTAAGAGACAAATGCCTACACCTTCACATCAACCTGGAGGTGTGGAGTTAGCCATCGAATATAGACCCATCCAATAGACTAGGCTTTCCTAACAACAGAGAACAAAAATAAGCAAAACTCCTGCCACAACCCATACAACAATATTCTCCAGATGATAGAGCCAAGCGTGTCTTTTCCCATGAAGGCAACCTAAATGTCTATCAACAGAGGCATAGATAAAGATGTGGTATATATATGCAATGGGATATTATTCAGCCATTAAAAAGAATGAAATAATGCTATTTGAAGCAACATGGATGGAGAGACCCTGATGCTGGGAAAGATTGAGGGCAGGAGGAGGAAGGGACGACAGAGGATGAGATGGCTGGATGGCATCACCAACTCAATGGACATGGATTTGGGTGGACTCTGGGAGTTGGTGATGGACAGGGAGGCCTGGCATGCTGTGGTTCATGGGGTCACAGAGTTGGACACGACTGAGTGCTGAATTGAAACTGAACTGGATGGACCTAGAGATTGACACAGTGAATAAAGTCAGTCAGACAGAGAAGAGGAAATATCATATGACATCCCATACATGGAGAATCTTAAAAAAAAATGATACAAATGAGCTTATTTACAGAACAGTAACAAACTTTACACACTTACAAAATGAATTTATGGTTGCTGGAGGGAAGGATGAGGGGGAGCAATATTAGGGAGATTGGGATGGACATGTACACACTGCTAGATTTAAAATGGATAACCAACCAGGACCTACTGTATAGCACACGGAACTCTGCTCAGTGTGGTGGTCTGGATGGGAAAGTAGTTCGGGGGAGAACAGATACAGATATATGTATGGCTGAGTCCCTTTGCTGTTCACCTGAAACTATCACAAAATTGTTAATTGACTAAGCTCCTGTATAAAATAAAAAGTTAAGAAAAATGTCTTTTCCTAGAGAGAGCAGAGGTACAACTTGGAGAGTTCCAGCTGATACATTGATATGTACCATGTCTGCTCCTTATTTTTTGTATGGCTTATTTTTTTCTTTCTGGTTTATTTGTTCGCCCCCCCCTCCCCACCACCGCCCTGAGTCATGCTAAATTTAGAATTTCTTTAGGGTTAAAGAAAAAGCTCCTGGAGTAGCATTTTGAGGGGGAGGGTTAAAGGTTTGATGTACATTCATGTGACATCTACACAGACGCGTATAATGAAAATATGGTCACAGTGAAACAGGAGAGGAGGCAGGTCACAACCTTTTCAAGAAGGACATAGCTGTTGAGGATATGGCATAACTGGTTAGAATTAATTAGGCACAAGATGGTGGAAGATTCGACTCCCAATAAGCCTTGAGCCTCATTATATGCTCATTGTAATATATTAGCATGCTAAATGACATACCCACTAACAACTTGACAGTTCTAAGGCTGAACATAAAAGTGCAAAATGTGGTCAGTGGCCCAATTCCTGGAAATCTCCAGCCCTCCTCCAAAATAGTTGGAATAATATTCTCACTCATTGCTGTGTCCTGCTTAGTTGCTCAGTGTCTCATGTCTGACTCTTTGTGACCCTATGGACTGTAGCCTGCCAGGCTCTTCTGTTCATGGGGATTCTCCAGGCAAGAACGCTGGAAGTGGGTTGCCATGCCCTCCTCCAGGGCATCTTCCAAACTCAGGGATCGAATCTAGTTCTCCCACATTGCAGGAGGATTCTTTACCATTAGAGCTACCAGGGAAGCCTAAGAATATTGGAGTGGATAGCCTATCCCTTCTCCAGGGGATCTTCCCAACCCAGGAATTGAACTGGGGTCTCCTGCATTGCAGGTGGATTCTTTACCAGCTGAGCTACCAGGGAAGTCCCACTTATTAGCCTATGAAATTATCCAGTCCATAAAAAACTAACCACCCCGTATACTGGGGGCTCTTGCCTTCTGAGATGGCCCACTCTGTCTGTAGAGTGTGCTTCTCCCAGGGCCACTCTTGTCTTTTGACACAGATGACATTCTGTCTATGGAATACGTATGTCTCTAAATAAATCCCCTTCCTATCATTTTGCCTCTAGCTGAATTCCTTCTGTGGTGAGACATAACCTGAGCTTCATTAAGTCCTGAGACCAAGTGTGTGATTTTTAACTAAAAAACAGTGGGTTTTTTAGTGAGCCCCAGTCTGGGTTTTTGTTGGGTTCAGATTCCATCTGAGTTAGGTGGTTTCCATAGGTTATTTTTTTCGTTGTCAAACCAGGAAGAGCCCTTGCCTGAATTTATGATATCAAACTTTACACCAACACTTGCTAAATTATAATTTTCAAAAAGGTAGAATTATAAGTCTAAATACACAATGAATACATGTCAAATATTTTAACTCATTGATTGGGAAAGGAACTAGTAAGATGTTAAAACCAGCTCAAACATTTTTTTAAAGTACAGACACATAGAGGCTACCAGAAATTCTGAAATGAACTTGTCAACAAATATAAATTGGTTAATATTCTATGTGTGGTTGTGCTCAGTTACTCAGTTGTGTGTAACTCTTTTGCAACCCCACCAGCCTCCTCTGTCCATGGGAATTCCTAGGCAGGAATACTGGAGTGGGTTGCCATTCCTTTTTCCAGGGGATCTTCCCAACCCAGGGACTGAATCTGTAATTCCTTCCTCTTTTCCATTGGCAGGTGGATTCTTTACCACCTGGGAAACACGATATATTACAGGGCAGTAAAATGTAATATTTTGGGTAGAAATCAACTGTAACTCTACCAGACAAAATTTATTTGGATTTTAATGAAAAAAAATCACTTGCAATATTATGGACAAGAAACATTTGTGTTGTTATCCTTTTTCATTTTCTACAATTTAACTGCTTTCTCTATAAGCTGTAAAACAGTGTAATCAATCAAAGACAAGGACATGATATTTTATATCAAGAGTTATTTCACTCTGGCAGAATAAGTGTTCAATGATTAGGGCATACTTACTTGTTCATCTTATTTTTCCCAAACTATTTAATACTCCAAACTTCAAATCAACTCTTTATTGTCTTCCTTTCCTTTTCATCAAACTTTCCATTTTGAACTTAAACAGCCTTCCAGACCACCTAGGCTAGTTCAAATTCTCTCTGTCATATGCTTTCAAAACACCTCATAGTTTTCATTCTTCTCAATTTCCATAATTTTGTTTGATTTGGAAAACTATTTGTTTAATACAGGTCTCTCCACCTAAGTTTCATGAGGACAAAACTCTCACCTGTTTTATCCATAATTACATTCTTCACTTCAGTTCAGTTCAGTCGCTCAGTCATGTCCGACTCTTTGCGACCCCACGAATCACAGCACGCCAGGCCTCCCTGTCCATCACCAACTCCCGGTGTTCACTCAGACTCACGTCCATCGAGTCAGTGATGCCATCCAGCCATCTCATCCTCTGTCATCCCCTTCTCCTCCTGCCCCCAGTCCCTCCCAGCATCAGAGTCTTTTCCAATGAGTCAACTCTTTGCATGAAGTGGCCAAAGTACTGGAGTTTCAGCTTTAGCATCATTCCTTCCAAAGAAATCCCAGGGCTGATCTCTTAAGTCCTAGCAAAATGCCTAATACATAGTAGATGCTCAATAAAAAGCCATTGAAGGAATGTATAAGTTATCTCAGTGTATTTCCTCTCAAGTAGGAAGTTTATAGAGGCAGCATAATGCAGGATTTTAAAAAAGGGCTTTAACGCACACTAACTGGGCTTGACCTCTAATTCTACTATATACTAGCTATTATAAGGACAAATAAAAATTAAAAATAAGAGACTTAATTCTTCCACTTAAAAATAATAAATTTCTCTCATCTTTTCTTTTTAAGGTATTCACTTTAGAAAACTTTTAATCACAAGTACTTTCTCCTCTATTTGAAATATATAAAAATATTTTTGAAAACTACTTTGGCCACCTCATACAAAGAGTTGACTCATTGGAAAAGACCCTGATGCTGGGAGGGATTGGGATCAGGAGGAGAAGGGGACGACAGAGGATGAGATGGCTGGATGGCATCACTGACTTGATGGACGTGAGTCTGAGTGAACTCTGGGTGTTGGTGATGGACAGGGAGGCCTGGCGTGCTACGATTCATGGGGTTGCAAAGAGTCGGACACGACTGAGCGACTGAACTGAACTGATGCTTTTTGTCAGCTTTGCAACCTAGTAATCCTTTCTGAAAGATCAGGAGTCATCCATGTGAAATGTAAATATTAAGTGATAGCACACCAAGAGGGGGGGATGGAGTGGGATGGATTAGGAAATTGGGGCTCACACATATATTTATACTATGTATAAGGTATATAACTAATGAGTTCCTCCTGGATAGCACAGGGAACTCTACCCAGTGCTCTGTGGTGACCTAAATGGGAAGGAAGTCCAAAAAAGAGGGGATATATGTATATGTATAGCTGATTCACTTTGCTGCACAGCAGAAACTAATATAATATTATAAGGTAACTATACTCTGATAAAAATTTAAGAAAATAAATATATAAGATAACATCATATGCAAAGTTTTGGCAATAAATGAAAAATAATATGAAATTTAAAAAAAGAGAGAGATAGCACCACTATCTCCTTATTTCTGTGAAAGGTGCAAGCATGCCTTATTTAGGCACCTTGCTCCAAGTTGCAAAACTCTCCTGTCATAAAAATACAAGAGGTTTGTGTTTCCTTTGAATAAAATCAATTAGTTAATATGAATGGTCATCCCAATGTACATCTAAGTATCCCTAGATACATCTAAGATGAATTATGTGTCACAAAAGAAGCTATCTAGGCCTCTTACTTGAGGACTAGCTATTATTTATCTTGAGAACATGTATGTCATGGTTGTATCTGTTTGACTACAGAAAAGGGGTAAAAAAGATAAGACTTGCTCTGTCTTTTTTAGCAGATTGTCTGTGATGTGCATCACATTCTGGTTTGATGCTTATTCTATAATAAAACTGTTTTCTTTCTCCTCTAACCTCTATGGGAAGATTTTCTTGGTTGGCAGATTTCATTTTAATTATATTTCCCCAACACTCTGTAACCTTAGGCAAGTTACTTTTAACTGTAAAATTGTGCCCTAGTTCCTGCATCTATAAAATAAGCATCCTAAGGTACTTGGGGTCACTGGGGAGATTCAATGAATTAATACCATAAAGAACTTAATGCAGAGCCTACAGGAAGTCATGGTAGGTCTTCTGGCAGAGCTCCACTACACAGAGCTCCATGATCCATACTCTGGAAATGGACCTGGAGAAAGAAGGGAGGGGGGTGGGCCACGTGTGCCAAGGAGCAGCTCCAGGGGGCTAAGGGGATCCAGGGGCCTGACTGAACATGGATTCAGTCAGGGAGAGTGTACAGTTCAGTTCAGTTCAGTCCCTCAGTTGTGTCCAAGTCCTTGCAACCCCATGGACTGCAGCACTCCAGGCTTCCCTGTCCATCACCAACTCCCAGAGCTTGTTCAAACTCATGTCCACTGAGTCTGTGATGCCATCCAACCATCTCATCCTCTGTTGTCCCCTTCTGGAGGAGATGGGACAGTGTACATTGAGCACTTATGAGAGCCTATGCTGTTCAGGGCACCATTCAACGTGAGTCCTTGTCTTAAGGGACAAAGAATACACAAGGAAATAAGATAATTTGAGGTATTAGTGAGGGCTGTAAAGAGAACAAAATATTAATAAGTAATGTGGTAGGAGAGCAGCCGGGTTGTTTTAGGTAGCTGGGCAGGGGACCATCTCCTGCTGGGAGCCACTAAGACACTCTTTAATACTGTGCTGCTGTCCACTTGAAATGAGGCCAGTTAACAATATGAGTGTAGTTGGAAAAAATGTAAAATACCTTATTAACAATTTTATATTAGCATAAGTTAAACCAATGATATTTTGAATATATTTGGTCAAATAAAATGTTTTATAATTTTTTTAAAAAAAGATAAAAAACCACAAATGCCTGCTATAAATCAAGAACTCAAAAAACATTGGCTGTTGATATCATACAAAAGTGATCACCATAGCAGCTTCTGGAGTTGATGCCCCCAGGACATATCAGCATCTAGACATAGATCCTGAAAGTTACAGTGTTCTAGATGGAAATATTGATGTAGCTTTGACAAGTAAAAAAGGGAATGTTACCATTTAACTAACATGTATGCTTTGTTGCATGTTGGTTAACTGTCTATCCAAGGCTTACGGGTATTTTGGACATATGTTTTCACATATTCTATAACTTCATTTTTTTAAAGGCCAGGACAGAGTTTTTATTCTCATTTATTTTCAAAGTTATCTAATAACAATATTCTCCCTGGTCCCAAATTACCCCTTTTGGTTACCTACTGACTCTACACTTAGCTATTTCTGTTTTAGTTGCATTTTCAATATTTCAGCCTTGTATTTTTAGCAATTCTCATTCCATTATGTTTCTATTTTAATTTCTTCCCAAACTGATTTTTAAAAATCTAATATTGAATAGAAGTCAAGGCAATTTGAAGGGAAAAGCAAACTATTTTAGTGATACTACAATAATAACACTTTTGTAACAAATTGTCCCTGTGGATCATGTGATAAATTCTAAAACAATAAAGTGTGTTAGCTGCAAACATTTGCAACAGAGCCAGTGCCAAATGCATAAGGGTTATTCCAGAAGTTGTAGGTCGATGTTAGGGCTGAATTCAGTTAACTGAAGGCAATCCCTTAACATTTTAGCTGATAGGGCCACATTAGAAGTGCTGTTGTGTGATCACATTTTAGTGCCTATTATGTCTTGATTAAGACTCCCCTGGATATTCCTTTTTAATGGAATTTGAGGAATTACAAATGGCTTCACAAATCACTTTTTAATCCGGTGAAGTAAGCAGGGAATGAAAAACACCACGCTGTCATCTTCAAGTGCAAGGAAAGTTGTAAATAAAGAAAACAAATTAGTGACTGGTTCACACCTCATCAGCTACCTAACAACCTGTTACCAGTTAATTACACACCTTTAAAATGCATGTACAAGAGAAATTATTCAGAAATCAGTTTCTCTAAGGGGGAGGGTGGTGGACAAGTACCATAGCAGAAGAGGCTATATTTAACTATTTAGATAACCAACCATAAAGGGGAAAAAAATGAAACATTTTTTTTTTTCTTAAGAATTATTGTCCTGAAAGTGCCACCTATTATTGGCGTAGCTTCTGTGGCCTCTACACCAACAGATAAATGTTTGTTGAGCACCTCCTGGGAAATAGTCTCCAATATCCCTTCGTGACCTACTGTAATCTTGATCTGTCAGTAGCATCCACTGGTTACTATGTTCAGAGCCCAGTCCTGAGCAATGTGAGAATTAACCACAGATGACAAAGTTACACACCACCATTGCCAAGAAGTTTAAACAGTCTGGTCGCATGCTTTTTATTTCCCAATATTCCTATTGTCTCTTGTTGTAGCTTAAGTGTAAATAGAAAACAGTTGGAAACTATACATATTGAACAAACAAATAAATTTGGAATGGAACCTGGTTAAGTCTATTATGTTATTTCTTTTACATATATAGCCTTGTTGAGGGACTTATACATGTCTGTGTTTGATTTATTTCGCTAAAATTCTTTTCAATAAGTAGAAGGCTCCAAAATATGGCTTTGCAAAATCAATACAGATGGAGCTGTCGTCCAGAAGATTGATCTGCATACTGGTTATCTGGAATCAATCAATTTCTCATCCTGTGCCCCTAGTTACCTCCTGTTAAACCAGGATAATCATAACCTACGTCACTGGGTTGCTCAGATGTATAACTGACAGAAGTAATTTCAATGCTCTGAGGCTGTGGTAAATGTTAATTACTATTATTTGCCATGGTATTTATGGTTACTGAACCATGACATTGGTTTGGTTGCCTGACCAAATCTATTTCCTATAGCACTTTAGTGTAACTTACGATCTAAATTCTTAAAGTGATATTATGTTATGTATCTACTGAAGGGTCAGCTTCAAATTAGCCTGTTTTGAAACTGGGAGTATATGCAGTTTGAAATCAATCAATTAACTCCACCAATAACTTTTTAAGATATATTGATTCTATCTGTATTATATTCACTTGGAAGTGATTATTTACATAATGCATATTCAGATTTTTTGGCATTAATTCATCTTCCAGCAACTTAGTTCTTCACTGGGTACTACAGTCAAAAGACAACTAGTCATTTTTAATTTTAAAAATATGCGTGTATATATATATATATATATATATATATATATATATATGTATACACACACACACACACACATATGTGGAGTGGGAAATGACAACCCACTCCAGTATTCTTGCCTAGAGAATTCCATGGACAGAGGAGCCTGGTGGGCTACAGTTCATGGGGTGCAAAGAGTTGGACATGACTGAGTGACTGAGCACAGCACATAGACACATATATATATACACATACACATACATACATTCCATAGTCCATAAGTTGTTCAAAATCATTTAGGTAAAAGTCTCATGGTTATTTGCCCAAAGACAAGGAGTTGGTTAAAGTAAACGGTATTACTGGTTTGGGCAGGGTGTATGGATTTTTATTAAATCCTAGTCTGAGTATTGTGCACATGCACAGAAAAACCCTCTGAGAGTAATGACCTCTCTTCATTCTGTGTAGGTCAATTTCAGAAAGCTGTTGTACAACCCTCCCCATTCCTGCTGATAAGCTTCCAATGAAGCATTGAAAAGATGAGCTAATTTGTATGATATGGTCCATTACATAATAGCGGAAAAGAAACTGCCTCAAGTTTAAAAGCTTGGATTCTCCTACAGTTAAATTTTCACTACATTATTTTTGGATGTTACAAAAGTAATACAAACATATAAACAGAAAATATGTAGTGGACTTCCCTAGTTTCAGCTCTCTAAGATATATATCAGATCAGATCAGTCGCTCAGTCGTTTCTGACTCTTTGCGACCCCATGAATCACAGCACGCCAGGCCTCCCTGTCCATCACCAACTCCCGGAGTTCACTCAGACTTACGTCCATCGAGTCAGTGATGCCATCCAGCCATCTCATCCTCTGTTGTCCCCTTCTCCTCCTGCCCCCAATCCCTCCCAGCATCAGAGTCTTTCCCAATGAGTCAACTCTTCGCATGAGGTGGCCAAAGTACTGGAGTTTCAGCTTTAGCATCATTCCTTCCAAAGAACTCCCAGGGCTGATCTCCTTCAGAATGGACTGGTTGGATCTCCTTGCAGTCTAAGGGACTCTCAAGAGTCTTCTCCAACACCACAGTTCAAAAGCATCAATTCTTCGGCGCTCAGCCTTCTTCATAGTCCAACTCTCACATCCATACATGACCACTGGAAAAACCATAGCCTTGACTAGACGAACCTTTGTTGGCAAAGTAATGTCTCTGCTTTTGAATATGCTATCTAGGTTGGTCATAACTTTCCTTCCAAGGAGTAAGCGTCTTTTAATTTCATGGCTGCAGTCACCATCTGCAGTGATTTTGGAGCCCAGAAAAATAAAGTCTGACACTGTTTCCCCATCTATTTGCCATGAAGTGATGGGACCGGATGCCACGATCTTCGTTTTCTGAATGTTGAGCTTTAAGCCAACTTTTTCACTCTCCACTTTCACTTTCATCAAGAGGCTTTTTAGTTCCTCTTCACTTTCTGCCATATAATTTTTACAAACTACATTAATATATGTACTCTGTTCTGAAGTAACCCCTTATTGATGGAAATGGAGAGTGTTCCAGAAATTTTCTATTATAACATTACTAGAAATAAATGTCCTGAATATATATTATCATATACTTTTGCCAGTCTTTAACTGATTAAATATCTAAAAGTAGAGTTGCCAGGTTAAAAGGTACGTGTGTGCATGCTCAGTCTCTAAGTCATGACTAGCTCTTTGCAACCCCATGGACTATAGCCTGCCAGGCTCCTCTGTCCATGGCATTTTCCAGGGAAGTTTTTTAACAAATATTACTAAACAGCCGCATAAAGAGTTTATAACTTACTTAAAAAGCAGAAGTGTACCTATTCTGCTGGGCTTCCCAGGTGACTCAATGATAAAGAATCTACCTGCCAGTGCAGGAGACCCAGGTTTGATCCCTGGGCTGGGAAGATTCCCCTGGAGAAGAGAATGGCAAACCACTCTAGTATTCTTGCCTGGAGAATTCCATGGATGGAGGAGCCTGGTGGGCTACAGTCCATGGGGTCACAAAAGAGTCGGATATGACTGACTGACTAAACAACAACAAACCTATTCCTGCTACCCCTTACTTGCTCTGGACAGTATCACTTTTAAATTTTGGCCATTCTCTTAGATAAGAAAAGGTAGTTCTTGTTTTTTTTATTTAGAAGTTTGAGACTATTATGGGATTGAACAGTCATTCATGTGGTTTTGGTCATTGCAACATCTTTACCAGAGGTCTCAACCTGGTGGAAAAAAAAAAAAAACCTTTTCTTTACTTATTGTTTGTGCTGTGCTGTGCTTAGTCACTTGTGTCCGACTCTTGGCGACTCCATGGACTGTAGCCCGCCAGGCTCCTCTGTCCATGGGGATTATCCAGGCAAGAATACTAGAGTGGGTTGCCATGCCCTCCTCCAGGGATCTTCCCAACCCAGGGATCTAACCCAGGTATCCTGCATTACAGGCATTCTTTACCATCTGAGCCACCAGGGAAGCCCAAGAAAACGTGAGTGGGTAACCTATCCCTTCTCCAGGGGATCTTCCCAAGCCAAGAATCAAAACAGGGTCTCCTGCTTTGCACGTGGATTCTTTACCAGCTGGGCTACCAGTGAAGCCCTAATTATTGTTTATCCTTTATCTTTATGTCACCCTCATTTTCTGGTTTTATCACTTTGGTAAAAGTCAACCTCCTTGAGGCTTTGCATACTATCTTTACACTGTTCAAATAAGACACATTCAAAACCTATACATTTTGATTGTCCTTTCCTCTCTTACTTGATTTTATCTCCATCCCATTCTGAAATATATTATTAGAAGATAATTTTTTTTAAAAAAGTAAAAATCATGACTCTCATGAAGATATACAAATGAACATGTGTTAAAGATTTTACTTTACTCATCTGATGAGGAATCCTGGCAAATGTTACATCAGTTCCAAGAAAAGTCAAAAGGCACCAATCTATGTAGAGTAAAGGAATGGAATAGCAAATGGAGGAAAAAGTGTTGTTTTTTTTTTTCCTGAGGGAAGAAGAAAGTCAATTGAAACTCTATCAAACAAGACAGAACATAATTGTCTATCAATTTTTTAAAAGTTGTAAAATAGCTCAAAGACTATGAAAGGCTAGCATGTGTTAATACAGAAAGCTAAGGTATATGCATATAATGTATAGTTTTACCTTGAAACACAATTTTTTTCTACAGCATTTTCCCTTTTGATCAAAAATAATCTCAACAGATTATTCTTGATTACAAAATAAGATTGGTCTTAGTAGATTTGCCCTGGTAGTTTTCACAGAGGCAATAAGACTACTTCTTCACCCTGCAGGCCTTTTGAAATCTGCTTTAATGTAAGTTTTCATAAGTAATCTCAGAATGGACTTTTAAAAGTTTCTTGACATGTGCTATTCTGAGATTAGGAGACTAAAGTAAGAGCTCACTCCTAGATTTCACCTGCATTACCTAGAAATGTGGAAAAATTCCTCTTTTCCAGTTCTCCCAAATATTCTAAGAGTCTTGAGCCTACCAGGAGGTAAATTACCACACTTACCTGGGAGGCTGGGAATCCTGTGAAAGTGCAGGGCAGTGTACCCAGGAGGGTTTGTAAGCATTTGCTCATAAAGCCTAAAATGTTACTTGCTTGAAAGTACATGTCATGTTTGACTAAATTATCCTCATTCTCAAATATAACAACTGAATAACCACACACAAACAATAAGGTTGGATGCTTTTCTTATATTATACACAAAATTAATTCAAAATAGAACATAGACCTAAATATAAGAGCTAAAACAATAAAACTCTTGGAACAAAATATAGGAGGTAAACCTTTGCAACCTTGGGTTAGGCAAAGGCTTCCTAGATAAAACATCAAAAATACAAGTGACAAAAAACATTAGGTGAGTTGGACCTCATCACAATTGTGCTTCAAAGGACATCATTAAGAAAATGAAAAGACAACCCACAGAATGGGAGAAAGTGTTAGCAAAATGTATATCTGATAAAGAACTTGTATCTAGACTACACAAAGAAATCTTACAATTAAATAATAAAAAGATAAGTATCTCAAATTTTTAAATGGGTAAAGGATTTGTAAAAAGATTTCTCAAGGACTTCCCTAGTGGTCAGTGGTTACCAATCTGCTTGCTAATGCATGGGATATGGTGAGTTCGATCCCTGATCCAGGAAGATTTTACCTGCTGTGGAGCAACTAAGCCTGTACACCAAAAGCACTGAGCCTGTGTGCAGCAATTACTGAGCCTGCATGTCTAGAGCGCATGCTGCTGCTCCTAAGTCGCTTCAGTTGTGTCCGACTCTGTGCGACCCCATAGATGGCAGCCCACTAGGCTCCCCCGTCCCTGGGATTCTCCAGGCAAGAACACTGGAGTAGGTTGCCATTTCCTTCTCCAATGCGTGAAAGTGAAGTTGCTCAGTCGTGTCTGACTCTTATCGACCCCATGGACTGCAGCCTACCAAGCTCCTCTGTCCATGGGACTTTCCAGGCAAGAGCACTGGAGTGGGGTGCCATTGCCTTCTCCTCTAGAGCGCATGCTCCAAAACAAAAGAAGCCACTTCAATGAGAAGCCAAAGCACTGCAACTAGAGAGCAGCACCACTCACTGCAACCTGAGAAAGCCCACATACAGCAACAAAGACCCAGAAGAGCCAAAAAAAAAAAAAAGATATAAGAACGGCCAATAAACAGATGAAAAGATGCACAACATCATTACCCATCAGGGAAACGTAAATAAAAATCACAGAGTGATACTTCCTTGGTGGCTCAGCGGTAAAGAATCTGCCTGCAATGCAGGAGACCCAGGTTCAATCCCTGGGTCAGGAAGATCCCCTGGAGGAGACCATGGCAACCCACTCTAGTACTCCTGCTGACAGAATCCCATGGACAGAGGAGCCTGACAGGCTGTAGTCCATAGGGTCGCACAAAGTCGGACACGACTGAAGCAACTAGCAGTAGCAGCAGGATGGCTAAAATCAAAAAGACAGAAAATATTGACAAAGATGTAGAGAAATTGGAATCCTCATACACAGCTGTATGTAATGTAAAATGGTACAGTCACCATTCTGGAAAACAGTCTGTCAGGTAAACATACAGTTATCATAAAGACAGTTAAACACAGAGTTACCATATAACCTAGCAATTCTACTTTAAGGTATATATTCAAGAGAAGTGAAAACATATGTCGACATATAAACTTGGATCTATAATATTTATCTATGCTGTTGCTGTTGCTGTTAAGTTGCTTCACTCGTGTCCGACTCTGTGTGACCCCATAGACGGCAGCCCACCAGGCTTCCCCGTCCCTGGGATTCTCCAGGCAAGAATACTGGAGTGGGTTGCCATTTCCTTCTCCAATGCATGAAAGTGAAAAGTGAAAGTGAAGTCACTCAGTCCTGTCCAACTCTCTGTGACCCCATGGACTGCAGCCTACCAGGGTCCTCCGCCCATGGGATTTTCCAGGCAAGAGTACTGGAGTGGGTTGCCATTTCCTACTCCAGAGTATCTTCCCAACCTAGGGATCAAACCGGGGGCTCCCACATTGTAGGCAGACACTTTACCATCTGAGCCACCAGGGAAGCCTATAACTATTTATAGCAGCATTCAAAAAATGAAAAAACCACACCAAGTGCCCACAAACTGATGAATGGATAAGTAAAGTGTGTTATATTCATATAGTGTAACAACTGACAATAACAAGGAATGAAATGTTGGTACATTTTACAATATGGATACTAAGAGGAAGAAATCAATTACAAAAGATCACATATTATAAGATTCTATTTATATGAAATGTCCAGAATAGGCAAATCTGGGTTGGTGAGTTGCAGGCAAATGGGGAATTATTGTTAATGGGCTTTCAAATTATGGTGCTGGAGAAGACTCTTGAGACCTAATTGGACAGCAAGGGGATGAAACCAGTCAATCCTAAAGGAAATCAACCCTGGATATTCATTGGAAGGACTGATGCTGAAGCTGAAGCTCCAATACTTTGATTACCTGATGCAAAGAACTGACTTATTGGAAAAGACCCTGATGATGGGAAAGATTGAGGGCAAAAGCAAGGGGTAGCAGAGGATCAGATGGTTAGATAACAGCACCAATTCAATGGACATGAGTATGAGCAAACTCCAGGAGATAGTGCAGGACAGGGAAGCCTGGTGTGCTGTGGTCTATGAGGTCGCGAAGAGTTGGACACGACTTAGTGACTGAACAACTACAACACAATATTTAAAGGTGATAAAATTATTTTAAAATGGACTGTGGTGATGGTTGTATAATATACCAAGAACCACTGAATTATACACTTTAAATGGTTGAATTGTCCAGAATGTGAATTATATCTCAATAAAACTGGTATATAAAAAATACTAGCTAAAATTATAACCCTATATTGTTGTAGAGTTATATAATGATATATATAACTTATATAAGTTATATGATAACTCTACATTGTTGTTGTCTGATAGTAAGCAGAGTCACACCAGGACTCTGATAAATGGAAACATGTCATTGACAGTGAAGGAATAAGCAAATCTCCAGAAATGCCACATTTATATTTCAATTTCTGAAGTGTTTGTATTAACAAGCTTACACTCATACAAATTTAACCTAGATTAGGCTAACCATCTTTTCTGATTTGAGGGCTCTTTTTACATAACTCACCAACAATAGCATATCAAATAAACCTAATTTTTTTTCTTGCACGTCTCTTTTTATAAGGTGAAGGAACAAATCTTTGTGACTTTAAAAGAGCCCTCTGGAAAATCTCAAAGACAGTTTTAATTATCTGGGGTTCTCAAGAAGCTTGAGAATCCCAGAGAGGGGTGGAGAACACATAGGTCCAGCTCCTTTGGGAAAGAATTACTCTTTTTCTCTCCAAATGATAGTATATACATAGCTGCATTTCTCTGAAGCTATGACTCCTAAGTATAGTGTAAACCATATAACAGTTATTACTGTTACCCAAAGCAGCTAACTTCTATTTCACAGAAAAAAATTGGGGAATGAATAATTGTCTGTCACACACCAGCATTCTGTACTACATTTGCAGAGGCCATGAACATACCTAATGCAGCTTTCTAGAACCACACACATCATTTATATTTGCTTCTCAAGGGGCAAAAATGAGTACATTCATTACCGACTCAAGAGACAGATTCATAAAAATAAGAAGGAAATGGATATTAACTTGAAATTATGATTAATAATTAGTATTTCAGTATTTTATCTTACTGTCTTAAGATACTGCTATAGTAATTATCTAATGAATGTCCATTAATTAACTCAAGTTACTGTCGTTTCAAGGTTTTAAGTTACCTACAGTTCTTAGAAATTATCTTTGAGCTGACATATGACAAAACATAATTATTATTGACATAAATTTATTGGAATAATAATTTAATCTGGGTAAACACAACTTTATGTTTTTCATAATCTTAAACATTAAGTAGAAGTAATATAAGTTTATTCAATTAGTGAATCTATTTAAGATTAGGTAGTACATATTCAAGTAAAGTAAACATCTATACTTATGTATTTTACTTAATAATGACAAATCATAGATGACATAACTTTCAAAAAATAAAACCAGTAATATTAAACTTGTCTCATTAACTAAATTATTTGAAAGTGAACTCTTAAAACATTTCTGAGCTGAATACTTTTTAAATCTGCCACACTGAAAGTAAGAGAACTTCAATTTCCCTATTTTCTGAGAATTTTGCATGCTAAATCACTTCAGTGGTGTCTGACTCTTTGCAACCCTATGGACCATAGCCCATCAGGCTCCTCACATAAGAGGTAAAAGCCTTTCTAAATTATAGTGACATACAGATATACAAAGAGAAAGGGAGAAAGCTTATAGCATCTATTCTGAAATTTTAGTCATGGGTCAAGAGTAAACACAGAAATAAAAATTTCACGAATGGACACAAAATTCTTAATTGATTAGGTATCAAAACAGACAAACAGAAAAGACTCACATGCCAGATTCTCTGCTTTCTCTTGGTCAGCTGGGTTCTCTATTAACTATTACTTCATTTACAGAGATCATCAATGATCAGGTCATGAAGTCAAATTTCTAACAACTACTGGGAAAGAACGTATTGACCCCCGCAAAATCCGAACACAAAATGTAAAACTGGTAGAGAGGCAACTTAAAATTAGAAAAGCACAGAGGAAGCAAAGTTTTATTGCCATTTTGGGTTTACCTTTGGAAGCCAAGAGAAGACTAACCTGGGCCTAAGTTGCCCACGGAGTGCGCTTCTCTCCTTATGAAGTTTTCCTGGCTCTGATGCCTGAATCCACTGAACATCTCAGTGGAACCTCCAAAACTGTTAAAAGATAATTTTTTTGGAAAAGATAAAATCATGACTCTCATAAGGATTTTAAAGTGAGCATGTGTTGAAGATTTTATTTTAGTCATTCAGTGAGGGAATCAGGTAGTTGGTGTAACTGGCTTAAAGGAAAAGTCAAAAGGCACTAATTTCTATGAAGTAAAAAGGAATGACAGGAGGGCATGGCAACCCACTCCAGTATTCTTGCCTAGAGAATCCCATGGACAGAGCAGCCTGGCGGGTTACCAACCTTAGGGGTCATAAAGAATTTGACACAACTGAAGCAACTTAGCCAAAGAATTGATGCTTTTGAACTGTGGTGTTGGAGAAGACTCTTGAGAGTCCCTTGGACTGCAAGGAGATCCAACCAGTCCATTCTAAAGGAGATCAGCCCTGGGTGTTCTTTGGAAGGAATGATGCTAAAGCTGAAACTCTAGTACTTTGGCCACCTCATGCAAAGAGTCGACTCATTGGAAAAGACCTTGATGCTGGGAGGGATTGGGGGCAGGAGGAGAAGGGGACGACCGAGGATGAGATGGCTGGATGGCATCACCGACTCGATGGACGTGAGTTTGAATGAACACCAGGAGTTGGTGATGGACAGGGAGGCCTGGCGTGCTGTGATTCATGGGGTTGTAAAGAGTCGGACACGATTGAGCGACTGATCTGAACTTAACTGAAGCAACTTAGCACAGCACAGCACAAAAAGAAATGGAGGGAAGTCAACTGAAACTCTTCCAGACCAGACAGAATGTGCATGTGCATCAATTATAAAAGTTGTAAAATAGTGCAAAGATTATGAAAGGCTAAAGTCTAATGTATAGTTTCCCACTGAAACACAAATTTATTTTTTCTGTAGTCTTTTCTTCTGGATGTCTTTAAATAGCATCTGTTCATGTCTCCTGTAGATCCTATAAATGTTTAATTGCTCTTCATATAAAACCTGGCTCTTGTATGATTAGCAGTTGAGAAAAGATTCCTACTTATGTGGTAAATGCAAAGCGGTTTTTAAAAACTTATTTTATATTGAGGTATAGTTGATTTACAATGTTGTATTAGTTTCAGGTGTACAACAAAGTGATTTAGTTGTACATTTACATATATCTGGGGCTTCTCTGCCGGCTCAGATGGTAAAGAATCTGCTTGCAATGCAGGAGACCCAGGTTTGATCCCTGGGTCAGGAAGATCCCCTGGACAAGGGAATGGCTACCCACACCAGTAGTCTTGCCTGGAGAATTTCATGGATAGAGAAGCCTGGCAGGCTACAGTCCACGAAGCTGCAAAGAGTTGGACACGACTGAACAACTAACACTGCATACTTCATACATATATATGTTCTTTTTCAGATTCTTTTCCCATGTAGGTAATCCTTTCACAGGGACCATGCTAATCTCTGTATCATTCAGATTTTAGCATACGTGCTGCTGAAGCAAGCATGCAAATGGACTTTATTAACACTTCCCCCTGCTTATAGGATATAAATTACTGCTTGAACTAATTTTTTTTCATTTCTCTATTAGTTGTTTGTGTATCATTTATAGATGGTATGCTAAAGAAAAGAGATTGCTCATTGTTAGGAACAATTATATTTATAGGATGAAGTGGAGGGACCCGCAAAGCTCATTTAATTGACTGATTGATTGATTGAATAATTACTTATGGATTGTTCTCCATTGCTAGGCATCATGCTTTTAAAAAATGCAGTTTCAACTTTCAAGAATTTAATATTTATCAGGGTCAATAGACAAGAAAATAGTCACCTTCTGATAGCACAGGCTGGGAGTAAAAGTCACCTGAGACACCCGAGTTCAGTCCTCAAGGAGTTAGCAAGGTCGGTGTTGTTAATAGGTTTCAAGCACAGTGAATAATAGTGCATGTGTTGGAAGGCCAGAATGCACATAGCACTATGGAAATTATGATTCCCTCTGTGTAGCTGGAGCACAGAATGTGAGAAGAAGACATAGCAAGAGATGAAGTTGGGAGGAAAACAGGGTCAGCCATGGGATGAGACGTTTGTGACAAGCTAAAGAGCCGGCTGTCTGCTGCAGGTAAAACATTTTCAGCTAGAGAGTTCCAAGATCAAATTTGCATTTTAGAAAGATCTCTCAAGCAGCAGGGTGGGGAAAGGACTGTTAACTCTGAAGTTTTTCAGTGTATATTCTATTACTAATTTAGTACGTATTTTTTAAACAAATTTTCACATTCCTCCTCCCCTGCAATCTTTGTTTACAATGTTTGGTCTGTAGCCACAGCTTTGCTGCATTCTCAGTACGAGGCTGTGACATCGTGATAGAGGATAAATGAAAAGAAATGAAGGGGATAAAATGATATAAAGCATGAGTCAGCAAACTGTGGCTTGCAGGCCAAAGTTCGTTGCCTGTTATTGTAAATAACACTGTATTGGAACACAGCCAAGCCCGTTTACTTCTGCAGAGTCCTCTGGCTGCTTTTGTGTCCCTACAGAACAAAGCTGAGTTCTTGTGAGAGGCTGTCTGGAATGCAAAGGCGAACACATTTACTATCTAGTACTTCAGAGAAAAAGTTCGACAACCCTTGATGTGAAGAGTTAAAAGTTTGTATGTTAACTTATTTAGTTGATTTGATCATATTCCCTGGATCAAAGGATTTATGCAAATGTGTGTGGCCAGTCTCATGAAAAAATTTAAACCTTGAAAACTCCGCTGGTAATAATATGTATGAAGATGACTATATTAATTCCAGTAGATCATCTACATGATTTTAATTCTTCTCATCATCTTCCAAGAAGAAATAGAAAGATCTGGTTTATGTGCTGTGGAACCTGACTTATTTTTGTTCAAGGAAAGATACTCGATTACAGATACATTTTTAAATATTCTGCATACTTTTAGGACTTTGAATTTGAAAATCTCCAGGACAGTAAGTACAAATTTGAGAATGAAGAATAAATAGTTACAATGTTTCCTGGATTTCTGGTGTCCTGTCTCTGACTTTCGGAGAAGGCAATGGCAAGCCACTCCAGTACTCTTGCCTAGAAAATCCCATGGATGGAGGAGCCTGGTAGGCTGCAGTCCATGGGGTAGCTACAAGTCAGACGTTACAAGTCAGACGTGACTGAGCGACTTCACTTTCACTTTTCACTTTTCACTTTCACACAATGGAGAAGGCAATGGCAACCCACTCCAGTGCTCTTGCCTGGAGAATCCCAGGGACGGCAGAGCCTGGTGGGCTGCCGTCTATAGGGTCGCACAGAGTTGGACACGACTGAAGCAACTTAGTAGTAGCAGTAGCAGTCTCTGGCTTTAGCACAATGTCTTATCAGTGGGAAAAATACACACAAGTATTTTGTCATTAACAAATGGTAGCCACTCCTTAGAGTCCTTATTCTAAACAAGAACAAGTTGGCTTGGACTGCACCAAATAGGTACCTTACAGAGAGTACGGGACTCAAAAAGGTTAGACACAAACACTTCACAGCCAGTGTCCCACAAGCTGCTTGCTCAGCCATCCTTAGCTAGAACACCTTGAATGTTTGAAAATTTGGAAAACAAGCAAAAATCAGTTTTATGGTGAAATGTTCTGCAGTGTCTCAGTACCCACCTCAGGAATTTGACTGTGACACATGCATCAGTAGCAGTTATTTAATAAGAAATTGCATTGCGGAGTTTAAGGCCAGAGAACAGTGATGTTTAAAAAAAAAAAAAAGTGTATTTCAGTCCTTGATTGAAATTATCCAACATTTTGAGAAAAGTCAATTTGCATAACAGTTGGTGTTTCACCTCCTGGTGTTAAACCCATCTTCCCTACGCTGTCTTTTTGGATCTGTTAATCAAGTTTCCTGTCTTCAGTAGACAGCAGCCTAATTGCTTCTGTCCTGCAGAAACCCCTTACTGAGAAAGAGATTTAATTTGTATCTTAATCCAATATTTTTATGCAGTATGGTAAAAACACTCACTTCTTACAGTATTTTGTCAGCTTCATCATTAGTCTCCTAATAGAATCCCCTCCTTTGATCTTAATCTGACTTCTTTTTTTCTACTACCTCTGTCTCAACTTTTGGTTTTATTCTTTGACCCATAATATCCTTTCCTGCCAAAGAAAAATCATCATCATCACTGTAAGAAATATAGATTGCTTGCCCACGGGGTACATTTCATTGTACCTGGTGCTGTGGGATTTTACCAGGTTTCATTAGCTTTCTTCCCTGATGTAGAAGGAAAAAACAGAAAAAAAGAACAAAAAACAAAAAAACACACATAGATACAAAACCTTTACTTTGTGTCATTCCTTGTATTTGTAGAAAATGAAAAACAGTGTTCCAAAGTGTGAAGTAGGCACTAATATGGATCTCAAAACTATGTGACATAATTAGAAATGTATTCAAGCCTGTAAGCATATTAGAACTGACCTTTCACCCTGTTTGGCTTTCTGTTTCTTGCCAGCATGACTTTTTCTTCCATCTACCCTTTTCCTTTTTGCCCCCATCTGGCCTTCTGACAGCCGCAGAATGAGTGTTAGCTATGTACTATTATTTGACATCCTTCTTTTTATAAAATTGAATTTCTTTTGATAAATGTCAGAAGGGGACACACATTCTTCAGTAAAATGAGCTAAGCCTAGAACAGATTTGTCATTGCCATCTCCCTAGTCATCTCTTTTGCTTCTGACAAATACAGTATGTCCTGAGCTTGTCTGTCCTTGGTGACCTTAAAGAAATGGAAAAGTGATCCCATCCTTTCTGATTTCAGTACCATGAATTGTCATAGATGGCAAGTTAGAAATGATTAACATGTTTACATATTCCTCCTTTGTTTGCTGTCCTCTCCGGGCAAATGTATAGAAGGATGGCAGAACAAAGCAATGAGACAGGCTTTATGGTAAATAAGACTAGCTTGCATTTTGATTTGAAAACTTTTAATATTGTGAAGATTCTTTTAGTTTTTATTTCCCAAATCCCTTTAGCATCCCAACAGAGGGATCAATTTTTAAAAAAGCTGACTCTTCATCATTGAATTCCCCTCTATATGAATCATATTAAAAAAACAGGAAATTCGCATAAACTTTATTCCAGTGGAGGGGAGGAAGAATATCTTTTTCCTTTACCTTTCTAAGTTCTCTGTTGGGATCCCTATAACAAAAGGAAGATTAGCAGGAGAAAAACACGGCAATCTATTAAATGTAAGTTTTATGTGACACAAGAGGCTTCATAAGGAAACTCAAATGGTTAAACCTGAGTGTTTTTATGCTAGATTTGATGAAGAGTGGAAAGTTCTGGAAAGACACAATGGGATAAAGAGTATGAATGAGCTGTATAGTCAGAGGGACCAGCGGGGTGGGATAGGGACTGTGCACTTGGATTCTTCCCTGTGGCCCTCTATCTTTAGAGATTAGGATATTCCTTTCCTCCAGGTATAGGGAGGGCGCTTCTCAGTGAATGTTTTATGACCTGCTTCAGGGGAAGTAAAAAAGTCTTTCCTTTACATGGCTTTTTTTTCAAATTTCAACAGATAAAAATAACTAATATGCTAAGTTGCAATATTTGGCAGGTACCCTGCGTAGTGTCAACTAATAGGAAAACGTACAAGGTAAGAGTTGTGAGTTAAGTTTTATTCGGGATCTTACTGAGGACTATAGTCTGCACACTTAGTTCACACTATAGTTTTCTATGGTGACAGCTCCCTTCCGGGAACAAGTCTTCTGTCTATATTCTTCTAGGCATCCAGGAGAAAGCCAAAGTTTCTTCCTGAGTCTCCTGGGCATTGTTTTCAGCTGTAAATAATCTGCATGCCAACAAAACATTTTGGGGTGGCAATTTTTGCTCCCCTGAACCTGTCTTGAATCTTCTCACAAGAAAGTGATCATTCTTTCCCTAAGAACATGATATTATTGTTAGTTATTCCAATGTCAAAACTGCCCTGAAGGGCAGAAATAGGAAATAAAAAGAGCATATACCTATAATGATATATTATCCTATTTTCAGATAGTTGGTCCTAGAAATAATAGGAAGTCCTTCTTTCTCAGATCTGGCTGAAGGCCTATTGTTGTCACATTACTTTTCTTTGAATTTCAAGTTAGAAGGAATTTCAGTGTGTGAACTATCAGTAAACAAAGGGTGTTGCCACCATCAAGCCATCACATTACAGTCACCCTCATGGTGCACCCCGAGGGAACTTGGGATGGAGACTGGACTTGTACCTCTATCTATCAGTCATTCACTGCAGCCACCTCTGATGATATACCCTCAAGAGACTCAGGATGAAGTCTGTCTTCAACTTGAGCACAGGATTCTGACCCCAGATAGCTGAGGCACATTTCAAAGGGTTGCTTTCACTAAGGCCAGACTTTTGCATCTTCCCAAACACAGAAAAGGACTCAATTCCTTAACTTAAGATATCTGGTATTCTTTAATTAATCTTTTGATGTTTCCTGCAATGCAGGAGACCTGGATTCGATCCCTAGATGGGGAAGATCCCCTGGAGAAAGAAATGACAACCCAATCCAGTATTCTTACCTGGAAAATCCCATGAATGGAGAAACCTGGTTCATGGAGTCGCAAAGAGTCGGGCATGACTGAGCAACTTCACTTTCTTTCTTTCCTTCTTTTGATGTTTCAACTACCTGGTCTTTGTTGCAAAACCTTCTGTATGTCCTAGTTTCTGCCCCTTCAGAACAGTCCCTTAGAGTTTCTGAGACACTGTGTCCTAGACTTAAGTCCTCAGTTTTGTCCGTGGAATAAAATATACCTCTCAACTTTAAGACTGTGAATTTTTTTTCAGTCGACAAATGTTAGCTATGTGAGAACGATTTCAACTAAACATTACAGATGAGTCATCAATGATCATTCAAAGATCATTGAATGAAATGGAACATTCATCAATTTTATTTCTTTAACAAACTGTTACTAGTTTCTTCTGTATGTAGATGAGGTGTTAAGCATGGATTGGGTAGAAAACTAAACAGACAAGGTTCTTGCCTTCATGCGATTTGTTAGCAGAGAAGTAAGTTAAACTAAAGATTATAATATTGTCATGAAGGAAATAGGAAGATATAAAAAAATAATAAAATAAGGAAGGCCTACTTTGGATTGCAGTGTGGAATGTCAGAAGGCTTTATTCTACATAATAATCTAATACCATATTTGTGGATATTGATCATGTACTGAATACCTGCTAATCATCACAACAATTTTAATGCAGAGGGTCTTATTGTTATTCCAGATTACAATGAGGAAACTGAGGCACAGAGAGGTCTAGTAATCTGCCCAAGGTCACAAAGATAATATGTAAGAGCCAAAATTTATCCTAGGTGATCGAGCTGCAGAGCCTGGCCCTTAGCTTCTATTGTTACTGCAATAGATGCAACAAGTATTACACAAATTACTTAAATGCTGAATTCTGTATTAGGTAATTGAGATACAAATATAGATCATTGCTCTTAAGAAACTCACAATTTAGAGGGGGAGACAGAACGATAATTACAATGCATTGGGATAAATACAATACTAGAAATATAAACGAATTACATTATGAACTCTGCAGATGCAACAACACTATGGTGGTGTTTTCTTATTAAAAAAAAAAACAACTAATAGAGATAGCAATCCATGGTGAAGTTTAGAAAGGGCCGCTAAATTTGCTACTAAGGCAAATGGGAAATTAAAGCTTTGCTAATGACTGCTTCCAAACTTGTGGAAATTTGTTGGTTCTTATAAGCCAGATTTCATTAACCCTCAACGATGCTAGCTTTCTCTCCACCCCATCACACAGAAATAGAATTTGGAAATGGGAGGGAAACAACTGTGTTGAAGTGGGCAATTAAACACTACAATTATGGTCTAAGTTGTACACTATTGTTTGATGAAATTTACTTTTCTTTCCCCAGAAGTCTCATTATTATTCATGCTTCAAGCCTAAATCCATAATCCCAAACCCTGCCATATTCTCATCTCCTTATTAATATTTCCCAGATGTCTTGTAGGCAACATGTCAACCCACGGTAGTAATATCTTCCCAGACTCCTAGGGTTCAAAGTGTCTCCCTCTTCTTCAAGTGTATATTAGTTTCCTAGAGCTGCTGGGAAAATTTGCCACAAACTAGGTCGTTAGAAAGCAGAAACTGATTTTCTCAGAGTTTAAGAGGCCAGAAACTAAAAATCAAAATGGCAGAGCCATGCTCCTTCCAAATGTTCTAGGGGAGGATTTTATTTTGCCTCTTGTCTCTTCTGATGGCCCCTGGTGTTCTTTGATTTTGGGGAGCATAACTCCAATCTCTGCCTTTGTCTTCACATGGCCTTTTCCACTTTCTATTTATGACAACCATTCTCTCCTTTTACCAAACTCTGCTCAGGCTCCTCTAAGCCCTCTACTTGACGAGGCCTTAGCCTTGGCCTATTAAAACTGCCAACTCAGCAAATGATTTTGTACATCCTCCCTTCTCATCTGGACTTCCCTGATAGCTCAGTTGGTAAAGAATCCACTTGAAATATAGGATGCCCTGGTTCAATTCCTGGGTTGGGAAGATCTGCTGGAGAAGGGATAGGCTACCCACTCCAGTGTTCTTGGGTTTCCCTTGTGGCTCAGCTGGTAAAGAAACCATTTGCAATGTGGAAGACCTGGGTTTGATCCCTAGGTTGGGAAGATTCCCCTGGAGAAGGGAAAAGCTAACCAATCCCAGTATTCTGGCCTGGAGAATTCCATGGACTGTGTAGTCCTTGGGGACACAAAGACTTGCACAGGACTGAGCGACTTTCACTTTCACTTTTCCATCTACACACAAAGACTTGAAGAAACACTAGTGTGGTTTCTAACAGTTCAAGGTCGAATTCCTAGGATGACTAGTCCACCCTCCTAAACTCAAGGCTGTCCAAAGAACTTTCTGTTTGCTTCAGTTCAGTTCAGTTCAGTCGCTCAGTCAGGTCCTACTCTCTGCGACCCCATTGAACTGCAGCCTACCAGGCCTCCTTGTCCATCACCAACTCCCGGAGTTTACCCAAACTCTTGTCCATTGAGTCGGTGATGCCATCCAACCATCTCATCCTCTGTCGTCCCCTTCTCCTCCTGCCGTCAATCTTTCCCAGCATCAGGGTCTTTTCAAATGAGTCAGCTCTTCACATCAGGTGGCCAAAGTATTGGAGCTTCAGCTTCAACATCAGCCCTTCCAATGAACACCCAGGACTGATTTCCTTTAGGATGGACTAGTTGGATCTCCTTGCAGTCCAAGGGACTCTCAAGAGTCTTCTCCAACACCACAGTTCAAAAGCATCAGTTCTGTACGCAGCCTTCTTTATAGTCCAACTCTCACAATCATACATGACTACTGGAAAAACTATAGCCTTGACTAGACGGACCTTTGTTGACAAAGTAATGTCTCTTGTTTTTAATATGCTATCTAGGATATTAAATATATATCCTACGCAAGCGTCTTTTAATTTTAGGGCTGCAATCACCATCTGGAGTGATTTTAGAGCCCAGAAAAATAAAGTCTGACACTGTTTCCACTGTTTTCCCTGTTTCCCCATCTATTTCCCATGAAGTGATGGGCCCAGATGCCATGATCTTCGTTTTCTCAATTTTGAGCTTTGAGCCAACTTTTTCACTCTCCTCTTTCACTTTCAGCAAGAGGCTTTTTAGTTCCTCTTCACTTTCTGCCATAAGGGTGGTGTCATCTGCATATCTGAGGTTATTGATATTTCTCCCGGCAATCTTGATTCCAGCTTGTGCTTCTTCTAGCCCAGTGTTTTTCATGATGTACTCTGCATATAAGTTAAATAAGCAGGGTGACAATATACAGCCTTGATGTCCTCCTTTTCCTATTTGGATCCAGTCTGTTGTTCCATGTCCAGTTCTAACCGTTGCTCTCTGACCTGCATACAGGTTTCTCAAGGAGCAGGTCAGGTGGTCTGGTATGTCCATCTCTTTCAGAATTTTCCACAGTTTATTGTAATCTACACAGTCAAAGGCTTTGACATAGTCAATAAAGCAGAAATAGATGTTTTTCTGGAACTCTCTTGCTTTTTCAATGATCCAGCGGGTGTTGGCAATTTGATCTCTGGTTCCTCTGCCTTTTCTAAAACCAGCTTGAACATCAGGAAGTTCACAGTTCACATATTGCTGAAGCCTTGCTTGGAGAATTTTGAGCATTACTTTACTAGCATGTGAGATGAGTGCAATTGTGCGGTAGTTTGAGTATTCTTTGGCATTGCCTTTCTCTGGGATTGGAGTGAAAACTGCCCTTTTCCAGTCCTGTGGCCACTGCTGAGTTTTCCAAATGTGCTGGCATATTGAGTGCAGCACTTTCACAGCATCATCTTTCAGGATTTGAAATAGCTCAACTGGAATTCTATCACCTCCACTAGCTTTGTTCATAGTGATGCTGTCTAAGGCCCACTTGACTTCACATTCCAGGATATCTGGCTCTAGGTGACATCCTGTTTGTTTCAGCCAGCACCTAATGATAGTCTTATCTTCCCATCTCTGTGTGAGGGTAGGAGCCTAACTCTGATAAGTGACAGTTAACAAATCCAGAGAAAGATAGAGGAAAAGAATAGAATGGGAAAGACTAGAGATCTCTTCAAGAAAAATAGAGATTCCAAGTGAACATTTCATGCAAAGATGGACACAATAAAGGACAAAAATGGTATGGACCTAACAGAAGCAGAAGATATTAAGAAGAGGTAGCAAGAATACACAGAACTATACAAAAAAGATCTTAATGACCCAGATAATCACAATGGTGTGATGACTCATCTAGAGCCAGATATCCTGGAAGGTGAAGTTAAGTTGGCCTTAAGAAGCATCACTGCAAACAAAGCTAGTCAAGGTGATAGAATTCCAGCTGAGCTATTTCAAATCCTAAAAGATGATGTTGTGAAAGTGCTACATTCAGTATGTTAGCAAATTTGGAAAACTCAGCAGAGGCCACAGGACTGGAAGAGGTCAGTTTTCATTCTAATTCCAAAGAAAGACAATGCCAAAGAATATTCAAACTAGTGCACAATTGCACTCGTCTCACATGCTAGCAAAGTGATGCTCAAAATTCTCTAAGCTAGGGTTAAACAGTACGTGAACTGAGAACTTCCTGATGTTCAAGCTGGATTTAGAAGAGGCAAAGAAACCAGAGGTCAAATTGCCAATGTCTGTTGGATCAAAGAAAAGGCAAGAGAGTTCCAGAAAAAACAACTACTTCTGCTTCATTGACTACGCTAAAGCCTTTGACTGTATGGATCACAGCAAACTGGAAAATTCTGAAAGAGATGGGAATACCAGAACACCTGACCTGCCTCCTGAGAAATCTGTATGCAGGTCAAGAAGCAACAGTTAGAACTTGGCATGGAACAATGGACTGGTTCAAAATTGGCAAAGAAATAGGTCAAGGCTGTATACTGTCACCCTGCTTATTTAACTTTTATGCAGAGTATGTATAATATGAAATGCCACACTGGATGAATCACAAACTGGAATCAAGATTGCAGGGAGACATACCAATAGCTTCAGATATGCAGATGACACCATCCTTATGACAGAAAGCGAAGAGGAAGTAAAGAGCTTTTTGATGAAAGTTAGAGGAGAGTGAAAAAGCTGGCTTAAAACTCAAGATTCACAAAATGAAGATCATGGCATCTGGTCCTGAAACTTCATGGCAAATGATGGGGAAACAATGGAAACAGTCAGACACTTTATTTTTCTGGGCTCCAAAATCACTCCAGATGGTGACTGCAGCCATGAAGTTAAAAGACACTTGCTCCTTGGAAGAAAAGCTATGAACAATCTAGACAGCACATTAAAAAGCAGAGACATCACTTTAC
This sequence comes from Bos grunniens, assembly GCF_055505025.1. Lineage (NCBI taxonomy): Eukaryota > Metazoa > Chordata > Mammalia > Artiodactyla > Bovidae > Bos > Bos grunniens. Next base: position 63,444,099 of record NC_141168.1, on the reverse strand, counting down.
CAACAAAGGTCCATCTAGTCAAAGCTATGGTTTTTCCAGTACTCATGTATGGATGTGAGAGTTGAACTATAAAGAAAGCTGAGCACCGAAGAATTGATGCTTTTGAACTGTGGTGTTGGAAAAGACTCTTGAGAGTCCCTTGGACTGCAAGGCTATCAAACCAGTCAATCCTGAATATTCATTGGAAGGACTGATGCTGAAGCTGAAGCTTCAATACTTTGGCCACCTTATTTGAAGAGCTGACTCATTAGGAAAGACACTAATGCTGGCAAAGACTGAAGGCAGGAGAAGGGGGTGACAGAGGCTGAGATGGTTGATGGTATCATTCACTCAATGGGTATGAGTTTCAGAAAGCTCCAGAAGATGTTGAATGACAGGGAAGCCTGGCATGCTGCAGTCCATGGGGTCACAGAGAGTCAGACACAACTGAGTGACTGAACAACAAACGCAGATGGATTTCACATGGACCAAACCTCCCTCCCCCTGCTTCCCATTTTTCATAAACTTCCACTTCCTGGCTGCTGCTCAATGCCCCCCCTTTCTCCTTTCTCTTTCCCAACTCTTTTATTCTGCACAAGTTGAAGTTGAATTCGTTTATAAAGGAGCCTCTTCCGTATTGTGATGGTTTGTTACTGATTAAAGCCTGTCCTTATCACTTTAACTAGTGTCTGGCTTTATCTCTGACATTTACAATGACACTCTCATTGTACACAGGGCTCATCCTAATCTAGTAAGTTCTCATCACAATCCTTACCTTATTTATATTTGCAAAGGATCTATTTCTAAATAAAGCCATATTCTCAGGTTCTGGTGAAAAGAAATTTTAGGGGAACACAATTCAATCCTCAAAACCCCCATATCCAATTAGTCACTGTGGCAAATTCTGTTAATCGTCCACCTAATATCCAATGCCTATTTGTTCCATGCTAATTTTTTCTTTTTCCAAAAAGACATTGTGATTAGCTCCTGGCTTGGACCATGGTCACTCCTAGGTAACCAAGACCCTCCAGTCCTCAACTTCCCCAGCTTTCACTGCAGTTTGAGGCTGAGAAGTGAGAAAGCCTCTGGCCCATGACACCTAAAGTTGGCTGTGAAACAGAGGGTCATTCAGCAGCATGGGGCAGAAACCAAGGGAACTGAGAATTTCCCAGATATTGGCAAGCTTCTGCACAAACACCTGCAGCCACCTGCATTTTCTTGAGTAAAATAAGTGCCTATGTGTTAAGCCCTATACAGCAGAAATTCTGTTTTTTGCATACAAATTCATTTCTAATTGATTTGCTCACCAAGCTCAGTTAATTTTCTTTTTGAAATCTCTCTCCTATTCATTGCTTCCTTTCCATTCAATCAAGTCTTCCTCATTTTTCGGTAGACAATTATAACATCCTCATTAGCCTCCCAGCCCCCCTGCCTCATTCAAGTCTCATCTGTTCCCTGTGGGTCCACCAGAGTAATTGTTCTGCAACACAGATCATGCCCTCTGCTCAGAAACGTTCCTCAGCTCCCAATTACTTAGAGAATAAAGTCTAAAATTGTCAGCATTAATGATCTGGCCTTAATCTATTGTTTTCTAGTCTCATTTACTTCCATATCTCTCATTCGCTCTAGGCTTGGCATCACCAGATGACTTTCTTAGTGAGTGCGTGCCTGTGTAATAAGTTGCTGCAGTCTTGTCTGACTCTGCGACTCTATGGACTGTAGCCCTCTGTAGTTATGCTCTTCTGTCACAGGATTCTCCAGACAAGAATACAGGAGTGGGTTGCCATGCCCTCCTACAGGGGATCTTCCTGACCCAGGAACTGAACCTGTGTCTCTTAGGTCTCCTGCATTGGGTTCTCTACCACTAGCGTCACCTGTGTGTTTTCCCATATCTCAGCCTCTTTCTTCCATCTGGAATAATTTGGGGGACTCCTGTTGATCCCTCAGAATCCAGCCCAAATGTGTCCTCCTCCATGAAGGCCTCTGTAGTCATCCAGTAGGATTTTAATCCTTGAACCCACATAGGATTATCATGCTCTATTTCAGGAAGCCCCTAGCTTTAAAATGTGTGACTTGCAGATAACTTGCACTTCCATCTACTGTGCATTTACACAGCTAACTCCTCTTTCCCATGCTGAGTGTAGACTTTCATCCTTCAACGATAAACATTTCACGCCATCACAAGGGCCTTCTACCTGACAGCCAAACATTTGATCTCGACAGCTTCATCATCTCGATCCCTTTGCAATGCCCATGCAATTATTTGAATATCCTAGTGCATTCACTCAATATTTTATAAACATGAAAGTGATACTACTAATGAAAATATAATTGGCACCAACATTAAAATCATGAACTGGGCTCAGATTTGCTGTATCTTTGACTTTAATCAGATACTAATAGCACTTAAATTGGTCCACCATGATTAATTGTGAAGAAATGGTACAAAACTAGAGAATATGTAGAAAATGAGAGAGTATATTGTTGCAGGTTATGACTTGAAGTCCAAGTCTAGTAATGGGAAAAGGAGATGTATTTTAAATGATGGATTTAATGAGCTGCAAAATATAGTGCAATTATCCAAAGGCATATATAATATCACAGGTCCTATAGCTGTTGATTGGAATACACCTTAGTAGAAATACTTTTATCAAGAAAAAAAAATGAGAATTGGTGTTTTATTTTTCTAAAAGTAAAAATGTTTAAAAATTACAGACCACAAAGCCAGCATCACATTTTCTGCAAAATCTCCATTAGCAAGGCTTTCTCTCCAAAATGGAAATAACTTTTTAAAAAGAATTCTAAAAATCATCTAAAGGAGATAGAGAACTCTCCGTTGAAATAAGAAATTACTTTAGAAAATTACTTTTATTGTCTCTATTTAACATTTAATCTATGTTTTTAATTTTTAAAAAATGTTAAAAATCATCATGTACATATGCTAGAACACTTAGGGATAAAATAAACTGCACATTTGTATCATAATTACAGCTTGCATCACATACTAAGCCCCACATAAAGAGAATCCCCCACATAGCTGGTACATCTGTAGCTCAGCTTCTGCAGGCACAGTATAAGGGAGATGTTAATTAATTGGACTTCAAGAGAACAAAGAATTCCTGATCAAATAAGTTTAGGAAGGCCATTTGCTAAGTCCCCGTCTAGGAGATTCAAAATACACATTAGCATATTAAAGAAGTCCCTTGTTTAAAATAAATCCATTTAACTTTGTTTTATTATTTATTTGTATAAGAAATTTTTTCCCCCTCAACACACCTATTAACAAGCCTTTCCCAACAAAGAACACAAAACTATATAAAAAATTGAACAGCTTTCCCTTAATCTCAATTTAAGAAAACTAAATGATGGATTTCACGGAAAGAAAGATGTCTTATTTTGAATTTTCTGCTGTGCATAGCACAGTGTTTGGTACAAAAGTTCTCAACAAATGCTTAACAATTATTTAACTTAATGAGAAGAAAAAAAGGAAGACAATTTGCAATGTCTGGAGCTCTGAAAGAGCTTTGAAACCTACTTGACTTCCAACTAGTGATCTTCTTTGGTGTGTGTGCACTAATATATATGTTGAAAATTTACCATTCTAACCTTTTAAACATGTACAATGCAGGGGCATTAAGTACATTCATATCATTGTGCAACTACCATCATTGTTTCTCTCTAGAACCTTTTTATCATCCCCAACAGAAACTCTGTGCCTCTACCCTCTTAGGGTCCCTGGATGGGTCTGAAAATTAAACTGACAAAGACAGATTAATAGGAGAAGAACATACAAATTGATTTTATGCAAGTTTTATGTGACTTGGGAGCCTTCATAAGGAAATGAAGACCCAAAGAAATGGTTAATCCTGAGTGTTCTCATACCAGATATAAGGAAGAGGGAAAAGCTGTGGGAAGATGTGAGAGGACAAAGGTGAGCCAAGTATGGTAAACTGGGGGAATCTAGCAAGGCCAGTTAGTTCAGATTCTTCCCAGTGCCCTCCTCCTTGGAGATAAGGAGACTTTTCTCCTTATCTCTAAGGAGAGAGGAATGGTACCTCTCACATAGGGGTCTTAAAACTTGCTTCAGGGGAAGGTCAGAAAGTCCTTCTTGCACATGTCATCCTCAGATTCCTTCAGCTTGAAAGGAATATTCATATTCAATATGGCAAGTTGCCATATTTTGGAGTAGTGAGTCCTGGACCACATCATTATTAGGCAATAACCCCATTCTCCACACTCCTGAGTTTCTGGAAAACTCTATTCTTTCTCTTTTTAGACATTTGCCAATTCTAGATGCTTCATGTAAGTGGAATCTTACAGTACTTCACTTATTCTACTTAGCATAATGTTTCAAAGGTTCATCCACATTACATGATGTATCAGAATTTTATTGCTTTTTAAGGCTGAATGATATTTCATTGTACTGAAAGGGTTCAAGATGAGCCTTCCCAAAATGTATCACTTTGGCATGTAGGTTATTTTGAGCTGAAGATAATTAAAGCCCCAAAAACCTAGGAAGCAATTTTTTTAACCTTCCTATTAAATATCTGTAAGAAATTAGATAGGGGGCCTGGCTGAGAGAGAGCACTATCACCAAAGATAACTTTGTATTTGGATGACCTATCTGTATGGCAGGGCAAACATCTAATCACCAAACATCCACCCTTCTTACTGTCCTGGGAATCACTTTCCTCCCCTTTGAAGACCCAGAACTCTATCCTATTCCTTAGCTCTGGATGGCTTATAAGCCTCTATTGCCCGACTACCTTTTGGGGTCTTATATTTTTAAGTACTCCTGTATGTACAAAACTAAACTGGTTTTCTCCTGTGACTCTGTCTTATGTCAGTTTGCTCATTAGATTGCTAAAAACCCTAAAAGGGTAGAAGGAAAAGTGTTCCTCCTCTGTAATATCTACATACTAAAAGGGTACAGAACATGCCACCACAATATATGCCGTTGTGGCACATTAATTATTTTGAGCTGAAAGCACTTGAGAAAAGCAATAGATGCAGGAAGGACCCTCTCTTTTGTTTTGCTTTTTTTTTTTTTGGCTGTGTCACTGGTCGTGCAGGATCTTAGTTCCCTGATCCGGGATCAAACCTGTGTCTCCTGCAGTGAAAGTGTGGAGTCTTAACCACTGGACCACCAGGGAAGTCCCAGGAAGAGATCTCTGATCTTCCTTTTTCTACTTAAAATCAGATCATAAAATTTCCCATTAGAGGGGTGCCATCTCTATACTAGGAAGAGAAGAATGCTTTTATCACAAGACTGGGAGCCTATACTGAAATGGATCTGTACAAATTCTGCTAAAATAAAACAAACCTATTAAAAGAACTTCCATTAGTTTCCCTCATATATTTCAAGTTGCTGTCCCATAATTTTTTGCCCCTGACCCAAAGCCCTATGTCTTGTCACACCTGCACAATTTCTCATTCTTTGTTTAAAAAGGTATGCAAGTTTTGGAACCTAATGTCTTCATTTTCCTTTTGAATATTTCCTGTGTACATGGAAAAATATTAGATAACATTTGTATGTTTTTCTTCTGTTGAGCTGTTCTGTCAGTTTAATTCATAGGCCCAGCCACAGAGACTACAAAGGTAAAAGGAAAATTTCCCTCCCCTATAAACCACATTTTGTAATTAATTCTTCTGTTGATGGGCACTTGGATTATTTCTACTTTTTGACTATTGTAAATAATGCAGTGTAAAACAAATAATATAGCTCACTATCCAGTTCTATGAGGATAGGAGTTTCAAGTCATTAGCCACTGTATTAGTTGACTGAAAGTAAACCCTAAAAGAAATTCAGGATGGAAAACAGGTAAGGCACTCCATGCTTTGGAAAAATAGACCCCTTAGATAGTTACAGATATCTCTGGAAAAAATTTTAACGAACCCGGATTCTTAACTCTTCGCATATACAGAACAGCACTAAAATCATTAACTGAAATACCTGATCCTCGTGACAAGCAGTAAGCTTTCACTGAGATTTATGCTTGACTGCAAGCATTCTATAACCAAAGTGATATATACATATATCTATGTAATACATATATGCATGCATACCAAGTCGCTTTAGTCGTGTCCAACTCTTTGCGACCCTATGATAGGGTCTGTAGCCCACAAATGTCCTCTGTCCATGGGATTCTCCAGGCAAGAATACTGGAGTGGTTTGCCATTCCTTTCTCCAGGGGATCTTCCCAATTTAGGAATCAAACTTGCATTTCTTATGTCTCTTGCATTGGCAGGGAGGCTCTTTACCACTAGCGCCACTTGGGAAGCCTATATATATATATATATATAATCTTAAGATCATTACCTCAGTGCTGAGAGATTGTTTCCCAGGCTATAGTCCTCAGTAAGGTCCTTGAATAAACCTGAAACCCACAACTCTTGCATTGTGCTTTTTTCTTTTAGTTGACAGTTCCTGTGAACATTGGTATGCAAGTATTTGTTTCAGCTCCCACTTTCCAGTCTTTTGGGTATACTCCTGGAAGTAGAATGGCTGGATCATATGTTTAATTTTGAGGCATCACTATATTGTTTTCTATGGTGGCTTACTATTCCCTTCAGCAAGGCATACAGAGTCAAATTTGTTAGCCTCCATACTCATGTATAGATCTGACAGTTTGATCATAAAGAAGGCTGAACACTGAAGAACTGATGCTTTCAAACTGTGGTGATAGAGAAGACTCTTGAAAGTCCCTTGAAAGACTCTTGAAAGTGCCTTGGACAGCAAGGAGATCCAACCAGTCAATCTTCAAGGAAATCAACCCTGAATATTTATTGGAAGGACTGATGCTGAAGCTCAAATAATTTGGCCACCTGATATGAAGAACTGACTCATTATAAAAGAACCTGATGCTGGGAAAGATTTAGGGCAGAAGTGGGCAACAGAGGATGAGATGGTTGGATGGCATCATTGACTCAATGGACATGAGTGTGAGCAAACTCCGGGAGATAGTGAAGGCCAGGGAAGCCTTGTGTGCTGCAGTACATGGGGTTGCAAAGAGTTGGACACGACTGAGCAAGTGAACAACAACCTCATCAACACCAACACCTGTTATTTTCTGCTTTTTGATAACAGCCATTCTAATGGGTATGAAACAGTATATCATTGAGGGTTTGAATTGTATTTCCCTAATAACTAGGGGTGTTAAACATCTTTTTATGGGCCTATTGGCCATTTTAATACTTTCTTTGTCCATTTTTGAATTCCAACCAATCATCTTTTAACATGACAAGATCAGGGAATGCTTCAGCTTGTCAGTGATCATCTAGACATATAAAATGTTATAAATTATTATTTTAAAATATAATTTGTGGGAGATGAATGAGAAGGTACATGAATAGAATTTATTAATTTTCTTATCTTTTTCTTTTTTCCAGTTCCCATCTGACCTTAGTGAGTAACCAGGTTTATCTGAAGAATGTGACAAAGAAAAATCTAAAAAGTAATTTTATGATTTTTCTGGATTATTCCATTTCTTATAAATTTTCATATGTCTTTTTAAAAAATATAAAATGTTTCAAGCATTGTAAATTTTCATTTGGGGGTTCCTGGTTGGTGCAGTGGTAAAGAATCTGCCTGCCAATGCAGGAGACATGAATTGGGAAGATCCCCTGGAGTAGGAAATGGCAACCCACTCCAGTATTCTTGCCTGGAAAATCCATGGACAGAGGAGCTATGTAGGCTACAATCCATGGGATTGCAAACAGTCAGATACGACTAAACGACCAAGCATGCATGCATGCAAATTTTCATTTAACCCAAGATTTTCCCAGTTTTTCTCCTTCATGTCCTGTTAGGAAACATGTCCATTAGGAAAAATTGTTAAAGATTTTGAAATGGACATGATTACTTGGTGTCCTTTCAATGGAATGTTTGACATCGCCTGGCTCTCCCTTTAGGTTACCTGATCTTCTTGGGGCCTGTGCTTTGAACTGTCTTTGATTTAGCTATTTTATAAGTCAAGATATTATAGAAAACTGACTGATTATTCTTGTTCATAATTTGTAATAGAGACATAACTGATTTCCTCTCTATAGAAAAGATGATTCCAGCATTATAATTTAGTGCCCATAGAATCTCTATTTTTTGCATCTATTAGCAAATTTACTTCAGGATTCCTGATTGCCTTCCATATGTCTGTTTTGATTCTTTTTTGAACTGGCTGCAATAGCTTACTGGTTCCTTTGAGTAAGGAGATAGATGGGCCCTAGACTGAGCAGCTGGAATTTGTTCCCTGTGGATAGATACTCCAAGATGAAGATAATAGCAGGAACTAGAGTGGAGCTGAGCCCCGCCCAGATAAAAGACAGAGACCACATATTACTCATTCTGGAAGTCACAGAGGTCTTTCCAACTATAGATTCCCAGAGAGGGTTGTTGGAGGTCAAAAGGGAGTGATGGCAACCTACCCATAGGCCTCTTCACTAGAATCCATCTTAGCTAAGAGATGTCCATGCAAATACAGGAGGACCCAGAGATAAACCAAATGCAGACTGAGAACCAGCAAAAACGAGATGACTAACCAAAGGAAACCTGGAAGAAATGCCCATATAAGTAATTCAAATTACCAGGAGGGCATGGCTCTCTCTGGGCCTGCTTGTGTGTCTATCCACTTATACTCTTTTCCCTCATAATAAACACTTATTTCACTACTTTCCATCTCTGTGGGAATTTGTTACTATAAAGCTGATGTGCCAAAGCCTCGTCTCTGGTCACTAGTCTAGTAGCTAGGATTCAGCACTCTAGCTGCTGCGGCCTGACTTCAATCTCCGGCTGGAAACCGAAATCCCACTGCAAGCCCTTTGCAAGCTAAGGCCACCCAAGATCGCCCTTATTAATTAATGAGTTCAATAAAATCTTAAACATATGTTCACTTTGTATTTGTATTTTAGCATTTTTGAAAATCACCCTTGAAGAACCTCTTTATTTTCAATCCTGATTATGTATTTAGTCCCCTTGTGGCTTTAAGTAAATTTTTAACGTAAGCTATGTTTTACCTTTGAACAAATTCCATTTTTCCACTAATAAAGTCAACATTTATAAAGAAAGTCAATATTGCATATTTACCTATTAATCAGATAAACATTTATTAATTTTAAGAAGCATTATTTAATGTCATTTCACCTTCTTTCCCTCTCCACTCTGCCAAAGCATTCTAATTGTCTGTTGCTTATCAAATCTAGGAGTCATTTCTCTTTTGGACAAGGTCACTCTGCTAGTAATTAAGGAAAAGTTGTAGAAACAGTTTGTCTGTTTATCTGAGTTAAATATATAAATATCTGGAGGTTATTATTTTCTTATAGCTTTCTGAATAAACTGAACAAATGCAAACTGTGTGAGACTACAATTAGTGCTGGCCCTGCCTCAATGAGTATTTTACCAATGACTGTTATGTCTACTGTGGGGATGATTTAAATTAATTTTTATTGAACACATGCTGTTTTTCAGGCACTTCTACTGTATTATTTAAATTAGATGATACAGTAAAAGTGCCTGAAAAACAGCATGAGTCTGTGTTCAAGGGCCAAATTAAGATCTATAACTTAAAGTTACAGGGAAAATAATTTCACTGAATATAAAAGAGCAACTTTTTAGTTGTTAGGGCTATTTGAAAATGGAGCAATATATTTCATGAGGCATAAGAAAACAGAGTGGTTAAGAACAAGAAATTTGATGTCAGGCAGACCTATTTATGTATTCCTAGTCCATCATACATTAATTTCATGACCTTAAAAAAAGCTTCTTTTTAGTTCCCTTATCTGTAAAATTAAAAAAAAAAAGTATCTACTTCATAGTGGGTTATTTTTTTCTCCCTGAGCAGTTAACAACCTTCTCACACTTTTCCTCCTACATAGTATGCCTTCACCAAGTCTGTGTCCACTCTGTTGAGGTGGATATTCTGGTAGAATAGAAGGCAATTTGCTACTAGGGCTGAAAGTCAACTTACTAAGTTTCTTTAACAGAGACAGGTTGAGAGGCAGCTAGAGCATTCTGGGAGTTTTCACTGATGGAGACTCCAGGGTCAAGGCTAGATTAAGCTTTGATGAGTCTACTGGGAGTCTAGTCAGGGCTTGAAGCTCCTCATAAATCTTTGGGTTTCAGTGGAGGGCAATGCTTTAGGCCCTAAAATTGCTACAAAGTAGTCTGGAAGAACTGTAGAACCAAAAAAGAGTGGGGAAAATCCAACTTCCTTCACAATGTTTTTATGAAGAGTAAAAGAGGTAACACTTTTAAGTGTTTCTAGCACAAAATCTGGCGCACAGTAAGACTTCAAGTGGCACTTTTTAAAAAACAGTTATTATTTTGTCTGTGATCCAAGGAGAATGAGAAACACATGGAATGGAATTAGCTCAGTTGAGCCCAGACTAGATCATCAACCCTCAGCTAATCCACAGAGATTAACAGACATATATGTTCGTTGTTTTGAGCTAGCGAGTTTTAAGATGGCTTGTTATTCAGCATTGGCTAACTAATACACGAAGATCACTTTCAGTTCCAACATAATATAATTCCATAGGAGTGTAGTACACCTCTTTGTCTCTCTTATTTGGAAGCTGAATTACAGACACTTCCGAACCATGAAGTGAAGAGTAAAATGTATCAGTTCTCAACACTGAAGTTTATAAAATTGCTGTCTCAAGAATCTACACTTGATTACTATTATACTTCCTGTTTCTTTCACAATTCTCTCATAGCTTGTCTCTCAGACAGATATTACGTGGCTTATTACCACAAAAAAGCCAGTCTGTATTGCAAGTACACAATGACTTGTCATTCATTTAGAAAGGATTGCTTGGTGTTTCCAAAAATATTGAAACCCACATTCTTAAGCATTTAAACATTAACTCTTATGATCCGTTTCTGCCATTCCTAATGGAAGAAGAGGAGAAATCTTTACAGACTTCTAATAGTCTCCACATCCTCGGAAGTCTAGGAGTTCTCAGTTTAAGACTCTAATTAATTTTAATTATTCATGCTCAATAATCTTTGTGTTTCATATTTTGAATTTTTAATGTAATCTTAGTTATGTATAAGGAAAATACAAATAATAAATCTTACTTATTTGGGGCTGATAATTCAAATCATTATTTCCCTTTCTTTTTAATTTTGCTCAATTTCAAAAATTATCTCCCTCACAGAAATCTAATAGGTCACTAAAAATAGATAGACCACACAGTTTTATTTTATATTACATGATGGAAAGTATTAGAATACTTTAAACACAATTTTCAATTAAACTTGTGTTTAAACAGTAATTCATTTCTTTATTCCCATAGTAGAGTTTAAACTATGCTTACACAGTTTAAAGAAACAATAAAGTTTAAGCGGGGCTTCCCAGGTGGTACTAGTGATAAAGAAGCTGCTGCCAATACAGGAGACCTAAGAGATACTGGTTAGATCCCTGGGTTGCGAAGACCCCCTGGAAGAGGGCATGGCAACCCACTCCAATATTCTTGCCCAGGAACAGAGGAGCCTGGTGGACTACAGTCCATAGGGTCGCAAAGTCTGACATGACTGAAGTGACTTAGCACTGCTGCTGCTGCTAAGTTGCTTCAGTCGTGTCCAACTCTGTGCGACCCCGTAGATGGCAGCCCACCAGGCTCCGCCATCCCTGGGATTCTCCAGGCAAGAACACTGGAGTGGGTTGATGCACACAAAGTTTAATTAAGTGACAAGTTAGTTTGAAAGAATTAAGTTGTCGAATTGAATTCAGCCTTTTCTTCTTATAAATTGTTTTCTAAGTTTGGTGGAAGAGTAAACTGTTGAGACTCTAAAATTGCTTATGTTGGTCTTTCTATTCAAAAACCCTAGTTTCCCCTACTAATTATTAATTTACAAGTCAAGGGTAACAGGGATAAAAGAATGAACTAAATGGTGATTGCTAAGACTTTTTTTTTTAGGTTCCTGATATTAATCTCCTCTATCGTCCTTAACAACTCACTGAATATTTATGCCAAAAGATGCTTATTTGGGGGTATTTGGTCATCCTTTCTTTCCTGGGAATTGGTCTTGTCATTGATGGGGTGGATCTCTGACAATCAGGTTTCCTCTACACGAGTTTGATCAATCGGTATAGCTGATTGTAATACAGGCAAGTTCTTAGTTGTAAACAACACCAAACGACTCTGGGATATTTGAAAATAAAAAATAATTATTGAGAGAATTTAGGAATGTTCACAGAATCCCCGAGAAGACCTGAAAAACTGGGCTTGGGAAAAAATGAGCAACAACTAAAGGAGACCATAGAAGGACAGTCAAAGTCATGCTGCAGAAAGAATCTGGGTAACATGTAACTGCTGTCATTGGCCTGCAGTCATCACTGTAACACCAGATATTGGAAGCTGCTACTGGAACTACTGTCACAGAGAACTAGATGCTAGGGTCATTGGTGCCACAGTTATAGAAAAAAAAAATCCAAATTGTTTGTATCACTTGTTTCAAATTCAAAGTTTCAGACAAGAGGATCTGCCTTTTATCAAGTGAGTTCAACTGAAAGGAAAGCTGTAGAAAACTCCATCTGTGCCCCAAGTTCAAGTCACATTATCCAATCCAGTTTTACTGTCGTTATTTATCAATTGGCACAGGAATCATAAGGGAGAACAATGTGATGAATTGGTACCATAAAGTTCAAAATAATTGAGGCAGTCAGTCATTCTGGGCTGTTCTCTTGAATGACAGAGATGTAAACTAGGGAGCCGTGGAATTTCTACCTACCACGTGGCTGGGAGGCACAGAAAATATATCTGTAGAAAAAGAGAACAAAGCAATTTATACAGAGACTCAGAGTTGAGACATAGAGAAAGTTCTGTTGGCTTTGGTCCCTAGCTGCATTACACTACCCTCGTTGTTTAGTTGCCAGGTCGTGTTTGACTCTTTGTGACCCCATGGACTGCAGCACGCCAGGCTTCCCTGTCCTTCATCACTCCCAGAGCTTGCTCAAACTCACGTCCATTGAGTTGGTGATGCCATCTAATCACCTCGTTCTCTGTCACCCCCTTCTCTTCCTGCCCTCAATCTTTCCCAGCATTAGGGTCTTTTCCAATGAGTCGGCTCTTTGCATCAGGTAACCCTGTAACGTCAGCTTCAGCATCAGTGCTTCCAATGATTTTTTAGGTTGATTTCCTTTAGGATTGACTGGTTTGCTCTCCTTGCTCTCCAAGGGACTCTCAAGAGTCTTCTCTGGCATTGCAGTTCAAAAGCATCAATTCTTCAGTGCTCTGCCTTCCTTATGGTCCAACTCTCACATCTGTACGTGACTATTGGAAAAACCATGGCTTTGATTATAAGGATCTTTGTCAGTAAAGTGATGTCTCTGCTTTTTAACATGCTGTCTAGGTTTGTCATAGCTTTTCTTCCAAAGAGCAAAAATCTTTTAATTTCACGGCTGCAGTCCCTGTCTGCAGTGATTTTCAAGTCCAAGAAAATAAAGTCTTTCACTGTTCCCATTTTTTCCCCATCTATTTACCATGAAGTAAATAGTTTTTTGAATGTTGAGTTTTAAGCCAGCTTTTTCATTCTCCTCTTTCACTCTTATCAAGAGGCTCTTTAGTTCCTCTACCATTATTGTGGTATCATCTGCATATCTGAGGTCATTGGTATTTCTTGCAGCATTCTTGATTCTAGCTTGTGATTTATCCAGCCCAGCATTTCGCATGATGTACTCTGCATAGAAGTTAAACAAGCAGGGTGACAATATACAGCCTTGGGTTCTCAGAAATAGCACTCTGTCTTATACTGTCCTTCAGTTTTGCTTAGGCTAGGTCAAGTTGCTTTTATAATTTACCAAGTATCCTAACCAACATAACTCTCTGAATTTCATTATTCTTAACCATAAATGACAATTTTAACACTTATCCTATGTATCTCATGGAGAGAATAAAATGAGATAACAGAGTCAGAAAGAATCACAAACTTTTAAGAGTTCCTTTAATAATATCCCCCATAAATGGTTGTCCAGCCTTTTTCCTTGACAGGAAATCGCTATTTCTTAAGGCAGTCTGTTCTCTCCTAAGCCATTTTCTTCTAAAGGCTGAACATTCTCAGGTTGTTTAAGTATATGTCAAGATTTCCCTCCATCAGAGTGCCTACAATGACCAGGTTTGGATATACAAGTTGAAGAGAGAAAAAAATTTTGATTAAGGTCTACATCATTGGAAAAAAAAAAAAAGACTTTGTTAATAAGGCCATCAGGCTGTGCATTCACATTTTTACAGTGATTTCAAATTCCCAACAGATAATTTTATGATTAAGAAAAAACAGGAATTTCAGGAATCATAAATTATTATGAATTTTTTATTGTATTTACGGGTTTTTAGATAATGATGAGTGACCATAATAATAAGCAGTGTATCATTTTTTACTAACAGGATTATTCTAAAAGTTTCAGAGGTTTTCTGTAAAAATAAAGAGAAAAAATGTGGGGTTTCCCTGATGGACCAGTGGTTAAGAATCCACCTGTCAATACAGGGGGAAATGGGTTTGATCCCTGGTGTGGGAGGATAACACATGCCAAGGAACAACTAAGCCCATGCACCACAACTGCTGAACCCAGGCGTGCTGGAGCCTGCAAGCCACAAGAGAAGCTATTACAATGAGAAGCCTGTACACCTCAAAGAATCAGCCCCTGCTTGCTAAAACCAGAGAAACCATGTATGCAGCAACCAAGACCCGGTGCAGCTAAAAATTAAATAAGCAAGTTAATTTATTAATAAAAAGACAAAAAAATACAAAGAGTATATATTTGAATAACATATAACAACGATCTCTACCTCATAATAGAAAAAAATCAAGAAGAGAAAATTAACACTAAATAAACACCCAATGAAGATGACTAAAAAATGAATGTTTCAGTTATCATTCTCAAAACAAATAAACAAAAGTACAGAAAATATAAACTGCCCTGACGATCTTGATCTTTGTTTTGTAACAAATATTCTAGATGTAGAAAATTTTATTTTCCGTTGACTCCCGTTGAATTGTTGAGTGTGTATAAAAGCACCTTGAAATTGAGTATTATAGCACATTAACATCATATAAGCACCTTTATTTTTATTTTGTCCGCTTGCTTTGATTTTTGAAATTGATATTGTTTTAAATAATTCAGATATGAGATTTATTTCTAATACATTGGACTATCCATTGATGATTGTTGCCTGAATCATTTGTTTCACGAAGGATTGTTCAGTTCAGTCACTCAGTCATGTTTGACTCTTTGCGACCCCATGGACTGAAGCATGCCAGGCTTCCCTGTCCGTCACCAACTCCCAGAGTTTACTCAAACTCATGTCTATCAATTTGGTGATGCCATCCAGCCATCTCATCCTCTGTCACCCCCTTCTCCTCCCGCCTTCAATCCTTCCCAGCATCAGGGTCTTTTCCAATGAGTCAGCTCTTTGCATCAGGTGGCCAAAGTATTGGAGTTTCAGCTTCATCATCAGTCCTTCCAATGAATATTCAAGACTGATTTTCTTTAGGATTGACTGGTTGGATCTCCTTGCAGTCCAAGGGACTCTCAAGAGTCTTCTCCAACACCACAGTTCAAAAGCATCAATTCTTCAGCGCTCAGCTTTCTTTATAGTCAAATTCTCACATCCATACATGACTAATTGATAAACAATAGCTTTGACTATATGGACGTTTGTTGGCAAAATGATATCTCTGCTTTTTAATATGCTGTCTAGGTTTGTCATAGCTTTTCTTCCAAGGAGCAAGGGTCTTTTAATTTCTTGCCTGCAGTCACCATCTGCAGTGATTTTGGAGCCCCCCAAAATAAAGTCTCTCACCGTTTCCATTGTTTCCCCACCTATTTGCCATGAAGTGACGGGACTGGATGCCATGATCTTAGTTTTCTGAATGCTGAGTTTTAAGCCTCACTCTCCCCTTTTATTTTCATCAAGAGGCTCTTTACCTCTTTGCTTTCTGCCATAAGGGTGGTGTCATCTGCATATCTGAGGTTATTGATATTTCTCCCGGCAATCTTGATTCCAGCTTGTGCTTCATCCAGCCTGGCATTTAGCATGATGTACTCTGCATATACAGGGATGTACTCTGCATATACATATACTCTGCATATACAGGCCTCCCTGGTGGCACAGAAGTTAAAGCGTCTGCCTGCAATGCGGGAGACCTGGGCTTGATCCCTGAGTTGGGAAGATCCACTGGAGAAGGAAATGGCAACCCACTCCAATATTCTTGTCTGGAGAATCCCATGGACGGAGGAGCCTGGTGGGCTATAGTCCACAGGGTCGCAAAGAGTCGGACACGACTGAGTGACTTCACTTTCACTTTCACATTCACACTGTATATAAGTTAAATGAGCAGGGTGGCAATATACAGCATTGACATACTCCATTCCCGATTTGGAACCACCCTGTTGTTCCTTGTCCAGTTCTTACTGTTGTTTCTTGACCTGCGTACAGATTTCTCAGGAGGCAGGTAAAGTGGTCTGGTGTTCCCATCTCCTGAAGAATTTCCCACAGTTTGTTGTGATCCACACAGTCAAAGGCTTTGGCGTAATCAATAAAGCAGAAGTAGATGTTTTTCTGGAACTCTCTTGCTTTTTCTGTGATCCAACAGATGTTGGCAATTTGATCTCTGGTTCCTCTGCGTCTTCTAAATCCATCTTGAACATCTGGAAGTTCACAGTTCACATACTGCTGAAGCCTGGCTTAGAGAATTTTGAGCATTGCTTTGCTAGTGTGCCGGGGACCAGCCCCGGCTGATCCAGGGTATTCGAAGCGGGGACGGCGTCGGCGAGGATCAGAAAACAACTGCTTAATTAAACGTTAATTAAGGATATAAAGAGTAATAGAATGAGGATAGCTCAGTGAAGAAATTCAGTGGAGAAAAGAGGCTGAAATAAGGATAGCTCAGTGAGGAAATTCAGTGGAGAAAAGAGGCTGAATAATTCAGCCAGAAGGTAAGAGAAAGAACGACATGGTGAGACCAAGTTTCGGTGAACAAGGCCCGCACTTTATTTTCCAAAGTAGTTTTTATACCTTAAGTTATGCATAGAGGATAATGAGGGAAGGGGTAGAGTCTTGCAGCAAGCCAGGCTTTCTTCCTGCAAACTTATCATATGCAAAAGCTTAGGTGATTTGCATCATCTTCTGGCCCGGAGGCCTGTTAACACTTTAAGACCTTCTCTTCAGAAAACTTATTTTTCTCTAAAGGTGATTGGTCAGGAGCCACCCTCCAAAAGCATTAGATAAAGTTGCATTCCTACAGAGCAAAGGTGTGGTGGGCTATAACAAGAAAAAGAATTAACTCAAGGGTCCCAGGTTACAAACATTAAAGCTACTACTTACACCAATTATATTAATCAATACACTGCCAGGGACACAGCAGGTAAGGGATATGGAAACTTAGCAGCAAACATTGGCCCAACAAGTGAAAATCCCTTCACCAATACAATTTCTAATCAATCTTTTAACTACTCAAAAGAATCTGTGTTTAGACAGTTTAGAACATCTCCTGCCTCTCATAGTTGGGAGGCTCTGAACAATCACATGTGGCCGGAAAAACCTATTCAGGCAGGCTAGAGGATTTCCAAAGGAGTTTGTAGGTTGAAACACTGTCACACCCAGGAATTATTAACTGGAGCTGTAAGCTAACTCTTTTTTCAGAGAGGTAGTGGGGGACAGCCCCCCGTAAAGTCAGAGGTGTAGGTGAAAGCACAAAGCAGAAAGTAGGCAGACTCTGGTTTTGGGGGTAGATTGCTCGAGAATTTCCAGGGAGACTCCTGAGGCTTGATCCCCGCCTTTGCGTATGCCAAGCCTCCTTCCTCATGACCTTTGCCAGGGGCGGAGCTCGCTCCCCGCACTAGTGTGTGAGATGAGTG
This sequence comes from Bos grunniens, assembly GCF_055505025.1. Taxonomy (NCBI): domain Eukaryota; kingdom Metazoa; phylum Chordata; class Mammalia; order Artiodactyla; family Bovidae; genus Bos; species Bos grunniens. Next base: position 63,426,268 of record NC_141168.1, on the reverse strand, counting down.
CAATTGTGTGGTAGTTTGAACATTCTCTGGCATTGTCTTTGGAATTAGAGTGAAAACTGACCTTTTCCAGTCCTGTGGCCACTGCTGAGTTTTCCAAATTTGCTGGCATACTGAGTGCGGCACTTTCACAGCATCATCTTTTAGGATTTGAAATAGCTTAACTGGAATTCCATCACTTCCACTAGCTTTGTTTGTAGTGATGCTTCCTAAGGCCCACTTCACTTCACATTCCAGATTGTCTGGCTCTAGGTGAGTGATCACACCATCGTGTTATCTGGGTCATGAATATCTTTTTTGTATAGTTCTTCTGTGTTCTTGCCACATCTTCTTTATATCTGCTGCTTCTGTTAGGTCCATTCCATTTCTGTCCTTTATTGTGCCCATCTTTGCATGAAATGTTCCCTTGGTATCTCTAATTTTCTTGAAGAGATCTATAGTCTTTCCCATTCTATTGTTTTCCTCTATTTCTTTGCATTGATCACTGAGGAAGGCTTTCTTATCTCTCCTTGCTATTCTTTGGAACTCTGCATTCGAATGGGTATATCTTTCCTTTTCTCCTTTGCCTTTAGCTTCTCTTCTTTTCTCAGCTATTTGTAAGGCCTCTGCAGACAACCATTGTTAGGTCCTTCCAATTCTGGAAATTTCTTTCATATATTGTAAAAAAACAACTTACCCTCAACAACAGTTTGGTTTTCTGAATTACAATTAAATCAAGAAAGACAGTGAAAGTTCTAATTCTTTTAATTGACAATTTTAGAATAAGCGGTGTGTGCCCTAGTTACTTGAAATAGGGTCTAGTGAATTTTTTTGTTTGTTTATTTTTGTCTCCCTCCTTTGAAGCATGATTAAATGTGTTTCAAACAACAGTATTTATTACTTTTTTTGATTGTCCCATCTTTAGCCAAAGAGACCCTTTGGTTTTGGTTTCAGTCACCTTGTGACACACTTATTTATGATGAATGGATTCCTTTGTTTGTATCACATGACATTTATGTATGTATCCTCCCCAGAGCTGAAGTCAGGCACTCTTCAGAGTGGCCCAGGTGCCTTTTAGTTGAAAATTGTATTAAAAATCCACAATGGATGACTTAAGTTATTTCATTTGTAGTAAAAATGAAAGTTTATACATATAAAGTTTTATTCCAAGGCAATAACTTTAGAACCTAGTATTTATTTAGGTAATAAATAAAACTGTAATTGCCTATTTTATTTTTATTTTAAGCTCACTTTTATATTACTTATGTAAAAGATGTGCATTGTTCACTATAAGTATACCTAAATTGGTTAATAACCATATACCAAGGTTTCATTTTTCCAAATGGCACAATTTATATTAAAAATTTCCCAAAAATATTTGTAATGAAGGATATAAATGAAATCTCAAATGTTTTTATATGTACACAAAAAGAATATCAATTTCATCAGAGTTGCTATAGTAAAAGCCTTGAAAAAACTTTCAGAAATTGGATGGGTTTGACGTTAGCTGTCAAGTTAGAGTTTTAATGTGGAATAAGTGAAGGGCTATAATTTCAAGTATTAGTAAACTCTGGTGTGGGAATGCATGGTATTCAAGTCAATGAAATGCAAAATGCTATCTAGCAGCAATTTTCAAAGTGAGGTCTGAGGACCCTTGGAGTTTTTTGAGACCCTTCTACGGGATTTGCAAGGTCCTTCCTTTTTCAACCAGGAGTTTGATTGAGGGCCAGTTTTCTCCATATCTTAGCTATTACAACATATCACAACAGACTGAATGCAGAATTAAAGTGAGCTTCCAGCTCTGTCATGACAGAGAGTAAACCGACTTGCAAAAAACGTGAAGAAACCCATTTTTCTCACTATTTTTTTTTAAGGTAGTCTCCATTAAAAAATATTCTTTGGGGTAAACAAAATGGGTTTATTATCTTAAAAATGAGTTAATAACCATATATCTACATTTTCTATGTTAATTTTTAATACAGTAAGTAGGGACATATGTAACCAGCACAAACAAAAGCTCTTTAAAGTCCTCATTTTTAAGAATGTAAAGAGAGAATTTCAAAAACATTTATTCTATGATATCTTGCACTATTTGCTTACTAATTGTAAGTATGTATGAATAGGAATGAGCTTGCCAGGTGGTGCTAGCAGTAAAGAACTTGCCAGCCAATGCAGAAGACATAAGAGATGTCAGCCATACGAAGATCCCCTGGAGGAGGGTATGGCATACTACTCCAGTATTCTTGCCTGGAGCAGGCTGCGGTCCATAGGGTCACACAGAGCTGGACATGACTGAAGCTATTTAGCACACATGCACGCATGAATAGGAATAGATTTGAAATATAAATATATTCACAGAATTTATAAACTTTATTTCAAGTTAACTTTGCTTAAATATCTCCTTGTGCATTAGACATGCTCTCTAACCACAGTTTAATTTTGTACCTTAGGAATACATGATTCATTTTCTTCCTGATGACATTAATGCTGAATGGAAGGCAACTCCACACAGGAAGTCAAATATCCAGTTTGGAATTTAACCAATGAATTTGAAGAATATGGGATGTTCTGAGGCTTCACCCCATCTTCTTTTTCTTTAAAAGTCTATTTCTTTTTTAAAGACCAGTTTTATGTTCATAGCAAAATAAAGCAGAAACTACAGAGACCCCACACGTGCACAGCCTCCTCAACTATCAACATCTCAGCACCCAAATGGACATTTGTTACAGCTGAGGAACCCACAAAGACACTCACTATCACCCAGTCTGCAGTTTACAACAGGTTCACTCTTGGTGTTATCCATTCCATGGGGTTTGACTAATATATGAGGACATGCATCACCTTGATATCATACAGAATATTTTCACTGCCCTAAACATCCTCTGTGCTCTGCCTATTCGTACCTTCTTCCATCATAACCTTTGTCAACCACAGATCATTTGACTGTCTCCATTGTTTTGCCTTTTCCAGAGTGTCAGATAGTTGGAGTCAAACAGTATACCATAACCTTTTCAGATTACCTCAGCTTCTTTTTTAGAATTTGTATTCATATTTTATTTTTAAATATATTTTTAATTGGAGGATATTTGCTTTACAATGTTGTGTTGATTTCTGCCAGATGACAGTGCAAATCAGCCAAGTAAGTATATATGTATATCCCTAATCTCTTGAGCCTCCCTCCAACCCCACATCTACCCTAACCGCCACACCACCCCTCTAGGTGATCACAGAGCACCTAGCGGAGCTCCCTGTGCTATACAGAGGCTCACTAGCTATCTGATTTACACATGGTAGTGTACATGTGTCAGTGCTACATTCTCAGTTCATCCACCCTTGCCTTCCTCCTTGTCCACAAGGCTGTTCTCTATGTCTGCGTCTCTATTCCCGCCCTGCAAACAGGTTCATGGGTACCATCGCTTCAGTTTCTTAAGTACATTTGATGACTCTTAGTGACAGGTCAGACTTAGCAACTTTTTGTATGTTTAATTACATGCCATTATAATAAAAACCACACATACTTGTCTTGTTTGTTCACATACATTCCATTTCAGACTGTCAGCTCCTGGTTGCCAGGAACTCCATCTACTTAATTTGTGGTTGTTGCTTAGTTGCTAAGTGGTGTCCAACTCTTTGTGGCCCTATGGACTGTTAGCCCGCCAAGCTCCTCTGTCCAAGGGACTTCCCAGGCAGGAATACTGGAGTGGGTTGCCCCTTTCCTTCTCCAGGGGCTCTTCCCCACCCAAAGACTGAACCCGTGTCTCCTGCACTGGCAGTTGCATTCTTAAATCTCTGAGCCACCTGGGAAGACTCAGGAGATTCTCGAAGTTCTAGCTATCAGGTTCATCTAAGTCTCTGAGTAGGTCTTTAAATCTTTAGAATTAGTTTTGAACCCAAAGTACCAGTGTCTTGTCCTTTGATTTATATTGAATGATTTGCACAGATCAGCTTGTCAGTATCCAGGAAGAGAATAAATGGAAAACGTAATTGCAAGTTCCACTTTCTTTGAAGGTTTTAATAACCCAGTTTAGAGTTTGTCATTTGATGGCAAAAGCTTAGGTATGAAATTCCAGTTTCTCCAAGGTAAACCACTTGTTCTGGATCATTCCTTTTCCTGTGCCCACTTTAGTAGAAACAACGCCATAATGAGGCTTCCAGAGGGGAGTGTCCCCATAAGATAGTTTGTCCCCGTAGCTGTGCACTCAAAGCAACTGCTGGGGTCTCGGTTTCCTCGCCTGTAAACAAGGGGAGAGGATGGAGCCACAGTTTCATACATTTTCAACTCTTTGTCTCCCTCTCAGCGGATATTGAAGCTGCTCAGTCGTGTCCGACTCTTAGCGACCCCATGGGCTGCCGTCTATGGGGTCGCACAGAGTCGGACACGACTGAAGCGACTTAGTAGCAGCAGCAGCAGCAGCGGATAGTACAGTGCAGAGCTCAGAGCTAGCGCTAAGCAAGAGTTATTTTTGGTCCGCTGAAGATCCAGGCCGGGTTTTGGGCTTCACCCGCGCAAGCGTTCGGAAGTGCGGCTTTACCGCCGGGGGCGGAGCTTCGCGTGGCTCCCGCTCGCTGGGGGCGGGGGCGGAGCTTGCCGCCGGCGGAGGGCGGGGTCCGCGCGGGGAAGTCCCTTGGGCTGAGCGGCGCAGCGGGTGCGGAGGGCGGGCGCCGGGAGGCGAGTGGGGGGCTGTGAGGTTGGCAGGGGTGGGCAGGCGCGCTGCTGCCGCCGCCACTTGGTGGTCCCAAGGGCTTAGGACCCTTCCCGGGGAGTTAGCCCCAGAGGGGAAGGGCTTTGCTGGGAGGCGGAGGGCTGCTTGGCCGCGAGTCCTTGGCCGTGATCGCGGGCGTGTGTGCGTGCGCGTGTTTATCTGAGGCTCCGCGGGGCAGCGGACCCGGCCCCCTCGGCCCCTTCCTCCTTCCGTTAACTCGGGTAGGAAACCCGAGCCGGGAAAGAGCTACGCCAGGCCCTGAGCCGGCCAGCCGTTACCCGCCGGGCGGGCGCCCCATATCGCGCCCTCTCTTGTACCCCCTAACAGAGGGGACAGCTCGGGCCCAGAGTTTGGCTGTGAGGAAGCGCTGTGGAGACGCTGGACGTGTCTGGACGTGTTGGGCAGGTGGTGGGAGTTCCTGAGGCTTGCACGTCAGGGTTTTAAAACACGTGTTTGTCATTTCTACTTTTAGGGTTTTGGCCAAATTGGGCGAGGGCACAAAATAACCACTTACCCCTTCTCACCGAGGAAGAAAGGGAGAAAGGGTAAGTAAGGAATGATTAAGGGTGGAAGCATCTAGGACTTTATGCTGAGAGAGAGCGAGCCAGGAAGAGAAGGACTAGATCCAGAACTGCCCTTGCGGGATCTTGGGGCCAAATTCTACCTTTTCAGCAGGAACCTGAGAGGCACCGAGTCCTAACCACTGGACCACCAAGGAATTTCTATAACCTCATTTTTTACATGGACATGAAAGAAAATGTCTTTTTTTTTGGGTTACAAAGATTATATAAGGTTAAAACAAAGTTACTTAAATCTTGCAAGAATAGAAAAGGAATGGGTTGGCCAGAAAATTCATTTGGATTATTCTGTACCATCTTAGGGATGTTGCAATAGAAAGTTAATCTCAATCAGTGTCAGATGACTGCTGCTTGATACAATTCTGAGTTTCTGCCTTTTACTTCTATATTCTTGGCTGTTTACCACTGCTCTTTGTTCCATTCCAAATCCTGTGTAAAAGTAGCATGCTTTTTATAGTCTATTAGACATGGATGTGAATCTTGATTCTTATTGCTGAATGTATTAGTTCTGCTGCTGCTGCTGTTGTTCAGTTGCCAAGTTGTGTCCGACTCTTTGTGACCCCATGGACTGCAGCACGCCAGGCTTCTCTGTCCTTTACTATCTCCCAGAGTTTGCTCAAACTCGTGTCCATTGTATCAGTGATGTTATCTAACCATCTGATCCTCTGCCACACCCTTCTCTTGCCCTCAGTCTTTTCCCAGCAATCTTTCCCAGCTGACGTTCCCAATGAGCCAGCTATTCGTGTCAGGTGGCCAAAGTGTATTGGAGCTTCAGCTTTAGCATCAGTCCTTCCAATGGATATTCAGGGTTGATTTCCTTTAGGGTTACCTGGTTTGATCTCCTTGCTGTCCAAGAGACTCTCAAGAGTCTTCTCCAGCACCACAGTTTGAAAGCATCAATTTTTCGGCACTTAGCTTTCTTTATGGTCCAACCCTCACATCCATACATGACTACTGGAAAAAGCGATAGCTTTGGTTATATGGACCTTTGTGGGCAAAGTTATGTCTTTGCTTTTTAATATGCTGTCTAGGTTTGTCATAGCTTTTCTTCTAAGGAGCAAGTGTTATTTAATTTTGTGTCTGGCTGCAGTCACCATCTGCAGTGATTTTGGAGCCCAAGAAAATAAAATCTGCCACTGTTTCTACTCTTTCCACATCTATTTGCCATGAAGTGATGGGACCAGATGCTATGATCTTAGTTTTTTGAATGTTGAGTTTTAAACCAGCTTTTTCACTCTCCTCTTTTACTCTTATCAAGGGGCTCTTTAATTCCTCTTTGCTTTCTGCCATTAGAATGGTATCATCTGCATATCTGAGATTGTTGATATTCCTCCAAGCAATCTTGATTCCAGTCTGTGCTTCATCCAGTCTGGCATTTCGCATAATGTACTCTGCATATGTTAAATAAGTGGGGTGACAATATACAGCCTTTCCCAATTTTGAACCAGTCTCTTGTTCCATTTCCGATTCTAATTGTGCCTTTCTGAACTGCATATAGGTTTCTCAGGAGATAGGAAACTTCTTTGCCCCTTAACTCTTTGTGTATCAAAACACAACAGTGAGTATATTAAAAAGGAAGTATAAAAACAGTGCCTGGCATACAGATACTGTTGACTTCCCTCCCTGTTTCTCTATCTGGTCACAAAACTTTCTTTTGATCTTGCTTGTGATTATAGAAAGCAGTCTGGTCCTTACTTTCCTAAGGGTGCTAAGCTCTCCAGGTATTTATATTTTCAGAGGTAGTACCTGTTCTCTCTGGTCTTCAAATTTCCGGGACAAGGAGCAACACCTGATTCTCCCTATCAGATCACTCCACAGCCCTGAGGAAAGAATGTCAGTTTGAAAAGTAAAGGGGAAAGGTGTCCACCAGGTGTTTTAAAAAGCTCTGACACTGTTTCCAAAGGGAGAAAGACATACTACCACATTTAGCTTAAAGTTAGGATTTCTATTTCAAAAATGTCTTTGGTTTATAAGAATTACAATAAAAATGCTGATGCTTCACGTCCAAACTGTCATGATTCTGCCAAGTTGTAGGTTTTAACATACAGCTAAGCTGTGTATTTAGTGTAGCTAATGTTGCTCTGGAAGCCGAGAGAGAGACAAGTCCCCAGACATCTGATTTCAGACCAGACATCTGCTTTCACTTTGCTAAGGACTACATTTTGTCAGTAGATTACAGGCATATCAGCTGTACTGCTATAGTCTGTGGTATTTCTATCATAAGCTCTAGTCTGTAGGGTTTAGTATGATGTTTTATTCAAATGACAGCACACTGTCAATGAGCACCTGGTCAGATAAGCACATTTCCCACAGGTGTCTTCTGGTGTCATTGTTCTTACAAGTTAACAAGGCAAAATGGTTTCTATCCTTACTGATTTTTTTTTTTGTGTGTGTGTGGAAGAAAATATTCTTAAGAAAAAGCCTCACTGAAGAACCCCTGGTATTCCCCAAATAAGATTTCAAGACCACTTTTGTCATTTTGAACAGTGTCCTTACAGGATAAAATAAGAGTATGTAGATTTCCAAGCCAGGATCCCAAAACTTTGTTAACTCATTGTGTGCCAATATATGTGTGTGATACTGTAGACTCTAAACCTGGGGGCTTCCATGGCAGCTCACTGATGAAGAATCTGCCTGCCAAGCAGAATCCGTGGAATCTCTGGGTTGAGAAAATCCCCTGGAGAAGGAAATGGCACTCCACTCCAGTATTTTTGTGTGGAAAACCCCTTGGATGGAGGAGCCTGGTGGGCTACAGTCCATGGATCACAAACAGTCAGATATGACTGAGTTACTAAACAACAGCAAGACTCTAACATACACTTACGATAATGTTTTGGAGAATAATGTATTCTGAGTTCCAACGTAGAATGTCTGGACCACATCCCTTTCCATTTTGAGGTGGTCAGGGGTGTAGAAATACCGTGGAGGCTGTCATTACTAGGTTCTTGGGCCAGCTCTGTCATTGCTTAGCTGTGTGACCTTGGACACACATTCCTCATCTGTAAAATGGGGTCATTATTTATTACTGTGAGATTTAGTGTTCTTAACACAATAACTGGTACAGAATAGGTTCCTCAGTAAATAGCAGTTCCTTTTCATTCCTTTAGGTCCTGGCCATGAGAACAAAGACTCCCCCTCTTATATCTAGGCTTATGGCTCCAGCTGAAGGGAATTACCTTTGGAAGCTGGGCCTTAGTGGGATGGGGAAAGGGGTATAGAGAATCCTGACAAAGGAGAAGAGTGGGAACTGAGAGAGGAAGGTGCCAGTCTTTTGCTCAGTCTCTGGACTCAAGTTGATGAATTGCTTGACTCAAAGAAAGAACCACCTTTATCTCTGACCTTTCTGTTAATCTTTTGTCAGCTGCTCCATTGGAGACAATTAGCTCCTTATTGCCTGCTTAGTCCAATGACAATTTTTTTTCTTTGTCACCTTCATAATTCATGAATAACTATATATTTCTATTTTTTAAAAATGTGTGCGACTTAATAATGTCTGTACTTTCTTAAGATCAGGATTTTTTTTTTTTTTTTAATGCTTAAAGTCCTATTGGGGCTTCCCTTGTTGCTCAGCTGGTAAAGAATCCACCTGCAGTATGGAAGACCTGGGTTTGATCCCTGGGTTGGGAATATCTCCTGGAGAAGTGAAAGGTTACCCACTCCAGTGTTCTGGCCTGGAGAATTCCATGGACTGTATAGTCCATGGGGTTGCAAAGAGTCGGACACGACTGAGCGACTTTCACTTCACTTGACTTCAAAGTTCAGTTGATCTTGTCCTGTCATTGGTCTGTAGTTCATTAATTTCTTTTCTTCTTTCTTCTTTCTTTTTTTTTATTCTCAGTATGCTGTGTGCCTTGAACTAGTGCTGAGGATATAAAGTTGAAAAGTCACTTTCCTTGACCAAGAAGCTTATAGTCTAGTAGGACAGTAGACATCTTGACCAACAGATGAAACTGTGTGAAACGTGCTCTAGTGGAGATACGTACACATGCAAAGCATGCCTAGCAGAAGCGCTTGCTGTCTGATGGCAGTGCCAGAGAAGGGCTCTAGCTGTGGTTGTATTTGAGCTAGGTCTTTTTTTTTTTTTTTTTTGAGCTAGGTCTTGAAACCTGAGTAGAGTTGGGCAGGGTGACAAGCAGCTCAGAGCATTTCCAGGTGGAGCTAATAGCATGAATAGTCACATGGATTGTGAGAGCATTGTGTGTTCTGGAACTGTACGTGGGTCATTCTATTAGAGTGTGAAGGGCAAAGTCAGGAGTGAAAGGAGATGCAAGTGGAAAGCTAACCCTGGGTGCATTTGCTATCCCATGCCTTGTAATGAGCTCTGAAGAACTCTGAGTGGAAGATCACCAGGAGTGTAGAGTGCTGGGTAGCTTGGGGTGTTGTGTGATGGGGATGTGGTAAGATTGGGAGCCGGAGTGGACAGTGTGATTAGTGTGGATAATATGAGGTTTTGAGCACAGACAAAGGCAGAAGTCATGGTGATGCTCAAAAGTGAGAATGTTTAGGAAAATATTTAGGAAGATGGAGAATTGGCTGGTCTTTGGGATTGTTTGAATGTAAAGGGAATGGGAAAGTGAGCAGCTAGAATGACTGCCAGGTTTCTGGGTTGTGGAGGGATCGGAGCAGAGGAAGCAGTTCTGAGGGGGAAGTTCAGGTTTGAAGACATTGTGTTAACTGTGTTGTGGGGCATATCATTGGTGTGTTGGAGGCATCTCAAAGGCAACTGGATATAGGATTCTGGAGCATCATGAGAGCTGGAGAGAGGCTGGAGATACAGGTTCTGAGTGCTTGCCTTATGGAGAGTAGTTGAAAGCATGGTAAGGATGAAAATGCTCAGAGGAACTGCATGGAAAGAGAAGAAAGGGCTGAATGTAAGTTTTAGAGGATAAACCAAGTTAGGGACAAACCAAGAGAAAGAAAGATACAAGGATGCTAGAGGAGAGTGACTGGATAGGCTAGGAGAAAAGAAAAAGCAAAACTTTTCAAGATTCAGGGCAGAGTTTCACAAAGTCGAATGCAGTTAAAATTTAAATCTACAAATCATCAAGTACAATGAAGATTGTAAAGTGCCTGTTAGAAGTCATTGGTTGGAGTGATGGGCTAGACCTTGAACTGCCCTGGGTGAAGGGGTGAACAGGAGAAGGGGAGTGAGGAGAGAGTCGACAGGCCTGGGTTCCTCCTTAGAGCTTCTGGCTTCACTGGTCTTTAGTCCAGAATTTTAAAAGCTCTGTTGAAAATACAGTTGCCAGCAATCACTGTTCTTTGTCACACTTTCTTGGGAATGAAAAATCAGGTTGTCCCTTTGTTTGCCTCAGTTCAGTTCAATTGCTTAGTCGTGTCTGACTCTTTGTGACCCCATGAATTGCAGCACGCCAGGCCTCCCTGTCCATCACCAACTCCCGGAGTTCACTCAAATTCAGGTCCATTGAGTTGGTGATGCCATCCAGCCATCTCATCCTCTGTCATCCCCTTCTCCTCCTGCCCCCAATCCCTCCCAGCATCATAGTCTTTTCCAATGAGTCAACTCTTCACATCAGGTGGCCAAAGTACTGGAGTTTCAGCTTTAGCATCAGTCCTTCCAATGAACACCCAGGGCTGATCTCCTTTAGAATGGACTGGTTGGATCTCCTTGCAGTCCAAGGGACTCTCAAGAGTCTTCTCCAACACCACAGTTCAAAAGCATCAATGCTTTGGCACTCAGCTTTCTTCACAGTCCAACTCTCACATCCATATATGACTACTGGAAAAAACATAGCCTTGACTAGACGGACCTTTGTTGGAAAAGTAATGTCTCTGCTTCTGAATATGCTATCTAGGTTGGTCATAACTTTCCTTCCAAGGAGTAAGCGTCTTTTAATTTCATGGCTGCAGCCACCATCTGCAGTGATTTTGGAGCCCCAAAAAATAAAGTCTGACACTGTTTCCACATCTATTTCCTATGAAGTGATGGGACCAGATGCCATGATCTTAGTTTTCTGAATGTTGAGCTTTAATCCAACTTTTTCACTCTCTCTCTCACTTTCATCAAGAGGCTTTTTAGTTCCTCTTCACTTTCGGCCATAAGGGTGGTGTCATCTGCATATCTGAGGTTATTGATATTTCTCCCAGCAGTCTTGATTCCAGCTTGTGCTTCTTCCAGCCCAGCGTTTTTCATGATGTACTCTGCATAGAAGTTAAATGAGCAGGGTGACAATATACAGCCTTGATGTACTCCTTTTCCTATTTGGAACCAGTCCGTTGTTCCATGTCCAGTTCTGTTGTTTCCTGACCTGCATACAGGTTTCTCAAGAGGCAGGTCTAATCCTCCCTTAAAAAAAAAAAATCATAATTGATCTTACTTTGAGTATCTCATTTTATCCCATTCATCCTATTCTTTCTTGGGCTAGAGTTCCACCATTGTCTTGTTCTTACCATATTTGGCCTTTTTGCATACATTATTCTCTAATCCAGTTGTATGGGGGGCATGTCCCCTTTATTTTATTTAAGTTGAAAAATTTCATAAGAGTGTCTACTAGGAGGCCAAGGGGAAAATAACCAAACTAAACATTAAAAAAATCATACCATTCAGCTTTTTAATATCTTCTGTCTTCAAGGCTCTGGATAAACAAAATGTATTAGATGGAAAAGCTGAATAAGATAGGGACCCTACCCTTAAGGAGCTCCTTAAGAGAATAAAAGAATCCAGTAAGTGAAATGTATGCGTAAATAAATGCCTTGTGCACTATATGCTGTTTAGAGGTAGAGTTCAGGGTAAGATGGATGCAAAACAAGAGGTTTCTTTATTTGATGTGATCCGGAAGGGTTCATGGAAGAGATGATAATTTGAGTTAAAACTTGCAGTGGAGTTAAGGTATAGAATGGTGAGGTTCAGGGAGTGGGATAAGGGGAATAAAATACTCCTTGGCTCCATGAAAGCTGTGGAATGGTTTTGACTTTCCCATCTCTTCCTTCTTGTTCTGCTTTATTTGTTGCCGGATTTCTTTGTCTTAGGGGATAAGGATATTTTAGCTTACATGGAATTGTTCAGTCATTGTGTCTGACTCTTTGCGACCCCATGGACTGCAGCACGCCAGGCTTCCCTGCCCTTCACTGTCTCCTGGACTTTGCTCAAACTCATATCCATTGAGTCCATGATGCCAAACAACCATATCATCCTCTGTTCTCCCCTTCTCCTCTTGCCTTCAACCTTTCCCAGCATCAAGGTCTTTTCCAGTGATTTGGCTCTTTGCATCAAAGAGCCAAAGTAATGGAGCTTCAGCTTCAGCATCAGCCTTTCCAATGAATAGTCGGAGTTGATTTCCTTGAGGACTGACTAGTTTGATCTTCTTACCGTCCAGTTCAGTTGCTCAGTTGTGTCCGACTCTTTGCGACCCCATGAATCGCAGCACACCAGGCCTCCCTGTCCATCACCAACTCCCAGAGTCCACTCAGACTCACATCCATTGAGTCGGTGATGCCATCCAGCCATCTCATCCTCTGTCGTCCCCTTCTCCTGCCCCCAATCCCTCCCAGCATCAGGGTCTTTTCCAATGAGTCAACTCTTCGCATGAGGTGGCCAAAGTACTGGAGTTTCAGCTTTAGCATCATTCCTTCCAAAGAAATCCCAGGGCTGATCTCCTTCAGAATGGACTGGTTGGATCTCCTTGCAGTCCAAGGGACTCTCAAGAGTCTTCTCCAGCACCACAGTAGATCATGGCATCCGGTCCCATCACTTCATGGGAAATAGACAGAGAAACAGTGGAAACAGTGTCAGACTTACTGTCCAAGGAACTCTCAAAAATCTTCTCCAGTACCACAGTTCGAAAGCATCAATTCTTTGATGCTCAGCCTTCTTTATGGTCTAACTCTCACATCCATTCATGACTACTGGACATGTTCTGCTTTATTTGTTGCAAAGTTTTTTTGTCTTAGGGGATAAGGATATTTTAGCTTCCATGGAGAGATACCCACAATTTCTCCCTTCATGGCATAAACTTTCTGTGAATTGATCACCACTGGTTTATTATATGTGTATGTGTGTGTGCTGAGCTGCTTCAATCATGTCAGACTCTTTGCAACCCTATGGACCATAGCCTGCCACACTCTTCTGTCCCTGAGATTCTCCAGGAAAAAATTCTGGAGTGGGTTGCTATGGCCTCCTCCAGGGAATCTTCCCAACCCAGGGATCAAATCCTAGTCTGTTACATCTACCTGCATTGGCAGGTGAGTTCTTTACTGCTAGCATCACCTGGGAAGCCAGTTTTTAATATATTAGATGACTAAAACAGACCAAAGCAATTAAGTCAGAATTTCTGGGGGATGATGTCCAGGTACAGGTAATTTTCAGAGTGCCCTAGACGTTCAAGGCAGAGAACCACTGGCTAAAACATGAGGCAGAAGAAAAATCTAGGATATGGAACTAAAAAATTGTAGGTTGAATTCTTGCAATTTCTTTTAATAACTATGTGTCCTTATTTGAGTTACTTAGACTTTCCTAAGCCCCATCATCTTTGGAAAATGGGGGTGGTGGTATACCTGTCCTGTCTGTCTTGTAAGATCATGCAAGTCAAAAGGCGCAACTGTGCAAAGGAACATTGCTTGCAGATGCGGTTGTAACAGTGAAATGTTCTGTTCACCTTCTCCGGCGGTAGACAGGCTAAGAGCCAGCCACTATGCCTTGCAAGATAGTAGCCATTTGGTGCATTGGGACTTAAGATTTCACCATCGTGAGCATTTTGATAATACATTTTACAATGTTTGTGTGATGTTAAAAGTTGGAGACCGAAAGCACAAAATCAAATCCTTAAAAAAAAAAACGAGCAGTTGAGCTTTTCTTAGTGTGATATATGAATTCTGTTTAAAATTATACAAATGCATATTGTGATTAAGATTGTATATATATTCATATACAAGTGTATATGAGTGTATAAATATTCTCAATATCAATAATTGTTTAGTGTTAAAATTCTATAAATATGTTAGATTTTTATTCAAAAAATCTGTACCTTGGAAAAAAAAAAACCAGTTCTTTTGGAAGATAGTAACCCCCCCAAATACCATGTGTGTGCACAGTTGCTTCAGTGGTGTCCAAATCTTTGCAACCCATCGGACTCTATCCCTTCAGGCTCCCCTGTCCATGGGATGCTTGGAGAGTCAAAAGTTCAATTATATTGCAGGTCCTGTCATGTCTGTTGAGTTTGCGGAGACATGGCGCTGTATCTCTGTGCTGTGGAAAGCCTGGTGTGTTAGTGCCAATCATGTGATCATATAGGAATGATCATTCTTATGGTATTATAAATTATTTTACTTGAGAAGTGGTGTCACTTAATGACAAGGAAATTGAATCTGAAGCCTAGAAACTGCCTTCCAGATGTGACTTAAGTGCTCGCTCCTATGATAGGAGGTGAGCTAGCCTCTCTGAGCCTCCTATGTAAAATCTGGATGCATTAATTCTCTGTTACTTTGTAACGTGTCAAAAATTTAGTGGCTGCAAACTGCAGTAATTGTTTATTATCTCATGGTTTCTGTGGGTCTGCCATTCAGGTGGTTCTTGCTCAGGGTCTTGTGAGGTTGTCATCAGATGTCAGTTAAAGGTAGTTAGTGGGGGACCTGCCTGAGTCTAAAAGATTCTTCCACAGTGGCCTGCTTAGGGGGTTGGCAAGTCAGTGTTGGCAAGTTAGTTTCTCTCCATGAGGAAGTTGGCTTTCCATGGGGCTCTCCCCACTCAGGCTTCCCCAGACTGCGATACGGGAGACCAAGGTCTCTTTGGTGTCTCCCTGCATCTTTACCCTAGTACTTTGTTGATGCTTAATTGGGATTTCCTAAACTGAGGTAGATTGCTGTTGAAGCTCCAGACTTTGTGCCTCCCTTGAAACTTGAGATACAGAAGGCTGATTTTTGCTCAGGTGGTGGTGGTATGGTGATGGTCATGGCTCCTGCCAGAACCACTTTTAAGCCTATCTCATGGGTCCCTGTTTTTGCCCCTGGTGTCCTGAACCTCTTCCAAATGACTCAGGTGTTTGGGGCTTCCAGTGCTCGGCCTGACCGCCTCATAGGTAAACGGAGCAAGCCAGCGAACAGGCAAACAAGCACCCCCACTGTCTTTTCTGTGTGACTGCTTCAAGATCTCCTTGAACTCCTGCTCAACTTGGTAGCTCATAGCATGTTTCTGACATCTGAGATTAAGAATACCCAGAAGATACAACTGTACATCTTTCTTACACATAATAAATCATCAAAATTTAATCTTTGCTGTTTTATCCAAAAGTTTATTCTGAGAGCTAGGTCTTTGGCACTTTGACACACACACTTCTAGATGTATCTTTCTGTTGAAAAGTGTAGTATTTATGGTTTACTATTGAAAAATCATTTTGCTGTGATTGAAGGACACATTGTCAACGCATTATCAGGGTCAAGCTTTGAAACTGTGTTCAGCAAAGACATTTTTTAAAGAAAAGAAATGCTTGTAAGATCATGTTTTGTATTTTAAGGACAATTTAATTTCATGTGATTTTTGCATTATGTAGACAAGTTCAGAGCATCTTAGAATTGTTTCCTCCTCTCTACTCTCTCTCGGGAATTTTTCTGCAGGGATTATTTATCTTCTTAGTCACTACCTGTCTTCTCCATCTATTGTTTCTATTTAATTTTCCCCCTGTCTTTGGACTTAGTCAACTGATGTCATATACGAGGGTGAGCTGCTTGTGAGGGGCGGAGCAGTATTGGAAGGAGCAGAGGGTATGTAAGGCAGAATATCTCTGAAGGTTAGGGTTGATGGCCAAGGGTACTTTTTCACTAAATACGTAAATATGGACCACTAAAGCACTGGTGGAAAAGGTTATATTTGCCACAGATATTTTAACCTTAATTTTTAAACTACACTTTATTTGTTTTGGAGTAGTTTTAGATTTATGGCAAAATTGAAAGGAAGTTACAGAGATTTCCCATATACTTCCCATCCCTACACATGCAGAACTTCTCCCATTATCAACCTGACTTTCCAGAATGGTACATTTATTACAGTTGATAAACCTGTGTTGACATGTCATTATGCCTAATGCTGATAGCTTATATTAGGGCTCCTTCTTGGTGTTATACATTCTGTGGGTGTGGGCAGTGTATAATGTCTTGGACTCACTATGGATTCATCACGCAGAGTAGTTTCACTGCTCTAATAATCCACTGTATTCCACGCATTCATCTCTCTTCCTAACCCCTGGCAACCACAGATTTTGTTACTATCTCCATAATTTTGCCTTTACTAGAACATCATATACTTGGAATCATTGTATATAGTATGTTGCCATTTTGCCTGAATTTTTAGTTTGCCTGGTGTAGCAGATTATTTACAAAGCATTTTGGTATTTTTCCAAAAGCTTATTTGTTTAATAGTTACTTTAATAAGAGTTTTATTAGTGTCAGATGAGGATACTAAAAAACTGTTACTTGGTTTGTTAAATAATAACTATTTAGTGTTGCTATTGTCAAACAGTAGTTTGAAGCACTTTATAAACTAATTAGCTTGTATTTTTTATGAGTCTCACTTTTCTTCTGGGTAAGAAAAGTACTATAATCTGAACAAATAGGTTGTGAAAATACATTAGAATATTAATAGTTTGAGGCATCTTTGTTGTATATGGTTGCATGGCATTAATACTATAAACAATTTATTCAAAATTTTATTTTGAAATTAAAAATAGGAATTAAATGTAAATTTCTAGACATTAAACTGGTGATATATAGTGAAAAGAATATGGAATATGGAAGACTTTTATTCAAATGCTAGCTCTACTGTTATCTATGTGAACATGAACTTTTGGTCTCTGAATTTCGTTTTCCTTTTGGGAAAGTGGAGATAAAATATACTTCATTGGTTAATTTTGAGGACTGTGTATGTAAACTGTTAGTAAGAACCCTATGCAAATTTAAGCTTATTACAAAGAAATGTGAAAATTTATTTGGTTAATAAGTCATACTTGGTTACTATTTCCAACTTAATTTTTTTTCCCCAAGTAATCAAGGGAAATAATGATTTGGATTTAAGAAGGCAGTACTGCTGAAAAGATGTTTATTTAACTGTGCCTGAGGGGGAAAAAAAGCCCTGCATTTTTTATCTGAATTTGTCTTACTGATAGGCCTGCTTGTTTCTTCTTACGAAAGGTATACACTTTGGGGTATTCTGCTTGTGTACTTGGCTCCCGATCACATTTATTACCTAACTGTCAGCTTGAAATGTTAGTCCTTCTTGCAAAAGCATGAGTTATAGTGCCACGTTCTGTACAGAGTCAGAGACACATTATTTCTTATTTATTATGAGAAAAGGCTGGATTCTTAAGCTCTTATGACCAGTCTCTTGTGTGGTTGAAGCCACTGGGGCAGAGGAGAGTTTGGTAGAAAGATTCTGGAGTGAGAGAATAAAATAGTCCCATGAAGTTGAAATCCTGATACAGCTGGTAAATTTAATATAACCTTAGTTTACAATCAAAATGTCCCTCTTGTTTAATATACATAGAGGTATGGTCAGTGATACTGTGATATTATACAAAACTGTACACTTCTGAGTTTGAGAATGCTTGACAGAGTTTAATTAGTACAAGACAAAAGTGTAATAGTCACTTCTTGGCAGGACAGTTGGCATCTTTATTATATTGCAATCTCAACTTTTTGTGTCCCTACTAATTTACAGTATTTTAAGAAGATTAATCTGACAAGTGTATGGAATCAGTTGGAGGTAGAAGGAGTAATGAGAAGTAGACCATTTGGGAAGCTGTAATTTGCTTACAAGGTAGTGAGGATTTTCACTGTCATAATTGTGTGAATGGAAAGTAAGAGATGTTCAGAAACCATTAAGAAAAGTATAGTAAAACCTGACTGTATTAAAATAATGGATTGCCAAAAATAGATTAAAAAAAACTATAAAAAGTGAAAACTGTAACAAAAAGCAAAGACAAACTTGGAAGATTCGCAATCCATACCATAGAAAAAGGACTAATTTCATACATATATTAAAAATACCAACAACTCAGTGGGGAAAAACCAAAAATCAGAGGAAAAATGGGCAAAGATATGAAAGATTAGGAATAGGCAATTCATAAAAGAGAAATGCAAAATAAAACTTCAGTGAGAAACTTTTTTTTTTTTAGAAACTTTTTTTTAACCTATCAAATTGGCTAACAAGAAATTTTGAAAACGTGAGGATTTACTGAAGATATGAGGAAATAGACAATACCATTATTGCTAATGGATGTAGGTATTTTTGTAGTTTTTGCTGAGAACAATTTAGAAATAGTTATCAGAACTTAAAATGCACATATTATTTTATCCTTCTAGAATTTAACCCATAAATCTTGTACTTGTGTGAAATAGTATATATTTAAGGATATTCTTGGCAGCAGTTTGAAACAAATGCTCATCCTTAGGGGACTGGATAAATTATGGTACATGTAGTAGAATATTTAGTAGCTGTTAAAAAGAATAAAGCTGCATATATACACTGAAATGTAATCATTATTAAGTCAAAAAGGCAAGGTACAGAACAGTGGGTATTAATAGGTTACTATTTTGGAGGAGACTAAATTAAGATACATATTTTCTCCTAAATGCATATAAAATCTCTGGAGGGAATTACAGCAAAATGGAAAATGCCCCTGTGGATTGAAACTCAGATATTGGATAACTGGGATGGGAGTGGCTTTCATTTTCCACTGTGTACCCCTTTTTGGATATCCTGAATTTTGTATTATACAAAAAAGAAAAAAATCCTAAAAAGAAGAAACGTGTTCAACTCAAAATATATTTCTATAATACTTATAGCCAACTCTGAAAAATTAGAGAATAGAAAACTAAATTTAAAAAGAAGTTATTATCCATATATTTGATAAGGGATTAATATCTAGAGTATATGAAAAAATTCTTATAACACAACAAAAGCAAACAGTACAATTAAAAATTGAGCAAAGGACTTGAACCATTTCTTGAATAAGATAGATAAGTGACTGATAAGTGACTGATGAGCACATGAAAAACTCAAAATCACTAATCATTAGGGAAATGCACACTTATTAGGATGGCTGTTATTAAAAATAGAAAGTAACAGGTGAGGATGTGGAGAAATTGGAAACCTTGTATACTGTTAATGAGAATGTGAAATGCTGCAGCTGCTTTGGAAAACAGTTCCTTGAAAAAATGAAAATAGTGTTTCCGTTGTTGTTCAGTTGCTCAGTCGTGTCTGACTCTTTGGAACCCCAAGGATTGCAGCACACCAGGCTTCCTTGTCCTTTGCTATCTCCTGGAATTTGCTCAAACTTGTGTCTGTTGAGTTGATGATGGTATCCAACCATCTCAGCCTCTGTTGTCCCCTTCTTCTCATACCCTCAGTTGTTTCCAGCATCAGGGTCTTTTCCAGTGAGTCAGCTTTTTACATCAAGTAGCCAAAGTATTAAAGCTTCAGCTTTAGCATCAGTCCTCCTGTTGAATATTCAAGGTTGATTTCCTTGAGGATTGATTGGTTTGATCTCCTTACAGTCCAAAGAACTCTCAAGAGTCTTCTCCAGCAGTTCAAAAGCATCAATTCTTTGGTGGTCAGCCTTCTTTACAGTCCAACTCTCATATCCATACATGACTACTGGAAAAACCATAACTTTGACTATATGGACCTTTGTCAGCAAAGTGATGTCTCTGCTTTTTAACATACTGTCTAGGTTTGTCATAGCTGTTTTTCCAAGGAGCAAGGGTGTTTTAATTTCATGGGTGCAGTCACCATCTACAGTGATTTTGGAGCCCACGAAAATAAAGTCTTTCACTGTTTTCCATCTTTTCTCCACCTATTTGCCATGAAGTGATGATACTGGATGCCATGATCTTAGTTCTTTGAATGTTGAGTTTTAGACAAGCTTTTTCAACTCCCCTCTTTCATCTTCATCAAAAGGTTCTTTAGTTTCTCTTCTCTTTCTGCTATTAGGATGGTGTCATCTGCATATCTGAGGTTATTGATATTTTTCCCGGCATGTTTCTGCATGATCCAGCAATTCCACTTTTGGGTGTATGCCCTAAAGAATGGGAAGCAAGATCTTGAAGACCCATGTTCATAGTGGCAGTATTCATAACAACTAAAAGATGGGAGCAACACAAGTGTCCGTGGGGGGAATGAATGAATAAAGAAAATGTGGTATATGCCTGCAGTACAGTTTTATTAAGTCTTAAAGAGGAAGGAAATTCTGACACATGTGACAAGATGGACATTATGCTAACTAAGCCAGTCATGAGAAGACAAATATTGTATGATTCAATTTATGTAAGGTACCTAGAATAGTCAAATTCATAGAGGCAGAAAGTAGGAAGATGAATGCCAGGGGCTGGGGGTAGGAGGGAATTGGAGGAGATGTTGTTTAGTGGGTAAAGAGTTTCAGTTTTACAAGATGGCAGAACAATGTAAATATACTTATCACTATTGAGCTGTATACTTAAAAAATGGTGAAGACAGTAAATTTTATGCCATGTATACCACACTTTGAAAAAAGATAGTGTAACTCCCCCCTGCCCCTACCAAGAACCCGGTGGTGTAGAGGTAGGGAAGATGAATATGTAAATAAATGGCTGTAATTCAGAATGTAATCTGTGTCCAGAATGGGTATAATTGAAGCTTTGGGGTGGCACAGGATGGGATGTAGATAAGGGAGATTGCTTATGATTTCACATAATAGGGGCTGATACTTTGAACTGATATTAGGATGTAGTATTGATAGGGTAGAGAAAATAGAAAAAAAATTTGGGACAGGAGTAGCACAAGTAAAAGTGAAAAGAGGGAAAGTGAATGGTATCATCATAGAGCAGAACAAGATGATGCTGGAAAAGAATCAGGATAGATTCTAGGGCCAACTCTGGGAAATGAAGATGTGGTCAAAAGAAGTTTCATGGAGTTTGTAGGACGCCTCTGTGGGGGGAGCTGACCAACCAGGCAAAGCTGTTTTCTTCTTGGTTTTATCTTAATGTAAAATATGTCATCCCTTTGCTCTGAGAGTATGAGAGAGAGGGAAAGAGAGAGGGAAGCAAAGGAAGAAAGATACAGGGAAGGAGGGAGGGAAGGAGGGAGGGAGAAAGAGAGAGAGAACCAGAGCACCTGAATTCTGGGTTGAGACTTTGTTCCTGGTGGTGTATCTTACCCTGTCTCTCAGAGTAAACGAGGAGGTGGTTTGCTGGAGTTTGCCTCACTCTTGTGTTGTTTGGGGGTGTAAACCACCCTCAGGGCTATTTAATCCCCTTGCTGTTTTGTTTCTTGCCAAGTTGATTCTGCCCATTTCATTCTTAGAGTTGCTAGCTACATTCCTTTCCCTGTAAAAAACCCAGTATATTTGATTTTTACATAAATTGAATGTAAACCTTCCCTCTCCAGCTGCTTTTCTCCCATCTTGTTTTGCTTTTCTGTTAAAATATAACTTGAGTCCTATTTGCCCTCCACCCAGAGGCCATGGAGACATTATATTTCACAGTTTTTCCCTGAGTAAGTCCGTGTACAATATAAATTCATTGAGCCTTATTGATTTTTCTCTGTGACAGGTGAAGGTATCTAATTTAGTTCCTTTGTTGATGTTTCACTGTTTTATCTCTTCGCTGTAACCTTTTTCATTCACTCTTTGCATTAAAGAAATATGAACTGAATTCCTAGAGTTGATAGAAACTATATTCAATTCTAAAGAGAGCATCTGTCCTTTAGCCAGATATTAGATTGCTCAGCTTGTTTTCTTGAAGTCTTTTTCTTCCTAATTCTCAAGTGTTAAAGGCAATGGGATATACACATCTGCCCCGTTTAGTAAATGGGAATGGGGTGGATTCTGATTTCATTTTTCTGGCTAATTTTTCTCTCCTACTTGGAGCGGTGCAGAAAAAAAAGTCTGAGAAAATGTATTTTCTGATCAGCTTCTATTGAAAATACTTAATCAAAGTAGTCAAAAGGGAAAGAGAGATTCTCAAGCATTGCTACTTGATTATGAAATAAAAAAATTATGAGTGTCGATTTATCTCAAGTGTGATTCTCTCTTGGGGAAAGTTTGCTAGCCCATTAGCATCAATTTGCATATCTTTACTTTTAACAAATGTATGATTGGATCTGAAGTGAGAAGACTACATTTCCTCTCATTCAAAATTTAATTTTATGATTATATCGACTACCTAATTAATGTCTTTGCTTAAAGTATCTTTGACTGAGGAGACTGGTTGGTTAGAAAATGTACTGTTGAGACCAGTGCCTTGGGATTAATCAAGTGTGGTCTTGTTGGCTGTCAGAGAGGGCCCAGTTGGCCTTTTGCCTGAAAGATATTTTTGCTCTCAAGCAGATGAATATGGGTAAATTGGGGGAGAATCAGTCACACTAGTAGTCCCTACCAATTGCAGGAGGTGCCTGGGGTTTCATCAGCTTTGTATTTGAAAAGCTGAGTACCCTAATAGGGTTATGGATGTTTAAAAGGTAATGTAACTACTACAGAAGTTGTAGTTTAAAATTAATTGCAGCTTTTGTTTAAAAAACGTGCTTGATTTTTAAATACTTTGTTCTGTATTTGCTTTTGTATTTGCTGTAGATATTACACATGAAGATTATGCTTTAAACTAAAATGTTTTTCTAGTATTAACTAAATGATTGTGGGAAATGTTACACTTTAAAGGTCACGTTGATTTTGTGACATTTCCAGGTTTACATTTTACACATACATTTGAATTGGTTTAGCTTCTGGTAGAGTGTTTAAAGATCCAAGGTAGTAAATGTGGAAGGGAAATTGCAAAAGGGCACAATGCTTTCGAATGCACTTGTCTTCCACCTTTCCTTTGTCTCAGCAGTGGAATTTCAAATCCTAAGAGGCAGTTCAGAGAGCTGAAAGGACAGCGAGATAGTACGGGTTTCGGGTTTTCAGTACTTGTTAAGTTCAAAGACAACTCTAATGTCTATTAATTGATTCTGTGTATATGTACTATACTTCCTTTTGTATCCTTTCCTGATTTGAACATTTGTTAGAAATGAAAGAGACTTAAGCACATGTCTTTTATATTTGTTGTTCAGTCGCTAAGTCGGGTCCGACTGTTATGGTGTTTTGAACTAATTGTGTATTCAGACACTTTTCCGATAATTTGCACCTCAATGCTGTAATAGCAGTTATGAGATCAATAACCCATCCTGATCTGTGTTTACTGGGAGTGGTGGAACATAGTGGGAGCATATTTACTGGGAGCCAGTGGAGCCTAGTGCTTAAGTGTACAGGCCACAGGGTCAGGTTATCTGGATTCAGCTCTGCTGCCTAGTATCTGTGTGACCTTAGGGAGATTACTAAATGCTCTGAGCATCAGTTTACATCTGCGTTTCGGGATAAAAATAGAGTTAATATAGGGATTAGTTGATAGAATAACAAAAATTTTTTTTGTAGTGTCTGTCATTGACACAGTGATATACTATTTTAGACAAGACAAAATGAACTTTCTTCACTAGACTAAAATTTTTATTTCATTAGTTTCACAAAGTTTTTTTTAAATGATTTTTCCTTCTTTTTCCAATTAAGGCTTCTTTCAGGGTTTATGGATTTGATAATTTGTGGAAGAGTGCTTTTTACTGATATTGCATGATTGGCCAATAGCTCTATCTTTGTTAAAAATGAAACAAAACTCATGTTCTGTTAGTCAAAAATTTTTATGCAACTGTTTAATATTGAGGTTATTGGGTATTTGAGGTTAATACCTCAGATGTCGCAAATGTAATATGCTCAATCTTGTCTGAGTCTTTGTGACCTCACAGACTGCAACCAGCCAGGCTCCTCTGTCCATGGGATTCTCCAGGCAAGAATACTGGAGTGGGTTGCCATTTCCTTTTCCAGGGGATCTTCTGGATTGAGGGATCAAACTCACGTTTCCTGCACTGGCAGGCAGATTCTTTACTACTGAGCAAGAATGTCACAGAGTGTTGGTGTAATTTTCACCAAGGAAAAATAACATTTAAATATTTCCTGGAGGATTCAGATACCTATATCTCACTTGTAAAACTGGATCTTTTGTCTGGATTTTATCATGGCTCTTTTTTTCTAGCTAAGAACTGAAATTGCCACCCTACTTTTTAATTAATTGCTTAACAAGTTACTTGGCTAGGGAAAGGTCTTTGAGTGATATGCCTAGTCTTTTTGTAGTACAGAGATACATTAGGTTCTGCAAAACTTATTCATTATTTAAAATATTAATTTAAATTACTTTGAATTTCTATATGACTCATGTATATTTTTTTATTTAGCTTATGTTACTGCTACTGCTAAGTCACTTCAGTCGTGTCTGACTCTGTGCGACCCCATAGACAGCAGCCCACCAGGCTCCCCCATCCCTGGGATTTTCCAGGCAAGAACACTGGAGTGGGTTGCCATTTCCTTCTCCAATGCATGAAAGTGAAAAGTGAAAGTGAAGTCGCTCAGTTGTCTGACTCTTAGCGACCCCATGGACTGCAGCCTACCAGGCTCCTCCGCCTAGGCAAGAGTATTGAAGTGGGGTGCCATTGCCTTCTCCTATATAGCTTATATATTCATCCAAATCTATCAAAAATTTTACTGGATTTTCTTTCTAAGTCATTTACTGTAACATTTTGACATTCCCTAATATCATTTAATGTTGATTAGATAGTAAGTTTCTTACAAAATTGAAAGGATCAGAGTATTGTTATCACGGCCACTGAGCTGTTGATTAGTTTGAAAAGAACCTATTTGGTGACCAGCATGAAGATAATTTAATTTTTTTTATTATTACTGGTGCTTCTTTGTAAATAGGGGTATACTTGTCTTTGCTGCTGAAAGCAGGGACATGTTAAGAGGTTTCCCCAAGTGTGTGTGTGTGTTGTTCTCTACTATCCAATTAGTTACTTGATGTGTGTTAGTTACATAAAACACAGATATGAAATAAAGATCAAATGAGAAATTTAACAGTGTCATCATTAGAAATGAACATACTTTCATGAGTATGTTAACTTACAGAAGTCCGAAAAGTGTTGGAGCACAGGTGCAATGATGATAATGATGAGCGGTATCATGAAAGACAAGTAATTTTAGTATGGGAGGAAGGGACCATTCCATGAATTTCTGAAGTGGAAGGTAAAAGTTTGAAATTAGTCTCATAGAATTATAGATAGAGCAGAGAACCTTAGAGTTAGTCTACTTATGTAGATGAAATGTATTGCCTAGTCTTTGGCATAATTGGGTCTTGAATCCAAGTTTTCTGATTTTTAATTTGGTACTGAGCATGGGAAGAGGAGAAGAGGTTTGGCTCTAGGAGAGGCTGGGTACTTGGTTCTTTGGGAGTGATACATGCGTGGAGGTATTATCAGATTGATTGGGTGAATCTCAACACAGGCTGTTCTGGCTGACCGACTGCTCCCTTATGCTCCCAGGTGTTTAAAAGCATGGAGTGTCAGATACAACCATGCCAAACTGTCTTTCCATCAACATTGTAAGTGGGTATTAATACAAACCATATGTAAAATTAAGCAAGCAGTCAAGAAATATTTATTTAGCACCTGCAAATGCATAGTAAAATTCTCAGACTTTTAGGATATATAGGAAGGAGTGAAACATGGTGCTTACTTGTTGATGGCTCACAGTCTAGCTGGGGAGAACGGACATTCTATAAAATATAACAATACTGGCCGGCATATGTGGGTGTGACTAGTACATGCCAGAGGAGTTGAGGGGTGGAAGATGACTCTGTGAGTCAGAATACTCAAGTAAGTTTTCCCAGAAGAGGTAAAAATGAGGTTGGTTGCTTCTGTTAAACAAGGAGGCCATTTGATTGAGGTAGCTCTAATGCCATGGGGAGTGACCTATTTAAGCCAAAATCTAAGCCTGTAGATGCTTCAAATTTACAAAATTGAAACCTAAGGACAACAAATCACCAGCCACCAGCTCAGCTTTCATCTGAAGCCAATTAAATATTTCCATTCTTTGCTTCCTTCTTTTCGGTTTAAAACTGTCTCCTTGAACTCCTCTTAGTGTAGCATTCCTCACCACTTTTGGTTTGGCACTGACCTGTTTGAATTGATTTTTGCTCAAAGAAACTGTTAGCATTTTAATATGCCTCAGTTTATCTTTTAAACTTTCTCAGCTTATTAGATCTTATCAATAATTATATGTGTTCAGCTCTAAAGATTTTGGATTCCCCTAACTTACTGCTTGGCTTCCCTGGTGGCTCAGATAGTAAAGAATCTGCCTGCCATTCAGGAGACCTGGGTTTGATCCCTGGGTTGGGAAGTTCCCCTGAAGGAGGCCATAGCAACCCACTCCAGTATTCTTGCCTGGAGAATCCCTATGGACGGAGGAGCCTCGTGAGCTACAGTCCATGGGGTCACAAAGAGTCAGACACGACTGAGAGACTAAGCACACACACACAATTTAGTATTAATACAGAGTTGAGACTTGATTGTGGGTGTTTAGCAGGTGTTCTGGGATTTCCCTGGTGGCTGAGATGTAAAGAATCTGCCTGCAATGCAGGAGACTCAGGTTTGACCCTTGTGTCGGGAGGATCTCCTGGAGAGGGGAATGGCAACCCACTCTAGTATTCTTGCCTGGGAAAATTCCATGGACAGAGGAGCCTGGTGGGCTACAGTCCATGGGGTCACAAAGAGTTGGATGACTGAGCGACTAACAATTTCAACTTATAGCATGTGTTCTCTAGCGTGTACCATTCCACAATCCCCATGCTGTTGTGCATAGGTAGCAGAAGCCTTCTATTTGAGAGAATCCCACTTCTGCTTCTCATCTATGAGTGTGTTTAACAGCAGATCAAACTCTCCCCACTGGTCTTCTGAATGTTGTGTGTTAGAGGGCCTGGTTTCAGTTACCTTGTTCCTCTTCTGTTTCTTGGCAAAATAGCTAAAATTGCTCATTAAATGTGAGTTTGGTGGGTTTATCCACTTAAGATGATCTTTTTCCTAAGAGTATTAAAGTGAGATGGGATATTTGTCGATAGTACATGAAAACAGCAGCAGCTGGCATTTACAGTGGGGTTTTCTGTTGTTCAATTAGATTATTTTGGTATTCTGTGTTATGAATTGTTAACTTGAAGATTGGTACATAAATAATGCCATTAAACATTATAAGATAAATAAATTTAGAAACAGCTGCATCGGAGATTAAATACACTTCTCAAAACTCATGCTATTTTCTCTCTACCTAGATATTTCTGTATTCAAATGGTATTTCTCATTTTAGCACAAATAAGGGCCTATAAACATGACAGAGATGAATGTACTCTAAACAAGAAATATGAAAGACATTAAGGGCTTGAATTATAGAGTGTGAGCCTCAATCTACCACTGATTCTTTAAGGTGGTGATTTTTTTGACCTTTTTTCTTTTCTTCTTATTTTAATATGATGAGTGCTTTTTCAAGGAAAACTTGTTTTTGGAATTCAATTATTATTTAAGAAAAAAAAAAGATAAAAGCATAGTGGCTCTGATTGAAGCCAGGAGTCGGTGCTCAGAGCTCTGCTCACTTAGTGCCTGCTTCTTTTGGCCCTAGGGAATCCTCAGGACACCATGGAGCATGGTTTGAAAAACACTGCTTTTAAGGAAAAACAAGCTAAATACTTTGTAAAAGTAAGCCTTTAAAGAAAGTTCTTACTGTCTGGTAATTGAATGGATTGTGAAAGTTACTTGATCCTTGTTACCCATCCTTACTGCCTTTAGAAATGAGTGCTGTGCTATGATTTATTAAAGAAAAAAATAAAAAAGCACCAAAAAAACAAAAAGCAAAAAACCTCTGAAAGTTACACACACACACACCACACACACACACACACACACACACACACACACACACATCAGATGAGAGATGAGGATAATCAGATAAACATACACACATGCTCACCTGTGTGTGCACACACATACAACTCACAGTTTGTTTCATGTGACTGGATAATTGCCTTTTCTCAACCCACGCATCTCCAATAGCCATCTTGTTCTGAATCTAATATAAATAGTTGACCTGAGCACCTTTTCATGTGTTTGTTAGCCATCTGTATGTCTTCTTTGGAGAAATGTCTATTTAGTTCTTTGGCCCATTTTTTGATTGGGTTGTTTATTTTTCTGGAATTGAGCTGCAGGAGTTGCTTGTATATTTTTGAGATTAGTTGTTTGTCGGTTGCTTCATTTGCTATTATTTTCTCCCATTCTGAAATGCAAATCAAAACCACAATGAGGTACCATTTCACGACAGTCAGAATGGCTGCGATCCAAAAGTCTACAAGCAATGAATGCTGGAGAGGGTGTGGATAAAAGGGAACCCTAATACACTGTTGGTGGGAATGCAAACTAGTATAGCCACGATGGAGAACAGTGTGGAGATTCCTTAAAAAACTGGAAATAGAACTGCTTTATGATCCAGCAATCCCACTGCTGGGCATACACACTGAGGAAACCAGAATTGAAAGAGACACGTGTACCCCAATGTTCATCACAGCACTGTTTATAATAGTCAGGACATGGAAGCAACCTAGATGTCCATCAGCAGATGAATGGATAAGAAAGCTTTGTTACATACACACAATGGAGTATTACTCAGCCATTAAAAAGAATACATTTGAATCAGTTCTAATGAGGTGGATGAAACTGGAGCCTATTATACAGAGTGAAGTAAGCCAGAAAGAAAAACACCAATACAGTATACTAACGCATATATATGGAATTTAGAAAGATGACAACGATAACCCTGTGTACGAGGCAGCAAAAGAGACACAGATGTATAGAACAGTCTTTTGGACTCTGTGGGAGAGGGAGAGGGTGGGATGATTTGGGAGAATGGCATTGAAACATGTATAATATCATATATGAAATGAATCGCCAGTCCAGGTTCAATGCAGGATACAGGATGCTTGGGGCTGGTGCACTGAGATTACCCAGAGGGATGGTATGGGGAGGGAGGTGGGAGGGGGGTTCAGGATGGGGAACACATGTACACCCGTGGCAGATTCATGTTGATATATGGCAAAACCAATACAATATTGTAAAGTAATTAACCTCCAATTAAAATAAATAAATTTATATTAAATAAATAGTTGACCTGGACAGGAAATTTTGAGGTTAGCGTACTAAAAATCATTAAATGAAGAATTATTTTTAGTAATGTTATTGGAAATGATTTATTCATTGATAAAGCTGTATTGAATATTGAACACTTCATTGCGGGGCACTGAGGTATGGCAGTGAACAAGTGTCCCTGCCCTCATACAGCTCACAGCTAATTGGAGGTGAGGATGAGAAAATCAAGTGTGATAAATGCTGTGTTGCTGGGTTTGGCTAGAACATGATGTGCTATAGGAAGTGGAAACATATTAAAGGACTTCAAGCCAGAAAAGTTACCCTTTGTATTTTTTCAGGAGAGATCCCTTTGGTTAACTACCATGTTGACCCTTGGGGAAGCTGTTTGGGTGATAAAGTCATTCTCTGAGAGTAGAAGGGCCAAAGATTATAGAATACGGTGTAGTTTGTCTTTCCATAACATTCCCAATAACCCCTATCCTTTATGAAATCTGTCTTTCTTCATCTTATTTTTATGACCCTTTTAACCTTATCATGAGGCTAGTGTAATTCAAAAGAACAATGTTTAATGTTCAGTATCTATACAGATACACAGATATATCTTCATTCTTTCAGTAAAGACCCTGGTATGATGCCTAGCACATAACAGGTACTCAATAAGTGTTTATTGGCATCAAAGGAGTAAATGCTGAAGGAAGAGATGCCAGCTCCATTCTCTTTTTTTGGTAATCATCACTCAGTTCCCCCCGGCCCCACCACCCTCATCCCATATTCTTTAGGTTTAGATAATTTTAATGTTTCTTAAACCTGCAAAGGTCTAATCATTCTATACTGCTGGTGTAATTACTAAAACGGTACATTTGAAATCGTTTAGATTCACACACTTTTCCATTTTACTTTCCATTCTATACCTTCCCTGCCCAGCCCTGGAATCAATCCTTTCTTGAAGAGCCCTGGTTCTTTATTGTAACAAATCATATTAGAACCTAGTATTCAAGTTCTAGATATACTCTTTGCTACTAGGGTGTCTTTGCTTTTAGGTGCGTGAAAGGTTATTCCTTGGTTCTCCTATGTGTATTTGTATCTCCTCTTTTCCATAGTGAGCACCCTGGCTCCCAGCTAACACCATTTCTCCTTTGCTCATTTCTACAATGTATGTAAAATAGTTTCAGAACTGCTCCCCTCATTGTTTGCATTTCTCCTCCACCTCCCTCAGCTATTGTTGTTGTTCAGCCTCTCAGTCCTGTCCAACTCTTTGTGACCCATGGACTGCAGCACTGCCAGTCTTCTCTGTCCTTCACCATCTCCCAGAGCTTGCTCAAACTTATGTCCATTGAGTTGATGATGCCATTCAACTGTCTCATCCTCTGTAGTCCCCTTCTCCACCTTTTTTCAATCTTTCCCAGCATCAGGGTCTTTTCTAATGAGTCGGCTGTTTGCATCAGGTGGCCAAAGAATTGGAGCTTCAGCATCAGTCCTTCCAATGAATATTCAGGGTTGATTTCCTTTAGGATTGACTGATTTGATCTCCTTGCAGTCCAAGGGACTCTCAAGAGTCTTATTGAACACCACAGTTCATAAGCATCAATTCTTCGGCACTCAGCTTTCTTCATAGTCCAACTCTCACATCCATACATGACTACTGGAAAAACCATAGCTTTGACTAGACAGACCTTTGTTGGCAGAGTAGTGTCTGTTTTTTAATATGCTGTCTAGGCTTGTCATAGCTTTTCTTCCAAGGAGCAAGTGTCTTTTAATTTCATGGCTGCAGTCACCATCTGCAGTGATTTTGGAGCCCAAGAAAATAAAGTCTGTCACTGTTTCCATTGTTCCCTCATCTATTGCCTATGAAGTGATGGAACCAGAGGCCATGATCTTAGTTTTTTAAATGCCGAGTTTTAAACCAACTTTTTCACTCTCCTCTTTCACCTTCATCAAGAGGCTCTTTAGTTCCTCTTTGCTTTCTGCCATATAGTATCATCTGCATATCTGAGGTTACTGATATTTCTCCTGAAAGTCTTGACTCCAGCTTGTGCTTCATCTAGTCCAGCATGATGTACTCTGCGTATTAGTTAAATAAGCAGGGTGACAATATACAGCCTTGACAGACTCCTTTCCCAATTTTGAACTGGTCTGTTCCATGTCCGGTTCTAACTGTTGCTTCTTTACCTGCATACAGGTTTCTCAGGAAGCAGGTAAGGTGATCTGGTATTCCCATCTCTAAGAATTTTCCATGGTTTTTTGTTGTGATTCACACAATCAAGGGCTTTAGCATAGTCAATGAGGCAGAAGTAGATGTTTTTCTGGAATTCGCTTGTTTTTTCTGTGATCTAATGAATGTTGGTGATTTGATCTCTGGTTCCTCTACTTTTTCTAAATCCAGCTTGAACATGTAATTAAATATGATATTCAAAAATTAACGGGATTAAAAGATGGTGGGAGAAAACTTTTGGAGGGGTGTGCTATGTTTATGATATATATATTGTGGTGATGGTTTCATGAGTGTATCAGATCAGATCAGATCAGATCAGTTGCTCAGTCGTGTCCGACCCTTTGTGACCCCATGAATTGCAGCATGCCAGGCCTCCCTGTCCATCACCAACTCCCGGAGTTCATTCAGACTCACGTCCATTGAGTCAGTGATGCCATCCAGCCATCTCATCCTCTGTCGTCCCCTTCTCCTCTTGCCCCCAATCCCTCCCAGCATCAGAGTCTTTTCCAATGAGTCAACTCTTCGCATGAGGTGGCCAAAGTACTGGAGTTTCAGCTTTAGCATCATTCCTTCCAAAGAAATCCCAGGGCTGATCTCCTTCAGAATGGACTGGTTGGATCTCCTTGCAGTCCAAGGGACTCTCAAGAGTCTTCTCCAACACCACAGTTCAAAAGCATCAATTCTTTGGCGCTCAGCCTTCTTCACAGTCCAACTCTCACATCCATACATGACCACAGGAAAAACCATAGCCTTGACTAGACAGACCTTTGTTGGCAAAGTAATGTCTCTGCTTTTTAATATGCTATTGAGGTTGGTCATAACTTTCCTTCCAAGGAGTAAGCGTCTTTTAATTTCATGGCTGCAGTCACCATCTGTAGTGATTTTGGAGCCCAGAAAAATAAAGTCTGACACTGTTTCCACTGTTTCCCCATCTATTTGCCATGAAGTGATGGGACTGGATGCCATGATCTTCGTTTTCTGAATGTTGAGCTTTAAGCCAACTTTTTCACTCTCCACTTTCACCTTCATCAAGAGGCTTTTTAGTTCCTCTTCACTTTCTGCCATAAGGGTGGTGTCATCTGCATATCTGAGGTTATTGATATTTCTCCCGGCAATCTTGATTCCAGCTTGTGTTTCTTCCAGTCCAGCGTTTCTCATGATATACTCTGCATATAAGTTAAATAAGCAGGGTGACAATATACAGCCTTGACGAACTCCTTTTCCTATTTGGAACCAGTCTATTGTTCCATGTCCAGTTCTAACTGTTGCTTCCTGACCTGCATACAGATTTCTCAAGAGGCAGGTCAGGTGGTCTGGTATTCCCATCTCTTGAAGAATTTTCCACAGTTGATTGTGATCCACACAGTCAAAGGCTTTGGCATAGTCAATAAAGCAGAAATAGATGCTTTTCTGGAACTCTCTTGCTTTTTCCATGATCCAGCAGATGTTGGCAATTTGATCTCTGGTTCCTCTGCCTTTTCTAAAGCCAGCGTGAACATCAGGAAGTTCATGGTTCACATATTGCTGAAGCCTGGCTTGGAGAATTTTGAGCATTACTTTACTAGCGTGTGAGATGAGTACAATTGTGTGGTAGTTTGAGCATTCTTTGGCATTGCCTCTCTTAGGGATTGGAGTGAAAACTGACCTTTTCCAGTCCTGTGGCCACTGCTGAGTTTTCCAAATGTGCTGGCATATTGAGTGCAGACTTTCACAGCATCATCTT
This sequence comes from Bos grunniens, assembly GCF_055505025.1. NCBI lineage: Eukaryota > Metazoa > Chordata > Mammalia > Artiodactyla > Bovidae > Bos > Bos grunniens. The sequence continues at coordinate 63,393,054 of NC_141168.1, read as the reverse complement.
TCAGGATTTGGAATACCTCAACTGGAATTCCATCACCTCCACTAGCTTTGTTTGTAATGATGCTTCCTAAGGCCCACTTGACTTCACATTCCAGGATGTCTGGCTCTAGGTGAGTGATCACACCATCGTGATTATCTGGGTCATGAAGATCTTTTTTGTACAGTTCTTCTGTGTATTCTTGCCATCTCTTCTTAATATCTTCTGCTTCTGTTAGGTCCATACCATTTCTGTCCTTTATCAAGCCCATCTTTGCATGAAATGTTCCTTTGGTATCTCTGATTTTCTTGAAGAGATCCCTAGTCTTTCCCATTCTGTTGTTTTCCTCTATTTCTTTGCGTCGATTGCTGAAGAAGGCTTTCTTATCTCTTCTTGCTATTCTTTGGAACTCTGCATTCAGATGCTTATATCTTTCCTTTTCTCCTTTCATGAGTGTATACTTGTCTCTAAACTTACCACGTTTTGGATACATTAAATATGTATAGCTTTTGGTATATCAATAATAAGATAAGCTTAATAAGATAACTTAAAAAAAGATGACAGGTGAACTGCCATGGTGGGCAATATAAGGTCAGTTTAAACTGCCCACTTCCAGAATTTTTTAATATCAGAAAAAAAAAAAAAAAAACTATCCCATTTATGCCACTTAAAAAAGTTAATCGAATTAATGCCCCTTCATCCACTGTAATTGATGCCTGTTTAATTTTCAATCTTGCTTAGACTTTTCTGACTTGCATAGCTATATGTATATAAATGTGTGGTCAAAACCAAGAATATTGAGATTGTTTTGTCCTGTATTTCACATCTTTTCTTAGAAACTCTTACTGAATCAAAATAAAGTTTAATGTTTCTTTTCATTTTTCTTTTTTACTTATAGAATGTTTCTCTACCTCTGTGTTTTACTCAGAATAGCAGAGGCAGTTCTCTCTTCCCGCCGTGTTTGCATTCCTGGAAAATCTTTAATTCTGCAAAATCTTGTGCTAAACGTAATAGAACTTCTAGGGAAAATAGGGTTGGGAACAGATGGTTTGAAACCAGAGGAATTTTGTAAACAGAACTGGCACCAAGAAATGACAATTGCAATAAAAATAACAGCATGATTAAATCTCAACTAGCATTTATACCCAGCATCACCGTCAGTCCTTGGCCTTACACCCTGAATTTCCTCCTTTGAGTTTTTGGTCCTTAAAGTTACTCACTTTTAACAGAGACCATTTTCATCAAAGTTAAAAGTCTAGTCTTTCAACTGGTGTTGACTTATCAGTTTTATTTTAAACACAGGGGGAAATACTTTTCATTTCTTCATCTGCTACTCTCAGCTTCCTTGGATAGTTTACTATAGTGGAGAGTCTTGAAGGCAGGAAATGAGACTTTCCTGCATGTGAACTAATTTACATTAAAGAAATACCTGTTGTTGCAGAAGAGGCTAATGTTAATTTGCTTTAGTATATAAACATAATATATACACATTATAGAGAATTTTAATAATATGGGAAAGAATAAAGAAGAAAGTAAAAATCCCTTGACTGCCAGTAAATACTACTGTCATTATCTGTGTGCCTGCTGTTCATCTGACCTCTTTTCGTGATGATGTGTGTATATAATATTTCACATAAATGAGTTCATGTTATACTTAGTGTCTTCCCACTTTCTCTTAGGACAATGTCAAACACTATAGCTATACAATGTCCTTTTCAGTGATTGCAAGTGATTTTACTATATGCATGTCGAAGTTCATTTCTTTATTTTTTGTGGATGTTTAGGCTGTTTTCAGTTTTTCACTATTATAAAGAGTGGTGTACTGAAAATTCTAGATATCTTTGTACCCAGGAAGTGGTGTCTCTGCATCAGAGGTATGTGTTTGCATAACACCTTGGTCCTTATTGCAATGTTGCTTTCAAGAAAGATTGTACCTATTTATGCTCCCAGGAGAGCATGGGAAATTCTGTGTTCCTGCACAGGATGGTTTTAGTTTTCTGAATCTTTGCCAGTCTGATAGGTTAAAGAGGCGATATTTTGTTTTTATTTGTATTGGCTTTATTATTAATGTGATTGAACATTTTTTATACCTCGGTATAACATCCATATTTTATTTTGCTTTCAGTCAAGTGCCTTTCATGTATTTCACGTTACTCACTTTTCTCTCAGAACATTTGCCTTTTTAAAAAATAAGAATTGTGTGATTTTAGAGATATTACACCTTTGGGATTAATATATATTGCAATTTTTAATATCATGCTGATTATTTTATAATCTTATTTATGAGATGTTTTGATTTTTATGAAGTGAAATCCATCAATCTTTTTTATGTTTCCTGGATTTGTAAAATGTTTAAAAATGCCTATTTCTACTCCTAAAAGACTGTCTGCCTTTATTTTCTTTTATTGCATTTGTGTTTATTTCTTATATTTAATCTTTGAATTATCTGGAATTTATCTTTTTATGATGATTAAAATGAATATCCGCCTTTTTTTTCTCCCTCCAAACCCTGATTATTTAACATCATTGGTTAATTTAAGCTCCTCTCTATCAGTGTGAAAGTCTTTATCATATACCTAATTTCTTTGTGTCTTTGTATTTATTTCTGGGTTTACTATTACGTTAGTTATTTCTGTAAAATAAATTACCTCCAAACTCAGTGGCTTTAAACGTTTATTCTCTTTCATAGTTTCCACAGGTGAGAAATTTGGGAGCAGCTCAGCTCCACAATTCCAGCTCATGATTTCTTTTAAGGTTGAGGTTAAGATTTCAACTGGAACCACTGTCATATGAGGGCTTAACTGAGGCAGGAGGGTCTGCCTTACAGGTGGCTCACTCCCATGTCTGGCCAGAGGGTGCTGGCTCTTGCAGGGAGGGGACCTCAGTTGTTCTCTGATTGAACTTTTGCTAGGTCTGGCTGTCCTCTGGACCTGGTGCTAGCTTGCCTAGAGGTAGTCATCAAGCAGAGAGAGGCAAGAGAAAGCTACCTTTTTTTTGACTAGCTTCAGAAGTCACACAACATCAGTTCGACCACATTCTCTTTGCTAGAAGCAAGTCTCTTTCTAAGACCAACCCACTCTTAAAAAGATGGGAATTGGATTACTCATTTTGAAGGGAGACCTGACAAGGAATTTGCAGGAATATATCTAGACCCCCATAGGTCCCTTGACAGTTCCATTTATGTATTTGGCTTGTCGTTTAGTTGCTAAGTTGTGTCTGACTCTTGCAACCCCATGGACTGTAGTCCGCCAGGCTTCTCAGACCATGGGCTTTCCCAGGCAAAAATACTGGAGTGGGTTGCCATTTCCTTCTCCAGGGCAGGGATCAAATCCATGCCTCCCTCTTGGCAGGCAGATTCTTTACCACTGAGCCACCTGGGAAGTCTTGTATTTGACTAACTACTTCTCTAATATCACAGTAATTCATTTAAAGAGTCTTATATTGAACTGATGGAATGTTCCGTAATACTCTGCTAAGCTATATTTGACAGCCATCAACTCTTACTGGTCAAGTATTTGGAAACAGATCCACAAAATAATAATTATAATAATGGAGGGCTTTTTAAATTGCTTTATTTCTCCACCTTCTGATAATTCTTTGGAATTATGTAGTAGGGGTCATTATAGTTCATTGCAGATCCGTGCTTACCTTATTAAATCATTTTTTTCCACACCCTTCCATATTTCTATGAGTAATTTTAAATACAGATACATTGTAACTTTAGGCCATTGCGTGTTAATGAAATTTCACAGATATCTGAAACAGAATCTTCTAATATACCAGCAAGGAAGCAGAATCAAAAGAAGGCATTTCTGTACGGGGAGCAATCTAAATAAGCATCTCAGCTCCATATGCTGTAATGTTCACCAGGGGCTCGTCACGATCCCTGGACTTTCGAGTCCATAGAGTGCTGTGCTCCATCTGCCTCAATCCCCAGGCTGTACAGGAGAAGCGTCTTTGTACTCTGACCTCTAGGCTGCCTTTAAAAAAAAAAAACAAAACATGTTGCCAGCTTGGCCTTTGTTGCCATTTCAACAAGTGTGTGTGCCTGAGGGTGCACTTATACTTAAAAGCTTAAAAGACCACAGCCACTTGCTCTCAAGACCTTGGTTACTGTTGCTCTCCATTTATATTGCGTGAATCTTCTTATCCGGCTGCATCTTTATCTGGTTCTGAGCTGGCACTGCCACTGTGTTAGCTCCCCGTGGACATGCAGCTGCTGTGGACTGGCTGTGGCAGCCTTCCAAAAATTGCCACCATAGTTTGGACAGGCTTTATTTTTGACAGACTAATCAGAGCCTTAATGTGCTTCCCCTGCTGTGGGAGCCTGTGTTTCTAAGTTATATTTCTGATTCTCTGAAGAGTAGAATAAGTCCCTGGGCTGGCTGGCTGTTTGCTGGTTACCTTGTATTTCCTGGTCTCACATTTTTTTGTGACCTTCTCTTCCCATCTTTGGGGTCTGGTGGGCTTGGCTACCTTAAGAAACTTGCCTACATCCTCTTTCCAATTCTGATCAAAGGAAAAGTCATTTAAAAAAATGGAGTATAGTTGCTTTACAATGTTGTGTTATTCTCTGCTGTACAATGAAGTGAATCAGTTATATGTATACGTATATACCTTCCCTCTTGGGCCTGCCTCCCACCCCCAGCCTCCATCCCACCCATCTAGGTCATCGCAGAGCACCGAGCTGAGCTCCCTGCACTATACAGCAGGTTCCCACTAGTTACCTAGTTTGCACATGGTAGTGTATTAGAGAAGGAAATGGTAACCCTCTCCAATATTCCTGCCTGGAGAATCCCATGGACAGAGGAGCCTGGTGGGCTACAGTCCATGGGGTTGCAAAGAGTTGGACACAACATCTCTTGATGTGAATTTGAGTTAGAAGGAAATGGCAACCCACTCCAGTATTCTTGCCTGGAGAATCCCATGGACGGAGGAGCCTGGTGGGCTACAGTCCATGGGGTTGCAAAGAGTTGGACACAACAGCAACTAAACAACAGCAACAACAAAGTGTATACATATCAATCCCAGTCTCCCAATCTGTCCCACTGCCTCCCTCCCCAAAAGCCATGTTTTTGCTCCTTATCTCTTGATGTGAATTTGAGTTAGAAGGAAATGGCAACCCACTCCAGTATTCTTGCCTGGAGAATCCCATGGACGGAGGAGCCTGGTAAGCCACAGTCCACGGGGTCCCAAACAATTGGACACGACTGAACGACTTCACTTTCACTTTCTAGTTAAAGAAAGCAGCGTATTTGAGGCATGGTGGGGAGATGGGGTCAGAATAGGATTTTCATGAGACCCTAATAGCATATTTGTTTTAAAAAATCGCCTTTTCTGTCCAACCCATTGGAGACCCTTGTACCATATAAAAACAGGGCAGAAACAGAGGTATTGTGAAAAGTAACTAGCATAAATGAGTATGACGTAGTAGTAGACAGTAGGACAGCTGTGCTCTAGGAAATATGTGTCACATGGTGTTTCTGGGGCCATTTCCCCATCACCCATATTATTGCCTGACACTTACCTTCTAATATTCTTGTTTATCTTGTGTCCTTCTTCTTATACATTCTCAGTGTCATTATTTTTTCCTTATTTCCCTTTCTCACTTTTATTTCTTAGTTTTAATTTTTGAAGGGTTTTGAGATTTTGCTTTTGAGAGGCATGCTTTTTCCTTTTACAGGCTTGCTTAACTTTTTAAAAGCCAATTGCATTCACAGCTTAAATGCTAAATAATGTGGTATTTTCTTTTTAGCTGTTCAGCAAGTATTCTGATGCAGGAAATAAGTTCTTTAGCTAATTCAAAATATTATTGCTTTAGGAATAAATAGGCTTATGGTGAAATAGTCCAAAGTCCTCTAATTACTTTGTTTGGGTTGTGGATAAGTACCTGGTCTGTTTCATTTACACATATATTTAAGTTGCCACATTGTTACCTTAACATCCACATTGCCTTTAGCTTCTTCTTAATGACAGCAGTTATGCTTTTCTATTAAATTGGAAAAAAATATATAGAGTGCAGTGTTGAAATCTCAGTTTTGTGGTTATTACAGTTTAAATCTTACCTAGCTTCTCCTTCCTAATGGTTATCACTTAATAGGATTTTTCTCATTCCATAAAGAACTATTTGCTGTCCTGTTAATTTTTATGGTAAACTGTTTTTTGGAGAATTTATGGCATCTTAATAACTGAAATTTGTGATTGGGCCTGAGTTGTAAATGCAGTCAAATGGTGTCTATGTGGAGTTAAAGGATAAGGATAATCCGTAGGATTAGGGTGGCCTGAGCCAGCTCTTAGAGAGGGCAACTGTTGTGACTTTGTTTTATGTGGTTTCCAAAAATATTGGAGTGATGAAGATTTTCATATTGCTAAGAAACAAAGCAAAACAAAATAAAAAATAAGTATTAAACCCAGTCTTATCCCTCACTGCTCTTAATATATCTCTTGTTCCCTGGTTTGGCCAGCATTCACACTATCTCAGTAGGCCCATATGTACCTTTACTCTCATAATCACATTTTCCTGTTGCCTGAGACATTTACTAAGTGTAATTTATACTTCTTTTATTTTTCAACATTTCAATGAAAAATTTTAAGCATACGGAAAAGTTTTGAGAATTTTATAGTGAACATTCCTAAACCTGCCACCTACATTCTAATTTGTTTTTTTTTCTTTAAAGCTTCTTTCATGACTTTTTTTCTTCCAATTCCATCTCTTATCTTTCTTTTCTTTTTTTCCAGTATCTAATACATAATTTATTCCTGTGGTCCAATTTTGTTGCTAAGTCATATATTTTTTATATTCTGCTTAAAAATAATCCTCAAGACACCTAATGCATTGCTGGTATTGGCAGTCATAATTCTTATTAATTGGCTGGTGTTAGGAACTATGATCATCCTTAACCCATCAAATCTTAGAAAAAGATCAGGTTCAAAGCAGAAGAAAACTATCATTCTGGATATTAGGTGTCCCATTATTTAGAAGATAGGCTTTATTGGTTTAATTATAAGTAATGGACATTCTTAAGTTTCTTGCCCTTTTTAAATTTGTCATTGTTAGTCCTCTTCTTTGGACATGGCTAATGCTTTTATCTGAAGAAATACCTTTAATTTGATTATCTCACCGTTGTTCTCTAATACATTGCGCACATAATATGCTAGTTTTTATGGGTGTTTTCTTTATTCGTGCAAATGCTTACTAAAACACACACACACACACACACACACACACACACACACACACACTATGAACATTTTGAATATCTGAAACACCCTACAAGGTTTCTTATTTGAAAAAATTGTGGCTTGGAAAGATGAAGTAATTTGCCCAAATTCACATGATTGGATTATGATTTGACCTGAGATCTGTTTCCCAGGTTGCGCTAGTAGTAAAGAACCTGCCTGCAAATGCAGGAGACATGAGAGACTCAGGTTAAATCCCTGGGTCAGGAAGATCCCCTCTAGTAGGAAATGGCAACTCACTCCAGTAGTCTTGCCTGGAAATCCTATGGACAGAGGAACCTGGTGGCCTACTGTCCATGGGGTCGAAAATAGTTGGACATGACTGAGCACGGTTGGATTCACTCACCTTCCTACTGAGTTTCCCTGTTTGGTGATGCTGTCTCTGCAGAGCACTGCCAGCCTCAGCTCCAACAAAGGCAGAAGGAGAGGTGGGGGTAAATGCATGAGGTTTGCAAGTGGAAGGAGTCCTTCTCCAAACTCAGGAAGCTTATAGGAAATTGCATTTCTTATTGATTTCTGGTGGTGTTCTCTCTCTACATCAGTGTAGTACAACATGCCCTTGGAGTTCATTTGCATTTTAATATTTCTGACTTAAAATTTCACCTCTCTTAGCGTCCAGGTGTTCTCTTAGCGTCCAGGTGTTCATCACTCTCCAGTAGACAATTATAATTATCTCTGTCAGAGAAGTGGTTTTAGGTCAAAATAGAGGACCTTTATCTTTATCAGTCTACCAGTGTGGACTTTTAAAGTTGGGTTTCTTTGCCAGAACATGATTCACTTTATGTCTAACCCCATTATATTTCTCCCTTTTATTACTTTTGACAGTTTTTCATTCTTTATTTTTGGTTGCCATTTCATTCCTTCTGAGAATTTTTGACTTAAACTGTACATATAAGTTACACAGTTCAAAGATAAATAATTTGATGCTGGAGTTCACATTTGTAAAGATTACTAATTATCTTTTTGTTTGATCTTCAAAAGATATCTTTTAGAAAATAAAAAAGCCAGACACACAGAGGGAGAAAATATGTGCCAAACATGTATCTGATAAAAGACTTGTATCTATATATATATATAAAACGATATATATACACATGGTCTTCCCTGGTGGCTCAGATGATAAAAAAATCTGCCTGCAATGTGGAAGACCTGGGTTTGATCCCTGGGTTGGGAAGAAGCCCTGGAGGAGGGCATGGCAACCCACTCCAGTATTCTTGCCTGGAGAATCCCCATGGACAGAGGAGCCTGGCAGACTACAGTCCATGGGTTCATAAAGAGTCAGACATGACTGAGCGACTAAGCGTGCGCACGCACACAAACACACACACACACATACATCCTTACAACTCAATAAGAAGACAAACCAATTACAAAATTTGCAGAAAATCTGAGCAGACACTTTAATAAAGGCAAGACTTCCTACTTAAGCTCATGAAAAGATGTTTGACATTATCAGTTATTAGGGAAATGCCAGTCAAAACCACAATTAAATACCATACTGCATGCTCATTTGAATGGTCATAATCTAAAGGACTAAGAATGCTCAGTGTTGGCTAGGATCCAGAGAAGCCAAAAACCTTCATATATTGCTAGTGAAAATGTAAAATGATACAATCACTTTGGAAAACAGTTTGGCAGTCCTCAAAATACTAAAAATACACTTTTCATATAACCGAGCAATTCCACTCCTAAGTAACTACTCAAGAGAAATGAAAGCATATATTCACACAAGGACTTGTATGCAGAGAGTTACAGCAGCCTTATTCACAATAGCTCAAAACTGGAAACAATCCAAATATCCCATCAGCTGATGAACAGGTAAATTATGACATATCAATACAATGAAATGTTGTTTAGCAATAAAAAAATGAACTACTTATAAATGCAACAACATGGATGAACCTCAGAAATATTGTGTTAAATAAAACAAGCCAGACCAAAAAAAAAAAAAAACTACTAAAATTTCTTTAAAATGCACATCTCTTAGAGAAGTGAGCAGTATATTCCTGGGACTTGGATGGGAATGGGAACTGGCCTTCAGATAGGCATGGGTGAACTTATGGGGTGACAGAATACTCCAAAAATGTATTGTGATGATTCCACAACAGCATAAATTTGCTAAAAATCTTTGAAATGTATACACTTACAGTGGGTGAATTTTATGGTATGTAAATAATATCTCAAGGAAGCTACTAAAAAATATTTCCCTCTAAAATGATTTCCTTTTTTGGGCTAGTGGTTCTCCAATGAGGGTGAATGAGGATTGTGGACAGGGAGGAAGACCAGAGACAGCATATTAGAATCATCTAAGAATTTTTTTTAACACACATGTATTTGTTCTTCCCTATAGTATAATACTAGAGATCACAGAATATCACCATGTATATGAGGGGCGGGTAAAGAATCCTCCTGCAGTGTAAGAGATACAGGAAACTCGGGTTCGATCCCTGAGTTGGGAAGACCCCCTGGAGAAGGAAATGAATACCCACTCCAGTATTCTAACCTGAAAAAAATCCCATGCACAGAGGAGCCTGGCAGACTATAGTTCATACAGTCACAAAGAGTTGGACACAACTGAGTGACTAAGCACACATATATAATTTGCAGTGCTCCTCTAGATGATTCTGATATACGTGATCCACACATCTACCCTTGAGAATCTCCTCTTAATCAGGTTGAGTCCCAGGAGTCTATGTTTTCCATAAGCAAGACAGGTGACTTTTGTGATCATTTAAGTTTAAGAAACTCTGCCCATGTTGTACAATGCTAAGAACTTTCAGCATTGTGGCAGAGCACAGTGGAATAAATGTTACTCTGGGAAAATCTATTTTCTGACCCTTTTAAAATCACATCTACCCAGATACTGGGAGCAGCCAATACCTAGCAATTTTAATGAATTAAACCAATAATTAAGACTCCCAATTACTCCACTTTTGGTAGGGATTCTGGTTCATTGAAAGGAATCTGTCTGAACTCAATACCAAAAAGGCCAACCATTTTGTTACGATTATAACTTATTAATATTCATGAAATGTGTTAGCTGTGAGATGTGTGCTTGCATGCTCACTTATGTCCAACACTTTGTGACTCCAGGCTCCTCTCTTCAGGGGATTTTCCAGGCAGGAACACTGGAGTAGGTTGCCATTTCCTAGCTATGAGATAATCTGCTATATTTGTGCCTAGTTGTGGTCTCTTGGGTTGAAAACTCTTGGGTCTCTACTTTCCCTTTTAAAAAGTAATGTCTTTTCCTGTGAAGCATTTTGTCATTCCTGAGTTGATAGAAGTCTCCCAATCTTGGAAGAATGCAGGAAACAGAAAACAGAGCATTTGCAGTCACCTTCAATGGCTTTATTTTCCTGATTGTCAAGTTTGCCAAAAAATTAGATTGCTAGAGGGGATGGCTAAATGTTCCTATTGTTTTTAGAAAAACACAGTTTTGTAGGAGAGAAAACATGGGAACTTCAAAAAAAATTAAAGTGCTGTTGCTATCCATCGAGGGGTCACTGCCAGTTCTATGCATGTCAACAAGGTTCCTGTCTAGTAAACTGCCTGAAATCCCTATCATTGTTCAGCATTGTGGAGAAAACCTTAAGCATTAATTATCTATTTTTATAATACATTATTTGTTTATAATCTGAAAGGAGGAAGTTAGCTCCCCAATTTTTTTCTAGATTAGGATCCATCGATTACTTTCCTAGATCTGCTTCTAGTGGAATCAAAATTGTTCTCATTCATCAGTTATTATTTTTTCCCTCATTTAGTTCAGATGCCTCCTGCCTCCTAACATGCATGCTTAGGCTCTGTTTGCAGAGTGAGGTTATTGGTATCAGGAGCTCCTGGAGAGATTCATGGAGGAGGGTAGCCTGATCATGTGTGGTCATCTACTAATTTCTTGTGATCTTGTCGCAGGCCCTTTGGGAAGGAACTGTGACTCTGCGTGCCTTTTTACTCTTGGTATCTTAGTGAGACATAGGGAGGCCTTGCATGCTGCAGTCCATGGGGGTCACAAAGAGTTTGACGTGACTTAGCAACTGAACAACAACAAAATCTTCGCATAGTGAGTAGCACAAAGTAGGCACTTAATAAGAATGAAAATGTAAGCTGCACATACCAGGGACCACACCTTCCTGTTGTGCATTGTATGTGCCCCTTAGCACAGTTACATAGTAGGTGATCAAAAAAATATATAATGACTGAATCAGGAATTTAGTGTCAGATTTGTTTGGATCCCTGCTCTTGTATTTTCTGACATTTGTAGTTTGATATACAGTTTGAATTTACAAATAAATTTTGATTTTGTTATCCAAATGTGTGGGCTGATTTCTATGATTGAAAGGTTACATTTTGTATAAGATACTGCTTTGTCATTTATTGTTTTTCTCTTACCTCCAAACCTGCCACACAGTTTTAAAATAGTTTTTATAATTAGGATGACTTGAGGTATATTTATTCATTTGGTTGCTATGGGTGAGTGATTAGTGACTTTGTATAAGATGAAATGTATGGGAATTTAAGAATGATTTTGGATGAATTCATGCATGATCAAACCATAACACGTTGTGAGAAGAAAGGTATTTAGAGTGAAGGTCATTAGGCAGTTGAGGTCAGTAATGCCAAAAAAAATTTTACTTGCAGGTACTATATAGTATATAGAGTGGCAAATATGATTTCAACGGGATCTGAAAGCTTATTTAAAAATATTCTGTTTAGGTACTTCAGCAGCGAATCAGGTATGCCTACTATTTAAGCAGTAATTTTCTCAGGAGCAATGTTTTGAACCTAAATGACTTGCATGGTTACTGGAAGAATGAGGTTACTGATGAAAATTATTCCTTTTTTGCTTGGGATATCACATTATTATTGTTTTAAAGGAAATTTTCTCAGAGAAAGCAGATGCTCGGTGCTTATTAGTATGGTAGTTTTAAATATTTAAGATGTGAACAAAAGACCAGATCATCCCAATGATTCTTTATAGAAAAGGAAATGCATTAACTTTACCAAAATTTGAATGCCATAGCACTTTAAACATTTTATTTAATATAACTTGACATAGAAGTGTAATGCTCATTTCTTCCTTTGTGTATAGCTTTAGTATTTTAATGATAGAAGTCCCAAAGAGGGTTTTATTATTATGAATTAAAGGTGTCATTCACAATTCAGGTAGGACAAGACTGTACTGAGACTTTTGCTTTGAGCCTCTGAAAATAATGGCCCCTAATCTGCAAGAGAGCTTTTTTTTCCCCTGTGCTTGGGCAGAGTCTGCATACCCTCAATAGATACACCTCCCACACAATTTTCATGGCAAATAGAAGGGGAAAAAATGGAAGCAGTGACATTTTGTTTTCTTAGGCTCCAAAATCATTGCAGATGGTGACTACAGCCATGGAATTAAAAGATAATTGCTACTTGGAAGGAAAGCTATGGCAAACTTAAACAACTATTAAAAAGCAAAGACATCTCTTTACTGACAAAAATCCAAATAGTCAAAGCTGTGGTTTTTCCAGATGTCATGTACAGTTCTGAGAGTTGGCCCATAAGGAAAGCTGAATGCCGAAGAATGGATGCTTTTGAAAAGTGCTGGAGAAGACTTTTGAGAGTCCCTTGGACAGCAAAGAGATCAGTCAATCCTAAAGGAAGTCAATCCTGAATATTCATTGGAAGGACTGATGCTAAAGCTGAAGCTCCAATACTTTGGCCACCTGTTGTGAAGGGTAGACTCATTGGAAAAGACCCTGATGCTGGGAAAGATTGAAGGCAGGAAGAGAAGGGGGCAGCAGAGGATGACATGGTTGGATGGCATCACTAATTCAGTGGAATGAGTTTGAGCAAACTCCAGGAGATGGTGAAGGACAGTGAAACCTGGCATGATGTAGTCCATGGGGTCACAGAGTCAGACGTGACTTAGTGGCTTATCAGCAAGAACAGCAACAGTAGAAAAATATTCGTCCTGAGTTGTGCAGGAGATGGTAGCAGTGCTTGGGTCAGCAGTGGAATTGTGAGCCTGAGAAGGGAAAGGGCAGTGGCTTTAGGGCCTTACTTGTATTTAATATGTCCCTTCACATAATCTGCACTAGTTCCAACTTTATCTCTGCTTCCCTTTTGTAACTAGTTGTATAATAAAAGTCTTTGTTCCTTTCAACATTAAAAAAAAACAATTCTCAAGCCTAAAAGGCAACATAATTTCTCTTCTTGGTCAATAATAACCTAAGTGCCTTTATTTTAGTATCTTCTCAAAGACTTGGAGAAACAATAAAAAAACATATAGGAATATAGAATGACAGCCCTGGAAAGAATGTTAGAAATTGAATCCGACCCCTTACTATTTTTTTTGGCTGCTCTGGATCTTAGTCGCCATATGTGGGATTTTAGTTGCGGCATGTGGGATCTACTTTTCAGATCACGGAACAGTGTGAAGTATTGTTTCATGAGAGTTTTTAAATGATTTTATATTGTATATCTATCTGTCTTTATATCCCGTGCACTTAGCATTGGTGTTTAGCAGGCAATAAATGTTTACTGAATTAAACATTAGCATATTAAAGTTTGTATATATACGAAACTGAATTTCTTATAGTTTCTTAAATAACTTACGTTTTATTTTGCTCTGAGGTCTTCATGCACACTGCTGCTTTTTCCCAAAGTGCCCAGGTCTTACCTCGAATGCCTTTTCCTTTTGGACACATTTCTTTTCTTTTTTATTTATTTATTTAAATTTTATTTTATTTTTAAACTTTACAAATTGTATTAGTTTTGCCAAATATCAAAATGAATCTGCCACAGGTATACATGTGTTCCCCATCCTGAACCCTCCTCCCTCCTCCCTCCCCATACCATCCCTCTGGGTAATCCCAGTGCACTAGCCCTAAGCATCCAGTATCGTGCATCGAACCTGGACTGGCAACTCGTTTCATACATGATATTATACATGTTTCAATGCCATTCTCCCAAATCTTCCCACCCTCTCCCTCTGCAACAGAGTCCATAAGACTGTTCTATACATCAGTGTCTCTTTTGCTGTCTTGTACACAGGGTTATTGTTAGCATCTTTCTAAATTCCATATATATGCGTTAGTATACTGTATTGGTGTTTTTCCTTCTGGCTTACTTCACTCTGTATAATAGGCTCCAGTTTCATCCACCTCATTAGAACTGATTCAAATGTATTCTTTTTAATGGCTGAGTAATACTCCATTGTGTATATGTACCACTGCTTTCTTATCCATTCATCTGCTGATGGACATCTAGGTTGCTTCCATGTCCTGACTATTATAAACAGTGCTGCGATGAACATTGGGGTACACGTGTCTCTTTCCCTTCTGGTTTCCTCAGTGTGTATGCCCAGCAGTGGGATTGCTGGATCATAAGGCAGTTCTATTTCCAGTTTTTTAAGGGATCTCCACACTGTTCTCCATAGTGGCTGTACTAGTTTGCATTCCCACCAACAGTGTAAGAGGGTTCCCTTTTCTCCACACCCTCTCCAGCATTTATTGCTTGTAGACTTTTGGATCGCAGCCATTCTGACTGGTGTGAAATGGTACCTCATAGTGGTTTTGATTTGCATTTCTCTGATAATGAGTGATGTTGAGCATCTTTTCATGTGTTTGTTAGCCCTCTGTATGTCTTCTTTGGAGAAATGTCTATTTAGTTCTTTGGCCCATTTTTTGATTGGGTCATTTATTTTTCTGAAGTTGAGCTGTAGGAGTTGCTTGTATATTTTTGAGATTAGTTGTTTGTCAGTTGCTTCATTTGCTATTATTTTCTCCCATTCTGAAGGCTGCCTTTTCACCTTGCTAATAGTTTCCTTTGATGCGCAGAAGCTTTTAAGGTTAATTAGGTCCCATTTGTTTATTTTTGCTTTTATTTCCAATATTCTGGGAGGTGGGTCATAGAGGATCCTGCTGTGATGTATGTCAGAGAGTGTTTTGCCTATGTTCTCCTCTAGGGGTTTTATAGTTTCTGGTCTTACGTTTAGATCTTTAATCCATTTTGAGTTTATTTTTGTGTATGGTGTTAGAAAGTGTTCTAGTTTCATTCTTTTACAAGTGGTTGACCAGATTTCCCAGCACCACTTGTTAAAGAGATTGTCTTTAATCCATTGTATATTCTTGCCTCCTTTGTCAAAGATAAGGTGTCCATATGTGTGTGGATTTATCTCTGGGCTTTCTATTTTGTTCCATGGATCTATATTTCTGTCTTTGTGCCAGTACCATACTGTCTTGATGACTGTGGCTTTGTAGTAGAGCCTGAAGTCAGGTAGGTTGGTTCCTCCAGTTCCATTCTTCTTTCTCAAGATAGCTTTGGCTATTCGAGGTTTTTTGTATTTCCATACAAATTGTGAAATTATTTGTTCTAGCTCTGTGAAGAATACCGTTGGTAGCTTGATAGGGATTGCATTGAATCTATAAATTGCTTTGGGTAGTATACTCATTTTCACTATATTGATTCTTCCAATCCATGAACATGGTATATTTCTCCCTCTATTAGTGGGGGACACATTTCTTAATCACATTCTAATGGATGCACTTCCTTGCCCCAGGCACATTGGCCCTTTTCAGTGCTATTTTCCCTTGGAAATACTTGTCTAAAGGCAATCTTCCCTGGCACTTTGTAACTCCTTGACAGCAAGGACTGTGTCTGCTTTTCATTTGTGTATCTCTAGCATCCAGCCCATGACCTTGTACTTTAATAAGTGGAGTTTTGAGGAATTGAATTATGAGCACGTTTTTAGTACTTTGGAATGTAATCTAAGGAAATAATAAAATAGCAGTGCTTGAATAGGTCACAACTACCTCAACACTTTTCTCATCTCTTCTCCTCTCCCCAATCCTTGCCCATCCATTTTCATTTCTGTCTGTTTAACCTCCAAAATGCATATGTGAAGTTTGCCCATTTTGATCCATTTCCATCACCACCACCACCACCGCCACCAACGCTACAATCCATCCTACCATCATCTCTTGCTCTAGCCCACTAGAATAATCTGGTCTTCCTGTATTTATCTAGTCCCAGTCAAGAAATAGAACGGACTGAAATTATAGCCTATCACATAGTATGAATCAGTATTATTTTGAGAAACTGGTAAACAAACTGGTCATTTATCTTCCCCAGCCAGGAGGTTCTTCATCTGTTGGACTGTGTTTAGCTCCATTTTGGTCTTGTAGGGTAGCATCTCTTGATCTCTCACTATTTTGTTTTTCATTGCATAAGACCGTTAAAGGACTGCATTAGCCCTAGAAAGTCTGAAAATTAACCAAGTGGTTACAGGGCTAAGTGAGGGTTGATAATTATCTGTATTGAATTCACATGCAGTGTGATATTTTTTCTTGATTTCTCATATATTTCATGGTTATATTAGGATAAATTTGGCTGCCATAACATAGGCCCCATAACATTGATTTAAACATGATGGAAAGTGATTAATCTCTTAAACAACTTGAACATAAGCAACACAGGGCAGTTACAGTGCTTCCATTGTGCTGGAGACCTAGGATCCTTCTGTTTTATTGCTTTGCCATCTTTAACTTGAAATGGCTACTCCTCTTCCTACAAACACCATCACAAGTGTCACAACATGGGAACAAAAGGGAGGACGTAATTCTTCTAAGGCACAGTGTTTCTGCTTATATGCTGTTCATCAGTCCTAGTCACATGGTCATACTTAGCTTCAAGGGAGGCTGGGCAGCCATGTGTTTCCCCAAAACTTTTATTACTGCAGAAGAGGACAGGTATCAGGGCTTAAGGAGCATCTGCACCATAGTCAGCAACAGAAAAGGATTTACTTTTGGAATGCTTATTTTTTTCTAACATTGCTTTGTGAGGAGAAGTTTTCTATTGAAATTATTAAGCTACTTGACCTGTGGGAAATAATTCACCTGAGTTATTGTATTTGACTTTGGGATTTCAAGTCAGATATATTTCAGTGGTTATAGGGATGAGTATTGGAGAAGGAAATGGCACCCCACTCCAGTACTCTTGCCTGGAAAATCCCATGGACGGAGGAGCCTGGTAGGCTGCAGTTCATGGGGTCGCAAAGAGTTGGACACGACTGAGGGACTTCACTTTCACTTTTCACTTTCATGCATTGGAGAAGGAAATGGCAACCCACTCCAGTATTCTTACCTGGAGAATCCTGGTGACAGAGGAGCTTGGTGGGCTGCTGTCTGTGGGGTCACACAGAATTGAACATGACTGAAGTGACTTAGCAGCAGCAGCAGCAGGGATGAGTATGAAACATATTGAGATGAGGTTGCTTTTTCTTAACTCTTCTTTTTCTTTTTTAATAACAACATATATATATATATATATTTATTTTTGTCCATTACTTAATCACAGTGGAAAAGCATCTTATATTGATATTTTCCTTGGATGTGAGTCACAATTTTTTTTTTTTTTTACTTTACAATATTGTATTCGTTTTGCCATATCAACATGAATCTGCCATGTGTGTACATGTGTTCCCCATCCTGAACCCTCCACCTGCCTCCCTCCCCATACCATCCCTCTGGGTTTTTCTTGCACTGTTTTTTATGTTTTCTTTTTTTACCTTTCTTGGGGCTAATCTCATATTTGTTTTTATTGTGCTTTTAGGCATGGCGCAGTCCCAAGGCTGGGTGACAAGGTACTTCAAGGCCTTTTGTAAAGGCTTCTTTGTGGCGGTACCTGTGGCAGTGACTTTCTTGGATCGAGTTGCCTGTGTGGCAAGAGTGGAAGGAGCATCTATGCAGGTAAAACTGATATGACTCCTTTCTTTGAAATACACGTTTGGTTGTTTCTCAAGCACTAGAAATGAGATTTCTGTATATTGTCTCCATGCTAGAAACTGAAAGGTTTTTGAAAGGCCTTGAATGAAATTTTAACGTTACTAAATATCTTTATAAGGTCTTCTAGTGCAGTCATATTATAAGCAATGGTGAATAAAAATAATTCTCTGATAGTTTTCTATATCTATAGTTTATCACCACCCCCCTTAGGAATGATAAATTGAGATTCTAAAGAAATTTTACAAAATAATACCACTTTCTGTGGCTGTGGCCTGAGATTTTAAGTTTTTTTTTTTTTTTCAATTATCCATATATGACTGAGATCACATTTATGAGTTCAGTTGCAGGATGAATTTGTCTCCAGTTACCTGATTGTTTTACACTCTCACACATGCACTCACGCATTTATGCGCACACAGAATTCTGATAGGTGGAAAAGTCTACAGCACTGATTTCAGATATTCTAGTATGTTCTTTAAGCATGTTGCTGATTAAGAAGATTAAATGCCATTTACATTGGAAGAATTTTGGAGTGGAGATTTCCAAAAGTTATACGCAAGTAGTCTCCAGTAACTCAGAGAAAACTTGATTATTCTAATGCTGATGTCTGAAACCTAGCTGTTTCAGTAAGTTTATCAACTAAGAAGAATTTGCATTTTGTAATATAATTTGTTTTCTTCCATTATTTTGTGTATTAAGTTTAAGCATTATACTAAATATTTCTATAAAACAAATAAAATGAATGTATAAACTTCTAAGAGTTTAAAATGATACAGAGAGTAACCAGCTTACTTTCCCCCCCCTTTTTTAGTCTTTAAACTAGGTGAGGGCATAGACATCAGCTTTGAAGAGTTAGAATGAAATTGCTTTGTTAAAATTGTAACTATTGTGCTGATAATCAGGTCTCTTCCTGAGTTCAGGTGCTTAGTGAGATCCTGAGTGAGTGCTTTTGGGGTGAAACTAGGGTTCTAAAGCATGGCTGCCTGAATATTTACTTACTGACTTGTGCTTCCATCATTTGAGAATGATGGGGGCCTTCTCTTGGGTTGGGGCTCCCGAGTTAAACCCTGTCTCTCACTTTCACTCTAGAGTGGGTCATCAGCTCCAAGCAAACTGGTCACTTACTTTGAATGCAGAAATATTGTAGTGCATGGGTACAGCAAACAAAGGAGAGGGATTTCTAAGTGTATGGCTTTATTCCTAAATGCAGTTTAATACATTTAACAGGGATGGGTTTTACATTTCCTTCCTCTTTAATTTTAAATTCCTAGTAGCCTCATCTTAGACCCAATTCTTTGGGGAAATTAAACCTTCTTTGTTGAGCTTTTGAATCAGATTCCTCATTTGAGATTAAAACTGCCTTCTCCACAGCCATCCAGATTCCTTTTGGACCCTTTCATCCCTTTGAACCCATCGACAGGTACTATTTTTTTATAACAAATAATCACACAAATAATGACTTTTTTCCAGTTTTGTTAGTGCTGTCTTATTACACAACCCTCACTATCCTGAGATGGAATTTTTCCAGAACACAAAACCTCATAATCTTGGATCTCATGATATTTCAGAGAATCATATGGCAATCATAGTATTGCAATCCTCATGCCTTTAGCCCAGTATATACCATGTTCATGACTTGTGCTCAGAGGGAAAAAAAACACAAGGATCTAGCCATTTTATGAAAACACAAAGCTTATCCCCAGTGAAGAAGACAATGAAGAAAGTCTTGAATATGCCAGATCTTGTCTTTTAAAGCCTTTAGATGACAAGATCTGTCATTTAAATGCCAGATCTGTTGATTAAATAGTAAGTTTATTGCAGATAACATTAGAATTTCTTACAGTATTCCTGGACCACTACCCCAAGAATCAGATTTGTTACCTTGTAGTTTGTTTGGTAGGATTTCCTTAGCTGTTGGTTAGAGAACAGTCTGAATTGACTTTGATCTACAGGGAAATTGATTGGAAGGCTTATGAGTACGTTGGTAGAAGGCAGGAATGTGGCAGTCATCAGGGACAACTGGAACCAGGGACTTGAATGCTGCCAGGATGCTCAGTCTTTTCTGTTTTAACATCTGCTTCTGTCAGCATCTTGGCTTAGTTCTCTAAGACCAGCTTTCGTCTCGACTCAGGGCACATGGTTGCTGGCAGCTCTCATGCCTTTAGATGCCCAATTTCTTTACCGTCTGAAGGAGATTTCTCCTTATGCCTTAATTTCACTTTGAAAAATCTTGAAGAAGGACTGTGATTGACTCAGCTTGGACCATATGCCCTGATCCATGCAAATACAGATCAACTTTGACCAGACAGTTAGGGTGCCATGATTGGCCTACCTTTGGACAGGTACACACCCCTAGCCTGTGGCTAGGAGGAATGAGAAAGCAACAATATATATTTGAATCACATTTTTTCTGTGGGCTTTCAAGGTGAGGTAGTGGTGATACTTCCCAGAAGAAGAGCAGGTGTTATTTTTGGAATAAAAGGGTAAAGGATATTCTGGGAAGAAATGAAAAAAAAAATGTATGTTTATTATGGTTTTGTCTATATTATAAGAATTTTAGATTACTTTTGAAGATAATAGATAATTTGTTTACACTTTCATTAGATTTCACTGAATCATACTAAAATTATTTTGGACTAGAAAATGCAGTAATGATATATCATTATTAATTAATTCAGCATATTTGAAGATATCTTTGCTATGCTACAGCTTTGATGAACTGAACATATTTAGGCCATGGGGTTCAGAATTTTTGACAAAAAATTCAAAAAAATTCTTGTCTTCAAATTTCTGTAATGATGCAAGTACTAAATAGTTGGCAGGGTGTGTGGTACTCTCTGGAAATCCCTGAGCTTCCTGCAAGGCACACACCTGCTTTTATTGACTCTGAGGCCTGAAAATTATTCCCGGATTATTGCAGTTGGTTGATTTGTTGTGAACAGAAGGAGTATTCTGGATGTGTGGTGATGTCTTGTTATACCAAGGCTTAAAAGTGTGAAAGGAAGAGAGAGAAAACAATAGGCAAGAAAGAAAAATATGTGGAGAAGAGGAAGGAAAATAACATAGATCAGTTGGGTGACAGGGAAAATTAAACAGCTGAGACACTGAGCAGGAGACGAGAGTGGCACAAAGGATCAGTGAGGAACAGTGATGCTCCAGTGAAGGAGCTCATGGCTCCTTTTGTGGAACCTTCCTTGGAATTGTACCCTTGAATGCTGACCCATCTCTGCTGCATATTTGTGTATCACACCATGAGATTGTCACCCAGCCATCCGTTCTCAATCTCAGTATTCATTGAAGGAATCTGTGTGCCATTTTGAGGGAACTCCTATTGGAATAGGTTATCAGTCTTCATTGGAAGGATTGATGCTCACACTGAAGCTCCAACACTTTGGCTACCTGATGTGAAGAGCTGACTCATTAGAAAAGACCCTGATGCTGGCAAAGATTGAAAGCAGGAGAAGGGGCAACAGAGGATGAGAGGTTGGATGGCATCATCGACTCTACTGACATGAATTTGAGCAAACTCCAGGTGACAATGAAGGTCAGGAGAGCCTGGCATGCTGTAGTCCATGGGGTCGCAAAGTGTCAGACCTGACTTAGTGACCGAACAACAACAACCAGTCTTGAGCGTCATTCATTGCATAGTACCTGAGTGCTCCTGTGTATTCAGGTAGAAAAACCATATGTAGTCATTTCTTTCATTTCAACTATATGAATAATTTTGTGACCCAGGGGGCATTTGCACATTTGCAGGTACGGACAATCATAAAGGCACTGCCAACTATGAGTTGGAATAGGGAATCATTTATCAAATGGCTGATATGTG